>NC_091982.1:110027081-112904581 GCF_044704955.1 Pristiophorus japonicus | reverse complement strand
ACTCTTAATCTATTTATTAAACCTTCAATCAACCTGTGTAACTTTTTAACAAAATAATTTGGAAATACTTTTAAACTCTTAAACTTTTAAAACAACTTGGAAACCCCAGGGGAAATTTTTAACCTTGGAAGAAACTTTCCAAATAGTCCTAGGAACCCCAGCGGACAGCTGACCTTCCCAATGCCTGCCCCCCAACCAAGCCTCAGGCCACCTACCATCAATGGCGCTACTCGGCGCGAGCTTGCGGCCAACATCTCGCCGTAAGCAATTAGGCTCATACAGCAGTGCCTGGTCTCCAGTCGTCTTGGGCCCCCTTGCCACTGGACCAAGACCTTGTACAGCTAAGCCCGCGTGGTTGCCGCTGTGCAGCGGCCACCCCACGTTAAAAGAACTCACGCACAGGCATCTTCCACTTTGCTAATATGAAGTTCGGGACCGAACTTCAGGACCCTCATGGACAATTCCAACAGCAACAAGCCGGAACGCTGCACTGCCATAGTTGCCTGGGAACTTAGACGTTTTGACATTGACATCGCCGCCTACGCGAGACCCGGCGGGCAGGGGAAGGCCAGCTGAAGGAACATGGTGGAGGTTACACCTTCGTCTGGAAAGAGAAACCAGAGGAAAAACGCAACCTTAACGGAGTCGGCTTTGCCGTCAAAAATGAACTGGTCGACAGCCTCAAAGACTCCCCCTGTGGGGTTAACGAGTGCCTCATGACTCTTCGTCTTACCCTATCCAGGAACCAATGCACCAGTCAATCAGTGCATATGCCCCAACACTTGATGCAACGGACGATGCTAAAGAGGGATTTTATTCCAACCTCGAGACATACCTGTCCCACGTCCCCATGGGCGACAAATTGATCCTCCTGGGTGATTTTAATGCCAGGGTCGGCAAAGACACAGCCCTCTGGGGAGGCATGATTGGCAGAGAGGGGGTAGGGAAAGCCAACTCCAGCGGTACCCAACTCCTGATAAAATGTCTACAACACGAACTCCTCATCACCAATACCCTGTTCCACTAGAAGGCATCGTGGCAACACCCTCGCTCCAAACACTGGCCCCTGCTCGACTAAGTCATCGACCGAGCCAGGGATCGCAAGGATGTGCACATCACCCACGCTATGACAGGAGCTGATGACTGCTGGATCGCCTAATCCGATCCATCATCAATATAAACATAGCTCCAAAGCAGAGAGGACAGCAGAAGCAGTGCCGCAAAAAAATTAATGCCGGGGCATTTAAAGACCCAGCAAAGAGAGCCCTACACAGCCAGCGCCTCACAGCTAATCTCGCGTGCTTTGATGACCCTGAGATGCTGAATGCCCACAGCGCTTAGTCTGCCCTCCAGGTCTCCATTACCAGTGCCTGTGAAGATACATTTGGTTATTCCACCAGAAAACACCAGGACTGGTTTGGTGAAAATGATCAGGAGATCCAAGAACTAATAGATCGTAAGCGCAGAGCATTTCTGAGCCTCAAGCAACAACCCAACTCGGGAGCTGCAAAGCAACGTTACATATGGCTCAAGGCTGAGGTCAAACAAAAAACCTGGGAGCTAAAGAACACTGGAGGATGGAGAAAGCACAGGAGATACAACAACTGGCCGACAGCCACGATATGCGAGATTTCTTCACTGCAGTCAAGGCCACCTACGGTCCAAACTCCCAAGGCCCCACCCCACTTCTGGCCAAGAACGGGGAAACACTCATCAAGGACACCGAGGCTGTCAGGGCCCGCTGGAAGGAGCACTTTGAAGATCTCCTCAATCGAGACTCTGCCTTTGACTCAAGTGTTCTCCACTCCATCCCGCAGCATGTGACCCGCCGTCACCTCAGTGAAACCCCAAAGCTGTACGCGGTAGGCAAAGCCGTAAAACAGCTCAAGAATAACAAGGCTACTGGTGTGGATGAAATTCCTGCTGAGGCGCTAAAGTATGATGAAGAGGCACTGTTGGCGCAGATAAATGACCTCATCGCTCTCATTTGGAGGGAGGAGAGCATGCCCGGAGATCTCAGAGATGCCGTGATCGTGACCATCTTTAAAAAGGGGGACAAGTCCGACTGCGGCAACTAAAGGGGAATCTCTCTGCTATCAGCCACTGGGAAGGTTGTCGCTAGAGTTCTCCTCAACCGTCTTCTCCCTGTGGCCGAGGAGCTCCTCCCGGAATCACAGTCCGGATTTCGTCCCCTACGGGGCACAATGGACATGATCTTTGCAGAGCGACAGCTGCAGGAAAAATGCAGGGAGCAGCACCAGCCCTTATACATGGTCTTTTTTGATCTTACAAAGGCCTTTGACACTGTCAACCATGAGGGCTTATGGAACATCCTCCTCCATTTTGGATGCCCCCAAGAGTTTGTCAACAACCTTCACCTGCCCCACGACAACATGCAGGCCGTGATCCTTACCAATGGATCCATTACAGACCCAATCCACGTCTGGACCGAGGTCAAACAGGGCTGCGTCATCGCTCCAACCCTCTTCTCCATCTTCCTCACTGCCATGCTCCACCTCACAGCCAATAAGCTCCCCACTGGAGTGGAACTAAACTACAGAACCAGTGGGAAGCTGTTTAATCTACGCCACCTCCAGGCAAGGTCCAGGGTCACCCTAACCTCTGTCGTTGAGCTGCAGTACATGGACGACGCCTGCATCTGCGCACATTCTGAGGCTGAACTCCAGGATATAGTCGATGTATTCACCGAGGCATATGAAAGCATGGGCCTTACGCTTAACATCTGTAAGACAAAGGTCCTCCACCAGCCTATCCTCGCCGCACAGCATTGCCCCACCAGTCATCAAGATTCACGGCGTGGCCCTCGACAAGGTGGAGCATTTCCCATATCTCGGGAGCCTTTTATAAACAAAGGCAGACATTGATGCGGAGATTCAACATTGCCTCTAGTGTGCCAGTGCTGCCTTTGGCCATCTGAGGAAAAGAGTGTTCGAAGACCAGGCCCTCAAATCTACCACCAAGCTCATGGTCTACAGGGCTGTAGTAATACCGCCCTTCTGTATGGATCAGAGGCATGGACGATGTACAGAAGACACCTCAAGTCGCTGGAGATATATCACCGACGATGTCTCCGCAAGATCCTGCAAATCCCCTGGGAGGACAGACACACCAACATCAGTATCCTCGCCCAGGCTAACATCCCCAGCATTGAAGCACTGACCACACTCGATCAGCTTCACTGATCAGGCCACATGGTTCACATGCCAGACACGAGGCTCCCTAAGCAATTGCTCTATGCGTAGCTCCTTCATGGCAAACGAACCAAAGGTGGGCAATGGAAACATTACAAGGACGCCCTCAAAGCCTCCCTGGTAAAGTGCGATATCTCCACTGACACCTGGGAGATCCTGGCCGAAGACCACCCGAGGTGGAGAAAGTGCAACTGGGAGGGCGTTGAGCTCTTCGAATCTCAACGCAAAGAGTGTGAAGAGGTCAGGTGCAGGTAGCGGAAGGAGCATGTGGTAAATCAGTCCCACCCACCCCTTCCCCCGATGAATGTCTGTCCCACCTGTGACATGGTCTGTGGCTCTCGCATTGGGCTGTTCAGCCACCAAAGGACTCATTTTAGGAGTGGAAGCAAGTCTTCCTCGATTCCAAGGGACTGCCTATGATGATGATGATGAGTACAATCAGATCAACTAACAATACACAGGGTAGACACTTGGATATTTTATGCAATGTTCATGAACAGTTTCTGTTAATGTGGTGCCAAACATTGAAACCTTTACTTTCAGTACTTTACCTTCTTGGACAGATCTGTGTACACCTTTGGAAGTGGCTTAGTGAGTTGCAGTGAATGGTGAGACATAAGGGTACCCCCACAATGATCATGGGTGTGAAAGGAGTGGCTTTGGCATTCTCGGGATGCTTTATGGTGTTGGTGTGGGGTGGTGCCAACCTGGTGCATTATGTGGCAGCCAGGGTGTACAGTATCAAGTGAAGTGAATCTGCAAATGGTGGGCCATCCCTGGCCCCCCGGGCAGCAATGTAGTCGAGTGCTGATGCCCTGTATCCTGTGCAGCAACAGTTGATTGCGGAGAAGTTTGATGTTGTTGTTGGTGCTGCTGGTGTGCCTGGTGCTGCTGGTGTTGGGGCTGATTGTGGTGGGATTCTGAGGACCAAGGTGAGATAGTTTCAAGGGCACTGATGCTAATGTAATAGATGGCAGATAAAGTAGAGATGACAGAAGCGATCTGTCAATGGTGAGAGAGGATGTTCCAATGAAGTGACACTGGAGAGAGAGTTTGCTTCAAACACTTGCAACCTGCATAAAGCTCAATCTGCCTCCCAAATGCAGTAAGCAACAGCTTGTCCGCTTGTAAAGTGAAGAGCTGTGAGAGGGAGCTTTTATAGCGCATTTGCAAGTAAAGAGATGATTCAATGGTCACACAACGCCCTGCCGTTCTTACCTGACGTGATCCCCGAGCAGCGTGGACCCCATGGACTACCTCGTAAAATGTTATCGTGAGCTCAAAATATCTCTTAATGGGCTGTTAACAAGGTCATAATGACCTGAATTACCTCCCCCACCAATTCGTGTCGGGTCTTTTCAGTGCTGACAGACCCGACATTTGGGAAAGGTGCGTGGTGGGTAAACAGCGGGGTCCGACCCGCGGTGGGAAAAAAATCCTATCCGACCCGCCACCACATATGCCCGCTGACCCCCTGAAATATTCCCCCCTCTGTTACTGTAATTGTTTTCAGTAGTCAGTGCAGTTCTGTCCAGAATGATCACTTTAGTGGCAGTTTCTCACTGATGAGAGACAATTACTTCAGTTGTAACATTGTTCATGTACATGACTTAGTGTGGAAAAACTTCGGCCAGAATGTTCCTTACCTGGGCAGGTCGGGTGAGGGCGATCACCATGGCGAGTCGCCAACCCGTTGCTGCTTCCATACCACTCCAGAGGGAGAGGGAGAGATATGGCGATGGCCCTCCATCATTTGCAAACCTTACAATAGCAGAGGATTCTACTTTAGAAATATCTGGAGCAGATGGAGGTGGAAGACAGAGAGAGGGGGACATCTCAGTAACCTGGTGACAGAATTACATCTCATACAGCTACATGACTTACAGCAGTCACTCATTTGTGGACTGATGTTAGCAACCATTGAAGGCTCATCATGTACATAATGGTACCTGTACCCATTCTTCACATGACATACCTAACTCATCTTTTTGCTTTCCCACAGGTCCATCAAGAGCCCTACCCCCCACCGTCCAGGCGCAAGAGGAAGATGATACCTCAGAGGAGCCTCCAGCCTCTGAGGGCGTACTGTCACCAGACCTAAGCGCACCCAGCACCAACACAGAGATGCACACCTCGGCGAGTCCCACGCGAGATAGAGTGGTGTTGTCACTGGGTCTGTCACAACTCACAAGTGAGCAAGAGCAGATGGTGGAGACAGGGACAGTGGTGGAGACTCCTTGTCGGAGGGCGCAGGACGCTCCCAGCTCTTCTCAGCTGCATGCAGACGACGAGCCTCGGGGGCCATCCAGAGAGAGGGTGATCCTGAAGGAGCAGCAAGAAGTGCAGGAGGCTCTGAGAAGTTTTCCGAGCGCAGTGTCTGCAAACGTGCAGAGAATGGAGGAGTCCATCTCCGACATGAGCACCGCCGTGTCGCAGGCGATGGTGACTAGGCTCTTCCATGGAAAGGATGACCACCTGCTTGGATCAGCTAAAGCCCCACTCACAGGAGCACATGATCTCCATGGAGATCAGATGGCAGAGGCTCATAGACCTCCTGTCTAGGAGGGATGTCGACACAGATATGGGTCCTCATGCTAGCAGGTAAGTGCGGGTGGCCCATGAGAGAAATGACGGTGAGAAGGGAGAGAGAAGTGGGGTCTCCTCTCAAAGTGCTCACATATCTGCCCATTTCCACCCCTTCACTCAGAGCCCCAGATGCCTCCTCTGACAGCGATGGCCGAGTCTGCCTCTGCACAATCACAGGAGGAACAGACTTTGGCGGGGCCATCAGAGGCTCCAAAACCCAGAGGACATCTGCCAAAATGTCTGAGCAGTCGCAGCAGGGAAGTGAGCAGCCTGCCTCTACCTCTGCTGAAGCCACAGGGGTTGTACCTCATAGAAATATGTGGAAGAGAAAAATGACACATAAGTAGATTCACACGGTAGGCACTTGGGTGTTTTACTCAATGTTTATGTAAAGTTTCCGTTAATGTGCTGTCAAAGATAAAAATGTGCTGTCAAACATAAAAATCTTTATTTTTGCCACTTTCTGCTCTTGTGTGCACCTTTGGAAGTGGCTTAGTAGATTGCAGTGAATGGTGAGACATAACGGTAGCTCCAGCAATGGTGCTGAGTGTGAAAGGAATGGCTTGGTCATTGTAGAGATGCTTTATGGTGTTGGCGTGGGGTGGTGCCAAACTGGCGCATCATGTGGCAGCCATATGTGTGTACTGCATAAAGTTATGTAAATCTGGCCATGATGAGGCCATTCTTGGCCTCCCGGGCAGCAATGTGCTCGTGTTCTGGTGGGATAGGACCACAGATTCCTCCAGCTGATGCTCCTCCTCCTTCTCCTCCTCCTCCTTCGATGAGGCTGTGCGCTCAGTACCTTGCTCCTCATGTAGTGCTAATCCTTGGTGCTGTGCTGTGTTGTGCAGGGCATGAAACATAGAAACATCGAAAATAGGTGCAGGAGTAGGCCATTCGGCCCTTCGAGCCTGCACCGCCATTCAATGAGTTCATGGCTGAACATGCAACTTCAGTACCCCATTCCTACCTTCTCGCCATACCCCTTGATCCCCCTAGTAGTAAGCACTACATCTAACTCCTTTTTGAATATATTTAGTGAATTGGCCTCAACAACTTTCTGTGGTAGAGAATTTCACAGGTTCACCACTCTCTGGGTGAAGAAGTTTCTCCTCATCTCAGTCCTAAATCGCTTACCACTTATCAGAGCAGACCATGATGATTCTGTAGACCTGACTGGTGCATCCTGAAGGGCTCCTCCAGATCTGTCAAGGCCTCTAAAGTGCATTTTCAGCATGTCTACTGTCTGCTCTGTGACCCATCTGGTGGAGATGAGACTTTCATTATATCTCTTCTCGGCCTCAGTGCTTGGCCTCCTCAAGGGTATCATAAACCACGTCTTCAGTGCATAGCCTTTGTCTCAAAGCAGCCAGCCGGAAAGCGTGTTGGAGGAGCGAAGAGCTGAGGGAGTCCGGACTGATGAAGGATGAGAGAGTCATGGCAGTTGCCAGGGAATTTGGCGCACACATGCACGATGATCTTCCTATGGTTGGAGACCAGCTGCACATTGAGGGAGTGGAAGCCCTTGCGGTTGACAAACACTCCTGGGTGATGATGGGGTACCCTGATGGCCACATGCATGCAGTCGATGGCGCCCTGCACCCGTGGGAAGCCAGCCAGAGCGGCAAAGACAAGTACCCGCTGAGTAACACTGGCTTCGTCAGCGGCAAAGTTGATATAATTGGCTGACTTGTCAAACTGGGCATTGGTGACTGCGTGATACATCTGTGGGCAGCCGACTGAGAGATGCCGCAAGTGTCTGCTGCAGGTCTCTGGAAGGAGCCTGAGGTGAAGCCGTTGAGGGTGCTGGTGACTTTGGCAGCCACTGGTAAGGCGTGCGTACTTCTGGGCTGCAGGTCTTGCTTCAGCAATCTGTAAATGTCTGCGACAACCTGGCGCGAAAGCCTGAGCCTCCTTTGGCACTGCTGCTCAGTCATGTTGAGGAAGCTCATTGTTTGCCTATACACCCTGTGTTGGGGGTATCACCTCCGCTGTGGTGCAGCCCTGTGGTGATGCCCTCTGTCTTGTGCAGCATCAGGTGGTTCAGGAGAAGGTTGGTGGTGTTGTTGGTGCTGCTGGTGTTGGGGCTCATCGCGGTCCGATTCTGAGGACCAAGGTGAGACAGTATAAACAGCACCCGTGCTGATGGAATAGACGTCAGGTGAAGTAGAGATGAGAGAAGCGATCTGTCAATGGTGAGAGAGGTTGTTCCAATGAGGTGAGACTGGATGGATACTTTACTGGAAAGGCTTGCAGCCTGAAGAAAGCTAAATTTGTGCTGGGAATACAACTTCTACCTGAGGATAGTGATCAGCTGTCAGGTGGGAGCTTTTATGCTACATTTCAAGCTGACAGCTGGAGCAATGACCACTGAACTCCCGCTTCACGTTGACAGATGTGGCTCCCGAGCTGCATGTTTCCTGTGGGCATCCAGGTAAATTTGAATGGTAAGGTTAAAAATGGTAAGGGTATGATTTGAATTAGGTTGCCCACCTCTGTCTTTCAGATCTTGGCCATGCTGGCACACATGCCTGAGGGAAAGGTGCATGGGAACAGGATCCCAACCCGCTCCCACCCGACCCGCTTTCAATTGCACCTGTACAGACCCAAGAAAATTCCAGCCTTATAAGAAAGACTTTGCCTTTATACACGACTTTCACAACTTCAGGCTGCCCCAAATTGCTTTACAGCCAAAGAAGTACTTTCGAAATGTAGTCACAATTATAATGTAGGAAACACAGCAGCGAACTTGTGCACAAGGTCCCACAAGCGGCAATTATCTGACCAGTTTTAGTGATTTTGATTGAGGGATAAATATTGTCCAGCACACCAGGGGTAACTCCACTGCTCTTCTTTGAAATAGTGCCATGGAATCTTATACTTCTACCTGAGAGACGGGGCCTTGGTTTAACATCTCATCCGAAAGAGCAGCACTCCCTCAGTGCTGGAGTGTCAGCCTAGACTGTTTGTGCTCAAGTTTCTGAGGTGGGACTTGAACCCACAACCTTCTGACCCAGAGGCAAGGGTGCGACCCACTGAGCCACGGCTGACAACGGTTGAATGAGTAATGGTATTACAAGGGGGCCTTGACAGGTCAACAGTGAAGGATCTGAGGTTGAGCCAACGGCAAACCCTGAGCACTCTGAGGTACCTATTGTCAGGATAGGCAGACAGTGGGCAGAATGATTGCTCCACTCACCCGATAGCCTTGCTGAGAGGCCCGAGCCATTTTAATGGTCAGGCCTCATTAACATGGAATTGGTGAGCTGCGACCATGCTCACAAACAGCTGGATGGGTGGGATTGGTGGGAAATCTGGTGGGTTCTTCTCTGCCAAGCCAGAAGTTAGTTAGTGGTTACAGGAGTTGGGGAGGAGGACAAACATGGGAGGTGGGCTTGGAGGTGGTGGGGGGTGGGGGGGTGGGGGGGCGGGGGCTGGTAGTAGGTGATAAGATTTTTCTGGGGCCAGGATGAATATTCATGACATATTAATCTTTAAAAATGTCTAGCCTTGGCCGTTTATCTGAGGGTTCTGCCATGGTTCCTTTAAGGACAGCTGCTTAGGCCACTTTATACCAAGGACCAATGGGTAGAGTATCAGTGGTACAAGATCTGGCCATAGGTACCTTAAAGTTCCATTAGTGTACTATGTACTGTCATGTATCTTACATTATTATATATAACTGTATCCCAACATGCTATACATGACTGTAATAAGATATGACCTGTAACCACCAGCATACCTTACCACCGGGGGTGCACTTGCAAGAGACAGGTATATAAGGACAGGTCTCAGGCAAGTGCAGCATTCCAGAGCTGTGAAATGAAAGGTGCAGGTCCACAGTGACCTTGACTTCACTACATGCCTCATGTGAATCTGTACTGAGGGGACAGGACTTTACAGTGGCGACGGGTTACGGGATCACAGAATCCACAGAATGGCGAACAACGGATCAGATGAAAAGTACAATGCGGGAGACAATTGGGAGGACTTTATAGAAAGGCTTCAGCAAAGCTTTGTAACCAAAGACTGGTTAGGCGACGATATGGCAGACAAGAGAAGAGCCCATCTCTTGACCAGCTGTGGCTCGAAAACATACGCTTTAATGAAGGATCTGTCGGCACCTGAGAAACCAGCAAGCAAGTCGTTTGAAGAATTGAGCACACTGATAAGAGACCACCTGAAGCCAGCGAGCAGCCGACACATGGCCAGACACAGGTTCTACAACTACAGACGCTGTGTGGGCCAGAGCATACCCGACTTCGTGGCGGAACTTCGGAGGTTGGCTAATTTATGTGAGTTCTCCGATGAACTGAGGAGAGAAATGCTGAGAGACTTTTTCATTGAAGGAATAGGCCACACAGGCATATTCCGAAAGCTCATAGGGACCAAGAACCTGACCTTAGAGGCAGCAGCACTGGTTGCACAGACATTATTGGTAGGGGAAGAAGAAACGAGGTTGATTTACAATGCAGGTATGAAATAATGGAACAAGGAGTTCACAGCATTAGAAAAGCTGCTACCCCCACACACAGGCAAAACCGGCAGAACAGGCTTTCGACAGCAAGCAGTGGCAACAGAAGCCATCAAGGGCCACAGGAACGGCCGTTCACACCTCATCAACCCACAATGAGAACAATCAACTACAAACTGAGAGAAGCTTAAGAGAGATCAGGAAGACGCAGCTCATTCTTTGCAAGCAGTCTGTGCTGGAGGTGTGGGGGTGGGCACTTGTCAAGAGAATGTCAATTTCAGCAGGCTGTTTGCAGGAACTGTGAATATATAGGGCATTTGGCCCGCATGTGCAAAAAAACGGCAGCTCGGATAGTATACGAATCGGATAGGTCGGAAAGCGGACCAGAAGATGGTGGGGACAATATCCAGGACACCGATGTACAGTGGGTCAACACGATCAATGGCCGCTGCTCCTATGACAGGACGCCTCCTATAATGATGAGGGTCCTACTCAATGGGATATCTGTCAACATGGAGCTGGATACAGGAGCAAGTCAATCTCTCATGGGCGCTCAACAATTTGAACAACTATGGCCGCATAAAAGAGACAGACCAAAACTCACAAGGGTCGACACCAAACTAAGGACCTATACCAAAGAAATCGTACCAGTCCTCGGCAGCGCCATGCTCTCTGTCACACACAAAGGGACAGTGAACCGACTTCCCCTGTGGATTGTCCCCGGAGACCCACCCAGCACTGCTGGGGAGAAGCTGGCTGGCAAAACTAAACTGGAAATGGGATGATGTCCATGCCATGTCATTAGAGGAACGGACCTCCTGCTCAACAGTTATAAAGCGATTTGAACATCTCTTTCAGCCAGGTGTGGGCACTTTCAAAGGGGCCAAAGTCAAAATCTACATCACACAGGATGCTAGACCGGTCCATCACAAGGCCAGAGCTGTACCCTATGTGATGAGGGAAAAGATTGAACACGAACTAGACAGGCTTCTGCGGGAAGGCATTATATCACCTGTGGAATTTAGCGACTGAGCAAGTCCCATCGTCCCAGTCATGAAGCCTGATGGATCAGTACGAATCTGTGGGGACTACAAATCTACCATAAGCAGAGTCTCCCTACAGGACCAGTACCCGCTGCCCAGAGCAGAGGATTTATTTGCCACATTGGCTGGAGGTAAACTTTCCTCAAAATTACACCTCACATCTGCGTATATGACGCAAGAATTGACCGAGGAATCCAAGCTACTCACCACCATCAACACACATCGAGGCCTTTTCATGTATAATCGATGCCCATTCGGCATCAGGTCGGCAGCTGCCATATTCCAGCGCAACATGGAGAGTCTGCTCAAGTCCATCCCGGGGACGGTTGTATTTCAAGACGACATACTTATCACGGGCAGGGACACCGACTCCCATCTCTGTAATTTGGAGGAAATACTACAGCGGTTGGATCAGGTAGGCCTACGAGTCAAGAAATCCAAATGCCTGTTTCTCGCACCCGAGGTTGAATTTTTGGGCAGAAGGATTGCCGCAGATGGAATCCGCCCCACAGAGTCCAAAACAGAAGCAATTCGCCTGGCACCCAGGCACTGGAATGTCTCAGAACTGCGCACCTTTCTCGGGCTACTCAATTACTTTGGGAACTTTATGCAGAACTTAAGCATACTGCTGGAGCCTCTCCATGTGCTACTCAGGAAGGGGTGCGATTTGTTTTGGGGGGGACGCCCAGGAACGCACCTTCAATAAGGCACGCAACCTTCTGTGTTCCAACAGTGTTTTGACTTTCTTTGACCCAGGTAAAAAGCTAGTTCTCACATGTGATGCATCAGCGTATAGGGTCAGGTGCGTTTTGCAACATGTCAATAGTGCGGGCAAATTACAACCCATAGCTTATGCCTCAGGTCACTTTCGCGGGCGGAGCGCGGGTACGGAATGGTAGAGAAGGAGGCGCTCGCGTGCGTGTATGGTGTCAAAAAGATGCACCAATACCTTTTCGGGGCCAAGTTCGCATTAGAAACCGACCACAAGCCCCTCACATCCCTCCTATCCGAGAGCAAGGCAATAAACGCCAATGCCTCGGCGCGAATTCAACGGTGGGCACTCATGCTGGCGTCCTACGACTATACCGTAAGGCACAGACCAGGCACAGACAACTGTGCCGACGTGCTCAGCAGGCTACCCCTGGCGACCACAGAAGGGTCTGATGAACAGGACTGTGAGATAGTCATGGCAATCAATGCCTTTGAGTCCACAGGTTCGCCCATGACGGCTCGCCAAATCAGAGCCTGGACGGCCAGCGACCCCACGTTATCCTTAGTAAAAAGGTGTGCCCTAACTGGTGACTGGGCAGAGGCTTGCGATGCCTGCCCCGAGGAATTAAAACCCTTTCACAGGCGCATGCATGAGCTATCACTACAAGCAGACTGCCTGATGTGGGGCAGCCGAGTAGTCATGCCTCTGCGAGGCAGAGAGGCATTTGTCCGGGAGCTCCACCGCGAGCACCCGGGGATTGTTCTCATGAAGGCCACAGCCAGATCCCACGTCTGGTGGCCTGGTATTGACGCGGACTTGGAGCTCTGCGTCCGAAGGTGCCCCATTTGTGCCCAACTCAGCAATTCCCCCAGGGAGGCTCCACTGAGCCCCTGGCCCTGGCCTACCAAACTGTGGTCGCGGGTGCACGTAGACTATGCGGGTCCATTCATGGGCAAAATATTCCTTGTAGTTGTCGATGCATTTTCAAAGTGGATCGAATGCAAAATTTTAAACTCGAGCACAACCTCCACCACTGTGGAGAGCCTCGCAACCATGTTTGCAACGCACGGAATCCCTGACATATTAGTGACAATGGTCCGTGCTTCAGCAGCACAGAATTCCAAGACTTTATAATTGACCACGGCGTAAATCACGTCAAGACGGCACTGTTCAAGCCGGCCTCCAACGGCCAGGCGGAGAGAGCAGTGCAAATCATTCAACAAGGCATGCTTAAAATCCAAGGTCCCATGCTGTAGGGTCGCCTGTCGCGACTGCTGTTGGCATACAGATCTCGTCCGCACTCACTAACTGGGATCCACCCGCGCAACTGTTGATGAAAAGGACTTTAAAAACAAGGCTCTCATTAATCCTCCCAGACATGCACAAAATCGTTGAGGCAAAGCGCCATAAGCTGACTGAGTACCATGACAGAAATTCGAGGGGGAGATGGAATGAGATAAGGGACAAAGTGTTTGTACTAAACTATGGCAGGTGTCCCATATGGCTTGCAGGGACAGTAATGGGCAAGGAAGGAAACAGGCTACTGGTAGTACAAATGGACAATGGCAAAACCTGCCGGAGGCATGTAGACCAAGTCAAAAGCAGATTTACCAACAACACTGCGGAACCAGAGGCAGGCTACAATGTGGAACTCGCACCACACCTGGTGGACAGACAGAGGGAACAACCTGAGGAAAGGGCAATCCCAACAGACAGCCCAGGTGAGTCAACAACAATCACACCAATCGAAACAGACAGCCGAGGCGAGATACCAGCAACCACACCAAGGCAAACAACTGAACCACAACTCAGACGCTCCATGCGAGAGCGTAGACCACCTGAGAGACTGAACTTATAAAGACAATAAGACCTTGGGGGAGGGTGATGTCATGTATCTTACATTATTATATATAACTGTATCCCAACATGCTATATATGACTGTAATAAGATATGACCTGTAACCACCAGCATACCTTACCACCGGGGGTGCACTTGCAAGAAACAGGTATATAAGGACAGGTCTCAGGCAAGCGCAGCATTCCAGAGCTGTGAAATAAAAGGTGCAGGTCCAGAGTGACCTTGACTTCACTACATGCCTCGTGTGAATCTGTACTGAGGGGACAGGACTTTACATGTACACCATAGGACCCCAACTTAAATCAGGGTGGACAGCTGGGCTGCTCTTGTGAAGGACCTAACAAAACGGCAGTGGCAGATTGGGGGTCATGAACAGGGTGCGTGATTTTCGGAGCGCTACCTTCCTATTCCCGGCAGTCAAAATCAGCCCCAAGCTGGAAGTTTTGTGTCAAGAGTAATAAATGAGACCAAATAAAAGCATTAAAAGAAAAGAAAGGCTTGATTTATACAGAGCCTTTCATGACCTCAGGATGTCCCAAAGCACTTTACAGCCAATGAAGTGGAGGTACTAACATAGCTGGCAGTACTTAAAGTGGTAAGTCACCCAGTCCAAATGGTTGTTGAGGGTAGTAAGGGTAGAAATTACAGAGGTACTGATGGTAATCTTCCGATCCTCCTTAGATGCAGGCGTAGTGCCAAACAATTGGAGGATTGTAAATGTTACATCCTTACCTCAGGGACCACCTTCAGTAACATCTGGTTACTGACCATGAGAACATTACCCATTGCAACCATCGTATGTTCCGAGGCCTTTCCTGGAAAGCTGCTTCCCACACTGCTCCATGGACGATAAGAACGGGTCAACTGGGGACTCAGTTACAAGACATTCAGCTGGGCTGTGAAAGCCCACGAATGGGAATTTACTTGGTCCCCTGAGTGAGACCTGCTGTGCAGGCAGGTTCCGGGAAATCTCCAACACAGCTGGACCTGAATTATTTTCACTCCGAAACCATATGGTTTCCAGTTTCCTCTCAACTGTACCAACATATTCTCATCAATGTAACAGCAACTCCATAAATTGTATGTAAGGATTTTAATTATTAAAAAAAAACCCACAGAGATCAGCAACACGGCCTGGTAATATCCGGCGGTGAGAAGATATCTCCTTCTCAAAACAGATTGATTCTGATACACAATACATTTAATCTTGATTGATTATTAACATGGACAGGGTACAGATGGCAGTAACTTCACTCAGAGGGTGATGAATCTTTGGAATTCTCCATCCCTGAGGGCTGTGGAGGCTCAGTCGTTGAGTATATTCAAGGCAGAGATCGATAGATCTTTGGATATTAAGGGAATCAAGCGATATGGGGTAATGCAGGCAAGTGCAGCCATGATCTCATTGATTGGTGGGGCCAAATGGCCTACCCCTGCTCCTGTTTCTTATGTTCTGATGTTCTTAGCAGAATATCGAAGGTATGCAATAAAAGCAGTAAGTCTTGGCCATTGAATAGGTTGGGCCTCTACTCATTGGAATTCAGAAGAATGAAAGGTGATCTTAATGAAATCTATAAGATTATGAGGGGGCTTGACAAGGTGGATGCAGAGAGGATGTTTCCACTGATGGGGGAGACTAGAACTAAAGGGCATAGAAACATAGAAACATAGAAAATAGGTGCAGGAGTAGGCCATTCGGCCCTTCGAGCCTGCACCGCCAATCAATGAGTTCATGGCTGAACATGTAACTTCAGTACCTCATTCCTGCTTT
Source organism: Pristiophorus japonicus (assembly GCF_044704955.1). Classification (NCBI taxonomy): domain Eukaryota; kingdom Metazoa; phylum Chordata; class Chondrichthyes; family Pristiophoridae; genus Pristiophorus; species Pristiophorus japonicus. The sequence goes on along the minus strand of NC_091982.1, from coordinate 112,888,925 downwards.
CTCGCCATACCCCTTGATCCCCCAAGTAGTAAGGACTACATCTAACTCCTTCTTGAATATATTTAGTGAATTGGCCTCAACAACTTTCTGTGGTAGAGAATTCCACAGGTTCGCCACTCTCTGGGTGAAGATGTTTCTCCTCATCTCGGTCCTAAATGGCTTACCCCTTATCCTTAGACTGTGACCCCTGGTTCTGGACTTCCCCAACATTGGGAACATTCTTCCTCCATCTAACCTGTCTAAACCCGTCAGAATTTTAAAGGTTTCTATGAGATCCCCTCTCATTCTTCTGAACTCCAGTGAATACAAGCCCACTTGATCCAGTCTTTCTTGATATGTCAGTCCCGCCATCCCGGGAATCAGTCTGGTGAACTTTCACTGCACTCCCTCAATAGCAAGAATGTCCTTCCTCAAGTTAGGAGACCAAAACTGTACACTATACTCCAGGTGTGGCCTCACCAATGCCCTGTACAACTGTAGCAACACCTCCCTGCCCCTGTATTCAAATCCCCTCGCTATGAAGGCCAACATGCCATTTGCTTTCTTAACCGCCTGCTGTACCTGCATGCCAACCTTCAATGACTGATGTACCATGACACCCAGGTCTCTTTGCACCTCCCCTTTTCCTAATCTGCCACCATTCAAATAATATTCTGCCTTCACGTTTTTGCCACCAAAGTGGATAACCTCACATTTATCCACATTATACTGCATCTGCCATTCATTTGTCCATTCATCTAACCTATCCAAGTCACTCTGCAGCCTCATAGCATCCTCCTCACAGCTCACATTGCCACCCAACTTAGTGTCATCCGCAAATTTGGAGATACTACATTTAATCCCCTCGTCTAAATCATTAATGTACAGTGTAAACTGCTGGGGCCCCAGCACAGAACCTTGCGGTACCCCACTAGTCACTGCCTGCTATTCTGAACTTCAATGTCTCAAGAAACGGAACTCAAAGAAGTGGAAGTTTTATAAAAGTGGAAATTAATGCACAAGCAGGAAAATAGACTCAGAGTAAGCATTTCACAATCTTTGAACTGCTTCAGTGAAAATCCTTTGCAAAATTCATTATATTTACCAATGTCATTTACATTTATTAGTGGAGCGTTAAAGGGAAGGCTTTGGGATCGGGTTGATTTTTGGAACAGCCATGACTAGCCTGACTGTGACCTCACAATTACTGTTCATTTCCCACAGCAGTTAACTAGGTTCTTTTCATAACTTTTTTTGACAGAAATAAATGCATTTGTCAGCCTCAGCTATGTGGGGCCCAGATATAGTGGATAGAAAGGGCCTATTTTCCTTAGCAGAGGGGTCAACAACCAGGGGGCAAAAATTTAAAGTAATCAATAGAAGGTTTAGAGGGGATCTGAGGGGAAATTTCTTCACCCAGAGGGTTGTGATGGTCTGAAACGCACTGTCTGAAAGGGTGATAGAGGCAGGAATCCTCACCGTATTTAAAAAGTACTTGGATGTGCACTTAAAGTGCCGTAAACTATAGGGCTACAGACCCAGTGCTGGAAAGTGGGATTCGGCTGGCTAGTATCTTGTTAGACAGCGTGGACACGATAGGATGAAATGGCCTCCTTCCGTGCTGTAAACTTCCATGATTCTAGGATTCTATCTCATCCCTTGGTTAGAGTGTTGCAGGTTCAAGTGCCACTCCAAAGACTTCAGCTCCTAATCTAGGTTTATATCTCAGTGAGGTACTGAGGGTGTGCTGCGCTGTCAGAGGTATCGTCTTTGAGATGAGATGCTAAACTGAGATCCCTGTCTGTCCTCGCAGTTAGATGTAATAGATCCCACAGCACTATCCAAAGAACAGCAGAGTTCTCCCTGGTATCTTGCCCAATATTTATCTCTCAACTAACATTACTAGAATACAGATTATCTGGTCATTATCACATTGTGTGTGTGTGGGAGCTTGCTGTGTGTGCAAATTGCTTGCTCCGTTTCATTACTTACAACAGTGACTAACACGTCTAAAAAGTACTTCATTGGTGGTAAAGCACTTCTGTACGTCCTGAGGTGGTGAAAGGTGCTATATAAATAAAAGCTCTTTTTAATAGCTTTACTAAATGTGACAAAAAGCCACAATAGTACAGTGGTTCTGTACAAGTGATCCAGAGACCTGGACTAATAATGCAGAGAATGTGAGTTTAAATCCCACCATGGCAATTTGAGAATCTGAATTCAGTTTTAAAACAAAAATCTGGAAATAAGCTAGCATCAGTAAAAGGTGACCAAGAAGCTGTTGGATGGTCATAAAGACCCAATTGGTTCACTGATGTTTTTTAAGGGAAGGAAATCTGTCGTCTTTACCCAGTCTGGCCGACATGTGTCTTGAGTCCCACACCAACATGGTTGACACTTAAATGTTTCCGAGGGACTGCCTATGATGATGATGATATGATTGCCCTCTGTAGTGGCCTATTAAACCACTCAGATGTATCAAACAGAAGAAGGCCCATCACCACATGCTCAGAGCTTCGAGGAATGGACATTAAATGCTGGCCTTTCCAGCGATGTTCAAATACCAAGAATTAATTTAAAAAAAACACGTTTGAAGTAACATAATATGTTTTGTAAAAACACTTTCCTCGAGTAATGTCATTAAAAAGGGCACCTTTTTGATGAAAAATGCTTGATGACCTACTTTTGTTTCAGGAAACAGAAGAGGTGGTTTCAATATGACTAATGGGTGGATGGGTGGATGTCGGAGCTGTACCTGTTTGTTTACTAAACACACTTTCATGAAGATAACCCCCCTTTAAGAAGCTGCACCGAAATGTGGTCAAGTTATGAGCAGTTATAATGAATTCAAGAATCTTTAAATTGGGTTGAATCAAAAATATCAAGGCTTCTATTAAACATTTCTAACATTGTGACAAATGTGTTCTTTAACTGTATTGAGATGTTTTATATTTATTTAAACATTGTGAAATTTGTACTATTAATTGGATGTTCCTCCTATTGCTGGCATAGAACGCTATTGAATTTGCCTGCGTAACAACAGGCACTCAGAAATGCAATTCATTGCATGAAAAGCTTTGCGAAATTCTGATCTGTGACATAGCGAAATATTGGAAGTGTTTGTCATCTTTACGTGAATTCCTTCACCATTCTCTCTAACTTTGTGGGGAAATGTGTATTGGCATTGAGACAGACAGAACAGAAGGTCCCAGACTGATGTAAGCCAATGATCTCAGGCAAGGGTTGGTCTCTTACAACTGATCTCAGTACCTTTTGTACTAGTCTCGCAAATGAACAATAGCTTCTTGGGCAAGCTTGCACCTTCAAGCACAGAGAAGGGGAAATGGGCGAATAAAAACCTATGTTAACCAGGCTCTAACACGTTTTTATTTATTTCTGATTTTCTTCCCTATTTCCCTCCTGAGGTCTGACTAAGCTACACTTGTTTCCTGGCGAGTTGATTGGGGAACCTACCCTCCACAGCTTCCCCATGCAGTTCTATAAGAGCTGAATTAGAGTGAGCTGAGGTGACCGGCCTTCTGGTTTTCCCTTCCTTTATCCTAACCTGTGAATTTAACCTCCGATGAGCAGCTCCCCCTAGTGCCTCAGAGGAGAGCAGGAAATTAACTGCATGACTTATTACTCCTTGATCGACCAGTCTTTATTTACAATGAGCCATATCACCATGAGAAGCCTGCATCATTAACATTTTTAAATACAGTATTTAGCTGGAGAAGTTAATGCATCTTGGGTTGACGTACAATGGGATACTTGCGGCTAGTGGGTACAGGTAACCTCCCTCATCATATGGGTTGTGGAAGCCCATGAAACCCCCACTACCGGATAGGATGAGACTGGGGAATTAATAATGGAGAACAGGGAAATGTCAGAGATGGCGAACAAATATTTTGTATCGGTCTTCATGGTGGAAGACACTAAAAACATCCCAATAATGGATAATCAAGGGGCTATAGGAAGGAAAGAACTTAATACAATCACTATCACTAATAAAGTAGTACTCAGTAAAATAATGGAACTAAAGGCAGAAAAGTCCCTGGATCTGATGGCTTACATCCTAGGGTCTTAAAAGAAGTGGCTGCGGAGATAGTGGATGCATTGGTTGTGATCTACTAAAATTCCCTGGATTCTGGGGCGTTCCCAGCGGATTGGAAAACCGCAAATGTAATGCCCCTATTTAAAAAATGAGGCAGAAAAATGCAGGATAAATATAGACCAGTTAACCTAACATCTATCGTTGGGAAATGCTGGAGTCCATTATTAAGGAAGCAGTAGTGGGACATTTGGAAAAGCATAATTCAATCAAGCAGAGTCAGCATGGTTTTATGAAAGGGAAATCATGTTTGACAAACTTGCTGGAGTTCTTTGAGGATGTAATAAGCAGGGTGGATAAGGGGGGAATCAGTGGATGTGGTGTATTTGGATTTCCAGAAGGCATTCGATATGGTGCTACATAAAAGGTTACTGCACAAGATAAAAGTTCACGGGGTTGGGGATAATATATTAGCATGGATAGAGGATTGGCTAACTAACAGAAAACAGAGAGTCGGGATAAATGGATCATTTTCCAGTTGGCAAACAGTGACTAGTGAGGTGCTGCAGGGATCGGTGCTGGGTCCTCAACTATTTACAATCTATATTAATGACTTGGATGAAGGGACCGAATGTAATGCAGCCAAGTTTGCTGATGATACAAAGATGGGCAGGATAGCAAATTGTGAGGAGGACACACAAAATCTGCAAAATGACATAGACAGGCTAAGTGAGTGGGCAAAAATTTGGAAAATGGAGTATAATGTGGGAAAATGTGAGGTTATCTACTTTGGCAGAAAAAATAGAAAAGCAAATTATAATTTAAATGGAGAAAAAGTGCAAAGTGCTGCAGTACAGAGGGACCTGGTCGGTCGGCCACAGTGATCTTCCAGTGGAACATGAAGAGCCTGCTAAAGTCGGTTCCTTACACAGTGGTCTTCCAGGACGACATATTGGTTACAAGTCGGGACACCTTGGAGCACTGAAGAATCTGGAGGAGGTTCTTAATCGGTTGGATCACCTGTTCCTGGCGCAGGACGTCGAATTCTTGGGAAGAAGAATCGCAACAAACGGCATCAGACCCACCGACGCCAAGACAGAGGCCATAAAGAATGCGCCACGACTACAGAATGTGACGGAGTTGCTGTCGTTCCTGGGACTCGTTAACTACTTTGGTAATTTCCTACCTTTGTTAAGCACCCTGCTAGAACCCTTACATGTGCTACTGCGCAAGGGAGATGACTGAGTATGGGGGAATTCACAAGAGGCTGCCTTTAAGAAAGCCAGAAACTTATTGGGTTCTAACAAACTGCTTGTCCTGTATAACCCATGTAAACGACTGGTGTTAGCTTGCGATGCGTCATCATACGGGGTCAGGTGTGTGTTACAACAGGCTGATGAATCCAGAATTTTGCAACTAGTTGTGTATATATCCAGGAGTTTGTCCAAGGCCGAAAGGGCCTACAGCTTGGTTGAAAAAGAGGCTCTGGCGTGCATTTACGGGGTAAAAAAAATGCACCAGTACTTATTTGGCACAAGTTCAAGCTTGGAACTGACCACAAGCCGCTCATATCGCTATTCTCGGAGAGCAAAGGGTTTAATACCAATGCATCTGTCCGCATCCAAAGATGGACGCTCACGCTGTCGGCATACAACTATGTAATCCACCACAGACCGGGCACAGAGAACTGCGCAGAAGCTCTCAGTCGGCTACAATTGCCCACCACCGGGGTGGAAATGTCACAGCCAGCGGACTTGCTCATGGTCATGGAGGCATTTGAGAACGAGAAATCCCCCGTTACGGCCCGCCAGATCAGGACCTGGACCAGCCAGGATCCTTTACTGTCCTTGGTAAAAAACTGTTTCCTCCATGGGAGCTGGACCAGTGTCCAAGTGGAGATGCAAGAAGCGATTAAGCCGTTCCACAGATGGAAAGATGAGCTGTCCCTGCAGGCGGACTGTCTTTTGTAGGGCAATCGCGTATTCTTTCCCAAGAAAGGCAGAGACACATTTATTTGCGAACTGCACAACACCCACCCAGGCATCGTAATGATAAAAGCCATAGCCAGATCCCACGTGTGGTGGCCTGACATCGACTCAGATTTAGAGTCATGCGTGCGCCAGTGCAACACTTGCTCTCAGTTGAGCAATGCACCCAGAGAAGCACCACTAAGTTTGTGGTTATGGCCATCCAAACTGGTCGAGGATCCATGCAGACTATCCGGGCCCATTCCTGGGCCAAATGTTTTTGGTTGTCATGGAGGCTTACTCAAACCGGATTGAATGTGCAATAAGCATTCTGTAAGCACATCCACGGCCACAATGTCTGTAAGCACATCCACGGCCATCATTGAAAGCCTATGGGTCATGCTTGTCACGCACGGCTTGCCTGTTGTCCTAGTCAGCAACAATGGGCCGTGCTTCACCAGTGCTGAATTCAAAGAATTCATGATCCGCAACGGGATCAAACATGTCACATCTGCCCCGTTCAAGCCCGCATCCAACGGCCAGGCAGAACGGGCAGTCCAGACCATCAAGCAAAGCTTGAAATGCGTGTCAGAAGGCTCCCTGCAGACCCGGTTGTCCCAAGTACTGCTCAGCTACCGCACCAGACCCCACTCACTCACTGGGATTCCCCAGCTGAGCTGCTCATGAAAAGGGCCCTTAAAACAAGGCTCTCTCTTGTCCACCCTGATCTACATGATCATGTGGAGGACAAGCGGCATCAACAAAGTGTGTAACATGACCGCGCAAATTTGTCACGCGATATTGAGATCAATGATCCTGTGTTTGTGCTCAATTATGGACATGGTCCCAAATGGCTCACTGGCACGGTCACAGCCAAAGAGGGGAGTAGGGTATTTCAGGTCAAACTGATCAATGGACAAATGCACAGAAAATACTTGGACCAAATCAAATTGCGGTTCACTAACAGCTACGAACAACCTGAAGAGGACACCACCAACTTTGACCTTCCAACACAAACAAGTGGCAACTGCTATCATAGTTGACCATGAAACCAAACTTATCTTCCCCAGCAGCCCAGCAAGGCTGGCTGCCCAACACCCAGTGAAGAATTGACCAACACACCCACACCAGCATTTGTACCGAGACGATCGACAAGGGAGCGCAAAGCCCCAGATCGTCTCACCTTGTAAATAAGTGTACTATTAACTTCACGGGGGAGTGATATTATGTATTTAACCCCTTGTAACCTGCATCACACCTGTCCACCAGAGAGCCGATCTGTTGGACTCCCAAGGGATCCCAGCATCCCTTGGGACCACAGTATATAAGCAAGCCACCCACGAGGTACCTGCACTCTGGAACCTTAATAAAGGAGCTAAGGTCACACTTGCTCATTAAACACAGTACTCAGTCTGACCATTTATTATGAGCGTAACACTAAGATCATGCCCAGCAGTTCTCGTCTCCCCCACCAGTGAAAACATCCTCTCTGCATCCACCTTGTCAAGCCCCCTCATAAGCTTATACATTTCAATAAGATCACCTCTTATTCTTCTGAATTCCAATGAATAGAGGCCCAACCTACTCAACCTTTCCTCATTAGTCAACCCCCTCATCCCTGGGATCAACCTAGTGAGCCTTTTCTGAACTGCCTCCATAGCAAGTATATCCTTTTGTAAATATGGAAACCAAAACTGCACGCAGTATTACAGGTGTGGCCTCACCAATACCCTGTACAGCTGTAACAAGACTTCCTTGCTTTTATACTCCTTCCCTTTGCAATAAAGGCCAAGATTCCATTGGCCTTCCTGATCACTTGCTGTACCTGCATACTATCCTTTTGTGTTTCATGCACAGGTACCCCCAGGTCTCACTGTACTGCAGTACTTTGCAATCTTTCTCCATTTAAATAATATCTTGCTCTTTGATTTTTTCTGCCAAAGTGCATGACCTCACACTTTCCAACATTATACGCCATCTGCCAAATTCTTGCCCACTCACTTAGCCTGTCTATGTCCTCCTACAGTCTCTTTATGTCCTCCTCACACATTACCCTTCCTCCCATCTTTGAATCATCAGCAAACTTGGCTACATTACACTCAGTCCCCTCTTCCAAGTCATTAATATAGATTGTAGTTCGGTTCCCAGCACTGATCCCTGCGGCACCCCACTCATTACTGATTGCCAACCAGAGAATGAACCATTTATCCTGACTCTCTGTTTTCTGTTTGTCAGCCAATCTTCTATCCATGCTCATTACTCCCAACCCCGTGAACTTTTATCTTGTGCAGTAACCTTTTGTGTAGCACCTTGTCAAATGCCTTCTGGATGTCCAAATACATCACATCCACTGATTCCCCTTTATCCATCCTGTTCGTTACATCCTCAAAGAAGTATAAAAGCAGAGAAGTCCTGTTACAACTGTGCAGGGTAGTGGTGAGGCCACACCTGGAGTACTGCGTACAGTTTTTGTCTCCATATTTAAGGAAGGATATACTTGCATTGGAGGTTCAGAAAACCAGACTTTAAAACAGGCGCGTCTGATTAGCACAGCACCCACTTAGCCCCTGTTTCCACCATTACCCCAAAATATCCCTCATTGTCTAGCCTATTAAGACCAATCCACAGGTACTCTCTATGGGGAAGTAGTCTAACCTGGTACATCATATCATCATCATAGGCAATCTATAGAAACGAGGATGACTTGCTTCCACGCCAAAAAAAGGATGAGTTCACAGGTGTTTCAATGAAGGACCTAATATTCCAGATCCTGAACTACATCCTGTAGGGTGGAAGATGCCTGTGTGTGGATTTTTTTAACGTGGGGTGGCCGTTGCACACCAGCCACCACATGGGCTTGACAGAGCTAGGTTTTGGTCCAGTGGCAAGGGTTAACGAAGACGACTGGAGACCAGCTCTGCTGCACGGACCTAATGCGCACACATATCGCAGTGTGGGTTGGTCCGTGCTGCCCCTGGGCCCCTGGCCCCAAACTCACGCCACTCCTGGGCCCCGATCACATCCCTCCACAGTCTCTCGCTATATCTGCCCACGCTCCAATCACTGACCTAGACCTCTTTGCTGCCGTCGCTCTCCTGCACCAACTCGCGCTGCTCCCTGAAGTGATATGCCTCCATGCTGCTCCCAGGCCGTCACATCTCCGCTCCTTTCCTGGTACATCATCAGGTCAATTAAAAGCTAATTGCTGGGGAAAGTTTCTTTTGGTTAGCACTTGCTTGTAAATGCCCAGTTTCTACCTTCTGGGAGAGTTGAATAACCATCAGCGAATGACTGTCTTTAATTTTCTTTTGTTTATACTTTTGAGACCATTAATTCTGAAGTGTGAAGTCTGAAGTGTAATGGCAAGTATCCAGAGACAACCCAATAGAATTTCCTCTGAATTGTCCCCCATGAGCAGCTATTTCTGGGTATAATGCAGAAGATAAAAGAGCAGAGACCTGTTGTGCCGGGTCTCCACACTGCCTCGCACTTGACATGCATTTCCTGGGTTTCAATGGGAAGGGAGCCTGTGAACTTAATGTTAATGACACGGGAGTGATGTTACCTTCCATGCCAGTTTCTTGGGTTTCCACCTGAAAGACCTGGAAGACACCCAAAAAGATCTCCCTATAAAGGAGGGGCTCAGAGGTTGGGCCAGGCCTTTTGGTTTGGAGGATCTAAAAGGGGCTCCCAGTAACTCCAACAACTTGTAAACAGATACATTTTCCATTGTGCTGGGCCAGCAAGCAGGTTCAGTGGGACTGCAGATCATTTGGCTGTTGCTTTTGATAGCAGGCAAGGGCCTGAAGCCTTTCAGGCCTGAAGCAGTGACCAGGATTCGTCCCTTGATCAAGGCCGCACACAGTTGAAGGTCAGGGCATACAATCTGGAAATCCACGCAGACAAACGCACAAGCCCAGTGAGTCCCTCATACTGCAGAAAAACAGTGTAGCACCAGGAAATATATATTATTTTTTCAATAAACTCATATTGGACAATAAAACAAGTAAGATATTTCATAGCTGTATTGATTGCTTTGAAACATCCTACTTTGCCACTTGATATCATTTAATCTTTCGCTGAAATCTGGGTGGGTGTATTTTTTGTGTGTCTATGTTATCTAGATAGAGGGGCTTAAATTTCATTTAAATGTGATAACATTTGTTACCTCGAACTGAGTTATTTTGAAAATGATATATCACCCTGCAGGCTGACTTCTGAACTGTATTGACTGCAGTAGTGTAACTGATAACATATAATTAAGCAAGGGAAGAAATAGATGAGCTGTTAGACAGTTCCTCTTTTGCCAAGGAATAGTAGATCTGTGGAACAAGTTGTTAGCTTGTGCGATGAGTGTTGGTTCACTGTGTACCTTCAAGGAGCCCAGGGGAGGCGTGAGTTCGGGGCCAGGAGCCCAGGGGCAGCACGGGCCAGTCCACACTGCGATATATGTGTGCACTAGGTCCATGCAGCAGAGCTGGTCTCCAGTTGTCTTGGGTAATCCTTGCTACTGGACCAAGACCTAGTTCTGTCAAGCCCGTGTGGTGGCTGGTGTGCAATGGCCACCACACATTAAAAAAAATCCACGCACAGGCATCTTCCACCCTTGAGGATGTAATTCGGGTTCTTCTTTCGGAACACCTATGAACTCATCCTTTTTTGTGGCGTGGAAGCAAGTCGTCCTCGTTTCGAGAGACCGCCTATGATGATGATCTTCAAGGAAGAGCTGGGATGGAGATCGCAACATAGGTTCCCATTAACATAAGTCATTGTCATGTGGTCTCCTGGACAAGTTTCAAAGGCCTGGAGGAACTTGAGAGGAATCTTTCAGATTTTCCTCTCCTAATTGGCCTTGGGATTTTTGATTTATCTGGTTTATTGCCTCTCCCAGGAAACAGCTTGGTACCTGGTGGATAGAGAATCTCTTGACTTGATGCATAATGCATCACACCTGTATGGGCCAGGCTAGATGGACTAGCTGGTCTTTTATTGTCCAACGTTTTTTAATGTTTGTAACACAGTAGAGTTAATGCAGTGTTAATGTACCTGTTAACCATTCGAGTACAACACGATGCACAGTTCAGCAATGCAACTAACATTTTGACAATAACATTTCAGATTAATGTTGGAGCAGAACAGCTAAAAAATGCAAAGGTTATTTTAGTGAAAGCTGGAAGTAATAATTGGATTATTCTAGACAAACAACAAGAGGATTCAGGGCGTAATGTCCACCTCAGATGTTCACATTGACAAGATTATCAACATTAACAAAATAAATGCTGTAGTATCAGGACTGATATTTCTTTTTTTTGGGGAGGGGGTGGGGTGTGGGTGAATGGGGTGAAGAGGTTTGAGTGTTGCCTTCAAGACAAAAAGAGTGTAACAGATAAGACTGCATTGCTGCTTAAAGTTTCAATTTTACGAAGTCTAAGTGTGTTGCATAGCTACCTGGGAGTGAGTATGATCGGGCCGAGAACGATCAGCGATCATTAGAGGTTTACAGCAACCTTCATTGCATGTGGAATTAAAGGGAATGTTGTCACATAGGTAGAGGAATGGTTGGAGGACAGACAGCACTGTTTAGGGGTAAAAGGATGTCATGTACATCTCCTGTCACTTTGGGCAGGAAATTATGGAAGTATCCTGGACTGGAAAGGTGTTATTTTCATGCACAGTAAATAATTGACCTGAATAATCTGGCCTCAGCTATCAAAGGAACAATATTAGCCCTATCCGAACTGTAAAAAAACCTACGAACTTACCTGGTGGTCCTGGAGGTTCGGTGACTTGAGATCCTGGGCCTCTACATGTAGGCCTGCGTACAGACCCACGTATCCCAGGAGCACAGGCGCTTTGCAAGCGTCCCTGGGGTCATGTGGGCCGGCCCAACCAATCAAAGTAGGGGTATTCCCTTTCATACTTATGGTGAGTTCCATTTCTACTGAGTCGCCAAACCCCCAAAACACAAACACATTAAATAAAAAAGTAAAAAAAAACACATTACATATTTAAAATTAATTAAAATGCTATTTAATTAAATATTTTATACAAAATTTTATTTTTTTGAAAAAATGTTTTTATATGTTTTAACAGGGCTAAAATAAATTTATCTTAATGGACAGGGTTTTTAATATATAAATAAGTACTAAAATTTTCTTTTTCAATTTTTTAAACTCTTTTAAACTCAGATTACAGTACAAAACCTGCTTCAACTGGTTGAAACTGTGTGTATGCCAATTAGATTTGTACTTGAATTCAAATGAAACTTGATGCGCCTTTTAATATTAACACATCACCTGTGGCACCGCTGACAGTAAGTGGGAGAATACAGGAGGATTGTGCCATATCGAGCACAATGTATTACCCAGCTGCTGACAGAGAGCCGTATAACCACAAGACCTTATTAGTGTAAATGCTCACATTCTGTAGGGTAATTGCTCTTGGGCACATCCAGAGGTGAATCAGAAAGTGTTTTCTGTTGCTGGCCAAATTTCTCTGAAACCAGTTGGAAATGACTGACTTTTATTTTTAACTTTTATGACATAGAAACTTACTTGTGTGTTGGATGCAGCTGAAATATAAAAAATATATAGAGATGGATTTCCTTGGACTGCTTGGAAAAACGGCGCCTCTGAACCGAGAATCACTCTCATCACAAAAAATATATTCAAAATGGCCCATGCCAAGGTTTTATGTACTTTTGGTGTCTGATCTGCAGCTCCATTACAAAAATAACTTTTATTTGCTGTCAGGCATCTTGCTCGCTCGAAAGATAATCTTTCAAAACAGGAAGAAACACTCTGAACTATTGTTGAACTGTGGTCTTGAACCTGCCTGTCTTTCCCTTCGGTACTTCACAGGGAACATATCTTCTTCAGCTATAGGGTGAAATGAATAAATATGAAATCAGGAGACCATGACCAAGTGACTGATAATGTCCATGATTATCATAGAATTGTTATAGCACAGAAACAGGCCATTCACCCTAGTAAGTCTATCCCAATGTTTGTGCTCCACATGAGCTGCCTCCTACCTTACTTCATCTCACCCTATCAACATATCCATCTATTCCTTTCTTCTTCATCTACTTATCTAGCTTCCCGTTAAATGCATCTATGCTATTCATCTCAATTACTCCATGTGGTAGCATGCTACACATACTCACCACTCTCCGAGTAAAGACTCGCTCTCGTGTCTGCTGGGAGGTTTCTTGAAGGTCAAGCACAGAAGGGTAAATTGAGCAAGGCTCGTTCCACTCGAAGCTTCAGTGCTACTCGATTCATAGCGTTCCCATCATTAATATTAATGACAAGAAAGGTAGGAGAGCTAGAAGTCGATGGTACTGATGTCTGTGCCGGATTCTATGATCCTTGCCCTGTTTGAGCAAGGCTTTGTGTTGGGTGAGCATCCTTGTAAATCTGTTGAATAGTCCAATGCCTTCTGTTATGTTTAATTACATCATAGGTTATCACGAGCTTTGGTTACTATCATTTAAATACCTTCGAGGACAATGCTTGAGTTGTGTGAAAGAGTTGGCATTACAGAGATAAAAGCAGCGTAGATCATACCAGTGGAGAACAAATTGTTGGCACTGAAGCCAGACCTGCCCTGCATGCCTATGCTAGAAATGCCTCAGCTCCATTTCACTGATCTGTATCAGACCTAAAATCTACACATGTTATAAATGAACACTGCTACTCCCATCTTTGGAATGTTCCTCTAGGCCTTCGAAAACAAAGACATCATTTACGAGATGTGAGCATTGCTGGCAAGGCCAGCTTTATTGCCTATCCCTAATTGCCATTGAGAAGGTGGTGGTGAGCCGTCTTCTTGAACTGCTGCAGTCCGTGTGGTGAAGGTTCACCCACAGTGCTGTTAGGAAGGGAGTTCCAGGATTTTGACTCAGCGACGATAAAGAATTGGCAATATATTGCCAAGTCAGGATGGTGTATGATTTGAAGGGGAACTTGGAGTGAAGGTGTTTCCAAATGCCTGCTGCCCTTGTCCTTCGAATTGGTAGAGATCGTGGGTTTGGGAGGTGCTGTCGAAGAAGCCTTGGCAAGTTGCTGCAATGCATCTTGTAGATGGCACACACTGCAGCCATGGTATGCCGGTGATGGAGGGAGTGAATGTTTAAGGTGGTGGATGAGGTGCCAATCAAGTGGGTTGCTTTATCCTGGATGGTGGTTGAGCTTCATAAGTGTTGTTGGAGCTCATGCAGGCAAGTGGAGAGTATTCCATCACAATCCTGGCGTGTACCTTGTAGATGGTGGAAAGGCTTTGGCGAGTCAGGAGGTGAGACACTCGCTGCAGAATATTTAGCATCTGACATGCTCTTGTAGCCACTGTATTTATGTAGCTGGTCGAGTTAAGTTTCTGGCCAATGCTGATGCCCAGGATCTTCATGGTGAGGGATTCGAATGGTAATGCCGTTGAATATCAAAGAGAGGTGGTTAGACTTTCTCTTGTTGGAAATGGTCATTGTCTGGCACTTGTATGGTGCGAATATTACTTGTCACTTATCAACCCAAGTCTGAATGTTGTCCAGGTCTGGCTGCATGCGAATATAGTCTGCCTCATTATCTGAGGAGTTGCGAATGGAACTGAAACTGTGCAATCATTAGCAAATATCTCATTTCTGACCTCAAAAACACAATTTCTAAACTTGCAGATTACACCAAATTGGGGGGATAGTCAATACTGAGGAGGACTGCAACAAATTACAGGAGGACATCAATAAACTTGCAGAATGGGCATATAATTGGCAAATAAAGTTCAACACAGATAAAAGTTAAGTCATCATCATCATAGGCAAACCCTCGGAATCGAGGAAGACTTGCTTCCACTCTAAAAATGAGTTCTTAGGTGACTGAAAAGTCCAATACGGGAACCACAGTTCCTGTCACAGGTGGGACAAATAGTCGTTGAGGGAAGGGGTGGGTGGGACTGGTTTGCCGCACGCTCTTTCCGCTGCCTGCACTTGGTTTCTGCATGCTCTCGGCGATGAGACTCGAGGTGCTCAGCGCCCTCCCGGATACACTTTCTCCACTTAGCGTAGTCTTTGGCCAGGGACTCCCAGGTGTCGGTGGGGATGTTACACTTTATCAAGGAGGCTTTGAGGGTGTCCTTGAAACGTTTCCTCTGCCCACCTTTGGCTCGTTTGCTGTGAAAGAGTTCCAAGTAGAGTGCTAAATATGAAGTATTACATTTTGATCGGAAGAATAAGGTCACTTGGAGGGTGCGAGTCTAGGTGGGGTAGAGGAACAAAGGGATCTTGGAGTAAAAATACACAAATCACTAAAAGTTGCGACACAGGTTAGCAAGGCCATAAAAAAAGCAAACCGAGCACTCGAGGTATACAATTGAAAATTAGGAAAGTTATGCTAAACCTGTATCAAACCTTGGTTAGACCACACTTTGAGTACTGCTTACAGTTCTGGTTGCCATATTATAAAATGGGTACAGAGCCACTGGAGAGGGTGCAGAGAAGATTTACAAGGATTTTACCAGAAATGTGAGGGAAGACATATCAGGAAAGGATGAACAGGTTGGCTCTCTTTTCTCTTGAAAAAAGATAGCACAGGGGTGACCTAATAGAGGTCTTTAAAATTATGAAAGGTTTTGATAGAGTAGATACAAAGATAATGTTTCCACTTGTGGTGAAGAGCATAACTAGAGGCAATCAATACAAGATAGTCACCGAGAAATCCATAGGGAGTTCAGAAGAAACTTCTTTACCCAAAGAGTGGTGATAATATGGAACTCTTGACCACAGGGAGTGGTTGAAGCGAATAGTAGAGATGCATTTAAGGGGAGGCTAGACAAGCATATGAGGGAGAAGGGAATAGAGGGTTATGCAGATAGATTTAGATGAGGAAAGACAGGAGATGGCTCGAGTGGAGCATAAATGCCAGCATGGACTGCTTGGGTTGAATGACCAGTTTCTGTGTCGTATATCCTGTCATGTATTCAACCAGCATTGTAACCCATGTATAATCTGACCTACGTTGTACACTGTGAGAACACTGACCACTAGGTGGTGAACTTGTGGGAGACACTCCTAACCTTGACCTTCAGATATAAAAGGGGAAGCTCCACCCATTTCCAGCACTTGAGTGCTGTGAAATAAAGGACAGGTCACAGACTGACCTTCTCTCAAGCATGGGCCTCGTGTGCATTTATACTGAATAGTAAGGACGTATCAATGGCGACAAGAAACTGGGATTTAAACCACGCGAGCATGGCCACTAGCAGAACAGATGAGAGGTACTGTGTTAAGGAATGGTTGGGACAGAGATTCAACATTGTTAAAGCAGCACACAGTTCTCCAGGCAGACAAGGGCAGTCGGGCATGCCCCAATATGTAGTCGAACCCAGAGGGGGAGTTCGACAGAGACAATGGCAAGCTGAACGGCAATTCACGCCATTGCAAGGGACAATGCGGCCAGTAATGGGGCCATCAACACCTGTAAATAGTGCACTCAAGGGCAATAACAGGGGTAGTCAGGGACGATTGACTGGCAAGGGACCTTTTGTTTCAAACAGCAGCTCATGCTGGAGGCGTGGAGGCACACACTCAGCCGGAGTTTGCAGAGGTGAGCAAAATACCTACAGAAATTGCAGAAATGAACGCTGGGGGAAATCGCTGGAAGCTGAAGTTCAGCGAGTTCATGTGGAGCACGTATACAGTTCATACACCAGGACGCCACCGATAATGATGAAAGTGCTCCTCAATGGCATCCCAGTGGCATCCATCAATGGAGCTAGACACGGGGGCCAGCCAGTCCCTGATGGGTATCAAACAGTTCGAAAAGTTGTGGGCATCCAAGGCCAGGAGGCCAAAATTTTCGCCGATTGACGCACAGCTACGGACTTACACAAAGCAGATCATTCCGGTGCTAGGCAGCGCCATGGTAGTTGTGACCCACAAAGATTCGGAGAACAGACTGCCACTCTGGATTGTCCCAGGGGACGGTCCCGCACTACTGGGGAGGAGTTGGCTTGCTGTCATGAACTGGAAATGGAGCGATGTCAATGCAATTTCCTCTGTGGAGCGAGTATCATGCTCACAGATCCTGGACAAATTTGAATCATTATTTCAACCCGGCATTGGCACGTTCATGGGGGCCAAGGTAGTGATTCACATAAACCCGGACGCCAGGCCAGTACACCACAAGTCCAGAGCGGTGCTGTACGTGATGCGGGAAAAGATAGAAGGCGAATTGGACCGCCTGCTTAGGGAAGGCATCATCTCACCAGTCGAATTCAGTGACTGGGCGAGCCCGATTGTGCCGGTGCTCAAGGTGGATGGGTCGGTCAGGATATGTGGTGATTACAAGGCCACCATCAATCGGGTGTCACTCCAAGACCAGTACCTGCTACCGAGAGCGGAGGACCTCTTTGCGACGCTATCTGGTGGCAAACATTTTTCAAAATTGGACCTGATCTCAGCTTACATGACCCAGGAGCTGGCGAGTGAGTCGAAGAAGCTGACCACCATCAGGACACACAAGGGGTTGATTGAGTACAACAGATGTCCGTTCGGGATTCGCTCGGCCGCCGCGATCTTCCAACGAAATATGGAAAGCCTCCTCAAGTCGATTCCAGGGATGGTGGTTTTTCAGGACGACATCCTCATTACGGGTTACGATACTGAAGAACACCTCCACAACTTGGAGTAGGTGTTACGCAGACTGGACCGGGTAGGGCTGCGACTGAAAAAGGCGAAGTGCGTCTTCCTAGCTCCAGAGGTAGAATTCCTGGGGATGAGGGGAGCAGCAGACGGGATCAGCCCAACTGCATCCAAGATGGAAGCGATCCAGAGAGCACCCAGACCCCGTAACACGACGGAGCTGCGTTCATTCCTGGGGCTCCTGAACTATTTTGGTAACTTTCTTCCCAAATTGAGCACGCTGCTAGAGCCACTACATGTGCTCCTACGCAAAGGTCACGAATGTGTCTAGAGGGACAGCCAGGAAAGGGCTTTTAATAGAGCACGCAATTTGTTATGTTCCAACAATCTGTTAATGCTATATGACCCATGTAAGAAACTTGTGTTAACGTGCGATGCGTCGTCCTATGGTGTCGGGTGTGTGTTGCAGCATGTCAATGCCAAGAGTCAGTTACAGCCGGTAGCTTGTGCCTCCAGAAGTCTGTCCCAGGCAGAAAGGGGCTCCGGGATGGTAGAAAAGGAGGCGCTCGCATGTGTATATGCGGTAAAGAAAATGCACCAGTACCTGTTTGGTAGGAAATTTGAGCTGGAGACAGATCACAAACCCTTAACGTCCCTTTTGGCCGACAACAAGGCCATAAATGCAAACGCATCGGCCCGGATACAGAGGTGGGCACTCATGTTAGCCGCCTATGACTACACAATTCGGCACAGACCAGGCACTGAAAACTGCGCCGATGCACTCAGCAGGCTCCCACTAGCCACCACTAAGGGGGCTACCGAGCATGCTGCTGAGATGGTCATGGCTGTTGAAGCTTTTGGAAGTGACAGCTCACCCGTGACAGCCCGTCAGATTAAAGTCTGGACAAATAGAGACCCGCTATTGTCTCTAGTCAAGAAATGTGTCCTGAATGGGGACTGGGCAGCCACGTACAGGGCATGCCCTGAGAAATTTAAACCATTTCACAGGCGCAAGGATGAACTCTCGATTCAGGCCGATTGCCTACTGTGGGGAAACTGCGTAGTCATGCCCCAGATGGGCAGAGAGGTGTTCATCAGAGAACTCCATAATGAGCACCCGGGCATTGTCACGATGAAGGCAATTGCCAGGTCACACGTTTGGTGGCCAGGGATAGACGCAGATCTGGAACTTTGTGTTCGCAGGTGCAACACGTGTGCCCAGCTGGGCAATGCGCCCAGGGAAGCCCCCCTTAGCCCCTGGTCATGGCACGCCAAGCCTTGGCCACGCATCCATGTGGACTACGCAGGTCCTTTCATGGGGAAAATGTTTTTGGTTGTAGTAGACGCCTACTCCAAATGGATCGAGTGTGACATTTTAAATTCAAGCACATCCTCTGCCACGGTAGAAAGTCTACGGGCAATGTTCGCTGCCCACGGTCTACCAGACATCTTGGTCAGCAACAATGGCCTGTGCTTCACAAGCACTGAATTCCAGGACTTCATGGCAGGCAATGGAATTAACCATGTTAGAACAGCACCGTTCAAGCCGGCCTCAAATGGCCAGGCAGAACGAGCAGTGCAGATAATCAAACAGGGGACGCTCAGAATCCAAGGGGGTTCCCTACAATGCCGCTTATCACGCCTCCCGTTGGCCTACAGATCCTGACCACACTCACTCACAGGGGTTCCACCCGCAGAGCTGCTAATGAAAAGGACGCTCAAAATCCGGTTATCCCTTATACACCCCAGCATGAAAGAAATTGTCAAGAGCAGGCACCAGTCACAATATGACTACCATGACAGGAATGCGAGGGTGCAATGTATTGATGTAAATTACCCTGTTTTTGTCCTCAACTACACTGCAGGGCCCAAATGGCTCGCAGGCACTGTGGTTGCCAAAGAGGGAAATAGGATTCTGGTAGTTAAACTTACCAATGGACAAATCTGCCGCAAACATGTGGATCAAACAAAAAGGAGGTTCAGCAACCCTATAGAAGAAGCAGAGGAAGAACACGATGTGGAGTTCACTCCACCACAGGTGACCGAACACAGGAACCAAAGGGAGGAGAGCCCAGTCACTGTGGGCAGTCAGACAGGCCTGAGGCACCGCAAACAGCAGACACTCAGGCCAGCGCCCAACAACCGGAGCCCCAACTCAGGCGCTCTACAAGGGAGCGTAAACCACCAGGGAGACTCAACCTGTGATCCCAATAAGATTTTGGGGGGGGAGGTGATGTCACGTATTCAACCAGCATTGTAACCCATGTATAATCTGACCTAAGTTGTACACTGTGAGAACACTGACCACTAGGTGGTGAATTTATGGGAGACACTCCTAACCTAGACCTTCAGATATAAAAGGGGAAGCTCCACCCACTTCCAGCACTTGAGTGCTATGAAATAAAGGACAGGTCACAGACTGACCTTCTCTCAAGCATGGGCCTCGTGTGCAATTGTACTGTATAGTAAGGACGTATCATTTCCTGTGTAATCCTATGTAATCCTACGATAGCAGGAAGGTCATTGAAGAAGTCGCTGAGGGTTGGGCCGAGGACACTGCCCTGAGGAACTCCTGTAGTGATGTCCTGGGGCAGAGATGATTGACCTCCAACAACCACAACCATCTTCCTTTGTGCTTGGTATGACTCCAGCTAGTGGAGAGTTTTCCCCCTGATTCCCATTGTACCAGGGTTCCTTGATGCCACACTGGGTCAAATGCTGCCATGATGTCAAGGGCAGTCACTCTCATCTCACCTCTGGATTTCAGCTCTTTTGTCCATATTTTGACCAAGGCTGTATTGAGGTCTGGATACGAGTGGTCCTGGCAGAACCCAGAGCATTGGTGAGCAGATTATTGGTGAGTAAGTGCCGCTTGATAGCACCGTTGATGACTCCTTCCATCACTTTGCTGATGATTGAGAGTAGACTGATGGGATGATAATTGTCGGGATTGGATTTGTCCTGCTTTTTGTGGACAGGACATACCTAGGCCATTTTCCACTTTGTCTGGTACGTACTAGGGTTGCACCTGTACTGGAATTGTTTGGTGACAGGAGCAGCTAGTTCTCGAGCATAAGTCTGCAGCACTACAATTTTACCAGGAACTCAATTGTGCACTTCAAAAGGGAATTGGATGAGTGCCTGAAGGCAAAAATAATTGCAGGGCTATGGGGAAAGGGCAGGGTAGTGGGACTTTTTAGAAATTGGTTCATGGGATGTGGGTGTCGCTGGTAAGGCCAGCATTTATTGCCTATCCCTAATTGCCCTTGAGAAGGTGGTGTTGAGCTGCCTTCTTGAACAACCACAGTCGGTGTTGTGAAGGTACTCCCACGGTGCTGTTAGGGTGGGAATTCCAGGATTTTGACCCAGTGACGATAAAGGAATGGCGATATACTTCCAACTCAGGATGTTGTGTAACTTGGAGGGGAACTTGCAGGTGGTGGTCGTTGTGTATCTGTAAAGCATGTAGTCCCATGTTCCGCCACCAGGGAGATCATCCCCTGAAGTTCCAAGAGATCCCAGCATCCCTTGGGACCACTGTATATAAGCCAGCCCCTAAGGCCTGTTCCTCACTCTGGAGTGTCTTATTAAAGACTGAGGTCATTGTTACTTTAACCTCCCTGTGCGCAGCCTCATCTGTGTTAGGAACACAATAACTGGCGAAGAGAATATGAATCCAACGCAAAGATGCAACAAACTGTGGGCATCCTGGAGAAGTTCTCGGAGGGTGAGGACTGGGAAGCCTATGTCGAACGGCTAGACCAGTACTTTGTAGTCAATGAGCTGGACGGAGAAGGAAGCGCTGCAAAAAAGAGAGCGGTCCTCCTCACGGTCTGTGACGCACCGACCTACAACCTCATGAAGAATCTTCTGGCTCTGGTGAAACCCACAGATAAATCATATGAGGAGCTGTGTACACTGGTTCGGGAGCATGTTAACCAGAGGGAGAGCGTATCGGTTCTACACGTGCCAGCGATTTGAAGGTCAGGAAGTGGCGAGCTACATCGCCAAGCTAAGGCAACTTGCAGGACAATGTGAGTTTGATGGCTGCCTGGAGCAAATGCTCAGAGACTTTTTTGTACTGGGCATTGGCCATGAGACCATCCCACAAAAGCTTTTGACTGTAGAGACACCGACCCTCAGTAAGGTCATTGCGATAGCACAGGCGTTTATGTCCACCAGTGATAACACCAAACAAATCTCTCAGCACACAAGTGCTAGCAATGCTCATAAATTAACTGGAACTGTGTTTGCGAGCAGAAATGTACAGGGCAGAACCCACGAGTCTGCAACAGCCAGCAGGCCTCAGGTGACCCAGATGACTGAGTCCCCAACAAAGGATGAATGCAAGGCAATTCACACCTTGTTGGCGTTGTGGAGGCTTCCATTCAGCCGATCCATGCCGCTTCAAAGGTTATGTTTGCAAGAGCTGTGGAACAATGGGGTACCTCCAACGAGCTTGCAAATGAGCTGCAAGCTCTGCAAAACCTGCTAACCACCACGTGGCAGAGGAAGATTGGTCCATGGTGGATCAAAGCAATTTCGAGCCTCAGAGAGAGGAGGCAGATGCTGAAGTACACAGGGTGCACACATTTTTGACGAAATGTCTACCTATAATGCTAAACGTAAAATTGAATGGCTTACCCTTAGCCAAAGAACTGGACACTGGCGCTAGCCAATCCATCATGAGTAAAAATATGTTTGAGAGACTATGGTGCAACAAGGCACTCAGACCAGCTCTGAGCCCCATCCACATGAAACTGAGAACGTATACCAAAGAGCTCATCACTGTCCTGGGCAGCGCCATGGTCAAGATCACCTACGAGGGCACGGTGCACGAACTGCCACTCTGGATTGTCCCGGGCTTGGCCCCACACTGCTTGAAAGGAGCTGGCTGGGCAAAATCCGCCGGAACTGGGATGACATCCGAGCGCTATCACATGTCGATGAGGCCTCATGTACCCAGGTTCTTAACAAATTTCCTTCCCTTTTTGAGCCAGGCATTGGAAACTTTTTCGGGGCGAAGGTGCGGATCCACTTGGTCCCAGAGGCACGACCCATTCACCACAAGGTGCGAGCGGTACCTCATATGATGAGGGAGAGAGTGGAAATCGAGCTGGACAGGCTGCAATGTGAGGGAATCATCTCCCCAGTGGAATTCAGCGAGTGGGCCAGCCCGATTGTTCCAGTATTCAAAAGTGACGGCATGGTCAGGATTTGCGGCGATTGTAAAGTAACTATTAATCGTTTCTCGCTACAAGACCAATACCCACTACCTAAGGCAGACGACCTATTTGTGACGCTGGCAGGAGGTAAGATGTTCACCAAGCTCGACCTGACTTCGGCCTACATGATGTAGGAGCTGGAGGAGTCTTCAAAGGGCCTCACCTGCATCAACACGCACAAGGGACTGTTCATCTACAACAGATGCCTGTTTGGAATTCGGTCGGCTGCAGCGATCTTCCAGAGAAACATGGAGAGCCTACTCAAGTCGGTACCACACATGGTGGTCTTTCAGGACGACATATTGGTCACAGGTCGGGACACTGCCGAACAGGGCTGCGGCTGAAGAGGTCGAATATGTCTTCATGGCAACAGAAGTGGAGTTTTTGGGGAGAAAGATCGTGGCGGACGGCATTCGGCCCACAGACGCCAAGACAGAGGCTATCAGAAACGCGCCCAGGCCACAGAACGTCACAGAGCTGCGGTCGTTCCTGGGACTCCTCAACTATTGTGGTAACTTCTTACTGGGGTTAAGCACACTTTTAGAGCCCCTACATGTGTTATTGCGCAAAGGTGAGAACTGGGTATGGGGAAAAAACCAAGTAATTGCTTTTGAGAAAGCCAGAAACATTTTATGCTCCAACAAGCTGCTTGTATTGTATAACCCGTGTAAAAGACTTGTGCTAGCATGTGATGCGTCGTCGTACGGGGTCGGGTGTGTATTACAACAAGCTAATGTTGCGGGGAAGTTGCAACCTGTCGCCTATGCTTCCAGGAGCTTGTCTAAGGCCGAGAGGGCCGACAGCATGATTGACAAAGAGGCATTAGCGTGTGTGTTCGGGGTAAAGAAAATGCATCAGTTCCTGTTTGGCCTCAAATTTGAGCTGGAAACCGAACACAAGCCTCTCACATTCCTGTTCACTGAAAACAAGGGGATAAATACTAATGCCTCAGCCCGCATACAAAGGTGGGTACTCGCGCTATCATGGTATAACTATATCATCCGCCACAGGCCAGCCACCGAGAACTGTGCGGATGCTCTCAGTCGGCTACCATTGCCCACCACGGGGATGGAAATGGCACAGCCTGCAAACTTGTTGATGGTGGCGCAGCCCGCAGACTTGTTGATGGTCATGGAAGTGTTTGAAAATAATAAATCACCTGCCACGGCCCGGCAGATTAGGACTTGGACCAGCCAAGACCCTAGTAAAAAAACTGTACACTGCATGGGAGCTGGGCCAGCATCCCCGTTGAAATGCAAGAGCCAATCAAGTCGTTCCAGCGGCGAAAGGATGAGCTGTCCATTCAGGCAGACTGCCTGTTGTGGGGTAACCGCGTAGTGTTACCAAAAAAGGGCAGGGAGACATTCATCTTGGATCTCCACAACACACACCCTGGTATAGTAATGATGAAAGCGATAGCCAGATCCCACGTGTGGTGGCACGGTATCGACTCTGATTTAGAGTCCTGTGTACGGCAATGCAGCGTATGTGTTCAGTTGAGCAACGTGCCCAGAGAGGCACCACTAAGTTTGTGGTCCTGGCCCTCCAGACCATGGTTGAGGATCCATGTCAACTATGCAGGCCCGTTCCTCGGTAAAATGTTCCTGGTGGTGGTGGATGCTTTTTCAAAATGGATTGAACGTGAAATAATGTCAGGAAGCACTGCCACCACCACCATTGAAAGCCTGAGCGCCATGTTTGCCACCCACGGCCTGCCTGACATAAGATCAGTGACAACGGGCCGTGTTTCACCAGTGCCGAATTTAAAGAATTCATGACCCGCAATGGGATCAAACATGTCACTTCGGCCCCGTTTAAACCAGCCTCCAATGGGCAGGCAGAGCGGGCAGTACAAACCATCAAACAGAGCCTTAAATGAGTCACTGAAGGCTCACTCCAAACCCGCCTGTCCCGAGTACTGCTCAGCTACCGCACGAGACCTCACTCGCTCACAGGGGAGCCCCCGGCTGAGCTACTCATGAAAAGGACACTTAAAACCAGACTCTCGCTGGTTCACCTGCATGATCAGGTAGAGAGCAGGCGGTAGCAACAAAATGTAAACGATGGTCGCGCCACTGTGTCACGGGAAATTGATCTGAATGACCCTGTCTATGTGCTAAACTATGGACTTGGTCCCAAGTGGATCGCAGGCACGGTGATAGCGAAAGAAGGGAATAGGGTGTTTGTAGTCAAACTAGACAATGGACAAATTTGCAGAAAGCACCTGGACCAAACGAGGCTGCGGTTCACAGACTGCCCTGAACAACCCACAGCAGACACCACCTTTTTCTAGCCCACAACACACACCCAAAGGATCAATGACACCACACTGGACCAGGAAATCGAACCCATCAAGCCCAACAGCCCAGCAAGGCCAGGCTCACCTAGCAGCCCTGCAGGGCCAACAACACGCCAGCCCAGCGAGGGCACAGCCAACACACCAGAACAGACATTTGTGCCGAAGTGGTCCACCAGGGAAAGAAAGGCTCCTGACCGCCTCACCTTGTAAACAGTTTTCACTTTGACTTTGTGGGGGGAGTGATGTTGTTTATCTGTAAAGCATGCACTCCCATGTTCCGCCACCAGGGAGCTCATCCGCTGAAGTCCCAAGGGATCCCAGCATCCCTTGGGAGCACTGTATAGAAGCCGGCCCCTAAGGCCTGTTCCTCACTCTGGAGTGTCTTATTAAAGACTGAGGTCATTGTTACTTTAACCTCCCTGTGTGCAGCCTCATCTGTGTTAGGAACACAATAATGGTATTCCCATGTGCCTGCTGCCCTTGTCCTTCTAAGTGGTGGAGGTCGCAGGTTTGGGAGGTGCTGCCAAAGAAGCCTTGGCGAGTTCCTTCAGTGCATCTTGTAGATGGTACACACTGCAGTCATGGTGCGCCGGTGGTGGAGGGAGTGTTTAAGGTGGCGGATGGGATGCCAATCAAGCGGGCTGCTTTGTCCTGGAAGATGTCGAACTTCTTGAGTGTTGTTGGAGCTGCTCTCATCCAGGCAAGTGGAGAGTATTCCATCACACTCCTGACTTGTGTCTTGTCGATGGTGGAAAAGCTTTGGGAAGTCTGGAGGTGAGACACTCACCGCAGAATACCCAGCCTCTGACCTGCTCTTGCTGCCATGATATTTATGTGGCTGGTCCAATTAAGTTTCTGGTCAATGGTGAACCCCCAGGATGTTGATGGTGAGGGATTCGGCAATGGTAATGCCATGAATATCAAGGGGCAGTGATTAGACTCTCGCTTGTTGAAGATAATCATTGCCTCGCACTTCTGTGGAGCGAATGTTATTTTCCACTTATTCACCATCATGAGAGCAACGTGGATAGCACGTTTCTAGAGGCGGTCACCCTACAGCTTAAGAGTGTGCAGGCAGAGAGGGAGTGGGTGACTGCCAGACAGAAGAGGAGGACTAGGCAGGTAGTGCAGCAGTCCCCTGAGTCCACCTTGCTCTCCAACCGGTAATCTGTTCTGAGTACCGGTGGGGGTGATGGTGGCTTCGGGGAATGCAGCCAGAGCCAAGTTCACAGCACCAAGGGTGGCTCAGCTGCACAGGGGAAGAGGAAGAAGAAGGGAAGAGCTATAGCGGTAGAGGATTCAATATCATCATCATCATCATAGACATTCCCTCGGAATCGAGGAAGACTTGCTTCCCCTCCTGAAGTGAGTTCTTTGGTGGCTGAACAGTTCAATATGAGAGCCACAGACTCTGTCACAGGTGGGACAGATAGTCGTTGAGGGAAGGGATGGGTGGGACTGGTTTACCGCATGCTCTTTCCACTTTCTGTGCTTGATTTCTGCATGCTCTCGGCGTTGAGACTCGAGGTGCTCAGTGCCCTCCCGGATGCACTTCCTCCACTTAGGGCGGTCTTGGGCCAGGGACTCTCAGGTGTCAGTGGGGATGTTGCACTTTATCAGGGAGGCTTTGAGGATGTCCTTGTAGTGTTTCTGCTGCCCACCTTTGGCTCGTTTGCCGTGAAGCAGCTCTGAGTAGACCACTTGCTTTGGGAGTCTTGTGTCTGGCATGGGGACTATGTGGCCTGCCCAGCGAAGCTGATCAAGTGTGGTCAGTGCTTCAATGCTGGGGATGTTAGCCTGAATGAGGACGCTGATGTTGGTGCGCCTGTCCTCCCAGGTGATTTGTCGGATCTTGCGGAGACATCGTTGGTGATATTTCTCCAGCAACTTGAGGTGTCTATTGTACATGTCTCTGAGCCATACAGGAGGGCAGGTATTACCGTAGGGGGTGGTCTTGGGGGTCAGGTTCACCCTGATGTTCTGAGCGGTTCGAATTGCTCCCACTCCCTGGGTTCTAGACGTCGGATTTATTTGGAGATGTGATAAAGTGCAAGAGACAACTGGTTTGGTGCAAAGAACTTCGATTTTATTAAGGACAAGAAAGTACAACATCAGAACTTGCAATCACTAGAACAAAGAACACTTCACCACATGTTCAAAAGGGGTTACAGAAAATAATACACCTCCCACCTCCCATTCTAACTAGGTTGAAACTCCAGGGCAAACAGGGATCATGCTCACCAGTCCTTTTATTGTCAGTTGGCAGTGGTTCGCGATTTCGGGGTTCACTGGACTCTGTAGGTTCTGCTTGCCGTACCCCGAACGTCGTGGAAGACTTCTTACTGCGTAGTCTTTAGTTGGGTGGTGTCCGCTGATGCGGTAGGGCGCGTATTGGACTTATGGGGTGAGTACCCACTTTTCTTCCGTTAACAATAAGTTCTTTAGGTAATGTTTCACCTGTTGGGAGCTAGGAACAGATTGTAGAGTGGAAACTTTTGAATCTTCGGTTTCTTCTTGAGGAGCTTTGTTCTTGGAGTTTATCGATCGCGGTGGTTTCGATGTTACCACGTTGGCTGTGGTCAGTTGTTGCCACGATGGCGATGTCCAAAATTACTGGAACTGCTTTTCTCTGCCTTGGTGATGTTCTTCCTTCTTCTTTGGTAGCAGAGCAACCCAGGAGTGTCGTCGAGGCTGGAGATGTTGATGCTCAGAAGAGCTGCATAGAAGGCTGTGTAGCAAGCTCTCTGGAAGGCTCGTTAAAACGGCTGCGGTGGTCTCTCTCCTTTTCCTCTCCTTCCCCTCTCCTACTCGTTAAAACCAGAGCCCCAGTTATAATTTGGGAGCCATTCTAATCTGCGTGCCAAATCAGCCCCGATTCTTTGTCTTAATTTTGGCGGGCTTGATATTGCTTTGTCATATTTTGGCAGGCTCATCAATGGTAACCTGTCTCGGATGTGTCGATCTGTCAAATTTGTTTCTTGATTGGGAAAAATTAGTTTTGGTATTTGCGATGTCTGCCTAGGCCTGGGTTTTCCATGTGGGCTGGATGGGCCATTACCATTATGTATGCGCTGGATGGGTTTCCTGCTCAGGGAGATGGCTGGCTACCTCTGGGTTGATTGTTGCTATGTTAATGTCTCCCGGGGAGAAGGGTTTTCGAGTTTACACAATTCCCCAGACAATTTGTTTTAGCTTCAATACCCCAGACAGCTTCAATACCCAAAACTGGTTTCTTTGATGGATAGTTATCCTTTAGTTTTCAGCCCTTTTCACACGGACCCAATATGTCTTGTAAAATCCCAAATTCGATTAAAACTCGTTTCTTCCATGTGCATTTTAGGATCCCAAACTTTGTAGCTGGTAGTTTCAAATTGAATTTCCTTTCCAATGAGTCCAAACACTGGGGGGGTTTTCACACAAATTTTGCAATCCTACATTACTACAGCACTGTAGACTGTGAGCTTGGTGGCAGTTTTGAGGGCCTGGTCTTCAAACACTCTTTTCCTCAGGCGGCCGAAGACTGCACTGACATACGGGAGGCGGTGTTGGATCTCATAGTTGATGCCTGCTCTTGTTGATAGGAGGCTCCCGAGATATGGGAAGTAGTCCACGGTGTCCAGGGCCGCGCTGCGGATCTTGATGACGACAGGCTGGTGGATGACCTTTGTCTTACGGATGTTTAGCGATAGGTCCATACTTTCCTATGCCTCAGTAAATACGTCGACTATGTCCTGGAGTGCAGCCTCTGTACGTGTGCAGACGCAGGCGAGTCAGGGGAGAAGACAGGCGTTTCTGCGGCCGCTGACGTGACTCCAGGATGGTAGATTGCCTCCCTGCTGCCAGGGTCAAGGATGTCACTGAGCGGCTGCAGGGAATTCTGGGGGGAGAGGGTGAACAGCCAGAGGTCGTGGTCCACATCGGTACTAATGACATAGGTAGGAAGAGGGATGAGGTCCTGCAGGCAGTGTTATGGGAGCTAGGAGAGAGATTAAAAAGCAGGACCTCAAAGGTAGTAATCTCCGGATTACTCCCAGTGCCACGAGCTAGTGAGTACAGAATTAGGAGGATAGAGCAGATGAATACGTGGCTGGAGAGAAGGTGCAGGCGGGAGGGCTTTAGTTTCCTGAGGCATTGGGAGCGCTTATGGGGGAGGTGGGACCTGCACATAAGGAGGCCTTACAGGCCGGAGAGGCACTCTGGAGATCTGTAAATAAAGACGACGGTCACACTTTACTTTGAGCTCACAGTATCTGGTCAGGCTCCTTATTCAATACATAACAACTGGCAACGAGATACAGATGACGAACCCCACCGCAACAATGCAGAGGACAGTGGGCATCCTGGAGAAATTTTCGGAGGGACATGATTGGGAAACCTTCATGGAGCGACTCAACCAACGAGCTGGAAGGAGAAGCGAACGCTGCCAAATGAAGGGCGATCCTCCTCACCGTTTGCGGGGCACCAACGTAATGGCCTCATGAAAAATCTGCTTACTCCAGTGAAACCCACAGAGAAGTCGTATGATGATTTGGGCACACTGGTCCGGGTGCACCTAAACCCGAAGGACAGCGTTCTGATGACGAGGTATCAGTTCTACACGTACAAGAGGTCTGAGGACCAGGAAGTGGCGAGCTACGTCGCCGAGCAAAGACGCCTTGCAGGACATTGCGAATTTGAAGGACACTTGGAGCACATGCTCAGGGACTTCTTTGTACTTGGCATTAGCCATGAAGTAATACTTCGCAAACTTTTGACTGTAGAGACCCTAACCTTGAGTAAAGCCATAGCGATAGCCCGGGCGTTTATCGTCATTAGTGACAATATCAAGCAAATCTGTCAGCACACGAGTGCTGCTACAAGTACTGTGAACAAAGTAATTTTGTTTTAGAATTGTAACGTACAGGGCAGGCCTCACATGCCTGCAGCACGTCCGCAGATGTCTCAGAGTTCAGCATCAAGGGTGATGAATGCTAGGCCATTAACACCTTGTTGGCGCTCCGGAGGTGATCATCGTTTCCACTCATGCCGCTTCAAGGGTACGTTTGCAAGGGCTGTGGAACAATGGGACATCTCCAAGTATGTGCAGGTGAACTGCAAACCCTGCTAATCCTGCAAACCACCATGTTGCAGAGGAGAACAGATCCACGGCAGATCACGACGAAACAGAGCCTCAGCCCGAGGAGGCAGAGGTATATGGCGTGCACACATTTACCACAAAGTGTCCCCCGATAATACTGAAGGTTGAATTAAATGGACTCCCGGTGTCAATGGAGCTGGACACGGGTGCGAGCCAGTCCATTATGAGTAAAAAGACTTTCGATAAATTGTGGTGCAGCAAGGCCTCAAGGCCACTCCTGACTCCCATTCGCACTAAACTGACAACTTACACAAAGGAACTGATTCCCGTAATTGGCAGTGCTACTTTAAAGGTCTCCTACTGTAAAGTCCTTACTCTACAGTATGAAACCACACGAGGCACATTCTGGGGACAAGGTCACTCTGTGACCTGCTCTCTTTATTTTTACAGGACTCCAAAGACGATGACCCTGCGTGGGACCTCCCTTTTTATACCTGTTTGTTCAGGTAAGGAGTGTCTCCCACAAGTTCACCCCTTGTGGTCAAGGTGTGCATATAGGTTGAGTGTATACAGTAATATAGTGTTGTTACATTGTGGTTACATACATGACATCACCTTCCCCCACAAAGTCTTATTTGGAATCATAGGTTTAGTCTTTCAGGTGGTCTACGCTCCCTGGGGGAACGCCGCAGTTGAGGCTCTGGTTGTTGGACATTAACGTGAGTGTCTGTCACCAGTGGTGATTCCGGCCTGTCCGGGCTGACCACAGGGACTATGCATTCTTCTGATTGCTCTAGTTGCTCGTTCACTGGCAGTGTTGTGAGCTCCATCACATGGTCTTCTTCAGGTTGCTCTATGTCGATGCTGAACCTTTTTTTTACTTGGTCCAGATGCTTACGGCATATCTGACCATTGTTGAGTTTTACCATAATGACCCTATTCCTCTCTTTGTCAATTACAGTGCCCTCAAGCCATTTGGGCCCCATGGCATGATTGAGGACGAATATAGGATCTTTTATTTCGATACATCTCCCCCTCGCATTGCGGTCATGGTACTCGTTTTGTGACTTGCGCTTGCCCTCAGCTGTGTCGGTCAGGACTGGGTGAATGAGGGACAACCGAGTTTTAAGCGTCCGTTTCATTAGTAGCTCTGCGGGCGGGACCCCCGTGAGTGAGTGCAGTTGGGATCTATAGGCCAGCAGGAGACGTGATAGGTGGCATTGTAGGGAGGGTCCTTGAATCCTGAGCATACCTTGCTTAATGATTTGGACCGCACATTGCACCTGGCCATTGGAGGCCGGCTTGAACGGCACAATCCTGACGTGGTTGATGCCATTGCCCGACATAAACTCTCGGAATTCGTAGCTTGTGAAACATGGGCCTTTATCACTAACCAGGATGTCCGGAAAGCCATGGGTTGCAAAGATTGCACGTAGGCTTTCCACAGTGGTGGATGATGTGTGTGAAGTTAGAATGATGCACTTGATCCATTTCGAGTACGCATCTATCACAATAAGGAACATCTTACCCATGAACAGGTCCGCGTAGTCAACATGAATGCATGACCATGGCATGGTAGGCCAGGGCCACGGGCTGAGCGGGGCCTCCCTGGGGGCATTACCCAGCTGGGCAAACATTGTGCACCTGCGAACACTGTGTTCCAGGTCTGAATCAATTCCAGGCCACCAAACGTGTGACCGGGCAATGGCCTTCATCAGCACAATGCCTGGGTGCTCGCTGTGGAGTTCTCTGATGAATGCCTCCCTGCCCTTCTGGGGCATAACTACCCGGCTGCCCCATAGTAGGCAGTCGACTTGGATGGAGAGCTCATCCATCTGTCTGTGGAACGGTCTGACCTCCTCAGGGCATGCTCCGTGTGCGGGCGCCCAATCCCCAGTCAGGACACATTTCTTAATCAGGGATAGGAGGGGATCTCTGTTTGTCCAGATTTTGATCTGGCGGGCTGTGATGGGGGAGCCTGCGCTGTCAAAGGCATCGACAGCCATGACCATCTCAGCGCTTTGCTCAGCTGCCCCGTGGTGGCCAGTGGGAGCCTGCTGAGCATGTCAGTGCAATTTTCAGTGCCGGGCCAGTGCCGGATGGAGTTGTCATAAACAGCCAGCGTGAGAGCCCATCGCTGTATGCGAGCTGATGCGTTGGCATTGATAGCCTTGCTGTATGACAACAGGGATGTTAATGGCTTGTGGTCCGTCTTGAATTCAAATTTCCTACCAGAGGTACTGATGCATTTTTTTTACACCATAGACACATGAAAGCGCTTCCTTCTCGACCATCCCATATCCCCGTTCTGCTTGAGAGAGCGACCTGGAGGCATAAGCCACAGGTTGTAGTTGACCCTCAGCATTACCCTGCTGCAACACGCACCCAACCCCACAGGACGATGCATCACATGTCAGAACCAATTTTTTACAGGGGTCGTACAGGGTCAACAACTTGTTTGAACAAAGTAGATTACGCGCCCGATCAAAAGCCCGCTCCTGACAGTCCCCCCAAAACCAATCGCAACCCTTACGCAGGAGCACATGTAGTGGCTCTAACAACATGCCCAAGTTCAGCAGAAAGTTTCCGAAATAGTTCAACAGGAATGAACGCAACTCCGATGTGTTGCAGGGCCTGGGTGCTCATCGAATCGCCTGTTTTGGATTCGGTCGGCCGAATCCCATCTGTAGCAACCTTCCTGCCCGGAAACTCAACCTCAGGAGCTAAAAACACATATTTAGACTTCTTGAGTTGCAGGCCTACCCGGTCCAGTCGGCGTAGCACCTCCCCCAGGTTGTGGAGGTGTTCCTCGGTGTCTCGACCCGTGATGAGGATGTCGTCCGGGAATACGATCGTTCCAGGAATGGATTTAAGCAGGCTTTCCATATTTCATTGAAAAATCGCGACCGGTGATCGAATGCCAAACCGGCACCTGTTATAGACGAACAGTCCCTTGTGCGTGGTGATGGTGGTCAGTAGTTTAGATTCGTCGGCCAGTTCCTAGGTCATATAGGCTGAAGTGAGGTCCAACTTGGTGAACAGCTTGCCGCCTGCCAGTGTGGCGAAAAGATCCTCCGCTCTCGGGAGCGGGTATTGATCTTGTAGGGACACCTGATTGATGGTGGCCTTGTAGTCACCACAGATCCTGACAGAGCCATCCTCTTTTAGGACGGCAACGATGGGGCTCACCCAGTCGCTGAATTCAACAGGTGAGATGATGCCCTCTCTCAACAGCCGGTCCAATTCACTCTCGATCTTTTCCCGCATCACATATGGCACCGCTCTGGCTTTGTGGTGCACTGCCCGCGTCCGGGGTGATGTGTATCCTTACTTTAGTGCCTTTGAAAGTCCTGACACCAGGTTGGAATAGTGAATCGAATTGTTGTAGGACTTGTGAGCACGAACTTCGCTCCACAGATGACAGATAACCAGCTCCTCCCCAACAGTGCAGGACCATTGCCCGGGACAATCCAGAGCGGCAGCCGATTCACTAACCCATTGTGTGTGACAGCCAACATTGCACTGCCTTGCACCGGAATGATTTCTTTGGTGTAAGTCCGTAATTGTGTCTCAATACGTGCTAATTTGGGTCTGCTGGCTTTAAGTGGCCATAGCTTCTCAAATTGCTGAATGCCCATGAGTGACTGGCTGGCCCCAGTGTCCAGCTCCATGCGTACAGGGATACCGTTTAATAAAACCCTCATCATCATTGGTGGCGTTCTGGTGTATGAACTGTGAGTATACGCCACATGGACCCGCTGAACCTCGGCGTCCATCGATTTGCCCCAAAAGTCATCTTGCCTCAAAGAACCCTCTTCTGGTCCATCCGCCTCATATATTAGTCTGGTTGCAGACTTCCTGCACATTCGAGCTAAGTGGCCACTGAGATTGTAGTTCCTGCAGACAAAGTGTTGAAATCTGTAAGATCTAGCTGAGTGTTTTCTCCCACACCTCCAGCATGAGTTAAAGTTTCCATTGTTGGGAACAAGGGGACTATGGCCAGGCATTCTGCGCTGACTGTCCCTTTGACTGCTCTTAAGTACTTTATTGGTGGGTGTCAATGGCTCCATCCTGGGCCGCATTGTCCACTGTGATGGCGAGAATGTCCGTTCAGCCTGCCATTGCCTGCTCTGGGGTCTATTGCTTCGCACTGCCCCTGCCTGCCTGCGGGGCTCTGAGTCGCATTAATGATGTTGACTCCCTGATCCATCGCTGCGTTAGAGGCAGAATTGCGCGCATATATTATTTTCGTCTCTTCCTCCGCCGCCATGAAAGTTTGAGCCATCAACACCGCTGCTTCCAAGGTCAAATCCTTGGTCTCAATTAATTTGCGGAAAATTCCCGCATGACCGATGCCCTCGATAAAGAAGTCCCTTAGCATCTCCCCCCTGCATGTGTCTGTGAACTTACAGAGGCTGGCCAAACGCCAGAGGTCCGCTACGAAGTCCAGTATGCTCTGTCCTTCACGACGTCGGTGGGTATAGAATCTGTGTCGGGCCATGTGTATGCTTCTTGCCGGTTTGA
This sequence comes from Pristiophorus japonicus, assembly GCF_044704955.1. Classification (NCBI taxonomy): domain Eukaryota; kingdom Metazoa; phylum Chordata; class Chondrichthyes; family Pristiophoridae; genus Pristiophorus; species Pristiophorus japonicus. The sequence continues at coordinate 112,854,171 of NC_091982.1, read as the reverse complement.
GGTGCTCCCCGATCAATTTGCTGAGTTCTTCAAAGGTTTTGTCTGCCGGCTTTTCGGGTGCTAGTAAGTCCTTCATGAGCGCGTAAGTCTTTGGTCCGCAGCTGGTCAAAAGATGAGCCCTTCGCTTGTCGGCCGCTGCATCCCCCAGCCATTCTGTCATAACGAAGATTTGATGAAGCCTCTCGACAAAATTGTCCCGGCCCTCCCCAACACAGTACTGTTCCTCTGTGCTACCGGTGGCCATTCTCTTGGGTCGTGAATTCCCGTTTCTCGTCACCAATGTAAAGTCCTTACTCTACAGTATGAAACTACACGAGGCACATTCTGGGGACAAGGTCACTCTGTGACCTTAACTCTTTATTTACAGGACTCCAAAGACGATGACCCTGTGTGGGACCTCTCTTTTTATACCTGTGTGATCAGGTAAGGAGTGTCTCCCACGTGTTCACTCCTTGGGTCAAGGTGTGCATCTAGGTTGAGTGTATACAATAATACAGTGGTGTTACATTGTGGTTACATACATGACACCTACGATGGAGCGGTGCACAAGTTACCACTCTGGGTGGTACCGGGCGATGGCCCCACGCTGCTCAGCAGGAGCTGGCTGGGGAAGATACTCTGGAACTGGGACGATGTCCGAAGGCTCTCATCTGTCGACAACATTTCATTTGCCCAAGTTCTAAACAAGTTTCCCTCGCTGTTCGAACCAGGCATCGGGAAGTTCCAAGGAGCAAAAGTGCAGATCCACCTAAGTCCGGGGCCGCGACCCATCCATCACAAGGCGAGAGCAGTACTGTACATGATGAGAGAGAGGATGGAGATCGAGCTGGAACGGCTGCAACGAGAGGGCATAATTTTGCCGATCGAATTCAATGAGTGGGCCAGTCCGATTGTTCCAGTCCTCAAGGGAGATGGCACCGTCAGAATCTGTGGTGATTACAAAGTAACTATCAATCGTTTCTCCTGCAGGATCAATACCCACTACCAAAGGCAGTCAACCAAGTTGCAATGCTGGCGGGAGGAAAAACGTTCACAAAGTTGGAATTGACCTCGGCCTACATGACGCAGGAGCTAGAGGAATCATTGATGGGCCTTATCTGCATCAACACACACAAAGGTCTCTTTATTTACAACAGATGCCCATCTGGGATTTGATCAGCCGTGGCGATATTCCAGAGAAACATGGAAACTTACTGAAGTTGATCCCACGCACCATGATCTTCCAGCACGACATCTTGGTTACAGGTTTGGACACCGTCGAGCATCTGTAGAAGCTGGAGGAGGTTCTTAGTCGGCTTAATCACGTAGGGCTCAGGTTAAACCCTCGAAGTGCATTTTCCTGGTACCTGAAGTGGAGTTCCTAGGGAGAAGAATCGCGGCGGATGGCATCAGGACAACCGTTTCGAGAATGCACCGAGACTACAGAACGTGACGGAGCTGCGATCGTCTCTAGGGCTCCTGAACTACTTTGGTAACTTCTTACCGGGTCTTAGCACACTGTTAGAACCACTGCACACTTTACTGCATAAAGGAGACGAATGGGTATGGGGCAAAAGCCAAGAAAATGCCTTTGTAAAAGCTAGAAAACTGTTATGCTCAAACACATTGCTTGTGTTGTATAATCCATGTAAGAGTTTGGTACTAGCATGTGATGCGTCGTCTTACGGTGTCCAGTGTGTATTGCAACAAGCTCGTGAATCTGGGAAATTGCAACCAATTGCTATGCATCCAGAAGTCTGTTTAATGCTGAGAGAGCCTATAGCATGATCGAAAAAGAAGCGTTTATGGGATAAAGAAAATGCATCAATATCTGTTTGGGCTCAAATTTGAATTGGAAACTGACCATAAGCCACTTATATCCCTTTTTTCTGAAAGTAAGGGGATAAATACAAATGCATCGGCCCGCATCCAGAGATGGGCGCTCACGTTGTCTGCATAGAACTATGCCATCCGCCACAGGCCAGGCACAGAAAACTGTGCCGATGCTCTCAGTAAGCTGCCATTGCCCACCACAGGGGTGGAAATGGCACAGCCCGCAGATTTTTTCATGGTAATGGAAGCATTAGAGAGTGAGCAATCACCCGTTACCGCCCGACAGATTAGAACCTGGACGAGCCAGGACCCCTTATTGTCCTTAGTAAAAAAGTGTTTGCTCCACGGGAGTTGGTCCAGTGTCCCGTTAGAAGTGCAGGAAGTAATAAAGCTGTACCAGCGGCGCAAAGATGAAATGTCTATACAGGCAGACTGCCTTCTGTGGGGTAATCGGGTAGTGGTACTAAAAAAGGGCAGGGACACTTTCATTAGTGATCGCCACAGTACCCACCCAGACATTGTAATGATGAAAGCAATAGCCAGATCCCATGTGTGGTGGCCCGGTATCGATGCAGACTTAGAGTCCTGCGTGTATAAGTATAATCCATGTTCACACTTAAGCAATGCACCCAGGGAGGCACCACTAAGTTTATGGTCTTGGCCCTCCAAACCGTGGTCTAGGGTCCATGTCGACTATTCAGGCCAGTTCTTGGGAAAGATGTTCCTAGTAGTTGTAGATGCGTACTCCAAATGGATTGAACGTGAGATAATGTCGGCAAGCACGTCTGCTGCCACCATTGAAAGCCTGCGAGCCATGTTTGCCACGCACGGCCTGCCTGATGTCCTTGTGAGTGACAAGGGGCCGTGCTTCACCAGTGCGGAGTTCAAAGAGTTCATGACCCGTAATTGGATCAAACATGTCACATCTGCTTCGTTTAAACCAGCACCCAATGGTCAGGCAGAGAGAGCAGTGCAAACAATCAAGCAGAGCTTGAAGAGGGTAACCAAAGGCTCACTGCAGACCTGCCTATCCCGAGTCCTACTTAGTTACCGCACAAGACCCCACTTGCTCACTGGGGTTCCCCCGCTGAACTGCTCATGAAAAGGGCACTTAAGACAATGCTCTCGTTTGTCCACCCTGATCTACACGAACACGTAGAGAGCAGGCAGCTTCAACAGAATACTTTATCATGATCGCGCAAATGTGTCACGCGTAATTGAAATTAATGACCCTGTATTTGTGTTGAACTATGGACAAGGTCATAAGTGGCTTTAGGCACTGTCGTGGCCAAAGAGGGGAGTAGGGTGTTTCTGGGCAAACTTTCAAATGGACTCATCTACAGGAAACACTTGGACCAAACCAAACTCAGATTCATGGCCTATCCAGAGCAATCCACAATAGACTCTAGTTTTTTTGACCCCCCAACACAAACACAAGTGGCAACCGACCCAGCGGTTGACCACGAAGCAGAACCCATCACCTGCAGCAGCCCAGCAGGACTCACCACCCCCAGCAGCCCAGCAAGGCCAGCTGCACAGCAGCCCAGCGAGGGCCCAACAAACGACTCATCAAAACCAGCATTTGCACCGAGACGATCAACCAGGGAAAGGAAGGCCACAGGTTGACTCACATTGTAAATAGTTACATTATTGACTTTTGCAAGGGAGTGTTGTTATAAATGTAAACCTGTAAATAACTTGTTTAACCACCAAAGGGCTCATCCCCTGGAGTCCCAAGGAGTCCCACAAACCCTTGGGAGGCCCTGTACATAAGGAGGCTTCACAGGCTGGAGAGGCACTCTGGAGACCTGTAATAAAGAACTACGGTCACACTTTACTTTGAGCTCACAGTATCTTGTCAGACTCCTTATTCAATACATAACATTTATAAGCTATATTAATGACTTGGAAGAAGGGACTGAGTGTATAGTAGCCAAGTTTGCTGATGATACAAAGATGGGAGGAAAAGCAATGTGTGATGAGGACACAAAAAATCTGCAAAAGGACATAGACAGACTAGGTGAGTGGGCAAAAATTTGGCAGATGGCGTATAATGTTGGAAAGTGTGAGATCATGATCAAGTCAAAGAGCAAATTATTATTTAAATGGAGAAAGATTGCAAAGTGCTGCAGTACAGCGGGACCTGGGGGTACTTGTGCATGAAACACAAAAGGATAGTATGCAGGTACAGCAAGTGATCAGGGATGCCAATGGTATCTTGGCCTTTATTGCAAAAGGGGATGGAGTATAAAAGCAGGGAAGTTTTGCTACAGTTATATAAGGTATTGGTGAGGCCACACCTGTAATACTGCGTGCAGTTTTGGTTTCCATATTTACGAAAGAATATACTTGCTTTGGAGGCAGTTCAGAGAAGGTTCACCAGGTTGATTCCGGGGATGAGGGGGTTGACTTATGAAGAAAGGTTGGGTAAGTTGGGCCTCTACTCATTGGAATTCAGAAGAATGAGAGGTGATCTTATTGAGTCGTATAAGATTATGAGGGGGCTTCACAAGGTGGATGCAGAGAGGATGTTTCCATTGATGGGGGAGACAGGAATAGAGGGCATGATCTTAGAATAAGGGGCTGCCCATTTAAAACTGAGATGAGGAGAAAATTCTTATCTCAGAGGGTTGTGAATCTGTGGAATTTGCTGCCTCAGAGAGCTGTGGAAGCTGGGACATTGAATAAATTTAAGACAGAAATAGACGGTTTCTTAATCGATAAGGGGATAAGAGGTTATGGGGAGTGGACAGGTAAGTGGAGCTGAGTCCATGATCAGATCAGCCATGATCTTATTGAATGGCGGAGCAGGCTCGAGGGGCCAAATGGCCTTTTCCTGTTCCTATTTCTTATGTTCTTATTTAATTTTGGATTTTTTTCAAAGTGCCACGCCACCACCAAACGTCTCCAAACTGGGCTCGAGGGTCAGAGCGTCGGCCGGCAGAATCGGTCCCTCGCCCGGACACAGGGGCTCAGAGCTCGGCTTCAAAAGAAGCCCGGGGGGGTTGGGGAGAGGCGGAGGGTGGGTGTGGAAGCTGAACTGAAGGGATGAGAACCCTTACACTATGCAGCAGCATCAAAAGAAGTCCGGGGGTGGGGTGTGGGGGTGTATGTTTGCCGAGCCCCTGTGTCTGGGTGAGGGAACGATTCTGCCGGCTGACCCTTGAGCCTGGTGAGGCGACATTCGGTCGGTGGTGGGGTGGTGCTTTGAAAAAAATCTAAAATGAAAGAATTGCATTAGACTTCATTGCCGTAAGTGTCCTCATTTGAATGCCTCGCTTCCCGTTCTAAGCAAGCCTATTGCACATGCGCAGACCAGGGTATGGTCCATACTAGGGTGTCCACCTTGGGGAAAGAGACAACAAAGAAGCTTGTCCGGCTGTTTTGAGCTTCTTGCAAAGGTATAATCTAATCATGGGGGCAATACTGACAATGCTATAGCTGGTGCAAGCCTTCTGCATGATGGTGCTGCGGTCGAGACGATTGATTCGACGTCATCGCATGAGGAACCTCAGAGCATGTAGGCTGATGGGCAGGAGGCTTTACCCACATCGGGTATATCGAGACAGGCATTCATATCTGCACCTGAGTGATGCAGACTGTGTGAGAAGGCTGCATTTCCGCAAAGAAGTTGTAACCGAGATCTGTGAGTTATTAAAAGCAGACCTGCAACCTAGAAGCATCAGGAGAACTGCTTTGTCAGTTGAAGTGAAGGTTACAGATGCACTTTCATTCTATGCACCTGGTTCATTCCAGGCCACAACTGGGGATGTGTGTGCTGTTTCTCAACATGCAACACATATCTGCATTCGGCAGGTGAGTGCTGCACTATATGCCCGGAGGAATGACTACATAAAGTTCCCCATGACCGCCCAGGCAATGTGTGAAAGGGCTCTGGGCTTCTCCAGGATTACTGGCTTCCCAAAGGCACAGGGCTGCATTGACTGTGCCCACACCGCCTTGCGAGCACCTTTGGAGGATTCCAAGATGTACAGGAACAGAAAAGGCTTTCACTCCATTAATATGCAACTCGTGTGTGACGACATGCATCACATCATGTTATTTGGTGCAAAATACCCTGGGAGCATTCATTATGCGTTCATCCTATGCGAGAGCATTATATCCGCCATGTTTCAGCAGCACCCAGAAGGGTATAGTTGGCTGCTGGGAGACAAAGGGTACAGCCTCGCCACCTGGCTCATGACGCCCTTACACGTAACCCGGGCGGAAGCTGACCAGGAATGCAACATGTCGCACATTGCAACACGCAGCATAATAGAGAGGACCATTGGCATCGTGAAATAGCACTCCAGAGGCTAATTGCAATACTCCCCTGAGAGTGTTAGTCAATTCACTGTTGTGTGCTGCATGCTACGTAACTTAGCCATCATGAGGTAGCAGTAGCTGACAGTAGAAGACCCACCTGAGGTGAGAGTGGCTGATGATGAAGAGGAAGATGCAGATGACGAGGAGGAGGACAAAGAAACCATGCAACTACCTGACCCGGAGCACGACGGCGGAGGAGGGCGGGCCGTCGTGCCCCTTTAACGATTGCTCGAGCCTTGTGCCAGCAGTTCATTCGTGAATGCTTTGCTGCCTGAAGGCTCAGCGGCAACTATTCCAAATGGACCATGTTTATTTTTTGGACCTGTTCCGTAATGTTGTGTTGTGCTAATGGAACAAATAATGGAAATGATTCTTCTTTACTTCAAAAAGTTGTGTTAATAATGGAACAAATAATAGAAATGATTCAGTTATAATTTAAAATATATTTTATTCAGAAGTTTAACAAACACTTGTTTGTACTTAACTTAACTTTAATAAAACTATTCTTATATCAAAGTGTAAAGTTTTCAGTTAAGATCACTTACAAACTTTCAAACTTGTAAATTTACATAACTTACAAAAAATTGGGTGTCCCTCACTGGAATCCCCAGCCTCGGACTGTGAAAATCCATAGAATGTCACACCAACACTCGTACCACTCAGGAAATCACCTGGTACCTCAATGGGCGGCACTTGCACCTCCTCCAGAGTGAGTACAACAGTGTGGGCTTAATCCATCCCCTCCCCCTGCCCTTCCCCCTGCCCCTCTCCCTCACCTCCATGCTCTTGGTCTGGAAGGTGGGATTGGAAGATGTTCATTTCAGTCTTATCCGCATCTGAATCTTCTTCTGCACCAGCTTCAGCCTTGTCAGGGTTGGCCTCAAGTTCCGCAAAATATAACAGAACAGACAAATTAGCAGCAGAGGAAGGGGTATGATGGCCTCCTGGCCTCCAAACATCGGGGTGGTCACCATTGCACAGTAACCTTCTGCAAGTCGTTTCCAGCGGTTCTTCATTTCTTTTGGTGAAACTTTTATGTGACCTCTGCTGGTGTCCAGCTCGTGCCATCTGGCCTCAGTTACAGTAACTAGTGCCTCCACTTCATCCTGTGAGAAATTCTTGGTCCTTGAGCCACGTCGCATCTTGTATTGCGGCTCTGATTTTTCCACTGAGAATTAAAGTTCTCACACACAACTGGCTCTTTAAAAAATGGCCGAATGCAGACCAGGAGCTGTACTGGGCATGTGCGCCCATAGCAATCACATCAAAAACTTCCTTTTTTTTTGCGCATGCGCAGAAGCGGGGGTGGGGGCAGCGTCTTTTCGGCGCAGACATTAGGCTCCACCCCCCAAAGCTAAAGGACAGGCTGCACGCCGCCAATCTCAAAAATTAGAACGGGGAAACTTGCTACTTATTTTTCTGGAGTAGTCAGGGCCAAAAAAAAAACGGGCGTAACTCTGGGAATAAGCAAAAAAACAGAATTGGGTAAAATTAAGCTCAAGGACTTCAACAGATAATCCGGCTGACACTTCAGTGCAGTACTCAGAAAGTTACTATCCTTTGGATGAGATATTATTTGCCTATTTAAATTGATTTGAAAGATTGCCTGCACTATTCAAGGAGGGCAAATAGTTCTCCGAGCATCCTGTCCAGCATTCATCACTGGAGCAATTCAGCTAACAGTCGCTGCACGTTAACATTATACCCCAACATCACCTGACTCCATTCCTGCCTCAGCTCATCAACTGCTTAAAACCTGATCCATGAATTTGTTACCTCTAGAATAGACTATTTCAATGCATTCCTGGCTGGCCTCCCATGTTCTACCCTATGTAAACTTGAGGTATTCTAAAACTCTGCTGCCCATGTCCTACCTCGTAGCAAGTCCCGCTCACCCATCACCCCTGTGCTCACTGGCCTACATTGGCTCCCAGTTAGGCAAAGTCTCGATTTTAAAATTCTCATCCTTGTTTTTCAAACCCCTCCATTACTTCACCCCTCCCCATCTTTGTAACCTCCTCCAGCCTTTAACCCTCCGAGATTTCTGCACTCCTCCATTTTGGCCTCTTGCATATCTCCAGTTTTAATCACTCCACCATTGGCGACCTTGTCTTCAGCTATTGAGGCCTTAGCTCTGGAATTCCCTCCCTAAACCTCTCCGCCTCGCTACCGCACTTTTCTCCTTTAAGACGCTCCATAAAACATTTTTCTGCGACCAAGTTTTGTCCTGATTTCTCCTTATGTGGCTCGTTGTCAAATTTTGTCTGATAAAGCTCCTGTGAAGCGCCTTGGGACATTTTATTACATTAAAGGCGCTATATAAATGCAAATAGTAGTTGTTGTTTTTAAGGTAATTCATTGTATGTGAAGAACTTTGGGAGGTTTGAGGGATGATGATTTATGATGGTAAAGACACAAGAAAAAAATGAGTGTATGATCTTGCCATCAAGATTACAAAGTTTTTGTTGACAGTGTAACCCACCCCATTCTCTCATGGTCTAAGGCACACAAGTAATAAAGCTGCACTTGTGAGTGTGGGATGAGAATAGAATGCAGGTTGGCTGTGATGCCACCTGCAGTGGAATAGTCTGCTGAAGCTTGAGCAAAGTATTGTTGAGCTGTCAATATTCATGGAACCTCACTTCAGCAAGGTCAGCTCCAATAGAAGAGGAGAAATCTGCAAGGGAGTAATCGATTTTATACTTTGTTTTCAGGGTGAACTTTGCTCAAAAGTATTGAAGGATAATAATGTTATGGAGGGTCTTATGGAATATTCCATTATGTCAAAAAAAAATTAAGATATGATCAAAGACAAATCAGAATAAATGCTGTGTGGAATTCTCAGCGGTCATCATCATCATAGGCAGTCCGTCGAAATCGAGGAAGACTTGCTTCCACTCTAAAAGTGAGTTCTCATGTGACTGATCAATCCAATGTGGGAATTACAGTCTCTGTCACAGGTGGAACAGACAGTGGTTGAAGGAAAGGGTGGGTGGGGAGTCTGGTTCACCGCACGCTCCTTCCGCTGCCTGCGCTTTTTTTCTGCATGCTCTCGGCAACGAGACTCGAGGTGCTCAGCGCCATCCCGGATGCTCTTCCTCCACTTAGGGCAGTCTTGGGCCAGGGATTCCCAGGTGCCAATGTGGGATGTTGTATTTTATCAAGGAGGCTTTGAGGATGTCCTTGAAACGTATCCTCTGCCCACCTGGGGATCGCTTGCTGTGTAGGAGTTTCGAGTAGAGCGCTTGCTTTGGGAGTCTTGTGTCAGGCATGTGAACAATGTGGCCGACGCAACGAAGCTGGTCGAGTGTGGTCAGTGCTTTGATACTGAGGACGTTGGTCTGATTAAGAACACTGACGTTGGTGCGTCTGTTCTCCCAGGGGATTTGCAGGATCTTGACATCTCAGCAGTAGGACGGAGCTCTCATGGTGGTGCGCACTGTACATTGGATGAAGTGCTGTCTTGTAAATATAGGAGCATTATACTATTTCATAGCATCATACAGTACAGAAGGAGGCCATTCAGCCCATTGCTATTTCAAAGAGCTGTCCAATTAGTCCCATTCTCTTGTGCTTTCCCCATAGCCCTGTAAATGTTTTCGTAACAATTAAACAGCCAGCATTTAGTGTACAATTTATTATTCTGCAGCTAATGTGAAGCTGTGCCATTTAAAGCAACAAAATGTCATTGTTAGTTAAACATTGGGTAAATTTATTCACAAACAAATTGTAATTCAGGCTGCTAATCCGAAGCCTGGTCTTGGTTATCTTTGTTAATGTATTCTATAAGGCCACTCAGACTTTCCTGACTTTTTAGCTCCTCTATCAAATGACGACCTTTGTTTCTTTATAAACTTTTCATTATTGAAGTGCTGAACTTCAAGCCTGAATGACACAGATAAAGGAGAAGTGTGACAAGCCAGAGATGCATGCTAGACATACAGGGCCTAGAAATTTATTTCGGCCAGTTTTCAGCTGCCAAATGGCCACAGGGACGATCCCTGCCCCTGAAGACTTGAGCTTGAGAATTGTGAGAAATTGGTCCATGAATCTCACCTCAAAAAGCACGGCAATCTGCCGAGCTCTGTCAAGGCCGAGCGATGCCTGTCGAGGCCTGTCGTGCCTCCACATCAGTTTGCCCACTGGTAGCGGTACTGAGGTAAGTCCTGGGGAGGTGGGGGGAGAGGGGGAGAACAGCGGCAGTGGGCCGATAACACTTGGCAGTGGTCGGCAGGCGTGCTGCTGAGCCTAAGGCACTCCTGGCTCCACATCACTTCAAAAAAATGTCGTGGCTGAAAAGGTATTGGCCGCATCCACATCTCAAAAACCTGAACAGAGCAGGCCTCTCACCCTCCCTCAGTTCTCTGTTGTGGATCGATTCACCAAGCTGCCAATCAAAGTAACCATCTTGAATGAAATGCGGTCATGTGCCCCCTGGTGCCCCCACCCCATCACCCCCACTCTTTGGTGTGGGAGCTCCAGGCATCTATATTGTCTGAGCAGCTGAGCCTCTGCCAGAGGTGCATTCATTGAAAACCAGTTTAGTATCAGGGTGCAAGTGACCGTGGGAGATGTTCAATGACTTTCCATTATTATTCTAAATGTTCGTTTGGATTGACAAAACTCCCAGTATGTACCAGCTGCCCCTTGATGTGATCAATGTAAAAGCTCTGAGAGCTCTTCACTGCTCAAGGAGACGTTTTGGAATCTCGTAATTTTTCCGCAATCTTTTAAAGCTGTTCGAATTGCAGATGAGATGTCGTACAATCTAGTTATATTGGGAACGGTCCTTGTGAATACAGGTTGAACCTTCCCAATCCAGAATCCTCGGGACCTGGCCTGTTCCGGATAAGGGATTTTTCTGGACGAGGGGTGGTCACGTTAAATTGGATGGTACAGGTACTGAGCAAGGGGATATCGGCGATGGCTGGCTTGGGGCTGGGAGTGCGGCAGAGAGATCATGGAGGGGGCGATAGATTGCGGGGTCAGGCCAGCGATCGCGGGAGTCGGCAGCGAGGAAGGACTTCAATTTGTTGATGTTGGAGTTCTGCGCATGTGCCGCCCAGGGGCTGGGAATGGATCTGGACGAGGGATGGTTCCGGATAAGGGAGTTCTGGATAAAGGAGGTTCAACCTGTAATAGATTTGCATAAGTCAACAGTCGCTGAACTTCCTGTGTTTCACATTTGTATTTTCAATTTCAAGTTGAATATTTGGCTGATGCAGGCACAGAAAGCAGGGCACAATAGATTAAAAAAAAACTGGTTTTTATCAGCAAGTTTAGGCTACTTCATTAATAAGCACACATAGCTATCCGAACCTAACCTCAAACGATCCTTTTTGTCTCCTTTTGTACCTCCTTTTAAAACATTCTGGATGATTCATTATTGGTTGTTTCCGGTCCTGATGCTGCGCAGCATTTGTTCTGAAGTTCAGTTAATAGAAAACTAGAAAAGACTTCAGAGTTTCAGAACGCCTGGGCCTAGATTTTCCAGTTTGAGTTAGGCCTGTGTTGGGGTAACAGGAAGACATCTCTTCTTCAAGGTGGACTCCCTGATATAAGGAATCACTACCCGCCCGTATCCCCGACCGTATAGCAACCACGGAATCACTCAGACAAAACCTCGGTTCAACAGGTCTTTATTCAAGCATACTGGGGAAGGGGTCACAAATGAACCTTCAAAGTACAAGAGTTCGACATGCAGAGTTATACAATTTTTCGAGGTGTGCGACCCTCCTATAAAACTTCTATGATCACCAGTTGGCCGACAGCTTTATCAGCGGAGCTTCAATGATTCGTTGACCCTTATCAGATTGGCTGCTTTCCTAACCTTTCCATCTTCCATGAGAACATAAGAACATAAGGACATTAGAATTAGGAACAGGAGTAGGCCATCTAGCCCCTCGAGGCTGCTCCGCCATTCAACAAGATCATGGCTGATCTGGCCGTGGACTCAGCTCCACTTACCCGCCCGCTCCCCGTAACCCTTAATTCCCTTATTGGTTAAAAATCTATCTATCTGTGATTTGAATACATTCAATGAGCTAGCCTCAACTGCTTCCTTGGGCAGAGAATTCCACAGGTTCACAACCCTCTGGGAGAAGAAATTCCTTCTCAACTCGGTTTTAAATTGACTCCCCCGTATTTTGAGGCTTTGCCCCCTAGTTCTAGTCTCCCCGACCAGTGGAAACAACCTCTCTGCCTCTATCTTGTCATCACTTTCATTATTTTAAATGTTTCTGTAAGATCACCCCTCATCCTACTGAACTCCAACGAGTAAAGACCCAGTCTACTCAATCTATCATCACAAGGTAACCCCCTCATCTCCGGAATCAGCCTAGTGAATCGTCTCTGTACCCCCTCCAAAGCTAGTATATCCTTCCTTAAGTAAGGTGACCAAAACTGCATGCAGTACTCCAGGTGCGGCCTCACCAATACCCTGTACAGTTGCAGAAGGACCTCCCTGCTTTTGTACTCCATCCCTCTCGCAATGAAGGCCAACATTCCATTCACCTTCCTGATTACCTGCTGCACCTGCAAACTAACTTTTTGGGATTCATGCACAAGGACCCCCAGGTCCCTCTGCACCGTAGCATGTTGTAATTTCTCCCCATTCAAATAATATTCCCTTTTACTGTGTTTTTTTTCCAAGGTGGATGACCTCACACTTTCCGACATTGTATTCCATCTGCCAAACCTTAGCCCATTCCCTTAGCCTATCTAAATCTCTTTGCGGCCTCTCTGTGTCCTCTACACAACCCGCTTTCCCATTAATCTTTGTGTCATCTGCAAATTTTGTTACACTACACTCTATCCCATGGCATCTCAGCCTATTGGAATGTGTTTTTCCACAGTCTTAACCTTGCTCTGGCTTTTTCAGCTTGGTCTGCAGTTTTTAAAAGATAAACACACAAGAAAAGCTATTCCCTTTAAACTAATTCCCTTTAACCTGATTCCATGCCATTCCCTTATGCTTCTTACTCAAGTGTACTTTTTATCCCTTATGAATCATTGAAGCTCCGCTGATAAGCTGTCGGCCAACCGGTGATCATAGAAGTTTTGTAGGAGGGTCGCACACCTCGAAAAATTGTATAACTCTGCATGTAGAACTCTTGTACGTTGAAGGTTCATTTGTGACCCCTTCCCCAGCATGCTTGAATAAAGACCTGTTGAACCGAGGTTTTGTCTGAGTGATTCCGTGGTCGCTGTACGGTCAGGGATATGGGCGGGTGGCGATTCCTTATATCAGGGAGTCCACCTTGAAGAAGAGACGTCTTCCTGTTACACCAACACAGGCCTAACTCAAACTGGAAAATCTAGGCCCAGGCGTTCTTAAGCTCTGAAGTCTTTTCTAGTTTGCTACTAACTGAACTTCAGAACAAATGCTGCGCAGCATCAGGACCGGAAACAGCCAATAATGAATTATCCAGAATGTTTTAAAAGGAGTTACAAAAGGAGACAAAAAGGATCGTTTGAGGTTAGGTTCGGATAGCTTCATGTACTTATTAATGAAGTAGCCTAAACTTGCTCTTAACTGATAAAATCCAGTTTTTTTTAATCAACTGTGCCCTGCTTTCAGTGCCTGCATCAACCATTCAACTTGAAATTGAAAATTCTAATGTGAAACACAGGAAGTTCAGCGACTGTTGACTTATGCAAGTCTATTACAGGTTGAAACTCCCTTATCCAGAACTCCCTTATCCGGAACCACCCCTCATCCGGACCCATTCCCGGCCCCTGGGTGGCACATGCGGAGAACTCCAACATGAATAAATTGAAGTCCTTCCTCGCTGCCGACTCCTGCGATTGCTGGCCTGACCCCGCAATCTATCGCCCCCTCCATGATCTCTCTGCCACACTCGCAGCCCCAAGCCAGCCAGCCGCAATATGTCCTTGCTCAGTACCTGTACCATCCAATTTAACGTGACCACCCCTCGTCCGGAAAAATCCCTTATCCGGAACAGGCCAGGTCCCGAGAGTTCTGGATTGGGAAGATTCAATCTTTATTCATAAGGTACCGTTCCCAATATAACTAGATTGCACAACATCTCATCTGCAATTCGAACAGCTTTAAAAGATTGCGGAAAAATTACGAGATTCCAAAACATCTCCTTGAGCAGTGAAGAGCTCTCAGAGCTTTTACATTGATCACATCAAGGGGCAGCTGGTACATACTGGGAGTTTTGCCGACCCAAACGAACATTTAGAATAATAATGGAAAATCATTGAACATCTCCCACAGTCACTTGCACACTGATACTAAACTGGTTTTCAATGAATGCACCTCTGGCAGAGGGCTCAGCTGCTCAGACAATATAGATGCCTGGAGCTCCCACACCAAAGAGTGGGGGTGATGGGGTGGGGGCACCAGCGGGCACATGGCCGCATTTCATTCAAGATGGTTACTTTGATTGGCAGCTTGGTGAATCGATCCACAACAGAGAACTGAGGGAGGGTGAGAGGCCTGCTCTGTTCAGGTTTTTGAGATGTGGATGCGGCCAATACCTTTTCAGCCACGACATTTTTTTGAAGTGATGTGGAGCCAGGAGTGCCTTAGGCTCAGCAGCACGCCTGCCGACCACTGCCAAGTGTTATCGGCCCACTGCCGCTGTTCTCCCCCTCTCCCCCCACCTCCCCAGGACTTACCTCAGTACCGCTACCAGTGGGCAAACTGATGTGGAGGCACGACAGGCCTCGACAGGCATCGCTCGGCCTTGACAGAGCTCGGCAGATTGCCGTGCTTTTTGAGGTGAGATTCATGGACCAATTTCTCACAATTCTCAAGCTCAAGTCTTCAGGGGCAGCGATCGTCCCTGTGGCCATTTGGCAGCTGAAAACTGGCCGAAATAAATTTCTAGGCCCTGTACGTCTAGCATGCATCTCTGGCTTGTCACACTTCTCCTTTATCTGTGTCATTCAGGCTTGAAGTTCAGCACTTCAATAATGAAAAGTTTATAAAGAAACAAAGGTCGTCATTTGATAGAGGAGCTAAAAAGTCAGGAAAGTCTGAGTGACCTTATAGAATACATTAACAAAGATAAACAAGATCAGGCTTTCGGATTAGCAGCCTGAATAACAGTTTGTTTGTGAATAAATTTACCCAATGTTTAACTAACAATGACATTTTGTTGCTTTAAATGGCACAGCTTCACATTAGCTGCAGAATAATAAATCGTACACTAAATGCCGGCTGTTTAATTGTTACGAAAACATTTGCAGGGCTATGGGGAAAGCACAAGAGAATGGGACTAATTGGACAGCTCTTTGAAATAGCAATGGGCTGAATGGCCTCCTTCTGTACTGTATGATGCTATGAAATAGTATAATGCTCCTATATTTACAAGACAGCACTTCATCCAATGTACAGTGCGCACCACCATGAGAGCTCCGTCCTACTGCTGAGATGTCAAGATCCTGCAAATCCCCTGGGAGAACAGACGCACCAACGTCAGTGTTCTTAATCAGACCAACGTCCTCAGTATCAAAGCACTGACCACACTCGACCAGCTTCGTTGGGTCGGCCACATTGTTCACATGCCTGACACAAGACTCCCAAAGCAAACGCTCTACTCGAAACTCCTACACAGCAAGCGATCCCCAGGTGGGCAGAGGATACATTTCAAGGACATCCTCAAAGCCTCCCTGATAAAATACAACATCCCCACCGGCACCTGGGAATCCCTGACCCAAGACTGCCCGAAGTGGAGGAAGAGCATCCGGGATGGCGCTGAGCACCTCGAGTCTCGTTGCCGAGAGCATGCAGAAAACAAGCGCAGGCAATAGAAGGAGCGTGCGGTGAACCAGACTCCCCACCCACCCTTTCCTTCAACCACTGTGTGTCCCACCTGTGACAGAGACTGTAATTCCTGTATTGGATTGTTCAGTCACATGAGAACTCACTTTTAGAGTAGAGGCAAGTCTTCCTCGATTTCGAGGGACTGCATATGATGATGATGACTGCTGAGAATTCCACACAGCATTTATTCTCATTTGTCTTTGATCATATTTGAATTTTTTTTTGACACAATGGAATATTCCATGATAGGACCCTCCATAACATTATTATCTTTCAATACTTTTGAGCAAAGTTCACCCTGAAAACAAAGTATAAAATCGATTACTCCCTTGCAGATTTCTCCTCTTCTATTGGAGCTGACCTTGCTGAAGTGAGGCTCCATGAGTATTGACAGCTCTGCAGTACTTTGCTCAAGCTTCAACAGACTATTCCATTGCAGGTGGCATCACAGCCAACCTGCATTCTATTCTCGTCCCACACTCACACGTGCAGCTTTATTACTTGTGTACCTTAGACCGTGAGAGAATGGGGTGGGTTGCACTGTTAACAAAAACTTTGTTATCTTGATGGCAAGATCATACACTCATTTTTTTTTGTGTGTCTTTACCATCATAAATCATCATCCCTCAAACCTCCCAAAGTTCTTCACATACAATGAATTACCTTACCAACAACAACTACTATATGCATTTATATAGCACCTTTAATGTAGTAAAATATCCCAAGGCGCTTCACAGGAGCTTTATTAGACAAAATTTGACACCGAGCCACATAAGGAGAAATCAGGACAAAACTTGGTCGAAGAGAAAGGTTTTAAGGAGCGTCTTAAAGGAGAAAAGTGCGGTAGCGAGGCGGAGAGGTTTAGGGAGGGAATTCCAGAGCTAAGGCCTCAATAGCTGAAGACAAGGTCGCCAATGGTGAAGTGATTAAAACTGGAGATATGCAAGAGGCCAGAATGGAGGAGTGCAGAAATCTCGGAGGGTTAAAGGCTGGAGGAGGTTACAAAGATGGGGAGGGGTGAAGTAATGGAGAGATTTGAAAAACAAGGATGAGAATTTTAAAATCGAGACTTTGCCTAACTGGGAGCCAATGTAGGCCAGTGAGCACAGGGGTGATGGGTGAGCGGGACTCGCTACGAGGTAGGACATGGGCAGCAGAGTTTACATAGGGTAGAACGTGGGAGGCCAGCCAGGAATGCATTGAAATAGTCAAATCTAGAGGTAACAAATTCATGGATGAGGGTTTCAGCAGCTGATGAGCTGAGGCAGGAACAGAGTCAGGTGATGTTGGGGTATAATGTTAATGTGCAGTGACTGTTAGCTGAATTGCTCCAGTGATGAATGCTGGACAGGATGCTCGGAAAACTATTTGCCCTCCTTGAATAGTGCAGGCAATCTTTCAAATCAATCTAAATAGGCAAATAACATCTCATCCAAAGGATAGTAACTTTCTGAGTACTGCGCTGAAGTGTCAGCCGGATTATCTGTTGAAGTCCTTGAGCTCAATTTTACCCAATTCCGTTTTTTTGCTTATTGCTAGAGTTACGCCCGTTTTTTTTTTGGCCCTGACTACTCCAGAAAAATAAGTAGCAAATTTCCCCGTTCTATTTTTTGAAATTGGCGGCGTGCAGCCTGTCCTTTAGCTTCGGGGGGTGGAGCCTAATACCTGCGCCGAAAAAACACTGCCCCCACCCCCGCTTCTGCGCATGTGTGAAAAAAAAAGGAAGTTTTTGATGTGATTGCTATGGGCGCACATGCCCAGTACAGCTCCTGGTCTGCATTCGGCTATTTTTAAAGAGCCAGTTGTGTGTGAGAACTTTAATCCTCAGTGGAAAAATCGGAGCTGCAATACAAGATGCAACATGGCTTAAGGACCAAGAATTTCTCACAGGATGAAGTGGAGGCACTAGTTATTGTAACTGAGGCCAGATGGCACGAGCTGGACAACAGCAGAGGTCACATAAAAGTTTCACCAAAAGAAATGAAGAACCGCTGGAAACGACTTGCAGAAGGTTACTGTGCAATGGTGACCACCCCGATGTTTGGAGGCCAGGAGGCCATCATACCCCTTCCTCTGCTGCTAATTTGTCTGTTCTGTTATATTTTGCAAAACTTGAGGTCAACCCTGACAAGGCTGAAGCCGATACAGAAGATTCAGAAGTGGACGAGCCTGAAGAGGAGAACATCTTCCAATCCCACCTTCCAGACCAAGAGCATGGGGGTGAGGGGGAGGGGTAGGAGGAAGGGCAGGTGGAGGGGATGGATGAAGCCCACACTGTTGTACTCACTCTGGAGGAGGTGCAAGTGCCGCCCATTGAGGTACCAGGTCCTTTCCTGAGTGATACAAGTGTTGGTGGGACATTCTATGGATTTTCACAGTCCGAGGCTGGGGATTCCAGTGGGATGCAGTGAGGGACACCCAGTTTTTTGTAAGTTATGTAAATTTACAAGTTTGAAAGTTTATAAGTGATCTTAACTGAAAACTTTAAACTTTGATTCAAGAATATTTTTATTAAAGTTAAGTTAAGTACAAACACGTGTTTGTTCAGCTTTTGAATAAAATATATTTTAAATTATAACTGAATCATTTCTATTATTAATTCCATTATTATCACAACTTTTTGAAGTAAAAAAGAATAATTTCCATTATTTATTCCATTAGCACAACACAACATTACGGAACAGGTCCAAAAAATAAACATGGTCCATTTGGAATAGTTGCCGCTGAGCCTTCAGGCAGCAAAGCGTTCATGGATGAGCTGCTGGCGCAAGGCCCGAGCAATTGTTAAAGGGGCACGACGGCCCGCCCTCCTCCACCGTCGTGCTCCAGGTTCAGGTAGTTGCATGGCTTCCTCATCCTCCTCCTCGTCATCTGCATCTTCCTCATCATCATCAGCCACTCTCACCTCAGGTGGGTCTTCTACTACCAGCTGCTGCTGCCTCATGATGGCTAAGTTATGCAGCATGCAGCACACAACAGTGAACTGACCGACAATCTCAGGGGAGTATTGCAAGTAGCCTCCGTAATGCTGTTTCAAGATGCCAATGGTCCTCTCTATTATGCTGCATGTTGCAATGTGTGACATTTTGTATTCCCAGTCAGTTTCCGTCCGGGTTTCACGTAAAGGCGTCATGAGCCAGGTGGCGAGGCTGTACCCTTTGTCTCCCAGCAGCCAGCTATACCCTTCTGGGTGCTGCTGAAACATGGTGGATGTAATGCTCTCGCATAGGATGAAGGCATCATGAGTGCCCCCAGGGTATTTTGCACCAACTGACATGATGCAATGCATGTCGTCACACACGAGTTGCATATTAATGGAGTGAAAGCCTTTTCTGTTCCTGTACATCTCGGAATCCTCCAAAGGTGCTCACAAGGCGATGTGAGTGCAATCAATGCAGCCCTGTACCTTTGAGAAGCCGGTAATCCTGGAGAAGCCCACAGCCCTGTCACGCATTGCCTGGGCGCTTATGGGGAACTTTATGTAGTCATTCCTCCGGGCATATAGTGCAGCAATCACCTGCTGAATGCAGATATGTGTTACATGTTGAGAAATGGTGCACACATCCCCAGTTGTGGCCTGGAATTATCCAGATGCCTAAAATGAAACTGCAGCTATAACCTTCACTTCAACTGACAAAGCAGTCTTCCTTCTAGCGTGCCGCTCTGCTTTTACTAATTCACAGATCTTGGTTACAAATTCTTTGCGGAAATGCAGCCTTTTAACACAGTCTGCATCACTCAGGTGCAGGTATGAATGCCTGTCTCGATATACCCGATGTGGGTAAGGCCTCCTGCCCATCATCCTACGTGCTCTGAGGTTCTTCATGTGCTGACGTCAAATCAATCGTCTCCTCCGCAGCACCATCATGCAGAAGGCTTGCACCAGCTATGGCATTGTCAGTATTGCCCCCATAATTAAATTGTACCTTTGCAAAATGCTCAAAACAGCCGGACAAGCTTCTTTGTTGTCTCTCTCCCCAAGGTGGACACCCTAGTATGGACCACACCCTGGTCTGCGCATGTGCAATAGGCTTGCTTAGAACGGGAAGCGAGGCATTCAAATGAGGACACTTGGGACAACGAAGTCTAATGCAATTCTTTAATTTTAGATTTTTTTCAAAGCACCACCCCACCACCGACCGAATGTCGCCTCACTGGGCTCAAGGGTCGGCCGGCAGAATCGTTCCCTCACCCAGACACAGGGGGTCGGCAAACACCAACCCCCACCCCGCACCCCCTACCCCCAGGCTTCTTTTGATGCTGTGCATAGTGTAAGTGTTCTCACCCCTTCAGTTCGGCTTCCACACCCACCCTCCGCCTCTCTCCCCCACCGCTCCTGGGCTTCTTTTGAAGCCGAGCCCCAACTCCCTGTGTCCGGGCGAGGGAACGATTTAGCCGGCCGACACTTCGACCCTCGAGCCCAGTTTGGAGATGTTTGGTGGTGGCGTTTGAAAAAAATCCAAAATTAAATAAGAACATAAGAACATAAGAAATCGGAACAGGAGTCGGCCATACGGCCCCTCGAGCCTGCTCCGCCATTCAATAAGATCATGGCTGATCTGATCATGGACTCAGCTCCACTTCCCCACCCGCTCCCCATAACCCCTTATCCCCTTATTGATTAAGAAACCATCTATTTCTGTCTTAAATTTATTCAATGGCCCAGCTTCCACAGTTCTCTGAGGCAACGAATTCCACAGATTCACAACCCTCTAAGAGAAGAAATTTTTCCTCATCTCTGTTTTAAATGGGCGGCCCCTTATTCTAAGATCGTGCCCTCAAGTTTGAGTCTCCCCCATCAGTGGAAACATCCTCTCTGCATCCACCCTGTCAAGCCCTCTCATAATCTTTTACATCTCGATAGGATCACCTCTCATTCTTCTGAATTCCAATGAGTAGAGGCCCAACCTACTCAACCTTTACTCATAAGTCAACCCCCTCATCCCCAGAATCAACTTAGTGAACCTTCTCTGAACTGCCTCCAAAGCAAGTATATCCTTTCGTAAAAATGGAAACCAAAACTGCACGCAGTATTCCAGGTGTGGCCTCACCAATACCTTATATAACTGTAGCAAGACTTCCCTGCTTTTATACTCCATCCTCTTTGCAATAAAGGCCAAGATACCATTGGCCTTCCTGATCACTTGCTGTACCTGCATACTAACCTTTTGTGTTTCATGCACAAGTACCCCCAGGTCCCGCTGTACTGCAGCACTTTACAATCTTTCTCCATTTAAATAATAACTTGCTCTTTGATTTTTTCTACCAAAGTGCGTGACCTTCCACTTTCCAACATTATCTCCATCTGCCAAATTTTTGCCCACTCACTTAACCTGTCTATGTCCTTTTGCAGATTTTTTGTGTCCTTCTCACTCATTGCTTTTCTTCCCATCTTTGTATCATCAGCAGATTTGGCTACGTTACACTCAGTCCCTTCTTACAAGTCGGTAATACAGATTGTAAATTGTTGGGGTTCCAGCACTGATCCCTGTGGCACCCCATTAGTTACTGGTTGCCAACCAGAGAATGAACCATTTATCCCAACTCTCTATTCTCTGTTAGTTAGCCATTCCTTTACCCATGCTAATATATTACCCCAAACCCCGTGAACTTTTATCTCGTGCAGTAACCTTTTATGTGGTACCTAGTCAAATGTCTTCTGGAAGTCCAAATATACCACATCCACTGGTTCCCCTTTATCCACCCTGTTCGTTACATCCTTCAAGAACTCCAGCAAATTTATCAAACATGACTTCCCCTTCATAAATCCATGCTGACTCTGCCTGACCAAACTTTGCTTTTCCAAATGTCCTGCTACTGCTTCTTTAATGATGGACTCCAACATTTTCCCAACCACAGATGTTAGGCTAACTGGTCTATAGTTTCCTGCTTTTTGTCTGCCTTCTTTTTTAAATAGGGGCATTACATTTGTAGTTTTCCAATCTGTTGGGACCTCCCCAGAATCCAGGGAATTTTGGTAAATTACAACCAATGCATCCACAATCCTTGCCGCTACTTCTCTTAAGACCCTAGGCATCAGGTCCAGGGGATTTATCTGCCTTTAGTCCCATTGTCTTACTGAGTAACACCTCCTTTGTGATTGTGATTGTGTTAAGTTACTCCCCCCACCGCCCCCCCCCCCCCCACCTATAGCCCCTTGACTATCCACTGTTGGAATATTGTTAGTGTCCTCTACCGTAAAGACTGATACAAAATATTTGTTCAGAGTTTCTGCCATTTCCATGTTCCCATTACTAATTCTCCGGTCTCGTCCTCTAAGGGACCAACATTTACTTTAGCCACTGTTTTCCTTTTTATATACCTATAGAAACTCTTGCTATCTGCTTTTATATTTTACGCTAGTTTACTTTCATAGTCTATCTTCCCTTTTTAGTCGTTCTTTGCTGGCTTTTAAAAGCTTCCCAGTCTTCTGTCCTCCACTAGTTTTGGCCACTTTGTATGCCCTTGTTTTTAATTGGATACCGTCCTTTATTTCTTTAGTTAGCCACGGATGGCTATCTTTTCTCTTACGCCTTTTCCTCCTCATTGGAATATATTTTTCCTGAGAGTTGTGAAATATCTCCTTAAATATATACCACTGTTCATCAACCGTCCTACTCTTTAATCTATTTTCCCAGTCCACTTTACCCAACTCTGCCCTCATACCTTCATAGTCTCATTTATTTAAGCTTAGTACGCTGGTAAGAGATCCAACTTTCTCACCCTTCATCTGAATTTGAAATTCAATCATGCTATGATCTCATTCCGAGGGGATCCTTTACTTGGAGATTGTTTATTAATCCTGTCTCATTACACAGGACCAGCTCTAAGATAGCCTGCCCCCTGGTTGGTTCCGTTACATACTGCTCAAGGAACCCATCCCTTATGCACTCTATGAATTCCTCCTCAAGGCTACCCTGACCAATTTGATTTGTCCAATCAATATGGAGGTTAAAATCACCCATAATTATTGCTGTTCCCTTTTTACAAGCCCCCAATATTTCCTGGTTTATGCTCCGACCAACAGAGTTGCTACTGTTCGGGGGCTTATAGACTATGCCCATCAGTGACTTTTTCCCCTTATTGTTCCTTATCTCCACCCAAACTGTTTCAATACCCTTATCATTTGAACCAATGTCGTTTCTTACTATTGCAGAGATTCCATCCTTTATCAATAGAGCTACCCCACCTCCTTTTCCTTTCTGTCTGTTCTTTCAGATTATCAAGTACCCCTGAATATTTAATTCTCAGTCCTGGTCAAATAATTGCATTAGACTTCCATTTTCTGCATTTTAAGTTTGAAATAATTAAGCTGCATGATGCATTTTTAATGTGTTCTTGACTCCCTCCAAAACTTCGCCTAAAAACAATGGCGTCTTTCTGTGCCGATTTTTTAACGTGCGCTGGTTTTTCTTAAGTGCCCAGAAGGTTTTTTGGAAGTGGTCACATACGCCGTCCTAGGAGAATTGTAAGTTGGCCAAACTTGCATAAATGTGAAAAACTGGTACAGACATCAGGTTACACATGGCGCAAAAAAAAAACAAACCTAAAAAAAATCGTAACTAACTGAGTTACACTGGCATACAATCTTTGGGGAAACTTGGATATATTAAATTTAGGCCAAAAAAAGCAGC
Source organism: Pristiophorus japonicus (assembly GCF_044704955.1). Classification (NCBI taxonomy): domain Eukaryota; kingdom Metazoa; phylum Chordata; class Chondrichthyes; family Pristiophoridae; genus Pristiophorus; species Pristiophorus japonicus. The sequence goes on along the minus strand of NC_091982.1, from coordinate 112,830,603 downwards.
GCGCGCCAAACAAAACGCACAAATCACTGGGAAAAATTGAGATGGTATGTGGCTTCAACACTTAACCTTCTGACTGAGAGGCAGGAGTGATGCCAGCTGCACTAAGTGATGAGCCTTCGAGTAAAGATGGAGTATGTACTTGACTGAGAGTTAATTGTAGCCAATATGCGAACTCAGAATCCAATTCAAGTTACAGATTCAACGAGGTACCAGACCCTGTTGAAGAAGTTAAGGCCAGCGAGTTGATGTCTGGGTAAAGAGCTGCACTTGTAACTGGGTAAGTGATGGCAGACAGCAGACCGTAACTGGAGAATAGAGGTTTCTGAACATGAGTCACAGGAGCATTTACTGAATATTATGCGACACGAGGAGAAGGCTCAATAAAGATTAATTTGTTGTATCGGAAAAGGGTTTATGACAAAAATAAGGAATAGGTTTCTTGACTGTCTCTGCAAGGGTCATCAGGGGTTAAGGAAGCAGTGAACGTGGGCACACAAGGTTCATGTAGTGACCAGGGATCACCAACAGCATCAGAGAGAAAGTGACCCTGAGAGGGTGTGGAGTTCCCAGCAGTCACGGGTATGCGGTCCCTGGAGATCCCCAAGGGGTGCTTATGCCTGCCAGGCCCATGAAAATGATGTGACCTCACACCGACTCCACGAACTCTGGTGGGATCAATGCTTGAGGGTTCCATTGAGTGCAACCTGAGAAATGTTGCAGCTAGTACCTCCACAAGAGTCTTCCCAGATCAGTAAGCCAAAGTGAATGGAAAGAAGTTTTATTGGTCCCACCAGTCCATGGACTACCTCTGCAGAAGATTGCAGCACAAGAGCAGAGGACAAATCTTCCTTCTCGATATCGTCTATTATTCCAGGTTTCTCGAACTGCCTCATCCGTCAAAACATATAAGCATACGATTGCTTGTAGGGTTACTCTTGAAGAATGTGTCGTGGACAACTGGACACAGTTTATGGTCAGAGTTTCAGGCACCAGAGCCTGATTTGCCTTTGTACTCCTAGCCCTTGTTATCGGCAAGCTGATCATCAACATCATCATCATCATCGACGGTCCGTCGAATGAGGATGACTTGCTTCCACACCAAAAGGGATGAGTTCACAGATGTTTCATGAAGGACCATTCCTTCATATTCCAGTCATGAACTCCAAGGGTGGAAGATGCCTGTGCGTGGATTTTTTTAACGTGTGGTGACCGTTGCACACCAGCCACCACACGGGCTTGACAGAGCTAGGTCTTGGTCCAGTGACAAGGGTTAACCAGGACGACTGGAGACCAGCTCTGCTGCACGGACCTAGTGCGCACACATATCGCAGTGTGGGCTGGCCTGTGTTGCCCCTGGGCCCTCGGCTCCTCTGGGACCTGCAACCACATTTGCCGCACCTCTGCCACGATCTCTCGCCGCTCCTCCACCACAAACATTTGCTGCCGCGATCTCTCACTGTTCCTCCGCCATGATCTCTCGCCAGTGATCTCTCACCCCTCCTCCGCCACGATCTCTCACCACACCTCCGCACCAACCATTTGCCGCACCTCCGTCACGATCTGTCGCCGCTCATCTCTTGTCACATCTCAGCCACGATCTCTCACCGTTCCTCCGCCTCAATCATTCGTCGCATCTCCGTCACGATCTCTCGCCGCTCAGCCGCCCCGACCTTCCCGCTCCTCCGCTGTGCCTGGGCCCCGCCAATGCTCTAACTGGCGACCTGGGCCTTGATGACATCACCCAGTCTCGCACCTTGGCGTCGTTGCACACTTGGGGCGACTCGCGCTGGAAACTGCAGGGGCTCGCACTCCAGCTCTTTATACTCCCGACCTGCGGTGGTGTCCTCTTGCAGGTCGGGATGGCCCATGATGTTCTAGGGGCCCGCGCCTCAGCTCTCCACACCACAGGTCGGGAGTATAAAGAGCTGGAGCGCGGGCCCCTGGAACATTGTGGGTCATCCCGGCCTGCGAAAGAACACCGCAAGCCAATGAACAGGCTGAGAGGGCAGTGCAAAGCACACAAAAAAACGGAAACAAGAGCTTGCTCAGTGAGTTTGACAATTGTCGTTAGAAGAGAAAGTCTGGTTCTGTTAATGATACAATGACTCATTGAGACAATTCTTTGGAAAAAAACATGACTAAAATGCTGTTAATCCTAAAACTAGCCAAACACTCCTCCTTGAGAGAGTTAGGTGACGGATATGAATGCATTTCTAAAGCAGTCTGAAGTGAAACTAAAAATAATATATTGTACAGTTCTGGTTATTAATACATTTCATTAGAATCAAGACAAAGTTTTTTCGGTATGATTCAGTTTCTGCACTTTGCTGATTTATTCCAGCCTTCCCAATATTAACAGATATGACATTAATGATGCTTACTCCTGGTATTTATGTTACCCTGTGTATTACTTCATTTAATGTAGGGCAGGACAGAAAATCTGTTCCAACATGCTGAAAATAGCAGTCTATGAAGGCGATAATTTTTCTACAACAATGAGTTGCAGAAAAGCAACAATTGTTCAGCAGCCTCAAGCAGCAACATGTGTCATGGTCTTCCTGACAATCCCAGGTATGTCCTCTCCAGTTTACAGACACATGCTCAGGCAACGCAGGAGTAAGTGTCAAAAATCAATTCCGGCAGTGCTGGACTCAATGGCCCCCACTTCTCCGTCTCTCACTTTTGTGCCGGGTGTGTTGGAGCAACTTGGGATGTTTTTTTTCTCCGGTTTCACCATACAGCCCAATGCCTGAGGTGGAGGAGGGGGGCTCCCCCTCCTCCCAAGGGTCACTCCTCTGCACTTGACCCTAGGGGTGGGATCATGACCGAGGTGGGAGCGGCTGGTGCTGCTGAGCTGTTCGCAGTTCCCTGTGTGATGTGCGGGTCGGCCGCTGGCGATGAACTCCTGCAGGAGGACGGCGGCTCGGTGGAGGGCTCTGGGGACGATTTGGAGTCTATCATCATGAGGCAGTGGATGCCCTTGTTTCCCGGACAGAGTCTCTCCTCATCTCCTTTGAGGAGCTCCGGGAATTTCTTGTAGGTTGCCTCGATCGTCGCAATAAAGGTCCAGCTGGCCCTTGACAGATGGTGGGAGCTGGTACTCTTCAGGTCCGTCTGCTCCGCTCAGCTGCCAAAGCCCCTGAGCGTGGACGAGGCCGTGAATCACCAGCAGCTGCACTGGGTCAAGACCTTCCTCACTGGGCTGCTGAGGGAGTGGAGGGTAACAAGCTACTCTGCACCCTCCCCACAGGAGGTTAAGTAGGGGTTGCACGATGTTCTTGCCATGAAGATAACTGTAGCCAGCCTCACCATCAGCAACAGACAGGCGCTGCAGATTTATTAACTTCTCACTCCTTAAGGAATGAAAGTATGCAGTGTGCTTCCTGTGGGAAACCCACATTGTTCTGGGAGACGCGACTGCATGGCTCCCGGGATGGCAAAGTGGGGTCTGCATGAGCCACCTCGCTGCTACTTTTTGTGGGGTGGTTGCCTTGCGGATCCCACATTTTCAGACGGAGATCTTGGGAGTCAAGGAGCCTGTGCCTGGCCGCTTGCTCCATGTCACTGTTCACCTGGGGGATGTGCCGCTCCATTTAGTGAATGGGTACGCTCCCGGACCGGTGCGTAGCAAATGCGTTTCTTTGAAGTGTCCGCTCTTTTAGGCTCCATTGATGCCAGCAAGTGCATTACCCTCAATGGGGGATTTCAACTGCACCCTCGAGGTGAGGGACCGCTCTGGTGCCCCACAAAGCCTGGCGGCTATGGGGAAGTTGAGGGATCTGGTCGGGTCTTTCAACTTGTTGGGCTGCTGGGGAAATCTTCATCCCGACTCTAGTGCCTTGACTAACATGAGGTCTAGAGGAGGAAGGTCCAGAAACGGCCGCCTTTACATATTCTGGGCGTACGTCTCCCGTATTCTGGTGGCTTCCATGGTGTGGGTGGAGCAAGCTCTGCTCCGCGCACGGGCGGGGTCCGCTTATTGGCACTTTAACAACCTGCTGCTGGAGGACAAGCTGTTCCAGAATTCATTCTGTCGATTCTGAGCCAATTGGAGAAGGAAGCGGGGAGGAGGGTGGGGGGAGCTTCCCCTCCTTGAGGCTATGGTGGGACATAGGCATGGTTCACGTCCGTCTCTTCTGTTAGGAGTATGTGAGGGGGTCGACCAAGAGGTGGATGATCCAGGTCGAGTGGTTGGAGAAGGAGGTGCAATTGTGGGCAATTTTAATATTTTCCTCTAAACCATGGAAAATACGGCCCAAAATGTCTCTCTTGCAACTTCAGGAATAGAAATCCTTCAATAGATTCCTTTGCGCCATTGCTGATGTCTGATTTTATCCCATCTGTATTGAGCCAATATTTGCAATCAGATAGAACTCTGGGCACAGGTCACCCTTATCTATGATGAGAAGTGTTGTGCTTTTTGAGGGTTCCAGCATGTGGTTTTGTAATCAACAGGGCTCCGGAAATGAACCTCATTCGATTTTAACCTCGTCTGCTGTATGAAAAGATCTGTTTGTAAATTAGCAATGGATCCTGTGGTGTCCCTGCACCGTACTACAAACTCACACGAGGCATGTACTGCAGACACAGTCACTATGTGACCTTAACCTTTATTCCCAGGACCAAGGAGTCTTGATCCTGGGTGGGACTTCACCTTTTATACCTGGAAACCCAGGTGAGGAGTGTCTCCCACAAGTTCACCCCCCTTGGTCAGGGTTGCATTTCTAGGATATAAGTACAGTGTACAGGAGTTGCATGAAGGTTACAGTTACATGAAGATTATTGTTGCATGATGGTTACATACATGACATCACCTCCCCCTTACGTCTTTTTGTGTCAAAGGTTAAGTCTTTCAGGTGGTCGCCGCTCTCTTGTGGAGCGCCGCAGTTGAGGCTCTGGTGGCTGAGCCTCAGCACACATCTCTGTCACCTGAGGTGATTCCGGCCTGTCCGGGCTGACCGCAGGCACTGTGCATGCTGTGGATTGTCCTCATTGCTCGTCCACTGGCAGTGGTGTGGGTGACATCTCATGCTCTTCTGCAGGTTCCTCCATGTCTATGCTGAACCTTTTCTTTACTTGGTCCAAGTGTTTGCGGCATATCTGCCCATTGTTAAGTCTGACCACTATGACCCTATTCCCTTCTTTGCCAATTACTGTGCCCTCAAGCCACTTGGGTCCCAAAGTATGGTTAAGAACAAATACTGGGTCATCCATTTCTATACATTTCCCCCTTGAGTTTCGATCATGGAACTTGGTTTGGGACTGGCGCTTGCCCTCAACAATGTCTGCCAGGGCTGGGTGAATGAGAGACAGCTGTGTTTTAAGCGTGCATTTCATGAGGAGTTCCGCTGGCGGGACTCCCGTGAGCGAGTGCGGGCGGGACCTGTAGGCCAGCAGGAGGCGCGATAGGCAGTACTGAAGGCAGGGTCCTTGGATGCGTAGCATGCCCTGTTTTATGACTTGGACCGCATGTTCTGCCTGGCCATTGGAAGCCGGCTTGAACGGTGCTGTCCGGACGTGTTTGATACCATTGCCCGACATAAACTCCTGGAATTCATGGCTGGTGAAACACGGGCCATTATCGCTGACCAGGATGTCCGGCAAGCCGTGGGTCACGAAAACCGTACACAGACTCTCCACTGTGATGGATGTCGTGCACGAGTTTAATACGACGCACTCGATCCATTTCGAGTATGCATCGACAACGATCATGAACATTTTCCCCATGAACGGGTCCGCATAGTCTACGTGAATATGTGACCATGGCCTGGTGGGCCAGGGCCACGGGCTGAGTGGAGCCTCCCTGGGGGCATTGCCCAGCTGGGCTCATGTCATGCACCTGCGAACCCAGTGTTCCAGGTCTGAGTCAATCCCCGGCCACCATACATGTGACTGGGCAATGGCCTTCATTAACACGATGCCAGGGTGCTCACTGTGCAGTTCCCTGATGAACGCTTCTCTGCCTTTCTGGGGCATGACTATCCGGCTGCCCCATAGCAGGCAGTCGGCTTGGATTGAGAGCTCATCCACCCGTCTCTGAAACGGTCTGACCTCCTCGGGCCATCCCCTGTGTGTGGGCGCCCAATCCCCAGTCAGGACACATTTCTTTATCATGGATAGGAGGGGATCTCTGTTTATCCAGAGTTTGATCTGGCGGGCTGTGATGGGGGAGCTTGCGGTGTCAAAAGCCTCAACGGCCATTACCATCTCAACACTTTGCTCCGCTGCCCCCTCGGTGGTGGCCAGTAGGAGCCTGCTGAGCGCATCAGTGCAATTTTCGGTGCCTGGTTGGTGCCGTATGGTGTAGTCATACGCAGCCAGCGTGAGAGCCCATTGCTGTATGCGAGCTGACGCATTGGTATTGACAGCCTGCTGTCGGACAACAGGGATGTTAACAGCTTGTGGTCCATCTCTAGCTCGAACATTCTACCGAAAAGGTACTGGTGCATCTTTTTCACACCGTAAACACAAGCGCGTGCTTCCTTTTCGACCATGCCGAATCTATACTCTGCCTGGGAGAGTGATCTGGAGGCATAAGCCACCGGTTGGAGTCGGCCGTCATCATTACCCTGCTGCAACACACACCCAACCCCGTAGGACGATGCATCGCACGTTTAAACCAGTTTTTTACTGGAGTCATACAAAGTCATCAGTTTGTTAGAACACAGCAGGTTCCTCGCCTTATTGAAAGCTCGTTTTTGACAGTCCCCCCAAAGCCATTCACAACCTTTACGCAGGAGCATGTGTAATGGCTCCAACAATGTGCTTAAGTTCGGCAGAAAGTTCCCAAAATAGTTCAAAAGTCCCAGGAATGATCGCATCTCCGACGTGTTGCCGGGCCTGGGCGCCCGGCAGATCGCCTCCGTTTTTGATTCAGTGGGCCGGATCCTGTCTGCGGCAACCCTCCTACCCAAAAACTTGACCTCTGGGGCCAAAAATACACACTTGGCCTTTTTCAGCCGCAAGCCTACCCGGTCCAGTCGGCGTAGCACCTCCTCCAGGTTGTGGAGGTGTTCCTCGGTGTCTCGACCCGTTATAAGAATGTCGTCTTGGAATACAATTGTTCCAGGAATCGATTTGAGCAAGTTTTCCATGTTCCGCTGAAGAATAGCTGCTGCCGAACGAATGACAAACGGACACCTGTTGTAGATAAATAATCCTTTGTGCGTTGTGATGGTGGTCAGAAGCTTGGATTCTTCAGCCAGTTCCTGAGTCATGTAGGCCAAAGTGAGGTCCAACTTCGTGAACATCTTGCCACCTGCCAGCGTGGCAAAAAGGTCCTCCGCTCTCAGGAGCGGGTATTGGTCTTGCAGCGACACTCGGTTGATGGTGGCTTTGTAGTCGCCACAGATCCTGACCGAGCCATTTACTTTAAGGACAGGAACGATGGGATTTGCCCAGTCACTGAATTCAACAGCCGAAATTATGCCCTCTCTAAGCAGCCTGTCCAATTCACTTTCAATTTTCTCACGCGTCACATACGGCACCGCTCAGGCTTTGTGGTGCACTGGTCTGGCGTCCAGAGTGATGCGTATCACTATTTTAGTGCCCTTGAACGTTCTGACACCGGGTTGAAACAGTGACCCGAATTTTTGTAGGACCTGTGAGCATGAACTTTGCTCCACAGATGAAATGGCATGCACATCCCCCAATTTCCAATTCATCTCAGCTAGCCAACGCCTCCCTAAGAGCCCGTGGCCATTTCCCAGGACGATCCAGAGTGGCAGCCGATTCTGTGATCCATTATGTGTTACCACCAAGTTTGCACTGCCTAGCACTGGGATGATCTCTTTGGTGTACATCCGTAGCTGCGTGTCAATGCGTTCCAGTTTGGGCCTTCTTGCTCTGTGTGGCCATAGTCTCTCAAATTGTTGGGCGCTCATAAGTGACTGGCTAGCTCTCGTATCCAGCTCCATGTGCACCGGGATGCCATTCAACAAAACTTTCATCATCATGGGTGGCGTTTTAGTGTATGAGCTGTGGACGTCAGCCACGTGAACCCACTGAACTTCAGCATCCATGGCTTTTCCCCAGGCATCATCCTGCATTGCAGACCCCTCGTCTGCTTCCTCTGTCTCGCAGATTAGCCTCGCCACAGCCTTTTTGCACATCCTGGCCAAGTATCCACTGACGTTACAAATCCTACAGGTATATTGCTGGAACCTGCAGCTTTTCGCAATTTGTCTACCCCCGCATCTCCAGCATGAGCTGAAATTGTTGTTAACAAAGGGACTGTTACCAGGCATTCCTCTCTAATTGCCCATTTGGTTGTTTCTAAGCACTCTGATGATGGGTGTTAATGGTCCCATTGCAGGACGCATTGTTCCTTGTGATGGTGTGAATTGTCGATCCCCTTTCCATTGTCCCTGTTGCGGGCCCACCCTAGAGTCTGTTGCTGCCTGGGCAGTTTCGAAATGCCCTTGCCTGCCTGCGGGGTCCCTAGCCGCGTTCACAATGTTACTTCTCTGGTCCATCACCACGTTGGGACCAGGGCTCCTCTTCCCCTGCCATGAAGGTCTGAGCTAACAACGCCGCCCCTTCTAAAGTCAAGTCCTTGGCCTCTATGAGTTTCCTGAAAATCCCGGCATGATTAATACCCTCAATGTAAAAGTCCCTTAACATCTCCCCCCTGCAGGCGTCTGTGTACTTACAGAGACTGGCCAAGCGCCGCAGGTCCGCAACGAAGTCTGAGATGTATTGTCCCTCCCGACGCCGGTGTGTGTAGAACCGGTGCCGGGCCATGTGCACGCTACTCGCCGGCTTGAGATGCTCACTGATCAGCTGGCTGAGCTCTTCAAAGGTCTTGTCCGCTGGCTTTTGGGATGCGAGCAGGTCTTTCATCAGCGCATACGTCTGTGGTCCGCAGCTGGCCACTAGATGTGCCCTCCGCTTGTCAGCCGCTGCCGCTCCCAGTCAGTCCTTCATGACAAAGCTCTGCTGGAATCTTTTCACGAAGTCGTCCCAGTCCTCACCCACACAGTAACGTTACTCTGTGCTACCGGTGGCCATCCTCGTGGTTCGGTGATTCCCGTTTCTCGTCGCCAAATGTGGTGTCCCTGCACCATACTACAAACTCACACGAGGCATGTACTGCAGACACAGTCACTACGTGACCTTAACCTTTATTCCTACGACCAAGGAGTCTTGACCCTGGGTGGGACCTCCCCTTTTATACCTGGAAACCCAGGTGAGGAGTGTCTCCCACAAGTTCACCCCCTGTGGTCAGGGTGTGCATTTCTAAGGTATAAGTACAGTGTACAGGAGTTGCATGAAGGTTACAGTTACATGAAGGTTACTGTTGCATGATGTTTATATACATGACAGATCCAACCTCCATATATATGCACAAACCCAGCAAAACCATCCACTGTGAATTGAGATACTACCAGTTCAGCTCCAGGTTTGAGGTCAGGGCCAAGCTGAAGAGGAGTAGAGTAAAAGGAACTAAGTGGACTCGACACGTGTACCTCAATAAAGAAGCTGCTGTTCCGCAATTTCGCCCACCTGTTATCTCCATTGCAGAAATCGAGACTGAAGTAAATGGCACAGAATGTGTTTTCTCCTTTTTTTAAACATACTTGCAGGACTCCCGTGGCATTGCTCATAGATGATCTGGGGTCTGAGACGATGTTGTTCAACTATTAACCTCGACTGTCTTCTTAAAGCTACTGCTCCAGTACTCCTTGTAGCAGTCCAGGTAATTGCACCTACTTGAAATTCCTGAGGAGAATTAGACATCAACAAATTGTTGGTGAATGTCAGGCTCCAGGACAGAAAAATCCAGGATAAAATACCTGTTTTCTTTATAGGTGCCATCTGTGACAGACACTGGACTTCATGCACGAGTGGATCTATCATGCCATTGTTTCGGGCAAATCAAACAAAAGCTTGCTTTATAAAGGACAAGATGAGTAGAGCCAATTATACAGCCCTGTCGCAGGGCTAATAGGACTGTGCCATATTATGAGTTTATGTCATTTGGATAATTTCCAAATGGTATGTCTAGTGCGTTACACATCTTCAGAATTATGGTTGTGGTCAAATTAGAGTGGTCAGCAAACTGTAGACGAAGGAAAAGGAGACGTTGAAAACTCCAAAATAATGCAAAGACTAGGCCACAATAAAGCCTGCAACAAATGTAACAAAAGCAGTGCAACACAGGCAATGCAGCAAAACAAAGCTTGGAGTTAATGGGCTAGAAATTCCGTTGCACCACGTTTGCGGCGATAACTTGTGAAACGTGAGAAAAGTGTCGCCAGGCAATAATCCTTTTTTGATCCCGGGAACTTCAGCTTCAGCACTCCAAGGGGAAAGTGGAGCGTTAAATCAAGCGCTAACCACTTCTCTTAGGTGTTAAAGTGTGTGAGAGAGGTGGTGGTGGCAGAGCGCTGAAAATGTTCAGTGCAGTGCTTCTGGCATCAGAGGCTCTGCCCTTTGCTTAAAGGGACGGGCCAATGATGGTTTGCACCAGTCTTCGTCATAGTTCTGTGGGGCCTGCGCGACTGTCATTACAGGCCCAGTCACTCTCAGAGAGTGGCGGGCCCAGGCATCGCGCAGCAAAGAGGCTACCAACATTTTCAGCAGGCACCAGACTGCTGTGAAGAATAAATTTTGGTCTACCTGACCACCACTGTCTTTAATTATCATTTCCCAAGCAGCCAGCTGAGGTGACAACGCCTCCTGTTGCTGCCGTTGTTGATGCCCGGCAATGCAGCAGGGATCGGGAGTTAATTTCACATCCGGGGCGGTTAAGGGGCACTACGCACCTGATGATGTCACAATCTACGGGCTGCTAGAGACCGAGGCTGTAAGTGTTTACGCCAGACCGCCAAGGAAGGTTGCAGTCGTTGCTGAATTCGCTATGCCCATTTGGTAACCCTTTAGCACCCAGTTAGTGCCCCCAAAGGTGCTAATGGGAGGCACAAAGCAGCCAAATTTCTCCCCCAATAAGACTGCTACATATAAAATGCAGAAGATGCCTTCAAAACAATGCCTATTTTAAATGGGTACAAGTTCCTTGTCCTGCAAAATGGCATCAACAGGTACTTTGAATTAATTTACATAATTTTCAAGATGTTTCGAGAGGATCGCATGAAAAATGCAGCCTGGCTGCAGCATGAAGCAGATAATGCCAGTTGAAGAGTTAGCACCAGCGCACTCAAGATGAGCCGAATGACCCATTTCTGTGCTGCTCTTTCTAAAATTCATTTGAAATGTGTGAAGTCCCTCAGCAATTTAAATGCCACAGGGGCCAGAATGTCAGGCCTTCGAAATCACTGTGTGCTTCATGTGAAGAGTTTTACTTCCCTATTTATCCATCTTTGTTTGGCTGATTGTCACTGGTGCTATCGATACGCCCAATCGCATGATTTGCCTGGTTATGACATACAACAAGCAATTTATTATTCAGCTCCTAAGGTCACAGGTCCAAACGCGGTTAAGTGGGTGAGTCAAAGTTCAATTGCTATTCAGGCTGTAGGTCAGAAGACTGGCTTTGTGGTTTCGAAGGTCAGTTATTGGTTACAGACATTCTGGCTCCTGTGGCATTTAAATTGCTAAGGTACTTTACACATTTCAAACGAATTTTAGAAAGTGCAGCACAGAAACGGGTCATTCAGCTCATCTTGAATGCTAACTCTTCAACTGACGCTATCTGCTTCATCTTTGCTCCTAGTGATTTACATTCTTCTTTTATAAATACTTACTAATGTAAATTCCCTTTTGCTGTCTTTGTCTCAATAGCCACTTGTGGTACAGCATTCCAAGCTGTGTGAAAAAAATCTTTTTGAACTTTGTCCTTTGGTCTTCTGATGATCATCTGGAATCTATGTGACTTGTTTCTACCAGTTCAGCAAATAGTGGAAACAATCTTTCACTGGCTGCAATTGTTTATCAAGTGTGACACTGTGGAGGCTAAAGTCAATAGCCCCCGGAAATGGGCACGACAATCGCGATGCACAATTAATCCGCACCCGTTGATTCAGATACAGACAAACTTTGTGTTGCCTGCTAATTTAACTGATTGCAGCGTGCTGCTGAGTGGCTGCATGCCTCAGCAAGGGGCCCAAGTCTATGCAAGGCTAGCAACCACTTAAAGCTAGCCTGCACCGCTTAAAGTCAGCCTGCAGTTTTGTGGCTGGAACAAGTGCTGGACGTGGCTGGGGAAGAATCTGACCTGCAAGAACAGTGACTAATGGCGGCACTGTGGAAGAAGCATACTCAAAGGTCTTCAGATGCTGCACTAGGAGTTTGGTGAAGGAGGTGGACAGGAAGAGAGGGTTCCTCTATCGACAGGGGTTCAGGAGGCCCTCCAGACAAACTCTGCGAAGACAGCGGGAGCAAGTAGCCATGGCGGGTCAATGTCAGAAGTTAAGCCCCGAGGACCTGGATGCAGTGCAGCAAAAAGTTCAATGACCTCACACGAATAGTCAAGGTCAGTGAATTCATCTTCAAAGGCCATATCCCGCCAACTGCAGCACTGGCCTCACACACTGCTTAATGCACCACACCCCCATCTCTCACTGCTCAACAATCTCTTACCTCACTATATAGCTTCACCTCACCCTCACACACTTCCACTGTTGCAAGCCTCACACCCACATCTCCCAGCTTGCACATACTGCCAGCTATTCAACATGACAGCCACATCACCCAAACACATTGCATGACACTCACGAAAACACTTCCCTCTCTCTTGCAGGACAAGTTGCCGCATTTACTGGAGACAGCAGGAGCCAACTGGCAGGGGACTGGCGTGCCTACATGACCTTACCCCGATGGATGAGACGAAGGTTGCCATCATTGGAGCGGCCATCACTGAGTCCGTGGCCAGGGGTAGGGCTGAATCAATTGACGATGACAGTATCCTCATACCTAATCCTTCTTCTCACATCCCACTTCCCCCTCATCCCACAATGTCTTTTGATTTAAAAGTTGCAGATGGTGTAAGCACGCACCTCAGCAGGGGACTGTCTGGTTTGCTTCCTCTTCCGCTTCCTGCTCCTCAACAGGTCGCGTTTGACTGGTGAAAAGGGCTGTGCCCTCATGGTGGTGAGATTATGCAGCATGCAGCAGACCACAATGAATCTCGACACCCACTCTACTGAGTACTGCAGGGCTCCTCCAGAGTGGTCCAGGCAGCAGAAGCATTCCTCAGCATGCCAATGGTCTGCTCGATGATATTTTGTGTGGCAGCATGGCTTTCGTTGTATGCATGCTGCCTACGTGTGGGTGGGTTGCACACTGGAGTCATGAGCCATGTTGTTAATGGATAGCCCTTGTCGCCCAGTAGCCACCCTCTGGTTTGTTGTGATGGCTCAAATACAGATGGAACAGCGACCAGGCGCAGAATGAAGGCATCATGACTGTTGGCAGGATACTGAGCATTAACCTGTATGATTCACTGAGTATGGTCACACACCCTCTGGTTATTGAGGGAGTCGAATCCCTTTCGGTTGCAGTATATCTCAGAGTTGACATGCGGCACCCACAAAGCGACATGCGTGCTGTCAATGGCCCCCCCGCTCCATGGGGAAGCCTGAAATCCTCACAAAGCCCCGTGCTCACTCCACCTGCTGCTCTTTGGCCAGAGATTTCATCTCTCATGGAATACAGAGCCTCCATTCCCTCCCTTATGCAACAGCAAACTGCAGGAAGTTGCAAATATCTCCTACTCCAATCTGGAAGGAGCCTGATGCATTAAAGTTGATGGCTACCATGACCTTCACAGCCAGTAATAATGCGGTCCTCTCCCTGCTCTGAGGTTGCAGTCATGGCTGCAGCAGGTGCAGATTTCAGTGAAGCGCAGACGGCTCACACACTGTTCCTCCTCGAGGATCAGGTAGGAGGATTGCTCCCTGAACACACTGGGTAGATATGGCCTTCTACTCACAGCCCCTCTCCCAATCCTCCTCCTGCCTCTTGCAACAGTTTGTCCTGCTCTGCCTGCCCTCTGCTTATTCTCCCTGTCATGCTGAAGCTCAGGGCAACCCCTAGTCAGATGACAGGACTGACACCCTTTGAACTAATGAGACTGTCAGAAGTCTTGGTTACAGGAAGCGAGGATGTAGGACCTTATAAAGACAGGATACGGAGGTTTGTGATGGAATCCTGTAAGATTACATGATTTAAAGGCACAGGCTAGAGATCAGCAAGTAATCAGGGACTTTGAGAACGACACTAAGGAACAGAAGGTCCAAATACCCCAAAGGGACCAATCAGGTGATGGTGAGGTTGGTAAGGGACATGTGCGCCTGCGTAGTTATAAAGGGTAGCGGCGGGATATGCGGTGGGATACGCGGCTGGAGTTGCAACGGTAAACATTATAGACCTGCACACGATAGATGATCGAGTTGACGCCCTAACATGAACCTTACAGGGATTGTTGGAGAGAAATGGAGATATAATAGGTTTTGTATTATCTATACCACAGTATGATGTGACAAAGGGAGATCCTTTACACCAAACAAACAATGTAGGAGAAACTCGCGTGTGGTACCATGACAATCTAGAAATGGAACTGAAGAGAACAACAGTACTAAGAGTCTCAGCTTGGATAATTATTATAAAAATAACCAAGTTGTTTTATGTCGAGATCCACTACAAATGATCAAAGATGACTGTGGATATGACCAAGTGGACGGGTGCACCTTGAGTATTACCTCACTAGCCCGGGGGGACTACGAAACCACCGCTGCTCCACGGGGAAATGGGTAATGGTGTGTGAGCACCATGGTGACTGAGACGACAGTCACAAAGAAGGGAGGAGATACCTCATGCGCCATCATGAATACTGACTTCTGCTTTATCCCGCATGATGAGGCACACATAAATGGATACGTTATAAACTCTGAACTGAAGGAAGAAACCATCAATGGGACAATGATAGACTCTATCCGTGAAGGGTATGAGAAGGCCATCAGGCCACAAGGAAAACCGATACCCCAACTGAATGAGGAACAAACTTGACTGGAGAAGGATATTTGGAAGCAACAACTAAAATATCTAATCCTGATAGAAGACATAGATAAACTACAAAGAGACACTGAGAAAATGTTGGCTATTCAGCCATCGTATAAGAGACTTTGGAATGCTGTACTCAATGTGCAAGTGCATCCGTGGATACGGATAGTGTCATATATATTGGTTGTTGTGCAAGGTCATCCTGCTATTATTATCCTATAAAAAGTGTGACTTACGTAAGAGGCAGGCCTAGCCTGTACTATAGCTAAAACATTGAATAAAGGGAAGTTAGACAGTTAGAAGTTAGGCAGGAAGGACTTATTTAGTATAACCTTGATGGGAAAGCCAACAGGGAGGTTCTGCAGCTCGGGAAGTAGCGCTATCCAAGCGAAAGGACAACCCTGGAAGCTCACCCTTGAGGAATTAATTGGGAAATGGCCTATCTTGGGCATTTGACCATGAGCCATAAGGGGGGAATTGTAAGGGATATAGAATTGTAGCAGGCAAAGAGCAGACAGATAGGTGGTCACAACACAATACTGAAAGTAGTGAACTAATCAGTGTTAGGAGGGTCTGAGGAATTGGTGATGGCATGGATTGTAATTGCCTATTGTATGTAACACTTGCTTATGTAGATATAGTACACTTATAACGAATTAAAACTGTGTGGTTAAATCATTAAAACTGTATGGTTAAATCATCCTTAACCTTAGTAACACATAACGAAATAGCAGAAGTCAGCAGTTACAATTTTGATTAGAAGTCTCTGAGGAAGAGATATGAAAGCCAGTATTTTGGAACAGTTACTTCAGGCGTCATACAGACTGTGGCAAAGTGCAAATCACGGAACAAACACAATTAACATATGATGGGAGATGGACGATTGCATGTACCACTCAGAGCCAGTCTGATAAGAGACGACAAATCAATGTAACTCCGCTGATAGCAATAGACCTATCGAGTTTGTAGGGGGGTTGCTCCTCTCTAAAACCTGTATAAATTATACGTGAAACCTCTTGTATTTTGAAGGTTCTACGATTGAACCTTCCCTTGCATTTGCTTGAAATAAAGCCGGTTGAACCTGTTTCGTTTGTTTGATTCCATGGTCGCTATACGGAGGGCGAAGGGCGAGGTGTCGATTACCTATATCAGGTAGTCCCTCTCGAGGGAGAGAAGTTTTCCTTTTACCCCAACACACCCAAAAATGGATGCTTCCGAATTTCTAGGCCCATCCATGCAATCGTTCATAAGAACATAAGAACATAAGAATTATGAACAGGAGTAGGCCATCTAGCCCCTCGAGCCTGCTCCGCCATTCAATAAGATCATGGCTGATCTGGTCATGGACTCAGCTCCACTTACCCGCCCGCTCCCCGTAACCCTTAATTCCCTTATTGGTTAAAAATCTATCTATCTTTGACTTGAAAACATTCAATGAGCTAGCCTCAACTGCTTCCTTGGGCAGAGAATTCCACAGATTCACAACCCTCTGGGAGAAGAAATTCTTTCTCAACTGGGTTTTAAATTGGCTCCTCCTTATTTTGAGGCTGTGCCCCCTAGTTCTTGTCTCCCTTACCAGTGGAAACAATCTCTCTGCCTCTATCTTGCCTATCCCTTTCATGATTTTAAATGTTTCTATAAGATCACCCCTCATCCTTCTGAACTCCAACGAGTAAAGACCCAGTCTACTCAATCTATCATCATAAGGTAACCCCCTCATTTCTGGAATCAGCCTAGTGAATCGTCTCTGTACCCCTTCCAAAGCTAGTATATCCTTCCTTAAGTAAGGTGACCAAAACTGCACGCAGTACTCCAGGTGCGGCCTTACCAATACCTTATACAGTTGCAGCAAGATCTCCCTGCTTTTGTACTCCATCCCTCTCGCAATGAAGGCCAACATTCTATTCGCCTTCCTGATTACCTGCTGCACCTGCAAACTAACTTTTTGGGATTCATACGCAAGGACCCCCAAGTCCCTCTGCACCTCAGCATGTTGTAATTTCTCCCCATTCAAATAATATTCCCTTTTACTGGTTTTTTTCCCAAGGTGGATGACCTCACACGTTTCAGCATTGTATTCCATCTGCCAAACCTTAGCCCATTCGCTTAACCTATCCAAATCTCCTTGCAGTCTCTCTGAGTCCTCTACACAACCCGCTTTCCCACTAATCTTAGTGTCATCTGCAAACTCTGTCCCCTCTTCTAGGTCATCTATGTATATTGTAAACAGTTGTGGTCCCAGCATTGATCCCTGTGGCACACCACTAACCACTGATTTCCAACCGGAAAAGGACCCATTTATCCCGACTCTCTGCTTTCTGTTCGCCAGCCAATTCTCTATCCATGCTAATACATTTCCTCTGACTCCGCGTACCTTTATCTTCTGCAGTAACCTTTTGTATGGTGCCTTATCGAATGCCTTTTGGAAATCTAAATACACCACATCCATCGGTACACCTCTATCCACCATGCTCGTTATATCCTTAAAGAATTCCAGTAAGTTAGTTAAACATGATTTCTCTTTCATGAATCCATGCTGCGTCTGCTTGATTGCACTATTCCTATCTAGATGTCCCGCTATTTCTTCCTTAATGATAGTTTCAAGCATTTCCCCACTACAGATGTTAAACTAACCGGCCTATAGTTACCTGCCTTTTGCCTGCCCCCTTTTTTAAACAGAGGCATTACATTAGCTGCTTTACAATCTGCTGGTACCTCCCCAGACTCCAAAGAATTTTGGTAGATTATAACGAATGCATTTGCTATAACTTCCGCCATCTCTTTTAAAACCCTGGGATGCATTTCATCAGGACCAGGGGACTTGTCTACCTTCAGTCCCATTAGCCTGTCCAGCACTACCCCCCTAGTGATAGTGATTGTCTCAAGGTCCTCCCTTCCCACATTCCTGTGGCCTGCAAATTTTGACATGGTTTTTGTGTCTTCCACTGTGAAGACGGAAGCAAAATAATTGTTTAAGGTCTCAGCCATTTCCACATTTCCCATTATTAAATCCCCCTTTTCATCTTCTAAGGGACCAACATTTACTTTAGTCACTCTTTTCCGTTTTATATATCTGTAATAGCTTTTACTATCTGTTTTTATGTTTTGCGCAAGTTTACCTTCATAATCTATCTTCCCTTATAATGTGGATAAATGTGAGGTTATCCACTTTGGTGGTAAAAACAGAGAGACAGACTATTATCTGAATCGTGACAGATTAGGAAAAGGGGAGGTGCAAAGAGACCTGGGTGTCATGGTACATCAGTCATTGAAGGTTGGCATGTAGGTGCAGCAGGCGGTTAAGAAAGCAAATGGCATGTTGGCCTTCATAGCAAGGGGATTTGAGTACAGGGGCAGGGAGGTGTTGCTACAGTTGTACAGGGCATTGGTGAGGCCACACCTGGAGTATTGTGTACAGTTTTGGAAGTACATTCTTGCTATTGAGGGAGTGCAGCGAAGGTTCACCAGACTGATTCCCGGGATGGCGGGACTGACCTATCAAGAAAGACTGGATCAACTGGGCTTGTATTCACTGGAGTTCAGAAGAATGAGAGGGGACCTCATAGAAACATTTAAAATTCTGACGGGGTTAGACAGGTTAGATGCAGGAAGAATGTTCTCAATGTTGGGGAAGTCCAGAACCAGAGGTCACAGTCTAAGGATAAGGGGTAAGCCATTTAGGACCGAGATGCGGAGGAACTTCTTCACCCAGAGAGTGGTGAACCTGTGGAATTCTCTACCACAGAAAGTTGTTGAGGCCAATTCACTAAATATATTCAAAAAGGAGTTAGATGAGGTCCTTACTACTAGGGGGATCAAGGGGTATGGCGAGAAAGCAGGAATGGGGTACTGAAGTTGAATGTTCAGCCATGAACTCATTGAATGGCGGTGCAGGCTAGAAGGGCCGAATGGCCTACTCCTGCACCTATTTTCTATGTTTCTATGTTTCTATGTTTATTGCTTTTTTAGTCATTCTTTGCTGTTGCTTAAAATTTTCCCAATCCTCTAGTTTCCCACTAACCTTGGCCACCTTATATGCATTGGTCTTTGATTTGATACTTTCCTTTATTTCCTTGGTTATCCACGGCTGGTTATCCCTTCTCTTGCCGCCCTTCTTTTTCACTGGAATATATTTTTTAAAATGAATTTAAAGAGGGTCGTTGCCTTTGCAATATGGGAGCAACCTAATCACAACAACAGATGATATCAGCACCGCGGCATATCCGTGATGTGTACAAACAAGTGAGAGCAGATTTTTCATAATGCTTCATCCAGCTCTGGTATGTAGTGTTTATATGGTTACGTACTTGGAGCTTTTCAAATCCCATACACATATATGGAAATTTAGATTTTGAAGTGGGTTTAATTACATCCCTTGTTCTTTAGAGACACAAGCAAAATATTAAATGTTCATTGATGCTTGACAATTCTTATTGTGTTTATAGGGGAGATATTTTACTGACAAATAAGGAGATTTCTGTCTTGGGCATAGTGTAGTCATAATCATAGGCAGTCCCTCATATCGAGGATGACTTGCTTCCACGCCAAAAAGGGATGAGTTCACAGGTGTTTCAATGAAGGACCTAATATTCCAAATCCCGAACTACACCTTGAAGGGTGGAAGATGTCCGTGTGTGGATTTTTTTGACATGTGGTGAACATTACAACCAGCCACCACACGGTCTTGACAGAGCTAGGTCTTGGTCCAGTGGCAAGGGTTATCCAAGACGACTGGATCCCAGCTCTGCTGCATGGACCTAGTGCGCACACATATCGCAGTGTGGGCTGGCCCTTGTTGCCCCTGGGCCCTCGCCTCTTCCGGGCCCCGAATGCACGCCTCTCCTGGCCCCGATCACATCACTCTACAATCTCTCGCCGCTCCTTCACCCCGACCTCGCCGCTCCTGCTGTACCTGCCCATGCTCCAATCACCGACCTGGACCTTGATGACATCACTCTTCGTTGCCGTCACCCTCCTGCACCAGCTCGCACTGTACTTGAAGTGGTACGCTGCCACGCTGCCCATGGCCACCGCTTGCCACTCCGTTTATGGCCCCGACCTGCTGCTGATGGTCGGGGCCGCCACGCTTTTTATAGTAGTTTTATATTAGTTATGTTACTATTCGTGCAACCCAGTGTCAGGAGTTCAAATTCTCCCATGACAAACTGTGAAACTGAATTCAATAAATCTGGTACATTATGGTATAAAGGAAAATGACCTTGAAAGCTGCTGTTGTAAAAACCCTAGTGGTTCACTAATATCCCTACCACTCCGACCTGGTATGACCTACAAATGATTATATTTCACATGAAGTGATTGACTCTTGGGGGAACATTTCATGTTTGCCAGAAAACCGGCAACTACAGTTAATGGCCACAGTGCTAAGCGAATGATAGGCATGATAGATTGAGAGGCATGGAGCTCAGTGGTGCAGCATTCACCTGCCATGCAACGCCATCCTGGTGGCATTACTGGAGGAATCCAGGACAAAGTTCCTGTCCCACAGCCTCTGTGAGTAAAGCTGTGGAGCTCGCAAAGAATTGTGGGCAATGAAGAGGTCTGAGAATTAAAGGGACCACTATCATCATAGGCAGACCCTCGAAATCGAGGAAGACTTGCATCCACTCTAAAAGTAAGTCCTAAGGTGACTGAACAGTCCAATACAGGAATTACAGTCCCTGTCACAGGTGGGACAGACAGTCGTTGAAGGAAAGGGTGGGTGGGACTGGTTTGCCGCACGCTCCTTCCACTGCCTGCGGTTGCTTTCTGCATGCTCCCGGCGATGAGACTCGAGGTGCTCAGCGCCCTCCCAGATGCTCTTCCTCCACTTAGAACAGTCTTTGGCTAGGGACTCCCAGGTGTCAGTGGCGATGTTGCACTTTATCAAGGAGGCTTTGAGGGTGACCTTGAAATGTTTCCTCTGCCCACCTGGGGCTCGCTCTCCGTGTAGGAGTTCCGAGTAGAGCGTTTGCTTTGGGAGCCGTGTGTCAGCATTCGAACAATGTGGCCTGCCCCGTGGAGCTGGTTGAGTGTGGTCAGTGCATCGATGCTGGGGATGTTGGCCTGATCGAGGATGCTAACGTTGGTGCGTCTATCTCCCAGGGGATTTGCAGGATCTTGCAGACACATCGTTTGTGGTATTTCTCCAGCAGTTTGCACACTGAAACAATATCAAAAAAATGCAGTGAATCAATTGCTTTTTCAGCCCATTCCATTTGTTAAGAAATATTCAATATTTAAAAGAAGTTCCAAATGTGAATATTCGGCTGTTAAAGCTGAATTGCCTGCCTAACCTCAACAAAAGGGAAAACTGCCTCAGCACTAACACAAATGACTCAGCAAGCCAGGGAAGGGGCAATGAGGGTCTAGCATGCAGAACTCCAGCTTTGACCTGGGGATCAACACTGCAAGAGCGGCCCTCTACCCACAGGAGCCAAGAGGCCCTCCAGAAAGAATGATGTGAGAGTACTAAGTCCAGTAATGTTGCCCCCACCACCTGGCTTCAATGCCCAAAGAAGCTTCATGACCTCAGACCACTGGTCAAGGTCCTTGAATGCATCTTCAAAAGCCGTCTCCTACCAATTGCATCACCAGCCTCACATATTGCTCAACGCACAACCCCCAATCACTCACCTACCAACAATCTGCACCAATGACGAGGCACATCTCCCATTCCGAGCTCACCTCACCCCCTTGGAGGAGAAGCTGCTGGCCATTCTTGGCAGCATACGGTTGAGCCCTTGGCCTGCGGCGGGGTTGAAAGGATACAAGGTGCGGGTATCCTTGTACATTATCCTCCTTCTGGCATGCACCCCTTGCTTTCCCGGCCTCCTGTCCGCACAACTCCATCCTTGTGTCTTCCTTATTTTACACACCCAGGAAATGCAGCCTGCCCAGCCAGTGAGTCAACAAGAAGGGGCAGCCTGTAAGGGGTGGTCCTGGGGGTCAGGTTCACCTCTGACCTACTTGAGTGGTTCAAATCGCTCCCACTCCCTTGGGTTCTAGACTCTGGATTTATTTGGGGGGGTGATAAAGTGTAAAGGACAACTGGTTTGATGCAAAAAACTTTGATTTTATTACAGACAAGAAAACACAATGTTAAACTTATAATCACTCTAATAAAGAACAATACATTACACATTCAAAGGGGGTTACAGTAAAAATTACACTTCCACTTCCCAATAACTAATCCTAGCTAGGTTAGACTCCAGGGCAGGCAGGGACTATGCTTACCAATTCTTTCTGGTCAGTTAGCGGTAGTTTGCGATTTCGGGGTTCGTTGAATTCTGTAGGTTCTGCTTGCCATACCCCGAACGTCGGAGAAGACTTATTACTGGGCAATCTTCAGTTGGGTTGAGTCCGCTGATGCGGTAAGGCGCGTTTTGGATCTGTGGGGTAAGTACCCGGTTTCCTTCATTAGAAATAGGTTCAAAGTCTCTTTAGGTAATGCTTTCACCTGTTGGTAGTCAGGACTTAGATTGTAGAGTGGAAACTTTCGATTCTTCGGTTTCTTTCTTGTGGAGTTTCATTTTGAAATTGGTCGATCGCGATGATTTTTCGGTGGTACCACGTTGGTTGTGGTTGGTTGCTGCCATGATGGTGATGTTTTTCCTTCCCTTTTGGACTTCAGGACTTCGAGGTTTACAACTGTCACGTTGGTTTCTCTCTCTTCTTGATGGCATAGTTGCAGTATGGCATAGGCGTAGTATGGCATACCCTTTGTTAAAACAGGGGGCCAGTTATACAGTTTTTGTCCTAATCTTCACGCCAAATCAGTCCAGAATTAATTGTTTAAATTTGGCGGGCTTGACATTTCTTTGTAATATTTTGGCGGCCCCGTTAAAAGGGGTTGCCCTTCTAAATCTGTTTCCTGATGGAAATATTAGCTTGGTAATCACAATGTTTTTTTGTGCTTGGTTTTTGCAAACAGGTTGTAGTGGGCCCTTTATTCTTATTCATGCTGAAGATGGCTTTTCTCGGTTCAGTTCGATGGCTGGCCATCTCTGAATTATTGTTGTAATGTTAATGTCTCTTGTGGAGAAGGGTTTTCAAGTATCCATTTCTCCAGACAATTTACCTTAGTCCCAACATCCAGACAGTTCCAATAATCAAGTTGGCTTCTTTAGTTCTTTTGGCCCACCCACAGACTTGAATTTGTCTTGTAAAAGTCCAAAATTCGATTAAAGTTCGTAGTTTCTTCCATAAGCACTTTAGGATTTCAAACTTTCTGATAGATAGTCCCAAATTAAATTTCCTTTCCAATGAGTCTAAACACTTGTGGGGGCGGGGGGGTTCCTGTGAATTTTGACCTTTCAGCCTGCCCTGCCAGTGGGACTGCAGGCAGATGATTCCATCCCAGATATCCTGGCCACAAAGGAGCTGTCTGGGATGCATCCTTCCGTCTGTTTCTTCCTTTTCTGCATCTTTCTGTTCAGCTCTTCCCTCTGCAAGCAGATGTTGTAAATGTGAAATGACAGCATAAAATGCTGGAAATACGTAGTTTATCAACCAGTGTGTCGACCTCAGATTCTAACTTTGTTTTTCTCTCCACGGATGTTGTGTGACTTGTAGAGTATTCACAGCATATTTTGTCTTCTCAAAAGCCTTCATTTACCATCCGAGCCCTTGCAAGCATCCAACAGCACTCCTTACACACTTAAAAATCTTTTCACATTTAATGCAGCATTCAATAAAATTAAAAAAAAACAGTCCAAACCCTTAAATTCAAATTTACGAATAATGTGTGTGTTGCTTTAAGAGCTGCAGACATCGCCATGGTCAGCCACTGTCAGCCTGCTTGCACGAACCTGCCGTGCTTAGGGCCCAGCGCTGAATTCAGCGGTAGGGTCAAAGTTCGTATTGGTGACGTTAAGTCGGCGATGCATGCCGATTTTCGTCACCACACCGCCATTTTTTTAAAAACAGGAAGCTGCTATTTACCAGCAGCGCAAAGGGGAAGATAAATGTGGCAGGCACCATGGGACCCACCACCAGCTCGCAAAAGAGCGGCGGTCGCCATGTTATCGCCATTTCATAGTGCTACAGAGTGGCGGTAAGTACGTGAACTTTTAGCCCATAATGCCTCTCAGTTGAGTAAAAATCACAGATGGCTCACCATCACCTTCTCAGGGCCCAAGGCAATATATATGAATTTCCAGCATTGGCCAAATTCCAAGAAAAAAAATAATCTAAGGGCATCTGTCCAGATGCAACATCTCATCTTGATGGTTGATCACTGTCCTTCCAAGGATCACTAATTCAATTATTCTCTTAGAACAAAGTCGTTATTTTTCTGGCTGGCCTACATCTCCTCTAGAGTTTCTGCAGTGTTGAGTTCCCGCTATCTGTCATAAGCTTCCCTTTTGTTCTTGATCTTACCCTGTATGTCCCTGTTAGCCCCACACTTTTTTTTAAGGGGACATACTTGCTCTGTACCCTCAGAAACACCTCCTTGGATGCCTCCCAATGCTCGGACACTGATTTACCATCAAGTAGCCGTTTTCAATCCACTTTGGCCAAATCCCATCTCAGCTCAGCAAAATTGGCTTTACCCCAATTGAGAACTTTTATTCCTGGTCCCCCTTTGTCCTTTTCCATAACTACCCTAAATGTTACTGAAATATGATCACTAGCACCAAAATCGTCTCTCACTGATACTCCTTCCACCTGCCCCTCTTCATTCCCCAAAACCAAGTCCAGAACTGCCCCCTGAGGAAGAGGAAGAGTGAGAGGGAGAGGGAGAAGAATGAGAGAGGAAGAGGGAGAAGAAGAAGAAGAAGAAGAGGGAGAAGAAGATGAAGAAGAAGAAGGAGAAGAAGATGAAGAAGGAGGAGAAGAAGAAGAAACACCGTCACTCGGTTTGACACACCCAGTCACCAGCTCCTCAAAGTCAACCTGCAAGGCCATCTGCAGTGTCCTCCACTGAATGTCAGCACCTTCCACCAGCCATGCTGCAGCCACTGGGGTAACACTGCGTGACATCAGTAGGATAGGCAAAGACACACACAAGACAATCCTAAGGGAATGCATAATGGTGATGAGTTGATTTCTTGATGTCATATTGGATGGATAGATGTATAAAGTTAGGTTGGAAAGTTTGCTTTGTGGTGGCGTATATTTCAGCAATGTGGCCTGTGATGGTCAGTAACAGAGGGAAGATAAAGTGTGGACCAAATGTTGAAAGGGGAATTGGGGTTGTGGTCACTAGTGCCGCAGGCCAATGATTCAAACATGGCTATCCCGGACAGAAAGGGGCTGACTGGGTTGCATCCTTCCTTTTGCTTCCTCCTTTTCTACGAATTCTTCTTCTCTCTTCGAGGGGAAGCTTAAAAGCAAACTTACCTGAAAGATGTGTGTGTCCCTTTAAAATGTGCTGACAGCGTCTCTGTCAGTCTGCTGAAAGCTCATTTTTTGGAGCGAGCTTAGGACCAAGCGCTAAGGTCGATGTTCGTAGAGCGTGACATTAAGTCAGCATTACACACTGACTGACGCCACTCTCTGCCAATTGCATCTCAAGGGCCAGTGCTGCTATCGGCAGCGCTATGGCCCTCACCAAAATGGCAGCCGGTGAGTCCCACACCAGAGAAGGGCGTTATAATGCTAGTGGCGTAAGCAGGTGGCACTAAGGTAGGAAATTTCTAGGCCTGCGAGTATTCTCTTGACAGTTTTCAATATGGACTCCCCACATAAAATAACAGGCAACCAAAGCCAATTGTCAATTCATAATAATATTATTATGAGCCATATAAAGCCATATTAAAAAGATGTAATATAAAGACTTTCACAATTGGACACTATACAAAGCGACAAATCCATCACATGATTATAGTCAATGCAAAATCTCTTTAGCATGAACCAAATATATGAAGCTTTATCGGATTGATGATGTAATCCCATCACAGATTGTGTCTGCCCAACCACAATTTAAAATATTTGAGGAAAAATGAACACATTATAAAAATTGACTGTACTGCAATGATGAAGTTACTCTGCCAACCAGTAAAACCAGAACATCCTTTTCGATGTCACTTCTTGGTAAATTTTGCAATGTTCCACACAATGATGTCACAGTAGTTGCACGGTGAAGCAACTGAATAGTGGAGGATGTGGTCTGCAAAGAGTCAATGATTATTTCATTTATCACGTTTTTGGTGGAGTTTAGAAATAAAGCTGCAACATTAAAAGTGTTAATGCTTGCATGTGACAAGAATAATAGAATTAATGGCCCCGATATTGGCTGGGGTGGGTTCTTGGAGCCAGCGGGGGCGCGGGGGGGGGGGAGAGTTTTGACTCCACGGCGTGTGTCTTTTTTTATAACCGGATTCCCACCTGGAAGTCAGGCTTGGCTCTCAGTCAGGCGGGGAGCTCTCCGGAGAAGGCCGCAGCCCACAGGCGCAGGTAAAGAACCTGCTGTTGCGTTAGTGGGAGCATTGGGGGGGGTGAGGGAGTATGATCCCAAACCCTGGGGGGTCAGGAGGGGGGGGTGCGATGCCAGGTAAGCAGGTAAGCATAGGAGCATATGGGTAGAAGCATTCCTGCTCCTCCTGGCCCACACGCAGCGCTGTAAGAGCACTTATCTCTTCCCCAAAGCTGTCTTCACCTCCCTTGAGCTGCTGGGGCCTCGGGAAACCCGGGTAGCCAGGGTTAAACCTGTAAAACAGGTTAACTCTGAGGCTCCCAGCCTCATTATAAACTTGATGTCTAGGGGCCCTTTGGGAAGAGTGACCATAATATGATAGATGTTTATATTGAGTTTGAAAGTGATTTAGTTAAATTTGAAACTAATGTCTTAAATCTAAAGAAAGCAAACTACACAGGTATGAGGGTGAATTTGCTAAGGTAGATTGGGAAACTACATTCAAAGGTATGATGGTAGACAAGCAATGGCTAGCATTTAAAGAAATAATATTTAATTTACAACAAACATACATTCCTTTAAGGCACAAAAACTCCACAGGAAAAGTGGTCCAACCGTGGCTAACAAGAGAAGTTAAAGATAATATTAGATCAAACGAAGAGGCTTATGATGTTGGCAAAAAGAAAAGTAAACATGGGGATTGGGAGGATTTCAGAATTCAGCAAAGGAGGACCAAGAAATTGATAAAGAAAGAGAAAATAGAATTTGAGAGTAAACCAGTGAGAGAAATAAAAACAGATGGTAAAGGCTTCTATGTAAAAAAGGAAAAGATTAGCAAAAGTAAATGTGGGTCTCTTTCAGGCTGAGACAGGAGAAATTATAATGGTGAATAAAAAAATGACATAGAAATTAAACAAATATTTTGTGTCTGTCTTCATGGAAGAAGACACAAAACAACTTCCAGAAATAGTGGAGAACCAAGGGTCTAGCGAGAATGAGGAACTGAAAGACATTAGTATTAGTAAAAAAATAGTACTGGAGAAATTAATGGGACTGAAAGCCGACAAATCCCCTGGACCAGATTGGCTACACCCTAGGGTTTTGAAACAGTTGGCTATAAAGATAGTGGATGCATAGGTTGTCATCTTCCAAAAGTGCATAGATTCTAGAAAGGTTCCCACAGATTGCAAGGTACCTAATGTAACCTCGCTATTTAAGAAAGGATGGAGAGAGAAAACGGAGAACTACAAACCAGTTCACCTGACATCAGTAGTAGGGAAAATGCTAGAATCTATTATTAAGGACATGGTAACAAGGCACTTAGAAAATAATAATAGGATTAGGCAGAGTCAACACGGATCGATGAAAGGGAAATCATGTTTTACAAATCTGTTAGAGTTTTTTGAGGTTGTAATGAGTAGAATAGATAAGGGGGAATGAGTGGATGTGGTGGACTTGGATTTTCGGAAGGCATTTGATAAAGAGCCCCACAAGAGGTTATTAAACAAAATTAGGGCTCATAGAATTGAGGGTAATATACTAGCATGGATTGAAGACTGAAAACAGAGAGTAGGAATAAAGGGTCATTTTCGGGTTGACAGGCTGTAACTAGTGGGGTGCTGCAAAGATCAGTGCTTGGGCCCCAGCTATTCACAATCTATATCAATGATTTGGATGAGGGGACCAAATGTAATATATCCAAGTTTGCTGATGATACAAAGCTAGGTGGGAATGTAAGTTGTGAGGAGGATGCAAACAAACTTCAAGTGGATATAGACAGGCTAAGTGAGTGAGAAAGAACATGGCAAATGGAATATAAAATGGAGAAATGTGAAGTTATCCTTTAGGAAAAATAGAAAAGCAGAATATTTTGTAAATGGTGAGAGATTGGGAAATGTTGGCGTTCAGAAGGACCTGGGTGTCCTTGTACACGAATCACTTAAAGTTAACATGCAGTTACAGCAAGCAATTAAGAAAGTAAATGGTATATTGGGCTTTATTAAAAAAGGATTTGAGTATAAGAGTAAAGATACCTTATTGCAATTATATAGGGCCCTGGTGAGACCACACATGGAGTATTGGTCTCCTTACCTAAGGAAGGATATACTTGCCATAGAGGGAGTGCAATGAAGGTTAACCAGACTGATTCCTGGGATGGGGGTGTTGTGTATCTGTAAAGCATGCACTCCCATGTTCCGCCACAGCTAGCTCATCCCCTGAAGTCCCAAGGGATGCTAGGATCCCTTGGGAGCACTGTATATAAGCCGGCACCTAAGGCCTGTTCCTCACTCTGGAGTGTCTTATTAAAGACCGAGGTCACTGTTACTTTAACCTCCCTGTGTGCAGTCTCATCTGTGTTAGGAACACAATAACTGGCAACAAGTATACAAATCCAACGCAAAGATGCAGCAAACTGTGGGCATCCTGGAGAAGTTCTTGGAAGGTGAGGACTGGGAAGCCTATGTTGAACGGCTAGACGAGTACTTTGTAGCCAACGAACTGGACGGAGAAGGAAGCGCTGCAAAAAGGAGAGCGGTCCTCCTCACAGTCTGTGGGGCACCGACCTACAGCCTCATGAAGAATCTTCTGGCTCCGATGAAACCCACAGATAAGATGTATGAGGAGCTGTGTACACTGGTTCGGGAGCATCTTAACCCGAGGGAGAGCGTGCTGATGGCGAGGTATCGGTTCTACACGTGCCAGCGATCTGAAAGTCAGGAAGTGGCGAGCTATGTCGCTGAGCTAAGGCGACTTGCAGGACAATGTGAGTTTGATGGCTAGAGGGAGCAAATGCTCAGAGACTTTGTTGTACGCGCATTGGCCACGAGACCATCCTACGAAAACTTTTGACTGTAGAGACACCGACCCTCAGTAAGGCCATTGCGATAGCACAGGCGTTTATGTCCACCAGTGATAACACTAAACAAATCTCTCAGCACACAAGTGCTAGCAATGTTCATAAATTAACCGGAACTGTGTTTGGGAATAGAAATGTACAGGGCAGAAACCATGAGTCTGCAACTGTCAGCAGGCCTCAGGTGACCTAAATGATTCAGAGCCTTGTTGGCGTTGTGGAGGCTTCCATTCAGCATATTCATGCCGCTTCAAAGGGTATGTTTGCAAGAGCTGTGGAACAATGGGGCATCTCCAACGAGCTTGCAGACGAGCTGCAAGCTCTGCAAAACCTGCAAACCATCACGTGGCAGAGGAAGATCGGTCCATGGTGGATCAAAGCAATTTCGAGCCTCAGAGAGAGGAGGCAGATGCTGAAGTACACAGGGTGCATACATTTTCGATGAAATGTCCACCTATAATGCTAAACATAAAATTGAATGGCTTACCCATAGCCATAGAACTGGACACTGGCGCTAGCCAATCCATCATGAGTAAATAGATGTTTGTGAGACTGTGGTGCAACATGGCACTCAGACCAGCCCTGAGCACCATCCACATGAAACTGAGAACATACACCAAAGAGTTTATCACTGTCCTGGGCAGCGCCATGGTCAAGGTCACCTATGAAGGCACGGTGCACGAAGTGCCACTCTGGATTGTCCAGGGCGACAGTTTGCAAGGAGCTGGCTGGGCAAAATCCGCTGGAACTGGTTTGACATCCGAGCGCTATCACATGTCGATGAGGCCTCATGTACCCAGATTCTCAACAAATTTCCTTCCCTTTTTGAGCCAGGCATTGGAAACTTTTCCGGGGCGAAGGTGCGGATCCACTTGATCCCAGAAGCACGACCCATTCACCACAAGGCGCGAGCGGTACCTCACATGATGAGAGAGAGAGTGGAAATTGAGCTGGACAGGCTGCAACGCGAGGGCATCATCTCCCCAGTGGAATTCAGCGAGTGGGCCAGCCTGATTGTTCCAGTACTCAAGAGTGATGGCACGGTCAGGATTTGTGGCAATTATAAAGTAACTATTAATCGTTTCTAGCTACAAGACCAATATCCGCTACCTAAGGCAGACAACCTATTTGCGACGCTGGCAGGAAACAAGACGTTCACCAAGCTCGACCTGACTTCGGCCTATATGACGCAGGAGCTGGAGGAGTCTTCAAAGGGCCTCACCTGCATCAATATGCACAAGGGACTGTTCATCTATAATAGATGCCCATTTGGAATTGGGTCGGCTGCAGCGATCTTCCAGAGAAACATGGAGAGCCTACTCAAGCCGGTACCATGCACGGTGGTTTTTCAGGATTGGTCACAGGTCGGGACACCGTCGAGCACCTACAAAACCTGGAGGAGGTCCTCCAGCGACCGGGATCGGGTAGGGTTGCGACTGAAGAGGTCGAAATGCATCTTCATGGCAACAGAAGTGGAGTTTTTTGGCAGATAGATCGCAGCGGACGGCATTCGGCCCACAGACGCCAAGACAGAGGCTATCAGGAACGCGCCCGTTCTACAGAACATCACGGAGCTGCGGTCGTTCCTGGGACTCCTCAACTATTTTGGTAACTTCCTACCGGGGTTAAGCATCCCCTTAGAGCCCCTTCATGTGTTATTGCAGAAAGGTGAGAACTGGGTATGGGGAAAAATACAAGTAATTGCTTTTGAGAAAGCTAGAAACATAGAAACATAGAAAATAGGTGCAGGAGTAGGCCATTCAGCTCTTCTAGCCTGCACCGCCATTTAATGAATTCATGGCTGAACATGCAACTTCAGTACCCCTTTCCTGCTTTCTCGCCATACCCCTGGATCCCCCTAGTAGTAGTAAGGACTTCATCTAACTCCCTTTTGAATATATTTAGTGAATTGGCCTCAACAACTTTCTGTGGTAGAGAATTCCACAGGTTCACCACTCTCTGGGTGAAGAAGTTTCTCCTCATCTCGGACCTAAATGGCTTACCCCTTATCCTAAGACTATGACCCCTGGTTCTGGACTTCCCCAACATTGGGAACATTCTTCCTGCATCTAACCTGTCTAAACCCGTCAGAATTTTAAACGTTTCTATGAGATCCCCTCTCATTCTTCTGAACTCCAGTGAATACAAGCCCAGTTGATCCAGTCTTTCTTGATAGGTCAGTCCCGCCATCCCGGGAATCAGTCTGGTGAACCTTCGCTGCACTCCCTCAATAGCAAGAATGTCCTTCCTCAAGTTAGGAGACCAAAACTGTACACAATACTCCAGGTGTGGCCTCACCAAGGCCCTGTACAACTGTAGCAACATCTCCCTGCCCCTGTACTCAAATCCCCTCGCTATGAAGGCCAACATGCCATTTGCTTTCTTAACTGCCTGCTGTACCTGCATGCCAACCTTCAATGACTGATGTACCATAACACCCAGGTCTCATTGCACCTTCCCTTTTCCTAATCTGTCACCATTCAGATAATAGTCTGTCTCTCTGTTTTTACCACCAAAGTGGATAACCTCACATTTATCCACATTATACTTCATCTGCCATTCATTTGCCCACTCACCTAACCTATCCAAGTCACTCTGCAGCCTCATAGCATCCTCCTCGCAGCTCACACTGCCACCCAACTTAGTGTCATCCGCAAATTTGGAGATACTACATTTAATCCCCTCGTCTAAATCATTAATGTACAGTGTAAACAGCTGGGGCCCCAGCACAGAACCTTGCGTTACCCCACTAGTCACTGCCTGCCATTCTGAAAAGTCCCCATTTACTCCTACTCTTTGCTTCCTGTCTGACAACCAGTTCTCAATCCACGTCAGCACACTACCCCCAATCCCATGTGCTTTAACTTTGCACATTAATCTCTTGTGTGGGACCTTGTCGAAAGCCTTCTGAAAG
Source organism: Pristiophorus japonicus (assembly GCF_044704955.1). Classification (NCBI taxonomy): domain Eukaryota; kingdom Metazoa; phylum Chordata; class Chondrichthyes; family Pristiophoridae; genus Pristiophorus; species Pristiophorus japonicus. The sequence continues at coordinate 112,798,518 of NC_091982.1, read as the reverse complement.
TCCAAATATACCACATCAACTGGTTCTCCCTTGTCCACTCTACTGGAAACATCCTCAAAAAATTCCAGAAGATTTGTCAAGCATGATTTCCCTTTCACAAATTCATGCTGACTTGGACCTATCATGTCACCTATTTCCAAATGCGCTGCTATGACATCCTTAATAATTGATTCCATCATTTTACCCACTACTGAGGTCAGGCTGACCGGTCTATAATTCCCTGTTTTCTCTCTCCCTCCTTTCTTAAAAAGTGGGGTTACATTGGCTACTCTCCACTCGATAGGAACTGATCCACAGTCAATAGAATGTTGGAAAATGACTGTCAATGCATCCGCTATTTCCAAGGCCACCTCCTTAAGTACTCTGGGATGCAGTCCATCAGGCCCTGGGGATTTTTCGGCCTTCAATCCCATCACTTTCCCCAACACAATTTCCCGACTAATAAAGATTTCCCTGAGTTCCTCCTCCTTACTAGACCCTCTGACCCCTTTTATATCCGGAAGGTTGTTTGTGTTCTCCTTAGTGAATACCGAACCAAAGTACTTGTTCAATTGGTCTGCCATTTCTTTGTTCCCCGTTATGACTTCCCCTGATTCTGACTGCAGGGGACCTACGTTTATCTTTACTAACCTTTTTCTCTTTACATACCTATAGAAACTTTTGCAATCCGTCTTAATGTTCCCTGCAAGCTTCTTCTCATACTCCATTTTCCCTGCCCTAATCAAACCCTTTGTCTCCTCTGCTGAGTTCTAAATTTCTCCCAGTCCCGGAGTTCGCTGCTATTTCTGGCCAATTTGTATGCCACTTCCTTGGCTTTAATACTATCCCTGATTTCCCTTGATAGCCACGGTTGAGCCACCTTCACTTTTTTATTTTTACGCCAGACAGGAATGTACAATTGTTGTAGTTCATCCATGCGGTCTCTAAATGTCTGCCATTGCTCATCCACTGTCAACCCCTTAAGTATCATTCGCCAATCTATCCTAGCTAATTCACGCCTCATACCTTCAAAGTTACCCTTCTTTAAGTTCTGGACCATGGTCTCTGAATTAACTGTTTCATTCTCCATCCTAATGCAGAATTCCACCATATTATGGTCACTCTTCCCCAAGGGGCCTCGCACAACGAGATTGCTAATTAATCCTCTCTCATTACACAACACCCAGTCTAAGATGGCCTTCCCCCTTGTTGGTTCCTCGACATATTGGTCTAGAAAACCATCCCTTATGCACTCCAGGAAATCCTCCTCCACCGTATTGCTTCCAGTTTGGCTAGCCCAATCTATGTGCATATTAAAGTCACCCATTATAACTGCTGCACCTTTATTGCATGCACCCCTAATTTCCTGTTTGATGCTCTCCCCAACATCACTACTACTGTTTGGAGGTCTGTACACAACTCCCACTAACGTTTTTTGCCCTTTAGTGTTCTGCAGCTCTACCCATATAGATTCCACATCATCCAAGCTAATGTCTTTCCTAATTATTGCATTAAACTATTGCATTAAACATTTTATGCTCCAACAAGCTGCTTGTATTGTATAACCCGTGTAAAAGACTTGTGCTAGCATGTGATGCGTCATCATACGGAGTCGGTTGTGTATGACAACAAGCTAACTTTGCGGGGAAGTTGCAACCTGTCGCCTATGCTTCCAGAAGCTTGTCTAAGCATGATTGAGAAAGAGGCATTAGCGTGTGAGTTCGGGGTAAAGAAAATACATCAGTACCTGCTTGGCCTTAAATTTGAGCTGGAAACCGATCACAAGCCCCTCATATCCCTGTTTGCTGAAAAAAAGGGGATAAATACGAATGCCTCAGCCTGCATACAAAGGTGGGCACTCGCGCTATCAGCATATAACTATACCATCCGCCACAGGCCAGGCACCGAGAACTGTGTGGATGCTCTCAGTTGGCTACCATTGCCCATCACGAGGGTGGAAATAGCGCAGCCCGCAGACTTGTTGATGGTCATGGAAGTGTTTGAAAATGATAAATCACCTGTCACGGCCCGCCAGATTAGGACTTGGACCAGCCAAGATCCTCTGCTGTCCCTAGTAAAAAACTGTATACTGCATGGGAGCTGGGCCAGCAGCCCCGTTGAAATGCAAGAACTAATCAAACCATTCCAGCGGCGAAACGGCGAGCTGTCCATTCAGGCAGACTGCCTGTTGTGGGGTAACCACGTAGTGCTACCCAAAAAGGGCAGGGAGACGTTCATCTCGGATCTCCACAGCACACACCCGGGTATAGTAATGATGAAAGCGATAGCCAGATCCCACGTGTGGTGGCACGGTATCGACGCTAACTTAGAGTCCTATGTACGGCAATGCAGCGTGTGTGCTCAGTTGAGCAACGCGCCCAGAGAGGCAGCACTAAATTTGTGGTCCTGGCCCTCCAGACCATGGTCGAGGATTCATGTCGACTATGTGGGCCCGTTTCTCGGTAAAATGTTCCTGGTGGTGGTGGATGCTTTTTCAAAATGGATTGAATGTGAAATAATGTCGGGAAGCACCGCCACTGCCACCATTGAAAGCCTGAGGGCCATGTTTGCCACCCACGGCCTGCCTGACATACTGGTCAGTGACAACGGGCCATGTTTCACCAGTGCCGAATTTAAAGAATTCATGACCAGCAATGGGATCAAACATGTCACCTCGGCCCCGTTTAAACCAGCCTCCAATGGGCAGGCAGAGCGGGCAGTACAAACAATCAAACAGAGCCTTAAACGAGTGACAGAAAGCTCACTCCAAACCCGCCTGTCCCGCGTACTGCTCAGCTACCGCACGAGACCCCACTCGCTCATAGGGGTACCCCCAGCTGAGCTACTCATGAAAAGGACACTTAAAAGCAGACTCTCGCTGGTTTACCCCAACCTGCATGATCAGGTAGAGAGCAGGCGGCAGCAACAAAATATTAACGATGGTCGCGTCACTGTGTCACGGGAAATTGATCTGAATGACCCTGTGTATGTGCTAAACTATGGACATGGTCTCAAGTGGATCGCGGGCACGGTGATAGCTAAAGAAGGGTGTAGGGTGTTTGTAGTCAAACTGGACAATGGAAAAATTTGCAGAAAGCACCTGGACCAAACGAGGCTGCTGTTCATAGACTGCCCTGAACAACCCACAGCAGACACCACCTTTTTCGAGCCCACAACACACACCCAAAGGATCAACGACACCACCCCGGACCAGGAAATCGAACCCATCGCGTCCAACAGCCCAGCAAGGCCAGGCTCACCCAGCAGCCGTGCAGGGCCAACAACACGCCAGTCCAGCGAGGACACAGCCAACACACCAGAACAGACATTTGTACCGAGGTGGTCCACCAAGGAAAGAAAGGCTCCTGACCGCCTCACCTTGTAAATAGTTTTCACTTTGACTGTGGCGGGGAGTGATGTTGTGTATCTGTAAAGCATGCACTCCCATGTTCCGCCACCAGGGAGCTCATCCCTTGAAGTCCCAAGGGATCCCAGCATCCTCTTGGGAGCACAGTATGTAAGCTGGCCCCTAAGGCCTGTTCCTCACTCTGGAGTGTCTTAATAAAGACTGAGGTCACTGTTACTTTAACCTCCCTGTGTGCAGCCTCATCTGTGTTAGGAACACAATAGGGAGATTGTCCTATGAGGAGAGATTGAATAGACTCGGCCTATATTCTCTAGAGTTTAGAAGAATTAGAGGTGATCTCATTTAAACTTACAAAATTCTTACAGGGCTAGACAGGGTAGATACAGGGAGAATGTTTCCTCTTGCTATCGAGCCTAGAACCAGGGGTCACATCTCAGAATAAGGGATCGGCCATTTAGGACTGAGCTGTGAAGAAATCTCTTCACTCAGAGGGTGGTCTTTGGAATTTTTACCCCAGAGAGCTGTGGAGGCTTAGGCCCCGATATTGGTGGCCTTCCTGCGCACTGCCGCCTGCTGCCGCCGACTGCCGCCGAGTTTTCCCGCCGTTTTCCTCTCCTCAACATTTTCCTCTTGGGCTGGAGTGGGCGGGAGGGGAGCACTGCTGGGAAGCTCCCGCTGACACCTCTGGCAGCCAAGTCGCGCAAGTGGCCTCCCACCCGCCGAGATGCCAGATTGGTGCGGGCGGGAGTCGGCGGAGTCAGCGCCAGCAGTGGCAGGCTGGTCTGTCCCCGACAGTAGGTATGAAGACCTGCAAAAGGTTAGGGAACATCTTTTAATTTTTTTTTGCAGCGACTTACCTGGATGGGGTCCCCTGAAAGCGTTCCGGTGATTTGTTTTTTGTGATGTTTTTACTTTTCAGGTCTTCAGCCCTCCCTGGCCCCGACACTCTCAGCGGCACTTGGATGGCAAACTCCTTTGATTGAGATTGAGAGCTCTCTCCTATTGGGCCACATCGTCCACATACCTGACCCAAGACTCCCAAATCAAGCGCTCTACTCGGAACTCCTACGCGGCAAGCAAGCCCCCCGTGGGCAGAGGAAACGTTTCAAGGGCACCCTCAAAGCCTCCTTGATAAAGTGCAACATCCCCACCGACACTTGGGAGCCCCTGATCAAAGACCACCCTAAGTGGAGGAAGAGCATCCGGGAGGGTGCTGAGCACATCGAGTCTCGTCATCGAGAGCATGCAGAAAACAAGCACAGGCAGCGTAAGGAGCATACGGCAAACCAGACTCCCCAGCCACCCTTTCCCTCAACCGCTGCCTGTCCCACCTGTGACAGAGATTCAAATTCCCGTATTGGACTGTTCAGTCATCTGAGAACTCACTTTTACAGTGGAAGCAAGTCTTCCTCGATTTTGAGGGACTGCCTATGGTGATGATGAGATGGAGAAGTCGTGGTTTTAGGAGGTGCTGTCGATGAAGCCTTGGCAAATTGCAGAGGCGGAAGATGACAGTAAATCGATCTTCTTGATTTTAACTCCACTACTGCCCCATATCTGCTGGAGAAAAGGAGATAAAATCAACCTTTGATCTTTTACTGGTTTGAAATACTATTTGTCATTTTGTTCTGGTTGGGCCTGCTTTGAATTGATTGAATGTAAACCAACAGTGGTGCCTGTGTTGTAAGTACTGAAAGTGAAGATATTTACAGAGGAACACATGCTATCATATGAGGTAACAATAAATAAAATACTTGCATCTTAATGCAAATTTGTTATGGGGGGAGAAGGGGCAAAATAAATGACAATGTAAAGGTAAGTTCTATGAGGTCCCCTCTCATTCAGAAGAATGAGAGGGGACCTCATAGAAACGTTTAAAATTCTGATGGGTTTAGACAGGTTAGATGCAGGAAGAATGTTCCCAATGTTGGGGAAGTCCAGAACCAGGGGTCACAGTCTAAGGATAAGGGGTAAGTCATTTAGGACCGAGATGAGGAGAAACTTCTTCACCCAGAGAGTGGTGAACCTGTGGAATTCTCTACCACAGAAAGTTGTTGAGGCCAATTCACGAAATATATTCAAAAAGGAGTTAGATGAAGTCCTTACTACTAGGGGGATCAAGGGGTATGGCGAGAAAGCAGGAATGGGGTACTGAAGTTGCATGTTCAGCCATGAACTCATTGAATGGCAGTGCAGGCTAGAAGGGCCGAATAGCCTACTCCTGCACCTATTTTCTATGTCTATGTTTCTAAGTGGGACTTAGCGCGGGGAAGGATATGAGCAGAGTTGTTTTGGATGAGCTGAAGTATACAGAGGGTGAAGGATGGGAGGCCGGCCCGGAGAGCATTGGAATAGTAAGGTTGGATGTGACAAAGACCTGGATGATGGTTTCAGCAGAAAGTGGGTTGATGCAGGGGCAGAGGCAGATGATGTTATGGAGGTGGAAATAGGCAGTCTTTGCTGTGGAGAGCATGAAGGGTTGAAAGCTCAGTTTGGAGCGGAATAGAAAGTTGAGGTTGTAACTGGCCTGGGGCATCTTAAGTCAGTGACCAAAGAGAGGGAGGAAGACTCAAGGCTAAGGTGGGGGGTTCTGCGGGCAGTTCCACTTGGTTGACAAGGGTGTGGTGGGGAGAGGGGAATGCAACAGAGGCAGCTGACCATTCATATCAGGCCAACATTTGGATCACAAAATAAGAGAGAAGATGGTCAACAAGAAAAAGGGACCAAGCAAATACAAAATATAAAAAGCAACAGTTGAGAAAAAAAAGGAGATTGTGTGCAAGAGTCACACAGAAAAATAGAGACATAAATACACACAGGCAGAAAACATACCAGCAGATACAGTCAGGTTAACTGTGGGGCATGTGTACACAGAGAACAGAACACATATGAAGAGAATGGAAACAGATGAAATAATCTACTCCCAGTGAGAGGCCGACAGACCAAAAAAGAATGAAACGGATACAGAAACAAGTGTCTCAGAAAGCCTACTGAGAGAGAAAGAGAATTGCAAATAGAAAAGAGCTGAGGTGTAAAAACAGAGAAGTAAAGATATATGTAGCTGAAGAGAAGAGGTGCAAATCTTATTTTTCTTTTTGCTTTGAGCAACACTACAGAAGATCTATTTTATATTAAACCGTGATATTAAAACTGACTAAAATCTTGGATTAGAGAAGCTGTATTAACATTGTTGCTCAGTCATCAGCTTCTAGTGAAAATTTGAAAAGAACACGATCTCCAATATCCACCTTGTCACCTCCTGTACCAAAATGAGAGTGGATTTCAAACTAGTACAATCATCAACTTACATTTAACACCTTTAACATAATAAAACATCCTTATAGCAGCGTAATTAAAATAACGTTCAGTATTTCCACACTACGACTGAATTTGTTTTGCAACAAGCTGCTGGGACCAAATGCATCGAGTGTTTATTGTCAAAAGTTTAAGGACATTGCTGTCAGTTTTCACTTTCCATCAAACTGATGGCTTTGCTTTATTGAGTTAAACATTATCACACTGATAACTTCATTTTGACTCCTGTCCCATTTGTTTGTTACCAGCGATTTATTTCAATACGTTGAAATAGTGTGAATTTAAAATGAAGTGCTACATAATCCCACGACCCATCTGGTGGGAATAACTCTGCAAAATGCTTGCGTGAGAAAGTGACCTGATATTATGTGAATGCTGGTTCCCTCCCATTGCAAATCATGATGTTAAGAAAACATTTGCTTTGATCTTTTATGTGTAAACAAATTATTCACAGTCCAGAACTGTTTCCCACTCTATTTGCGATTTTTAAACACTAATAGTTTGATGTATTGAGAGTTGAGAGCCAAACTGAATTGACAGCTGAAGTGATACACAAGGAATCCATCTTTCAGCTTAATTTATGGCTTATTGGTCCAAAAATCACGGCCTTCCCGGGTCCGTACAGAGCTTCTATGGACTCGGGAAGGCATCAGAAAAGCTGGTTTTCGGCGCGCATTGCGCATGTGCTGAAAACCGGCTTTTCTGCTCTGTCAATTTTCTGGTTGGACAGATCTCCCGCATATCGGGAGCGAGTACATTCCCACGGCAGAGATTGGGCTATTTGCCCACCTCTTGCCCAGCGAATGTCCTTAAAACTCTTGCGCCTGGTAAAAGCAGGCGCGTTGCCTACTTTTACCAATGTAAGAGTTTAAAAACATATCAAAAACATATTAAAATAAAATTTAAAAATACATATTTATGTTAAAAACCCTGCCCACTCAGGTAATTTTGTTTTAAACTATAATTAAAACTTTTTTTAAAAATCGGCAAAGATTTTTTTTTCAAAAACATTTCTACAGTGTATTTATGTGAGGTGTTTATTTAATGTTTTATGTAGTGTTTGCGTGTTTGGGGGTGTTTCTCATTCATAGTAATAGGAGTTTTGGACTTACGAAACTCCTATTACTATGAATGAGAATATACTGCACCTGATTGGCTGCCCAGAGCCATGTGATTCCAGCTCCAGGCCTGCGCACGTATCGACAGGCACATGCTGCGACACGCAGTCAGGAGAGGCCTCCGGACCGGGGATCTTGCGTGGCCGCAGCAACTTCAGGTAGGAGCGCTTCTTTTTTCTAGAATCTAGTCGAACGCATGCGGGAAGAAGAAACCGGGATTTCAGCGCCATTATTTTAATTTGCCAATTTGTGCATTGTGCCGAATGAATAGCCTAATTTCCACTAATAAATCAAAGGAAACCAGAATCTAAAGGTCCACATAACTTATTTTTACAAGCACCAGTGTGTAAAAGTCCTTATTTATATTGGAAATCAGTGAACAAAGGTCCATGTGAGTTTAATAGAGGTGTTTAGAAATACATTCTAAAGGTTAACACGAACAAATGAATTTCATACAACTACATAAATCATTACACTTGGCAGAGTGCTTTGGTAGAGTGCACGCTACAAGATAGCTTATGAACTCTTACAATATGTGATAAACATTTTTGAGTACCAGATAACTTTATTTAATTCAATTTGCAGTCTGCTTTTTAGCAGGCCAATTGTTTTGTATTATAACCCTTTCCACATATTCTCCAGAGCATTTCTCATCAAACAATGCAGTGACCAAACCATTTCATTTACAGTAACCAAATTAGTCAAATACCATTATAACTAGACGAGATTTCTATTTTTGGGTGTTTTCGTGATTTTGTTTTCATGAGAACAGTAAATCAGCGACCTTGATCATAATCTCCTCTAGCAGCTGCACCAAGTATCATCTTAATCAGTTTCTGCCTTATTTCCTTTTACAGGTCCAGATTTATTGCCTCTTCAACTTTCAAAGAAATGGAAACAATCGCTTGGAATATTCATGTTTTTTCTATATTTAATGCTAATGTATTTATAAACATCTTTGTTAAACTCACATGCACCTTTACACACCGATTTCTATTGTAAATAACTGAAGGGGGGGTGCAAAATTCACAAGAACCCCCCCCCCCCCCAGTGTTTGGGCTCATTCGAAAGGAAATTTAATTTGGGACTATCTACCGCAAAGTTTGGAACCCTAAAGTGCTTATGGAAGAAACTACGAACTTTAATCGAATTTTGGATTTTAAAAGACAAATTCAAGGCTGTGGGCGGGCCTAAAAAAACTAACAGGAGACAATTTGATTATTGGAATTGTCTGGGTGTTGGGACTAAGTAACCTGTTTGGAGAAATGAGTATTCGAGAATCCTTCTCCACAAGAGACATTAACATTCCAAAATCACCCAGGGATAGCTACCCATCTACATGGATCTGGAAAACCATTTCAGCTTATACATCACAAAGAGGCCCAGTCCAGCCTGTATGCGAAAAACTAAGCACAAAAGGACACTGCAATTACCAAACTAATATTTCCATCAGGAAACAGTTTTCGAACATCAACCCACCCAAAACATATCAAGTTTTAACGAGCCTGCCAAAATATTACAGTCAAGTCTGCCAAATTCAAACAAAGAATTCTGAACTGATTTGGCGCCAAGATTAGAACCACCCAAACTGTATAACTAGCCCCTGCTTTTCAACAGAGGTTAGGTTGTTAAGTAGCTACAAGGTTGCTACTACCTCAGATGACAGGCTAGTACCACACTATGCTGGTGTAATCAAGACAAGGAGAGAAACCAACGCGACAGTTGTAAACTAACTTTTCCAGTCTCGAAGTCCTGAAGTCCTGAAGGAAGGAAGAACATCACCATCGCAGCAGCAACCGACCACAACCACCGTGGTATCAACGAAAAACCACCGCGATCGACCAAACTCGAAATAAAACTCCAACAGGGAAAAAAACGAAGAATTGAAAAGTTTCCACTCTACAATCTAATCCTGACCTACCAACGGGTAAAACATTACCTAAAAGACTTTAGAAGCCTATTTCTAACCAAAGAAAGCGGGTACTTACCCCACAGATCCAAAACGCACCTTACTGCATCAGCGGACTCAACCCAACTGAAGATTGCGCAGCCAGAAGTCTTCCCCGACATTCGGGGTACGGCAAGCAGACCCTACCGCATCCAGCGAACCCCAAAACCGTGATCTATCGTTAACTGTCAAAAGGATTGGTAAGCATAGTCCCTGCCTGCCCTGGAGTCTAACCTAGCTAGAATTAGGTATTGGGAGATGGGAGGTGTAATTCTACTGTAACCCCCTTTGAATATAATGTGTTGTTCTCTATTAGAGTCATTATAAACTATTGGAACCCCTTCTGAGTGTAGAAGGTATTGTTCTTTAATAAGTTTGAATAAGTTTTGACATTGTACTTTCTTATTAGAGTAATTATAAGTTTGTAATTTCTTGACTAATAAAATCAAAGTTCTTTTGCATCAAACCTTTGCACTTTGTCACATCCCCCAAATAAATCCAGAGTCAGAACCAAAGGGAGTGGGAGCGATTCGAACCGCTCAAGTTGGTCAGAAGGGAACCTGACCCCCTCATAGAGACCACCCTCTTACATAACTTACAGTCAATATCAAGGTACATACTAGATTGATACCTGGGAAGAGAGGGCCGTGTTATGAGGAGAGATTGAGTAGCATGGGCCTAAATTCTCTGGAGTTCAGAAGAATGAGATTTGATCTCATTGAAGCATATAAAATTCTTAGAGGGCTTGACAGATTAGATGATAATAGACTGGTGGAGAGTCTAGAGCTAGGGGTCATAGTCTCAGGATAAGGGGTCGGCCATTTAGGACTGAGATGAGGAGAAATTTCTTCACGCAGAAGGTTGTGAATCTTTGAAATTTTCTATCCCAGAAAGCTGTGGTTGCTCAGTCGTTGAGTATAAGGAAATCAAGAGATATGAGAAAAGGACGGGAAAGTGTTGATGTGGAAGATCAGCCATGATCTTATTAAAAGGCGGAGCACGGCTCGAGGGGCCTTTTTGTCTATTCTTGCTCCTATTTCATATGTTATTAAGTAAAACACAGATGCAGAGCGCCTCCGATAGCGCATGACCTCCGTTGAGGGGGCAGAAGGGCCGAACTCCGCACTGGAATTATCACTCGGCCTGGTGGGGGTGGAACCTCTGGGCCGGGTGATAAATGTCCCGACCCCGGGTGATAATTCCAGTGCGGAATTTGGCCCTTCTGCCCCCCAACGGAGGTTCGTGCGCTATCGGAGGCGCTCTGCATCTGTGGATGGGCGCTCCCGGGGTGGTAGGGCAGCGCTGGGCCCAGCACCGTGCTCCCGAGCCCAATGCCCTACCGGCAACGTCAGCGCTATGCGGATGCACCGCGTAGCGCTGACATGGCAGAATGCCCCTCCCCTTCAATTAAAGGGGAGGGGCCACTGTGCGCTCTGTAGTCCCTTTGGTGGCCGCCACGGGGTCACCCTCGACCGGGCCAACAGCCCGGCACCCATAACACAGTGCCATGCTGCAGGATTGCGGCCTGGTTGAGGCGAGGGCCGCCATTGTCGGGTCGACTGAAGAGTCAGACGACAGAAAAAAATGGTGGCCCACGGCGCTAGCGGCCTCCTCTTTAAGGGGCGCCCCGGCGGTGGATGTCCGCCAGCTACATGAGCCGCGAAGCTGGTAGTGACATCGGCCACTGCCATCCTTGCAGCCCACGGGGCAATTTAATTTTCTCCACGGGGCGCAAAGGGGTTGGCGTGGGGCAGCGAAGGTTCAGCTCGCACGGCGATGAGCAGAATTTCCTGTTTTGTATTTATTGACATTTTAGCTAAAATTATTAACTAGAATCCTTTCAATTCAAACGTTGATATCACAATAATAACTTGCAATAATATATTGCCTCTAAACATTCCAAAGTGTTTTCCAGAGGGAAAAGAAAAAAAAGGAATAATAATGGACAAACCGTGAAACTAGGAGCGAGAGATTAGGATGGGTGATCAAAAGTTTTTTAAGATGGAGAAAGAAGAGAAGAAGCGATGGGGTTTAGGGAGGGAGTCCGAGAGAGCAGGGCTGAAGTGGCAGTGGGGGCAAAAAAAAGGGTATGTTTATAGGGCCAAAGTCAGAGGTGCAAAGACTGGCGGAGGTGGCAGAGATAGGGTGGGCTAAGGCTGTGGAGAGATTTTAAGATGAGGATAAGGATTTTAAATATAAAGTGTTGGCGACTGGGAGCCAACGTAGGCTAGCGAGGGTGGGGGCAATACATAAACAGCACTTGTATTTTGGACAAGTTGGACTTCATGGAAGATGTGCGGTTCGTGAGGAGGACATTAGTGAAATTGACCCAAGAACTGAAAAGTTTATGGGTAAGAGTTTTAGTGGTGGAGGGGCTAGGGTAGGTATAGAGGCGGTCAGTGCTGCTAAGGTAGAAATAAGGGACTGGATTTTCGGCTCCCTTGCACCTCTCGTAGCATCCTGGAGCGGCGGTAAAGGGTGTTTTAAGACGTAATGGCGAGCGGCTAGCTTTTACTGCCCATTCGTCAAATTCGGTTCAGGGTTTGCAGCGGCACAGAAACTTACTGCCACATCTCTAGTTTCAATGAGATCATGACATCAATCTTCATCGCCCCAGGTGGTCCCACAACCCAGAAGGCGGTATTTGCCACGTATTTAATTTGAGGGAGGAGGATACTATGTCGCAAGACACATTGACTGCAACGTTTGCGCACAGCACGCTGCGTGAAGCTCCGACTTGAAACCTGTATTTTTATCTGCCCTTACAGTGTCCTTACATCTTCAGTGAGAGAATTTAATAGGGCATTACTAGTTCGGCAGTGTATCTTGCTCCATGCTAGGAGGCGTCAGAGTAGAACAAAGGCTCTTGGCCATGTCAGGCCACAGATGAGGGGCCAAAGAGATCTGGGGAGGAGGGCTTGCCCCCCCCCCCCACGGCTTTACAGGCACCAAAGCTCATACCTCCAGCTCTCTGAGGAGCTGTGTGTGAGAAGGCTGTGCATCCAAAAGGAAATGCAGACCGAGATATGCCAACTCCTACAGGCAGACCAATACCTGGACCGCACTGGATGCAGTCTTCAATACTCCCATCAACAGGTATCCAAATTCATTATGGTGTGCTGCATGCTGCACGGCTTGGCCATCATGAGGGGCCAGACAATGCCAGTGGGGATTGCAGGCCCACCTCAGGAGGAGGAGGATGACGAAGAGGAGCCTGGTGAGGCACCGATTGCATAGCCACACCATCCATGGGGGAGGCAGCTTGGAGATGCTGTCGGACCTAGAGTCACATGTCTCCAGCTCATAATGGACCGGCTCTCCTAAATGGAGGAGGCTGAGGGATGGACATGATATGTGCCCCCATAACGGCACATCTCCGGTGAACATTGGAATCATACACAATATACCAATGGCAAAGGACAAAAATGACATTTTACTGCAACAAAGTAACAAACACTCCCCCCACCAAAAGAAAACTATACAATATACAATGTTCTGTTGCAGGGAACTGACCAACAATGAAGTGCATTAAATCAATGTAATTATTTACAGGTGTAATAAACAAAAACCAGGGCATCTCCACAACCTTGTCCTACACATTATTCGGACTTGCCCTGCGCTTTGTCCCCCCCAACTTTCTTCCCCCCTCCCATGTCTGCTGTTCCTCCTCAATGAGGCCTCAGTGTCAATGTTTGAGGGCTGCTGTGTGAGTGGGCCAGATAGTACAGACGGCCTAGGATGAAGCCCTAGGCCAGCTCTGGGCCTAGAAGACCTGGCTGCGGACTGCTGCACCTCAGCATCGGCGGCGGCAATCTCTGATGGATCAAGATTGGAGTGCGTTAGGTGCAAGGTCGGAGTGGCAGTGGTGGGAGCCGGAATGCTGTCATGTTGAGGAAGGACAGCACCTTCCATTTCCTGGGGACCACTACCACTCACACGGGGCTGAGCCTCAGCATCTGGAGCACAATGTGTCGCCACAACTTGCTGGCCTGCTTTAGCACCGTCACTTCCCCATTGGACAGTGGGGAACATAGAGAGCACGGCAGCAGTCAGTGATCACATGGCATCACCTAGCTGGAGCTTAGCTTGTGCCTGCGATGCGATCAATGCTGCCATGTCACCCAAGGCATGCACCATCCCCTCTGGGACTCCACCAACACTATTGGAGCCCATCTGTCTCTGTGAGCTGCCAAAGATGGGTTCACCAGAGTCCTCAGATACACGGGCAATACCTCCGCCACACTCACAGCAAGTGCCGCTATGCTCTGCGGGACCCTACGCAATGCACCCATGAGGTCGTGGTGCATTTCCATGTTCTCCCTGGACACAGCCACCAAGTCCAGGTCCACATCTGCCTGTCTCTGAGCAGGACTACTGTGCTGACTCACCCTCCGAGGAGCTGTCCTCTGAGCTTCCCCTCCCGCTGGGCATTGCTGTAGGCCACTGGGACCAGGAGCGTCCGAGTCATCAAACCTCTTGATCAGCCTCCTCCCTCGCCCCTCCCCTCCACCCGATGATGTGTCCCCACACGGTGGGACTGATGGGGTCTCACGCTCAGGGAGCACACTCATCCCATCCCTTGTCATCTCCCCTGTGCCCAGATGTCAACAGCTCTGGCTTCTGGCTGGTAATCTAAGCACAAAGCAACAGATGTGTGGTTAGCAGCAGGGGAGGGGGCAGGAAGATAAGAGGAAGGTGGCATTGGACATGTATATGTAGAGGCTAAGCCACTTGATATTAGGGGCAAGGAAGTCACATCAATCACAAAAGCCATTCACATATCGTCACTACCCTAGGGGGCTTGGCCTCGCTGGCGGCCACCGTGCGAACTTGGGTGCCCATGAGGGCCGAGATTCACTGCTCCACTTCGGTCAGGTCCTGCAGTTCAGGCTGTCTGCCTCCGGTCCGATGCTGCACCCTCTGATTATGTGCTAACTTTTCCTGCAATAAAGGCAAGAAGAAGTGTTGAGTAAGTATGCAGTTCCTCTTGTGCCACATGTGCCTTCCATTGTTCAACAGCACCACTGTCTGGAAGTGCAAATGTGTTCAGTACAATCGGTGTGGCTGCGGACGGAGCAGGTGCAAAAACTGGGAGGAGGTGAGAGCCAGGTATCATTGCCGCTCAGGGTGACATTTGGCCATCGCATATTAACAGTGGAAGGGGACTGCGAGGAGGTGTAACAATGATTAGGGGGCAAGAGCGTCTGTGCGGCATGAATGCAGAGGGCATGGCTGGTAAATTGTGCCTCCAGCTTTCAGGTGGCTTCAACAACCCACACCATAGCCTGGAACACTCAGAAAAGGGCAGCTCCATCAAAGACTTAACATTGTGTGAGACAGTGATCTTGCAACCATGGCAGGGTCCATAAATGTAAAGGGTACTCACCCTGATGACCCTCGTGAGGTCATTAAATGTCTTGCGGTGGCAGTTCTAGTCACCGTGTCTGCCGCTGACGCCTCCAGCGCTATCTCCCTCCATATCCTCCAGAAGATACCAGACACGGGCCTCCTTCCACCGACTAAACACAGTGCAGGCCACCTCCTCTCTAATGCCTCAGCAACCGCCGGAGAGAAGCGGCGTGCACGCTGTCTTCCCTCCTGCTGGGCCATGTTTCCCGCTGTGAGAGAAGTGAAGCAAAGGAAATCGCCGAGCCCTAAACTTTTGCCCACGCCCGGGAAGATCGGAACGCGTCTGCGCATGCGCGAATGTAGTTTTGTTTTAACGCCGCAATTTTCTGCTGGGGTGCAAAAACTCCCTGTGTAATGCCTGATTTTGCACCGCCGGTCATGGAACCTCACTTTTTGCCAAATTTTTCTTGTGAGGGCGCAAACTTTTTTCAGACGGTATCAGGACCGCCCCACCGTCATTACCACCCTGAAATCTCAAAAGCCGAAAATCCAGCCCCGCAGTCTTATTAATGGAAAGGATTGGGTGCACGGCGGGGGGAGCGGTGGGGGTTTGAAAGTCAGTCTGTGTCGAACATGATGCCATGGTTTCACGTGTATTTCAGCTGAGCAAGTGGCAGGTGAGGGGGTGGAGTCTAGGAAGGAAGTGGAGTTACAGAATCATAGAATAGTACAGCACAGAAGGAGCCCATTCGGCCCATCGAGTCTGTTTCAAAGAGCATTCCAGTTAGTCCCACTCCCCTGCTCTTTCCTCATATCCCTGAAATTCTTTCTCCTTCAGGTATTTATCCAATTCCCTTTGGAAGCTGCTATTGAATCTGTATCCACCACCCTCAGGAAATGCATTGCATATCCTAACCACATGTAGCATAAACATATTATTTCTCATGTTGCCTCTGTTTTTTTGGAGACAGTTTCGCTTTATTTACTCTATCTAAATCCTTCAGGAATTTAAACACGTTTATCAAATTTCCTCTCTGCTCCATGGAGTGCAAAGTCAGTTTCTCCATCTGTGAACATATGTATAAATCTGGAATCATTCTAGTAAATCTCCTCTGTATCCTCTCCAAAGCCTTCACATCTTTCCTGAAGTGTGGTGCCAGAATGTGGAGGACATAATACTCTAGCTGGGGCCAAACTAGTGTTTTATATTGGTTTAGCACAACTTCCTGGCTTTTGTACTCTGTGCCTCTAATTATAAAGCCCAGGATCTCATATGCTTTATGAACCGATTTGTTAACCTGTTCTGTCACCTTCAAAGATTTGTGCACAAGCACCATGGTCTCTCTGTTCTTGCACCCTTTAAAATTGTACCATTTAGTATCTATTGCCTCTCCTCATTCTTCCTACTAAAATGTATCACCTCACACTTTTCTGCGATGAATTTCATTTGCTATGTGCCCATTCCACCAGCCTGTCTATGCCCTTTTGAAGTCTATTGCTGTCTTCCTCACTGTTTACTACCCTGTCAAGTTTTGTGCCATCTGCAAATTTTGAAATTTGGTAGAAAAGTCCGTGGGCTTGAATTTGATGAAGAGCCCGAATTTGATGAAGGCCCCCGCCCGCCCAAGTGCCGCCCAAAGGACGGCCGATGGCCGTCGAGGTCTCTGCCGGTTCTTTGGGCGGGATTTTCATCAACTCCTTCACGTCCTTCTTGAAGTGTGGTGCCAGAATTGGACATAATACTCCAGCTGGGGCCAAACTAGTGTTTTATATCTGTTTAGCACAACTTCCTGGCTTTTGTACTCTGTGCCTCTAATTATAAAGCCCAGGATCTCATATGCTTTATGAACCAATTTATTAACCTATTCTGTCACCTTCAACAGCCGGCGGACAGCAAATCTGCGATGTATGCCACCAATCTGAGGCGGCAGCTGGCGGGAGCTCTCATTTTCGGCGGTGAAGGTGCTTGCCGCCCAAGTGCCGCCGAGGATGGAGTCGGGCCCACGGAGGGTCGAAGGCCTGAAAACTAAAATCATCAGAAAAAAAAAAATTCCATCGGAAGACCTTCAGGGGACACCATTGAGGTAAGTCGCTGTGGGAATTTTTTTTAAAAAAGGTTTAATAACCTTTTTTTCAGGATCTTCAGACCTACCGTCGGGAACAGACCAGCCTCCTCACAGCGGTACACCCCTGTTCTGGTGCCGACTCCCGCCCGCATGAATCTGGGAGCTCGGCGGGCGGGAGTCCACTTACAACACTCAGCCGTCTGCTGCCATCAGCGGGTGGTTCCCGGCGGCTCTGCCCTCCCGCCTGTTCCAGCCCACATTGAAAGTAGCACTGGGCAGATCTTCATGAGGAAGGTCGGCGGCAGTGGGCGGCAGTCGGCGGTAAGGTGATCAATTTCGGGCCCCAAGTCAGTAATGTATATCAAAAACAGCAGTGGTCCTAGTACTGAACCTTAGGGCACACCACTGTATACCTCCCTCCAGTCTGAACAACAGGCATTCACCACAACTCTCTGTACTCTTTCCCTTAGCCAATACTCTATCCGTGCTGCTATTGCCCCTTGTATCCCATGGGCTTCAATATTGTTAACAAGCCTAATACGTGGTACTTTATCAAAAAAATCTAACGGGTCATTTGGGAAAAAAAAACGAGGAAGTGACTACAATAAATCTCGGGCACAAGATGAGAGTGAACCTCGACGACCGTTAGGGAACGGAGAGTGGGACAGGGCCGAGCCAAGTAATAATGCTGCCTGGCCGGCTGAATGTTTCCAGCATTTACTGTTTTTATTTCGAAAATTAACTTGTTTCATTTGGCTGACATGAGGAAGCTTGACCCTTGGCAGGGGAACCCCTCCCCCCCACTCCTCTTCAAATTGAAGTAGCTATTTTGTATTCTAAACAGAAATAATTTCCCAGTATTATACTGTTTATAGAGAGTAAATGTGTATATGTGAGAGAGAAAGAAGCTGCACTTTGACCTTCCAGATACCATTAACCGAGAGTGAACCTGCAGTGGTAATTCATCTTCACATCCTGTGGGGTGATGTGGGCCTACTGGAGGTAGAGTGATCATGTAAATTTTTGGATATTATGGGAATCGAGGGATATGGGAATAGGGCAGGAAAGTGGAGTTGAGGTAAAGATCAGCCATGATCTTACTGAATGGCAGAGCAGGCTTGAAGGGCCGATTGGCTTACATTTGCTCTTATTTCTTATGTTATGTTTCTTAAACATCTTTTGAAAGTCCACATATACAACATCAACTGCACTGCCCTGATCCACTCTCTGTTACCTCATCAAAAAACTCAATCAAGCTAGTCAAACATGATTTGCCTTTAACAAATCTGTGTTGGCTCTCCTTAATTAGTCTCTTGCCTAAATTTTAGGTCGCACCCTCTGAGGCCTCTCTCCTCCACAGCATCCTGTTTTCCCCAATATTGCTAGAATCCAACGGCCTCCCAATATGCTAGACTCTTCTCCCCAAAGCTCCAATCCCACTCATCACTCCTGCTGGACTACAGGACTTCACTTCCCACACTTCCCCAAATCCAACTCCCAGGACTTCTTAGTGCTCACAACTTCTTAGATTGCATTCCCAGTGCTTTCTGATCCTAGAACCACCCCCAATGCTCTTAAATGCTAAGAACTCCCTTTACCATGCCACCAGGTCCAGGAACCCTCTCTCAGTGATACCAGATCCTAGGCCCTGCCATAGAATCCCCCGCTTTGGTGTTCCCAGAAGCCAGGGACCCCTCTCCCAGAGCCCCGAGATCCTGCTCACCCCTCAAAATACTGCTCGAACATGAAATGCCTCGTCAACTACTGCCAAACCCCAGTCCCTTCCAGATCCCAGTGCTACCCCACTGCTGACAAGCAAGTGTCCCTGGTAATCCGATCTGGACTCAACATCGAGTTCAACAATTTCAAACCCTAACCCTTCCCCGCCGATCTTATGTCATTTTATTTTCTCTCTGTCTCCAATGGCAGCTGATCATTATTCCGCCATTCACACCCTATCTAAACTAACCTTTTTCTAACTTCTGCCATTACCATTTCAAGTCGGTCCATCATCCCTTTTGTCTCTCTAATCTTTCCTGCCTTCCACCCTATCACAGACCTTCCCTTTTGTTCTTTCTTCCCCTCCCTCTTGCAGTGCTCCTTAAGAATCTGTTCTTTTTGAACTTTCGCTAGTTCTGACGAAGGGTGATCGACCTAAAACATTAACTCTGTTTTTCTCTCCACAGATGCTGCCTGACCCGCTGAGATTTCCAGCATTTTCTGTTTTTATCCCTGGTAATACTACTTGGCATAATTTTCCTGTTCTCTGACTCTCTACATGCGATACCTTGAGAGATCCAGAAATGATGAGATCATGAAAATGTACAGTTATGTGTATTTCATGTTATCTGCCTCACTTCTCATGTCACACTCCAACACCACGCTGGAAGTGCTTGAAAATTGCAGTGTCACACTTACATTCAAAGTCGGCCCATCTCAATTTAAATTTCTTTCACCTAGATGACTGATATAAACATTTATTAATTATTATTGGAATTTGTTAACTGTCATTTGCTCATATCAGTGTTCATTATTTTATATTATTGCACAAAGTTGTACTAATTGAATGAATTGAGTCTAATCATAATGTTGCTCTCTATGTTCACTTGCTGTGGAATAAAGCAGATTTGTGATTCGTAGTCATACCTTGTCTCACCAAATGTTTTCTCAGTCCATCTTCGAACAGATTGGAGAGGCACATGAGAGCAAGTGGAAGAGACAGATATCTGATGTACATCATGAGAGTGCTCTACTGTTACATCCTGCCTTATGCTAGTGTTTAAGGAGATAATGGACAGTGTGAATCAACTCTGTACTGTAAGTGACCTGAGATCTACTTACAAGAGCCACTGAGCCAGAGAAAGTATCTACGGTAGACCCGAGACTTAGGACACATACTCAACCTAATTCTTTGAGCCCTTCTTATCCTTATTTGAACCTTTTGCATTCGTCCCATTATCCCCAAAATATTACTCTGTCCGCCCGTTGATCAGCAATAACGAGCTGCTCATTCCCATTTCTCAAAGTCTTAAGATCGCCACCAACTTCTAGTTAATCACAATCTTCATGTTCTGAGTCAATACTTGAGTTCAGGTATGTGTTCACTATTAAAACAAGAGTGTTTACATTAACAGTAGGCCAGTAATTGTTAATTTAGGATAACATTACCAAACCAAACTAGAACATTCAATAGGACAGGAATAAGTTAAAATAGACTAGAAGTGACATTATGTGTGTGTGTTGGGACAGGGGAAGGGTGAAATAGAACTGATGCCTATGCAATGGAGGTTGCCCGAATCTGACTGGGTCCACTCCAATTTTTATATTTCCTCCCAGTACTTTTCTCAATGACCGAATCACAGAACCTTGTGCAAAGAAGAAATGGTGTGCGGTTAGAAATGAACAGAAGGATGGAATGAGCAGGGTAAATGAGCAGAAAGTGGCAGATTGTGGAGCACCATTGGTGACATCTCCATGGAAACCGCTATGACATTTGTGGGCTTGTGCAGGGTTAGGACTCAAGCTCCAAGCTGGGGCGCCGTGGTTTGCAACAGCCTCCGCAGAGAGAACTCCTGCATCGTCACACATTTATATAAATAAAAGGAAAAAAGAAAGAACTTGTATTCATACAGCGCCATTCTCAACCTCAGAACATCCCAAAGGGTGTTACAGCCAATGAAGTACTTTACAAATGTTGTTACTGTTGTAATGTAGAAAATGCGATGGCCAATTTGGGCACAGCAAGCTCCCGCAAACAGCAATGTGATAATGACCAGATAATTTGTTTTTTAATTGTATTGGTTAAGTGATAAATATTGACCTGGACACTGGGGAGAACTCACCTGCTCTTCTTCAAAATAGTGCAGGGGGACCGTTTGTGTTCACCTGAGAGGGCAGATGGGGCCTCGATTTAATATCTCATCTGAAGGACAGTACCTCCAACAGTGTAGCACTCCTTCAGTACTACACTGAAGTGATAGTCCAGATTATGTGCTCAAGTCAAGGAACTTGAACTAGCCCCCCACCCTCCCTAACTTTCTGACTCAGATGCAAGACAGTTACACGGATGAATTCTAAATCTCGTATGTTTTGAAGTTTGGTTTCACAGGTTAACGGCCATTTTTCATGCATCGGCCTGGGCATTAAGTGGCAACAGATTAAGTCGCAACCATGTCTGATCCTGTCCTACATGACATTAACAACAACAATATGTATTTATATAGTGCTATTAACGCTTCACAGGAGCGTTATAAAACAAAATCTGACAACGAGCCACATAAGGCAGATGACCAAAGAGGCAGGTTTTAAGAAATGTCTTAAAAGAGCAAAGAGAAGTAGAGAGGCAGAGAGGTTTAGGAAGGAAATACCAGAGCCTAGGGCCTTGGCAGCTGAAGGCACAGCAGCCTATGGTGGAGTTATTAAAATCGGGGATGTTCAAGAGGCCAGAATTGGAGGAGTACAGAGATCTCGGAGAGATTACAGAGATAGGGATGGGCAAGGCATAGAGGGATTTGAAAACATCAACAGATATAAGGGAGGATCATTGGATAGTAGCATGATTAGAAACAATGGCTGATTTTTTTTCTTGCCCCCACCAACCCACCCCACCCCACCTTTCCCAACCTGGTGGTACTGAGGTAAATCTGCACAAGCCAACCAGCACCCCAGCTGAGACCATCATCAACTGGGAATCGATCTTTTAATCTTCTGGATCTGTATGGCTTTGTACCATAACAGGCAGGGCCTTCATACAGCAGGCCAGTGGAGAACTAATCCTTTCATTTCTTACTGATGAGCTTTGTAAAATATTTCTTTTGCCAAATGAGTTGATTAGTTGTGTACCTGGAGGGTAGAGAAGTGAGAACATAATTCTTCCCAAATGCAGATTTATGAGTGCAGTACAAACCCCCTCCCCTATCCAAATCTTCTCAAAGGGTGCCAGCAACCTGTTGGAGAAAGAGCCAGACAGAACCCTGTGAGCTCAAAGTAAAGTGTGACCTTAGTCTTTTATTGCAGGTCTCCAGAGTGCCTCTCCAACCTGTGAAGCCTCCTTAAATACCTGTGCCCCCCAGGGATTATGAGACCCCTTGGGACTCCAGGGGATGAGCCCTCTGGTGGCTGTACAGAGTAAATACAAGTTTACATATATAACAACACTCCCCCAATAGTGTAAGTCAATAGTGTAACTATTTACAATGTGAGTCGATCTGGGGTCCTTCTTGCCCTGGTTGATCGTCTCGGTGTGAAAGTTGGTATTGTTGAATCATTTATTGGGCCCTCGCTGGGCTGCTGTGCAGCTGGCCTTGCTGGGCTGCCTGGTGTGTTGGGCCCTGCTGGGCTGCTGTGGATGATGGGTTCTGCTTCATGGTCAACTGTGGTGCCGGTTGCCACTGGTGTGTATGTTGCGGGATCTAAAAAGGTAGGGTCCAAGGTGGGTTGCTCAGGATAGTCCATAAATCTGAGTTTGATTTGGTCCAAGTGTTTCTGGTGAATGAGTCCATTTGAAAGTTTGACTCGAAACACCCTGCTCCTCTCTTTGGCCATGATAGTGCCGGGAAGCCATTTGGGACCTTGTCCATAATTCAATATAAATACAGGATCATTGAATTCAATCGCGCATGACACATTTACGCTATCATGGTATGCACTTTGTTGAAGCCGCCTGCTCTTTACCTGTTCATGTAGATCAGGGTGAACTAACAAGAGCCTTGTCTTAAGTACTCTTTTCATGAGCAGTTCAGCAGGTGGGATCCCAGTGAGTGAGTGGGGTCTCGTGCGGTAACTAAGCAGGACTCGGGATAGGCGAGGCTGCAGTGAGCCTTCAGTTACCCTCTTCAAGCCTTGCTTGATGGTTTGCATTGCTCTCTCTGCCTGACTATTGGACACTGGTCTAAACGTTGTCGCTCACCAGGACAACGGGTAGGCCGTGTGTGGCAAACATGGCCCGCAGGCTTTCAGTAGTGGCAGCGGACGTGCTAGCCGACATTATCTCACATTCAATCCACTTGGAATATGCGTCTACAACCACGAGGAACATTTCACCCAAGAACGGGTCTGCATAGTCGACGTGTACCCTAGACCATGGTTTGGAGGACCAAGACCATAAACTTAGCGGCACCTCCCTGGGTACATTGCTTAACTGCGACCATGTATTACATCTGTGAACGCAGGATTCTAAGTCCGCATCGATGCCAGGCCACCACACATGGGATCTGGCTATCGCTTTCATCATTACGATGTTTGAGTGGGTACTGTGGAGGTCATTGATGAAGGTGTCTCTGCCCTTCTTGGGGACCACTACTCAATTGCCCCACAGAAGGCAGTCTGCCTGTATAGACATTTCATCTTTGCGCCGCTGGTACGGCTTTATCTCTTCCTGCATTTCCACTGGGACACTGGACCAGCTCCCGTGAAGCACACAGCTTTTGACTGGAGATAATAAGGGGTCCTGGCTTGTCCAGGTTTTGATCTGCCGGGCAGTGACGGGTGATTGCTCACTCTCAAATGCTTCCATAACCATGGCTAGATCTGCGGGCTGCGCCATTCCAACCCACTTGGTGGGCAATGGCAGCCTATTGAGAGCATCGGCGCAGCTTTCTGTGCCTGGCCTGTGGCGGATGGTGTAGTTGTATGTGAACAATGTGACAGGAGGTGGGTGGGGAGGGTTGACCCATCCACCTCCACGGAGGTGTGTGGGGGACCTGACCCATCCACCTCCATGGCACGAACCTGGTATTGCAGTACTTCCAGGAATGGTGCAGTGGCTCTAGGCCTTTTGGCTAAGAGCATTGGCGCAGAGTGATCCTTGGCATGTGCAAGGTGACCTCTGGCGTTTGTGATTTGACAAAGAATTGGAACGATTGGCTACGAATTAAAAAAAAAAAATGTGAGATCGCTTCTCGGCCTTTTGGCTAAGATCATGCGTAACTGACCTGACAGGGGAGTAACCACCATAACCCCAAGGTGGTTCTCCCTGGATCAGGAAGGTATATGCTTGCTTTTTTGGAAATAGGAGGTGGGTGGGGTGGCTTGACCCATCCACCTCCACGGAGGTGTGTGGGGGACCTGACCCATCCACCTCCATGGCACGAACCTGGTATTGCAGTACTTCCAGGAACGGTGCAGTGGCTCTAGGCCTTTTGGCTAAGAGCATTGACGCAGAGTGATCCTTGATGTGTGCAAGGTGACCTCTGGCGTTTGTGATTTGACAAAGAATTGGAACGATTGGCTATGAATTTCAAAAAAAAAAAAAAAAATGTGAGATCGCTTCTCAGCCTTTTGGCTAAGATCATGCGTAACTGACCTGACAGGGGAGTAACCATGACCCCAACGTGGTTCTCCCTGGATCAGGAAGGTGGTTCTCCTATGCTTTTTGGAAATAGGAGGTGTGTGGGGTGGATTGACCCATCCACCTCCATGGTACGAACCTGGTATTGCAGTACTTCCAGGAATGGTGCTTGGGCTCTAGGCCTTTTGGCTAAGAGCATTAGCGCAGGGTGATCCTTGATGTGTGCAAGGTGACCTCTGCCGTTCGTGATCTGACAAAGAATTGGAAAGATTGGCTACGATTTAAAAAAAAATTTAAAAAAATGTGAGGGCCCATCTCTGGATGCGGGCCAATGCGTTGGTATTTATCTCTTTACTCTCGGAAAATAGGGATATAAGTGGCTTGTGGTCAGTTTCCAATTCGAATTTTAGCCCAAACAAGTATTGATGCATTTTCTTTACCCCATAAACACACGCTAACGCTTCTTTCTCAATCATGCTGTAGGCTCTCTCAGCCTTAGACAGACTCCTGAATGCATAAGCAACTGGTTGCAGTTTCGCGAAATCATTATCTTGTTGCAATACACACCCGGCGCCATATGCTGACGCATCACATGCTAGTATCAAACACTTACATGGATCATACAACACATAACAATTTTCTCGCTTTTACAAAGACATTTTCTTGGCTTTTGCCCCAAACTCATTCATCCCCTTTTCGTAGTAAGACATGCAGTGGTTCTAACACTGTGCTGAGACCCAGTAAGAAGTTACCAAAGTAGTTCAGGAGTCCCAGAAACGACCGCAGCTCCGTCACATTCTGTGGTCTCGGTGCGTTCTCGATTGCCTCCGTCTTCGCGTTAGTGGGCCTGATGCCATCCGCCGCAATCCTCCTTCCCAGGAACACCACTTCAGGCACCAGGAAAACCCACTTTGAGCATTTTAACCTGAGCCCCACACGGTTGAGTCGACTAAGAACCTCCTCCAGGTTCTGCAGATGCTCAACTGTGTTCCGACCTGTGACCAAGATGTCGTCCTGGAAGAGCACGTTGTGCGGGACCGACTTCAGTAAGCTTTCCTTGTTTCTCTGGAATATCGTTACCGCTGATTGAATTCAAAACGGGCATCTGTTATAAACAAAAAGACCTTTGTGCGTGTTGATGCAGATTAGGACCTTCGATGATTCCTCCAATTCCTGCGTCATGTAGGCTGAAGTCAGATCTAGCTTCGTGAACGTCTTTCCTCCCGCCAGTGTTGCAAAGCGGTCGTCAGCCTTTGGTAGTGTGTATTGGTCCTGCAGGGAGAAACGATTGATAGTTACTTTGTAATCGCCCCAGATTCTGATGGTGCCGTCTACCTTGAGGACGATAGGACTGGCCCATTCGTTGAACTCGATCGGGGAAATGATGCCCTCTCTTTGCAGCCGGTCTAGCTCGATCTCTACCCTTTCTCTCATCATGTACAGTACTGCTCTCGCCTTGTGATGGATGGGTCGCGCCCCCGGAATTAGGTGGACCTGCACTTTTGCTCCTTGGAATTTCCTGATGCCTGGTTCGAACAGCGAAGGAAATTTGTTTAAGACCTGGGCACACGAAGTGTCATCAGTGGGCGATAGCACTCAGATGTTGTCCCAGTTCCAGCGTATCTTTCCCAGCCAGCTCCTGCCGAGCAGCGTGGGACCATCAACCGGTACCACCCAGAGTGGTAGCTTGTGCACCGCTCCATCGTAGGAGACCTTTATGGTAGTCCTGCCGATTACAGGTATCAGTTCTTTCATGTAAGTTCTTAGTTTTATGCAAACTAGAGTTAAGACTGGCCTTGAGGCCTTGTTGCACCACAACCTTTCTTTTTGCCCATGATGGACTAGCTTGCGCCCGTGTCCAGCTCAATTGACATCGGGAGTCCATTTAGTTCAACATTCAGCATTATCGGGGGACAATTCGTGGTGAATGTGTGCACCCCATGTACCTCTGCCTCCACGATCTGAGGCTCTGACTCGTTGTGATCCTCCTGTCCTCCTCTGCAACATGGTGGTTTGCAGGTTTAACAGGCTTTGCAGCTCGCCTGCACAATCGTTGGAGGTGTCCCATTGTTACACAGCCCTTGCAAACGTACTCTTTGAATCGGCATGAATGGAAATGATCACCCCGCAGCACCAACAAGGTTTTAAGGCCTTGCATTCATCACCCTTCATGGTGGACTCTGAGACATCTGCGGATGTGTAGCTGCAGGTATATGAGACCTGCCCTGTACATTACAACATCACTTTGGTCACAGTACTTATAGCAGCACTTGTGTGCTAAGAGATCTGCTTCGTATTGTCACTGGTGGCAATGAACGCCTGGGCTATCGCTATGGCCTTACTCAAGCTTGGGGTCTCTACAGTCAAAAGTTTGCGAAGTATGGTTTCGTGGCCATTGCCAAGTATGAAAAAGTCTCTGAGCATGTGTTCCAAATGTCCTTCAAATTCGCAATGTGCTGCAAGGTGTCTTAGCTCAGCGACATAACTCGCCAATTTCTGGCCTTCAGACCTTTTTTTGGTGTAGAACCAGTAACTCGTCATCAGAATGCTTTCCTTCTGGTTCAAATGCTCTCGGACCAGTGTGCACAAATTGTCGTACGATTTCTCTGTGGGTTTCGCTGGAGTGAGCAGATTCTTCATGAGGCCATACATTGGTGCCCCACAGACGGTGAGGAGGATCACCCGTCGTTTGGCAGTGCTCTCTTCCCCATCTAGCTCATTGGCCACGAAGTATTGGTCGAGTCATTCCACAAAAGTTTCCCAATCATCTCCTTTCGAGAATTTCTCTAAGATACCCACTGTTCTCTGCATCTTTGGGTTCGCTATCTGTATCTCGTCGGCAGTTGTGTATGGAGAAAGAGTCAGACTGAACACTGTGAGCTCAAAGTAAAGAGTGACCTTAGTCTTTTATTGCAGGTCTCCAGAGTGCCTCTCCAACCTGTGAAGCCTCCTTAAATACCTGTGCTCCCAAGCAATTATGGGATCCCTTGAGACTCCAGGGGATGAGCCATCTGGTGGTTGTACAGAGTAAATACAAGTTTACTTATATAACACAACGCTCTGGCACTTCACCTTAATTCCCTTTTCTTCTCACCTGAGCCGCGCCAGGAGATAATGGGATTGTATTTAACCATACAGGGCACATGGTTGAGCCACTTCCTGTCCTAACCTGTCCATACAGGCATGTTTTACAGCATAGGACATTGGCGTGTCATCAACTTTAAGAACTCCCACCCCCACTCTATTAATTGGCTTGCCTTCAATGTCACCCTAACTAAGATCAGCTAATTCAGTATTAACCAAATATTAAAGAACATAAGAATTAGGAGTAGGCCCTATGGCCCCTCGAGCCTGCTCTGCCATTCAGTAAGCCTACCTCAATTTCACATTCCCGTCTGATCCCTTGATTCCCCGAGAGTCCAATAATGTATCTATCTCAGCCTTGAATATACTCAATGATTCAGCATCTGCAGTCCTAAGGGGTAGAACATTTCAAAGAATTCCACAACTCTCAATGATGAAATTCCTCCTCAGTTCCGTCTTAAATGGCTGACCCCTTAACCTGAGACTATGGCCTCTAGTTATAGACTCTCCAGCCAGGGGAAACAACCTCTCAACATCTACCCTGTCAATCCCCCTCAGTATCTTATATGTTTCAATGGGATCACCGTTCATTCTTCTAAACTCCAGAGAGTATAGGCCGAATCTACTCAATCTCTCCTCACAGGACAACCCTCTCATCCCAGGGATAAATAAAGCTACAGCCATCTGGCCTGTATGACTCAGTAACACACTGAATAATGGATTGCTCAAGTGGTAGCACTCTCACCTCTGCATCAGAAGGTTATGGGCTCAAGACCCACTCCAGAGACATAATCTAGGCTGACACTGAACTGTTGTGGCTGCTGTCTGTCGGATGAAACGTTAACCTGACGTCCTTGGCTGATGTCTCAAGTGGAAGTAAAAGATCCCATGGCACTACTCAAAGAAGAGCAGGGGAGTACTCCCCAGTGACCTGGTCAATATTTATCTCTCAACCAACATCACCAAAACAGAGTACCTAATCATTATCACAATGCTCTTTGTGGGAGCTTGCTGTGCACAAAGGCTGTCGTGTTTCCTACCTTACAACGGTGATTACACTTTAAAAGTACTTCATTGACTGTAAAACGCTTTGTGGTGTCCTGAGGTCAGGATAGGCGCTATATAAATGCAAGGCCTTCCTTTTATCTAACCACCAGCCATCCCATCTCTCCAAAGCCACTGGACACCTTTTCAAAATGACAGTTTTATTGCATCATCTTCAACTATGAAAATGATCTTTAAAAATAGGATCCAAAGGCTATTATACTTTAGATTCAAAGGCCACACACTAGGGGCAGAATTTTAAGAAGGAAGACGGGATGCGGGGTGGGGGAGCACCGAGGTGGTCAGGAAAGCTGGTAGGCCGGGCTTCCCACAGGCCCTGCCGACTTTAATGGCAGGATCTGATTTGCACCCAACGCCTTGTTTTCCGCCCCCGCAGCCAGCCAGATTGAGAGGCTGGTTTGTTGCGGGCGGGTAGTCCTGCTGCCGCACAGAGGTGGTAGGGAGTGTTTGCGTGGGGGCAGGGCTGGTAAATGGATCGTGGGTGGGGGTAGAGGATTGGGGCCGGATGATGGGGGGGTGTGTGAAGAGAAGATTATGACCGGCCTCAGCATTATCGGTGGGGGGGGGGGGGGGGGCGGTATCATGGCCTTGTGAGGGGGTCCCTGAATGTGGGGGGCGGGGTGGGTTACGCAAGGACCTTGGATTGAGGAGCTAGGTATAAAGGCACTTGCCTCCTGCAGTCACCACGAGTTTCATGAGTTGTGTAAAACACGTCTACATGCAGTGAAAAACAAAATGGGGGTTAAAAATGTGGGCTACAGCTCTATTAGTGGCCGCAATTTTCTGGAGTCTGTGCGGGTGCAATTGGAGTGGGTCGGATGTTAAAGTTGAAAAATCTTGCGGGAGTCCCGTCCCCACACGCCTTTCCCTTGGGCAGTGCGGCAGCGACCCGAGTGGCAGAGGCAGTCGATCCAATTTAAAGGATTATTAGCTTGTTGTCAGACCCATAGAGTCTTTTTAACCTTACCATTGCAATTTCACTGGATGCCCATAGGACTCACGCTGCTCGGGAACCATGTCTGTCAACCTGAGGTGGGAGTTCAGTGGCCATTGCTCCAGCTGATTAGTTGACAGCATCAAATGTAGTTGAAAGTTCCCACATGACAGATGATCACTTTGCTCAGATAGAAGCTGTTGCTGACTCCATTCCCAGCATACATTGAGCAATCTTCCGGCTGCAAGGCTTTCCAGCAAATCTTTCAAGCAAAATTTCCATCCAGTGTCACCTCATTGGAAGAAGCTATCTCACCATTGACAGATCGCTTCTGTCATCTCGACTTCACCTGCCATCTATTCCATCAACATGGATGCCATTTACACTGTCTCACCTTGGTCCTCAGAATCGGACCACGATGAGCTCTAAAACCAGCATCACCAACAACAACAACAACCTTCTCTGCAATCACCTGTTGCTGCACAGGACAGAGAGCATCAGCACATGAGCACATTGCTGCCCGGGAGGCCAGGGATGGCCTCACCATGGCCAGATTTACTTCACTTGATGCTGTACACCCTGGCTGCCACATGGTGCACCAGGTTGGCACCACCCCAAACCAACACCATAGAGCATCCCTACAATGTCCAACCCATTCCTTTCACACTTATCACCATTGCGGGGGATACCGTTATGTTTCACCATTCACTGCAACTCACTAAGCCACTTCCAAAGGTGCACACAGATCTGTCCAAGAACAGAAATGGTTGAAAATAAAGATTTTTTTATGTTTGGAAACACATTAATGGAAACTTTACAAAAAGATTGGATAAAATACCCAAGTAGCTACCCTTGTGAATCTATTTGCATGTCATCTTTTTCTTCTGCATACTCCTATGAGGTGCTACCCATGTGGCTTCAGCAGAGGCAACCTACTCACTTCCCTGCTGCCAAAGAGCTGGAGCTGCCATTCAGTAAGCCTATCTCAATTCCACATTCCCGTCTGATCCCTTGATTCCCTGAGAGTCCAGTGGGGCCATGAGGGCCTATGTCTATGCTGATGTCCCTCCTAGAGAGGAGGTCTATGAGCCTCTGCCATTTATTCTCCATGGATAGCCATCTATTCTCTGTAGGGACTGTGAGTGGCACATTAGCTGCTCTATGCAGGTGGTCATCCTATCCATGGAAGAGCCGAATCACCATCGCCTGTGACACGGTGGTGCTCAAGTTAGAGATGGACTCGTCCATTCTCTGCACATTTTCAGACATTGCGGTTGCAAAACCTGTCAGAGCCTCCTGCACTTCTTCCTGCACCTCCAGGATCACCCTCTTTCTGGATGACCCCCAAGGCTCGGCGTCTGCATGCAGCTGAGCAGAGCTGGGAACATCCAACACCCTCTGCCAAGGAGTCTCCACCACTGTCCCTGTCTCCACCATCTGCTCTTGAGAGACACCAAGTGACAACACTACTGCATGTCGCGTGGGACCCACCCAGGTGTACGTAGCTGCGCTGATACAGGGTGTGCTTATGTCTGGTGATGGTGCATCCTTTAGAAGTTGGAGGCTCCTCTGAGGAGATGTCTTCCTCTTCCTCTTGGACAATTGGGGGGGGTGGGGTGGCTCTTGATGGACATGTGGGAGAGTAAAGAGGTAAGTTAGATATGTCATATGATGAATGGGTTCAGATACCATTATGCACATGATGACCATTCAATGGCTGATGACATCAGTCCCCATATGAGTGACTGATATATGCCATGTACATAAGAACATAAGAACATGAGAAATAGGAGCAGGAGTAGGCCATTTGGCCCCTTGAGCCTGCTCAGTCATTCAATAAGATCATGGCTGATCTGATCTTGGCTTCAACTCCACTTCCCTGCCCGCTCTGTAAGATTGCAAAATTCGTGAGAAAACCCCTCCCAGTGTTTGGACTCATTGGAAAGGAAATTCGATTTGGAACTATCGGCCAGAAAGATTTGGGATCCTAAAATGCACATGGAAGAAACTACGAGTTTTAGCCAAATTTGGGATTTTACAAGGCAGGTTGGCTCCATGTGAAAAGGGCTGAAAAACTAAGGGACAACTAGCCTCCAAAGACGCAAGTCTTTGGGTATTGAAACCGCCTGGGGTATTGAAGCTAAACAAATTGTCTGGAGAATTGTGTAAATTCGAAAACCCTTCTCCGCGGGAGACATTAACATAGCAAAAATCAACCCAGAGGTAGCCAGCCATTGCTCTAAGCAGGAAACCCATCCAGCGCATACATAATGTTAATGGCCCATCCAGCCCGCATGGAAAACCCAGGCCTAGGCAGACATCGCAAATACCAAAACTAACTTTCCTGATCAAGAAACAAATTCAACAGATCGACACATCCGAGACAGGTTACCATTGATGAGCCCGCCAAAATATGACAAAGAAATATCAAGCCCGCCAAAATTAAGACAAAGAATTGGGGCTGATTTGGTGCACAGATTAGAACAGCTCCCAAATTATAACTGGGGCCCTGGTTTTAACGAGTGGGAGAGGGGAAGGAGAGGAAAAGGAGAGAGACCACCGCAGCAGTTTTAACGAGCCTTCCAGAGAGCTTGCTACACAGCCTTTTGAGCATCAACATCTTCAGCCTCGACGACACTCCTGGGCTACAGTGCTCTGCGACTGAAGAAGAAGGAAGAACACTATCAAGGCAGAGAAAAGCAGTTCCAGTAACTTTGGACATCGCCATCGCGGCAGCAACTGACAACAGCCAACGTGGTAACATCGAAACCACCGCGATCGATAAATTCTAAGAACAAAGCTCCTCAAGAAGAAACTGAAGATTCGAAAGTTTCCACTCTACAATCTGTTCCTAGCTCCCAACAGGTGAAACATTCCCTAAAAAATCTATTGCTAACAGAAGAAAAGTGGGTACTCACCCCATAAGTCCAATACGCTCCCTACCGCATCAGCGGACACCACCCAACTAAAGACTACGCTGTAAGAAGTCTTCCACGACGTTCGGGATATGGCAAGCAGAACCTACAGAATCCAGTGAACCCCGAAATCGCGAACCATCGCCAACTGACAATAAAAGGACTGGTGAGCGTAATCCCTGTTTGCCCTGGAGTTCAACCGAGTAAGAGTTAGGCATTGGGAGGTGGGAGGTGTATTATTTTCTGTAACCCCTTTTGAATGTGTGATAAAGTGTTCTTTAGTCTAGTGATTGCAAGCTTTGACATTGTACTTTCTTGTCCTTTACAAAATCGAAGTTCTTTACACCAAAACCAGTTGTCTCTTGCACTTTGTCACATTCCAAAATAAATCCAAAGTCTAGAACCCAAGGAGAGGGAGCGATTCGAACCGCCCAGAATGGCAGAAGTGAACCTGACCCCCGAGACCATCCCCTAAAGCTCCCCATAAACCTTAACTCCCTTATCGCTCAAAAATATGTCTATCTCCATCTTCAATATATTCAATGAGCTGTATGTTATGTATCACCAGCTTGCAGATGTTTAACTAACATGATTGAATATTTTGGTAAGGTAACAAGAGGGTTGATGAGGGCAATGTGGTTGATGTGGTGTACATGGACTTCCAAAAATTGTTTGATAAAGTGCCACATAATAGGCTTGACAGCAAAGTTGAAGCCCATGGAATAAAAGGGACAGTGGCAGAATGGATATGAAATTGGAAAAGTGACAGGATACAGAGAGTAGTGGTCAATGGTTGCTTTTCAGACTTGGGGCAGGTATACAGTGGTGTTCCCCAGGGGTCAGTAGGACCACTGATTTTCTTGATATATCTTAATGACTTAGACTTAGGTGTACAGGACACAATTTCAAAATTTGCAGATGATGCAAAACTAGGAAGTATAGTGAACAGTGAGGAGGAGAGTGATGGGGTCGGGGCGGCAGCGGCCTACAAAGGCCCAGAGTCGGTGAGGCGTCGGAGAGTCGAGGAGAGGTGGGAGTTCCAGGGTCGGGGCGGCAGCGGCCTACAAAGGCCCAGAGCCGGTGAGGCATCGGAGAGTCGAGGAGAGGGGGGAGTTCCGGGGTCAGGGCGGTAGCGGCCTACAAAGGCCCAGAGCCGGTGAGGCATCGGAGAGTCGAGGGGAGGCGGGAGTTCTGGGAGTTCCGGGGTCGAAGCGGCAGTGACCTACAAAGGCCCAGAGACGGTGAGGCATCGGAGAGTCGAGGGGAGGCGGGAGTTCTGGGAGTTCCGGGGTCGAGGCGGCAGCGGCCTACAAAGGCCCAGAGTCGGTGAGGCGTCGGAGAGTCGAGGAGAGGCGGGAGTTCCGGGAGTTCTGGGGTCGGGGCGGCAGTGACCTACAAAGGCCCAGAGTCGGTGAGGCGTCGGAGAGTCGAGGAGAGGTGGGAGTTCCAGGGTCGGGGCGGCAGCGGCCTACAAAGGCCCAGAGCCGGTGAGGCATCGGAGAGTCGAGGAGAGGGGGGAGTTCCGGGGTCAGGGCGGTAGCGGCCTACAAAGGCCCAGAGCCGGTGAGGCATCGGAGAGTCGAGGGGAGGCGGGAGTTCTGGGAGTTCCGGGGTCGAAGCGGCAGTGACCTACAAAGGCCCAGAGACGGTGAGGCATCGGAGAGTCGAGGGGAGGCGGGAGTTCTGGGAGTTCCGGGGTCGAGGCGGCAGCGGCCTACAAAGGCCCAGAGTCGGTGAGGCGTCGGAGAGTCGAGGAGAGGCGGGAGTTCCGGGAGTTATGGGGTCGGGGCGGCAGTGACCTACAAAGGCCCAGAGTCGGTGAGGCGTCGGAGAGTTGAGGAGAGGTGGGAGTTCCGGGGTTGGGGCGGCAGTGACCTACAAAGGCCCAGAGTCGGTGAAGCGTCGGAGAGTCGAGGAGAGGTGGGAGTTCCGGGGTCAGGGCGGCAGTGACCTACAAAGGCCCAGAGCCGGTGAGGCATCGGAGAGTCGAGGGGAGGCGGGAGTTCTGGGAGTTCCGGGGTCGGGGCGGCAGTGACCTACAAAGGCCCAGAGTCGGTGAGGCGTCGGAGAGTCGAGGAGAGGTGGGAGTTCCGGGGTCGGGGCGGCAGTGACCTACAAAGGCCCAGAGCCGGTGAGGCGTCGGAGAGTCGAGGAGAGGTGGGAGTTCCGGGGTCGGGGCGGCAGTGACCTACAAAGGCCCAGAGCCGGTGAGGCGTCGGAGAGTCGAGGAGAGGTGGGAGTTCCGGGGTCGGGGCGGCAGTGACCTACAAAGGCCCAGAGCCGGTGAGGCGTCGGAGAGTCGAGGAGAGGTGGGAGTTCCGGGGTTGGGGCGGCAGTGACCTACAAAGGCCTAGAGCCGGCGAGGCGTCGGAGAGTCGAGGAGAGGTGGGAGTTCCGGGGTCAGGGCGGCAGTGACCTACAAAGGCCCAGAGCCGGTGAGGCGTCGGAGAGTCGAGGAGAGGTGGGAGTTCCGGGGTCGGGGCGGCAGTGACCTACAAAGGCCCAGCTTGTGCAGCTGCAGCAGGGAGGCAAAAAAGAAGTAGAAAGAAATCGAAAGGTGACAACACAGCCAAGGGGGTAAGTGATTGGCTGGTGATTGGTAAGTAGCTTTTCTTTTTCTTTCTTTATCAGTAGGTAACCTTTAGCATTGTTGTTGCCAATTTAAGTTTATCGAAGGGTAAGTCATGGCAGGATAGCTTGGACATGTGTTATGCTCCTCCTGTACGATGTGGGAAGTCAGGGACGCCTCCGATGTCCTGAAGACTATGTGTGTGGGAAGTGTATCCGCCTGCAGCTCCTGACAGACCGCATTGCGGAACTGGAGCTGTGGGTGGATGAACTCTGGAGCATCCACGATGCTGAGAATGACGTGAATAGCACGTTTAGCGAGTTGGTCTTACCGCAGGAAAAGGGTACACAGCCAGATAGAGAATGGAAGACCAACAGGAAGAGCAGTGCAAGGAAAGTAGTGCAGGGGTCCCCTCCGGTTATCACACTACAAAACAGATACACCGCTTTGAGTACTGTTGAGGGGGATGACTCATCACGGGAGGGCAGCAGCAGCCAAGTTCATGGCACCGTGGGTGGCTCTGCTGCACAGGAGGGCAGGAAAAAGAGTGGGAGAGCGATAGTGATAGGGGATTCAATTGTAAGGGGAATAGATAGACGTTTCTGCGGCCGCAACCGAGTCTGCAGGATGGTATGTTGCCTCCCTGGTGCAAGGGTCCAGGATGTCTCGGAGCGGGTGCAGGATATTCTAAAAAGGGAGGGTGAACAGCCAGTTGTCATGGTACATATAGGTACCAACGATATAGGTAAAAAATGGGATGAGGTCCTGCGAGACGAATTTAGGGAGCTAGGAGTTAAATTAAAAAGTAGGACCTCAAAAGTAATACTCTCAGGATTGCTACCAGTGCCACGTGCTAGTCAGAGTAGGAATCGCAGGATAGCTCAGATAATACGTGGCTTGAGGAGTGGTGCAAAAGGGAGGGATTCAAATTCCTGGGGCATTGGAACCGGTTCTGGGCAGGACCGGACGGTCTACACCTGGGCAGGACTGGAACCAATGTCCTAGGGGGAGTGTTTGCTAGTGCTGTTAGAGAGGAGTTAAACTAATATGGCAGGGGGATGGGAACCAATGCTGGGAGACAGAGGGAAATAAAATGGAGACAGAAGCAAAAGATAGAAAGGAGAATAGTAAAAGCAGAGAAACCCAAGGCAAAAAACAAAAAGGGCCACATTACACCAAAATTCTAAAGGGGCAAAGTGTGTTAGAAAGACAAGCCTGAAGGCTCTGTGCCTCAATACGAGGAGTATTCGGAATAAGGTGGACGAATTAACTGTGCAGATAGCAGTTAACGGATACGATGTGATTGGCATCACGGAAACGTGGCTCCAGGGTGACCAAGGCTGGGAACTCAACATCAAAGGGTATTCAGCATTTAGGAAGGATAGACAGAAAGGAAAAGGAGGTGGGGCGGCGTTGCTGGTTAAAGAGGAAATTAATGCAATTGTAAGGAAGGTCATTAGCTTGGATGATGTGAAATCGGTATGGGTGGAGCTATGGAATACCAAAGGGAAGAAAACGTTAGTGGGAGTTGTGTACAGGCCACCGAATAGTAGCAGTGAGGTTGGGGACAGCATCAAACAAGAAATAAGGGATGTGTGCAATAAAGGTACAGCAGTAATCATGGGCGACTTTAATCTACATATTGATTGGGCTAACTTAACTGGTAGCAATGCGGTCGAGGAGGATTTCCTGGAGTGTATTAGAGATGGTTTTCCAGACCAATATGTTGAGGAATCAACCAGAGAGCTGGCCATCCTAGACTGGATGATGTGTAATGAGAAGGGACTAATTAGCAATCTTGTTGTGTGAGGCCCCTTGGGGAAGAGTGACCATAATATGGTAGAATTCTTTATTAAGATGGAGAGTGACAAAGTTAATTCAGAAACTAGGGTCCTGAACTTAAGGAAAGGTAACTTTGATGGTATGAGGCGCGAATTGGCTAGATTAGACTGGCAAATGATACTTAAAGGGTTGACGGTGGATAGGCAATGGAAAACCTTTAAAGATCATATGGATGAACTTCAACAATTGTACATCCCTGTCTGGAGTAAAAATAAAACGGGGAAGGTGGCTCAACCATGGAAAACAAGGGAAATTAAGGATAGTGTTAAATCCAAGGAAGAGGCATACAAATTAGCCAGAAAAAGCAGCAAACCGGAGGACTGGGAGAAATTTAGAATTCAGCAGAGGAGGACAAAGGCTTTAATTAGAAGGGGGAAAATAGAGTAAGAGAGGAAGCTTGCCGGAAATGTAAAAACTGACTGCAAAAGCTTCTACAGAAACGTGAAGAGAAAAAGATTAGTGAAGACAAACGTAGGTCCCTTGCAGTCGGATTTGGGTGAATTTATAATGGGGAACAAAGAAATGGCAGACCAATTTAACAAGTACTTCAGTTCTGTCTTCACAAAGGAAGACACAAATAACATTCCGGATGTACTAGAGGACCGAGGGTCTAGTGAGAAGGAGGAACTGAAAGATATCTTTATAAGGCTGGAAATTGTGTCAGGGAAATTGATGGGATTGAAGGCCGATAAATCCCCAGGGCCTCATAGTCTGCATCCCAGAGTACTTAAGGAAGTTACCCTAGAAATAGTGGATGCATTGGTGATAATTTTCCAGCAGTCTATCGAATCAGGATCAGTTCCTATAGACTGGAGGGTTGCTAATGTAACACCACTTTTTAAAAAAGGAGGGAGAGAGAAAACGGGTAATTATAGACCGGTTAGCCTGACATCAGTAGTGGGGAAAATGTTGGAATCAATCTTTAAGGATGAAATAGCAGCACATTTGAAAAGCAGTGATAGGATTGGTTCAAGTCGGCATGGATTTATGAAAGGGAAATCATGCTTGACAAATCTTCTGGAATTTTTTGAGGATGTAACTCGTAGAGTGGACAAGGGAGAACCAGTGGATGTGGTGTATTTGGACTTTCAAAGGCTTTTGACAAGGTTCCACACAAGAGATTGGTGTGCAAAATCAAAGCACATGGTATTGGGGGTCATGTATTGACATGGATAGAGAACTGGTTGGCAGATAGGAAGCAGAGAGTCGGGATAAACGAGTCCTTTTCAGAATGGCAGGCAGTGACTAGTGGAGTGCCACAGGGCTCAGTGCTGGGACCCCAGCTCCTTACAATATATATTAATGATTTAGATGATGGAATTAAGTGTAATATCTCCAAGTTTGCTGATGACACTAAACTGGGTGGTGGTGTGAGCTGTGAGGAGGACGCTAAGAGGCTGCAGGATGACTTGGACAGGTTAGGCGAGTGGGCAAATGCATGGCAGATGCAGTATAATGTGGATAAATGTGAGGTTATCCACTTTGGGGGCAAAAACAAGAAGGCAGAATATTATCTGAATGGCGGCAGATTAGGAAAAGGGGAGGTGCAATGAGACCTGGGTGTCATGGTTTATCAGTCACTGAAAGTTGGCATGCAGGTACAGCAGGCGGTGAAGAAGGCAAATGGTATGTTGACCTTCATAGCTGGGGGATTTGAATACAGGAGCAGGGAGGTCTTGCTGCAGTTGTACAGGGCCTTAGTGAGGCTTCACCTGGAATATTGTGTTCAGTTTTGATCTCCTAATCTGAGGCAGGCGTTCTTGCTATTGAGGGAGTGCAGCGAAGGTTCACCAGACTGATTCCCGAGATGGCTGGGCTGTCATATGAGGAGAGACTGGATCAACTGAGCCTTTATTCATTGGAGTTTAGAAAAATGAGAGGGGATCTCATAGACAGGACTGGACAGGTTAGATGCGAGAAGAATGTTCCCGATGTTGGGGAAGTCCAGAACCAGGGGACATAGTCTTAGGATAACGGGTAGGCCATTTAGGACTGAGATGAGGAGAAATTTCTTCACTCAGGGAGTTGTTAACCTGTGGAATTCCCTGCCGCAGAGAGTTGTTGATGCCAGTTCATTGAATATATTCAAGAGGGAGTTAGATATGACCATTATGGCTAAGGGGATCAAGGGGTATGGAGAGAAAGCAGGAAAGGGGTACTGAGGGAATGATCAGCCATGATTTTATTGAATGGCAGTGCAGGCTCAAAGGGCCGAATGGCCTATTCCTGCACCTATTTTCTATGTTTCTATGTTTCTATGATAGACTTCAAGAGGACATAGACAGGCTGGTGGAATGGGCGGACATGCGGCAGATGAAAATTAACGAAGAAAAGTGCGAAGTGATATATTTTGGTTGGAAGAACGAAGAGAGACAATATGAAATAAAGGGTACAATTCTAAAGGAGATGCATCAGCAGAGAGACCTAGGGGTATATGGGCACAAATCATTGAAGGTGGCAGGGCAGGTTGAGAAAATGGTTAAAAACACATCGAGATCTTGGGCTTCATAAATAGAGGCATAGAGTACAAAAGCAAGGAAGTTATGATGAACCTTTATAAAACACTGGTTTTGCCTCAAATGCAGTATTGTGTCCAATTCTGGGCACCACACTTTAGGAAGGATGTGAATGCCTCAGAGAGGGTGCATAAAAGATTTACAAGAATGGTTCTAGGGTTGAGGGACTTCAGTTACATGGATAGATTGAAGAAGCTGGGGTTGTTCTCCTTAGAGCAGAGAAGATTGAGAGGAGATTTGATAAAGGTGTTCAAAATCATGAGGGGTGTGGACAGAGAGAAACTGTTCCCATTGGCAGAAGGGTTGAGAACCAGAGGACACAGATTTAAGGTGATTGGCAAAAGAACCAAATGCTCCAAATCCACCCATTTTGAGGTTAAAAGGTTACAAAATCAATGTACTTCTATTTTTTTTAAACAAGCATTACCATGGTTCTCCCAAACATTCAAAGTGGACCATTTCAAGCACATTGAATGAGTGAGAATGTTTAATGTCACAGTGACAAACCAATAGGTTAATGATGAACACCAGAGACATTCTGCTCCGAAGGAAGCAGTTACACAATAAGCTGTATGTCGAGCTGTTACTGCAACCACGTGTCACAATCCCCCAGGACACATTTTCTCACGCCACCACGCAAAATGTTCATCATCTCATTTAAATCCACCCAGTTGGAGTGTTCTCCTATGCTCTGTGTCAAGGGAGAACTACTCTTTGCACACAGCTCTGCACAGTTCAGGAGAAGCATTGGATTCAGAGTGATTCGAATTCTGTTGGCCGTGCCAGGGGCTCACGTCAACTTGGGAAATTTGCAAAAGCCGATGAATTGCTATTAAAAAAAAAGCCAGGAAAGCTGACCACTCAAAAAGACAGACAACTTAAAAAACAGCCCTGAAATTAGGCCCACAACTGCTTCGGGCTGGCTGAATTTAAAAAAAAAAATGTTTTTATTCATTCCGGGATCTGGGCTTCGCTGGCAAGGCCAGCATTTATTGCCCATCATTAATTGTCCTCGAGAAGGTGGTGGTGAGCCGCCTTCTTGAACCGCTGCAGTCCGTGTGGTGAAGGTACTCCCACAGTGCTGTAAGGGAGGGAGTTCCAGGACTTTGACCCAGCGACGATTAAGGAACAGTGATTTATTTCCATGTCAG
Source organism: Pristiophorus japonicus (assembly GCF_044704955.1). NCBI lineage: Eukaryota > Metazoa > Chordata > Chondrichthyes > Pristiophoridae > Pristiophorus > Pristiophorus japonicus. Next base: position 112,758,012 of record NC_091982.1, on the reverse strand, counting down.
GATGCTTCCACTGTTAAGCAGTCCAGAGTTGCAGCTTCCCCAGGCTGGTACCTCATTTTTAGGTACACCTGGTGCTGCTCCTGACATGCTCTTCTATTCTCCTAATTGAACAAGGGTTGGTTCCCGGGCTTGATAGTAATGGTAGAGTGAGGGATATGCCGTGCCATGAGGTTACAGATTGCGGTGGAATACAATTCTGCTGCTGCTGGTAAGAATATAAGAAATAGGAGCAGGAGTAGGCCATTTGGCCCCTCGAGCCTGCTCCGCCATTTAGTAAGATCATGGCAAATCTGATAATGGATTCAGCTCCACTTCCTGCCCGCTCCCCATAACCCTTTATCCCCTTTACACTTAAAAATCTGTCAATCTCCACCTTAAATATATTTCATGACCCAGCCTCCACAGCTCTCTGGGGCAGAGAATTCCATAGATTTATAACCCTCTGAGGGAAGAAATTCCTCCTCGACTCAGTTTTAAATGGGCGGCCCCTTATTTTGAGACTATGTCCCCTAGTTTTAGTTTCCCCTATTAGTGGCAATATCCTCACTGCATTCACCTTGTCGAGTCCCCTTATTATCTTATATGTTTCGAAAACATCACCTCATGTTCTTCTGAACTCCAATGAGTAATCCACTTTGATGGTAAAAACAGAGAGACAGACTATTATCTGAATGGTGACAGGTTAGGAAAAGGGGAGGTGCAACGAGACCTGGGTTTCATGGTACATCAGTCATTGAAGGTTGGCATGCAGGTAGAGCAGGCGGTTAAGAAAGCAAATGGCATGTTGGCCTTCATAGCGAGGGGATTTGAGTACAGAGGCAGGGAGGTGTTGCTACAGTTGTACAGGGCCTTGGTGAGGCCACACCTGGAGTATTGTGTACAGTTTTGGTCTCCTAACTTGAGGAAGGACATTCTTGCTATTGAGGGAGTGCAGCGAAGGTTCACCAGACTGATTCCCAGGATGGCGGGACTGACCTATGAGGAGAGTCTGGATCGACTGGGTCTTTATACACTGAAGTTCAGAAGAATGAGAGGGGATCGCATGGAAACGTTTAAAATTCTGACAGGTTTAGACAGGTTAGATGCAGGAAAAATATTCCCAATGTTGGGGAAGTCCAGAACCAGGGGTCACAGGCTAAGGATAAGGGGTAAGCCATTTAGGACCGAGGTGAGGAGAAACTTCTTCACTCAGAGAGTGGTGAACCTGTGGAATTCTCTACCACAGAAAGTTGTTGAGACCAATTTACTAAATATTTTCAAAAAGGAGTTAGATGTAGTCCTTACTACTAGGGGGATCAAGGGGTATGGCGAGAAAGCAGGAATGGGGTACTGAAGTTGCATGTTCAGCCATGATCTCATTGAATGGCGGTGCAGGCTCGAAGGGCTGAATGGCCTACTCCTGCACCTATTTTCTATGTTTCATTGGGCCCAAGTTTCCACATGATTTGCGCCTAATTTTTAGGAGCAACTGGTGGATAACGGACTATCTTAGAAATCGCAATTCTCCACATTTTTTTTCTGCAGTTCTAGTCAGGTAGAACAGTTCCACTTTGGAACAGAATTTTTTCTTCAAAAGGGGGCGTGTCCGGCCACTGACGCCTGATTTCAAAGTTTCCACAGTGAAAACGTACTCCAAACTAACTTAGAATGGAGCAAGTGAAGATTTTTGTAGAACTGAAAAAACCTGTTCTACACATTAAAAAATCAGGCGCAGGTTACAAATTAGGCGTCCAGAACGAGGTGGTGGGGGGAGGGGGTGGGGAAGGGAAGTCATTAAATTCTATAATAAATCCTTATTTATACTTATACAAATATTATACAAATAAATCCAACCTGAATAAACATTTATAAGCAAAGAAAAGATTAAATAAACCATCTTCCTACCTGTGTGAAAGTGCTTCAGGCAGGCTTTTCGGGACCGAAGGCTGAATGGAGAGAGGGGGGGAGAGAGAGGGGAGGAGGGAGGTAGAGAGAGGCGGGGGAGGGAGGGAGAGAGAGGGAGGTCAGGTCGGGGAGGGAGAGGTCAGGTCGGATCCAGTCCGGGGGCGGGGTCGGGTCGGGTCCAGAGGGGGGGTGGGGGGGGGGGGAGCGGGAGCAGGAGCGCGGGTCGGGTCGGGTCCAGTCGGCGGGGGGGGGGGGCGGAGCGGGAGCGGGAGCGGGAGCGTGAGCGGGAGTCGGGTCGGGTCCAGTCGAGGGGGGGACGGGAGTCGGGTCGGGTCGGGTCGGGTCCAGTTGGGGGGGGGGGGTCGGGTCGGGTCGGGGGGCGGGAGTCGGGTCGGGTCGGGTACAGTCGGGGGTGGGGGGGGGGAGCGGGAGCGGGAGTCGGGTCGGGTCCGGAGGCAGGGGCGGGGGGGGAGCAGGTGTCGGTTCTGGTCGGGGGGCGGAGGGGGGGGAAGCAGGAGCTGGCCGTGGGAGGAGCCTTATTCACGCAGCCCCAGTGAGGCCATTCGGCCAGGGCTAGGGGCTGCGTGCTTCGGGCCCCTCCCACACAGTTTCGGGCGCCTGGAGCTACTGCACATGCGTGCCCTCTGTAGCATGCATGTGCAGAGGTCCCGGCACTGTTTTCAGCGCAGGGACCTGGCTCCGCCCCCCCCCACAGCTCCTGCTGTGCTGCGCCGAGGGCCAGAGGACCTGCAGGGAGGTGGAGAATACGGAGGATTTTTTTAGGTGCACTTTGTGGCGCGAAAAATGGGCGTCCAGGTCAGGACTGCGCCGTTCTAGGCGCGTGTGGAAACTTGGGCCCAATTCTATGTAAAAGCCCAACCTACTCAACATAAATCTTATCTCCTTTATCTCCGGAATCAACCTGATGAACCTTCTCTGAACTGCTTCTAATCCAAGTATATCCTTTCTTAAATACGGAAACTAAAATTGAACGCAGTACTCTAGGTGTGGCCTTAGCAATACCCTGTACAGTTGTAAGGAGTTATCTGCTTTTATACACCATCCCCCTTGAATAAAGGCTAACATTGCATTTACCTTCCTGATTATGCTGTACCTGCATACTAATTTTTTTGTTTCATGCATAAGGACACATACTCTGTACTGCAGCACTTTGCAATTTTTCTCCATTTAAAAAGTAAGTTGCTTTTCTATTTTTTCTGCCAAAGTGGATAACCCCACATTATACTCCATCTGCCAACTTTTTGCCCACTCACTTAGCCTGTCTATATTCCTTTGCAGATTTTGTGTGTCATTCTCACAATGTTCCCACCCATCTTTGTATCATCAGGAAACTTGGCTGCATTACACTCGGTCCCTTCATCCAAGTCATTAATGTAGATTGTAACTAGTTGAGGACCCAACACCGATCGTTGCGGCACCCCACTAGTAACTGTTTGCCAACCAGAAAATGACCCATTTATCTCAACTCTCTGTTTTCTGTTAGTTAGCCAATCCTCTATCCATCTAATATATTACCCCCCAACCCCGTGAACTTTTATCTTGTGCAATAACCTTTTATGTGGCACCTTATTGAATGCCTTCAGGAAATCCAAATACATCACATCCACCGGTTCCCCTTTATCCACCCTGCTCATCCTCAAAGAATTCCAGCAAATTTGTCAAACATGATTTTCCTTTCATAAAACCATGCTGATTCTGCTTGATTGAATTATGCTTTTCTAAATGTTCTGCTACTGCTTCCTTAATAATGGACTCCAGCATTTTCCCAACTACAGATGTTAGACGAACTGGTCGAGAGTTTCCTGCTTTCTCTCTGCCTCCTTTTTTAAACAGGGGCGTTACATTTGCTGTTTGCCAATCCATTGGGACTTGCCCAGAATCCAAGGAATTTTGGTAAATTACAACCAATGTATCCACTAACTCTGCAGATACTTCTTTTAAGTACCTAGGATGCAAGCCATCAGGTCCAGGGGACTTGTCCACCTTTAGTCCCAATAGCTTGCTGAGTACTACTTCATTATAGATAGTGATTGTTTTAAGTTCCTCCCTCCCTATAGCTGCTTGATTATCCACAATTGAGATGTTTTTAGTGTCTTCTACTGTGAAGTCCGATACAAAATATTTGTTCAAAGTCTCTGCAATTTCCTTGTTCCCCATTATTAATTCCCCAGTCTCATCCTCTAAGGGACCAACATTTACTTTAGCCATTCTTTTCCTTTTTATAGACCTGAAGAAACTATTACTATCTGATTTTATATTTTGTGCTAGTTTATTTTCATAATCTATCTTCCCTTTCCTTATTATTTTTTTAGTTGTTCTTTTTTGGCTTCTAAACATTTCCCAATCCTCTGGCCTCCCACTTGTTTTGGCCACTTTGTATGCCGTTGTTATCAATGTGATACCATCCTTTTTTTCCTTCGTTACCATGGATGTCCCTTTTCTTACAGTCCTTGCTTCTCATTGGAATATATTTTTGTTGACAGTTATGGAATATCTCCTTAAATGTCTGCCACTGCTCATCAACTGTCCCACACTTTAATCAATTTTCCCAGTCCCCTTTAGCCAACTCTGACTTCATACCTTTGTAGTCTCCTTTATTTAAGCTTGGAACACTGGTTTGAGATCCAACTTTCTCACCCTCCAACTGAATTTGAAATTCAACCATGCTATGGTCACTCATTCCAAGAGGATCCTTTACTGGGAGATCGTTTATTAATCCTGTCTCATTACACAGCACCAGATCCAGGATAGCCTGCTCTCTGGTTGGTTCTGCAATGTACTGTTCAAGGAAACTATCCTGGATACACTCTATGAAGTCTTCCTCAAGGCTACCCTGGCCAACTTCTTTGTCCAATCAATATGAAGGTTAAAATCACCCATAATTATTGACGTTCCTTTTTTACAAGCCTCCATTATGTCTTGATTTATACTCCATTCTACAGTCTACATTTAGGGGCCTTATAGACTATGCCCACTAGTGACTTTTTCCCCTTATTATTCTTTATCTCCACCCAAACTGATTCAACATTTTGATCCTCTGAGCCAATATCATTTCTCACTAACGCACTGATACCATCCTTTATTAACAGTGTTACCCCAACTCCTTTCCCTTTCTGTCTGTGCTTCCGAATTGTCAAATACCCTGAATATTTAGTTCCCAGTCTTGGTCACCTTGCAACCACATCTCTGTAATGGCTACCCATCATACTCATTTGTAAATATTTGTGCCGTCAACTCATCTATTTTGTTACGAATACTGCGTGCATTCAGATAAAGAGCTTTTAAATTTGTTTTTTTACCATTTTTTTCCTGTTTTGACCCCACTTTCTGATTCATCTTTATGTTTACACATTCTGTCCCTTCCTGTCATGTTAAAGTATGGGATCGTTGATGGACAGTAGCAGACATTTAAGGAGATATTTCATAACTCACCACAAAAATATATCCCAATGAGAAGGTAAGACTGTAATAGAAGGGATAACTATCCATGGCTAACTAAGGAAATATGGGATGGTATCAAGTTGAAAACAAGGGCATACAATGTGGCCAAGACTAGTGGGAGGCCAGAGGATTGGGGAATTTTTAAAAGCCAGCAAAGAACGACTAAAAAAATGATAAAGAGAGGGAAGATAGATTATGCAAGTAAACTAGCATGAAATATACAAACAGATAACAAGAGTTTCTACAGGTACATAAAAAGGAAAAGCGTGGCTAAAGTAAATGTTGGTCCCCTAGAGGGGAAACTGGGGAATTAATAATGGAGAACAGGGAAATGGCAGGGACGTTGAACAAATATTTTGTATTGGTCTTCACGGTAGGAGACACTAAAATCATTCCAATAATGGATAATCAAGGGCCTATAGGGAGGGAGGGACTTAATACAATGACTATCACTAATGAAGTAGTACTCGGGTAAAATAATAGGACTCAAGGCGGGCAAGTCCCCTGGACCTGATGGCTTACATCCTCAGGTCTTAAAAGAAGTGGCTGCAGAGATAGTGGTTGCATTGGTTGTAAGCTACTAAAATTCCCTGGATTCTGGGGCGGTTCGAACAGATTGGAAAACTGCAAATGTAATGCCCCTATTTAAAAAAGGAGGCAGACAAAAGAGCAGGAAACGATAGACCAGCTAGCCTAACATCTGTCGTTGGAAGAATGCTGCAATCCATTATTAAGGAAGCAGTAGTGGGACATTTGGAAAAACATAATTCAATCAAACAGAGCCAGCATGGTTTTATGAAAGGGAAATCATGTTTGACAAATTTGCTGGAGTTCTTTAAGGATGTAACGAGCACGGTGGATAAGGGTGAACCAGTGGATGTGGTCTATTTGGATTTCCAGAAGGTATTCGATAAAGTGCCACATAAGAGGTTACTGCACAAGATAAAAGTTCACGGGGTTGGGGGTTATATATTAGCATGGATAGAGGATTGACTAACTAACAGTAAACAAAAAGTTGGGATAAATGAGTCATTTTCCGGTTGAGAAACTGTGACTAGTGGGGTGCCGCAGGGATCGGTGCTGGGTCCTCAACTATTTACAATCTATATTAATGTCTTAGATGAAGGGACTGAGTGTAATGTAGCCAAGTTTTCTGATGATACAAAGATGGGTGGGGAAGTAAATTGTGAGGAGGACACAAAAAAGCTACAAAGGGATATAGACAGGTTAAGTGAGTGGGCAAAAATTTGTCAGATGGAGTATAATGTGGGAAAATGTGAGGTTATCCACTTTGGCAGAAAGAATAGAAAAGCAATTTATTTTTAAAATGGAGAAAAATTGCAAAGTGCCGCAGTACAGAGGGACCTGGGTTCCTTGTGCATGAAACACAAAAAGTTAGTATGCAGGTACAGCAAGTAATCAGGAAGGCAAATGGACTGTTGGCCTTTATTGCAAGGGAGATAGAGTATAAAAGCAGAGAAGTCCTGCTACAGGTTATTGGTAAAGCCACACCTGCAGTACTGCGTTCAGTTTTGGTCTCCGTACTTAAGGTAGGATATTCTTGCATTGGAGGCTGTTCAGAGAAGGTTCACTAGGTTGATTCCGGAGATGAGGGGGTTGACTTATGAAGATAGGTTGAGTAGGTTGGGCCTATACACATTGGAGTTCAGAAGAATGAGAGGTGATCTTATTGAAACATGTAAGATAATGAGGGGGCTCCACAAGGTGGATGCAGAGAGGATACTTCCACTCATTGGGGAAACTAAAATTGAGGATATAGTCTCAGAATAAGTGGCTGCCCATTTAAAACTGAAATGAGGAGGAATTTCTTCCCTCAGGAGATTGTAAATTTTTGGAATTCTTTGCCCCAGAGAGCTGTGGAGGCTGCGTCATTGAATATATTTAAGGCGGAGATAGACAGAGTTTTGAGCGATGCGGGAGTGCATATGAGGGATGTGCAGAGCAGGCGGGGAAATGGAGCTGAGTCCATGATAGGATCAGCCATGATCATATTAAATGGCAGAGCAGGCTTGAGGGGTAAAATGGCCTACTCCTGCTCCTAGTTCTATGTTCTTATTATTATGTATACAAGAACTCAACGAGGCTGAGTACTGTGAGCTAAACTTAGTGCAACCTTAGTCTTCTTTATTACAACTCCAGAGTGCCTAAACAACATGGCAGCCAACCTTTTATACTGGCACTGCATGTGTGTGCAGCTGACCATAAGGACTCCAACAGTCGCATCCTCTGGTGGCAAGTATTACATAGTTGCATACATCACACTTATGCTCTGATTTTCATTTCCCCCAGCGTTACCCTGCTCTATTGCCTTCTCCTTGTTCTTAGATTTTTAAAATTTCTTCTCACCTGAACCCTCCTCCCCACTATTTAGTTTAAAGCCCTCTCTACAGCCCTTGTTATTCGATTCGCCAGGATCCTAGTCCCAGCACGGTCTAAGTGGAGCCTGTCCCAATGGAACATCTCCCGCTTACCCCAGTACTGGTGCCAGTGTCCCATGAAACAAAACCCATTTCACCCACACCAGTCTTTGAGCCACGTGTTTAATTCCCTGATCTTATTTACCCTATGCAAATTTGCTCATGGCTCAGGTAGTAATCCAGAGATTATTACCTTTGTGGTTCTGCTTTTTAATTTGGCCCCTAGCTGCTCAAAATCCCTCAGCAGAAACTCTTTCTTTGTCCTACCTATGTCGTTGGTGCCTACGTGGACCATGACAACTGGATCTTCCCCCTCCCAATCCAAGTTCCTCTCCAGCCCAGAAGAGATGTCCTTAACCTCATGCTCTTGGCTGCAGAGAACAGCATCTATCCCCTAACTATACTGTCCCCTCCCACTACAACGTTTCTTTTTACTCCCCCCACTTGAATGGCCCCCTGTACCACGGTGCTGTGGTCAGTTTGCTCATCCTCCCTGCAGTCCCTGCTTTCATCCACACAGGGAGTAAGAGCCTCGAACATGTTGGACAAGTGCAAGGGCTGAGGTTCCTCCATCACTCCATCCTGAGTCCCCATACCTTCCTCACTTGTAGTCACACCCTCCTGTCCCTGACCACGGATCGAATTTGAATTAATTAATCTAAGGGGTGTGACTGCCTCCTGGAACAGTGTCCAGGTAACTCTCCCCCTCCCTGATGCATCGCAGTGTCCGCAGCTCAGACTCCAGCTCATCAACACGGAGCCGAAGTTCCTCGAGCTGCAGACACTTAGTGCAGATGTGGTCGCCGTGGACCTCAATGGGGTCAACCAGCTCCCACATGTTGCAGCAGTGACACATCGCCTGCCCTGCCATCTTTAATGTATTTCATTAACTAAGTTTTGAAATTTTTGTTTTAATCCCAGCTCTTAATTCAAACCAATGCCCCAGAAAATAGAGAAAAATTCACCAGCCAATCACTTCCCTTCTTTCCTATGATGTCACACTTTGATTTTGGTTCTTTTTATTTCTTGTAAATGGCCCACAGCGCCTCATGGATGCCCAGTTTTGAACTGCCAGATCTATTCTGAATCTATCCCATTTAGCACGATGATCATGCCACACAACACAATGGAGGGTGTGTAGACGGGACTTTGGCTCCACAATGACTGTGCGCTGGTCACTGCTACCAATGCTGTCATGGGCAGATGTATCTGCGACAGGTAGATTGGTGAGGAGGTCAAGTAGGTTTTTCCTTTGTGTTGGTTCTTTCATCACCTGCCGCAGGCCCGGTCTGGCAGCTATGTCCTTCTGGAATCGGCCAGTATGGTCAGTAGTGGTGCTACCGAGCCACTCTTGGTGATGGACATTGAAGTCCCCCACCCAGAGTGCATCCTGTTCCCTTGCTACCCTCAGTGCTTCCAAGTGGTGTTCAACATGGAGGAGAACTGATTCATCAGCTGAACGAGAGCGGTAGGTGGTAATCAGCAGGACGGTTCCATGCCCATGCTTGACCTGAAGCCATGAGACATCGACTGGGATGGGTGTGCTGTTTTCTTGTGCGAAACTAGTGCCGAATCAATGGCAGATGGTCCATCCAGTTTCATTCTTATTATTGTTTCTTGTAGCGGTTTGTTATAACTGAGTGGCTCGCTAGTCCATTTCAGAGGGCAGTTAAGAGTCAACCACATTGCTGTGGGTCTGGAGTCAATATATAGGCCAGACCGGGTAAGGATGCACATTTCCTTCCCTAAAGCATATTAGTGATTGGGATGTTTAATTGTGTTAAAGGTGCTATATAAATGCAATTGTTGTTGAATTTTGTTTTTATTTCAAGAGAGTCCAGGAGTGTTATGGAGATCACATTCCATAATCTGAACCATTTTGCTGTGAAAACCAAAAGCCAATGGCATTGCCCATGAAATGTAAAACAAGTAGTTACACTGAGTGCAGTGAGACAGGAGCTTATCATAACTTGAGATGCAGTTATACCCAATATGACTAATTCTGTCATCTCCCCTCCCCTTGTTCAGAGCAGCAGACAAGCTGACTTTTGGTACATGCGTATCACTTCACAGATTGCACAGTGTCTATCACTCTCCAGGATACCATCTTCGTAACAATGACACTGAACATAAGATGCTGACTTGTACAGTATTGCCTTCAAACCTTCTTGTTTAAATCTCCAGGAAGCTTACAATAGAGATATTTGGTTTGGAAATTACATTTATCTTTGCAAAACTGAAGCAGTTATCTGTAAAACAAAATGGTATCGAGCCATTAGCAGATAGTGATTATTGTGAAACATTTTCGATTATTACAGTCCAGTAATGTGCCAAACATATAATCTTAATAATCCAGAGGCCAGGACTAATAAACTAGAGAATGTGGGGTGGAAGTTGCTCTGTGCCCAGATTTGGGTGGGTAATCTGAATTATTTGACATTACCGCTTGGTGGGAGGCTGGGGAAGAGCTGGGAAATTGGGCTCTTTAAAACAAAAACTGCCTCCCAGTCCTTTCAGGTTCTGTTGGAGGCGATAGCTGGGCAGGATTGGGGCGGTGTTCATCAGGACGCGTCACAACGTCCCTCCCCTTCACTTAAAGGGGAAGAGCATTGCAAGGCCTAGCGAGGCCTCCATGGCACCCTCCATGGGCCACCAAGTATGGCTTTGGCCGGCCCGGCCCAACCAGCGGCCGCCATTGTTGGGCCGACTCAGGAGTCGGCCGATAATGAAAACAAAATGGCAGCCACGGCAGTGCGCCCTCTCTTTCAATGGCGGTGGCAATGCCCAGTCACCGGCAGCTTCGCCCGGGGCGGGAAAGACAGGGCGCGGCGGATACCTGTTGCCGCCGCCCCTGGCCCGGGGAACAATTGTGGTCGGGTCACACCAGTCGCCTGCCCCTGGGGGAAAAGGCCTTACCGTTACCGTTACCATTACCGTTACCGCCTTAAAAGGAAAGAGACAACTTCGGCCCCTGTTAGTTGAATTTCCACCACGGCAGTTTGAGTCTTTCCGTTTAAAAGAAAATCTGGTAATAAGAGGCTGGTGTCAGTAATAAGTGACCATGAAGCTGTCGTGAATGCTCAACTGGCTCACTGAGGCTCTACAGGGAAGGAAAACTTCAAAAGACGTGACTCAGTACCTGTGTTTCTCCATTTACTTATGCAGCGCATTTACAGAACTTAATGAGCCCATGCACCAAGCCTATGTTAGATGCTCAGGCTCCCATTTTACGACTTAAAAATGGGCACGGCACCATCGAATTTCTAGGATACTATTTCTAAAGATATTATTTGAAATGATATCGGTAAGCAATTCTATGCAAGTTGCTTTGAAATACTGCTGCAGCGCTAAAACATTTAGCTGGTGATAAAATGTCAGATAACATCAACCCTCATTTCACAAACAGAAGGTCAATGTATTTTTTGATTCATTTCCCGTCATAGTTGCTTCTGTATTTTTCAGCCTGTGTTTGCTATGATGCTTCTTTCATAACCTGGGGGGTCCAACATTCTCAATAACATTCAACTAGTGCAAAAATTGACGGCTGGAATGAAACTGTTTTGCGGCAGATAGGCTGAAGTGAAAGGGTAATAGAAAGTTAAAAATGTGTGTTGTTGAGAGAAAAATAGGATTTACAGGACACTTGGGCCTGGAAATTGCTCTCGTGTGATGGTGCCATGTATAGCAGCCGGCCGATCCAGTACTGTCCGTTTTGTCTGACCGCCCGAGATGATTTTCTAGGCCTCGGTGTCATTTTGGGGAACAGAATATACTGGCCCTTATTATCATTTGGGAGCAAGTACTTTAGCAACTTACTGGCTTAGAATCTTAAAGCACAGAAGGAGACCATTTGGCCCATCATGCCTGTGCCAGCTCTTTGGAGCAGCTATCCAATTAGTTCTACACCCCTGCTCTTAACCTATAGCCTTCCAAATATTTCTATTTCAAGTATATATCCAATTCCCTTTTGAAAGTTACTATTGAATCAGCTTCCAGCACACTTTCAGGTAGTGTGTTCCCGATCTTAACAACTCGCTTCGTGGAAAAATATCTCATCTCTTCCCGGAATGTTTTGCAAATGATCTTAAATCTGTGTCTCTGGTTTACCAATCCACCCACTGGTGGAAAACATCTTACTTACTCTATCAAAACCCCTTGAGAGTCTGACTCAACTCCACTCAACTGTGGCAAAAAAGAATAATGGGTTAAATAAATGCTTGTCCAGAAGTGTTGGATGATACCGTTTGTACATGTCAGTGAGTGTGCTATGGCACTCTGTGTGTTGAGACCTGACTACTGCAGCCGGTATAAGCAAGCTTGTGGCAATTTGACATCTCCTTTGATGTGTCTTTCTCACATCTGCCCACAACTACGAAACATGCTTCCTTTTCCTGAGTGCAGTTCTTGCAGCAACAAGAGCAAGGTTCCCACGTGACTTTTAATTCTCAGATACTTGTATGTTGGTGCAGGCCTGCGCTGGGGCAGGGAGAATGCTCAGTATTAAAATTGTCCTTGTACTTTTCTCTTCAACTGTTGGGATTGTGCGGTGCTCATCAAGTCGAAGAATATCAGCGCTCAGGAACAAACACGATTCAGCTTTGTGTACCAAGTATCAGCATTGACCAATAGCAGGTCACCTGTGACACAGCCTAAATGCAGAGTATGCCTGCTTTCGAATGTTCATCACCTGCTGACTCCAGCTGGTGACAGTTGTGTTTCACGGATAGAACTCTCAGCTTGAAACGTTTCCTCTGCCTACCTGGGGTTCGCTTGCCATGTAGGAGTTCTGAGTAGAGTGCTTGCTTTGGGAGTCTTGTGTCGGGCATGCGAACAATGTGGCCCGCCCAACGGAGCTGGTCCAGTGTGGTCAGTGCTTCGATGCTGGGGATGTTGGCCTGGTCGAGGACGCTAACGTTGGTGCGTCTGTCCTCCCAGGGGATTTGCAAGATCTTGCGGAGACATCGCCGCTGAGCACCTCAAGTCTCGTCGCCGAGAGCATGCAGAAAACAAGCGCAGGCAGCGGAAGGAGCGTGCAGCAAACCAGTCCCACCCACCCATTCCTTCAACCATTGTCTGTCGCACTTGTGACAGAGACTATAACTCCCGTATTGGGCTGTTCAGTCACCTAAGAACTCATTTTTAGAGTGGAAGCAAGTCTTCCTTGATTTCGAGGGACTGCCTATGATGATGATCTCAGCTTGGAATCAGAAGGTTGTGGGTTCAAGTCTCACTCTAGAGTGCTGGTCTGTCGGAGGTGCTGCCTTTTGGATAAGACATTAAACCAAGGCCTTATCTGCCTTTTCAGTTGGAAATAAAAGTTCTCATGGCACTATTTCGAACAAGAGGCAGGGAATTCTCCCTGGTGTCCTGACCAATATTAATCCCTCAATCAACATTACTGAAATGGATAAGGTGGTCATTATCACATTGCTGTTGGTGGGAGCTTGCTGTACACAAATTAGCTGCCACGTTTCCCACATTACAACAGTGACTAAACTTCAAAAAGTACTTCATTGGCTGTAAAGCGCTTTGGGACATACTGTGGTTGTGAAAGGCACTCTATAAATGCAAGTCTTTCTTTCTAGGTCTGATCTTGTGCAGCTGGCATCAACCTGAAGATAAATTATCAATTTTTAATTTAAAAAAAAGACTAGCAAACTTGTATGTCCTGATTTCAATTACACCGTCCTGACTGTCACCAGTCCTCCCAGATTACCAGCCATAAGAGTTTCATGCGCAATTGCTGGGTAGTTGTTGGGCTTACCTTGACAGTTTGCAATTTCTGGGTTTTCAAGCATGCATAAACCTGGAAGTTGCAGGGCCTTTGAGAGGGATTATGATGGCGTACGCTAAGACAGCGTAATTTCAGGGCCCTCATCTACCAGTGAATGCGGAAGTGTAGCACAGACCCACGACCCAGGCTGCAATGTAAAAGCAGTTCGAAGCTCCCTCTCTTCATGCAGTCATACCGATATACCTTATCCCTAGCCATAGCGGAGCATCCCTTACTGCCACAGTGTGATATTACCATTTCCCTCATCAGCTATCCTTAATAGTGAGTGAAGTAACTTCCTCAAACACAACAACAAACAGCCTAGCACAACTTCTCACAGTACACTGGAGAAATAAAACATGCCTACAGAATGCTAATGGAATATTGGGCCAAACTACAGCAACATCTAGAGACTACATCAGAAAGAGGTAGAGCATTTAATCAATCATCATAGACAGTTCCTCGAAATCGAGGAAGACTTGTTTCCACTCTAAAAGTGAGTTCTCGGGTGGCTGAACAGTCCAAACGGGAATTACAGTCTCTGTCACAGGTGGGGCAGACAGTGGTTGAAGGAAAGGGTGGGTGGTACAGGTTTGCCGCACGCTCTTTCCTCTGCCTGGCTTGATTTCTGCATGCACTCGGCAATGAGACTCGAGGTGCTCAGCGCCCTCCCGGATGCTCTTCCTCCACTTAGGGTAGTCTTTGGCCAGGGACTCCTAAGTGTCGGTGAGGATGTTGCACTTTCTCAGGGAGGCTTTGAGAGTGTCCTTGTAACGTTTCCTCTGCCCACCTAGGGCTCGCTTGCCATGTAGGAGTTCCGAGTTGTAGGATTGCAAAATGCATGGGAAAACAACCCCCAGTGTTTGGACTCATTGGAAAGGAAATTTAATTTGGAACTGTCAACCAGAAAGTTTGGGATCCTAAAGTGCACATGGAAAAAACTACGAGCTTCGATCGAATTTGGGATTTTTACAAGGCAGATTGGGTCCGTGTGGGAAGGGCTGAAAACTAAAGGATAACTATCCTTCAAAAGAAACCAGTTTTGGATATTGAAGTTGTCTGGGGTTGCAAAGCTAAACAAATTGTCTGGGGAATTGTGTAAACTCGAAAACCCTTCTCCCCGGGAGACATTAATATAGCAACAATCAACCTAGAAATAGCCAGCCATCACCCTGAGCAGGAAACCCATCCAGCACATGCATAATGTTAATGGCCCATCCAGCCCACATGGAAACCCGGCCTAGGCAGACATTGCAAATACCAAAGCTAATTTTTTCTGATCGAGAAACAAATTCAAAAGATCAACACATCTGAGACAGGTTACCATTAATAGGCCTGCCAAAATATGACAAAGCGATATCGAGCCCGCCAAAATTAAAACAAAGAATCGGGGCTGATTTGGTGCGTAGATTAGAATGGCTCCAAAAATATAACTGGGGCCCGGTTTTTAGCGGGAGCGAGCAGGCATTCATCTATTCGAAGAGGGGAAAGACAGAGAAAGACCACCGCAACAGTTTATGCAGCTCTTCTGAGCACCAACATCACCAACCTCGACGACACTCCTGGGCCACATTGCCCTGCTACCGAAAGAAGAAGGAAGAACATCATCACGGCAGAAAGCAGCTCCCACTAACTTCGGACATCGTCATCACGGTAACAACTAACCACAGCCAACGTGGTAACATCGAAAGCACCGCGATCGACCAATTCCAAAACCAAAACTCCTCAAGATGAAACCGAAGATTCGAAAGTTTCCACTCTACAATCTAGGCCTAGCTACCAACAGGTGAAACATTACTTAAAGAGACTTTAAAACGTATCGCTGACGGAAGAAAGTGGGTACTCACCCCATAAGTCCAATACGCGCCCTACCGCATCAGAGGACACTACCCAACTAAAGACTACGCAGTCAGAAGTCCTCTACGATGTTCGGTGTACAGCAAGCAGAGCCTACAGAGTCCAGCGAACCCCGAAATCGCAAACCACCGCCAACGGATAATAAAGGATTGGTGAGCATGATCCCTGTTTGCCCTGGAGTTTAACCTCGTCAGAGTTAGGCACTAGGAGGTAGGAGGTGTTTTATTTTCTGTAACTCCTTTTGAATGTGTGATGAAGTGTTCTTTATTCTAGTCATTTCAAGCTTGACATTGTACTTTTCTTGTCTGTAATAAAATCGAAGTTCTTTGCACCAAAACCAGTTGTCTCTTGCACTTTGTCACATCCCCAAATCAATCAAAGTCTAGAACCCAGGGAGTGGGAGCGATTCAAACCGCTCAGAAGGTCAGAGGTGAACATGACCCCACAGACCACCCCCGTCAGATTAGAGCGCTTGCTTTGCAAGTCTTGTGTCAGGCATGTGGACAATGTGGCCCACCCAATGGAGCTGGTCGAGTGTGGTCAGTGCTTCGATGCTGGGGATGTTGGCCTGGTCGAGAACATTGATGTTGGTGCGTCTATCCTCGCAGGACATTTGTAGGATCTTGCGGAGACATCGTTGTTGGTATTTCTCCAGCGATTTGAGGTGTCTACTGTTATATATGTATACTTGTATTTACTCTGTACAGCCACCAGAGGGCTCATCCACTGGAGACCCAAGGGATCCCATAATCGCTTGGGAGCACAGGTATTTAAGGAGGCTTCACAGGTTGGAGAGGCACTCTGGAGACCTGCAATAAAAGACTACGGTCACACTTTACATTGAACTCACAGTGTTCAGTCTGACTCTTTATCCATACACAACAACTGGCGACGAGATACAGATAGCGAAGCCAAAGATGCAGAGAACAGTGGACATCCTGGAGAAATTCTCGGAGGGAGAGATTTGGAAACATTTGTGGTGCGACTCGACCAATACTTCGTGGCCAACGAGCTCGATGGGGAAGAGAATGAAGGGCGATCCTCCTCACCTTCTGTGGGGCACCAACGTATGGCCTCATGAAGCTTCTGGTCACTCCAGCGAAACCCATAGAGAAATTGTATGGCAATTTGTGCACACTGGTCCGAGAGCATTTGAACCCAAAGGAAAGCATTCTGATGGCAAAGTACCGGTTCTACACTTACAAAAGGTCTGAAGGCCAGGAAGTGGCAAATAATGTCGCCGAGCTAAGACGCCTTGCAGGTCATTGCGAATTTGAAGGACATTTGGAGCACATGCTCAGAGACTTTGTCGTACTTGGCATTGGACATGAAACCATACTTCGCAAACTTTTGACTGTAGAGACCCCACCTTGAGTAAGGCCATAGTGATAGCCCAGGCGTTCATTGCCACCAGCGACAACACAAAGCAAATCTCTCAGCACACAAGTACTGCTACAAGTACTGTGAACAAAGTAATGTTGTTTTTGAATCGTAATATACAGGGCAGGTCACACATTCCTGCAGCTACACGACTGCAGATGTCTCAGAGTCCACCATCAAGGGTGATGAATGCAAGGCCATTAACACCTTGTTGGCGCTGCGGGGGTGATCATCGTTTCCATTCATGCCGATTCAAAGAGTACGTTTGCAATGGAGTGTGCAGGTGAGCTGAAAAACCTGTTAAACCTGCAAACCACCATGTTGCAGAGGAGGACAGATCCAAGGAGGATCATGATGAACCAGATAGAGGAGGCAGAGGTACATGGGGTGCACACATTCACCACTAATTGTCCCCCGATAATGCTGAATGTTGAACTAAATGGACTCCCGGTGTCAATGGAGCTGGACATGGGCATGAGCCACTCCATCATGGGCAAAAAGACTTTCAGAAGGTTGTGGTGCAACAAGGCCTCAAGGCCAGTCTTAACTCCAGTTCGCACGAAACTAAAAACTTACACGAAAGTACTGATTCCTGTAATCGGCAGTGCTACCGTAAAGTTCTCCTATGATGGAGCGGTGCACAAGCTACCACTCTGGGTGGTACTGGCCGATGGTCCCACGCTGCTCGGCAGGTGCTGGTTGGGAACGATACGCTGGAACTGGGATGACGTCCGAGCGCTATCGCCCACTGACGACACTTCATGTGCCCAGGTCTTAAACAAATTTCCTCCGCTGTTCGAACCAGGTATCGGGAAATTCCAAGGAGCAAAAGTGCAGATCCACCTAATTCCGGGGGCGGGGCCCATCCATCACAAGGCGAGAGCAGTATTGTACATGATGAGAGAAAGGGTAGAGATCGAGCTCGGCCGGCTGCAAAGAGAGGGCATCATTTCCCCGATCGAGTTCAACGAGTGGGCCAGTCCTATTATCCCAGTGCTCAAGGGAGACAGCACCGCAAGAATCTGTGGCGATTACAAAGAAACTATCAATCGTTTCTCCCTGCAGGACCAATACCCACTACTAAAGGCCGACGACCTCTTTGCAACCCTGGCAAAGACGTTCACGAAGCTGGATCTGACTTCAGCCTACATGACGCAGGATCTGGAGGAATCATTGAAGGCCCTCAGCTGCATCAACACGCACTAAGGTCATTTTGTTTATAACATTTGGAATCCGATCGGCGGCGGCGATATTCCAGAGAAACACGGAAAGCTTACTGAAGTCGGTCCCGCACACTGTGGTCTTCCAGGACGACATCTTGGTCACAGGTCGGAACACAGTCGAGATCTGCAGAAACTGGAGGAGGTTCTTATTCGACTCAGCCATGTGGGGCTCAAGTTAAAAAGCTCGAAATGCATTTTCTTGGTGCCTGAAGTGGAGTTGCTGGGAAGGAGGATTGCGACGGACAGCATCAGGCCCACCAACGTGAAGATGGAGGCAATCGAGAACGCACCGAGGCCACACAACGTGACGGAGCTGCGGTCGTTTCTGGGACTACTGAACTACTTTGGCAACTTCTTACCGGGTCTCAGCACACTGTTAGAACCACTGCATGTCTTACTATGAAAAGGGGACGAATGATTTGGGGCAAAAGCCAAGAAAATGCCTTTGTAAAAGCGAGAAAATTGTTATGCTCAAACAAATTGTTGTATGATCCATGTAAGCGTTTGGTACTAGCATGTGATGCGTCGGCATATGGCGTCGGGTGTATATTTCAACAAGCTAATGATTTTGGAAACTGTAACTGGTTGCTTATGCATCCAGGAGTCTGTCTAAGGCTGAGAGAGCCGACAGCATGATTGAGAAAGAAGCGTTAGTGTGTGTTTATGGGGTAAAGAAAATGCATCAATACCTGTTTGGACTAAAATTCGAATTGGAAACTGACCATAAACCACTTATATCCCTGTTCTCTGAGAGTAAAGGGATGAATACCAATGCATCGGCCCGCATCCAGAGATGGGCGCTCACGTTGTCCTCATACAACTACACCATCCGCCACAGGCCAGGCACAGAAAACTACGCCAATGCTTTCAGTAGGCTGCCATTGCCCACCATGTGGGTGGAAATGGCGCAGCCCGCAGATTTAGCCATGGTTATGGAAGCATTTGAGAGTGAGCAATCACCCGTCACTGTCCGACAGATCAAAACCTGGACAAGCCAGGACCCCTTATTATCTCTTAGTCAAAAGCTGTGTGCTCCACGGGAGCTTGTCCAGTGTCCCAGTGGAAATGCAGGAAGAGATAAAGCCATTCCAGCGGCGCAAAGATGAAATGTCTATACAGGCAGACTGCCTTCTGTGGGACAATCGAGTAGTGGTCTGCAAGAAGGGCAGAGGCACCTTCACCAATGACCTCCACAGTACCCACACAGGCATCATAATGATGAAAGCGATAGCCAGATCCCACGTGTGGTGGCCCGGTATCGATGCGGACTTAGAGTCCTGCATTCACAGATGTAATACATGGTCGCAGTTAAGCAATGTACCCAGGGAGGTGCCGCTAAGTCTATGGTCTTGGTCCTCCAAACTGTGGTCTAGGGTACATGTCGACTATGCAGGCCCGTTCTTGGGTAAAATGTTCCTTGTGGTTGTAGATGCGTACTCCAAAT
This sequence comes from Pristiophorus japonicus, assembly GCF_044704955.1. Taxonomy (NCBI): domain Eukaryota; kingdom Metazoa; phylum Chordata; class Chondrichthyes; family Pristiophoridae; genus Pristiophorus; species Pristiophorus japonicus. The sequence continues at coordinate 112,738,551 of NC_091982.1, read as the reverse complement.
GGATCGAATGTGAGATAATGTTGGCTAGCACGTCCACTCCCACTACTGAAAGCCTGCGGGCCATGTTTGCCACACACGGCCTACCCAATGTCCTGGTGAGCGACAACGGACCATGTTTTACCAGTGCTGAGTTCAAAGAATTCATGAACCGTAGAGGGATCAAACATGTCACATCTGCCCCGTTTAAACCAGCGTCCAATGGTTAGGCAGAGAGAGCAGTGCAAACCATCAAGCAAGGCTTGAAGAGGGTAACTGAAGGCTCACTGCAGACTTGCCTATCCCGAGTCCTGCTTAGCTACCGCACGACACCCCACTCACTCACTGACATCCCACCTGCTGTACTGTTCATGAAAAAAGCATTTAAGACAAGGCTCTCGTTAGTTCACCCTGATCTGCATGAACAAGTAGAGAGCAGGCGGCTTCAACAAAGTGCATACCATGACAGCGTAAATGTGTCACGCGAGATTGAAATTAATGATTCTGTATTTGTATTAAATTATGGACAAGGTTCCAAGTGGCTTCCCGGCATTGTCGCAGCCAAAGAGGGGAGCAGGGTGTTTCGAGTCAAACTTTCAAATGGACTCATTCATCGGAAACACTTGGACCAAATCAAACTCAGATTCACGGACTATCCTGAGCAACCCACCTTGGACTCTACCTGGTTAGATCCCCCAACACACACACCAGTGGCAACCGGCACCACGGTTGACCACGAAGCAGACCCCATCATCCACAGCAGCCCAGCAGGGCCCAACACACCAGGCAGCCCAGCAAGGCCAGCTGCACAGCAGCCCAGCGAGGGCCCAACAAATGATTCAACAACACCAGCTTTCACACCGAGATGATCAACCAGGGGAAGAAGGGCTCCAGATTGACTCACATTGTAAATAGTTACACTATTGACTTTGGGGGGGAGTGTTGTTATATATGTATACTTGTATTTACTTTGTACAGCCACCAGAGGGCTCATCCCCTGGAATCCCAAGGGATCCCATAATCCCTTGGGAGCACAGGTATTTAAGGAGGCTTCACAGGTTGGAGAGGCACTCTGGAGACCTGCAATAAAAGACTAAGGTCACACTTTACTTTGAGCTCACAGTGTTCAGTCTGACTCTTTCTTCATACACAACATCTATTGTATATGGTCCACATCTCTGAGCCATACAGGAGGGCAGGTATCACTACTGCCCTGTAGACCATAAGAACATTCAGGAACCAAATGAGAAAATTTCACTTTTCATGAGATTTTCCTGCAAAATGCATTAAATTTCCCCCCCCCTTCAGGAATATTGTGAGATCCCATATTTCAATCCTCGATTTTGGTGATCTCACCAATTGTATAGCTCTAGTAACCTCCAGCCCACTAATTGACAGCATGTTAAAAACTTATCCCACCACATTGTGGCTGTCACAATCCAGATCGATCACCAAGAGGAGCTAAGTGTCAGGAATCGGGCCTGCACTTTTTGTGTATTCCAGATTCATTGGAGAGCGACTACCAGCTGAGCAATCAGCAAAGGAGCTATCCCAGCATGCTCAGCTCTTCAGAGCAGCAGCTCAAGTCAGCAATCTCTCATCTGCTGAAACTTTCTCCTGCTTAAAACAACAAGCTATTCTGGAATCTACACCTGTTTTGGTGTGGTATTGCCTTTTGAACCATACTAACCATAGAATGCTATTATCAGAGCTTTTTGAGATTATAATTAGCAGAATAGATAAGGGGGAACCAGCGGATTTGGTATATTTGGATTTTCCGAAGGCATTCGATAAGGTGCTACCTCTGTCATCCAGATACTGTACGCGGACAACGCCTGCGTCTGTGCACATTCAGAGGCTGAACTCCAGGTCTTCATCAGCATCTTCTCCGAGGTGTACAAAAGCAGTAACCTTACGCTAAACATCCATACGACAAAGGTCCTCCACCAACCTGACCCCGCCACACTTCACTGCCCCCCAGTCATCAAGATCCACGGCGCGGTCCTGGACAACATCGACCACTTTCTATACCTCGGGAGCCTATTATCAGCAAGGGCAGACATAGACCATGAGGTTCAACACCGCCTCTAGTGCGCCAGCGCAGCTTTCAGCTGCCTGAGGAAGAGAGTGTTTGAAGATCAGGCTCTGAATTCTGCCACCACGCTCATGGTCTATGGGGCTGTAGTGATACCCACCCTCCTGCATGGCTCAGAGACGTGGACCATATACAGCAGGCACCTCAAATCGCTGGAGAAATACCACCAACGATGTCTCCACAAGATCCTGCAAATTGCAAATCCCCTGAGAGGACAGACGCACCTAAGTGGAGGAAGAGCATCCAGGAGGGTGCTGAGCACCTCGAGTCTCATCGGCGAGAGCATGCAGAAAACAAGCGCAGGCAGCGGAAGGAGTGTGTGGAAAACCAGGCTCCCCACCCACCCTTTCCTTCAACCACTGTCTGTCGCACCTGTGACAGAGACTGTAATTCCCGTATTGGTCTGTACAGCCACCTGAGAACTCACTTTTGGAGTGGAAGCAAGTCTTCCTCGATTTCAAGGGACTGCCTATGATGATGATGATGACACAAGAGATTATTAAACAAAATTAGGGCTCATGGGATTGGGGGTAACATACTAGCATGGATTGAGGATTGGTTAATGGACTGAAAACAGAGAGTGAGAATAAACGGGTCATTTTCGGGTTGGCAGGCTGCAACTTGACCTAAGGGAGCAAAGATGAGGGCTGTACAAGGGGAGCAGCCGGGGAAAAAGAGAGTAATTGTTTTAATAGGAACTAGGACATCAAAGGTGGTGGTGAGGGTGTAAGGGGTTCCCGGGGAGTGTTGTTGTGCCATTGGGTGTCTCTCTCTGGGCTTCTGCCCTCACAGCTTATGCCTGGCCTGTGAGGTACCCTGAGTGCTGCAAGAGCACCCCTGGAGAGACTGTGTCCACAGCTTATTAAGGGGGTTTTGAGACTCGTGCATCCCCACAGCTTATGCCTAGCCTGTGAGGCACCTGTGAGTGTCAAACACTCCTAACCCCTTCTTCCCGAGCCTGTGACACACAGTTGAGCGTTTTCGAGGCGCTCCTAGCTTCCCTTACACTGTCCTGACATAAGACTCATGATCAGGAGATGTAATACAATAGAACTGAGACAAGGTGATTCCAAGAGGAACTTAGGCTTCCAATTTATTTGACAAAGTGTATCTCAACAAACAGCAATACAACAACAAAACAGCTGTTCCTGTTATCACCTCCTCCACATGATTTGCCGTAATAACTTTAAAACAAGATTTGCATCTTTTATTTCTCACTCTCGTGGGAAGTCGTGTAGGTATGGGACTCGTTGATTCATGCACATAGTGATTGATGTCTGTGTTACCAACAAAGGATACGTTTGGTTTTGAAACCCACAGGTCTGAGACATTCAGTTGGTTTCATAGTGAATATGAGTTGATTTTGATGACATCAGTATGTGTGGGAAGGGCCTGTGCCCTACTTAGGAGATGTCATCAACGGGAATCACTTTGTTTATATGTCAAGCACCATTGGCTTCATACGAGGGCACTGGTTTTCATGGAAAAACTTTCACTGTGGACTTAAGTCATTATCCTGGCCAATATTCATCCCTCAAACAATGCCAACAAAAACAAATTATCTGGTCATTATCACATTGCTGTTTGTGGAACCTTGCTGTGCACAAATTGGCTGACGCACTTCCTATTTTATAATAGTAACTACACTTCAAAAGTAGTTTATTGGCTGTAAAGTAATTTGTGACTTGAAGTCATGAAAGGTGTTTATGTAAATGCAATGTAAGAAGCATGATTAAGAAGTTTGCAGATGATACAAAAATTGGCTGTGTGTTTGATAGTGAGAAGGAAAGCTCTCGACTGCAGGAAGATATCGATGGACTAGTCAGGTGGGCAGAAAAATGGCAAATGGAATTCAATCTACAGAAGTGCAATTGGAGAGAGCTAACAAGGCAATGGAATACACAATAAATGGTAGGATACTGAGAAGTGTAGAGGCACAGTGCATGTCCACAGATCCCTGAAGGTAGCAGGACAGGTAGATAAGGTGGCTAAGAAGACATACCTTTATTAGCTGAGCAGGGAGGCTATGCTGAAATGTATAAACCACTAATTAGGCCACAGCTAGAGTACTGCGTACAGTTCTGGTGACCACATTACAGGAAGGATGTGATTGCACTAGAGAGGGTACAGAAACATAGAAATATAGAAAATAGGTGCAGGAGTAGGCCATTCGGCCCTTCGAGCCTGCACCGCCATTCAATGAGTTCATGGCTGAACATGCATCTTCAGTACCCCATTCCTGCTTTCTCGCCATACCCTTGATCCCCCTAGTAGTAAGGACTACATCTAACTCCTTTTTGAATATATTTAGTGAATTGGCCTCAACAACTTTCTGTGGTAGAGAATTCCACAGGTTCACCACTCTCTGGGTAAAGAAGTTTCTCCTCTTCTCGGTCCTAAATGGCTTACCCCTTATCCTTAGACTGCGACCCCTGGCTCTGGACTTCCCCAACATCAGGAATATTCTTCCTGCATCTAACCTGTCCAAACCTGTCAGAGGAGATTTACGAAGATGTTGCCGGGACTGGAGAATTTTAGCTATGAGGAAAGATTGGATCGACTGTGGTTGTCTTCTTTGGAACAGAGGAGGCTCAGATTTAATTGAGCTGTATAAAATTGAGGGACCTAGATAGAGTGGCAAGGAAGGACCAATTTCCCTCAGCAGAGGAGTCAATAACCAGGGGGCATAGATTTAAAGTAATTGGTAGAAAGATTAAAAGGGCATTGAGGAGAAATGTTTTCACCCAGAATGGGGTGGAACTCACTACCCGAAAGGGTGGTAGAGGCAGAAATCCTCATCATATTCAAAATGTATTTGGATATTACCTTGAAGTGCTGTAACATGAAAGGCTACGGACCAAGAGCTGGAGAGTGGGATTAGGCCGGATAGTTCTTTTTCCACCGGTACAGACACAATGGACCGAATGGCCACATTCTGTACCATAAACTTCTATGATTTTATGGTAAGTTCTTTCTTCACACAACAGTGCTAAAGTCAGCACTCTTTCCAAGCTCAGACTACCCCAGCTTCTGCTGGCATTTTGCCGAGAACATATGGTTCATGTGAACGCACCTAAAACAAATGAACCATTGCAGCCTGTGTGGGCCATGGCTCAGTGGTCGTACTCTCACCTCTGAGTCAGAAGATTCATGGATTGAATTCCCACTTCAGAGACTTGAGCACAAAATCTAGGCTGATGCTGCAGTGCATCACTGAGGGAGTGCTGCACTGTTGGAGATGCCTTTAGGCGAGTTCTCCCTGGTGTCCGGGACAACACTTACCCCTCAACCAACATCACTAATACAGATTATCTGGTCATTTATCTCATTGCTGTTTGTGTGACTTAGATGTGTAAATTGTTTACCGCATTTCCTACTTTACAACAGTGACTACAATTCAAAAGTACTTAATTGTGAAGTGCTTTGGGACATCCCACGGTTGTGAAAGGCGCTATATAAATGTAAGACTTTCCTTCTTCAGTCTAGGCCTTCTGATCAGTGTTATTTTAATGTTGGTGGCAACCCATTTGAAGTGAATGGTTTGCCGATGGTTAAAATTAACACCGATCCTAAAATTTAGCCTGGGGGGTCTCTGAAAATAAAGCAAATGTGCTCAATATAATTATTGCTGTCAATGAGAGTTCTGCTTATAAAGTACTAATTGATGTTGTGTTCTGTTACAACACAGTAAATCAGGGATATCCAACCTGCAGCCCATGGGCTACACGTGCTCCTCACTCCTTGGGAACCCACCTTTAGAAGCCGAGGTACCTTAATCCTACTTGTGTGAATGGAAGAAACATGCCAGAGATGTGGAGGAAAAGAAGAGAACGAAAGAGACATGAGAGAAGGACAAGAGAGATATCAGAGAGAAGAGGAGGATGAATGAGAAATGGTGGGAGAGCAGGACAGAGAGACACACCGGAGGGGACAGCACAGGAGAGCAGAACTTGGCAGGGAAAATGAGAGGCACATAGCACGGGAGAGCCTGACAGGGGAGAGTGAGAAAGACGTGGGAGGGGATAGTACAGGAGAACAAAACAAAGGTGGCGTGGGTGGGACAGGAAAGGAGAGACATTGTAATAAAAAAATACAACAGGGAAAAAATTAAAAAGACAAAGAGAATGAATAAAATTAGTAATACACATTATTTTCCCATCTTTAGAATCAGTGACTTCCTCTTTCGTCCCACAGCAACTTACACAATGACTAACCAGAATTCATTTGAAGTCATTCTTTTGAAGGTCTTGACTGACTCACCGGAATAATTTTCACGGCCAGCATTTAGGTTACTTCTAATGTTTTTGGGTCATCCAGGTATCTGACATACATAGAAACTTATCAGCTTGCTTGCCAGAAAATTCAGAAATCAACACAAGGAGAGTTTGCCTGTTATGGAGTGTATAGAGACAGACTGAAACTATTATCTATTATTATTATATACACACATATTATATATATATATATATATGTACACATATACGTCCACATGCATACTTTCCAGAGGGCACTGGACAATAGTTAGGAAAGAGAATCTGGTTCTGATGAAAGGTCATTGAGCTGAAATGCTATCTCTGTTTCTCTCACCACAGATGCTGTCTGACCCGCCGAGTATTTCCAGCATTTTCTGTTTTTATTTCAGATTTCCAGCAACTGCAGTATTTTGCTTTTGTGTACCCATTCGGCCCTGGTTGAGAACTCCTGGTCTGTAAGGATTAGTATTATGCTACATTCATCCCCTTGGCCATCAGAAGAGCTATTCATTATTTTTCTTACAAATAAACCTTCAGCTGATATTTAAAAGAAAGAAAACACGTTAAAAAAACATTCAAACCCCTCACAATGAATTTGTTCAGTATTTTGGTGTCTTTGCTGCTGAATATTTGATCTGCTGTTGGTGCTGCTCAAAAGAACCTTTTCCTTTCTCTCTCGGCCTTCATAGGCCAAACCGTGAGTTCCATTTCCTGTTCAGATGTCAGTCTGTAACTATGAAAATTAATTTGATTCAGTTTCTGTTCATCATTTCAACCCATCTGTCAGCAACATGTAAATAGTGTCCTGGCTAGTAGCCAGCTTTGTTTTGTACTGTCCTTGACTTACTATTGGACAATCATACAGGATTCTAGTTTGTGAATTTTTAAACGCACTTGAAAGATACACCTTTAAACAATCATTGCAACACAATTAGAGGATACACAGTGGGAAAGGGTTCTCCTAAGCTTGGGGTCAAGCCGGACACTGACATTCCATTGAGGAAGTTGATGGAGTCAAGACACAGACACTGAGGAGCTTATGGAAGCCAAAGAGGATGGCCTCAGTTTTGCTGACATTTAGCTAAAAGAACCTTTGGCTTCTGTACTTGATATCACACATAATTTGAGAGAGTAACCTTTAAGCCAATGGAGGAGGCACTGAGGTAGGCCTGGGTGGCATTCATGTGGAAGCTGACCACTTGCTCCCATATTAAACATTTACTCCCTCCACCACTGGCGCACTGTGGCTGCAGTGTGTACCATCTACAAGATGCACTGCAGCAACTCGCCAAGGCTTCTTCAACAGCACCTTCTAAATCCGCAACCTCTATCACCTAGAAAGATAAGGGCAGTGCACGCATGGTAGCATCATCACCTACAAGTTCTTCTCCAAGTTACACACCATCCTGACTTGGAAATGTATTGCCGTTCCTTCAAAGTTGCTGGGTCAAATTCCTGGAACTCCCTCCCTAACAGCACTATGGGAGTACCTTCACCACATAAACTGCAACGGTTCAAGAAGGCGGCTCACCTTCTCAAGGGAAATCAGGGATGGACAAAAATTGCTGGTCTTGGCAGGGCACTCATATTCCAGGAACAAATTTAAAAAATATATTATGTCACCATACAATGGCACGTAGATAGTGAAGAGGAGTGGTCCAAAAATGCACTTGTGGTGTACCCTGGAAGTTACCATGCAAGCAGAGGTGGAAAAGGCTTTGGTAACAATGCAGTGTTTGCATTGTGTCTTGTAAGAGTGGGACCAAGAGAGAGCAATGCCTCAGAGAAGGACTGCAGAGGCTTTAGGGCCCAAATTTTGGCTCGAGTTGCTCCTATTTTTTTGGAGCAACTAATTTAGTATGGAGTATCTTAGAAATCGCAATTCTTGGCATTTAGCTTGCTCCAATTCTAGTTAGTTAGAATAGTTTTGTTTTAGTACAGTTTTTTTTCAAAAGGGTGCGTTACCAGCCACTTACGCCTGTTTTGCAAGTTTAGGCAGCAAAAACTTACTCCAAACTAACTTAGAACAGAGTAAGTGTCGATTTTTTACGCTCAGAAAAACCTTGCCTACATTTTAGAAATTAGGCGCAGGGAGCGAGAGATGGGGGAGGAAGGAAAGTTAGAGGGAAGTTAGGGGATTTTACAAAGCATTAAACACTTCACTTTTACCAATAAAGAGCCATCATCAATAATAAATGATAAATAAACCAAGAAATAAAGAATTACATTTTCCTACCTCACGATCGAAGCAACGGCAGCAGGCATCGAGCTGCGATCTTTCGGCTGTTCGGCCAAGGGATAGGGGTGGCCTGGAAAGCACCGGGAGGACGAGCCAGCCAGCCAGCCAGCCAGCCAGCCAGCCAGACCTTTGAAAGTTTAATTTTTACTTCAAGTATGGGTGCTGCATTATCAACGCCACGGATTATGCAATGGTTCTCCATCAATTCACTGCATAGGAGAGAATTGATTAGAGCTCACCGCACCAGGAACGTCATAGCCCATAGGCTGATGGGCAGGAGGCCTTACCCACGTTGGCAATATCGAGCCAGGCGTGCATACCTGGACATGAGCGAAGCTGATTGTGTCAAAAGGCAGCGTTTCCGCAGAGAAGTTGTCGCTGAGATCAGTGATATGCTAAGAGCAGATTTACAGCCCAGAAGCAGAACGCCGACTGCCTTGTCTGTTGAAGTGAAGGTAACAGCTGCACTTGCTTTCTATGCCTTGAGATCGTTTCAAGCTACAACTGGAGATATGTGCGCCATCTCTCAACGTGCAATACATGCCTGTGTTCACCAGGTCACGGCTGCACTGTATGCGCAGAGGAATGACTTCATCAAGTTCCCAATGACCGGCCATACAATGCATGACAGGGCTCTGGGGTTCTCAAAAATTGTTGGCTTCCCAAAGGTACAGGGCTGCATTGATTATACCCAAATAGCCTTGCGAGCACCTGTGGAGGAAGCCGAGCAGTTCAGGAATAGAAAAGGTTTCCACTCCATTAATGTGCAGCTCATGTGTGACGACAAGCAGCGCATCATATCAATCGATGCAAGAAAACCTGGCAACACCCATGATGTGTTCACCCTACGCGACAGCGTTATATCTGACATGTTTGAGCAGCAGCCAGAAGGGCAGAGGTGGCTACTGGGAGACAAAGGGTACGGCCTCGCCCCCGGCTCATGATGCCCCTACGCATAACACGGACGGAAGCTGACCATCAATACAACATGGCGCACATTGCGACGCGCAACATCATACAGAGGACCATTAGCATCTTGAAACAATGTTTCCGATGCCTGGACCAATCCGGAGGCCATTTGCAATACTCTCCTGAGATTGTCGGTCAGTTCACTGTTGTGTGCTGCATGCTGCATAACTTAGCCATCATGAGGCAGCAGGAGCTGGTAGTGGAGCCAGAAGACCCACATGAGGTGAGAATGCCTGATGATAGTAATTTGGAAGAGCAGGATGAAGATGACGACGACGATCAGGAACGCATGCAAGTGCCTGATGCCAGAGCATGACATCAGAAGAGGGCGGTCCATTGTGCTCCTTTAACGATTGCTCAAGCCTTGTGTCAGCAGCTCATTCGTGAACGCTTCAATTACTGATGCCTGAGGGCTCAGCGACAACTGTTCTGCATGGACATGTTTATTTTTTGGAGTTGTTGCATGTTGTGTTGTTATTGGAACATGATTCAGTTTTAATGCAAAAATATTTTATTGAAAAGTTCACAATGTACTGCAACTTAGTGTAATAAAATATTTGTTGTATCAAACTTTACTTTAACATGACTCTTTAAGATCACTTAAAAACTTTAAGATCATTTATAAACTTGTAAAGTTACAAAAGTTACAAACCAATTTCAATGTGAAAAATCTTACACTCTTAAGATCACTGAAACTTCAAGATCACTTTTTAGGTGCAAAATTAAATAACTTACAAAATGTGAGAACATTTACATTCTAAGATCACTTAAAAACCATAAGATCACTTATAAGTTGTAAAGTTATAAAAGTTACAAAACAATTTCAATTTGAAAAAAGTTATTACAGTTACATCAAGAACAAGAACAAAAGCAGCAAAGAAAGGCTGCGAACATCTCTCATCCACATCTCGGTGAATGTTCACTTCTTCATGGATTGGCGGGCCCTTATTGCAGCAGCTACCTCCATGAGGGCCTGTGCCGTCACTTGCATCCCCTCCCTGATGACCTGTGCCGTCGATTGCACTCCCTCGGACATTCCTTCCCTCATTTCCCGTGCCATTACTGCTATTTCTCCTGTCAGGACCGTTACCTCTTCACCCACTGCACTGACGCTGTCCATGAGTGATCGGGTAAGCTCATTGCTCTCCACACCCAATGCCACAACCTGAGCCGCATCTGTTGCACGCTGCATCTCAGGAGAGCGTGTTTCCAATCTCCTTCTCCTCTGCCTGGGTCTGCCTCGCGCACTGCTCCAGTGGAAGGCGCAGGCTGGGACGGTGGGGCACTGGGTGTTACAGGCGGCTCCACTCCAGTGGAAAACGCAGGCTGGGACGGTGGGGCACTGGGTGTAAAATGCTGCATTACACCACCACCACCAGCACCACTGGGACCCGCAACATCGGAATCTGTGAAACCTTAGAATGTCGGACCAGAACCTATGCAAGTGTTTGAAACACTGATGTCCGTTGATGTGGACTGATACATATTAAATTCAAAAGTCTCCCCTGAAAACCTTTCAGTCAACCCCTGCACCCACCCTTGGTCTGGATCGTCCACATCTGGTTCTTCTGGTTCTTCTTCAGAATTAGCATCATCTTCTGAAAAATATAACAGAACAGTCAAATGGTTAGCAGCACAGAAGGGGGCAGGATGGGTGGCATGAGTAGTCTCAAACATAGCAGGCCAGGCAGCAGGTTGATTTGAAGGGTCACGATGCATTTTCAGGAATTACCCTCTCCCTCACGTGTGGGCCCAACTTGTGCTGTACTGATTGCTTTTCTCCATGTACGACACATCAAAGCAGCTACCCTCTGTTCCAAGGGTGTCAATGGGTGCAGATTTGGTAAACCTCCTCCTGTTCGAGTTTTTTCCCTTTTGTTGTGGGCCAATTTCTTCTGCAAAGATTAAAATACTTTTTACAGAGTGCGTCTTTCTGCAGGGTGGGACATACAGATGGTCACATTTACAATTGAAATTCCATTGAAAAATGAAAATATTACTTACACTAACTAATTGACCATTTCTTTTTACACTGGCTTCCAGATCTCCTGGTATGCACCACTGCGCAGTAATCTTCTGCAACTAGGTTTCTTTGGGTGGCACTTTTATGCGACCTCTGTTGCTGGTATCCAGCTCCTGCCATCTCTGCTCAATGACATTAACTAGTGTCTCCATTTCGTCATGCAAGAAATTCTTCATTCTTGGTGGACGTTGTTCCATTGCTGTATTGAATTGACACTCAGTGATTTTTCAAAACACGCAGTTCTTATTTTGCATGCACCTATGCAGCACCTGTTCTGGAAGTTTAGCAGAAACAAACAGCACTCACTGATTCCAGCAGCTGATTTCTTCCACAGTACTGTTAACGGCACTCCTTCAGGCACAAAAAATCACTCAGAAGGCTTTGCACAGCTCCACACACCCAAAAATCTCTTTTCTGCATGCCCCTTTAAAGATGGCCGATTGCTAATGTTTGTGTGCCATTGCACATGTGCGCATGCTGCAACGCGCATGCGCAACGCTGCCGGCACTCAAACTGACGCTGGGACCTAGCCCCGCCTCCCAGCCAGCAGTGCTTGCTCAGAATAAGAACATAAGAACATAAGAATTATGAACAGGAGTAGGCCATCTAGCCCCTCGAGCCTGCTCCGCCATTCAACAAGATCATGGCTGATCTGGCCGTGGACTCAGCTCCACTTACCCGCCCGCTCCCTATAACCCTTAATTCCCTTATTGGTTAAAATCTATCTATCTGTGACTTGAATACATTCAATGAGCTAGCCTCAGCTGCTTCCTTGGGCAGAGAATTCCACAGATTCACAACCCCCTGGGAGAAGAAATTCCTTCTCAACTCGGTTTTAAATTGGCTCCCCCATATTTTGAGGCTGTGCCTCCTAGTTCTAGTCTCCCCGACCAGTGGAAACAACCCCTCTGCCTCTATCTTGTCTATCCCTTTCATTATTTTAAATGTTTCTATAAGATCACCCCTCATCCTTCTGAACTCCAATGAGTAAAGACCCAGTCTACTCAATCCATCATCATAAGGTAACCCCCTCATCTCCGGAATCAGCCTAATGAATCGTCTCTGTACCCCCTCCAAAGCTAGTATATCTTTCCTTAAGTAAGGTGACCAAAACTGCATGCAGTACTCCAGGTGCGGCCTCACCAATAACCTATACAGTTGCAGAAGGACCTCCCTGCTTTTGTACTCCATCCCTCTTGCAATGAAGGCCAACATTCCATTCGCCTTCCTGATTACCTGCTGCACCTGCAAACTAACTTTTTGGGATTCATGCACAAGGACCCCCAGGTCCCTCTGCACCGCAGCATGTTGTAATTTCCCCCCATTCAAATAATATTCCCTTTTACTGTTTTTTTTCCCAAGGTGGATGACCTCACTCTTTCCGACATTATATTCCATCTGCCAAACCTTAGCCCATTCGCTTAACCTATCTAAATCTCTTTGCAGCCTCTCTGTGTCCTCCACACAACCCGCTTTCCCACTAATCTTTGTGTCATCTGCAAATTTTGTTACACTACACTCTGTCCCCTCTTCCAGGTCATCTATGTATATTGTAAACAGTTGTGGTCCTAGCATCGATCCCTGTGGCACACCACTAACCACCGATTTCCAACCCGAAAAGGACCCATTTATCCCGACCCTCTGCTTTCTCTTCGCCAGCCAATTCTCAATCCATGCTAATACATTTCCTCTGACTCCGTGTACCTTTATCTTCTGCAATAACCTTTTGTGTGGCACCTTATCGAATGCCTTTTGAAAATCTAAATACACCACATCCATCGGTACACCTCTATCCACCATGCTCGTGATATCCTCAAAGAATTCCAGTAAATTAGTTAAACATGATTTCCCCTTCATGAATCCATGCTGCGTCTGCTTGATTGCACTATTCCTATCTAGATGTCCCGCTATTTCTTCCTTAATGATAGTTTCAAGCATTTTCCCCACTACAGATGTTAAACTAACCGGCCTATAGTTACCTGCCTTTTGTCTGCCCCCTTTTTTAAACAGAGGTGTTACATTAGCTGCTTTCCAATCCGCTGGTACCTCCCCAGAATTCATAGAATTTTGGTAGATTATAACGAATGCATCTGCTATTAATTCCGCCATCTCTTTTAATACCCTAGGATGCATTTCATCAGGACCAGGGGACTTGTCTACCTTGAGTCCCATTAGCCTGTCCAGCACTACCCCGCTAGTGATAGTGATTGTCTCAAGGTCCTCCCTTCCCACATTCCCGTGACCAGCAATTTTTGGCATGGTTTTTGTGTCTTCCACTGTGAAGACCGAAGCAAAATAATTGTTTAAGGTTTCAGCCATTTCCACATTTCCCATTATTAAATCCCCCTTCTCATCTTCGAAGGGACCAACATTTACTTTAGTCACTCTTTTCTGTTTTATATATCGGTAAAAGCTTTTACTATCCGTTTTTATGTTTTGCGCAAGTTTACCTTCGTAATCTATCTTTCCTTTCTTTATTGCTTTCTTAGTCATTCTTTGCTGTCATTTAAAATTTTCCCAATCTTCTAGTTTCCCACTAACCTTGGCCACCTTATACTTTGATACTTTGATTTAATTTGGTTTTTAATTTGATACTCTCCTTTATTCCCTTGGTTATCCACGGCTGGTTATCCCTTCTTTTTCACTGGAATATATGTTTCCTAAGCACTATGAAAGAGCTCCTTAAAAGTCCTCCGCTGTTCCTCAATTGTGCCACCGTTTAGTCTGTGTTTCCAGTCTACTTTAGCCAACTCTGCCCTCATCCCACTGTAGTCCCCTTTGTTTAAGCATAGTACGCTCGTTTGAGACACTACTTCTTCACCCTCAATCTGTATTACAAATTCAACCATACTGTGATCACTCATTCCGAGAGGATCCTTTACTAGGAGATCGTTTATTATTCCTGTCTCATTACACAGGACCAGATCTAAGATAGCTTGCTCCCTTGTAGGTTCTGTAACATACTGTTCTAGGAAACAATCCTGTATGCATTCTATGAATTCCTCCTCCAAGCTACCCAGTGTGATTTGATTTGACCAATCGATATGTAGGTTAAAATCCCCCATGATTACTGCCTTTCCTTTTTCACATGCCTCCATTATTCCCTTGATTATTGCCCTCCCCACCGTGAAGTTATTATTTTGGGGCCTTTAAACTACACCCACCAGTGACTTTTTCCCCTTACTATCTCTAATCTCCACCCACAATGATTCAACATTTTGTTCATTGGAGCCAATATCGTCTCTCACAACTGCCCTGATATCATCCTTTATTAACAGAGCTACCCCACCTCCTTTCCCTTCTTGTCTATCTTTCTGAATCGTCAGATACCCCTGTATGTTTAATTCCCAGTCTTGGCCCCCCTGCAACCACGTTTCTGTAATGGCCACCAAATCATATCCATTTGTAATGATGTGTCATCAACTCATTTACTTTATTTCAAATGCTGCGTGCGTTTAGGTAGGGTGTTTTAATACTAGTTTTTAAACCATGATTTTTAGTTTTGACCCCTCCTGCAGCCCCTTTATAGTCAGTGGCCCTTTTTGTTTTTTGTCTTGGGTTTCTCTGCCCTCCACTTTTACTCATCTCCTTTCTGTTTTTTGTTTTTGTCTCCTTTTTGTTTCCCTCTGTCTCCCTGCATTGGTTCCCATCCCCCTGCCATATTAGCGTGGCATTTGCTCCGCCCCCCAGCAGCTTCTGTTGCGCTGCGCTGAGCTGGAAACGGGCCTACAGATATCGGAGAATCGGGAGGTTAATTTTAGGCGCTTTTTGAGTTCTAGAAAATAGGCAGGCCTCTCCGAGGTGCCCATTGGGCCCATTGATTCCAGCAATATTTCTCAGAATATCTTGCTCATATTAGAACAGCAGAACATTTTGGCATTTCATAATAATTTATTTATATAATAGAGGAACTGTGTTCAGAACCAAGGCATTTCGTAGGCCAGATAGAATGAAAAAGAATTAGCAGTAGATCGGATATTTCTCAATTGAAATCCAAGGTGGGGCAGCCTTGTTACACAATGCGTGACACTTCCCATGCTCTGGACACCGGGACTTCTTCAAAAACTTCCAACTAATATTGACTGGCACAACAGTTTCCTGTTGTGATCACATGGGAGGATAAGTGGCAAAGTTGATTCAGCTGGTACAAGTTGAAACTTGTGAAAGGATCCATGATGTCAAAAAAAAGGATCTATGAAGTTGGACGAGATCTGTGCTGGTCAAATTTGGCTGACCAGATTCCTGCCGTCAAGTCTCCGGGCAGAATGTTGTGGGAAATCAGCAGACGTGATCGGTGACGGGTCGGGTGGAAAGTATAATTTTTTACAGCGGGTCAGGACCCAGCTGTCAACCCGCCACCACGTGTCTTTGCCAAATGTCGGGTCTGCTGAGTGCTGAGCAAACCTGACACACGGTGGCTTGTTTACAGCCACTCAAGAATGCTTTTTCCCCAGCTTTTTGATTTTGACAGGTCTCCCAGCGTTTTCCAGGTGTGTCTAGACCTCGTCAGTGAAGCTGAGGCGGCAAGTCACTTGTCAATCTTTCAGCTGATGAGTTGACGGCTTAAAATGTCAAGTCAAAGCTCCCAGCTGAATCAGATATCTTCCCTTCGCCACTAGCTTCTCTAAACTGCGTTTCAACTACAGATTCAGAATGTTGCAAGTCTTTACACAAGTCTCTATCCAGTCTGACCTTATTACATCTCCTACCATTGACAGATCACTTCTGTCATCTCTACTTCAACTGCCATCAATTCCATCAGCACGGTGCCTTTGAAACTATCTCAGCTTGGCCCTCAGAATCCCACCACGATTAGCCCCAACACCAGCATCACCAGGCACACCAGGAGCACCACCAACAACACCAACCTTCTCCGCAATCACCTGATGCTGCACAGGATACAGGGCATCAGCACCCGACCACATTGCTGCCCGGGTGGCCCGGGATGGCCTCACATTGATCAGATTTACTTTACTTGACATTGTACAGTCTGGCTGCCACATGATGCACCACCCCACACCAACACCATAAAGCATCCCTCCAATGCCCAAGTCATTCATTTCACACTCATCACCATTACAGGTTGTACGGTTTTGTCTCACCATTCACTGCAGCTCACTAAGGTACTTCCAAAGTTGCAAAAAAATCTGTCCAAGATTGCAAAGTGTTCAAAATAACGATTTCAATGTTTGACAACACATTAACAGAAACTTTACATGAACATTGTATAAAACACCCAAGTGCCTACCCTTGTGTGTGTATTAGTTGTTATGCTTGCATTAGGATGAGGGTGAGCGGAAGGGATGGCGAGTGAGATAGGGAAGTGATAATGTAGATAGAGAGGGATGGGTGGAGGTGCAAGGTAAGTTGGTGTGAGTAAGGATGTGCAGGAGTAGTGTAGAGAAGGCAGAGTGATGGGGATGTGATGAATGACACAGCAGGATGAGGTTGAGTGTGGCTTTGCAGTAACTTTTCATGATCTACTGAGATAATTGAAAGGTTTGTGCCACTGCAGCCTGGTCCTCCTGACCACATCCCTGCTTGTGCTCTCCTGTGCACTGTGCAACCAGGCTGCCTTGGTCTCCTGGGGAGTTCTCTTTCACCCATTGGAAGGGGAGTAAAGCTCCCTGCATGTTGTGACTCACTCCATATGCATATAGAGGGAGTCCTGGGAGAGCTTGGGTGCAGCTGTGCACCTCTGTGCAGTGAACATAAAAACATAAGAAATAGGAGCAGGAGTAGGCCATACAGCCCCTCGAGCCTGCTCCGCCATTCAATAAGATCATGGCTGATCTGATCATGGATTCAAGTCCACTTCCCCGCCCGCTCCCCATAACCCCTTATCCCCTTATCGTTTAAGACACTGTCTATTTCTGTCTTAAATTTATTCAATGTCCCAGCTTCCACAGCTCTCTGAGGCAGCAAGTTCCATAGATTTACAACCGTCTGAGAGAAGAAATTTCTCCTCATCTCAGTATTAAATGGGTGGTCCCTTATTCTGAGATTATGCCCTCTTGTTCTAGTCTCCCCCATCAGTGGAAATATCCTCTCTGCATCCACCTTGTCAAACCTACTCATAATCTTATACGTTTCAATAAGATCACCTCTCATTAATCCGAATTCCAATGAGTAAAGGCCCAGCCTACTAAACCTTTCCTCATAAGTCAACCCCCTCATCTCTGGAATCAACCTAATGAATCTTCCCTGAACTGCCTCCAAAGTAAGTATATCCTTTCGTAAATATGGAAACCAAAACTGCACAAGTATTCCAGGTGTGGCCTCTACAATACCCTGTATAACTATAGCAAGACTTCCCTGCTTTTATACTCCATCCCCTTTGCAATAAATGTCAAGATTCCATTGGCATTCCTGATCAATTTCTGTACTTGCATACTATCCTTTTATGTTTCCCCCAGGTTCCGCTGTATTGCAGCACTTTGCAATCTTTCTTTATTTAAATAATAACTTGCTCTTTGATATTTTTCTGCCAAAATGCATGACCTCACACTTTCCAACATTATACTCCATCTGCCAAATTTTTGCCCATTCACTTAGCCTGTCTATGTCCTTTTGTAAATATTTTGTGTCCTCCTCACACATTGCTACTGCTTCTTTAATAATGGACTCCAACATTTTCCCAACCACAGATGTTAGGCTAACTGGTATGTAGTTTCCTGCTTTATGTCTACCTCCTTTTTTAAATAGGGGCGTTACATTTGTAGTTTTTCAATCTGCTGGGACCTCCAGGGAATTTTGGTAAATTACAATCAATGCATCCACAATCCCTGCCGCTACTTCTCTTAAGACCCTAGGATGCAAGCCATCAGGTCCAGGGGATTTATCTGCCTTTAGTCTCATTATCTTACTGAGTACCACCTCCTTAGTGATTGTGATTGTGTTAAGTTCATCCCCCCACCCTCACCCCCCCTCCCCCACTCCTGTTGCCCCTTGACTATCCATTGTTGGAATATTATTAGTATCCTTTACCGTTAAGACTGATACAAAATAATTGTCCAGAGTTTCTGTGATCTCCATGTTCCCCATTACTAATTCCGCAGTCTCGTCCTCTAAGGGACCAACATTTACTTTAGCCACTCTTTTCCTTTTTATATACCTATAGAAACTCTTGCTATCTGTTTTTATATTTTGTGCTAGTTTACTTTCATAGTCTATCTTTCCTTTCTTAATCATTTTTTTAGTCATTCTTTGCTGGCTTTTAAAAGCTTCCCAGTCTCTGTCCTCCCACTAGTTTTGGCCACTTTGTATGCCCTTGTTTTTAATTGGATACTGTCCTTTATTTCTTTAGTTGGTCACGGATGGCTCTCTTTTCTCTTATACCCTTTCCTCCTCACTGGAATATATTTTTCTTGAGAGTTGTGAAATATCTCCTTAAATGTACATCACTGTTCATCAACCGTCCTACACTTTAATCTATTTTCCCAGTCCACTTTATCCAACTCTGTCCTCATACCTTCATGGTCTCCTTTATTTAAGCTTAATACGCTGGTTAGAGATCCAACTTTCTCACCCTCCATCTGAATTTGAAATTCAATCATGTTGTGATCACTCATTCCGTCTCTGGAATCAACCTTGTGAACCTTCTCTGAACAGCCTCCAAAGCATATATATCCTTTCTTAAATATGGAAACCAAAACTGCACAAATATTCCAGGTGTGGCCTCTACAATACCCTGTAGAACTGTGGCAAGACTTCCCTGCTTTTATACTCCATCCCCTTTGCAATAAAGGCCAAGATTCCATTGGCCTTCCTGATTACTTGCTGTACCGGCATAGTAACCTTTTGTGTTTCATGCATAAGTACCCCCCAGATCCCGCTGTACTGCAGCACTTTGCAATCTTTCTCTATTTAAATAATAACATGCTCTTTGATTTTTTTCTTTCCAACATTATACTCCTTCTTCCAAATTTTCACCCCCTCACTTAGCCTGTCTATGTCCTTTTGCAGATTTTTTGTGTCCACCTCACACATTGCTTTTCCTCCCATCTTTGTATCGTCAGCAAACTTGGCTACGTTACACTCAATCCCTTCTTCCAAGTTGTTAATATGGATTGTAAATAGTTGGGGTCCCAGTACTGATCCCTGCGGCACCCTACTAGTTATTGGTTGCCAACCAGAGAATGAACCATTTATCCCGGCTCTCTGTTTTCTGTTAGTTAGCCAATCCTCTATCCATGCTAATATATTACCCCCAACCCCGTGAACTTTTATCTTGTGCAGTAATCTTTTATGTGGCACCTTGTCAAATGCCTTCTGGAAGTCCAAATACACCACATTCACTGGTTCCCCTTTATCCACCCTGTTCGTTACATCTTCAAAGAATTCCAGCAAATTTGTCAAACATGACTTCCCCTTCATAAATCCATGCTGACTCTGCCTGACCGAATTTTGCTTTTCCAAAGGTTGAGTGGGTTGGGCCTCTACTCATTGGAATTCAGAAGAATGAGAGGTGATCTTATCGAAACGTATAAGATTATGAGGGGGTTTGACAAGGTGGATGCAGAGAGGATGTTTCCACTGATGGGGGAGACTAGAACTAGAGGGCATAATCTTAAAATAAGGGACCGCCCATTTAAAACTGAGATGAGGAGAAATTCCTTCTCTCAGAGGGTTGTAAATCTGTGGAATTCGCTGCCTCAGAGAGCTGTGGAAGCTGGGACATTAAATAAATTTAAGACAGAAATAGACAGTTTCTTAAACGATAAGGGGATAAGGGTTTATGGAGAGCGTGCAAGGAAGTGGACCTGAGTCCATGATCAGATCAGCCATGATCGTATTGAATGGCAGAGCAGGCTCGAAGGGCCAAACGGCCTACTCCTGCTCCTATTTCTTATGTTCTATGTTCTCCTCACGAGCAGCAACCCAACTGCCCCATTCTACTCTCCGGATGTCCTCCCTGCCTAGCGCGCTCACTGGAGGCTATTCTTACCAACTTCCTTCGCAACGCACTCACTCCTCCCAGCGCTGACCCTGTGACCCTGCCAGCAGATCAGCTATCATCGCCCCTCTCTGCATTTCCCTGCTTATGAACAAGGCCCTTGCCATCCATAATCTTATTGTTGATGATTGCATCAACATCATGGCCTTAACAGAAACTTGTCTGATGATTGATGACACCTTCCTCCTTAATGAAGCCTCCCCATCTGACTATACCTTCCACCACTTGCCCCGCCGAAACCGCCATAGTGGCGGTGCAGCCGTTATCACCAAATACCACCTTGGTCTGTCACCCTACTCCTCTGGCACCTTCTCCTCCTTTGAGCATCTCACCAAGTGCCACCCCTCTCGCCTCTCCTCTAAAATCCTCGTTCTCCACCATCCACCCCCACCCAAGTACAATGCCAAGTTTGCTACCAAGATGTCTTTCCACCCTCTGCCTCTGCTCCAAGCGACTCCTGATCCTTGGTGATGTCAAGCTCCATCTCAATTCCTCAGGCCCTCTCTCCTCTGAGTTCACTGCCGTCCTATCCTCCCATAATCTCTCCCTCCAGATAAACTCACCAACCCATAATCACGGCCACCCCCTTGACCTTGCCATCTCATGTGGCCTTTCTACTCTCAACATGTCAATCACGGAGAATCACTTCTTTACATCTTTTGCCACTCACATTCCCCTTCCCCCTCTAAACCCCACTTCCTTCTGTGTCCGCTCCTGGAAGAAACTCTCCCTCAAGTCACTTTCAATGGTACTTTCAACTTCCCAATTATCTAACATTTGGCTCTCCATTCAACATGACATTTCTGCAGCTGCTGATCAGATCAACCACACTCTCACCTCCATCTTTGATGCCCTAGGCCCCACAAAAACCATTACTCTCTCTCTCCCAAGTTATTCCCCCTAGTACGGTTCTCCTCTCTGCTCCCTTAAGCCCAAGGGATGCAGACTTGAACGTTTATGGTGGACAACTGGTTTAGTCATTCATCGCTAGATCCGGCTGGACCACATAAAGCACTTTGGGGACATGCTCTCCTCGGCCAAAACCGCTCACTATTCCAGGATCATCCTGGAATGGAAAGATAACCCTCAACTTCTCCTCTCCACTACAAACCATTTTATGGAACCCCTCTTCCCTGACCTTTCCACCCTCACCCCCAACAAGTGCGAGGAGCTCATGGACTTCTTTGTCACTATGACCTGGACTAGCATCTTTCTATAGTTTCTCTCATATCTCCCCTCATGCCCTTTCATCGTGTTGATGAGATCCACCACCTGCTGCCTCGGTCCTATTCCCACTGACCACCCAACATCCCATTCTGACCCAATGTTAGCTGGTATTGTTAATGGTTCCCTCTCCTCAGGTACTGTCCGCCCCTTCAAATTTGCCGTCATCACCTCCCTCCTCAAGTAAACAACCTTGACCCCCTCTGCCCTTACAAACTGCCGTCGCATCTCCAACCTCCCTTTCCTCTCCAAAGTCTTTGAACATGTTG
Organism: Pristiophorus japonicus; assembly: GCF_044704955.1. Taxonomy (NCBI): domain Eukaryota; kingdom Metazoa; phylum Chordata; class Chondrichthyes; family Pristiophoridae; genus Pristiophorus; species Pristiophorus japonicus. The sequence continues at coordinate 112,716,547 of NC_091982.1, read as the reverse complement.
TCGCTTCCCAAATCTGTGCCCATCTTTCCCGCAACTCCATGTTCGAATCCCTCCAAACAGGTTTTCGCCTCTGCCACAGCACTGAAATGGCCCTTATCAAAAGTCACAAATAACTGCTGTGTGACCTGTGGTAAACAATCCCTCCTCATCTTTCTCAACCTGTCTGCAGAATTCGACATGAGTAACTGTACCATCCTTCACCAATGCCTCTCCTCCATTGTCCAAGTGAATTGGACTATCCTCGCCTGGTACCATTCTTATCTATCCAGTCATAGCCAGAGAATCACCTGCAATGGCATTTCTTCCCTCTCCCACTCCGTTACCTCTGAAGTCCCTGAAGGATCTATCCTTATTTCTCCTTTACATGGTGCCCATCGGTGATATCATCTGAAAATACAACGTCAGGTTCCACGTGTCTGCAGATGCCACCCAACTCTGCCTCACCACATCTCCACTGTCTCTGATTTGTCACATTGCTTGTCAAACATCCAGTATTGAATGAGAAGATATTTCCTCCAACTAAATATTGGGAAGACCGATGCCATTGTCTTTGGTCCCAGCCACAAACTCCATTCCCTTGCCACCGATTCTATCCCTCTCCCTGGTAATTTTCTGAGGCTGAATCAGACCCTTTGCAACCTTGGTGTCCTATTTGGCCCTGAGATGAGATCCCTAATCCATATCCGCTCAATCACTAAGACTTCCAACTCCATAACATCGCCCCTGCCTCAGCTCATCTGCTGCTGAAACACTCATCCATGACTTTGTTACCTCTAGAATTTACTATTCCAATGCTCTCCTGGCCAGCTTCCCATCTTCCACCCTCGATAAGCTTGAACTTCTCCAAAACTCTGCTGCCCTTAACCTAACGTGCACCCTGTCCCCTTCACCTATCACCACTGTAAAGTCCTTACTCTACAGCATGAAACCACACGAGACACATTCTGGGGACAAGGTCACTCTGTGACCTGCTCTCTTTATTTACAGGATTCCAAAGACGATGACCCTGTGTGGGACCTCCCTTTTTATACCTGTGTGATCAGGTAAGGAGTGTCTCCCACAAGTTCACCCCTTGTGGTCAAGGTGTGCATCTAGGTTGAGTGTATACAGTAATATAGTGGTGTTACATTGTGGTTATCCTAACTCGGATCAAGTCCTGCTCACCCATCACCCCTGTGCTCGCTGACCTACATTGGCTCCCGGTCCAGCAATGCCTCGGTTTAAAAATTCTCATCCTTGTTTTCAAATCCCTCCATGGTCTCACCCCTCCTTATCACTGTAACCTCTTCCAGCCCTACAACACTCCGAGATCTCTGCACTCCTCTAATACTGGCCTCTTGAGCATTGCCGATTTTAATTGCTGCACCATTGGGGGCCGTGCCTTCAGCTGCCTGGCCCTAGGCTCTGGAGTTCTCTCCCTAAACTTCTTTGTCTCTCTTCCACTCTGTCCTCTTTGAAGATACTACCTAAATCCTACCTCTTTGACCAAGCTTTTGGTCACCTGTCCAAATATCTCCTTAACTAAAGCCAGAAAATGCTGGAGATACTCAGCAGGTCAGGCAACATCTGTGCTGAACATCTGTGCTGAGTATTTCCAGCATCTTCTGGTTTTATTTCAGATTTCCAGCATCCTCAGTAATTCGCTAATATCTTCTTATGTGGCTTGGTGTCAAATTTAGTTTGATAAAGCTCCTGTGAAGTGCCTTGGGACATTTTACTGCCCTAAAATGGACGCTGGAACTCCCTACTTAACAGCACTGTGGGAGCACCTTCACCACATGGACTGCAGTGGTTCAAGAAAATGGCTCACCACCACCTTCTCAAGGGCAATTAGGGATGGGCAATAAATGCTGGCCTTGCCGGCGATGCCCCATCCCGGGAATGAATAAAAAAAATAAACAAATGTAAATTGTTGTTGTTGGAGTGTATGGAGGGGGAAAAAGAAAAAAAATGAAAAGAATTTAGTTTGAAAAGCTCAGAGCAAAATCAAGTTTTTAACTTTTTAAAGGGCGTGTTTATTTGTAACACCTAAAGCTCTGATTGGGTCCCCTTGGTCACAAGACCTGATTGGTCCCGTTGGAGGATAAGACATACCCAGCAGTTTCTCTGGAATGTGTAATTAGAACTGCGTTGCCTACGTAATCAATGACTTTGCAAAGTGTAATTCGAACCATTCTGACTGCTGACTCCAGACAGTACAGAGCTCACTTGGAACAGACAGGGTTCACTCTCATGAGTTAAGACCTTCTCCCACACTCAAACAAGTTCCTGCCCCCATCCTTCACGACCCAAGTTTCTGACATTTACCTCCCGTCCAAGCGCCTGTCCTTCTTCCCCAGCCCAAGTTCCTGACCTTTCCCCAGTGCCCCCCACCCCCCTCCACCCCGGGTTCCTGGCCTTTTCCCCCTGCCCAAGTTCTCCCCCCCCCCACAGATTCATGACCTTCTCCCCCAACAAGTTCCTGATCTTACCTCCACCCGCCCCGCCATAGATGTGGCATAGTGTGTGAGTCATGGATTGTTAACAAGTTTATTGGGTATGAAGTGAATAGTGACAGTGTCGTGACTTCCGGATTTCATCCACTCCAATGATGTCACTTGCCACGCACACAGCGAGCTTTCCGAGAAATCAACTAGGTGTAGGGCGAGGAGATGGAGAACGTGGTGCTGGTGTAAAGGGGGTGGGGTTGGAAGAACATGATCTGTCTTACCATCTGGATCACGTTCACGCTCTCAACCCTGCCTTTAGACCTGGATCATGTTCTTCCTCCATCCCCACTGGGTTCTCTGTGCTCCTTACCACTCCCCTCCCCAACCGAATTCCTCCTCTCCCCAAGTTCCCTCTCTCTCTCTGCCGCCTCCCAGTCTCTCTCTGCCCCTCTCTCCTCCAGTCTCTCTCTCTCTCTCTCTCTGCCCCTCTCTCCCCCACTCTCTCTCCCCCACTCTCTTTCTCTTCAGTCTCTCTCTCTGACTCTCTTCTGACTGTCTCTCTCTTTTACCCCAGTCTGTCTCTCTCTGACTCTCTTCCCCAGTCTTTCTCTCTTTCTGACTCTCTCTCTCCTCTGCTCTCTCCCCCACTCTTATCTGCCCCGCTCTCGGCCCATTCTCTGCCCCATATCTCTCTCTCTCTCTCTCTCTCCCCCACTCTCTCTCCCTCTGACTCTCATTCTGATTCTCTCTTTGCCCCAGTCTCTCGCTTTCTGATTCAATTACCCAGTCTCTCTCCCTCTCTGATGCTCTCTCCCCCTGTCTCTCTCTTTCTCTCTCTCTCTCTCCCCCAGTCTCTCTCTCCCATTCTGCCCCAGACACTCTCTCTCTCTGACTCTCTCCCCACTTTCTCTCTCTCTCCCAGTCTCTCTCTGCCACCAGTCTCCCTCTCTCTCTCCCCACTCCCTCTCTCTCTATGCTCCCAGTCTCTCTTTCTCTGCCCCAGTCTCTCTCTCTCCCCCCATTCTCCCACTCTCTGCCCCAATCCCCCTCTCTCTCCACCAGTCTCTCTCTCTCTGCCCCCAGTCTTTCTCTCTGCATTCAGTCTCTCTCTCTCTCTTCCCCCCCCCAGTCTCTCTCTTTCTCTCTACCCTCAGTCTTGCTCTCTCTCTGCTCCCAGTCTCTCTCTTTCTCTCTGCCCCCAGCCTCTCTCTTGCCTCCCCCCTCCCCCCAGTCTCTCCCTCTCTCCCCCAGTCTTTCTCTCTCCTTCAGTCTCCCTCACTCTCCCCCAGTCTCTCACTCTCTCCCCCAGTCTCCCTCACTTTCCCCCAGTCTCCCTCTCTCTGCCCCAGTCTCCATCTCTCTCCCCCAATCTCTCTCTCTCTGCCCCAGTCTCCCTCTCTCTCCCCCAGTCTCTCACTCTCTCCCCCAGTCTCCCTCACTTTCCCCCAGTCTCTCACTCTCTCCCCCAGTCTCCCTCTCTCTCCCCCAGTCTCTCACTCTCTCCCCCAGTCTCCCTCTCTCTCCCCCAGTCTCTCACTCTCTCCCCCAGTCTCCCTCACTGCCCCCCCCACCAGTCTCTCTCTCTCTGCCCCAGTCTCCCTCTCTCTCCCCCAGTCTCTCACTCTCTCCCCAAGTCTTCCGCTCCCTCCCCCAGTCTCTCTCTCTCTCCCCCAGTCTCTCTCCCTCTCCCCCAGTCTCTCACTCTCTCCCCCAGTCTCTCTCTCTCTCCCCCAGTCTCTCACTCTTTCCCCGAGTCTCCCTCACTTTCCCCCAGTCTCTCACTCTCTCCCCAAGTCTTCTGCTCCCTCCCCCAGTCTCCCTCTCTCTCCCCCAGTCTCTCTCCCTCTCCCCCAGTCTCTCTCTTTCTCCCCCAAATGTGCTCTCTCTCTGCCCCAGGGAAGTAAAGAGATCACAATAATCAAAAAACACTTGCACATTCTGCATTGCGTCTTACTATTTTACCAACAAACTCTGAAAAAGGTTACCATTCATATGCAAGCTCAGTGCTAAGATGAATATTGAGATCACAGTGTTCCTTACTCATTTCTTATTTATTAATCAGAAATTGCATTAACCATATCTGGATTCACAATTAGCCAATTAACCACATGTGGCTAATGAATTGGACATCACAAAGTATAGGGCGGGATTTAAAAAGCCAGACAGGAGAGCTTTGAGAAAGTAAAGCTGTGGCAATGAGGATGTGGTTGAGGTAGGAACATAGGTGAGTGATGCTGTAAAGGTGGAAAGAACCATTTGAAATGTTGGGAAATACCCACATTGTTTCACATACTATTTCTGCTGTGTCATCTTGCACACAGAAATTATAGGGTGCATGAATATATTGAAAGGAGAAATTGCATATCTTGTCCAACTTCCTGCGTTGTCTGTGGAAATACCAAAGCTGGGCAGGATAGGACAAGACAGGGGAAAGAAGACAAAATCCCGTTTCATTTTCCTGGGACAAGGTTAATTGGCTATGAGACATAAAACCAAGGTCCTGCTTTTCCGAGGTCTGCTCTCTCAGGTGGACGCAAAAGATCCTATGGCACTATTTCAGAGAAGAGCAGGGGAGTTATCCCCAATGTTCTCGCCAATATTTATTCCACAGCCAACACCTAAAAACAGATGATCTGGTCATTATTGCATTGCTGTTTGTGGGACTTTGCTATGTACAAAGTGAATGCTGTGTTTCATATATTACAACAGTAACTCCATTTCAAAAGTACCCAATTGGCTGTAAAGCGCTTTGGGATGTCCTGAGATCGTGAAAGGGACAATATAAATGCAAATCTTTCTTTATGTAAGATGGGCTCCCGGTGGGATTTGCACCACCCAGAGGGAGCCTGCTAGTGCTGAGGTGGAAACGGAGGCAGCGAGGGACTTAAAAAGGGGTGAAAGATCCCTGAAGATGACAAGAACAGCAGCATTATAGGCTGAGGCAGAGACCAAGGTCTACAAAAGTAAATGCATGGGCCCTCTTCCTCCGTCTGTGGATATCGGAGCAGTCACCTTACTACACCAGGCGGTTGTGAGCTGCACTGTTAACAGAGGTGAACAGGAGGGGAACAGACTGGGCAGCCAGGCCCTGCCCTCCCTGCCAAACAGCAGGTGCGGAAGGGAAAGCCAATGCCGATCCCGGCAGGTGGGTAGGAAAAGGAAAATCGAGGTCGGGATGGGGAGCCAACTAGTCAGCCACACCATCCCATTTTCCCACTGTTTCCAGTCCCATCCCACCTGACTTCAGCTAGGGTATCAGTAGAAAATCCAGCGTGTTAGAACCGAAGCTGCAGGTATAAATTACATCCCATCAATTGTAATGCAGGAGAAAAACCTAAAGTATACAAAAGCAAGTTTGCAACAGTGAGAACTTACTGACGGGGATGTGAGTGGAGAGAACAAGATTTAATTTCCAGTTGTGGTTGAGCTCGTAAATTTGTCCCTCCACCCCAGAAGATTTTGATTTTTGCCAGTCTATTTTGCGGCCGACTATAATTTCGACAGGTATTTTGAATTTGAAAATAATGTCAGTTGCAGGGATTTCTATATTTTTTTACAAGATCCAGTTTCTTTCACCGAGAATCTACTGCCAGACTTGTCATGTTCATTTGTTAACTGAAACCTTTCACAATACCCACCTATAATATCCCAACCACCACTACATTCTAGATTCACGAGATAAAATTGCCACACTATCACATGTCCCTGTTCGGTTTCCCATGGCAGCCCAGAGTTTCTGTTGATTTAACTGTTTTATTTTTAAGTAGCTTTAGAAGGGGTAACATGGAATCAAGTTACAATGAAGAGGCACATCCAAACATTGATCGTTGAGCCAGCTGTGACTCAGTGGTATCACTCTTTCAGGTGGAAATAAAGGATCCCATGGTACTATTCCGTAGAAGAACAGGGGAGTTCTCCCCAATATTTATCTGGCCATTATTTATCTCTCAACCAGCACCTAAACTAGATTACCTGCTCAATATCACATTGCTGTTTGTGAGAGCTTGCTGTGCGCAAATTGACTGCTGCGTTTCCCACATTACAACAGTGACTCCATTTCAAAAGTACTTTATTGGCTGTGAGGCAATAACTTTATTTGCAAAGGGTTAAAGGTTTCAAACACAGAAAATGTTTGAATTGCACAGCAGGTTGATTAGCATCGAATAGAAGAAAAAGGAAAGAGAGAAAGACTTGTATTTATAAAGCGCCTTTCACAACCTCAGGATGCTCCAAAGCGCCTCACAGCCAATAAAGTACTTTTGAAATGGAGTCACTGTTGTAATGTGGGAAACACTTCTGTTGAAATAGCTGAGGAGTTTCATATGAATGTGCGAAGCAATCACCAACAGGAATTCATAGCCCGTATTGCTCTTTTGACCCCGTCAGAATGGTTTATTTCCTTGTACTGGAAGTAGAAACCAAAACATATTGCAATAGATAAAAAAAACTGACATCCATGAACATGTGGTTAGCAGGAATGACACAGGGAGCTGAATTTTGTACTCGATGGTGGAGCTGATTGACATGGTCAGGGGTTTGCAATCTATTGCACTCTTATTGATGCCTGACCTCACGTCTCACGTCATGTCTCACATCTAAGCAAAAATCAAACAGGGAATTCAGAAGAAACTTCTTTATCCAGAAAGTGGTGAGAATGTGGAACTCGCTACCACAGTGAGTGGTTGAAGAGAATAGTGTAGATGTATTTAAATGGAGGCTAGATAAGCATATGAGAAAGAAGGGAATAGACAGTTATGCTGATAGATGAGGAAAGATGGGAGGAGGTTTGAGTGGAGCATAAACATTGGCATGGACTGGTTGGGCCGAATGACCTGTTGCTGCGCTGTATATCTTATGTAATCCTATGAGAGATGCTGTTACTAGTGTCACAGGCTTCTGCAAGGACGACTCAGCTGCAGCAAATACCAAAGTCAGCACACATATATACATATATATATATATATGCTCCGTGGTGGACTGCGGAGTGTTGATGCTTTGCACACTGAACCCCATACCAGTTGTTAGTGAACTCCTCCCTACTCTGCAAGATGCCATGGAAGCTCCCTGGACAATAGTTCAATGCATTCAGCAATCGCTGGTGCATAGGAAACATTTTTTTTTTGGAAAGCTCGACCCTAAAACCTTAATCACTGTCCTCTTCAGTAGAGCTAGAACGGGGGCTTGCCTTCTGTTGAGCTGTTTCCTGGCTTAGTCCATTCCATTTAGACTTGCTCCTGTTCACTTGTGCTGAGTGAACTACCCAGTGCAGACCCCACTAACTTACTATCTATACCACACAAAGTGTTAATTTCTGTGCTGGTGCATAAGGTCATAAGAAAAAGGAGCAGGAGTAGGCCATTTGGCCCTTCGAACCTATTTCACCATTTTATAAGACCATGGCTGATCTTTTAGGTCAACTCCACCTTCCCACACTATCCCCATATCCCTTGATTCCTATAGTATCCAAACTCTATCGATCTCTGGCTTGAATATACTTAACGACTGAACATTCACAGCTCTTGGGGGTACAGAATTCCAACGATTCACAACCCTTTCAGGGAAGAAATTTCTCCTCATCTCACTCCTAAATGGCAGACACCTTAATCTAAGACTGTGACTCCTAGTTCTAGACTTGCTAGCCAGGGAAAACATCCTCCCAGCATCCACCCTGTGCATAGAAGGGTAAGGACGTGTGAGGGTGCATCTTTTGGCGGTTTCTCCCCTCAGTCTATGTAACTATAGGGCCCTGAGTTGTCTGAAGGACCCAGCAAATTGGTAGAAGGACAAAAGTTAGCTTGCAATGGCAAGGGTAAGCAGTGGCAGATGAGTGGTAATGCATTGCAGCTCTGCTTTTCACATTGAGCATATGAATGATCGCAAACTAATGAGTTGGAGAGTGAAGTGGAAAGAGGAAAGGAAATGAAGATGCCTAAACACCCTGTGATGTGTGACCTCCAGGCTGGTCATCTCCAAAACTGTGTGCTCACTCAATTCATCATCATCATTGGCAGTTCCTCGGAATCAAGGAAGACTTGCTTCCACTCTTAACATGAGTTCTTAGGTGGTTGTACAGTCCAATACGAGAACCACAGTCTCTGTCACAGGTGGGACAGATAGTCATTGAGGGAAGAGGTGGGTGGGACAGATTTGCCACACGCTCCTTCCGCTGCCTGCGCTTGATTTCTGCATGCTCTTGACGACGTGACTCGAGGTGCTCTGTGCCCTCCCGGATGCACTTCCTTCACTTAGGGCGGTCTTTGGCCAGGGACTCCCAGGTATCAGTGGGGATGTTGCACTTTATCAGGGAGGCTTTGAGGGTGCCCTTGTAATGTTTCCACTGCCCACCTTTGGCTCATTTGCCGTGAAGGAGTTCCAAGTAGAGCGCTTGCTTTGGGAATCTCGTGTCTGGCATGCGAACTATGTGGCCTGCCCAGCGGGGCTGATCAAGTGTGGTCAGTGCTTCAATGCTGGGGATGTTGGCCTGGTCGAGGACGCTAACGTTGGGTGCATCTGTCCTCCCAAGGGATTTGCAGGATCTTGCGGAGACATCGTTGGTGGTATTTCTCCAACAACTTGAGGTGTCTACTGTACATGGTCCACGTGTCTGAGCCATACCGGAGGGTATGTATTACTACAGCCTTGTGGACCATGAGCTTGGTGGCTTACTCAATTACCTCAATGGTTCCCTCCTCTATTGGTGTCAGTTTGAAGTCTAGTGGGACCTCCTCTTCTCCCTTTGGTGTGTGGCAACTTCTTCTGTAACAAGAGTGGCAGTGAGTTAGTGCGTGCCCGGTTAAAGGGTTTTGAAGGTGTGTGATGCAGCTTAGCATGGTTTGCCTGATGAGAGGAAGAAGTAGAAAGTGTGGCCAAGAGGGCAGAAGCAGGTGTTGAGTGTGTGAATGCAAGTGTAAGAAGAAGGAGCTGTAGTAATATGTCCTGTTGTAATTTGGAGAGAACTATGAGAAGTGGGGGAAGGATGCACTGATAGTGCTGGGGCTAAAGTAGGGTGATGTAGGGCTGTACAGAGACGAAGAGACCTTGGCAGTCCTGGTGAGGTCTTCAAATTTCTTCCTGTAGTGCAAACTGTGCCCAAACAGTGTTACTAGCATTGACCTGCTCAGGCACCTCTCTCCACTGCTGCTGACTAATTTAATGGGACACTTGTTGCCCATAAGAGGGGAAGAGGACCTCCTTTTTTTGCTCCGCTGGCTCGATCAGCACTTTCATGGCTGCATTAACAATTTCATATTGCCTGTGGCTTCAAAAACTCGCTCTCCAGTGATCACCTTTGAAAACTGCACCTCCCCTTTAAGGAGCTGCCACCCTGCCGGATTTCATGCCCACCCAATTGGTGAGCTGCCTAGAAGGAGCGCGCTTAGTGTTGGCAGCTCAGTTGTTATAGTTAAATGAGGCCCGACTACAAAAATTGATTGGACCTCCTGCCAACTGCATCAGATAGGTGAGCGGATGTCACACCCACTGCCTGCCCCACGTACACTGGAAACAAGAATCACCCCCAACCTCTCATCCACAGTATCCACAATTAAGCCCATTTGAGATAACTCATCGAAAGCATAGAAAGCATTAGCTATCTCCCCAAAAAGAATTTCAGCAGATCTGTAAAATGTAACTTGTTGATGTTAAATCTGCAGTAGCTGCTCATTATGGACCTCGTGTTCTTTGTCTAAATATCAACAGCATCTGGCTAACCTTTGAGACAGAGATAGCTCTCTCGAATTTATCTCAGTAACAGCTGTCAATAGAATGCCAAATAGAGATAGAATTTACATTTATGTCCTGGGGATGTTCCAAAGTGCTTCATGGCCAATACTTTGGAAGTGAAGCTGAGTCCATGATCAGATCTGACATGAGATCATAAGAACATAAGAAAATAGGAGCAGGCTCAAGGGGTCAAATGGCCTACTCCTGCTCCTATTTCTTATGTTCTTATGTTCTTATGGTCTTATGGATTTTGAAAGTGTAGGTAATGTTGTGGACAGATGTTAGAGTAATTTGGCAAGGGCAACATGAAAACTCAGCAGGAGTCTGACATCAATTTTAGACCTATTAAACTGACGTCACATTTCACATCTCCAGGAGGGCTCAAAAGATTCCATGGTACTATTTAAAGAAGGGCAGAGAGTTCTCATGGTGTCCTTGCCAAATTACTCCGTCTGTCCACAACATTACCTATAGTTTCAAAATCCATAAGAACATAAAATGAGAAAGGACTAATTAGCAATCTTGTTGTGCGAGGCCCCTTGGGGAAGAATGACCATAATATGGTAGAATTCTTTATTAAGATGGAGAGTGACACAGTTAATTCAGAGACTAGGGTCCTGAACTTAAGGAAAGGTAACTTCGATGGTATGAGACATGAATTGGCTAGAATAGACTGGCGAATGATACTTAAAGGGTTGACAGTGGATAGGCAATGGCAAACATTTAAAGATCACATGGATGAACTTCAACAATTGTACATCCCTATCTGGAGTAAAAATAAAACGGGGAAGGTGGTTCAACCGTGGCTAACAAGGGAAATTAGGGATAGTGTTAAATCCAAGGAAGAGGCATATAAATTGTCCAGAAAAAGCAGCAAACCTGAGGACTGGGAGAAATTTAGAATCCAGCAGAGGAGGACAAAGTGTTTAATTCGGAGGGGGAAAATAGAGTATCAGAGGAAACTTGCTGGGAACATAAAAACTGACTGCAAAAACTTCAATAGATATTTGAAGAGAAAGAGAATAGTGAAGACAAACAGTGAAGTCAGAATCAGGTGAATTTATAATGGGTAACAGAGAAATGGCAGACCAATTGAACAAATACTTTGGTTCTGTCTTCACGAAGGAAGACACGAATAACCTTCCGGAAATACTAGAAGATCTAGCGAGAAGGAAGAACTGAAGGAAATCCTTATTAGTCAGGAAATTGGGTTAGGGAAATTGATGGGATTGAAGGCCGATAAATCCTTGGGGCTTGATAGTCTGCATCCCAGAGTACTTAAGGAAGTGGCCCTAGAAATAGTGGATGCATTGGTGATCATTTTCCAACAGTCTATCGACTCTGGATCAGTTCCTATGGACTGGAGGGTAGCTAATGTATCACCACATTTTAAAAAAGGAGGGAGAGAAAATGGAGAATTATAGACCGGTTAGCCTGACATCGGTAGTGGGGAAAATGTTGGAATCAATTATTAAAGATGAAATAGCAGCACATTTGGAAAGCAGTGACAGGATTGATCCAAGTCAGCATGGATTTGTGAAAGGGAAATCATGCTTGACAAATCATCTAGAATTTTTTGAGGATGTAACTAGTAGAGTGGACAGGGGAGAACCAGTGGATGTGGTGTATTTGGACTTTCAAAAAGCTTTTGATAAGGTCTCACACAAAGATTGTTGTGCAAAATTGAAGTACATGGTATTGGAGGTAATGTATTGATGTGGATAAAGAACTGATTGGCAGACAGGAAGCAGAGAGTCGGGATAAATGAGTCCTTTTCAGAATGGCAGGCAGTGACATGTGGGGTGCCGCAGGGCTCAATGCTGGACCCCAGCTATTTACAATATACATTAATGATTTAGATGAAGAAATTAAGTGCAACATCTCCAAGTTTGCAGACGACAGTAAGCTGGGTGGCGGTGTGAGCTGTGAGGAGGATGCTAAGAAGCTGCAGGGTGACTTGGACAGGTTAGGTGAGTGGGCAAATACATGGCAGATGCAGTATAATGTGGATAAATGTGAGGTTATCCACTTTGGGGCAAAAACATGGGTAGAATATTAGCTGAATGGTGGCAGATTAGGAAAAGGGGAGGTGCAACGAGACCTGGGTGTCATGGTACATCAGTCATTAAAAGTTGGCATGTAGGTACAGCAGGCGGTGAAGAAGGCAAATGGCATGTTGGCCTTCATCGCTAGGGGTTTTGAGTATTGGAGCAGGGAGGTCTTACTGAAGTTGTACAGAGCCTTGGTGAGACCTCACCTGGAATATTGTGTTCAGTTTTGGTCTCCTAATCTGAGGAAGGACGTTCTTGCTATTGAGGGAGTGCAGCGAAGGTTCACCAGACTGATTCCCGGGATGGCATGACTGACATATGAGGAGAGACTGGATCGACTGGGCCTGTATTCACTGGAGTTTAGAAGAATGAGAGGGGATCTCATAGAAACATACAAAATTCTGACGGGACTGGACAAGTTAGATGGAGGAAGAATGTTCCCGATGTTGGGGAAGTCCAGAACCAGGGGTCACAATCTAAGGATAAGGGATAAGCCATTTAGGACCAAGATGAGGAGAAACTTCTTCACTCAGAGAGTTGTGAACCTGTGGAATTCTCTACTGCAGAGAGTTGTTGATGCCAGTTCATTAGATATATTCAAGAGGGAGTTAGATATGGCCCTTATCGCTAAAGGGATCAAAGGATCTGGAGAGAAAGCAGGAAAGAGGTACTGAGATGAATGATCAGCCATGATCTTATTGAATGGTGGTGCAGGCTCAAAGGGCCGAATGGCCTACTCCTACACCTATTTTCTCTGTTTCTATGTTCCCTTCGTATGAATGCTTCCTGTTGTGTATGCATGCATGTTTACTCTGTGATCTCTGTAACACTGTTATGCAACACTGAATGTGCCCTTACACTGTGTGCAGAGAAAGCTTTACGCACCACGTCTCTGATGAGTTGGCTGATCACCGGGGCTCCGACACAGAGGAAGGTGAAGTTGCTCAACCCCTGGAAGAAAAGTATGGAACTCATACCTGCTCCACCGAAAGTTCTCCATGGACGATGAAAGTAGACGTCGACGGGGTCCCAGTTTCTATAGAGAGCGACACAGGGACGAGCCAGTCTGTGGTGAGCCAAGCGATCTTTGAAGAACTTTGGATTAATCCCGCCAATCAACCATAGCGGCATCATGTCCAAGTGAAACTGCTCCAAGGCCTCCGGGCTCCAGCAATCCACCTTAAACATGGATCCATTGCTGCATCCGGAGATTCCACTGACCAGCTCGACTGCCCACAGCACCCCGGCAAAATCTCCGAGACGAGGAGACAAACTCCACATTCCGGGCCGGGGCAGCACTCCAAGAGGTGAACATTGATGAAAGCAATGGGGTCCCAACATCCAGGATCGAACCTGTGGAAGAAAAGAGCACCACAGCCTACCTGCAGCGAGACCAGAAAATGGCTGCCGCAGCACAAGCAGCAGCACTTGTAATCAAAATGGCCACTGCCATGCCACCAGTGAGCATGGAGGAGCATCACGTAACACCAAGCGGCTAATTGGATTTGAAGGCTCCTTTAAAAGAGACCGATAACCAAAGAAATTTAAAGGGGAAGTTTCAACTATTTGAGTACACGGACTTTAAAGCTAAAGATGAGATTAAAGAGTGCAAGTATGAAAATGTATGCAATGTAACAATGAATTGTGATGCTGGTTTAACTAATGTGACTAATGATATGAATGCAGGTGTCAGTATGGTTAAGGACAAGTTTATGATGCTTAACAATAATGATAGAGAATGTGAAATGCCTAACGTAACCATGCCTGTTGAAACCAGGACACCCAAAAGTGATGCGAATGCTAGAACGTATAATGCAGGCTCGACTATGTGTGATCAGAGCCAAGGTGTCATATATACCGGTAGGACACTGCCAAAGGACATTGGGTCCTACAGGGACCATGCTGATGCCAATGGAATCCCCCTGTGGGAGACCCCCAGGTCCAGCAGGCTACCTGACCACGTAGCCTGGACCTTTGGAACGAATGTGATACCCCTTTCAGGACACACACACAGTCAGTGGGAGCAGACCCACTACAGGGACAGTGGTCAATGGGCAGCCCAGCCACCACCAATGGCAACCTGCACCAGATCAGCCCTACAACCCCTGGCCACCAGGGCCAACACCAGGAGCATGAGGCCAATACCCTCCAGCTTACCTGGCAAACCCTGGGATGGCCTGATCCTCATCCCAATTGGTGGACAAGGAGCCCACCCAGTCTTGTGGCCCTGCCCACTATCCACATCACAGAGTATACACACCACCCACTGCTGCCATGGCTACCCCCCCAAGGGATCCCACAACAGTAACACCCACTTGGTTTGTGTGTGAGGGAGGGGAAACGTACGAGGCCAGCCTCAAGCACAGGGGTCACACCTGGCAACCACACAACCCTCACCACAACCCCCCATAGCCCACCACTGATCGCCGCCCCTGGGCATGACAATAAGGATATGAAAAATGCTTAGGGGGGAAGTGTTGTTGTGTATGCATGCCTGTTTACTGTGTGATGTCTGTAACACTGTTATGCAACACTGAATGTACCCTTACACTGTACACACCTTGCCTGTACACCAGAGGGTGCTGCTGCTGGAGACCTAAGGTAACCCAGTATAAAAAGGAACTCACAGCTTGTTGTCAGCACTCAGGAGCTGCAAATAAAGGACTACAGGTCTGCACAGTTTAAGTATCGTACCCTGCCTCATGATGTCATTACTAAAGGTGCCTACATACACTGCACTTCCGACCCGAAAAAAATCTACGAGTCTACCTGTTGGTCCTGGAGAAACGTAGGATCCCGGTCGGAGGCCTAGATTCACTGCACAGCACATGAGGAACTGTCTTCGAGGTTCGTAAGTCCAAGCTGGAGTCACATGGGCCTGGACAACCAATCACAATGCAGTATTCTCATTGATAATAATGGGAACTCCGTATCTCCGAGTTCCCATTACTATCATTGCGAATACCTCCTAAGACACCTAAACACAACCTAAAAAATTAAAAAAAAACACCTCACATATTTAAATTTAATTGAAATTAGTTAATTAAATGTTTTATAAAAAATAAATGGTTTTTAACATAAAAAATGTGTGTTTAAATTTTATTTTTATATGTTTTAAACCTTTTATGCTGGTAAAAGTAAGCTGTGCACCTGCTTTTACCAGGCACAAGAGTTTGAAGGACATTCGCTGGACAAGTAGCTCAATCTCTCCCGCGCGAATGTCCTTCCTGCGAGGATGCGGAGGATCTGTCAAGAGAAATCTTGACAGATCAGAAAAGCTGGTTTTCGGCGCATGGCCTTGCCGGGTCCATACGTATTCCGTATTCTGTACGGACCTGGTGAGGCCGGGATGTCAAGGCCATTGTCTCATCTGAAAGACGGCACCGCCGACAGTGCACTTCTCCCTCGGCAGTGCATTAATGTATCAGTTTTGATTATGTGGTTCAATTCTGGAGTGGAGCTTTGACCCACGATCTTCTGACTAAGAGGTGAGAGTGCTACCCACCAAGGCAAACTGACAATAATCTGGGGTCAAAGTTTACTTGCCGTCCTGTGGTCTATTTGAATTCTGTTCCAGCTGAAAGAATTGGCAGAAAACCTACAGAAAAGCTGTGAATCAAGCTCGCTGAGATCACCTCACTGAAATTCGACCAAGTCGTGTGCTTTTGCCCACGTTTTGGAACTGCCAGCAAAATAATCGTTTATCACGGGTACTTTTGAAAATTGCATACTCACAATCTTGTGCGCCACAAGATGAGCTTGATATGAATGATGGCCCAGTGAACCCAGGGGTGTAATGAGAGTGAGAACTGCTCTACGAGCACATGAGAAATACAACAAATGTAACCAAACATGACAAAATGAAGAAGCAGCTTTGCACGCAGCATGCTAACAATAAAAGGTGCAATATGTTTGCGGTTTACAGTGTGAGGTATTTAAAAAAAACAGCACATTTTCAACAAGATAAAGCAAGCTCTTAAAAAGGAGATTGACACATCATTTGAAATTAAGGTGAATCAGCATTAATCAGGGCTGAGGTTGTAAGGTGTTGAAGGAGCTGTTAGCCTTTTTAAAGGGTATTTTCAATGAATCATCATTCTGTCTGACTGCACTTACATTACTTGTCTGCTGAACATGATAGCTGATGTTGGAGTACAGTTCCACAGTCACCTTCAGTCTTCCTGTATCTTCTTCTTCATATACAAGACCAGAGAGTGGCCAACTATTTGAATGTGGAGCGCAACAAAATAAGGAAGAAAGATCTTGCATTTATTCAAGGCCTTTCATAACCTCGGGATGTCCAAAACAACTTTACAACCAATGAAGCACTTTTGAAGTGTAGTCACTACTGTTGTGGAGGAAACACAGCAGTCAATTTGCACACAGCAAGGTCCCACAAACAGCAATGAGAAAATGATCAGATAATCTGTTTTTTTAGTGATGTTGGTTGAGGGATAAAAATTGGCCAAGGCAGAACTCCCATGCTCTTCTTCCAAGTAGCACCATGATATCTTTTACATGTACCTGAGAGGGCAGCCGTGGTTTGACATCTCATCCAAAAGACTCATTGGAGTGTCAGCCTAGATATTGTGCTCAAGTCTCTGGATTCTTTACGAAATGGCAGGCAAACATTCACTGAGGTGTGCGATCTACCAAGCATTTACATCACAAGAAAGGGATTGTTAATCTGTTAAACCCACACATCCTTCCCTTGTATGCAATACAGATGTTCACGTGCATTCATTTCACCACACACCTTTATTGGTCTACCAAATGTATTTAGGTGCTTT
Organism: Pristiophorus japonicus; assembly: GCF_044704955.1. Classification (NCBI taxonomy): domain Eukaryota; kingdom Metazoa; phylum Chordata; class Chondrichthyes; family Pristiophoridae; genus Pristiophorus; species Pristiophorus japonicus. Next base: position 112,699,555 of record NC_091982.1, on the reverse strand, counting down.
GTCGGATTACTGGTTAAGCCAGATAGTGCGCTTACTTCGTTTTGACAGCACAAAATTCCTCCTTAAGATGACTTTAGCAACAACAGTAACTTGCATTTATATAGCGCCTTTAATTTAATAAAATGTCCTGAGGTGCTTCACAGGAGTGTAATGAGACAAAAATTGTCACTGAGCCAAAGAAGGAGCCATTATGACAAGTGACCAAATGCTTGGCCAAAGAGATAGATTTTAAGCAGTGTCTTAAAGGAGGAGAGAAAGGTAGAGAGGCAAAGAGATATGGGGAGGGAATTCCAGAGCTTCGGGCTTAGATGGTTGTCGCCATGGATGTCAATGGTGGAGCGAAGGAAGTGAGGGATAGTAAAGAGGCCCGGGTTGGAGGAATGCAGAAATCTAAGAGGGTTGTAGGGATGGAGGAGTTTACAGAGATAAGGAGGGACAAGGCTATGGAGGGATTTGAACATGAGAATGAGAATTTTAAAATCAAGGCATTGGTGTACCAGGAACCAATGCAAGTCAGTGAGCACAGGAGTGATGGGTGAATGGGAGGGACTCAGTGTGAGTTAGGACACGGGCAGCAGAATTTTGGATGAGCTCAAGTTTATGGAGGGTGGAAGTTGGGAGCCCTGCCAGGAGATTGTTTGAATAGTTGAATTGGAATTGGAATAGTTAGAGACAACAGAGGAATGCACAAACCTGATGGCTGTCAATGGCATAGAAAAGGATATAAGAAAGGATATATTTGCCATTGAGGGATTGCAGCAAAGGTTCACCAGACTGATTCCTGGGATGGCAGGACTGTGGTATGAGGAGAGATTGGGTCGACTAGGCCTGTATTCACCAGAGCTTAGAAGAATGAGAGGGGATCTCATTGAAACGTATAAAATTCTGACTGGGTTGGATAGACTGGATGCGGGGAGGATGTTTCCCCTGGCTGGGAAGTCTAGAACAAGGGGTCACAGTCTCAGGATACGGGGTAGGAGATTTAAGACCGAGATGAGGAGAAATGTTTTCACTCAGAGGGTGGCGAACCTGTAGAATTTTCTACCACAGAAGACTGTGGAGGTCAAGTCACTGAATATATTTAAGAGGGAGATAGATAGATTTCGAGAAACAAAGGCCATTAAGGGGTATGGGGAAAAAGTGGGAATATGGTGTTGAGATAAAGGATCAGCCATGATCATATTGAATGGCGGTGCAGACTCAAAGGGCCCAATAGCCTACTACTGCTCCTATTTTCTATGTTTCTATGTTTCTTAAAAACCCTGCAGACCTCCCATCTGTTTATTCCACATCAGTTTGGATGGAGTAGCATAACTCAAACAACAGGGGCAGTTCTCTTTGGATCGAAGTCAACCATTCCAACTTTAAAATAATTAAAGTCAGGTCATATTTTGTTATTCGATATTTCTGGTACAGACTGGCGGCCATGTTTGCCTACATAATAACAAATATGTCTCTTCAAGACGTGGCTTAGTGCTAGCACACTCACTTCTGAGTCAGTAGGTCATGTTTCAAGTCCCACTCCGGTGACTTGAGCAAATAAGCTAGACCACTGTGGGAGTGATGTACCACCAGAGGTGCTGTCTTTCGGTTGAGACATTAAACCAAGGCTCCTTCTGCCCTCTTGAGTAATCGTAAAAGTTCCCATGGTACTATTTAAAGACCAGGTGTCCAGGTCAATATTTATCCCTTAACAAACATCATTAAAACAAATTATCTGGTCATTATCTCATTGGTATTTGTGAGATGTTACAATAAATTGGCAGCCACGTTTTTTACGTTATAACAGTGACTATGGGCTATATTTTCCGGGGTGGGGGTCAGCGGGCGTGATCAGTGGTGGGTCAGGTGGGAAAGTGTTTTTACCCCCAGCTGGTCAGAACCCCACTGTGAACCTGCTTCCACACACTTTTCCCTGATATTGGGTCTGCCAGCTCTGAGCAGACCCAATACGAAGTGACGGGTTCACAGCGGGGGACCCAATTCAGGTCATTAGTGGCCATTTAAGAATGCATTTCAGCTCACCTTCTGCATTTGACAGCTTGTCCATGGTGTCCACGCTAGTCATGGACCATGTCTGTCAAGCTGAGGTCGGAGTTCAATGGCCATTGAATCAGTTGTTGATTTGACAGCTTCAAATGTACAGTAAAAGCTTCCACCTTACAGCAATATCTTCCCTCAGCCACAAACTCTTCCTCACTGCATTTCCACAACTGATTCACCGTGCTGCAAGTCTTTGCATAAGTCTCCATCCAGTCTGGCCTCATTACCTCTCTCTCACCATTGACAGATCGCTTCTGTCATCTCTACTTCACCTACCATCTATTCCATCAGCATGGGTGCCTTTTATACTCTCTCATCTTGGTCCTCAGAATCCCATCACAATCAGCCCCAACACCAATATCACCAGGAACACCAGCAGCACCAACAACAACACCTCCAACCTTCTCCGCAATCACCCGACCACATTGCGGCCCGGGAGGCCAGGGATAATCTCACCAAGACCAGATCTACTTGACTTGACACTGTACACCCTGGCCGCCACATGATATGCCAGGTTGCCACCACCCCACACCAGCTCCATAAAGCATCCCTACAATGCCTAAGCCATTCCTTTTACACTCATCACCATTGAAGGGCATACCATTATGTCTCACCATTCACTGCAACTCACTAAGTTGAGATGAACAGCAGGATGAGGTTGAGTGTGGCATTTTACTAACGGTTCGTGATCTACTGATATCATTGAAACATTTGCAGCACTGCACCCAGATCCTCCTGATGACGTTCCTCTTTGTTCCCTCCTCTGCAATGTGCAACCAGGCTGTGTTGGTCTCCTGGGGAGGGCTCTTCTGCCCATGGGAAGGGAAAAGAACTTTCCTGTGTGCTGTGACTCCCTCCATAAGCATATGGAGTGAGTCACGGCAGAGCCTGGTTGCAGCCGTGCACCTCTGTGCTTCTCTGTCAGTGTTTACAGCACCTCAATGCTGTAGAACACTGACAGCACAATTTTCAAAATAAAGTTGGCCATGGTCCCTTTAAGGAAACCGGCTGATGACACGTCATCAAATGATATCACCAGACCTGCTTCCTCTAATTGGCCGGGAAACCAGTTGGGCGGGCTTAACAAGCACAATCTCGGGAAATTCATTTCAGAGGCTGGGATGGAGCCAGCAGCGGGGTCGGCAATGATGTTGCCCGCCACGGACCCACCAAGGTCAGCAAAACCTAGCCTACACTTGAAAAGTACGCAATTGGCTGTGAAGTGCTTTGGGTGTCCTGTGGTTATGAAAGGCGTTTGGGTGGGTTGGTGGGTTGGTGGGTTGGTTGGTTTCTAGATGTTATTTTATGTGTGAAGTAGTTTATTTTGATTTGAAGTGCCATGTGATACTTTTCCAATGTGTTGGGTTAATTCCTGCCAGCTCTAATTTTAAGGCTATGCCCCCTTGTTCTAGACTCCCACTACCAGAAGAAATAGTGGGCGGATTTTATCTTGCTTCCGAAAGCGTACTCACAGCGTACGCTGTCAGAATCCTTCAGATTTGGCCCTGCATGTTTTGAGTTTCCATATGTGCATGAGCGAAAACCCGGAGCTTGCGATCTGTCAAGTTTAGCTTAGACAGGTCCACCATATCTGCCGTAAATTCATTTGTGCTTATGCAGGGTTGGGCTATTTGTCCAACTGCTGCCCAGTGAATACCCACAAAACCCTTATGCCTAGTAAAAGTGTAAATGTTAAAATAAATGCTAAAATACATTTTTTTAAATGATTTAAACATTCACTTACATCTACAATTAGTTTATGTAAATTTTGTCCCATTTAAAAATGTCTAAATTTATTTTTCAAAAAATTAAATTTTTATTTAAAATATTTAATTAAAGGGTATTTTAATTCATTTTGAACCTGTGATTATTTATTTTTATTTAATTGGTGTGAAATTTTATTTATTAGGCTATTTCTAATATTCTTATGGGGATTGCATAAGTAAATCCCCCTTTGTGATTGGTTAGGCCGGCACACGTGATCCCAGGGATGCTTACGAACTCCATGCACTGCTAGCATCCATGGGTTTTTACGCACTTTACGCAGGAAGAAGTTTAACCTCCTCACACGAGTGATTGTGAATTCATCTTCAAATGCCATATCCCAAAATCTGCACCATTACCCTCACACACTGCTCAAAGTACTACACACCCATCACTCATCTACCAACAATTTCTATCTAACATGACTCATACCTCACATTCATAGCTTCAACTCATTCTCACACACTGTTGAAAGACTCACACCCACATCTCACAGCTTGCACACACTGCCAGCTATTCAACCATGATAGCTACATCACCCAAACATATCACATGGGCTTTCAAGAGGCGACGAATTTCAAGAGGAGATAGTTAGGCTCAGTCCCGTTGTAGTACACAATATATAGGGTTCATAAATAACATTTACAGCACAGAAATAGGCCATTTGGCCCAACTGGTGTTTATACTCCAAATGAGCCTCCTCCCACCCTACTTTATCTAACCCCATCAACATATCCTTCTATTCCTTTCTCCCTCATGTGTTTATCTAGCTGCTCCTTAAATGTAGCTAAGCTAGTCGCCTCAACCACTCCCTGTGGTAGCAATTCCACATTCTCACTACTCTCTGGGTAAAGAATTTCTCCTGAGTTCCCACTGGATTTATTAGTGACTATCTTATATTTATTGCCTGAGTTCTGGTCTCCCCACAAGTGGAAACATCTTCTCTAAGTCTACCCTATCATCACCTTAAAGACCTCTATCAGGTCATCCTTCAGTCTTCACTTTTCCCGTTGCTGAGAGCATGTAGAAATCAAGCGCAGGCAACGGAAGGAGCGTGCGGCAAACCAGCCCCACCCACCCTTTCCCTCCACGACTATCTGTCCCACCTGTGAGAGAGACTGTAATTCCCATATTGGACTGTTCAGTCACCTCAGAACTCACTTTTAGAGTGGAAGGAAGTCTTCCTCGATTTCGAGGGATTGCCTTTGATGATGAGGGAAAAGAGCCCCACCCTGTTCAATCTTCCTAATGGGTATAACCTTTCCATTCTCGTATCATCCTAGTAATTCTTTTTTGAATCTTCTCCAGTGCCTTTATAATCCTTCTTATAATATGGAAACCAGAACTGTTCATAGTACTCTAAATGTAGTCTAACCAAGGTTCTATACAAATAGCCCAGTTTTGTATTTGGCTTGCCAACTCAATGCACGAGCCCCACGCTTGGGGATCTAAGTGTCACCTGCTCATCTTATACAATATCAAAACCCCTTCAGGTGAGTCTGCAATGGCCACTGTTGTAAGTAACATTTGTGTCTCAACAAGGAAACTGGGCAGAGTTTCAGCATGAACTGCACTCATAGTTAGATTTCCATGAGGGGTGGCAGTTTGTTAGCCGTTTCAGATATTATGGAAGGGGGAAAACTGGTGAGCAGAGGGTCCCTTCCCTTACTCCTCAAGTACGTTGCCCAAGTTGTAGCTTTGATATAATACGGCTCAAGCCCTCTCACCCACTCCATATTGGATGACAGTGTGGTTCTGATGACTTCCTTGGGCTGGGTGGGACAGGGGATAAGCAAAATATTTTCACAAAATAATTACCATTTAGAGTTAGATATATCCTGGATGGAGAAAGAAAATCCCTCTCAGTGTCCTGGTTCCACATTGGACACTGTATTTACCAACTGAGTCATTCGAGGAGCAAAAATAAATACTATAAACGAACATTCCACTTCACTTTATTACTGAAAAATACCATCTGAAGATCATTCGCATGTCCCTTTAAGAGCACATTGGTTGAATTGCAGGAACAGCTGATTTAATTCAGTACAATCTGTCATAGCCCACTGTCTGAACTTTTATCTACATCATTTTTCAGATGTTATTAAATTATTTTATTTATGCCTCAAGGGCAGCATATTAGCGTTCCCAGATAATCAATTTGTCATTATGCCAGTAACAAGTACATTATTTCAAATTTTGTGTCTCAGGAACTGTGTATCAAATTGACTTTTCAATCATTGGCTCAGGGGACCGAACGGCTTGGCAGATTTTAATTGGTCTAGTCTTTTGACTTTCATTAGAAAGGCAGAAAATTACTCTTTAGTACATTATCAATGTAGTGAAACTTTTTGTGAATTAAATTGAATTTCACATCTTTGGTTAATTTAACTTTTCAGTAAAATTTTTGCTGCCAAAATCTTAAGCAGCACCTCTGAGTCAGAAGGTGTAGGCTTTCAATCCTGGTTGAGATAATTCGGGGCTGACATCCAGCAGTGAATGTTGACCCGAATTGCACTTGAACTGGAAAACGGCCTTTTGGCTAAGATCATGCGTAACTGACCTGGCAGGGGAGTAACCATGACCCCAAAGTGGTTCTCCTATGCTTTTTGGAAATAGGAGGTTGGTGGGTGGGGTGGTTTGACCTATCCACCTCCACGGAGGTGTGTTAGGTGTGTGGGGGTGCTGACCCATCCACCTCCTTGGCACGAACCTGGTATTGCAGTACTTCCAGGAACGGTGCAGTGGCTCTAGGCCTTTTGGCTAAGAGCATTGGCGCAGAGTGATCCTTGATGTGTGCAAGGTGACCTCTGGCGTTTGTGATCTGACAAAGAATTGGAAAGATTGGCTACGATTAAATTGAAAAAAAAACAAGGAAATGTTGCTTCTTGGCCTTTTGGCTAAGATCAGGTGTAGTATCTGTTCTTATCAGTTTAATATCCCCTATGGGGACAAGATATTGAATTGTTTTTTGGAACAGGGAGATGGAACAGGGGCTTACCCCGTCCACTCCATGCACCGACCTGGTATTGCAGTGCTTCCAGGAATGGTGCAGCTTCCCCTCACGGCCTTTTGGCTAAGATCAAGTGTAAATAGCGCAAAGTTATCTTTGGTGCTAGAGTTGATCTGACAAGAATTGGCAACAAAACAAAAAAGAAAAAAGAAAAAGAAAAAAAACAAGTAACGAACGGAACTGCCGTCAGCACCCAAATAATAGTGTATGGGATTGCTGACCGCAGCTAAATGTATTGAAATGCCTTTGAATGTATTGTACAGATTTTTTTTATGAATAAAGTATATTTTGAAATAAAAAAAAGAGAACAGGGGCCACAAACCCGGGGGCAGGAATCAGTACAAAGCCTCCCTTGGGCTGTATTTGTAATTTATTTTTTGTGTACATGGAGCACCATGATCTGTAAACACCGATGTAGTGCCATGTACAATGCAAAATGTTGCAAAATGCATGTTGAAAAGAAAAATGTAAATGTACCGCCACCCATTCCGTGTACTGTATAGTGACACATGAAATGTAATTTGTTTGAATGTACTACAATGTATCCCGTATTGGACCGAATTGCACTTAAACTGGAAAACAAGGAAATGTAACGAACGGAGCTGCCGTCAGCACCCAAATAATGGGGTATGGGATTGCTGACCACAGCTAAATGTATAGAAATGTCTTTGAATGTACTGTACAGATTTTTTTTATGAATAAAGTATATTTTGAAATTTAAAAAAAGAGAACAGGGGAGTTGGACTTAATCACAAAACTGCAGCAGTCCCCTGGTCGAAACACCCCCACAGCAGAGGATGACAACTACGTCAGCCCAGGTGTAGTAGACTATGATAGTAATAACCTATGCATGCTAGAAATGGCCATTGAGCACTTAAAGGACAATTTATGTGAAGCGAAATGTTTGAAACTGTTAAAAATAGCCTTAAAATGGATTTAAAAATTGCTAGTATTAACGTGCGTAGCGTAAAATCTACTACGCGATGTGTTTCCACCTTGGGGTACCTCGCCAAGGTCAAAGTGGACCTGCTGTTCTTGCAGGAGTGCGGTCTGCCGCACTCCAGCAGTTACCGGTAGTGGTCACGATGGTGGGACCATGGACCATCCATATGGTCAGGGGGCAACGACAGCCGGTCCTCAGGCCTGGGCATTCTGCTGCGGGGATGCCACTTCACCATCACCGAAGTTAAGGAGGTGGTGGGCGGCCGCCTCCTCGTAGCAGATGTAATGTACAAAACCTCCCCTCTAAGGCTAATTAACGTGTATGCCTCGCCTCTCAGAAGCGAGCGGCTAGCCCTCTTCCAGCAGCTCCCACTGCTGCTGGCAATGTCCAGGCCAGTAATTCTGGGCGGTGACTTCAACTGCATCATCGATGCGGCTGGACGATCCAGCAGTGCCGACAGCAAACTGGACGCCACGTCTAAACTCCTGATGGACGCAGTAAAAGACGCTAAGCTGTGCGACATCTTCAGAAACCCTGCAGACGGAGCACCACGCAGATACACCTGGTCGAGACCAGACGGGTCCGTCCGTTCCAGAATAGACTTCCTATTTGTGTCCCACACACTCAAGGTCAGATCCACCGACATCACGCTGGTGTTCTTCTCTGACCACTGCCTCCTACTGGCCGACTGTCGCCCACAGGAAAACCAGAAAGTTGGCAGAGGGATATGGAAGCTGAACGTGAAACTGTTGACTCCGGAAAACGTGGAGGTACTCAAGAGGGATTACAAAGGTTGGAGAACCATAAAGCCCCTCTGCGATTCCCCCATGCACTGGTGGGAAACAATCAAGACAAACATCAAGAGGTTCTTCATCCTCAAAGGTGTTCAGGAGGCGAGAGAGAGACAGAGGGAATTGTCCCAACTCCAGAAGAGCATGCAAAACCTGCTCCTGTTGCAGTCGATGGGGGTCGATGTCGCGGAGGAACTCGAAGAGGTGAAGGGCCAGCAAGCCTCGCACTTTGCCTCAGAGTCCTCCAAAATCATTTTCCGCTCCAGAGTCCGCTCCGTCGAGCAGGATGAGACGTGTTCGTGCTTCTTCTTCCAAAAGGTACACAGGGGGAGCTCTGTGATCACCAGCCTAAAGGAAGAAGACGGTTCTGTGACGTTTTCGCAGCCTGACATGCTAAGGATCAGCAAATCCTTCTATGCCGGGCTGTATGACGTCAAGCCCACAGACCGCGCGGCCTGTGTTTCTGTCGTGTATCACGGAGGTCCTAAACGACAGTGAGCGGGAGAGTCTGGACCACCCGTTAACTCTGGACGAGATGACAAAGGCCGTCCGATCCTTCGAGACGAGTAAAACTCCCGGAAGCGACGGCTTACCGGTCGAGTTGTATTCGGCTCTGTGGGACTGGATGGGCCCAGACCTGCTGGAAGTGTACAGAGGTATGCTTCTGGCTGGCAGTATGTCAGAATCAATGAGGAAAGGCATCATCACCCTCATCTACAAGCAGAAAGGGGGAGAGGGAGGAAATCAAAAACTGGCGGCCCATTTCGCTGCTCAATGTGGACTACAAGATCCTGTCAAAGGTCATCGCCAACAGGGTCAAGTCTGCTCTTGAGCTGGTGATCCACCCGGATCAGACCTGCGCTGTCCCCGGCAGGAAGATCTCTGATAGCCTGCCGCTACTCAGGGATACGATCGCCTATGTGCGAGACAGGGGGGTGGACACCTGCTTAATCAGCTTAGACCAGGAAAAGGCCTTTGACAGGATATCGCACACGTACCTGATGGATGTGCTCTCCAAAATGGGGTTTGGGGATCCAACTGCTCTACAGAGACATCAGTAGCGCAGTTCTAATCAACGGGTGGGAAACCGAAAGCTTTCCGATCAGATCTGGAGTCAGGCAAGGCTGTCCTCTCTCGTCTGTCTTGTTTGTGTGCTGTATCGAGCCCTTTGCCGAGTCCATCAGGAAGGATGCGGGCATTAGAGGGGTGACGATCCCAAGCAGCGGAGACGCTCCGGTCAAGACCTCCCTGTACGTGGACGACGTGGCCATCTTTTGCTTGGATCCGCAGTCGGTCCGCAGATTGCTCACAATCTGCGACCAGTTTGAACTGGCCTCGGGAGCGAAGGTCAATCGCAGCAAAAGCGAGGCCATGTTCTTTGGCAACTGGGCCGACCGATCCTTTATTCCCTTCACCGTGAAGCCAGATTACCTGAAGGTGTTGGGAATATGGTTTGGAGCGGACGGGGCGTGCGCCAAAAACTGGGAAGAGCGTATCGCCAAAGTGAAGAAAAAACTGGGATGGTGGAAGCTGTGTTTCCTCTTCATGACAGGAAAGAACCTGGTCATCAGGAGTGAGGTGCTCTCGGTGTTGCTGCACATGGCACAGGTCTGGCCCATCTCACGCTCCTGTGCCGTGGCAGTCACCCGGGCCGTCTTCCACTTTGTCTGGAGGTCCAAAATGGAACATGTCCACAGAGACACAATGCACAAATCTCCGGACAGTGGTGGAAAGGATGTTCCGACCATGGCCCTCATCCTGATGGCCACCTTTGTGAGCAGCTGCATCAAGCTGTGCACAGACCCCCGGTACACAATCACCAAGTGTCACTACGTGCTGAGGTTCTATCTGTCCCCGGCGTTGCGAAGGATGGGCCTAGCCATGCTGCCTCGAAACGGCCCCACCAGTTGGACCATGCCTGTCCACCTGTCCTTCGTGGAAAAGTTTTTCACAAAAAACCCCTTTGACCACAAGGCCATAAAACAGTGGTCAGCACGTAACGTCCTGGACGCCCTACGAAAGAAGGAGAGGGTGGGCCCTGTTGGGTGGTTCCTTGAGCGGACTGTCGAACTCGTTTGGCAGAACGTCTCATCGCCAGAGCTTTCACACAAGCACCAAGATGTAGCTTGGTTGGCGGTGAGGAGAGCCTTACCCATCAGAGCCATCATGCACAGCCAACGTCTCAGCAACACGGCACGGTGCCCCCGAGTCAGCTGCGGGGCGGATGAGACTGTCACCCATCTCCTTCAGGATTGCGCCTTCACAAGACAGGTTTGGAAAGAGATGCAGTGGTTGCTGTCGAGGGTCATCCCAAGCAGCTCCGTAACACAGGACTCTGTGCTCTACGGGCTGTTCCCAGGGACACACACCGAGACAGACATCACCTGCTGCTGGAGGGCCATCAACTCGGTCAAAGACGCTCTTTGGTCTTGCCGAAACTTGCTGGTCTTCCAGAGCAAGGAGATGTCCATGTCTGCGTGTTGCAGACTGGCGCAATCCAAGATCCAGGATTACGTGCTGAGGGACGCACTAAAAATTGGTGCAGCCGCCGCAAAGCACGGTGGGGAAGGGCCACAGTTTAAAGCCCTTCCGCCACGGTAAACCTGGGGGCAGGAATCAGTACAAACCTCCCCTCGGGCTGTACGTGCAACTTCTTTTTCATGTACATGGAGCACCATGATCTGTCAACACCTATGTAGTGCCATGTACAATGTAAGGCCTGTTTCGTAATGCACGTTGAAAAAAAAATGTAAATGTCACCCATCCCGTGTAATGTATAGTGACACATGTAATGTAATTTTTGTTGAATGTACTACAAGGTATCCCGTATTGTAGCAAATTGTACTTGAAATAGAAAGCAAGGAAATGCATCGAACGGAACTGCCGTCAGCACCCAAATGTAGTGTATGGGATTGCTGACCGCAGCTAAACGTACTGAACTGTTTTTGAATGTACTCTACAAATTTTTCATATGAATAAAATATATTTTGAAATTAAAAAAAAGAGAACAGGGGAGTTGTTTGGCAGAACGTCTCATCGCCAGAGCTTTCACACAAGCAACAAGACGTAGCTTGGTTGGCGGTGAGGAGGGCCTTACCCGTCAGAGCTTTCATGCACAGCCGACATCTCAGCAACATGGCACGGTGCCCCTGAGTCGGCTGTGGGGCGGATGAGACTGTCACCCATCTCCTTCAGGATTGTGCCTTCGCAAGGCAGGTCTGGAAAGAGATGCAGTGGTTGCTGTCGAGGTTCATCCCGAGCAGCTCCGTAACACAAGACTCTCTGCTCTACGGGCTGTTCCCAGGGACACACACCGAGACAGACATCACCTGCTGCTGGAGGGCCATTAACTCGGTCAAAGACGCTCTTTGGTCTTGCTGAAACTTGCTGGTTTTCCAGAACAAGGAGATGACCACGTCTGCGTGTTGCAGACTGGCGCAATCCAAGATCCAGGAATACGTGCTGAGGGACGCACTAAAAATTGGTGCAGTCGCCGCAAAGGCACGGTGGGGAAGAGCCACAGTTTAAGGCCCTTCCGCCAGGTAAACCCAGGGGCTGGTATCAGTACAAAACTCCCCTCGGGCCGTACTTGTAACGTCTTTTTTGTGTACATGGAGCACCATGATCTGTAAACACCTATGTAGTGCCATGTACAATGCAAGGTCTGTTTCGTAATGCACGTTGAAAAGAAAAAATGTAAATGTACCGTCACCCATTCCATGTACTGTATAGTGACACATGTAATGTAATTTGTTGAATGTACTACAATGTATCCTGTATTGTACCGAATTGTACTTGAACTGAAAAGCCAGGAAATGTATCGAACGGAACTGCCGTCAGCACCAAATGTAGTGTATGGGATTGCTGACCGCAGCTAAATGTACTGAACTGCTTTTGAATGTACTGTACAAATTTTATATGGATAAAGTATATTTTGAAATTAAAACAAAAGAACAGGGGAGTAACCATGATCCTTGCTCGGCCTTTTGACTAAGATCAAGTGTTAAATGGGCATTCATATGCTAATTGACTAATTGCAGAAACTCGTCTTTCCAGTTTGGCTGTGTCTGGCCTTTTGGCTCGGGCCAAGCACCAATTGGAGAGAAGAAGAAGAAATCTGCATGTCGACCGATCTATGGGCGGACCAGGAGGTCCGCTAAGGTGCAGAACTGGCACCACAAAAGATTGAAGGCTTCGGCTAAAACACAAGCCGAAAGGAGGAATCTGCAACCCAGATGGTGGCCAACCCAGCGGCGAACCAGGGCGTCCGAAACACCATCCGAGTGACTGTAAAGAAAGTGGAAGGACAGACGACAATCAACCAGGACCTCTTCATGAAGAAAATCCTGCTTGAAATCTGTGGCATGAAAATCGCGGATGTCTTCGCATTGCAGGACATCTCGAAGAGAGGTTACTTTGATGTAACCTTCAGCAACGTCATCCAATACCTGAAGTTCCTGAAGGGATTGAAGGAGGCAAGTGAACCACTGCGGTCAATGCTGACTTTGGAACCACTGTTCACCCTCCCGTCGCAGAGGTAACGCACTATCACAGTGCACATGTACAATCCCCACATTGATGTGCTGACATTCCTCGCCAGGTATGTCGATGGGGCAGGAAACAGCATCGACCTGAAGGATTTCCATGGGATTTGGACCAGCAAGCGCCAGATCCAGGTCACCTTGAAAGTGGACCCCAGCAGAACCATCCTGCACCCACCTTCCAGCTTCGCCATCGGAGGAAGTTGGGGCTACATGGTGTACGCCGGACAACCCAATGTGTGCCGAACCTGCAGGAAAGCAAGCCACATAGCGCCAAGCTTTTTTTAAATTTCAAAATATACAAAGCAATCATTTGCCGCAACTGCAAGAAGGAAGGACACCAGACAAAGGACTGCAAAGAGAGCAAGTGTTGCAACCTTTGTGGTCAGGTTGGACATCTGTACAAGGCCTGCCCCAAGCGCAATTTCAGCTATGTGCAAGCGGCAAAGAACATGGTGACATGTGAGGAGAAAGCTGAGGAGTGCAACGCCCCAGAGGAGACCTACACCTCCCTCCCCACCAAGACACCGTGCGAACAAACCACCGCCCTAGTCGACACTGACCGAGAGGAGGAAGGGAAGTGTGCCACGGCAAGCCGCCAGACACCCAGCAATGAAACTCCCCCCCGAGACATCGAGTTCATGGAAGAGAGGGAGTAGAAGTAGAAAAGGAACAGGAATGGTAGCGTGTCACCAAGAAGAAGAAGGCCCGCAAGTCAAAGGAAAAGAGGCCTCCTGAAGAAACAAGACGGCTACCATCCATGACGGACAGCAGTGGCTGCAGTTCTCCCGATGACGAAGGGCGAGGCAAAAGCGTCCACTACCACCAGCAGAAGAAGAGGCAAAATGCCAATGCGACCAATGCAGTCCAGCTCTGGGACCCCGGGAGCAGTGATGTCACCGATGCAACCCCGCTCCGGGTTTCCGGGAGCGACGAAGCCACCAATGTACCCCCCGCTCCGGATCTCTGGGAGCGATGAAGCGACAGATGCACCCAAGCTCTAGAATGCTGTGAGCGACGGCTCCACAGGGGATGTACACAAGGAACAACCAACACCAGGCGAGGGCAGCCCAGTTGACATGGAGGACACCCCCGTCCACACTGCTGGCGTCCCCTGGTCGAACCATCCCCAAGGCAGAGGACAACCCATATCTCAGCCAAGGTGTAGCAGAAAAGTTTAAAGCTAACCTATGTATACGGGAACAGGCCACAGGGCCAAAGGATTGTGTGTTCGAAATGTAATGTTTAGATTGTAATCACCAATTTAAAAATGGGTTTAAAGATTGCATCCAGTAACGTGCGTAGCATTAAGTCGACTATGCGATGTGTTTCCACCTTGGGGTACCTCGCCAAGGTCAAGGCAGACCTGCTATTCTTGCAGGAGTGCGGCCTGCCGCACTTCAGCAGTTACCGGCAGCGGTCGCAATGGTGGTCTCACGGACCAACTGTCTGGTCAGGAGGCAACGATTGCCGTTCCTCTGGCCTGATCATTCTGCTGTGGTTAGGCCACTTCACCTTCACCGAAGTTAAGGAGCTGGTGGACGGCTGCCTCCTCGTAGCAGATGTATTGTATAAAAATGTTCCTCTAAGGCTAATTAACGTGTATGCATCGCCTCTCAGAAGCGAGCGGCTGGCCCTCCTCCAGCAGCTCCCACTGCTGCTGGCGACATCCAGACCGGTCATTCTGGGCGGTGACTTCAACTGCATCATCGATGCGGCTGGACGATCCAGCAGAGCCGACAGGAAACTGGATACCACATCCAAACTCCTGATGGACGTGGTAAAAGATGCCAAGCTGTGCGACGTCTTCAGCAACCCTGCAGATGGAGCGCCGCGCAGATACACCTGGCCGAGACCAGACGGGTCCGTCTGTTCCAGAATAGATTTCCTGTTTGTGTCCCACACGCTCAAGGTCAGATCCACCGACGTCACGCGTTCTTCTCTGACCACTGCCTCCTACTGGCCAACTGCCTCCCACAGGAAGACCAGAAAGTTGGCAGGGGGATATAGAAGCTCAACGTGTAACTCGGAAAACGTGGAGGTACTCAAGAGGGATTACAAAGGTTGGAGACCGTAAAACCCCTCTGCGATTCCCCCATGCACTGGTGGGAAACAATCAAGATAAACATCAAGAGGTTCTTCATCCTCAAAGGTGTTCAGGAGGCGAGAGGGAGACAGAGGGAATTGTCCCAACTCCAGAAGAGTATGCAAAACCTGCTCCTGATGCAGTTGATGAGAGTCAATGTCACGGAGGAACTCCAAGAGGTGAAGGGCCAGCAAGCCTCGCTCTTTGTCTCAGAGTCCTCCAAAATCATCTTCCGCTCCAGAGTCCGCTCCGTCGAGCAGGATGAGACGTGTTCGCATTTCTTCTTCCAAAAAGTACACAAGGGGAGCTCTGTGATCACTAGCCTAAAGGAAGAAGATGGTTGTGTGACGTCTGCGCAGCCCGACATGCTGAGGATCAGCAAATCCTTCTATGCCAGGCTGTACAAAGTCAAGCCCACAGACCGCGCAGCCTCCCAGTCTTTCCTGTCGTCTATCTCAGAGGTCTTAGACGACAGCGAGCGGGAGAGTCTGGACCACCCGCTAACTCTGGACGAGCTGACAAAGGCCGTCCGGTCCCTCGCGACGAGTAAAACTCCCGGAAGCGACAGCTTACCGGTCGAGTTATATTCGGCTCTGTGGGACTGGATGGGCCCAGACCTGCTGGAAGTGTACGAGAGTATGCTTCTGTCCAGCAGCATGTCAGAATCGATGAGGAAGGGCATCACCACCCTCATCTACAAGCAGAAGGGGAAGAAGGAGGAAATCAAAAACTGGCGGCACATTTCGCCGCTCAATGTGGACTACAAGATCCTGTCGAAGGTCATCGCAAACAGGGTCAAGTCTGCTCTGGAGCTGGCGATCCACCCGGACCAGACCTGCGCTGTCCCTGGCAGGAAGATCTCTGATAGCCTCGCCCTACTCAGGGATCCGATTGCCTACGTGTGAGACAGGAGGGTGGACACCTGTTTAATCAGCTTGGACCAGGAGAAGGCCTTTGACAGGATATCGCACATGTACCTGATGGACGTGCTCTGCAAGATGGGGTTTGGGGAGGGTATCTGCAATTGAATCCAACTGCTCTACAGAGACATCAGTAGCACAGTTCTAATCAATGGGTGGGAAACTGAAAGCTTTCCGATCAGGTCTAGAGTCAGGCAAGGCTGTCCCTTCTCCTGTCTTGTTTGTGTTCTATATCGAGCCCTTTGCCGAGTCCATCAGGAAGGATGTGGGCATTAGGGGGGGTGACAATTCCATGCAGTGGAGGCGCTCAGGTCAAGACCTCCCTGTACATGGACGACGTCACCGTCTTTTGCTCGGATCCGCAGTCGGTCCGGGGATTGCTCACAATCTGTGACCAGTTTGAACTGGCCTCAGGAGCGAAGGTAAATTGCAGCAAAAGCGATGCCATGTTCTTGGAAGCTGGTCTGACCGATCCTTTATTCCCTTCACCGTGAAGTCAGATTACCTGAAGGTTTTGGGAATATGGTTCAGAGCGGATGGGGCATGCGTCACAAACTGGAAGGAGCATATCGCTAAAGCCAAACATAAACTGGGATGGTGGAAGCTGTGCTCACTCTCCATTGCAGGAAAGAACCTGGTCATCAGCAGTGAGGTGCTCTTTGTGTTGTTGTACATGGCACAGGACTGGCCCATACCCCGCACCTGTGCTGTGGTAGTCACCCGAGCCATCTTCCATTTCGTTTGGAGATCGAAAATAGACCGTGTCCGCAGAGACACGATGTACAAATCTCTGGACAAGGGGGGGAAAAGACGTTCCGAATGTGGCCCTCATCCTAATGGCCACCTTTGTGTGCGGCTGCATCAAGCTATGCATAGACCCTTCATACGCAAACACCAAGTGTTAGTACGTGCTGAGATGCTATCTGTCCCCGGTGTTGTGAAGGATGGGTCTGGCCAGGCTGCCGCGGAATGCTCCGAGCAGTTGGACCATGCCTCAGCACCTGTCCTTTGTGGAAACGTTTTTCAAGAATAACACCGTTGACCACGAGGCCATAAAGCAGTGGTTGGCATGCAAGATCCTGGATGCCCTACAAAAGGCGGCGATGATGGATCCTGTCGGATGGTTCCCCGAGCAGACTGTCGAACTCGTTTGGCAGAATGTCTCATCACCAGAGCTTTCACACAAGCACCAAGACGTAGCTTGGTTGGCAGTGAGAAGGGCCCTACCCGTCAGATCCTTCATGCACAGCCTGCGTTTCAGAGACACGGCACTCTGCCCCCGAGTTGGCTGTGGTGCGGACGAGACTGTCATCCATCTCCTTTGGGACTGCCCCTTTGCAAGGCAGGTCGGGAAGGAGATGCAGTGGTTGCTGTCGAGGTTCATCCCAAGCAGCTCTATAACACAGGACTCTGTACTCTGCGGACTGTTCCCAGGGACACACACTGAGACAGACATCATCCGCTGCTGGAGAGCCATCAACCCGATGAACGACGAACTTTGGTCTTCCCGAAACGTGCTGGTCTTCCAGAGCAAGGAGATGTCCATGGCCGAGTGTTGCAGACTGGCGCAATCCAAGGTCCAGGAGTACGTGCACTAAAGATTGGTGCAGTCGCCGCAAAGGCATGATGGGGAAGAGCCACAGTTTAAGGTCCTTCCGCCACAGTAAACCCAGTGGCTGGAATCAGACCCCCTCGGGCTGTACTTGTTAAGCTGCTTGTATATATAGAGCACAATGTACTGAAAAACACCTGTGCTGTGCCATGTATAATGAAAGTCACTGCACTGTTTAGTAACTTGTAAAGAAATGTAAATGTATCCCCATCCGATCCGTGTACTGCATTCATCTGCATAGTGCTACATGTAATGTGATTCGTGATCGGTATTGAAATGTATCCTGGCATCTAATGTAAACCTGTTCTCATCTGCTCCATGTAATATCCTTATCTGCACAGCACTACATGTAACGTGATTTACGGATTGTACCAAACTGTACCTTGAAATGAAATGCACGCAAGTGCATTGTATGGAACTGCTGTCTGCATCCAAACGAATTGTATGGAATTGCTGACCGCAAGATAGTGAGCTATTTTCCAATGTATTGTGAAAATTTTATATGAATAAAATATATTTTGGGGAAAAAAAATCCAGCAGGGTACTTGCATTTAGTGCTTGTGGGTTCCCCCCTCATTGGATGGGTTGTGGCAGTCCCTAAAATCCCACTGCCAGGTAGGACTAAGCACCCTATTGACATGTATAAAGATGGTTACAGTCATGGAAGAAGCATCACATTACAACCTGTCAGACTGTTAATCAGCCTGTGTATCCTTCCATTGCTTCACACCCCAAGGAAAGAATGTGAAGATACGATAACGATATCAATGTCTTGGCTCATGAATGATACATACAGTTTTGCTTAAGTGACCATAATAGAGATGATACCTTTTACGTGAGACAGTAAAAATATTTCAGCCCACCTTCCACGAGCTGCCTCATCCAATTTCTATATAAAATAACAAAGTTAAAGAAAGAACTTGCATTTATATCATGTCTCTCACAACCTCAGCATGTCACAAAGCTCTTTACAGCCAAGGAAGTACTTTTATAATGTAGGGAAACACGACAGCGAGTTTGCGCACAGCAAGGTCCCACAAAGTTATGATAATATACAATTCATGAAGTAAATTAGCAACAATTCCTCCCTTGTGGTGCTACCATTATAACACCTTTGGATAGCATTTCAACTGCACATGTTACATATTAAATGGGGTGTAAGCTATATTCACAACAATATGAAATCCCATTATAAAAATGCAATACCTGTTATGTCTGTATGTGGCACTATGATAGGGCTTTCAATGTTGGGCCTGTCACATAACGCTTCCCGTCATGTAACACTTGCTCTAGTGAGTGTATCATCATCATCATCAGCATCATAGGCAGTCCCTCGGAATCGAGGAAGACTTGCTTCCACTCTTAAATTGAGTTCTTAGGTGGCTGAACAGTCCAATACGAGAGCCACAGACTCTGTCACAGGTGGGACAGATAGTCATTGAGGGAAGGGGAGGGTGGGACAGGTTTACCGCATGCTCTTTCCGCTGCCTGCGCTTGTTTTCTAAATGCTCTCAGCGATGAGACTCGAGGTGCTCAGCGCCCTCCTGGATGCACTTCCTCCACTTAGGGCAGTCTTTGGCCAGGGACACGCATGTGTCAGTGGGGATGTTGTACTTTATCAGGGAGGCTTTGAGGCTGTCCTTGTAACGCTTCCGCTGCCCACTTTTGGCTCGTTTGCCGTGAAGGAGTTCCGAGTAGAGCACTTGCTTTGGGAGTCTCGTGTCTGGCATGCGAACTATGTGGCCTGCGCATTGGAGCTGATCAAGTGTGGTCAGTGCTTCAATGCTGGGGATGTTGGCCTGGTCGAAGACACTAATGTTGGTGCGTCTGTCCTCCCAGGGGATTTGTAGAATCTTGCGGAGATATCGTTGGTGGTATTTCTCGAGCGACTTGAGGTGTCTACTGTACATGGTCCATGTCTCTGAGCCATACAGGAGGGCGGATATTACTACAGCCCTGTAGACCATGAGCTTGGTGGCAGTTTTGAGGGCCTGGTCTTCAAACGCTCTTTTCCTCAGGCAACTGAAGGCTGCACTGGCGCACTGGAGGTGGTGTTGGATCTTGTCGTCAATGCCTGCTCTTGTTGATAGGAGGCTCCCGAGATATGGGAAGTGGTCCACGGTGTCCAGGGCTGTGCCGTGGATCTTGATGTCTGGGGGGCAATGCTGTGCGGCGAGGACAGGCTGGTGGAGGACCTTTGTCTTACAGATGTTTAGCGTAAGGCCCATGCTTTCGTATGGCTCAGTAAATACATCGACTAGGTCCTGGAGTTCAGCCTCTGTATGTGCACAGACACAGGCGTTGTCCGTGTACTGTAGCTCGAAGACAGAGGTTGGAATGGTCTTGGGCCTGGACTGGAGACGGCGAAGGTTGAACAGGTTCCTACTGGTTCTGTAGTTTAGTTCCACTCCAGCGGGGAGCTGGTTGACTGTGAGGTGGTGAAAACAAAAGTTTTGTGTCTGCCTGTAGTTACATGTTCTGACCACTGGGAGGCTCTGGAGGAATACTGCTGAAATGTTTCTGCCAGTTCCAATGCTGTGTTTTGGCAGATGGAGTATAACATGGGGAAATGTGAAACTATCCATTTTGGTAGGAGAATGGAAAAACAGAATATATCTTAGGAGAGATACTAGTAACTGTTGGTAGTCAGAGGAATTTAGGTGTACATGAATCACAGAAAGTTAAAATGCAGGTACAGCAAGCAATTAGGAAGGCAATGGTCTGTTAGCCTTTATTGCAAGGAGGCTGCAGTCTAAGAGTAAGGAAGTCGCTGCAAATATACAGCGTTTTGGTGGGACCACATCCAGATTACTGCGTACCTTTTTGGTCTATTTACCCAAGGAAGGATATAATTGCCTTAGAAGGGGTGCAACTAAGGTTTAGTTTGATTCCTGGGATGAGAGGCCTGTCCCATAAAGAGAGACAGTGTAGAATGAGCCTATATTTTTTAAATCTCATAATACTGCTGTGAAGTGCCTTGGGACGTTTCACTATGTTAAAGGTGCTATATAAATACAAGTTGTTGTTGTATATTCTCTGAAGTTTCGAAGAATGAGAGGTGATCTCATTGAAACATATGAAATTCTTCGAGGGCTTGACAGGATAGATGATAAGAGGCTGTTTCCCATGGTTAGAGAGTCTAGGGGTTATAGTCACAGGATAAGAGGTCAGCCATTTAAGACTGAGAAGAGGTGAATTTTTTTCACTTAGAGGGTTCTGAATCTTTGTAATTCTCTACCCCAGTGGACTGTGGATGCTCAACCATTGGATCTTGGGGAGGTTGGGTGGTAGTTGGTGAGGATGGGGGTTGAGGGTCGATTTTTGAAGAGAGAAATGATGATGGCAGTTTTTTGAAAAGGAGTAAGGACATTATCTGAGGACAGGAAACCATTTATGACATTATAGCATGGGGGCAAAAAAGGGAAATTGAGTAGTCGGGTTGAGAGCTGGCGGTGGGTCTCATAGAGAAGAGCTCAGAGAGGATGGGGAAGATGGGTAAGAAACTAGAGAGTTGGAAGTTCAGGGCTAGAGTGGGGGAAATATTGTGGGAGGTTTGGCTTAGTAAGCAAGCAGTAGGGGTGACAAGCAATGGAGGCAGCTGAATGGTCTTACTCTTAGTTACAGAGAAATCCATGTACTGCTCACGTTGTTAGAGGTAAAGATGGAGGGGGAAGGGAAGAAGAGTTTAACGGGGCTATTGGTAGCAGGGGAAAGGGCCTGGGATCACCTCCAGGATGAGCCTAGACTAATGGAAAGTTTTGGCAGAGGATATCAAGTAAGATTGATGTTGTCCGGCCAGATCGGGCAGTAGATGACTAAAGCAGCTGATGCCAGGTATGATCAAGCCCCTTGGCCTGGAGAGCAAAGATGTGGGCTGTGATTTTTGGAGGGTATTCTGTAGAGGCAGAAACAAGATAGTGGAGTGGAAAGAGTCATAGATACAATTTAAGATCTAGCATTGGAGGTGAGGACTGTATCTCAATGCTCAGGAGGATCAGGAATAATGGCAAAGCTGATTAATGAGTTGCTGAGGTTCTTAAGGAAACCACATAGCTCAGCGTTGGTGCCAGACTGACCAGTGGAAGAGGATAACGTTCCTGATTGTGAACAAGGAAATCACTAACAATTAATTAACAAGGAAATAATGATGATCAGATAAATTTAGTGGGTTAAGAGAAAGTTCATTTTGTCCACATTTTGAAGTCAGGCAATTCAAAAGGAGCCAGGGCTGGTAACAGATAGTCTTGTATAAACACAGGCACTTTGTTGGATTAGAAGTCCTTACGTTTATCTTAAAGGAGCCTATGTGGTGCCGAGACCTTGAGCTCCGCCAACATGTTTATGCCCTACCAACTCGTGCAGTCCCTCATATGACTGATACTTAATTGCTTTTTTCATGCTTTGCATCTGCCTCTGTTTTTCCGCCTGCCGATTAAGGTTAAAAGAACCCCTATTGTGTATTTGCATTAATATGTAAATGCATTTGGTGATTTTGTACAAGTTATTCCAGGGTTCCTGTGTTGCATGAAGAGAGGAAGGAGGGACATCTACTTATACAGCACCTCGTGATCTATCACAAACACTCCAAAGTGCTTCACGTACTTCCAAGTGCAGTGACTGTTATTATAGGTAAATGCAGCAGCCAATATGTGCAGAGCAAGATCCCACAAAGCATGGGCACGGACCTTGGAGACCTTGGATTGTGTGTATCGCAATCGGAGTGGAAGCTGAGAATTTGGTGAAAGTAGGAATTCGGTGGGGAGGAGGAAGGCGAGTCTCACCCCCAACTCAGAAGGAGTGGAGCCACAGACCCTGAGGATTGATCCTAGACAAGTATCTAGGGTAAGTATCTAGATATCTAATATTTAGGTTCTTTGGGCTGGATTTTCAGTCTTCTGCCGCCCCTGCCCGGAGGGGCAGCAATGGCGGCGGTAAGCACTTCCGGGTGGGCAGCCAGCTTCCAGCGCCCCGCCGGGACATTTGGTGCCGGTTCCGACAGGATGCGGAGCATAACTGTCTGGAAGAGGTGAACTGGTGTGAAACGCCCCTGGTTGTGACACTGGCTTGATGTTTGGCTGTCGCCCGATCCGTAGAGCTCCCCCTGCTGGGACCATGTGTGAAAGCGGGCGGTCCGCGTTGTAGCAGCTGCACTGAGGTAAGTAATGTCGACATGAGGTCAGTGTGATTGGGTTTTTGTTTTTTTGCGATTTACGCTGTGGCGGAGTGAGTTATTTATTAGGAATGTTTGTGGTGTTTTTTTTTCTGCCCAGACCTCTCGCACAGCGCTCCGAGACCGGCTGTTTTGCTTGGGGTTTTCGCTTGCTCAGCCAGCCTAGTGCCCTTAAAGAGGTGTGTAACGCCTCCCTTAGCGCTCCGCCCCACACTCGGGGCCCAGCTGATGAATTTTGCTGACTGAGGCGCAAACTTTACCGCCCCGTCGCCATTACCGTCCCAAAATGAGCAGAACCGAAAATCAAGCCCTTTATGTTTCGTGTCTGAATGGTTCGTGCTAAGTTTGTTCATTTTGAGGAGAGAATAGAAAAATCACAGTGCAGTTTAGACCTAGTTAACATATATAAATAATCATCTTATATCTAAGGGGTTTATTTTACGTTTCTAATTAGAATGGAGGGTCGGCTGTGATGACCTTGATAAAATGCAACATTCTCACTGGCACCTGGAAGCCCCTGACCAAAGGCCGCCCTAAGTGGAGGAGGAGCATCTGGGAGGGTGCTGAGCACCTTGAGTCTCATCGCCGAGAGCATGAGAAAGCAAGCGCAGGCAGCGGAAGGAGTGTGCGACAGACCAGACTCCCCGACCACCCTTTCCTTCAACCACTGTCTGTCCCACCTGTGACAAAGACTGTAATTCCCATATTGGACTGTTCAGTCACCTGAGAACTCACTTTTAGAGTGGAAGCAAGTCTTCCTCGATTCCGAGGGGCTGCCGATGATGATGATGATGATGGTGATGATGATAGCCTGCAATTACTGTGCCATGAGAGAACTTCAGGACACTTCCTGTTTGTAGGAAGTGCCTCCAGCTGTTCAAACTCATGCTGAGGGTTTCCGAGCTTGAAGAGCAGCTGGATTCATTGCAGGGTGTACGGGTGGCTGAATGTTCCCTGGATCACAGGTTCCAGGAGGTGGTCACCCCACAGCCAGACAGAGTTCAGATTAGCAAGCGGGTGGCCACCCAAAAGGATAGTGCAGGAATCCTCTGGGAGTGTAGGACTCTCAAACCGATATTCAGCATTGAATACCGGGGGTGGGGGGGGGTGGGGGGGTGGGGGGGTGGTGACGAAACCGCAAAGGAATGCAGTCATGAGCCTGACACCGTGAGGCAAAGGACTGCACAGGTGGATACAGCAAAGTCTAGGAATGCAGTAGTAATTGGGGATTTGATAGTATGGGGCACAGACAGGCAGTTCTGCGACCGTTGATGTGAGACCCGTAAGGTATGTTGCCTCCCTGGTGTCAGGGTAGGGGGCATCACAGAGAGAATGCAGAACATTCTGCGGGGGTAAGGGGAAGAGCCAGAAGTCATGGTCCATGTCGGAACCAATAACATAGGGATGAAGAGGGTTGAGGTCCTGCAGTCAGAGTTAAAGGAGCTGGAGAAGAAGTTACACAGCAGGACCTTAAAGGGAGTAATCTCTGAATTACTCCCAGTGCCATGCGCCAGTGAGAGCCGAAATAATAGGATATGGCAGGTTAATGCAAGGCTAGAGACATGGTGTAGGAGAAAAGGCTTCAGATTCCAGGGATTTCTGTGCCAGGAGGGACCTGTGTGAGGTAGACCAGTTGTACCTGAACTGGTCTAGGGCCAATATTGTTCCAGGCAGGTTAATGAGTGCTGTGAGGGAGGGGTTTAAACTCATTCGACAAAAGATTGGGCACCAAGATGTAGCATTAGCAAATAGAAACAAGGTGCACAGAGGACTGCGAGAGATAGTTAGAGTTAGAAATAGTGCAGAATTAGGTGGCATCACAGAAAATACCACATGGTCTAAGTTTGGTTTGGAGTTCATGTGGGTAAATGCACAAAGTATGGTTAATAAGGTTGGTGAGCTGCAGGCACAAATAGCCATGTGAGAATTTGATGTAGTGGCAATAACTGAGACCTGGCTCAAAAAAATAGGAGGATTGGATGCATAATATTACTGGTACAAGGTATTCAGGAAAGATAAAGAAGGAAAAATAGGAGGAGGGGTAGCCGTTTTGACTAAGGAAAATGTTACAGTGCTCGGGGGAGTGTTTGCTAGTGCTGTTGGGGAGGAGTTAAACTAATATGGCAGGGGGATGGGAACCAATGCAGGGAGACAGAGGGAAACAAAATGGAGACAGAAGCAAAAGACAGAAAGGAGATGAGTAAAAGTGGAGGGCAGAGAAACCCAAGGCAAAAAACAAAAAGGGCCAATGTACAGCAAAATTCTAAAGGGTCAAAGTGTAATAAAAAGGCAAGCCTGAAAGCTCGGTGCCTCAATGCGAGGAGTATTCGGAACCCAGGAGAGAGCTCTGAGCTAGTTAGAGTGGGTGAGAGCGCAGATGAACAGAACCCCAAGAAAGAATGCAAAAGGCAGGAGGCAACAGAGCAGAGGAGCACTGGGGTAAGGGTAAACTACAAGGTGATAGGAAGGGACAATATGTATGAATATAAAGGGGCTGCAGGAGGGGTCAAAACTAAAAATCATGGTTTAAAAACTAGTATTAAAATACTCTACCTAAACATACACAGCATTCGAAATAAAGTAAATGAGTTGACAGCACAAATCATGACAAATGGGTATGATTTGGTGGCCATTACAGAAACGTGGTTGCAGGATGGCCAAGACTGGGAATTAAACATACAGGGGTATCTGACAATTCGGAAGGATAGACAAGAAGGGAAAGGAGGTGGGGTAGCTCTGTTAATAAAGGATATCAGGGCAGTTGTGAGAGATATTGGCTCTAATGAACAAAATGCTGAATCATTGTGGGTGGGGATTAGAGATAGTAAGGGGAAAAAGTCACTGGTGGGCATAGTTTATAGGCCCCCAAATAATAACTTAACGGTGGGGCGGACAATAATCAAGGGAATAATAGAGGCATGTGAAAAAGGAAGGGCAGTAATCATGGGGGATTTTAACCTACATATCGATTGGTCAAATCAAATCGCACGGGGTAGCCTGGAGGAGAAATTCATAGAATGCATACGGGATTGTTTCTCAGAACAGTTTGTTACAGAACCTACAAGGGAGCAAGTTATCTTAGATCTGGTCCTGTGTAATGAGACAGGAATAATAAACGATCTCCTAGTAAAAGATCCTCTCGGAATGAGTGATCACAGTATGGTTGAATTTGTAATACAGATTGAGGCTGAGGAAGTAGTGTCTCAAATGAGCGTACTATGCTTAAACAAAGGGGACTACAGTGGGATGAGGGCAGAGTTAGCTAAAGTAGACTGGGAACACAGAGCACTGGAAACAGTGGCACAATTGAGGAACAGTGGAGGACTTTTAAGGAGCTCTTTCATAGTGCTCAACAAAAATATATTCCAGTGAAAAAGAAGGGCGGTAAGAGAAGGGATAACCAGCCGTGGATAACCAAGGAAATAAAGGAGAGTATCAATTACAAACCAATGCGTATAAGGTGGCCAAGATTAGTGGGAAACTAGAAGATTGGGAACATTTTAAACGACAGCAAAGAATGACTAAGAAAGCAATAAAGAAAGGAAAGATAGATTACGAAAGTAAACTTGCGCAAAACATAAAAACAGATAGTAAAAGCTTTTACCGATATATAAAACGGAAAAGAGTGACTAAAGTAAATGTTGGCCCCTTAGAAGATGAGAAGGGGGATTTAATAATGGGAAATGTGCAAATGGCTGAGACCTTAAACAATTATTTTGCTTCAGTCTTCACAGTGGAAGACACAAAAACCATGCCAAAAATTGCTGATCACGGGAATGTGGGAAGGGAGGACCTTGAGACAATCACTATCACTAGGGGGGTAGTGATGGACAGGCTAATGGGACTCAAGGTAGACAAGTCCCCTGGTCCTGATGAAATGCATCCCAGGGTATTAAAAGAGATGGCGGAAGTTATAGCAGATGCATTCGTTATAATCTACCAAAATTCTCTGGACTCTGGGGAGGTACCATCGGATTGGAAAGCAGCTAATGTAATGCCTCTGTTTAAAAAAGGGGGCAGACAAAAGGCAGGTAACTATAGGCCGGTTAGTTTAACATCTGGAGTGGGGAAAATGCTTGAAGCTATCATTAAGGAAGAAATAGCGGAACATCTAGATAGGAAAAGTGCAATCAAGCAGATGCAACATGGATTCATGAAGGGGAAATCATGTTTAACTAATTTACTGGAAGTCTTTGAGGATATAACGAGCATGGTGGATAGAGGTGTACCGATGGATGTGGTGTATTTAGATTTCCAAAAGGCATTCGATAAGTTGCCACACAAAAGTTACTGCAGAAGATAAAGGTACGCGGAGTCAGAGGAAATGTATTAGCATGAATCGAGAATTGGCTGGCTAACAGAAAGCAGAGAGTCGGGATACATCGGTCCTTTTCGGGTTGGAAATCGGTGGTTAGTGGTGTGCCATAGGGACCACAACTGTTTACAATATACATAGATGACCTGGAAGAGGGGACAGTGTAGTGTAACAAAATTTGCAGATGACACAAAGATTAGTGGGAAAGTGGGTTGTGTAGAGGACACAGAGAGGCTGCAAAGAGATTCAGATAGGTTAAGCGAATGGGCTAAGGTTTGGCAGATGGAATACAATGTCGGAAAATGTGAGGTCATCCACCTTGGAAAAAAAAACAGTAAAAGGGAATATTATTTGAATAGGGAGAAATTACAATATGCTGCGGTGCAGAGGGACCTGGGCGTCCTTGTGCATGAATCCCAAAAAGTTAGTTTGCAGGTGCAGCAGGTAATCAGGAAGGTGAATGGAATGTTGGCCTTCATTGCGAGAGGGATGGAGTACAAAAGCAGGGAGGTCCTGCTGCAACTGTACAGGGTATTGGTGAGGCCGCACCTGGAGTACTGCGTGCAGTTTTGGTCACCTTACTTAAGGAAGGATATACTAGCCTTGGAGGGGGTACAGAGACGATTCACTAGGCTGATTCCGGAGATGAGGGGGTTACCTTATGATGATAGATTGAGTAGACTGGGTCTTTACTTGTTGGAGTTCAGAAGGATGAGGGGTGATCTTAAAGAAAAATTTAAAATAATGAAAGGGATAGACAAGATAGAGGCAGAGAGATTGTTTCCACTGGTCGGGGAGACGAGAACTAAGGAGCACAGCCTCAAAATACGGGGGAGCCAATTTAAAACCGAGTTGAGAAGAAATTTCTTCTCCCAGAGGGTTGTGAATCTGTGGAATTCTCTGCCCATGGAAGCAGTTGAGGCTAGCTCATTGAATGTATTCAAATCACAGATAGATAGATTTTTAACCAATAAGGGAATTAAGGGTTATGGGGAGCGGGCGGGTAAGTGGAGCTGAGTCCACGGCCAGATCAGTCATGATCTTTTTGAATGGCGGAGCAGGCTCGAGGGGCTCGATGACCTACTCCTGTTCCTAATTCTTATGTTCTTATATTCTTAGAAAGAGAGAATATACTTCAGGGATCAAAGATAGAATCTATTTGGTTGGAGTTAAGAACACAGAGCATTGTTACACTCTGATCTAGACATGGGATGGACTGCGGGATAGAATAGTACAAGCAGAATTTGAACAGGAATGTCCCCAGAGCCCCTCCCACTCTGCCACAGTAACTTCAAGAGAAGTGCATTGGAAAGCCCATTTGATTGTAAACGAGTTTCTGCTGGACTTGCAGTGAAGCAGGAGCCGCTTCCAGGAAAATCCCAGCCTCCATATCATTACGGAAATAACTAGGCAATATGCCAGGAGGACTGTATGCTCTTTCCAGATAGCTGAGTGATGATAATCTGAATGGCCTTCCACAACTGCACGTGTCTGTGATCTGAAATTGGGAGGTCGGCTTCCATGACTTGCACTTGATTTATCAACAATTCATTAGAATGAATTTCTACAATGAACAAAAGAGGTGAAAGGATTGTAGTCAAATTTGCTATAAGTTTATTGTAGTGTAATTTACATTTTCCACAAATATCACTCAACATTCATAATATATGTTAATATGACAAACTCGGACAAAAACTGCTGCTGGGACTCAGGAGTGCGGTTAATGGCTTGGGTTATGTTTTAGTGCTGGTAAGATAGGGTTGGATCATTGCGATTAACAGGTACATTTCGACTTTCTTAAGGCGTTTAAGATAGCAGTAAATGTGAGAATAGGGAGCAAAAGGTCAACTTGGCTTTCAATCTGATAGAGATTGGTTTGGTTTTGCCAGATCAAACTGAGCCACTGAAACGGCTAGGTTTGCTCCATCTCAGACAGCAAGTCATGAAAGGTCTGGAGGATATTCAATAGTCAAAAGTTAACTCGAACACTGGTAGTTATTTATCTGCTTCTAGTAGCAAGTCCCAATAGCTCAGACTATGGGCAGCATTTTGTTTTACTCATTCACGGGATGTGGGCATTGCTGACGAGACCAGCATTTATTGACCATCCCTAATTGCCCTTGAGAAGGTGGTGGTGAGCCGCCTTCTTGAACCGCTGCAGTCCGTGTGGTGAAGGTACTCCCACGGTGCTTTTAGGGAGAGAGTTCCAGGATTTTGACCCAGCGACTATGAAGGGATGGTGATTTATTTCCATGTCAGGATGACTTGGAGAGGAACTTGCAGGTGATGGTGTTCCCATGTGCCTGCTGCCCTTGTCCTTCTAGGTCGCAGGTTTTGGAGGTGCTGTCAAAGAAGCCTTTGTGTGTTGCTGCATTGCATCTTGTAGATGGAACACACGGCAGATCACATTGTGCTGATGGTGGAGGGAGTGAATGTTTAAGGTGGTGGATAGGGTGCCAATCAAGTGGACTGCTTTGTCCTGGATAGTGTAGAGCTTTGAGCTTCTTGAGTGTTGTTGGAGCTACACTCATCCAGGCAAGTGGAGAGTATTTCACCACACTGCTGACTTGTGCCTTGTAGATAGTGGAAGGTGAGACACTTGAAGCAGCCTCTGACCTGCTCTTGTAGCCACAGTATTTTTGTGGCTTATCCAGGTAAGTTTCTGATCAATGGTGACCACCCCGTAGGATTTTTATGGTGGGGGATTTGGCAGTGGTAATCCCGTTGAATGCCAAGGGGAGGTGGTTAGACTCTCTCTTATTGGAGATGGTCATTGTCTGGCACTTGTGTGGTGCAAATGTTACTTGCCACTTATCAGCCCAAGACTGAATGTTTGTCCAGGTCTTGCTGCATGTGGGCATGGACTGCTTCATTATCTGAGGAGTTGAGAATGGAACTGAACACTGCAATCATCAGCGAACATCCGCACTTCTGACCTTGTGATGCACGGAAGGTCATTGATGAAGCATTGGATCTAGGACACTGCCCTGAGGAACTCCTGCAATTATATTCTGAGGCTGAGATGATTGGCCTCCAATAACCACAACCATCTTCCTTTATGATTCCAGCGAGTGGAGAGTCTTCCCCCTGATTCCCATTGACTTCAATTTTATGAGGGCTCCTTGATTCCACATTAGGTCAAATGCTAACTTGATGTCAAGGGCAGTCACTCTCACCACACCTCTGTAATTCAGCTCTTTTGTCTATGTTTGGACCAAGGATGTAATAAAGTCTGGAACTGAGTGGTCCTGGCGGAATCAAAACTGAGCATCGGTGAGCAGGTTATTGGTGTGTCATCATCATCATAAGTGGTCCCTCGAACGAGGATGACTTGTTTCCACGAGTTCACAAGTGTTTCGATGAAGGACCGATGTTCCAGCCCTGAACTCCAATTGAAAGGGTGGAAGATGCCTGTGCGTAAATTTTTTTAACGTGTGGTGACCATTGCACACCAGCCACCACATGGGTTTGACAGAGCTAGCCTTTATCCAGTGGCAAGGGTTAACCAGGACGACTGGAGACCTGCTCTGCTGCACAGACCCAGCGCGCACACATATCGCAGTGTGGGCAGGCCCGTGCTGCCCCTGGGCCCTCGGCTCTTCTGGACCCCGTACCCTCATTCGCCGCACCTTCGCCATGATCTCTCACCGCTCCTTCGCCATAAACATTCACCGCATCGCGCCACAAACACTCGCCGCTCATCCGCACCGACCTTCCCACTCCTCTGTACCTGGGCCCTGCCGATGTTCATGCCCATGCTCCAAAACGGTGACCAGGGTTTTGATGACGTCACCCAGTCGCCCATCTCATTGGTGAGTAACTGTCACTTGATAACACTCTCGATGACACTTTCCATCACTTTTGTTTGGATTGGAGTTATCCTGCTTATTCTGCACAGGACGTACCTGGGCAACATAACACTGAAGAATAAACGTACAAAAAGGCAAAAAATAGCACAGATCTTGCCGAATGGCAAAGATACAAAGAGCAGCAAAGGGTCACAGAATAGTTAGTAAGGGATTCAAAAAGGGAGTATGAAAAGAAACTTGCAAGGGATATCCAAATCAACACTATTTTTTACAATTATATTAGGAAAAAGAGGGTGGTCAGGATGTTGGTCGTCTGAAAACTGATAATGGTGATATTGTCAATGAAAATAAGGAAATGGCGGACATGTTGAATATTTACTTTGCCTCAGTATTTACAGTTGAGGAAGAGGTCAGAATGCCAGAAATCTCAAGGAAACGAATATTGAATCAAGACCGGGTACTCGCAAAAATGAATATAAGCAAAATAGCAGTAATGAAGAAACTAATGTCACCAAAGAGTGACATATCCACAGGACCAGCCGGTTTACATCCCAGGGTTTTAAATGAAGTAGGTGAGAACATTGCAGATATCCAAACTACAATCGTCCAAAGTTCTTTCAATTCAGGAACCGTTCCTTTAGGATTACCATTGCCAAATATCCCACCATCAACATCATGGGAGGTCACCATTGATCAGAAACTTAACTGGACCAACCACAAAAATACTATGGCTACAGGAGTAGGTCAGAGGCTTGGTATTCTGCATCAAGTGTCTCACCTCCTGACTCCCCAAAGCCTTTCCACTGTTCCTTTAGATTGGAAAATTGCGCACGTCACTCTGCTATCTAAGAATGGTGACAGAGGGAAAGCAGGGAATTATAAACCAGTTAGACTAACATCTGTTGTCGGGAAATAACTCGAGTCAATAATTAAGGATACGTTGACTGAACACCTTGAAAATTTTCAATTGATCAGAGAGAACCAGCATGGATTTGTAAAGGTAGGTCATGCCTGACTAACTGGTTGAATTTTATGAAGAAGTGACTAAAGTAGTGGACCAGAGAATGTCTATGGATGCTATTTATATGGACTTCAGAAGGCATTTGATAAAGTCCCTCATAAGAGACTATTCACTCAGGTTGAAGCCCATGGAATTGAAGGCAAATTATTGATCTGGTTAGTAAATTGGCTGAGCGGCTGGAGACAGAGAGTAGGGAAAATGGACAGGTACTCTAATTGGCAGGATGTGAGCAGTGATTTCTCGCTAGTGTCTGTGGTGGGGCCTCAACTAGTCACTGTATTGTTTAATGACTTGAATGAAAGGCACATGGCAGGGCCTATCCGGCTGCGTTCGCAAAACCTGTGGCTGGCCAAAGTCTGCTAGCGGGAATGTATCCGACTTCTCCGTGTTGGCATTGTGGGGGAAATCATTGGCACCAGTAGTGCTGATTTAAGCAATATAGTTGCAAAGGCTGTCTGAGGAGTGGGGCATCTCCAGCGCAAGTGTCCGCAGATGAGCAAGCGAGCTGCGACACACCACGGAGTATGAGAGTCAGACTAGCGCAAATCCGGATACGCAATGAGAGATGCCAGAGGAGGAAGTGTATGGACTGTACTCCTTCATAACCAAGAGTAAACCAATTTTGATTAATGCGAAGTTTAACGGGATACCGGTATCGATGGAACTGGACACGGGGGCGAGTCAATCGACCATGAACGAGAGTGCATTTAATAAACTGTGGGATACTAAGACTTTGAGGCCCAGGCTGAGCCCTGTTAACGCCAAGCTGCGCACGTACACCAAAGAACTGATAAAGATGATTGGCAGTGCACAAATTAATGTGTCATATAACGGTGCAGTTCACGAGTTACCGCTGTGGATTCTTCCAGGCAATGGCCCAATGCTGCTTGACAGGAGCTGGTTGGAGAAAATCAGATGCGACTGGAATGACATAAAGGCATTGTCATCGGAGGAAGATACATGTGCCCAAGTATTGAGCAAGTTCCCCTCGCTGTTCAAACTGGGTATCAGCAACTACACGGGAGCCAAGGTGCAGATCCACGTGGACTCAGATGCAAGACCCGTCCATCATAAAGCTCGGGCAGTGCCGTGTATGATGACCAGTCATATCACCGGTCAAATTTAATGAATGGGCCAGCCCCATTGCTCCTGTGCTGAAAAGTGATGGCACAGTCAGAATCTGTGGAAACTACAAGGCTACGCTCAACAGGGTTTCGAAACACGTCAGTACCCATTAACGAAGGTTGATAACTTGTTTGCGGTGCTAGCCGGAGGGAAATCGTTCACAAAACTGGACTTGACGTCAGCCTATATGACACAGGAGTTGGTCGAGATGTCGAAGAGATTTAGGTGCATTAACACGCACAAAGGATTGTTTATTTACCACAGGTGCCCTTTTGGAATTCGCTCGGCTGTAGCAATATTCCAGAGGAATATGGAAAGACTACTTAAGTCCATTCCCAGAACCGTCGTGTTCCAAGATGACATCCTGATCACTGGTCATGACTCCAAGGAACATCTGAACAACCTGGAAGAGGTTCTACTGCATTTGGATCGAATGGGACTCAGACTGAAATGCTCGAAGTGCGTCTTCATGGCACTGGAGGTCGAATTCCTCGGGAGGAAAATCGCTGCTGATGGCATCAGACATACTGACGTGAAAACCAAGGCTATCAAAAATGCACCCAAGCCGCAGAATATGACGGAGCTGTCATTCCTGGGTCTACGCAACTACTTTGGTAACTTCCTGCCTAAATTGAGCACCTTACTAGAACCACTGCACATGCTATTGAGAAAAGGCGACAACTGGCTGTGGGCTGTATCGAAAGACAGAGCTTTCGAGAATGTCACCAATCGACTTTGCTCGAAGAAGCTGCTGGTACATTATGACCCATGTAAATGTTTCGTTTTGGCCTGTGACGCATCTTCATATGGAATTGGTTGCGTACTCCAACAAGCCAATGAGTCGGGGAAACTTCAACCTGTGGCATATGCATCCAAAAGTTTGTCTAAAACAGAAAGAGCCTACAGCATGGTAGAAAAAGAAGCTTTAGCGTGCGTGTACCGTGTTAAAAAGATGCATCAATACCTGTTCAGTCTGAGGTTCGAATTAGAGACTGATCACTAGCCACTCATTTCATTGTTTTCCGAGAGCAAAGGTATCAAGACCAACGTTTCATCCCGCATCCAAAGGTGGGTGCTGACATTATCTGCCTATGATTATGTCATTCGCCACAGACCTGGCACAGAGAATTGTGCCGATGCTTTGAACCGGTTGCCGTTGCCCCAACTGGAGGAGGAAAGGCCACAACCGGCAGATCTAATGTTAATCATGGATGTTTTTGAGAGTGAAGGAACCCCTGTCACGGCTCAATAAGTTAAGACCTGAACCAGTCAGGACCCGATTTTATCGGTGGTAAAGGGTTGCATCCTCAAAGGGGATTGGTCTGCCATGCCTAAGCAAATGTGCGAGGAGGCCAAACCATACATTCGTCACAAGGACGAACTGTCTATTCAAGCAGATTGCATACTGTGAGGCAATCGCGTTGTAATGCCCAAGAAAGGGAGAGAGAAGTTCATACATGAGTTACACAGCACACATCCTGGTATAGTGGTGATGAAGGCCATCGGCAGGTCCCATGTATGGTGGCCAGGAATTGATTCAGAGCTGAAAGCATGCGTGCATCAGTGCAACACCTGCATGCAGCTCAGCAAAGCACCAGCGGAATCGCCGCTAAGTCTGTGATCATGGCCATCCAAACCTTGGTCCAGGATCCATGTAGATTTTGCAGGTCCCTTCCTGGGCAAGATGTTTTTAGTGGTGGTGGACGCTTATTCGAAGTAGATAGAATGTATAATAATGTCATCCAGCACGTCCACGGCAACCATAGAGAATCTTAATGTCATGTTCGCGACACATGGTCAGCCTGATATAGTGGTGAGCGACAATGATCGTGCTTCACCAGTCAGGAGTTTGAAGAGTTTGTGAAACTTAATGGCATAAAACATGTAAGGTCAGCACCGTTCAAGCCTGCGTCCAACGGGCAAGCTGAATGTGCAGTACAAATTATCAATCAAAACTGAGCTACACAGATGAGCTAGAACAGTCAGATGAAGAAACCATCGATGACCAACCAATCTACCAGCAGTCTTCAGAGGGCTCAAGGGTCATCAGTAAACCCGGAATTTCCATCACGGACCTGTTCAATAAAAATGGACTTGTAATTCCTGACATGGCCATTGCCACCTCCAACAAGTCAGTCATCCAGCCATCAGCCACAACAGACCCCGCACACTCACCTAAGGCTGGAATCAACCTGAGACGGTCAACCCGGAAGCGTCTCAACCTGTGAAAGACTGTGATAAGATCTCAGAGGGGGTTACTGTCATGTATGTACATTCTGTTTGTAGCCACCAGATGGTGTCATTGTTGGAGGCCACTGAGCAGCACGCACATGGTGCTGTTCTGGTATAAAAGGCCAGCCATTTTGTGAGTCAGGCACTTTGAGCCGTAATAAAACAGCGCCAAGGTTGTACCTTGCTTAGTTAAACAGTACTCAGTTTGAACCTTTATTGCATACATAACAAGATTGAAATGCCTCACCCAGAGTTCATTCTGTGCCTTTGCTGCCCTCCGTACTTCTTCCAAGTGGTGTTCAATATGGAGGTATTGATTCATCAGCTGAGGGAGAGCAGTAGGTGGTAATCAGCAGGAATTTCCTTGCCCATGCTTGACCTGAAGCCATGAGAGTTCATGGGGTCCGGAGTCAATATTGAGGACTCCCAGGGCCACCCTTCTGACTGTATACCACTGTGCCGCACCTCTGGTGGGTCTGTCCTGCTGGTGGGGCACGACATACCCCCAGGGATAGTGATGGAGGAGTCTGGGACATTGGTTGAAAATCTGATTCTGTGACTATGACTGTCAGGCTGCTGCTTGACTAGTCTGTGGGACAACTCGTTCAATTTTTGCAGAAGTCCCCAGATGTTGGTGAGGAGGACTTTGCAGGGTTGACTGAGCTGAGTGTGCCTTTGTTGTGTCCGGAGCCTAGGTCGATGCCCGGTTCTGTCCAGTTTTATTCTTAGTTGTACCAAACTGTTACAAGGAAGTATACTAAGTGGCTTTCTAGGCCATTTCAGAGAGTAGCAAAGAGGCAGTCAGAGTGCTGTGGGTGTGGAGTCACATATAGGTCAGACGAGATACGAATGGCCTGTGTGATATTATCACTTCAAACCACCTCAAAATACACAGAAATAAATTTCTTGGCCCATTAACTGATTCCCTCAAACAGCTTTTGAGATTATAATTTACTGAGAAGTCCAACTAACAATATACACAGCAACACGTTTTACCACAAAATTAATAAGCCTTGCCAAAAGACCTTTATATAGTGACTTGAATTGGATTATCAGCAGAAGCTAAGTAAAAACTTGCATTTAAATAGCATGTTTCCTGACCTCAGGATATTCCAAAACCCTTTACAACCAATTAAGTAATTTATTGAAGTGTAGCCACTGTTGTAATATAGACAACGCAACAGCCAATTTGTACATAGCAAGATTCTACAAAATGCAATGAAATAAATGACCAGATAATCTGTATTTTAACGATATTGGTTGAGGAATAAATATTGGCCAGGACACTGGGATAGTGCTTCAAAATAGTGCCATGGGATCTTTTATGTCCATCTGAAAGGTCGGATGGGGCATCAGTTTGATGTCTAGGCGACACCTCTGACCATGCAGCTCCCCACTCCCTTACTAGATTTTGTGCTCAAGTCACTGGAGTGGGATTTGAACCCATAATCTTCTTACCCGAGGCAAGAGGGCCAAGGCTGACACCTATGTTGGATATACTTCAGTCATTCTGTCTTTATACTGCATTCCTAATGAACTGTGAGCTGTGGAAGCTGGGACATTGAATAATTTTAAGACAGAAATAGACAGTTTCTTAACTGATAAGGGAATAAGGGGTTATGGGGAGCAGGCAGAGAAGTGGACCTAAGTCCATGATCGGATCAGCCATGATTGTATTGAATGGCGGAGCAGGCTCGAGGGGCCATATGGCCTACTCCTGCTCCTATTTCTTATGTAACTTGACTATAAAATCAGCTGCAGGACGTTATCTGAGGATTTAATACTTCATCGTGTTTCTTCAAAATGTGAGGAGACAGTATACGTTCTTACGGACCTGTGGTCAGATTGTTCTAAAGTGACCTTTTTTTGGAACTAAAACGTTGAATGTGAAGAGGGAAAAAAAAAATCACATCCAGCATATCGCTCTTAAAGTAGTGGAATTCTCTCCTCACATAGCACAGTCCCGACAGACTGACACTCGTGGGCTTGGCAAGGCTAGCATTGCTAACTTGCAGCTGTCCCAGAGCTCCCTGAATCAGTGGTGCTTTTATACACGGTACAGAGGCAAGGAGCTTGCACAGACTGAATACAAAATAAGCCCTCGATCATGGGGTCTGGCGACACAACACACTTGGAAACCGAGAGATCTTTCACCACATTGCATAGAGGCAGCACTCTTCTCACCCTGGATAGAACAAGGCTTTGGTCTGCCAGAGGAGTATGTAACCAATAGTTACCTTCTTGTTTGTTACTACGGCCCCGAACTTGGTGGAAGCAAAGTTCCGCCCAAAGGACCGCTGAGATCCTGACGGTACTTTGGGCGGGAGTTTCATGGAAAAGTCCTGGAAAGACCGCCCGGCGGCAAAAAAGAGACTTACGCCTTGAATCTGGGTGGCAGCGGGCGGGAGCTCCCAATCTCGGCGGCAAATGCAATCCTCGGCAAAGTACCACCGAGGATTGAGTCGGGCCCAGGGAGGGGGGAACAGATAAAATAAAAATATTTCAAAAAATTAAAAAAAAGACACTAGAAAACTTTCAGGGGACCCCATCCACCAATCGCTAGAAAAACAATAAAGAAAAGAAGTGTACTAACCTTTTTTTGCAGGTCTTCATACTTACCGTTGAGGTTAGACCTGCCTCCATGCAGCAGTCCTTCCCCCACTGCAACGGACTCCCACCCGGACCAAATTGGCAGCTCGGCGGGCACGAGGACACTTACATGCGTTGCACATAAGCGCATGCCAGCAGGCAGTCCCCAGCAGTCTTCCCTCGCCACCAGCGGGAAGCCTCCAGCAAACTCACTCGGAGAGGAGACCGTCCAGAAAACTCAACGGCAGTGGGCGGCAGCGGGTCGTGAGTCCACCAAGTTCGGGGCCTTAGTATTTAAGTTCCATGAGTTATAGAACTTAGAGATGTCCAATAACATATGAACAGAGACGGACAGGAAAAGACCCCTCTGCCTTGTGCATTGCAATATACTGTCCCCACCCCTCCCAAACCCATGTGATCTCCTGGGAGAGGCCAGAAACCAGATAAAATCCCAGGACAATTAGGGAGAAAAAATTATGGAAAATTCCTCTCCGAGCCTTCCAAGCGATCAAAGCTAGACAACATAGAAGTAAATTGGAAATGCTCATTCATCAGCACTGGGTACAAATATATTTTTGCGCTGGTGTTATAGGGCTCAATTTTGTTCAAAGCCGTTTTTTGGCGTACTGCCAGAGGTATGCCCATTTTCTAGGCCAGACCTATTCCAAAAATAAATGTGGCAAGTTTCTCTGCTCTATTTTACAAAATTGGCACCACGCATCCTGTCCTGTAGCCTCGGCGGGGGGCGGGGGGGTGGGGGGAGGGGGGGCGGTGGGGGGTGGAGCCAAATGTCTGCACTGAAAAAACGGTGCTGCCCCTTCTGTGCATGCGCAAAAAAAAATATGTTTTTGACGTGATTGCTATGGGTGCGCATGCGCAGTACAGATCCCGGTCTGCAATTGGACATTTTTAAAGAGCCAGTTGTGTGTGAGAACTTTAATTCTCATTGGAAAAATCGGAACTGTAATCCAAGATGCAAAGCAGCGCAAGGATGAAGAATTTTTACAGGATGAAGTGGAGGCACTGGTTACTATAATTGAGGCCAGATGGCACGAGCTGGACACCAGCAGAGGTCACATAAAAGTTCCACCCAAAGAAATGAAGAAACGCTGGAACCAAGTTGCACAAGATTACTGTGCAATGGTGACCACCCCGAGGTCTGGAGGCCAGTGCAAAAAGAAATGGCAGGACCTTGGTCAAGTTGTTAGTGTAAGTAATATTTTCATTTATTCAATGGAATTGTAATTGTAAATGTGACCATCTGTGTATGTCCCACCCAGCAGAAAGACACCCTCTCTAAAAAGCTATATGTTCATCTTTGCAGAGGAAAGTGGCCCACAACAAAGGAGAAAGAATTCGGACAGGAGGAGGCCCGCCAAATCTGCAACCACTAACACATTGGAAGACAGGGTCGCTGCTTTGATAGGTCCTGCCTGGAGAAAAGCAACCACCACTGCACAAGCTGGGCCCACAGTCGAGGGAGAGGGTAAGTCCTGCAAATTCCACAGTCTGGTTTTACTTAATGTTAAGTACTGCGCGGGCTAGCCGTGCTTCGATTCATGGAGATGGCTCCATCAGCTACGCTTCAGTTGATGCAATGTGCTCTCATTCATCGTGGTCCTTCAAATCAGCCTGCTGCCTGCGCTGTGTGAGCCTACTCATGCCACCCTGCCCCCTCCTCTGCTCCTAACCATTTGTTTGTTCTGTTATATTTTGCAAAACTTGTGGCCATCCCTGATGATGCAGAAGAAGATTCAAATGAGATCAAGCCTGAAGAGGAGAACATCTTCCATCCCATCTTCCAGACCAAGAGCATGAGGGTGAGGGGGGGGGGTGGGGGGAGGAGAGGGGATGGATGAAGACCCCACTGTTGTATTCACTTTGGAGGAGATGCAGGTGCTGCCCATTGAGGTGCTAGCCCCTTCCCTGAGAAATGGTTTGAGTGTTGGTGGGACATTCCATGGTTTCTCACCGTCTGATGCTGGGGATCCCAGTGGAATGCAGCAAGGCACACCCAGGGTGAGGAGGGGAAGGAGAGCTCGACAGCGCTCTCCTGAGGTGCAAGATCTAACAGATGTGGTTCAGATGATGGCAATGAGTGCGGAGAGCATTGATCTTACATGATCACTCCTGGACACCATCAGTGGGGTGGTGATGAGGTATCGAGACTTGCGGGAGAAGTAATAACACTCTCACGAGAAATGGGAACACTGTCTGGGAACATGAGGGAGGGAATGTCTCAGGCAGCTGATACAATGTCGGTGCACATGAGGAAGGCAATGTCGCAGGTAGTTGATATACTGTCGGTGAACATGAGGGAGGGAATGTTAGAGGTAGTTGCGACACTGTCAGGGCACATGAGGGAGGTAATGTCGGAGTTAGCTGCTGCAATAAGGGAACATGCCCATATCCCGCGCCCATGACAGAATCAACTGTCACTCCCACTCCAATCCCCAGACCAGCCTTTGAAGAGTCCCAAGCTAGCCCTTCCACATTACCACCTGTTGTTACTGTTGTAACTGTTCTCAAATTAAAAGTTTTTTGTAAATTATGTAAATTTATAAGTTTAAAAGTTAGTAAGTGATTTTAATGTTTTTAAGTGATCTTAGAGTTTGTAAGTAATCTTAAAGTTTGTAAGTGATCTTAAGTGAAAACTTTAAAGTTTGATACAAGAATATATTTATTAACGTTAACTTAAGTACAAACAAATATTTGTTAAACTTACGAATAAAATATATTTTAAATTATAACTGAATCATTTCCATTATTTGTTCCATTATTAACATAACTTTTGAAGTAAAGAAGAATTATTTACATTATTAGTTCCATTAACACAACACATTATGGAACAGGTCCAATCAGTAAACATGGTCCATTTAGAATAGTTGCCGCTGAGCCTTCAGGCAGCAAAGCGTTCACGGATGAGCTGCTGGCGCAAGGCTCGAGCAATCGTTAAAGGGGCACAACGGCCCGCCCTCCTCCGCTGTCGTGCTCCAGGTTCAGGTAGTTGCATGGTTTCCTCATCCTCCTCCTCGTCATCTGCATATTCCTCATCATCATCAGCCACTCTCACCTCAAGTGTGTCTTCCACTACCAGCTCCTGCTGCCTCGCCTCATGATGGCTAAGTTATGCAGCATGCAGCACACAACAGTGAACTGACCGACAATCTCAGGGGAGTATCGCAACTAGCTTCTGGAATGGTCCAGGCATCGGAAATGCTGTTTCAAAATCCAATAGTCCTCTTTATTATGCTGCAGGCCACAATGTGTGACATAGAAAACATAGAAAATAGGTGCAGGAGTAGGCCATTCTGCCCTTTGAGCCTGTATTCCTGGTCAGCTTCTGACCGGGTTACGCGTCGGGGCATCATGAGCCAGGTGGCAAGGCTGTACCCTTTGTCTACCAGCAGCCAGCTCTGCCCTTCTGACTGCTGCTGAAACATGGCAGATATAGCACTCTTGCATAAGATGAATGCATCATGGTGCTCCCAGGGTATCTTGCATCAACTGACATCGATGTGATGCATGTCGTTACAGATGAGCTGCACATTCACGGAGTGGAAGCCTTTTCTGTTCCTGTACATCTCGGAATCCTCCAAAGGTGTTCACAAGACAATGTGATTACAATCAATGCAGCCTTGTACCTTTGAGAAGCCAGCAATCCTGGAGAAGCCCACAGTCCTTTCACGCATTGCCTGGGCAGTCATGGGGAACTTTATTCGGTCATTCCTCTGGGCATATAGTGCAGCCGTCACCTGTCAAATGCAGGCATGTGTTGCATGTTGAGAAATGGTGCAATCACCCCAGTTGTAGCTTGGAACGATCCACATGCATAGAATGAAAGTGCAGCTGTAACCTTCACTTCAATTGACAAAGCAGCCCTGCTGATGCTTCTCGGGTGCAGATCTGCTTTTACTAACTCACAGATCTCAGTTACAACTTCTTTGCAGAAACGCAGCCTTCTGACACAGTCTGCATCACTCAGGTGCAGGTATGAACGCCTGTCTCGTTATACCCAACGTGAGTAAGGCCTCCTGCCTGTAAAGTCCTGTCCCTTCAGTACAGATTCAGACAAGGCATGTAGTGAAGTCAAAGTCACTCTGGACCTACACCTTTTATTTCACAGCTCTGGAATGCTGCACTTGCCTGAGACCTGTGCTT
This sequence comes from Pristiophorus japonicus, assembly GCF_044704955.1. Lineage (NCBI taxonomy): Eukaryota > Metazoa > Chordata > Chondrichthyes > Pristiophoridae > Pristiophorus > Pristiophorus japonicus. Next base: position 112,657,423 of record NC_091982.1, on the reverse strand, counting down.
ATATACCTGTCTTTTGGAAGTGCACCCCTGGTGGTAAGGTATGCTGGTGGTTACAGGTCATATCTTATTACAGTCATGTATAGCATGTTGGGATAGAATTATATATAATAATGTAAGATACGTGACATCACCCTCCCCCAAGGTCTTATTGTCTTCATAAGTTCAGTCTCTCAGGTGGTCTACGCTCTCGTGTGGAGCGTCTGAGTTGTGGTTCAGTTGTTTGCCTTGGTGTCTGTTTTTCTTTGGGTGTGGTTGCTGGTATCTCGCCTGGGCTGTCTGTTTCGATTTGTGTGATTGTTGTTGACTCGCCTGGGCTGTCTGTTGGGATTGCCCTTTCCTCAGGTTGTTCCCTCTGTCTGTCCACCATGTGTGGTGCGAGTTCCACTTTGTAGTCTGCCTCTGGTTCCGCAGTGCTGTTGGTAAATCTGCTTTTGACTTGGTCTACATACCACCAGCAGGTTTTGCCATTTTCCATTTGTACTACCAGTAGCCTGTTTCCTTCCTTGCCCGTTACTGTCCCTGCAAGCCATTTGGGACCCCTGCCATAGTTTAGTACAAACACTTTGTCCCCTATCTCATTCCATCTCCCCCTCGAATTTCTGCCATGCTACTCAGTCAGCTTATGGCGCTTTGCCTCAACGATTTCGTGCATGTCTGGGAGGATTAATGAGAGCGTTGTTTTTAAAGTCCTTTTCATCAATAGTTGCGCGCGGGGATCCCAGTCAGTGAGTGCGGACGAGATCTGTATGCCAACAGCAGTCGCGACAGGCGACCCTGCAGCGTGGGACCTTGGATTTTAAGCATGCCTTGTTTAATGATTTGCACTGCTCTCTCCACCTGGCCATTGGAGGCCTGCTTGAATGGTGCCGTCTTGACGTGATTTATGCCGTGGTCAATTATAAAGTCTTGGAATTCTGTGCTGGTGAAGCACGGACCATTGTCACTGACTAATATGTCAGGGATTCCGTGCGTTGCAAACATGGTTGCGAAGCTCTCCACAGTGATGCAGGTTGTGCTCGAGTTTAAAATGGTGCATTCGATCCACTTTGAAAATGCATCTACAACTACGAGGAACATTTTGCCCATGAATGGGCCCGCATAGTCTACATGCACCCGCGACCACGGTTTGGTAGGCCAGGGCCAGGGGCTCTGTGGAGCCTCCCTGAGGGCATTGCTGAGTTGGGCACAAATGGTGCACCTTTGGATGCAGAGCTCCAAGTCCGCGTCAATACCAGGCCACCAGACGTGGGATCTGGCTATGGCCTTCATGAGAATGATCCCCGGGTGCTCGCGGTGGAGCTCCCGGACAAATGCCTCTCTGCCTCGCAGAGGCATGACTACTCGGCTGCCCCACATCAGGCAGTCTGCTTGTAGTGATAGCTCATGCATGCGCCTGTGAAAGGGTTTTAATTCCTCGGGGCAGGCATCGTGAGCCTCTGCCCAGTCACCGGTTAGGACACATCTTTTTACTAAAGATAACGTGGGGTCGCTGGCCATCCAGGCTCTGATTTGGCGAGCCGTCATGGGCGAACCTGTGGACTCAAAGGCATTGATTGCCATGACTATCTCACAGTCCTGTTCGTCAGACCCTTCCGTAGTCGCCAGGGGTAGCCTGCTGAGTGCGTCGGCACAGTTGTCTGTGCCTGGTCTGTGCCTTATGGTATAGTCGTAGGACGCCAGCATGAGTGCCCACCGTTGAATTCGCGCCGAGGCATCGGCGTTTATTGCCTTGCTCTCGGATAGGAGGGACGTGAGGGGCTTGTGGTCAGTTTCTAACGCGAACTTAGCCCCGAAAAGGTATTGGTGCATCTTTTTGACACCGTACACGCACGCGAGCGCCTCCTTCTCTACCATTCCGTACCTGCGCTCCGCCCGCGAAAGTGACCTGGAGGCATAAGCTATGGGTTGTAATTTGCCCGCACTATTGACATGTTGCAAAACGCACCCGACCCCATATGCTGACGCATCGCATGTGAGAACTAGCTTTTTACCTGGGTCAAAGAAAGTCAAAACACTGTTGGAACACAGAAGGTTGCGTGTCTTATTGAAGGCGCGTTCCTGGGCGTCCCCCCAAAACTAATCGCACCTCTTCCTGAGTAGCACGTGGAGAGGCTCCAGCAGCGTGCTTAAGTTCTGCATAAAGTTCCCAAACTAATTGAGTAGCCCGAGAAAGGCGCGCAGTTCTGAGACATTCCGGGACCTGGGTGCCAGGCGAATTGCTTCTGTTTTGGACTCTGTTGGGCGGATTCCATCAGCGGCAATCCTTCTGCCCAAAAATTCAACCTCGGGTGAGAGAAACAGGCACTTGGATTTCTTGACTCATAGGCCTACCCGATCCAACTGCTTTAGTACTTCCTCCAAATTATGGTGATGGGAGTCGGTGTCCCTGCCCGTGATAAGTATGTTGTCTTGATGGACTTGAGCAGACTCTTAATGTTGCGCTGGAATATGGCATCTGCCGACCTGATGCCGAATGGGCATCGATTGTACATGAAAAGGCCTCGATGTGTGTTAATGGTGGTGAGTAGCTTGGATTCCTCGGTCAATTCTTGCGTCATATTTTGAGAAAAGTTTACCTCCAGCCAATGTGGCAAATAAGTCCTCCGCTCTGGGCAGCGGGTACTGGTCCTGTAGGGAGACTCTGTTTATGGTAGATTTGTAGTCCCCACAGATTCGTACGGATCCATCAGGCTTCATGACTGGGATGATGGGACTTGCCCAGTCACTAAATTCCACAGGTGATATAATGCCTTCCCGCAGAAGCCTGTCTAGTTCGTGTTCACTCTTTTCCCTCATCACATAGGGTACAGCTCTGGCCTTGTGATGGACCAGTCTAGCATCCTGTGTGATGTAGATTTTGACTTTGGCCCCTTTGAAAGTGCCCACACCTGGCTGAAAGAGGTGTTCAAATGGCTTTATAACTGTTGAGCAGGAGGTCCGTTCCTCTAATGACATGGCATGGACACCATCCCATTTCCAGTTTAGTTTTGCCAGCCAGCTTCTCCCCAGCAGTGCTGGGGGGTCTCCAGGGAAAATCCACAGGGGAAGTCAGTTCACTGTCCCTTTGTGTGTGACAGAGAGCATGGCGCTGCTGAGGACTGGTACGATTTTTTTGGTATAGGTCCTTAGTTTGGTGTCGACCCTTATGAGTTTTGGTCTGTCTCTTCTATGCGGCCACAGTTGTTCAAATTGTTGAGCGCCCATGAGAGATTGACTCGCTCCTGTATCCAGCTCCATGTTGACAGATATCCCGTTGAGTAGGACCCTCATCATTATTGGAGGCATCCTGTTGTAGGAGCAGCGGCCATTGATCATGTTGACCCGCTGTACATCGGTGTCCCGGGTATTGTCCCCACCATCTTCTGGTCCGCTTTCCGACCCATCCGATTCGTATACCAGCCGAGCTGCCGTTTTTTTGCACATGTGGGCCAAATGCCCTGTATATTCACAGTTCCTGCAAACAGCTTGCTGAAATCGACATTCCCTTGACGAGTGCCCACCCCCACACCTCCAGCACAGACTGCTTGCAAAGAATGAGCTGCGTCTGGCTGATCTCTCTTGAGCTTCTCTCAGGTTGTACTTGATTGCTCTCATTGTGGGTTGATGAGGTGTGAACGGCCGTTCCTGTGGCCCTTGATGGCTTCTGTTGCCACTGCTTGCTGTCGAAAGCCTGTTCTGCCGGTTTTGTCTGTGTGTGGGGGTAGCAGCTTTTCTAATGCTGTGAACTCCTTGTTCCATTATTTCGTTAGTTGTCGTACCTGCATTGTAAATCAATCTCGTTTCTTCTTCCCCTACCCAAGAATGTCTGTGCAACCATTGCTGCTGCCTCTAAGGTCAGGTTCTTGGTCTCTATGAGCTTTCGGAATATGCCTGCATGGCCTATTCCTTCAATGAAAAAGCCTCTCAGCATTTCTCTCCTCAGTTCATCGGAGAACTCACATAAACTAGCCAACCTCCGAAGTTTCGCCACGAAGTCGGGTATGCTCTGGCCCACACAGCATCTGTAGTTGTAGAACCTGTGTCTGGCCATGTGTAGGCTGCTCGCTGGCTTCAGGTGGCCTCTTACCAGTGTGCTCAATTCTTCAAACGACTTGCTTGCTGGTTTCTCGGGTGCCAACAGATCCTTCATTAAAGCATATGTTTTTGAGCCACAGCTGGTCAAGAGATGGGCTCTTCTCTTGTCTGTCATATCATCGCCTAACCAGTCTTTGGTTACAAAGCTTTGCTGGAGTCTTTCTATAAAGTCCTCCCAATTGTCTCCCGCATTGTACTTTTCATCTGATCCGCTGTTCGCCATTCTGTGGATTCTGTAATCCCGTAACTCGTCGCCACTGTAAAGTCCTGTCCCCTCAGTACAGATTCACACGAGGCATGTAGTGAAGTCAAGGTCACTCTGGACTTGCACCTTTTATTTCACAGCTCTGGGATGCTGCACTTGCCTGAGACCTGTGCTTATATGCCTGTCTCTTGCAAGTGCACCCCTGGTGGTAAGGTATGCTGGTGGTTACAGGTCATATCTTATTACAGTCATGTATAGCATGTTGGGATACAGTTATATATAATAATGTAAGATACATGACACTGCCCATCACCCTATGGGCTCTGAGGTTCCTCATGCGATGATGCCGAATCAATTGTCTCCTCCACAGCACCATCATGCAAACGGCTTGCACAAGGTATGGCATTGTCAGTATTAACCCCATGCTTAAATTTTACCTTTGCAAGAAACTCAAAAAAGCAGGCAGGCAGGACAAGGTTCTTTGTTCTCTCTCCCCACAGGTCTGTATGGATCACACCCAGGTCTGAGCAGGTGCAGTGATCGGTAACCCCCCGCAACCCCCTAGATTGCAGACTTCTGATGCCTTCATTATACCTTCCACAGCCCCCCATCTCTACCTCTGGGCTTCTTTGGCAGCTGAGCCCCTGTGTCCTGGCACGGGACCGTTTCAGCTGGCCGATGCTCTGACCCTTGAGCCCTGTTTACAGATGTTCGGTGGTGGCGTGTCAGTTGAAAAAATATGAAAACTTACAGAATTCCATCAAACTTCCATTTACTGCTTTATAAAGGTAAAAAAAAATCTTTATTATGCATATTTAAATCTTCTTGACTCCCTCCAAAACTTCGCTGAAAAACAATGGTGCCTTTTTGCTCCGATTTTTCAATGTGCGCTGCTTTTTCTTAACTCACCACCAGGTTTTTCGGGAGTGATCAGATACGCCGATCTCGGGGCAAACTTCCATAATTGACAAAAACTGGTGCAGACATCAGGTTACGACCCCGATGATGCAAAATAAAACTAACCTAAAAAAATTGTAACTAACTGAGTTATGCTGGCGCACATTCCTTGGGGAAACTTTAATTTTTTAAACTAACGTCAAAAAAAGCGGCACGCGCCATAAAAACGCCGCAAATCAGTGGGGAAAATTGAGCCCTCAATATTGGCAATACCTGTCCGCTAATTCCCTTGTTTTGTAAGTAAGGTTACTTCTCTCATGATTCACTGTCGAACGCGAATGTCCTGCCTTGCAGCCTAGTCCTAATCTGCAAGTCACATTTGAGAGTTTGTGTCAACAACAACTTGCATTTATTTAGTGCCTTTAACTTTGTAAAATCACCCGAAAGAACTTAATGTTCAGCTCGAACAGCAGTGAAGAACTTTACTTGAATAACCCTTATAGGGCTATAAATTCAGCTTGGATGGTTGAGAAAACCTGGTGATAACCCATTTTGCACTCCACCTGAATGGAACAGAAAAACGGGTGCAGTGTGAAAATAATAAACATTTCCGACAGCGACACAATTGGCCAAATAGCCTCCTGCGCTTATGATTCTATGATTCAAGAATTCAATGAATACAAAGCTGGCTGCTGATTCACTACCGCCTGAGGAAGAGAGTGTTCAAAGATTAGGCACCCCAAGCTCGTAGACTACAGGGCTGTAGTGACACCCACCCTCCTGTATGGCTCAGAGATGTGGACCATAATCGCTGGAGAAGTACCACTAACGTCGCCTCCGTAAGATCCTGCAAATCCCCTAGGAGGATAGAAACACCAACATCAGTGTTCTTGCTCAGGCCAACATCCCCAGCATTGAAGCACTGACCATGCTCGATCAGCTCCATTGGGTGGGCCACATTGTCTGCATGCCCGACACAAGACTTCCAAAGCAAATGCTCTACTCGGAACTGTTACATAGTAGACTATTTCAAGGACACCCTCAAAGCCTCCATGATAAAGTGCAACATCCACATCGACACCTAGGAATCCCTGGCCAAAGAGCATCCGGGAGGGCACTGAGCACCTCGAGTCTCGTCATCGAGAGCATGCAGAAAACAAGTGCAGGCAGCGGAAAGTGCGTGTGGCAAACCAGACTCCCCACCCACCCTTTCCTTCAACGACTGTCTGTCCCACCTGTGACAGAGACTGTAATTACCGTATTGGACTGTTCAGTCACATGAGAACTCATTTTTATAGTGGAAGTAAGTCGTCCTCGATTTTGAGGGACTGCTTATAATGATGATGACCGCCCGTATTGTGCTGTAGCCCAAAACTGATTTATATCCCATAAAATCATGGATATTTATGGCACAGAAGGAGGTCGTTCAGACTTCATGTTTGCGCCAGGCCTCTGCTGGAGAAATCCAAGATTAATCCCGCTGCTCTGCTCTCTCCCCATCTCCTCTGCTTCCCATATTTATCCACAACTCATGGCTGCAATCAAAAACCTGCAACACTAATATAAACAGAGCTTCAAAAAAGAAAAACCAAAAACCTTATTGTGCAGATTAAATTTAATGAGATTTGACATGTTCCCTCAAGTGTAAATTGGGAAATATAAAGCAGGTGCCAAAACATGATGCACCTTGTAACATATTGCTGACAAGAGCGCCACCTGGAGTCCTGCACTGAAATCATTAACATTTCCTTTCGGTGAGAGCTAGAGAATAAAATTGGAGAGGACTGAAATTAAGACACGATTGGGTAATGTTATGAATTCATGCTCCCAGCATGGCGAACCAGTGGGGCTTATCGCATTTACTATCCGCTAATTTGAATGGATGGAAAATGCTGGTCATCTCACTGACCTCCATGCCTACATTTTGAATCAGTGCTTCCACCAGCAGCTGCAATTTGTAAAATTTACCCTGTAATGTGCCATGAAAGGCTAAACAATTTGTGAGAGGATACAGATGGTATCACCTTATAATATTTGTATCACCGCAGTTTCATCACCCTTTGCAGAACTCATCAGTTTTACATCCCGTTAAAACCAGCGGGATGAAAATTGGACGGGTTCTGATGGATGGGGGATCAGCTCTGCCAGATTACCACTGTGGGGGCGATGGTGAAAATTACCCTGGGTTCATTTCCACAGCATTGAATGAAGGGGCTTCTGGTGACTGAGCAGTCATCTCATCTTCCACCGCAACAGATCAGACAATAACAACTTGCATTTATACAGCGCCTTTAACGTAGTAAAAGTTTCCAAGGTGCTTCACAGGACAAAATGTGACTCCAGTCACAATCATTGACCACTGCCCGAGAGGAGAGAGAGAGATGGGGGGGGGAGAGGAAAGACAGATCGCTTTTTCCTGTTTCTACATCCCTCACTTTTTCATATCAGCATTACAAAATAACTCCAATTTCCACTGTCTGAAGAGTGAGTATAATTGGTCCTTCAAACCCACATAATGGTCGGGATTTTGCCACCCGTGGCGAGTCGGGTGTAGCCAGTATCAATGGCGTGTGGAGAATCCATTTCTCTCTGCAGCACACCCTCCCGAATCCCTAGATTGGGCTTGTTAAGCCCGTCCTGCGAGGTTCCCGGCCAATTAACAGGCAGCGGGTCTGATGACATCATTTGTTGATGCGTCATCAACCGGTGTTCTTAAAGGGACCATGTCCACATTCATTTTGACAGTTGTTCTGTCAGTGTTCTACAGCATTGAGGTGCTGCAAACACTGACAGAGATGCACAAAGGTGCACAGCTGCACACAGGCTCTCCCATCACTCCCTCCATAGGATTATGGAGGGAATCACAGCACACAGGGAAGTCCTCTTACCTTCCGATGGGAGGAAGAGCCCTCCCCAGGACAACAACGCAGCCTGGTTGCACATTGCACAGAAGCTCACAAGCGGGGATGTGGTCAGGAAGACCTGGCTGCAGTGGCGCAAACCTTTCAATGATCTCAGTAGAGCACGAGACTTTATTGCAAAGCCACACTCAACCTCATCCTGCTTTGCCACTCATCACCCGACCTTCCCTACCCTACCCCTGCACATCCTTACTCACAACAGCATCCATCCCTCTCTCTCTATCTACATTATCACATCCCCATCTCACGAGCCACAACCCACACATCCTCATCTTTGTCCAATCATACCAACTAACAACACATAAGTTTAGCACTTGGATCCTTTAGCCAATGTTCATGTAAAGTTTCTGTTAATGTGTTGTCAAACATTGAAATAGTTATTTTCAACACTTTGCATTCTTGGACAGATTTGTGTGCACCTGCATTAAGGTTTAAAGCACTCATTGAAGTAACAATCAGCACATTGAATTACATCGAATTGTTAGCCTAAAGTAGGCGATTTTAACAGTATCAGTGCTGTCTCAGCTTAATTTTTCTGTATATTTTTTGTTTGATTACACTCTGTAAAGTATAACTCTCTTGTCTGGGACTGATCCGTGTCATGCCTGTTTGTGAGGGGATGGGCAAGGGGAGGGCGGAATCTTGCAAAGGAGAACATGGGAGAGATTTAAAAAAATTTATTTTGAGTTACATGTCAGACACGGAAGTGTCTCCCCTTCCCAGACTAATGTGCCCGGCAGGAAAGGTGAACGGAGATATCTATCCAATCTCTTTCACTCCATTTTTGCCTGGCAGTTCCCAGGTCCCAAGCAGAGTCAGTTTGACAGCAACAGTGTCTGAAACACCATCTTTTTAACGTGCATTACAGAAGGGACTCTACAACAACGAAAACACACATCAACCATCAGATGTGAGTGAGGACACCAGGCTACAGATGTGGCAGATCTTACCAGACCTACAAACAACTGAAATCAAATAAATTAATAGCAGACTATCCAAAGCTATTCAGCCTCATTTCCAAAAATAACATTGAACTTCAAAAGATAAGTAAATGGGACCAGAAACAAACTTGGTACTTACCACAAGTTGAACATGCTGCCACCTATTTATAGTATGTCATTTGCAACAATCATCAAACCCTCACAGTCCTGAATCCCAAGCTAATCAGTTAACACAATTTACCACAATACCGCAACGAGTATGTCAGAAATATATACATCATAAGAATTGTCGGCATACACAAGTAGATTAATCTTATGGAGCTAGACTTTCCACTGTGATTAATATTTCCGGCCTTAGTGATTTTTTTATTTTTTAGGACGCTTGAATATCACCATTTTTTTCACCGCTAGTTTCGGCTTTTTATTTTGGGCTTAGCGATGTGAAATGGGTCTTGGTGATGCATTCAGTCGTGCAAGGCTGGCGTCCATAGCAACGGCCGTTCTGCGCATGCGCTTTTTTTAATCAAAGAACTTTCCCCGCGATTCGGGAGGTCAGGGATCATCTACGCATGCTCAGAGGCAAAGGGAGGGAGGGAGAGAAGGAAGGTTTTGAAGAGGGATGATTGTGAAGGAGTGCTTAAAGTTAAAATGATGCAGATGTCCTACGAGGATTCAGGAGAGAGACTGGAGGAGGTTGCAGGGAGAAACACAGAAACATAGAAACATAGAAAATAGGTGCAGGAGTAGGCCATTCGGCCCTTCGAGCCTGCACTACCATTCAATAAGTTCATGGCTGATCATTCACCTCAGTACCACTTTCCTGCTTTCTCTCCATACCCCTTTAGCCATAAGGGCCATATTTAACTCCCTCTTGAATATATCCAATGAACTGGCATCGACTACTCTCTGCAGTAGGGAATTCCACAGGTTAACAACTCTCTGAGTGAAGAAGTTTCTCCTCATTTCAGTCCTAAATGGCTTATCCTTTATCCTTAGACTGTGTCCCCTGGTTCTGGACTTCCCCAACATCGGGAACAATCTTCATGCATCTAACCTGTCCAGTCCCGTCAGAATTTTATATGTTTCTATGAAATCGCCTTTCATCCTTCTAAACTCCAGTGAATAAAGGCCCAGTCGATCCAGTCTCTCCTCATATGTCAGTCCTGCCATCCCGGGAATCAGTCTGGTGAACCTTCGCTGCACTCCCTTAATAGCAAGAACGTCCTTCCTCAGATTAGGAGACCAAAACTGAACACAATATTCCAGGTGAGGCCTCACCAAGGCCCTGTACAACTGCAGTAAGACCTCCCTGCTCCAATACTCAAAACCCCTAGCTATGAAGACCAACATACCATTTGCCTTCTTCACCGCCTGCTGTACCTGCATGCCAACTTTCAATGACTGATGTACCATGACACCCAGGTCTTGTTGCACCTCCTCTTTTCCTAATCTGCCGCCATTCAGATAATATTCTGCCGTGTTTTTGCCACCAAAATGGATAACCTCACATTTATCCACATTATACTGCATCTGCCATGCATTTGCCTACTCACCTAACCTGTCCAAATCACCCTGCAGCCTCTTAGTGTCCTCCTCACAGCTCACAACTCCACCCAGCTTAGTGTCAACTGCAAACTTGGAGATATTACACTCAATTCCTTCATCTAAATCATTAATGTATATTGTAAATAGCTGGAGTCCCAGCACTGAGCCCTGCGGCACCCCTGCGGGACAACTAGATAGGAATAGTGCAATCAAGCAGACGCAGCATGGATTCATGAAGGGGAAATCATGTTTAACTAATTTACTGGAGTTCTTTGTGGATATAACATGCATGGTGGATAGAGGTGTATCGATGGATGCGGTATATTTAGATTTCCAAAAGGCATTCGATAAGGTGCCATACAAAAGGTTACTGCAGAAGATAGAGGTACGCGGAGTCAGAGGAAATGTTTTAGCATGGATAGAGAATTGGCTGGCGAACAGAAAGCAGAGAGTCGGGATAAATGGGTCCTTTTCGAGTTGGAAATCGGTGGTTAGTGGTGTGCCACAGGGATCGGTGCTGGGACCACAACTGTTTACAATATACATAGATGACCTGGAAGAGGGGACAGAGTGTAGTGTCCCAAAATTTGCAGATGACACTAAGATTAGTGGGAAAGCGGGTTGTGTAGAGGACACAGAGAGGTTGCAAAGAGATTTGGATAGGTTAAGCGAATGGGCTAAGGTTTGGCAGATGGAATACAATGTCGGAAAGTGTGAGGTCATCCACCTTAGGAAAAAAAACAGTAAAAGGGAATATTATTTGAATGGGGAGAAATTACAGCATGCTGAGGAGCAGAGGGACCTGGGGTTCCTTGTGCATGAATCCCAAAAAGTTAGTTTGCAGGTACAGCAGGTAATCAGGAAGGCGAATGGAATGTTGGCCTTCATTGCGAGAGGGATGGAATACAAAAGCAGAGAGGTCCTGCTGCAACTGTATAGGGTATTGGTAAGGTCGTACCTGGAGTACTCCGTGCAGTTTTGGTCACCTTACTTACGGAAGGATATACTGGCTTTGGAGGGGGTACAGAGACGATTCACTAGGCTGATTCCGGAGATGAGGGGGTTACCTTATGATGATAGATTGAGTAGACTGAGTCTTTACTCGTTGGAGTTCAGAAGGATGAGGGGTGATCTTATCGAAACATTTAAAATCATGAAAGGGATAGACAAGATAGAGGCAGAGGGGTTGTTTCCACTGGTCGGGGAGACTAGAACTAGGGGGCACAGCCTCAAAATACGGGGGAGCCAATTTAAAACTGAGTTAAGAAGGAATTTCTTCTCCCAGAGGGTTGTGAATCTGTGGAATTCTCTGCCCAAGGAAGCAGTTGAGGCTAGCTCATTGAATGTATTCAAGTCACAGATAGATAGATTTTTAACCAATAAGGGAATTAAGGGTTACGGGGAGAGGGCGGGTAAGTGGAGCCGAGTCCACGGCCAGATCAGCCATGATCTTGTTGAATGGCGGAGCGGGCTCGACGGGCTAGATGGCCGACTCCTGTTCCTAATTCTTATATTCTTATGTTCTTATGTTCACTGGTCACTGCCTGCCATTCTGAAAAGGACCTGTTTATCCAAACTCTCTGTTTCCTATCTGCCAACCAGTTCTCTATCCATGTCAGTACATTACCCCCAATACCACGTGCTTTAATTTAGCATACCAATCTCTTGTGTGGGACCTTGTCAAAAGCCTTTGGAAGTCCAAATATACCACATCCACTGGTTCTCCCTTGTCCACTCTACTAGTTACATCCTCAAAAAATTCCAGAAGATTTGCCAAGTATATCATAAATCCATGCTGACTTGAACCGATCCTGTCACTGCTTTCCAAATGCGCTGTTATTTCATCTTTAATAATTGATTCCAACATTTTCTCCACTACTGATGTCAGGCTAACTGGCCTATAATTACTTGTTTTCTCTCTCCATCCTTTTTTAAAAAGTGGTGTTACATTAGCTATCCTCCAGTCCATAGGAACTGATCCAGAGTCAATAGACTGTTGGAAAATGATCACCAATGCACCCACTATTTCTAGGGCCACTTCCTTAAGTACTCTGGGATGCAGACTATCAGGCCCTGGGGATTTATTGGCCTTCAATCCCATCAACTTCTCTAACACAATTTCCCGCCTAATAAGGATTTTCTTCAGTTCCTCCTTCTGAGTAGACCCTCGATCCCCTAGTATTTCCGGAAGGTTATTTGTGTTTTCCTTCATGAAGACAGAACCAAAGTATTTGTTCAACTGGTCTGCCATTTCTTTGTTCTCCATTATAAATTCACCTGAATCTGACTGCAAGGGACCTACATTTGTCTTCACTAATCTTTCTCTGTTCACATATCTATCGAAGTTTTTGCAGTCAGTTTTTATATGCCCAGCAAGCTTCCTCTCATACTCTATTATCCCCCTCCTAATTAAAGCCTTTGTCCTCCTCTGCTGAATTCTAAATTTCTCCCAGTCCTCAGGTTTGCTGCTTTTTCTGGCCAATTTATATGCCTCTTCCTTGGATTTAACACTATCCTTAATTTCCCTTTTAGCCACGGTTGAGCCACCTTCCCCATTTTATTTTTACTCCAGATAGGGATGTACAATTGTTGAAGTTCATCCATGTGATCTTTAAATGTTTGCCATTGCCTATCCACCGTCAACCCTTTAAATATCACTCGCCAATCTATTCTCGCCAATTCACGTCTCATACCATTGAAGTTACCTTTCCTTAAGTTCAGAACCCTAGTTTCTGAATTAACTGTGTCACTCTCCATCTTAATAAAGAACTCTACCATATTATGGTCACTCTTCCCCAAGGGGCCTTGCACAACAAGATTGCTAATTAGTCCTTTCTCATTACACATCACCCAGTCTCGGATGGCCAGGCCTCTAGTTGGTTCCTCAATATATTGGTCTAGAAAACCATCCCTAATACATTCAGGAAATCCTTGGTTAGCCCAATCTATATGTAGATTAAAGTTGCCAATGATAATTGCGGTCCCCTTATTGCACGCATCCCTAATTTCTTGTTTGATGCTGTCCCCAACCTCACTACTACTGTTTGGTGGTCTGTACACAACTCCCACGAGCATTTTCTACCCTTTGGTATTCCACAGCTCCACCCATATAGTTTCCACATCATCCAAGCTAATGTCCTTCCTTACTATTGCGTTAATTTCCTCCTTAACCAGTAACACTACCCCACCTCCTTTTGCTTTCTGTCTATCCTTCCTGAAAGCTGAATACCCCTGGATGTTGAGTTCCCAGCCATGGCCACCCTGGAGCCATGTCTCCGTGATGCCAATTATATCATATTCATTAATTGCTGCGTGTGGTTAATTCGTCCACCTTATTACGAATACTCCTTGCATTGAGGCACAGAGCCTTCAGGCTTGTCTTTTTAACACACTTTGCCCCTTTAGAATTTTGCTGTAATGTGGCCCTTTTTGATTTTTGCCTTGGGTTTCTCTGCCCTCCACTTTTACTTTTCTTCTTTCTATCTTTTGCTTCTGCCCCCACTCTACTTCCCTCTGTCTCCCTGCATAGGTTCACATCCCCCTGCCATATTAGTTTAACCCCTCCCCAACAGCACTAGCAAACACTCCCCCAAGGACATTGGTTCTGGTCCTGCCCAAGTGCAGACCGTACGGTTTGTACTGGTCCCACCTCCCCCAGAACTGATTCCAATGTCCTAGGAATTTGAATCCCTCCCTTCTGCACCACTCCTCAAGCCACGTATCCATCTAAGCTATCCTACAATTCCTACTCTGACTAGCACATGGCAGTGGTAGCAATCCTGAGATTACTACCTTTGAGATCCTACTTTTTAATTTAGCTCCTAGCTCCCTAAATTCAGCTTGTAGCATCTCATCCCATTTTTTTTTACCTGTATCGTTGGTACCTAAATGCACCACGACAACTGGCTGTTCACCCTCCCCCTCCAAAATGCCCTGCAGCCACTCAGACATCCTTGACCCTTGCACCAGGGACGCAAAAAACCATCCTGGAATCTCGATTGTGGCCACAGAAACATCTATCTATTCCCCTTACAATAGAATCCGTTACTACTATAGCTCTCCCACTCTTTTTCCTGCCCTTCTGTACAGCAGAGCCACCCATGATGCCATGAACTTGGCTGCTGCTGCCCTCCCCTGATGAGTCATCCCCCCCAACAGTTCCCAAAACCGCAGGGGACCCCTGCACTACCTTCCTTTCACTGCTCTTCCTGTTGCTCGCCCATTCCCTATCTGTCTGTGTAACCTTTACCTGCAGTCTGACCAACTCACTAAACGTGCTATTCATGGCATCCTCAGCATCACGGATGCTCCAGAGTGAGGGCAAAAGCTTTCTCAGGCGAGGCTAATGAGGCCTTACTGAATGCGGTCGAAGCTCAGTGGGGCCAATTAATCCAGGATGGACGTGGGAAACCTCTACCCCAAATTGTTCTAAGAATATGGGGCGAGATCGCCAATATTGTGTCCTAGGTGTCCCACAATAGGTGTGAGTCAGACCAGTGCCGAAAAAAGTGGAACAGCCGGGTTGCTTCCGCAAGAGTAAGTATTAAATTATGAGATTTTAAATTGTAATGCTCCACTGAATTTGTAAATCTGTCAGATTGTAATGAAGCTGGGTATTCTTACGTAGCTTCCCTGCTAAGATTTGGACTGGGGTCAGAACTTGCGCCCTTTAAGTCTAATTTGAGCACCGTTTCCTTTTTGGTTACGTTGGTGGATGCGGTCCGGTCACCTTTACCCAGAATGTGTCAGTCTCTCTGGCTGCTGTCACTTACACAGTGACCCAGCCTGGACTGGGGGAGAGCTGCCCTGGCTCACTGTCTGCCCTGGGACACTTTGGGACATTACCTTCGGCCACACGGAGATCTCCGAGCACAGTCCATGGACATGGTGCTCCCTCCCATTAAACTCCTGTCATTGCCGAGCTCACCAGTTGTCCTGGGGGACCTCCATCGAGTCAAATAAACCACCTACCTCCCCTCAGGTGCTGAATGCAATGGCCCGTGGATGGGGCCTTTCCTGGAGATTGTACGCCAGATGTTTGGTGTCAAGCATTAGTTCATAAACACGATCTTATTAAATATTTTCTCTGAACATTGATGTTCTAACCATGCATCCATTGTGGATACAAACCATATTGTATATAACATTAGAATATGTTGTCTTTCCGTAATAGTATCTAGTCAGTTAGGTTATGCCATGCTCTTGTCACATTTGCAGAGGAAGATATCTAAGAATCGGGCGGAGCACAGGCACACCGGAGGAGGCCTTGCTCAAGTACTGCTGTTCAGCGACTTGGAGGAATCTACTGCAGCACTAGTGGGCAGCCACAGTCACTCTGGTACCCGTGGTGGTGCAGATCCCGTTGTTGCGCAACGTGAGTAATGTGTAAACCAGTGGTAATTCAAAGTAATGTAACGGCATTTCATTATAATACATGAATGATGTCATGTTATGCAAGCAGCTTCTTTACGACTCTCAGGTTAAGAACATAAGAAATAGGAGCAGGAGTAGGCCATTTGGCCCCTCGAGCCTGCTCCGCCATTCAATAAGATCATGGCTGATCTGATCATGGACTCAGCTCCACTTCCCTGCCCGCTCCCCATAACCCTTTACTCCCTTATCACTCAAAAATCTGTCTGTCTCCTCCTTAAATATATTCAATGACCCAGCCTCCACAGCTCTGTGGGCAGAGAATTCCATAGATGTACAACCATATGATTTAATCATATGTAACGTCTCTCATTCACAGTTATTGCAGTAGTGTTGCTCTTCATACATATGCCAGCACAGTGCAAGCATTCTCAAGTCTACCCTTCTCTTCTAATAACCTCAATTATGTTTTGCAGCTACCCAGACTCCCGAGGCGCAAAGGGAGGCCCCTGCAAGAACCCCTTTGCCGCTGCAGGTGATCATCATCACGGGTCCAGAAGAGGAGACAACTCAGGAGGAGGAAGATGACCACCTGCGGCTACGTCATCATCGACCGATGAAGTAGCGGGGCCAAACAGCTTGCAGCAGGCCACCCCAAGGCATCGAGTGCCCACGCCGACCCCACGGAGGTTGAGTCGACGAGGTAGGTATGCGCTGCGATGGATAGATCCTAACGAGGACATGGTGTCACTGTCGAGGGCAAGCGTCGACATCGGTCGAGAGCTCCTCCAGGCGCTTGGTGGGTTGACCGGAAACATTGCCACAATGTCCGTTCGAATAATGGAGGGCATGGAGCAGATAGTTGTGGCAATGGGGCAAACGATTGATGCTGTCCATGCCTTGCGGCTTGCCATAGTGTCGGGAGACGGCACTGCACCCCAAGGTGCCGTCCCACCAAGCACCACGACAGATGTAAGACAGGAGGAAAAACTTCCTTCTGATTTGGAAGATGTTTCTTCAGAAACATCTTCTCCTCCAGCCACTGAGGAGATTCTGCCGATGTCCCCCCCCCACAGCAGCAGGCCTTGAGGTTGAACCTGCTGCAAGATGTCCATGGTCCCATTACGTGGGGATTTAAATGGGGGCTTACTACAAGGTGAGGTCAAGGTTCAGGAGGGAAGCGTGGCCACAGGTAGGGAGGAGGGCTGCTGTATATAGTTCTTGTTAAAAATAATTTTTTGTCAAATATTCACTGTTGGGGATGGTGGGAGGGTGTTGTTATGTTAATGTTGACTGTGGTTGGGGGTGGGGGGATGTTATATATGTTATATATGCTCCCCTTATGAGCTGGCATATCTCACTGGTAACCTCTTTGTGGAAGCGCAGTCTCCTAAGGCAGGTAGTGTTGCACAAGTTGAGGTAAGACTGTTTCTCCCTGTACTTGCGGGGGGTGTAACGTCTGGTCCTCCTCATCAGTCTGTCACGTCTTACATTGGGCACATGATGCTGTGGAGCGTACCTTCTGCCATCTCTAGTCTGCAGCAATTAAGTGGTCATCAAGAGAGGTTGAGAAATGACAGGCCCCATTCCAATAGCTATCAGTTTTCCACCGACTGTTCACAAAGAATGAATATCCCCACTAAGCCACCTATTACATTCCAATCATCCACAGTATGAAAAGATGTTTGTCGAGATGTTCACATCACCTCTCAACACCCCCAGAGTACATCCGAACTCCCCTGAGGTTGAAGCAGATCAGCCTTTTAAATGATGCGGCCTGCGATTGAGAACATGGCGTCCATACCGCTGTGAGTAGTTCCGGTTCGTTCAACTTTTTCACAGCAGTTTTTTCGGCGAGCGATATTGTGGGCGAGATGTGTGCGAGCTGCCGAAAATAAAGATGGGCGATATACTGGGCACTAGTTCTGTCAAATGTGATCTTTACAGCAAAAAACAGTGGGCAGTCGGTATTATTAAATCTCAGCGGTAATTACGTACCAAAAGTAACGCTGGTCGATATTATGGGCGTAGGGTTCGCCCATTCTGATGATTCCGCCCAAAAAAAGTGGGCGGGCAATATTATTTTTTCCCGGCATTACATACATGGCGAAAGTAATGCTTGGTGATAAGTGTCCAAAAAATGGACGCCAGTTTCCATTTTGTGGCTAAATGGGTGATATCTGGGCGTTACACCTCATTTCAGCGTTAAAATGGACGTTAAGTGGGTGTTACGCATACTAAAGTAATGGAAAATCTAGCCCATGGTCTCTAATAGGCCCGACCCTATCTTTAGTTATCCTCTTGCTCTTAGTATATTTATAGAACATCTTAAGGTTTTCCTTAATTTTACTTGCCAAGAATTTTTCATGCTTTCGCCTAGCATTCCTAATATCCTTTTTTATTTTACTTCTAAACTTTGTATATTCCTCCGGAGATTCTATAGTATTTAGCCATCAGTATATGACATAAACTTCCCTTTTTTTCTTTATTCTCCCCTGTAAGTCCCTAGACATCCAGGAGGCTCTAGAATTGTTATTCCCACCTTTTTCTTTAAGGGCACATGTTTGGCCTGAGCCTTCCGGATCTCCTCCTTGAATGCCTCCCACTGTTCCAACACTGATTTACCCACAAGTAGCTGTTTCCAGTCCACTGTAGCCAAATCACTTCTCAACTTAGCAAAGTTAGCTTTTCCCCAATTTGGGACTTTTATTCCTGCTCTATCCTTGTATTTATCCATAACTACCTTGAAACTGCCTGAATTATGGTCACTGGCACCTAAGTGCTCTCCCACTGCTACCTCCTCCACCTGCCCAGCTTCATTCCCCAAAACTAAATCCAAAACCGCTTCCCGTGTTGGGCTTGTTACAAACTGACTAAAAAAGTTCTCTTGAATGCATTTTAAGAATTCCGCACCCTCTATATCCTTCACACTATATTTGTCCCAATCAGTATTAGGATAGTTGAAATCCCCTATTATTACTGCCCTGTGGTTTTTGGACTTCACTGGAGTTCAGAAAAATGAGAGGGGACCTCATAGAAACGTTTAAAATTCTGACGGGTTTAGACAGGTTAGATGCAGGAAGAATGTTCCCAATGTTGGGGAAGTCCAGAACCAGGGGTCACAGTCTTAAGGATAAGGGGTAAGCCATTTAGGACCGAGATGAGGAGAAACTTCTTCACCCAGAGAGTGGTGAACCTGTGGAATTCTCTACCACAGAAGGTTGTTGAGGCCAATTCACTAAATATATTCAAAAGGGATTTAGATGTAGTCCTTACTACTAAGGGGATCAAGGGGTATGGTGAGAAAGCAGGAAGGGGGTACTGAAGTTACATGTTCAGCCATGAACTCATTGAATGGCGGTGCAGGCTAGAAGGGCCGAATGGCCTACTCCTGCACCTATTTTTCTATGTTTCTATGACAGAAATGTGCCGACATATTTGCTCTTCTATCTCCCTCCCACTGTTTGCAGCCTGGCCTGCAGCTGTCAGCAGCACCCAGGTTCAGAACATCACTGTCTTCACTGAAACTACTGAAGTATTTTGGCAAAATAACATCAATAACCGCTCTATATTTCCTTGGAATCCATCTGCCAGACACTAGCCAGAACCCAGAGGAAAACAGCAGGGTCCTTGCCAGTTCAGGGAATTTCTGTCTGGTCTTGTAAGGGAAGGGTCCCCTGCCCACCACCAACAAGGCCAATGATGTCAAAGGGCACACCTGCAGACTTTTTATACTAGGAGCTCTCATCTTCCCTGCTCAGCCATGTACAAAGTAAGACTGAAGGATATGTTAATGAGACATAGAGGCCTCCAGACGGGCATAAGTGTGCAAGTGGGAGGAGGGCCTCCAGGCCGGGGAAGCTTCCTGCCTCCCGAAGATTGGCTCCCTTACACAAGCAGGTGCTCAATGGAGTCTAGGCAAAGGGTGGGGGGGGGCAGGCCAGATTTTGCAGTTTCATAGTTTTGGCAGACACCGAGTATGTGCCCATAGTGGTGTTTGCATCCAGTGCCACCATGCAGATGAGAAGCCCTCCACAGATCCCGCAAACTAGAATGCAGATTTTCAGGGCCAACATGTTCAAAGTAGATTTTGGTCACTGGATATTTCACTATTCTTAAGTGCTCAGCGACTTGGAGGAATCTACTGCACTATTCTTAAGTGCACACTGTTACCTCTACTGCACTCTCTCTCTTAACTGGAAGGCTGCAACCCTCTGGGACAAATATTTCTGGGTTCCTTGTCAATACTCTTGTAAGATTGCCCAGAAAGTAACATGAATTATTGTTATCTAACCCTTTTTTGCCAAAGTTGCAGTGCTCCATCTAGTGGATGACCTAAGAAGTGGAAAGTCTTTGGGGGCGAAATTCTCCAGTTGTGCACCTCCTATTAGCGCCTCCAGGGGGCGCTAACAGGGCAATTTTGCAAATGAGTTTTCGCCCGGGCGGGGGGGGGGGGAGCGCCTCGGGCCACCGCACCTCTGGCGGTGTCATCATTGCCGTGCGCAGCAACCCCTTTATGCCTCGCGGGGGCCCGTTTCCACCCCGCGGCAAAAATTGGGCAGCGTCCGTGAGGCTGCCATGGGTGATGTCAGTGCCAGCCTTGCGGGTGGTGAAGCGGGCCGCACACTGAACATGGGGCGAATGTTAAAGGAGAGGTGTGCTGTGCTGTGCACCGCCATTTTGTTTCCTCCAACTCACCGGTTGGGCCGTTGTTCATCTATGTCGCGGGGTCAGGGCTGTGATCGTGCAGCCCGGCACTCCCTTCCGGTGCCAGGCTGTGGCCTCGGCACCCCTCATTCCTGGTGGCCCAGTGGAGGGCCAGTGGAGGCCCATCAAAAGGCCTGCAGAGTTCGCAGCACCCCTCCCCTTTAACGGAAGCGGAGGGGTGTTGAAACGTGCCCAGTTAGCGCCCCCGATCCCGCCCTAAGAGGAAGTGGAGCATGCGACATTGCCCCAATTTCACTTCTGGGTGGGATTTCTGCGCCGGGCGCAGATTGTCCGGCCTTGGAAAGGTTACTGCCCTTTTAATTTGGATCATTAGGTAACGGCCACAGGTTGCAGCTGGATGTGATTCAAACAAGGGCAGATGTTTCTCAACTTTGAACCAGGCGAATGAAGTGCGACAATGCGTAGACCACCTTTGACAAGGGGTGGTCTATCTTCGTCAGGGTCCGCATGCTTACAGACGGAGTGCTAAATGAAGGATGGAGTGGATTTTTGCAGCTGTAATGATACAGATATGTAAGCATTTTAAATGTATGAAAGCTGGTCCATGTCCACATCCATACTGAACCTGAAGAATAGAAGCAAAGTGTTGTGTATGCAATAACTGTTTGAGTACTGTTTAACTCCAAGAGTTCTGACCTTGGCTCTGCTTTATTAAGGCCCAAAGTGGCTAATATACAAAATGGCTGGCCTTTTATACTTGGGCTGCACACATGTGCGTGCAGCCCAATGGCCTCCAACAGTGACGCCATCTAGTGGCTAGTGATTCCAAAAGTACATACATGACAATACCCCACTCTGAGATATTAACAGTCTTTTACAAATTGAGACGGTCCGGTGTTTTACGCTCCCGGGTTGACCATCTCAGTTCAACTCCAGCCTTGGGTGAGTGTTCAGAGTCTGTGGCTGGGTGGGTGACCTGGTGGGAGTGGCAATGGCCATGTCAGGGATTGAAAGTCCATTTTTTTGAACATGTCAGTGATTGAAAGTCCCGATTCACTGATGATCACTGAGTCCTCTGATGACTGGGGGTAGGTTGGTTGGTCATCAATTGTCTCTTCCTCCAACTGTTCCAGTTCGTCTCTGTGCCGCAGCTTTGTCTGATCCATATGTTTCCTGCATGTTTGACCATTTTTGAGCTTGACAATAAATACTCTGTTGCCCTCCTTGGGCATGACAGTAGCAGCGATCCACTTGGGACCCTGACCATAATTCAGAACATATACAGGATCATTTCCAGAAATATCACGTGACACAGCTGTGTGATTGTGATACCCTTGCTGACTTTGTCTTCTACATTCAAGATGACTATTCAAATCAGGGTGTACAAGAGATAGCTTGGTCTTAAGACCTCTTTTCATCATTAGTTCAGCAGGCGAGACCCCGGTAAGCGTGTGTGGTCTTGTCCTATAACTAAGCAGTATGCATGACAGGCGGGTTTGCAGTGACCCCTGGATTACTCGCTTCATACTTTGCTTTATGATTTGGACAGCACGTTCTACTTGCCCATTGGATGCAGGTTTGAACAGTGCTGACCTTACATGTTTAATACCATTGAGTTTCATGAACTCTTGAAACTCCTGACTGGTGAAGCACGATCCGTTGTCGCTAACAACGATGTCAGGCAGACCATGTGTCGTGAATATGAGATTCTCAATGGTAGCTGTGAATGTGCTGGATGACATGATTATACACTCTATCCACTTCGAGTATGCATCCACCACAACTAAAAACATCTTCCCCAGGAAGGGATCTGCAAAGTCTATGTGGATCCTGGACCATGGTTTGGACGGCCACGACCACAGACTCAGCGGTGATTCCGCTGGTGCTTTGCTGAGCTGCATGCAAGTATTGCACTGATGCACACATGATTCCAGCTCAGAGTCAATTCCCGGCCACCATACATGAGACCTGGCGATGGCTTTCATCATTACAATGCCGGGATGTGTGCTATGTAGATCCCGTAAAAATTTCTCTCTCCCTTTCTTGGGCATAACAACACGATTGCCCCACAGTATACAATCCGACTGAATAGACAGTTCGTCTTTGCGACGAATGTAAGGTTTTGTCTCCTCGCACATTTGCTAGGGTACGGCAGACCAATCACCTTTGAAGATGCAACTCTTCACCACCGATAAAATCGGGTTCTGGTTGGTCCAGGTCTTAACTTGCTGAGTCATGACAGGGGTTCCTTCACACTCAAAAGCATCCATAACTAACAATAGGTCTGCTGGTTGTGGCGTTTCCACCTCCATGCATCGGCACAATTCTCTGTGCCAGATCTATGGCAAATGACATAATCATAAGCAGATAATATCAGCGCCCACCTCTGGATGCAGGATGTAGCATTGGTATTGATACCTTTGTTTTCAGAGAACAGTGAAATGAGCAGCTTGTGATCTGTCTCCAGTTCAAACCGAAGACCAAACAGCTACTGATGCATCTTTTTAACCCCATACACACAGGCTAATATTTCTTCTGGTGCTCACAAAGTCTGTCCAATCTTCTCCTTCCACAAATCGCTCCAGCAATCCATTTGTGCTCATTTTTGCATGCAAAGGTTCTTGTTACCTCGTCACCAACAGCAATAACTGTTAGACTGAGTACTGTTTAACTCCAAGAGGTATGACCTTAGCTCTGCTTTATTAAGGCCCAAAGTGACTAATATACAAAATGGCTGGCCTTTTATATTTGGGCTGCACACACATGCGTGCAGCCCAATGGCTCCAACAATGACGCCATCTCATGGCTAGTGATCCAAAAAGTACATACATGATACAAAGCCTGGGGAACACCAGTTGTCACATCCCACCAATCAGAGAGCCAACCTTTTATCCCTACTCTCAGTCTCCTACCTCCCAACCAATTCCCAACTCGTGTCACAAAGTTACCCCCAATTCCATGCGCACTCATTTTTGCTAATAATTTCGTCTGCTGAACCTCATCAAATGCCTTCTGGATGTTCATATAGACAACACCCATAGACACTCCCCCATGCCAGTGACCTCCTCAAAAAATTCAACTGGATTAGTCAGACATTACCTACCCTTCACAAATCCATGCTGACTCTCTTGATCAGCTGATATTTGTCCACGTGCTCAGTCACTCTGTCTCTGATGATAGCTGCCAGTAACTGCCCCATAATTGATGTTAAACTGAGGGGTCTGCAGTTACCTGGTTTCTCTCTCCCTTCTTAATTTGGAGTGACATTTACAATTTTTCAGTCTAAATGGCACAATTCCTGAATCTAGAGAGCTCTGGAAAATGATGCCCAATGTGTAAAGGCAATCCTCAAAAGCAA
This sequence comes from Pristiophorus japonicus, assembly GCF_044704955.1. Classification (NCBI taxonomy): domain Eukaryota; kingdom Metazoa; phylum Chordata; class Chondrichthyes; family Pristiophoridae; genus Pristiophorus; species Pristiophorus japonicus. The sequence continues at coordinate 112,633,444 of NC_091982.1, read as the reverse complement.
ACCATTTTGAATTAGAAACATAGAAACAGAGAAATATAGAAATTTACAGCGCGGAAGGAGGCTATTTCGGCCCATCGTGTCCGTGCTGGCCGAAAAAAAGCCGCACGGCCTTTCATCAGCAGCCCTAAAAGTTACATACTAATCCTTGAACAATGACGGAAAGGCAAAGAGTACCCAGCCCAACCAGTCTGCCCCAAACCACTGCAACACCCCTTATACTAAAAACATCTACACTCCACCCCAACCGGAGCCATGTGACCTCCTGGGAGAGGCAAAAACCAGATAAAAACTGTTATGTCTTTAAACATCTTACAAATGACTCCACGAGGTCTAGTATTGTACTTGAGCTGTTGCGACCTTAGTCCCATTTATTGTAACTCCAGAGTGTGAGGGACAAGTATAATGGGCAGCCTTTTGTACTGGGCCCTGCACACCTATGCAGGTAACACTCAGGTCTCCCATTGCAGTGCCCTCTGGTGGCACACCTTATGTGTCTATACAGTTAGTATAAATGGTCTACAGACATGACAAAAGCCCAGGCCAATTTAGGGAGAAAAAATCTGGGAAAATTCCTCTCTGACCCATCCAGGTGATCGCAACTAGTCCAGGAGATTACCATGGCCGAATTGTGACCAGATACTCTGCGGTCGTAAATACCCAACAACACAAAAGGTGATATGATCAAAAATGGCAGTCGTGATCCAGCAACTGGAATGTGAGCATCACTAGATGCCAACATATCACGAGCTAGTTTTTCTCATCTGTATGGGATTCTCAACTGACTATTCTTAAGCCTTCAGTATTGACTGAAAGCTCACATATATGTCTGTATGCCCAATCATTCTGGTGATTTGGTGAGCGGATTTCAAGCACATGAGGGCGATTCATTGGAAAAGAGAGGGGGAAATCTATAAAATAATCAGTTCATTAGAATGGATGGAAGTAATTGGAAATAATGGCCCAGAATTTGTGGTCACCTGTGAATGAATGGCATCAGCTGTTCATTACATCTGCACTTGCCCACAAACTTTCTATGGGCTTTTGCACTGGAACTTGCAGTGATTAGAAATGCAAAAGTGCAGCTTTATAGGGGATCTGGGACCTGTGTGGACAGGGCAAGCAACAGCATGTCTCCTTAACCAACCAGATAGAAGAATCCCGACTGGGACTGTCATGTATTCAATTATCATTGTAACTCATGTATAAGCTGACCAAAGTTGTACACCTTGAGAACATTGACCACAAGGGGGTGAACTTGTGGGAGACACTCCTAACCTGGACTTTCAGATATAAAAGGGGAAGCTCCACCCATCTTCATCACTTGAGGTCTTGGTAATAAAGGTAACTGGTCACATAGTGACCTTCTCTCAAGTATGGGCCTTGTGTGCATTTATACTGTATAGTAAGGACATATCAGGGACACCCAGGCCTAGAAATTCATGTTCGCCACAAAAGGTGCCGGTGTCACCAGCAACTAGTTAAAGGCCGCTGAAAATGACCGCAATACTAATAAGAATAAATTTGTTCCGGGGGGTATGGAGATTGGTGGCGCAGTGCTAACCTTTCATGCAATGTCCTTGTCATGTATTCAACTAGCATTGTAACCCATGTATAATCTGACCTAAGTTGTACACTGTGAGAACAATGACCACGAGGTGGTGAACTTGTGGAAGACACTCCTAACCTGGACCTTCAGGTATAAAAGGGGAAGCTCCACCCACTTCCTTCATTTGAGTGCTAAGGAATAGAGGACAGGTCACAGACTGACCTTCTCTCAAGCATGGGCCTCGTGTGCATTTATACTGTATAGTAAGGACGTATCAATGGCGATGAGAAACTGGGATTTAAACCATGCGAGAATGGCCACTAGCAGAACAGACGAGAGGTACTGTGTTAAGGAATGGTTGGGACAGAGATTCAATATTGTTAAAGCAGCACACAGTTCTCCAGGCAGGCAAGGGCAATTGGGCATGCCCCAACATGTAGTCGAACCCAGAGGGGGAGTTCGACAGACAATGGAAAGTGAACGACGATTCACGCCATTGCAAGGGACAATGCGGCCGGTAATGGGGCCATCAACACCTGTTAATGGCGCACTCAAGGACAGTCACAGAGGCAGTCAGGGACGATAGACTGGCAAGGGACCTTTTGTTTCCAACAACAGCTCATGTTGGAGGTGTGGAGGCACACACTCAGCCGGCATTTGCAGAGATGAGCAAAATACCTACAGAAATTGCAGAAATGAACTCTGGGGGAAAACGCTGGAAGCTGAAGTTCAGCGAGTTCATGTGGAGCACGTATACAGTTCATACACCAGGACGCCACCGATAATGATGAAAGTGCTCCTCAATGGCATCCCAGTATCAATGGAGCTAGACACGGCAGCCAGCCAGTCCCTGATGGGTATCAAACAGTTTGAAAAGTTGTGGGCGTCCAAGGCCAGGAGGCCAAAATTATCGCCGATTGACGCACAGCTACGGACTTACACAAAGCAGATCATTCCGGTGCTAGGCAGCGCCAACGTAGTCGTGTCCCACAAAGATTCGGAGAACAGGTTGCCACTCTGGGTTGTCCCGGGGAATGGTCCCGCACTACTGGGGAGGAGCTGGCTTGCTGTCATGAACTGGAAATGGGGCGATGTCAATGCAATTTCCTCTGTGGAGCGAGTATCATGCTCACAGATCCTGGACAAATTTGACTCATTATTTCAACCCGGCATTGGCACTTTCATGGGGGCCAAGGTAGTGATTCACATAAACCCGGACACCAGGCCAGTACACCACAAGGCCTGAGCGGTGCCGTACGTGATGCGGGAAAAGATAGAAGGCGAATTGGACCGCCTGCTGAGGGAAGGCATCATCTCGCCAGTCGAATTCAGTGACTGGGCGAGCCCGATTGTGCCGGTGCTCAAGGCAGATGGGTCGGTCAGGATATGTGGTGATTACAAGGCCACCATCAATCGGGTGTCACTCCAAGACCAGTACTCGCTGCCGAGAGTGGAGGACCTCTTTGCGACGATATCTGGTGGCAAACTTTTTTCAAAATTGGATCTGATCTCAGCTTACATGACCCAGGAGCTGGTGAGTGAGTTGAAGAAGCTGACCACCATCACGACACACAAGGGGCTGTTTGAGTACAACAGATGTCCGTTCGGGATTCGCTCGGCCACTGCGATCTTCCAACGAAATATGGAAAGCCTCCTCAAGTCGATTCCAGGGACGGTGGTTTTTCAGGACGACATCCTCATCATGGGTTACGATACTGAAGAATACCTCCACAACCTGGAGGAGGTGCTACGCAGACTGGACTGGGTAAGGCTGCAACTGAAAAAGGCGAAGTGCATCTTCCTAGCTCCAGATGTAGAATTCCTGGGGATGAGGGTGGCAGCAGACGGGATCAGCCCTACTGCGTCCAAGACGGAAGCGATCCAGAGAGCACCCAGACCCCGTAACACGACGGAGCTGCGTTCGTTCCTGGGGCTCCTGAACTATTTTGGTAACTTTCTTCCCAAATTGAGCATACTGCTACAGCTCCTACGCAAAGGTCGCGAATGAGTCTGGGGGGACAACCAGGAAAGGGCTTTTAATAGAGCACACAATTTGTTATGTTCCAACAATCTGTTAACGCTATATGACCCATGTAAGAAACTTGTGTTAACGTGCGATGCATTGTCCTATGGTGTCGGGTGTGTGTTGCAGCATGTCAATGCTAAGGGTCAGTTACAGCCAGTAGCTTATGCCTCCAGAAGTCTGTCCCAGGCAGAAAGGGGCTATGGGATGGTAGAAAAGGAGGCGCTCGCATGTGTATATGCGGTAAAGAAAATGCACCAGTACCTGTTTGGCAGGAAATTTGAGCTGGAGACAGATCACAAACCCCTAACGTCCCTTTTGGCCAACAACGCGGCCATAAATGCAAACGCATCGGCCCGCGTACAGAGGTGGGCACTCAATTTAGCCGCCTATGACTATACAATTCGACACGGATCGGGCACCGAAAACTGCGCCAATGCACTCAGCAGGCTCCCACTAGCCACCACTGATGGGGCTACCGAGCACGTTGCTGAGATGGTCATGACTGTTGAAGCTTTCGGAAGCGAAGGTTCACCCGTGACAGCCCGTCAGATTAAAGTCTGGACAAATAGAGACCCGCTATTGTCTCTATGCAAGAAATGTGTCCTGAATGGGGACTGGGCAGCCACGTACAGGGCATGCCCTGAGAAATTTAAACCATTTCACAGGCGCAAGGATGAACTCTCGATTCAGGCCGATTGCCTACTGTGGGAAAACCGAGTAGTCATGCCCCAGATGGGCAGAGAGGTGTTCATCAGAAAACTCCACAATGAGCACCCGGGCATTGTCATGATGAAGGCAATTGCCAGGTCACACGTTTGGTGGCCAGGGATAGACGCAGCTCTGGAACTTTGTGTTCGCAGGTGCAACTCGTGTGCCCAGCTGGGCAATGCGCCCAGGGAAGCCCCCCTTAGCCCCTGGCCATGGCCCGCCAAGCCTTGGTCGCGCATCCATGTGGACTACGCAGGTCCTTTCATGGGAAAAATGTTTTTGGTTGTAGTAGACGCCTATTCCAAATGGATCGTGTGTGACATTTTAAATTCAAGCACATCCTCTGCCACGGTAGAAAGTCTACGGGCAATGTTCGCCGCCCACGGTCTACCGGACATCTTGGTCAGCGACAATGGGCCGTGCTTCACAAGCACTGAATTCCAGGACTTCATGGCAGGCAATGGAATTAACCATGTCAGAACGGCACCGTTCAAGCCGGCCTCAAACGGCCAGGCAGAACGAGCAGTGCAGATAATCAAACAGGGGATGCTCAGAATCCAAGGGGTTCCCTACAAAGCCGCTTATCACGCTTCCTGTTGGCCTACAGATCCTGACCACACTCGCTCACAGGGGTTCCACCCACAGATCAGCTCATGAAAAGGATGCTCAAAACCTGGTTATCCCTTATATACCCCACCATGAAAGAAATTGTCGAGAGCAGGCGCCAGTCACAATATCACTACCATGACAGGAATTCAAGGGCGCGATGTATTGATGTAAATTACCCTGTTTTTGTCCTAAACTATGCTGCAGGGCCCAAATGGCTCGCAGGCACTGTGATTACCAAAGCGGGAAATAGGATTCTGGTAGTTAAACTTACCAATGGACAAATCTGCCGCAAACACGTGGATCAAACAAAAAGGAGGTTCAGCAACCCCAAAGAAGAAGCAGAGGAAGAACACGATATAGAGTTCACTCCACCACAGGTGACCGAACACCGGAACCAAAGGGAGGAGAGCCCAGTCACTGTTGGTAATCCGGATAGGCCTGAGGCACCGCAAACAGCAGACACTCAGGCCAGCGTCCAACAACCGGAGCCCCAACTCAGGCGCTCTACAAGAGAGCGTAAACCACCAGAGAGACTCAACCTGTGATCCCAATAAGACTTTGGGGGGGGGGGGGGGGTGGAGGCGGGAGGTGATGTCATGTATTCAACTAGCATTGTAACCCATGTATAAACTGACGAGTTTTACACTGTGAGAACAATGACCACTAGGTGGTGAACTTGTGGGAGACACTCCTAACCTGGACCTTCAGGTATAAAAGGGGAAGCTCCACTCACTTCCTTCACTTGAGTGCTAAGGAATAAAGGACAGGTCACAGACTGACCTTCTCTCAAGCATGGGCCTCGTGTGCATTTATACTGTGTAGTAAGGACGTATCAGTCCTCCTGGTGGGGTGAAGTTCCCGTCCTGACGTGTCCTTCAAGCTTTGCCCAGCTGCTGGGAGCGAGGCTGTGGAATTCGCAAGGAAGTGTGGGAAATGAAAAAGACAATGAATTAAAGGGGTGATGCACTCAGGGCTAATATAAATTTAAATTGATATTGATATTGATTTCTGCCCTTACTGCCTTTCCAAAGAACATTTAACATTTTAAAGAAGTCCCAATTATGATTATTCAGCTCTTAAAGCTGAATTTCCTTCCAACCTCAGAAAATGCGATAACTGCTTCAGTACTAACACAAATGGCTCAGCAAGCCAGGAAAGGGGCACCCAGGGTCTCGCATGCTGCACTCCAGCTTTGAGCAGGGGGTTAACATTGGAAGACAGACCCTCTAACCACAGGCGCCCAGAGGCCCTCCAAAAAGAAGGATGTGGGACCACATCACTGAGGCTATCAGTGGTGTCGCCCACACCACCTGGTCCCATTGGTCAAAGAAGCTTCATTACCACAGACCACTGGCCAAGGTCACTGAATGCATCTTCAAAAGCTTTATCCTACCAACTGCAGCACTAGCCTCACACACAGCTCAATGCACAACCCCCACCGCCTCCCCCCATCACTCACCCACTAACAATCGGCATCAATCACGAGGCACATCTCCCATTCCTAGCCTCAACTCACCCCCTTGGAGGAGACGCTGCAGGCCATGCTTGGGAGGGTGATGGTTGAGCCCTTGGCCAATGGCGGGGCTGAAGGATAAAAGATGCTAGTATTCTCATCCGTTATCCTCCTTCTGGCATGCACCCCTTGCTTTCCCATCTTCCTGTCAGCACAACTCCACCCTTTGTGTCTTCCTCATTTCACACACACAAGAAATGCAGCCTGCCCAGCCAGTGGGTGACCAAGAAGGAGAGGAAAGTGAAGAAGAAGACGACAAAACACCATTACTTGATTTCACACTCCCAGCCACCAGCTCCTTAAGATCATCCTGCAAGGCCATCTGCACTGTCCCCCACTGAATGTCTGCAGCCTTCCACCAGCCATGCTGCAGCCACTGCGGTAGCACTGTGTGACATCAGTAGGATAGGCAAAGGCACACACAAGACAGTCACTAAGAGAATGCACCAGGGCGATGAGTTGATTTCTTGATGTCGTATTGCATGGATAGATGTATAAAGTAGGATTGGAAGGTTTGCATTACAGTGACTTTAATTTCAGCATTGTGGCCAAGAGGATGCTGTGATAGAAAAAACATAGAAAAACAAAAATTAGCTGCAGGAGCAGGCCATTCAGCCCTTCGAGCCTGCACCGCTATTCAATAAGATCATGGCTGATCATTCAACCTCAGTATCCCTTTCTCTCCATACCCCTTGATCCCTTTAGCCGTAAGGGCCATATCTAACGCCCTTTTGAATATATCTAACGAACTGGCCTCAACAACTTTCTGCGGCAGAGAATTCCACAGGTTAATCACTGAGTGAAGAAGTTTCTCCTCATCTCGGTCCTAAATGGCTTACCTCTTATTCTTAGACTGTGACCCCTGATTCTGGAACTCCCCAGCAACCGGAACATTCTTCCTGCCTCTAACCTGTCCAATCCCGTCAGAACTTTGTATGTTTCTATGAGATCCCCTCTTATTCTTCTAAACTCCGGTGGATACAAGCTCAGTTGATCCAGTCTCTCCTCATATATCTGTCCTGCCATCCCAGGAATCAATCTGGTGAACCTTCGCTGTACTCCTTCAATAACAAGAAAGTCCTTCCTCAGATTAGGAGACCAAAACTGAACACAATATTCCAGGTGTGGCCTCACCAAGGCCCTGTACAACTGCAGTAAGACCTCCCTGCTCAAATCCTCTTGTTATGAAGGCCAACATACCATTTGCCTTCTTCACCGCCTGCTGTACCTGCATGCCAACCTTCAATGACTGATGTACCATGACACCCAGGTCTCGTTGCACCTCCCCTTTCCCTAATCTGTCACCATTCAGATAATATTCTGTCTTCCTGTTTTTGCCACCAAAGTGGATAACCTCACATTTATCCACATTATACTGCATCTGCCATGCATTTGTCCACTCACCTAACCTGTCCAAATCACCCTGTAGCATCTTCCTCACAGCTCACACTGCCACCCAGTTTAGTGTCATCGGCAAACTTGGAGATATTACATTCAATTCCTTCTTCTAAATCATTGATGTATATTGTAAATAGCTGGGGTCCCAGCACTGAACCCTACAGCACCCCACTGATCATTGCCTGCCATTCTGAAAAGGACCCATTTATTCCGACTCTCTGCTTCCTGTCTGACATCCAGTTCTCTATCCACGTCAGTACATTACCCCCAATACTACGTGCTTTCATTTTTCACACTAATCTCTTGTGTGGGACCTTGTCAAAAGCCTTTTGAAAGTCCAAATACACCACATCCACTGGTTCTCCCTTGTCCACTCTACTAGTTACATATTCAAAAAATTCTAGGAGATTTGTCAAGCATGATTTCCCTTTCATAAATCCATGCTGACTTGGACTGATCCTGTCACTGCTTTCCAAATGCGCTGCTATTTCATCTTTAATAATTGATTCCAATATTTTCCCCACTACCAATGTCAGGCTAACCGATCTATAATTACCCGTTTTCTCTCTCCCTCCTTTTTTAAAAAGTGATGTTACATTAGCTATTCTCCAGTCCTTAGGAACTGATCTGCAGTCAATAGAATGTTGGAAAATGATCACCAATATATCCACTATTTCTAGGGCTACTTCCTTAAGTACTCTGGGATGCAGTCTATCAGGCCCTGAGGATTTATCGGCCTTCAATCCCATCAATTTCCCTAACACAATTTCCTGACTAATAAGGATTTCCTTCAGTTTCTCCTTTTCGCTAGACCCTCGGGTATTTCCGGAAGGTTATTTGTGTCTTCCTTAGCGAAGACAGATCCAAAGTATTTGTTCAATTGGTCTGCCATTTCTTTGTTCCCCATTATAAATTCATCTGATTCTGACTGCAAAGGTCCTACGTTGGTTTTCACTAATCTTTTCCTCTTCACATATCGATAGAAGCTTTTGCAGTCAGTTTTTTATGTTCCCAGCAAGCTTCCTCTCATACTCAATTTTCCCCCTCCTAATTAAACCCTTTGTCCTCCTCTGCTGAATTCTAAATTTCTCCCAGTCCTCAAGTTTGCTGCTTTTTCTGGCCAATTTATATGCCTCTTCCTTGGATTTAACACTGTCCTTAATTTCCCTTGTTAGCCACGGTTGAGCTACCATCCCCGTTTTATTTTTACTCCAGATAGGGATGTACAATTGTTGAAGTTCATCCATGTGATCTTTAAATGTCTGCCATTGCCTATCCACCGTCAACCCTTTAAGTATCATTCGCCAGTCTATCCTAGCCAATTCACGTCTCATACCATCGAAGTTACCTTTCCTTAAGCTCAGGACCCTAGTCTCTGAATTAACTGTGTCACTCTCCATCTTAATAAAGAATTCTACCATATTATGGTCACTCTTCCCCAAGGGGCCTCGCACAACAAGATTGGTAATTAGTCCTCTCTCATTACACAACACCCAGTTTAGGATGGCCAGCTCTCTTGTTGGTTCCTCGACATATTGGTCTAGAAAGCCATCCCTAACACACTCCAGGAAATCATCCTCCACTGCATTTCTACCAGCCCAATCTATATGGAGATTAAAGTCACGCATGATAACTGCTGTACCTTTATTGCACGCATCCCTAATTTCCTGTTTGATGCCATCCCCAACCTCACTACTACTATATTGTGGTCTGTACACAACTCCCACTAGCGTTTTCTGCCCTTTGGCATTCCGCAGCTGTACCCATACAGATTCTACATCATCCAAGTTAATGTCCTTCCTTACTATTGCGTTAATTTCCTCTTTAACCAGCAGCGCTACCCCACCTCCATTTCCTTTCTTCATCCTTCCTGAAGGCTGAATACCCCTGGATGTTGAATTCCCAGCCTTGGTCACCCTGGAGCCATGTCTCCGTAATCCCAATTATATCATAATCGTTAATAGCTGCCTGCGCAGTTAATTCATCCACCTTATTACAAATACTCCTCGATTTGAGGCACAGAGCCTTCAGGCTTGTCTTTTTAGCACTCTTTGTCCCTTTAGAATTTTGCTGTAATGTGGCGCTTTTTGAGTTTGCCTTGGGTTTCTCTGCCCTCCACTTTTGTTATTCTCCTTTCTATCTTTTGCTTCTGTCCGCATTTTATTTCCCTCTGTCTCCCTGCATAGGTTCCCATCCCCCTGCCATATTAGTTTAACCCCTCCCCAACAGCACAAGAAACACTCCCCATTGGACATTGGTTTCAGTCCTGCCCAGGTGGAGACCGTCCGGTTTGTACTGATCCCACCTCCCCCAGAACCAGCTCCAATATCCCAGGAATTTGAATCCCTCCCTCTTGCACCACTCCTCAAGTCATGTATTCATCTGAGCTATACTGCAATTCCTACTCTGACTAGCACATGGCACTGGTAGCAATCCTGAGATTACTACCTTTGAGGTCCTACTTTTTAAATTTAACTCCTAGCTCCCCAAATTCAGCTTGTAACACCTCATCCCGCTTTTTACCTATATCATTGGTACCTATATGCACCACGACAACTGGCTGTTCACCCTTCCACTCCAGAATGCCCTGCAGCTGCTCCGAGACATCCTTGACCCTTGCACCAGGGAGGCAACATACCATCCTGTAGTCTTGGTTGCGACCGCAGAAAAGCCTATCTATCTCCTTTACAATAGAATTCCCCACCACTATAGCTCTCCCACTCTTTTTCCTGCCCTCCTGTGCAGCAGAGCCACTCACGGTGCCATGAACTTGGCTGCTGCTGACTTCCCCTGGTGAGCCATCTTCCCCCAACAATATCCAAAGTGGTATATCTGTTTTGGAGGGAGATGACCGCAGGGGACTCCTGCACTGCCTTCCTACTCCTGCTCTGCCTGGTGGTCACTCATCCACTATCTGCCTTTGTAACCTTTACCTGCGGTGTGACCAACTCACTGAACGTGCTATCCCATGACATCCTCAGCATTGCGCATGCTTCAGAGTGAATCCATCCGCAGCTCCAGTGCCGTCATGCGGTCTAACAGGAGCTGCAGCTGGATACACTTCCTGCACACATAGTCGTCAGGGACACTGGAAGCATTCCTGATTTCTCACATGGTACAGGAGGAGCATGACACGGGTCTGGGCTCTCCTGCCATGACTTAACCCTTAAAATAACATAATTTGGCAACAATGCCAAAGAGTTCTTACTGACAAGATAAGGAAAAAAGAAAAGCTACTCACCAATCAACCAGCCAATCATTTACCCTCTTGGTTGTGACATCACACTTCATTTTTTTTTCCTCTCAGGTTGGGGAGTCAGCACTGGTGGGGAAAACAAGTCAAAGCAACACCTCCCGCTCCCATTTGCCTGAGTTCTCCCACTTACCAAACTCTTACCTTTGCACTCTGAACTGCCGCTGCACTCTGAGCAAGTCTGCACCAAGCCCTCTCTTTTTATACTGTTTCTAGCTGACTCACCATTGGCCTGTTTAGGGAACCAGTTTTTACTAGCTGGCCAATTAACTGAGCTAGCTTGCTTGTTTGTCTCTGCTTAAACCTTCAAGAATCCTATCTGTTTAATACTTCAGTGATGGTCAGTAACAGAGGGCAGGGAAGGTGTGGGACAAATTTTGAAAGGGGAATTGAATAAATTTAAGACAGAAATAGACAGTTTCTTAAATGATAAGGGGATAAGGGATTATGGGGAGCGGGCGGGAAAGTGGAGCTGAGTCCATGATCAGATCAGCCATGATCTTATTGAATGGCGGAGCAGGCTCGAGGGGCCGTATGGCCTTCTCCTGTTCCTATTCTTATGTTCTAATAAATGTGAGCGAGAGACGTTACATATTAATACATCATATGGTCGTACATATAGTGGTACATCTATGTGGAAATCACTGCACCAGAGAGCTGTGGAGCCTGCATCAGTCGCAGATAGACAGAATGATAAGGGAGCGAGGGTTTATGGGGTGCGGACAGAGAAGGGGACAGATGGCCAGATGGCCTGCTCTTATGCTCTTACGTTCTTATGTGCTTATGTTGTCAACATGAGGGTAGCATAGAGTAGCACAGAGGCTGCATGCATAACAGTACTACAACACCACGGGTGGTGACAGCACGACTGGGGGTCCCCATTAGTGCTGCAGCATGTTGCTCCAGGTCAGTGAGTGTCTGTATTACAGCAGGGCCTCCTCCGGTGCGCCTCTGTTGCAAACAATTATGAGATATCTTCCTCTGCAAAGGTGAAGAGAGCATGGCATAAGCTACTTGACTAAGTTCTATCCTCTATAGACAACAGGTTCCAGCATTATATGCGAACAGGGTTTATGACCACAATTGTCCCAGGCCAGACAGTGAGCAAAGACAGCTCTCCCCCAGTCCATGCTGGGTCCCTGTGTAAGTGCCAGCAGCCAGAGAGACTTCAAAAGGGCACAGGTTCATAGCCATGTACAGCTCCTAGTGGGGATGATATATCTTATATATGTTAGAATTAAAAGCTTACATTCAATCCAGGAGATTGACTATGATCATTATAATTCTATTTATAATAGTGAATTTATAATGGGGAACAAAGAAATGGCAGACCAGTTGAACAAATACTTTGGTTCTGTCTTCATGAAGGAAGACACAAATAACCTTCCGGATGTACTAGGGGACCGAGGGTCTAGTGAGAAGGAGGAACTGAAGGATATCCTTATTAGGCGGGAAATTGATGGGATTGATGGGATTAAATCCCTGGGGCCTGATAGTCTGCATCCCAGAGTACTTAAGGAAGTGGCCCTAGAAATAGTGGATGCATTGGTGATCATTTTCCAACAGTCTATCGACTCTGGATCAGTTCCTATGGACTGGAGGGTAGCTAATGTAACACCATTTTTTTAAAAAGGTGGGAGAGTGAAAACGGGTAATTATAGATGGTTAGCCTGACATCAGTAGTGGGTAAAATGTTGGAATCAATTATTAAAGATGAAATAACAGTGCATTTGGAAAACAGTGACAGGATCGGTTCAAGTCAACATGGATTTATGAAAGGGAAATCATGCTTGACAAATCTTGTGGAATTTTTTGAGGATGTAACTAGTAGAGTGGACAAGGGAGAACCAGTGGATGTGGTGTATTTGGACTTTCAAAAGGCTTTTGGCAAGGTCCCACACAAGAGATTGGTATGCAAAATTAAAGCACATGGTATTGGGGATAATGTACTGATGTGGATAAAGAACTGGTTGACAGGTAGGAAGCAGAGAGTCGGAATAAATGGGTCCTTTTCAGAATGGTAGGCAGTGACTAGTGGGCTGTCGCAGGGTTCAGTGCTGGGACCCCAGCTATTTACAATATAAATTAATGATTTAGATGAAGGAATTGAGTGTAATATCTCCAAGTTTGCAGATGACACTAAATTGAATGGCGGTGTGAGCTGTGAGGAGGATGCTAAGAGGCTGCAGGGTGACTTGGACAGGTTAGGTGAGTGGGCAAATGCATGGCAGATGCAGTATAATGTGGATAAATGTGAGATTATCCACTTTGGGGGCAAAAACACGAAGGCAGAATATTATCTGAATGATGACAGATTAGGAAAAGGGGAGGTGCAACGAGACCTGGGTTTCATAGTACATCAGTCATTGAAAGTTGGCATGCAGGTACAGCAGGCAGTGAAGAAGGCAAATGGTATGTTGGCATTCATAGCTAGGGGTTTTGAGTATAGGAGCAGGGAGGTCTTACTGCAGTTGTACAGGGCCTTGGTTAGGCCTTACCTGGAATATTGTGTTTAGTTTTGGTCTCCTAATCTGAGGAAGGACTTTCTTGCTATTGAGGGAGTGCAGCGAAGGTTCACCAGACTGATTCCTGGGATGGCTGGACTGACATATGAGGAGAGATTGAATCGACTGGGCCTTAATTCACTGGAGTTTAGAAGGATGAGAGGGGATCTCATAGAAACATGTAGAATTCTGACGGGACTGGACAGGTTGATGCGGGAAGCATGTTCCCGATGTTGGGGAATTCCAGAACCAGGGGATACAGTCTAAGGATGAGGGGTAGGCCATTGAGGACTGAGATGAGGAGAAACTTCTTCACTCAGAGAGTTGTTAACCTATGGAATTATCTACCACAGAGAGTTGTTGATGCCAGTTCAATGGATATATTCAAGAGGGAGTTAGATATGGCCCTCACTGCTAAAGGGATCAAGAGGTATGGAGAGAAAGCAGGAAAGGGGTACTGAGGGAATGATCAGCCATGATCTTATTGAATGGTGGTGCAGGCTCAAAGGGCCGAATGGCCTATTCCTACACCTATTTTCTATGTTTCTATGTAGACTTGGCATTATTACAGCATAAAATCATACTTACTCTTGTTGAAGCCACAAGGCTGTTCCAGCATTTGCGGCACTGGTCGGGTCCCCTGGCTTCGTGGGATGCAGACGAGACGACAGTGGCGGTGTCGCTCCATAATTTATGGTACGCCCGTGGTGCTGGTTTCCCACCATGCTCACCCCCGGTCAATTGGGCCCACCGGGAGTGCACCTCCGCCACGAGTGCCTCATTGGCTTCATCCGAAAACAGTTTGCACCTCTTCCTCCTCGTCGCCACATCTCTAAGACTTTCATCACTCTCAGACACACCACACTCCCAATCTCTCTCTCTCTTTTCTCTGTCCTCTCTGTCTTGTCTTCATCCTATTTCTCTTTCTCTCTCTCTCTCTGCTCTCTTGATCTCTCTCTCCCTTCTGGGCACGTGTGGGTGAACCTTGACCTCCCGACACGCGGGAAAAGATGGCCAACCAAAAAAGAAACACGTAAGCACAGAAGCACGTTGCTAGGGAAGGTTTTGTCTTCCACATCGCTGACCTTTGGCATCGCCCATTTCACATCGCTGGCCTATCACTGAATGGAAAATCTCGGCCCGAAAAATGGACGATGTTCCAGCGATCGGCAAGGCTGAGACATCGACCATCATTGGAACAACGCCTATTTTTTGGGTGCTAGCGAGCAAAGTGGAAAATCTAGCCCATAGAAATTTACAGCGCAGAAGGAGGCCACTTTGGCCCATCGTGTCCGCGCCAGCAGACAAAGAGCCACATGGCCCTTGGTCTGCAGCCCTGAAGGTTACATATAAACCTATGAGCAATGACGGAAAGGCAAAGAGCACCCAGCCCAACCAATCCGCCTCACACAACTGCGATACTCCTTATACACCCTGAAACATTCTACACTCCACCCCAACCGAAGCCATGTGATCTCCTGGGAGAGGCAAAAACCAGATAAAAACCCAGGCCAATTTAGGGAGAAAAAAATCTGGGAAAATTCCTCTCCGACCCATTCAGGCGATCGAAACTAGTCCAGGAAATCACACTGGCCGTATTCTATTCCCTGCAGTACTTACCATCATATCTGCGCTGGCCAACCAAAGGTTATCCAGTCTAATCCCAATTATCAGCTCCAGGTCCATAACCCTGCAGATTAATGCATTTTAAGTGCCCATCCTATCATCTCTTAAAAGTGGTGAGCGTTTCTGCATCCACCACTCTTCCAGGCAGCGAGTTCCAGATCCCCACAACCCTCTGCATAAAGAAGCCCCCCCTCAAGTCCCCTCTAAACCTTCTACCAACCACCTTAAAACTATGCCCCCTTGTAATAGATCCCTCCTCCGCCAATGGAAATAGACCCTTACTATCCACTATATCCAGGCCCCTCAATATTTTGTACACCTCAATGAGGACTCTTCTCAACCTCCTCTGTTCCAATGAGAACAAACCCAGCCCATCCAATCTGTCCTCATAACTAAGATTCTCCATTCCAGGTAGCATCCTAGTAAATCTCCTCTGCACGCTCTCTAGTGCAATCATGTCCTTCCTATAATACGGTAACCATAACTGCACGCAGTACTCCAGCAGTGTCCTAACCAAAGTATTATACAATTTAAGCATAGCCTCTCTGCTCTTATATTCGATACCTCGGCCAATAAGGGCAAGCATTTCGTATGCCTTCTTAACCACCTTAACCACCTGGCCTGCTACTTTAAGGGATCTGTGGACAAGCACTCCAAGATCCCTTTGTTCATCTACACTATTTAGTGGCCTACGGCTTAATGTGAATACCCTTTTCTTAATAGCCCTCCCAAAGCACATCATCTCACACTTCTCTAAATTAAATTCCATTTGCCACTGCTCTGCCCACCTGACCAGTAGATTGATATCCTCCTGCATCTCATGACTTTCTTCTTCATTACCAACCACACCGCCAATTTTAGTGTTGTCTGCAAACTTCTTAATCATACTCCCTATATTCAAATCTAAATCGTTGATGTGTACCACAAAAAGTAAGGGACCCAGTACTGAGCCCTGCAGAACCCCACTGGAAACATCCTTCCAGTCACAAAAACATCCATCATCCTTTATTCTTTGCTTCCTACCTCCAAGCCAATTTTGGATCCAACTTGCCATTTTGTCCTGGATCCATTGGGCTTTAACCTTCGTGACCAGTCTACCATGTGGGACCTTATCAAAAGCTTTGCTAAAGTCCATATATACTACATCGTACGTACTACCCTCATCGACCCTCTTGGTTACCTCCTCAAAAATTTCAATCAGATTAGTCAAACACAATCTTCCCTTAACAAATCCATGCTGACTGTCCCTAATTAATCCTCGCCTTTCCAAATGTAGATTTAGCGTGTCTTTCAGGATTTTTCCAATAATTTTCCCACCACTGAGGTTAGGTTGACAAGCCTGTAATTACTCGGCCTATCCGTTTCATCCTTCTTAAACAAAGGTACTACATTAGCAGTCCTCCAATCCTCTGGCACCATGCCCAGATTCAAAGAGGACTGGAAAATGATGGTCAAGGCTATTGTGTTCCTAACACAGATGAGGCTGCACTCAGGGTGGTTAAAGTAACAGTGACCTCAGTCTTTAATAAGACACTCCAGAGTGAGGAACAGGCTTTAGAGGCCGGCTTATATACAGTGCTCCCAAGGGATGCTGGGATCCCTTGGAACTTCAGGGGATGAACTCCCTGGTGGTGGAACATGGGAGTGCATGCTTTACAGATGCACAACATTGGCCTCTGATATTTCCTCTCTTACTTCGCTCAACAGCCTGGAATGCATTTCATCTGGGCCCGGGGACTTATCTACTTTCAAAGCTGCTAAACCCCTTAATACGTCCTCTCTCACTATATTTATTTCATCCAGAATATTACACTCCTTTTCGATAGCAGTATCTGCATTGCCCCTTTCCATTGTGAAAACAGATGCAAAGTATTCGTTAAGAACCTTACCAACATCTTCCGCCTCCACACAAAGATTACCCTCATGGTCCCTAATAGGCCCTACCCTCTCTTTAGTTACCCTCTTACTCTTAATATATTTATCGAACATCTTAGGATTTTCTTTAATTTTACTGACCAAGAATTTCTCGTGCTTTCTCTTAGTATCCCTAATATCCTTTTTAACTTTGCCTCTTAACTCTCTATATACCTATAAAGATTCTTGGCCAGAAGGGGGAGTGTGGGTTGCAACCTTCCTTCTGCTTCCTCCACTTCTGTACCTTCCTCTTCCCTCTGTGAGCGGATGCTGTGAAACTGAAATGACAGTATAAAATACTGGAAAAACTCAACGGGTCAGGCAGCATCTCGACCCGAGACATGGGGCTGGATTTTTGGCTTTTGAGATTTTGGGGCGTAAATGACGGTGGGGCAGTCCTGATAGTGCCTGGAAAAAGTTTGCGCCTCCGTCTATACAATTCGGCCGAAACTGAGGTTCAATGATCGGGGGCGCTAAATCAGACATTACACACATGTGCTTGGCCGCCCCAGCTGAAAATCATGGGGCAAAAATGCTCTACAGTTTGTGCATGCGCAGATTCACTTGAAGCTTCCCGGGCACAGGCGAAGGTTTAGGGCGTGCTGATCTTGTTGCTGCATGTGCAGATGCACCGCCCCACTTCGCAAAGCAGGAGACATGGCGCAGCAGGAGTGACGACAGAAAGCACTCCGCTTCTCTGCAACGGCCGTGGAGGCCTAGTTCTGGTCATTGAGAGGTGGTGGTCTGCACTGCATCTCGTGGGAGGAAGGAGGCCCATGCCAAGGGTGTTCAGAAGGATATGGAGGGAGATAGCGCTGGAGGTGTTAGGGGCAGCCACAGTGGCTCGAACTGCCACCCAATGCCGCAAGAAGTTTAAAGACCATACGAGGGTCGTCAGGGTGAGTACCATTTACATTTATGGACACCTGCCATGGTTGCAAGATCACTGTCTCACACAATATTAAATCTTTGACGGAGCTGCCCTTCTCTATGTGTTCCAGGCCATGGTGTGGGTTGTTGATGCCACCTGAAAGCTGGAGGCACAATTTACTAGCCATGCCCTCTGCATTCAGGTGGCACAGACCATCTTGCACCCTAATCATTGTTACCCCTCCTCGCACTCCCCTTCCACTGTTAATATGCGATGGCCAAACGTCACCCTGAGCGGCAATGATACCTGGCTCTCGCCTCCTCCCAGTTTTTGCACCTGCTCCGTCCGCAGCCACACCGATTGTACTGAACACATTTGCACTTCTAGACAGTGGCAGCTATTGGACTATAGAAGGCACATGTGGCACAAGAGGAACTGCACCCTTCTTCTTGGCCTTATTGCAGGCAAAGTTAGCACATAATCGGAGGGTGCAGCATCGGACCGGAGGCGGACAGCCTGAACTGCAGGACCTGACCGAGGTGGAGCAGTGAGTCTTGGCCCTCATGGGCACCCAAGTTCACACGGTAGCCGCCAGCGAGGCCAAGCCCTCTAGGGTAGTGATGGTATGTGAATGGCTTTTGTGATTGATGTGACTTCCTTGACCCCTAATATCAAGTGGCTTAGCCTCTTTACATATACATGTCCAATGCCACCTTCCTCTTATCTCCCTGCCCCCTCCCCTACTGCTAACCACACATCTGTTGATTTGTTCATACAGATTACCAGCTAGAAGCATAGCAGCCTTCCCATGAGCTGTTGACATCTGGGCACAGGGGATGTTGGGGTAAAAAAGAGGCTTCTCTCCTTCGGGGCGGACTACCTGATATAGGTAGTCAACACCTCGCCCGTCTGTTGGGGTTAAAAGGAAGGCTTCTCTTCCTCGGGGTGCATCAACTGATATAGTTAATGTACACCTCGCCCAGCTCCCACTGTATAACAACCATGGAAGTAAACAAACGAAACCTCAGGTTTACTGGTTTTATTACGAGCAATGCACGGGATGGTTCAGTCGTGGAACCTCCGAAATACAAGAGGTTTCAAATATAATTTATACAGATTTGGGAGAGGAGCACCCTCCTACAAAATCCTCGATAGGTCTAATTCTATCAACGATGTTACATTGATTTGTCAACTCTTATCAAACTGTCTCTGAGTAGTATATGCAATTGCCCATCTTCTATGGTGTTGTTCCATGACTTGCACTTTGCCACAGTATAATAAATGCCTAAACTGTCTTTCTTATCTCTTCCTCAGAGACTTCTGATCAACAACTGCTGATTTTGCTGTTTAAGTATTACAGAGATTATGGATTCAGTTCAATGTGTTATACATTTGTGCTATACCTATATAAGCAAGTGTTACATCCATAGGCAATTATAGACCCCCCTAGTACTGATAAGTTCACTACCTTCAGCATCATTCTGACCACCTATTTGCAACTCTTACAATTTATCCCTTACAGGGAAGATGATGAGGGAGGGGATGAGAGTTTGCTGCCTGAGTGTCAGAGCCCACCAGTCCCACCATGTGGGGACACAACATCGAGGGGGGGAGCAGGCTGATGGAGAGGTTTGATGACTCGGAGGCTCCTGGCCCCAGTGGCCTACAGCAACGCCCAGCGGGAGGGGAAGCTCGGAGGACAGCTCCTCGGAGGGTGAGTCGGCACAATAGTCCTGCTCAGAGTCAGGCAGATGTGGACCTGGACTTAGTGGCTATGTCCAGGGAAAATATGGAAATGCACTGTGACCTCATGGGTGCATTGGGTAGGGTCCCGCAGAGCACAGGCGCACTTGTTGTGAGTGTGGTGGAGGTATTGCCCATGTATCTGAGGACTCCAGTGAACCCATCCTTGGCAGCTCAGAGACAGATGGGCTCCAGCAGCGACAGTGGAATCCCAGAGGGGATGGTGCGTGCCATGGGTAACGTGGCAACACCGATCACATCGCAGCCACAAGCCAAGCGCCAGCTAGGTGATCAGTGACTTCTGCCGTGCTCTCTATGTTTCCCACTGTCCAATGGGGAAGTGACGGTGCTGAAGCAGGCCAGCAAGGTGTGGCGACGTATTGTGCTCCAGATGCTGAGGCTCAGCCCCGTGTAAGTTGTAGAGGTCCCCAGGAAATGGAAGGTGCTGTTCTTCCTCAAGATGACAACATTGCAGCTCCCACCACTGCCACTCCGACCTTGCACCTAACGCGGTCCACACCCGAACCATTACAGGCTACTGCTGAGGCGGAGTAGTCCACAGCCATGCCCAGTGCTGGTCCAGGGCGTCCTTGTAGGCCTTCTGTACTGTCTTGCCCACCAGCACAGCAGCCCTCAAGCCGCCTTGCTGTAGGTATTGAGACCTCATTGAGGAGGAGCAGTAGGCGTGGGAGCGGGGTAAAAGGTGTGGCGGGGGGGAGGGGGCGCGCAAAGCTCAGGGCAAGTCGGATTAAGGTGTAGGACCACATGGGGGAGATGCACTGAAAATTGTTAATGCCGCCTGTAATTATTTATGGTACATTGCTGCACTTCATTGTTGTTGAGGGCTTTGCAACAGGATGTTGTGTTTCTTTGTTTCAGTAAAATGTTACTTTGACCGTTTGCCATTGACGTCATGTATCATTCCAAACTTCACTGGAGCTGTGCCACTATGGTGGCACATAGCAAGGCCAGTATTAAGCTGCGTCCCTCAGCTTCCTCCATTCAAGAGAACCGATCCATTATGAGCTGCCAACATGTGCCTCTTGGTCTGGCATCATCTCCATGTTGCCTCCCCCGTGGATGGTGAGGTTGTCCATTCGGGGCCTCGTCAGGTTCCTGTTCGTCGTCCTCCTCCTCTGAAGGGTTGAAAAATTCGTGGGAAAACCCCACCAGTGTTTGGACTCATTGGAAAGTAAATTTAATTTGGAACTATCTACCAGAAAGTTTGAGATCCTAAAGTGTACATGGAAGAAACTACGAACTTTAATCGAATTTGGGATTTTACAAGGCAGGTTGGGTCTGTGTGGGCTGGGCTAAGAACTAAAGGAACTATCCTTCAAAGAAGCCAGTTTGAGTATCGAAGCTCTCTGGGGTATTGAAACTAAAGCAAATTGTCTGGAGAATTGTGGATACTCGAAAACCCTTCTCCCTAGGAGACATTAACATAGCAACAATTAACCCAGAGGTAGCTAACCATCATCCTGATCTGGAAAACCATTCCAGCACATACATAATAACAATGGCACATCCAGCCCGCATGGAAAACCTGAGTACAGACAGATATTGCAAATACAAAAGCTAATATTTCCATCAAGAAAATAGGTTTAAAAGATCAACACAGCCAAGACAGGTTAACATTTAATGAGCCAGCCAAAATATAACAAAGAAATATCAAGCCCGCCAAAATTAAACAAAGAATCCGGGCTGATTTGGCGTGAAGATTAGAACAGCTCCAAAGGTATAACTGGGCCCTGCTTTAACAAAGGACATGCTTACGCTAAGCAATGCTATGGCCTGATATGCTATGCATCAGATCAAGAAGGGAGAAAGACCACTGCAGCAGTTTTAACTAGCTTCTCCAGCCTCGACGTCCTGAAATCGAAAAGGGAAGGAAGAACATCACCATCGCGGCAGCAACTGACCACAGCCAATGTGATACCACCAAAACACCGTAATCGACCAACTTCAAAACAAAACTCCACAAGGAAGAAACCGAAGAATCAAAAGTTTCCACTCTACAACCTAGGCCTGACTACCAACAGGTAAAAACATTACCTAAAGAGACTTTGAACATATTTCTAACGAAAGAAAGTGGGTACTTACTCCATAAATCCAAAACGCATCAGCGGACACCACCCAACTGAAGATTGCGCAGTAAGAAGTCTTCTACGATGTTCGGGGTACGCCAAGCAGAACCTACAGAATCCAGCGAACCCTGAAATCGCAAACCACCACCAACTACCAGTAAAGGATTGGTGAGCATAATCCCTGTTTGCCCTGAAGTTTGACCTAGTCAGTGTTAGGCATTGGGAGGTGGGAGGTATATTATTCACTGTAACCCCTTTGACTGTGTGATGTACTGTTCTTTACTTGAGTGATTATAAGTTTGACATTGAATTTTCTTGCCTTTAATAAAATCAAAGTTCTTTTGCACCAAACCAGTTGTCTCTTGCACTTTATCACATCTCCCAAATAAATCCAGAGTGTAGAACCCAGGGAGTGGGAGCGATTCAAACCGCTCAGAAGGTCAGAGGTGAACCTGACCCCACACACCACCCCCTACACCTCCTCCTCCTGAGGTTGGGCTGCAATCCCCACTGTCAGTGCCTGGCCCCTCATGATGGCCAAGTTGTGCAGCAAGCAGCACACCACAATGAATTCCAAGACCTGTTGAGGGGAGTATTGAAGGCTGCCTCCAGAGCGGTCCAGACATCGGAAATGTTACTTGAGCATCCCTATTGTCTGATGATGTTGCGGGTGGCCGCATGGTTCTCATTGTAGCGCTCCTCAGCTTCTGTGGTGGGACTGCGGAGGGAGGTCATGAGCCAGGTGGCTAGTCCACATTCTTTGTCCCAGAGCAGCTACCCGCGCCATTCCCATCATGGCTGAAACAATTGTGAGACAGTGCTCTCGCGCAGGATCTGCGCTCCCAGGATAGTGCATTCACTGCGAGGATGTGCTGCGTGTAGTCGCACACCAGCTGCACATTTAGGGAGTGGTAGCCCTTTTGATTGCCGAATACCTCTGCATTGTGTAATGCTTCTCGCAAGGCCACATGTGTGCAGACAATGGCTCCTTGACCCCTTGGGAAACCCGCAATTATGCCAAACCCAAATGCCTGCTCATTCT
The DNA here is from genome assembly GCF_044704955.1 of Pristiophorus japonicus. NCBI lineage: Eukaryota > Metazoa > Chordata > Chondrichthyes > Pristiophoridae > Pristiophorus > Pristiophorus japonicus. The sequence continues at coordinate 112,610,604 of NC_091982.1, read as the reverse complement.
GGCTCTCCCTGCTCATTGGGAACGTTATGAAGTCCATTCTGCGGGTGTACAGAGCCTTTGTGATGTGGCGAATGCAGCGATGTGTAGTGTATTGAGAGATGTTGCTTATATCCCCTGCTGCTGCCTAGAAGGAGCCGGAGGCATAGAAGGCCAGCACCACAGTCACCTTCACTGCGATGGGCAGTGCAGTCCTGTTGGAGCTGTAAGGCTGTAGGTCTGCCTGTAGGAGATGGCATATCTCAGTCAACACTTCCTTTCAGAAGTGTAGCCTTCTCACATACTGCTTCTCAGAGACCTGAAGGTATAAGCATTGGTGCCTGTACATCTGTGGGGGTTAAGCGTTTCTTCCCAGACGTCTTCGGCCTCTCCTCATCTGTGGGCCGACATGGTCAAGAGTCCTTCTTCTACCTTGACGTCGCCTACCAATAGCATGGAGCATGATACGCTGGCGAACTAGTAATGCCCTCATTAAATTATCTCACTGAAGTTGTAAGGACACTGTAATGGCAGATAAACATACCGCTTTACAGTCGGAGCTTCACGCAGCGTGCTTTTTGTGCAAACGTTGCTGTCAATTTGACGTGACAAATACCGTCTACTCAACCGAGGGCCTGCCTGGTTTTACAGCTGCTACTTGGGGCGAATGTTTAATGCGGGTGTTAGCACCAATTTTGCAGCCAGGGCGCGAGCAGAGCATTGCATTACGATTGACATCATGATCTCATTGAAACTACAAGGTGGTGCTGTAAGTTTTTGCGCTGCCGCAAACCCTGAGCTGAATTTGCCGGCTGGGCGGTAAAAGCTGGCCTCCTGCCTTTATGCCTTCAGACACTCTTTACCGCCCCTCCGAGGCGCTAACAGAGGCGTAAACGAGCCGAAAATCCAGCCCCATGAATTCTGTTTCTCCCTCTATGGATGTCGCCTGACCTGCTGAGTATTTGCAGCAATTTCTGTCTTCTCAGAGGCCTTCCTTTACCATCCGAGGCCTTGCACACTTCCAGCAACACTCCCTATACATTTAAAAAACTTTTAACATCTATTGCAACAATCCACCACTTTAGTAAAAAAAAATTTAAAACATTCCAAAAGCTTAAATCCAAACACACCTGAAAAATGTGTGTCCCTTTAAGAGGTGCTGACATCGCCACTGTCAGCCTGCTTGCAGTGCTTAGGACCAAGCGCTGAGTTCAGCGCTAGGGTCAAAGTTCAGAGTGTTGATGTTAAGTTCGCATCACACGCCAATTGATGTCACTAGGCCACCATTTAGTTTTCCAGGGTGCTGCCAGTTACCGACAGCGCAAAGGGAGGGAAGAAAATGGTGGATATCGCAGGACCCTCCCCCAGCTGATGAAAGAGCGGCAGCCACCATTTTTTTGCCGTTTCATGATGCTACGGAGTGGCGGTAAGTAGATGAATTACTAGCCCCCAGAGTTTAGACCCGGAAGAGTAAGTTAGAATAGTTGATTCAATGTTAAATTACGTACAGAAAGTGAAATAAAGAGAGGGAAAGACAGATAGGATTAAGAGAGAAAAAAAGACAAAGAAAAAAATAAAGAAAAATGTATTTTAAAAAAAAATTTAAATCTCCAAAATTAATTAAAATCTGAAGGAATGAGACTTCACATTTGTAAAAGTTACTGTTCAGTGCCAGAAAGGTTATTTGGTAGTAATTAAGACTTATTACATCGTTAAAAATTCACTTACACGGTAATGGACAAGCCCTAACTCTTTCTGGCGTGTTTAACGACTTTCTGTCACGTAAGTACTGCAATTTCACATCCTCCCATGAATTTGAATGCCGAGTCTCTTGGTAAGGTATCGGTATAGTGAAGCTTCTGGAGGAGCAGGGCAACTCAGACAGCAGCTTCCTGATTTCCGCATTTAACTGCGTACGTGCGGTCGCCGGAGGTTGCTGTCCGATTTATTGATTAATAACGGTGAGCGCTGATAACCTCACCATTATTTCTAACGCAATGTAACAAATGCTGAAATTTCAATAGTTTGAAAATACAAATGTCATTATTTACTTGGGAACAAAAAGCACACACTCATCTGCACTAACAATTTGGCTATTTGTTTATTAATCATTAAACAATTAGGAAAGAGTGCCTATACACCATGGAGTAAACAATTTGACTGTATACTGTTGCAGCTTTAAACTGTAGTTGGTTATTTCTCCAATGATACTTCTATTTGGCAGTAAATGTGTTTTGTGTACGTATATTACTTCTACTAATCCGACAATTTAATAAACAAATAAGCTACAGCTTTAAACTGGGATATCATAGCATCCATGGGGAAGAGGGAAGCTAATGGGTGTTGAAATACTTAATATTGTACAACTGCTCGACACTGAAAGGCTGCTGTTATTTCAATCTAAGAGAAAAAAAACTACAGACTCTACAGCGAGAAAGAGGATCAGATTCACTGGAATGAATATAAGATCAGGAAGAAGCCTATTACCGGTGGTGATCAGAAAGTCCTCAAAAAAAGCATAGCTGCAGGTTCAAAGGGCAACAGTAAGACGTTCTTCGATACTTCAACAGTATGAGGGCAATCAGAGATGAGAACAGTAAAGGATGCAAAATAGCTTGAAACAACGATGGAGCACAGGATAATAAACATTCTGAATGATTCCTTGCTCCAAGTATTCATGGGGTAGGATCTGAGCAGCATCCCCTCCCCAAACAGAGGTGTCCTAATAAAATTAATGGCTTCAATATAACTACAGATTGAAGTTCGAGACTGGTTAAAAGGGCTTAAAACAATAAATGCCCAGGGACAGGCAGTATTTACCCCAGAGTGCTAAAGGAGACTAGGAATGAGATTCGCGAGGCATTGAGAATTATGAAGTTTGTTTCCACAAGTAGCCTTGTTGTCACCATCCCTCATAAGGTGCTCGGTTGATTCAATGAGCTCCAGGTAAAACCTCAGCCTTTTTTGGTGCTAGCAAAGCTTTTATGCACGAAGGTGTTCAAAATATGCCTCAACTGTTGATCAGACTGGCCGAATTGGCAGAAGTGGGAATTTGCCCCTCTATGCATGACTGATGAGGTGATCAACCGATATTTTAATTACTTGATAAATTTCTTGGAAAATATTGAGCTGCTGCTTAAGTTTATAAAATGTTCTGGTCCATAGCCTCCAATCAGCAATGGCCAACCCCATCGGAAACTGGTTGATGTGATGCCTTCAGGCCTTCATTCATCATTCCATTTGCACGAATTCCTTGTAAACCCAAATAATTTAATTGACTGGCCCATTTTAGTTCTCATGTAATGTTGACTGAAGTTGCAGATTTTGTGATGAGGAATTGATTAAACCTGCGGGTCCTGTAACTTGGTTAAGTGAGGCACACTTGATCAGCTCTGCTGGGCAGGCCACATTGTCCGCATGCCAGACACGAGACTCCCAAAGCAAGCGCTCTACTCGGAACTCCTTCACAGCAAAAGAGCCAAAGATGTGCAGCGGAAACGTTACAAGGACACCCTTAAAGCCTCCCTGACAAAGTGCAACATCCCCACTGACACCTGGGAGTCCCTGGCCAAAGACCGTCCAAAGTGGAGGAAGTGCATCCGGGAGGGCGCTGAGCGCCTCGAGTCTCGTTGCCGAGAGCATGCAGAAAGCAAGCACAGGCAGCGGAATGGGTATGCGGCAAACCTTTCCCACCCACCCTTTCCCTCAACAGCTATCTGGCCCACCTGGTACAGGGACTGCGGCTCTCTTATTGGACTGTTCAGCCACCTAGGGACTCATGTTAAAAGTGGAAGCAAGTCTTCCTCGATTCCGAGGGACTGCCGATGATGATGACGTGTGGCCACTTATGTGTTAAAGCCGTAAGATGAGTCAACTGCAGGGAAGTTTTTGTGGGTGGACCCAGTGGTGAGACATTTTGCTGTGTATGCATCACAGAGTTTCCATGACGATATCCCTCGCTAATCCCAGTTGTTTCCTGGAAAGCAGGCTGAAAAAAGAAGAGGTGAAGTACTCCTTTTTAATAAACGGCTTGCAGTACACCAGGCATTGCTTCTGGCCATTGTGCTACTTCACAAGTATCAATCATTTTAGGTTTTTTCACAAGTGTGAAGCATCAACCATGTTGCCAACAAAATTGATCAATAATGGATAAATGAGAGTACAGTGGGTTGTAACTGAGGAGACGCAGTTTGATTAAGCACGAGGTCACATCAAGTCTTTCAATCAAGCTGCCTCTGCTGAAATGTAGTCAGGTGTATGTCTGTGCATGCCTGTTTGTTGCTATTCTGCGACACTTGAAAAGCCATTCTTATTTCTATTGTATGAAGATATAGGCAGATTTTGATAGGGTAGATATGGAGAATCTATTTCCTCTGGTGGGGGGAATCAAGAACAAAGGGACATAGGGCTCAAATTTGGTCAGGAGTTGCTCCGTTTCTTTTGGAGCAACTTGATTTTTCTGGAGTATCTTAAAAATCCCAATTTTGCACATTTCATTTGTGCCCGTGTAAGTGAGTTAGTTAATATTTTTTTTAGTTTAGTTTTTTTTTCAAAAGGGGGCGTTACCAGCCACCTACGCCTGTTTTGGCCATTTAGGCCACTTTGGACAGCTAATAGTTGCTCCGAACTAACTTAGGCCAGCGTATGTGGTCACTTGTGGCCGCACAGAAAACCCTTGCGGAGAGTTAAGAAATCAGCGCAGGTAGGTACATCCGAGACCATTCGGCCAGAGATAGGGGCGGGAAGGGAAGCGGAGAGGACCTTGCAAAGCACTAAACAAAGCACAACAACATTCAAGAAGCATAAAAACATTCAAGAAGAAGTAAAAAATAAAACTAAGTCCAACCTTCCAATCAAAACTCGGCCCAGGAAGTCAGCGGGCCGGCCGATGCGGGAGGCCACTTGACCAAGGATAGTTGCGGGACAATGGGGAGAGCACAGGCCGCCGACTTCCAAGCAGAAAATGACTTCTAAGATAAATTGCCAACCTGCCAAAGGAGACATGGAACCTCTACTTCCACTGGGTATTTCACTGACTCTCTCTCTGACTGACTCTCTCTCTGACTGACTCTCTCTCTGACTGACTCTCTCTCTGACTGACTCTCTCTCACTCTGACTCTCTCTCACTCTGACTCTCTCTGTCTTTCTCTCTCTGACTATTCCAACGAATGTAGTTCTAGCCCAGCGTGCATCGTGAGGCCACTTGGCCTGGGATAAGGGCAGCAGCATGCACACAGAGGCTGGGGACAGGAGCTACCGGAACTGTTTTTCGCGCAGGGCCTTAGCTCCGCCCCCTAATCGGCAGACCACGCCGTGTCAAGCTATGGGAGAGAGTGGCCAGAATCTGGAGACATCTTTTCGGCGCTGTTTTCAGCCCACAAAGTCGGCGCATCTCTGGTGAGTGCGCCGAAAAAAACGGGTGGGCCAATTTTGAGCCCAATATCTTAAAATTAGAGCTAGGCAATTCAGGAGTGAAATCAGGTAGCACTTTTTCACACAAAGGATAATAGAAATCTGGATGCTTTCCCTCAAAAGACTGTAGATACTGGGTCAATTGGAGCTTGCAAGACTGCAATAGATAGATTTTTGTTAGGTAACGGTATCAAGGGAGATAGAGCAAAGGCAGGTAGTCTAGGTGCAGATCAGCGATGATCTAATTGAATGGCGGGACAGCCTTGAAGAACTGAATGGCTGACTCCTGTTCCTATTTTCCTGTTATTAGGCTTTGGTGTGTACTGGAGTGCTTGAGAGCAGCATGTCGAGGAGGATCACAGCGTTGTAACTGAGCTCCTCTAATGAATGCAGCCATGAATGGAAATGGCCAGGAGTTTGGCTGGGCCCAGTTAAAGGCGTACAATCCTCCCTGCCCAGTTTTCTTCAGTCACAATGCTCAGACGATGCAGTACAAGGACTGGAAAATTTACTCTCATTTGTTGATTCCGTTCAGGATTTTCCACTCGGACATTCCCGGGCCTGCAGCTCCCAGCTCCATCTCTTCCCTTCTCGCAAATGCTCAGCTCCACGGAATCAAATCCGGCGTGACTCCACAGTGATGACCAAGACCCCTGGTTTCTGGTTTTCCGAAAAAGATAGTCGGAGTCGCAGAACGTGTTCCCCAAATCCCTGAGTCTCATATCAGTTGACTTCTCATCTGGTTGGGATTTGGAGTGCACTGCCTGATAGGGTACTGGAATCAGATCCAATAATAGTTTCCAAATGCTTGAAGGAGCAAAAATTGCAGGGAAATGGGGAGGGAGCAGGGGAGTGGGACTAACTGAGCTGGGGCAGACTGAATGGCCTCATTCTGTACTGTACTGTTTTATTCTATCAGTCTCTGATACCCATAGATACCCATAGATGGGAAACAGATGCCCATTTTTATTAATGATGACAAATCAGACTGAAGCAATTACAAACCCATTAGTCTTACTCCAATCTCTGCAGAATAATGTAATAGAATCACAGAATCATAGAATGGTTACAGCACAGAAGGAGGCCATTTGGCCCGTTGAGCCTGTGCAAGAATACTTCAGCTAGTCCGTTGTGTATCTGCAAAGCATGCACTCACATGTTCCGCCACCAGGGAGCTCATCCCCTGAAGTCCCAAGGGATCCCAGCATTCCTTGGGAGCACTGTATATAAGCTGGCCCCTAAGGCCGGTCCCTCTCCCCAACTTCTGACTGAGGCTGAAACACAATTCGCAACCTTAGTGTCATATTTGATCCTGAAATGAGCTTTTGACTCTGTTATGTATGTAAACCGCTAAATACCATGTCTAACCACCAGAGGGCTTATCCCCTGGAGTCCCAAGGGATCCCACAATCCCTTGGGAGCGCTGGTATATAAGGAGGCCTCACAGGCTGGAGAGGCACTCCGAGGTCTGTAATAAAGGACTATGGTCACACATTACTTTGAGCTTGCAGTATCTAGTCTGACTCTTCATCCAAGACATAACAACTGGCAACGAGATACAAATGACGAACCCCACCGCAACAATGCAGAGAACCGTGGGCACCCTGGAGAAATTTTCGGAGGGAAATGATTGGAAAACCTTCGTGGAATGACTCGACCAACACTTCGTGGCCAAAGAGCTGAAAGGAGAAGTGAATGCTGCCAAACAAAGGGCGATCCTCCTCACCGTTTGCGGGGCACCAACTTATGGCCTCATGAAAAATCTGCTCACTCCAGTGAAACCCACAGACAAGTCATACGATGAGTTGTGCACACTGGTCCGGGAGCATCTAAACCCGAAGGAAAGCGTTCTGATGGTGAAGTATCGGTTCTACACATACAAGAGGTCTGAAGGCCAGGAAGTGGTGAGCTACGTCGCCGAGCTAAGGCGCCTTGCAGGATATTGCGATTTTGAAGGACACTTGGAGCACATACTCAGGGACTTCTTTGTATTGGCATTGGCCATGAAGTAATACTTCACAAACTGTTGACTGTAGAGTCCCCAACCTTGAGTAAAGCCGTAGCGATAGCCCAAGGGCTTATCGCCAGCAGTGACAATATCAAACAGATTTCTCAGCACACGAGTGCTGCTGTATGTATTGTGAACAAAGTAATATTGTTTTCGAATCGAAATATACAGGGCAGGACTTACACGCCTGCAGCTGCGTGTCCACAGATGACTCAGAGTCCACCATCAAGGATGGTGAATACAAGACCATTAACACCTTGCGGGGGTGATCAACGTTTCATTCATGCCACTTCAAAGGATATGTTTACAAGGGCTGTGGAACAATGGGACACCTCCAACGTATGTGCAGGCGAGCTGCAAACCCTGATAATCCTGCAAACCATCATGTTGCAAAGGAGGACAGATCCACAGTGGATCACGATGAACCAGAGCCTCAGACCGAGGAGGCAGAGGTATATGGGGGGCACACATTTACCACAAAGTGTCCCCCGATAATGCTGAAGGTTGAAGTAAATGGACTCCCGATGTTAATGGAGCTGGACACGGACGCAAGCCAGTCCATAATGAGCAAAAGGACTTTCGATAAATTGTGGTGCAGCAAGGCCTCAAGGCCAGTCCTGACTCCCATTCGTACTAAAGTGAGTACACAAAAGAACTGATTCCCGTAATCAGCAGTGCTACTGTAAAGGTCTCCTACGATGGAGCGGTGCACGCGCTACCACTCTGGTTGGTACCAGGCGATGGCCCCACGTTGTTCGGCAGGAGCTGGCTGAGAAAGATACGCTGGAACTGGGGCGACGTCCGAGCGCTTTCGTCCGTCGACGACATTTCATATGCCCAGGTTCTAAACAAGTTCACCTTGCTGTTCGAACCAGGCATCGGGAAATTCCAAGGAGCAAAAGTGCAGATCCTTTTGATTCTGGGGGCATGACCCATCCATCACAAGGCGAGAGCAGTACCTTACATGATGAGAGAGAGGATGGAGATCGAACTGGACAGGCTGCAACGAGAAGGCATCATTTCGCCAATCGAATTTAATGAGTGGGCCAATCCGATTGTTACAGTCCTCAAGGGAGACAGCACCATCAGAATCTGTGGTGATTATAAAATAACTATCAATCTCATTGCAGGATCAATACCCAGTACCGAAGGCAGATGACCTATTTGCGATGCTGGTGGGAGGGAAAACGTTCATCAAGCTGGACTTGACCTCGCCCTACATGATGCAGGAGCTGGAGGAATCATCGAAAGGCCTCACCTGCATCAACACGCACAAAGGTCTCTTCATTTACAACAGATGCCCATTTGGGATTCGATCGGCCGCGGCGATATTCCAGAGGAACATGGAAAGCTTGCTGAAGTTGGTCCCGTGCATGGTGGTCTTCCAGGATGACATCTTGGTTACAGTTCAGGACATCGTCGATCACCTGCAGAACCTGGAGGAGGTTCTTAGTCGATTTAATTGTGTGGGGCTCAGGCTAAAACACTCGAAGTGTGTTTTCCTGGCACTTGAAGTGGAGTTCCTGGGGGAAAGAATCACGGCAGACGGCATCAGGCCCACCGATTCAAAGACGGAGGCAATGAAGAACGCACCGAGACCACAGAACGTGACGGAGCTGCGGTCGTTTCTAGGACTCCTGAACTATTTTGATAACTTCTTACTAGGTCTTAGCACATTGTTAGAACCCCTGCACTCTTTACTGCATAAAGGAGATGAATGGGTATGGGGTAAAAGCCAAGAAAATGCCTTTGAGAAAGCTAGGAAGCTGTTATGTTCAAACAAATTGCTTATGTTGTACGATTCATGTAAACGTTTGGTACTAGCATGAGATGCGTCGTCGTACAGGGTTGGGTGTGTATTTCGGGAAACTGCAACCAGATGCTTATGCATCCAGAAGTCTGTCTAAGGCTGAGAGGGCCTACAATATGAGCAAAAAAGAAGCGTTAGCGTGAGTTTACAGGATAAAGAAAATGCATCAATATCTGTTCGGGCTCAAATTTGAATTGGAAACTGACCATAAGCCGCTTATATCCCTCTTTTCTGAAAGTAAAGGGATATATACGAATGCATCGACCCGTATCCAGAGATGGGCACTCACGTTGTCTGCATACAACTACGCCATCTGCCACAGGTCAGGCACAGAAAACTGTGCCGATGCTCTCAGTAGTCTGCCATTGCCCACCACAGGGGTGGAGATGGCACAGCCCGCAGATTTAGTCATGGCAATGGAAGCATTCGAGAGTGAGCAATTACCTGTTACTGCCCGACAGATTAGAACCTGGATGAGCCAGGACCCCTTACTATCCTTAGTAAAAAAAACTGTACTCCACGGGAGTTGGTCTAGTGTCCAGTTAGAGATGCAGGAGGAAATAAAGCCATACCAGCTGCGCAAAGATGAAATGTCTATACAGGCAGACTGCCTCCTATGGGGTAATCGGGTAGTGGTGCCAAGAAAGGGCAGAGACACTTTCATCAGTGATCTCCACAACACCCACCCAGGCATCGTAATGATGAAAGCGATAGCCAGATCCCACGTGTGGTGGCCCGGTATAGATGCAGACTTAGAGTCCTGCATGCACAAATATTATACATGCTCACAGTTAAGCAATGCACCCAGGGAGGCGCCACTAAGTTTATAGTCCTGGCCCTCCAAACTGTGGTCCAGGGTCCATGTCGACTTGGGAAAAATGTTCTTAGTGCTAGTCAGAGCAGGAATCGCAGGATAGCTCAGATGAATACGTGGCTTGAGGAGTGGTGCAGAAGGGAGGGATTCAAATTCCTGGGACATTGGAACCGATTCTGGGGGATATGGGACCAGTATAAACCAGACGGTCTGCACCTGGGCAGGACTGGAACCAATGTCCTCGGAGGAGTGTTTGCTAGTACTGTTGGGGATGGGTTAAACTAATATGGCAGGGGGATATGCAGGGAACCTATGCAGGGAGACAGGGAGAAGTAGAATAGGGGCAGAAGCAAAAGATAGAAGGAGGAAAAGTAAATTGGAGGGCAGAGAAACCCAAGGCAAAAATCAAAAAGGGCCACATTACAGCAAAATTCTAAAGGGGCAAGGTGTGTGAAAAAGACAAGACTGAAGACTCTGTGCCTCAATGCGAGGAGTATTCATAATAAGGTGGACAAATTAACTGCACAGGCAGCAATTAAGAAATATGATATAATTGGCATCACGGAGACATGGCTCCAGGGTGACCAAGGCTGGGTACTCAACATCCAGGGGTATTCAACATTCAGGAAGGATAGACCGAAAGGAAAAGGAGGCGGGGTAGTGTTACTGGTTGAGGAGGAAATTAACGCAATAGTAAGGAAGGACATTGGCTTGGATGATGTGCAAACTGTATGGGTGGAGCTGTGGAATACCGAAGGGCAGAAAATGCTAGTGGGAGTTGTGTACAGACCACCAAACAGTAGTAGTGAGGTTGGGGACAGCATCAAACAAGAAATTAGGGATGCGTGCAATAAGGGTACAGCAATTATCATTGGTGACTTTAATCTACATATAGATTGGGCTAACGAAACTGGTAGCAATACGGTGGAGGAGGATTTCCTGGAGTGTATTGGGATGGTTTTCTCGACGAATATGTCGAGGAACTAACTAGAGGGCTGGCTATCCTAGACTGGGTGATATGTAATGAGAAAGGACTAATTAGCAATCTTGTTGTGCAAGGCCCCTTGGGGAAGAATGATCATAATATGGTAGAATTCGTTATTAAGACGGAGAGTGACACAGTTAATTCAGAGATTAGGGTCCTGAACTTAAGGAAAGTTAACTTTGATGGAATGTGACGTGAATTGGCAAGAATAGATTGGCAAATTATACTAAAAGGGTTAACGGCAGATAGGCAATGGCAAACACTTAAAGATCAAATGGATGAACTTCAAACCAGAGGACTGGGAAAAATTTAGAATTCAGCAGAGGAGGACAAAGTGTTTAATTAGGAGGGGAAAAATAGAGTATGAGAGGAAACTTGCTGGGAATATAAAACTGACTGCAAAAGCTTCTATAGATACGTGAAGAGAAAAAGATTAATGAAGACAAATGTAGATCCCTTGCAGTCAGATTCAAGTGAATTTATAATGGGGAACAAAGAAATGGCAGACTAGTTGAACAAATACTTTGGTTCTGGCTTCACGAAGGAAGACACAAATAATCTTTCGGAAATACTAGGAGACCGAGGGTCTAGTGAGAAGGAGGAACTGAAAGATATCCTTATTAGGCATGAAATTGTGTTAGGGAAATTGATGGGATTGAAGGCTGATAAATCTCCAGGGCCTGATAGTCTGCATTGCAGAGTACTTAAGGAAGTAACCCTAGAAATAGTGGATGCATTGGTGATCATTTTCCAACAGTCTATCGACTCTGGATCAGTTCCTATGGACTGAAGGGTAGCTAAAGTAACCCCACTTTTTAAAAAAGGAAGGAGAGAGAAAACGGGTAATTATAGACTGGTTAACCTGACATCAGTAGTGGGGAAAATGTTGGAATCAATTATTAAAGATGTAATAGCAGCGCATTTGGAAAGCAGTGACAGGATCGGTCCAAGTCAGTATGGATTTATGAAAGGGAAATCATGCTTGACAAATCTTCTAGAATTTTTTGAGGATGTAACTTGTAGAGTGAACAAGGGAGAACCAGTGGATGTGGTGTATTTGGACTTTCAAAAGGCTTTTGACAAGGTCCCACACAAGAGATTTGTGTGCAAAATTAAAGCACGTGGTATTGGGGGTAATGTACTGACGTGGATAGAGAACTGGTTGGCAGTCAGGAAGCAGAGAGTCGGGATAAACGGGTCCTTTTCAGAATGGCAGGCAGTGACGAGTGGGGTGCCGCAAGGTTCAGTGCTGGAACCCCAGCTATTTACAATATACATTAATGATTTAGATGAAGGAATTGAGTGTAATATCTCCAAGTTTGCGGATGACACTAAGCTGGGTGGCGGTGTGAGCTGTGAGGAGGATGCTAAGAGGCTGCAGGGTGACTTGGACAGGTTAGGTGAGTGGGCAAATGCATGGCAGATGCAGTATAATGTGGATAAATGTGAGGTTATCCACTTTGGTGGCAAAAACACGAAGGCAGAATATTATCTGAATGGTGGCAGATTAGGAAAAGGGGAGGTGCAACGAGACCTGGGTGTCATGGTACATCAGTCATTGAAAGTTGGCATGCAGGTACAGCAGGCGGTGAAGAAGGCAAATGGTATGTTGGCCTTCTTAGCTAGGAAATTTGTACATAGGAGCAGGGAGGTCTTACTGCAGTTGTATAGGGCCTTGGTGAGGCCTCACCTGGAATATTGTGTTCAGTTTTGGTCTCCTAATCTGAGGAAGGACGTTTTTGGTATTGAGAAAATGCAGCGAAGGTTCACCAGACTGATTCGTGGGATGGCAGGACTGACATATGAGGAGAGACTGGATCGACTGGGCCTGTATTCACTGGAGTTTAGAAGGATGAGAGGGGATCTCATAGATACTGATAAAATTCTGACAAGACTTGACAGGTTAGACGCTGGAAAAATATTCCCGATATTGGGGAAGTCTAGAACTAGGGGACACAGTCTAAGGATAAGGGGTAAGCCATTTAGGACTGAGATGAGGAGAAACTTATTCACTCAAAGAGGTGTTAACCTGTGGAATTCCCTATTGCAGAGAGTTGTTGATGCCAGTTCATCGGTAATATTCAAGAGGGAGTTAGATATGGCCCTTACGGTTAAAGGGATCAAGGGGCACGGAGAGAAAGCAGGAAAGGGATACTGAAGTGAATGATCAGCCATGATCTTATTGAATGGCGGTGCAGGCTCGAAGGGCCGAATGGCCTACTCCTGCACCTATTTTCTATGTTTCTATATTTCTATGTTTCTAGATGCGTACTCCAAATAGATTGAATGTGTGATAATGTCAGCAAGCATGTCCGCTGCCACCATTCAATCCTGCAGGCCAGGTTTGCCATGCATGCCCTGCCTGATGTCCTTGTAAGTGATAATGGGCCGTGCTTTACCAGTGCCGAATTCAAGGAGTTCATGACTCGTAATGGGGTCAAACATGCCACATCTGCCCTGTTTAAACCAGCATCCAACAGTTAGACAGAACGAGCAGTTCAAACATTTAAGCAGAACTTGAAAAGGGTAACTGAAGGCTCACCGCAGACTCGCTTATCCCGAGTCCTGCTTAGTTACTGCACAAGACCCCACTCGCTCACTGGGGTCCCTCCCACTGAACTGCTCATGAAAAGGGCACTTAAGGCAAGGCTCTCATTAGTACACACTGATCTACACGAACAGGTAGAGAGCAGGCGGCTTCAACAGAATACATATCAAGATCGCACAAATGTGTCACGTGAAATTGAGATAAATGATCCTGTATTTTTGTTCCTGGGACTGTTTTGGCCAAAGAGGGGAGTAGGGTGTTTGTGGTCAAACTGTCAAATGGACTCACCTGCAGGAAACACTTGGACCAAATCAAACACAGATTTACGGACTATCCAGAGCAATCCACAATAGACTCCACCTTTTTCGACCCTCCAACAAACACCCAAGTGGCAACCGACCCAGCGGTTGACCACGAAGCAGAACCCATCAGCTGCAGCAGCCCAGCAGGACTCACCATCCCTAGCAGCCCAGCAAGGCCAGCTGCGCAGCAGCCCAGCGAGGGCCCAACAAACAACTCGCCAAAACCAGCATTTGCACCGAGACGATCAACCAGGGAAAGGAAGGCCCCAGATCGACTCACATTGTAAATAGTTACACTATTGAATTTGAGGGAGGGAGTGTTGTTATGTATGTAAACCTGTAAATACCATGTCTAACCACGAGACAGCTTATCCCCTGGAGTCGCAAGGGATCCCACAATCCCTTGGGAGCACCTGTATATAAGGAGGCCTCACAGGCTGGAGAGGCACTCTGAGACCTGTAATAAAGGACCACGGCCGCCCCTTACTTTGAGCTTGCAGTATCTAGTCTGATTCTTCATCCAAGATATAATAGATCCCCTATCTGCAGTATAACTAAGACCTCTATTTCCACCTCCATAACATCGCCCATCTCCTCCCTTGCCTCAGCTCATCTGCTGCTGAAAACCTTGTCCATGCCTTTGTTACCTCTAGACTTGACTATTTCAATGCACTCCTGGCTGGCCTGCATAAACTTAATGTGATGCAAAACATGGCTGCCCATGTCCTAACTCGCACCAAGTCCCACTCGCCCATCACCCCTGTGCTCATTGACCTACATTGGCTCCTGGTTAAGCAATGCCACGATTTCAAAATTCTCATCTTTGTTTTCAAATCCCTCCATAGCCTCGTCCCTCCCTATCTCTGTAATCTCCTTCAGCCCCACAACCCCTCTGCGCTCCTCCATTCCTACCCTCTTGAGCATCCCTGATTATAATCACTCAACCATTGGTGGTCATGCCTTCTGTTGCCTGCGCCCTAAACTCTGAATTCCCTGCCTAAACTTCTCCGCCTCTTTATCTCATCCTTTAAGATGCTGCTTAAAACCTACCTCTTTGACCAAGCTTTTGGTCACCAGCGCTCTCGGTGTCAAATATTTTGACTCATAATGCTCCTGTGAAGCACCTTGGGATGTTTCACTACATTAAAGGTGCTATATAAATACAAGTTGTTGTTGTTGTTGTGGAACCAGTGTTTTATAAAGGTTCATCATAACTTCCTTTCTTTTGTACACTATGGGCTGGATTTTCGGTCTTCCGTTGCCCCTGTTAATGCCCCGGAGGGACAGCGATGGCGGCGGTAAGCTCTTTCAGGCGGGCGGCCAAGTTCCAGCGCCCCACCGGGACATTCGGTGCCGGTTTGGAGGGTGTGTGGAGGATTACCGCCCGGAATTTATGTTGTGGTGGCGTAAGTTATGTTTTGGGAATGTTTTTGTGTTTTTTTTCAAGTTTCTTTCCCCCCAGCCTTCTCTTAGTGCGCTCCAAGGCCGGCTCGTTAGCTCGGGATTTTCACTTGGTCAGCCAGCCTAGCACCCTGAGAGAAGTGTGCAACGCCTCCCTTAGCGCTCCGCTCCCAACTCCGGGCCCAGCTGATAAATGTTGCTGACTGAGGCGCAAACTATTCCCGGGTGCAAACTTTACCGCCCCGAAATGACCAGAACCAAAAATCCAGCCCATATCTCTATTTATGAAGCTCAAGATCCCGTATGCTTTTTTAACCACTTTCTCAACCTGCCCTGCCACCTTCTGTGATTTGTGCACATATACCCCTAGGTCTCTCTGTTCGTGCACCCCCTTTAGAATTGTACCCTTTAGTTTATACTAAATTATCAGATGTAAACTTGATTATCTATTCAATAATAACTTCATTCGTAACAGTCAACATAGATTCAGAAGGTCTAGTTGCTGCTTGAAGAAGCTGCTTAACTTCTTCAAAGAAGTGGCAGCCCATGTAGACTGTGATAAGGTTCATGTCATGTTATACCTCGACTTTCAGAAACCATTTGACAAAATTTCACACAAAAGACTACTAGTTAAGCTCAAAACTTTGGGAATTCAAAGAAATTGTCTGAAGGGTAGACAACAGCAGTTATCTTTTACATTAGAGTATAATGCCCAGGGATCAGTGTTAGGACTGTGTCTATTTTACAGTTAGAAACCCAATGGACATTGGTCAAATTTACAAATAATACCAAACTAGAAAGGGGACTGGGATCAGAGGCAGCTTTTAATGAGCCCGCCAAAATATTACAAAGAAAAGTCAAGCCTGCCAAATTTAAACAAAGAATTCTGAACTGATTTGGCGCGAAGATTAGAATAGCTCAAACTGTATAACTGGCCCCTGTTTTAAGAGGTTGGGTTGTTAGGTAGCTACAAGGTTGCTACTACCTCAGGAGACACCGTATGCAATACTACACCAGGTGCTATACTGCGAGTATGCCATCAAGAAGGGAGAGAAACCAACGCTACAGTTGAAAACTAACTTCTCCAGCTTCGAAGTCCTGAAGTCCTGAAGGAAGGAAGAACATCACCATCGCGACAGCAACCGACCACAGCCAACGTGGTACCACCGAAAAATCACCGCAATCGACCAAACTCGAAACAAAACTCCAACAGAAAGAAACCGAAGAATCGAAAGTTTCCACTCTACAATCTAAGCCCTGACTACCAACATGTGAAAACACTACCTAAAGAGACTTTGAACCTATTTCTAATGAAGGAAACCGGGTACTTACCCCATAGATCCAAAACGCGCCTTACCTCATCAGTGGACTCAACCCAACTGAAGATTGCGCAGTAAGAAGTCTTTTCCGACGTTCGGGGTATGGCAAGCAGAACCTACAGAATTCAACGAACCCCAAAATCGTGAACTACCACTAACTGACCAGAAAGGATTGGTAAGCATAGTCCCTGCCTGCCCTGGAGTCTAACCTAGCTAGGATTAGGTATTGGGAGGTGAGAGGTGTAATTCTACTGTAACCCCCTTTGAATGTGTAATGTATTGTTCTTTATTAGAGTGGTTATAAGTTTGACATTATTTTTTTTTTCTGTAATAAAATCAAACCAGTTGTCCTTTGCACTTTATCATACCCCCGCAAATAAACCCAGAGTCCAGAACCCAAGGGAGTGGGAGCGATTCGAACCGCTCAAGTAGGTCAGAGGTGAACCTGACCCTCAGGACCATCCCTTACACCCCCATTTCATTTTTCTTTTTAAAATTATAACAAAAAAGCTTCACTGTTCTGTAGAATAATTCTGTGAAAGATTTGAATGGCGACAGCCTTTCTGGCTCCGAGAAACCAAATTTAGCTTGCTTTGTTAATTTACTGGCAAAGTTTTAAAGCCAAAATCAATTGAAGACTTGGCACAAATAACTGTTTATATCTACAAGGAGGTCAGAAGTGTCTTAAAATCCCTTTGATGTTTCAGCCAAGCAGCAACTTCCAAAGCACTCATTACTCAATTATTGAATATAGCACACTTGTACATGTATTTAAACATTTTCATTATTGTTATGGTTTGCGACCTTTCGGGATCATTAGTTTTAAGTGCGTACATGGTGACTGCCTTTTCTAAGGTCATAAGTGCCTGGGAATTTAAAGCAAGCATCAGCTCCCAGTGCAATAATCCTTCAGTCTTATTCTTGCACATTATTTGCTGCCACTTCCGTCTCCCAGCACTGATGCCATATTATTACTGTTACAGAGATTGGTTAGATTGTTGATCATGTGAACGTGGTCCAAAACATATTCCAACACAGCTTCAGTCTTTTTTTGAACACAGCATGCAATGCAATTATGATATAATTATCCCTTTTGTGATCATTTTCTTTTGTATGTTCTAATTTTGCAACAAAGACTCTTTGTGGATTTATTAAGGCTGTTTCTAAATGAGTAAAAAATAAGAAAATATTCTGAATGGTTACTTCCTGCAATTAGGTGGAAGTCTTAGAAAGGCTAAGGGGCCGAATTTGGTCGCCGCCCATTTCTCGGCAGCTCCCGGGCGGCATCTACCTTTTTGCTGGCCGCTGCCGTTGAGTCCCGTCGGGAGCCGCTTTCGGCTCTGTTGTGTGGGCGGCAGCATCAGCGTCAGCGGCAGCGGGAGTCGCCGAGCAGGAGCGGGCAGCAGCAGGAGCGGGAGTGTGCGGCAGTTGGAGGCCTCTCTGCTCGGAGATCTTCGGAGGGCCTCCAATGCGGATTTTTTTGTAGTTTTTGTCTTCCGACGTGTCGTTATTTCAGGGCCTTTTGAAGTTGATTGCTGTACTGTGCATGCACATAAAGGCACACCACTTTATTCCACCTGTGAGTGTGAGAGGGGAGAGTTGGCACCTGAGAGGAGAGAGTTGGAGGTTGCAGAGGACAGAGTTGGAGGTTGGAGAGGACAGAGTTGGAAGTTGGAGGGGAGAGATTTGGAGGTTGGAGAGGAGAGCGTTTGAGGTTGGAGGGGAGAGAGTTGGGGGTTGGAGAGGATAGAGTTGGAAGTTGGAGGGGAGAGAGTTGGAAGTTGGAGGGGAGAGCGTTTGAGGTTGGAGAGGAGAGCGTTTGAGGTTGGAGAGGAGAGCGTTTGAGGTTGGAGAGGAGAGGGTTGGAGGGGAGAGAGTTGGAGGTTGGAGAGGAGAGAGTTGGAGGTTGGAGAGGATAGAGTTGGAAGTTGGAGGGGAGAGAGTTTGAGGTTGGAGAGGAGAGCGTTTGAGGTTGGAGAGGAGAGAGTTGGAGGTTGGAGGGGAGAGAGTTGGAGGTTGGAGAGGATAGAGTTGGAAGTTGGAGGGGAGAGAGTTGGAGGTTGGAGGGGAGAGAGTTTGAGGTTGGAGAGGATAGAGTTGGAAGTTGCAGAGGGGAGAGAGTTGGAAGTTGGAGAGGAGAGAGTTGGAAGTTTGAGAGGACAGAGTTGGAAGTTGCAGAGGGGGCAGTCTGAGTTGCAGAGGGGACAGTCGGAGAAATTGAGACACAAACTGTTGAGCAGCCAGTCGTTTCATCATTGACGATGAGTGGCCAGAAATTAGCAATAAAGACTGGCAAGACCAGGCTCAGAGCTCCCTGGTTTAATGAGCAGGAATTGGAGGAGTTGTAATGGAGGTGGAGCGCAGGCACAAAGACCTCACTCGGGATGGTCATGGCAAGCCTCCACCACCCCAATACCAACACATTCGCAGGGAGATTGGTCAGGCTGTGTCCGCAATGGGAAACGTTGAGCAGGATGGGGACCAATGCCGGAAACCTTGGAACGATTTGGTGGCGGCAGCAAGTGTGAGTAAAAATTTATTCGCCCCCTCCTGTCCAACGCCAAAAAGGTTGTGCGCCAGATGTGTGTGTGTGGCGGGGGGGAGTGTGTGGGGCGGGTGGGCAAAGCAAAGGGGCTAAAGGCTGCAATGTTACTTTGTGCAGAAGAAAAACACATCCAAGGCAGCAAGCCTGAGAGTGACGGGAGGTGGACCAGCAAAGGTGGCCGAATTGAGCAGGCTGGAGGAGCGTGCGTTGGCATTGGTGGGTGCCCGCTGCCATGCATCCACAACAGTTGATGCAGATCCTGTGCTATAGCATGGTAAGGATATACTAATCTCCGGTCTGAGCCACACTCATGGCATGCAATGTTAAGGCACTCGCGGTTTACCGCACACTTTGTTGCCCAGTATTGGTGTGTCCATGTAGAGATGGAACTCCTTGCTGGCAGAATGTGAGATGGCACGGCTCACATCTCAGCTTGACCAGCATCACCCACTCCACCCCCCGCCCACAGACTGAAATGTTGTCCTCTACTTGCAGATGTTGACTTGGACAGCATGGAACACGGCACACCATCAACCTCTGACCTTCAGAGAAGCCGTCAGACCCCAATGTCTCCCATGCCGATGTTGCCCCCAGCCCAGGACAGCAGATCCTTACTCCACACCCCCCACCCCACCAGATCACCCATTTCCATCGCTCCCACCTCCGCCACCCAGAGCCACAAAGAAGAGGAGGGAGAGGCGGGAGAAGGGCCCGTCTTTCATCCCCTTGAGCTCCAGAAGCAGGCACAGGATGACATCAGCTTCCTGTCATGTGAATAGTTGTCAGTAGAACCTCGGCGTCAGCCTCCGAGTCCCTGGGGTTTGGAATGGACTCCACACTGGCATGCTCAACCAAGAGCAGTGGCGCGAAGGCAAGCAAGGTGCCTGAACCCACCAGGAGCGAGCATCCACCTAAGGATTCACCATGGCTCTCTGCAATTCAGGCCCCTCGAGCCTGCTCCGCAATTTAATACAATCTTGGCTGATCCGATCATGGACTCAGGTCCACTTACCCGCCCGCTCTCCATAACCCCTTATCCCCTTATCGGTTAAGAAACTGTCTATCTCTGTCTTAAATTTATTCAATGTCCCAGCTTCCACAGCTCTCTGAGGCAGTGAATTCCACAATTTACAATCTTTTGAGAAAATAAATTTCTCCTCATTTCAGTTTTAAATGGGCAGCTCCTTATTCTAAGATCATGCCCCCTAGTTCTAGTCTCCCCCATCAATGGAAACATCCTCTCTGCATCCACCTTGTCAAGCCCCCTCATAATCTTATACGTTTCGATAAGATCACCTCTCAATCTTCTAAATTCCAATGAGTAGAGGCCCAACCTACTCAACCTTTCCTCATAGGTCAACCCCCTCATCTCCATATTCAACCTAGTGAAATTTCTCTGAACTGCCTCCAAAGCAAGTATATCCTTTCGTAAATATGGAAACCAAAACTGCACGCAGTATTCCAGGTGTGGCCTCACCAATGCACTGTATAACTGTAGCAAGACTTCCCTGCTTTTATACGCCATCCACTTTGCAATAAAGGCCAAGATTCCATTGGCCTTCCTGATCACTTGCTAAACCGGAGTACTAACCTTTTGTGTTTCATGCACCAAGTACCCCCAGGTTCCGCTGTGCTGCAGCACTTTGCAATCTTTCTCCATTTAAATAATAACTTGCTCTTTGATTTTTTTCTGCCAAAGTGCATGACCTCTCTTCGGATCTCCTTGTCATCATGGCCCTGATGGAAACTTGTCTGAGGGGTGATGACACTTTACCTTTAAACGAAGCCTCCCCGTCTGGCTATACCTTCCACCACTTGCCCCGCCCAGACTGCCGTGGTGGCGGTGTGGCTCGCATTACCAAATCACACCTTGGTCTGTCCCCCTACTCCTCCCGCACTTTCTCCTCCTTTGAACATCTCACCCTATTCTACCCCTCTCACCTCTCATTTAAAATACTCATTCTCTAATGCCCATCCAAGTATGATAAAAATGTTATCACAGATACATCCTCACTGCTTTCCTCCCTCAGCCTCTGCACCGAGCGACTTCTCATCCTCGGTGATTTCAATGTTCATCTCAATTCATCATGTTCTCTCTCTCTTGAGTTCACTACCTTCCGATCCTCCCTTAATTTCTCCCTCCATGTGAACTCCCCAACACATATTCACGACCACCCCCTTGACCTTCCCATCTATCGTGGTCTCGCTATTCCTACCATGTCAATTGCAGACAAGGCCATCTCTAACCATTTCCTTGTATCGCTATCCACCCACATCCCCCTTCCCCCACCCAACCCAACTTCCTTTTGCAGCCGCCCCCTGGAAAAAACTCTCTCCATACTCGCTTACAACTGCCCTTACCAACTCCAAACTGTCCAGCCTTTGGCCTTCCATTCACCATGACATTTCTGCAGCCACTGATCTGCTCAACCACACCCTCACCACCACCTTTGATGCCCTAGTCCCTATTAAAACCATTACTCTCTCTCACCCTGGCCATTCCCCCTGGTACAACCCTCATCTTCACTCACTCAAATCCAAGGGGCGCAGAATTGAATGGATGTGGCAGACAACTGGTTTAGCCACTCACCACCAGATCTGGCTCAACCAGATAAAGCATTATTGGGTCTTGCTCTTGTCTACAAAATCTGCTCACTATTCCAGGATCATTCTGGAATGCAAAGATAACCCCCAGCTATTCTCTGCTGCTAATCGTCTTTTAAACCAGTCTCCCCTGACTCCACCACACTCACCTCCAACAACAAATGTGAGGAGTGTTGTTGTGTATGCATGCCTGTTTACTGTGTGATGTCTGTAACACTGTTATGCAACACTAAATGTACCCTTACATTGTAAACACCTTGCCTGTACACCAGAGGGTGCTGCTGCTGGAGACCTAAGGGTAACCCAGTATAAAAAGGAACACACAGCTTGTTGTTGGCACTCAGGAGCTGCAAATAAAGGACTGCAGGTCTGCACAGTTTAAGTATCATATCCTGCCTCGTGGAGTCATTACTAAAGGTGCCTACATATACCACAACTGGTGACGAGGATGGGATTCGAACCCACACGTGCGAACCACCCGCTCAGCGTGTCGAATCTCAGCAACTTTCAGCAATTTACTGATGGGGAAGATTGGGACGCTTTTGTAGAAAGATTGGAACACTTAAGGAGACTGGCTGCACCGTGCGACTTTGGTGACCACCTAAATGAAGCACTAAACCGACGAGAGCAGTGCACCGCATTGATACTTCTAAGGGCAGAAACGCTGCCCCGAGTCCCGCAACCCTGAGTCCGCCACATGGGGCAAACCGGCTAGCCCCGTGCTGGTGCTGTGGAGGAAACCACAGGGCCCACCAGTGCCGCTACAAAGACTATGTATGCAAAGAGAAAAGGCACCTTCAAAGGATGTGCAGAAAAATCTTTACTCACCACGTCTCTGATGAGTTGTCTGATCACCGGGGCTCCGACACAAAGAAAGGTGAAGTTGCTCAACCCCTGGAAGAAGAGTATGGAACTCATACCTGCTCCATGGAAAGTTCTTCGTGGGCGTTGAAAGTAGACGTCGACGGGGTCCCAGTTTCTATGGAGAGCGACACAGGGGCGAATCAGTCTGTGATGAGCTAAGCGACTTTTGAAGAACTTTGGATGAATCCCGCCAATCAACCACAACGGCATCCTGTCCAAGCGAAGCTGCTCCCAGGTCTCCGGGCTCCGGCAATCGACCTCGAACATGGATCCATCGCAGCATTCAGAGGTTCCACTGTCCAGCTCGACTGCCCACAGCACCGCGGCAAAATCTCCGAGACCGAGGATCCAAACTCCACTTTCCGGGCCGGGACAGCACTCCAAGAGGTGAACATCGACGAAAGAAATGGATTCACAATGTCCAGGGTCGAACCTGTGGAAGAAAGGAGCACCACAGCCGACCTGCAGCAAGACCAGAAAATGGCTGCAGCACCACAAGCAGCAGAACCTATAATCAAAATGGCCTTCGCCATGCCACGAGTGAACATGGAGGAGCATCATGTGACATCGAGCGGACAATCGGATTTGAAGGCTCCCTTAAAGGAGACCGGTAACCAAAAAATTTTAAAGGGAAATTTCAACTATTTGAGTACACGGACTTTAAAGCTAAAGATGCAATTAAAGGGTGCAGGTATGAAAATATATGCAATGTAACAATGAATTGTGATGCTGGTTTAACTAATGTAACTAATGATATGAATGCAGGTGTCAGTAAGGTTAAGAAAAGTTTATTATGCTTAACAGTAATGATAGAGATTGTGAAATGCCTAATGTAACCATGTCTGTTGAAACCAGGACACCCAAAAGTGATGCAAATGCTAGAATATATAATACAGGCTCGACTATGTGTGATCAGAGCCAAGGTGTCATATATACCGGTAGGACACTGCCAAAGGACATTGAGTCCTACAGGGACCATGCTGATGCCAATGGAATCCCCCTGTGGGAGACCCAGGTCCAGCAGGCTACCTGACCATGTAGCCTGAACCTTTGGAACGAATGTGATGCCCCTTGCAGGACACACACACAGCCAGTGGTAGCAGACCCACTACAGGGACAGTGGTCAATGGGCAGCCCAACCACCACCAATGGCAACCTGCACCAGATCAGCCCGACAGCCCCTGGCCAACAGGGCCAACACCAGGAGCATGAGGCCAATACCCTCCAGCTTCCCTGGCAAACCCTGGGATGACCTGACCCTCATCCCAATTGGTGGACAAGGAGCCCACCCAGTCTTGTGGCCCTGCCCACAACTACCCACACCACACAACCCTCACCACAACCTCCCATAGCCCACCACTGATCACCTCCCCTAGGCATGACAATAAGGATATGAAAAATGCTTAGGAGGGAAGTGTACCACAGTTGTGGTATATGCAGGCACCTTTAGTAATGACTCCACGAGGCAGGGTATAATATTTAAACTGTGCAGATCTGCAGTCCTTTATTTGCAGCTCCTGAGTGCCAACAACAAGCTGTGTGTTCCTTTTTATACTGGGTTACTTGCAGTGTGCAGGTAACCCTTAGGTCTCCAGCAGCAGCACCCTCTGGTGTACAGGCAAGGTGTTTACAGTGGAAGGTTACATTTAGTGTTGCAAAACAGTGTTACAGACATCACACAGTAAACAGGCATGCATACACAACATGGAGCTCATGGACTTATTTGTCTCAAAGATTGAGACCATCCGATCAGCTGCCTCTGCGAGTCCCCTACCTTCCCCTGGCCCACCGGGCCCAACTTTCTCTGAGGCTCCCCACTGCCCGAGCCCTGAACTCGCATCTTTATCCAGTTTCTCTCAGCTCTCCCCTCTTAATCTCTCCAAACATATCCTGTCCATGAGACCCACTTTCTGCTCCCTTGACCCTATTCCCACTAAACTGCTGACCATCCAACTTCCTTTTCTGGCTCCCATGTTAGCCAACATTGTTAGCGGTTCTCTCTCCTCAGGTACTGTCACCCTCTCCCACAAATCTGCCATCATCATCCCTCTCAAAAAAACAATCCTTGACCCCACTGTGCTTGTTAGCTATTGCCCCGTCTCCAATCTCCCTTTCCTGTCCAAAGTCCTTATACGTGTTAACGCCTCCCATATCCGTGACCATCTTTTCCGGAACTCCATGTTTGAATTCTTTCAATCTGGTATCCGCCCCTGCCACAGTACCGAAATGACTCTCATCAAAATCACAAATTACATCCTTTGTGACTGTGACAAAGGTAAACTATCCCTCCTCGTCCTCATGGACCTATCTGCAGCCTTTGACACAGTTGACCACTCCATCCTCCTCCACAGTTTCTTCACCATCATCCAGCTGGGTGGGACTGCACATGCCTGGTTCCATTCTTACCTATCTAATCGTAGCCAGAAAATCTCCTGCAACGGTTTCTCTTCCCACTCCCGCATCGTTACCTCTGGTGACCCCCAAGGATCTATCATTGACTTCCTCCTATTTCTCAACTACATGTTGCCCCTTGGCGACATCATCCGAAAACAAAGCTTCGGTTTCCACATGTATACAGGCGACACCCAGCTCTACCTCACTACCATTTCTCTCGACCCCTCCACGGTCTCTAAATTGTCAGACTGCTTGTGCGACATCCAGTACTGGATGAGCAGAAATTTTCTCTAATTAAATATTGGGAAGACTGAATATCCTCGCCACAAACTGCGTTCCCTAGCCACTGACCCTATCCCTCTCCCTTGCATCTGTCTGAGGCTAAACCAGACTGTTTGCAACCTCGGCATCATACTTGACCCTGAAATGAGCATCCGGCCACATAACCGCAGCAAAACTAAAACCGCCTATTTCCACCTCCGTAACATTGCCCACCTCCGCCTCAGCTCTTCTGCTGCTAAAACCCTCAACTATGCCTTTGTTACCTCTAGACTTGACTACTCCAACACACTCCTGGCTGGCCTTCTACACTACGTAAACTTGTGGACATCCAAAATTCGGCAGCCTGTGTCCTAACTTTCACCAATCCCGTTCATCCATCACCCCTGTGCTCACTGACCTACATTGGCTCGCGGTTAAGCAATGCCTCAATTTCAAAATTCTCATTCTTGTTTACAAATCCCTATAAGGCCTCGCTCCTCCCTATCTCCTATCTCTGTAATCTCTTTCAGTCTCACAACCCCCCCACCGAGATGTCTGCGCTCCTCAAATTCTGCCGTCTTGAGCATCCCTGATTATAACTGCTCAACCATCGGTGGCTGTGCCTTCAGCTGCCTGGGCCCTAAGCTCTGGAACTCCTTCCCTAAACCTCTCCACCTCTCTAGCTCTCTTTCCTCCTTTAATCCGGTACTTAAAACTTTCCTCTTTAACCAAGCTTTTGTTCATCTGCAGTAATTTTTTCTTATCTGGCTCGGTGTCAAATCTATCTATTTTGTCTTATAACGTTGCTGTGTAGCGCCTTGGGTCGTTTTACTACGTTAAAGGTGCTATATAAATAAAAGTTGTTGTTGTTGTCATCTGTACAATAATAACGTAGTAAACAGCAGTTAGTATGGATTAAGAAAGAGGAGATCCTCCCTGACCAACCTCCTTGACTTAACCAAGGAAGGTACGGCACAATGAACTGTGGAAAGCTCTACAATGTGGCATACCGAGACTTCTAAAGACATTGGGCAAAACTTTACACAAAAGGCTATTGGTTAAACTCAAAGTTGTGAGTACATGTCAGGGATGGATAATAAATTGGCTGAAGAGTAGAAAATAACGAGTACTTGATCAATGTTATGTCGGTGTGCAGAAGTATTGAGTGTGGCGAGGGGGCGGTGGGGGGTGTGGGGGTGGTGGGAGGACTGAGAGCTGTGTTGGGTCCACTGTTGTTTCGAATTTACATCAGTGTCTTTGATTTAGGAACTCATTATATATTGGTCAAATTTGAAGATATCAAACTAGGAGGGATAGTGGAGTGACATACATAAGATCATAAGAAATAGAAGCAAGAGTAGTCCATTCGACCCTTCAAGCCCATTCAATAAGATCATGGCTGATCTTCTACCTAAATTCCACCTTCCCGCTCTGATCTATATCTCTTGATTCCCTTATCTATTGATCTCAATCTTGAATATACTCTTCAACTGAGCATCCACAGCCCTCTGAGTTAGAGAGTTTCAAAGATTCACAACATTTTGAGTGAAGAAATTTCTCCTCATCTCAATCTTAAATAGCCGACCCCTCATTCTGAGATTGTGACCCCTAGTTCTAGATTCCCCTTTCTGTTAACTTTCTGTGATTTGTATACAAGGTCCCTCTGAATGCCAACATTTCCCAATTTCTCCCCATTTAAAAAATATTCTGCCTTTCTATTTTTCTGACCAAAAAGGATAACTTAACACTTCTCCACATTATATTCCATCTGCCAATCCTTGCCGAATAAAATAACCTGTCTAAATCCCTTTGCGTCCTCCTTGCATCCTCCTCACGTTTTACTTTCACACCTAATTTTGTATCATCAGCAAACTTGGATATATTACACGCGCTCTCCTCATCTGATTCATTGATATTGATTGTAAATAGCTGAGGCCCAAGCACTGATCCCCCACTAGTTACAGCTTGCCAACCTGAAAATGACCCGTTAATTCCTATTATCTTTTTCTGTTTGTTAACCAATTCTCAATCCATGCTAATATATTGGGTTGGGGTGATGACGCAGCCCTGTTTGACCCCGGTCCGGATGTGGATTGGGTCTGTAATGGATCCGTTGGTGAGGGTCACGGCCTGCATGTCATCGTGGAGCAGGCAGAAGATGGTGATGAACTTTTGGGGGCATCTGAAACGGAGGAAGACGCTCCATAGACGCTCAAGGTTGACAGTATCAAAGGCCTTTGTAAGGTCGAAGAAGGCCATGTATAAGGACTCCTAATAAAATGAGCCCTAATTTTGTGTAATAAACTCTTATATGGCACCTTTTTAAAAAAATCCATTCACACTATATCCACTAGTTCCCCCTTATCCACCCTGCTAGTTACAACCTCAAAAAGCTAACAGATTTGTCAAACACGATTTCCCTTTCATAAATCATGTTGACTCTGTCCAATCATATTACAATTTTCTAAGTGCCCTGTTACCACATCCCTAATAATAGATTCTAGCATTTTCCCTACTACATATGTCAGGCTAACTGGTCTGTAGTTCCCCATTTTCACTCTCCCTCCTTTCCTGAACAGTGGTGTTACATTTGCTACCTTCTAAACCATGAGGACCTTTCTAGAATCTAGGGAATTCTGGAAGATCAAAACCAATGAAACCACTATCTTTGTAGCCACCTATTTTAAAACCCTAGGATGCAGGTCATCAAGTCCAGGGGATTTGTTTACTATTAGTCCTATTAATTTCTCCTGTACTATTTCTTTACTAATACTAATTTATTTAAGTTCCTCATTCTCACTAGGCCCTTGGTTCCTCACTATTTCAGAAATGTTTTTGGTGTCTTCTACTGTGAAGATAGATACAAAGGGCTGGATTTTCGGCTTTGCTGATTTCGGGGCAGTAATGGCGGCGGGGCGGTAAAGATTGCGCCCGGGAACAGTTTGCACCTCGGTCAGCAAAATTGGGCAGCTGGGCCCTAAGGGTGGAGCAGAGCACTAAGGGAGGCCTTCTACACCTCAGTTGGAAAGAGATCCAGGTGTCTTCATAAACTCAACACTTAACATATCCAATCAATGCAGAGCAGCAATCAACAGTGCCAATGGAATGGTGAACTTTATAATCAAAACAGCAGAATACAAGTCATGATCAAACCGTACAATGCTCTGGTCAGACCACACCTCCAGCACTGTATCCAATTTTGATCAACAAGACAGAAGGAAGGCATTCATGTGTTGGAGGCAATGCGGAGAAAGATTGTGAGATTGATGTCCAGAGTTAGGAGTCTCAGTTAGGAGGAAGAGTTGGGAAAGCTTGAGCTCTTCACCCTTGAAAGGAGGTGTCTGAGAGGTGAGCTCAAATTGATTTAATGAGCAAAACCTCACAAGGAGGGAGGGAGAGGAAAAAAATGTTTGCCAGCCTTACACACTTTGGCCTAATTCAGCAATGCTCCAGATGGCACTCAGTTGCAAGCAGTGTCTTACACTTTGTTTGCTAATTTATCAGCATCCGACACCAGCTAACAGCTCTAGAATGGTGTTTATATTAATACTTCCTTGTTTCTTCACAGTTCTAAAAGAATGTTATGTTAATACTCTACTTTATCACATTCGCTTCATGCCAGATTGAAATATGTGCTGCATGTCACAAGTGGACAGCGTAATTAAATAAACAGAGGAATTTAGATGTCCAAAAATATTCAATTGCAATATATTCAAATGAAACTCTCATTGGCCCATTGTCATACCAGGAGAAACAATAAAGGTCACAGTTAAAAGAATCTGCTGTTAAAATTGTACAGTCCTTTGCAATCACTATCCACAATTGGCTTGTTGTCCTGGAAACACAGAGACACCAAGAGTGAGTTGGAATTTTCCAAATACCGACCTGAACAATAAAACCAAACAATAGGCAGAAACATGCCAGGTATGAAATCCCCATTATTCATTAATTCATAGGCAGTCCCTCAGAATCGAGGAAGACTTGCTTCCACTCTTAAAATGAGTCTTTAGGTGGCTGAATACACAGTCCCTGTCACAGCTGGGACAGATAGTCATTGAGGGAAGGGGTGGGTGGGATTGGTTTGCCGCACGCTCTTTCCACTGCCTGCGCTTGATTTCTGCATGCTCTCGGCGATGAGACTTGAGGTACTCAGCGCCCTCCCGGATGCACTTCCTCCACTTCGGGCGGTCTTTGGCCAGGGACTCCTAGGTGTTAGCGCCGATGTTGCACTTTATCAGGGAGGCTTTGAGGGTGTCCTTATAACATTTCCGCTGCCCTCCTTTGGCTCGTTTGCCGTGAAGGAGTTCCGAGTAGAGCGCTTGCTTTGGGAGTCTCGTGTCTGGCATGCGAACTTTGTGTCCTGCCTAGGGCCAACTGTTGCCCAGGGTCAAGATGAGGACCAATAACAGTAAGGTGCTCAGTCTGATCCCTTTGACAGGGTTACAGATTTGAAGCTGTGATGCATTATACTTTCTCTGGAATGTTGTAGGTGAGCTTCTCCAGTCTTTCAAGTAAAAACATTACGTACATAACAATGTCTAATTCAGTTGATAATGAGACCGTGAGGGGCAAGATGTAAAGCGAAGCATGTGATGGAGGATTAATTTCTGGTAACAAGAACTGTCCTTGCCCAATTTATAGATACCATTGGGGCTTTGCAATCAACTCCTCGCTATTGCGTCACTCCGGAAAACAATGGGATTTGTGCTATGTGTTCAACACTTGCATTAGCCAATGTTGCTGTAATAAGAGAGAGGACTGGTTGGGGAACTGGGTTTTACAGTTATTGCAACAGTAAGGATGAGCTTTATTTTTATCAGTACAATAAAATTATATTGCAAATTGCACAGTCAAGAATTTGTAATAATTCGGCTTGTTTCTTTATAAACTCTAGACAACATTCATATGCTTTCTTGTAGGAATAATCTCCTGTAAAGGATAGCTAACACAACAACTATACACTTGTATTTAGAGGTCAGCCAGTTTGAGATGCTATTGGATTTTTGTCGGTGGTTTTCTGGAGTGATCACAGTGGAGAACCATTTCTCCTGTACAGATCTAGTACAACAACAACTTGCATTTATATAATGCCTTTAACATAGTAAAACATCCCGAGGCACTTCACAGGAGAGATTATCAAACAAAATTGGACACCGAGTCACATAGAGATACATTAGGGCAGGTGACCAAAAGCTTGGTCAAAGAGGTAGGTTTTAAGGAGTGACTTAATGGAGGAGAGAGAAGTAGAGTGGCAGAGAGGTTTGGGGAAGGAATGCCAGAACTTGGGGCCTTGGCAGCTGAAAGCACGTCTGCCAATGGTGGGGCAGTGAAAATTGGGGGTGTGCAAGAGGCTGGGATTGGAGGAGTGCAGAGATCTCAGAGGGTTACAGGGACACCCCAGGATCAGGGATCGGATCCCCCTCAATCTGACTCCCACTCCCACGCTCCCACTAACGCAGTTGCAGCGCTCCCTACTTGCTCCTGCAGCTGTGGTGAGATGGAATTTCTTCATTCTGAGGGTGTGAATCTTTGGAATTCTCGACCCCAGATCGATGTGGATGCTAAATTGTTGAGGATATTCAAGACAGGGGTTGATAATTTTTTGGATACTAAGGGAATCAAGGAGTATGGGGATAGTGCGGGAAGTTGGAGTTGAGATAGAAGATCAGCCATGATCTTATTGAATGGTGGAGCAGGCTCAAAGGGCTGAATGGCCTACTCCTGCTCCTATTTATTATGTTCTTGTATTAAATAAGGATGAGAACGTAAGTGTGATGTACTTGGATAGTTAGGAAGGCTGTTGATAAGGTGGTACAGAGAAAACTAGTTCACAACGTCAGCAGACATGTTATTGGTGGCAGTGTGCTGCAATGGATTGATAACGAGCTGGGAGATAGGACACAATTGGCCTAGATTTTCCTCAGAAGTTCTGTTTGACTTCCTAACCCTGCCCACTCTAGTACTGCCCAATTTCACGAATTCTGAATCATTGGCTGGAGATGATGCCTATCATCGTCTTTGGATCATAGGATTTCCCGAAGTACTGGGACGGGCAAGTGTGGAAAGTGGGCTAGGGATGGCCATTCTGCTGACTGTCCACTGCCACTTCCAGGAGATTCTGCCAAAAGTGATGGCAGTCGGCAACCCTTGCCACTCTGCTACTGCGGGCACCCAATGCCTCTGGGACCCACTTTGCACCCCAGGACCATGATCCATCATCGACAAATGTGCTTCTTTTTAATCGCATCATAAGAATAAAAGTGTTTATTAATGATTAAAATTGATTCTGTGTATGTATAAATGTTACAAATATAAATTATACGGAAAGGCCTGTTTGTGTTGAAACAAAATGAAAGCCCACAGGTTGCCAGCATGGGTTGAGTTTTGAAAAAAACAAAATGGAAGCCCACAGATCTGCCGCATGGGTTTTGTGTATTGGAAAGCCATTTAAACAAATCAATGGCTAAGCCAGGCCAGACAGCCACATGTGTGAGGAGAGCCAATAAGGAACTGCCCTGGAACCAAGGTCCAATCCAGAGGCTTTTTAAGGGACAATGGCTTTGAGAAGTATAAAGAACTCAGGCAAAAACTTTTCTCTCTTCTTCTCTCTGCTGGACACACTGCTTAAGACCTCCTGTGGAAGACCAGCTAAAACAGCAAGCCATGTGTTCAAACCAGCCAGCCAAAGGGAAGTAATGTATATCACTCTTTATTATAACTTCATTATATGTGTTGTAAGTAAGTTGGATGTGCATGTGTGTGTGTTTTTTTAATAAACTGTTCCAATTGTTTAGAAAGAATCGTCTCACTGTCCTTTTTCTTTTATTTCTGATCCCTCTACTAATTCACTCACACGGATGTACACTCAAGCACGACACCATGTTACAAAATGTATATTGGCATGTAAGCACTATTTCAAATGTGTTTCTTTCAGCCAGCGTTTGAACATTTATTATTCTTCTCTTTCTGTGCATGTCCCACAAGACCCAGGGAGAAGTCAGAGTGGTTCTGAAGAAGCCAGCTCCTTGTGGTATTGATTCCACTTATCACAAGGATCGCCATGGTTATATCAACCTGAGGGATTTAGGTCATGCGATTAAGGGAGTTCTAGGAGAATCACTGAGCATAAGTGAAGGAAAAGTAGGAAGCTACTGGCTAGAGGACCAACCTATGTTCTTCCACAGAACATTGGGATCCAGACCTCATGGGCCTGCTTATAAAAGAAGATTGCTGCCCAAGATAATCATCTAATGGTGTTATTTGAGTCTCTTCAAAGCCCCTTGTAAGATATGGCTAATAGTTTGGAAGAGTCCACTAGCCATTTCTGTATAACATTGCACCGCAGTTTCTCAGGACTATAGTTCACCAAGAAATGCATGGTAACTTCACAAGTACCTGCAACAGACTGCCCAGCATCAGAGGTCCTCATAGTAGATATAATGGGGCTGAAATTGCGGTCGGAGGCTTCCCGCGGGTAATTGCCTCCGACCTGAAACATTTCTACGAATTTACCTGGGTCCGGGATGAGCGTGGGATTCCGGTGGGGAGGCCTTCTCTTCCCGCGCTGCGAAGCGTGCTCCCGTCCTTGAGGTTCCCATGCAGAAGATGCAGTCATGTGTGACTGCTCAGCCAATCAGGTACAGTATTCCAGAGCTTTCTCATTAATAGCAATGGGAACTCCGTATCTACGAGTTCTCATTGCTATTAATGAGAAAAAAAAACAAAGACACTAAAGACATGTAATAAAAAATAAAAAACACACCTCAAATAATTAAAATTAATTGAAATTAAAGTTAAATATCTTGGAGAAACAATTTTTTCCCGAGTTTTGAAAACGTTTTTAAAATTATGGTTAAAAATAAATGTAACGTAGTGGGCAGGGTTTTAAAAAATAATATGATTTTTTTAAAAGGTAATTTAATTATATTTTTATATGTTTTTAAACACTTATGCCTGTAAAATTAGGTTATACACCTGCTTTTATCAGGTGCAAGAGTTTTGAGGACATTTACTGGGCAAGATATGGGTAAATCCCACAATCTTACCCTTGCAAATGTCCTCGCTCCTGATCTGCGTTGGATCTGCCAAGCTCCAGCTTGACTGATCGGAAAGCCGGTTTACAGCACATGCGTATTGTGCACTGAAAACCGGCTTTTCCTATGCCTTCCCGGTTCCATAGAAACTTCGTAAGGACCCGGGGAGGCCAGGATGTCAGGGACAATATCTGCCATGAAAACCCAGACTATGTTCGAGGCCTTCGGCTCCAATCTACAACAGGTTTTTTTGTCCGCCTCCAGCATGCCAGCAGAATGGATGGAGAGAGCCATGACACAAAGCCTTACAGCCCAGAAATCAGCTCCGAACTGGATCACTGGACATGCTTTGGGAGTGACCAGCAGCAGGGGCATGAATAGAGTCGACACAATGAGGATGCTTCAAGCATTGAAATAAAACACTTGCACGTTCGGTGCGAGAGCAATGAACGCTGGAATAACCATGTATCAGGATCTGGCACACTGCATTAATAGCATTTACTGCCTTTCAACAACCCAGCTCTGGCTCACCCCATTCTGCCAAGAAAGCCCTGTTCAGTCAGCACCTCACTGCCAATCTAGCGACCCTCGATAACCCAGAGATGCAGAGTGCCCACAGCGCCTGGTCTGCCCTCAAGGACTCCATAATCAGCACCTGCGAAGAGACGCTCGATCACTCGATGAGGAAACACCAAAGACTGGTTCGACGAGAACGACCAGGAGATCCAGGAGCTAATTAACCGCAAGCGCAAGTCATTTCTGAACTTAAAACAGCAACTCAACAGGAGAGCAAGATAACAATTCTACAGACGGCTGAAGGCCGAGGTCCAACAAAAAATCCACAACCTAAAAAACAGATGGTGGGTGGAGAAAGCACAAGAGATCCAGTAGTTATCCAACAACCACAACGTGCGAGGATTCTTCAGCACAGTCAAGACCACCTACGGCCCAAACGCCCAAGGCCCTACCCCACTGCTGGCCAAGAACGGTGAGGTACTCATCAAGGACAGAGAGGAGTCCTTGCCCGTTGGAAGGAGCATCTCAAAGATCTCCTTAACCGAGACTCTGCCTTCGATGCGAGTGTCCTCGACTCCATCCCACAGCATGCTACCCACCACCATCCCAGACTGGCATGACGTAAAAAAGGCCATCTGTCCACTGAAGAATAACAAGGCATCAGGAGCAGAGGGAATTCCCACCGAAGCACTAAAGCATGGCAGAGAAGCACTTTTGGCATGAATATATGACCTGATCTGAAAGGAGGAGAGCATGTCAGGAGATCTCAGGGACACCGTAATCGTGACCATCTTCAAAAAAGGGGAAAAGTCCGACTGCTGTAACTACAGAGGAATCTCCCTGCTGTCGGCCACAGGGAAAATCATTGCAAGAATCCTCCTAAATCGTCTTCTCTCTGTGGCTAAAGAGCTCTTCCCAGAGTCACAATGCGGATTCCGCCCACTGAGGGGTACAACGGACATGATCTTCACTATGCGACAACTACAAGAGAAATGCAGGGAACAGCACCAACCCTTGTACATGGCCTTCTTTGACCTCACAAAGGCCTTTGACACTGTCAACCATGAGGGATTATGGAGCGTCCTCCTCCGTTTCGGCTGCCCTCAAAAGTTTGTCACCATCTTCCGCTTGCTCCACAATGACATGCAAGCTGTGATCCTGATTAATGGATCCACCACAGACCCAATCCACATCCAGACCGGGGTCAAGCAAGGCTGCATCATTGCACCAACGCTCTTTTCAATCTTCCTTGCTGTAATGTTATATCTCACCAGCAAGCTCCCTGCTGGAGTGGAGATACATTATAGAACAGATGGGAATCTGTTCAACCTCCGCCACCTCCAGGCCAGATCCAAGGTCGTCACATCCTCTATCATTGAACTACAGTACGCAGACGACACTTGTGTCTGCGCACACTCGGAGGCAGAACTCCAAGCCATCGTCAATACTTCCACCGAGGCGTACGAAACCATGGGCCTTACGTTAAGCAGACGTAAGGCAAAGGTCCTCTACCAACCTGATCCTGCCACACAGCACTGCCCTCCCGATTATCAAAATCCACGTTGAGGCCTTGGACAACGTGGACCATTTTCCATACCTCGGGAGTCTACTGTCAGTAAGAGCAGACATTGACGATGAGGTCCAACACCGCCTTCAGTGTGCCAGCGTACCCTTCAGTCACCTGAGGAAGAGAGTGTTTGAAGACCAGGACCTCAAACCCGGCACCAAGCTCATGGTCTACAGTGCAGTAGTGATACCCACCCTCCTATATACCACCAGCGCTGTCTCCGTAAGATCCTGCAAATCCATTGGCAGGACAGATGCACCAATATCAGTGTTCTCGCTCAGGCCAACATCCCCAGCATCGAAGCATTGACCACGCTCAATCAGCTCTGTTGGGCGGGCCACATCGTACGCATGCCCAACACGAGACTCCCAAAGCAAACGGTTTACGTGGAGCTTCGACACAGCAAGCGAGCCCCAGGTAGGCAGAGGAAATGCTTCAAGGACACCCTCAAAGCCTCCTTGATAAAGTGCAAAATCCCCACCGACTCCTGGGAATCTCTGGTCCAAGACCACCCAATGTGGAGGAAGAGCATCCTTGAGGGTGCTGAGCACCTCGAATCCCAGCGCCGAGAACAAGCAGAAATCAAGTGTAGACAGCGGAAGGAGCGTGTTTCAACTCAGGCTCCCCAACCACTCTTTCAGTCAACCACCATCTGCCCCACCTGTTACAGAGACTGTAATTTCCGCATTGGACTCCTCAATCACCTGAGAACTCACTTTTAGAGTGGAAGCAAGTCACCCTCAACTCCAAGGAACTGCCTATGATGATGATCTGGCTCACATATTTCACATTGGCAGTACCCTTCCCACATGTTGGTAAACAAAGTCCAAATGTTTCATCTGAATGGACATGTAGCCACATACTTGCATGGTCCATTACTCATAGAGATAGTCTTTTGAACTAACTGTTCAAGATACTGATTATTTCAGTGCCTTGAGCTTTTAGAACACTTTGATTGTACTATATGACAGCGCTTAATATAAGTTCAGAGTTCTGAGATTAGAAACCATTCAAGTACTTTAAGCATCCAGAAAAATCCAGAGATTGAATTACAGCCTGCACAGATTTCATCATTGTTGTTATTTTATTAAATATATAGGAAGTCTGAGTGAATAGTTGAACAATAAGTTGAAAATTCAGGAAGCTACAAGAGTTGGTTGCTGCCATTCTGGTTCACTCTGTTAGTATTGGCCTGTCACAGTGGTACATCCAAATTGATCAAATGTAAACTTATTTTTGTTTGTTCGAGCTGATCATGGCCATATATTTATTGCATGGTTAACCATTGGATTAACTCACCACTCCTTGGGTCCTTTTATACTTGCAGTCATGTTATTGATGAATCAATTCATCTGCAGAAAGAGAGCCCTGTTAAAACTCAGGACAGTTTCACTGTAATTGGGAAAAAACTACACTATTGAACTATTACAACAGGGCAACAATTTTAAGAAAGAGATTATCCCGACCGCTCAAACATACAAGCATTTGCAGAATCCAGCAAGAAACCAACCCCTTCCTCCACAAAACTCTTCCCTGATATCTCTGCTCTGTGCAACACATTCATTTCCTAACCTTAAGGGCCTGAGAATGAAATCATTATTCAAGAAGGAATGACAAGAGATTTGGATCAACAAGGTTGCTGTTGATTTTAACAGTTTATTCACAGGGAAAACAGCATCAATGGCAGGAGCCGGCCCACATACACCAGGCTTACAAAAACCAACTTAAAAAATTGATATGAAGACCCTTTGATGCATTACTATATTGTCTGAATGCCCAACTTCCAAGCATTCAAACAACTGGGACATGGACTTATACCATGCACAATGAATTATAATTGAAGCAGAATTCTTTAATATGAATGAGGTAGGAGTTCTCGACAAGCTTAGAAATAAAACAATTGGCATTTATCCTAGAGTGCTTCGAGAGACAAGGATTGAAAGTTGTGAAGTGTTGACATTCATTAAGAGAAAGTTGAACTCTGGGGCAGTCCTATTTGATTGTAAATGGGCTAATGTAGAACCCATTTTCAAAAAAACTGGATAAAACAGACTCAGGTGAAACAGATCCACTTGAATATGAAGAGGTAGCATAAAATAGTTAAAAGAGCAGAACAATGGTTGATGCAATTTGATATAATATGGAGAAATATAATTGGATGCACTCACAGGCCACATAGGCACTTCATGAATTGTGTTGAAATAGCCAAGGCTAAAGTTGTGGGCGATTTGTGGGTTTTAGTAGACATGAACCTCATCATGTTAACTGTAGAGAAACAGTCAACAAAACAAATAGAATGCTGAATTTGATAGCCAAAACGGTGCAGTACTAGTCAGGGAATGTCATGTTCGAACAGTATAGTGACTGGGTCAGAGCACACTGTGAGTATTACATCCTTTTCTGATCATTGGAGATATGAAACAAGCATTGAGGTCCTGGAAGTGAATTGGAGAAGAGTATGAAACTGAACCCTGTGTCCAAAGACCCAGATGCGAGGAAAGCTTTAAAGGGAGGCAACTGAGACAACAGTGTCATCTTATTTTTTTCTGACCTTTGTGCAGTTAAAGGAACAATTGCAGTTCAACAGGCCCTCATGATGTCCCAAAGTGCTCCACAGCCAATGGATTATTCTTGTCATGCAGTCACCTACGTAGGTAAACATGGCACACAATAGTACACAAGGTATCACAAACAGTGAGTGAGATGACTGACCAGTTAATATGTTAGTCATGGTGTTGATTGAGGGAGGAACATTGAACAGGATACCAGGAGAAGTCTGTTATTCTTCAAGTAGTGCCATAGGATCATTGGCATCGACCTCAACAGGTAAACAAGGCCCGAGTTTAATATTTGATCAAAAAATTGAGACCTCCATCAAAACACCATTCCCTCAGTGCTGCACTGACATGTTAACCTAGATTATCAGTGAACTTACATTTATACCGCACCTTTTACATCCTCAATATGTCCCAAAGTCCTACACAGCCAAACATTTACTTTTGAAGCATTGTCACTGCCGCCAATTTGAGCATAGTAAGATCCCACAAATCATCATCATCATAGGTGGTCCCTCGAACGAGGATGACTTGCTTCCACACCAAAAGGAATGAGTTCACAAATGTTTCAATGAAGGACCCGATATTCCAGTCCTGAACTCCAGGGGTGGAAGATGCTTATGAGTGGATTTTTTTACCGTGTGGTGTCCATTGGACATCAGCCACCACACCGGAAAATGATAATATGATTAATGACCAATTGTTCTATTTTGGTGCTGTTGTTGAGGGATAATCCTCTTTGGAAAAGGTGCCATAAGGTCTTTTACAACCTCGAACAGAAAGATTTGACTTCAGTTTAATGTTTCATTCAAAGAGCGCCATCTCTGACAGTATAGCACTCCCTCAGTATTTCACTCCCTCAGTATTGCACTCCCTCAGTATTGCACTGAAGTGTCAGCTTAGATTATGTGCCAAATTGGGGCTTGAACCTATAACCATCTGGCACAGAGGCGAGTGTACAACTGTTGACCCAGTTAACACTTAGCGACAAGCTCCCTGAATATTAACCTTTATGTGGCAGTTTGTTCCAGACTTTCCTTTCTCTTCTAGACTATCTCTGAAAGATCAGCTGGACCACTCAATTTCAACAAGAAGGACTGAGGAATAATTTTCAAAAATATGACCAAGAAGAAGGAAATGTAAGTATGTGATTCGGACACAAAATCCATAAAGGTGATTGGGTTTGAATTAAATGACCTGACCCCTTGTCACATACAAAACATGTTTATTCTGGAGCTACTATTGAAACTAGCTGGGCCATTTCTATGAGTGAACCCAGTATAATCAAAATGAAGCATTCTTGTCTTCATTAAATGATCTATTTGATTCCTCATTACTGGCCACAATAACAGCACAGGATTAATATGCACTATTTTTAGCTGTTTTCTGCAAGCTGAAAAACATTAACTTTGCAGTCTGCATAATATTAACACCTCAAGGGAAGAGAGAGACTTGTGCCTTAACATGCACAATATCACAGTTTGCACTAAAGCTGGGCGGGTCCCATCTAGCAAATAATGCAAAGTATCTGGTACAGATCAAATCATTCCATTCCTTTCAATGTCAAGCAACCGAGGTGATTGACATCTTGGGATAATGGTTTTGATTGACAGTTTGAGGTGAAGATGTTGGTCAGGTCTGAATGGGAGCAGGGCATATGAATCTTTGTAGTCCCTTTGATGGACAGCTCTGTGGTCAGGAGATTCTGTTTGTGGGCTTATGGTAGGCTGCATGGGCTCAACTCAGCAATCAGCCAACTGAAACGGAGTTATATTGAACTTCATGCTCGCATTTTACCATTTTAAGAAATGAATAACCATGTTTCAAAAATCAATAATAAGTAGAGAGGCAGTGCAGGAAACATATCTTTTTTTATATTTGAGGAGAATAGTCAAGAATATAACTATTGTAAATATATCATTTGTACTTAATACTGGCTATTTGTTTAATGTGAAATAAATGTATATATTGGTTTATAGTATAAGGCACAGACTGATAGTGCACCTATTCATCCACCTACGAAACCTGAGAAAATCACGTGATGGCAGCTGACTATTCCAACGAGCCAGAGTACAGTGACAGTGGGCCCGAAATTGGTGGACATCTGCCTATGCACATTGCCGACATACCGTCTAAAATTGCCAAATTGATCACTTACCATTGACATAACGCCGACCGCCCTGGAAAAGGTGGTTTTAAGTCGATCTTTAGTCAGCGGTATGCAATTTAACTGTAAATGTTTTTTATCTCTCACCGCCCCCCACCCCCCCGGTCTCTCCCACGCCCCTGTCTCTTCCCCCTACTCCACAGCGATCTGTTCCCCCCACCCCAAGCAGCAATCTCCCCCTCAAGCAGCGATCCCCCTTCACAGGTATCTACCCCCCAATCAGCGATCTCCCCCCACAGTAGTGAGCCACACCCGCCCACCCCACCCCCCACATACCTGCACATCATTCTCAGGCCGGCAGTCTCTATGGATTCTGGTCGGTGTCTCTCGGGGGGCGGAGCTTCGCAGCAGCATGCGCGTACGCACAACTCAGGACCCGAAGATTCCCGCGTGAAAATGACTCACCGTCTGCACACTGCTGGCTGCACTCCGCTCCGCCCGCTGCACTCCGTTCGGCATACCGCCGAGAAAAAGTGACGAAAATCGCGTACACTCTGCCCCAGCGGTACCCGGTGGTATGAAATGACATACCACTGGCATACCACCGAGAAATGGGCAGATGACCAATTTCACCCTCAATGTTTCTCTTTTTGATCTCTGGGTCTCTCTATATTTACTTAGATCCCCTTGCAGGAGTCAACATTGACACTGAAGTAGTACATCGAGCATAAAACCCCCAAAACTGCAACAGAAAGAAAGACACCAATGCAGACAAGATATTACACACGCGCTATGATTACATTCACATTGGCTAGATTTCCTTTCATTGACTATGGGCCAAACTTTCCGATCATTTTCGGCGGGTTCTCAGCGATTTTTTTCGGCGGTACAGCTGTTTTACCACCCGGCGAAAGTTTCCCCTTTTATTTTTTTAATGATATTGCCCAAATCTGAAAATGCCCGCTGGAACCAAACCGCCGACATGCACTGCCGAGAAAATCGCCAGGGCATAATTTTGGTCTCAACGGAAGCCGGTCCAGATTGCCGAGGGAACAGCCCTGTGAAAGTTGCTTAAACAGGGCGGTAGGTGAGTACTCTGCAAAGAAAGGGAAGTTAAAGGTTGTTTATTTTAAAATGGTGATTAGGTGTAAAACTGTCTCGGGAATGCTTTTTAACTTTTTATAGCGAACATTTTTTAAAGCTTTCCCCCCTCCCTAGGCCCAACCGCAGCCTCGGACTAAATTTTTGTACTTACTGTCCATTCCGGTAACGACCGCCAATTTGGCTAACTTTGCACTTACCTGCCGAGAATGAGTGTGCAACGCCCATTTTTTCGCTGGGCGATCAGTTCTACTTACCTTTATCCTCAAAATGGAAATTCTCGCCCCTTTTTTTCACCGAGCATTAGCGATTCTTCTCAGCGGGCAATCGGGCATTATGGAAAGTCTAGCCCTAAATGTTTTAAAAAACGCCCATTTTACTTAGCTTCTCTGTAACCGCCGAGAAAACCACCGAGAATAATGGTGAAAGATCCATTTTCTCGCCGGGAGATTAGTCTTAATTGGTTTTAACTTAAAAGTGGAAATTTTCGCCAGCATTACTTACCAAACGTTAGCATTTTTTCTAGGCGGGCAATTGAGCGTTGAGGGTCTCTCGGGAAAGTCTAGCCCGATGACTTTGTTCGAGTGGAGTAAAATAGAATCGGCCTTTTGGCTAAGATCATGCGTAACTGACCTGACAGGGGAGTAACCACCATAACCCCAAGGTGGTTCTCCCTTGATCAGGAAGGTATATGCTTGCTTTTTTGGAAATAGGAGGTGGGTGGGTGGCTTGACCCATCCACCTCCACGGAGGTGTGTGGGGGACCTGACCCATCCACCTCCATGGCACGAACCTGGTATTGCAGTACTTCCAGGAACGGTGCAGTGGCTCTAGGCCTTTTGGCTAAGAGCATTGGCGCAGAGTGATCCTTGAATGGGCCCAAGGTGACCTCTGGCGTTTGTGATTTGACAAAGAATTGGAACGATTGGCTACGAATTTCAAAAAAAAAAATAGAATCGCTTCTCGGCCTTTTGGCTAAGATCATGCGTAACTGACCTGACAGGGGAGTAACCATGACCCCAAAGTGGTTCTCCCTGGATCAGGAAGGTGGTTCTCCTATGCTTTTTGGAAATAGGAGGTGGGTGGAGTGGCTTGACCCATCCACCTCCACGGAGGTGTGTGGGGGGCCTGACCCATCCACCTCCTTGGCACGAACCTGGTATTGCAGTACTTCCAGGAATGGTGCAGTGGCTCTAGGCCTTTTGGCTAAGAGCATTGGCGCAGAGTGATCCTTGATGTGTGCAAGGTGACCTCTGGCGTTTGTGATTTGACAAAGAATTGGAAAGATTGGCTACGAATTTAAAAAATAAATAAATAAATAAATAAATAAACCTTTGATAGGAGGTGGGTGGGGTGGCTTGACCCATCCACCTCCACGGAGGTGTGTAGGGTTGCTGACCCATCCACCTCCATGGCACGAACCTGGTATTGCAGTACTTCCAGGAACGGTGCAGTGGCTCTAGGCCTTTTGGCTAAGAGCATTAGCGCAGGGTGATCCTTGATGTGTGCAAGGTGACCTCTGGCGTTTGTGATCTGACAAAGAAGTGGAAAGATTGGCTACGAAAAAAAAATAAATAAATAAACCTTTGATTGACCAAACAAGGTGATAGACTGTGCAGCTGATAGACTGTCTTTTTTGTGTTGGTGTTCAAACTATTGTCATAACCTTCATTGGAATCTGCTCAACTTAGCTCTGTTGAGGTGGCTCTTTTGATGTAGAGTATTTCACTCATTGTTCTGTTTCTTACAGTTTCCTGTTCTGGTGGTGATTTATGATGTTATCGCACAGTTTCTGATG
The DNA here is from genome assembly GCF_044704955.1 of Pristiophorus japonicus. Classification (NCBI taxonomy): domain Eukaryota; kingdom Metazoa; phylum Chordata; class Chondrichthyes; family Pristiophoridae; genus Pristiophorus; species Pristiophorus japonicus. The sequence goes on along the minus strand of NC_091982.1, from coordinate 112,567,684 downwards.
TTGACAGCTTTAATTATTGTTTGCTCTTTCACTTGTTTTGACTGTGGTCTCAATATTACAGTATTAATTCATTTTTAAATATTTACCAGACTTATTGTAATATAAGGTTTGGATATTGACATTTCCCCATTTGTCCCATTTTCCTATTAATCTTTCAGAGTTTAAATCTTCTAATCTCTTGAGTTTTGGACATTGTAAACATACTGACTGCGCGGGTGGGGAAATCATTTCATAATTTCACCTTTGCATTTTGTACCTTGACCATAAATCATGTTAGGGGACAACTTCTCCTTGTGTTTTAAGATCAAACTTTTGCCTCTCTTACAGATGTTTCATTTTTCCAGAATTCCGGTGCTGAGATGTGAGGGAAAAAGGATCTATCTACAGATTTCTTATCCTTCATTCTGGGAATTTCCAATATTGCTTTCCAACCTTGTGAATCACATTATTCAGTAGGAATGTGGAGTGTGCATTCATTACCATCTACTAAATAGCTTCTAGTACATCCTGATGTACAACAACAGCAGCAACTTGTATTTATATAGTGCCTTTAATGTAGTAAAACATCCCAAGGAGTATTATAAGACAAAAAAAATTGACATTGAGCTCCATAAGGAGAAATGAGGGCAGGCGACCAAAAGCTTGGTCAAAGAGGTTGGTTTTAAGGAGAGTCTTAAAGGAGGAAGGAGAGGTAGAGAGGCGGAGAGGTTTAGGCAGGGAGTTCCAGAGGTTAGGGCCTAGGCAACAGAAGGCACGGCCGCCAATGGTTGAGCGATTATAATCAGGGATGCTCAAGAGGGCAGAATTAGAGGAGTGCAGGTATCTCAGGGGGTTGTGGGGCTGGAGGAGATTACAGAGATAGTGAGGGGTGAGACCATGGAGGGATTTGAAAATAAGGATGAGAATTTTGAAATCGAAGCGTTGCTTAACCGGAAGCCAATGTAGGTCAGTGAGCAGAGGGGTGATGGCTGAGTGGGACTTGGTGCTAGTTAGGACACGGGCAGCTGAGTTTTGGATGACCTCAAGAATGTGGGAGGCCAGCCAGGAGTGCTTTGGAATAGTCAAGTCTAAAGGTAACAAAGGCATGGATGAGAGTTGCAGTAGCAGATGAGCTGAGGCAAGGGCGGAGATGGGCGATGTTACGAAGGTGGAAATAGGTGGTTTTAGTGATGCCGCGGATATGTGGTCTCCTCCAGCCCCACAACCCCCTGAGATACCTGCGCTCCTCTAATTCTGCCCTCCTGAGCATCCCTGACGCTCAACCATAGGTGGCTGTGCCTTCTGTTGCCTGGGCCCCAAGCTCTGGAATTTCCTTCCTAAACTTCTCCGCCTCACTACCTCTCCTTCCTCCTTTATGACGCTCCTTAAAAACTATCTCTTTGAACAAGCTTTTGGTCGCCTGCCCTCATTTATCCTTATGTGGCTCGATGTCAATTTTTTTTGTCTTATAACACTCCTTGGGACGATTTACTACATTAAAGGCGCTATATAAATACAAGTTGCTGTTGTTGTACTTCAGGATGTACTAGAAGCTATTTAGAAGTAGATGGTAATGAATGCACACTCCACATTCCTACTGAATAATGTGATTCACAAGGCTTGGAAAGCAATACTGGAAATTCCCAGAATGAAGGATAAGAAATCTGTAGCTAGATCCTTTTACCCACACATCTCAGTACCACAATATGACACCAAGGTTGCAAACAGTGTGGTTCAACCTCAGACAGATGATGAGGAGACGAATGAAGTCAATGGCTAGGGAACAGAGTTGTGCTGGGGACTGAAAACAATGGCTCTGGTCTTCCCAACAATCAACTGGAGAAAATTTCTGCTCATCCAGAACTGGATGTCGAACAAGCAGTCTGACAATTTAGTGACCGTGGAAGGGTCGAGAGAGAAGTGATTGTGAGGTAGAGCTGGGTGTCATCAACGTACATGTGGAAACTGACACTGTATTTTCGGATTTGTCGCCAAGGGGCAACATGTTGTTGAGAAATAGGAGGAGACCAAGAATAGATCCTTGGGGGACACCAGAGGTAACGATTTGGGAGTGGGAAGAGAAGCTGTTGCAGGTGATTCTCTGGCTACGATTAGATAGATAAGAATGGAACCAGGCGAGTGCTGTCCCATCCAGCTGGACGATGGTGGAGAGGCATTGGAGGACGATGGAGTGTTCAACCATGTCAAAGGCTGCAGATAAGTCGAGAAGTACAAGGAGGGATAGTTTTCCATTGTCACAGTCACAAAGGATATAATTTGTGACTTTGATGAGAGCTGTTTCAGTACTGTGGTAGGGACGGAAACCTGATTGGAGAGATTCAAACATGGAGCTGCGAGAAAGATGGGCATGGATTTGGGATGCGACAACACGTTCAAGGACTTTGGAGAGGTAAGTGAGGTTGGTTTTTAAGATGGTGGTCTGCAAGAACGGAGGGGTCAAGGGTTGTTTTTTTGAGGAGAGGGGTGATAACAGCAAATTTGAGGGAGATAATACCTGAGGAAAGAGAACCATTAAAAATGTCAGCTAACATGTGAGCCAGAAAAGGAAGTTGGGTTGTCAGCAGTTTGGTAGGAGTAGGGTCGAAGAAGCAGGAAGTGGGTCTCATGGACAAGATGAGCTCAGAGAGGTCATGAGGCGCGATTGAAGAGAAACTAGAGAAAGATGTGAGTTCAGGGCTAGAACAGGGGAAACTTAGAGGAAATGTGGCCCTGTGGGTTAGGGGAAGGAAGGGAAGTGGCAGAGGCAGCTGATCGGATGGTCTCAATCTTAGAGACAAAGAAGTCCATGAGCTCCTCACATATGTTGACAGAGGTGAGGGTGGTTCAAGAAGATGGTTAGCAGTGTAGCATAGAAGCCGGGATTTATTGTTGCATTCTAGAATGATTCTGGAATAGTGAGCAACTTTGGCAGATGAGAGCAGGACCCGATAATGCTTTATGTGTTCCAGGTGAGAAGCTTTCAACTGCTCTGTCCAAAAGTGTCCTACATTCCTCATTAAGGTTTGGTTCAGTGAGTATCATTTGATCTGCGATACCTCGTTCTAGTAGGCATTAAGTAGGCATTTAATTTCTGAGCTTTGACTATACGTGGAGCTATTCTACTTGAGTGTAGATGACATCACAGCCAAGCCTAATAGTGTCCTCACCCGACATCCAAGCGATCAGGAGCAAGTGACGTTCCCTCCTCCTTAAAATGGGACATTGGCACTAAATTTTTGCATGTAAACTGAGATCAGCTAACTTGTCGCAGAGCAGAAATTGAACCCAATTCTTTCCTAGTTTCTATGGCTCAGCTGCTAATTGGTTATTTTACATTGTGAGGACCTGCTAGAAAGTCTTGGGTCAAAGGGGTTTGGTATCTGTATTGTTTGAATGAGAACACTGGGTTGTCTGATACTTATTTTGTCTAGACAAGCCTCCCATTCAAAAATGGCTCTGCATATGAAAACCGATACTATAAGCAGACCAATTAATTGCTCCACCTCTCTATAAATAGATTGTTTTGTACCCGTCAGGAAACAAACAGACATTACCAATCTTGAGTCAGCTAATCAAAATGTAATCAACAGCTTGGGTTACCCCGAAGTCATTATGCTTCAGCAGGGCAGAAGTTGGAAATAACATATAATCATATGTATTATAGCTGCAATATCACATTGGATTTAGAAGCTATTCGGGCCAGTGTGCCTGTATTAGCCCTTGAAATGGAGCTAACCACTCGAATCTTAGCTCTCTGTCTTGTTCTTGTATCTTTCTTGTCAGCTGTGGCTCAGTGGGTAGCATACTCACCTCTGAGTCAGAAGGGTGTGGGTTCAAGTCCCATTCCAGGAACTTGAGCACATAAATCTAGGCTGACACATTCAGCCCCATAAGCCTGGCCTGCCATTTAATCAGATCATGGCTCATCGGTAGCTCAGATCTAATTAACTGCCTTTGATTCACACTCCTCAATGCCTTTACCTAACAGGGGTGACTGCAAGGGCTTGAAGGAGGTTCTTAAAGAGGGAGAGAGGGAAGGTTCAGGAGGGAGTGCAAGTGGCTGAAAACTTTTCCATCAATGGCAGGGTGAAAGAAGGGAGAATGCGTAAAACATCAGTCAGAACAGGGCGCTTAAGGGGGAATGTAGAGCTGGAGGAGATTTCAGGGATGGGGTGGGGGAAAGAATGGAGCGTTTTAAAATCTGATTTTAAAATGACATATATTGGGGAAGGGGAAATGTAGATCATCAAGAAGAGAAGTGACGAACGGGCGGGACTTAACACAGGATAGGATGCATGCAGCCATGTTTTGGACAAGATGGTGTTTATGTGATGGCAGGGGGGACGGTGGAAGATGGGAGGCCACTGAGGAAAGCTAAAACAGAAAATGCTGGAAATATTCAGCAGTTCAGGCAACCTTTGCGAAGAAAGCAGAGAAGTTAACGTTTCAGGTACGGTCCCATTTGTACACGGATGTGGAGTACTATCTGAGCTTGGGGGGTGACAGAGAAGTTTTGAGATAGATGTCGAGGTGGTAAGAAGAGAATTTTGTTCACCAGTCGCTCCAGATTGGTAACACAATGCAATCACAAGACGCTTAACTTATGCTTCCAGCGCACAGAAGCAGACAAAACCAAATGAATTAAAATGAAACAAGAGAAAGAAAAAAATTATGTTTATTTACAAAAAATAGGAACTAAGACTGTGCAATCTCACCCAGTGAGTTTGAAGTTCAGTTTCTCTGCTAGAATGTGCCGCGATTATTCTCATGTACACACTGACTGCAGCGTGCTGGGTGTGGAGAGGAGTTCCTCTGTTTATATTTGCAGCAAAACCATAAACATGTTCTTTGTACACATTTGTCTAATTTCTCTACAAATAACTGAGAGGGAATCTCCCCGTGCCTTCATCAATAAGCCAATGACCTGGGCTGTCAGCTGGCTTTACAATTTGTTTCCTCTCCAAGCTCAACTCTAAAACCTTCCAACTGTGAACTTCAGAGTGACTGAAACATTCAGAATAGCTTTCTGAGAAGTATGGTGAGCCAGAACTTGTAGCCTTTTAATTATGTGAGAAGTGTTAATTTCTACCAATCAACTTCTTTGCACAGCAAATTAACTGCTGCAAGTGCAGAGTCTCATTCCTTCAGGTATTAATTGATGGAGATTTTAAACATGCCAAATTTAAAATTACATTTTTTTTAAACATTTCCATTCTGTCTCTATTTTTCTTTCTCTTGATTAAATCTTTCTTTCCTTCTATTTATTTATCTTTCTGTACCTGATTCGACATTGAATTCACCCACTCTAATACACCCTTCTTCTCAATTCTTCTGCTGTTAATTTAACAACCCTTCAATCTGATTGGTTAAGGAGATACACAATTGTTTTCCCTGTTCTCTCATCTCCTAGACGCCCGATTTTGCTTGCTGTGACGTTATCAGCTCAAACTTTCAGAAACTTGTTATGCAAAGAATGTCCAAGGCCAAGTCTGACTAATGGCAGATGTTGTTAGATGCCCTGTTTAAGATGCAATGTATGTTAGTCATATCTCTTTAAAATTTAAGGATATTTTCATTTGGTTTAATCGTGTCCTGAGCTAGCAGCCTGGAGCCAACTTGGCGATATTCTTTTACTTTCAGTTCATGCAGCCAAGGAAGCAAAGAGGACTGCCACTTGTTTCGCTGGTGTAAAAATACAGGGAGGCCAGGCTAGTTGGAAGTCAGCCAGCATTCCATGTTTTTGCAACAGGACGTGGTGGTAACCATGGCAAGAGCTGATGACATCAGTACTGGCTCAGACCAGATGACAGATATATAAAAATGACTTTCAGAAAATCTTTCACAGATGCTGAAACCTCACTGTTATGAAGGAATGGATCACCTAAACATACTGTGTGAAACATGTTCTCAACAACAGAAAGTGTAAGTGCTTATAGCTTTCTCTTTCCATTAGCATTGTGTTAGCTCTGATGTTTCAGTTTGTCTCAACACCTTCTAAGTCTAGAATTTGTTTTGCAATAGTTTTAAATGAAATAACATTGTATTATGTTTTAATCGCAGAAAATTCAAAGCTATTTTGGCAACAGCCCAAAGTGGCTTATATCCATCATCAGCTCACTGAAGTTCTTAAAGTGAAGACTGATCTCTAATGTACTGGAATTTGCTGTCAGCTAGTGAAGTACTCTGAATGATACAGAAAAGCACTTATGCTTTTGTTATGGTGGTGTTTGGAAGGCATCTCAGCAAAACTTCAGTATATCTGTAAGAGAGAGTGAATGTGTGCATGTATGAATGTAAGTGAGTGTGTGAAAGAGTGTGAGAATGTGTGTGAGAGAGATTGTGTGTGAGAGATTGTGTGAGTGAGTATATGAGTGTAGTACGTGTGAGAGTTTGAGAGTGAGTGAGTGGATGTGTGTGAGAACGAGTGTGTGTGTGTGTGTGTGTGTGAGCGAGAGAGAGAGAAAGCACAGGTTGGTCTAGAACTGAGATAAATATACAGCTTCAACTCACGGGCAGTAACATACCACATTCTCACAACAGAGTAGCATTCCTGCACCAAGTGTGGGAAACAGTGCTCATTCATTTTGCTGACACAAGACACAAATGTTGGGGAATTTATTTAAGGCTGGTAATATTCAAAGAAACCATTACAGTGTAAAATTATCCCAATGGTTTGCTTCAATGCCATTAGTGTTTGTAAAGCTTTTTCAGCTGATGGCTTCAGCACTCGTTCAAATAAATAGGAAAGTGCACATTAGGGAAAGTCTGGTTTCGAAGGTCATAGTAACAGTGCGCGACCAGCGTTCGCGGTAATTACCCTTATGAAACTGACCGCAACTTCAGGATGTAGCGCATGTGCATCTTAACACGGAAATCCTGACGCTGCGGTCAGTCATTCACTGCTCTGATACTGGCTGAGCTGTGGACCCCCCCTCCCACGCCCCCTCCCCACCCCCCTGCCCCGCCACCCCCCCTCCATAGCTGGTAATCAGTAAAACTGACAAAATCTTTGGCTCTTCCGCGGCAATATCGCTGTTAAATACCCTGTTAAAAGTTAGTCCCTTTTGGATTAGGTGTAACTGCGGTTCTAACAACATATTGACTGCTAAACAACTGTCAAACAAGTGTCAACTGTGGCTCGGTCAGAAGGTTGTGGGTTCAAATACCACTCCAGGGACATGAGCACAAATAAATCTAAGGCTAACACTCCAGTGTGTGCTGAGGGAGCGTTGCACTGTCGGAGGTGCCATCTTTTGGATGAGATGTTAATCTGAGGTCCCGTCTGCTCTCTCAGGTGGATGTAAGAGATCCCACGGCACTATTTCGAAGAAGATCAGGGGAGTTATCCCCGATATCCTGGTCAATATTTATTCCTCAATCAACATAACACAAAATAACAGATTATCTGGTCATTACCACATTGCTGTTTGTGGGAACTTACTTGTGTGCAAATTGGCGGCCGCGTTTCCCACATTACAACAGTGACTACATAGAAACATAGAAACATAGAAAATAGGTGCAGGAGCAAGCCATTCAGCCCTTCTAGCCTGCACCGCCATTCAATGAGTTCATGGCTGAACATGAAACTTCAGTACCCCCTTCCTGCTTTCTCGCCATACCCCTTGATCCTCCGAGTAGTAAGGACTTCATCTAACTCCCTTTTGAATATATTTAGTGAATTGGCCCCAACCACTTTCTGTGGCAGAGAATTCCACAGGTTCACTACTCTCTGGGTGAAGAAGTCCCTCCTCATCTCGGTCCTAAATGGCTTACCCCTTATCCTTAGACTGTGACCCCTGGTTCTGGACTTCCCCAACATTGGGAACATTCTTCCTGCATCTAACCTGTCGAAACCCGTCAGAATTTTAAACGTTTCTATGAAGTCCCCTCTCATTCTTCTGAACTCCAGTGAATACAAGCCCAGTTGATCCAGTCTTTCTTGATAGGTCAGTCCCACCATCCCGGGAATCAGTCTGGTGAATCTTCGCTGCACTCCCTCAATAGCAAGAATGTCCTTCCTCAAGTTAGGAGACCAAAACTGTACACAATACTCCAGGTGTGGCCTCACCAATGCCCTGTACAACTGTAGCAACACCTCCTTGCCCCTGTACTCAAATCCCCTCGCTATGAAGGCCAACATGCCATTTGCTTTCTTAACTGCCTGCTGTACCTGCATGCCAACCTTCAATGACTGATGTACCATGACACCCAGGTCTCGTTGCACCTTCCCTTTTCCTAATCTGTCACCATTCAGATAATAGTCTGTCTCTCTGTTTTTACCACCAAAGTGGATAACCTCACATTTATCCACATTATACTTCATCTGCCATGCATTTGCCCACTCACCTAACCTATCCAAGTCACTCTGCAGCCTCATAGCATCCTCCTCGCAGCTCACACTGCCACCCAACTTAGTGTTATCCGCAAATTTGGAGATACTACATTTAATCCCCTCGTCTAAATCATTAATGTACAGTGTAAACAGCTGGGGCCCCAGCACAGAACATTGTGGTACCCCACTAGTCACTGCCTGCCATTCTGAAAAGTACCCATTTACTCCTACTCTTTGCTTCCTGTCTGACAACCAGTTCTCAATCCACGTCAGCACACTACCCCCAATCCCATGTGCTTTAACTTTGCACATTAATCTCTTGTGTGGGACCTTGTCGAAAGCCTTCTGAAAGTCCAAATATACCACATCAACTGGTTCTCCTTTGTCCACTTTACTGGAAACATCCTCAAAAAATTCCAGAAGATTTGTCAAGCATGATTTCCCCTTCACAAATCCATGCTGACTTGGACCTATCATGTCACCATTTTCCAAATGCACTGCTATGACATCCTTAATAATTGATTCCATCATTTTACCCACTACTGAGGTCAGGCTGACCGGTCTATAATTCCCTGTTTTCTCTCTCCCTCCTTTTTTAAAAAGTGGGGTTACATTGGCTACCCTCCACTCGATAGGAACTGATCCAGAGTCAATGGAATGTTGGAAAATGACTGTCAATGCATCCGCTATTTCCAAGGCCACCTCCTTAAGTACTCTGGGATGCAGTCCATCAGGCCCTGGGGATTTATCGGCCTTCAATCCCATCAATTTCCCCAACACAATTTCCCGACTAATAAAGATTTCCCTGAGTTCCTCCTACTTACTAGACCCTCTGACCCCTTTTATATCCGGAAGGTTGTTTGTGTCCTCCTTAGTGAATACTGAACCAAAGTACTTGTTCAATTGGTCCGCCATTTCTTTGTTCCCCGTTATGACTTCCCCTGATTCTGACTGCAGGGGACCTACGTTTGTCTTTACTAACCTTTTTCTCTTTACATATCTATAGAAACTTTTGAAATCCGCCTTAATGTTCCCTGCAAGCTTCTTCTCGTACTCCATTTTCCATGCCCTAATCAAACCCTTTGTCCACCTCTGCTGAGTTCTAAATTTCTCTCAGTCCCCAGGTACGCTGCTATTTCTGGCCAATTTGTATGCCACTTCCTTGGCTTTAATACTATCCCTGATTTCCCTAGATAGCCACGGTTGTGCCACCTTCCCTTTTTTATTTTTACGCCAGACAGGAATGTACAATTGTTGTAATTCATCCATGCGGTCTCTAAATGTCTGCCATTGCCCATCCACAGTCAACCCCTTAAGTATCATTCGCCAATCTATCCTAGCCAATTCACGCCTCATACCTTCAAAGTTACCCTTCTTTAAGTTCTGGACCATGGTCTCTGAATTAACTGTATCATTCTCCATCCCAATGCAGAATTCCACCATATTATGGTCACTCTTCCCCGAGGGGCCTCGCACAATGAGATTGCTAATTAGTCCTCTCTCATTACACAACACCCAGTCTAAGATGGCCTCCCCCCAGTTGGTTCCTCGACATATTGGTCTAGAAAACCATCCCTTATGCACTCCAGGAAATCCTCCTCCACCGTATTGCTTCCAGTTTGGCTAGCCCAATCTATGTGCATATTAAAGTCACCCATTATAAATGCTGCACCTTTATTGCATGCACCCCTAATTTCCTGTTTGATGCCCTCCCCAACATCACTACGACTGTTTGGAGGTCTGTACACAACTCCCACTAACGTTTTTTGCCCTTTGGTGTTCTGCAGCTCTACCCATATAGATTCCACATCATCCAAGCTAATGTCTTTCCTGACTACTGCATTAATCTCCTCTTTAACCAGCAATGCTACCCCACCTCCTTTTCCTTTTATTCTATCCTTCCTGAATGTTGAATACCCAGCCCTGATCATCCTGGAGCCACGTCTCCGTAATCCCAATCACATCATATTTGTTAACATCTATTTGCACAGTTAATTCATCCACCTTATTGCGGATACTCCTTGCATTAAGACACAAAGCCTTCAGGCTTGTTTTTTTAACACCCTTTGTCCTTTTAGAATTTTGCTGTCCAGTGGCCCTTTTTGTTCTTTGCCTTGAGTTTCTCTCCTTCATTGGCTGTAAAATGCTTTGGGATGTCCGGTGGTGGTGAAAGGTACTATATAAATCCAAGTTGTCCTTTTTTTATGGTCTCGAAAAACTCATTTGGTTTTGGTGAAATGTCAAATTGATCCATTTTAATAAAAGTTAAAGTTTTTAAGAAACCTACAAAAATTTTTTTTTGCAAGTTTGTTCATCTTTATGTCCAGTTTGTCTTTTCCCCAGTGAGAGCCCCAATTTTCCTATAACATTTTTATAAAGCTAGAATCAAAGGTGCTTACTCACTTCCTGGTTCGCGGTCTGTGAGAATTCCGTATTGTGATTGGCTGCTCAGATAGCTTGTTGATGTCACAGCAGTTCATGTTAGGCATTCACCGTTAACCTACGCTGATTTCAACTACACCTCAGAAAAGGCAAACTTCTCGCCACAGAGGTCAAAATCTTTGTGGGAAGCTTACATCAGGCCAACGGCGAACGCCTTTGCTTCACCGCTGACCACAAATTGCGGGCCAATAGTATTCTGTTTATATCTTCTCGTCAGCTTATTAACTCTGTAATTTTATCTGTAAATGTCACTTGTGCAATTATACATTGGCTTATCCATACACTGTGCCATAGATCCTCCACACACACACGCACGCACACACACACTCACTCACTCAGACACATAGTCACACAGACACACACTCACACACACACAAATAATTTAGCTCTTCACATCCTGTTATAAGTTGGGATAGGGTAGGTTGCATAATCATCTGCTGCTTTAAGGAGGACACTACTGGTGTCAGTGCTTGGTTAGGAGTTGGTGCAATTGAAGCTGACAGACTGGAATTGTTAGCATCACATGCATGATGACACTTGCATATAGGCATCCAGCCCACATAGCCCGAAATGTAGTGATATTGATTTGGAGCACCAGTCAGATGTTACACCCAAGAAAGCCAGGCATTTTAATCATTACATTACTGGGCAAATAATAAGCCACATCTCTTTCCTCAATAACTGTATCCATCTCTGACTTAATCCACATGGATTCCAACTGAAATTCTACCCTTCATGTATTGTATCCACCCAGGATTACAGATGTCTCCGAGATATTCAGCGTTCCTCCAACCACTGCTCTCGCCATATCCTGGGATCCACACTCAACGCTATGCACCGTCACATGCACACTCTCACCCTCTCTCTTCAGCAGCACCGACTCACTCTGTCTCAGAGCTGTCCTGGTCCGCATTTCATCCTTCGCCTCATCTGGCACTTTAACCAAAAACTTTTTCCTTCCTTTCAGGTGTCAAGGATCATAAACATCAACAACTCTTGGACACCAACGCCCCTCCGGAACCTTCTTCCCCCACACTTCCCTTTGATCCCATCCCTTCTTCCAATCTCACCCCTTCCGTGTTTTCACTATCCCCTTTTACCTTCGCCTCTCTGACCATGAACGATCAGTCCTCAACAAAGGCCTGAGCTTCATCCTCTTACCTCAATGAATTTCAAACTCGGCACGATGCTGAGCTCTTTTTCCACTGCCTTCGCCTCCGTGCCCACTTCTTCAGCCAGAAGCCTTCCCCCCCCCGCACAGCCGACCCTTTTGCCCGCTTTCAGAATTCTCACTCTACCTGGACCCCTCCCTCTGGCCTTTGCCCTCTCTAGACCTCTTCATTGCAAACTGCAGCTGGAACATCGGCCATCTCAATTTCTCTGCTCCCCTCACTCACTCCAACCTACCTCCCTCTGAACTTGCAGCCCTCCGCTCGCTCAGATCCAACCCCAACCTTGTCATCAAACCTGCTGACAAGGGTAGCACTGTTGTTGGCTGGCAAACCGACCTCTACCTTATAGAGGCTGATCGCCAACTCTCTAACACCTCCTCCTACCTCCCCCTGGACCATGACCCCACCACCAAACATCAAACCATAATTTCCCAGACCATCACTGACCTCATCTCCTCTGGAGATCTTCCTTCCACGACCACCAACCTCATAGTTCCCCAAACCCGCACAGCCCACTTCTACCTTCTTCCCAAGATCCGCAAACAGGGCTGCCCCGGTAGACCCATCATTTCAGCCTGTTCTTGCCCCATGGAACTTATTTCTATTTTTTCTCCCCTTGTCCACTCTCTTCCCACCTACATCTGTTACTCCTCCGATGCCCTCCGTCACTTTAACAGTTTCCAATTTCCCAGCCCCAACCGTCTCCTTTTCACCATGGAGGTCCAATCCCTCTACACTTCCATCCACCACCAGGATGGCCTGAGGGCACTCCATTTCTTCCTTGAGCAGAGGCCCAACCAGCCTCCATGTTCAACGGATCATCCGCCGCCATTTTGCCACCTCCAGCATGATCCCACCACCAATCACATTTTCTCCTCCCCTCCCCTTTCAGCATTCCAAAGCGACCGCTCCCTCCATGACACCCTGGTCCATTCTGCAGTCACTCCCAGCACCCTCTACCGTTCCCACTGCACCTTCCTGTGCAGGAGATGCAACACCTGCCCTTTTACCTCCTCCCTTCCCACTATCCAGGGCCCCAAATACTCCTTCCAGGTGAAACAGTGATTTACTTGTACTTCTTCAATTTAGTATACTGTATTCACTGCTCACGATGTGGTCTCCTCTACACTGTGGAGCACCTTCGTTCAGTCCGCAAGTATGACCCTAAGCTTCCGGCCGCCTGTCACTTTAATTCTCCACTCCATTTCCACTGTGACACCTCCATCCTCGGTCTCCTACACTGTTCCAATGAAGCTCAACGCAAGCTTGAGGAACAGCACCTCATCTTTCGTTTAGGCACTTTATAGCTTTCTGGACTCAACATTGAGTTCAACAATTTCAGAGCGTAACCACTGCCACTCTTTGGCCTCCTCCACCCCCCACCCCCCTCTCCCACCAGGCTTGTTTCTTTTTTTCTCCTTGTCCCAATGGCAGCTGGTCATTATCCTGCCATTCACACCCTATATCGACTAATGTTTTTCTAACTCCCGGCATTACCATTTCAATTAGGCCCATCATCCCTTTTGTCTCTCTAATCTCTCCTGTTTTCCACTCTATCACAGACCTTCCCTTTTGTTCTTTCTTCCACTCCCCCTTTCAGTGCTTGTGAAGAATCTGTTCTTTTCAAACACTCTACAGTTCTGACGAAGGGACATTAACTCTGTTTCTCTCTCCACAGATGCTGCCTGACCTGCTGAGATTTCCAGCATTTCCTGTTTTTATTCCAGATAAAAACCACCATGGGAGTGAATTTCCTTGGGACAGCTCCCTCTCCATGGCCGCATCTTCAGCTGAATTTAAGCGCAAACCCCATCGAAGCGTGTAAACGGGGTTTCGTCCAATGTTACGGGAGCAGAGAGGGAGAAGCCCCAGTCTGATTTCAATTCAAACATGCTTATTTTGTTTAATAAACGAAACATAATTCGGGTCTTTCGGGCCTCCCGTTAGTGACCCCAGGGGGTGCTAACATGGCACAAATGACTTTGCAACTGAGCACGGTGCCGCTAACAACTCCCGCTAAATTCGGCGGGAGTTAAGCGGCGGCGGTAACCCATAGCGCCCGCTCTGCTGTGCCGGCGATGCTGATATCATCAGTGTGCTCAGCGTATCGTTTGAGCCCCAGTCCCTAAATTGGGCATCGCCCCATGAAGCTACGCCGAGCGATGACAGCGACAGCTTCAGGGGACGTATACCGGGCGGCCGGTCACTGGTGGGACGAAAGTTAAAGGGGAGATGGGCTGCTATTCTTGGGGAAAAAATGGCTGGTTTTCTTGTGCACCCCCTTTGCACCCCCTCGGCACTCAAGCAGTGTGCCGGGCTGACTGATCATGGCACGGAGTCCGAGCTGATCGCCTGGCACCCCTGCTATCCGCTGGTCCAGGGAGGACCCTTTCATTACTGCAGAGAATGCAGCTCGGACCCTTCTGCTAATTCAGGGAAGAGACCCTCCGCTGTGGCAGCATTATGCGGCCCAGTTCCTAGCGCTGCTGGGCCGTGCGCCCCACTCCCGAGGTGTATACCCCGCTACTGCCCCAGAAAGGAAGAGGAGCATTTGATTTAGCGCTCCATTTCCTTTCGGGGGCAGTAACCCAAATTTCTCACGAGAGGTGAGACTTATGCACCTGGCGCAAAGTTTCATGCTTCGCGAGTGTTAACGCCCCCAAATGGGGCGCACCCAGATTTTTATCCCTTTTTCTACTCTTCATATTCACTCGCTATCATCCTAGCGATTAATTAATTAATTGACTGCATTCTATTGGGCTTTGACTATAGGTATTCATTTTAATTAAATTACTTCAAATGGTTGGATAATTCAAATCTCTTAGCACTGTTTTTTCTTTCCTCACTTGCAGTAAAAAGTGGCATGAATAACTCTCCAATTACAGCTCCAAATAACATGCCTGTGTTTCTGGACTAGACTGACAAAATCAATGTGGGCATGGTCCCTTTAAGGAAACTGGCATCATCAAATAATGTCATCAAACCCGCTTCCTTTTAATTGGCCGGGATCCTTGCTGGGCGGGCTTAACAAGCCCAATCAGTGTAAAATCACTTCAACAGAGCGGGCTGCAGCTAGTAGATGCTTTGGACCTCGCTACAGACCCCAGCCGCACTGAACCCGCTATGATAGACCAAATCACGGCTTTAAAATGTGTTTCCCCCATTTGAAAGGCAGTTATGCAAGGGTCGTGAAAAGGGGGTTGAGTCTGTATTACCCAAGGACTCACAACGGGAAGTAAAAATAATTTTCAACCATTTCAGTCTGAATAATTACACGATTAACTCCATGTTTTTTCAGTAGGGGGGAGCATTTCTTACACATATACTGGAATGGCTTGATGTTTGTAACACTGAAATATTCATAAATAAGTTTGAATGCTTACATATTAGTTCAAGGCTGACAAGTGGATTGGAACTCTCTAGACACATTGTACAAACCTTTAGAATCAGCACGAGCTAAATAAAAAGCTTGAACTTCTCAGACTATGCACAGTAAGAAGTCTATAGATTATAGAAGTGTTCTGTTAGAACTCCCTCATGGCTTCATTCTTTACTGCTGGACAATGAATGTCCCTTAATGTCAAGTGATGGATATTAAACTTGAGTGGTTTATCTTCTGAACCCCAGGGTTGGAATCGATGTTCCCTGGTATTGTCTGAGACAAAAAAGAAAGACAGAAAAGAACATTTAATTCGTGCCCTTTACGACCTCATGACGTCCCAAAGCACATAGCGCATTACAACCAATGAATTACTTTCGATGTGTAGTCACTGTTGTGATGCAGGAAACGCAGCAGCCAAATTACAGGGGCCGAAATTCAGCCCCGCCCCAAACAGAGCGCACCTACTGTTTCTGAAAGTTTCTCTCTGCCCCAGGCCGGAGATAGCGGAGAAATTCACATCTTTGAATTTTTTGGGGGCTTGGGGTGGTGTTCCAGTCGGCTGCGGGGTGGAAGCTCCCTGGCAGTGGGTCTAGCGCTCCGACCAGTCATCAGTGCCACAACGTCCCTGCCCTTCAGTTAAAGGAGAGGGCCGCTGCGAACTCTGCAGCCACTTCAGTGGCAAACACTGGGCCACCAGGGAGGGTTTCGGCCGGGCCAGCAGCCTAGCACCCAAGAAGGGATGCCAGGCTGCCTGTTGGCAGCCCGACCAAACCCATGGCCATAATTGTCGGCCTGACCATGGCAGTCAGCTGACAAAAAAAAAAGATGGTGTCACCGGCAGCACCACCTCCCCTTTAAGGGCGGCTGTGCCACCAAGCCACAGAAAGGGTACCGATAGCAAAAGCTGTCAGTGGCACCGACCGGCAGTGGCGCTGCTCCCGTGGGGCAATTCCAGGAAAGGGGAAATTTCCGGGAAGGGGTCGCCACCGGTTGTTAGGGGTTGGCGCTTGCACGGTGTGGTGGGAAAACGGGCGGACAGTCCCCTACACCACTCCAAACCTGACAAAGGGCAATTAAAAAAAATGGCGGCCCTTCTTCGGGGACTTGGCGGCCATTCCGCCACAGGCCTTAAAGAAACAGGCAATTTCGGTCCCCTGGTCTCTTCATGAACTTTGAGAAATCTTATTTTGCACTAGCCCTGAAAAGCTGCTGCAAATTCTGTAATGTGGGGTGCTGTCATGAATGGGTCTTCACTTCAGCTTCTTCTGTCGAGCCTGCACAGCAACAGGGGATGTGATTTTCTTCGGAAAAATTGCTATCGAGCTTAGAGCTTGTAAAACGGTCATCATAAATCAAACGTCATTTTGTGAAGAAATTAACTGATTTTCTTTCTCACAGAACCTCTGTACGGCCAAAGGTTCCCCGGGACACAGATTACATGCCTGTCCTGAAAAGATACCTGGTTCTGAAATACATTCAGTACATGATCCTGCCTTCGACAAATGTTGTGGTGTTGGCTGCCGGAGCCTTTGGAACACTCTACGTCTCGATCTTGCTCTTGTCTCAGAGAGTGTCTAGGAAGTGCACTTCAGTCTTCATTTCTCATCTGGCAGCAGCAGATGCAATGCTGGTGCCTGCCATCTTGGTCGAGCTTTGTCACCAAGTCATTAATGTCAAACTCGCATCGGACGACTTCATCGGTGGCCTTATTCACAATTTCCTGACAGCAAATGCACACATCAGCTCTCTTGTCTTAAGCTGTATCAGCCTGGAAGCTTTTCTCATAACTCAGTTCCCCGTGCAGTCACGTTACATACGGACTGTAAGGCATGCTAGGACAACTTGCATGTTTATCTGGATTGCCGTCCTTGCTGAATGTGTTATTTTACAAACTGAATATGTCACCAGTTATGACATTGCTGCTTTAGGCTTTGAGATGGTATTATTCTCAGGGTTATTCCAGTATTTTCTGCTGTTAGCTCCTGTTGTTAGAGTACTGTTTGAGAATCTAGTCATCTGCTTCAGATTTGTTAATGTTTTCTTTTACTACAAAGTTTACATCACCAAGTCCTATTCTAGGCATTTCTCAAAAAGAATAGGCCCCTGTTCTTAACATGCAAGACTATCACGCTGTGTTAATTTAAAAGTTTGTAATTTATTCAGTATTTTATGTAGAAATGCAGCCAATGAAATATTTATAATTAAGTATTTATTACTTGATGAAATGCATCTGAAAATTAAATTGATGAAACCTGTGTCTGCAGATACTTTCTATAATCCATTCCCCAATGAATCAGCCTGGAAGGAATGTAAGCGAGATCTCGCCAACAGTGATTCAGAGCAGGCCTAACATTTAGAAGGCTGGTAGGATGAATTAGTGCTTCCAAGCATAAAAACAACGTCACTGTATTCCTACGTCTAGACCCAGCATGCCAAAAGGAGTATCACAAGTTTCTGACAGTCGTCAGTCTCACAAAAAGGAGTCACTTTGTTTTTAAATAAACTGAAGCAGAAGACTGGAGATTTTGCACACAGCTCTGCATTGTTCAAGCAGTTATTGCTGCACCTATCAGTCATAGTTGATTTAGGAATTTCCCTTCATTGTTGTAAAGTCCTGTCCCCTCAGTACAGATTCACACGAGGCATGTAGTGAAGTCAAGGTCACTCTGGACCTGCACCTTTATTTCACAGCTCTGGAATGCTGCACTTGCCTGAGACCTTCCCTTATATACCTGTCTCTTGCAAGTGCACCCCTTGTGGTAAGATATGCTGGTGGTTACAGGTCATATCTTATTACAGTCATGTATAGCATGTTAGGGTACAGTTATATATTATAATGTAAGATACATGACAATTGTGATGTTAAATAGGACACATTTGTTGATGCAATAAAATGTTAATATATGTATTCATATTAAACATGCCATGTACCTGGACAGACCATGAAATCTCATGGATCAGTTTCGCCCTCACATGGACTTTTAATCCTCTGCCAGCACTACATGTGCAGTGAATCCTCGCGGTTTATTGGTCTGTAGTTTGCGGTCTGCAGTGAAGCAAAGGCGATTGCTGCTGGCCCCGAAGTAAGCTTCCCACAAAGATCTCGAGATCGCTGTGGCGAGAAGTTTGGCTTGTCCGACGTGCAGTTGAAATCAACATAGCATAGTGGGAATCCCATAGTTTGAGCTGCTGTGCCGTCAAAATGCTGTCTATGCAGCCAATCACAACGCAGAATTCTCACCGACCGAGAACCAGGATGTGAGTAAGTTCCTTTGATTCTAACTTTAAAAAAATGTTATAGCGAGCACATGGAGAAAAGGTAAACCGGAAATAAATATCAACAAATGTTTTTTTTTAATTTTTTAACGTTTCGTAAAAATTTTTATTTTTATTAAAATCGATCAATTGAACACTCGACAAAATTTAAATTTGCTTTTCAGAGGCATAATGTTTGTTTAGCAGTCAATAGGCTGTTAAAACCCCAGTTACACCTAATTCAACAGGGTTTAACTTTTAATGGGATATTTTGGCAATGATATTACCGCGGAAAAGGTCAGGTTTTCGTCAGTTTCCCTGATTTCACTGATTACGCTGATTACCACTGTGTTTTGGCGGTGGGGAGCAGGGGATGGCACAAAGCAGCCAGTGTCAGAGTAGTGAATGACTGACCGCAACTTCAGGATTTTCACCTTATGATGTGCTTGCGCTACATCCTGAAGTTGCGGTCAGTTTCAATATTATGACTCTGAAAAGCTAATTTAAATTTTGTCGAGTGCTAAGTTGATCGATTTTAATAAAAATAAAAACAGCAAATGCATTGACTTGGGCTATATACAATCAAATCATGCCAGCAGGTGATAATTGGTCACACCACTTATTTCTGTAATAGATAAAGTTACCAAACAGGTTTATTCGCAGAGGGAATCACTAAGAGAAGGAAATAATTACAGGCCACTTGTTGAAGTCAGCTCAACTAAAACAGCATTTTTAAAGGAGTTCATGAAAAGGCTCAACAGACACAGATAGCTGACCTTCCTTTGGTTAGCTTTCTTTGCAGATCCCTAGCGTCTAGTCTTTCTCAGAATTCTCTTAAGTGTTATTACCTCTAAAGCTGTGCCTTGTCTCAGCTTATTGCAGCAAAATCAAAACTACAACTAATTGGCAGATCCGAAGTGTCCTGATTCCTATACCCACAACACCCATTGAAATACAGCTCGGCCTGTGAGAAATCAGTCCATGCGACAAAGGTAGCTTGCTTGAACAATGAACAGCAAACCTTATAATGCAAAAGCCTGTCAAGGAAAGGTTGAGTAGGTTGGGCCTCATTGGAATTCAGAAGAATGAGAGGTGATCTTATCGAAACGCATAAGATTATGAGGGGGCTTGACAAGGTGGATGCAGAGAGGATGTTTCCACTGATGGGGAGATTAGAACTAGAGGGCATGATCTTAGAATAAGGGGTCCCATTTAAAACTGAGATGAGGAGAAATTTCTTCTCTGAGGGTTGTGAATCTGTGGAATTCGCTGCTTCAGAGAGCTGTGGAAGCTGGGACTTTGAATAAATTTAAGACAGAAATAGACAGTTTCTTAAACGATAAGGGGTTATGGGGAGTGGGCGGGGAAGTGGAGCTGAGTCCAAGATCAGATCAGCCATGATCTTATTGAATGACGGAGCAGGCTCGAGAGGCCGGATGGCCTACTCCTGCTCCTATTTCATTATGTTCTTCTGTTCTTATACCAGAACGATCCTGAGTAATTTGCCAGGTGATGCACTGATACATTCAAGCCTGCAGTAGATAGCTTCGCAGGTTTAGTGATGTCAGTCACTTCATGATGAGTGATGTCCCACAAGGATCTGTGCTGAAGCCTCAACTATTCACTTTATTTATCAATCACTTAAGTAACACAATAAAGAGCCGTATATCCGGGTTTGCCGATGAAAAAGATTAGTGGCACATTAAGTAGCGTAGACGGGGGCATAAAATTACAAAGAGACATTGATAAATTAAGTAAGTGGATGAAACTGTGGCATTTGGATTTTAATTGTGAGGCCATCCATTTTGGACCAAAAGTCTACATGTCCGAGTAATATTTAAATGGTGAAAAGCTACAACCGTGGAGGTCCAAAGAGATTTAGGGGTCCATGTACACAGATCACTAACATGTAGTAGACAGGTACAAAAATAATTTAAAAGGCTAATGGAATGTTATCCTTTAAAGCTATGTAAGGGGAGCTTGGGGTGTGGGTTCGAATCCACACTCCCCTTGGGTTCTGTACGTGCGATTTATGAGGGTGGGTGGGTGAGTAATGAGGCACCAGACACAGTGGGTAAGAGTACAAAATGGTTAATGTTGTTTATTTAGAATAGCAAACACAAAGATAGAGGGCATAGGAAGGGGTCATAAAATGGCAGTGATGGCAAAATCTCATTCAACAACCCGAAAAATCTCGCAACAGGGAAGGGGAAAACAAGAGGTTAAAACATCCCACTCACACACAACCACACCTCCCACTCCCCCCTTCCTACCAATTCCTATCCTAAATTGAGTCTGTGAGGGGGTTTGGGCTGTACTCACAATCCTATCAACTCTGGGGTTCTGTAGCACTTATTTCAGCTCGGGGTCCCTCTGGGGTGGGTTTTATGTTGTTGTTCGGTTTTCCTCTTCGATGTTGCGTCGGTTTCTTCTATCTGCCTCTCGGTTATCGTCAGATGACAGTTGTGAATCCAGGTTATTGAACCAGGTGTCCAGGTCTGCACAGCTCTGCATGCTCCAGCCTGATGCTTCGGCTATTCTCACCCTGTCCAGTGTGTTCAGGGCTAACAGCAGCACCTGCTGCCACTTACCAACCAGGAGGTTGGCTCGTGGGTTTTTAGTCTTGACCAAAATCAAAGTTTGCTAAACTCTCTCAGCTCCTCCCCACGCCCCCCCCCCGCCCCCCCCCCAGCAGCCAGCAGCCCTTTCAAGAACTGACCCCTAACTGTTTTTCTCCACAACTCCTGCAAGTCTTTTCCTCTCCACACCTGTTTTTCTCCACAACTCCTTTTCTCCACAACTGTTTTCTCCACAACTGTTTTCTCCATAACTGTGTCCTATATTTGTATTCGATTCAGTTCTGGTCTTTTCGCGCTGAAACCCAGTGGGTGGTCCATTGTGTAAGTTTGGGCGGGAAGATAGCTTTGAATATTTAATCAGAAGATGTCACAGGTACACGCAGGTGTGAGGACCAGGGTATTGTTTCAGTGCACATAGGTGCCGGGAAGTCTGTGGGTCCTTTGTTATAGTCCTGGATGTCAGTGGGCCATTCCTGCAGTGATTCGTAGCTTTGATTCAGAGCTATTGTCCATATTAATTAGGTAGATAATGGCCCACATTCGTAGTTTGATTTGGTGGGGGGGAATTCATTTTCAAACTGGGCCGTTGAGTCCTTGTTGGTTGAAGATTTCCCCACTTCAGGCCTGACTCGAGCCCTGATTGGCCTGCCAGATTGCACTTTTCCCCCATTGGCCAGTGCCTCGGTCTCGCTTGTGAGCCAGACTCCACAATGTCTGTATCCGTCCACACGTTTTCCCAGCCTGCTTTTACTTGGCCAAAAATGTTCATTTAGTGTATGGAACGATCCCATGTTAGTATTCTTGTCCTCATGGTGTTTCAAATGCGGCCGTGGATTTTCGAACCTTACAGCTAGAAGACTAGAATATAAAGGGGAAGAAGTTTTGCTACAGCTATACAAAGCCCTGGTTCGACCACGTCTGGAGTACCGTGCACAGCTCTGGGCGCCACACCTTCGAAAAGATATCTTGGCCTTGGAAGGAGGACAGTGCAGATTCACCAGGGTTAGATTATGAGGAAAAATTACATAAACTAGGCTTGTATTACAACAACAACTTATATTTATATGGTAACTTTAATGAAATAAAATGTCCCATGGTGCGTCACAGGAGTGCTATAAAAAATATTGACACCATATAAGGTGTTAGGGCAGATGAGCAAAAGCTTCGTTAAAGAGGTAGGTTTTAAGGAGAGTCTTAAAGGAGGAACGAGAAGTAGAGAGGCGAAGAGTAGGGAGGGAGTTCCAGAGCTTAGGACCCAGGCAGCTGAAAACACAACCGCCAATGGTGGAGCATTTAAAATTGGGGATGTTCAAAAGTAAAGAATAGGGGGCCACAGAGGTCTAGTGGGATTATAGGGCTGGAGGAGATTATAGAGATAAGGAGGGTCGAGGCCATGGCGGGATTTGAAAACAAGGATGAGAATTTTTAAAGTCGAGGCGTTGCTTAATTGGGAGCCAATATAGGTCAGCGAGCACAGGGGAGATCAGCCAGTCGCAGTTCATCCTTCGGAAACAATGGAAACGGTCTGTGTTAGAGATGTGGGGGAAGGCATTCAACATGGGTGTGTCGATTTCAGCATGCCGTTTGCAGAAACTGCAACTACACAGGGCATCTGGCTCTCATGTGCAGAAAAACAGCAGCTCTGCTGGTATACGAATCGGAAGGGTGGGAAAACGGACCAGAAGACGGTTGGAACAGTGCACGGGATGCCAAGGTACAGCGGGTTAACACGATCAATTTCCACTGTTCTTACACCAAGACACCTCCAATTATGATGAGGGTTCTACTCAACGGGATACCCGTCAACATGGAACAGGACACGGGGGCCAGTCAATCCCTCATGAGCGTTCAACAATTTGAACAGCTGTGGCCGCACAAAAGCAACAGACCAAAACTCACAAAGATCGACACCAAACTAAGGATCTATACTAAAGAAATCGTCCCAGTCCTTGGCAGCGCCATGCTCTCAGTCACACACAAAGGGATGGTGAACCGACTTTCCCTGTGAATTGTCCCCAGGGATCTCCCAGTCCTGTTGGGGAGAAGCTGGCTAGCAGAACTTAATTGGAAATGGAATGATGTTCATGCCATGGTGTCAGAGGAACGGACCTCCTGCTCAACAGTTCGAAGTAGTTTTGAACATCTCTTTCAGCCAGGTGTGGGCACCTTCAAAGGGGCTAAAGTTAGAATCTACATCACACAGAATGCCAGACCGGCCCACCACAAGACTAGAGCTGTGCGTTATGTGATGAAGGAAAAGATTGAAAACGAACTAGACCGGCTTCTGCGGGAAGGCATAATTTCTCCTGTGGAATTCAGCGACCGGGCAAGCCACATCATCCCCGTCATGAAGCCTGATGGATCGTGCGAATCTGTGGGGATTACAAGTCTACCATAAACAGAGTCTCCCTACAGGACCAATACCCGCTGCCCAGAGCGGAGGACCTGTTTGCCACGTTGACTGGAGGAAAACTTTTCTCGAAACTTGACCTCACAACTGTGTATATGATGCAAGAACTGACCGAAGAGTCTAAGCTACTCACCACCATCAATACACATCGAGGCCTTTTTGTGTACAATCGATGCCCATTCAGCATCAGGTCGGCAGCTGTAATATTCCAGCGCAACATGGAGAGTCTGCTCAAGTCCATCCCGGGGACGGTTGTGTTTCAAGATGACATACTCATCACGGGCAGGGACACCGACTCTCATCTCCGCAATCTTGAGGAAGTACTGAGTCTATTGGATCGGGTAGGCCTAAGAGTTAAGAAATCCAAGTGTCTGTTTCTCGCGCCTGAGGTTGAATTTTTGGGCCGAAGGATTGCCGCTGACCGAAGCGATTCGTCTGGCACCCAGGCCCCGGAATGTATCAGAACTGCGCGCCTTTCTCGGGCTACTCAATTACTTTGGGAACTTTATGCAGAACTTGAGCACGCTGCTGGAGCCTCTCCATGTGCTACTCAGTAAGGGGTGCGATTGGTTTTGGGGAACGCCTTCAATAAGGCATGCAACCTTCTATGTTCCAAGAGTGTTTTACCCTTTTTTGACCCAGGTAAAAAGTTAATCCTTACGTGTGATGTGTCAGCATACGGGGTTGGGTGCGTTTTACAGCACGTCAATGATGCGGGTAAATTGCAGTCCGTTGCTTATGTCTCCAGGTCACTTTCGCGGGAGGAGCGCGGATATGGTATAGTTGAGAAGGAGGCGCTCGCGTGCGTGTACGGTGTTAAAAAGATGCACCAATACCTTTTTGGGGCCAAGTTTGTGTTAGAAACCGACCACAAACCCCTCACGCCCCTACGATCCGAGTGCAAGGCAATCAACGCCAACGCCTCGGCGCGCATGCTAGTGGCTTACGACTACACGATAAGGCACAGACCAGGCACAGACAACTGTGCCAACGCGCTTAGCAGGCTACCCCTGGCGACCACAGAAGGGTCCGACGAACAAGACTGTGAGATGGTCATGGCAATCAATGCCTTTGAATCCACAGGTTCGCCCATAACGGCTCGCCAAATCAGAGCCTGGACGACCAGCGACCCCACGTTATCTCTAGTTAAAAGATGCGTTTTAACCGGTGACTGGGCAGAGGCTAGCGATGCCTGCCCAGAGGAGGTCAAACCCTTCCATAGGCGCATGCATGAACTCTCACTACAGGCAGACTGCCTGATGTGGGGAAGCCGAGTAGTTATGCCCTTACGAGGCAGGGAGGCGTTTGCTCGGGAGCTCCATCGCGAGCACCCGGGGATCATCATATGAAGGCCATAGCCAGATCTCATGCCTGGTGGCCTGGCACTGACGCGGACTTGGAGCTCTGCATCCATCGGTGTACCATTTGTGCCCTACTTAATAATGTCCCCAGGGAGGCCCCCCTAAGCCCCTGGCCCTGGCCCACCAAACCGTGGTCGCGGGTGCATGTAGACTATGCGGGCCCATTCATGGGCAAAATGTTCCTCGTAGTCGTTGATGCATTTTCAAAATGGATCGAGTGCACCATTTTAAACTTGAGCACCACCTCCACCACTGTGGAGAGCCTTAGAACCATGTTTGCAACGCACGGCATTCCTGACATATTGGTCAGTGATAATGGTCCGTGCTTCACCAGCGTAGAATTTCACGATTTTATAGTTGACCACTGTATAAATCACGTTAAGACGGCACCTTTCAAGCTGGCCTCCAATGGCCAGGCGGAGCCAGCAGTGCAGATCATTAAACAAGGCATGCTCAGAATCCAAGGTCCCACGCTGCAGAGCCACCTGTCGCGACTGCTGCTGGTATACAGATCTTGTCCGCATTCATTGACTGGGGTCCCCCCCGCGCAACTATTGATGAAACGAACCTTAAAGACCAGGCTCTCGTTAATCCTCCCAGACATGCATGAAATTGTTGAGGCTAAGCGTCAAAAGCTAACTGAGTACCATGACCGAAATTTGAGGGGGAGGTGGAATGAGATAGGGGACAAAGTGTTTGTGCTAAACTATGGCCGGGGTCCAAAATGGCTTGCATTGACAGTAACAGACAAAGAGGGAAACAGGCTACTGGTTGTACAAATGGATATGGCCAAACCTGCCGGAGGCATGTAGACCAAGTAAAAAGTAGATTCACTGATAACGCTGAAAAACCAGAGGCAGACTACAATGTGGAACTCACACTACACCTGGTGGACAGACAGGTGGAACAACCTGAGGAAAGGGCAGTCTCAACAGACAGCCCAGGCGAGATACCAGCAATCACACCGAACGAAACAGACAGCCCATGTGAGATACCAGCATTCACACCGAACGAAAAACAGGCACCAAGGCAAACAACTGAACCACAACTAAGACGCTCCATGCGAGAGCACAGACCACCTGAGAGACTGAATCTATAAAGGCAATAAGACCTTGGGGGAGGGTGATATCATGTATCTCACATTACTGTATATAACTGTATCTTACCAGTTGGAATGATGGACACGGATTTGGGAGGTGACAACACGCTCAGGAACTTTGGAGAGGAAAGGGAGGTTGGAGATGTGGTGATGGTTTGCAAGGACGGAGGGGCAAGGTTTGGTTTTTTGAGGAGAGGGGTGATGACAGTGAAAGGGGGACAATACCTGAGGAGAGGGAACCGTTAACAATATCAGCTAACATGGGAGCCAGGAAGAAAAGTTGTCAGCAATTTAGTAGGAATAGGGTCGAGAGAGCAGGAGGTTGGTCTAATTGACAAGATGAAATTTGAAAGGACATGGGGGAGGGGGGTCAGGGGGGGAGATAGGAGAGAAATTAGAAAAATATGTAAATTTAGGGTTAGGGCAGGGGGAATATAGAAGGCTAAGTGATGACTTGATTGAGGTTTTTCAGATTTTGAAAGGAATTGATAGGGTAGATAGAGAGAAACTTATTCTACTGGTGTGGGAATCGAGGACAAGGGGATATAACCTTAAAATCAGAGCCAGGCCAATTAGGAGAGAAGTTCGGAAACACTTCTTCACACAAAGGGTGGTAGAAGTGTGAAAGTCTTTCCCACAAAAAGCAGTAGATGCTCAATGAATAATTTTAAATTCGAGATTGATAGACTTTTACCAGACATGGATATAAAAGGATATGGAGTCAAGGCATGTGGATGAAGTTAAGATACAGATCAGCCATGATGTCACTGAATGGGGCTGGATGGCCTACTCCTGTTGCTATGTTCCTAAGTGATCTGAGCATCTTATTTCCATGGAAGTTGACCTACACTGTCCTATATCTATTTCGCTAACATATTGGAGCATTAATACCCCATTGTCAGTGAGACTTTTGCAAGTGTACTTCAATCTTTCCAAAGGCAAACTGAGCAAACGCTTACCGAGGTGAAGCTTTATGTGCATTATTAAGCTGTTTTATTTCACAAGGAATGAAAATACTGTTATATATGTAAACTTATATATACCCTGTACAGCCACCAGAGGGCTCATCTCCTGGAGCATAGGTATTTAAGGAGGCCTCATAGGTTGGCGAGGCACTCTGGAGACCTGCAAATAAAGACTAAGGTCACACTTTACTTTGAGCTCACAGTATCCAGTCAGACTCTTTCTTCATACACAACAACTGGCGACGAGATACAGATAACGAACCCAATGATGGAGAGAACAGTGGGCATCCTGGAGAAATTTTCGGAGGGAGATGATTGGGAAACCTTCGTGGAGTGTCTCGATCAGTACTCTGTGGTCAATGAGCTGGAAGGAGAAGCGAATGCTGCCAAACGAAGGGTGATTCTTCTCACCGTCTGCGGGGCACCAACGTATGGCCTCATGAAAAATCTGCTTGCTCCAGCGAAACCCACAGAGAAATCATACGATGATTTGTGCACACTGGTCCAGGAGCATCTGAACCCGAAGGAAAGCGTTCTGATGGCGAGGTACCGGTTCTACACCTACAAAAGGTCTGAAGGCCAGGAAGTGGTGAATTATGTTGCCGAGCTAAGACGCCTTGCAGGACATTGCGAATTTGAAGGACTTTTGGATCACATGCTCAGAGACTTTTTCATACTTGGCATTGGCCATGAAATGATACTTCGTAAACTTTTGACTGTCGAGATCTCAACCTTGAGTAAGGCCATAGCGATAGTCCAGGCATTCATTGCCACCAGTGACATTACTAAGCAAATCTCTCAGCACACAAGTGCTGCTACAAGTACTGTGAACAAAGTAATGTTGTTTTCAAATCGTAACATACAGGGCAGGCCCTACATACCTGCAGCTGCACGTTCGCAGATGTCTGAGAGTCCATCATCAAGGGTGATGACTTCAAGGCCATTAATACCTTGTTGGCGCTGCGGGGGTGATCATCACTCCCATTCATGCCGCTTCAAATGGTACGTTTGCAAGGGCTGTGGAACAATGGGACACCTCCAACGTATGTGCAGGCGAACTGCAAATCTTGTTAATCCTGCAAACCACCATGTTGCAGAGGAGGACAGATCCACGGCGGATCACGACGAGCCAGAGCCTCAGACCAAGGAGGCAGAGGTACATGGGGTGCACACGTTTGCCACGAAGTGTCCCCCGATAATGCTGAAGGTTGAACTAAATGGACTCCCGGTGTCAATGTAGTTGGACACGGGCGCGAGCCAGTCCATCATGAACAAAAAGACTTTCGAAAAATTGTGGTGCAGCAAGGCCTCAAGGCCAATCTTGACTCCAATTAGCATGAAACTAAGAACTTACACAAAGGAACTGATTCCCGTAATCAGCAGTGCCACTGTAAAGGTCTCCTACAATGGAGCGGTGCACAAGCTACCACTCTGGGTGGTACCAGGCGATGGTCCCACGCTGCTCGGCAAGAACTGGCTGGGAAAGATACGCTGGAACTGGGACGACGTGCGAGCGCTCTTGCCCGCTGACGACACTTCATGTGTCCAGCTCTTAAACAAGTTCCCTTCGCTGTTTGAACCAGGCATCGGGAAGTTCCAAGGAGCAAAAGTGCAGATCCACATAATTCCGGGGGCGTGATCCATTCATCACAAGGCGAGAGCAGTACTGTACATGAAAGAAAGGGTAGAGATCGAGCTAGACCAGCTGCAAAGAGAGGGCATCATTTCACCAATCAAATTCAATGAGTGGGCCAGCCCGATCATTCCAGTCCTCAAGGGAGACGGCACCGTCAGAATCTGTGGCGGTTACAAAGTAACTACCAATCGTTTCTTCCTGCAGGACCAATATCCATTACCAAAAGCTGACGACCTTTTCGCAACGCTGGCTGAAGGAAAGACGTTTACGATGCTGGACTTGACCTCAGCCTACATGACGCAGGAGCTGGAGGAATCATCGAAGGGCCTCACCTGCATCAATACGCACAAAGGTCTCTTCATTTATAACAGATGCCCGTTTGGAATTCTAGAGAAACATGGAAAGCTTACTGAAGTCGGTCCCGCACACGGTGGTCTTCCAGGACGACATCTTGGTTACAGGTCGGGACACAGTCAAGCATCTGCAGAACCTGGAGGAGGTTCTTAGTCGACTCAATCGCGTGGGGCTCAGGTTAAAACGCTCGAAGTGCATTTTCCTGGCACCTGAAGTGGAGTTCCTGGGGAGGAGGATCGCGGCGGACGGCATCAGGCCCTCCGATTTGAAGACAGAGGCAATCGAGAACGTCCCGAGGCCACAGAACGTGACGGAGCTGTGGTCGTTTCTAGGACTCCTGAACTACTTTGGTAACTTCTTACCGGGTCTCAGCACACTGTTAGAACCACGGCATGCCTTACTGCGGAAAGGGGACAAATGGGTATGGGGCAAAAGCCAAGAAAATGCCTTTGTAAAAGCAAGAAAATTGTTATGCTCAAACAAATTGCTTGTGTTGTATGATCCATGTAAACGTTTGGTACTAGCATGTGATGCGTCGTCGTACGGCTCCGGGTGTGTATTGCAACAAGCTAATGATTTTGGGAAATTGCAACCGGTTGCCTATGCATCCAGAAGTCTATCCAAGGCTGAGCGAGCCTACACCATGATTGAAAAAGAAGCATTAGCATGTGTCTATGGGGTAAAGAAAATGTATCAATACTTGTTTGGGCTAAAATTTGAATTGGAAATTGACCATAAGCCACTCATGTCCCTGTTTTCCGAGAGTAAGGGGATAAATACTAATGCATACAACTACGCCATCCGCCACAAGCCAGGCTCAGAAAACTGTGCTGATGCTTTCAGTAGACTGACATTGCCCACCACGGGGGTTGAAATGGCGTAGCCCGCACATTTAATCATGGTTATGGAAGCATTTGAGAGTGTGCGATCACCCGTCACAGCCCAACAGATTAGAACCTTGCTGAGCCAGGACCCCTTACTGTCCCTAGTTAAAAACTGTGTGCTTCACAGGAGCTGGTCCAGTGGCCCAGTGGAAATGCAGGAAGAGATAAAGCCGTACCAGCGGCGCAAAGATGAAATGTCCATACAGGCAGACAGCCTTCTGTGGGGCAATCGGGTAGTGGTCCCCAAGAAAAGCAGAAACACCTTCATCATAGACCTCCACAGTATCCACCCAGGCATCGTAATGATGAAAGCGAAAGCCAGATTCCACGTGTAGAGGCCTGGTATCGATGCGAACTTAGAGTCCTGCATGCACAAATGTAACACATGCTCGCAGCTATGCAATGCACCCAGGGAGGCGCCACTAAGTTTATGGTCTTGGCCCTCCAAACCGTGGTCTGGGGTTCATGTCGACTATGCAGGCCCGTTCTTGGGTAAAATGTTCCTTGTGGTTGTAGATGCATATTCTAAATCGATTGAATGTGAGATAATGTCAGCAAGCACGTCCGCTGCCAACACTGAAAGCCTGCAGGCCATGTTTGCCACGAATGGCTTGCCCGATGTCCTTGTGAGCGACAACGGGCCATGTTTTACCAGTACCGAGTTCAAAGAATTCATGTCCCGTAACAGAATCAAACATGTTACATCTGCCCCGTTTAAACCAGCGTCCAATAATCAGGCAGAGAGAGCAGTGCAAACTATCAAACAGGGCTTGAAGAGGGTAACTGAAGGCTCACTGCATACTCGCCTATCCCGAGTCCTGCTTAGCTACCGCACGAGACCCCACTCACTCACTGGGATTCCACCTGCTGAACTGCTTATGAAAAGGGCACTTAAGACAAGGCTCTCGTTAGTCCACCCTGATCTTCATGAACAGATAGAGAGCAGGCGGCTTCAACAAAGTACATATCATGATAACGCAAATGTGTCATGCGAGATTGATATCAATGACCTTGTATTTGTATTGAATTATGGACAAGGTCCCAAGTGGCTCCCCGGCACTGTTGTGGCCAAGGAGGGGAGTAGGGTGTTTCGGGTCAAACATTCAAATGGACTCATTCACCGGAAACACTTGGACCAAATCAAACTCAGATTCACAGACTATCCTGAGCAACCCACCTTGGACCCTACCTTGTTTGACCTCTCAACATACATACCAGTGGCAACCGACACCACGTTTGGCCACGAAGCGGAACCCATCATCCACAGCAGCACAGCAAGACTTACCGCACCAGGCAGCCCAGCAAGGCCAGCTGCACAGCAGTCCAGCGAGGGCCCAACAGATGACTCACCAATACCAGCATCTGCACCAAGACGATCAATCAGGGCAAGAAGGACCCCAGATTGACTCACCTTGTAAATACTTGACTTTGAGGGGAGCGTTGTTATACATGTAAACTTGTATATACCCTGGAAAGCCACCAGAGGGCTCATCTCCTGGAGCACAGGTATTTAAGGAGGCCTCACAGGTTGGAGAGGCACTCTGGAGACCTGCAAATAAAGACTAAGGTCACACTTTACTTTGAGCTCACAGTAACCAGTCAGACTCTTTCTTCATACATAACAAAGATAGAACAACAGTTGTAAACAGATTCACTGAGTCACCACATCATGATACAAGATAAAAGAGATGCTATGCTTCCTCACATCATCTTTTGGATTTAACTGCTCCCCCTGCATTTCCTACATTGCAACAGTGACTACGCTTCAAAAGTATTTCATTGGCTGTAAAGCACTTGGAGATATCTTGAGGTTGTGAAAGGAGCTATATAAATACCTCTCCTTCTTTTTGCCTTATTTCAGATTTCCTGAAACTGTCTAAATCTTTCAAAACTCTGTTTAAAAACATCGTTACCTCTGGTGTCCCCAAGGATCTATCCTTGGACCCCTCCTATTTCTTACCTTCATGTTGCCCCTTGGCGATATCATCCGAAAACACAGCATCAGTTTCCACATGTACGCTGATAACACCCAGCTTTACCTCACAACCACTTCTCTCCACCCCTCCACGGTCTCTAAATTGTCAGACTGCTTGTCCAACATCCAGTTCTGGATGAGCAGAAATTTTCTCCAATTAAATATTTGGAAAACCGGAGCCAATGTTTTCAGTCTCCGCCACAAACTCCGTTCCCCAGCCACTGACTTGATTCCTCTCCCCAACTCCTGTCTGAGGCTGAGCCAGACTGTTTGCAACCTTGGTGTCATATTTGACCTTGAAGTGAGCTTTCGACCACTTATCCGCAGCACAACTAAGACTGCCGATTTCCACCTCCGTAACTTCGCCTGTCTCCGCCCTTGCCTCAGCTCATCCGCTGCTGAAGCCCTCATCCATACCTTTGTTACTTCTAGACTTGATTATTCCAACACATTCCTGGCTGGCCTCCCACATTCTACCCTACATAAACTTGAGTTGATCCAAAACTCGGCTGCCCATGTCCTAACTCGCACCAAGTCCCATTCACCCATCACCCCTGTGATCGCTGACCTACATTGGCTGCTGGTTAAATAACACCTCAATTTCAAAATTCTCATCCTCGTTTTCAATCCCTCCATTGCCTCGCCCCTCCCTATCTTTGCAATCTCCTCCAGTCCCACAACTCCTCCGAGATATCTGTACTCCTCTAATTCTGCCCTCTTGAGCATCCCTGATTATAATCGCTCAACCATTGGTGACCATGCCTTCTGTTGCCTAGGCCCTAAGATCTGGAACTCCTTGTGTAAACCTTTCCGTCTCTCTACCCTCCTTTAAGATGCTGCTTAACAAATAGCTTTTTGACTAAGCTTTTGTTCATATGCCCTAATTTCTCCTTATGTGACTCGGTGTAAATTTTTTTGTTTTATAATACTGCTGTGAAGCAATACGTTAAAGGCGCTATATAAATACCAGTTGTTGTTGTTGAATGCCTTTGTAGCCCATTTCAATCAGCTCATCTGCCTTTATTTACCTTCCAGTTCACAGAATTGTTTAGCCTATGGAAAAAAACAACTTCTATTTAGCACATTAATCACTTTTCATCTAAGTGCCTTTAAAAAAAAGATACATTTTCCTTAAAAAATATATTGGGGTAGAAATTGCGGTCGGAGGCTTCCCGTGGGCAGATGCCTCCGACCTGAAACAAATCTACAAACTTACCTGGTGGTCTGGGAGATTCGACGACCTGTGGCCCTGGGCCTCTACACGTAGGCCTGCATAGAGGCCCATGTTTCCCAGGGACGCAGGCCGTTCGCGTGGGCTTGCCCAACCAATAAAAGAATGGAATCTCCATTCCAACTTATGCAGTTCCCGTTTGTACGGAATCCTTATAAGTATGAATGGGAATCACTTAAAAAAAAATACACGAACACGTGAAATAAATTAAAGAGAATATTACAGATTTAAAATGAATTAAAATGCCATTTAATTAAATATTTTAAATAGAAATGTAATTTTATGACTTTTTTTTCATATGTTTTAACGGGGCTAAAAATAAAATGATCTTATTGGACAGAGTTTTTACCAGGCGTAAAAATTTCAAGGGCATTCACTGGGCAGAATCCCAACTCTGCACCAACAGATGCTCTTTGTTCGGGGATTCGGATGATCCATCTGGAGGATTCTTGACAGATCGCAAGCCCCTGGTTTTAGCATATGCACTGTGCATGCCTAAATCCGGAACTTGCGGGGCCTGTACGGACCTGTAAGGGCTGCAATTTCAGCCTCATCAAAACTAGTTATTTTCAAATCCTTTCTGTGGAAAATTAATCAAAAAATTCTAAAATGTCACATGTGGGTTGTTTTTATTACTTTGCTGCCCTCTTTTCTTCAGCAGTATATCATCATCATCATCATAGGCAGTCCCTCGAAGCGAGGATGACTTGCTTCTACGCCAAAAAAGGATGAGTTCACAGGTTTTTCAATGAAGGACCTAATATTCTAGATCCCAAACTACATCCTGAGGGGTGGAAGATGCCTGTGCGTGGATTTTTTAACATGTGGTGTGTCTGTTGGAAATGAATTATATTTTTAGTTACGTCATGAAGGGCTGAAAGGAAACGGAAACAAAAAACATTCTCCCAGTATGAAGTTACAGCAGCCATATTGAGATTGATATATTTCTTAAACTAATCCATTTACAAGCCAATAAATACAATCGAGAGAAATAAACACAAACATGGGACCAAACTATTCACTTTCTGTTACAAATATGTCTTCTTGGCCACTGACCAGGGGAAACCTTGATGGAATGAAAAAGAATATATTACACAATCTCTGGTACAGAAAGTGGAGTCACTGGAGCAGATTTGATGCAGAGAAAATATGAGATAAAGGAATAGACTTTTTCCAAGAGGAAGTCTGAACATTATGCCCAGTTTTGGGCACCCTAAGAAGGCTGTAAAAGTCGTGGAGAGATTTACGAGAGGGACAAGAGATTTCATGAAGATACTAGAAAAATTGGAGCTTTTTTCATTAGAGCAGAAAAAGTAGAGAAGGTCTAATAGGGGGTTATTTTATATGATTGATGTAAGAACATTCGAATTAGGAGCAGGAGTAGGCCATATGGCTCTTCGAGCCTGCTCCGCTATTTAACAAGATCATGGCTGATCTTCGACCTCAACTCCACTCTCCAGCCTGATCCCCATATCTCGTGATTTCCCCTAGAGTCCAAAAGTCTATCTACCTCAGCCTTGAATATATTCAACGACTGAATTTCCACAGCCCTATGGGGTAGAGTGTTCTGGGAAAAACACCACTCAAAGTCACTTATAGTCCACGATACGAGAATTCGTTAATACAAGCATGCAGGGGAGAGCTTTCGGTGTCCCAAAGTTAAGTCCTGAAGTATCTCGACTTTACAGTGGTTGTGGCAATGTATTTATACATAATCAACCGGAAGCAAAATTCGACAGTTGACAAGCTAACGTGACCAACAACGAGTAACTGTCAATTGTTAATCACGTAAGCTCTCAGCAGATGTATTCTGTAATCTCAACTGTCTTATGTTTGCCCATTGCCTCTGTAACAAGGTTTCATCTTTACCCATTATATCTGTAACAACGTCTTTATACCAACTGTTAGCTATGCTTCTGTCTGTTTTGGCCAAGCTTCCCATCCTTGTAATCATGGTGGCAGTCTAATACATGGCCTCAAACATAGCTACAGTGTTTTACAATAATATTCCCATTAACCCCGTGCTTCCCACATCAATCCCTCCTATTGGCCTTGGTCAGGAATCCTTTCCCTGCCCAACAGCCACGCCCGGACGTTCCACCTATGGCGTCACATCCAGAGATCCTCTGTGTCATGTTTGTAACCTCACATAACTGTAACCTTTATGTAACAACACTGTACACTGTATACACTTGAGAAATGCACACCTTGACCACAGGGGGTGAACTTGTGGGAGACAATCCTCACCTGGTCATCCAGGTATATAAAAGGAGGTCCCTGGCAGGATCATTAGTTCTTGGTCCTGTGAATAAAGGTACAGTTCACAGAGTGACCTTGTCTCCAGTATGTGCCTTGTGTTTATTTGCTGTAGTGTGTAAGGACACAACACTCTGGACAGCCACAAGTGTCGCATCCCGATGATTGAACCTGTTACGGGGTCACCAGTGTCCGAATGACCGGGGTAGCTGTTTGGTGTTTAAGTAAATTTTAGTAAGTAAATTAATTTAAGGGTTAAGTCATGGCAGTAGAGCTCGGACCAGTGTCATGCTCCTCTTGTGCTATGTGGGAAGTCAGGGACACTGGAACTATGTGTGCGGGAAGTGTGTCCAGCTGCAGCTCCTGACAGACCGCATGACGGCACTGGAGCTGTGGATGGACTCATTCTGGAGCATGCGCAATGCTGAGAATGTTGTGGATAGCACATTTAGTGAGTTGGTCACAACGCAGATAATGATTAGGACAGATAGTGAATGGGTGACCAAGAGACAAGGCAAGAGCAGGAAGGTAGTGCAGCAGTCCCTGCAGTCACCTCCCTCCAAAACAGATATACCATTTTGGATAATGTTGGGGGAGTTGATTTACTAGGGGAAGGCACTAGCAGCCAGGTTCATGGCACCATGGGTGGGTCTGCTGCACAAAAGGGCGGGAAAAAGAGTAGGAGAGCTATAGTGATAGGGGACTCTATTGTAAGGGGAATAGATAGGAGTTTCTGTGGCCGCAACCGAGACTCCAGGATGGTATGTTGCCTCCCTGGTGCAAGTGTCAAGGATGTCTTGGAGCGGCTGCAGAGCATTTTGGAGAGGGAGGGTGAACAGCCAGTTGTCGTGGTACATGTAGGTACCAACGATATAGGTAAGAAGCGGGAAGAGGTACTGCAAGCTGAATTTAGGGAGCTAGGAGTTAAATTAAAAAGTAGGACCTCAAAGGTAGTAATCTCTGGATTGCTACCAGTGCCACGTGCTAATCAGAGTGGAGGGAGCAGGATAGTTAGAATAAATACGTGGCTTGAGCAGTGGTGCAAGAGGGAAGGATTCAAATTCCTGGGACATTGGAACCAGTTCTGGGGGAAGTGGGATCTGTACAAAAGGGACGGTCTGCACTTGGGCAGGACTGGAACTGATGTCCTGGGGGTAACATTTGCTAATGCAGTTCGGGAGTGTTTAAGCTAATATGGCAGGGGGATGGGAACCTATGCAGCGAGACAGGGTGAAGTAATATGGAGTCAGAAACAGATGGTAGAAAGGTAAAAAGCAATAGTGGAAGGCCGAGTAAACAAAGGCAAGAAACAAAAAGGGCCACACTACATCATAATTCTAAAAGGGCAAAAGGTGTTAAAAAAACAAGCCTGAAGGCTTTGTGTCTTAATGCAAGGATTATCCGTAATAAGGTGGATGAATTAACTGTGCAAATAGATGTTAACAAATATGATGTGATTGGGATTACAGAGACGTGGCTCCAGGATGATCAGGGCTGGGAACTCAACATCCAAAGGTATTCAACATTCAGGAAGGATCGAATAAAAGGAAAAGGAGGTGGGGTAGCATTGCTGGTTAAAGAGGAGATTATTGCAATAGTTAGGAAGGACATTAGCTTGGATGATGTGGAATCTATATGGGTAGAGCTGCAGAACACCAAAAGGCAAAAAACGTTAGTGGGAGTTGTGTACAGACCTCTAAACAGTAGTAGTGATGTTTGGGAGGGAATCAAACAGGAAATTAGGGGTGCATGCAATTAAGGTGCAGCAGTTATCATGGGTAACTTCAATATGTATATAGATTGGGCGAACCAAACTGGAAGCAATACAGTGGAGGAGGATTTCCTGGAGTGCATAAGGGATGGTTTTCTAGACCAATATGTCGAGGAATCAACTAGGGGGGAGGCCATCTTAGACTGAGTGTTGTGTAATGAGAGAGGATTAATTAGCAATCTCGTTGTGCGAGGCCCCTTGGAGAAGAGTGACCATAATATAGTGGAATTCTACATTAGGATGGAGAATGAAACAGTTAATTCAGAGACCATGGTCCAGAACTTAAAGAAGGGTAACTTTGAAGGTATGAGGCGTGAATTGGCTAGGATAGATGGCGAATGATACTTAAGGGGTTGACAGTGGATGGGCAATGGCAGACATGTAGAGACCGCATGGATGAACTACAACAATTATACATCCCTGTCTGGCGTAAAAATAAAAAAGGGAAGGTGGCTCAACCGTGGCTATCAAGGGAAATCAGGGATAGTATTAAAGCCAAGGAAGTGGCATACAAATTGGCCAGAAATAGCAGAGAACCCGGGGACTGGGAGAAATTTAGAACTCAGCAGAGGAGGACAAAGGGTTTGATTAGGGCAGGGAAAATAGAGTACGAGAAGAAGCTTGCAGGGAACATTAAGATGGACTGCAAAAGCTTCGATAGATATGTAAAGAGAAAAAGGTTAGTAAAAACAAATGTAGGTCCCCTGCAGTCAGAATCAGGGGAAGTCTTAACGGGGAACAAAGAAATGGCAGACCAATTGAACAAGTACTTTGGTTCGGTATTCACGAAGGAGGACACAAACAACATTCCGGATATAAAAGGGGTCAGAGGGTCTAGTAAGAAGGAGGAACTGAGGGAAATCCTTATTAGTCGGGAAATTGTGTTGGGGAAATTGATGGGATTGAAGGCCAATAAATCCCCAGGGTCTGATGGTCTGCATCCCAGAGTAATTAAGGAGGTGGCCTTGGAAATAGTGGAATCATTGACAGTCATTTTCCAACATTCCATTGATTCTGGATCAGTTCCTATGGAGTGGAGGGTAGCCAATGTAACTCCACTTTTTAAAAAAGGAGGGAAAACAGGGAATTATCGACCAGTCAGCCTGACATCGGTAGTGGGTAAAATGATGGAATCAATTATTAAGGATGTCATAGCAGCACATTTGGAAAGAGGTGACATGATAGGGCCAAGTCAGCATGGATTTGTGAAAGGGAAATCATGCTTGACAAATCTTCTGGAATTTTTTGAGGATGTTTCCAGTAGAGTGGACAAGGGAGAACCAGTTGATGTGGTGTATTTGGACTTTCAGAACGCTTTCAACAAGGTCCCACACCAGAGATTAATGTGCAAAGTTAAAGCACATGGGATTGGGGGTAGTGTGCTGACATGGATTGAGAACTGGTTGTCAGACAGGAAGCAAAGAGTAGGAGTAAATGGATACTTTTCAGAATGGCAGGCAGTGACTAGTGGGGTACTGCAAGGTTCTGTGCTGGGGCCCCAGCTGCCTACATTGTACATTAATGATTTAGATGAGGGGATTAAATGTAGTATCTCCAAATTTGCGGATGACACTAAGTTGGGTGGCAGTGTGAGCTGCGAGGAGGATGCTATGAGGCTGCGAGTGATTTGGACAGGTTAGGTGAGTGGGCAAATGCATGGCAGATGAAGTATAATGTGGATAAATGTGAGGTTATCCACTTTGGTGGTAAAAACAGAGAGACAGACTATTATCTGAATGGTGACAGATTAGGAAAAGGGGAGGTGCAACGAAACCTGGGTGTCATGGTACATCAGTCATTGAAGGTTGGCATGCAGGTACAGCAGGCGGTTAAGAAAGCAAATGGCATGTTGGCCTTCATAGTGAGGGGATTTGAGTACAGGGGCAGGGAGGTGTTACTACAGTTGTACAGGGCCTTGGTGAGGCCACACCTGGCGTATTTGGTCTCCTAACCTGAGGAAGGACATTCTTGTTATTGAGGGAGTGCAGCAAAGGTTCACCAGACTGATTCCCGGGATGGCGGTACTGACATATCAAGAAAGACTGGATCAACTGGGCTTGTATTCACTGGAGTTTAGAAGAATGAGAAGGGATCTCATAGAAACGTTTAAAATTCTGACGGGTTTAGACAGGTTATATGCAGGAAGAATGTTCCCAATGTTGGGGAAGTCCAGAACCAGGGGTCACAGTCTAAGGATAAGGGGTAAGCCATTTAGGACCGAGATGAGGAGAAACTTCTCACCCAGAGAGTGGTGAACCTGTGGAATTCTCTACCACAGAAAGCTGTTGAGGCCAATTCACTAAATAGATTCAAAAAGGATTTAGATGTAGTCCTTACTACTAGGGGCATCAAGGGGTATGGCGAGAAAGCAGGAATGGGGTACTGAAGTTGCATATTCAGCCATGAACTCATTGAATGGCGGTGCAGGCTCGAAGGGCCGAATGGCCTACTCTTGCACCTATTTTCTATGTTTCTATGCCTAGATTCAAACTACCACTCCATATTCCCTATCTCTAGCTGCCTAATGCCCCACCCATCTTGGATTGCTCTAAATACTTTGATACGGGTCTGGTTTGAGAGGTGTGCTTTCCCCTTTTTCCCTTACTCAGGTTTATTCTTTAGCCAACCTTTTGGTTTTCCTTCACCGGGCCCGTCCACAGATGTCATGAAGGCGATATACAACAATCGACAGTTGGATCGCCACAAACACATGCGATGTTATGCAGATCCACCGATAGATCTGAATGTTCAGTCCCCAGTCCCATGAGTCATCCCACCAAGTGGTGACTTTAATTTCCTCTATTTCCTTTTTTATGTCCTTGTTCTGTTGCTGGAGCGTGTAGTACATCTTCTGGGATTCAATGATTGTTTCCATAACTACACCATGTGTTCTGGCAGTGGGGACACTTTGTATCCAGATTTGTTGATGTAGTTTGGTCGTTCCTTCTTGATGCCTTCGGACACCTGGATTGAAGTGGATGCTCGTCTGTGTATCGATCAGTTCTTCTCATCCAATCTTCACCGGTAACTCCGAAGTGAAACAGAACACCGGCCTGGGGATCTCACAGATCTGATCTGCGTACTCAAAGGTTTTCTGGTTAGTGGTTACACAGTGCTGTCCTTTATTGACATAAGCAGCCGGCGTTGATGCCAAACGGACTCCAATCGCCTCCATAGTACAGTTTATCCCTTTCTTTGATATGTTAAATCCACAGGCCGCAATTGGGTCAAAACTCATTTTATGAGGGCAAATTGTTATTCCCTGATGGGTGGCACAACCTTCCAACTTGGTTTCCACTAAACTATCTTCATATGTTATTGCATAGGGTAATGTCTCATGATACATTATGTATATATTTCCCTTGATGATCCAATGTTTTGGACTTGATATACCTCTCGAGGCCTGGTTCCCGGTACAATCACTGGTATTGCAAGAATCTGTCCCTGCAGACTGTCACCGTTCACTTTACATTCAATGTAGGTGGGGTATACCCGCCCCATTCTCCTGAGTTGGCATCCTGGGATAGTCTTTCCTTGTTGGGAGAGATTAGCCAATTGCTTGTTGCTAATCCATAAGGATACCTCACCTTCCTTTATCTGGGTTAGATTTTCCCTGGTCTGTTCCCCCACCCAATTTCCAAATGTAAAGGTACAGCAGTTATCATGGGCGACTTTGATCTACATAAAGATTGGGCTAACCAAACTGGTAGCAATGCGGTGGAGGAGGATTTCCTGGAGGGTATTAGGGATGGTTTTCTAGACAAATATGTCGAGGAACCAACTAGAGGGCTGGCCATCCTAGAGTGGGTGATATGCGATGTGTAATGAGAAAGGACTAATTAGCAATCTTGTTGTGCGAGGCCCCTTGGTGAAGAGTGACCATAATATGGTAGAATTCTTTATTAAGATGGAGACTGACACAGTTAATTCAGAGACTCAGGTCCTGAACTTAAGGAAAGGTAACTTCGATGGAATGAGACGTGAATTGGCTAGAATAGACTGGCGAATGATACTCAAAGGGTTGACGGTGGATCGGCAATGGCAAACATTTAAAGATCACATGGATGAACTTCAACAATTGTACATCCCTGTCTGGAGTAAAAATAAAACGGGGAAGGTGGCTCAACCGTGGCTAACAAGGGAAATTAAGGATAGTGTTAGATCCAAGGAAGAGGCATATAAATTGGCCAGAAAAAGCAGCAAACCTGAGGACTGGGAGAAATTTAGAATGCAGCAGAGGAGGACAAAAGGTCTAATTAGGAGGGGGAAAATAAAGTATGAGAGGAAGCTTGCTGGGAACATAAAAACTGACTGCAACAGCTTCTATAGATATGCGAAGAGAAAAAGATTAGTGAGGACAAACGTAGGTCCCTTGCAGTCAGATTCAGGTGAATTTATAATGGGGAACAAAGAAATGGCAGACCAGTTGAACAAATACTTTGGTTCTGTCTCCACAAAGGAAGACACAAATAACCTTCCGGAAATACTAGGGGACCGAGGGTCTACTGAGAAGGAGGAACTGAAGGAAATCCTTATTAAGCGGGAAATTGTGTTAGGGAAATTGATGGGATTGAAGGCCGATAAATCCCTGGGGCCTGATAATCTGCATCCCAGAGTACTTGAGGAAGTGGCCCTAGAAATAGTGGATGCATTGGTGATCATTTTCCAACAGTCTATCTACTCTGGATCAGTTCCTATGGACTGGAGGGTAGCTAATTTAACACCACTGTTTAAAAAAGGAGGGAGAGAGAAAACGGCTAATTATAGATCGGTTAGCCTGACATCAGTAGTGGGGAAAATGTTGGAATCAATTATTAAAGATGAAATAGCAGCGCATTTGGAAAGTGGTGACAGGATTGGACCAAGTCAGCATGGATTTATGAAAGGGAAATCATGCTTGACAAACCTTCCAGAATTTTTTGAGGATGTAACTAGTAGAGTGGACAAGGGAGAATCAGTGGATGTGGTGTATTTGGACTTTCAAAAGACTTTTGACAAGGTCCCACACAAGAGATTGGTGTGCAAAATTAAAGCACGTGGTATTGGGGGTAATGTACTGACGTGGATAGAGAACTGGTTGGCAGACAGGAAACAGAGAGTCGGGATAAAACGGTCCTTTTCAGAATGGCAGGCAGTGACTAGTGGGGTGCCGCAGGGCTCAGTGCTGGGACCCCAGCTCTTCACAATCTGCATTAATGATTTGGATGAAGGAATTGAGTGTAATATCTCCAAGTTTGAGGATGACACTAAGCTGGGTGGCGGTGTGAGCTGTGAGGAGGACGCTAAGAGGCTGCAGGGTGACTTGGACAGGTTAGGTGAGTGGGCAAATGCGTGCAGATGCAGTATAATGTGGATAAATGTGAGGTTATCCACTTTGGTGGCAAAAACACGAAGACAGAATATTATCTGAATGGCGGCAGATTAGGAAAAAGGGAGGTGCAATGAGACCTGGGTGTCATGGTTCATCAGTCATTGAAAGTTGGCATGCAGGTACAGCAGGCAGTGAAGAAGGCAAATAGTATGTTGGCCTTCATAGCTAGGGGATTTGAGTATTGGAGCAGGGAGGTCTTACTGCAGTTGTACAGGTCCTTAGTGACGCCTCACCTGGAATATTGTGTTCAGTTTTGGTCTCCTAATCTGAGGAAGGATGTTCTTGCTATTGAGGGAGTGCAGCGAAGGTACATCAGATGATTCCCGGGATGGCAGGACTGACATATGAGGAGAGACTGGATCGACTGGGCCTGTATTCACTGAAGTTTAGAAGAATGAGAGGGGATCTCATAGAAACATATCAAATTCTGACAGGACTGGACAGGTTAGACGCATGATGAATGTTCGCGATGTTGGGGAAGTCCAGAACCAGGGGACATAGTCTAAGGATAAGGGGTAAGCTATTTAGGATTGAGATGAGGAGAAACTTCTTCACTCAGAAAGTTGTTAACCTGTGGAATTCCCTGCCGCAGAGAGTTGTTGATGCCAGTTCATTGGATATATTCAAGAGAGAGTTAGATATGGCCCTTAAGGGTAAAGAGATCAAGAGGTATGGAGAGAAAGCAGGAAAGGGGTACTGAGGGAATGATCAGCCACGATCTTATTGAATGGTGGTGCAGGCTCGCAGGGCCGAATGGCCTACTCCTGCACATATTTTCTATGTTTGATGTTTCTAAAACACTTGCATTCGTACAGTAAAGCATCACCATAACTGTTAAACTCTACCATGCTGCT
This sequence comes from Pristiophorus japonicus, assembly GCF_044704955.1. Classification (NCBI taxonomy): domain Eukaryota; kingdom Metazoa; phylum Chordata; class Chondrichthyes; family Pristiophoridae; genus Pristiophorus; species Pristiophorus japonicus. The sequence goes on along the minus strand of NC_091982.1, from coordinate 112,524,376 downwards.
TTAGCACAGACAGCAGCACCTGCGCTGTAAGGGCAGCAGTAGTGGAGAAAATTCGGGTTGTACAGGCTCTGGTCTGTTGGTTTGACAACACAGTGAGGCTGTTTTTATTGAGCTGTGTGTATGTTGAATACATATTGAGAAGGCATGTGCAATATTATCTGCATCACTTGCAACGATTCTCATTGGAATTCTCTGGGAGGAGGGAGAAGCCAGTCAGTGCAAGTAATAATAGCACAGACTGGGAAAATCATCAGATTTGGTGGTTAAATAGAAATCCATCTACCTAACTTCCACCCTTTCAACACACTGCAGATTGCAGAATAGACTGCACTGCTGTGATCATGTTGATGGATGTGGATACATTAGTTGCTTGTGTCAACAATAGTCCAGTGGGCCAACTAAGTGAATTATGCCTATATATCTCAGTAAAAATATTGGCCTTGGAATCATACTGTGGGCCACTTCGCACCATCTTCATGAAAAGATGTATGATTGGGCAAATCTGTTTTTCATGTATATAAAAGCAGGTCACATAATACAGTAAGTTGAATACAGCCAATTGCGTACAGATCTGTATGAAATTATTGAGTTGAAACTACTTTTCTCCTTTCTTTAACTAAAAAGTCCTGCCAAATATTTTTCATAATCTCAGTGCCCTTTTATGTTGTACCCCCACCCAGTTTTGATGCTCCCGACTTGTCCTTAAATAAATTGCTCGAACTTCTTCAGAGGAACTCTGTTCTTGCCCTTGCAGTGTGTTCTGCGGTTGGAATTGCGCGATAATGAATTGCACCATGTTTAAATGTTTATTTTAACAACTTGCTAGGGACCAAACAAGCAGTGGTGCTGTAGAGCCTTTTGTTTCCTTAAAAACAAATCTTGGTTGTTGCTGAAGCTGAAATAATCTGCTGTGTCTATTTAACTGTTTGTTTGAAGAACCCGAGCTGAATTGTTTGAGTGATATGGTCAGCAAACCACGATGTGCTGCACTGGTGGCTAAAAGGGCTCGGGTTCCAGAATGACCAATTAAGGCGCAACTGGCCCGTTTTTTGGAGTAGCAAATAGGACCCACATGAAAGGATTGTTTGGCTCTTGCTCCCTGCTAGAAGCGTTACAAGTTCCAAAAGATCAACTTTTAGGAAAGCTACCTTTTTGGGAGGAAGGACTAAGGGGAGAATTTTAACCTTAAAAGACGGGTGGGTTGGAGCGACTGGGTAGTTAAATAATTAAAAATGAGATTCCTGACCTGATCCCGCCTCCAACTCATTCACTTCCGGTTTCAACAGAGCAAGGACGGGGAGGAGGGGGGTGCGGGGGCGGGGGGGGTTTGTGCAATGGGGGGAGGTGGTGTTGGTGTGGGGGGGGGGACGTTTGTGGAGGCGCATTGTTGAGTCCTCAACTCTTAAACATAATCACACGAGGCACGTACTGCAGACACAGTCACTCTGTGACCTTCACCTTTATTACCGGGACCAAGGAGTGCTGGCCCTGCGAGGCACCTCCCCTTATATACCTGAATCTCCAGGTAAGGAGTATCTCCCACAAGTACACCCCCTATGGTCAATGTGTGCATTTCTAGTAAGTATGTACAGTATGTAGTGGTTAGATGAGGGTTACAATTGTATAAGATTTACAGTATTATGCTGGTTACATACATGACACGCATCATCAATTTAAATATTATAATGAGGTCAGAATCATCTTTTTTAACCTCCATTTTGTTTTTAACTGTATGTGGACAGATTTCACACAATTCATGAGACCCGGCAGTTAAACCAAGACTACCAGATCCAGGAGGTAAGTGTCTTTATACCTAGCTCCTGGATCCTGGGTCCCTATGATCTTCCCTTCACCACCCCAACCCCCCTCCCCCCGCCAATTATTCGGTCTTGATCCTCTGCCCAACTCCACCCCCCCACCCATCTCCTGATCCAATTAATGGCCCGGCCCGACCCCCAATTCCCTGCCCACCTCCTGATCCATCCATTTAATGGCCTGAGCCCCAACACGAACCCTCCCACCTCCTGATCCATCCATTTAACGGCCCGGGCTCCACTGCGAACCCTCCCACCTCCGTGCAGCCGCAGGCCTATCTCGCGCAGCCAGCCAGCCTGCGGGCGCGTGCAAATTATATACATAAGAACATAAGAACATAAAAATTAGGAACGGGAGTAGGCCATCTAGCCCCTCGAGCCTGCTCCGCCATTCAAAAAGATCATGGCTGATCTGGTCGTGGACTCAGCTCCACTTACCCGCCTGCTCCCCGTAACCTTTAATTCCCTTATTGGTTAAAAATCTATCTATCTGTGATTTGAATACATTCAATGAGCTAGCCTCAACTGCTTCCTTGGGCAGAGAATTCCACAGGTTCACAACCCTCTGGCAGAAGAAATTCCTTCTCAACTCAGTTTTAAATTGGCTCCCCCGTATTTGAGGCTATGCCCCCTAGTTCTAGTCTCCCTGACCAGTGAAAACAACCTCTCTGCCTCTATCTTGTCTATCCATTTCATTATTTTAAATTTTTCTGTAAGATCACCCCTCATCCTTCTGAACTCCAACGAGTAAAGACCCAGTTTACTCAACCTATCATCATAAGGTAACCCCCTCATCTCCGCAATCAGCCTCATGAATCGTCTCTGTACCCCCTCCAAGGCTAGTATATCCTTCCTTAAGTAAGGTGACCAAAACTGCACGCAGTGCTCCAGGTACGGCCTCACCAATACCCTGTACAGTTGCAGCAGGACCTCCCTGCTTTTGTACTCCATCCCTCTCACAATGAAGGCCAACATTCCATTCGCCTTCCTGATTACCTGCTGTACCTGCAAACTAACTTTTTGGGATTCATGCACAAGGACCCCCAGGTCCCTCTGCACCGCAGCATGTTGTAATTTCTCCCCATTCAAATAATATTCCCTTTTACTGTTTTTTTTCCCAAGGTGAATGACCTCACATTTTCCGACATTGTATTCCATCTGCCAAACCTTAGCCCTTTCGCTTAACCTATCTAAATCTCTTTGCAGCCTCTTTGTGTCCTCTACACAACCCGCTTTCCCACTAATCTTTGTGTCATCTGCAAATTTTGTTACACTACACTCTGTCCCCTCTTCCAGGTCATCGATGTATATTGACAACAGTTGTGGTCCCAGCACCGATCCCTGTGGCACACCACTAACCACCGATTTCCAACCCGAAAAGGACCGATGTATCCCGACTCTCTGCTTTCTGTTAGCCAGCCAATTCTCGATCCATGCTAATACATTTCCTCTGACTCCCCGTACCTTTATCTTTTGCAGTAACCTTTCATGTGGCACCTTATCGAATGCCTTTTGGAAATCTAAATACACCACATCCATCGGTACACCTCTATCCACCATGCTTGTTATATCCTCAAAGAATTCCAGTAAATTAGTTAAACATGATTTCCCCTTCATGAATCCATGTTGCGTCTGCTTGATTGCACTATTCCTATCTAGATGTCTCGCTATTTCTTCCTTAATGATAGCTTCAAACATTTTCCCCACTACAGATGTTAAACTAACCGGCCTATAGTTACCTGCCTTTTGTCTGCCCCCTTTTTTAAACAGAGGCGTTACATTAGCTGCTTTCCAATCCGCTGGTACCTCCCCAGAGTCCAGAGAATTTTGGTAGATTATAACGAATGCATCTGCTATAACTTCGCCATCTCTTTTAATACCCTGGGATGCATTTCATCAGGACCAGGGGACTTGTCTGTCCAGCACTACCTCCCTAGTGATAGTGATTGTCTCAAGGTCTTCCCGTCCCACATTCACGTGACCAGCAATTTTTGGCATGGTTTTTGTGTCTTCCACTGTGAAGACCGAAGCAAAATAATTGTTTAAGGTCTCAGCAATTTCCACATTTCCCATTATTAAACCCCCCTTCTCATCTTCTAAGGGACCAACATTTACTTTAGTCACTCTCTTCCGTTTTATATATCGGTAAAAGCTTTTACTATCTGTTTTTATGTTTTGCGCAAGTTTACTTTCGTAATCTATCTTTCCTTTCTTTATTGCTTTCTTAGTCATTCTTTGCTGTTGTTTAAAATTTTCCCAATCTTCTAGTTTCCCACTAACCTTGGCCACCTTGTACGCATTGGTTTTTAATTTGATACTCTCCTTTATTTCCTTGGTTATCCATGGCTGATTATCCCTTCTCTTACTGCCCTTCTTTTTCACTGGAATATATTTTTGTTGAGCACTCTGAAAGAGCTCCTTTAAAATCCTCCACTGTCCCTCAATTGTGCCACCATTTAGTCTGTGTTCCCAGTCTACTTTAGCTAATTCTGCCCTCATCCCCACTGTAGTCCCCTTTGTTTAAGCATAGTACGCTTGTTTGAGACACTACTTCCTTACCCTCAATCTGTATTACAAATTCAACCATACTGTAATCACTCATTCCGAGAAGATCTTTTACTCGGAGATCGTTTATTATTCCTGTCTCATTACACAGGACCAGATCTAAGATAGCTTGCTCCCTTGTAGGTTCTGTAACATACTGTTCTAAGAAACAATCCCATATGCATTCTATGAATTCCTCCTCCAGGCTATCCCGTGCGATTTGATTTGACCAATCGATATGTAGGTTAAAATCCCCCATGATTACTGCCGTTCCTTTTTCACGTGCCTCCATTATTCCCTTGATTATTGTCCGCCCCACCGTGAAGTTATTATTTGGGGGCCTATAAACTACGCCCACCAGTGACTTTTTCCCCTTACTATCTCTAATCTCCACCCACAATGATTCAACATTTTGTTCATTAGAGCCAATATCATCTCTCACAACTGCCCTGATATCATCCTTTATCAACAGAGCTACCCCACCTCCTTTCCCTTCTTGTCTATCCTTCCGAAATGTCAGATACCCCTGTATGTTTAATTCCCAGTCTTGGCCACCCTGCAACCATGTTTCTGTAATGGCCACCGAATCATACCCATTTGTAATGATTTGTGCCGTCAACTCATTTACTTTATTTCGAATGCCGCGTGCGTTTAGGTAGAGTGTTTTCATACTAGTTTTTCAACCATGATTATTGGTTTTGTCCCCTCCTGCAGCCCCTTTATATTCATACATATTGTCCTTGTGGTTTACACTTACCCCAGTGCTACTCTGCTCTTTGCCTCCTGCCTTTTGCATTTTCTCTTGGGGTCCTGTTCATCTGCACTCTCACCCACTCTAACTAGCTCAGAGCCCTCTCCTGGGTTCCGAATACTCCTCGCATTGAGGCACCGAGCTTTCAGGCTTGCCTTTTTATTACACTTTGACCCTTTAGAATTTTGCTGTACAGTGGCCCTTTTTGTTTTTTGCCTTGGGTTTCTCTGCCCTCCACTTTCTGTCTTTTGCTTCTGTCTCCATTTTGTTTCCCTCTGTCTCCCTGCATTGGTTCCCATCCCCCTGCCATATTAGTTTAACTCCTCCCCAATAGCACTTGCAAACACTCCCCCTCGGACATTGGTTCCGGTGCTGCCTAGGTGCAGACCGTCCGGTTTGTACTGGTCCCACCTCCCCCAGAACCAGTTCCAATGCCCCAGGAATTTGAATCCCTCCCTGCTGCACCACTGCTCAAGCCACGTATTCATCTGCTCTATCCTGCGATTCCTACTCTGACTAGCATGTGGCACTGGTAGCAATCCCAAGATTACTGCTTTTGAGGTCCTACTTTTTAATTTAGTTCCTAGTTCCTTAAATTCGTCTCGTAGGACCTCATCCCTTTTTTACCTATATCATTGGTACCAATGTGCACCACGACAACTGGCTGTTCTCCCTCCCTTTTCAGAATGTCCTGCACCAGTTCCGAGACATCCTTGATCCTTGCACCAGGGAGGCAACATACCATCCTGGAGTCTCGGTTGCAGCCGCAGAAACGCCTATCTATTCCCCTTACAATTGAATCCCCTATCACTATTGCTCTCCCACTCTTTTTCCTGCCCTCCTGTGCAACAGAGCCAGCCATGGTGCCATGAACTTGGCTGCTGCTGCCCTCTCCTGATGAGTCATCCCCCTCAACAGTACTCAAAGCAGTGTATCTGTTTTGCAGGGGGATGACTGCAGGGGACCCCTGCACTACCTTCCTTGCACTGCTCTTCCTGCTGGTCTTCCATTCCCTAGCTGGCTGTGGACCCTTCACCTGCAGTAAGACCAACTCGCTACACGTGCTACTCACGTCATTCTCAACATCGTGGATGCTCCAGAGTGAATCCACCCTCAGCTCCAATTCTGCAACACGATCCGTCAGGAGCTGGAGGCAGATACACTTCCCGCACATGTAGTCGTCAGGGACACCGGAAGTGCCCCTGAGTTCCCACATGGTACAGGAGGAGCATATCACGTGACTGAGCTCTCCTGCCATGACTTAACCCTTAGATACACTTAATTTGGTGACAACAATGTTAACAGGTTACTTACTGATATAAATACGAAAAAGAAAAGCTACTCACCAATCACCAGCCAATCACTTAACTCTTTGGCTGTGACGTCACCTTTTGATTTCTCTCTACTTTTTTGCTTTTTCTCCCGGCTGGAGCTGTACAAGCTCGCCTCTCCAACACATGCTGCTCCTGCCTCTCGCCGTTAAAGTGGACCGGGCTGTGGGAAACCCAGTCTCTCGGGTTTCCTGACCGCCTCGGAAGCCCTCCCTTCCCCAACACCCCTTCCTCCTCAAAAATCTGGCCTAAAAGTCCAATGCCCCACAAGACTCTGGCATCATTTGGTTCATGCTGGGCAAAGCAGTTAAAGCAAAGACCACAGCAACCAACAAAGTGAGGCCACGAGCAACCCGAGTTCCACAAGTCCTCCCATTTTACTCTCTCTCAATGGGTAATGTCCAGGTTTTGCCACAGCTTGTTGGTGCATTACCTCATCTAGAGCTCGAAACAGATTGATGCGCTGACTGCCCGCATTTCTTTTCGAAATAGAGTATTTATTTTGCCTTAACATTTTTGAGGATATTGCTTTAACTCCTCTGTCATTTGAGGTCCTGACATATAAACAGGGAGGCTTGAGCAGGAGAGTGGCCAAAATCTGAAGTGCTAAGGGAGGGAGGTCTGAGGCAACTAAATGCTGTGCTGTTGAGGGCTGGGAGAGGAGGAGAATGTACAGGACATCAGCATTGGACAACTGAAGAGCAAAGGTTGGGAGTTTATGTTTGTAACACCAGGAAGTATGTCATTTATATCATTATGTAGGTCATTTTGACTGTGATATTTTTTGACTCAGTTCTTAGTTATACCAGTTGAGCATGAGTTCTTTTGAAAACATTGCTAACTTTCCTGGTATCCAGTGTCAAAATAATGAAATCATTTATTGTATTTGTCATGTATTTCACCATCTTGCTATGACAATAGTTATGTAACTGTAACTCATGCACACTGTACCTGTACCCTTGACATGCACACCCTGACCACAGGGGGTGAGCTTGCGGGAGACACTCCTCACCTGGGTTTCCAGGTATAAAAGGGGAGGTCCCACCCAGGGTCAGCACTCTTTGATCCTGGGAATAAAGTGAAGGTCACAGAGTGACCGTGTCTGATATATACATGCCTCATATGAGTTTGTAACAAGGTACAGAGACATTACTTCTGGCGACGAGAAACGGGAATCACCGAACCACGAGGATGGCCACCGGTGGCGCAGAGGAACGCTACTGTGTGGGTGAGGACTGGGACGACTTTGTGGAAAGACTCCAGCAGAGCTTTGTCACAAAGGACTGGCTGGAAGAGACAGCGGCTGACAAGCGGAGGACGCATCTACTGACCAGCTGTGGTCCACAGACGTACGCGCTGATGAAAGACCTGCTCGCACCCCAAAAACCAGCGGACAAGTCCTTCGAAGAGCTCAGCCAGCTGATCAGTGAGCATCTCAAGCCGGCAAGTAGTGTACACAAGACCCAGCACCGGTTCTACTCTCACCAGCGTCGGGAGGGTCAAAACGACTCGGATTTCATGGTGGAACTGCGGCGTTTGGCCTGTGTCTAAGTTCTCCTTTGCCTGCAGTGGGGAGATGTTAAGGGACTTTTTCATTGAGGGCATTAATCATGCCGGCATCTTCAGGAAGCTTATAAAGACCAAGGACCTGACTTTAGAATGGGCGGCGTTGATAGCTCAGACCTTTATGGCAGGGGAAGAGGAGACCAAGCTAATTTACGCATGCAGCCCTGGTTTTAACGTTGCGATGAACCAGGGAGTTAATGTTGTAAAAGTGACACAGAACCCTGCAGGCAGGCAAGGGCAATTTGACACTGCCCAGACAGGCAGGCAAGTGGAATTCGACACCGCCCAGGCAGCAACAAGCTCCAGGGTGAGCCAGCAACAGGGACAATGGAAAGGGGATCGGCAATTCACGCCATCACGGGGTACAATGCATCCCATGATGGGACCATTCAGAGTGCTTAGAAACAGCCAAACGGGCCATCAGAGAGGAATGCCTGGGAATAGTCCTTTTGTTAACAGCAATCTCAGCTCATACTGGAGGTGTGGGGGTAGACACACTGCCAAAAGCTGCAGGTTCCAGCTTTACCTGTAGGATTTGTAATGTCAGTGGACACTTGGCCAGGATGTGCAAAAAGGCAATAGCGAGGCTAGTCTGCGAGACAGAGGAACCAGACGAGGAGTCTGCAATACAGGATGAGGCCTGGGGAACAACTATGGATGCGGAAGTTCAGAGAGTTCATGTGGCTGACGTCCACAGCTCATACACTAAAACGCCACCCATGATGATGAAAGTCTTACTGGATGGCATCCCGGTGCATATGGAGCTGGATACGAGAGCTAGCCAGTCACTCATGAGCGCCCAGCAGTTTGAGAGACTATGGCCACACAGAGCTAGCAGGCCCAAACTGGGCGCATTGAGACGCAGCTACGTACGTACACCAAAGAGATCATCCCAGTGCTGGGCAGTGCAAACTTGGTGGTAACGCATAATGGATTGCAGAACCGGCTGCCACTCTGGATTGTTCCGGGAAATGGACCCGCACTTTAGGGGAGGAGTTGGCTAGCTGAGATGAATTGGAAATGGGGGGATGTGCACGCCATTTCATCCGTGAAGCGAATTTCATGCTCACAGGTATTGCAAAAATTCGAGTCACTGTGTCAACCCGGTGTCGGTACGTTCAAGGGCACTAAAGTAGTGATACGCATCACTCCGGATGCCAGTCCAGTGCACCACAAAGCCAGAGCGGTGTCGTACGTGATGCGTGAGAAAATTGAAAGTGAACTGGACAGGCTGCTCAGAGAGGGCATAATTTCGGCCATTGAATTCAGCGACTGGGCAAGTCCCATTGTTCCCGTCCTCAAAGCAGATGGCTCGGTTAGGATTTGTGGCGACTACAAAGCCACCATCAACCGAGTGTCACTGTAAGACCAATACCCGCTTCCGAGAGCGGAGGACCTCTTTGCCATGCTGGCAGGTGGAAAGCTGTTCACGAAGCTGGACCTTACTTCGGCCTACATGACTCAGGAACTGGCGGAAGATTCCAAGCTTCTGACCACCATCACGACGCACAAAGGATTATTTGTCTACAACAGGTGCTCATTTGGCATTCGTTCGGCAGCGGCTATCTTTCAGCGAAACATGGAAAGCTTGCTCAAGTCCATCCCTGGAATGGTCGTATTCCAAGACGACATCCTTATAACGAGTCGAGACACCGAGGAACACCTCCGCCACCTGGAGAAGGTGCTACGCCGATTGGATCGGATAGGCTTGCGGCTGAAAAAGGCCAAGTGCATGTTTTTGGCCCCAGAGGTCGAGTTCCTGGGCAGGAGGGTTGCCGCAGACGGGATCCGGCCCACTGAATCAAAAACTGAGGCGTTTCGCCGGCGCCCAGGTCCAGCAACATGTCGGAGTTGCAATCATTCCTGGGACTTTTGAACTATTTTGGGAACTTTCTGCCGAACTTAAGCACATTGTTGGAGCCGTTACACATGCTCCTCCGTAAAGGTTGTGAATAGTTTTGGGGGGATTGTCAAGAACGGGCTTTCAATAAGGCAAGGAACCTGCTGTGTTCCAACAAACTGTTGACTTTGTATGACCTTTGTAAAAAACTGGTTTTAACATGCGATGCGTCATCCTACGGGGTTGGATGTGTTTTGCAGCAGGGTAACGATGATGGCCGACTCCAACCGGTGGCTTACGCCTCCAGGTCGCTCTCCCAGGCAGAGCGTGTATACAGCATGGTCGAGAAGGAGGCACTCGCGTTTGTGTATGGTGTGAAAAAGATGCACCAGTACCTTTTCGGTAGACAGTCCGAGCTAGAGACGGACCACAAGCTGTTAACATCCCTGCTGTCCGACAGCAAGGCTGTCAACGCTAACGCGTCAGCTTGCATACAGCGATGGGCCCTCACGCTGGCTGCGTATGACTACACCATACGGCACCGGCCAGGCACATAAAATTGCGTTGACGCACTCACCAGGCTCCCACTGGCAACCACTGAGGGGGCGTCGGAGCAGAGCGCTGAGATGGTCATGGGCGTTGAGGCTTTTGACACTGCGGGCTCCCCCATCACAGCCTGACAGATCAAACTCTGGACCAACAGGGACTCCCTCCTATCAATGATAAAGAAATGTGTCCTGACTGGGAATTGGGCGCTCGCACACAGGGCTTGCCCTGAGGAAGTCAGGCCGTTTCAGAGACGGATGGATGAACTTTCCATCCAAGCCGACTGCTTGTTATAGGGCAGCTGGGTAGTCATGCCCCAGAAAGGAAGGGAAGCGTTCATCAGTGAGCACCCTGGCATCGTGTTAATGAAGGCCATTGCCTGGTCACATGTATGGTGGCCGGAGATTGACTCGGACCTGGAACACCGGGTTCGCAGGTGCACAACGTGTGCCCAGCTGGGCAATGCCCCCAGGGAGACTCCACTCAGCCCGCGGCCCTGGCCCACCAGGCCATGGTCACGTATTCACATAGACTATGCAGGCCTGTTCATGGGGAAAATGTTCCTGTTCATAGTCGATGCATACTCGAAGTGGATTGAGTGCATCATATTGAACACGTGCACGACATCCATCACAGTGGAAAGTCTGCGTACGGTTTTCGCAACCCACGGCTTGCCAGACATCCTGGTCAGCGACAATGGCCCGTGTTTTACCAGCCATGAATTCCAGGAGTTTATGTTGGGCAATGGGATCAAGCATGTCCGGACAGCGCCGTTCAAGCCGGCTTCCAATGGCCAGGTGGAACGGGCGGTCCAAGTCATAAAGCAGGGAATGCTATGCATCCAAGGACCCTCCCTTCAGTACTGCCTGTCGCATCTCCTACTGGCCTACAGGTCCCACCCGCACTCACTCACGGGATTCCCACCAGCGGAACTCCTCATGAAACGCACGCTCAAGACGCGGCTGTCCCTCATTCACCCAGACCTGGAAGACATTTTTGAGGCTCAAGGGGGAGGTGTATAGAAATAGATGACCCGGTATTTGTTCTTAACCATGCTTTGGGACTCAAATGGCTTGAGGGCACCATAATTGGCAAAGAAGGAAACAGGTTCATGGTGGTCAGACTAAACAATGGGCAGATATGCCGCAAACATTTGGACCAAGTAAAAACAAGATTCAGCATAGACACGGAGGAACCAGAAGAAGAGCATGATGAGATAGCACCCACACCACTGCCAGCGTACGAGCAACAAAGACAGCCCTCAGCATGCACAGTCCCTGCGGCCAGCCCGGACAGACCGAAATCACCTCAAGTGACAGAGACGCGTGCTGAGGCTCAGCCACCAGAACCACAACTGCGGCGCTCCACAAGAGAGCGTTGACCACCCGATAGACTTAACCTCTGAAACTAAAAGACTCAAGGGGGGAGGTGATGTCATGTATTTCACCATTTTGCTATGACAATAGTTATGTAACTGTAACTCATGCACACTGTACCTGTACCCGTGAAATGCACACCCTGACCACAGGGGGTGAGCTTGCGGGAGACACTCCTCACCTGGGTTTCCAGGTATAAAAGGGGAGGTCCCACCCAGGGTCAGCACTCTTTGGTCCTGGGAATAAAGTGAAGGTCACAGAGTGACCGTGTCTGATATATACATGCCTCGTGTGAGTTTGTAACAAGGTGCAGAGACACTACAGTATTTATGATAGACTAGTGCAAAAAGAGAGACGTTTAATGTTGCCTGATCTCTCATATGGCAAATGTTGTTTGTCTCCTTTACTAACCAAGAGCCTACGTAAATGTTCTTCACAAGTTGCTTTCTAACCCATCTTTAGCGAGCTCTGAACACCACCTTCTAACATGTGTGCCTCCATATGCAATATATATCAGATTTACATATCACTTTTACATTTATGTGTATAAGAAATTTCAGTCTCTGTTTCCTAATTTGAAAGAGCTACTATGATTACGTTTTTGATACTATTTGGGCATAGCATTTGATAATTGCACTACAGTATGTGGCTGAAATGGCAGTTATGTGAATCACATGTATTTGCATACTCTTGGCTGTGCTGTCTATCATTGTTACATATTGCTATAGTGAACAATAAGCCATAGCAACAAACACTTAAGTATAGTTGGCTCATATTAGATGAAAGGAAATAACCAGCCAGTGCCTCTCTTACACGCATATCCAACTGCATGCTATGCTCAAAGGAAAGTAAGTTGTTGGTGGACTTCATTGTTCTGGACAGTCACTATTAGCTAAGCATCATTGTGTAAAACATGTGTGTATCCTTGCACACAGCGTGCACTTCCTCCAGGTGCCACACTTAATTCAGTGTCACAACTTCACCACCACACTTTGTTGATAACACAAGTCTTGTGAAAAACAATTATAGGCCTCGAAATTGGCCTCCATAGCGCCTCATGTTATCGCCTCTGCAGGGGGGGGGATGATAGCAGGGTGCTAACCAGTTACCGACTAAGCTCGGTGAGAAGGTCGACTTATGGCATCACCTTGCACATCGCCATGGTAACGCCCCGGACCCGAACTTCGAATCCGCCCCCTACAGCATCGCCGGGCGAAAATACCGGCAGCTGCAGGAGGCATTAATCGGGAAGTCGGCTGCTTCGGGGCGATGCTTAAAGGTGAGGTGGCTGAGGTAAATAAAAATAAATTTGCCATTGCTCTCTTTGATTTTTTTTCCACCTTTCTTCCCAGCAATCGATCAGCCCCGCACTCTGCTGAAGTGCATCAGGCTGATCGGGCCGGATCGCAGTTGTCGTCGGTGTCCAGGTAAGTTCTTCTTTTGCAGAGCCTGCAGCGAAGGCCCTTCCCTTTAAGGCCCAGTGTGCAGCGCTGCACACCTACCGCCCGCCTGCTGCCTCTTATGCTCTAGGAAGGAAGTGGAGCACTTGATTTAGCAATCCACTTCCTTCCTGGATTGCAAGCGCCAAATGTCTTTCAAGTTTGAAAACATTAGTGTCTGCTGCTAATTTCTCCAATGTACACCATGAGTTGGTACCCATGATACTGGACTTGACAGACATAGGTTTTCCCCAGTGGTGCTCAAATAAAACCCAGAAGCTGTGTCAAAAATTAACCAGACAAGTGCTGGAACAAGGGGCTTAAAGCGAACAGCTATGCCCGGACCAATACCATAAAAGTCGACACAGGAGAGATACGTTTAATGATGTGGCGGTCATATTTAACACTGGAATCTCAATACAATTGATTTAGCAACCTTGGACAGTAAAATTGGAGACCTGGGCTCAAGAATTAAAGAAATTCTAAGGGAGCAACATCAGAACCAGGACTCCCAATTAACTGAGGATCAGGTCCTTATCGGTCAGCTTCAGGGCGTGGCTACTGTCCTCGAGGTGCATGCCCAAACCATGAATAAAAATATTAAGGAGGACCATAAAGCCTCCATGAATGCTGCAAGGAATGATGTCTGTAGCACATTTAAAAAAATAGAAAACATAGAAAATAGGTGCAGGAGTAGGCTATTCGGCCCTTCGAGCCTGCACCACCATTCAATAAGATCATGGCTGATCATTCCTTCAGTACCCCTTTCCTGCTTTCTCTCCAGACTCCTTGATCCCTTTAGCCATATCTAATTCCCTTTTGAATACATCCAATGAACTGGCATCAACAACTCTCTGCGGTAGGGAATTCCACAGGTTAACAACTCTCTGCGTGAAGAAGTTTCTCCTCATCTCAGTCCTAAATGGCTTACCACTCATCCTTAGACTGTGTCCCCTGGTTCTGGACTTCCTCAACATCGGGAACATTCTTCCTGCATCTAGCCTGTCCAGTCCCGTCAGAATTTTATATGTTTCTATGAGATCCCCTCTCATCCTTCTAAACTCCAGTGAATACAGGCCCAGTCGATCCAGTCTCTCCTCATATGTCAGTCCTGCCATCCCGGGAATCAGTCTAGTGAACCTTCGTTGTACTCCCTCAATAGCAAGAACATCCTTCCTCAGATTAGGAGACCAAAACTGAACACAATATTCCAGGTGAGGCCTCACCAAGGCCCCGTCAACCCTTTAAGTATCACTCACCAGTCTTATCTAGCCAATTCACGTCTCATACCATCGAAGTTACCTTTCCTTCAGTTCACGACCCTAGTCTCTGAATTAACTGTGTCACTCTCCATCTTAATAAAGAATTCTACCATATTATGGTCACTCTTCCCCAAGGGGCCTCGCACAACAAGATTGCTAATTAGTCTCTTCTCATTACACATCACCCAGTCTAGGATGGCCAGCCCTCTAGTTGGTTCCTCGACATATTGGTCTAGAAAACCATCCCTAATACACTCCAGGAAATCCTCCTCCACCGCATTGCTACCAGTTTGGCTAGCCCAATCAATATGCAGATTAAAGTCACCCATGATAACTGCTGTACCTTTATTGCACGCATCCCTAATTTCTTGTTTTGGTGCCATCCCCAACCTCATTACGACTGTTTGGTGGTCTGTACACAACTCCCACTAATGTTTTCTGCCCTTTGGTATTCCGCAGCTCCACCCATATCGATTCCACATCATCCAGGCTAATGTCCTTCCTTACTATTGCATTAATTTCCTCTTGAACCAGCAACGCCACCCCAACAACTTTTCCTTTCTGTCTATCCTTCCTAAATGTTGAATACCCCTGGATGTTGAGTTCCCAGCCTTGGTCACCCTGGAGCTATGTCTCCGTGATGCCAATTACATTATATCCGTTAACTGCTACCTGCGCAGTTAATTCATCCACCTTATTCCGAATACTCCTCGCATTGAGGAACAGTGCCTTCAGGTTTATCTTTTTAACACACTTTGCCCCTTTAGAATTTTGCTGTAATGTGGCCCTTTTTACTTTTTGCCTTGGGTTTCTCTGCCCTGCAGTTTTACTTTTTTTCTTTCTATCTTTTGCTTCTGCCCCCATTCTACTTCCCTCTGCCTCCCTGCATAGGTTCCCTTCCCCCAGCCATATTAGTTTAACCCCTCCCCAACAGCACTAGCAAACACTCCCCCTAGGACATTGGTTCTGGTCCTGCCCAGGTGCAGACCGTCCGGTTTGTACTAGTCCCACCTCCCCCAGAACTGGTTCCAATGTCCCAGTAATTTGAATCCCTCCCTTCTGCACCACTCCTCAAGCCATATATTCATCCGAGCTATCCTGCGATTCCTGCTCTGACTAACACGTGGCACTGGTAGCAATCCTGAAATTACTACTTTTGAGGTCCTACTTTTTAATTTAGCTCCTAACTCCCTAAATTCGTCTTGTAGGATCGCATCCCATTTTTTACCTATATCGTTGGTACCTATATGCACCACGACAACTGGCTGTTCACCCTCCCTCTTCAAAATGTCCTGCACCCACTCCAAGACAGCCTTGACCCTTGCAGCAGGGAGGCAACATACCATCTTGGAGTCTCGGTTGCGGCCGCAGAAACGTCTATCTATTCCCCTTACGATAGAATCCCCGATCACTATAGCTCTCCCACTCTTTTTCCTGCCCTCCTGTGCAGCAGAGCCACCCACGGTGCCATGAACTTGGCTGCTGCTGCCCTCCCCTGATGAGTCATCCCCCTCAATAGTACCCAAAGCGGTTTATCTGTTTTGCAAGGGGATGACCGCAGGGGACCCCTGTACTACCTTCCTTCCACTGTTCTTCCTGTTGGCCACCCATCCCCTATCTGGCTGTGTAACCTTTACCTGCGGTGTGGCCAACTCACTAAACGTGCTATTCACGGCATCCTCAGCATCGCGGATGCTCCAGAGTGAATCCGCCCACAGCTCCAGTGCCGCAATGCGGTTTGTCAGGTGCTGCAGGCGGATGCACTTCCTGCACATGTAGTCATCAGGGACACTGGAAGCGTCCCTGATTCCCCACATAGTACAGGAGGAGCATAACATTTTAGGTGGGGTAGGTCAAGCTGTTAAAGCTAAAAAAAAATCTATTTGCACACAATAGTCTTTATTTGCAGCTAACTCAATGCCTTAGGCAGCTTTAGGTAAGTGAATACACCAGTCATACAGACTAGGGAGTTCCTAAGTTTGACTCATGCTAATTCAGATGTTCAGAGGTGGGGCAGCAGTTGGCATGTTGCAATTCACCTCAAGACACCTGGGATGATTTCCAATTATCCATTAGTCCTGCTGATTTAGCAGTGCCCCATTAAAAATGCAATCCTTTTGTCTCCTACTGAAATGCTATTGGAACATCTTTACTATTTGCTTATTATAGTTGTTCACTCATTAAAATTATCTACCTGGCTTTTGGCCCTCAGCATTACTGAATCACAGATCATGTTGAACGTCATCATTCTGTGGTTGTCAACGCATTACAATGTCATGACTGATATTCCCGGTTTGTCTCTGCATCATTGACAATTACAAGTCACTATTGTGGTCTTCCAAACACTGTGGAGGTGATTTTTCTATTTGTTCCTGGGATGTGGGCATCGCTGGCAAGGCCAGTATTGATTGCTCTTCCCTAATTGCCCTTGAGAACTCGTTGGATGGGAAACCCATAGGATTGGGTGGAATGTTGGTTTTACATCCCACCCAATATTACTCTCCATTTAACTCGGGGCAGGGGGTGTAAAACAAGCGTTGCATCTAAAATTGTTAATTTCCTGTCAGGTGGGGTCGGTCAAAACTGCCCCCCTTAAGTTATGAAGCAACCATGAATTTCGTTTACTAACTCGGGGGTTGAATTTCTGTGGAAACTCTCCTGAATCGTCCGCTGTATTTTCGATGGAAGATCCACAGGAACCCTATAGAAACGAGTTTATCGTGGATCTTCTGAAATTACAGTGGGTGACTGGGAGAATCCCCACAGAAAGTGATGGTACCAGTCTCTAAACCACTTGGGATCATCCCCAATTCATTAACCTTCCTGTTTTACATGCACTTCTTATTTCTTCATGGACCAAACAGTTTTGCATCTTTTTCAGTCTTGGCAATCTGCACCCTAATTCCCTTTTAATGTCCAACCAAAATAATTTGTTCTGTAGATTTTCACCTTGTACAGGATCAACTTTTTAAACCCCTTAGGTACCCCTGAATGAAGGGCTACACACCACCTTGAATCTGGTCTACTTTCTTTCCTGAAAACTTCATGCCCCTACTATTACAACAGGCTCCGGTTCAGGCATCCTATTGCTAGTGTTTTTGACATTCAACTTCATACACCTTATGGTAAGTGTGCCTCATCCTTTAGCCCTTGTTGTCTGCCACTGACTGTGAGTTAGTTTCAATATTACACCAGGTTGCTGTGTTCATGCACGATGGCTATTGGCTAACATCCACTTGGCTAACATCTACTCTTTCATCAGTCGTGTTTGAGATCTAATTTCCTCCCTGTTGTCTCTCTGTCCTGTGCAGCTTAAATAATTCTCAATAGACATAGGGCTAAACTTTCCTTTCATTTTCGGCGGGTTCTCGGTGATTTTCTCGGCGGTACAGCTGTTTTCAATGGTATTGCCCAAATCAGAAAATGCCCACCGGGACCAAACCACCGACTTGCACTGCCGAGAAAATCACCAGGGCGTAAGTTTTGTTTCAACGGAAGCCTGTCCAGATTGCTGAGGAAACCGCCCTGTGAAAGTTGCTTGAACAGGAAGGTAGGTGAGTACTCTGCAAAGAAAGATAAGTTAAATTAGTTTTTAAGTTTTAAATGGCAATTAGGTTTAAAAGTGTCTTGGGAATGTTTTTTTAATGATACTTTTTAAAAAGTTTTACCGCCTCCCTAGGCCCAACCGAAGCCTCGGACTAAATTTGTAAAAAAACGCCTGTTTTACTTAGTTTCCCCTTAACCGCCGAGAATAATGATGCAAGATCCATTTTCTCACCAGGCGATTAGTTTTAATTAGTTTTAACTTAAAAGTGGAAATTTTCACCAGTGTTACTTACCAAACGTTAGCGTTTTTTCTGGGGGTGCAATCGGACGTTGAGGGGTACTCGGGAAAGTCTAGCCCATAGTCACAGAAGCTGAACGCCAGAGGAGAAGTGTGAGTAATTACCCTGGACATCAAGGCAGCATTTGACAGAGTAACACACAAGAACCCATAGCTAAATTGAAGTCAGTTCGGCGGGGGTTAGGGGGAGGCGGGGCAGGTGCAAGGGGAATCTTTCCAGTGGTGGAGTCATAGACAGCACAAAGGGAAATGGTCATGGTCGGTGAAGGCCAATTATTGCAACCCCAGGACATGGAGTTCCTCATGTTTGCATTCTCGGATAAACCACCTTCAGCTGCTTCCTCAATGCCATTCACCCCATCATTAGTTCAGGATTGGGCTTGGTTGTTGACTATATTACAATGTTGAACTCAATTCACAGCTCTTTCTGATAATAAAACAACCCATACCAGTCTATGCCAAGGCCTGGAAAACATACACACTCCAGCTGCCCAGTGGCTGGTAACATCTGAGCCACACAAGTGACAGGCAATGACTATCTCCAATAGGAATGGGCAAAGCACCTCCCACAACCTTCAGCAGCATTACTATCTCTGAGTCCGCAATGATAAGCATCCTGAGGGTTACCTTGGACCAGAAACTTAACAACATGGCTACACGAGCTGGGCAGGGGCTGGGTACTGTGTGATGAATGGCTCACCTCCAATGTTACCCCTAAATTGTTTCTGGGGTGTGTGGCCCCTTTAAGAGGGCTGCGTGGCCCATTCACAGTTGTGTGTGTTTGTGAAATTTAACATTGAGAAAGCCCGTACTGGGCTACGTGGTACTGGCCATGCAGCTTAGAGGGAACATTGCTCCTTACCCCTCAAAGCCGCGACACTATCCAGGAGGCTCAATTTAAGAGTGCGTTGGAATACTCTCTACATGCCTGAATTGTTGCTGTTATGTATGTAAACATTGTAACTGTGTGCTACCAGAGGGCGCACCTGTTGGAGGCCCAAGGGTGACCTGCACATCTCAGGCAAGCGAGTATAAAAGGTTGTCTGCATGCCGCTTTGGCACTCTGGAGTTTTATTAAAGAGACTAAGGTCACATCAGTTTAAGCTTACAGTACTCAGTCTTGTGGAGTTATACTAAACATAACAATTGGCAACGAGTAACAGATCATAAACTTTCACATAGTTATGGCTGCCATTGGTATTCTTGAGCAATTTGTGGAGGGTGATGATTGGGAAGCCTTCGTTGAACGTCTCAACCAGTATCTCATGGCCAACGAGCTGGATGCGGACGATAAAGCGATCAAGCACAGAACGATTCTCCTCACCGTGTGTGGGTATACAACATACGGCCTCATCAAGCATCTGCAAGCACCGCCGAAACCAACGGAAACGATATATGCAGAGTTGTGTACGCTGGTTCGGGAACACCTCATGTCGAAGGAGAACATCTTAATGGCCAGGTATCGCTTCTATATGCACCATCGCTCCGAGGGCCAGGATGTGGCGAGTTATGTCGCCAACCTAAGACGCCTTGCAGGACCTTGCGATTTTGCTGGATATTTGGGGGAAATGCTACGGGACCTTTTTCATGCTTGGAATCGGCCACAAGGTCATTCTTCGCAAGCTGCTGTCTGCCGAATCCCCAGACCTGAACAAATCCATCACGATAGCCCAGTCTTTCATATCCACGAACGATAATACTAAATTGATATCTTCTCAGCATCGAAGCTCACCGGCAAGTACTGTGCATAAAATAACGCCATTAGCAGGCAGAACTGTACATAGCAGGGCCTATACATCTGCAGCTGCAAGACCGAGGATGATTCAGAGTCCACCGTAGGGCATGAATGCGAATCCATTAACACCATGTTGGCGCTGCGGTGGTAATCGTGGAGCCCATCAATGTCGATTCAAGCAAAGGCTGCAAAACAATGGGGCACCTTCAGTGAATATGCAAACGTGCTGCGACTCACCACGTGGCAGAGTCGGCAGAAGATGGTTGATCCGAAGCGGATCATGCAGAACGAGTAAGAGAGGCAACTCAACCCAAGGCCTAGGAAGAGGTGTATGGGGTACACACCTTCATCACCAAGAGCCCTCCTATAATTCTGAAAGTCAAATTAAATGGCATTCCAGTTTCCATGGAGTTGGACATAGGGGCAAGTCAGTCATTATGAGCCAGAAGGCTTTAGAGAAACTGTGGGGCAACAAGGCACAAAGGCCAAAACTGAGTGCGATTTATACAAAGCTGCGCACTTACACCAACGAGCTCATACCAGTCATTGGCAATGCGGCAGTGAAGGTATCGTACGATGGAGCTGTGCATGACTTATCACTGTGGATTGTACCAGCGATGGCCCAACGCTGTTCGGCAGAAGCTGGCTAGGGAAGATTTGATGGAACTGGGATGACATCAAAGCACTGTCTTCGTGGATGACACCTCGTGTGCTCAAGTGCTGAGCAAATTTCCGTTGCTATTTGAACCAGGCATCGGCAACTTCACAGGTGCCAAGGTGCAGATCCATCTAGTCCCTGATGAGCGGCCTGTTCATCACAAGGCTCGAGCGGTTCCGTATATGATGAGGGAGAAAGTCGAGATCGAACAGGACAGACTTCAATGAGAGGGAATCATATCGCCAGTTGAGTTCAACGAGTGGGCCAGCCCAATTGTTCCGGTGTTGAAAAGTGATGGCACGGTCAGAATCTGCGGAGACTACAAGGTAACGATCAACTGAGTCTCGTTACAAGACCAGTATCCACTACCCAAGGCGGATGACCTGTTCGCAACGTTAGCAGGGGGCAAGTCATTCACCAAATTGGATCTAACCTCCGCTTACATGAAACAAGAGCTGGCTGAATCTTCAAAAAAATTGACGCACATCAACACACACAATGGACTGTTTATATACCACAGATGTCCTTTTGGGATTTGCTTGGCTGCTGCCATTTTCCATAGAAACATCGAGAGTCTGCTGAAATCGGTTCCGTGCACCGTTGTGTTTCAAGACAACATCCTGATCACTGGTCGTGACACCATCAAACACCTGCACAACCTGGAAGAGGTTCTAAGTCGACTAGACAGAGTGGGACTCAGGCTGAAATGCCCAAGTGTGTTTTCCTGGCACCAGAGGTCGAATTTTTGGGGAGGAAGATTTCGGCAGATGGCATCAGACCCACGGACTCAAAGATGGAGGCCATCAAGAACAGAATGTGATGGAGCTGCGTTCATTCCTGGGACTCCTCAACTATTTGGTAACTTTCTACCCGGGTTGTGCACTTTGCTGGAACCAATGCACATGTCGCTACGTAAGGGTGACAACTGAGTTTGGGGTAAATCTCAAAACACAGCCTTTGAGAAGGCCAGAAACCTGCTATGTTCTAATAAGTTACTTATATTGTATGACCCGTGTAAACGTTTAGTGCTAGCTTGTGATGAATCTTCGTACGGGGTCGGGTATGTGTTACAGCAAACCAATGCATCAGGCGAACTGCAACTGGTTGCATATGCATCTAGAAGTCTATCTGATGCTGAAAAAGCCTACAGTATGGTCAAGAAAGAGGCATTAGCATGCGTATATGGGGTTAAGAAAATGCACCAATACCTATTTGGACTCCAGTTCGAGCTTGAAACCGACCACAAACCACTCATTTTGCTGTTTTCAGAAAGCAAAGGTATAAACACCAATGCTTCATTCCACATCCAACACTATCCGCTTATGACTATGTTATCCACCACAGACCAGGCACGGAGAATTGTGCTGATGCTCTCAGTCGGCTACCATTGCCCACCACGGGTGGAAATGGCGCAACCCGCAGACTTGCTTCTGGTGATAGATGTTTTTGAGAATGAGGAGTCACCCGTCATGGCTTGCCAGATCAGGACCTGGGCTAGCCTGGACCCTGTGCTATCACGAGTAAAAAGTTGTGTCCTCAATTGGAGCTGGTCGGCTTTTCCCCGGGAAATGCAAGATAAAATTAAGCCGTTTCACCAACATAAAGATGAAATGTCCATCCAGTCGGATTGTCTCTTATGGGGTAATTGCGTGGTTTTGCCTAAAAATGGCAGGAAAATGTTTATACGTGACCTACACAGTACCCACCCAGGCATAGTCATGATGAAGGCTATCACCAGGTCGCACGTTTGGTGACCCGTCATTGACTCGGATTTGGAATCGTGCGTACACCAATGTAATACTTGCTCACAGTTGAGCAATGCACCAAGGGAGGCTCCACTGAGTCTGTGATCATGGCCCTCCAAACCGTGGTCCAGGGTCCATGTAGATTTCGCTGGCCCCCTTCTAGGAAAGATGTTCTTAGTAGTAGTGGACGCTTACTCTAAATGGATTGAATGTGTAATCATGTCATCCTGCACAGCCACTGCCACCATTGAAAGCCTCTGGGCCATGTTCGCCACCCATGGCTTGCCCGACGTCCTTGTCTGTGACAATGGACCATGTTTTATCAGCTCAGAATTCAACGAGGTTATGACCCGCAATTAAGCATGTCAGGTCTGCCCCGTTTAAGCCCGCATCCAACGGTCAAGCGGAACGCGCAGTCCAAACTAACAAGCAGAGCTTGAAATGCGTGACGGATGGCTCCCTGCAGACCCGTTTATCTCGGGTTCTGCTCAGCTACCGGACGCGATCCCACTCCTTACCGGGGTTCCCCCAGCAGAATTGTTAATGAAAAGAGCACTCAAAACCAGGCTCTCCTTAGTCCACCAGGATCTTACTGATCATGTAGAAACCCAGAGTCACCGGCAAAACATGTACCACGATTGCGCAGCTGTATTGCGTGACATTGATGTAAACGACCCTGTGTTTGTCCTTAATTACAGTCATGGTCCCAAATGGGTTGCTGGCACTGTCCTGGCCAAGGAGGGGAATAGAGTGTTTATTGTCAAACTATGCAATGGACAAACGTGCAGAAAGCATTTGGATCAGACCAAACTGCGATTCACTGACAACCAGGAACAACTTGAAGAGGGCATCACCATCATCGATCCACCAACACACACCCAACCAGCAATTGACCTTGCCGTCAATCAAGAGGCTGAACCCACCATTCCCAACAGTCCGGTCAGACCAGCAGCGCTGCAATGCAGCAATGGTTCGACTAAGTCACCCATGCCAGGGTTCGAACTCAGGCATTCAACCAGGGAGCGAAGGGCCCCAGACCGCCTCAACTTGTAAATAACTTGTATCAAAGACTCTGGGGAGGAGGGGGGAGTGGAAATGATGTTATGTATGTAAACATTATAACTGTGTAAGACTTGCCACCAAAGGGCACACCTGTTGGAGGCCTGCACACCTCATGCAAGCAAGTATAAAAGGTTGTCTGCCACGCTGCTTTGGCACTCTGGGGTTTTATTAAAGAGTCTAAGGTCACATCAGTTTAAGCTCACAGTACTCAGCTTTGTGGTGTTATTTTAAAGATAACAGTTGGGGAAGTCTAGGGGTCACAGTCTAAGGATAAGGGGTAAGCCATTTAGGACCGAGATGAGGAGAAACTTCTTCACTCAGAGAGTTGTGAGCATGTGGAATTCTCTACCACAGAAAGTTGTTGAGGCCAGTTCGTTAGATATATTCAAAAGGGAGTTAGATGTGGGCCTTACGGCTAAAGGGATCAAGGGTATGGAGAGAAAGCAGGAATGGGGAACTGAATTGCATGATCAGCCATGATCATATTGAATGGCGGTGCAGGTTCGAAGGGCCGAATGACCTACTTCTGCACCTATTTTCTATGTTTCTATGTAACACCGAAAAAGATTAATATCACCCAGAATAGATCAGGTGCGTCTGGACTCGGTTTCTATCCTTTTCCTGCCGGTACACTGTGGCTAGAGAATGTACCATCTACAGAATGAACTACTGTAACTCATCATGCTTATGACCACAACATCTCTTCACCCTCCTCCTTTCAAGTCAAATGATTCCTGCTCTGTACCAGTCTTGGTTCATCTCCTTTATACCAGCCCATGTGACTTGGGAACAGATCCAGTTCTTATTAAAGTGCCAATATTATTTTTTAAGCCAAATTTTGTAGCAGCCATTTATATGCATCTTCAGCTTTTTGGGGTAGTGTCTCCTTTAACAAAAATTGAACCCCTGCCAGAAAACATTAGCCAGAGTTTTAAGGTTATCCGACATATATATTTCTTTAAACCTAATTTGATTTTCTTCCATGTGAGCAATCAAAAAGCCTCTTGTCCTTCCACCGACAGTAGCACCTTCAACGTGAATTTTGCCCGTCTCCGCCTCTATCTAAGCCCATCTATTGCTGAAACCCTCATCCGTGCTTTTGTTACCTCCAGACTCATCTATTCCAATGCTCTGCTGGCTGGCCTCCCATTTACCATCCTCCGTAAACCGCAGCTCATCCAAAACTCTGCTGCCTGTATGCTGACTCCACTAAGTCCCATCGACCCATTACCCCTTTGCTTGCTGACCTACATTGACTCCCGGTCCAACAATGCTTCAAGTTAAAAATTCTGATTCTTATGTTCAAATCCCTCGATGGTCTCACTCCTCCTTATCTCTGTAACCTCCTCCAAGAACTCTGCGTTCCTCCAAATCTGGCTGCTTGTACATTCCTAATTTCCTTCATTGGTGGTTGTGCCTTCAGCTATCTGGACCTTACATTAGATTATTAAAATATCAAGGACAGGTGCAGAAAATAATCAAGAAGGCTAATGAAAAGCTGGGCTTTATAGCTAGAGGTCTAGAATACAAAGAGGTAGAAGTTGTGCTGCAATTATACAAAGCTCTGTTTAGACCACACCTGGAATACTGAGTTCAGTTCTGGACACCACAACTTAGGAAGGATATATTGGCCTTAGAGGGAGTGTAGCACAGATTTATGAGGAGAGCTTACACAAATTAGGTTTCCATTCCCTGAATTTAAAAGGTTACGTTGTGATTTGATCAAAGATTTCAGGATATTAAGGGGAACAGATAGGGTAGATAAAGATAAACTATTTTCGCTGGTTGGGGAATCTAGGACTAGGGGCATAGCCTAAAAAATAGAGCCAGGCCTTTCAGGAGTGAAGTTAGGAAATACTTCGACACACAAAGGGTGGTAGAGGTTTGGAAGGCTCTTCCACAAATGGCAATTGCAGCTAGGTGAGCTGTTCATTTTAAATCTGAGATTGACAGATATTTGTTAACCAAAGGTATTCAGGGATATGGGGCAAAGATCAGCCATGATCTCTTTCAATGCAGGAATAGGCTCGAAGGGGTAAATAGTCCTGTTCCTATTTTTCTTAAGTTCTGGAATTCCCTCCTTAAAGCTCTCCAGCTCTCTACCTCTCTCTCCTCCTTTACAATGATCGGTAAAACTGACCTCTTTGACCAAGCTTTTGGTCACCTGTCCTAATAGTTCCTTAAGTGGCCCAGTGGAAAAATTTGGCTGATAACGTTCCTGTGAAATGCCTTGGGGAGATTTAAGAACATAAGAATATAAGAAATAGGAGCAGGAATAAGCAATAAAGCCCATTGAGCCTGTTCCACCAGATGGCTGATCTTCTACATAAACCACTTCCCCCACTGCAGGAGATCCACAGGCTCCACAAACCCACCATCGCCGGAGGAGTAAAAAACGTTTTGTCAGTGTTCCTGAAACTGACGCACCCTGACCTCAATGTGATGACACCAATTATGAAGATGCTTGAAGGACAGATGGCTGACTGAGAAGCACAGGATTTTGTCAAGATGGTGAAGGAACTGGAGGTGTCTCCGGAGTAAATCCAAGCAGATTTGAAATATAAGTGAATATATATATATATATATATTATATATGTATATAAGTCAAACATTCAGACATGCAGAACATGTCAATCTGTTGGAGTCCAGCTTTGTCGTAGTGATATTGAAGCTCTACTGGAGCTCCTCAGCATTGGGGCTACATTGATCCAGTGCTGTGCAGGCAATATTGATCCAGTGTTGTGCGGGTGATATTGATCCAGTGTCGTGCGGGTGATATTGATCCAGTGTCGTGGGGGTGATATTGATCCAGTGTTGTGCGGGCGATATTGATCCAGTGCCGAATTGTCAGTCGTGGCTCAATTGGTAGCACTCTATAGAAACTTGAGCACAAAAATCTAGGCTGACACTCCCAGTGCAGTACTGAGTTTTTTACTCCTCCGTCCAAGCGTTCGGGCCCCCGGCGGCATCCAGGCAACAGCTGTGTCTCTCCTGCAGCGGCGACCAGGCGTTCGGGCCCCCAGCAGCATTCAGACGGCATCCAGACCTCTCCCCAGCGGCGACCAGATTCCCTCCAGCGGCAACAGCTGTGCCTCTCCTCCACGACGGCGTTTGGGCCTCCTTCTCTTCCACCACGGTGGCTGGCCCTTCCCCATCCTTCAGAGGTGATTGGGCCTCTACTTCCCCACAGTACTCCAGATGTGGTCTAACCAGGGCTTTGTACAGCTGCAGAGGGCTCGCAGCACCCATGGAATAATACCAAAGGAAGTAACTTACTATTAACTTTCATTTTAAACTTGTAATCAACTTGGGAACTTTTAAAACTTCAGGAGAAACTTTTAAAACTTCTGGAGAAACTTTTAAACAACGTGGAGGAACTTTCAAGAATTATTTTCTTTTAAAATGTTTTACTAAGGAATTGCATACTGTACCCCAATCTTACTAGAAAATAGTTTGGTGTGTTTTATTAGCATCATTTTTAGTCATTCGAAACCGGGTTACTCACGACAACGCCCGGCGAGCAGGTGAGCCTCCAACCAGGCGAACGGGACATCACCCCTCCCCCTCCTATGGCGGGCCGACATCCCTCCAGTGGCGGGCTTTCATCCCTCCAGCGGCGGGCCTTCATCCCTCCAGTGGCGATCAGGTCTCCATCCCTCCAGCGGCGATCGGGCCTCTCCTCATCGATGGCTGGATCTCCTTCCCCACTGGTGACCTGGCCTCTTCTACTGGTGAGCATCACGGCTATAATTTTTCCACCCTCTCACTCCTTGCTGACCTCCCACTCGCAACTCCAGCGGAAAACTGACCTTCC
This sequence comes from Pristiophorus japonicus, assembly GCF_044704955.1. Taxonomy (NCBI): domain Eukaryota; kingdom Metazoa; phylum Chordata; class Chondrichthyes; family Pristiophoridae; genus Pristiophorus; species Pristiophorus japonicus. The sequence continues at coordinate 112,497,049 of NC_091982.1, read as the reverse complement.
TAATGCCTGCTTCCAACCAAGCCTTGGGCCACCTACCATCAAGGACGCTTCTCGGTGTCGAGTTTGTGGCCAACATCTCGCCGTAGGCAATTAGGCTCATACAGCAGTGCCTGGTCTCCAGTCGTCTTGGACCCTCTTGCCACTGGACCAAGATGTTGCTCAGCTAAGCCCGTGTGGTTGCCGGTGTGCAACGGCCACCCCACGTTAAAAGAACTCACGCACAGGCATCTTCTACTCCATTAACATGAAGGTCAGCTCAAGGAACAAGGTGGAGGTTACACCTTTTTCTGGAACGGGAAACCAGAGGAAGAATGGCGCCTCCACGGAGTAGGCTTCACCATCAAAAACAAGCTGGTCGACCGTCTCAAAGACCTCATGACTCTTCGACTCACCCTATCCCGGAACCAATGCGCCACAGTCATCAGTGCATATGCTTCAACACTCGATGCAACGGATGAGACCAAAGAGAGTTTTTATTCCAACTTCGAAACATCCCTGTCCTGCATCCGCGCAGGTAACAAACTGACCTTCCTAGGTGACTTCAACACCAGGGTCAGCAAAGTCTCTGGGGAGGCGTGATTGGCAGAGCGGGGTTGGGGAAAACCAACTCCAGCGGTACCCTACTCTGACAAAATGTCTAGAACATGAACTTCTCATCACCAACGCTCTGTTCCGCCAGAGGGACAAATACAAGGCATCGTGGCAACACCCTCGTTCCAAACACTGGCACCTGCTCGACTATGTCAACGTCCGAGTCAGAGATCGCAAGGATGTGCGCATCACACGTGCCATGACAGAAGCTGATGACTGCTGGACAGACCACCGCCTAATCCGATCCATCATCAACATTAACATAGCCCCAAAGTGGAGGGGACAGCAGAAGCAGCGCCGCAAAAAAGTCAATGCCGGGGCACTTAAAGACCCAGCTAAGAGGGCCCTATACAGTCAGCACCTCACAGCTAACCTGGCGTGCCTTGATGACCCTGAGATGCTGAATGCCCACAGCGCTTGGTCTGCCCTCCAGGCCTCCATAACCAGTACCTGCGAAGAGACACTTGGTCACTCAACCAGAAAACACCAGGACTGGTTTGATGAGAATGATCAGGAGATCCAAGAACTAATAGATCACAAGCACAGAGCATTTCTGAGCCTCAAGCAACAATCCAACTCGGGAGCAGCAAAGCAACGTTACAGACAGCTCAAGGCTGAGGTCCAACAAAAAACCCTGGAACTAAAGAACAGGTGGTGGATGGAGAAAGCACAGGAGATACAACAACTGGCCGACAGCCATGATGTGCGAGGATTCTTCATCACAGTCAAGGCCATCTACGATCCAAACTCCCAAGGCCCCACCCCACTGCTGGCCAAGAACAGGGAAACACTCATCAAGGACACTGAGGCAGTCAGGGCCCGATGGAAGGAGCACTTCGAAGATCTCCTCAATCGAGACTTTGCCTTTGACTCGAGTGTTCTTGACTCCTTACCGCAGCATGCGACCCGCTACCACCTCAGTGAAACCCCAATGTTGCATGAGGTAGGAAAAGCCATAAGACAGCTCAAGAACAACAAGGCTACGGGAGCAGATGGAATCCCTACTGAGGTGCTAAAGTATAGCGGAGAGGCGCCCTTGGCGCGGATACATGACCTCATCTCTCTCATCTGGAGGAAGAATAGCATGCCGGGGATCTCAGAGATGCAATGATCGTGACCATCTTTAAAAAAGGGGACAATTCGACTGCGGCAATTACAGGGGAATCTCCCTGTTATCAGCCACTGGGAAAGTTGTCGGTAGAGTCCTCCTCAATCGTCTTCTCCCTGTGGCCGAGGAGCTCCTCCCGGAGTCACAGTGCAGATTTCGTCCCCTACGGGGCACAACAGACATGATCTTTGCAGCGCGGCATCTGCAGAAAAAATGCAGGGAGCGGCGCCAGCCTTTATACATGGCCTTCTTCAACCTTACAAAGGCTTTTGACACTGTCAACCACGAAAGTCTATGGAGCGTCCTCCTCTGTTTCGGATGCCCCCAAAAGTTCATCAAAATCCTTCGGCAGCTCCACGACAACATGCAGGCCGTGATCCTTACCATGAATCCATTATAGACCCAATCCACATCCGGACCGGGGTCAAACAGGGCTGCGTCATCGCTCCAACCTTCTTCTCAATCTTCCTCGCTGCCATGCTCCACCTCACAGTCAACAAGCTCCCTGCTGGAGTGAAACTAAACTACAGAACTAGTGGGAAGCTGTTTAACCTTCGCCACTCCAGGCCAGGTCCAAGACCACCCCAACCTCTGTCGTTGAGCTACAGTACGCGGACGACACCTGTGTCTGAGCACATTCAAAGGCTGAACTCCAGGATATAGTCGACGTATTTACTGAAGAATACGGAAGCATGGGCCTTATGCTAAACATCCGTAAGACAAAGGTCCTCCACCAGCCTGTCCTCGCCGCATAGCACTGCCCCCCAGTCATCACGATCCACGGCGCGGCCCTCGACAACGTGGACCATTTCCCAAAAATTGGGAGCCCCTTATCAACAAAAGCAAACATTGATGCGGAGATTCAGCACCGCCTCCAGTGCTCCAGTGCAGCCTTCGACCGCCTGAGGAAAAGAGTGTTCGAAGACCAGGCCCTCAAATCTATCACCAAGCTCATGGTCTACAGGGCTGTAGTAATATCCGACCTCCTGTATGCCTCAGAGGCATGGACCATGTACAGTAGACACCTCAAGTCGCTGGAGAAATACCATCAAGATGCCTCCGCAAGATTCTACAAATCCCCTGGGAGGACAAATGCACCAACATTAGCGTCCTTGACCATGCCAACATCCCCAGCATTGAAGCACTGACCACACTTGATCAGCTCCGCTGGGCAGGCCACGTTGTCCGCAAGCCAGACACGAGACTCCCAAAGCAAGCCCTTTACTTGGAACTCCTTCATTGAAAACGAGCCAAAGGTGGACAGAGGAAAAGTTACAAGGATTCCCTCAAAGCCTCCCTGATGAAGTGCGGCATCCCCACTGACACCTGGGAGTCCCTGGCCAAAGACCGCCCTGAGTGGAGGAAGCGCATCCGGCAGGGCGCTGAGCGCCTCAAGTCTTATCGCCGAGTACATACAGAAATCAAGCGCAGGCAGCAGACGGAACACGCAGCATTCCTATCCCACCCTCCCTTACCCTCAACGACTGTCTGTCCCACCTGTGGCCGGGACTATGGCTCTCGTATTGGACTGTTCAGCCACCTAAGGACTCATTCTAAGAGTGGAAACAAGTCTATCTCGATTCCGAGGGACTGCCTATGATGATGAGTACTGAGGTAGCACTGCACTGTTGGAGGGGCAGTACTGAGGGATTGTTGCACTGTTGAGGGGCAGTACTGAGGGAGTGCTGCACTCTGCGAGGGGCAGTACTGAGGGAGCACTGCACTGTCGGAGGGGCAGTACTGAGGGGGCACTGCACTGTCGGAGGGGCAGTACTGAGGGAGCACTGCACGGTTGGAGGGGCAGTACTGAGGGATTGTTGCACTGTTGGAGGGGCAGTACTGAAGGAGTGCTGCACTGTCGGAGGGACAGTACTGAGGGAGCACTGCACTGTCGGAGGGGCAGTACTGAGGGATTGTTGCACTGTTGAGGGGCAGTACTGAGGGAGTGCTGCACTCTGCGAGGGGCAGTACTGAGGGAGCACTGCACTGTCGGAGGGGCAGTACTGAGGTAGCACTGCACTGTTGGAGGGGCAGTACTGAGGGATTGTTGCACTGTTGAGGGGCAGTACTGAGGGAGTGCTGCACTCTGCGAGGGGCAGTACTGAGGGAGCACTGCACTGTCGGAGGGGCAGTACTGAGGGGGCACTGCACTGTCGGAGGGGCAGTACTGAGGGAGCACTGCACGGTTGGAGGGGCAGTACTGAGGGATTGTTGCACTGTTGGAGGGGCAGTACTGAAGGAGTGCTGCACTGTCGGAGGGACAGTACTGAGGGAGCACTGCACTGTCGGAGGGGCAGTACTGAAAGAGCCGTCTTTTGGATGAGATGTTAAACTGAGGCCCCGCCTGCTTGCTCAGGTGAACATAAAAGATCCCATGGCACTATTTCGAAGAAGAGCAGGAGAGTTATCCCCGGTGTCCTGGCTAATATTTATCCCTCAACCCAGATCACAAAAAACAGATTATCTGGTCATTATTACATTGCTGTTTGTGGGAGCTTGCTGTGCGCAAATTGGTTGCCGCGTATTCTACATTACAACAGTAACTACACTCCAAAAAGTAGTTAATTGGCTGTAAAGTGCTTTGGCTTGTCCTGATGTCATGAAAGGTGCTATATAAAAGCAAGTCTTTTTTATAAGCTGTGTGGACACTGACTGTGCAGCTTGCTACCCGTCCCGCACAGCCTGGGACCGACTTTTCAATGTTAGGTTTCGTGTGTGCGCAAAACTGTGAATGGCCCATGCAGCATCTTAAAGGGGCCAAGCACCCTAAAAAAATTAAGGGCGTGGGGAAACATTGCCCCATATCCCTTGATCCTGAGTACCCAAACATCTATTGATCTCTGTCTTGAATATACTCATCAACTGAACATCTACAGCCCTCTGGGATAGAGAATTCCAAAGATTCACAACCCTCTGAGTGAAGACATTTCTCCTCATCGCAGTCCGAAATGGTCCAGCCCCTTATCCTGAAACTATGGCCCCTAGTTCTAGTCTCTTCTGCCAGGGAAAACAGCCTTTCAGCTTCTACCCTGTTAAGCCTGCTAAGAATTTTATACATTTCAATTAGATCACCTTTCGTTCTTCTAAACTCCAGAGAGGCCCATGTGGTCTCGCCAAAGCCCTGTATAATTGCAGTAAGACTTCTTTACTCTTATACTGCAACCCCCTTGTCATAAAGGCTAGCATAACATTTGCCTTCCAAATTGCTTGCTGTACCTGCATGTAAACTTTCTGTGATTTGTTTACAATGACCCTAACATCCATCTGAATCCCAACGTTTACTAGTGTCTCAACTTTTAAAAAATGTTCTGCTTTTCCATTCTTCCTACAAAACTGGATAATTTCACATGTCCTCATCTGCCAATTTCTTGCCCAATCACTTAACCAGTCTATATTTCTTTTCAGCTTCTGTGCATCCTCCTCACAGCTTAATTTCTCACTGAGCTTTGTATTGTCAGCAAATTTGATATATTACACTCAGTCCCCTCGTCCAAGTTATTGATACAGATTGTTTTTGATGAGGTCCAAGCATTAATCCTTGCGGCATTCCAAAATGACCCATTTATTCCGACTTTCTGTTTTCTGTCCATTAATCCAATTCTCAATACATGCTGATATATTCCCTCTGTAAGGTTCGAAAATCCACAGCCGCATTTTATTGGAACACCCTAAGGACAATAAAACCAAGATGGGATCATCCTATACATTTTAAAAGAACATTTTTGGCCAAGTAAAATCCTCAGACAAGACAGGCTGGGAAACGTGTGGGCGGATACAGACATTGTGGAGTCTGGCTCACAAGCGAGACAGAGGCACTGGCCAATGGGGGAAAAGTGCATTCTGGCAGGCCAATCAGGGGTCGAGTCGGGCCTGAAGCGGGGAAATCCTCAACCAATGGGGACTTCCCGGCCCAGTTCGAAAATATGACTCACCCCTAATCAAATTATGAATGTGGACCATCCTCTACCTAATTAATATGGACAGCGGACAATAGTCCTGAGATCACTGCGGTGATGGCCCATCAAAGGGGAGGTCCAAACCGATTGACTCCCAGGACTGTTATAATGGACCAGCAGACTTTGAGGCACCAATGTGCACTGAAACAATACCCCTGTCCTCACACCTATCTGTACCTGTGACATCTTCTGATTAAATATTCAAAACTATCTCCCCGCCCAAACTTACACAATGGACCACCAACTGAGTTTGGGCTCGAAAAGGCCAGAACAAAATTGGATACAAATATAGGACCTACGGAACCACCAGGAGGGGGAGAAACAGCTGGAGCAATCGGAGAAAGAGTAGAGGTGCAGTAACAGTCACAGACAGACAGAAACTGAGAGAGTACGGATACGGACTGTTACCGGCTGGGAAACCTACCATTGAACAGGCCCTGGACTCGACTTGTATGCAGAATATACAACCCAACTACCGAGAGGCCCAACATGGTCTCAAGAAGCCACACACCGAACAACGCTCCGAGGTCAACCAGCTGAAGAACCGGAGACCGAAGTAACTGGGAGGGGCAACATTCACTCCAGCTACCCCGTAAACCAACCATCTTAAGGCTAAAAAAATAACTGTCAAAAGGGATCGCAAGTATTATCCTGGGTTACTTTTCCCAACTGTCAGCCGAAGTCAGTCAGGGAAAAAGGGGGGTGGGGGTGGTGTTGGAAATGTCTTGTAAAGGTAAAATTGTGTAAGGTTTTTGTTGTTTCCGTTTCTTCCCATAGATTTTCATAGTTTATAAGTGTGAGTCAGATATGTGTTTTGATGAAGTTTGACCTTGTTGGAAACTTACCATGGTTAATAAATTGGACTTACCCGTTTTTTTTGTTCCAAGGACTACTTGTCTCTGAGTGTTTTGTTTTCCCTTGTGGAAGGTCATAATCCACCAAAATTCTGAGGTTAGAACCTGATAGGGGTGCTAGGGCACTTCGAAACCGCCAGTTTAGTGGTCAGCGAGCCACAAGCTGCTGGACCGCCCCCTAGAAGGGACAGAGAGGCCCAATACACCAACAGCCACCAAAGACCCCTGTAATTGGGCAGAGCAAAACACCCCCTACACTCATGGTGAGCCAGGTAGGAGCTCAGTGGGAGAATGAGTTTACAACCTCAGAGAAGCTGGTACTGGGAAAATCTAAAATGGAGGAGAGAATCACGGAATATGTTTTCTCCAAGGTCAATTTTGCCAAAACATGGGTTCAGAACCTGACCAGGGCGTCACATTCAGCGGACGTGGCAGCCCAGTGGACAAAAGGGTCTACACATAACAAAAGGGTAGAAAAGGCAATTTGGCTGATATGTTTAACGAGGCAGGTTCGGGAGTTAGACCTCCAGGTAGGAAAATTACAGGAGGAATTAAAGGATGCCGTTATCACCTCAGTGGCTAGGGGGGCCGCGGGTACTAAGGTCACAGAAGAGTTAATAGAGGAAAGGAATAGAAGGGCACTGTTAGATCTCTTAATTTCCAATGAAATATGAACTCCGATTGTAGTTTTAATGTAACTTTATTTTGGCCACAGTAACAAGCTCTTGGCTTTAAGCCAGGTCTTATACCTGGATCAATTCACCTTCTTTGACCTTATTGGCTCAATTAATAGTCTTTTAACTTTCAATTGGCTCGCTACCCAAGGTCCTAAAATGTCAAGTTGATTGATGACTTAATGCAACATGCTCCCACTCACGTAGCATCTCTGACTTGGTGTCTGTAAATTTTCACAGCCTGTCTAAATGCAGCCTGTTTGAATTCTCTATCAATACCCCCTTTGATTCTTTCACAAACTGAATCATAAAACATCAGGTATCACTGGTTAAACATTCGAGAAAATAATTTCATACATGTTAATAGAGTTTCCTTCTAAAATTTGTTGATGTGTTTCGCCACATGTCCAGACTAGTAGCTTCCACACAAATTTACACCAACCCGAATTCCATCATGGCCACAATGGAAGTCTGGTTTTAGTAGGTTAATTAACCTTATTCCAATTTAATCCAAATCAATATCTTCGTTCAACCAGTAAACAACCTTCCCTTAAGCATAACATACCCCTGTGCCACGTACAGGCGGTCTGCTGGGACCTGCAAGGTGTCTCACATGCGGGACAGCAGCTACAGCTGCCTGGTCGCAACAACATTTAATCAACATAAACAAACAATATAAAAGTAAAATAATTACAACAAATAGAATTAAACCTTCCACCAATGAAGTTCCTATTGAACCGAGCCATTCAGTGGCTCCGCTCCACAAAGTGAATGATGGGGGTTGCTTAAGTTTTTCTACCTCCTTTTGGATATGCTCCGCTAAGTGGGTAATTTCTTCGGAGCTATCTGGGATATATGTGCAACACTCAGTTCCGAGTAGGGTGCAAGTACCTCCCTTTTCAGCCAGTCAAGGGCCAGTCTATTCTGTAGGGCTACTGTGCGGATTGCTACCATTTCTGCATTGATTTTAACTAGGGCCTCTGAGGTATCATTGGCTACCCATTCCACAACAGATGCCATGTTAATGGATTCCCTTGCCAGTTTGGCGGTCCCATACCTGGGGATCAGAATGGCAAAGAACCTCTCTGTTTTTGTGATAGCTCTCTTAGGACGGTGTAAATGTTCCGACAGTGACTTTATATGATACATATAAGGCACAATGTAGGCTAAATAGCAGGATCCCGTCCAATTCTGGGGCAGCCAAGGGTAGGCCTTGTGGCCACACACCCAATAGGTGCCATTATAGGCAATGAAGGTTAGCTGTTTCTTTGTCAGCAACACTCCAGGGCCTGTCCAGGCTTTTCCATCTGTTTTATTCAGAATCCCCGTTACGTTAAAAATTCCCACATCGGCCCAGTTTGGACAGTTCCGTGGCTTGATTATATTATAATTCCGGGAGCATTTACTATATCCCATATTTTGGCCACCTTTGATGTTTCTAATCAGACAGACCGATTCCCCCGGTCTTCCTATTCCCGTTGTATTAGTGATCACAAAAAATGGGGGCTGTTTGGAATTATTGTAGCACGGTTGGTATCCCCCTTCAAAGGTAGTCAGATTGTAACCTGCTGACTTCCATTTACGTGCTCAGTTTTCCGTATCCTGAAACGCCTTGCCTGTTTTGTTTTGATTAATTATCCACTCAGCCATTTCCGAGATATTCAAGGGAACTGGCCTCAAGGGAAGCCCTCCCTTTGAGTGAATAGGAATATGCGCACACACCCAACAACTAGAAATGTTACCTTGTTTGGCATAAATGTATGACATATATAAAAAGGTTTATAATATATATAATACATTTAATTCCCTTGCTACCCGACTATTTCCCTTTTGTGCAGAGGGTCGGCTAGTAAGAAGTAGGCAAATGCCTAGAATACCTACAATCAGTAATCCAGTAAATTTATACATTTTGGCAAAAAGTAATTGTCCTTATTAGATTTCAGCTTCAGTTACGGGTGCTCGTTTAACGTGTGAAGCGTGGATCCAGGCTTTCTTTCCTTGGACTTTAACAGCTGCCTGGGTGGTCAATAACACTTGATAAGGTCCCTCCCACTTGGCACCCAAAGTTTCTTTATGCAACTTTTTCACATACACCCAGACTCCCGGAATGATGTCATGTCCTCCTTCGGGTGGATTACCCCAAGCTGCCGATACCTGTCGGGAAACAGAACTAATAGCATTGGTTAAGTTCTGACAGTATGATAACAAAGTGTCACTCATTAAGTGAACATCAGCTTTCCGTAAATCGATAGTTCCTGGCAGCGACATGGGTCTTCCTGTTATAATTTCAAATGGGCTTAGACCTGTAGTTCTGTTCGGGGTTGCCCTAATGCTACTATTGGTAGTGCCTGGGGCTATGATGTTCCTTCTTGGTGATATTTGGCAAGCCGTTGTTTCAGAGTTCGATTCATTCGTTCTACTTGTCCTGATGATTGTGGATGATAAGGACAGTGTAAATCCCACATAATGTTCAGCAACCTACAGACTTCTTGGCAGACAGCACCTGTGAAGTGTGTTCCCTGATCTGAGTCAATGCTACTCGGGACTCCCCATCGGGGAATGTAATCCTTACACAAGATCTTTGCAGTGTGATTGGCTGTGGCTCTTTTAGTTGGGACAGCTTCTACCCATCTAGAGAATCTGTCGACCATGTCAAGAATGTTAGTGTATCCTTGGCATGAAGGAAGAGATAAATAATCAACCTGCAGATGCTGGAATGGTCCGACAGGGGCAGGGGGCCTCAGTTGAGGCATTACCGTGATGGGTCCAGAATTATTTTTCTGGCAGACCACACAGCGGTCTGTTACCAGCTGGGCATGTTTTTTTAAATCCCCGACCCCACCAGCTTTTCTGGAACCATGCCGACATCTGTTGTGAGGCCAAGTGTCCCCACAATTGGATCTGTTGGGCTAAAAAAGGCATAAGCGCTTGTGGCGCGACTGGCTTGTCGGTAACTCTTTGTCTCCAGACACCATCTTCACATAGCTTAATTCCTGCCTCAATCCATGTCCATTTTTCCTCTCGGGAGCACTCGCCTTGCATTGTTTGAAGGTCTCGTGTCAGAGTCCTGAGTGCTTTCAATCTGCACATCTGTGTTGGTTCTTCTGGAGGAACGCCCTGTGAGGCGGCATCTTTAGCTGACTGGTCGGCTGGGGCATTTCCCTGTGCTTCTATGGTATTTTCCTTGGTATGGGCCTTACACTTCAGGATGGACACTTCCTGAGGTAATTGTATGGCCTCTAGTAAGTCTCGGACTTCTTTTCCATTTCGGATAGGTGTACCAGCAGCAGTGAGGAATCCTCTTTTCCACCATAACAGACCAAAGTCATGAACGACTCCAAAAGCATAATGCAAATCTGTGTAGACATTAGTTGTCAGTCCTTCCGCTATTCGACATGCTTCTGACAGGGCCCGTAACTCGGCCTGTTGTGCTGACGTTACTGAGGGTAAACATCCTTTTGCCACTACCTCATATAAGGTTGTAACTGCCCATCCTGCTTTTCTGGTACCATTGTCAACAAAGGAGGAACCATCTGTAAACAGGATGAGGTCTGGGTTGTGCAGAGGCTCCTCTGCTGCTAAGGCTGCTTCTTCTGTTTCTTTTAAAATCTCCACGCAGTCATGCTCTTCACATTCTTCCCCCTCTTGCTCCCTCGATTCTGACATCGGGAGCATAGTTGCGGGATTAACCAGGCTGGCCCAGACGATATGGAGATTAGGAGCTTCCAAAACTGCTGTCCAGCAGGTCCATCGAGCTGCCGTCACCTGAGACATTCTATTCAAAGACAGCAAAGCATGTACGGTGTGGGGACACTTGACAATCAGCTTTTGGTCGAGGACTAGACCCGCAGTGATCATTACCGCTCGACATGTAGCTTCCATAGCTCTTGGACAACTTCCCCATCCGAGGGCTACCACATCCAGTTTTGCCGAATAATAGCCAATAGGTCTTTGCCGATCCCCATGTTCTTGTGTCAGTATAGCTGTCATATATCCTTTTTTCTCATGGACAAACAGGGTAAATGGCTTACCACTGTCGGGGATTCCCAGAGCCGGTGCCGAACACAAAGCCTTTTTCAAACTCAGGAAGGCCTCTTGCTGTTCCTTAGTGAGGGTGATGGCTTCTTTAGAGGCACATATCCCCTTTAAAATATCATTCAATGGCTGAGCAAACTGTGTGAAGGAGTCAATCTAATTTCTGTTAAAGTTACACAATCCCAAAAAAGACCTTAGTTCCTGAATAGTGGTGGGTTTTTTAGCAGCCCGAATGGCTGCAGTTCTATCCTGGGTAAGTTCTCTCTTTCCTTGTGAAATCTTTTGTCCCAGATATACAACCTCTTCTTGGGATATTTGTGCTTTGTCGATGCTGGCTTTATGTCCTTTCAGCCGAAGGTGGTCCAGCAAAGCTCGTAAATCTTGTTCATGCTGGTCTTCCGTGTTTGAAGCTAGCAGGATATCGTCTACATCTTGGATGACTGTGGATGACAGGGGAGGTAATTCTCGCAAATGGCTTTGTAAAGCCATGTGGAATACCGTAGGGCTGTTGTGGAAACCCTTCGGTAACCGGGTCCAAGTATACTGTTGTCCTTGGACCGTGAAAGCAAACCACTGTCGAACCTCCGGTGCCAGAGGCACCAACCAAAATCCGTTAGCCATATCTATAACCGAGAAATATTTATGTTCCGGTTTGAGGGCATTAAAAATGGTGGAGGGATCTGCGACCAAAGGAGCTTTTTGATCAATACACTGGTTAGATTTCCTATAATCGACAGTCAAACGCCAAGTCTCATTAGATTTCTGTACCGGCCACACGGGGCTATTGGAGGAGCTATGCATTTTAATAAGCACCCCTTGTTTCTCCAACTGCTGAATAACCGGTAAGATTCCCGCGATGGCAGTTGGACTGATGGGATATTGTTTAGTGCATGGAGGCTTGGTCCCTGTAAATGACGCAGGCTCCATCTGGAGTAGTCCACAATCGTTCTTATCTTTAGCCCATATCGGGTGTTCCTTCAATTCTTCTTTCTTCAAAGTTCTAATTGACCATGTCACCCGACCATCCTCAAAATGCAACAATGAATCTACTTGGATTAGAACGTCCATTCCCAAAAGGGGTTGATCTACTGGACCTATCCAGACTGGCGTGGTTAGTTCATGTGGACCCAGCCCTATAAGTATCGGTGTTGTCCTTTTAATTTCCATTTTATGGCCCCCAACTCCATAGGCTGTACGTGCCCTACCATCCAACGGCAAAAAGTCTCCATACTATAGGGGTAAGCATGTTAATTCCGCCCCTGTGTCGAAAAGACAGTCCACATCCTTATCGCCCACCCTCACATTTATATATAGCCCATCTCCCCTCTGTTGTATTAGTGCGAGGAGAGGGTCAGGGTGGGCTCTAATCGTTTTTTGCTATCCCAAGTAACTCCTTCTGTTGTTGTATTGTCAGTCGCTTAAATGCTTCTATGAGGTCGTTATCTTGTGACAAGCCTGGCTTGTTGGTTGAATTGTATCCCTGGCTGCGTCCTCTTCCCCGGCCATGACCTTTCTGTTTTGCCCTGCATGTCTTGGCCCAGTGACCTTCTTTCCCACGATAATGACATTTTCCGTGTAATTTTCTTAATGACTGTTTATCGGAATCCTGGGATTTCCATCCCATAGCCTGTACAGCTCGGACTTTAGCTCCCATATCCCGATCTAATTGGTTACATCGATCCACCAATGCTGCAAAGGTAGTTCCTCTACCTTCCCAGTCCGGTAACACTACCTTCAGCATTTTGGACAGTTCTGGCTTTAGACCTGCCATGAAAGCTGCATTCAGGGGTCCAAACACTTGTTCATTCATTTCCTCATCCGTATTATTCATACCCGAATGTTCTAGCCACGTGCATCTAACCCGCTCGTCATACTCCAGGACCTCCTCTGTTCCTTTCTGTTGGCAGGCTGCAATTTTTCCCCAGTCTGTCTTAGCTGGACTGAAGGCTTGCAGCCAGTGTTTAATCGCCTCCCATCCTGCATCTAATTCTTGCTCATTCTGCCCCAAAGCTTCTTCTACCTTGTCGTGCAATTTTCTTCCTTGTGTTTTTGGCACCGTTATGGTCAAAATTTGCACTCCGTCCCAGGGATGAAGTTGATATATATTTCTTAAGCGGTCCAATTGGTCCCACGTTTTTACTCCCCCTTTCTTTGGATTGGACAATTCCTTGGACCATTTATCAATTTTCTCTGGGTCTGCCGGATCATGAACTAAGTATTCTGCATACACCCTTTTCCTCTTTTTTTTTTGGTTCTGCCCTCATCCGCAGTCTCTTTTGATTTGACTACAACTCGTCTTTTTTTAAACGGGGCAAAGCGCACCCCTAATTCTTCATCCTCCAACCCTGTATCGTTGGAGGATTCGGAATCCGTATCTATTCCTCGGCCGTGTCTTCGGGTTTGCGCTTTTAATTTATCCAAACATGGGTACCCTGGGAATTGACCGATACATTTTCCTTTTCCTATTACTGTCTCTTGACCTAATGATTTTTTTCCATTCTTTAATTTCACCTTTAAGATCTTTAACTTCCGCTTCCAGCTTTTCAAGTTGAAGCTTTCTCTGTCGCAGCTGTGCACAAACAGCTTGCAATTGATCCTTTGTACTTTTCAGTTCTCGATCATGTTGGGAATGCATTATAATTTCATTCCGCTTTTGAATCTGTCCCATAACCTCTAGGGACCATCTAGTTCGCTCTTTATTTTTCATACGGGTCATTTTTCCTCAGACCCTTTTAATCTCGTCCAAGGACCATTGTCCTTTGGAGGTTCCGTACTTTTGTTCGATCTTAATACAGGTTTTAGATAAGTTGAATTGTTGCTCTATGTATTCTTTCAACTGTTCGAGAATTAAATCTATCGAAACCTCAGGTGGTGCCTGCCCACCTTTAACAGTTGTAGGCAATTCTTTGCTCTTATCTCCTGCTGCCATAATACTGATTTCTTTACTGGGGTCTCGAGTCGTAGCCTTTCTAGCCGATCAATAGGTCGGTGATTAATTAACTAACACACCGCCGAAGTTTAGACGTCTATGGGACATCGAGCCGACTACCAACCGGAGGGTTCGCAAACCGGAGGCTTTCTGAATCGCGTAGAAGGAGAGGCGAATTTAGACTTTTGACTGAGGACTTTTAGAAAGAGGAGTCCTTACCTCAGTATGTAGGTCCGATGTCCAAAATTCAGTTTCTTTCCTCAGCGATCGTGTTCGTGACGCCAAAATTGTTAGATCTCTTAATTTCCAATGAAATACGAACTCCGATAGTAGTTTTAATGTAACTTTATTTTGGCCGCAGCAACAAGCTCTTGGCTTTAAGCCAGGTCTTTGTCCTTCTGAGACCACATGGTCAAAATGGCTGTACTTATACCTGGATCAATTTACAGAAAAGAACTCGCCTTCTTTGACCTTATTGGCTCAATTAATAGTCTTTTAAACTTTCAATTGGCTCGCTACCCAAGGTCCTAAAATGTCAAGTTGATTGATGACTTAATGCAACATGCTCCCACTCACGTAGCATCTCTGATTTGGTGTCTGTGAATTTTCACAGCCTGTCTAAATGCAGCCTGTTTGAATTCTCTATCAGGCGCAGTGAGAGGAAATGTTCCGCAACCATCAGGAGTACCTGCAGAGTCAGGTTACGGTGTCACGTGCTGCAGATCAGAAGTACAGGGAGCAGAGTGCAGCTTATGCCCAGCAGGTCGAAGAGCTTCAGATCCAATTAAGGGATTTGCGCACAGCCTATAAAGTTAACACCGAAATAAGCCATGAGAAGGCAGATCATGCGCCCTGCCATAAGCGGATCCAATCCCTCCTCCAGGCTCTGTCCCAGGTAAAGGGGGCAGTCTGTCTGTTGGGGCCCAGGGAGGCAACCAACGAGTCAGGGTATCGGGGAGTGGAAGAGTATCCAGCGGCAGAGGACAGTCGACCGCCTCCTGAGGCGCCGGTAGTGTGTCCGGCAGGCCTTACGGAGGATCAACGGGTGCAGCCCAAGAAACCCACAGGGCATGGGATCGGCCAGGTAGAGCCGGTCCACCAAAGGGGTATGGGACACCGGCAGAAAGGGTCGAGTCTGCAGATTTAAATTCAGAGGCAATTGAGGCTGAGGAAAGGGGGGAGCCAGTGGAGTGTCTGCCGCGGGACCGATGTGCCCGGCTGTGCAGAGGAAGTACGGTCCCCCACAAGGTGCACAACCCCAAGGACAGCCGGACAGCGAGTTTATCGTTCTGCATTCAATTGCTGCATTAAAGGCCATGGTGTCACGTATCCCAAAGCTCACTAGACTGCGAGATCCGTATGCTCACTTCCTGGAGATAGCGCAGGCAGTGGACATGAACACATGTGATAACGTGGAAGCAGTTAAAGTGCTCCTTTTTTCCATTGATAGGAAGATCTAACAGACTCTTCCCCCAGATTGTCGCGGGGGACAAAGCACCCTCGCAGCACTATAAAGGGGTATCCTAGAGGCAATGGGGTGGAACAAAGGGAGTCCCTTTGAAAGGATAGCAAAAAGATGCCAGTTAGCAGGAGAGGCCCCACAGATATATGTGGAAAGGTTATGGCTGGTCTACAGCACAGCATGTGGTGGCCTGCTTGTCAGAAACAACCTTACAGCGGAACAAAGGGAAGCATGGTTTCGCACCATAATTGCGAATAGCCTGCCCAGTGTCAAGGAAAGGGCAGATCTCTGGTTCATCCCAAGAGACCCCAATCTCACCGAAGCCATCGTGATAGGCAGAGTGGCAGCCACACGGCGGCGGGATGGGGAGGAAGAGGGGAAGCCAGAGAAAACAGTAAAAGGCCGGGTGCATGCGGTGCAACCCAACCAAACTCCCAGGAGAGAGTGGCATCAGGAGGGTGGACATCCTCCCGATAGAAGGGGGGTGTGTTACGGGTGCGGTAAGCCTGGCCACTACCGCAACAACTGCAGGGCCAACCCCTACCGCGTGAAAGAAGTAAAAACACCCACGGAGGTGAAACCGGGTAATGAGAAAGCGGGTGCCACAACAGTGTTTGAAACCGCTGTAGAAACCCTCAGGCAGCTGCTGACAGGTCCCGGCCGTATCAATGTAGCGGTGGGTAGAGATCCCCACAGCTCCCATACGGCAGGAACCATGACTAGCACCCACCAAGCCTGCCTACCTGTGTCTGCTGGACGATGACTCGTGGGGAAGACCGTTGGTGAAAATGGAGGTGGAGGGGAACCAGGGAACTTACTTGTTGAACACGGGGGCTTCAAGCACCCATGTCCACACAGAGGACCCGGCCTCCTCATCCCTGTCCTGCGGTGTGCCCTACGAGCTAGTCGGTTTCACGGGGAACGAAAGAACAGGGTATTTTTCGATCCCACTGACCCTTAAGTTGGGAGCACTGACCACCAAATGGATGTGTGTCCTGATAAGGTGGGAGCAGGCTAACAAAGGTATATTGGGGGCAGACTTCATTATAGCCCACCAGATCCTGGTGGATCTGAGAAATCACTGTTTATGGGGAACAGGGGACCCAAGTACAAACAATGAGGTCATGCTTATAGAAAGAATACAAGATAAAGGGGCTCTGTGTACTGTGAAGCCAAAAGGGGGTCATGACTTAGAGCTTCTGGTCAGGGACACCCCGGCAGAGTACAGGGCCTATGTGCGAGCCAGTCTCGTAGCATTTGCCACCCACAAACACGACTGTGGGAGAGTCACCGGAGTAGAGGTCAGGATAGATGGGGATCCCATGTCCCGACCTCAGAGGCAGTATAACTTCCCGAGAGAGGCAGAAACCGACTTGGAAGTGGCACTGAGCTCACTGGTGGAGCAGGGTGTGTTGAGACCCATAGCCACGCACATGAACTCTCCCCTGCGGCCGGTGAGAAAACCGGACAACTCGTGGAGGGCCACCGTGGACTACCGGGTGCTCAACAGAAACATCCCGGCTTGTGCTCCTACAGTGGCAGCAGTGGCAGACCTGATCAGGGAAATCCCTGCGTCTGCAACCACCTTCACAGTCCTAGACATTTCAAATGGCTTCTGGTCTATCCCTGTGAGGAGAGAGGACCAGTACAAGTTTGCTGTCATCTTTAAGGAACAACAATATACTTGGAGCTGTCTCCCGCAGGGATTTCACAACAGTCCCAGCATCTTCCACCAGTGCATGGCGAACTGGTTAAAGAGCTTCAGCCAGCCGCAACAGTTGGTGCAGTATGTGGATGACCTGCTCCATTTCACTGACAACAGTAAAGAGCATGGACCCCTGCTGGCAGAACTGTTGGCTGTGCTCAAGGAGGGGGGTTTTCAGGTCAACCCCAAGAAGGCCCAGATAGGGTTAAAGGAAGTAAAATTCCTGGGTCTAACACTCACTCAGAGCAGGGGAACGAGGTGTAGATGAGGCCCGAAGGCAAGCCGTGCAGGTACCGACCACCGTATCCGGAGTCAGATCTTTTTTAGGGATCACAGGCTACTGCAGAGATTTCATAGAAGACTATGCAGCAACCACAGCCCCTCTGCTCAGGCTCCTACACAAAGGGGTCGAGTGGGAAGTGGGATCGAGGCTGCCAAGCTGCATTTCTTCAGTTGAAACTGAACTTGCAGAAGGCACCTGCACTGGGGGCTATTGATGGGGGAAAGGATTTCTATTTAGAAGTAGCAGACAGCGGGGACAGTCTGAGTGCAGTGCTTTTACAGGAAAGGCACGGACAGCTGAGACCGGTGGTGTACTCCTCTAGAGTCCTTGCAGAGGTGGAGAAGGGGTACTCCAACTGTGAAAGGCATCTGTTAGCCACTCACTGGGCTATGAAAAGAGCACAGGGTTTCACAGGAGTATCCCCTATCACACTCCTCACCCATCACACCCTGACCCAGATGTTGTTAGATGGGAGAATAAAGGATGGAACAGTCAGCAGTGCCAGGATCACTCGCTAGACCCTCCTCCTTTCCCAAATGGCCATCAGGGTCAGGGGCAGGGGAGCCACACAGATGCTCAGTAGAAGGGTTTTGGGACACCGACTTTGGATTTCGGGCAGGGGTACATCCCACAGGCCACGAGATCTGCGTCGATGGATCCAGTTTGGTGTCCGCTGTAGGGGGTTTTTGCTCTGCCCAATTACGGGGGTCTTTGGTGGCTGTTGGTGTATTGGGCCTCTCTGTCCCTTCTAGGGGACGGTCCAGCAGCTTATGGCTCGCTGACCACTAAACTGGCGTTTGCAAAGCGCCCTAGCACCCCTATCTGATTCTAACCTCAGAATTTTGGTGGATTATGAGCTTCCACAAGGGAAAACAAAACACTCAGAGACAAGTGGTCCTTGGAACAAAAAAAACTGGGTAAGTCCAATTTATTAACCACGGTAAGTTTCCAACAAGGTCAAACTTCATCAAAACACATATCAGACACACACTTATAAACTATGAAAATCTATGGGAAGAAACGGACACAATGAAAACCTTACACAATTTTACCTTTACAAGACAATTCTAACACCACCCCCACCCCCTTTTTTACCTGACTGACCTAGGCTGACAGTTGGGAAAAGAAAACCCCAGGATAATACTTACGATCCATTTTGACAGTTATCTTTTTAGCCTTTGGATGGTTGGTTTACGGTGTAGCTGGAGTGAATGTTGCCTCTCGCAGTTACTTCGGTCTCCGGTTCTTCAGCTGCTTGGCTTCGGAGCATTGTTCGGTGTGCGGCTCGGCTTCTTGAGATGATGTTGGACCTCTCAGTCGTTGGGTTGTATATTCTGCACACAAGTCGAGTCCAGGGCCCGCACGATGGTATGTTTCACAGCCGGTAACAGTCTATCTCTGTTCTCTCTCATTTTCTGTCTTGTCTGTGACTGCTCTCTACTGCTCCAGCTGCTTTTCTTTTCTATTTTCAAACTGGGCCGGGTAGTCCGCATTGGTTGAGGATTTCCCCGTTTCAGGCCCGACTCGACCCCTGATTGGCCTGCCAGAATGCACTTTTCCCCCATTGGTCAGTGCCTCTGTCTCGCTTTCGAGCCAGACTCCACAATGTAATCAGAAGATGTCACAGGTAGGTGTGAGGACAGTGGTATTATTTTAGTGCACATTGGTGCCTCAACGTCTGCTGGTCCATTGACTCCCATGACTGTTACAATTACCGCAGTGATCTCAGGGCTATTGGCCACTGTCCATATTGATTAGGTCGATAATGGTCTTCATTCATAATTTGATTAGGAGTGAGTTATATTTTCAAACTGGGCCGGGTAGTCCCCATTGGTTGAGGATTTCCCCGCTTCAGGCCCGACTCGACCCCTGATTGGCCTCCAGAATGCACTTTCCCCCCATTGGCCAGTGCCTCTGTCTCGTTTGTGAGCCAGACTCCACAATGTCTGTATCTGCCCACACGTGTCCCAGCCTGCCTGGTCTGAGGATTTTACTTGGCCAAAAATGTTCATTTAAAATGTATAGAACCATCCCATTTAGTTTTCTTGTCCTTAGGGTGTTCCAATAAAATGCGGCCGTGGATTTTCGAACCTTACATTCCCACATTTTGACACACCCGGATATAGATGGAATGTGTCAAAAAGGTTTGCAAGAAAATCCTAGAGCTCCGCAAGTGTCAGTCATCCCCATAATCACTCTGACTTATAGACCCGCATAAACCAATGTGCACAAACAATTATTTCTATCCATGCTCCTTTACAGGTAAACTACAAACAAGGTACCATTTTTGCTTTTTGTTACATTGAGTTAAGTACATAATTATAGCACATCATGTTGCGTGTTCCTTGCGTTCCTTGAAAGATTATTCCGCCATCACAGCATATCGAACAGATGAATTTACACTGTACAAATTTTTATCTGTGATAAGTAAGTCTGTATTGTGTTTTGTCATGGATAGTTTTAGCAGCTTATGTAGTTGACAGTGCCAGACAGTTTCCAGGTACAAGATTTCGTGGTGTTACGGTAAACCAGAACGTTCCCTTCTGTTTAAAACCACCTGGAAACAAAATGGCATTCATGTGTGTTAGACTGGGCTGTCCTTCTGTTGTTTCTGGAATATTTTAAGATAACTCCGTGCTATTCGGGCTCTTTTGGATCTGCAGGCATTGATGATGAGACATAGGACAATGACCAGTTATACAATCACCAGTGTGTGGGAGGCCATGCAAAGCCAAACCGGGATATCTACTCTCGTACCCCATTCCCACCACGCTGGTGACTGTGGGTCCAAGTTTTGGGTGGAGTTGCTCCTAGTTTTTTGGAGCAACTAGTTTAGTTTGGAGTATGTTAGAAATTGCAATTATCGGATAGTTTGCTCCAGTTCTAGTTAGTTAGTTAGTTTAGGTTGGCTTTAGGTAAGGTATTTTTTTTTCAAAAGAGGGTGTGTCCAGCCACTCAGGCCTGTTTTGCAAGTTTCGGCAGTGAAAACTTACTACAAACTAACTTAGGATGGAGTAAGTATCCACTTTTGTAAGTTCTGAAAAACCTTACCTAGAGTTAAGTTTAGTGCAGGCACAGTCAGAGACAGGGGATGGGAAGCATTAAACACAAAGGACACATCAACATCACAACAGGGGGTGAGGGAAGTTCGAGGATTTTCCATAAACACCTTCAGAACAACATTAAAGAAGCAAAATACATTTAAAACAGTAAGCACAAAACAAAGCAGTACATTTACGAAGCACAAAAAGTAATAAGCAATCAATTAATAAAAAATAGAAGGAACCCTGCACCTAAAGCTCCAAGACCAAAGTAATAAGCAACCAATCAATAAAAAAAAATAGAAGTCCTACCTTTATGTGAAGGGAAGGTGTTTCTGTCAGTGTCTCTCTCTCTCTCTCTGTATCTGACAGTGAGGGGTGGGGGGTGTGTGGGGGCATTGGGAGGGGGGGGTAGGGTGCGTGTGGGGGGGGTGATGTGGGGTGGTGTGGGGTGTGGGGGTGGTGGTGTGTGTGTGGGGGGGGTGTGTGGGCGGGGTGTATGGGGGGGGTGTGGGGGGGTGAGTGGGGATGGTGTTTGTGGGGGGGGGTGTGTGGGGGTGTGTGTGTGTGTGAGAGAGGGAGAGAAAGAAAGAAAGGAGAGGGAGGCTGAACGGGCCGGGCCCCAGACTTCGAGCTTAGACTTACCGGATTGACAGGTAGGTGGCGTCGGGTCCGGTGGGGTCGTGAGTGCGGGTCGGGGGGAGCGCGGGTCGGTTGGTCGGGTTGGGGGCCGGCCGGTCGGTCGGTCGGGGGGGTTGGGGGCTGGTCGGTCGGGGGGGGGTGGGGGTCGGTCGGGGTGAGGGGTGCGGGTCGGTTGGTCGGTGGGGTGGGTGGGGGTCGGTCAGTCGGGGGGGTGGGGGTCGGTCGGTCGGGTTGGGGGCCGGCCGGTCGGTCGGTCGGGGGGGTTGGGGGCTGGTCGGTCGGGGGGGGGTGGGGGTCGGTCGGGGTGAGGGGTTCGGGTCGGTCGGTCGGTGGGGTGGGTGGGGGTCGGTCGGGGGTGGGGATCGGTCGGGGGGTGGGGTCGGTCGGTCGGGGGGGGGGTCGGTCGTGGGGGGGGGGTTGGTCGGTGGGGTGGGTGGGGGTCGGTCGGGGGTGGGGATCGGTCAGGGGGGGTCGGTCGGGGGGGGGTCGGTCGGTCGGGGGGGTTGAGGGCCGGTCGGTTGGGGGGGGTGGGGGTCGGTCGGTCGGTCGGGGGGGTTGGGGGCCGGTCGGGGGGGTTGAGGGCCGGTCGGTCGGGGGGGGGGTCGGTCGGTCGAGGGGGTGGGGGTCGGTCAGTTGGGGGGGGGGTGGGGGTCGGTCGGGGGGGTTGAGGGCCGGTCGGTCGGGGGGGGGTCGGTCGGTCGAGGGGGTGGGGGTCGGTCAGTTGGGGGGGGGGTGGGGGTCGGTCGGGGGGGTTGGGGGCCGGTCGGTCGGCGGGGGGAGGGGTCGGTCGGTCGAGGGGGTGGGGGTCGGTCAGTTGGGGGGGGGGTGGGGGTCGGTCGGGGGGGTTGGGGGCCGGTCGGTCGGCGGGGGGAGGGGTCGGTCGGGGTGGGGGATGCGGGTTGGTCGGTCGGTGGGGTGGGTGGGGGCCGGTCGGGGGTGGGGATCGGTCGGGGGGTGGGGGGGTCGGTCGGATCGGTCGGGGGGGGTCGGTCGGGGGTAGGGGGTCGGTCGGTCGGGGGGGGTGGGGGTCGGTCGGTCAGGGGGGGGTCGGTCGGTCGGTCGGAGGGGCGTCGGGGGTCGGTCGGGGGAGGGGAGGTCGGGAGCGGAGGTCGGTCGGGGGGAAGGTCAGGAGCGGAGGTCGGGCGGGTGGGGCGTCGGGAGTGAAGATCGGGAGCGGGGGGTCGGGAGCGGGGGGGGTTGGGAGCGGAGGTCGGGGGAGGTCAGGAGTGGGGGAAGCGGAGGTCTAGTCGGGGGGGGGGGGGGGGGCGGCGGTCCGGTGGGGGGGGGCTGTGGAGCGAGAGTCAAGTCGGGTCCCGGTCCAGAGAAAGCAGGAGCTGGGCGTGGCAGGAGCCTTATCCACGCAGCCCCAGTGAGGCCATTCGGCCAGGGCTAGGAGCTGCGTGCTTCGGGCCCCTCCCACACAGTTTTGGGCGCCTGGAGCTACTGCACATGCGCGCCCGCTGTAGCGCCTGTGCAGCGGTCCCGGCACTGTTTTCAGCGCAGGGATTGGCTCCGCCCCCCACAGCTTGTCCTGCGCCATGCCCAGCTCCAGAGGGCCTGCAGGGAGCCGGAGAATAGGTAAGGTTTTTTTAGGCGCACTTTGTGGCGCGAAAAATGGGTGTCCAGGTCGGGGCTGCGCCGTTCTAGGCGCGGCCCGAAACTTGGGCCCTGTATGTCCGCGATTTTGAGGGCTATGTCTTTGGTCTTTTGCTGAAGGGTGTAATAATGTTTTTGGCTGAGATCCACTGCCTTCGACAGTGCGGCGAGTTTCTCAGGTGGTAAGGGTATGGGGTACCCAAAATGGGCAACATAGTTCTGCAGATCACTCGCGTTATACTGCATCGTGAGGTGGACCGTGGAGGGTTCTGGGATTGGGATGATCCCTTCCTGGGCCACTTGAACTTCTGCCCTAGGTTTAAAGCAAAAACTGCTGTCCGGAATATCACACCACTTACTCGGGCCGTGTCTATACCGGTGGGCAGTCGTGGCGACACAATACGTCCCACCAACTACATATGCTATCTGTGGAGATACATGGCCAGGTGCCATCAACTCCATCGTGCAATTTATAGGTTCTGCCCCAGCAGTGCTAAACTCGCACTGTGGCCTCCCGAAGGCGATGACCTGTGCTCCCCGACTACGGCAGCCAGATAGGTCTGCACCCCTCATTGCGCGCTCCCACACAATGACATAGGCTGGGACCGTTGAGAAACGGACGTGTACCCGCCGCCCCCCCGCAAATGACTCTAATGTTCTCCACATGATACAGGGGAGCTGGCTTGGCGGATGGCCCCATCACTGGCATTCGCACAACTACACCCACAATAGTGTGGTCGGATTTATGTCCCCAACACACGTTAAACACACTCTCCT
Organism: Pristiophorus japonicus; assembly: GCF_044704955.1. Classification (NCBI taxonomy): domain Eukaryota; kingdom Metazoa; phylum Chordata; class Chondrichthyes; family Pristiophoridae; genus Pristiophorus; species Pristiophorus japonicus. The sequence continues at coordinate 112,473,396 of NC_091982.1, read as the reverse complement.
TCCCTCTGTCACCCTAACCCGGGACATGGCCATCTCGATTTCGGGGCAAGGGATGGAGGCCTCCCCATAGGTAAAACTCTCGTGGCTCGAATACCGGGTGGAATTCGAATCCAACCACCCTGACCATCTTCCCTTGTGGAAGTAGGTGGCCTGGCCTTCTGCCTCCATGATCCCTTCTCCAGTGGTCACAATTGGTGCCCCGCCCCTGGAGCTCGTGTATGTCAAAGACATCTCGATGTGAAGTTTCTGTCCGGTGCAGGTCCCCAGGTAGGTAAATAACATCGCGACGGTCTGGAGCATCTTCTGGAACACAAGACTGAACACAGTCTTGCCTGAGACTTCATCAAGCTCGGCTGGACCAACATCACCAAATAAAAAACACCATCACCTCACTTTAAAATCTCCCCAAACTATACACATAACACCGGGCTATATACAATACCACCCGTCTCCGGGTGGCCAGGTCAGTCTCTGATACTGGCTTGGTTTTGTCGGCCATCTTGTTGACCTTGCCCCAGGAGCCCCGGACTGCCCCCTTTCGTAGGGCTTGCAGGAGGACTTCTTTTAAATGTCCTGCTTCCATTTCTGTGAGCCCTTCGGTGTCTGGGATCTTTCCCGGGTCTTTTGGTGGTGTCCCTTTTACCGCACAGAGTCTACCACTCTTGTGCTTCTTTTCCCGTTTGACTCTGGGATGGGCGGGAAGGTATACGGGGGACCAAGGCATCCTAGGCTGCCTCACTCTGGAACTACGCCTAACCAGGGGCGCCGAGTCCCATGTTACGGGCTGCACCCCTTGGTCCTACCACTGGTCTATCCCTTCCTCTATCTGCCCTGTTGTTATACTGCACAGGACTCCCTTCTCCTGTGCTAGGTCCCTTTCCTGCCTATCAGGCTGTGCCACTTCACTCTGCTGTGTGATGGTCCTACTGTGGCAGTAGACTATTCTGGGTTGTGGGGCTTCGGGGCCGGGGTTTACCTCTGTTACAGCCTCCACATCCACCGGAATGTCCTCTGCCTCCCGTGAGGTTTCTTTACCTGTGGGAGCCTTCCTGTTTCCTGCCCTAGTAGGGCCGAACCGCTTGTATTGGTTTATGTGGTACCACTTTACCCGACGGGGTAATTGGACCGCATAGACCATGGGGCTTGCCTTGTCCACTGTACTTTAGGGCCCCATGTACAGTGGCTAGAACACCCCCACCCTGGCGAGGCTGCGTACCATGACCTGGTCGCCTACTTCGCAGTCGTGGTGGCTATGGGGTTCCAGCAGCAGCTTGTTTCTAAAGTGCTGTCTTCCCATGTTGGTGGCTGCCTGCCAGTGAACCTGCTGCAGCTGTTCTAGCAGATTCCTAGCAAAGCGGTCTCAGTTAGCTTCCTGAAGCTGTCCTTCGGTGAGACCCGGCACCGATGTGTATACTGGGGTCCTAATGGGTCTCCCAGTCATCAGCTCTGTGGGGTGAATACTCTGTGCTTTTCGACTGACTGGCCCGGATCCCCATAAGGACCAGTGGCAAGACCTCTACTCATCTGTTGGGTGAATTCCCTGTCTCCTTGCAGAGCCTTTCCTTGATGGTGCGGTTGAGATGCTCTACAGGGCCTGAGGACTGGGGATTGTACGCCACATGCCACCGTGCTTTAATCCCCAGTACCTTTAAGGTGGCCTGTATCACCTGGCCGGTGAAGTGGCTTCCCTGGTCGGACTCCACAGACTGCGGCAGACCCCACCTTGAGAACACTTCCCTGACCAGAATCTTGGCTGTCCCCAATGCAGTAGCTTTTCGGCAAGGGAAGGCTTCCACCCATTTGGAGAATACATCCACCAGCACTAGACAGTACTTGTACCCACCCTGGGCGGTTGGTAGGGGCCCTATGTAGTCGATTTGGATCGACTGACATGGTCCCTCTACCTGCCTGATGTGTCCCATGGATGCCTTTCTTTTCTGGGGGTCTGGGTTGTTGGCTGCACACACCAGACAGGCTGCGCGGAAATCACGGGCGTCGTTCGGAGATCTGGCCACCATGCTGCCTGTTCAACCTTCTGCCAGGTGGACTCTGGACCGGGGTGTCCCGCACCTGGACCCTCATGGGCCAGTTGTAGGAACTCCCACCGGTGTTGTGCTGGAACCACCCACTTATCCCCTTTGAACAGCATCCCTTCCTTGACAGCTATATCAGCAGCACTGTATGGGCTCTCTGCCTTTCCTCCACTTAGGATGGTTGCTATGGCAGCCTTGAGGACGGGCTCCTGCGCCTGAACCGTTCTCAGGTCCGGGGCCACTGCTATCCCTGCGCTCTCTTGTTTCCCTGGCTTGCCTCTAGCTGCTATCACCCTGCCTTTCTCATACGGGTCCCAGAAGCGACCTGTCTTGGCTCCTTTTCTGGCCAGGAGGTCCGCCCGCTGGTTACACTCTGCCCTGGGCTCTGTCTTAGAATGTGCCTTAACCTTGTGGATGTAGACGTCCCTATTGTTCCCTCGGGCTGACACTATCCTTACTACCAGGGGTTTGGTTACCAGGGACTTCCCATCTGCGGATGTGTACCCCCTGCGCGACCAAATAGCCAGATACTCTTTACATGAATTGCAAGGAAACATACTGTCCGAATAAATTGTGTACGGTGTGAGGAATTCCTCGGGGTGTGTCACCACTTACATCACCACTGGGTGCTCAGGGTGCTGGGGAGTTTAAGCGCCAAGGCTATGCCTGCCTTGGGGTCCCAAACTCCACAACCCGTGAGTCTTGTACCCGCGGACACCAAACTGGATCCATCGATGTAGATCTCGCGGCCTGTGCGATGTACCCCTGCCCGAAATCCAAAGTCGGTGTCCGAAACCCCTTTCCATTGAGCATTTGTGTGGCTCCCCTGCATATATGAGGTTAGCTGCGAGCCTGGGCTTGCAGAGACCCCTGACTCTGATGGCCATTTGGGAGAGGAGGAGGGTCCAACGAGTGATCCTGGCACTGCTGACTGTTCCATCCTTTATTCTCCCATCTAACAACATCTGGGTCGGGGTGTGATGAGTGAGGAGTGTGATAGGGGATACTCCTGTGAAAACCTGTGCTCTTTTCATAGCCCAGTGAGTGGCTAACAGATGCCTTTCACAGTTGGAGTACCCCTTCTCCACCTCTGCAAGGACTCTAGAGGAGTACACCACCGGTCTCAGCTGTCTGTGTCTTTCCTGTAAAAGCACTGCACTCAGACTGTCCCCACTGGCTGCTACTTCTAAATAGAAATCCTTTCCCCCATCAATAGCCCCCAGTGCAGGTGCCTTCTGCAGGTTCAGTTTCAACTGAAGAAATGCAGCTTGGCAGCCTCGATCCCACTTCCACTCAACCCCTTTGTGTAGGAGCCTGAGCAGAGGGGCTGTGGTTGCTGCATAGTCTTCTATGAAATCTCTGCAGTAGCCTGTGATCCCTAAAAAAGATCCGACTCCGGATACCCTGGTTGGTACCTGCACGGCTTGCCTTCGGGCCTCATCTACACCTCGTTCCCCTGCTCTGAGTGAGTGTTAGACCCAGGAATTTTACTTCCTTTAACCCTATCTGGGCCTTCTTGGGGTTGACCTGAAAAGCCCCCTCCTTGAGCACAGCCAACAGTTTTGCCAGCAGGGGTCCATGCTCTTTACTGTTGTCAGTGAAAAGGAGCAGGTCATCCACATACTGCACCAACTGTTGCGGCTGGCTGAAGCTCTTTAACCAGTTCGCCATGCACTGGTGGAAGATGCTGGGACTGTTGTGAAATCCCTGCGGGAGACAGCTCCAAGTATATTGCTGTTCCTTAAAGGTGAAAGCAAACTTGTACTGGTCCTCTCTCCTCACAGGGATAGACCAGAAGCCATTTGAAATGTCTAGGACTGTGAAGGTGGTTGCAGACGCAGGGATTTCCCTGATCAGGTCTGCCACTGCTGCCACTGTAGGAGCACAAGCCGGGATGTTTCTGTTGAGCACCCGGTAGTCCACGGTGGCCCTCCACGAGTTGTCCGGTCTTCTCGCCGGCCGCAGGGGAGAGTTCATGTGCGTGGCTATGGGTCTCAACATACCCTGCTCCACCAGTGAGCTCAGTGCCACTTCCAAGTCGGTTTCTGCCTCTCTCGGGAAGTTATACTGCCTCTGAGGTCGGGACATGGGATCCCCATCTATCCTGACCTCTACTCCGGTGACTCTCCCACAGTCGTGTTTGTGGGTGGCAAATGCTGCGAGACTGGCTCTGACCAGAAGCTCTAAGTCATGACCCCCTTTTGGCTTCACAGTACACAGAGCCCCTTTATCTTGTATTCTTTCTATAAGCATGACCTCATTGTTTGTACTTGGGTCCCCTGTTACCCATAAACAGTGATTTCTCAGATCCACCAGGATCTGGTGGGCTATAATGAAGTCTTCCCCCAATATACCTTTGTTAGCCTGCTCCCACCTTATCAGGACACACTTCCATTTGGTGGTCAGTGCTCCCAACTTAAGGGTCAGTGGGATCGAAAAATACCCTGTTCTTTCATTCCCCATGAAACCGACTAGCTCGTAGGGCACACCGCTGGACAGGGGCGAGTAGGCTGGGTCCTCTGTGTGGACATGGGTGCTTGAAGCCCCCGTGTCCAACAAGTAAGTTACCTGTTTCCCCTCCACCTCCATTTTCACCAACGGTCTTCCCCACGAGTCATAGTCCAGCAGACACAGGTAGGCAGGCTTGGTGGGTGCTAGTCATGGTTCCTGCCGTATGGGAGCTGTGGGGATCTCTCTACCCACCGTTACATTGGTACGGCCGGGACTGTCAGCAGCTGCCTGAGGGTTTCTACAGCGGTTTCAAACACTGTTGTGGCACCCGCTTTCTCATTACCCGGTTTCACCTCCATGGGTGTTTTTACTTCTTTCACGCGGTAGGGGTTGGCCCTGCAGTTGTTGCGGTAGTGGCCAGGCTTGCCGCACTCGTAAAACACCCCCCTTCTATCGGGAGGATGTCCACCCTCCTGATGCCACTCTCTCCTGGGGGTTTGGTTGGGTTGCACCACATGCACCCGGCCTTTTACTGTTTTCTCTGGCTTCCCCTCTTCCTCCCCATCCCGCCGCCGTGTGGCAGCCACTCTGCCTATCATGATGGCTTCGGTGAGATTGGAGTCTCCCGGGATGAACTAGAGATCTGCCCTTTCCTTGACACTGGGCAGGCTGTTCGCAATTATGGTGTGAAACCATGCTTCCCTTTGTTCCGCTGTAAGGTTGCTTCTGACAAGCAGGCTACCACATGCTGTGCTGTAGACCAGCCATAACCTTTCTATGTATATCTGTGGGGCCTCTTATGCTAACTGGCATGTTTTCGCTATCCTTTCAAAGGGACTTCCTTCGTTCCACCCCATTGCCTCTAGGATACCCCTTTATAGTGCTGCGAGGGTGCTTTGTCCCCCGCGACAAACTGGGGGAAGAGCCTTATAGATCTTCCGATCAATGGAAAAATGGAGCACTTTAACTGCTTCCGCGTTATCGCATGTGTTCATGTCCACTGCCCGCGCTATCTCCAGGAAGTGAGCATACGGATCTCGCAGTCTAGTGAGCTTTGGGATATGTGACACCATGGCCTTTAATGCAGTGACTGAATGCAGAACGATAAACTCGCTGTCCAGCGGTCCTTGGGGTTGTGCACCTTGTGGGGGACCGTACTTCCTCTGCACAGCCGGGCACATCGGTCCCGCGGCAGACACTCCACTGGCTCCCCCCTTTCCTCAGCCTCAATTGCCTCTGAATTTAAATCTGCAAACTCGACCCTTTCTGCAGGTGTCCCATACCCCTTTGGCTGGACCAGCTCTACCTGGCCGATCCCATGCCCTGTGGGTTTCTTGGGCTGCACCCTCTGATCCTCCCTCCATAAGGCCTGCCGGACACACCACCGGCGCCTCAGGAGGCGGTCGACTCTCCTCTACCGCCGGATCCCCTTTCATAACCCAATACCCTGACTTGTTGGTTGCCTCCCTGGACCCCAACAGACAGACTGCCCCCTTTACTTGGGACAGAGCCTGGAGGAGGGATTGGATCCACTTATTGGATCTGCCTTCTCATGGCTTATTTCGGTGTTAACTTTATAGGCTGTGCGCAAATCCCTTAATTGGACCCGAAGCTCTTGGACCTGCTGGGCATAAGCTGCACTCTGCTCCCTGTACTTCGGTTCCGTAGCCCGTGACACCATAACCTGACTCTGCAGGTACTCCTGATGGTTGTGGAACGTTTACTCTAGCCGTGCCATTCTATTCCTTTCCTCTATTAACTCTTCTGTGACCTTAGTACCCGTGGCCCCCTTGGCCACTGAGGTGATAATGGCATCCTTTAATTCCTCCTGTAATTTTTCTACCTGGAAGTCTAACTCCCGAACCTGCCTAGTTAAACATATCAGCCAAATTGCCTTTTCTACCCTTTTGTTATGTGTAGGCCCTTCTGTCCACTGGGCTGCCACGTCCGCTGGATGTGGCGCCCTGCTCAGGTTCTGAACCCATGTTTTGGCAAAATTGACCTTGGAGAAAACATATTCTGTGATTCTCTCCGCCATTTTCGATTTTACCAGGATCACCTTCTCTGAGGCTGTAAGCTCATTCTCCCACTGAGCTCCTACCTGGCTCGCCATGAGCGTAGGGGGTTTTTGCTCTGCCCAATTACCGGGGTGTTTGGTGGCTGTTGGTGTATTGGGCCTCTCTGTCCCTTCTAGGGGACGGTCCAGCAGCTTATGGCTCGCTGACCACTAAACTGGCGGTTTCGAAGCGCCCTACCAACCCTATCAGGTTCTAACCTCAGAATTTTGGTGGATTATGAGCTTCCACAAGGGGAAACAAAACACTCAGAGACAAGTGGTCCTTGGAACGAAATAAAATGGGTAAGTCCAATTTATTAACCACGGTAAGTTTCCAACAAGGTTTAACTTCATCAAAACACATATCAGACACACACTTATAAATTATGAAAATCTATGGGAAGAAACGGACACAACGAAAACTTTACACGATTTTACCTTTACAAGACAGTTCTAACACCACCCCCACCCCCCTTTTTACCTGACTGACCAAGGCTGACAGTTGGGAAAAGAAAACCCCAGGATAATACTTACGATCCCTTTTGACAGTTACCTTTTTAGCCTTAGGATGGTTGGTTTACGGTGTAGCTGGAGTGAATGTTGCCTCTCCCAGTTACTTCGGTCTCCGGTTCTTCAGCTGCTTGGCATCGGAGCGTTGTTCGGTGTGCGGCTCGGCTTCTTGAGATGATGTTGGGCCTCTCAGTAGTTGGGTTGTATATTCTGCACACAAGTTGAGTCCAGGGCTCGTACGATGGTATGTTTCACAGCCAGTAACAGTCTATCTCTGCTCTCTCTCGGTTTCTGTCTTGTCTGTGACTGCTCTCTACTGCTCCAGCTGCTTTTCTCTACTATTTTCAAACTGGGCCGGGTAGTCCGCATTGGTTGAGGATTTCCCCGCTTCAGGCCCGACTCGACCCCTGATTGGCCTGCCAGAATGTACTTTTCCCCCATTGGTCAGTGCCTCTGTCTCGCTTGTGAGCCAGACTCCACAATGTCTGTATCCACCCACATGTTTCCCAGCCTGCCTGGTCTGAGGATTTTACTTGGCCAAAAATGTTCATTTAAAATGTATAGAACCATCCCATTTAGTTTTCTTGTCCTTAGGGTGTTCCAATAAAATGCGGCCGTGGATTTTCAAACCTTACACCGCGGGTAGAAGACTCACGGGCTGCGGATTTTGGGACCCCGAGGCAGGCATAGCCTTGGCGCTTAAACTCTCCAGCACGCTGAGTGTCTAGCAGGTTGAACTGTCAGCGGTGATGTATGTGGTGACACACCCTGAGGAATTCCCCACACCGTACACGATTTGTTCGGACAGTATGTTTATTTGCAATTCGTGTACAGAGTATCTGGCTATTTGGTCACGAAGGGGGTACACCTCCGCAGATGGGAAGTGCCTGGTAACCAAACCCCTGCTAGTAAGGATAGTGGCAGCCCTAGGGAACAATAGGGACGTCTACATCCACAAGGTTAAGGCACATTCTAAGACAGAGCCCAGTGCAGAGGGTAACCAGCGAAGGAGCCAAGACAGATCGCTTCTGGGACCCGTTTGAGAAAGGCAGGGTGATAGCAGCTAGAGGCAAGCCAGGGAAACAAGAGAGCGCAGGGGTAGCAGTGGCCCTGGACCTGAGAACGGTTTAGGCGCAGGACCCCGTCCTCAAGGCTGCCATAGCAACCATCCTAAATAGAGGAAAGGCAGAGAGCCCATACTGTGCCGCAGATATAGCTATCAAGGAAGGGATGCTGTTCAAAGGGGATAAGTGGATGGTTCCAGCACAACACCAGCGGGAGTTCCTACAACTGGCCTATGAGGGTCCAGGTGCGGGACACCCCGGGCCAGAGTCCACCTGGCAGAAGGTTGAACAGGCAGCATGGAGGCCAGATCTCCGGAACGACACCCGTAATTTCTGCACAGCCTGTCTGGTGTGTGCAGCCAACAACCCAGACCCCCAGAAAAGAAAGGCATCCATGGGACACATTAGGCAGGTAGAGGGACCATGTCAGTCGATCAAAATCGACTACATAGGGCCCCTACCAACCGCCCAGGGTGGGTACAAGTACTGTCTAGTGCTGGTGGATGTATTCTCCAAATGGGTGGAAGCCTTCCCTTGCCGAACAACTACTGCATTGGGGACAGCCAAGATTCTGGTCAGGGAAGTGTTCTCAAGGTGTGGTCTGTCACAGTTTGTGTAGTCCGACCAGGGAAGCCACTTCACCGGCCAGGTGATACAGGCCACCTTAAAGGTACTGGGGATTAAAGCACGGTGGCATGTAGCGTACAACCCCCAGTCCTCAGGCCCTGTAGAGCATCTCAACCGCACCATCAAGGAAAGGCTCTGCAAGGAGACAGGGAATTCATCCAACAGATGGGTAGAGGTCTTGCCACTGGTCCTTATGGGGATCCGGGCCAGTCAGTCGAAAAGCACAGGGTATTCACCCCACGAGCTGATGACTGGGAGACCCATTAGGACCCCAGTATACACATTGGTGCCGGGTCTCACCGAAGGACAGCTTCAGGAAGCTAACTGAGACCGCTTTGCTAGGAATCTGCTAGAACAGCTGCAGCAGGTTCACTGGCAGGCAGCCACCAACATGGGAAGACAGCACTTTATTAACAAGCTGCTGCTGGAACCCCGTAGCCACCACAACTGCGAAATAGGCGACCAGGTCATGGTACGCAGCTTCGCCAGGGTGGGGGTGTTCGAGCCACTGTACATGGGGCCCTAAAGTATAGTGGACAAGGCAAGCCCCATGGTTTATGCGGTCCAATTACCCCGTCGGGTAAAGTGGTACCACATAAACCAATGCAAGCGGTTCGGCCCTACTAGGGCAGGAAACAGGAAGGCTCCCACAGGTAAAGAAACCTCACGGGGAGGCAGAGGACATTCTGGTGGATGTGAAGGCTGTAACAGAGGTAAACCCCGGCCTGAAGCCCTACAACCCAGAATAGTCTACTGCCACAGTAGGACCATCACACAGCAGAGTGAAGTGGCACAGCCTGATAGGCAGGAAAGGGACTTAGCACAGGAGAAGGGAGTCCTGTGCAGTATAACAACAGGGCAGGTAGAGGAAGGGATAGACCAGTAGTAGGACCAAGGGGTGCAGCCCGTAACATGGGACTCGGCGCCCCTGGTTAGGCGTAGTTCCAGAGTGAGGCAGCCTAGAATGCCTTGGTCCCCCGTATACCTTCCAACCCGTCCCAGAGTCAAACGAGGAAAGAAGCACAAGAGTGGTAGACTCTGTGCGGTAAAAGGGACACCACCGAAAGACCCGGGAAAGATCCCAGACTCCGAAGGGCTCACAGAAATTGAAGCAGGACATTTAAAAGAAGTCCTCCTGCAAGCCCTACAAAAGGGGGCAGTCCGGCTCCTGGGGCAAGGTCAACAAGATGGCCGACAAAACCAAGCCAGTATCAGAGACTGACCTGGCCACCCGGAGATGGGTGGTATTGTATATAGCCCGGTGTTATGTGTATAGTTTGGGGAGATTTTAAAGTGGGGTGATGGTGCGTTATTTGGTGATGTTACTCCAGTCGAGCCTGAAGAAGTTTCAGGCAAGACTGTGTTCAGTCTTGTGTTCCAGAAGATGCTCCGGACCGTCGCGATGTTATTTACCTACCTGGGGACCTGCACCGGACAGAAACTCCACATCGAGATGTCTTTGACATACACGAGCTCCGGGGGCAGGGCGCCAATTGTGACCATGGGAGAAGGGATCATGGAGGCAGAAGGCCAGGCCACCTACTTCCACAAGGGAAGATGGTCGGGGTGGTTGGATTCGAATTCCACCCGGTATTCGAGCCACGAGAGTTTTACCTATGGGGAGGCCTCCATCCCTTGCCCCGAAATCGAGATGGCCACGTCCCGGGTTAAGGTGACAGAGGGAAAGAGAATGATGTTTTGGTCAGCCTGACATTGGTGGTGGCAAAAATGTTGGAATCAATTATTAAAGATGTAATAGCAGCGCATTTGGAAAGCAGTGACAGGATCGGTCCAAATCAGCATGGATTTATGAAAGTGAAATCATGCTTGACGAATCTTCTAGAATTTTTTGAGGATATAACTAATAGAGTGGACAAGGGAGAGCCAGTGGATGTGGTGTATTTAGACTTTTAAAAGGCTTTTGACAAGGTCCCACACAAGAGATTAGTGTGCAAAATTAAAGCACATGGTATTGGGGATAATGTATTGACGTGGATAGAGAACTGGTTGGCAGACAGGAAGCAAAGAGTAGGAATAAACGGGGCCTTTTCAGAATGGCAGGCAGTGATTAGTGTGGTACCGCAAGGTTCAGTTATTTACAATATACATTAATGATTTAGACGAAGGAATTGAATGTAACATCTCCAAGTTTGCAGATGACACTGTGCTTGCTGGCAGTGTGAGCTGTGAGGAGGATGCTAAGAGGCTGCAGAGTGACTTGGACAGGATAGGTGCAATGGAAAATACATGGCAGATACGGAATAATATAGATAAATGTGAGATTATCCACTTTGGTGGTAAAAACAGGAAGGCAGATTATTATCTGAATGGTGACGTTACTAAAAGGTGAGGTGCAATGAGACTTGGGTGTCATGGTAAATCAGTCATTGAAAGTTGTCATACAGGTACAGCAGGCGGTGAAGAAGGCAAATGGCATGTTGGCCTTCATAGCGAGAGGATTTGAGTATAAGAGCAAGGAGGTCTTACTACAGTTGTACAGGGCCTTGGTGAGGCCACAGCTTGAATATTGGGTGCAGTTTTGGTCTCCTAATCTGAGGAAGGACATTCTTGCTATTGAGGGAGTGCAGTGAAGATTCACCAGACTGATGCCCGGGATGACAGGGTTGACATATGAAGAAAGACTGTATCGGCTAGGCTTATATTCAATGGAATTTAGAAGAATGAGAGGGGCTTTCATAGAAACATATAAAATTCTGAAGGGATTGGACAGGTTAGATGCAGGAAGTATGTTCCCGATGTTGGGGAAGTCCAGAACCAGGGGTCACAGCCTAAGGATAAGAGGTAAACCATTTAGGACCGAGATGCAGAGAAACTTCTTCACTCAGAGAATTATGAGAATGTGGAATTCCCGACCACAGAAAGTTATTGAGGCCAGTTCGTTCGATATATTCAAAAGGGAGTTAGTTGTGGCCCTTATGGCTAAAGGGATCAGGGGGTATGGAGAAAAGGCAGGGGTGGGGTACTGAGGTTGTATGATCAACCATGATCATATTGAATGGTGGTGCAGGCTCAAAGGGCCGAATGGCATACTACTGCACCTATTTTCTATGTTTCTATGTTTTTAATAGTTTTTTCAAACATGATTTCCCTTTCAAAAAACCATGTTGACTCTGCCTAATCAAATTGGCGCAGAATTTTCCAATCATAATGATAACAAAACTGTCAGCATTCACCGTCATTACAACTGGGAAACTGATTGCAACTTCTGGCACCATCACATGTGCAGTTAAACACGGAAATCCAGAGGTTGCTGTCAGTCATTTCCTGCTCTACCACAGTGCGCCATATTCAACAACCCCGCAGCCGGCAATCAATTGAAATCACTGAACTGATGAGAATTTCAGCTTTTATGCTCTAATATCACTGTTAAAAACTCCTGAAAAAGTTAAGCCTAGTACAATGAGATGTAACTGGGTTTTTAATGGAGTACTGTGTCATAACTATTGCTGAACCTGAAAAGATAATTCCATATTCGTGGAATGTCAATTTATTCCATTTTGATAAAAAATGCCATGGTTTTTAATATTTTTTTGTTTAAAATTTGATTATGATATCTCAGCTTCTACCTTAATCCCATGTGTATGTCCTAAACTATATTTCACTCTCTGTAAAATGATTTAAAAAATGAAGGATAATCAGTGCATTTTACTTCCTGGTTTGCTGTCTGTGAGAATTCTGTAATGTGATTGGTTGCTGAGCCACCTTAATGACATCACTGTTGCTGAATGTTAGAGATCCAATATAGGTGACGCCAGAATCAAATTGAAGAGGTGAAATCAATGCCATTGAGATTGCCAGATCACTGTGGACAGCTTTCTTTGAAGTTAGTGGTGAGGCCCATCACTTCGCAGTTGACCGCAAAATCCGGACATTGTGATTTTGCAAGTGCCCTGTTACCACATCCTTAATAATAGGATCTAGAATTTTCTCTGCAACTGATGTCAGGCTAACTGTTATATAGCTCCTCATTTTGTCTCTCCCTCCTTTCTTGAACAGCGGGGTTACATTTGCTACCATTCCAATCCCTGGGAACCGTTCTAGAATCTAGGGAGTTCTGGAAGATCGAAACCAATGCATCATCTATTTAAGCCACACCTCTTTTAAAATCCTAGCCCGGAATGTTCCCGAGGAGGTGGGGGGCAGGGGTCAGCAGGCACAATTGGTGGTGGGTCAGGCGGGAAAGTGTTTTTTTGCACAGCGGGTCGGGACCCCGCCATCAACCCGCCGCCACGCGCCTTTCCCAATGTCGGGTCTGTCAGTGTAGAGCAAACCCGACACGCAGTGGCGGGGGACCCAATTAAAATGATTAGTATCTAGTTGGCAGATGCCCTTTTTCACTTACCTTTTCTCTTTAACTGCATGACCACGGGATTCCTGCTGTGTGCAGACCACAGCTGTCAAGCTGAGGCCTGAGTTCAGTGGCCATTGCGCCGGCTGATTATTTGACAGCTTCAAATGTACAATAAAAGCTCCCACCTGACTGATATTTATTTTCCTCATGCAAAAGCTTTTCCTCGCTCCATGTCCAGCATACATTCTGCACGCTTTTCACTTTCCACTCTCTAACCACTCTCACCTCATTGGAAGAACTCTCACCATTGACAGATTGCTTCAGTCATCTCCACCTCATCTGCCATCTATTCCATCAACATGGATGCCCTTTATACTGTCTCACCTTGGTCCTCAGAATCGGACCACGATGAGCTCTAAAACCAGCAGCACCAACAACAACCTTCTCCACAATCAGTTGATGCTGCACAGGACAGAGAGCATCAGCACCCGACAACATTGCTGCCCGGGATGCCAGGAATGACCATGGCCAGCTTTACTTCACTTGATGCTGTACACCCTGGCTGCCACATGATGCGCTAGGTTGGCACCACCCCACACCAACACCATAAAGCATCCCTGCCATGCCCAAGCCATTCCTTTCACACTCATCACCATTGCAAGGGGTACCGTTATGTCTCACCATTCACTGCAACTCACTAAGCCACTTCCAAAAGTGCACACAGATCTGTCCAAGAATGACAAGTGTTGAAATGAAGTTGTCAATGTTTGACACCACATTAATAGAAACTTAACATGAACATTGCATTAAACACCCAAGTTTCTACCATTGTGTCTTATTAGTTGGTATGATGGACTAGGATGAGGGTGAGTGTGAGGGGTGGCTCGTGAGATGGGGATGTCATAATATATATATATATATATGGGTGGAGGTCCAAGGTAAGTTGGTGTGATTAAGGATGTGCAGGAGTAGGGGAGGGAACGCAGAGTGATGGGAATGTGATGAGAGGCACAGCAGGATGAGGTTGAGTGAGGCTTTGCAGTAACGTTTCCTGATTTACTGTGATCATTGAAACATTTGCGCCACTGCAACCAGGTCCTCCTGACCACATCCCTGCTTGTGCTCTCCTCTGCAATGACAACCAGGCTGTGTTGATCTCCTGGGGAGGTCCCTTCTGTCCATGGGAAGGGAAGAGGACCTCCCTGCGTGCTGTGACTCCTTCCATAAGCATATGGAGGGAATCATGGGAGAGCCTAGATGCATCCCTGTGGCATTGTGCAGTCATTGTTTGCAGCACATCAATACTGTAGAACACTGACAGCACAAATGTCTAGCCAAATGTGGCCATGTTCCCTTTAAGGAAACCGGCTGATGACATGTCATGAAATGACATCACCAGACCCACTTCCTGTAATTGGGCCGTGTAATGGGGTGGGTGGGCTTAACAAACCCAATCAATGCAAAGTCATTTTACACAGCGGGATGGAGCCAGCAGTGGGGCCCACCACGGACCCACTGATGTAAGTAAAATGGTGGCCCTATAGTGTAGGCCATCAGGGGCTAGAAATTCATCTGTTGAGCGCCACTCCGCAATGCCATGAAATGGCGATAAAATGGCAGCAGCCACTCTTTCACAGCTGGTGACGGCCGCCATATTGCTCTCCCCCTTTATATTGCCAATACCTGGTAGCGCCTGCAAAAAAAATGGTGGCCTGGTTGCATCAATCGGCATGCAACGCTAACTTAACATCATCAACGCGAACTTCAACCCTAATGCTGCACTCAGCGCTGCGTCCGAAGCATGATTGGCTAACCCGGCATGCAAGCAGGCTGACAGTGGTGACGTCTGCAGCTCTTAAAAGGGCCACACACATCATTCAGGTAAATTTTAATTTACGGGTTTGAACTATTTTTAAAAAATGTTATTGTAGTGGGAGTTTGCTACAATAGATGTGAAATGTTGTTTTAAGTTTATAGGGTGTGCTGCTGAATTTACGCAAGGGCTCAGATTATAAATTAAGGTTTTTGCGAAGACAGCTGCAAATACTCATCAGGTCACACAACATTCATGGAGAGACAGAGTTCATGGGCCCAAGTTTTGAGCCGCGCCTAGAACGGTGCAGTCCCAACCTGGACGCCCGTTTTTGCGCCACAAAGTGCGCCTAAAAAAAACCTCCAGATTCTCCAGCTCCCTGTAGGTCCTCTGGCCCTCGGCGCAGCGCAGCAGGAGCTGTAGGGGGCGGAGCCAGGTCCCTGCGCTGAAAACAGTGCCTGGACCTCTGCACATGCGCGCTACAGTGGGCGTGCATTTGCAGTAGCTTAAAGTGCCCAAAACTATGTGGGAGGGGCCCGAAGCATGCAGCCCCTAGCCCTGGCCGAATGGCCTCACTGGGGCTGCGTGAATAAGGCTCCTCCCACGGCCAGCTCCTGCTTCCTCCCGACCCGACTCAACTCCCTCTTCCTGTTTCCGGACCGTACCTGACACTGACCTGACTCCCGCTCCCCCCCGCCCCCCCCGACTGGACCCGACCCGACTCCCGCTCCCCCCACCCCCGCCCCCGCCTCCGGACCGGACCCGACACCAACTCCGACCCGACTCCCGCTCCCCCGCCCCGGACTGGATCCGACCTGACCTCCCTCCCCACGACCTGACCTCCCTCTCCCTCCCACCCCCCGACCCGAACCGAACTGACCTCCCTCCCACCACCCTCCCGACCCGACCCGACGCCACCTACCTGTAAATCTGGTGCTGGGGACGGGCCCTACCCGAAGTCTCGGGCCCGGCCCGTTCAGCCTCCCTCCTCCTTCTTCTTTCCCCTCCCCCCCAATCTCCTCCCCCCCCCAATCTCCTTCCCCTCCCCCATACTCCTTCCCCCCCATCTTCTTCCCCCCCATCTCCTTCCCCTCCATCTCCTTCCCCCCATCTCCTTCCCCTCCCCCCAATCTCCTTCCCCCCCATCTTCTTCCCCCCCATCTCCTTCCCCCCATCTCCTTCCCTCCCATCTCCTTCCCTCCCATCTCCTTCCCCCATCTCCTTCCCCCCCCATCTCCTTCCCCCCTATCCTTCCCCCATCTCCTTCCCCCCATCTCCTTCACCCCCATCTCCTTACCCCCCATCTCCTTCCCCCATCTCATTTCCCCTCATCTCCTTTCCCCCCTTCTCCCTTTTATCCCCTTCTCCCCCCCTCCCCCCTTCTCCCCCCTCCCCCTTCTCCCCCTCCCCCTTCTCCCCATCCCTCCCCCATCCCTCCCCCTTCTCCCCCATCCCTCCCCTTCCCTCCCTCTGCTCCCCCCCTCTCTCCCTCTACCCCCCTCCTCCCCCTCCCCTCGCTGTCAGAAACACAGACACTGACAGACAGAGAATGAGAGACACACACAGATAGACAGAGAGATAGAGACACTGACAGAGACACACTGGGGGGGGGGGAGGGGGCATCCCAGCACGCTGTTGGAGGGCTCCCGGTGCTGCAGTCGGTAAGTATAAAATATTTTATTTATTGATTTAAAAAAAAAATTATTTCTTATTAATTTTTTTTGATTAATTTATTGGTTGATTTATTGATGTATTTATCATTTATTATTGATGATGGCTCTTTATTTGTAAAACTGAAGTGTTTAATGTTTGTAAACTTCCCTTTAAACCCCCCCCCCCTCATTCCCTACGCCTGATTTGTAACCTACGCCTGATTTTCTAAAGTGTAGACAAGGTTTTTTCGAGCGTACAAAAATCTTCACTTACTCCATTCTAAGTTAGTTTGGAGTAAGTTTTCACTGATGAAACTTTGAAAACAGGCGTAAGTGGCCGGACACGCCCCCTTTTGAAAAAGAAATTCTGTTCCAAAGTGAAACTGTTCTAACTGACTAGAACTGGAGCAAACTAAATGACGAGAATTCCGATTTCTAAGATACTCCGTTCTACACCAGTTGCTCCAAAAAATCAGGAGCAAATCATGTGGAAACTTGGGGCCATTGTCTCAGGTCGACATGCTGTCTGACCAACTGAGTATTTCCAGCATTCTCAGACCTCTTCATTGCCCATAATCCCCTGTGTGTTCCACAGCTTCTCACACAGAGGCTGTGGGAAGCTGCAATGCTGGACCTGGACAGGAAATTGATTCTAGATCCCTCCAGCAATGTCACCAGGATGTCGTTGCATGGAAGGTGAGAACTGCGCCATCTATCTCCATGCCCCCCCAGACTAATTTTGCTCAGTTAGCATCGTGGTCATTTCCAGCAGCCGTTACCTGCAGTTGCCAGTAATACCGGCGACTTTGCTTGCGAACATGAACTTCCCCCCCCCCCCACAGCTCCAGGAGATTTGTCAACTTTTAGTCCAATTAATATATTCTGTATTTTTTCTTTACTAATATTAATTACTTTAAGCTCCTCACTCTCATGAGACCCCTAGTTCCCCACAATTTCCGATATGTTCTTTGTGTCACAAACACAAAATATTTGTTTAAACATAGAAACATAGAAACATAGAAACATAGAAACATAGAAACATAGAAAATAGGTGCAGGAGCAGGCCATTCAGCCCTTCTAGCCTGCACCGCCATTCAATGAGTTCATGGCTGAACATGAAACTTCAGTACCCCCTTCCTGCTTTCTCGCCATAACCCTTGATCCCCCGAGTAGTAAGGACTTCATCTAACTCCCTTTTGAATATATTTAGTGAATTGGCCTCAACTACTTTCTGTGGTAGAGAATTCCACAGGTTCACCACTCTCTGGGTGAAGAAGTTTCTCCTCATCTCGGTCCTAAATGGCTTACCCCTTATCCTCAGACTGTGACCCCTGGTTCTGGACTTCCCCAACATTGGGAACATTCTTTCTGCATCTAACCTGTCTAAACCCGTCAGAATTTTAAACGTTTCTATGAGGTCCCCTCTCATTCTTCTGAACTCCAGTGAATACAAGCCCAATTGATCCAATCTTTCTTGATAGGTCAGTCCCGCCATCCCGGGAATCAGTCTGGTGAACCTTCGCTGCACTCCCTCAATAGCAAGAATGTCCTTCCTCAAGTTAGGAGACCAAAACTGTACACAATACTCCAGGTGTGGCCTCACCAAGGCCCTGTACAACTGTAGCAACACCTCCCTGCCCCTGTATTCAAATCCCCTCGCTATGAAGGCCAACATGCCATTTGCTTTCTTAACCGCCTGCTGTACCTGCATGCCAACCTTCAATGACTGATGTACCATGACACCCAGGTCTCGTTGCACCTTCCCTTTTCCTAATCTGTCACCATTCAGATAATAGTCTGTCTCTCTGTTTTTACCATCTCTGCCAGTTCCTTATTCTCCATTATAATTTCTCCTGTCTCTGCCTCTAAGGGACCCATGTTTACTTTTAGTAATCTCTTCCTTTTTACATAATTGTAAAAACTCTTACAATCTGTTTGTATATTTCTTGCTAATTTAGACGGATGTTCTATTTTCTCCCATTTGATTGATTTTTTTGGTCACCCTGTGGTGAATTTTAAAACCCTCCCAATCCTCAGGCTTACTACTCTTTTTGGCAACATTATAAGCTTCTTCTTTTAATCTAATACAATCCTTAACTTCTTTAATTAGCCATGGCTGTACCACTTTTCCAGTGGAGTTTTTATTCCTCAAGGGAATGTATATTCACTGAGAATTATGAATTATTTCGTCTCATGTTTGCCATTGCTTATCTACAGTCAAATCTTTTAATCTAATTTCCCAATCTACCTCAGCCAACTCGCCGCTCATTCCTCTGTAATTGGCTTTGTTTAAATTTAAGACCCTAGTTTCGGACTCTCAAACATAATATGATAATACCTCAGAGGATCCCTTTACCATAAGATTACTAATCAACTCTGTCTCATTTCACAGTACTAGATCTAAAATAGCCTGTTCCCTAGTTGGTTCCTCAACATATTGTTCTAGAAAACTGTCTTGAATGCATTCCATGAACTCGTCCTCCAAGCTACTTTTGCCAACTTGGTTTTCCCAGTCTATATGAAGATTAAAGTCCACCACGATTATTGCATTACCTTTGTTACATGTTCCTCTAATTTCCTGTTTTATGTCCAACACTATGATGACTGTTAGGGGGCCTATAAACTACTCCAACCAGTGTTTTCTGGCCTTTATTATTTTGTAGCTCCACCCATATTCTACATGATTCTACATCCCGATTTTCCGGGCTAAGATCTTTTCTCACTACTGCCTTGATCTTAACCTTTATTAGCAGGTCTACCCCAACCTCCTTTTCCATTTGCCTAAAAGTCAAGTACCCTGGAATATTTAATTCGCAACCTTGGTCACCCTACATCCACATCTCCAAAATGGCTACTAGATTAAACCAATTTATCTCTATTTGTGCCACTAGTTCATCTCTTTTGTTAGGAATGCTTCGTACATTCAGATATGGCGCCTTTAATTTTAACTTTTTAATGGGCCTGAATTTGCGGTTGGCTGTTTCCCACAGGCGAATGCATCCGAACCGTGAGAAAAGTCCGAGCCTACCCGAGGGTTCCAGAGGTTTGTAGTCTTGCTCTCTAGGACCTCTACGTGTACGCATGCATAAAGGCCCACATATCCCATGGGCGCACACAGTACGCAAGCGCCCCTGGGATCACGTGGACCCAGCCAACCAGTCCAAAAAGGGGAACCCATTATGCTTATGGGGATTCCCTTTATGTACAGAATCCCCATAAGCAGGAATAGGAATCTCCTGAAAAACACAATTACACACCAGTTAAATAAAAATAAACCAGTACGTGTTCAAAATTAGTTCAACTATAATTAAATTATTTAAAACAAAAATTAATTTTTTGAAAAATAAATGTAAACATTTTAAAGTGGCTAAAAATAACCTAATTTTAAAGTCTTTTTATGTTTTAATAATTTTTAAAATTCTAATATTTATTTAAACACATGGGGCTAGAACCTCTACTTTTATGCTTATTGCCCAAAAATGGGCATTATTTCCAGCATGGGTGGTAAAAAAGGGTTTTCAGATCGCTGGCCTCTCAAAGCATCTAGTCTCCATTTTTGAAAATGGGCGTTACCGCGAGCGATATGAAATGGGCGGTAGCGTGAAATTTTTTTGACCTTCCGCCATAAATTATGGCCGTCCTTAACAACGGCATGGCACTGCTCGATTCTCGCGATTCAGGAGGTCAAGGGTCATCATGACATGCGCAGAAGAGGAGACAGAGAGAGAGGGAGCTCAGAGGGACCGAAGGCGTGTCTGGGTGTGGTGTGGATGCTTTGGGAGGAAGGAGGGAGACTTTAGAGCTTCACAGCAAGTAGGCAAACACAAATTAGCTGTTACCAGCCACATATTTGCCCGAATTTGGCTTATAATGGAGAGAGAGGAGGAGGCATTACAGCACACTGTGGAGACTGATGCTGGAGAGAGCAATGAGGTGGGAGAGGAGCACATTAGAGGGCGTAAATGAGCCAGGAGGTTCTTGGACGAGGAAAATGCCTCCCTCCTGCAGAAGGTCGAGTTACGCTGGGGTGATTTGACACAGGGAGGGCGTGGAAAGCCCACCCCAAAAACATATCAGAGGATATGGACTGAGATAACAGAGGTCTCGTCGGCGACCAATGAGATTCGTGAGGGCAACCAATGGAACGACCTTGTGGGATCCGCAAGGGTAAATATTACATTGATTTACATGTACTTATGTATTTATATAATTAGATTTGTAACAGTCATAAGTAACTATCATCAGATGTTAGGTCTTTCACTTTTACCGGGAATGTTTTACTCAAAGCCTGCAGTCACGGTATACGTCTTTAGGGAAAGAATGATAATTTTCACAATAATCATGATTACATCTGTTGGTTATGTGTTGTATCTGTCTCTGTGACAGTACCTAGCAATGATACCACGCAATGATCTCATGCCATGTCATCCTGTCACCTTTTACAGAAGAAGCTATCGACGATGAGGTCGGTGCAGAGGTGAACGGGCGGGGGGCCACCAGTCCCCAGCGATATCACTGAGATGGAGGAGCGAGTGCTCGCACTCGTGGGGAAGCACCCCCGGACAGCCACAGATGCATCTGCAAACCCTGAAGTGATGCCACGTGAATAAAGCTTGCACCATTGCTTGATGTGAAGTCAATAGATGCCACACCCACTCATATCCGAACAATTATATATGATAGATGATTTCTAAAATTGTCATAGAAATAATGCTAGCCTAATGAAAATCATCAGAATGCAAATGTGTTGATAGTCATGAAATGTGATGTCTGCGATGATTTTGAGAGCAGTGGTGCTTTTGTTGTGCATATGCTGTGTGTAGCGGTGGACTCACCTTATGACCCTAGCACCCACTTCTTCACTAATAACCTCATTTGTGTTTTGCAGCTCAGCCAGTAGCGTGTCCCAAGGCAAGGCCACAGAAGCCAGAAGGTGGGGGCGCAGGGTCCGACTCTCCTGATAATCCAACATCTGGTGCTGAGGAGCTCCGATTGTCGCCCGTCAATCTGCTGGGTCTGTTCTCCACGGATGAGAGCGCGGACTTCGAGGAACCTGCATTACTACACTCCAGAAACCATTCCACCCCAAGGCCATCGAGTGGTCCTCTGGCCATTTCCACCTCCACTCTGGAGGTACCGCCTCAAGCACCTCACCACAGGTCACCCCTGTCCATCGGACAGCACCGACCCCACGGAGGTCTCGTGGACACAGCAGGTCTGTTCCACGAGCGCCACATGACAGCGGAGAGATGGTACAGTTGTCCAGGAGGACTGTAGACATTAGTGACCAGCTCATCGAAGCATTGGGGGGCATATCCCGCCAGCTGGCCACCATGACCGAGTACATCCCGCAGATAGCGGAGGCCCTGGATGCGATAGCCAGGAACACTGCTGGCACTGGCCTCCTAGTGGTCCCCGAGCACGGCACTCCAACCCTAGGTTCTGCACCACCACTGCGAACGACAGATGAGAGCAAGGACCAAGATCCTGCTTCTGCATCAAAGAATGTTGTCCCCTCGGCACCCCCTGCTCCCATACCCGTACAACCATCGCATCTGCCTTCATTCCCCCCCCCCCCAATGAGGCACCACCTGAGGAGCTCTTCGGCCAGGCACCCTGGAGTGAGGAGGCGAAGGGGTAGAGGTGGGGAGAAGAAGGGGAGGGGGGAAGGAAAGTGAGGTGCATGTCTGCAGGTGATGGCTGTGTTATATCTCCATCTGGGTGTATGCAATTTGTTGTAATGTATGGAAACTGGGGACATAGAAACATAGAAACATAGAAAATAGGTGCAGGAGTAGACCATTCGGCCCTTCAAGCCTACACCACCATTTAATAAGATCGCGGCTGATCATTCACCTCAGTACCCCTTTCCTGCTTTCTCTCCATATCCCTTGATCCCTTCAGCCATAAGGGCTACATTTAACTCCCTCTTGAATATATCCAATGAACTGGCATCAACAACTCTCTGCGGTAGGGAATTCCACAGGTAAACAACTCTCTGAGTGAAGAGGTTTCTCCTCATCTCAGTCCTAAATGGCTTACCCCTTATCCTTAGACTGTGTCCCTGGTTCTGGACTTCACCACCCTCCTGCTTTGCCTTTGTATTCTGTGTTGCTTGACATGTTGAACATTTGATTGATGTCAATGATGGAAAAAGTGCGGTGTGGGCGTAGATGGGTGTTATTGCCTGTGATACTTATGATTTCAGACCAATGTTGGTATAACATTTTTTTTATTGAACATAACCTTGTTGAGCATTGTCTCAGATAGCTGGACCGTCACACACTGATGATTCCTTACCATGAAAGGGTTAAATACAACTTAAAATCAATCAACGTAAACGTTAACTGGCACCAAGGTAATGGGCACCATTGATGTCTGAGCTGCACACACACAGCAGTGTGTCAGCGTTGTCACTCACATCAATGCTCTTTCAGGCAAATCGTTCAGATCTCAGCTCCGCACACAAGAGTCTTGCAGCTAATTAGCCACCACGAGCCCTTTCCTGCGGTCTGGAGGGGGTCGTGGGCATGGTTGCATAACCAGCCTGACTGTCTGGCCCTAGGTCAGCATCCAGCCCCTCGTTGTCCTCTTCCTCTCGCTCCTGAGGTGGAGCATCAGTGCCTTCTGGCAATTCTGGGCCCCTCATGATAGTCAGGTTGTGCAGCATCGAGTACACGACCACGAATTTACCTACTTGCTCAGGGTTGTATTGTAGCTCCTCTCCTGAGTGGTCAAGACATCAAAAGCGCTGCTTAAGCACAGTTATTGTTTGGTGGCCCCATTGCATTGAAAGTATAATAGCGATTGATCAGAAGCAATGATTTCCTCATTAAAATACACCTGGAGTATAGCCCCAATAGTCCAGAGTCTGAAAATATGATTGTTGAGATGTTCACTTCAACTAAAAAGAATTCCAGAGTCAATGCAAACTCCCTTGAAATTGAGGCAGCCTTTTCAATTAAGTTTTTAATTTTAAATAATTCCTGATTAAAAGGATCTGGCCAAGTGAGGCAATGAGAACCATCTTGTAATGTAGCTGAATACAGCAATCATTTTAATTATACCCTTTAAAAGTATACACAACCATGTCAGCACCAAATTGTGGCATTCCCACAATCTAGTGTTACCCTGTTAAATTCATTTTAAGTTAACTGTTTTAATTGCAGTTGAGTTTTACCTTGGTCATGCTATTTAGATTAGAGGCTGGGCCACTCATTTGGATTTTGCTGCCAAACATAACTTGATTATTTGAATTCTCATGAATAGACACTGGCTCCTGACCCCTGGGCCCCGACCACCACCCTCAAGCTGGTCTTTACCATGTCAAAGACGTACCCAAAGGGTATTGCTACTGAGAACAGGACTGTACGGATAGCTACAACAACAACCTGTATTTATATAGCGCCTTTAACATAGTGAAATGTCCCAAGGCACTTCACAGGAATATTAGGAGATAAAAAATTTGACACCGAGCCACATAAGTAGAAATTAGCGCAGGTGACTTAAAGCTTGGTCAAGGAGGTATGTTTTAAGGAGCGTCTTGAAGGAGGAAAGAGAGGTAGAGAGGCGAAGAGGTTCAGGCAGGGAGTTCTAGAGCTTGGGGCCTAGGCAACAGAAGGCACGGCCACCAATGGTTGAGTGATTATAATCAGGGATGCTCAAGAGGGCAGAATTAAAGGAGCGCAGACATCTCGGGGGTTGTGGGACTGGAGGAGATCATAGAGATAGGGAGGGGCGAGGCCATGGAGGGATTTGAAAATAAGGATGAGAATTTTGAAATCGAGGAATTGCTTAACCAGAAACCAATGTTGGTCAGCGAGCACAGGGATGATGGGTGAACGGAACTTGGTGTGAGTTAAGACAACGGTACCTGAGTTTTGGATCACCTCTAGTTTACATAGGGTAGAATATGGGAGGCCAGCCAGGAGTGCATTGGAATAATCAAGAATACAGGTAACAAAGGCATGGATGAGGGTTTCAGCAGCTGATAAGCTGAGGCAAGGGCAGAGACGGACGATGTTACGGAGGTGCAAATAGGCGGTCTTAGTGATGCCGTGGATATGTGGTCGAAAGCTCATTTCAGGGTCCAATATGACACCAAGGTCACGAACAGTCCAATTCAGCCTTAGACAGAAGTTGGGAAGAAGGATGGAGTCAGTGGAAAGGGAATGGAGTTTGTGGCGGAGACCGAAAACAATGGCTTCGGTCTTCCCAATATTCAACTGGAGTACTACATGTTGGAGTTCAATGGAATACGATAGTTATTATCAGTCACGAAGTGAAGAACAGACTCATGCTAACGGTATCTCCTTTGGGCCGGATTTTCCAGAAGTTTCTGATCGGGTTTTCGCCGCGATTTGACCCCCCGCGGCAAAAACCTGGTCGCAAAGCCCATGTGGGATCCTCGGGTACCTGTTTGCGCCGGCGCATCCAAGTATCGACGGGGAGAGGTGCGTCGACATGATTGCATTTGCGTCACACTTTCGGCTCTCTCCCGAACTGTACGCCATGCCCAGAATAGGGACAGGTCAAACCTGACGATGCAGCCCGGCCAGCAGCAGTAAGTATAAAAATCTGCAAAGAAGGTAAATTTGTGGACTCAATTTTCCCCAATGCCTTCTGGCAATTCTGGGCCCCTCATGATAGTCAGGTTGTGCAGCATCGAGTACACGACCACAAATTTACCTACTTGCTCAGGGTTGTATTGTAGCTCCTCTCCTGAGTGGTCAAGACATCAAAAGGAGTAGTAGTGGCCCCGACTACTCCAAAAAAATAACTAAGAAGTCACCCTGTTCTATTTCTTGAAATTGGCGCCACGCAGCCTGACTTTAGCTTTAGGGGGTGGAGCCTAATATCTGCGCCGATAAAACTATGCTCTCCCTTCTGTGCATGTGCGAAAAAAACAGGATATTTTTACGTGACTGCTATGGGCGTGCATGCCCAGTACATTTTCCTGTCTGCATTTGGACATTTTTAAAGAGCCAATTGTGTGTGAGGAATTGAATTCCCATTGGAAAAATCAGAGCTGCAATATAAGATATAACGTGGCTCAAGGACCAAGAATTTGCACTTTGGCAACAAAAATCAAAGAACAAGTTATTATTTAAATGGAGAAAGATTGCAAAGTGCTGCAGTACAGCGGGACCTGGGGGTACTTGTGCATGAAATGCAAAAGGATAGTATGCAGGTACAGCAAGTGATCAGGAAGGCCAATGGTATCTTGGCCTTTATTACAAAGGGGATGGAGTATAAAAGCAGAGAAGTCTTGCTACAGTTATATAAGGTATTGGTGAGACCACACCTGGAATACTGTATGCAGTTTTGGTTTCCATATTTACGGAAGGATATACTTGCTTTGGAGGCAGTTCAGAGAAGGTTCACTAGGTTGATTCCGGGGATGAGGGGGTTGACCTATGAGGAAAGGTTGAGTAGGTTGGGCCTCTACTCATTGGAATTCAGAAGAATGAGAGGTGATCCGATCGAAACATATAAGATTATGAGAGGGCTTGACAAGGTGGATGCAGAGAGGATGTTTCCACTGATGAGGGAGACTAGAACTAGGGGGCATGATCTTAGAATAAGGGACCGCCCATTTAAAACAGAGATGAGGAGAAATTTCTTCTCAGAGGGTTGTAAATCTGTGGAATTTGCTGCCTCAGAGAGCTGTGGAAGCTGGGACATTGAATAAATTTAAGACAGAAATAGACAGTTTCTTAAATGATAAGGGGATAAGGGGTTATTGGGAGCGGGCAGAGAAGTGGAGCTGAGTCCATGATCAGATCAGCCATGATCTTAATGAATGGTAGAGCAGGCTTGAGGGGCCGTATGGCCTACTCCTGTTCCTATTTCTTATGTACTTATGTTCTTATAATTTCTCACAGGATGAATTGGAGGCAATGGTAACTGTAAGTGAGGCCAGATGACATGAGCTGGACACCAGAAGAGGTCACATAAAAGTTTCACCAAAAGAAACGCTGGAACCAACTTGCAGAAAATTACTGTATAATGGTGACCACCCCGAGGTCTGGAGGCCAGTGCAAAAACAAGTGGCAGAACGTCAGTCAAGTAGTTAGTGTAAGTAATATTTTCATTTATTGATTGGAATTGCAATTGTAAATGTGACCATATGTATATATCCCACCCAGCAGAAAGACACTCTCTCTAAAAAGTTATATTTTCATCTTTGCAGAGGAAGGTGGCACACAACAAAATGGAAAGAACTTGAACAGGAGGAGGCCCGGCAAATCTGCAGCCGCTGACACCCTTGGAAGAGAGTGTTGCTTTGATGGGCCCTGCCTGGAGAAAAGCAACCACCACTGCACAAGCTGGGCCCACACTCGAGGAAGAGGGTAAGTCCTGCAAATTCCACAGTCTGGCTTTACTAAATGTTAAGTACTGCGCGGGCTAGCCATGCTTTGGTTCAAGGGGATGTCTCTGTCAGCTACGCTTCAGTTGATGCAATGTTCTATCATTCATCGTGGTCCTTCAAATGAGCCTGCTGCCTGCACTGTGTGAGCCTACACATGCCACCCACCCTGCCCCCTCCTCTGCTACTAACCATTTGTCTGTTCTGTTATATTTTGCAGAAATTGAGGCCAACCCTGACGAGGCTGAAGCCGATGCAGAAGAAGATTCAGATGCAGATGAGCCTGAAGAGGAGAACATCTTCCAATCCGGCCTTCCAGACCAAGAGCATGGGGGTGAGGGGGGAGGATGAAGTCCCCAGTGTTGTACACACTCTGGAGGAGGTGCAGGTGCTGCTCATTGAGGTGTCCGCCCCTTTCCTGAGTGGTACGAGCGTTGGGACATTCCATGGTTTCCCTCAGTCTGAGGCTGGGATTCAAGTCGGATGCAGCGAGACACACCCAGAGCCCCACCGTCCGAGGCTGCGAGTCCCAGTGAGATACAGCGAGCCACAGCCAGGGTGAGGAGGGGAAGGGGAGCTCGACAATGCTCTTCTGAGGTGCAGGATCTAACAGATGTGGTTCAGATGATGGCAATGAGTGCGGAGAGCATTGACCTTACGCGATCACTCCTGGACACCATCACTGGGGTGGGTGATGAGGTATCGGGACTTGCGAGAGAAGTAACAACACTCTCACGATAAATGGGAACGCTGTCCAGGAACAGGAAGGAGGGAATGTCACAGGGAGCTGATACAATGTCGGCGGACATGAAGGAGGGAATGTCGCAGG
The DNA here is from genome assembly GCF_044704955.1 of Pristiophorus japonicus. Lineage (NCBI taxonomy): Eukaryota > Metazoa > Chordata > Chondrichthyes > Pristiophoridae > Pristiophorus > Pristiophorus japonicus. The sequence continues at coordinate 112,445,680 of NC_091982.1, read as the reverse complement.
TAGCTGATGTGCTGTCGGTGAACATGAGGGAGGGAATGGAGTTAGTTGCTGCAATAAGGGAACACAGCCAGACCCCGCGCCCATTGACAGAATCAAATGCCACTCCCATTCCAATCCCCAGACCAGCCTCTGAAGAGGCCCAAGCCGGGCCTTCCACATTATCATCTGCCCCCCGGCACCACACCCCAACTATCAAGAATTGCGCATTACCCAAGATGTTCGAAAGAATAAGCTTGGTACCAACCCGAGAAATACTGTGCCACCGCCTGCCGGCAGGGGTGGAATCATCAAGATCAAGTGCAGCAGGCGGTCTTAGAATAAGGTGGAGGAGAGATGGATGCAGCCTTTCTTTGCTGTTGCTGTTGTTGTTACTGTTGTAACTGTTCTCAACTTAAAAATTTTTTGTAGGTTGTATAAATTTACATGTTTAAAAGTTTGTAAGTGTTCTTAAAGTTTTTAAGTGATCTTAGAGTTTGTATTTGATCTTAATGTTTCTAAATGATCTTAATTGAAAACTTTAAAGTTTGATACAAGAATATTTTTTATTAAAGTTAAGTTAAGTACAAACAAATGTTTGTTAAAATTCTGAATAATATATATTTTAAATGATAACAGAATCATTTCCATCATTTGTTCCATTATTAACACAACTTTTTGAAGTAAAGAAGAATCATTTCCATTATTTGTTCCATTATCACAACACAACATTACGGAACAGATCCAAACAGTAAATATGGTCCATTTGGAATAGTTGCCGCTGAGCCTTCAGGCAGCAAAGCGTTCATGGATGAGCTGCTGGCGCAAGGCTCGAGCAATTATTAAAGGGGCACGACGGCCCGCCCTCCTCCGCCGTCGTGCTCCAGGTTCAGGTAGTTGCATGGCTTCCTCATCCTCGTCCTCCTCCTCCTCCTCGTCATCTGCATCTTCCTCATCATCATCAGCCACTCTCACCTCAGGTGGGTCTTCTACTACCAGCTGCTGCTATCTCATGAAGGCTAAGTTATGCAGCATGCAGCACACAACAGAGAACTGACCGAGAATCTCAGGGGAGTATTGCAAGTAGCCTCCGGAATGGTCCGGACATCGGAAACGTTGTTTCAAGATGCCAATAGTCCTCTCTATTATGCTGTGCATCGCAATGTGCGACATGTTGTATTCCCGGTCGGCTTCCGTTCAGATTACGCGTAGAGGCGTCATGAGTCAGGTGGCGAGGCCGTACCCTTTGTCTCCCAGCAGCCAACTCTGACCTTCTGGCTGCTGCTGAAACATGAAAGATATAACACTCTTGCATAGGATGAAGGCATCATGGGTGCTCCCTGGGTATCTCACATCAACTCACATGATGCGATGCATGTCGTCACACACGAGCTGTAAATTAATGGAATGGAAGCCTTTTCTGTTCCTGTACATCTCAGAATCCTCCAAAGGTGCTTGCAAGGCAATGTGGGTACAATAAATGCAGCCCTGTACCTTTGGGAAGCCAGCAATTCTTGAGAAGCCCACAGCCCTTTCACGCATTGCCTGGGCGGTCATGGGTAACTTTATGTAGTCATTCCTCTGGGCATATAGTGCAGCAGTCACCTGCCGATTGCAGATTGCATGTTGAGAAATGGTGCACACATCCCCAGTTGTGGCCTGGAATGATCCAGATGCATAGAATGAAAGTGCAGATGTAAACTTCACTTCAACTGACAAAGCAGGCCTCCTGATGCTTCTCGGTTACAGGTCTACTTTTATTAACTCACAGATCTCGGTTGCAACTTTTTTGCGGAAACACAGCCTTCTCACACAGTCTGCATCACTCAGGTGCAGGTATGAACACCTATCTCGATATACCTGACGTGGGTAAAGCCTCCTGCCCATCATCCTACGTGCTCTGAGGTTCCTGATGTGATGACGTCGCATTAATCGTCTCCTCCGCAGTACCATCATGCAGAAATCTCGCACGGGGTATGGCATTGTCAATATTGCCCCCATAATTAAATTGTAGCTTTGCAAGAAGCTCAAAACAGCAGGACAAGCTTCTCCCCAAGGTTGACGCCCTAGTGGGGACCACACCCTGGTCTGCGCATGTGCAACAGGCTTGTTTAGAATGGGAAGCTAGGCATTCAAATGAAAGGGGAAAAAAAATAACATTCCAAAAAGTTGGAGCAATGAAGTCTAATGCAATTCTTTAATTTTAGATTTTTTCAAAGTACCACTCTAGCACCGACCGACCGAACGTCTCCTCACCGGGCTCGAGGGTCGGCCGGCAGAATCACTCCCTCACATGGACACAGGGGCTCGGCAAACACCCACCACCCCCCTGCCCCCGGCTTCTTTTGATATTGCTGCATAGTGCAAGGGTTCTCATCCCTTCAGTTCGGCTTCCCACCACACGCCCCCCCACCCACCCCGGGCTTCATTTGAAGCCGAGCCCCAAGCCCCTGTGTCTGGGTGAGGGACTGATTCTGCCAGCCAGTGCTCCAACCCTTGAGCCCAGTTTGGAGACATTTGGTGCTTTGAAAAAAATCCAAAATTTAAAGAATTGCATTAGACTTCCATTTTCTGCATTTTAAGTTTGAAAAAATTTAGTTTTATAATGCATATTTAATGTGTTCTTTCCTCCCTCCAAAACTTTTCCTAAAAACAGTGGCGTCTTTCTGCGTCAATTTTTTAATGTGCGCTGGTTTTTCTTAAGTGCCCAGAATGGGACTGGTCACATACGCAGTCTTCAGAAAAATGTAAGTTGGGCAAACTTCCATAATTGTGAAAACTGGCGCAGACATCAGGTTACGCAAAAAATGACGCAAAAATAAAATGAACCTAAAAAAAATCGTAACTAACTAAGCGCACAATCTTTGGAGAAACTTGGATATTTTAATTTAGGCCAAAAAAAACAGTGCAGATAACTGGAAAATTGAGCCCAAAGTTTTAATTTTTGATTTTTTTCCCCAGCGAGTAGATAGTTAAGGTTCTTGTAAATGTTTTTGGGAATTTTTTTTTTTTTCCCCTCTCACAGCTTCTGTCACTGCGTTCCTGGCTCCGGACTAAATTTGGCAAAACTCACGTTTTCGCGCCACAAATCCTCGTGCAATGCCCCCTTACCAAGACGTAAAACCTGAAAGTTCAGCCTAAAAATGGTACCGCAGCGAAAACGGTAAGTTTCACAAATCGCTACCGTTTTGGCCAAAAAAAAACGAAAAACAAAAATCCGGCCCAATGATTGTCTTGGAAAAGAAAGCTCTCATTTGACTGCACAGATACAGATTCCTGAACTCAATGATGAACGAGTAGTAGGTTTCCCAATGCAGTTGTGGGAGTTAGTCCTCAAACCCTTGGTATGTCTCTGCCTGTACTCGCCTATCTTAACACATGCTCATTTTCCAGCAGGGGTCAGGGGTCATGTGCACGAATGGGATCCCTGGCTCATTTTTCCACCCCTCAGTCCAAGGATACGGAGGCAAAGGTTGCTGTCCCAACTACAGGATACTCAACCACACAATGATTGATTAGATTAATAGATGTAAATACTTTAAACAACTTCTTAAATTACATGTCATTATGTAAAGACAGTACTGTAAACTCTGAGGAGTGATTATTTTTTAAATTATATTAATCAACAGGAAAAAGGTCATTGTTTTCATATCTTCATACTCTTTGAGGATGTAACGAGCAGGGTGGTTAAGGGGGAACCAGTGGATGTGGTATATTTGGATTTCCAGAAAGCATTTGATAAGGTGCTACATAAAAGGTTACTGCACAAGATAAAAGTTCACGGGGTTGGGGGTAATATATTAACAGAGATAGAGGATTGGCTAACTAACAGAAAATAGAGAGTCGGGATAAATGGGTCATTTTCCAGTTGGCAAACAGTAACTAGTGGGGTGCCGCAGGGATCAGTGCTGGTACCTGAAATATTTACAATCTACATTAATGAACTTGGATAAAGGGACCAAGTGTAATGTAACCAAGTTTGCTGATGATACAAAGATGGGAGGAAAGCAAATTGTGAGGAGGACACAACAAATCTGCAAAGGGATATAGTCAGGCTAAGTGAGTAAGCAAAAATTTGGCAGATGGAGTATAATGTGGGAAAATGTGAGATTATCCACTTTGGCAGAAAACTTAGAAAAGCAAATTATAATTTAAATGGAGAAAAATTGCAAAGTGCCGCAGTACAGAGGGACCTGGGGGTCCTTGTGCATGAAACATAAAACATTACAGCATGTACAGCAAGTAATCAGGAAGGCAAATGGAATGTTGGCCTTTATTGCAAGGTGGATAGAGTATAGAAGCAGAGAAGTCCTGCTACAACTGTACAGGGTATTGGTGAGGCTTCACCGAGAGTACTGCATACAGTTTTGGTCTCCATATTTAAGGAAGGATATACTTGCATAGGAGGCTGTTCAGAGAAGGTTCACAAGGTTGATTCTGGAGATGAGGAATTTGACTTATGAAGATAGGTTGAGTAGGTTGGGCCTATACTCATTGGAGTTAAGAAGAATGAGAGGTGATCTTATCGAAACATGGAAGATAATGAGGAGGCTCAACAAGGTGGATGCAGAGAGGATATTTCCACTCATTGGGGAAACTAAAACTAGGGGACATAGGCTTAGAAGAAGGGGCTGCCCATTTAAAACTGAGATTAGGGAGAAATTTCTTCCCTCAGAGGGTTGTCAATCTCTGGAATTCTCTGTCCCAGAGAGCTGTGGAGGCTGGGACATTGAACATATTTAAGGCGGAGATAGACAGATTTTTGAGCGATAAGGGAATAAAGTGTTATGGGGAGTGGGCAGGGAAGTGGAGCTGAGTCCATGATCAGATCCGCCATGATCTTATTAAATGGCGGAGCAGGCTCGAGCGGCCAAATGGCCTACTCCTGCTCCTATTTCTTATGTTCTTATGTTTCTTATGTTCTTTGCCTGGAGGACAGTGTGAAGTAGTTGGAAGATTTGCAGGCTGATTAACAAGTTTGACTGGCTGCAACATAAATGTTCCTTCCATGGCTGTAACCCTCTTTTATCAACTGATAGGTTGGTTAGTCCTATATGCTTATAGGGTTTTATGGGCTCCCAAGACCCATACAATGAGGGGAGGAGGCACCCACACCCACCAGATGTGAGTATCCCACTGGATGTCCCAGAATCCAGAGGTGAATCTCCAGTCTCCACTCACCAAGACTGTCTGGAGTGTGGTTCGAACCCTAGACCTCCTGACTCAGAGGCAGAAATGCTACCAGGAAGTGACAGGATTGATCTAGGATGAAGATACGCTGGCCCACTTATGCAAATTTCATTTTGAATGGACCGTCTGCTACTGTTGTTGGACTATCTAGTCTCTCATATGGTATAACATGCTTAGAGCAAACAATTCATCATCCGTTTTTCTATAAACCGACTTCCAATTTCCCCTCTAAAAAAGCAATAGTATTTTTGGATATCACACAGAAATAAGCAATGACAAAAGCAGATCATCCTATTTGGTTCTCAGCAGAAACTCTGACTTTGTTACATGTCCCTGAATTCTATCCCCCATTCCCTTGCCGCAGCTATCCACTCAGACTATACAATGCACCACTTTGGTGTTGTGTTTGACCCTGAGCCTATCCACCCAAACTTCAACACAGCCTATGTTACATTGACAAATCACCAACTCCAGACATACTTCACTCACCTTTGCGAGCTTCACGATCTATTTCTCCAATGCGCTCCTCATCAGCCTCATGAGTTCCTTCTTAAGCAAACTTATCCTGAATTCTGCTGGCTGCACCTAATCCCTTATTGCATTCACCTCACTTATCCTCCTCACCCTCAATCCCTTAGTGCATCATTTTCAAAATACTCATCCTCTCAAGAATTGTGCATACAGTGACATAAAATACCCTCTGAAGCCTGTTAGGACATAAGCCTTTGTTGGGCAGCTGCTGGCTCTCTGCCTTAGGAAAGTAGGTATTAAAGAAGCTTGATTAGTCGAGGATAAGTGACCTCCGGTGTGGTTAATGGAGATCTCCCTCTATAAATCAACCACTGTGGCAGGGAATGCACCAGGATTACAGAAGTTCATTGCTGTGGTGACCTTCGTAGCTACATGTAAAGCAAGAGCCAGTTACAAAGGAGGCCTGACTGAGTCTGTGTGCAACTGATAGTGTACACCAGTGAGAACCTCTCCACCATGCCAAAATAAATCAATTCAGGCACTACTTCCAGGTTAAGGCCAAGTGATTATCTTTTTGTCAGTATGGCATATTCTTAGGATAGGACAATGCTTCATTCTCCACATGTTCCGTGGATCCTTCAGTTATTCCCCTCCTGCTGGACAGCAGCTGCTCCAAAAACAGAGGTTCCACTAACATGAGGCACTGAATGTGTGTACAGGTTGTTTGTGAGGACTATTAAACCTACATTCATTGTCATTTGAAACATGTATGATATTAATATTCGAGGTAGAAAATGGTAGTGGGTTTAGTGATTTCTACAACTTAGTAATGAAGAAAGAAAATAAATAATTTGCATTTATATAGTGCCTTTCATGATCGCAGGACATACCAAAACGTTTTACAACCAATGAAGTACTTTTAAAGTGTAGTCATTGTTGTAGAAAATGCAGCAGGCAATTGTAAATAATTTAACCCATTGTAAATACTCTCTGACATTAGTTATATCACTGCTGTTGTACTACATTTATTGTATGACTACAATATTTTACAGCAGCTTGCAAACTAATATGATAATGCAATAAGAGACCAACACTAAGACTATTACTTAAATAATGGAATTAATTTTGTAAATGGGATGTATTAAACACTGTAGTTGTGGTGAATAGGGACTATCTCAATTCTAATCGTAAGTTTAATTTCTATATGTACAGAAAGAAAGAACTTGCATTTATATAGAGCTTGTCATGATCTCAGGACTTCCCAAAGTGCTTTAAAGCCAATGAAGTCCTTTTGAAGTGCAGTCATTGTTGTAATGTAGGAAATTAGCAGTGATTTTAAATTTTGGGGGTGAAATAGGATAAGGCCCGAAAACGGGCACGGGGATCACGAAGCACGATCTCCCAGCACCCGTTAGAAGCGGTGGAGGCAGTGCACTAAATTCATGCTGCCTGCTCATTATATTCATCAGCGCTAACCGTGCTACTGATTGGCTTAGATTGGCTCAGCATTCAACAGGGAGGCCAATATCAGGTGCAGTCTACTGGCCAGTACATTTTTGCCTAGGCTCTCTGCACTTCTTAAAGGGGAGGTGCTTGGTTGCAGAAGTACCTCATTGTCACTGTGGATGCAACCATGTTGCAACAGGAAAGAGAAAGGGCATGGTGCTTCTCAGATGCAGCACTGGAGGCCTTGGACCTGGGAGTACACAGCAGAAGACAGGTCCTCTACCCACTGAGGTACAGGAGGCATTCCAAGCAGAATCCCAGAGGGCAGCGGGAGGAGATAGCCCAAGCCGTCAGTGCCACATGTGTCGCCCCCAGGACCTGAATCCGATACTGTAAGACGTTTAGTGACCTCACAGGAGTGGTCAAGGTCAGTGAATGCATCTTCAAATCCCACCTACTGCACCACTAGCTTCACACACTGCTCAATGCATCACCTCCTCATCGCTCACCTACCAACAATCTCTAGCAATTATGACTCACACCTCACAATCATAGCTTCACCTCACCCTCACACACTTAGTACTGCTGCAAGCCCCACACCCATATCTCACAGTTTGCACACAGTGTCATCCAATTCATCCATGACAGGCACATCAACCAAACACATTGCACCACACTCACTGACACACTTCCCTTTCTTTTGCAGGCCAACGTGGCTCACAACCGCGGTGAGCAGCAGCAGACAGGCGGGGGCCAAGCACATCTGCAGAATCTTACTGCGCTGGAGGGGACGGTGCTCGAGGTCATTGGAGGAGCTGTCACTGAGGCTGTGTAAGCAGCGAGGTTGAAAGCATTACTGATAAAGGTATGCTCATACCTCATCCTTCTTCTGACATCCCACTTCCCCCTCAGCCCACAATTTCTTCTCGCTTACAAGCTGCTAATGGTGTAAGCATGCATATCTTGTTTCCTCATCTCACCACAACACTTGTGCCTTTCTCCTTTCAGATACCCAAGAACTGCCAGCAGCTCAGCCAATCCCCGACCAAGTAGGGGAAAAGAGTTATGGAGAAGAGGCACTGTCACTCGATCTGACGCTCTCAGGCACCAGCTCAGAAAATGGCACTGTGTGAACTTTAGGGGGTAGTATAGAGGTGGGATCTGCATGTGGTGAGTCACCGGGCATGAATGGGCTGCCGCCCGGGCAGGTGGAAAGGGTAGCTCAAGTTCCAGCTCCCCGGAGGGCGAGTTCGCGCACGGGTTCAGCTGCACAGGACTCAGATGAGGACTTTTGATGGGGCGGCTTTCAGAAGAAGGGTGATGGGCTTTTGCACTGTCATGTATGTACACTCTGGTTGTAGCCACTGTTGGGGGTCACTGAGCAGCACGCACACGGTGCTGCTCAGGCATAAAAGGCCAGCCATTTTGAGAGTCAGGCACTTTGGGCCTAAATAAAGCAGAGCCAGGGTTGTACCTTGCTTAGTTAAACAGTACTCAGTTTGAAACTTTATTGCATACATAACATTTGGCGACGAGAATACAAGAGCCTTTGTTTGAAAAATGGATTTTTAGAGCGATTCGTGGAAGGAGAAGATTGGGCAGACTTTGTGAGCCATCATGGCCAACAAAATGAAGGGGATTGACGATGCAAATCAACGACGGGCCGTGTTCCTCACTGTGTGCCGTTCAAAGATCTAGGGTCTGATAAAGAATCTACTCATGCCTAGTGATCCAACAGAGAAAACGTACGAGGAGTTGTGTACATTGGTACGGGAGCACCTCAAGCCAGATGACGGCATCATCATCTCGAGATACAGGTTTTATACACACATTCGATCGGAGGGCCAGAGCGCGGTGGAATTCGTTGCCGACCTGAGACGTCTAGCGGGACCGTGCAAGTTCGGGACGGTGTTGGCAGACATGCTGCGGGACTTCTTTGTTATCGGTATCAACCACAAGGTGATCCTGCGCAAACTTCTGTTGTTCGAGTTTTTAAAGTTTTTAAAAACTCATAGTTTTTAAAGCTATGAGTAGAAATCCCAAGAGACTACATAGCATTGAAGAACAACAACAGGACGAGGAGATGTTAGCGTTACATGTCATCAGGAGCATGAGGTTAACGGACAGCGATTCGGAAAGCATCAAAATCCACACAGTTGCTGCGGGATTCAAGATACCAATGGAAATTGACACGGGTGCATCCATGAGTGTAGTACTGGAGTCACTGTACCTCGACAAATTGCGTGATTTTCAACTGGAGGAATCCAAGATAGAGCTGCGAGGCTACTCGGAAGAGAAAATTCCTGAGATAGGTCGTATCACCGTACCGGTGAAATATAAAGATCAATTTCAGAACTTGCCTCTAATAGTAGTGAAAGAAGACAAGCCTGCCTTACTAGGAAGAAATTGGATTGAGCTCAATGAAGCTGGATTGGAGTAAGATTTTCTGTGTGGAAGCGAGATTTTCATCAACGGATGAGGTTATCAAGAAGTATCCGAAGGTGTTCTGTGAAACGGGCAGTCTGATCCAAGGCTTCAAGGCGAGTGTCAGGGTACAGATGGATGCTAGATCGGTTTACTACAAGCCACGTTCTGTACCATATGCACTCAAAGAGAAAGTTGAGCAAGAACTCAAAAGACTAGAGACTGAGAACATTATTTGTAAGATAGATCGATGTAATTGGGCTACACCCATTGTTGTTGTACCTAAGTCTGATGGTAAGGTAAGATTGTGTGGTGATTATAAAGTAACCATAAAACAAGGTTCTAGAGGGTAATGTCCCCAATACATTGCCAAATATAGAAGATTTGTTCATAACACTGACAGGGGGTCAGATCTTCTCAAAACTGGATCTTACGAATGCCTACTTACAGCTCGAACTAGATGAGGAGTCCAAGTCATGTTTGACTATAAATACTCATCTAGGCCTATATCAATTTAATAGGCTACCATTTGGAGTGTCTTCCGCCCCTGCCATATTCCAAGGGGTGATGAACCAGATTTTGCAAGGTATTGAAGGGGTAGTATGTTATTTGGATGACATACAAATTTCAGCACCAAATAGGCAAATTCATTTAACATATTGAATGAAGTCCTCAAATGGCTAGAGAAGCACAGAGTACGAGTGTCTGCTCGTAAGTGTGAGTTATTTAAAAACTCAGTGGAGTACTTAGGGCACAGAGTAGACAAAGATGGTTTACATCCAACCATGGAAAAATTGGATGCAATTAGAAATGCACCCACTCCCAGGAATGTCACTGAACTTCGTTCATTCTTGGATCTTTTGAACAATTATGGGAAGTCCCTACCAAATTTGGCTGCAGTATTACATCCACTGAATGAACTTTTGAAAAAACAGGTCCATTGGAAGTGGTCAAAAGAATGCAATACAGCATTCAAGGAGTGTAAAAGCAAATTGGTAGAGAGCACTATGTTAGTTCACTATGACATATCTAAGGAGATTAAGCTAGCATGTGATGCCTCTCCGTATGGAGTAGGGACAGTAATCTCTCATGTATTAAGTAGTGGGGAGGAGAGACCAATTGCTTTTACTTCACGCACTCTCAGTGCCAGTGAGAGTAATTATGCGCAAATTGAAAGGGAAGCTTTGGCATTAATTTTTGGGGTCAAGAAGTTTCACAAATACTTGTATGGTCGTAAGTTTACCATCATTACGGACCATAAGCCCCTAACAGTAATCCTCCAACCAAAGTCCCCAGTTCCAACATTAGCTGCAGCCCGAATGCAGAGATGGGCTTTGATTTTGTCAGCATATATATATATTGAATACAGACGATCAGCTGATCACAGTAATGTTGATGCAATGTCTAGATTGCCTTCCCCATCACAAGTTACACCTGATAGGGAAGAAGTGTTTTATTTTTCATACATTGATGAACTGCCAGTCACAGCTGAAGAGATTGGTAGAGCAAACAAACGTGACTCAGTGATGTCAAAGGTGTATGAGTATGTTGCAAATGGATGGCCAAACCAGGTAACAGACAAAGATACACATCCATTCTTCATTTGTAGGAATGAATTATCAGTCAATAAAGATTGTATCATGTGGGGTGCAAGAGTGTTTATACCAAATAAATTCAGGTCCAAATTATTAGGAGACCTCCATGACCAGCACCTGGGAATGTGCTTGGCCAAGAGTTTTGCACACAGTTAATTATGGTGGCTGGGTCTTCATAAAGATATAGAATACATTGTGAGTCAGTGTACGACATGTCAATCGGTAAGCAAGCAACGACCACCAGTACCATTACAGCCATGGAAATAGCCTCCCAGAGTGTGGAAAAGGCTACATATTGATTTTGCTGAGTTAGAAGGACAACAATTATTCATTGTGATTGATAGCCATTCGAAGTGGGTTGAGGTGTTCCCAATGTGGAAAATAACAACAAGTAAAACATTGGACATTTTACGAAGATTGTTTTCTGCATTTGGCCTCCCTGAAGAGATTATTTTGGATAATGGACCACAATTTTGTTCAGAAGAATTTGAACAATTCATAAGCAAAAATGGTGTGAAACATACCAAGGTTCCACCATACCATCCTGCTTCAAATGGTGCAGCAGAGCGCATTGTACAAATTGTAAAACGTGCCCTCATAAAACAAATGTTAGATCCAAATCCAAGGAAACGACAGTTGTCATTGGATCACAAATTGGCTAATTTTTGGATTACATATCGAAATACTCCTCATACAACTACTGGTAGAACACCAGCAGAGTTGTTTCTCAAACAACAGCCACGAACCAGATTTTTGTTGTTAAAACCAAATTTGGCACAGTCCGTAGAAGAGACACAGAAAGCGAGTCTTGATAGAGGTAGAGTAAAAGAGAGAAGAGCGAAATTAAACCAGAAGGTGAGAGTGAAGAACCATCACCATAAATGGTTAAAGTGGTTACCAGAAAGAATGGTAAAGATAGGTGGTCCTCGCACATATTTGGTAAAGATGTTTGATAATGGACAGGTTAGGTTTGTTCATATTGGTCATATTTTATCTACAGACATGGAAGGAGTTGAAGGTGGGAATGATTCAATTATTTCTGACTCATCAGATAGTTTTGATATACCAGTAGCAAATCCTAAATCCAATGTACTGGAAACAAATCCAGGAGAAAATCAGAATGAAAGTCTGAGTCCGAGTCAGGAAAACAAAGAGCCTGAAGTTAGAGTGAGTTCAAATGAAAATCAAGGAAATTCCGTGGAGGAAAACGTTCCTCAGGATGAGCCTCGAATGAGTTTAGATTCGACACCATGTTTGGAATGTTCTGTTCGAGAGTGAAGATCCTCTTCGAAACAGAAAACAAGTGGTAAAGTTAAATTTGTAAATATGGAAAACATTAAATTATATCTTGTGTTATGTATAAACATGAAGGATATGTATGATATTTGTTATGATGACTTCTTCATTAAGGAGGGAGAAGTGTAATGTCTGTAAGCTTGTAATGTTTGTAGCTCCACACTGTGGATGTATTGTGTACTGCAATTGCAGAGTTAATCATTAAACAGAACCAGGCAATTCCGGAGACCTCCGAGAGAGCTGCCTGCCATGTTAGGAAGTTGTGTGTGCTTTGTGCTCTGTGAATATATCACATATATCAGCATACCCTTAGATTCATATTATTTCACATGCTCTGGTAGTTCTCCAAATTGTAATGATAGTGTATTTAATATATGTACCTCATGTAGCAATACTTAGATACATAAGTCAATTGTATGCTCATTTCCATGACTAACCGGCACTAAAAAAATATAAAAATTAATTGAACAAACCGAAGCAATGTAGAGGAGATACCAAGATGGGTAAGAACAGGAAAGATAGAAGAAACAGAGGAGACCTCAGGCAGTGCAGAATCGAACACCAGAACAATGAATTGAACTTGAGTAAGAGGTCGGAGGTTGCTCCTCCACCTCAAAGGATTGGACTGTAAGAAAGGGGGAAATCTTCATTTCTGAGTCTCCCTGCTAAGTGACACCCAAGTGGAGAAAGCAAAAAGCAAATAACTTGGTTATAGCTAGAGCAATAAAAAGCCCGTTGTGAGAAGTCAATAAGAATATTTCCTTCTCAAAGTGGGGAATGTACAAAATTGTGTATTAGAAATAACTTGAGACCAAAAAGTCTCTTCAGACTGGTGTTAGAATTACAGGATTCATTCCATGTCACAATAGCTAAAGCAACTTGAACAGCCTGAACATCAATAACTGATAATAGGCAGCTCCAAACATCTGAAGGCCAAGAATGGCCTGTCTGACTCCAACCTTGGGAGGATGAGAAGAGGAGGATTTCACCCAAGAGTTGAGACAAAGAACCCGGCATAGCACAGATTAAATGGTCCTGTTCATATCCTATTACAGGCCCGCCCCTAAAAAGAGAATAAAAATCGCATTCCAGGGCAGACGGTGAAGATAAGAACTGTTCGTACCACCAGCCGTCTGTCCAATAGGGACTAATAACAGCTACTTGTCATGGTCGTATGTCTACTAAGTCTATCCTGGTTGTGTGTTGTGTTTGACTATATTTGAACTATCGCTCCCTTAATAAAATGCCTTATAACTCTGAACACCATTTGGGTATGTGTGTGTGACCTGTGATCCTAAACTTACAATTCCCTCCATCGCATCCCATTTCCAATTGGGCAGAGTTTACAATCAGTACTGTTGTGCAAATGGTATTTATGCTAAAGAACAGGTAATTGGTGTGTTCAACAATAAGTGTAAAAGCCTGTTTTTTCCCCATGAGGGTCGTTACCCCCTCACCTGAAATCCAGGAGTTGGTGTGGGGGGGGGGGGGGGGAAGTTAAAATCTGGTTGATCTAGCAATTCCCTCAGTTGGATTTAACTCAAATGCTCTCGCATTGGAAAGTGTGCCAGAGTCGAGCTCATCAAGAATGGCAAGAAAGACACAGCCATTGTTTCAGACGATGATTGCTTGAATTTCATTGAGAAGATCAACAATGTTCTGGTGCAGGGTTTTAGCCATAATGACCAAGTGGTGATATTCCCGCTGCCACGTCCATGGGGTCAAAGTGTCTCTGTTGGTCCTGTACAAAGGCAAGGAGAGACCAAGTTTGTAAACTTTTCAGTGTATAAATAAAGATTAAAAATAAAACATTTTAAAATGATAGGAAAAAACAATATTGAAGCACGAAATGGAATGCCTCTCTGCACAGTGTCAGGAAATCACAAATTATAGATATTAAATTAAACAACCACACAACTTGAATGGATTCAATGAAAACTACAAGGGCTGGATATTAACTTGCGAGCAGGGAGGGAGCCAAGGGGCTGGATTGAGTTGGAAAACCCAGAAGAACGGGTTTCCCTGAGGCTCTGTCGATGTTAATGGCAGGACCTGAGTGCCATTTTCTGTCTCCGTTTCCTGATTGCAGCCAGCCAGATTGAGAGGTTTGCTGGCTGTCAGGCCAGTAGGCCTTTGGCACCAGGCCATAGCAGAGACAAGGGAGAGACCAGGGAGGCCGGGGCAGGGGGAAGGAAGACCGGCCAGGCAACATCGAGGAGATCGGAAGCCAGGATGATCGGAGCTGGAGGAAGTCACAAGGAAGCTCGGAGGCCAGAGCAAGAGGGAAATCGGAAAGGTCAGGGAGTGAGATTGGAGGCCTCGTGGAGGAGATCGGAAGGGTTGGGGGTGGGTATGTCTGATGGCAGGGGAATGGTGAGGCAGGTACGCTGGATCCAGCAGGTAAGTGGAAAGGCACTTACCTCCTGGATCTCGCAGTACTCACCTCCCTTTAGCTGTTGGGTTCCCCAAAGTTCAGGAAGCATGACCCATCAGGGTTAAATTTTAAATGGTGGTTAAATATAATGCTCCCAGCCTCATTACAATATTGATGGCTTCTGTGAGTGGGTTGATTGCCCACGCCCCTGTACAGCTCTGTTAAAACCAGAAGTAGGCAGGTTGGGTCGGGATTCAGATTTTTAACATTTTAATATCCTACCCAACCTCAACCCGGCCCGTCTTTTGGGGTTCAAATTTCCACCCATGTCTTTTATTTTCAGGGGTGCGGCGCGGGGTGGGGGGGTGAGCCTTAACCAGGCGTAAAATTAATGAATTGGCCATCGGAAGTCGTATTTTCTTTTTTTTTCCACCGTTCTTTGCCAGCACACAAATCAGACATCCAATACAGTGTAAGTTACTGAGAGTGACTGATATACAACCACAATCCTCGGTTTGGCAAATACTGGCATGTCAAAACAAAGACACATCAGCTCAGAACAAGACGGCAAACTTTTACTAGCCTACTAATGAACATCCTGAAGCAATAAGGTGGGCAGCACATCACGAGCTGCTGGGTTGTTCCATACCAATAGGCACTGGAGAAAGTTGTTACTGCAGAGGCCTTGGACTATCAAGAGCCCTGCAGCTGCCTGATGACATGGGCACATGCTTTTTTTTTCCATTTATCTTAAATCTGTGTCCTCTACTTACCCACCCTCCCGTCAGTGGAAACAGTGGAAGGGAGGAAGCAAATTATTGAAACAGTAATATCATGTAGTTTCTGTATGTCCTTTTTTGTTGAGGGGGTAGGGCATCAGTTTCCTTAAAATATCTTCACCAAAATGAATGAGAAAACCATTAATATTTGACATTGCCGTAATGTACCAGCAGCTTGTTCGAGCAAAGCAAATTGGTGGCTTTCTTGAAAGCTCTGTCTTGCGATGCACCCCACACCCAGTTGTCACCTTTTCTCAATAGCTTATGCAGTGGTTCTAGTAAGGTGCTCAATTTAGGTAGGAAGTTACCAAAGTAGTTGAGTAGACCCAGGAACGAATGCAGCTCTGTCACATTCTGCGGCTTGGGTGCATTCTTGAAGGCCTTGTTTTTCACGTCAGTAGGTCTAATGCCATCAGATTTTCCTTCCGAGGAATTCGACCTCCAGTGCCATGAAGATGCACTTCGAGCGTTTCAGTCTGAGTCCCACTCTATCCAAATGCAGTAAAACCTCTTCCAGGTTGTTCAGATGTTCCTTGGAGTCATGACCGGTGATCAGGATGTTATCTTGGAACATGACAGTTCTGGCAATGGACATCAGTAGGCTCTTCATATTCCTCTGGAATATTGCTGCAGCCGAGCAAATTCCGAAAGGGCACCTGTGGTAAATAAACAGTCCTTTGTGTTAATGCACGTAAGTCTCTTCGACTTCTTGACCAACTCCTGTGTCATATAGGCCAACATCAAGTCCAGTTTTGTGAATGACTTCCCTCTGGCTAGCGTTGCAAACAAATCATCAGCCTTCGGTAATGGGTACTGATCTTGTTTCGAAACCCTGTTGATTGTAGCCTTGTAGTCTCCACAGATTCTGACTGTGCCATCACTTTTCAGCACAGGAACAATGGAGCAGGCCCATTCATTAAATTCGACCGGTGATATGATCCCTTCACGCTGGAGTCTGTCCAGTTCAATTTCAACCTTCTCCCTCATCATATATGGCACTACCTGAGCTTTATAATGGACGGGTTTTGCATCTGAGTTCACGTGGATCTGCACCTTGGCTCCCATGAATTTGCCGATAGCCGGTTCGAACAGCGAGGGGAACTTGCTCAATACTTGGGCACATGTATCTTCTTCCGATGACAACGCCTTTATATTGTTCCAGTCGCATCTGATTTTCTCCAATCAGCTCCTGCCGAGCAGTGTTAGGCCATTGCCTGGAACAATCCACAGGGGTAACTCGTGAACCGCACTGTTATATGACACATTAATTTGTGCACTATCAGTTCTTTGGTGTACGTGCGCAGCTTGGCGTTAACAGGGTTCAGACTGGGCCTCACAGTCTTAGTATCCCATAGCTTATTAAATGCCCTCTCATTCATGATCGATTGACTCGCCCCCGAGTGCAGTTCCATCGATACCGGTATCCCGTTAAACTTCACATTAATCAAAATTGGTTTACTCTTGGTTATGAAGGAGTACAGTCCATACACATCCTCCTCTGGCATATCCCTCATTGCATATCCGGATCCGAGCTAGTCTGACTCTCATCCTCCACGTGGTGTGTCGCAGCTCGCTTGCTCATCTGCGGACACTTACGCTGGAGATGCCCCACTCTCAGACAGCCTTTGCAATTATATTGCTTAAAACAGCACTGCTGGTGCCGACAATTTCCCCCACAACGCCAACACGGAGAAGTCAGATACATTCCCGCTGGCGGACTTTGGGCAGTCACAGGTTTCACGAACGCAGACGGATAGGCCCTGCCATGTGCCACTCTGCCAAACGCCAAATCAATCGCATTTACAGTACTTGCCGAGGTTCGGTTCTTCTGCAGAAGAAAGATTCTGCCTTCATGTATGGACAACTTTGAGCAATGTGTTGTCTCAGGCACCTATAGCACGACTTCGACGCTCTGGTAGAATTTCCAGTTTCTGAGACTTTCGGCCATGCACGTCTTTTACTTTGAATCTGCAGGTGATTTACCTCGGTTGACTGACGACCATAATCAGTATTTAATTCTCGGGACTATTGTTCAGCCATGACCATCAACCTCGCTGTCTGACAAGCAATCTCAAAAGTCAAGTCATCCGTCGTCAATAACTTCCTTCTGATCGCATCATTTTTCACCCCACAAACAAAACGATCCCATAATGCTCGGTTTTGAAAGTTTCCAAAATGACAATGTATCAATAGATTTTTAATGCTACATTGTAATCAGTGATACTTTGATCAGTCTTTTAATTCCGAATCCCGAAGCGATAGCTTTCAGCAATTTCTAATGGGTTGGGGTTATAGTGCTGCTCCAGCTTTGTTAAAATCTCTTTAAGCATTGGCTCGTCAGGCACAAGCAGATTTACAATAGTGTCATATAATGCTGGACCTGCCTCCGATAAGAAGATCGCTTTCTTACGTTCCAACACAGCCTGGTTCTGGACTGCATTGTCTGGAACTTCGATTATGTTATTTGCAGTGAAATACATTTCTAGCCGATCCACATACGCTTTAAAACGTACCCGGTCATGCCTATATTCCCCTAAATGTCCCAATACACTTGCGGGTGCTGCCATTTTAATCTCTAGCTGTTCACACCGTGTGCTGTATTTTACCTCGGATTTTGTAGCTTTTTCCAAAGACAGAAACTTCCAAAGTCTCTCTGTCGGCTGGTTGAATCCTTCACCAACAAAAATTAAGCTTTAAATCATCTGAAAAATCCCATCTTCTGTCGCCAAATGTGATATATTCACAGAGCACAAAGACACACAGCTTCCTAACATGGCAGGCAGCTCTCTCGGAAGTCTCCGGAATTGCCTGGTTCTGTTTAATGATTAACTCTGCATTTGCAGTACACAATACGTCCACATCCACAGTGTGGAGCTACAAACATTACAAGCTTTCAGACATTACAATATAGTAAGCCCAATATTCCACCAGTGTGTCATCCTCTATGCTGTCAATGGGATAGGTCCTGTTAGATCCACAAAGCATGGTAGTAGTGACACAGGAGGCACCTCCAAAACCACCTCATACTGAATTCGTACTGGCTTTTCCCACGCTCTGTTACCTACAAAACACAATTATTACAGTCACAGTTAAATTCTGTCTCACAATTATTTCAAGTGGCACTTCAGTTTAACATCTAATCAACAAGTCGTGGACTTAAAAGATTCTCCAGATCTCTCTTCTACTCGTATCCATCGTGGATATTTCTTGTTAAATTTATTTCTCCCCAGCCTTCAATTGTCCCAATCCAATTCCATGTAGCTCCCTGCTTCAACGTCAATTTCAATCCCTCTAACAGGTGCCAGTGTGTTTAATTCTACCTTGTTTGTTTCATGAATTAGATAATTTCTTGATAGAGTATGTGTCAATGCTTTTAAAGCTGTCTCACTCTCCTGAGCCACATTAATCATTTCATGTCTTGCTGTTGTCAAGTAACTCAGCAAATCTTGTGTTTTATTTCTCCCAGCACTAAAGCTAAAACTTCTGTGCCAGTTCCATTTTTTTTAAATTGTCGTCTCAGCAACTTATTCTCTAATTCCCAGTTTTTTCCCTTCTTTTGCTGAGTTCTCAATTGGGCAAGTATGCAGCTTCGATCTTTCCCCTTGTTTTCTCCAAAACCCTCTCCTGCTCGTTTAGACTGATCGCGACTTTTTCTCGATAATAAGTACCATCTATTTTGTGTTAGGCATCACCTATCTGACACGTTCCCTGCCTCTCCCTTCTTTCAGAAAGTAAACTACCTCAGTCTAAGCGACCAAGTGCCTCCGGTACACCACTAACTGTAACCCTATAAATCTTAACTCTATGGGCCCAAGTTTCCACATGATTTGCACCTGATTTTTAGGAGCAACTGGTGGAGAACGGACTATCTTAGAAATCGCAATTCTCCACATTTTTTTTTCTGCAGTTCTGGTCAGGTAGAACAGTTCTACTTTGGAACAGAATTTCTTTTTCAAAAGGGGGCGTGTCCGGCCACTGACGCCTGATTTCAAAGTTTCCACAGTGAAAACGTACTCCAAACTAACTTAGAATGGAGCAAGTGAAGATTTTTGTCGAACTGAAAAAACCTGTTCTACACATTAAAAAATCAGGCGCAGGTTACAAATTAGGCGTAGGGAATGAGGGGGGGAGGGGAGGAGGGGAAGGGAAGTCATTAAATTCTACAATAAATCCTTAGTTATACTTATACAAATATTATACAAATAAATCCAACCTGAATAAACATTTATAAGCAAAGAAAAGATTAAATAAACCATGTTCCTACCTGTGTGAAAGTTCTTCAGGCAGGCCTTTAGGAAGCGGTTTGCCGTCGGGACCGAAGGCTGAACGGGCCGGGCCCGAGATTTCGGCCCGTCCCCAGCACCAGAGGTAGGTGGCGTTGAGTTGGGTCGGGCAGAGAGGTTCGGTTCGGGTCGGCGGGGGAGGGAGGGAGAGAGGGGGAGGGAGGGAGAGAGGGAGGGGGAGGGAGGGAGAGAGGGAGAGAGGGAGGGAGGGAGAGAGGGTGGGGGAGGGAGGGAGAGAGGGAGAGAGGGAGGGAGAGAGGGAGAGAGGGAGGGAGAGGTCGGGGAGGGAGGTCAGGTCGGGAAGAGGGAGGTCAGGTCAGGGAGGGGGAGGTCAGGTCGGGGAGGGGGAGGTCAGGTCGGGGAGGGGGAGGTCAGGTCGGATCCAGTCCAGGGGCGAGAGTAGAGTCGAGTCGAATTGGGTGGGAGTGGGAGCGGCAGCGGCAGACGCAGACGGGTCGAGTCGGGTCCGGTCCGGTCGGCGCGGGGGACGGGGGGGGGGGGTGGGCGGAAGCAGGAGCGGCAGCGACAGGCGGGTCGAGTCGGGTCCGGTCCGGTCGGGGGGGGGGAAAGCAAGAGCGGGAGTCGGCAGGAAGTAGGAGCTGGCCGTGGGAGGAGCCTTATTCACACAGCCCCAGTGAGGCCATTCGGCCAGGGCTAGGGGCTGTGTGCTTCAGGCCCCTCCCACACAGTTTCGGGCGCCTGGAGCTACTGCACTTGCGTGCCCACTGTAGCGCACATGTGCAGAGCTCCCGGCACTGTTTTCGGCGCAGGGTCCTAGCTCCGCCCCCTACAGCTCCTGCTGTGCCACGCCGAGGGCCAGAGGACCTGCAGGGAGGTGGAGAATACGGAGGGTTTTTTTAGGCGCACTTTGTGGCGCGAAAAATGGGCACCCAGCTCGGAGGGGCACCCATTTTTTATCGTGTGGAGACTTGGGCCCTATGTGTCCCATTTCTGACACCACTGTAAGATTAGGGTCACAGGTCACTCACAGATACCCAAAAGGTCTTAGGAGTTATAAGGCATTTTATTAAGAAAGCGATAGTTCAAATATAGTCAAACACAACACACAATTGACTATAGTAGACATACGACCATGACAAGTAGCTGCTATTAGTCCCGATCGGACAGACGGCTGGTGGTACGAACAGTTCTTCTCTTCACCGTCTGCCATGAAACATCTTCTGGGTTTTTTTTTCTCATTTTAGGGGTGGCCTGGTGTAGGATATGGACAGGACTATTTAACCGATGATATGTCGGGTTCTTTGTCTCAACTCTTGGCTGAAACACTCCCCTTCACATCCTCCCAAGGTTGGAGTCAGACAGGCCATTCTTGGCCTTCAGATGTTAGGAACTGTGTGTAATCAGTTATTGATGTTCATGCCGTTCAAATTGCTTTAACTATTGTACCATGGAATTAATCCTGTAATTCTAACACCAGTTTGAAGAGACTTTTTGGTCTCAAGTTATTTCTTCTAATACACAATTTCTTACAAAATGTACCAGCTAACTTCAGTTGTGGAGTGTAAAAGTGGTCTAGCTGGAATGGTCAAAAGCTCCCATCGCATTGGGATCAGATACTTCATCCCCTCATCTTGTTAAAGAGTTTATTTTCAATCCATTTTCCTTTGTGAAAATTACTTGTAGATATGACACAGCCAGGACAAACTCAGACAAAGTGGAGGTCCGAGCAGAGGTTAGTGAGGACTCGGCCAATAAACGAGTCGTACTTAGTAGAGGATAGGATACTGCCAAGGGAATCTGAGTGAGTTCCAGTCTGGGGGTGTAGAACTCAGGATGAGAGCATGAGAAATGTAGAGTTCGAAGATGAAGACAGCATGATTGTGTTTCAGTGGTGATGGAGATGAGGTAGAAACAAATAGATTTCTTTTAAGTTTTGAAAACATCCATTACATAGCTTGACTAAACTTTCATATCAACTTTTAATATTTTAAGTTCTGTTGAAATGCTGGTCAATTATTCATAAACAACTTGCAGTTACACAGTAGCACTGTGACAGCAATGTTCCCTTTGAGCTGCATGGTTGCGCAGTGCTCAAGGGGTCCCGTGCAGCCGGTGAGCCAGCTTTTGAATGGAAAAAAACACACATGCGCGGACTTTTGAATTGGCCACGCAGCCCATTAATGTGGCCGCGGGGCCCTCCAAAAAATTATAGAGAACATTGATAGCAAGGTATCTTAAATCTCTTTACATGGTGAATACAGACAATGAGAAGTGGTAGAAGATGAGTAGGAAAGGTGACTGAAGGCACAACCAAAGTGATAGGTCTAGAGGAGGTTTTTGAAGGAGTAGCAGGAATGTGATTTAGGAAGAGCTTTCCAAAGTATGGGACCGAGATGGCTGAAAGCTTCACTACTGAAGACAGAGCAAAAGAGATGGGGAGGGGTGGTGGTGGTGAGGAGCAAGAGACAGAAGATTAAAGAGGGCAGAGAGCCAATTGGGGCTGGCAAAGGCAAAGTTACAGGAGAGCAGGACATGGTTGTGATAGCAGTGTTCTGGACAAATTGGGGTTGACGTAAGTTTGAACTCAGAGCCTATCAAGGACAGCATTGGAGAAGTCAGGCCTGGAGGTGACATGACTGAATCAGGGGGCTGTAAGGGATGGTACTGTGGGTGAGGTTCACCTATGAGCTACTTGAGCAGTTCGAATTGCTCTCACTCCCTTGGGTTCTAGACTTTGGATTTATTTGGGGGATGTGATAAAGTACAAAAGACCACTGGTTTGGTCAAAAGAACTTTGATTTTATTAAGGATAAGAAAATACAATGTCACACTTATAATTACACTAATAAAGAACAGTACATCACACATTCAAAGGGGTTGCAGTGAAAATTACACCTCCCACCTCCCAAATACCTAATACTAGCTAGGTTAGACTCCAGGCAGGCAAGGACTATGCTTACCAATCCTTTCTGGTCAGTTAGCGGCAGTTTGCGGTTTTGGGGTTCATTGGATTCTGTAGGTTCTGCTTGCCATATCCCGAACGTCGAAGAGGACTTCTTACTGAGCAATCTTCAGTTGGGTTGAGTCCGCTGATGCAGTAGGGCATGTTTTGGATTTGTGGGGTAAGTACCCGTTTTCATTCATTAGAAATAGGTTTCAAAGTCCTTTTAGGTAACGTTTTCACCTGTTGGTAGTCAGGCCTAGATTGTAGAGTGGAAACTTTAGATTCTTCGGTTTCTTCCTTGTGAAGTTTTGTTTCGAGGTTGGTCGATCGCTGTGGTTTTAGTGGTACCACGTTGGCTGTGGTTGGTTGCTGCCACGATGGTGATGTTCTTCCTTCCTTTTCGATTTCAGGATGTCGAGGCTGGAGAAGCTAGTTTACGACTGTCGCGTTGGTTTCTCTCCCTTCTTGATAGCATAGGCGTAGTATGGCACTAGTACTAGCACAAGCCGTGTCTCTTGAGGAAGTAGCATAAGCAGCATCAAAAGCATACCCTTTGTTAAAACAGGGGCCCAGTTATACTGTTTGAGCTGTCCTACTCTTCGTGCCAAATCAGTCCAGAATTATTTGTTTAATTTTGGCGGGCCGACATTTCTTTATTATATTTTGGCGGGCTCATTAAAAGTTAATATGTCTCGGGTGGGTTGATCTTCTAAATCTGTTTCTTGATGGAAATATTAGCTTGGTAATCGCAATGTTCTTTGTGCTTGGTTTTTGCATGCAGGCTGGAGTGGGCCTTTTGTTTTTACGCATAGGCTGAAAATGGCTTTCCAGGTTCAGGTTGATGGCTGGCCATCCCTGAGTTAATTGTTGCAATGTTAATGTCTCTTGTGGAGAAGGGTTTTCAAGTATCCATTTTCCAGACAATTTATTTAGTCTCAATGCCCCAGGCAGTTTCAATAATCAAACTGGCTTCTTTGAGGGATAGTTCATTAGCCTGCCCACACAGGTTCAATCTGCTTTGTAAAATCCCAAATTTGATTAAAATTCATAGTTTCTTCCATGAGCATTTTAGAACTTCAAACTTTCTGGTAGATGGTTCCAAATTAAATTTCCTTTTCAATGAGTCCAGACACTGGGGGCAGGCAGGGGGGGTTGGTGGGTATGGTCCCACGAATTTTGCCCTTCTCTTACAGGTGAGGAAGAGAAGAAAGAAAAAGAGAGAAATAAAAAGAGAGGAAGAAGCAGATTATGCTTCCACTGAGCTGCTGAACTTTGCAATCATCAACATACATTTTTGGAACAAGGTCACAAGTCTCTCCAATGTCACATACAGTGCCCTTTAATGCAACCACATACGAAGGTATTGCATACAAATGCAAGCACATAGAGACACCAAAAGATGTGCATTATGTCTAAAATGTGAAACGTGACTATTTTCGAAGTAGAATTCACACTTTGTATTCACTGACCACATCCTGCAATTCACATAAGAGTGCATTTACATTTCAGTTGCACACTAGCAAAGCATTAATATTTCAGGAGACCAGTCAGTCAATGTTTGCCGGCAGATAAAACTCAGCATGGACCAGGTCCTTAGCCCACCTACTGAGCGATCAGACCAGGCTCCTCTCTTTTCTTGCCAGGGGCTAATGCTGGGGATTGTGGCTTCTGTATATTGTAGGCAGCAGCTCTCAACAACTGGACTCCCTGCCTACAGTTTACAGAGGCTGTGTTCCCATCACTAGTGCTGGGAGCAGTACTGAGAAGGGAGGGAAACTTAGTGCAGTGCATTAGCACCTGGACTCGGGTAGCGAGGCGGGCAAATGGTGGCACTAAAAGGGACACTGTTGTGTATAAAATGTAAATGTTGAGAGAGGCAGGTGGTGCAGGGAGAAATCTTTTCCTTTGATGAAGTAGAATCAAAGACTATTATAACAGAAAAAGGAATCCATTGTTCCAGCCTTGGCTCTGAAATAGCTGTTCATTTAGTCCTATTATCCAGCCCTGTCTCCATACCTACAGAATATTTATTTTTCAGGTATTTACCCACTTTCCATTTAACAGCTATCATAGATTCTGCCTCCACCTTTGTTTCTGGTAGGGGATTCCATATCCTAGCAACCCTCAGCATAAAACAATTCTTCATAACCTCTCATCTTCAACACCACTCTCAAATCTTCACCGTCACCTCCTGTGGTGTGATGAATAAATCACCGGATTCTCTGGTAGCTCCTCATAATTAAAGCCTCACAAACCTGGCATCATCTTAGGTGACACTTTTTCACCCCTCTATGGCCTTGACATCTTTCCTAAAGATAGGTGCAGCATTAAAAGAAAGACTTGCATTTATAAAGTGCCTTTCACAATCTCAGGACATCCCAAGCACTTAAGTTCAGACAAATCAGTACTATTTTGAAGTGTCGTCATTGTTCTACTGTGGGAAACGCAGTCCCCAATTTGCACACAGCCAGGTCCCATGAACATCCAAATGACCAAATAATCTGTTTTTTTAAAGTGATGTTAAGGGATATATATTGGCCAGGACACTGGAGAGAACTCCTCTGCTCTTCTTTGAATTGTGGCATGGTATCTTTTCCATCCATCTGAGAGGGCAGACAAGGCTTTGGTTCAACATCTTGTTCAAAAGACGGCACCTCTGACAGTGCAGCACTCCCTCAGTCCTGCACTGGAGTGTCGGCCAGGATTATGTGCTCAAGGCTCTAGAGTGGGATAATGACCCCACAACCTTCTGACTCAGAGGCAAGAGTGCTCCCACTGAGCCACAGCTCCTTTAACTGCCCAGTCACCTCTGTGCTGCTGATGTGACAATTCTGCTGCAGCGCATTGAAGTCTTGTGGCTGGACAATGGCAGGCTCCCTATCATCGGCAGGAATCGTGGTGTCAGAGGGGAAGGCAGAAGTCCTGGCCTTCTGGAGCACCCTGGGGGGTAATCCCAGCAATGGCACCAAATGTCGTTCTGCGCTGCAAGGTTTTAACTGGTTTATTTTCACATGATAGCTGTGTTGCAATCATGCCACCAGACACATTAGCCAAGATCCGTGTGTCTATTGTGCTAGTCAATTATTTCCGCGGTGTCACTTTTTAATCAGCACATTTGCACTCAGCATGCAGAAGAGAGGTTTCATATTTGTGCTGTAAAAGGATAAACAGACATAAGGTGGGAGGGGAGGGAAGGTTAAACCTTACCTGTAGTCTGAGGCTGATGGGTAGCAAAATTAATGTTCTGGGATTAGTTACTGTAAGCTGTAATGCAGGGTGTTGCCACCAACTTGGATTGGATTGTTTCTGAAATATTTGATATATTACACTTGGTGCCAAGTATAATATGCCCTAAAGTTAATTCCATTGAAGTTTAGCTACGATTTCTTCATTTAGTTATGGGGTGGGGCGGGGGGCGGGGCGGGGGGGGCGGTGGAAACTGACCAAATCCTTGCCCTTGATTGGACCTGGAACCAGGGGTGTCTTCAGAAGCATTGGCCTCAACTTGTGAAACTGTGCCAACAGATGCTCAGATTCATGAGCAGATGGGGAGATTATCATCATAGGCGGTCCCTCGAGTCGAGGATGACTTGCTGCCACACCAAAAAGTTCACAGGTGTTTCAATGAAAGACCTAATATTCCGGGTCCTGAACTAAATCTTGAAGGGTGGAAGATGCCTGTGCGTGGATTTTTTTTAACATGTAGTGGCCGTTGCACACCAGCCACCACACGGGCTTGACAGAGCTAGGTCTTAGTCTAGTGGCAAGGGTTATCCAAGAGGTCTGGAGACCAAATCTGCTGCACGGACCTAGTCTGCACACATATCCCATTGTGGGCTGGCCCGTGCTGCCCCTGGGCCCTCGCCTCTTCTGGGCCCCGAACTCACGCCTCTCCTTGACCCTGATCACATACCTCCACATTCTCTCGCCGCTCCTTCGCCCCGACCTCGCCACTCCTGCAGTACCTGCCCACGCTCCAATCAGCGATCTGGTTCTTGGTGACGATCAATCCAGTGTGAGCCACAGGGTGATAGGAAGGGACAATATATATGAATATAAAGGGGCTGCAGGAGGGGTCAAAACTAAAAATCATGGTTTAAAAACTAGTATTAAAACACTCTACCTAAACGCACGCAGCATTCGAAATAAAGTAAATGAGTTGACGGCACAAATCATTACAAATAGGTATGATTTGGTGGCCATTACAGAAACATGGTTGCAGGGTGGCCAAGACTGGGAATTAAACATACAGGGGTATCTGACAATTCGGAACGATAGACAAGAAGGGAAAGGAGGTGGGGTAGCTCTGTTAATAAAGGATGATATCAAGGCAGTTGTGAGAGACAATATTGGCTCTAATGAACAAAATGTTGAATCATTGTGGGTGGAGATTAGAGATAGTAAGGGGAAAAAGTCACTGGTGGGCGTAGTTTATAGGCCCCCAAATAATAACTTCACGGTGGGGCGGGCAATAATCAAGGGAATAATGGAGGCATGTGAAAAAGGAACAGCAGTAATCTTGGGGGATTTTAACCTACATATCGGTTGGTCAAATCAAATTGCACGGGGTAGCCTTGAGGAGGAATTCATAGAATGCACACGGGATTGTTTCTTAGAACAGTATGTTACAGAACCTACAAAGGAGCAAGCTATCTTAGATCTGGTCATGTGTAATGAGACAGGAATAATAAATGATCTCCGAGTAAAAGATCCTCTCGGAATGAGTGATCACAGTATGGTTGAATTTATAATACAGATTGAGGGTGCGTAAGTAGTGTCTCAAACGAGCGTACTATGCTTAAACAAAGGGGACTACAGTGGGATGAGGGCAGAGTTGGCTAAAGTAGACTGGAAACACAGACTAAATGGTGGCACAATTGAGGAACAGTGGAGGACTTTTAAGGAGCTCTTTCATAGTGCTCAACAAAAATATATTCCAGTGAAAAAGAAGGGCGGTAAGAGAAGGGATAACCAGCCGTGGATAACCAAGGAAATAAAGGAGAGTATCAAATTAAAAACCAATGCGTATAAGGTGGCCAAGGTTAGTGGGAAAATAGAAGATTGGGAAAATTTTAAATGACAGCAAAGAATGACTAAGAAAGCAATAAAGAAAGGAAAGATGGATTACAAAAGTAAACTTGCGCAAAACATAAAAACAGATAGTAAAAGCTTTTACCGATATATAAAATGGAAAAGAGTGACTAAAGTAAATGATGGTCCCTTAGAAGATGAGAATGGGGATTTAATAATGGGAAATTTGGAAATGGCTGAAACCTTAAACAATTATTTTGCTTCGGTCTTTACAGTGGAAGACACAAAAACCATGCCAAAAATTTCCGGTCACGGGAATGTGGGAAGGGAGGACCTTCAGACAATCACTATCATTAGGGAGGTAGTGCTGGACAGGCTAATGGGACTCAAGGTAGACAAGTCCCCTGGTCCTGATGAAATGCATCCCAGGGTATTAAAAGAGATGGCGGAAGTTATAGCAGATGCATTCGTTATAATCTACCAAAATTCTCTGGACTCTGGGGAGGTACCAGCAGATTGAAAAGCAGCTAATGTAATGCCTCTGTTTAAAAAAGGGGGCAGACAAAAGGCAGGTAACTATAGGCCGGTTAGTTTAACATCTGTAGTGGGGAAAATGCTTGAAGCTATCATTAAGGAAGAAATAGCGAGACATCTAGATAGGAATAGTGCAAACAAGCAGACGCAACATGGATTCATGAAGGGGAAATCATGATTAATTAATTTACTGGAATTCTTTGAGGATATAACGAGCATGGTGGTTAGAGGTGTACCAATGGATGTGGTGTATTTAGTTTTCCAAAAGGCATTCGATAAGGTGCCACACAAAAGGTTACTGCAGAAGATAAAGGTACACGGCGTCAGAGGAAATGTATTAGCATGGATAGAGAATTGGCTGGCTAACAGAAAGCAGAGGGTCTGGATAAATGGGTCCTTTTCGGATTGGAAATCGGTGGTTAGTGTTGTGCCACAGGGATCGGTGCTGGGACCACAACTGTTTACAATATACATAGATGACCTGGAAGAGGGGACAGAGTGTAGTGTAACAAAATTTGCAGATTACACAAAGATTAGTGGGAAAGCGGGTTGTGTAGAGGACACAGAGAGGCTGCAAAGAGATTTAGATAGGTTAAGCGAATGGGCTAAGGTTTGGCAGATGGAATACAATGTCGGAAAATGTGAGGTCATCCACCTTGGAAAAAAAAACAGTAAAAGGGAATATTATTTGAATGGGGAGAAATTACAACATGCTGTGGTGCAGAAGGATTGGGGATCCTTGTTCATGAATCCCAAAAAGTTAGTTTGCAGGTGCAGCAGGTAATCAGGAAGGCGAATGGAATGTTGGCCTTCATTGCGAAAGTGATGGAGTACAAAAGCAGGGAGGTCCTGCTGCAACTGTACAGGGTATTGGTGAGGCCGCACCTGGAGTACTGCGTGCAGTTTTGGTCACCTTACTTAAGGAAGGATATACTAGCTTTGGAAGGGGTACAGAGACGATTCACTAGGCTGATTCCGGAGATGAGGGGGTTACCTTATGATGATAGATTGAGTAGACTGGGTCTTTACTTGTTGGAGTTCAGAAGGATGAGGGGTGATCTTATAGAAACATTTAAAATAATGAAAGGGATAGACAAGATAGAGGCAGAGAGGTTGTTTCCACTGGTCGGGAGACTAGAACTAGGGGGCACAGCCTCAAAATACGGGGGAGCCAATTTAAAACCGAGTTGAGAAGGAATTTCTTCTCCCAGAGGGTTGTGAATCTGTGGAATTCTCTGCCCAAGGAAGCAGTTGAGGCTAGCTCATTGAATGTATTCAAATCACAGATAGATAGATTTTTAACCAATAAGGGAATTAAGGGTTATGGGGAGCGGGCGGGTAAGTGGAGCTGAGTCCACGGCTAGATCAGCCATGATCTTGTTGAATGGCGGAGCAGGCTCGAGGGGCTAGATGGCCTACTCCTGTTCCTAATTCTTATGTTCTTATGTTCGCTGCCATTGCTCTCCTGCTCCAGCACGTGCTGCTCCCTGGAGTGGTATGCTGCCACGCTGCTGTATACGCTCCCTGGGCTGCTCTGATGGTGCTCACAGGCCGGGTGCCACGCAGACTGCTGGTCCAGGCTGCCACGCTGCTCCTGCCGCTCCCCGGCCTGCTCCGATGCTGCTTGCAGGCTGGGGCCATGCAGGAAAGAAAATAAAGAGGCAAGGGCGTGTTTCATATTTTAAAAAAGCACAACAGGATTTTGAAGTAGAGAGACAGCAAGGTGGAAAGGTTTGAGAGGACCTCCAAGCCACAAGGGGGCGTGAATCTTGCAATCTCTCCCATTGATAGTAGACACTCGAGGGGCTGAATGGCTTATGCTTGATCTGAGAATGGGCCACTTCGCCTGCAAAGCAGTCCGAGATTTTGTTTCTTTTTTAAATAAAAAAGAGCCATATCCTGTGAAGACTTGAAGGATGTTACGAGATAACATAGATGCAAGAGTTTCAAAAAAAATAATCTCGGGTGGAAGGAGTATGTCGAGCATTTTTAATGTGTTTGCTGAAGGACATCTCTCATAGGGCATAGAATATGCCCATATTCAATGGGGAGATATAGCCACAAGTGATACGGGGACCCTCCTGTGTCCTCTTTCTTGGTGGTTGTGGGCTTGGTGCATTGCTCCTCTCTCCCTCCACCATTGGTGGCAGAGCCTTTGGCCACCTCAGCCTCAGTCTCTGCAACTCCTGCCAAAAACATTTCTACTTCTCTCTCTGCTAATTCAAATCTTTTCAAAAACCCATCTTTTCAACCAACTCTGCCTCTGATCGCTCCTTTCATGGCTTGGGGCCCATTCCTTGATGTACTTCTTTGTGACGCAACTTCCTCCTTCATGTTAGAAAGTTCTATATAATTGCATGCTGTTATTACGGAGCATTTATATCTGCCACAAATTGAGCTTCTCTCATCTAATCTCTGTTTCAACTAATATATAGCACAAGTGCCAGAAAGGGATAAACCAAGTTGCTTGATTGCATCTATAAATACGATAGTGGAGGACAGCCAGTAGTACTTGTACAGAGTAAACTAACACCTTGCAATGCCCCACATTCTGTACACAAGGCAGATAACTGCTGCTGGTTTGGTTTGGAGCGCTGCCAGACTAAAGAATCTTGTATGTAGAGTGAGACAGAGAATTACCCAACTCATTTCTGTTCTATAATAAATCAATTTTCCGACAGCGCTGTTGGTACTTGGTTTATTGATCATTTGGGACCGAACCAATGTTGAGAAATAAACACCTCTTATTGTCAAAGTGATGTATTGACAGTGATTGCTAAACCCAGTGAATCGAGAAACCTTAAGCCTTTGTCACCAAGGTCCCACACAAGAGATTATTGTGCAAAATCAAAGCACATGGTATTGGGGGTAATGTACTGACGTGGATAGGGAACTGGTTGGCAGACAGAAAGCAGAGAGTCGGGATAAACGGGTCCTTTTCAGAATGGCAGGCAGTGACTAGTGGAGTGCCGCAGGGCTCAGTGCTGGGACCCCAGCTATTTACAATATACATTAACGATTTGGATGAAGGAATAGAGTGTAATATCTCCAAGTTTGCAGATGACACTAAACTGAGTGGTGGAGTGAGCTGTGAGGAGGACGCTAAGAGGCTGCAGGGTGACTTGGACAGGTTAGGTGAGTGGAAAAATGCATGGCAGATGCAGTATAATGTGGATAAATGTGAGGTTATCCATTTTGGGGGCAAAAACACGAAGGCAGAATATTATCTGAAGCAGACTAGGAAAAGGGGAGGTGCAACGAGACCTGGGTGTCATGGTTCATCAGTCACTGAAAGTGGGCAGTGCCACTACAGCAGGCGGTAAAGAAGGCAAATGGTATGTTGGCCTTCATAGCTAGGGGATTGGAATATAGAAGAGTTGTACAGGGCCTTAGTGAGGCCTCACCTGGAATATTGTGTTCAGTTTTGGTCTCCTAGTCTGAGGAAGGACATTCTTGCTATTGAGGGAGTGTAGAAAAGGTTCACCAGATTGATTCCAGGGATGGCTGGACTGACATATGAGGGGAGACTGGATCAACTGGGCCTTTATTCACTGGAGTTTAGAAGATCTCGTAGAAACATATAAGATTCTGTTGGGACTGGACAGGTTAGATGCGGGAAGAATGTTCCCGGCAAATCCTCTCCGCCCGGTGATACTTCTGTTCTCCCTGAAAAGTTATCACCACAAATGGGGCATTACGCAATTTCTAGCCCAAATTGTGAGTTCCTCTTCATCTCTCAGACAGCTCTCTGCTGTTTCACTCCAAGACGACTTCCCAGGGAGATTGCCAGTGTCAGTCACCGTTTTAATTCATGTTATTTTGACAACAGCTCAATCCATATACATGACCCGTTCGATCCTTTTTAAAATGATCTTGTTGTTCCCCATAATCAACATAGAAACTAGAAAAATAGGTGCAGGAGTAGGCCATTTGGCCCTTCGAGCCTGCACCGCCATTCAATATGATCATGGCTGATCATTCCTTCAGTACCCCTTTCCTGCTTTCTCTCCATATCCCTTGATCCCCTTAATCGTAAGAGCCATATCTAATTCCCTCTTGAATATATCCAGTGAACTGGCATCAACAACTCTCTGCGGAAGGGAATTCCACAGGTTAACAACTGTCTGAGTGAAGAAGTTTCTCCTCATCTCAGTCCTAAATGGCCTACCCCCTATCCTAAGACTATGTCCCCTGGTTCTGGAAGCGGAGCACTAAATCAAGCGCTATCAAATCCCTTAGAGCGCTAAAGGGAGTGAGAGGGGTGGTATCAGCAGAGCGCTGAGCAAAGTTCGGGGCAGTGCTGCCATCTTTTCAGGCTCCTTCCCTCCCTTAAAGGGAAGGGACAATGCTGGATTGAATGATTCTTCAGGCTGTGTCTGTTAAGCTACGTTACATGCATAGCAGCCCCAAGCACCCTAAGGGCCTGAAATTCATCAGGATGTAAGGTCCGCCCATTTCTCAGTCGTATTCCAGCGGTGCGTCATTTAAAACCGCCGGAATTCCGCCGAAACCGAAGAGCGCTAGTTTGATGGAATTTTATTCGCCGGTATGCGAGCGGTGTGCAACGGGCGGTATGCAGTATTATAGTCGATCAAGATCAACTTGTCGATGGATGGTGCGGCACGGCACTGCACTGCACATGTGCAAATTTTTTTTTTGCTTCTTTTTCCACAGATGCTTTTCCCCCACGATTTCGGGGGTCAGGGGTCACCTGCACATGTGCAGAGAGTTAAAGTCGAGGGAGAGAGAGTGAGAAGGAGCAGCAAGGTATTCAAGGGTCAGTTGGTTTAATCAGAGATTCCAGAGTCCAAAAATATTAACAAATAATAATTATACTATATCAACAATAACAATCCATATTTTATAAATCAAAAATCATGTAATGTAATAAATATAAATATAATGGAATTGCTGAAAAATAAGTTGAAGCGCAGGAACATCGAGAAGGACGGGAGGTTAAGGGTGCCTGCCTTCGATGAGCATGTATACAGTGCTTTGGTTACCTGTCGAATGCAGTGATGAGTAGTGTCCTGAGAAATGCAGCATATGTCCCCAGCTGATGCCTGAAAAGAGCCGCATGCATAAAAGGAAAGTGCCGCAGTCACCTTCATCTCGACAGAGATGTTGGTGATACTAGACTGCAGGTCTGCCTTAATGAGCTGGCAAATCTCATTGATCACTGTTTTTCGGAAGCACATCCTTCGAACGCACTGTCGATCGGTCAGATCCAAGTATGAGCACTTCTCCCTGAAAATCCTTTGTGGGTAAGGCCTCCTCCTCATCAGTCTGCGACCTCCTCCATTACCCTGAAAATGCTGCTTAATAAACCTTCTCCCTTCTAGATCCTGCATTAGACAAGTAGTCAGCAATGCAGGCTGAGATAGTACAGGCCCCATTCTTTTTTTAACTCTCCAGAATCTCCACAAATATCCTGAGATAAACTCAAATGATTTTTCAATGAAAAAAATATTAACTCAAAAGCCTTCTATCTTAATAATGTACTCAGTACCAATTTACATACCTTTCTCACTGTAAATCGCACTGTAAAGTCACTGTTCACCTCAGAAATACTGAGGTGCTGCTTTTGCTGACAGTTCCTGATTTCAAAATGGCAGCTCCGAGCACTACCGCCCATTCCCGCCCACTTAAGATCGGATAAAACCACCTTCTCCAGGACAGTATGCAGCTCCGGTGGTATGTCGGCGGTATGTCATCAAACTTGTACTTTTTGGGAGGTATGCAGGTGGTTCTGTACAGCGGATGGTATGCATACCACTCGGCGGTATGTCGATGATGAATTTTCCGCCGAGCGATATGTTGGCGGTATGTACGTGTTTTTTGACCAAACTTGCATTTTTGGGCTGTAAGCGGGCGGTATGCAGAGCTGAGCAATCATGGGGGCAAAAGAAAGCAGAAGGTACAAGAATGGGGAGATAAATAAATGTTGCCCTACCTGACCACCACTGCCTTTAAATATCGCTCCCCCAGCTGCCAGCTGAGGTGACAACGCCTCCTGCAGCTGTTGTTGTTTACACCTGGCGATGCTGCAGGGGCGGAAGCAAATATTACATCTGAGGCAGTAACGGGGTGCTGCGCACCGGATGATGTCATGATCTACAGGGCGCTAGAGAATGAGGCGGTAAGGATTAGTGCCAGCGCTGAACCAGCAAGGAAGTTCATGGGCATCGGTGAATTCACCACAACCAGTCGATAACCCCTTAATGCCCCATTACAGTCCCCTCCCTCCCGCACGCGCTAATGGGAGGCGCAAACCAGGCCAATTTCTCTCCCTTAGATCTTTATCATTCAGGATAGAATGGACATGCAAATAAGTGTATTTGCTATTGGGGAAAGAAACATATTAAGACTGTGAAAACTAAAAGTTAAAAATCTTTTCACCCACATATTTATTGGAATAAAATTCAATTGGTCTCTTAAGAAATGGCAGAACCACCATTCGATTGATGACAGCAGGGATTGAAAGTTGCAAAAGGCACTTTGCATATTTGGTGAAAGGATTCCTTAAAGGAGAAAATTGTGAAATTAGAGGTTGAACTGTTAATAAAAACAGGAAACATACAGATATGTTGATCAGCATCTAAAGAGGAAAGATAGATGAACATTTTGGAGGCTCAGATGCAATGTTACACCCAATTTTTAATCTACCTTCAGATAAGGACTGTGCATTTCTAACATTTTTTCTGATTTTAATTTCCGAATTTGCTGTTTTTTCTTTTTATCTCTCTACTTTAAAACTTACACCCTCACAACAGCAGCAGAGCAACTGCTCAGGAGCGCGGAGGCCAATTGTCGCACTCAAATGCAACACCGAAGCAGAAATCAAAGCAAAAACTTTCCAGTGTTAAATAAACATCAGTGCTCGAGTATGTTGCTTTTTATCTGTAGAATTTTTTTTTTTGGAAAGAATATTAAGGTTTGGGATTGATATTTAAAACTGCTCTGCCTCACAATTTGCCGCAATGTTAATTTGAAGGGAGGAGAAAAGTCACACATAAACGATGGTTTTGACATCGCAGCTCCGTGCAAAGACCAAGCTCCAGAACTCAACCAGAACATTGTTGAGAAGGGAATTGAATGTCCAATGTCCCAAGTCAGAGAGTTTGAATCCCTCTCCCATCCCACCCCTCCGTTTATTTTTCCTAGCCGGTATGTCAAACTGATCAGCAATGTTGTAGTGAACGTAGTTTGGCAGCGATCTGCCTTTGATTTCTTTTCCCCATGTGGAATTTTTTATATGTGGAATGTTATTTTTAACTCACTAAGCATTTCATAGTTTTTCACCATTTCTCTCTCTCTCCTTCTCCATTATTGTCACAGTGTGCTTGATTTTGTTCTTCTGCCCTTTAGGTCTGGTGTTAAACCAAGATCCTGTCAGATTGTTCCCAACAATTAGCTGGACGCTCATCCCATTGCTGTTGGTGAAATATTGTCCACAAGATGGCGATTAATTCAAAGTGATTGAATCGTGAACATTTCTGAGAGATGTAACAGTGTACACGCAAGGTTGTTCTGTTGAGTTATTCTGCCTCTCTGCTGATGTTGAGACCACTAATATTAAGTCTCACTCTAAAATGGAGAGATAAAAACAAATTCTGAAATAAAAACAGAAAATATGTTAGAAATGCACACTAAATCAGTCCACAGCTGAGGACATTTTTGGATTAACATTTTCGCTGTGATCCTTCATCAAAGGGGAAAGGTCAGCCAAGATCTTCACTGCTGGCTGCTATCGAGTGACATCTGTTACAACATACAATTGGAATAGCCAACTGATGCACAAGGGTAAATTTGGGAGGTAAAGTAAGATGTACCTCCTTGCACGCCTGATTCGCTCAGCAATAGTGAATGAGGCTGCATGGCTTCTCATTTAAATACAAAAGATAACGTTTAGTGCCAACAATATTATGCGCTTGGACTAAGTTTGGCCTACAAAACAGGCCCCACCCATTGAAACGGATGTACCTGAGTGTTTGACAGCTTGCCTGTTCCAGGAGGTTTCATAACGGGAAAAGGTAAGGTTTAAAATACAGTCTCCACAACTTACACCGTCCATGCCTATCACAGGCAGCCCCCTAAATCTGGCAAATGGCATTGACCGTTTGCCATTACTACTGAAGTCAATTACACAGGTATCGATTAAAACGTATTAAGCCTGATGGCTATTGCAGGCGAGAGTGGGTCCAACAGTGGTTATCACTGTCATCGGGATGATGTTGTTAACTCTACTATGCTGCCACACATGTAGAATGTGAGACAGTAGTGCAAGCTGGTGTGATTAGAGTCAGTGCCAGATCCAGGAATTGTTTCATTAAAATAAGTACAGGAGCTGCAGCCTCTACAGGTGGATAAAATGGGATCGAAATTCAGGGTCCGGATAAGGCCCGTTACCGCCGTTTTGCAACGGTCATGCGGCAAAATCAAGTGGCCGCCGTGTTGCAGTCCGTTGGCCGCCACGATCCAAATTCACCTCGGGGATTTTTCCGGCGGTCCCCAGTTCCGCCCCTGTGATATCTTCAGGGAAGCACACAACACACAACCTGTAAGATGGCTGCAGGTTTCGGCAACCTCTGACTGCTGGTCAGGTGACCTGCTCTTTATTAAACAGCACTAGTTGCAGTAACACAGGCGTCCATAGTGTGGAGCCACAGACATTACACTTCTCCCTCCTTAATGAAGAAGTTATTATAACAAACAATCATCATACATAACTTGCATGGTTATAGATAACAAAGGATATGGACCTATTTTGCCATATTTACAAATCAAGCTTAACCACTTGTTTTCTGTTTCGAAGAGGATACCTTCGCTCTCGAACAGAACCTTCCAAACATGGTATTGAATTTAAACTCATTCAAGGCTGATCCTGAGGGAAGTTTTCCTCCAAGGGGTGACCTTGATTTCCATTTGAACTCTCTAACTTCAGACGGTTTGTTTGCCTAACTCAGACTCAGACTTAAATTCTGACTTTCTCTTGGATTTGTTTCCAGTACATTGGATGTAGGAGATGCTACTGGTGTATCAAAACTATCTGATGAGTCAGAAATAATTGAATCACTCCTACTCTCAACTACTTCCATGTTTGTAGGTAAAATATGATCAATATGAACAAACCTAACCTGTCCATTATCAAACATCTTGACCAAATAGGTGCGAGGACGACATATCTTCACCACTCTTCCTGGTAACCACTTTACCCATTTATGGTGATGGTTCTTCACTCTCACCTTCTGATTCAATTTCATACTTCTCTCTTTTACTCTACCTCTATCATGATTCTCTTTCTGTCTTAATTGTGTCTTTTCTATGGACTGTGCCAAGTTTGGTTTTAACAACGAGAATCTGGTTTGTGGCGTTCGTTTGAGAAACTACTCTGCTGGTGTTCTACCAGTAGTTGTGTGAGGAGTATTATGATACATTATTAGAAAAGTAGCCAATTTGTGGCCCAATGACAACTGTCATTTCTTTGGATTTGGATCCAACATTTGTTTGATGAGGGCATGTTTTACAATTTGTACAGTGCGCTCTGCTGCACTATTTGAAGCAGGGTGGTATGGTGGAACCTTGGTATGTTTCACAGCTTTTTTGCTCGTGAACTGTGCAAATTCTGCTGACCAAAATTGTAGTCCATTATCCAAAACAATTTCTTCTGGGTGGCCAAATGAAGAAAATAATCTTCAGAAAATGTCTAATGTTTTACTTGTTGTTATTTTCCACATTGGAAACACCTCAACCCACTTCGAATGGCTATCAATCACAATGAACAATTGTTGTCCTTCTAGCTCAGCAAAATCAATATGTAGCCTTTTCCACACCCTGGGAGGCCATTTCCATGGCTGTAATGGTACTGGTGGTGGTTGCTTGCTTACCGATTGACATGTCGTACACTGACTTACTTTATCAAGACCTGGCCACCATAAATAACTGTGTGCAAAATTCTTGGTCAAGCACATTCCCAGGTGCTGGTCATGGAGGTCTCCTAATAATTTGGACCTGAATTTATTTGGTATAACCACTCTTGCACCCCACATGATACAATCTTTATTGACTGATAACGCATTCCTATGAATGAAGAATGGATGAATATCTTTGTCTTTTACCTGGTTTGGCCATCCGTTTGCAATATAATCGTACACCTTTGACATCACTGGGTCACATTTGGTTGCTCTACCAATCTATTCAGCTGTGACTGGCAGTTCATTAAAGTATGAAAAATAGAACACCTCTTCCCTATCGGAGGTAAATTGTGATGGAGAAGGCAATCTTGACATAGCATCAGCATTACTGTGATCAGCTGATCATCTGTATACAATATCATATGAATATGCTGACAAAATCAAAGCCCATCTCTGCATTCGGGCTGCAGCTAATGTTGGAACTGGGGACTTTGGATGGAGGATTTCTGTCAGGGGCTTATGGTCTATAACGATGGTAAACTTACAACCAGACAAGTATTTGTGGAACTTCCTGACTCCAAAAATTAATGCCAAAGCTTCCCCTTTCGATTTGCGTTTAATTACACTCACTGCCACTGAGAGTGCGTGAAGCAAAAGCAATTGGTTGCTCCTCCCCACTATGTAATACATGAGAGATTACTGCCCCAACTCCATACGGAGAGGCATCACATGCTAGCTTGATCTCCTGAGATACGTCATTGTGAACTAACATGGTGCTCTCGACCAAGTTGCTTTTACACTCCTTGAATGCTGTATTGCATTCTTTTGACCACTTCCAATGGACCTGTTTTTTCAATAGTTCATTCAGTGGATGTAATACTGTAGCCAAATTTGGAAGGAACGTCCCATAATAGTTCAAAAGACCCAAAAATGATCGAAGTTCAGTGACATTCTTAGGAGTGGGTGCATTTCTGATTGCATCCAGTTTTTCCTTGGTTGGATATAAACCATCTTAGTCTACTCTGTATCCTAAGTACTCCACTGAGTTTTGAAATAAACTTGTGAGCAGACACTCTGTGCTTCTCTAACCGTTTGCGGACTTCATTCACAATGTTATTATGAATTTGCCTATTTGGTGCTGAAATTAGTATGTCATCTAAATAACGTACAACCCCTTCAATACCTTGCAAAATCTGGTTCATTACCCTTTGGAATATGGCAGGGGCAGAAGACACTCCAAATGGTAGCCTATTAGAAACATAGAAAAAATGTGCAGGAGTAGGCCAGTCAGCCCTTCTAGCCTGCACCACCATTCAATGAGTTCATGGCTGAATATGCAACTTCAGTATCCCCTTCCTGCTTTCTCGCCACACCCCTTGATCCCCCGAGTAGTAAGGACTTCATCTAACTCCCTTTTGAATATATTTAGTGAATTGGCCTCAACTACTTTCTGTGGTAGAGAATTCCACAGGTTCACCACTCTCTGGGTGAAGAAGTTTCTCCTCATCTCGGTCCTAAATGGCTTGCCCCTTATCCTTAGACTGTGACCCCTAGTTCTGGACTTCCCCAACATTGGGAACATTCTTCCTGCATCTAACCTGTCTAAACCCGTCAGAATTTTAAACGTTTCTATGAGGTCCCCTCTCATTCTTCTGAACTCCAGTGAATACAAGCCCAGTTGATCAGTCTTTCTTGATAGGTCAGTCCCACCATCCCGGGAATCAGTCTGGTGAATATTCGCTGCACTCCCTCAATAGCAAGAATGTCCTTCCTCAAGTTAGGAGACCAAAACTGTACACAATACTCCAGGTGTGGCCTCACCAAGGCACTGTACAACTGTAGCAACACCTCTCTGCCCCTGTACTCAAATCCCCTCGCTATGAAGGCCAACATGCCATTTGCTTTCTTAACCGCCTGCTGTACCTGCATGCCAACCTTCAATCACTGATGTACCATGACACCCAGGTCTCGTTGCACCTCCCCTTTTCCTAATCTGTCACCATTCAGATAATAGTCTGTCTCTCTGTTTTTACCACCAAAGTGGATAACCTCACATTTATCCACATTATACTTCATCTGCCATGCATTTGCCCTAACCTATCCAAGTCGCTCTGCAGCCTCATAGCATCCTCCTCGCAGCTCACACTGCCACCCAACTTAGTGTCATCCGCAAATTTGGAGATACTACATTTTATCCCCTCGTCTAAATCAATAATGTACAATGTAAACAGCTGGGGCCCCAGCTCAGAACCTTGCGGTACCCCACTAGTCACTGCCTGCCATACTGAAAAGTACCCATTTACTCCTATTCTTTGCTTCCTGTCTGACAACCAGTTCTCAATCCACGTCAGCACACTACCCCCAATCCCATGTGCTTTAACTTTGCACATTAATCTCTTGTGTGGGACCTTGTCGAAAGCCTTCTGAAAGTCCAAATATACCACATCAACTGGTTCTACCTTGTCCACTTTACTGGAAACATCCTCAAAAAATTCCAGAAGGTTTGTCAAGCATAATTTCCCTTTCACAAATCCATGCTGACTTGGACCTATCATGTCACCATTTTCCAAATGCACTGCTATGACATCCTTAATAATTGATTCCATCATTTTACACACTACTGAGGTCAGGCTGACCGGTCTATAATTCCCTGTTTTCTCTCTCCCTCCTTTTTTAAAAAGTGGGGTTACATTGGCTACCCTCCACTCGATAGGAACTGATCCAGAGTCAATGGAATGTTGGAAAATGACTGTCAATGCATCCGCTATTTCCAAGGCCACCTCCTTAAGTACTCTGGGATGCAGTCCATCAGGCCCTGGGGATTTATCGGCCTTCAATCCCATCAATTTCCCCAACACAATTTCCCGACTAATAAAGATTTCCCTCAGTTCCTCCTCCTTACTAGACCCACTGACCCCTTTTATATCCGGAAGGTTGTTGGTGTCCTCCTTAGTGAATACCGA
Source organism: Pristiophorus japonicus (assembly GCF_044704955.1). Taxonomy (NCBI): domain Eukaryota; kingdom Metazoa; phylum Chordata; class Chondrichthyes; family Pristiophoridae; genus Pristiophorus; species Pristiophorus japonicus. The sequence continues at coordinate 112,404,499 of NC_091982.1, read as the reverse complement.
ACCAAAGTACTTGTTCAATTGGTCTGCCATTTCTTTGTTCCCTGTAATGACTTCCCCTGATTCTGACTGCAGGGGACCTACGTTTGTCTTTACTAACCTTTTTCTCTTTACATACCTATAGAAACTTTTGCAATCCGCCTTAATGTTCCCTACAAGCTTCTTCTCGTACTCCATTTTCCCTGCCCTAATCAAGCCCTTTGTCCTCCTCTGCTGAGTTCTAAATTTCTCCCAGTCCCCGGGTTCGCTGCTATTTCTGGCCAATTTGTATGCCACTTCCTTGGCTTTAATACTATCCCTGATTTCCCTTGATAGCCACGGTTGAGCCACCTTCCGTTTTTTATTTTTACGCCAGACAGGAATGTACAATTGTTGTAGTTCATCCATGTGGTCTCTAAATGTCTGCCATTGCCCATCCACAGTCAACCCCTTAAGTATCATTCGCCAATCTATCCTAGCCAATTCACGCCTCATACCTTCAAAGTTACCCTTCTTTAAGTTCTGGACCATGGTCTCTGAATTAACTGTTTCATTCTCCATCCTAATGCAGAATTCCACCATATTATGGTCACTCTTCCCCAAGGGGCCTCGCACAATGAGATTGCTAATTAATCCTCTCTCATTACACAACACCCAGTCTAAATTGTTATAGGCCTAGATGGGTATTTATAGTCATGCATGACTTGGACTCCTCATCTAGTTCAAGCCGAAAGTAGGCATTCGTAGGATCCAACTTCGAGAAAATCTGACCCCCTGTCAGTGTTGTGAACAAATCTTCTATATTTGGCAATGTATTGGGGACATTACCCTCTAAAATCTGGTTTATGGTTACTTTATAATCTCCACACAATCTTACCTTACCATTGGACTTAGGTACAACAACAATGGGTGTAGCCCAATTACATCGATCTATCTTAGAGATAATGTTCTCAATCTCTTTTGAGTTCTTGCTCAACTTTCTCCTTGCATATGGTACGAAATGTGGCTTGCAGAAAACTGATCTAGAGTCCTGCTGTACTCTGACACTCGCTTTGGAGCCTTGGATCGGACTGCCCGTTTCGCAGAACTCCTTCGGATAATTCTTGATGACATCATCCTTTGACCCAAATCTTTTTTCAACATGATAAATCTCACTCCAATCCAGCTTCAGTGATCCCAACCAATTTCTTCCTAATAACGCAGGCTTGTTTCCTGCCATGACTATTAGAGGCAAGCTCTGAACTTGATCCTTGTATTTCACCAGTACGGTGAAATGACCTACCACCGGAATATTCTCTCCCGAGTAGTCTCGTAGTTCTATCTTGGCTTTCTCCAATGGGAAAACCCGCAATTTGTTCAGGTAGAACGACTCCGGTACTACACTCACGTATGCACCAGTGTCGATTTCCATGGGTATCTTGAATCCTGCAACATTTATGTGGACTATGAAACTTTTCGAATCGCCGTCCATTAACCTCGTGCTCCTGATGACGTTTGGCTCCAACATCTCCTCGTCCTGTTGTTCTTCTTCCATGCTATGTTATCTCTGGGGATTTCTACTCCTAGCTTTGAAAGCTGGTTTAGCCTTCAGTCGGCATGCTTTCACAAGATGTCCAGTTTTCCTGCAGACGAAACACTCTGCCTTCACATATGGACAACTTTGAGCAACGTGTTGCCCCAGGCACCGATAGCAGGACATCCATGCTCTGTTCCCATTTCCAGTTTCTGAGACTTTGGGGCCCAACGCCTTTCACTTTGAACCTGCAGGCGATTCACCTCGCTTGTCTAATGACTGAAATTGGCATGAAATTCTTGGGAATATTGGTCGGCCATGCTCATCGACCTGACAAGTTAAATCAAAAATCAAGTTAGACGTCGTCAATAACTTTCTTCTGATCGCATCATTTTTCATCCCACAAACAAAGCACGGTTCTGAAAGTGTCCAAAATTAAAGTGAATAGATAGCTTTTTTTAATGCTACAATGTACTCACTGATATTTTCTTCGCCCTTCTGATTTTGTAATCCGAAATGATAGCTTTCAGCAATTTCTAACGGAACCGGGCTGTAATGTTGTTCTAGTTTAGTTAGAATCTGTTTCAGCATTGTATCCTTTGGCTCGTCAGGCACCAGTAAATTTGTCAGCATTTCATACAACTCGGACCCGGCCTCAGTTAAGAATATAGCTCTTTTTCGTTCCAACACCGCCCGATTATTGTCTTCACTACCGGGGGGTTTCGATGATATTTTCTGCAGTGAAAAATATTTCTAGCCAATCCACATACACTCTGAAACTTTCATGGTTGCGTTGAAATGCCCCCAAATGTCCTATAACTCCCATAGGGGCAGTCATTTTGACTCTAGCAGTTTAACCAAGTGTGCTCATAATTTACTTCAGAGTTGTAGCTGTTTCCAAAAACAGAGAAGCTCTCAAAGTCTCTCTGTCGGCTGGCTGAATTTTCACCAACAAAAATTTCAGCTTTGTATTATCCGATTACATCCCATTCCTATTGCCAAATGTGATATCTTCAGGGAAGCACACAACACACAACTTGTAAAATGGCTGCAGGCTCTAGCAACCTCTGACCTGCTGGTCAGGTGACCTGCTCTTTATTAAACAGCACTAGCTGCAGTAACACAGGCGTCCACAGTGTGGAGCTACAGACATTACAGCCCCACTGCTGCTGACCGCCCCACCGTGTCATCAAAGCATGCACCGCCGCTCTCCCACACCTCCCGCCCACTCCGCATGAAAATTATCTAAAAAAATCCACGATCCACCGCGTGGCGCCCCCGACAGCTTTTTCTGTCGGTGCACCTGGTTTTCTGTATGTGAGCCATGGCAGCACAGTGGCCCTTCAAGGAAAGGGCGCACTGCCGCGGCTGCCATGTTTTTTTTGCCAGCCGACTTCCCGATCGGCCGGGCAATTATGGCCACGGGTTTGGCCGGGCCACCAACGGCAGCCTGGCACCCCCTCTTGGTTGCCGGACTGCTGGCCCGGCCGAAACCCTCCCTTGATGGTCCAATGGCTGAACCTAGATAATCGCTGCTTCTCTCCCCTTTTAATGAGGAGAGAGATGTGGTGACGCACACGTGCACTGACGTCACCACCACTCCGCTGCTGAGTGATAGCGGCAGAGATTCCGTCCCGCCCCCACTTCTGCCCCTCACCAGCGTTTACCACCGCACTTTCGCCCCCTTTATGACCGACTTCCAGTTCGCTCCAAAAAACTGAAAATGGATCAAGAGTCCACCTCGTTGGACCCAACGGTAAAAACATCAAAAAAAAAGTTAGTTTCCCAGCTTTCTGGCGGGCCTGAATTTCAGCCCCAATGAGTGAACACAGAAGGCCAGCGATGCTGTACAGCAACTGTGTGTTATCGCTTCGTGAGCTTGAAGTTCAACTGCATCACACACACTCTCCCGGAATATGTCCGAACTTCAGTTTGGAGCTGGATTCCAACCACTTATGTCCAACCATATACGGCAATATTGTTGTTTAAATGAATGAAAAAAGACTACCAATTTTTACATAAAATAAAAGCAGAAAATTCTGGAAATACTCAGCAGGTCAGGCAGCATTTGTGGAGAGAGAAACAGAGTTACAGTTTCAAGTCGATGAACTTTCATTAGAACTGTAAGAGGTTAGAGACTGAACAGTTTTTAAGCAAGTACAGAGCCAGGGAAAAATGTGTGGGGGAAGGAACAAGCAAAAGGGAAGGTCTGTGATAGGGCAAAGGGCAGGAGAGATTAGATGATAAACGGAACGTTGGTGCAAGGCAAAGTGGGGTGAGAATGGAACAATAAAAACAAATGATGAGTCCAGCGGAGGTGGAAATGGCAATGATGGCTTAGTGGTTATGTTATTGGATGACTAATCCAGACTTGTGTTCCAGAACTAGCCGTGTCTCTAGCCAAGCTATACCAGTACTCATCAACAACATGATGGAAGATGTCGTCAACAGTGCTATTAAGTGGCACTTACTCACCAATAACCTGCTCATTGAGGCTCAGTTTGGGTTCCGCCAGAACCACTCAGCTCCAGACCTCATTACAGCCTTGATGCAAAGATGGATAAAACAGCTGAATTGCAGAGGCGAGGTGAGAGTGACTGTCGTTGACATTGAAGCAGCATTTGACCAAGTGTGGCACCAAGGAATCCTAGTAAAATTGAACTCAATGGTGATCAGAGGGAAAACTGGCTCGAGTCATACCTTGCACAAAGGAAAGTTGATGTGATGGTTGATGGCCAATCATCTCAGCCCCAGGATATCAGAGCAGTGCCCTAGACCCAACCAGTTTCAAGCTGCTTCATCAATGACGATCCCTTCATCATATGGACAGACATGGGGATGTTCGTTGATGATTGCACAGTGTTCAGTTCCATTCGCAATTCCTCAAATAATGTAGTAGTCCATGTCTACATGCAACAAGACCTGGGCTGATAAGTGGCAATTTATGACACAGGCAATGACTATCTCCAAAAAAGAGAGTTTAACCACTTCCCCTGGACATTCAATGGCATTATCATCTCTGAATCCCTCATCCTCAACATCCTGGGGGTCACCATTGACCAAAACGTAACTGGACCAGCACATAAATACTGTGGCAACAAGAGCAAGACAGTGGCTGTGAATTCTGCAGCGAGTGTCTCACCTTCTGACTCCCCAAAGCCTTTCCACCATCGACAAGGCACAAGTCAGGAGTGTGATGAAATACTCTCCATTTGCCTGGATGAGTGCAGTTCCAACCACACTCAAAAAGCTTGACATCATCCAGGACATAGAAACATAGAAACATAGAAAATAGGTGCAGGAGTAGACCATTCGGCTCTTCGAGCCTGCACCGCCATTCAGTGAGTTCATGGCTGAACATGCAACCTCAGTACCCCATTCCTGCTTTCTCGCCATACCCCTTGATCCCCCGAGTAGTAAGGACTATACCTAACTCCTTTTTTAATATATTTAGTGAATTGGCCTCAACAACTCTCTGTGGTAGAGAATTCCACAGGTTCACAATTCTCTGAGTGAAGATGTTTCTCCTCATCTCGGTCCTAAATGGCTTACCCCTTATCCTTAGACTGTGAGCCCTGGTTCTGGACTTCCCCAACATCGGGAACATTCTTCCTGCATCTAACCTGTCCAGTCCCGTCAGAATTTTAAACGTTTCTATGAGGTCCCCTCTCATTCTTCTGAACTCCAGTGAATATAAGCCCAGTTGATCCAGTCTTTCTTCATATGTCAGTCCCGCCATCCCGGGAATCAGTCTGGTGAACCTTCGCTGCACTCCCTCAATAGCAAGAATGTCCTTCCTCAGATTAGGAGACCAAAACTGAACACAATACTCCAGATGTGGTCTCATCAAGGCCCTGTACAACTGCAGTAAGACCTCCCTGCTCCTATACTCAAATCCTCTCACTATGAAGGCCAACATACCATTTGCCTTCTTCACCGCTTGATTGGCACCCCATCTATCAACTTAAACATTCACTCCCTCCACCATCCACGTACCATAGCTGCAGTGTGTACCATCTACAAGATGAACAGCAGCAACTCGCCAAGGCTTCTTCAGCAGCACCTCCTAAACCTGTGACTTCTACCACCTAGAAGAACAAGGGCAGCAGGCGCATGGGAACACCATCACCTACAAGTTCCTCTCTAATTCACACACCATCCTGACTTGGAAATATATTGCCATTCCTTCACCGTTGACTGGTTAAAAATCCTGGAATTCCCTCCCCAACAGCACTGTGGGAGTGCCTTCACCACACGGACTGCAGCAGTTCAAAAAGGCAGCTAACCACCACCTTCTCAAGGGCTATTAAGGATGGGCACTAAATGCTGGCCTTGCCAGCGACGCCCACATCCCAGGAATGAATAAAGAGAATAACACATCAGAACCATTACCAGCACCTGCTCTCCAAAAGAAATGGGAGCAGAGATTATGATCTGAAGTTATTGTACTGAACTTGAGTCCAGATGGTTGTAAAGTGCCTAATCGATAGTTAAGGTGCTGTTTCTTGAGCTTCCATTGAGCTTATTTGGAACAGTGTTTGAATCCCGAAGACAGAGAAGTCAGAGTGGGAGTGGAATGGAGAATTAAAATGGAAGGTGACTGGAATTTTAGGGTCATGCTTGAGGACTGAATGATCAGCAAAGCAGTCACCCAATCTGCAATTGGTCTCCCCTATGTAGAGGAGACTGCATCGTGAGCAGCGAATACAGTATACTAAATTGAAAGAAGTACAAGTAAATCGCTGTTTCACCTGGAAGGAGTGTTTGGTGCCCTGGTTGGTGGGAATGGAGGAGGTGAAAGTACAGGTGATGTATCTCCTGTGCTTGCATGGGAAAGTGCTGGGTGAAGGGGAGCCGTTGTTGGGGGTGATGGAAGGGTAGACCAGGGTGTCGCAGGGGGAACAGTCGCTTCAGTATGCTAAAAGGGAGGGGAGGAAAGATGCGTTTGGTGATGGTTTCACGATGGAGGTGGCAGAAATGGCAGAGGATGATCCATTGAATGTGAAGGCTGGTGGGGTGAAAGGTGAGGACCAGGGAACCCTGTCATAGTTCTGGGAAGGTACGGGAAATGGTGAGGGCAAAATTGCAGGAAATGGGACAGACGTGGTTGAGGGCCCTGTCAACCCTGGTGGAGGTGAATCCTCAGTCGAGGAAAAAGGAAGACATAGTAACGCTGGTGTGGAAGGTGGCATCGTCAGAACAGATGCAAGGGAGTAACTGGGAGAATGGAATCGAGTCCTTACAGGAAGAGAGTGGGAGGAAGTGTAATCAAGGTAGCTGTGGGAGTCAACGGGTTTATAGTAGATATCGGTGGACACACGATCCCACTAATTATTACAGCTATTTAAGAATTTGTTTTTGTTTTAGATCTAACTGCAGCTGCTGCAATCTGTAAATCTCTAAGTTTCAGTAATATTGTACAGTTTGAATTATACTGCTATCTTTATTTCCCCATCTGGAAATATTAGCAGATTTAATTAAATTACTGATTGCATTTAATTAAATTTAATGCTTCCTTTAATAATTACATTTCTCAAAAATATTGAATACATTTTATACAATTAAATAATTTATCATTTCTGATTTGTTATTGAAACCTGTAGATTTGGACTGTCAATCAATCAATTCAGTGAGATCTAACAGTAAATCTGGGTGGGCAATTTCTGTTGCAGCGGCACTGAAAGTTTTTGTGCTTCATTGATCTTATCACGATGATTAGGGCAATTATGGTATAATCATTATTAGCCCCATCAACATTAAAAGCTAATTGAAACTTATTATAGACTACATATCTGATTAAGGCAGACAGAGGTATCAATTAATCTTGGGAGCCAGCGCAAATTGGGCAATGGCAAATTCGGCAGCCAGCTTTACACTCCGTCATTTTAATTTCCATTTACTTCCGCTCTAATACCCATCAAGAGTGAATAAGCAGCCAACCTTCATGGTCGATCTTGCACACACGAATGATGGTCACCTGGGCAAGGAATGGGGGGTGAGTTTGGCCCATGGTACCGCACCCTAGTAAGAAGGTTAGTTCCGAGGGAAAGAGTGCTGGGGAGGAAACCCCCAAAGAATTTTTAAAAACATTGTTTGCTGAGCAGTGCCAGTGACATCAGTGTACATGGAGCACCATGATCTGTAAACACCTATGTAGTGCCATGTACAATGCAAGGTCTGTTTCGTAATGCACGTTGAAAAGAAAAAATGTAAATGCACCGTCACCCATTCCGTGTACTGTATAGCGACACACGTAATGTAATTTGTCGAATGTACTACAACGTATCCCGTATTGCACCGAATTGTACTTGAAATGAAAAGCCAGGAAATGTATCGAACGGAACTGCAGTCAGCACCCAAATGTAGTGTATGGGATTGCTGACTGCAGCTAAATTACTGAACTGCTTTTGAATGTACTGTATAAATTTTTATATGAATAAAGTATATTTTGAAATTAAAAAAAAATCAGTGTCATGCTGATCTCACGGCTATTAGTCAAATAGTCAGCTGCTTCACTTACATGACCCTGGTGGGAATACAATACTTGGGAAGGGAGCTGATAAAAGGGCAGGTATCACTTTACAGCCTTCCGGACTCAGCATTGATTTCAACAATTGGAAATCATAACTTCCACTTCGTAACGGTATCAGCTGTGGCTCACTCGCCTCTGAGTCAGAAGGTTATGGGTTCAATTCCCACTCCAGAGACTTGAACACAAAAATATAGGCTGAAACCTCATTGTAGTACTGAAGGAGTGCTGCACTGTCGGAGGTGCCGTCTTTCAGATGAGACATTATACTGAGGTCCCGTCTGCTCTTCCAGGTGGATGTAAAAGATTCCAGGGCATTATTTTGAAGAAGAGCAGCGGAGTTATCCCCGGTGTCCTGGCCAATATTTATCCCACAATCAACATAACAAAAGCAGATTATCTGGTCATTATCACATTGCTGTTTGTGGCACATTGCTGTGAGCAAATTGGCTGCTGCGTTTCCGACATTACAACAGTGACTACAAAAGTACTTCATTGTACAAGAACACAAGATCAGAAGAAAGAGGAGCAGCAGTAGACCATTTGACCCCCCGAGCCTGCTCCACCATTCATAGAAACATAGAAACATAGAAAATAGGTGCAGGAGTAGGCCATTCGGCCCTTCGAGCCTGCACCACCATTCAATAAGATCATGGCTGATCATTCACCTCAGTACCCCTTTCCTGCTTTCTCTCCATACCCCTTGACCCCTTTATCCATAAGGGCCATATCTAACTCCCTCTTGAGTATATTTAACGAACTGACATCAACAACTCTCTGCGGTAGAGAATTCCACAGGTTCACAACTCTCTGAGTGAAGAAGTTTCTCCTCATCTCAGTCCTAAATGGCTTACCCTTATCGTTAGACTGTGACCCCTAGTTCTGGACTTCCCCAACATCGGGAACATTCTTCCTTCATCTAACCTGTCCAGTCCCATCAGAATTTTATATGTTTCTATGAGATCCCCTCTCATTCTTCTAACTCCAGTGAATGCAGGCCCAGTCGATCCAGTCTCTCCTCATATGTCAGTCCCTCCATCCCAGGAATCAGTCTGGTGAACCTTCGCTGCACTCCCTCAATAGCAAGAACGTCCTTCCTCAGATTAGGAGACCAAAACTGAACACAATATTCCAGGTGAGGCCTCACCAAGGCCCTGTACATCTGCATTAAGACCTCCCTGCTCCTATACTCAAATCCCCGAGCTATGAAGGCCAACATGCCATTTGCCTGCTTCACCGCCTGCTGTACCTGCATGCCAACTTTCAATGACTGATGTACCATGACACCCAGGTCTCGTTGCACCTCCCATTTTCCTAATCTGCCGCCATTCAGATAATATTCTGCCTTCACGTTTTTGCCACCAACGTGGATAACCTCACATTTATCCACATTATGCTGCATCTGCCATGCATTTGCCCACTCACCTAACCTGTCCAAGTCACCCTGCAGCCACTTAGCATCCTCCTCACAGCTCACACCGCCAGCCAGCTTCGTGTCGTCTTCAAACTTGGAGATATTACACTCAATTCCTTCATCTAAATCATTGATGTATATTGTAAATAGCTGGGGTCCTAGCACTGAGCCCTAGTCAGTGCCTGCCATTCTGAGAAGGACCCATTTATGCCTACTCTCTGCTTCCTGTCTGCGAACCAGTTCTCTATCCACGTCAATACATTACCCCCAATACCATGTGCTTTGATTTTGCACACTAATCTCTTGTGTGGGACCTTGTCAAAAGCCTTATGAAAGTCCAAATACACCACATCCAGTGGTTCTCCCTTGTCCACTCTACTAGTTACATTCTCAAAAAATTCCAGAAGATTCGTCAAGCATGATTTCCCTTTCATAAATCCATGCTGATTTGGACCAATCCTGTCACTGCTTTCCAAATGCGCTGCTATTTCATCTTTAATAATTGATTCCAACATTTTCCCCATTACTGATGTCAGGCTAACCGATCTATAATTCTCCATTTTCTCTCTCCCTCCTTTTTTAACAAGTGGTGTTACATTAGCTACCCTCCGGTCCATAGGAACTGATCCAGAGTCGATAGACTGTTGGAAAATGATCATCAATGCATCCACTATTTCTAGGGCCACTTCCTTAACTACTCTGGGATGAAGTCTATCAGGCCCTGGGGATTTATCGACCTTCAATCCCATCAATTTCCCAAACACAATTTCCTGACTAATAAGGATTTCCTTCAGTTCCTCCTTCTCGCTAGACCCTCGGTCCCCTAGTATTTCCGGAAGGTTATATGTGTCTTCCTTCATGAAAACAGAACCAAAGTATTTGTTCAATTGGTCTGCCATTTCTTTGTTCCCCATTATAAACGCATCTGATTCTGACTGCAAGGGAACTACATTTGTCTTCACTAATCTTTTTCTCTTCACATATCTATAGAAGCTTTTGCAGTCAGTTTTTATGTTCCCAGCAAGCTTCCTCTCATACTCAATTTTCCCCCTCCTAATTAAACCCTTTGTCCTCCTCTGTTAAATTCAGAATTTCTCCCAGTCCTCAGGTTTGCTGCATTTTCTGGCCAATTTATATGCCTTTTCCTTGGATTTAACACTATCCCTAATTTCCCTTGTTAGCAACGGTTGAGCCATCTTCCCCGTTTTATTTTTACTCTGGACAGAGATGTACCATTGTTGAAGTTCATCCATGTGATCTTTAAATGTTTGCCATTGCCTATCCACCGTCAACTCTTTAAATATTATTCGCCAGTCTATTCTAGCCAATTCACGTCTCATACCATCGAAGTTACCTTTCCTTAAGTTCAGTACCCTTGTCTCCCAATTAATTGTGTCACTCTCCAACTTAATGAAGAATTCTATCATATTATGGTCACTCTTCCCCAAGGGGCCTCACACAACAAGATTGCTAATTAGTCCTTTCTCATTACACATCACTCAGTCTAGGATGGCCAGCCCTCTAGTTGGTTCCTCGACATATTGGTCGAGAAAACCATCCCTAATACACTCCAGGAAATCCTTCTCTACCGTATTGCTACCAGTTTGGTTAGCCCAATCTATATGAAGATTAAAATTGCCCATCATAATTGCTGTACCTTTATTGCATGCATCCCTAATTTCTTGTTTGATGGTGTCCCCAACCTCACTATAACTGTTTGGTGGTCTGTACACAACTCCCACTAGCATTTTCTGCCCTTTGGTATTCCGCAGCTCTACCCATGCAGATTCCACATCATCCAAGCTAATGTCCTTCCTTACTATTGCGTTAATTTCCTCTTTAACCAGCAACGCTACCCCACCTCCTTTTCCTTTCTGTCTATCCTTCCTGAATGTTGAATGCCCCTGGATGTTGAGTTCCCAGCCTTGGTTACCCTGGAGCCATGTCTCGGTAATCCCAATTATATCATATTCGTTAATAGCTGCCTGTGCAGTTAATTCGTCCACCTTATTACAAATACTCCTCGCATTGAGGCACAGAGCCTTCAGTCTTGTCTTTTTAACACACTTTGTCCCTTTAGAATTTTTCTATAATGTGGCCTTTTTTGATTTTTGCCTTGGGTTTCTCTGCCCTCCACTTTTACTTTTTTTCTTTCTATCTTTGCTTCTGCCCCCATTTTATTTCCCTCTGTCTCCCTGCATAGATTCCCATCCCCCTGCCATATTAGTTTAACCTCTCCGCAACAGCACGAGCAAACACTCCCCCTAGGACATTGGTTCCGATCCTGTCCAGGTACAGACCATCCGGTTTGTACTGGTCCCACCTCCCCCAGAAGAGGTTCCAATGTCCCAGGAATTTGAATCCCTCTCTCCTGCACCACTCCTCATGCCACGTATTCAATAAGATCATGGCTTAGCTCCACTTCCCTGCCCACTCTCCATAACCATTCATTCCCTTATCATAAGAACATAAGAATTAGGAACAGGAGTAGGCCATCTAGCCCCTCGAGCCTGCTCCACCATTCAACAAGATCATGGCTGATCTGGCCGTAGACTCAGCTCCACTTACCCGCCCGCTCCCCATAACCCTTAATTCCCTTATTGGTTAAAAATCTATCTATCTGTGACTTGAATACATTCAATGAGCTAGCCTCAACTGCTTCCTTGGGCAGAGAATTCCACAGATTCAAAACCCTCTGGGAGAAGAAATTCCTTCTCAACTCGGTTTTAAATTGGCTCCCCCGTATTTTGAGGCTGTGCCCCCTAGTTCTAGTCTCCCCGACCAGTGGAAACAACCTCTCTGCCTCTATCTTGTCTATCCCTTTCATTATTTTAAATGTTTCTGTAAGATCACCCCTCATCCTTCTGAACTCCAACGAGTAAAGACCCAGTCTACTCAATCTATCATCATAAGGTAACCCCCTCATCTCCGGAATCAGCCGAGTGAATCGTCTCTGTACCCCCTCCAAAGCTAGTATATCCTTCCTTAAGTAAGGTAACCAAAACTGCATGCAGTACTCCAGGTGCGGCCTCACCAATACCCTATACAGTTGCAGAAGGACCTCCCTGATTTTGTACTCCATCCCTCTCGCAATGAAGGCCAACATTCCATTCGCCTTCCTGATTACCTGCTGCACCTGCAAACTAATTTTTTGGGATTCATGCACAAGGACCCCCAGGTCCCTCTGCACCGCAGCATGTTGTAATTTCTCCCATTTCAAATAATATTCCCTTTTACTGTTTTTTTTCCCAAGATGGATGACCTCACACTTTCTGACATTGTATTCCATCTGCCAAACCTTAGCCCATTTGCTTAACCTATCTAAATCTCTTTGCAGCCTCTCTGTGTCCTCTACACAACCCGCTTTCCCACTAATCTTTGTGTCATCTGAAAATTTTGTTACACTACACTCTGTCTCCTCTTCCAGGTCATCTATGTATATTGTAAACAGTTGTGGTCCCAGCACCGATCCCTGTGACACACCACTAACCACTGATTTCCAACCCGAAAATGACCCATTTATCCCGACTCTCTGCTTTCTGTTAGCCAGCCAATTCTCTATCCATGCTAATACATTTCCTCTGACTCCGCTTACCTTTATCTTCTGCAGTAACCTTTTGTGTGGCACCTTATCGAATGCCTTTTGGAAATCTAAATACACCACATCCATCGGTACACCTCTATCCACTGTTGTGGAAAAATATTTCCGAGACTGTATAATATATAAAGAGAGGTTTATTAAATCGGAGACAAAGCTTTGGGAGAAGTGTTAGAGACCCCTGTCTCTGAACCAGCTTCTCAATTTGGTATCTCCAGTGAGGTTCTTTTATCTTACAAATTACGTCACTTTACATCACATGCTTTAGCACGAGTCTTTATGTCTAATCATCGCATTACAAGGTTTACTATCCAAGGCTGAGCTCTTGATATAAACCAGCCTCGCATTGTGACAGGACATTATAAACAAGTGGCAGGCTTTTTGGCACCGGTATAGACAAACATACCCCCACTTATCTCTCCAGTCATTCATTATCTCACTTTCCTATCTCCATAACTCAAGGCCAGCATACCTTGAAGTCTAACTGTGTTTTTTTATATAAAGCATATTGCATCAGTATTGTCCCTTACAAAATTCATTAAAGGGGAAAATAAAAACAAATGTTTGGTCCCGTATACTAGTCAAGTATATGTCCAAAAATCCGCTCCAACAATATTCCCCCTTTTGATCCTGGAGGATGTTCACGAAATCCAGATTACCACAATGATGGTAGCATGGTGTCATATATTCGTCCTTTGGGGTATGTTACTTCCCTGATGTTCCATATGTCCACCTTGCCTGTAGCTCTAGGCTACCCTTCAAAGATAGTGGTCAGTGTCATCGTCATCTGTTTCTTCATCCTTGGTGTCTTCAGGTATTTCCATCAGGTGTGCTTCTTCTTCGGCGATTACACTGGCTACTGGCATCAGTCGAGCCATCATAACTTTACAGCAGATATTAAAACACCCGATAATCAGACAGCAAGTAATTATTATTACAACCAGAATAATCTATTCCATGCATAAGATAGGACCTCCAGGATTCCCCTAACAGCCAGTCAAACCAGCCAGATCCTCATGCTGTCGTGGATAACTTCTTTACCTCCCTTCTTATGTGATCAGCGAGGTTGGTTATGTTTTCTGAATTATCGGGAATGTAAGTGCAACATTCAGCTCCAATTAAGGCACATGTGCCCCCACTTTGTGCTAGTATACAATTTAGGGCCATTCGGTTCTGGAGTACCATTGTGCATATGGCTACCATTTCAGCCGTTATGCCCTCCATTGTTTCAGCAGTGTCGTTAACTATCTGTTCCAGTACCCTCACTAGGTTACGTAATTCATCCTTGGTGCGTCCTATCCCGAATGGCCCCAAATAGCCTCTCTACCAGGATAAGATCTCGTCTTAGTCGACCTGATGTCTGTACTTCTGCTAAAGTACGTACCCGTCTGACAAAAGGGACCACATATCCCAAATAATAGGACCACCTCCAGTTCTGAGGCAACCAGGGGTAGGCCTTATGCCCGCACACAAAATAAGTGCCATTGTATGCTGTTAGATTCGATCCCAATCTCTCTCTCAGCCCCCGTCGCCACCTAATCTTAGGGTCCCAGTCCTGGCTACATGTCTGATTCTTCAAACCCTCTATTTCAAAAAACCCCTGGTTTGTTGTTTCGCTACCTGTTATGTTCCACCTGGTGAGGTTAAAGTATTGCGTACAATTGCTATATCCTGCTACAAAACCTGTTTCCTCACCAGTCAGGTTTCTAGTGAAACAAATGTCAGCGGTGGGCCTTCCAACTCCTGAGGTATTGGTCAAAACCAGGAACGGGAGTCGTACCGACCTATTGTATTCCAGCTGGTACCATCCGTCAATGCATCCAAAAGGTAACCCCTCGATCTCCACGTTTCTTTATCCCCACTCTGGTTCCAAGTATCATTTACTTCCCCTGTACCATTTTGTCGCATTACCCACTCCGCTACTTCCGAAATGTTAAGGGAGTTTGACCTCAAAGGGATGCCTCCTTTGCTATGTATGGGGATGTGCAAACATACCCAGCAACTGGAAAAGTTCTCATTTTGCGCATAAACATAAGACATGTACAAAAAGGTATTCACATGTAACTCTCGTTTCGGTCCAGCTAGCAGGCCGGACCTAACACGAACTATGATAATCGCACCGATCGCAATATATAGTTTCATCATCTTATTACTCTATATTTAACAAATAGTCAAAGGCAAAATGGCCAAATGGCTTTCTTTAAGAATCTCTCGCTGTCAATCTGTAAATAGACAAACAACAACAACTAATACGTGTGCTAAACGGCTGGTTCAAAAACCTTAAGCTGGGTCCAATGCTTCCATTGTCCGCTCCCTTTAACATCGATGCAGGCACAAGTGTCCCCGCTGATTATAACCTCATATGGTCCTATCCATTTTGGGGCAAACCCCGGTTTTCTCGGGAGGACCCTTACCATAACGCGACTTCCCGCCAACGGGACTTCAGGGAGCTTTGTAAGCTCTGCTTCCGCGTCTCTTTCTTCCTGATTGTCCCTAACTAATTTACGCATCCCTTTTAATTGAGTACTTAGTTCCAAAACATACCGTTTTATTTTGTCTTTTAATGGGCCTACATTGGCCCCACCTGTTATGATGTTCTCTGGCAATTGCATCGCCCTTCCTGTCATTAGTTCATAAGGAGTTAATCCGGTTGTCCGGTTTGTCGTGGCTCTTAACTTCATCACTATAATGGGTAGTACTTCTGTCCACGTTTTTCCTGACGTTTGCATGGCCTTTGCCAGGGCATTCTTAAGGGTACGGTTCATGCGCTCTACCATTCCAGAACTCTGCGGGTGGTAGGGGATATGGAATTTTTGTTTTATGCCCATCAGCTGGCATATTGTTTTTACAATTTTCCCGGTGAAGTGGGTGCCTTGGTCGGAATCTATTTGAAGAGGCACTCCCCATCGGGGCATCACCTGTTCGGTCAATATCCTTGCCACAGTTGAGGCAGTGCAATCACGTGTGGGGAAAGCTTCCACCCACCGGGTAAATTGATCTATAATCACTAGGCAATATCTTTTTCCATGGGATGGGGGCAAAGGACCTGTGAAATCAATTTGTACGTGTTCCCATGGTCCCCGTGGACGGGGCTGGTGTCCCATTTTAATTTTAATGGGCCTGCCTGGATTATATTGTGCGCACGTAATGCATCATGGCAATATTTGGCGATATCTCACGCCATCCCTTTCCACCACCAATCTCTTCCAAGACTCCCGGTCATGGCCTCTCGTCCTGAATGAGACAGGCTATGATGCAACTCCAATAAGGTATTCTGTATGCATTCAGGCGCCATTACCTTGTCGTTTCGTCTCCAAACGTTATCCTTCCCTTGCGTTGCGCCCTGCTTTGTCCACATACCTATTTCCTCCTCAGAAGTGTCCTGGTGTAGTTTCTCAATACTTATCTGTTCGTCTCGGGCCCCAGCGGCACTGACTGAGGCTTCCTCACACACTTCCTGTTCTAATGCTAATAGATTGGGCTAACCAAACTGGAAGCAATACGGTGGAGGAGGATTTTCTGGAGTGCATAAGGGATGTTTTTTTAGACCAATATGTCGAGGAACCAACTAGGGGGGAGGCCATCTTAGACTGGGTGTTATGTAATGAGAGAGGATTAATTAGCAATCTCATTGTGCGAGGCCCCTTGGGGAAGAGTGACCATAATATGGTGGAATTCTGCATTAGGATGGAGAATGAAACAGTTAATTCAGAGACCATGGTCCAGAACTTAAAGAAGGGTAACTTTGAAGGTATGAGGCGTGAATTGGCTGGGATGGATTGACGAATGATACTTAAGGGGTTGACTGTGGATGGGCAATGGCAGACATTTAGAGACCGCATGGATGAACTACAACAATTGTACATTCCTGTCTGGCATAAAAATAAAAAACGGAAGGTGGCTCAACCGTGGCGATCAAGGGAAATCAGGGCTAGTATTAAAGCCAAGGAAGTGGCATACAAATTGGCCAGAAATAGTAGCGAACCTGGGGACTGGGAGAAGTTTAGAACTCAGCAGAGGAGGACAAAGGGTTTGATTAGGGCAGGGAAAATGGAGTATGAGAAGAAGCTTGCAGGGAACATTAAGACGGATTGCAAAACTTTCTATAGATATGTAAAGAGAAAAAGGTTAGTAAAGACAAACGTAGGTCCCCTGCAGTCAGAATCAGGGGAAATCATAACGGGGAACAAAGAAATGGCGGACCAATTGAACAAGTACTTTGGTTCGGTATTCACTAAGGAGGACACAAACAACCTTCCGGTTATAAAAGGGGTCGGGGGGTCTAGTAAGGAGGAGGAACTGAGGGAAATCCTTATTAGCCGGGAAATTGTGTTGGGGAAATTGATGGGATTGAAGGCCGATAAATCCCCAGGGCCTGATGGACTGCATCCCAGAGTACTTAAGGAGGTGGCCTTGGAAATAGTGGATGCATTTACAGTCATTTTCCAACATTCCATTGACTCTGGATCAGTTCCTATGGAGTGGAGGGTAGCCAATGTAACCCCACTTTTTAAAAAAGGAGGGAGAGAGAAAACAGGGAATTATAGACCGGTCAGCCTGACATTGGTAGTGGGTAAAATGATGGAATCAATTATTAAGGATGTCATAGCAGTGCATTTGGAAAATGGTGACATGATAGGTCCAAGTCAGCATTGAATTGGGAAAGGGAAATCATGCTTGACAAATCTTCTGGAATTTTTTGAGGATGTTTCCAGTAGAGTGGACAAGGGAGAACCAGTTGATGTGGTATATTTGGACTTTCAGAAGGCGTTCGACAAGGTCCCACACAAGAGATTGATGTGCAAAGTAAGAGCACATGGGATTGGGGGTAGTGTGCTGACATGGATTGAGAACTGGTTGTTAGACAGGAAGCAAAGAGTAGGAGTAAATGGGGACTTTTCAGAATGGCAGGCAGTGACTAGTGGGGTACCGCAAAGTTCTGTGCTGGGGCCCCAGCTGTTTACACTGTACATTAATGATTTAGATGAGGGGATTAAATGTAGTATCTCCAAATTTGCGGATGACACTAAGTTGGGTGGCAGTGTGAGCTGCGAGGAGGATGCTGTGAGGCTGCAGAGCGACTTGGATAGGTTAGGTGAGTGGGCAAATGCATGGCAGATGAAGTATAATGTGGATAAATGTGAGGTTATCCACTTTGGTGGTAAAAACAGAGAGACAGACTATTATCTGAATGGTGACAGATTAGGAAAAGGGGAGGTACAAAGAGACCTGGGTGTCATGGTACATCAGTCATTGAAGGTTGGCATGCAGTTACAGCAGGCGGTTAAGAAAGCAAATGGCATGTTGGCCTTCATAGCAAGGGGATTTGAGTACAGGGGCAGGGAGGTGTTGCTACAGTTGTACAGGGCATTGGTGAGGCCACACCTGGAATATTGTGTACAGTTTTGGTCTCCTAACCTGAGGAAGGACATTCTTGCTATTGAGGGAGTGCAGCAAAGGTTCACCAGACTGATTCCTGGGATGGCAGGACTGACCTATCAAGAAAGACTGGATCAACTGGGCTTGTATTCACTGGAGTTCAGAAGAATGAGAGGGGACCTCATAGAAACATTTAAAATTCTGACGGGGTTAGACAGGTTAGATGCAGGAAGAATGTTCCCAATGTTGGGGAAGTCCAGAACCAGAGGTCACAGTCTAAGGATAAGGGGTAAGCCATTTAGGACCGAGATGCGGAGGAACTTCTTCACCCAGAGAGTGGTGAACCTGTGGAATTCTCTACCACAGAAAGTTGTTGAGGCCAATTCACTAAATATATTCAAAAAGGAATTAGATGAGGTCCTTACTACTAGGGGGATCAAGGGGTATGGCGAGAAAGCAGGAATGGGGTACTGAAGTTGCATGTTCAGCCATGAACTCATTGAATGGCGGTGCAGGCTAGAAGGGCCGAATGGCCTACTCCTGCACCTATTTTCTATGTTTCTATGTTTCTGTGCAGCTACGTCTGCAGCTTTATTTCCCTGGTGCCCCAGCCAATCTGGACTGGTTCGGTCCGGCTCTCTCCTGTGGGCTTTAATTTTAATAACCGCTACCTGTTTTGGTTTATTACTGGCTGCTAAAAGAGCTTCTATTCTCAGCTGATGCTTTATGGGATGTCCGCTAGTTGTGATAAAACCCCTTCTCCCCCATGCGGTCATATAATCGTGTACTACCCCGAATGCATATCTACTGTCCGTATCGATATTAACAATATTATTTTCCGATAATTCCAGTGCCCGGGTGAGGGCTACCAGTTCTGCCACTTGAGCTGATGACCCCCCATTAATTCGCCCTGATTCGACTGTCTCTAGATCCTGGTTAACTACGGCCCATCCGGTAAGAGGTAGTCCCTCTACGTATTTTCCTGAGCCGTCCACAAACAAGGTTTGTTCTGCGGTTTGAAGGGGAGCGTCTTTTATTCTATCCTCTTCCATATCCTCACATACCTCTTCGCAAAAGTGGGGTTCCCCTTCACCCATCATACCTTCTGCGGGGTTGCTTCCTACATCCCTAATTATGGTTACCGCTTTGTTGGGTGTTAAGAGGACTGCTTCCCACTTTGCCCGTCTCATAATCGATACGGTTCTCAGTTTTCCTGTGTTTAACATTTCTACCAATGTGTGTTTAGTGTGGAGAATGATGTTTCCAGTCATCACCACAGGCTCGCTTATTTTTACCGCCCAAGCTGCACAATCTAGCGCGGCTATACATCTGGATAACCCAGTCACCACCGGGCTTTCGGTGGTAGAGTAATAGGCTATAGGTCTCCTTTTATCCCCGTGATCTTGGGTGACCACGGCCATATAGAACCCACCTTCATTGTTACAGTGGATGTGGAAATCCTTACCAATGTCAGGCAGTCCCAATCCAGGTGCGGAGACTAGTTCTGACTTGAGTTTACTATACGCCTGTTCTTGTTCAGGGCCCCACTCTATGAGGCCTAAGGCCGGTTTCCCCCCTTTCACTAATCTTTGTATTGGCTCAACAATTTTTGCAAAATCAGGGATAAAGTTCCGGCTGTAATTAAAGAAGCCCAGTACCTTCCTCACCCCCCTTACCGTTACTGGTCCAGGCATGTCCTTGACAGCCTTTTTCCTATCCGAGGACATTTCTTTCAGCCCCTTTGAGAGGCAGTACCCTAGGTACAGGACCTGGGATTTCCCTACCTGGACCTTTTTGGGGTTAACCTTAAGGCCCGCCATTTCCAGAGCCCTTAATACTAAGTATAGGTTTGCCTGATGTCCTTCCTTGGTTTCTGAGGCTATTAATATGTCGTCGACATATTGTAAAATACTATTTCCTGCCGGTACCTCTATTTGTTTTAGTATATCACTCATGGCTCGATGGAATATGGCAGGACTATTATGGAATCTTTGTGGTAATCGGGTCCAAGTATATTGTTTATCCTCCACCGTGAAGGCAAATTTTTCTTGTGATTCTGGGTCGAGGGGAAGGACCCAAAAACCATTGGCTATGTCCAGGACTGTAAAGATCTTATGTTCAGGGGATAATCCATTAAGGATTGTGGAGGGGCTGGCCACTATCGGGTGTAATTTGGGGTTGACCTTGTTAAGGGCAGTGTAGTCGATAGTGAGTCTATAACTCCCATCTGGTTTCCCTACCGGCCATGTTGGGGAGTTAGTGGTGCTAACTGTTTCCTTTAAGATACCCTTTTCCACTAGCCCTTTTACTTATTTCTACAACCGCTGTTCTAGCTTTAGGTCTTATAGGGTATTGTCGGTGTGGTTTATGAGGTGGTCCAGGGACTTTAATAGGATCCATCTTCGCCTTTCCAGGATCCAATTTTGTCTGTACCCAGACCCCGGGCACAGAGGCACATATGCCTCCATACCCTCCAGTCCCGATAAGCCAGTCAGTTTTTGTGGCTGTAGCTACACCTACACTTTCCATATGGTGGGCTATCTGTCCTAAATCTCCCTTACTGCCATCCGCCTTTTGCCATGTCAGTTTCCCCTTGCCGCAATCAATCAGGGCCTTAAATTCCTTCATTACATCATTCCCCAAAATTGTTCCCTCACGATTCTTGCATACGTAAAATCTCATGGATATATATAAGTTATCAATTTCCACCAATTGGGTGGTGCTCAGGTAGGTCAGTGTGGGCCGTCCCCTTTATTCCGTTTATCAGAGCCTTCTTGTTGGTGACGGGAAGGAGCATATTGGTAATGGATATTGAGGCTCCCGTGTCCACTAGCATCTCACACTGTCGGACCCCTACTAGTGCAGACACATATATCCTTCCCTCCTTTTTACTTTGTACAGGGGCCGCCGGACATCACCGGGTGGCTTAGTACGCCTGCCACTTCCGGTATTCCTGTTCTGACAGGGTCCTTGCCTTATTAGGATAGCCATTTTTACCATAGCATGTCGCTTCCAGGTGCCCTTTCTTACCACAATATGTACATTGCTTTTCACTGCCTTTCCCTTTGCATTCCCTGGCAAAATGGCCCGGTTTTCCACAATTATGGCAAGTCCTCCTTTTCTGCCCTCCTCCTGTTCCCGTGGCAGAGATCTTTTCCTGCTTTATTTTTGTCTGAGATTTTTCATCGCCCCCACCCCCCGGACGCCACGAGCCCACTCGACCAGTTCATCATAATCCTGGGTTACAATTACTCCCATTTTTATAATGGTCTGGTGTGCAGCGGATAGTCCGTCCTTGAATGCCTGGATAAATGCTCGGTCACCGCGGCCTGGGTTTCCCTGTCCAGAGCATTCTTGATATATCTGGAACAATCGTTCCCCATACTCTGAGGCTCCTTCCCCTTTTTGCTGTTTGGTTGTAGTAATTTTACCCCAATCAGTGGGGGCATTACCTAAAACTCGTTGGATCTCGGTTTTAAAAGGGCCAAAGGCCGCCTGTTGACCATCTACTTCGTGGTTAAAGGTACCGCGTGTGTCCAATGTCCCCCTGAAAAGTCAACATTGGCTGCTACCGCGGCTCCTCCGGCCACTACTCTCCACCGATCTGCTGGGCAAGCCGCTCGGACTAGTTGGTGGATATCTCTGAGGTGTAGTTGGTGGCCCACCCAAACTGTATCCAGCTCTGCCCAAAATTTAATATTCGCACATCGGGCTGTAATCTACCCAGGGATGCCATTATCTGCTGTCTTTCGCCGGGGGTAAAGGGCTTATAGGTCGCAGTGGGATTTGCGGCCGTCCCCCCTCTTGTTACCGGGAGGGTTTCTAAATCTTCCTGACCTGGGTCGGTTGCTTCACATTGATAATTCTCGTAAGGGGGCAACAATCCCCCCCATTGAGATCGATCCTGGATCTGTTGTTCCAGCGCCAGGCATTTCTTTTCCCACTCTATATTTTTCCTTTGTGCCTGGATTAATTGTTTACTTTTTTCATCCATTTTCTCTTTAACCTCCTTAACCTGTTCAATTAGTCCGGCTAACTGATGCACCAATAATACTCCGGCTTTTTTAGTTTTATCTTTCTTTTGTTTAACTATCCAACTTCGCTGTTGTTCTAACATCTGGGATACATCCCAACCATCCTTTTGCATTTTCTTGATTAAGACCTGTCAATTGGTCATATAGGAATTAAGTAACGACCCGGGCGGCCCGCGTTTTACATTCCCTTCCTTACCTTCCATCTTCGCCAGTCTCGGACGTTTCCCTTTGTTCCTGTAATACTCACGGCCACGACTACTCTGTGGGGACTTTTTGTCTTCGCAACAAAGCTAGCGTGTTTCCTTACCACCGGAGTTTTCGGCTCTAGGTTGGAGTGATCAGCTCCCTTCTGCACCGAACTTATTTACCAAAGGGAAAAATCAAACTGTTAGTCAGCCTCCTCCCGCTATCTACTTACTCGTATCTTATACACTATCCCGTCGTGCCCATACACCTCTCTTTTCAGTCTCTAACACCAGATTCCAGATACTGTCTTAAGTGATCACGTCTGATCGGACAGTATCCTGTTCGTGATGCCATTTTGTTGTGGAAAAATATTTCCGAGACTGTATAATATATAAAGAGAGGTTTATTAAATCGGAGACAAAGCTTTTGGAGAAGTGTTAGAGACCCCTGTCTCTGAACCAGCTTCTCAATTTGGTATCTCCAGTGAGGTTCTTTTATCTTACAAATTACGTCACTTTACATCACATGCTTTAGCACTAGTCTTTAAGTCTAATCATCGCATTATAAGGTTTACTATCCAAGGCTGAGTTCTTGATATAAACCAGCCTCGCATTGTGACAGGGCATTATAAACAAGTGGCAGGCTTTTTGGCACCGGTATAGACAAACATACCCCCACTTATCTCTCCAGTCGTTCATTATCTCACTTTCCTATCTCCATAACTCAAGGCCAGCATACCTTAAAGTCTAACTGTGTTTTTTTATATAAAGCATAATGCATCAGTATTGTCCCTTACAAAATTCATTAAAGGGGAAAATAAAAACAAATGTTTGGTCCTGTATACTAGTCAAATATATGTCCAAAAATCAGCTCCAACACCACCATGCTCGTTATATCCTCAAAGAATTCCAGTAAATTAGTTAAACATGATTTGCCCTTCATGAATCCATGCTGCGTCTGCTTGATTGC
The DNA here is from genome assembly GCF_044704955.1 of Pristiophorus japonicus. NCBI lineage: Eukaryota > Metazoa > Chordata > Chondrichthyes > Pristiophoridae > Pristiophorus > Pristiophorus japonicus. The sequence continues at coordinate 112,380,901 of NC_091982.1, read as the reverse complement.
ACTATTCCTATCTAGATGTCCCGCTATTTCTTCCTTAATGATAGTTTCAAGCATTTTCCCCACTACAGATGTTAAACTAACCGGCCTATAGTTACCTGCCTTTTGCCTGCCCCCTTTTTTAAACAGAGGCGTTACATTAGCTGCTTTCCAGTCCGCTGGTACCTCCCCAGCGTCCAGAGAATTTTGGTAGATTATAACGAATGCATCTGCTATAACTTCCGCCATCTCTTTTAATCCCTGGGATGCATTTCATCAGGACCAGGGGACTTGTCTACCTTGAGTCCCATTAGCCTGTCCAGCACTACCCCCTTAGTGATAGTGATTGTCTCAAGGTCCTCCCTTCCCACATTCCTGTGGCCTGCAAATTTTGGCATGGATTTATTTTTCTTCCACTGTGAAGACCGAAGCAAAATAATTGTTTAAGGTCTCAGCCATTTCCACATTTCCCATTATTAAATCCCCCTTCTCATCTACTAAGGGACTAACATTTACTTTAGTCACTCTTTTCCATTTTATATATCTGTAAAAGCTTTTACTATCCGTTTTTATGTTTTGCACAAGTTTACCTTCGTAATTTATCTTTCCTTCGTAATTTATCTTTCCTTTCTTTATTGCTTTCTTAATCATTCTTTGCTGTCGTTTAAAATTTTCCCAATCTTCTATTTTCCCACTAACCTTGGCCACCTTATACGCATTGGTTTTTAATTTGATACTCTCCTTTATTTCGATGCTCTCCTTTATTTCCTTGGTTATCCCTTCTCTTACCGCCCTTCTTTTTCACTGGAATATATTTTTGTTGAGCACTATGAAAGAGCTCCTTAAAAGTCCTCCACTGTTCCTCACTTGTGCCACCATTTAGTCTGTGTTCCCAGTCTACTTTAGCCAACTCTGCCCTCATCCCACTATAGTCCCCTTTGTTTAAGCATAGTACGCTCGTTTGAGACACTACTTCCTCACCCTCAATCTGTATTACAAATTCAACCATACTGTGATCACTCATTCCAAGGGGATCTTTTACTAAGAGATCGTTTATTATTCCTGTCTCATTACACAGGACCAGATCTAAGATAGCTTGCTCCCTTGTAGGTTCTGTAACATACTGTTCTAAGAAACAATCCCGTATGCATTCTATGAATTCCTCCTCCAGGCTACCCCGTGCGATTTGATTTGACCAATCGATATGTAGGTTAAAATCCCCCATGATTACTGCCATTCCTTTTTCACATGCCTCCATTATTCCCTTGATTATTGCCCACCCCACCGTGAAGTTATTATTTGGGGGTCTATAACTACGCCCACCAATGACTTTTTCCCCTTACTGTCTCTAATCTTCACCAACAATGATTCAACATTTTGTTCATTAGAGCCAATATCGTCTCTCACAACTGCCCTGATATCATCCTTTATTAACAGAGCTACCCCACCTCCTTTCCCTTCTTGTCTATCTTTCCGAATCGTTAGATACCCCTGTATGTTTAATTCCCAGTCTTGGCCACCCTGCAACCACGTTTCTGTAATGGCCACCAAATCATACCCATTTGTAATGATTTGTGCCGTCAACTCATTTACTTTATTTCGAATGCTGCGTGCGTTTAGGTAGAGTGTTTTAATACTAGTTTTTAAACCATGATTTTTAATTTTGACCCCTCCTGCAGCCCCTTTATAATCAGTGGCCCTTTTTGTTTTTTGCCTTGGGTTTCTCTGCCCTCCACTATTACTCATCTCCTTTCTGTCTTTTGCTTTTGACTCCTTTTTGTTTCCCTCTGTCTCCCTGCATTGGTTCCCATCCCCCTGCCATATTAGTTTAACTCCTCCCCAACAGCACTAGCAAACACTCCCCCTAGGACATTGGTTCCGGTCCTGCCCAGGTGCAAACCGTCCGGTTTGTACTGGTCCCACCTCCCCCAGAACCGGTTCCAATGCCCCAGGAATTTGAATCCCTCCCTGCTGCACCACTGCTCAAGCCACGTATTCATCTGAGCTATCCTGCGATTCCTACTCTGACTAGCACGTGGCACTGGTAGCAATCCCGAGATTACTAGTTTTGAGGTCCTACGTTTTAATTTAGCTCCTAGCTCCTTAAATTCGCTCAACAATCTGTCTATCTCTGCCTTTAATATATTCAAAGACCCAGCTTCCAGAGCCCTCTGGGGCAGTGAATTCCACAGATTTACAACCCTCTGAGAAGAAATTCCTCCTCATCTCAGTTTTAAATAAGTGGCCTCTTACTCTGAGACTATGTCCCTTAGTTTTAATTTCCCCAATGAGTGGAAATATACTCTCTGCATCCACCTTGTCGAGCCCTCTCATTATCTTATATGGTTCGATAAGATCACCTCTCATTCTTCTGAACTCCAATGAGGATAGACCCAAACTACTCAACCTATCTTCATAAGTCAACCCCCTCATGTCCGGAATCAACCTAGTGAACCCTCTCTGAACAACCTTCAATGCAAGTATATTCTTTCTTAAATACGGAGACCAAAACTTCACGCAGTACTCCAGGTGTGACCTCACCAATACACTGTACAGTTGTAGCAGGACTTCTCTGCTTTTATACTATATCCCCCTTGCAATAAAGATCAACATTCCATTTGCCTTCCTGATTACTTGCTGTACCGGCATACTAACTTTTTGTGTTTCATGCACAAGGTCCTTCTGTACTGAAGCACTTTGCAATTTTTCTCCATTTAAATTATAATATACTTTTCTATTTTTCCTGCCACAGTGGATAACCTCACATTTTCCTACATTATACTCCATCTGTACTTTGACTTCATGTCTGATCCAAAAGATGGCACTCCCTACACTGCAGCACTCCGTCAGTACTGCACTGAAGTTTAAGCCTAGATTATGTGCTGAAATCTCTGGAATGTGACTTGAACCCACAAATGCCTGATTCAGAGGTGAGAGCGCTACAGACCCTGGGGTGATCGCTCATCTTTAGGGTTAGAGTGCTGGGACAATTGAACAAGGGCATGAAGATGTAATTGAATTTTTATTTTCAAATAATACTTTGATGTTATATTATTTTTATAGTTAAATAGTAAAAAATACACAAAAGCAAAATACTGTGGATGCTGGAATCTGAATTAAAAACAGAAAATGCTGGAAATCTCAGTGGGTCAGGCAGCATCTATGGAGAGAAACAGAGTTAATGTTTCAGGTCGATGACCCTTCATCAGAACTGGCAAATGTTCGAAAAGAACACATTCTTAAGAAGCACTGAAAGGGGGAAGAAAGAACAAAAAGGAAGGTCTATGATAGGGTGGAAGGCAGGAGAGATTAGAGAGAGAAAAGGGATGATGGGCCGAATTGAAATGATAATGGCCGGAGTTAGAGAAAGGTTAATCTGGATAGGGTGTGATTGGCGGAATAATGACCAACTGCTATTGGAGACAAAGAGAAAAAACATAAGCTTGAGAGGTCAGGGAGAAATACAACAATTTGGGAAGCTGAGAAGCAAGTTGATTTAAACATTGGGGTTTTCATTTCAGTGTAGGCTGAAAAGCTGAGGAAATGCAAAACATTAGGTGCTGGAGTGGCAATGCTGGAGGGAGAGTGTAATTACAACGTGACATAAGCACTTTTCATTCTAAATGTAAAGATGGGGGGGTGGGGGGTGGAGCTATTGCCTTTATGGCCTATAATCTAAAATGGATGATAGCAAATTGGCAGAATGTTTTAGATAGCTCACGATTTTCAGTTCCAAAATGATAATAAAAATCAGGAGAAATGTACGGGCTGCCGATTCACTATCACCCATTTTGCACTATCGCACAAAGGCAAAATAAATCCACCCCGCCCCCCCCGCCCCCATCTTTACATTTAGAATGAAAAGTGCTTAATTACACACTCCCTCCAGCACACACAATTGGCTACACATAGAGTGTAATGCTAAATGCTTTGGGTGGAGCTGGGAGGCACTGCAGCTCTTCTCCAAAGCCCAGAGTCTGAGGGATGAGATTCACAACATCTGTGTATGTAACCATCCCTCTGCAGTAACCCTGTACCCATGGGACCAGCAATATTTTATACCCCAGTCACAAAATCAAACCAAATCTGAACTTTCCATTTCATTTTTTGACAAAGCACTTCTGTTTCAGAATCCTGTTCCCTGGTACTCTGCAAACAGTCAGCTGTTTTGCAGTGTCAGTGTTGAAGGAAAAACACATTTGACACATCCAGAACTGCCCTTTTTCAGTTTTGAGTTTGTTAACGGGCCGAAAGCTTCTGCTCAGCATGTTGCTTTCTCGTAAAGGTTTCATTTCTTCCAGGTTCTCGAGAGTCCTGCTCCAAAGTCACCAGCAGCTCAACAAAAATTGACAAGACTTTTATACTGCATCTATAATGCTGCATGGCAGCTTGCAATAATAATCCGCAGCTTTAAATTAAAAAGAAAATGCAACCCCTAAATGCAATGGTCAGAATAATGGCTCATTGTCGAGTGGAAGAAAAGAAACCTTACGGGAAAGTAACTAAACCTTACGAGAAAGTAACATGCTGAGCACTGGGGTCAGTAAATATCGCCTGTCCATGTTTGTTTTCATGGTCATTAAAGGCAAGGTAGAAATCTGCCATTAAAGGCAATATAGAAAGCTGTCACATTTCATGCTGATTGGTCTAATATAATCTGATGCGGTTCAACATGACTAAACTGATTCTGAAAATGGAGTTACGAAGCTTCTCCAGTAGCTAAGCTGTGTTTCATTAACCTAACTCTACTAATTTACCCTGGCAATATCCATTGGCAATGCCCAAGGGGCCACTCCAATGTTGATTTAGACTAGCTGTCAAAAGATATACAGATATGAGCTAAACCTCTCAGCTTCTTCAGATAAGGTGCTCTTTTGTCGGACGGTCAAATGAATGTCACAAGTGCGACCTAAATAATGGAATGGGGAGGGGAGACAATCTGTCTAGGTCAGGGTGTTGATTTACCTCTCCAACTAGTCATTTAAAAAGGTCTTATCTGCCATTTCTGGAACTATTTTTGGATGTGACTATCTATGTCTCAGGCCTTGCCAACTTGTACAGCAATCGCTACTTATTTCCTCCAAAGTGCTCAGACTCTCACTCACCTTGCCTCTCTCCTACATTTGTGTTTCTGCATCTGTCTTTCCCTCTTCTGTTTTCAGTCTGAGTGTCTATTTTAACTTGTCCTCCTTCTTCACTGTTCTTCATTCTACTCCATTTTGTTCGAACTGCCTGATAGGAGCATGAGAATCTGTCAACACAGAGCGAGCCCCCCAACACCTCCAGAACCATACAAACAAAACAAACCACTAACCTTCCTCGACCCAGTATAGACTGCCATAGAAATTAACAACTTGTATTTTTATAGCGCTTTTAATGTAGTGAAACGTCCCAAGGCGCTTCACAGGATGATAAACATTTGACACCGAGCCACATCAGTAGAAATTAGTGCAGGTGACCAAAAGCTTGGTCGAAGAGGTAGGTTTTAAGGAGCTTCTTGAAGAAGGAAAGAGAGGCAGAGAGGTGGAGAGGTTTAGGCAGGGAGTTCCAGAGCTTGGGGCCTAGGCAACAGAAGGCACGGCCACCAATGGCTGAGCGATTACAATCAGGAATGCTCAGGAGGGCACAATTAAAGGAGTGCAGACATCTTCAATTGGAGTTCAGAACTGGAACATCGGGTCTGTTGTGTTCCTAACACAGATGAGACTGCACACAGGGAGGTTAAAGTAACAGTGACCTCAGTCTTTATTAAGACACTCCAGAGTGAGGAACAGGCCTTAGGGGCCGGCTTATATACAATGCTCCCAAGGGATGCTGGGATCCCTTGGGACTTCAGGGGATGCACTCCCTGGTGGCAGAACATGGGAGTGCATGCTTTACAGATACACAACATTACTCCCCTCCCAAAGTCAAAATGAAAACTATTTACAAGATGAGGCGGTCGGGAGCCTTTCATTCCCTGGTAGACCGCCTCGGTACAAATGTCTGTTCTGGTGTGTTGGTTGTGCCCTCGCTGGGCTGGCATGTTGTTGGCCCTGCAGGGCTGCTGGGTGAGCCTGGCCTTGCTGGGCTGTTGGGCGTGAAGTGTTTGATTTCCTGGGCCGGGGTGGTGTCGTTGATCCTTTGGGTGTGTGTTGTGTGCTCGAGAAAGGTGGTGTCTGCTGTGGGTTGTTCAGGGCAGTCTGTGAACCGCAGCCTCGTTTGGTCCAGGTGCTTTCTGCAAATTTGTCCATTGTCTAGTTTGACTACAAACACCCTACTCCCTTCTTTAGCTATCACCGTGCCCACAATCCACTTGGGACCAAGTCCATAGTTTAGCACATACACAGGGTCATTCAGATCAATTTTCCGTGACATAGTGGCGCGACCATCGTTTACATTTTGTTGCTGCCACCTACTCTCTATCTGATCATGCAGGATGGGGTGAACCAGTGAGAGTCTGGTTTTAAGTGTTATTTTCATGAGTAGCTCAGCCGGGTGCACCCCTGTGAGCGAGTGGGGTCTTGAGCGGTAGCTGAGCAGTACTCGGGACAGGCAGATTTGAAGTGAGCCTTCTGTGACTCATTTAAGGCTCTGTTTGATTGTTTGTACTGCCCGCTCTGCCTGCCCATTGGAGGCTGGTTTAAATGGGGCCGAGGTGACATGTTTGATCCCATTGCGGGTCATGAATTCTTTAAATTCGACACTGGTGAAACATGGCCCGTTGTCACTGACCAGTATGTCAGGCAGACCGTGGGTGGCAAACATGGCCCTCAGGCTTTCAATGGTGGTGGTGCTGGTGCTTCCCGACATTATTTCACATTCAATCCATTTTGAAAAAGCATCCACCACCACCAGGAACATTTTACCGAGAAATGGGCCCGCATGGATCCTCGACCATGGTCTGGAGGGCCAGGACCACAAACTTGGCGTTGCTCAACTGAACACACAAGCTCATTGCTATACACAGGACTCTAAGTCAGAGTTGATACCGGGTCACCACACGTGGGATCTGGCTATCGCTTTCATCATTGCTATACCCGGGTGTGTGCTGTGGAGATCCGAGATGAACGTCTCCCTGCCCTTTTTGGGTAGCACTACGCGGTTACCTCACAACAGGCAGTCTGCCTGAATGGACGGATCATCCTTTCGCCGCTGGAACGGCTTGATTGGCTCTTGCATTTCAACGGGGATGCTGGCCCAGCTCCCATGCAGTACACAATTTTTTACCAGGAGAAGCAGAGGATCTTGGCTGGTCCAAGTCCTAATCTGGTGGGCAGTGACAGGTGATTTATCATTTTCAAATGCTTCCATGACCATCAACAAGTCTGCGGGCTGCACCACCATCAACAAGTTTGCAGACTGCGCCATTTCCATCCCCGTGGTGGTCAATGGTAGCCGAATGAGAGCATCCACACAGTTCTCGGTGCCTGGCCTGTGGCGGATGGTATAGTTATACGCTGATAGCGCGAGTGCTCACCTTTGTATGCGGGCTGAGGCATTAGTATTTATCCCCTTGTTTTCAGCGAACAGGGATATGAGGGGCTTGAGATCGGTTTGCAGTTCAAATTTGAGGCCAAACAGGTACTGATGCATTTTCTTTACCCCGAACACACACGCTAATGCCTTTTTCTCAATCATGCTGTAGGCCCTCTCAGCCTTCGACAAGCTCCTGGAGGCATAGGCGACAGGTTACAACTTCCCCGCAATGTTAGCTTGTTGTAATACACACCCGACTCTGTACGATGACGCATCACATGCTAGCACAAGTCTTTTACACGGGTTATACAATACAAGCAGCTTGTTGGAGCATAAAATGTTTCTGGCTTTCTCAAAAGCAATTACTTGTTTTTTTTCCCCATACCCAGTTCTCACTTTTACGCAATAACACATGTAGGGGCTCTAAGAGGGTGCTTAACCCCAGTAGGAAGGTACCAAAATATTTAAGGAGTCCCAGGAATGGCCGCAGCTCTGTGACGTTCTGTGGCATGGGCGCGTTCCTGATAGACTCTGTCTTGGCATCTGTGGGCCGAATGCCGTCCGCCGCAATCTTTCTCCCCAAAAACTCCACTTCAGTTGCCATGAAGACACATTTCGACCTCTTCAGCCGCAGCCGGTCGCAATCCAGTCACTGGAGGACCTCCTCCAGGTTTTGTAGGTGCTCGACGGTGTCCCGACCCGTGACCAATATGTCGTCCTGAAAAACGACCGACTTGAGTAGGCTCTTCATGTTTCTCTGGAAGATCGCTGCAGCCGACCGAATTCCAAACGGGCCTCTGTTGTAGATGAACAGTCCCTTGTGCGTGTTGATGCAGGTGAGGCCCTTTGAAGACTCCTCCAGCTCCTGCGTCATGTAGATCGAAGACAGATCGAGCTGGTGAACGTCTTGCCTCCTGCCAGCGTCGCAAATAGGTCGTCTGCCTTAGGTAGTGGGTATTGGTCCTGTAGCGAGAAACGATTAATAGTTACTTCATAAATTAACTGGAACTGTGTTTGCGAGCAGAAATGTACAGGGCAGAAACCACGAGTCTGCAACTGCCAACAGGCCTCAGGTGACCCAGATGACTGAGTTCTCAACAAAGGATGAATGCAAGGCAATTCACACCTTGTTGGCGTTGTGGAGGCTTTCATTCAGCCAGTCATGCCGCTTCAAAGGGTATGTTTGCAAGAGTTGTGGAACAATGGGGCTCTGCAAAACCTGCTACCCACCACGTGGCAGAGGAAGATCGGCCATGGTGGACCAAAGCAATTTTGAGCCTCAGAGAAAGGAGGAAGATGCTGAAGTATATGGGGTGCGCATATTTTTGACAAAATGTCCACCTATAATGCTAAATGTAAAATTGAATGGCTTACCTGCAGCCATGGAACTGGACACTGGCGCTAGTCAATCCATCATGAGCAAAAAGATGTTTGAGAGACTGTGGTGCAACAAGGCACTCAGACCAGCCCTGAGCCCCATCACACAAAACTGAGAATGTACACCAACGAGCTCATCACTGCCCTGGGCAGCGCTATGGTCAAGGTCACCTACGAGGGCACGGTGCACGAACTGCCACTCCGGATTGTCCCAGGCGAAGGCCCCACACAGGAGCTGGCTGGGCAAAATCCGCTGGAACGGGGATGACATCCGAACGCTATCACAGTCAATGAGGCCTCATGTACCCAGGTTCTTAACAAATTTCCTTCCCTTTTCGAGCCAGGCATTGGAAACTTTTCTGGGGCGAAGGTGCAGATCCACTTGGTCTCAGAGGCACGACCCATTCACCACAAGGCGCGAGCGGTACCTCACATGTTGAGGGAGAGAGTGGAAATCGAGCTGGACAGACTGCAACGCGAGGACATCATCTCCCCAGTGGAATTCAGTGAGTGGGCCAGCCCAATTGTTCCAGGACTCAAAAGTGATGGCATGGTCAGGATTTGCGGCGATTATAAATTGCTAGCACTTGTGTGCTGAGAGATTTGTTTGGTGCTTTCACTGGTGGACATAAATGCCTGTGCTATCGCATTGGCCTTACTAAGGGTCGGTGTCTTTACAGTCAAAAGTTTTCATAGGATGGTCTCGTGGCCAATGCCCAGTACAAAAAAGTTTCTGAGCATCTGCTCCAGGTAGCCATCAAACTCACATTGTCCTGCAAGTCGTCTTTGCTCGGCGACATAGCTCACCACTTCCTGACCTTCAGATTGCTGGCACGTGTAGAACTGATACCTCACCATCAGCACGCTCTCCCTCAGGTTAAGATACTCCCAAACCAGTGTACACAGCTCCTCATACGACTTATCTGTGGGTTTCACTGGAGCCAGAAGATTCTTCATGAGGCTGTAGGTCGGTGCCCCGCAGACTGTGAGGAGGACACCTCTCCTTTTTGCAGCGCTTCCTTCTCCATCCAGCTTGTTGGCTACAAAGTACTGGTCTAGCCGTTCGACATAGGCTTCCCAGCCCTCACCCTCCGAGAACTTCTCCAGGATGCCCACAGTTTGCTGCATCTTTGCGTTGGATTCGTATACTCATTGCCAGTTATTGTGTTCCTAACACAGATGCGACTGCATTCAGGGAGATTAAAGTAACAGTGACCTCAGTCTTTATTAAGACACTCCAGAGTGAGGAACAGGCCTTAGGGCTGGCTTATATACAGTGCTCCCAAGGGATGCTGGGATCCCTTGGGACTTCAGGGAATGTGCTCCCTGGTGGCGGAACATGGGAGTGCACGCGTTACAGATACACAAATGGTCCTTCATTGAAATATCTGTGAACCCATGTGAAAGCAAGTCATCCTCGTTCCAGGGACCGCCTATGATGATGATACTGGATCGTTCATCTGCAACTCGAACCATAGCTAACCCAGAGATGCTGTGGCCATCTGAGATGAAGGAACCCAGTACAAACTGCAGAACCAAACCTACCTGATTCACAGAGCTCAGCCACTCAACATTCCAAACACGATGGGGCAGACTGGACTTTGTACGATACTGTAAAATGGGCGATAGCAAATGGGCAGCCCGTTTTACATCACCCCAGTTTTTATTTCCACTGACTTCAAAAGAAATAAAAATTGGGAGATGTAAAACAGCCTGCTGACTCACTATCACTCATTTCACACAAACCCAAAATCTACCCCGGCACTGTCAGCTTCAACGCTACCTTTCCATCTCCAGTCATCATCATAGGCAGTGCCAAGGAATCGAGGAAGACTTGCTTCCACTCGAAAAATGAGTCATTGGATGACTGAACAGTTCAATATGAGAGCCACAGTCTCTGTCACAGATGAGACAGATAGTTGTTGAGGGTAAGGGTGGGTGGGACTGGTTTACCGCATGCTCTCTCTGCTGCCTGCGCTTGATTTCTGCATGCTCTTGGCGATGAGACTCGAGGTGCTCAGCGCCCTCCCAGATGCATTTCCTCCACTTAGGACGGTCTTTGGCCAGGGACTCCCAGGTGTCGGTGGGGATGTGGCATTTTATCAGGTAGGCTTTGAGGTGTCCTTGTAACATTTCCGCTGCCCACCTTTGGCTCATTTGTACTGATATATCAAATGGCATTTCAGAAATATTGGCATAGTGCTGACCTGAATCACTAAAAAATCCATTTGCCCAAAAGCTGACGCCACAGTCTTTGGAGGGTTCGAGTTAACTTGAGTTGTAATGGGATAACGCTATGTATTAATCAAATAATAGGCTGCAGGAATCTGCTTAGTATCTCATCTAATGGGTAAAAGCTAAAATACAAACTCATTGCACTAGAAACTCCTATCAGAATGGTTCTTTCAATTCTTAAATACCGGCAATTAAGTCAACAACCAATAAACCTGTAAATTAACAAATCAAATTTGTTATGTCTGTAATGCACTAATGAATGACTCCATGAGGCAATGTGTTGTACTCAAACTGTCGTGACCTTGGTCCTTTATTCCTAACTTCAGAGCGAGGCACAAGCATGGTGGGCAGCCTTTTATACTGGGCCCTGCACACCTATGCGAGTGACCCTCAGGTCTCCCAACATAGTGCCTTCTGGTGGAGGACCTCGAAGGACACCGCGTGCTCCATCTCCAGGGACACACGGGCACGAATGTAAGACTGGCTCTTACATCATTGTTTAGAGATCAAACAAACCCGAAACAGCTGCTTTGTGGGGGGAGGGGGGGGGCGCGGTGGCGGGGGGAGAAAAAAAAAGTTGTCTGTATGTCTGCTTCATTCAACATTACTGTCTTCTATCAATCGGGCTGGAAGCTGTATTTTCCTGCATTGGGACACGCTGTTCCTTTCCCCTCTCTGCCCTGCCTAAAGTACAAAGTAATGTAGATCAGAAACTTAGGTGATGCCCATAATTTGATCCAATTAAAGAGCACACATCTATTGGTTAGTATTTTCCGGATTGGTGCAAAGCATTTTCACACAGATGGAACATAAAAGTCTAATAAGGATCACCTAAAGCAAACTGCCTCTTTGAATTAGCACTGCGGAAAAGCTCCGTCTCTCTACTTGCTGTTTGTGTTTATGAAGCGGCTTATTTATTCTGTATGGTTGCCATGATTTGAGAGTTGCAAGCAGTTCCTACAACGATGGATATTGTTGGATTGAGCTCCATAGAGAAGCTGGAGTTGGTGTGTACAGGAACAGCAACCAGGCAAAGGGATTAACCCTTTTACCAGAACACCTTTTTTTCCAAGAAAAGGAAAAAAAAAAGTTTGGAGGTCATGACAAGTGCCTCCCACGTTTTCAAAAAGAAATCTTACTTTGATGAGATCTAGATTGTCATCGCAATGTGAAAAACCCTTCAAATTAAACCTAGCTAGATTTCCTTGAAGGAAAAGGGAATGTAATCCTGAATGCTTAAGTGGTGAAAACTGTTCCAATATGGCAGAGAAAGGGTTATGTTTTAAGATGTGGATAAAATAAGCATTGATACAAAAGGACCCAAAGATCCAGCAACTTAAAAAAAAAAGTGTATCCACAAGATTTTATAACCCCCGCAGGAAAATACTGCGCACTACTTTGCATCAATGCTTCATTTATTGGAGCACCTTATATATGGAATCAATAAACTGGTCTGGGTTTGATGGCTCAGTTCAAATCGACATTGACCCAAGTCCATTAAGCTAACAGCCAGAACTGAATTGCTAAAGTGGTCTTTTTCCTCGTATATGCCAATGAAACCAGAAAGCCAGAGAAAAGGTCAAAGAAACCCAATCCTGAGCAACAGACTGATGCAGACTATATGAACTGAGCAATTAGCTCAAATTAGCTCCACTCTGATGACTAGCAGTCAATAATGCAGGGAGGGAGTCCAATCCATGGCAGATTATTTTATTATTCAGATTTAATTTCCAAGTTTAAATGAAATGGTATTTTCATGCAACATCTAAGAAGAACACTAATACAAAAGCCTGATACTGCAGATGCTGGAATCTGAAATAAAAATAGAAAATGCTGAAAATACTCAGCAGAACTGTTCTGACAAAGGGTCATCGACCTGAAACGTTTACTCTGTTTCTCGCTCCACAGATGCTGCCTGACCTGCTGAGTGTTTTCAGCATTTTCTGTTTTTATCCAAAAGGAACAGGTTGCTCTGATTCGGTGAGCTCTGATTGGCTGAATTCCTTCAAGTGTGAGCTGGACCTATTTATAGCTGGGTCGGAGATCACCTCATACAGGAGGTAGGCATCCTGTCACGTAAATCAGGGCCTATGAGATCTCCTGAACTAGTTACGATCCCCTAAAGAGGTCGGAGAGGAGTTTTCCAGTTCTTCTCCCCACTACTTGCCCAAAGTTTCTGCCTTTTTTGTTGCCTCCCCGGGAGATTACATAGATCCAGGTGGATGAGGAGTATATTTACGATGATGCACAAGGCATCACAACAATGTGGGATAGGTTGGATGGACCAGTAGGTCTTTTCATATCGGTCATTTCCATATGTTCAAATAAGGCCTTCTAAGCTTCAAAGTTATTTTGAAGTCGGGAAAGATAATGGCTTCTCTCTTGGGACAGTGATGCAAATGTGGATGGAATGTCCTGTTGCAATCACCCAGCGTACCGAGAATAGATAACTGAAACTATGGAAGAACTAGAAACACCCGAGAAATCGTGACATCATTTCCAGGAGGAAAATGCTAATTCCTTTAGTATAGCAGAAACCCAATTTTCATTTAATTAAACTGTGATTTAAAGTAAAAGTGTTGCAAGAATTCTGTTCGATAAGGATCTTCACCTCTGAAGACTCCATTTTAATCCAGGCATTTTGCAATGGCTGCATTGAGTAATATTAGTCTTGCTTTTGAAAATTCCATGTCGAAAATGTATTGGAAGTCTAAACCTACAAAGAACTTTCCCCAAAAAGGCTGTCCCAAAGGTGGCTTGTTGTGTATCAATCTCAAACCAAAGCACACACGACAGGAAAGATTCACAGCTTTACACCATGGAGCGTATCCAAATAGGGTCAGCAATGAACTGGTTAAATACTTCATTTTAAAACAAGGTTTAGATATGTTTAGTGTACTGTTGGTCTTTCCTTACTCTGAAGGCCATTGAACTTCTGAATTTTCCCTGTGTGAGAGGATAAGTGCCAGGTGGCCAACAACATTACTGCGTGTCCGAGGGGGAGTGTTTGCTAGTGCTGTTGGGGAGGAGTTAAACTAATATGGCAGGGGGATGGGAACCAATGCAGGGAGACAGAGGGAAACAAAAAGGAGACAAAAGCAAAAGACAGAAAGGAGATGAGGAAAAGTGGAGGGCAGAGAAACCCAAGGCAAAGAACAAAAAGGGCCACTGTACAGCAAAATTCTAAAAGGACAAAGGGTGTTAAAAAAACAAGCTTGAAGGCTTTGTGTCTTAATGCAAGGAGTATCCGTAAAAAGGTGGATGAATTAACTATGCAAATAGATGTTAACAAATATGATGTGATTGGGATTACAGAGACATGGCTCCAGGATGATCAGGGCTGGAAACTCAACATCCAGGGGTATTCAACATTCAGGAAGGATAGAATAAAAAGAAAAGGAGGTGGGGTAGCATTGCTGGTTAAAGAGGAGATTAATGCAATAGTTAGGAAGGACATTAGCTTGGATGATGTGGAATCTATATGGGTAGAGCTGCAGAACACCAAAGGGCAAAAAACGTTAGTGGGATTTGTGTACAGACCTCCAAACAGTAGTAGTGATGTTGGGGAGAGCATCAAACAGGAAATTAGGGGTGCATGCAATAAAGGTGCAGCAGTTATCATGGGTGATTTTAATATGCACATAGATTGGGCTAACCAAACTGGAAGCAATACGGTGGAGGAGGATTTCCTGGAGTGCATAAGGGATGGTTTTCTAGACCAATATGTCGAGGAACCAACTAGGGGGGAGGCCATCTTAGACTAGGTGTTGTGTAATGAGAGAGGATTAATTAGCAATCTCATTGTGCGAGGCCCCTTGGGGAAGAGTGACCATAATATGGTGGAATTCTGCATTAGGATGGAGAATGAAACAGTTAATTCAGAGTCCATGGTCCAGAACTTAAAGAAGGGTAACTTTGAAGGTATGAGGCGTGAATTGGCAGGGATAGATTGGCGAATGATACTTAAGGGGTTGACTGTGGATGGGCAATGGCAGACAATTAGAGACCGCATGGGTGAACTAAAACAATTGTACTTTCCTGTTTGGCGTAAAAATAAAAAACGGAAGGTGGCTCAACCGTGGCTATCAAGGGAAATCAGGGCTAGTATTAAAGCCAAGGAAGTGGCATACAAATTGGTCAGAAATAGCAGCGAACCAGGGGACTGGGAGAAATTTAGAACTCAGCAGAGGAGGACAAAGGGTTTGATTCGGGCAGGGAAAATGGAGTACGAGAAGAAGCTTGCAGGGAACATTAAGACGGATTGCAAAAGTTTCTATAGATATGTAAAGAGAAAAAGGTTAGTAAAGACAAACGTAGGTCCCCTGCAGTCAGAATCAGGGGAAGTCATAACGGGGAACAAAGAAATGGTGGACCAATTGAACAAGTACTTTGGATCGGTATTCACTAAGGAGGACACAAACAACCTTCAGGATATAAAAGGGGTCAGAGGGTCTAGTAAGGAGGAGGGAACTGAGGGAAATCCTTATTAGTCGGGAAATTGTGTTGGGGAAATTGATGGGATTGAAGGCCGATAAATCCCCAGGGCCTGATGGACTGCATCCCAGAGTACTTAAGGAGGTGGCCTTGGAAATAGCGGATGCATTGACAGTCATTTTCCAACATTCCATTGACTCTGGATCAATTCCTATCGAGTGGAGGGTAGCCAATGTAACCCCACTTTTTAAAAAAGGAGGGAGAGAGAAAACAGGGAATTAGAGACCGGTCAGCCTGACATCGGTAGTGGGTAAAATGATGGAATCAATTATTAAGGATGTCATAGTAGCGCATTTGGAAAGAGGTGACATGATAGGGAAATCATGCTTGACAAATCTTCTGGAATTTTGTGAGGATGTTTCCAGTAGAGTGGACAAGGGAGAACCAGTTGATGTGGTATATTTGGACTTTCAGAAGGCATTCGACAAGGTCCCACACAAGAGATTAATGTGCAAAGTTAAAGCACATGGGATTGGGGGTAGTGTGCTGACGTGGATTGAGAACTGGTTGTCAGACAGGAAGCAAAGAGTAGGAGTAAATGGGTACTTTTCAGAATGGCAGGCGGTGACTAGTGGGGTACCGCAAGGTTCTGTGCTGGGGCCCCAGCTGTTTACACTGTACATTAATGATTTAGACGAGGAGATTAAATGTAGTATTTCCAAATTTGCGGATGACACTAAGTTGGGTGGCAGTGTGAGCTGCGAGGAGGATGCTATGAGGCTGCAGAGTGACTTGGATAGGTTAGGTGAGTGGGCAAATGCATGGCAGATGAAGTATAATGTGGATAAATGTGAAGTTATCCACTTTGGTGGTAAAAACAGAGAGACAGACTATTATCTGAATGGTGACAGATTAGGAAAAGGGGAGGTGCAACGAGACCTGGGTGTCATGGTACATTAGTCATTGAAGGTTGGCATGCAGGTACAGCAGGCGGTTAAGAAAACAAAGGGCATGTTGGCCTTCATAGTGAGGGGATTTGAGTACAGGGGCAGGGAGGTGTTGCTGCAGTTGTACAGGGCATTGGTGAGGCCACACCTGGAGTATTTGGTCTCCTAACCTGAGGAAGGACATTCTTGCTATTGAGGGAGTTCAGCGAAGGTTCACCAGACTGATTTCCGGGATGGCAGGACTGACATATCAAGAAAGACTGGATCAACTGGGCTTGTATTCACTGGAGTTCAGAAGAATGAGAGGGGACCTCATAGAAACGTTTAAAATTCTGATGGGTTTAGACAGGTTAGATGCAGGAAGAATGTTCCCAATGTTGGGGAAGTCCAGAACCAGGGGTCACAGTCTAAGGATAAGGGGTAAGCCATTCAGGACCGAGATAAGGAGAAACTTCTTCCCCCAGAGAGTGGTGAACCTGTGGAATTCTCTACCACAGAAAGTTGTTGAGGCCAATTCACTAAATATATTCAAAAAGGAGTTAGATGAAGTCCTTACTACTAGGGGGATCAAGGGGTATGGCGAGAAAGCAGGAATGGGGTACTGAAGTTGCATGTTCAGCCATGAACTCATTGAATGGCGGTGCAGGCTCGAAGGGCCGAATGGCCTACTCCTGCACCAATTTCTATGTTTCTATGTCTATGTTTCTATGTAATCACTAGAGAGGCAGTGAAGAGATAAAAAGCTGCAATTTATTTACTGACACTTTAACCATTTACTGGCTCTATAGCAAAGTGCACAATGGTGCTTCCTGTAAAATGAATCCAGGAAACATCTCCATTTGGTGGATAAATATGTCGTGGCAGTAGAAAATATATACTTGTTTCTGACCTCCATATAGACAGTGGTTTCTCTACAAACCTTGATGGTGACTCTGGGCTACTCTTTGGCTCTTCGCATACAGTGGAGTATTCTGGGCTCCACCCCCAAACTCTGATTACTCCCCAGCTCCCCCACACAATGCACCCTAGATTACACTCTTTACCAATCTTCGACTATTGTCTGACCAATGCACTGACCCAAGCCACTCTTTAACCTTAGTACTAACCACACATTACTCTCCAACCCCTACGTAGCTCACAGACTTCCCAATCTCTGTGCACACTCTGGACCCCAAGCAGATCCTGGACTGCTCTCCAAACCCCCACTACTCGATCGCTATCCTTTCTCTCAACATGTACGGTACTGCTCTCGCCTTGACATGGATGGGTCACGCCCCCGGAATTAGGTGGATCTGCACGTTTGCTCCTTGGAATTTCCTGATGCCTGCTTTGAACAGTGAAGGAAATTTTTTTAAGACCTGGGCACATGAAGTGTCATCAGCGGGCGATAGCACTTGGATGTCATCGCAGTTCCAGCATATCCTTCCCAGCCACCTTCTGCCGAGCAGCGTGGGACCATCGCCCGATACCACCCAGAGTGGTAGCTTGTGCACCGCTCCATCGTAGGAGACCTTTAGGGTAGCACTGCCGATCACAGGTATCAGTTCTTTCGTGTAAGTTCTTAGTTTCGTGCGAACTAGAGTTAAGACTGGCCTTGAGGCCTTGTTGCACCACAACCGTTCGAAAGTCTTTTTGCCCATGGTGGAGTGGCTTGCGCCCGTGTCCAGCTCCATCGACACTGGGAGTCCATTTAGTTCAACATTCAGCATTATCGGGGGACAATCCGTGGTGAATATGCGTACCCCATGTACCTCTGCCTCCTCAATCTGAAGCTCTGGTTCGTCGTGATCCTCCGTAGATCTGTCTTCCTCTGTAACATGGTGGTTTGCAGGTTTAACAGGCTTTGCAGCTCGCCTACACACTCGTTGGAGGTGTCCCAAAGTTCCACAGCCCTTGCAAACATACTCTTTGAATCGGCGTGAATGGAAATGATGATCACCCCCGCAGCGCCAACAAGGTGTTAATGGCCTTGCATTCATCACCTTTGATGGTGGATTCTGAGACATCTTTGGACGTGTAGCTGCGGGTATGCATGACCTGCCCTGGACATTACGATTCAAAAACAACATCACTTTGTTCACAGTACTTGTAGCAGCACTTGTCTGCTGAGAGATTTGCTTCGTATTGTCACTGGTGGCAATGAACGCCTGGGCCTTACTCAAGGTTGGGGTCTCTGCAGTCAAATGTTTGCGAAGTATGGTTTCGTGGCCAATGCCAAGGACGAAAAAGTCTCTGAGCATGTGCTCTAAATGTCCTTCAAATTCGCAATGTCCTGCAAGGTGTCTTAGCTCGGTGACATAACTCACCACTTCCTGCCCTTCAGACCTTTTTGTTGCTGTAGAACTGGTACCTCGCCATCAGAATGTTTTCCTTCGGGTTGAAATGCTCTCGGACCAGTGTGCACAAATTGTCGTTTGATTTCTCCATGGGTTTTGCTGGAGAGAGCAGATTCTTCATGAGGCCATACACTGGTGCTCCACAGATGGTGAGGAGGATCGCCCTTCATTTGGCTGTGCTCTTTTCCCCATCTAGCTCACTGGCCACGAAGTATTAGTCGAGTTGATCCACAAAAGTTTCCCAATCATCTCCCTCCGAGAATTTCTCCAGGATGCCCACTGTTCTCTGCATCTTTGGGTTCGCTATCTGTATTTTGTCGCCAGTTGTTGTGTATGGAGAAAGAGTCAGACTGAACATTGTGAGATCAAAGTAAAGTGTGACCGTAGTCTTTTATTGCAGGTCTCCAAGCTGCCTCTCCAGCCTGTGAAGCCTCCTTAAATACTTGTGCTCCCAAGGGATTATGGGATCCCTTGGGACTCCAGGGGCTGAGCCCTCTGGTGGCTGTACAGAGTAAATACAAGTTTACACATATAACAGTTAGTGGTCTCGATCATCCCCAACTTTGAAGCACTGACCACACTCGACCAGCTCCGTTGAGCGGGCCACATTGTTCACATGCCTGACACAAGACTCCCAATGCAAGCGAACACCTACATGGCAAGCGAGCCCCATGTGGGCAGAGGAAACATTTCAAGGACACCCTCAAAGCCCCCATGATAAAGTGGAACATCCCCACTGACACCTGGGAGTCCCTGGCCAAAGATCGCCCTAAGTGGAGGAAGAGCATCCGGGAGGGCGCTGAGATCCTCGAGTCTCGTCGCCGAGAGCATGCAGAAAACAAGCGTAGACAGCGGAAAGAGCGTTAGTCAAACCAGACTCCCCACCCACCCTTTCCTTCAACCACTGTCTGTCCCACAAGTGACAGAGACTGTAATTCCTGTATTGGACGTTGGCATTGGTGGGCGTGGCAAGCCTGTGCAGAGAAAACAAGCAGCCAAACAGGCGACCACATCTTCTGGGCTCCCTCCGGTCGCACGCAGGCTCGCTTGTTTGGCTGCTTGTTTTCTCTGCACAAAGAAACATTGCAGCCTTTACCCACTTTGCTCATGCCCCTCCATTCCCCTACCCCCCCCCCCCCACCTCACACACAAACACACATCGCCACACAACCATTTTGGCCTTGGACTAGATGGGGCGAATAAATTTGTGCCCACTTTAGCTGCCGCCACAAAATCGTTCCACCGTTTGCTGCATTGGTCCCCATCCCACTCCACGTTGCCCATTGCACTGACCTCTGGCCTATGTCCATCCAAAGACGTTGGTATTGGGCTGGTGGAGGCTTGCCACGCCCATCCCAAGTGAGTTCACTGTACCTGCGCTCCACCTCTGTCACTAGCTCCTCCAACTCCTGCTCATTGAACCATGGTGCTCTGGACCTGGCTTTGTCAGTCTTCATTGATGATTTCTGCCACTCATCCTCGATGATGAGAGGAATGGCTGCTGAACAGTCTGGGTATAAATCTGTCACACTGCCCCCTCTGCAACTCAGACTGGCCCCTCTCCAATGCCACCTCTGCTCTCTCACCTCCAACTTTCTGCTCTCTATCCTCTCTCTCTACTCTAGTTCTTCTCTCTTTATTTCACAGCCTTTAGTTGCCTCCATTTTGCTAAACATTCATATTTAAATATTTGGCATCAGCCTTGAGAGAATGGTAGGATTCTTGCCTCTCAGTCAGAAGGTTGTCGGTACAAGCCCCAAATCCAGAGATGTGAACACAAAGGGGATCATTTTCACTTTGGTCGCAGGTGGCAATCTGGGCTTTGTGGATCTGCTTCTTGTTGTACGCCCCACCCAATGTTCCTTTCCATTGAAGTCGGCCATCCATTATACACCCACCCAATGTTCCTTTCCGTTGAAGTCAGCCATCATCATCGTCATAGATAGTCCCTCGAAATCGAAGATTTGCTTCCACTCTAAAAATGGATGGAGTAAAAAATGAGCAGCCTCTCTGCATCTGCCAGTTTTCTGTCACCACCGAAAGTGAAAGTTACCTTCATAACCTCGGCTGAAACTCCAGTGCAGTGCTGAGGAAGAGCTGCACTGTCGCAGGTGCTGTTGTTCAGATGAGACGCTAAACTGAGGCTCCGCCTGCCCTCTCAGGTGAACGTAAAGGATCCCACGGCACTCTTCAAAGACGAGCAGGGGAGTTGTCCCCAGTTTCCTGGCCAACATTTATCTGGTCATTTATCTCACTGCTGTGTGCAAATTGGCTCATGTGTCCCTACTTTAGAACACTTCTACACTTCAAGAAGTACTCCATTAACTGTGCATTGCTTTGGGGTGTCCTGATATCATGAATGGCTCTATATAAATGCAAATTCTCACTAAAGAGTAAGGATTCATATCTTTGAGAGGCCAGCCAGGAGTGCACTGGAATAGTCGAGTCTGGAGGTAACAAAGGCATGGATGAGGGTTTCAGTAGTGGATGAGCTGAGGCAAGAAGGAGGTGGGCAATGTTATGGAGGTGGAAATAGGTGGTCTTAGTTATGTTGCAGATATGTGGTCAATATAATATTAACAGATATAATTATATAACATATAATTAACATTATGCAGAACTGCCGCAGATAGAAATGGTGCTGTGGATTTGCCTCACTTATATAAGCCTGGGAAAGGGAGGGGAAATGGATTCTGTTATGTCTTTGGATGCTCTGATAATGACTCCATGCGGCAATGTGTATTGCACTTGAGCTGTAGTGACCTTAGTCCATTTAATATAACTCCCGAGTGAAGATCACACATGGTGGCCTGCCTTTCATACTAGGCCTGGCACACCTGTACAGGTAACCTACAAGTCTCCCACTGCAGTGCCCTCTGGTGGCACACCTTAGTGACCATACAGCTGGTGTACAAGTTTCCCATAGTAGTGCCCTCTGGTGGCACATCATATGTAATAGTACAAGCAGTAAACATGTTTGGATACATGACAGATTCTAAAGCACCATCAATGCAAAAATATAGGATTGGAGCAGGCCATTCAGCCCCTCAAGATTGTTCCACCATTCAATTGGAGAGGCGGGAGTCGAGAGAGGCAGCGGCCTATAAAAGGCTCAGCAGTCCGGGGAGCGTCGAGAGAGGCGGGAGTCGAGAGAGGCAGCGGCTTATAAAAGGCTCAGCAGTCCGGGGAGCGTCAAGAAAGGCGGGAGTCGAGAGAGGCAGCGGCTTATAAAAGGCTCAGCAGTCCGGGGAGCGTCGAGAGAGGCGGGAGTCGAGAGAGGCAGTGGCCTATAAAAGGCTCAGCAGTCCGGGGAGCGTCGAGAGAGGCGGGAGTCGAGAGAGGCAGCGGCCTATAAAAGGCTCAGCAGTCCGGGGAGCGTCGAGAGAGACGGGAGTCGAGAGAGGCAGCGGCCTATAAAAGGCTCAGCAGTCCGGGGAGCGTCGAGAGAGGCGGGAGTCGAGAGAGGCAGCGGCCTATAAAAGGCTCAGCAGTCCGGGGAGCGTCGAGAGAGGCGGGAGTCGAGAGAGGCAGCGGCCTATAAAAGGCTCAGCAATCCGGGGAGCGTCGAGAGAGGCGGGAGTCGAGAGAGGCAGCGGCCTATAAAAGGCTCAGCAGTCCGGGGAGCGTCGAGAGAGGCGGGAGTTGAGAGAGGCGTACCGGTGCAGCTCCAGCTGGGAGAGAAGGCAAAAAAGGCAAAAAAGAAGTAGAAAGAAATCAAAAGGTGACGTCACAGCCAACGTGGTAAGTGATTGGCTGCTGATTGGTGAGTAGTTTTTCTTTTTCTTTATTAGTCAGTAACTTTTAACATTGTTGTCGGCAATTTAAGTGTATCTAAGGGTTAAGTCATGGCAGGACAGCTCGGTCACGTGATATGCTCCTCCTGTACCATGTGGGAACACGGGGACAACACCAGTGTCCCTGACGACTACATGTGCGGGAAGTGTGTCCACCTCCGGCTACTGACGGTCCGCGTTGCGGAGTTGGAGCTGAAAGTGGATTCACTCTGGAGCATCCACGATGCTGAGAATGACGTGAGTATCACGTGTAGCGAGTTGGTCTTACTGCAGGAGAAGGGTCCACAGCCAGCGAGGGAATGGAAGACCAGCAGGAAGAGTAGTGCAAGGAAGGTAGTGCAGGGGTCCCCTGTGGTCATCCCACTGCAAAACAGATACACTGCTTTGAGTGCTGTTGAGGGGGATGACTCATCAGGAGTGGGCAGCAGCAGCCAAGTTCATGGCACCATGGCTGGCTCTGTTGCACAGGAGGGCAGGAAAAAGAGTGGGCGAGCGATAGTGATAGGGGATTCAATTGTAAGGGGAATAGCTAGGCGTTTCTGCGGCCGCAACCGAGACTCCAGGATGGTATGTTGCCTCCCTGGTGCAAGGGTCAAGGATGTCTCGGAGCGGGTGGAGGACATTCTAAAAAGGGAGGGAGAACAGCCAGTTGTCGTGGTGCACGTTGGTACCAATGACATAGGCAAAAAAAGGGATGAGTTCCTACGAAATGAATTTAAGGAGCTAGGAGCTAAATTAAAAAGTAGGACCTCAAAAGTAGTAATCTCGGGATTGCTACCAGTGCCACGTGCTAGTCAGAGTAGGAATCGCAGGATAGCTCAGATGAATACGTGGCTTGAGCAATGGTGCAGCAGGGAGGGATTCAAATTCCTGGGGCATTGGAACCGGTTCTGGGGGAGGTGGGACCAGTACAATCCGGACGGTCTGCATCTGGGCAGAATCGGAACCAATGTCCTCGGGGGAGTGTTTGCTAGTGCTGTTGGGGAGGAGTTAAACTAATATGGCAGGGGGATGGGAACCAATGCAGGGAGATAGAGGGAAACAAAAAGGAGGCAAAAACAAAAGACAGAAAGGAGATGAGGAAAAGTGGAGGGCAGAGAAACCCAAGGCAAAGAACAAAAAGGGCCATTGTACAGCAAAATTCTAAAAGGACAGAGGGTGTTAAAAAAACAAGCCTAAAGGCTTTGTGTCTTAATGCAAGGAGTATCCGCAATAAGGTGGATGAATTAACTGTGCAAATAGATGTTAACAAATATGATGTGATTGGGATTACGGAGACGTGGCTCCAGGATGAGCAGGGCTGGGAACTCAACATCCAGGGGTATTCAACATTCAGGAAGGATAGAATAAAAGGAAAAGGAGGTGGGGTAGCATTGCTGGTTAAGGAGGAGATTAAGGCAATAGTTAGGAAGGACATTAGCTTGGATGATGTGGAATCTATATGGGTAGAGCTGCAGAACACCAAAGGGCAAAAAACGTTAGTGGAAGTTGTGTACAGACCTCCAAACAGTAGTAGTGATGTTGGGGAGGGCATCAAACAGGAAATTAGGGGTGCGTGCAATAAAGGTGCAGCAGTTATAATGGGTGACTTTAATATGCACATAGATTGGGCTAACCAAACTGGAAGCAATACGGTGGAGGAGGATTTTCTGGAGTGCATAAGGGATGGTTTTTTAGACCAATATGTCGAGGAACCAACTAGGGGGGAGGCCATCTTAGACTGGGTGTTATGTAATGAGAAAGGATTAATTAGCAATCTCGTTGTGCGAGGCCCCTTGGGGAAGAGTGACCATAATATGGTGGAATTCTGCATTAGGATGGAGAATGAAACAGTTAATTCAGAGACCATGGTCCAGAACTTAAAGAAGGCTAACTTTGAAGGTATGAGGCGTGAATTGGCTGAGATGGATTGGCGAATGATACTTAAGGGGTTGACTGTGGATGGGCAATGGCAGACATTTAGAGACCGCATGGATGAACTACAACAATTGTACATTCCTGTCTGGCATAGAAATAAAAAAGGGAAGGTGGCTCAACCGTGGCTATCAAGGGAAATCAGGGATAGTATTAAAGCCAAGGAAGTGGCATACAAATTGGCCAGAAATAGCAGCGAACCTGGGGACTGGGAGAAATTTAGAACTCAGCAGAGGAGGACAAAGGGTTTGATTAGGGCAGGGAAAATGGAGTATGAGAAGAAGCTTGCAGGGAACATTAAGACGGATTGCAAAAGTTTCTATAGATATGTAAAGAGAAAAAGGTTAGTAAAGACAAATGTAGGTCCCCTGCAGTCAGAATCCGGGGAAGTCATAACGGGAAACAAAGAAATGGCGGACCAATTAAACAAGTACTTTGGTTCGGTATTCACGAAGGAGGACACGAACAACCTTCCGGTTATAAAAGGGGTCGGGGGGTCTAGTAAGGAGGAGGAACTGAGGGAAATCCTTATTAGCCGGGAAATTGTGTTGGGGAAATTGATGGGATTGAAGGCCGATAAATCCCCAGGGCCTGATGGACTGCATCCCAGAGTACTTAAGGAGGTGGCCTTGGAAATAGTGGATGCGTTGACAGTCATTTTCCAACATTCCATTGACTCTGGATCAGTTCCTATGGAGTGGAGGGTAGCCAATGTAACCCCACTTTTTAAAAAAGGAGGGAGAGAGAAAACAGGGAATTATAGACCGGTCAGCCTGACATCGGTAGTGGGTAAAATGACGGAATCAATTATTAAGGATGTCATAGCAGTGCATTTGGAAAGAGGTGACATGATAGGTCCAAGTCAGCATGGATTTGTGAAAGGGAAATCATGCTTGACAAATCTTCTGGAATTTTTTGAGGATGTTTCCAGTAGAGTGGATAAGGGAGAACCAGTTGATGTGGTATATTTGGACTTTCAGAAGGCGTTCGACAAGGTCCCACACAAGAGATTGATGTGCAAAGTTAGAGCACATGGGATTGGGGGTAGTGTACTGACATGGATTGAGAACTGGTTGTCAGACAGGAAGCAAAGAGTAGGAGTAAATGGGTACTTTTCAGAATGGCAGGCAGTGACTAGTGGGGTACCGCAAGGTTCTGTGCTGGGGCCCCAGCTGTTTACACTGTACATTAATGATTTAGATGAGGGGATTAAATGTAGTATCTCCAAATTTGCGGATGACACTAAGTTGGGTGGCAGTGTGAGCTGCGAGGAGGATGCTGTGAGGCTGCAGAGCGACTTGGATAGGTTAGGTGAGTGGGCAAATGCATGGCAGATGAAGTATAATGTGGATAAATGTGAGGTTATCCACTTTGGTGGTAAAAACAGAGAGACAGACTATTATCTGAATGGTGACAGATTAGGAAAAGGGGAGGTGCAAAGAGACCTGGGTGTCATGGTACATCAGTCATTGAAGGATGGCATGCAGGTGCAGCAGGCGGTTAAGAAAGCAAATGGCATGTTGGCCTTCATAGCAAGGGGATTTGAGTACAGGGGCAGGGAGGTGTTGCTACAGTTGTACAGGGCATTGGTGAGGCCACACCTGGAGTATTGTGTACAGTTTTGGTCTCCTAACCTGAGGAAGGACATTCTTGCTATTGAGGGAGTGCAGCGAAGGTTCACCAGACTGATTCCCGGGATGGCGGGACTGACCTATCAAGAAAGACTGGATCAACTGTGCTTGTATTCACTGGAGTTCAGAAGAATGAGAGGGGACCTCATAGAAACATATAAAATTCTGACGGGGTTAGACAGGTTAGATGCAGGAAGAATGTTCCCAATGTTGGGGAAGTCCAGAACCAGGGGTCACAGTCTAAGGATAAGGGGTAAGCCATTTAGGACCGAGATGCGGAGGAACTTCTTCACCCAGAGAGTGGTGAACCTGTGGAATTCTCTACCACAGAAAGTTGTTGAGGCCAATTCACTAAATATATTCAAAAAGGAGTTTGATGAGGTCCTTACTGCTAGGGGGATCAAGGGGTATGGCGAGAAAGCAGGAATGGGGTACTGAAGTTGAATGTTCAGCCATGAACTCATTGAATGGCGGTGCAGGCTAGAAGGGCCGAATGGCCTACTCCTGCACCTATTTTCTATGTTTCTATGTTTCTATGGCTGATCTGTACATCAACTCCATTTACTCCATGTCCCTTGTTCAACTAAAATCTATTGACCACTGACTTGAAAATTTCAATTGACCCAGCAACTACAAACTTTCAGAGAAAGTGTTTCAGAATATTCACTACCCTTTGCATGAAAAAGTCCTTCATAATTTCACTTTTAAACAGCCTGGCTCTAATTATAAGATTATGCCCTCTTGTTCTGGATTTCCCCACCAGAAGGTTTGTCTAGCAGAATTGTTTGAAAGTAGCAATTTCTTGCATTTCTGGATGTTTCGGACAATGCCCAATGTAAGACCATCTTTTTTTGGCTGAAATATATTTAGGCATCATTAATGCCAAGTCTGATTCTGCAAAGTGGATGAATTGCTGTTACTGAGTCATGAGTAAAGTTAGCACTTTCCTTCAACTTCATTTTACTTTTACTTCCTGTCCTGATTCAGTCTTCCCTCAATATCTATACACATACACTTTTAGCATGAGTCACTGGCTAGTAACCTGGAGTGAGGGCTCTGGTTGAATTAACCGCATTCTCAGTCTGGCTTTGCTGAGGCCAATTGCAGCAAGCCAAGTATCTCATGAGCTGAGACCAGCTAGCTCAGCCCAGGTTAGCATTGTGGGGAGGAGGAGGAGGAGAGGAGGGGAAGGGGGAGGAGGAGGAGGAGAGGAGGGGAGGTGGGAGGAGGAGAGGAGGAGGAGGGAAGGAGGTGAGGAGGAGGAGGTGGGAGAAGGGGAGGAGATGGGGAGGAGGAGAAGACATGGGGAGGAGGGGAGGAGGTAGAGAGGAGATGGACAGAGGAGAAGACATGGGGAGGATGAGAGGAGGTGGGAGGAGGAGGAGATAAGCGCCTGGTGTAGTGAAGGGGTGTAAATGAAGAGGGAGAGAAGAGGAGAGGAAGACATAGAAGAGGGAACAGGAGGAAGAAGGGGGACCAGATGAAGAGAGAAAATAAAATCATGAATAGCCACCAAAAAGCATTTTTTAAAGCCTCTCCTTTGATGTTCAGCTTACGATAGCTGTGGATCATTATTTGGCACAGGAATCATGCCGTCTTCATCCTGGCATTTTTCTCGTGTGGGTTTCCAGGTTCCAGGAATACAGGGAGCTCAGTGTGGCCTCAGGTCGCTCCCAGCAGTAAATAAATACAAGCTCCGAATTGTAATAAATAACCAGAAACAAAGTCCCCTCAGTTACTAACTTTTGTAATAAAAAGTAAAAATAAATCATCGCTGGTAGCCATCTGGCAGCCACAGTGTGGGAAAGTTAATATGAAACGCAACTTAACAAGATGACTATTGAATATTCTCCGTCACATGCCCAGCATTTGTTACTCAATCTGTTTGTGTTGGATTCCCAGATCAAGGCCCGTACACCTGGTGCTGCAGTCCTTGTTCGGCTTTGCTGCCTGTGCAGCCCCAGAGGGTCAAATTCTAATCCACCCCCATCCTCCAGCAGCCTGTCCTTCCCTGTGTTAGCGATCTGCTCCAGTTCTATGTCCCTTTTCTACCCTTTTCAAATCGCCAGCCTCCGCCCCCTCCGCCTTGTCCCTCCCTGTGTTAATGATCTCCTCCAGTTCTATGTCCTGATTCTAAGCTCTTCAAATCACCACCCCACCCCGCCGCAGCCTTGTCTCTCCCTGTGTTAGTGATCTCCTCCAGTTCTATGTCCTGATTCTACCCTCTGCAAATCCCCTGCCCCCTCAGCCTTGTCCCTCCTCGTGTTAGCGATTTTCTCCAGCCCTATGTCCTGACTCTACCCCCTTCTTATTGACCATTAACTCAGTTGTCTCTGTTTCAGTCACCATGGTCTCTGCTCGGAGGAACGCCCATCAAACCCCCTCAATGACCCTCCCCTTTGGCTGTGAGATTTGCCCCTCCTAATCCCTCTGTCAGCCTCCTGCTCCGTACCCACTGCCCTGTAAAGCACTCTGAGAAGTGCCTGCATCCGGGGATTGCAATAGAATCTGTTGTCGTCTCCCCTTCAGTTATTACAACTTTCTGTGAAATTTTACAACACTGTCCGTTAATTGAGAAAACAGACTCCAAAATCAAGGGATTATGAGGCAGTGAGCACACTGCACTGCAGCAATACAGTATCGTTGTGATAATTCATAGTCACTTGAATTATCCAATTATTTAAATTAAGCAACATAAATAGCACAGAATACTGGGAATTTAGGACTAAAAATAATACTTGAATCATCTGATAGTTTGGATTAAGAGTAACGTTGCTTGCAATCCCCACCTTCATTAGAGCAACAGATGGGTCAGTCAGCAGGCCTGGTTTGTGGTTCCAACAAATACATCAATATGAATAAAGTGAGCTTTCTTTCATTATTAAGGTTCAGGTTTCGAAGCCATGTTTACCATTTCAATCCAGCTCTGGGACTCCTCTGCTGCAAGGCAATACACTGACCGCGGACTCGGAAAGCTAATTCCACATCTTACTGGAAGTTTGACACAACCTGTGCCAGGGTTAAACCTTTCATTACAGAGTTAGCAGAGCAGCTGAAGCACGGTATCTGCAAGCAGCCTCATTAAAAGGAAGCCACGCATTGGGTGAGCAGCAGTAAGAATCAACTGGATGTGCCTGAGTACAGGTTTAAAAGTGGAGGCTATCAAAGTGGTGCTGCTTGATTTCGCTCTTCTGACCTGTTAAAAGAGGTAGTAGCTTGGGACATAGGAGCAAGCTCCACTCCTGGTCAGTCAGTCTCCTTCTGCTGCCCCTCCCCCAGCTAATTAGAAGCGAGGGTGGATGGCCGGATGTGCTCCAGGGACTACAATAAGACAGTGTACCCTTCCCAAAGTTGGTCAGTCTCCCTGTCCATTCCAGTGAATTAGACACACCTACTGCAAGTACATGTTGGAGTCTAAACTGGGGATCATGTCAGAATAACTATTTCTCATGCTGGTATTCCAAACACTTGCAATAAAACAGCTTTGTTGTCTCTGGAAATTCCCCAAATGAACTTATTTTGTTTGGGGAGGCGAGGATGAAGCAAGAGGAGAGGAAGGGGGAGGGGGAGAGGAAGGAAGGGAGGGGAGGTAGGGAGAAGGGAAGGGGAGCAGAGGAAGCAAAGGGAGGGGGAGAGGAAGGAAGGGAGGGGAGGGGGAGAGGAGGGAGGGGAGGGGAGGGGGAGAGGAAGGAAGGGAGGGGAGGGGGAGAGGAAGGAAGGGAGGGGAAGGGGAGAGGAAGGAGGGGAGGGGGAGAGGAAGGAAGGGAGGGGACGGGGAGAGGAAGGAAGGGAGGGGAGGGGGAGAGGAAGGAAGGGAGGGGGAGAGGAAGGAAGGGAGGGGGAGAGGAAGGAAGGGAGGGGAAGGGGAGAGGAAGGAAGGGAGGGGAGGAAGGAAGGGAGGGGGGGAGAGGAGGGGAAGGGAGAAGGGGTGGAGGAGGGAGAAGAGTGAGGGATGGAGAAGGGTGAGGGAGGGAGAACAATAATGAGAGGGGAGGAGAGGGGGTGAGGGAGAGGAGGAGGTGAGGGTGAGGGAGAGAGAGGAGGGGGTGAGGGAAAGGGGAGGGGGAGGAGAAGAGGAGAGGCAGTGAGGGAGAGGAGAAAGTAGGGGTGGAAGAGGGAGAGGAGGGTGGAGAGGGGACGGAGAGCAGAGGAGAGGGGAGAGAGAGGAGAGGAGAGGGGACGGAGAGGGGAGGGGGAGGAGAGGGGAGGGAGAGGAGAGGAAGGGGATGGAGAGGAGAGGAGAGGGGAGGGGAGGGAGAGGGGAGGGGAGGGGAGAGGAGGAGAAGGGAGGTGGGGGACAGTGGAGAAGGGGAGGGGAGGGAGAGAGGGGTAGGAGAGGGGAGAGGGGAGGGAGAGGAAAAGGAAGGGAGGGTGATGGAGAGGCGAGGGAGGGAGATGGAGAGGGGAGAGGAGAGATGGAGGAGAGAGGGAATAGGAGGTGATGGAGAAGGGTGGGAGGAGAGGGTAGGGAGGGGGAAGAGAGGAGATGGCAGGGGGAGAGAAAGATGGAGGCGAGGTGACAGTGGAGAGAGGGGAGGGGAGGGGAGGGGCCGTGGGATGAAGTGGAGGGATGAGAGGAGTGGGGTGGAGAGGGGAGGGAAGGGAGGGGATTGGAAAGTAGGGAGGGGTGTTGGGAGAGGAATGGAAGGGAGCGGGGGAGTGAGGGGAGCAGGGGTGGAGAGAGGTCGGGGAGGGAAGTTGAGGAAGGTGAGGGAGGAGGATGAGGGGAGAGAGGGGGATGAGGGGAGGGAGGGGGAGTAGTAGAGGGGAGAGGCTAGGAGTGTGGAGTAAGGGAAGGCAAGGGGAGGGAGGAAGAGGAGGAGGGGATGGGGAAGGGAGGGGGAGGGGAGGTAAGAGCAAATGAAGCGCGATGGTAAATGGACAAGACGCGTAGTGCACAAACAACACACACTGGGCTAACAATCTGATTGCGTAGTGCCCTTTGTTTGGACACCACAGTTGTTTTTTTGGGTCAAAAATGGCATCCAAGTTACACGCGCACAATTCTGGTGTGTGCCATACCGGACACCAACTTGGTGAAGGCATTGGCATCAGTGCTGGGTGTGTGTAGAGTAGGTGGACCGTGACATCAATCAGCGTGCAACTCTGATTTGACACCACTGCTGACATTCCATCCTCAGCGGTGGAAGTAATGCACTGTGTTAACCGTGTTCAGCAGCTGCAAGGACCTCCCTTCCAGCGATATGTAAAGGGATCATCACCTACTTACAGGTTAGTTTCTGATTAACTTCTACTGGCTCTGTGTAAGTTTGTGGAAGTGTTTGGAGCTTTCCAGAGTTGTTTAACGTTCGTGAGGTGACGGAGTGGTGCTGCAAGTGGAGAGGGGCTTGCTTTTGACTTTAAGGGTTCTGGTCAGACCACCTGCTCCCAGTCACAGAGGCTGTCGTTGTCATCCCCCTCGGCCTGCAGCATGACAGGCAGATGGAGCAGAGGCAGCAAAGAAGACCACAAGCTGTTTGTAAAGGGAGGGAGGAGGAGGGGGAGAAGGGTCTCAGCAAGGGGACTAACCCACCTCGGGCCTGCCGAGAGCAATTCCCTTACCTCAGCCTGTATCAGGAGCAGTGTGTGAGGCAGCTGCATTTTGTGAAGGAGGTGCTCACAGAACTCTGCCACCGTGTGCATGCAGACCTGCAGCCTCACTCCCGGGCAAGGACAGCACTGCCGGTGGCTGTCAAGATGACCGTGACCCTGAATTTCTTCACATCTGGATCCTTCCCGGCTGGAGCAGGCGACATCAGGAACATCTCCCAGTTTGTCGCCCACTGCTGCATAAGAGAGGTGACAGAAGCTCTTTATGCCAGGAGTGAGGACTTGATTGTCTTCTCGCTGACCAGAGAGAAGCAGGCGAGTGTCCACGTGGCTCTGCGGGAATAGCAGGCTCCCCAGGGAGCAGGGCGCCATTGACTGCACATGTGGCTCTGTGGGCACTGCATCTAAATGCTGAGATGTACCACAACCACAAAAGTTACTGTTGTAAACAGCTGTCTCGCTCTTTTCGCTGCGTTGCTTTTAACGTCAAATTATCCGCACACACTCAATTGTAGTAAAGGCAGGATCGGGTCTTTTATTTAAACATTCATACTAAACAAACCAAGTATGAAAGTTACTGAGAACACTTCACAAAGCTTCGATTTCCATGGCTGCTTGAGACACACACTTTCCGAATGTCCAGTGTCTTTTATTTTATTTCAAAATATACTTTATTCATATAAAAATTTGCACAATACATTCGAAAGCAGTTCAGCATATTTGGATGCGGTCAGCAATTCCATGCATTACATTTGGATGCTGACCGCAGTTCCGTTCAATACATTTCTTTACTTTACATTTCAAGGTACAATTCATACAATCCAGGATACATTGTGGTACATTCATCAAGTTATATTACATGTGTCACTATATGGTACACGGAATGGGTGAGGGTACAGTTACATTTCTTTCCAACATGCATTACGCAACAGAACTTGCATTATACATGGCACTACATAGGTGTTTGCAGATCATGGTGCTCGATGTATACAAAAGGTTTACCATTGCAGCCCAAGGGGAGTTTTATACTGGTACCAGCCCCTGGGTTTACCTGGCGGAAGGGCCTTAAACTGTGGCTCTTCCCTACCGTGCTTTGCGGCGACTGCACCAATTTTTAGTGCGTCCCTCAGCACGTACTCCTAGATCTTGGATTGCGCCAGTCTGCAACACGCAGACGTGGACATCTCCTTGCTCTGGAAGACCAGCAAGTTTCGGCAAGACCAAAGTGCGTCTTTCACCGAGTTGATGGCCCTCCAGCAGCAGGTGATATCTGTCTCGGTGTGTGTCCCTGGGAACAGCCCGTAGAGCACAGAGTCCTGTGTTACGGAGCTGCTCGGGATGAACCTCGACAGCAACCACTGCATCTCTTTCCAGACCTGCCTTGCAAAGGGGCAATCCTGAAGGAGGTGGGTGACAGTCTCATCCGCCCCACAGCCGACTCGGGGGCACCGTGCCGTGTTGCTGAGACGTCGGCTATGCATGAACGCTCTGACGGGTAAGGCCCTCCTCACCGCCAACCAAGCTATGTCTTGGTGCTTGTGTGAAAGCTCTGGTGATGAGACGTTCTGCCAAACGAGTTCGACAGTCTGCTCGGGGAATCACCTGACAGGGTCCACCCTCTCCTTCTTTCGTAGGGCGTCCAGGACCTTACGTGCTGTCCACTGTTTTATAGCTTTGTGGTCAAATGGGTTTTTTGTGAAAAACTTTTCCACGAAGGACAGGTGGACAGGCATGGTCCAGCTGGTGGGGGCGTTTCGCGGCAGCGTGGCCAGGCCCATCCTTCGCAACGCCGGGGACAAGTAGGACCTCAGCACGTAAGTGACACTTGGTGTTTGCGTACCGGGGGTCTGTGCACAGCTTGATGCAGCCGCACACAAAGGTGGCCATCAGGATGAGGGCCACGTTCGGAACATCCTTTCCTCCACTGTCCAGAGATTTGTACATTGTGTCTATGCGGACACGGTCCATTTTGGACCTCCAGACAAAGTGGAAGACGGCCCGTGTGACTGCTGCGGCGCAGGAGCGTGAGATGGGCCAGACCTGCGCCACGTACAGCAACACCGAGAGCACCTCACTCCTGATGACCAGGTTCTTTCCTGCCATGGAAAGGAAGTGCAGCTTCCACCATCCCAGTTTTTGTTTCACTTTGGCGATACGCTCTTCCCAGTTTTTGGCGCACGCCCCGTCCGCTCCAAACCATATTCCCAACACCTTCAGGTAATCTGGCTTAACGGTGAAGGGAATAAAGGATCAGTCGGCCCAGTTGCCAAAGAACATGGCCTCGCTTTTGCTGCGATTGACCTTCGCTCCCGAGGCCAGTTCAAACTGGTCGCAGATTGTGAGCGGACCGACTGCGGATCCGAGCAAAAGATGGCGACGTCGTCCATGTACAGGGAGGTCTTGACCTGAGCGCCTCCACTGCCTGGGATCGTCAACCCTCTAATGCCCGCATCCTTCCTGATGGACCCGGCAAAGGGTTCAATACAACACACAAACAAGACAGACGAGAGAGGACAGCCTTGCCTGACGTCAGTCGATCTGACCTTGAGCGTGTGGGACACAAACAGGAAGTCTATTCTCGAATGGACGGACCCATCTGGTCTCGACCAGGTGTATCTGCGCGGTGCTCCGTCTGCAGGGTTGCTGAAGACGTCGCACAGCTTGGCGTTTTTTACCACGTCCATCAGAAGTCTGGACGTGATGTCCAGCTTGCTGTCGGCTCTGCTGGATCGTCCAGCCGGATCGATGCTGCAGTTGAAGTGACCGCCCAGAATGACCGGCCTGGACGTTGCCAGCAGCAATGGGAGCTGCTGGAAGAGGGCCAGCCGCTCGCTTCTGAGAGGCGAGGCATACACGTTAATTAGCCTTAGAGGGGAATTTTTGGACATTACATCTGCTACGAGGAGGTGGCCGCCCACCACCTCCTTAACTTCGGTGATGGTGAAGTGGCATCCCCGCAGCAGAATGCCCAGGCCTAAGGACCGGCTGTCGTTGCCTCCTAATCACACAGATGGTCCATGGGCCCACCATCGTAACCACTGCCGATAACTGCTGAAGTGCAGCAGACCACACTCCTGCAGGAACAGCAGGTCTGCTTTGACCCTGGTGAGGTACCCCAAGGTGGAAACACATCGTGTAGTGGATTTTACGCTACGCACGTTAATAGATGCAATTTTTAAATCCATATTTAAGTTACAGAATACAGTTCAAAACAATTTACATTTCAAATAAACTGTCCTTTACATTGGAGACCTGCCCAGTGGCCAGTTCCTGCATGCATAGATTAACACTATAAAAGTCAACTTCACCAGGGCTGGCGTACTGGTCATCCTCTGCCGTGGGAGCGTTTCGACCAGGGGATTGCTGCAGATTTGTTAGTGTCTCTACAGTCCAAGTGTCTCAATAGTCCATAAGAGTCTGTGTGCCAAAAGCCAGTTCCATCTTTTATATCTAAAAAGCCTTTGATCTCTTATTCTTTGCATTTAGACAATCATGACTAACTGCTTTCAGAATCATTTAACATACAGACTATTATTCCCATCGTAACAAGGTACTCAAATGCTTAACATTGCTTGTTTAACCTACAGATGTCATTAAATAGTAACAAAGGTACAATCAAATACTTAACATACAGACATCATCAAATCGATTAGTCATGAATTTCCATTATTCCCACCGTAACAAGGTACTCAAATATTTAACATCCATTCATGACCAGTCACTCACCTCAATGGCACCACATTGTCTAACAGTCTCTTTTCGATCCAAATTTCCAATCTTCTTGTTTTTTAATCCAAACTTCAGACCGCATGCTGAAGCAAAGAGTTCAGAAATGCGCGACTGTGCTCCCACAGTTACTACTCACTGAATGTGCAGTTGATGTGTGACTACGCCACGTTGGTGAATGCCTGCCCGGTATCCTGGCAGCAGTCATGATGCTTTCACTCTGTGCCAGTCCGCTGTTACCTCAGTCTTTGAGCCACCAAGAAAACCAGAGGGTGGCTTCTATGCAACAAGAACTACCCACTGACCTTCGTGCCTGTCTTCAGCATGTCTTTGCCTGCCTATTGCTTAGAATTATTAATAGCTTGCGGGCAGATTTAGAGCAACTTTTATAACTTGGGTATTCTGAAATGTAGTGAACAGTGAGGATAGTAACAGACGAGGAGGACAGAAGCAGACTGGGGAACTGGGCAGGCACATGGCACATACAATTTAATGCAGAAACGTGTGAAGTGTTGCATTTTGGTAGGAAGAATGAGGAGAGGCAATAAACTTAATGGTACAGTTTTAAAGGGGATGCATGAACAGAGAGACCTGGGGGTATACCTACACACATCTTTTAAAAGTGGCAGGACAATTTGAGAAGACTGTTTAAAAAAAAATCGTGCAGAATCCTTGGCTTTATTAATAAAGTACAAAGGCAAGAAAGTTATGCTAAACTTTTATAAATCACTGATTATGCCCCAGCTGGAGTGTAGTTTCCAATTCTGGGCACCGCACTTTAGGAAGGATGGCAAGGCCTTGGAGAAAGGTGAAGAGAAGATTTACTGGAATGGGAGCAGGGATGAGAGACTCCAGTTGCATAAGAGACTAGAGCAGCTGGGATTGTTCTCCTCTGAGCAGAGAACAGTTAATAGAGGTGTTCCAAATCATGAAGGATTTTAATAGAGTAAGTATGGAGAAACTTTCCAGTGGCAGAAGGGGTCGGTAACCAGAGGATGCAGACTTAAGATAATTGTCAAAGAAACAGATGGGCGATGAGGAGAAATTTTTTCATGCAGCGAGTTGTTATGATCTGGGATGAAGTGCCTGAAAGGGTGGTGGAAGCAGATTCAGTATAATAACTTTCAAAGGGGAAACATTTACAGGGGAGTGCGACTAATTGGATAGCTCTTTCAAAGAGCCGGCACAGGCACGATGGGCTGAATGGCCTCCGTCTGTGCTGCATCATTCCATGAATCTATAACTTTTGTTAACATCACAGAATCATGTCTTGTAAGAGGATTTTTGTGCCCACAAGTCAGTGTTAAAAGCCAGAGACAGCAGAGAGATAAAATGACCCACTGTTGCTTTCAGGTGATACATGCTCACCATGGGACTCCACGGTCAAATACAGACACTTTCCGAACGTGCTTTAACATGGAGTGCCCAGCTTGGAGCACGGGCACATGTGAGGGCACCAAAAATGTTCTCCAGCACACAGTCACCTCCAACCTTATTCAACGCAGGATTCTCACAGTTTCTGGGAATGTCTGCACAGTGCTTGTGTATAAATGCAAGTTGGTCTTTGTAATGGGAAGAGAGCGTGGGATACATTTTGTGGGGACGAACTGTCTGTACTTGTACCGTCCCTGACAGGAATAGAAAGATCCAACACAACACTCTACTATTTTAGTGAAAACTATAAATCAAGTGCCCCCCCTTAAAAGGGACACTATAACCGACAAATTAAATCAATTAAACTTTTTACCCTATTGGATCAATTTAAAATTTGGTTGCCGGGAGTGATGATGCACTCCAGTCCCTCCGGTGCCCACCTCTCGCGAAAGGCCGTGAGCGTACTGGTGGACACCGCATGCTCCATCTCCAGGGACACCCTGGCTCGGATATACCCACGGAAGAGAGGCAGGCAGTCGGGCTGAACGACCCCCTCGCACAACACTCTCTAACCCTCTGCAAATTATTCACGTACGAGAAGCTGTATCCCAAACCTCTCACTGAAATAGAAAGGGTCTCTCTATACTGTAGCTAGTGTTCAGAGTGAAGTATTTGCAGCATCATCTGTAATACCTCATTTATAGTGGCCCGGCATTAATTGGGATTCGCTCGCCCAGGAGAGGCCTGTGCCACACATCTTTAGACGCATCCACATAGCACCTGTCCCATTACATACGATTTAAGAGATTTGAATGCCAGTCAAAGAGCCACATTCCCCAATGTATAAGGATTAAGAAATGTCCAAGGGACCTCCAGAGCACTTCTGAAACCCACTTTCATTCTGAGTAGGAGTTATACTGCACGTCGTGTCAAACCCAGCGTGTGCAAGGCTACAGCTTCTGGGGTGACTCGCACTGCTTCTCTCCAGAGTGATGCCAGGCCCCGACTGCAGAGGATGAGTTTTAACTCTTGGGTGACGGAGAGGGTGAGAGAAGATGCCAGTGGGACGCCCCAGAGCTGCAGTGGGAGACCCAGTCCAATTTTAACAGCCGGGCCTCACTGATGTCACACGGGCCAGCTGCCTGCCTGAAACCGGCAGCTCGCTGGATTCAGGTCTACGCAGATTGGGTGGCCCGGAGACCACCAGGTCAGCAGTCGGGCATGTGGTGGGGGGTGGGGAGCGGGGTGGGTGGGTACGGGAGGAGAGTCCCTGGCAGCAGCGGCCAGAACTTTCTTAGTGGGGTCCGGAGGAGCATCTACACTTCGAGGCCCCACGATGGTAAGTTTGGACCTCCTCTGCTGGCTGTCTGACAGGTTTTACTGAGAGGAGGTGGCGGAGGGGAGGGGCTCACTCAGTCGGCAGTTAAAATAGTGTCGGGGGCATTTCTGAATGATAGGACCCCAGATTTGCATATATTAATGAGGCTCCTGCCTGTGTCCACTGCCCAAGACAACAGCGGCGTTAAAATAGCCACCAGGCAAAGAAAGAGCGATAAGTGTTGGATCTTAACTCTCGTTCCGCCTGGTTGCCACCATGTGGAGCCAGTTGAAATTCCCCCTCAGATTTGTGCAGGAACTGGACACATGCCTACAAGGCATCAAATCACTTGGCCAGGACTCTGAAGTTGTGTGTAAATAAACCATAAAACAAGGATTTTTTAAATCTTTGGCTGCACATTTGTACGAGGTAGCTCTGGCTGGTTGGGCAGAGGCTAAGAAGATTGTGAGACCCCCCCGTCCCCCATCATCCCCTCCCCTTAAGTACAATAAATAAAAGGCATCTGCTGTGGTGCAAACAAGTCCCAGCAGTGCATTTTAAATCAGGAGAACTCCTCAAGGTCCAGAAGCAACAGACGAAAGGCTTCATAAATGAAACCATCTGATGGGGGAGATTTGTATCTGGCCAATCACCGTGTGGTGCAGTGCTCGGGTGGACTGGGGTTGAGTTACAGGGAGGGAGGGAGTTTGTGCTGCACAATGCCTCTCAGGGGCTGGCTGTGAAATCATTCTTTTGCTCAGTGTGTGCCGGGCGGTGCTGGAAACTTTCGCAGGTTGCGAGCCTGCTTTGAAAATGTTCCAAGGCAGCACGGTGTTTGCACACAAAGCGGTGAGGTGTGCCAATCGGAGCCAGGAGGGAACAAAAGCAGGAATCGTGACAGCCTAAAATATCTGCTTGACCGATCGGTTGATAGGCACTGAGTGGTGCCGCTGGGCTGCATCAAGGCAGGCTCCAAGTTACCGGCCAGGAACAGCTCGTTGGTAAGTTTCTTTCCCCCCAGTTATTACCCCGTCCGAGGAAATCCCCATTCTGTTCTCGGGTTCCTGAAGCGGAGGGTTTTTGTGCGTCTTCCCGGGCATTTCGTTAGTGCTGTGCTGGGTTTGGAGTGAGTGGACCGCTCTTTTGACCCACATGCTCTCGGGTTACTGATTTACACCCACAACCTGACACTGATGTCAACACAGCAAGGACCCAGCTGTAACCTTTGCAGCGAGAACTGGCTCCAAGTTCCCTCCCACCCCGCGAGGTCCCTCCACTTTTTGCACAAATTGCAAACAATAGATTGCAAAAACATTGTTGCTTTCTCCCATCAGAGTTCACAGCTCTGGATTTTCTTCCCAGTGGGAAATAAAGCGATGGTAAATCTGTCTGACGGTGCATTTTTATATATAACGGTACTGAGCTACAACTCTGTGCTCACACACACTCTTACCGGTTGGACACAGTTATGTATATGCTGTAAATGCATCATTATCATCATCATAGGCAGTCCCTCGGAATGGAGGAAGACTTGCTTTCTCTCTTAAAATGAATCCTCAGATGGCTGAACAGTCCAATACGAGAGCCACAGTCCCTGTCACAGGCGGGACAGATAGTCGTTGAGGGAAAGGGTGGGTGGGACAGGTTTGCTACAAATACACAGCAGGTTTGTATGCATCTGAAAGGAGGAAAGGGGATTCCAATCCTTCCTCAGACCCTTATTGATCTGCTGTGTATTTTCAGCTTTGTCTGTTTTCCAGTCAGATTTCTAGCATTTGTAGACACTTTTTAACCTGAACAGCTCATTTTCTCTCTTTATTTAAATTGGTGTTTACACTCTGTTAGTCTTATCGCACACAATAACCTGCTTTGCAGGTTGCACAGTTCATTGACAGTCCGGTACAACTGTACAGATCTGTGCATTTGAAGTGGAATGTTATAAAATGTAATGTCATTTGATCATGTTACAGCACTAGTTTCTTTCAGATGAGATGTTAAACCGGGGCCCCGTCTACCCTCTCGGGACATAAAAGATCCCGGTGCACTATTTCGAAGAAGAGCGTGGGAGATTCTTCCCAGTGCCCTGGCCAATATTTATCCCTCAGTCAATATCACTAAAATAGATTACCTGGTCATTATATCACATTACTGTTTGTGGGACCTTGCTGTGCGTGGATTGGCTGCCATGTTTCCAACATTACTGCAGTGACTACACTCCACAAGTACTTTGTTGGCTGTAAAGCGCTTTGGGACGCCCTGAGGTCGGGAAAGGCGCTATATAAATGCTAGTTCTTTAATTTTTTTATCTATATCTCTGGCTCCACTTTATAATTGAGGCTGGTAGCAAGTATTAGGTGGAAGGAGAGATAATGGGCTGGGTTTTTGTTTACACTGCCAGAGTGATAACTTGGAGCAACGGATCACTCGCCCCCTTTATAGTAGCCACCTGATTTTCATTCCATTGACTCAATTTTAACCCCCAGCCTAACGGAAACCAGGCCATGACAAAACCAATGGAATGAAAATGGGACAGATTCTATAAAGGAAGGCTGATCGACTCAGTTGGTTTACTGCCCAGTTAGCGTAGAAGGAAATCTATCCAATGTTTGTCCAAGAGGTTTCATCCCATTTATTTAGATGTCTTACCCTCATTTTTAAATCAAAATGACCACAATTTTTTTCCAGAATAGGTCCAGCCAACTTTGCCTGCCCCTTTAAAATGAGAGTCCCACAATTAAATTTGCTTCACACAGAGCTTGCAAATCAAAACGTCCCTGTTTTCTTTGCCCCATTTGATTAGGGTATATAATGTGCTCCTATTCCTGACATCCATTTTCTGTTCCAGTCTAATTGTAAAGCTAGAAATCATCAGTGAAGAGCATCATTTGTGGGTTGACCGTCGAAACAGCATGTTACTGATATCAACCCCTGCATGAAAACTGAGGAGGGAGATCTCATTCTTTTTAGCCCAAAAAACAGAGACAGATAGTTTTTCTCAATAACGAATGACCCGCGAACAGAATCATGGGAAGTTGCAGAATGTGCGATTTCTGAGAATGAAATTTCATCAGCAGCTTTATTCATTGCAGAAAATATTAGGTATTCTCCATTTTGTTTAAAGAGGAATTTCGCCCTGTAGATATCTTTAAAAACGAGTGCCTCAAGGAATGCAATGTTTGGAAGATACAAATCTAAACCTATGGACAAAGTATGTGATTTTAAAACTAAAGCAAAGTTTGTTTCCTGGTTTCGGTTAAGCAAATTTATTTAAATTCATATCACAATAATCTATAAACAAATGGTTTTATTTCTGAATTATATCTTGTACACAGGTTGCTACTTCAATGATTTTTGAATATGTGAAAGTGCTGATAGAAAGTGTCTATTCTAAGTTTCTTTAAATACTTAAAACCCACTGACAATATGCACTTTAAATGCTTTACATGTACTGCTCTGTGTGATCAATAAGTTATATGCACAAATTATCACCTAAAATGGTTTGGAACAGTGGGAACTGTTCAAGAATGGATTTAATGAAACACTTTAGTTTTTTTTGTTAGTAGCAGGGCATCAAGAAAATAAACGAATGTAGGAAGTTTTGTGTGCCCCGTGTCTCTATGATTCTCCCTTGAGTCGACCCGTGCTTTAAACTCCCTGGTTTGCGTTGTTTCCCTTTGGATGACAGGAGCTTTTGCCAATAGTTCCTGCCTAGCCCGTCGATTAGCAGGTAATCCCACAGAGAGAGAGAGAGACCAAGGTCAGATAGGTCTTCTCCTATGCCCGATGCGCAGCGTCCCCAGCGGGATTATGTGTAACCCGGCCGTGAGCGGATGCCACCCGGTTGGTCTTCCGAATTATACCGCGAACCACAACCCTCAAGTTCGGACACAAGGAGTTACTATGGATGGATTATAATTGACTCAGACAAAATGAAACGGTTCAGGTTGGTCAAAGATCGATTCCTTTTATTACACTCACAAAACGACAACCCCTAATCCTCTCACTTACGGCTTAAAGAGTAGGTGACTGTGGACATTAGCTTAAAACCCACCCTGTCGGTTACGCCGAACCAACCACCTTCCCAGAATCTAAGCCTAGATAATGGAAACCCTTCTAACTAAACCCCTCTCCCAGTTTGGTCAGACCCCACACTTGGAAGCCTCCTCACGCTCACACACTCGTTAGCCTGCGTCTTGGACACTTGCAGTTCCTCAGCAGCCAAACACGCTGGCGGTCTTGGGGATTCCCAGAGATGTATGCTGGATATAATTGCCAGCCCTTGTCGTTGATTCACATGATCCCAGGTCCGTTTGACTCTGAAGACAAAACCGTGCCTAACAGAGGCATGCGATGAGGCCTAGGGAGTTACGTTCAGGCGGTGTGGCGAGGCACTCACTTCGGGCATTCCTGGACAGTTGACGGACGCGGAGCCACGTGGTAGGTCGGGGCCATAAAAAGAGCGGCGAGAGGCGGCCATGGGCAGCGTGGAGGCCTCGATCTGTGGGGGAACATCAGCGGCAGGTCGGGGCCATAAAAGGAGCGGCGAGTGGCGGCCATGGGCAGCATGGAGGCATGCCACTATAAAGTACAGCGTGAGCTGGTGCAAGAGGGCGACGGCTCTGAAGAGTGACGTCATCAAGATCCTGGTCGGTGATTGGACTATGGGCAGGTACAGCAGGAGTGGCGAGAGACTGTAGAGGGACGTGATCGGGGCCCTGGGGAGGCGTGAGTTTGGGGCCAGGGGCCCAGGGGCAACACAGGCCAGCCCACACTGTGATATGTGTGCGCACTAGGCCCGTGCAGCAGAGCAGGTCTCCAGTCATCTTGGGTAATCCTTGCCAGTGGACCAAGACCTAGCTCTGTCAAGCCCGTGTGGTGGCTGGTGTGCAACGGCTATCCCACGTTAAAAAACTTCACGCACAGGCATCTTCCACCCTTCAGGATGTAGTTTGGGTCCTTCATTGAAACACCTGTGAACTCGTCCTTTTTTTGGCATGGAAGCAAGTCATCCTCGTTTCGAAGGACTGCACATCATGATGGTGAGGCATGCGGAGAACCCCGTTGCAGATGGTAGAGGAAAAGTAAGCCACTGAATCCCCCAAAGTTCAGCATCTTTATACCCCGTATAATACACAAAACTGGCTGGGTGATTCCTGGTTACCATGGTTGCAGAGATGCTAGTTGGTCTTCCTGGTGACACCTCTGTCCTGGATTGGTCATTTCAATGAACACAATAATAGGCCATTTCTGTAAATGAGCAGTTCTCGAAGTGCTAACTGTTGAGTTCTTGACTGCTCCTTCATTGAAATAGTCCAGAGGTGTTACATTTGGCCTGAAAACCTCATTGTCCATCCAGACATACTGGCTCCATGGACAAAAGGTGTTTTTCCACAAATCACACAAAGTTCGAAATGAAAAGGCCCCTCCCTGCCTTTCATGACATCAGCATTGAGACTGGTGCCATGGCAACCCAAAAGAGAGGCTGCTCCTGCTACTTCACAGAAACCAAAAATCAGTCCTTTTAAAGTCCAAACACC
This sequence comes from Pristiophorus japonicus, assembly GCF_044704955.1. Classification (NCBI taxonomy): domain Eukaryota; kingdom Metazoa; phylum Chordata; class Chondrichthyes; family Pristiophoridae; genus Pristiophorus; species Pristiophorus japonicus. The sequence continues at coordinate 112,337,294 of NC_091982.1, read as the reverse complement.
ATTTTGAAATGCAGCCCATGTGCATCTCCATTTTAAAAGGGTACTGATCCATTTTAAATGTCCAAAAATGGCTCATACACACCGGCCAAATCCTACACTAACCATGTCAGCAGTAAGGGATGAACAGTTGCAAGCATACTTTACAGTATTCGCAAGTTGTTTGTGAAGTAGTTTACCATTAGCCAGTGATTGACAAATTAGGCCTGAGAAAACTTGGATGCAGGTTCCATGGTTATGCTGGACTTGTGTCGGATCAATAAATGGCCCTTCTCATCATTACTTTGCATTAGTGTAGGAGGTTTCTAATGCTAGCTGTAGGCCAAATAAAAATTGCAGGGTGTCTTGCAAGCATCTAGAAGGATCGGCAATGGGAACAGCTGCCAAGACTTCTTTCTGGATTTTAATGATTTGCTGTAAATCTGATCATGGATAGGATTTCACTCCCTCCATATTTTTCCACCCAGCTGATTACTTGGATGTGCAAGGATTTTTGATTGGAAAAAGAGGAATAATCGGTGGAAATATAAGATGATCAGGAGAAGACTGTGGGACACAACACAGGAGAGGGATCTGGGGGTGTTGCTACATAAGTTATTGAAACTATCAGTCCAGTGTGCAACTGCAGTAAGGAAGATCTTCGGGTGCATAGCCAGAGAGATGGAACGTAGGACCCAAGAGATATTAAGGATGTTGTATAGGGCACTGGTTTAGCCTCATCTGGGGTAAAGTGTACAGCTCTGGTCATTGTACTGCAGTTGCTTTGAAGAAGGTACGGCTGAGGTCAACTAACATGATGCTGGGGTTAGGCACTCCGCTGTGAGGAGAGACCTCATTGAAGGTTTTGAGATTCTAACTGAACCCAAGGTTTTGAGATTCCAACTGTAGCCATGGACATAAGATTACAAAAGGAAGGTGAACAGACAGCTCTATTTAGCTAATGGATGCTGAATGTACGGAACAGATTTCCCAGGGAGATTGTAGAGACGGATTGTATCAGCAAATTTAAGAGGGTGATGGACCATTTTTTGAGGAGAACATAGAGATAGAAGCAGCCAGATGGAACTTTGTGGTCTTTCTGCGACTGCATATTCTTATGTTGTTGATTGTAGAGGGATGTGATCGGGGTCCAGGAGAGGTGTGAGTTCGGGGCCAGAAAAGGCGAGGGCCCAGGGGCAGCACGGGCCAGCCCACACTGCGATTATGTGTGCGCACTAGGTCCATGCAGCAGAGCAGGTCTCAAGTCGTCCTGGTTAACCCTTGCCACTGGACCAAGACCTAGCTCTGTCAAGCCCGTGTGGTGGCTGGTGTGCAATGGCCACCCCACGTTAAAAAAATCCACGCACAGGCATCTTCCACCCTTCAGGATGTAGTTCAGGACTTGGAATATTAGGTTCTTCATTGAAACACCTGTGAACTCATCCCTTTTTGGTGTGGAAGCAAGTCATCCTCATTTTGAGGGACTGCATATGATGATGATGGTTCCTATGTTCCTATTTGTGGAGCAAAGTTATACCTTTGCCACACAGGGCATGCATGTGTGCCTGATGGACAATTCTATTTCAGACAGTAATTAGTCAGAAACTGGTCTGCATGCCCATAACGAGTGCAATATAACAGCTTCCCAGCACTGGTATTATGATAGTCCCTAAAAGTAGATTGTCATCTATTGCCAATTGTATCTCTGCCAGGAACCTGCTCCATTGCTATTGAATGATGATGAATGCTACTGACTGCAAACTGATGCTTGTATTCACTTTTCTGCTTTTTATTGCTCTCCATCGCAAGCTGTTTCTGAGCACAGTTCCATTTAGCTGTGAGGAAACCTAAGTACAGGAGTAGGCCATTCAGCCCCTTGAGCCTACTCCGCCATTCTGTTAGATCATGGCTGATCTGTATCTTAACTTCATCTACTCACTTTGGTTCCGTAACTCTTAATAGCCTTTCCTAACAAAAATCTATTCATCTCAGTTTTGAAATTTTAAGCTGACCCTCAGCCTGAACAGCTTTTTGGGGGAGAGCGGGATTTCCATTACCCTTTGTGTGAAGCAATTGCTTCCTAACACCACGCCTAAATGGCCTAGCTCTAATTCTTGTTCTGGACTCTCCAACAAAGGAAATAATTTATCTATCTACACTATCAAATCCTTTATACTTCAGTACTTCAGAACTACCCCTTAATCTTCTGTACAAAAGGGAATGCAAGCCTAGGCTATGCAATCTGTCTTCATAATTTAAGCCATTTAGCCCCGGTAACATTCTGGTGAATCTACGCTCCACCCCCGGCAAGTCCAATTTATCCGTCCTGATGTGCGGTGCCTAGAACTGAACACAGTACGCCAGATAGAAACGAGGGCCCCAAGTTTCCACACGCTACAAAACGGGCGCCCCTCCGAGCTGGACGCCCATTTTTCGCGTTGAAAAAAATTCTGGAGCGCCCTGCAGCTCCATGGCAGCTTGGCGTGGCGCCCAGGGGGGGCGGAGCCTACCACTCGCGCCGATTTTGTAAGTGGGAGGGGGCGGGTACCATTTAAATTCGTTTTTTTTCCTGCCGGCAACCCTGCTCGTGCGCGTTGGAGCATTCGCGCACGCGCAGTGTGAAGGAAACATTGGCACTCGGCCATTTTTGTCGTTCTTTGTAGCTGTTTAATTTTTGAAAATTTTTTAATAAAAGCACATTGCCCTTCCATGATCAGCACTGAGGCTTCTTGCAGCAGTGAGAAGGCTGCAGGAAGCCTCAGAAAGTTGAGGCAGCCGTTTCCCGACGGCCTCCCCGCCCTGCCATCGGGAATGGCTGCTCAACTTGTGAGGCTTCCTGCAGCCTTCTCACTGTCTCCTTCCCCCCCCGCCCGCCATCTGGAACAGCTTCCTCCCCCCCCCCGCTGCGATCGGTCGGTCGGTCGGGCCCGCACTCCCTCCCTCCCCCCCCCCCCCCCGCCCGCCATCGGGAGCGGCTGCCTCCTCCCCCCCTGCCGTCGGGAACGGCTGCCTCAACTTGTGAGGCTTCCTGCAGCATTCTCCCTGGCTGAAGCACTTTCACACAGGTAGGAAGATGGTTTATTTAATCTTTTCTTTGCTTATAAATTTTTATTCAGGTTGGATTTATTTGTATAATATTTGTATAAGTATAAATAAGGATTTATTGTAGAATTTAATGACTTCCCTTCCCCCCCCTCCCCCCCCTCCCCCCTCCACCTCGTTCGGGACGTCTAATTTGTAACGTGCGCCTGATTTTTTAATGTGTAGACAAGGTTTTTTCAGTTCTACAAAAATCTTCACTTGCTCCATTCTAAGTTAGTTTGGAGTACGTTTTCACTGTGGAAACTTTGAAATCAGGCGTCAGTGGCCGGACACGCCCCCTTTTGAAGAAAAAATTCTGTTCCAAAGTGAAACTGTTCTAACTGACTAGAACTGCAGAAAAAAAAATGTGGAGAATTGCGATTTCTAAGATAGTCCGTTCTCCACCAGTTGCTCCTAAAAATCAGGCGCAAATCATGTGGAAACTTGGGGCCGTTGAAACTAGGTGCAGGAGTAGGCCATTCGGTCCTTCGAGCCTGCACCACCATTCAATATGATCATGGCTGATCATTTTTGCAACTTTAGTACCCCATTTCTACATTCTCTCCATACCCTTTGACCCCTTGAGCCGTAAGGGCCACATCTAACTCCCTTTTGAATATATCTAACGATCTGGCCTCAACAACTTTCTGTGGTAGAGAATTCCACAGGTTCACAATTCTCTGAGTGAAGACGTTTCTCCTCATCTCGGTCCTAAATGACTTACCCCTTGCCCTTAGACTGTGATCCCTGGTTCTGGACTTCCCTAATATCGGGAACATTCTTCCTGCATCTAACTTGTCTAATCCCGTCAGAATTTTATATGTTTCTATGAGATCCCCTCTCATTCTTCTAAATTCCAGTGAATATAAGCCTAGTCGATCCAGTCTTTCTTCATATGTCAGTCCTGCCATCCCAGGAATCAGTCTGGTGAACCTTCGCTGTACTCCCTCAATAGCAAGAATGTTCTTCCTCAGATTAGGAGACCAAAACTGAACACAATACTCCAGATGTGGTCTCACCAAGGCCCTGTACAACTGCAGTAAGACCTCCCTGCTCCTATACTCAAATCCTCTTGCTATGAAGGCCAACATGCCATTTGCCATCTTCACCGCCTGCTGTACCTGCATGCCAACTTTAAATGACTGATGAACCATGACACCCAGGTCTCGTTGCACCTCCCCTTTTCCTAATCTGTCACCATTTAGATAATATTCTGCCTTCCTGTTTTTGCCACCAAAATGGAAACCTCACATTTATCTTCATTATACTGCATCTGCCATGCATTTGCCCACTCACCTAACCTGTCCAAGTCACTCTGCAGCATCTTAGTATCCTCCTCACAGCTCACACTGCCACTGAGCTTAGTGTCATCTGCAAACTTGGAGATATTATATTCAATTCCTTCGTCTAAATCATTAATGTATATTGTAAATAGCTGGGGTCCCAGCACTGAACTTTGCGGTGCCCCACTAGTCACTGCCTGCCATTCTGAAAAGGACCCGTTTATTCCTACTCTTTGCTTTCTGTCTGCCAACCAGTTCTCTATCCACGTTAATACATTACCCCCAATACCATGTGCTTTAATTTTACACACTAATCTCTTGTGTGAGACCTTGTCAAAAGCCTTTTGAAAGTCGAAATACACCACATCCACTGATTCTCCCTTGTCCACTCTACTAGTTACATCCTCAAAAAATTCTAGAAGATTTGTCAAGCATGATTTCCCTTTCATAAATCCATGCTGACTTGGACCGATCCTGTCACTGCTTTCCAAATGCGCTGCTATTACATCTTTAATAATTGATTCCAACATTTTCCCCACTACTGATGTCAGGCTAACCGGTCTATAATTACCCGTTTTCTCTTTCCCTCCGTTTTTAAAAAGTGGGGTTACATTAGCTACCCTCCAATCAACTGACCAACAGTCTATAGAATGTTGGAAAATGACCACCAGTGCATCCACTATTTCTAGGGCCACTTCCTTACGTACTCTGGGATGCAGATTATCAGGCCCTGGGGATTTATCGGCCTTCAGTCCCATCAATTTTCCTAACACAATTTCCTCACTAATAAGGATTTCCTTCAGTTCCTCCTTCTCGCTAGACTCTCGGTCCCCTAGTATTTCCGGAAGATTATTTGTGTCTTCCTTAGTGAAGACAGAACCAACATATTTGTTCAATTGGTCTGCCATTTCTTTGTTCCCCATTATAAATTCACCTGATTCTGACTGCAAGGGACCTTCATTTGTCTTCACTAATCTTTTTCTCTTCACATATCTATAGAAGCCTTTGCAGTCAGTTTTTATGTTCCCTGCAAACTTACTCTCATACTCTATTCTCCCCCTCCTAATTAAACCCTTTGTCCTCCTCTGCTGAATTCTAAATTTCTCCCAGTCCTCAAGTTTGCTGCTTTTTCTCACCAATTTAAATGCCTCTTCCTTGGATTTAACACTATCCCTAATTTCTCTTGTTAACCACATTTGAGCCACCTTCCCCATTTTATTTTTACACCAGACAGGGATGTACAATTGTTGAAGTTCATCCATGTGATCTTTAAATGTCTGCCATTGCCTATCCACTGTCAACCCTTTAAGTATCATTCGCCAGTCTAACCAGAGCTCTGTACAGCTGTAACATAACATCCACCCTTTGTATTGCAGCACGCGAGATAAAAGCCAACATTCCATTAGCCTTTCTAATTATTTTTGTACCTGTCTGCCAGCTTATAGTAATTTCTGTACTTGGACCCCAAGATCTCTCTGTTCCTCCATTGTTCCTACCTTCTTGCCATTTAGAAGATACTCTGATTTATGTTTCTTCGGACCGAAGTGGATGACCTCACAATTTTCAATATTGACATCAGCCGCCACAATTTTGCCCACCAAGATAGAATCAGAGAATGCTTACAGCACGGAAGAAGGCCATTCGGGCCGTCGAGCCCGTGCCGACTCTCAGTTAGTCCCACTCCCCACCCCCCACCTTTCCCCATAGACGTGCAATTTGTTTTCCTTCAGATACTAATCCAACTGCCTTATGAAAGATAAGATTGAGTTTGCCTCCACCACCCTTTCAGGCAGTGCATTCCAGAACCAAACACTCGTTGGGTAAAAAAGCTTTTTCTTGCATCGCCTTTGGTTCTTTTGCCAGTCACCTTAAGACTGTGTCCTCTGTTTCTCGACCCTTCTGCCAATGGGAACAGTTTCCCTCTACTCTGTCATGATTTTGAACACCTCTACCAAATCTCCTCTCAATCTTCTCTGCTCCGAGGAGAACAACCAGCTTCTCCAGTCTTCAACATACCTGAAGTCCCTGATCCTTGCAATCATTCTCGTAAATCATTTCTGCACCTTCTCTGAGGCTTTCACATCCTTCCTAAAGTGTGGTGCCCCGAATTGATGCCAAACCAGCATTTTATACAGGTTCATCAAAATTTCCAAGCTTTTGTACTCTTATGGGGGCGAAATCGCCTTGCGTCCCGTTTGGGGCGCATAATTTGAAGTAAATGAATATTTAGCACCCGGCGAGATGGGCCACTAAATATTGCTGAATTGGGGGTCTTTGACTGAAAAAAATGTGTGGGGCGGTATCGGAGGCGTGATTCATCTCCGTGGGGCGTTAGCGGGGATTGGGAAGCAACAAAAAAAAACTGGCAGCCGCGACGCAAGGCCTGCCCCTTTAAGGGCTGCCGGGGCGCCCCAGCCTCCACAGCGCCCGACTCATGAATCTCGCGTCCCATGGGGCAATTTCTTCCGCAGGGTGCAAAGGGGTCGGCGCGGGGCGATAAACAGTCGGCGCACACGGCGATGACATCATCACAAGTGGGATATGCCTAATTCCATGAAGTTGAATACAGAATGGTCTGTAAAACATACAACAGATTAAAACACTACATTACCCATATGTATTGCAAGGAAAAATACATCTCTCCCTTGAAGAAAGTGGGGTTTGAGGTTGAAATTATATTGTGGGGTCCATCTAGAGAGCAAGATAGCAATTAATATAATTGAGATTCTTGACCTCAGCCAGTTTGAAAATAGTACTTGCTCTCTGTGTTGAAAATTTACTACATTAAACATTGAAATGTATAGTGCAGAGATCTGTACAGCAATTGCAGATAGGCAGTGCAGGTGCAGCGTCGAGAATACGGAGTTCTGGAATGTTCCGGAATCCGGACCGATCGGTGGCAGGGTTGTCCGGAATCCGTAAAATGTTCTGGAATTCGGACCCGATGACCTTGCCGACCTCGGGGCCCCGCCGCTGTCTGACCTCGGGCCTCGCCTCACCGCCGCTGGCCTCGCTCCGTTGCCGTTACCTCGGTGTGTCCTCGCCGGCCTGCCCGAAGGCCTCCTCCTCGGCGAGGGCCCGCCCGAACACCTCCTCGGCAGGGCTGGATGGCCTGAACAGCTCCACAGCTGGAGTCTCCCTCTCTTCCTCCCCCCCCCCCCCCCCCCAGCTTTCTGATGTTCCGAAATTCCTGAACCTGGGCTCGGGCGTTTCCGGATTCGTGACATCAGAAAGCAAATCCAAAGCCCGGAATCCGGAACGGCCTCGGTCCCATACTTGCAGAATTTCCTGCTCACTTAATCGTGTAGACAAAATTTGGCACAGAGATTGCATAGTGTTTCCATGGTCAGAATAAACAATGGGGCCGAAATTCAGATGCACCAGAAAGCTGGAGCACCTATGAGTTTTGGGGTGGTACTTACCACTGGAACTCCTGGTATGGTAAATAGATCAATTTTTTTCAAAGTCCTGCAGGAAATGGATCAAAATGGGGCTGGGCTTAGATTCAAAGCCAGGCTGACTGGCTGAAAATGGGTCGGTTGGGGCTTCCGCCGCTGTCAATCAGCGGTGGAGTCGTTGTGATGTCACAGCGCATGTGCATCACCATGTTCCCTCCCCTCCATTAAAGGGGGCAGAGAATCTATCATTTTTTAACTTTGGCCACTGGGCCACCAGGGAGGGTTTCGGCCAGGCACCTGCCGAACTCAGGGGCAGTATTTTGCTGGCCGATCGGCAAGTCGGCTGGCAAAAATTTTTGCATTGCGGCCGCGGCAGTGGGCCCTCCTCTTTAAGGGCGGCTGCGCGCCGGGCCGCACTCAGTGCGGAGATGGTGCACTGGCAAAAAAACCTGCTGGGGGCACCACGCGGCGGGGGATCGATGGATCGAGCTGAATATCAATATGTAAGTATTTTAGTAAGTTTTTAAAGTATTTTTATTGCTTTTTTAATTGTTTTCATTAGCGATGCAGCCACTCAGGTGGGATGGGGTCCAGGCCGAAAAGCCGCAATCTAAATTTAGGTCGGGTCGGCCTATTGACCCCAAAGTGGCGACCATTCGATTTTTAGGAATGGCCGCCGCAATCGGGCATTGACAGGTCTCTTTGAGACCCTGCATTTCAGCCCCAATGAGTTTTGAATAGCATTTCGCAGAAAGCACTGCATAGCTGACTGCAATTAACGCTGTGCTTTTTTTACACTTTCCCTTGGTATATATATTCTTGCCTGACTGACAGGTTCTGCAGAACTTTCTACATTTGAGAGACTAGGCATTTTAGGTGACTGAGGGACAGTAAGCTACCTTTCACACTAAGCACATCATTTTGTTTTTTGTTTGTGTTGGAGTTTTGGTACAAATTGACGACGGGAGTCTCACCGAGGCCTGTATTCCCTCGAGTACAGGAGGTTGAAGGGTGATCTGATCAAAGTGCTTAAAATGTTTAAAGGATCTGATGGGGGTCGATACAGAGAAACTATTTCCACAGCAAGCACTTTTTTGCACAAATAGTAGAAATTTGAAATTCTCTCTTACAAAAGGCTGTGGATGCTGGGACAATTGGAGCTTTCAAGGCTGAGATGTCTTGATTTTTGTGAGTAACGATATCAAAGACCAAAGGCGGGTAAATGGAGTTGACGTGCGGATCAGCCATGATCTAATTGAATGGCAGAGGAGGCCCAAGGGGCAGAGTGGCCTACTCTTGTTCTTAATGTTCCCAGAGGAGGAAAAAGAGATCTGAAAGTATTGGAACACAGCACTCCTTGTTATACCCGAAAGTTATTATTGAAAAGTATTTGGGGAATTTCTATAACTACTGTTTTGATGTTTTGATTCTCTTTTCTTACCGTCATTCGATATTTAAAACTAACAGGATGATAATGGTTTGTTACTGGCATAAGGATGAGCTGAAGTTTTCCAATTGTGTCTAAGTGCTCACAGCACAGAACAGAGAATTGCAAAGTTAATGAAAATACTAAAATCGTTTTTGTTTACTTGCTGTTATTATCTGCATAAGGACATTAATGTTGGGTCGTGCAGCCATGTTTTTGTTACCTCCAGACTCGTCTATTCCAAAGCTCTCCTGGCCAACTTCCCATTTTCCAACCTCCATAAACCTGAGTTTATCCAAAGCTCTCCTGTCCGTATCCTAATTCACACCAAGTCCTGTTCACCCATTACCCTTGTGCTCACTGGCCTATAGTGGCTCCCAGTACACCAATATCTCAATTTTAAAATTCTCATCCACGTGTTCAAATCCCTCCATGGCATTGCGCCGCCTCCTCTGAGACAATGTCCCCTAGTTTTAGTTTCCCCTATGAGTGGAAATATCCTCTCTGCATACACCTTGTCGGGCCCCCTCATTATCTTACATGTTTCGATAAGATCACCTCTCATTCTTCTGAACTCCAATGAGTATAGGCCCAATTTACTCAACCTATCTTCAGAAGTCAACCCCCTCATCTCCGGAATCAACCTAGTAAACCTTCTCTGAACAGCCTCCAATGCATGTATATCCTTTCTTAAATACGGAGACCAAATCTGCATGCATTACTCTAGGTGTGGCCTCACCAATATCCTGTACAGTTGCAACAGGACTTCTCTGCTTTTATACGCCACCCCCCTCTTGCAATAAAGGCCAACATTCCATTTCCCTTCCTGAAGTCAAAGGTCTTCTACCAACCTGACCCTGCCACACAGCACTGCCCCCCAGTTATCAAAATCCACGATGAGGCCTTGGACAATGTGGGCCATTTTCCACACCTCGGGAGCCTACTGTCAGCAAGGGCAGACATTGTCGACGACGTCCAACACCGCTTCCAGTGTGCCAGCGCAGCCTTCGGTCGCATGAGGAGGAGAGTGTTTGAAGACCAGGACCTCAAATCTGGCACTAAGCTTATGGTCTATTGGGCAGTAGTTATACCCGTCCTCCTATATGGCTCAGAGACGTGGACTATATACAGCAGACACCTCAAAGCGCTGGAAAAGTACCACCAAAGCTGCCTCCGCAAGATTCTGCAAATCCATTGGGAGGACAGACACACCAACATCAGTGTTCTCGCCCAGGCCAATATGCCTAGCATTGAAGCACTGACCACGCTCGACCAGCTCCGTTGGGCAGGCCACATCGTCCGCATGCCCAGCATGAGAGTCCTAAAGCAAGCGCTCTTCTTGGAGCCTCGACATGGCAAGCGAGCCCCAGGTGGGCAGAGGAAATGCTTCAAGGACACCCTCAAAGCCTCCTTAATAAAGTGCAACATCCCCACCAGCACCTGGGAATCCCTGGCCCAAGACTGCCCAAAGTGGAGGAAGAGCATCGGGGAGGTCGCTTAGCACCTCGAGTCTCATTGCTGAGAGCATGCAGAAATCAAGCGCAGGCAGTGGAAGGAGCGAGCGGCAAACCAGACTCCCCACCCACCCTTTCCTACAACCACTGTTTACCCCACCTGTGACAGAGACTGTAATTTCCAGATTGAACTCTTCAGTCAGCTGAGAACTCACTTTTAGAGTGAAGCAAGTCATGCTCGAGTACAAGGGACTGCCTATGATGATGATGATAATGCTCACCTCACATTATACAGCAGGCCAGCTATAGGTGCGAAAAATAAAGATTTAATACATAATCAATATAGCTCCAAACAACTACCAGAACAATAATCAATGCAGAAAAATAAAATATGAACATCATTTACCACCCTTGTGTATTTCCCTCTTACGTGTGCCTAACCTGCGACTTTGCCTCAGTGTCTCCCCTGTGACTGACTTATGGGTCTGGGAAGGCTGCTGTGTTCCCTGTGTGGAAGCGCAGATGCCCTTCTAGGATGCCCTCAAGCAGCTTTGGGCCTGGAAGGACCGTCTGGAGACTGGTCAACTCCCTCCTGGGAGGGTTCAGTCTTGGCTTGGCTCGGGCGAGGCCATACGTGGAGGCATTGGCGGAGTGACAGGTCTGGGGCCAGGAATGCTGCGAGCCGGAGGGAGCGCATTATACGTATCCTGGCCTGAGGAGCCTGAATAACTCACTAGAGGTGGCACATCACCACCACCACCAATCTGTGGGAGCTTAGGTCGGTGCTGTGGCACCACACCGGAAGGACCCCATGGCCCATGGTGGACCCAGCCATGAAGGCAACACTAAGGTCTCGGAGGGGCATCCAGCTGAGACTGCATGCGAGCAGCCACAGTCTGAAAGCCACCAGATATGACAGCACTTAGACGCTCCGTCGATTCTTGCAGGACCGCGGCCATCCTGTCCAAAGCAGCACCGATTCGCTTGTTCCCTCTCAGCTGTGCTGCAATGGTAGCTGCCACATCACCTTAAGGGTGAATTTCCCGTTGGATTAACACCCCTATTAAGCCTGCAAATTTCAGCTTTGCAGGGTTAATAAGACTGGAACATTTTTTGTGCTCAAAAAACTGAATTTGGATCCAATGACGGCCGCAACGATTGCGACGCTAATCGGGGAAAAAAGCGCTTACCCACCAGCTTTCTGGCGGCACTGAATTTCGGGGCCAATCTCTCCTTATTTGGCTCATGTCAATTTTTGTCTGATTACACTCCTGTGAAACGCTTTGGGGTGTTTTACTACATTAAAGGCACTATATGAATACAATTTGTTGTTGTGTACATGAATGCAGAGGAATTAAAATTTGGGAGAGAGTTAAGAGATTGCGCTGCCATTTTTGAATCAGTGCAGTGCAATTTTGGCTGTGCATTCAACATGAAAGTGATCGCGTAACTCCTGAGTCGGGTCCAGTTCAGATCGTTGGATAACCTAGGCACTTGATAAACAAACCACAAATGGTTAGGTTTTCAACTTGCATTTTGGGCGTAAAGCTTCAATGGATAAAAAAATCGGGGGGTTTCTATAAAGAGCAGCTGATCAACAACGTAAGTTTTACACCCAGTTGGCAGGTTGAAAATTTACCCCATTTATGTTTCTATTCAGAAGGTGATCACTTCATCTGCACTCTGGAAATGTTTAACATGTGTGGCCTGGGGACTATGTCTGCTCTCCTGGTCGGTGATGTACGATTCGCAGCCCATGGTTTAACAGGAGCCTTTGCTGATTACACTTATTTAATTCATTCTGACGATGTGGGTGTTGCTGGCAAGGTCTGCCTATTATTGGCCATACCTAGTTGCCCTGAGAATGCTGGTGGTGGGACCTCTTCTATTTGATATAAGTGGGGAGGCTTGCTAGGCCACTTCAGAGGGCAGTTAAGAGTCAACTACGTTGGTGTGGCTCGGGAGTAAGGACGGCAGGCTTCCCTCCCTCAAAGGACATTAGCCAACCAGCTCATGCTCTTTCGGCTGCCGGTCTCAGATTCTAGTACATCTTCACTGCGGCCCGAGAAGATTCTAATTTAACCCAATCGAGGATGCCTCACATTTTTTTAAATTACAGGACTAAAGCCTCACCAACTAGTGGTTGTTTTAATGACAAGAATGGCTATTTATATATTTCACGTATAGAATACATAGCCTGGAAATTATTGTTGGTGATAGTAGCAGGTAAATGTTTATTATTATCATTGTTCATTATTTCAGCAGAGGTTTTAAACCATTTTCAAATAGACAGGTTAACACCTGCGTTAAAATGGCAGACTTAAAGAGGTGTGTCGACTGTGATTTCTTTGGCCCATGTACACTAAATAATCAGAATAAATATAGTTTTTAAACCTGTTTTTTTTTAAAGCAGGTTTATGGAGACTGAGGTGGTATAATGTTGGACAGAGAGTGGATTTTATAGGATGGGTACAGCATCACATGACCGGGTGAATTTTCCTCTTCCCTGTGGCTGGGGATGGTTTAGTTCCCAGGTACATAGCAGGGCTCTGTTGTTGCAAGTAACCTAGCATTTCCCGAGGGCTCCCCACAGTACGGGGCCTGTGCCTGTACCATTCGGCCTAAGCCTGTAGTAAGCCCCGCTTTGCAACGGTAATATGATAGGAGGGGGCAATCCCGGCCTTCGGCCTCGCTGTCCTCATTGGCTGACCATTAAGCACCCTGGCAGAGGGGCGTCTGCAGAAACCTGGTGGTAGGGCTTGCCCCGGGGACACCCAGGGACCAGAGAGTCTGTGGGGGTCCGAGGGCAATCTGAAGATTTAAAATAAAGATATCGGTGAAGTTTTTGATGGTACTTTTTCTACTCGACATTCCTCAGGACGGTTTTCAGGCCTCAAAGCTGGCGATTAAGGGCCGAAATGTAGTTGGGCCTCTCAGAGCTGCAGCTGTACTCCTGTTTCCTGCTCTGCTTTCCTGCATAAGATTCAGCTGGGGAGTGTAGGGAGAAGGGGGCGGGGGAAGGCCTGTGCTGGGAGTGCTCCTAGGCCCAGGGTAGAAGTTCAATGGGCAACTCTCCTCTGACAGTCACAGCACACCTCGGGTATGTGCTGCCTCTTGGGAGCCCAGCAGAGGGCCAGAGGAATAGACACACACTGGTCTTTGACTGTTTTTCCATAGTAAGTTTATGCACTAATCGGCAAATATTCTAATCACATTTATTCCGTGGATATAAATATTTTCATATTCATGCCACACTATTCTATTTTCCATCATTTCATTGCGCAAAATTCCATGATATTTGCAATCAGTGGAAATACAGAACCAAGGCAGCTTGTCACCTTCCCCATAGAGACTTCAAAATGTAAATAGTTCATTAAAAGAAATGTGATGTTTCTTTCCACAACATAGAATATCACAATGGTGGCAGTGTCGGGTTTGTTTCGTAAGTAGTAACCTTAGAATTAACAGAAGCAAATACAAGCTTGTATTTATACAGTGCCTTTCAAAACCTCAGGGTGTCCCACTGTGTTTCAGAGCCAATCAAGTGCTGTTGAAGTGTAGTCGCTGTCCTATTGTAGGAAATGCAGTAGTCAATTTGCGCACAGCAAGGTCCCACAATAGCAGTGTGATAAATGACCAGATCACGGGGGTGAATGTCTGCAGGGGATCTCGGCAGGGGATCTCCCACTCGCCTGCCATCACTTCAATGGAAGCGACAAAGAAACACAGCGTAAATGCCAATTTGCTGGGGTTTCCACTGCTCTTTCACCACAGTGAGAGAACCTCGCCCACAGAAGTTCACTCCAATCTGTTTTGGTGATGTTGGTTGAGATCTCTTTTCTTTGAATAATGCCGAGGGATCTTTCACATCCACTTTGAAAGGGCAGACCGGGCCTCAGTTTAACGTCGAAGGATGGCACCTCAGACAGTGCAGGACTCACTGGAGCGTCAGCCTAGATTATGTGCTTCAGGCACTGGAGTGAAGCTTAAACCCACAACCATCTCATTCAGGGGCAAAATAGCTAACACTAAGCCACGGCTGATACTAACAAACAAATAAACGCTGTTATGAACAGCTTCTGGAGTGATGTCCTATAGATTCCTCCCTTATTAAATGTGTTGGACACTTGAAGTCCTCTGTTTTGCTTTGTTTCACACTGACATGAGACGCAAGCTGTAAAATAAACCTGATATAAAACGACTTGATGTAAATCAGTGTTCAATCGATTTTACTGCAAGTTTTATTTAAACCTTTAAATATAGAAAACTAATCCTGCACTTTCTAGAATATAAGTGTTGTGTTTCCAAGAAATCCATGCCTGAAAATACACCAGTACCACCAAAAATAGAAAGCTAAAATAATTTTTGACTCTTCCTCATCTGACTTCCATGTATTGACTGCAATGAAGTGGTATTTTCATGCAGTATCTGAAAGGAGATTGCAAAACCTGTTGGGTTTTTGCTGATTCTCATAAGGAACATTTGTGGCTGCTTCATTTTGTGGCTGCTTGCTTTAGAAACTGGTTTTCTTTTACGTCTCGTTTTCTTTAATCCTCATTATGGTACAACTCTCGACCAATTGGGAAGTGATGCAAAGGCAGCGGGATTAAAATGGGGATAGTGTAGGAAACCGTATCCAAGCAGAATTCATCTGGTAACCATGGCAACATGGAATGTTGGGTACGACATCGATTTGAAAATAAGTTAACAGGACTCGCCCTTTTCAATTACCTTTCACTAATCAGGAGCACAAATGAGGACTTTAAGTGGGGTCGGTTAATCGTGCAATTGAAATGTTCGGCAAAGAGCCTCCTTGGGAAAGGGGCGAGAAAGGGAGGGAGAGAGAGTGGAAGCAGCAATGTTCTACCTGAACACAGCCTCAGAAGCAAAGCCTTTAACAACAACTTGCATTTGTATAGCACCTTTAGTAAAATGTCCCAAGTTGCTTCACAGGAACGTTATCAAACAAAAATCTGACACCGTGCCACAAACGGAGATTCCAGGATGGGCAACCAAAATCGTGGTCAAAGAGGTAGGTTTTAAGGACCATCTTAATGGAGGAAAGCGAGGTAGAGAGATTTAGGGAGGAAATTTCAGAGCTTAGGGCCTTGGCAGCTGAAGAGCCGGACGGCAATGTTGGAGCAATTAAAAACCGGGAATACTTAAGTGGCCAGAATTGGAGGATCGCAGATAATTGAAGGGGTTTGTAAACACGGACGAGAATTTTAAAATTGAGGCGTCACTTAATTGGGACCCAGGAGCCAATGTAGGTCTGCAAGCACAGGAGTGATGGGTGAATAGGACTAGTTAGGACACGGGCAGCCGAGCTTTGGATGACCTCTAGTTTAGAACATAAGAACATAAGAGCAGGAGTAGGCCATTTGGCCTCTCGAGCCTGCTCCACCATTTAATAACATCATGACTGATCTGATCTTGGGCTGAGCTCCACTTCCCTGCCCTCTCCCGATAACCCTTTACTCCGTTATCGCTCAAAAATCTGTCTCTCTCCACTTAAATATATTCAATGACCCAGCTTCCACAGCTCTCTGGGTCAGAGAATTCCACAGTTTTTACAGCCCCTCTGAGAGAAGAAATTCCTCCTCATCTCAGTTCTAAATGGGCGACCCCTTATTCTGAAACTATGCCCTCTAGTTCTAGATTCCCTCACGAGGGGAAACATCCTCTCTGCATCTACCTTGTCGAGCCCCTTCAGTATCTTATATGTTTCAATAAGATCAGCCCTCATTCTGCGAAACTCCAATGAGTATAGGCCCAATCTGGTCAATCTTAATGAAAATTTTATGAAATGATCGGGATTTTAATCGAAACAATTTCTTCATAAGTCAACCCCTTCATCTCAGGAATCAACCTAGTGAACCTTCTCTGAACTGCCTCCAGTGCAAGTATATCCCTCCTTAAATAAGGAGACCAAAACTGTACGCAGTACTCTAGGTGTGACCTCACCAATACCCTGTACAGTTGTAGCAGGACTTCTCTGCTTTTATACTCCATCCCCTTTGCAATAAAGGCCAACATTCCATTTGCCTTCCTGATTACTTGCTGTACCTATACCTGCATACTAACTTTTTGAGTTTCATGTACAAGGACAACCAGGTACTGCTGTATTGCAGCATTTTGTAATTTCTCTCTATTTAAATAATCATTTGCTTTTTATGTTTTTTATGTGGCACCTGATCGAATGCCTTCTGGAAATCCAAATACAACACATCCACTGGTTCCCCCTTATCCACCCTGCTCATTACATCCTCAAAAGAACTCCAGCAAATTTGCCAAACATGATTTCCCTTTCATAAAACCATGCTGACTCTGCTTGACTGTATTATGCTTTTCCAAATGTCCCACTACTGCTTCCTTAATAATGGACTCCAGCATTTTACCCAGATGTTAGGCTAACTGGTCTATAGTTTCCTGCTTTCTGTCTGGCTCCTTTTTAAAATAGGGGTGATACATTTGCGGTTTTCCAATCCACTGGGACCTCTCTAGAATCCAGAGAATTTCGGTAGATTACAACCAATGCATCCGTTATCTCTGCAGCCACTTCTTTTAAGACCCTAGGATGCAGGGCATCGGGTCCAGGGACCTGTCCACCTTTAGTGCATTATTTTACCGAGTACTTTTTCTTCCGTGATAGTGATTGTTTTAAGTTCCCCCTCCCTATAGCCCCTTGATTATCCTTTGTTGGGATGTTTATAGTGTCTTGTAATGTGAAGACCGATACAAAATATTTGTTCCAAGACTCTGCCATTTCCTTGTTTCCCACAACCGCCCCCCCAGCCCACTCACTCCACGCTCCCAGTAGCAGCTGCAGGCTCCTTACCTGGGGCTGCAGCCTGCTCCAGAGTACTCCCCGCCCGACTGGAAGCCAAGCCGGTCAGCCAGGCTGACTTCCGGGCAGGGAACCTACAGGAAAAAAAGCTACACACACTGTGGAGTCAAAACTCCACAACATGCGAGGAAACTTCCGGGTTCCTGACCGAGACGCCACATCTCCCTGCCTGCGCAACCCACTCTATCAAGACCTGGGCCTAGTATAAAAGTAGGGAAGTCTTGCTACAGCTATACAAGTTATTGGTGAGGCTACACCTGGAATACTGCTTGCAGTTTTGGTTTCCATATTTACGAAAGGATATACTTGCTTTGGAGGCAGTTCAGAGAAGGTTCACTAGGTTGATTCCAGGGATGAGAGGGTTGACTTATGAGGAAAGGTTGAGTAAGTTGGGCATTGGAATTCAGAAGAATGAGAGGTGATCTTATTGAAACGTATAAGATTATGAGGGGGCTTGACAAGGTGGATGCAGAGAGGATGTTTCCACTGATATGGGAGACTAGAACTTGAGGGCATGATCTTAGAATAAGGGGTCGCCCATTTAAAACAGAGATGAGGAGAAATTTCTTCTTTCTGACGGTTGTTAATCTATGGAATTCTCTGCCTCAGAGAGCTGTGAAAGCTGGGACATTGAATAAATTTAAGACAGAAATAGATAGTTTCTTAAATGATAAGGGGATAAGGGGTTATGGGGAGCGGACAAGGAAATGGAGCTGAGTCCATGATCAGATCAGCCATGTTCTTATTAAATGGTGGAGCAGGCTACTCCTGTTCCTATTTCTTATGCTCCTATTTCTTATGTTCTAATCCGTAATAGTGACCATGAAGCTGTTGGATTGTAATAAAAGCCTAACTAGTTCACTAATGACGATTAGGGAAGGAAATCTGCCATCCTTTCCCGGTCTGGCCTGTATGTGACTCCAGACCCACACCAATGTCGGAGGTGCTGTCTTTCGGAGGAGACATTAAACCCGTCTGCCCCCTCAAGTGGATGTAAAAGATCCCATGGCACTATTTCGAAGAAGAGCAGGGGAGTTATATTTATCCCTCAATCAACATAACAAAAAAATCAGATTATCTGGTCATTATCATATTGCTGTTTGTGGGAGTTTTGTGTGCGCAAGTTGGCTGCCGCATTTCCTACATTACAACAGTAACAACACTTAAAAAAAAAAGTATTTAATTGGCTGCAAAGTGCTTTGAGATGTCCGGTGGTTGTGAAAGGTGCTATGTAAATCCAATTTTTTTTTTTCTTTCAATGTGGTTGACTTTGAAGTGACCGAGCAAACCACTCGGTTCTATCAAACCGCTACATGCAGCGGTTCACGCAGGTGGCCGGTCACCACCGTCTCAGGGCAAATAGGGATTAGCATGCTGCGTACAAATGCTAAATATTATTTCCATCTCCAGTTTTGTGCCTGACTTTCTGCACTATCATCCTGTATTATAATTAAAAAGAAGACGAACACATGCCTGGTGTATGTGCAAAGATAAGTTAGCACTGAAGGGTTAGAGTATGTTGAAATCAAGGATTTTACATTAATTGCTCTCTTCCTGACAGCTGTTTCTATTTTCAGTAGCTTACAATCCAGCTACAAGTTCCTAAGAGTGCTGCTATTAAAATTAATTAATTGAGTAATAGACTTCCCCTCGATCAGACTGTGCAATGTATGTTCCTCTGAGCTTGTAACAGCACAGCTTTCCTGACTGAAGATTTGAGAACATAAAGCAAAGTAACAAACAATGGTGCCGACTAACCAGAAGGATCCAGTTTAGGGGACTGCACAGGTCATTTCACAAAGAATAACAAGCCCCCACCCAACAACCCAGCTGCCCAATGGAAAGCATTTCCTATTGAAAAATTCACTGGTTCCCAAAGCCTTTAGATCTCGGAAGCCAGGGTCCAGTTCCCTTCCTGCAACCATCTGACCTGCACTCAATGCCTGGCTCCCTGCTTCAAAGGAGTTTGACATCATTATCATAGGCGGTTCCTCGAACAAGAATGATTGCTTCCACACCAAAAGGATTGAGTTCGCAGATGTTTCAATGAAAGACCTGATATTCCAGTCCTGAACTCCAGGGGTGGAAGATGCCTGTGCGTTGATTTGTTTAACGTGTGGTGACCATTGCACATCAGCCACCACATGGGCTTGACAGAGCTAGGTCTTGGTCCAGTGGCAAGGATTAACCAGGACGACTTGAGACCTGCTCTGCTGCACGGAACTAGAGTGCTCACATATTGCAGTGTGGGCTGGCCCGTGCTGCCCCTGGGCCCTTGGTTCTTCCTCATTTGCCGCACCTCCGCCACGATCTCTCACCGCTCCTCCGCCACAAAACATTCACCACATCTCCGTCACGATCTCTCACCGCACCTCCGCACCAAACATTCTCCGCACCGAACATTCACCGAATCTCAGTCATGATCTCGCACCGCTCCTCCGCCCCGATCAATTGCTGCATTTCTGCCTCGATCTTGCGCCGCTTCTCCGGCCCGACCAGCAGTGATGCTGGAGTACTGGATACTGGTGCAAGGTGAATTGCTGTTCACAACCACATACAGTCATCACTTATTTGTGAAGGCATTGAAAGAAACTAAAAAATATATCTTGCAGTGTTTGGAGGGAGGTGCTGGATTATTGCTAGTTCAATGTGGGCAAAGATGCTGTGTATGTCTTTATACTTTTTATCTGGTAGAGAGTTAATATTTTCTTTCTCTAAATTAAAGCTATAAATAGTTCAGTGCTCAGTTTCTCCTGTCTTTTAACACATTCAATTGCATTATCATTGCCGAATCCCCCAAGATCCTAGGCTTGCCATTAACCAGGTACTCCACTGGGCCAGTCACATCGATGCTGTGGCTACTAGAGCAGGTCAGAGGCTGGGTACTCTGCAATGAGTGGCTCACCTCCTGATGGAATACTCACCACTTGCCTGGATGAGTGCAGCTCCAACAACACTCAAGATGCATGACACCATCCAGGATAAAGCAGCCCGCTTGATCTGCAGCTCATCCACCATCTTAAACATCTACTCCCTCCACCACCGGCACACCATGGCTACATAGAAACATAGAAAATAGGTGCAGGAGCAGGCCATTCAGCCCTTCTAGCCTGCACCGCCATTCAATGAGTTCATGGCTGAACATGAAACTTCAGTACCCCCTTCCTGCTTTCTCGCCATAACCCTTGATCCCCCGAGTAGTAAGGACTTCATCTAACTCCCTTTTGAATATATTTAGTGAATTGGCCTCAACTACTTTCTGTGGTAGAGAATTCCACAGGTTCACCACTCTCTGGGTGAAGAAGTTTCTCCTCATCTCGGTCCTAAATGGCTTACCCCTTATCCTCAGACTGTGACCCCTGGTTCTGGACTTCCCCAACATTGGGAACATTCTTCCTGCATCTAACCTGTCTAAACCCGTCAGAATTTTAAACGTTTCTATGAGGTCCCCTCTCATTCTTCTGAACTCCAGTGAATACAAGCCCAGTTGATCCAGTCTTTCTTGATAGGTCAGTCCCGCCATCCCGGGAATCAGTCTGGTGAATCTTCGCTGCACTCCCTCAATAGCAAGAATGTCCTTCCTCAAGTTAGGAGACCAAAACTGTACACAATACTCCAGGTGTGGCCTCACCAAGGCCCTGTACAACTGTAGCAACACCTCCCTGCCCCTGTATTCAAATCCCCTCGATATGAAGGCCAACATGCCATTTGCTTTCTTAACCGCCTGCTGTACCTGCATGCTAACCTTCAATGACTGATGTACCATGACACCCAGGTCTCGTTGCACCTTCCCTTTTCCTAATCTGTCACCATTCAGATAATAGTCTGTCTCTCTGTTTTTACCACCAAAGTGGATAACCTACAGTGTATACTATCTACAGGATGCACTGCAGCAACTCGCCGAGGCTTATTCGACAGCACCTCCCAAACCCATGACCTCCAACACCTAGAAGAACAAGGGCAGCAGGCGCATGGGAACACCATCAACTCCACATTCTCTTTCAAATCACATACCATCCTGACTTGGACACATATCCCCATTCCATCATGACCACTGGGCCAAAATCTTAATGTCCTTAACTAACACAGACTACAGTGGTTTAAGAAGGCGGCTCACCACCACCTTCTCAAGGGCAACTAGGAATGGGCAATAAATGCTGGCCATGCTAGCGATGCCCATATCTCCAGATTGATTAAAAAAAATAACGTGTATTCAAACAAGGTTCTCAGAGAAGATTCCAGGGGTCCATGAGGCCAACGCAACACATTATTTCTGTTTTACATAAACAAAGTAAAATTTTCTGCAGCAGTCGCACTATTTTCCTTCAGTTAGCCGACACACATTCTTTGGAAGATAGGATGGGTGTGATGGTGGAGATCTGTGGGAGTGCAGCGGTTTGCATACTGCTGCTTTGAAGTTTTATTGAATTTCAACTGAACAGTTTGAGCCAAGTAGAACTGTAAAGAGATGCAGAATTTCAATGTATTTTTTATTGTATCTAATTCCCAAGTACATATATGTTCCATTGGATTTTACATGAGCTAAAATGAAAGACTTAAAAGACTTGCATTTATATAACGCCCTTCATGACCACCGGCCGTCTTAAAGCGCTTTACACCCAATGAAGTACTTTTGGAGTGTAGTCCCTGTTGTGGGAAACGCGGCAGCCAATTTGCACACAGCAAGCGCCCACAAACAGCAGTGTGATAATGATCAGATAATTTGTTTTTGTTATGTTGATTGAGGGATAAATATTGGCTAGGACACCGGGGATTACTCCTTTGCTCTTCTTCAAAATAGTGCCATGGGGTCTTTTACATCCACCTGAGCGAGCAAGTTTCACGTCTCATCCGAAAGACGGCACCTCCGACTATGCAGCACTGCACTGGAGTGTCAGCCTAGATTAATGTGCTCACTACTTTCTGATTCAAAGGTAGTGTGCTACCCACTGAGCCACAACTGACACAGGAGAATTGTATTTACTCAGTGAGTTGTAGTGATATGAAATGCATTGCTTGAAAAGGTGGAGGAAGCAAATTCAATGGTAACTTTCAAAAGGAAAACATTGCAAGACTATGTGGAAAAGAGCAGGGTGTCGGACTAATTAGATAGCTCTTTCAAAAGAGGCAGCACAGGTATGATGGGCTGAATGGTCCCCTTTTATGCTGTGGGATTCCACTTTTTTGAAAGAGCTTGATTCTTTCTCCAATTCAAACAGCAAACTTGAGCAACAGCTCAAACAAAATTACATTATACACTGACAGCTAATGTTTGATCGAGAACAAACTTTATTTAGAAAATGTCCAGGAAGTTATTTCAGAAAGCGATAGTTAATGGGGGATAGGGAAATCGGTCTTTGGCGAAAGCGACAAACTGGTGATACCCACTTGGCAGCCCGTATTACACCACGTACAGTTTATTTCCATTGACAAATAAATAATGAGGTGCAGTGTAAAACAGGCTGCAGATTGGCTGTTGCCCGTTTCACTGAAGACCAGTTTCAGCTGCGCTGCGTCCAAACAGAATCATAAACAGGATCACTCCCGTTGCATCAGCTTCAAGTGACATCATCAAAACAGAGCAAAACAGTACAAGTGATGCCCAACACAGTTCTGTTTTTAAAGTGAATCTTGGGTTCAGCAAAACCTCATCTGTACGGTCTCAGAACAGGATCACGTGACCTCCACCAGTTTGCTCGAAGCTTCCTGTGACTGGTGGCCTCTGCTGGCTGCACCGTGTGTTAACATTGAAAAACAGATCCTAATTGAGCACTTTGTGCTCGCAGTTTTAGTGTGACTGGCCCTAGTGTGCATTGGTGTTGCCCTCCTCTCGCAGGGGGCACTTGTTACTGGCTTGTGCCCGGTGCCACTCTATTGGCCCAGGCCAATTAGTCCCATTCTAGTCATTGCTCTTCACTGAGTGCCTTCAGCTGATATTTCCTGAGTATTTTTTCCCGAAGGTGCCAACTTTGACCTGTATTAAACACAGGAATCCTGTTATGTGCAGTAGGTTAACCTGGATGAAAGACTGCTTTTAAAGCAGACTTGGAGGTAAAAAGGCCTGGACTATGTTATTACTGAATGTACGTCAGACACCCTCCTTTGAGTTGCTGAAGATGTCCTTTTCTCCGGCCCATCCCGTTGACTTTGTCTCCACCAGATACAAATGCACACGCCATTTAGCTATGACTCAGTTTCCTTTCGGCTTGTTTTGTAGGAAAATCACTCGCTGTGTGTCGGCTCTGTTCAGTTGGTCACATTCTCACCTCTGAGTCAGAAGGTTGTGGTTTCAAGCCCTGCTCCAAGATGTTGGCAGCTAATCTAAGCATTGAAAGTTCTGAGTACTGCATATTTGGAGATGCTATCTTTCAGATGAGATGTTATACCAAAGCTCCAATTGCCTGTTCAAGTGGATGCAAAAAAAACCCATAGCACTATTCAATACAAGCACAGAGGGCTAGACTTTCGGCACATCATCGTCCACTTAACGCCCATATAAGAGATTCAGGCTATCGCCGATTTTTGATGAAAAATGGAAACTAGCGTCTGATTATAGCCCATTTATCGGCGAGTGCTACTTTCGGCATTCGCCCAAATGATCGCTGGCCCAAACAGACGCTGAAGAAAAGCTGCAATCACCTGACCTTAACGCAGCACTACAGACACCATTTTGTAACTTGGAGGATCTTAAATAAAAGGCTGCTTGAAGTGTTTGTGAGGAGAAGCAATCTGTGAGTGATTTTATGGCCCTTTTTGACTCTTGCCAATCATCTAATCACATTTGTATTTGTTGAGGACAAATTAATGGCATTTATAGTGATTTATGGTAATATGGCCTGTAATTTCTCAGCCAGTATTGATCACTAATCACATGTTGCACAATAGAGATGGGAGAAGGTTCATTGAAGAGCATTATGTGCCCAATCAAAAAGGTGGCAGGCTGCTCACGAGGAGGAGACGTTACACCCAATGCTTTTACAGGGATAAGCGATCATACCTGAACTTGTCCGATAACACGTGCATTAGAAGGTTGTGATTCTGAAAGGAGGTCATCAGTGCAGCTAATTAAGGTAGATTTGCAGCCTACCAGCACCATCAGGACCCCACTGCCCGTTGAGGTTAAGGATATTGCGGCACTTTCCTTCTATGTATCGTGGAAAATCTAGCCCAGAGTGTTCTCCCAGTGTCCTGGCCAACTTAACTGGAACAGCCACAAATACATTGGCAACAAGAGCAGGTCAAAGGCTGGATATTCTGCAGATGTCTCACCTTCTGACTCCCCAAAGCCTTTCCACCATCAACAAGGCACAAGTCAGGAGTGTGATGGAATACTCTCCACTTGTCTGGATGAGTGCAGCTCCAACAACAGTCAAGAAGCTCGACTCCATCCAGGAAAAAGCAGCCTGCTTGATTGGCACCCCATCCACCACCTCAAACATTCACTCCCTCCACCGCCGACGTGCTGTGGCTGCAGTGTGTACCATCTACAAGATGCACTGCAGCAACTCGCCAAGGCGTCTTTGGCAGCACCTCCCAAACGCGCGACCTCTACCACCTAGAAGAACAAGGGCAGCAGACGCACGGGAACACCACCGCCTCCACAATCCCCTCCAAGTCACACACCATCCTGACTTGGAAGCATATCGCTGTTCCTTCATCGTCGCTGGGTCAAAATCTTGGCACTACCTCCTTTATAGCACTGTGGGAGTACCTTCACCACAAGGACTGCAGTGGTTCAAGAAGGCGGCTCACCACCATCTTCTCAAGGGCAATTGGGGATGGGCAATAAATGGCTAGCGACGCCCACATCCCAAGAACGAATAAAAAAAATATACTCATCCTTCAATCAACACCACCAAAAACAGATTAATTAGTCCTTCATCTCAATTGCTGTTAGTGGGATCTTGCTGTGTGCACATTGCTGCTGGGTTTGCCATATAACAACAGAGAGTACAGTAGTTAATTGAATATGAAGTGTTTTGATGTGGATTGAGGATGTGAAAAGACTCTATATAAATATAATTTGTTCTTTCCATTCTAACGTATTAACCTGACGACTGTCGCAAATTCTGCAACAAACAAAAATGCATAAAAGTATTTGTAGACTCAATAAAAGCCAAATTGAAATAAGGAGCATGTTTCACTGAAGAATATTGCAGCATAAAAATCTCTTCCACCCATCTCTAGAAGCTGCATCATCTTTATCTTAATGTTGGTCGTTTGCAGAAGCCGATTTTAAAAACAAGCTTAACACATCAAAGTACCGCAGGCCGACAGTGTGTAGATTAACAGGTTTTCTCAGTTCCTGTTTTTTTGCATTAAGAGTTTTTTTGCATTTTTTGAGAGTAAGAGTTTCTACAGGTACATAAAAAGGGAAAGAGCGGCTAAAGTAAATGTTGGTCCCCTAGAGAATGAGACTGCGGAATTAATAATGGAGAATGGGGAAATGGTAGAGACGTTGAACAAATATTTTGTATCGGTCTTCACGGTAGAAGACACGAAAAACATCCCAATAGTGGAAAATCAAGGGTCGATAGGGAGGGAGGAACTTAATACAATCATTATCACTAATGAAGAAGTACTCGGTAAAATAATGGGACTAAAGGTGGACAAGTCCACTAGACCTGATGGCTTACATCCTAGGGTCTTAAAAGAAGTGGCTGCAGAGATAGTGGATGCATTGATTGTAATCTACCAAAATTCCCTAGATTCTGAGGCGGTCCCAGCAGATTGGAAAACTGCAAATGTAATGCCTCTATTTAAAAAAGGAGGCAGACAAAAAGCAGGAAACTATTGCCCAGTTAGCCTAACATCTGCCATTGGGAAAATGCTGGAGTCCATTATTAAGGCAGCAGTGGCCGGACATTTGGAAAAGCATAATTCAATCAAGCTGAGTCAGCATGGTTTTATGAAAGGGAAATCATGTTTGACAAATTTTCTGGAGTTCTTTGTGGATGTAATGAGCACGGTGGATAAGGGGGAACCAATGGATGTGTTGTATTTGGATTTCCAGAAGGCATTCGATAAGGTGCCGCATAAAAGGTTACTGCATAAGATAAAAGTTCACAGGGTTGAGGGTAATATATTAGCATGGATTGAGGATTGGCTTACTAACAGAAAACAGAGAGTTGGGATAAATGGTTCATTTTCCGGTTGGCAAACAGTGACTAGTGGGGTGCCGCAGGATTCGGTGCTGGGTCCTCAACTATTTACAATTTATATTAATAGAAACATAGAAACATAGAAAATAGGTGCAGGAGTAGACCATTCGGCCCTTCGAGCCTGCACCGCCATTCAATGAGTTCATGGCTGAACATGCAACTTCAGTACCCCATTCCTGCTTTCTCGCCATACCCCTTGATCCCCCTAGTAGTAAGGACTTCATCTAACTCCTTTTTGAATATATTTAGTGAATTGGCCTCAACAACTTGCTGTGGTAGAGAATTCCACAAGTTCACCAGTCTCTGGGTGAAGAAGTTTCTCCTCATCTCAGTCCTAAATGACTTACCCCTTATCCTTAGACTGTGTCCCCTGGTTCTGGACTTCCCCATCATTGGGAACATTCTTCCTGCATCTAACCTGTCTAAACCCATCAGAATTTTAAACGTTTCTATGAGGTCCCCTCTCATTCTTCTGAACTCCAGTGAATACAAGCCCAGTTGATCCAGTCTTTCTTGATAGGTCAGTCCCGCCATCCCAGGAATCAGTCTGGTGAACCTTCGCTGCACTCCCTCAATAGCAAGAATGTCCTTCCTCAGGTTAGGAGACCAAAACTGTACACAATACTCCAGGTGTGGCCTCACCAAGGCCCTGTACAACTGTAGCAACACCTCCCTGCCCCTGTATTCAAATCCCCTCGCTATGAAGGCCAACATGCCATTTGCTTTCTTAACCGCCTGCTGTACCTGCATGCCAACCTTCAATGACTGATGTACCATGAGACCAAGGTCTCGTTGCACCTCCCCTTTTCCTAATCTGTCACCATTCAGATAATAGTCTGTCTCTCTGTTTTTACCACCAAAGTGGATAACCTCACATTTATCCAAAATATACTTCATCTGCCATGCATTTGCCCACTCACCTAACCTATCCAAGTCTCTCTGCAGCCTCATAGCATCCTCCTCGCAGCTCACACTGCCACCCAACTTAGTGTCATCCGCAAATTTGGAGATACTACATTTAATCCCCTCGTCCAAATCATTAATGTACAGTGTAAACAGCTGGGGCCCCAGCACAGAACCTTGCGGTACCCCACTAGTCACTGCCTGCCATTCTGAAAAGTCCGCATTTACTCCTACTCTTTGCTTCCTGTCTGACAACCAGTTCTCAATCCATGTCAGCACACTACCCCCAATCCCATGTGCTTTAACTTTGCACCTTAATCTCTTGTGTGGGACCTTGTCGAAAGCCTTCTGAAAGTTCAAATATACCACATCAACTGGTTCTCCCTTGTCCACTCTACTGGAAACATCGTCAAAAAATTCCAGAAGATTTGTCAAGCATTATTTCCCTTTCACAAATCCATGCTGACTTGGACCTATCATGTCACCTCTTTCCAAATGCGCTGCTATGACATCCTTAATAATTGATTCCATCATTTTACCCATTACCGATGTCAGGCTGACCAGTCTATAATTCCCTGTTTTCTCTCTCCCTCCTTTTTTAAAAAGTGGGGTTACATTGGCTACCCTCCACTCCATAAGAACTGATCCAGAGTCTATGGAATGTTGGAAAATGACTGTCAATGCATCCGCTATTTCCAAGGCCACCTCCTTAAGTACTCTGGGATGCAGTCCATCAGGCCCTGGGGATTTATCGGCCTTCAATCCCATCAATTTCCCCAACACAATTTCCCGACTAATAAGGATTTCCCTCAGTTCCTCTTCCTTACTAGACCCTCTGACCCCTTTTATATCCGGAAGGTTGTTTTTGTCCTCCTTAGTGAATACCGAACCAAAGTACTTGTTCAATTGGTCCGCCATTTCTTTGTTCCCCGTATGACTTCCCCTGATTCTGACTGCAGGGGACCTGCGTTTGTCTTTACTAACTTTTTTCTCTTTACATATCTATATTTTGCAATCCGTCTTAATGTTCCCTGCAAGCTTCTTCTCGTACTCCATTTTCCCTGCCCGAATCAAACCCTTTGTCCTCCTCTGCTGAGTTCTAAATTTCTCCCAGTCCCCGGGTTCGCTGCTATTTCTGGCCAATTTGTATGCCACTTCCTTGGCTTTAATACTATCCCTGATTTCCCTTGATAGCCACGGTTGAGCCACCTTCCCTTTTTATTTTTACGCCAGACAGGGATGTACAATTGTTGTAGTTCATCCATGCGGTCTCTAAATGTCTGCCATTGCCCATCCACAGTCAACCACTTAAGTATCATTCGCCAATCTATCCTAGCCAATTCATGCCTCATACCTTCAAAGTTACCCTTCTTTAAGTTCCATGGTCTCTGAATTAACTGTTTCATTCTCCGCCCTAATACAGAATTCCACCATATTATGGTCACTCTTCCCCAAGGGGCCTCGCACAACGAGATTGCACAACGAGATTGCTAATTAATCCTCTCTCATTACACAACACCCACTCTAAGATGGCCTCCCCCCTAGTTGGTTCCTCGACATATTGGTCTAGAAAACCATCCCTTATGCACTCCAGGAAATCCTCCTCCACCGTATTGCTTCCAGTTTGGTTAGCCCAATCTATGTGCATATTAAAGTCACCCATGATAACTGCTGCACCTTTATTGCATGCACCCCTAATTTCCTGTTTGATGCCCTCCCCAACAATCACTACTACTGTTTGGAGGTCTGTACACAACTCCCACTAAAGTTTTTTGCCCTTTGGCGTTCTGCAGCTCTACCCATATAGATTCCACATCATCCAAGCTAATGTCCTTCCTAACTAACGCATTAATCTCCTTCTTAACCAGCAATGCTACCCCACCTCCTTTTCCTTTTATTCTATCCTTCCTGAATGTTGAATACCCCTGGATGTTGAGTTCCCAGCCCTGATCATCCTGGAGCCACGTCTCTGTAATCCCAATCACATCATATTTGTTAACATCTCTTTGCACAGTTAATTCATCCACCTTATTACGGATACTCCTTGCATTAAGACACAAAGCCTTCAGGCTTGTTTTTTTAACACCCTTTGTCCTTTTAGAATTTTGCTGTACAGTGGCCCTTTTTGTTCTTTGCCTTGGGTTTCTCTGCCCTCCACTTTTCCTCATCTCCTTTCTGTCTTTTGCTTTTGTCTCCTTTTTGTTTCCCTCTGTCTCCCTGCATTGGTTCCCATCCCCCTGCCATATTAGTTTAACTCCTCCCCAACAGCACTAGCAAACACTCCCCCTAGTACATTGGTTCTGGTCCTGCCCAGGTGCAGACCATCCGGTTTGTACTGGTCCCACCTCCCCCAGAACCGGTTCCAATGCCCCAGGAATTTGAATCCCTCCCTGCTGCACAATGACTTGGATGAAGGGACTGAGTGTAATATAGCCAAGTTTGCTGAGGATGCAAAGATAGGTGGGAAAGCAAATTGTGAGGAGGACACAAAAAATGGGAAAATGTGAACTTATCCACTTTGGCAGAAAAAATAGAAAATTTAAATGGAGAAAAATTGCAAAGTGCTGCAGTACAGACAGACCTGGGGATCCTTGTGCATGAAACACAAAAAGTAAATATATAGGTACAGCAAGTAATCAGGAGGCAAATGGTATGCTGGCCTTTATTGCAAGGTGGATAGAGTATAAAAGCAGAGAACTCTTGTTACAACTGTAGAGGGTATTGGTGAGGCCACACCTAGAGTACTGCGTACAGTTTTTGTCTCCATATTTAAGGAAGGATATACTTACATTGGAGGCTGTTCAGAGAAGGTTCAGATGGTATGAGTCTGGAGGTGAGGGGGTTGAGTAGGTTGGAGTTCAGAAGAATGAGAGATGATCTTATCAAAACATATTAGATAATGAGGGGGCTCGACAAGGTGGATGCAGAGAGGATATTTCCACTCCTAGGGGAAACTAAAACTAGGGGACATAGGCTCAGAATAAGGGGCCGCCCATTTACAACTGAGATGAGAAAGAATTTCTTCTCTCAGAGGGTTGTAAATCTATGGGGATAGATTTTCCACTTTTGTGCTTATCGCCCAAAAATGGAAGTTATTTCCGGCGTGGGTGGTAAAAAAAGGGTTTTCAGATTGCCGGCTTCTCGCCCATTCTCAAAGCACCTAGTCTCACTTTTTTAAAATGGGCTTTACCGCGAGCAATATGAAATGGGCGGTAGTGTTAAATCTCGCTGACCTGCCATAAAGTGTCGTGTCCTTAGCAACGGCATGGCAACGCTCGATTCCCATGATTCAGGAGGTTAAGGGTCATCATGACATGTGCAGAAGAGAAGACAGAGAGAGAGGGAGCTCAGAGGGACTGAGGGCGTGTGTGGCTGTGGTGTGTGCTTGTCTGGCTGTTGTGGGAATCATGAGGGAGATTCACCAGCAGCAAAAAGCCTACTAAGCACCAAGAACATAGTTGGCACCAAGTTTGTGTCCAACAAATAAGATATAACATGGAAGGGATGGTGGAGGCCCTGGAGCTGGTAGCTAGGAACACTGGTGGCAGAGGGCTCCCAGTGGTCCCGGAGCGTGGAACTGCACCCCAAAGTGCCGCACCTCCATTGCCAACCACACATGAGAGCCAGCAGCAACATCTTACTTCTGGCTCGGAGCACGTTCCCGGCTCGGAGCACGTTCCCACCTCGGGACCGTCCTCTCCTGTATCCGTACAAGTAGCGATTCGACCGTCATTCCGCCCCCCCCCCCCCCGCCATCCCAATGAAGTATCGCCTGAGGAGCTCCTCGGCTAGGCGGCTTGGAGTCAGGAGGAGAAGGGGTAGAGGGGGGGAGGGTTGGTTTTTACAGAAATACTGATGATTACAGACAAATGTTCTGTTTAAATGTTTTTTATTTAACCAAACCTTGTTGCGCATTGGCTCAGATAGCTGCACCATTACATGCTGATGATTCCTTAACAACAAAGGGTATAATGACACTTCACTTCAATCAACTTAAACTTTAACTGTCACCAAGGTGATGCCCACCATTGATGTATCATCTGCACACCCAGCAGTGTATCAGCTTTGTAAATAACACCAACGTTCTTTCAGGCAAATCGATCATTGATGAGCTCCTGATATAAGGCTCTTGCAGCTATCATGCCACCATGGGCCCTTTCATGCGGTCTACGGGGGGGTGGGGGCATGGCTTCACGTCAGCCTGATTGTCTGGGCCAATGTCAGCGTCCATCTCCTCGTCCTCCTCTTCCTCTCTCTGGTGTGGTGGACTGTCAGACTCATCAGGCAATTCTTGTCCCCTCCTGATAGCCAAGTTGTGTAGCATGGAGCACACCACCACAAATTGAGCTACCTGCTCAGGGTGGTATTGGAGGTCGCTTCCTGAGTGGTCCAGGCATCTAAAGCGCTGCTTAAGCACTCCAATGGTTTTCTCTATGATATTGCGAGTGGCTCAGTGGCTCTCGTTGTATTGCCTCTCGGCTTTGGTGTGGGTGTCATGCAGGGGGTCATCAGCCAGGTGACAAGGCCATATCCTTTGTCACCAAGCATCCAGCATTGACCTTGTGGCTAGTTGTTAAACAGAGAGTTGTTGATGCCAGTTCGTTGGATATATTCAAGAGGGAGGTAGATATGGTCCTTACGGCTAAAGAGATCAAGGGGTATGGACAGAAAGCAGGAAAGGGGTACTGAGGTGAATGATCAGCTATGATCTTATTGAGTGGTGGTGCAGGCTCGAAGGGCCGAATGGCCTACTCCTGCACCTATTTTCTATGTTTCTAAGTCAGATACAGTGCTCTTACGCAGGATGTGAGCATCATGGATGCTGTCCAGAAATTTAGCATTCACTGCCAGTATAATTTGCTGGTGGTCGACAACAAGTTGGACATTCAGGGAGTGGAATCCCTTGCGGTTCCTGAAAACCTCAGCATCCTGAAACCATGCCCGCATCGCGATATGCGTACAGTCTATTGCTTCCTGCACCTTGGGGAAGTTTGCAATTCTGGAGCATCCTAGAGCCTTCTCACTCTGTGCCTCCCTGGTCATAGGGAAGCTGATCAAGTCCCTCCTACATGCATACAGGGTTTCAGTGACCTGTCTAATGCAGCAATGTGTGGCATGCTGATGTCGCCAGCTGTGGCCTGAAAAGAACCCAAGGCATAGAACGACAGTGCCACGGTGACTTTATCAGCTGGCATACCTCAGTGATAAACTTTTTGTGGAAGCACAGTCTCCGAAGGCAGGTGGTGTCGGGCAAATCGAGGTAAGACTGCTTCTCCCTGTACTTGTGGGGCGTGTAATGTGTCTGTTCCTCCTCATCAGTCTAGCATGTCTTACATTGGGCACATAATGCTGTGGAGCTTACCTTCGGCGATCTCCAGTCTGCTGCATGTAATTGGTCATCAAGAGAGGGGGAGAAAGGACAGGCCCCATTGCAGTAGCTCTCTGTTTTCCACCGATTGGTCACAAATGACTAAGACACCTGTTAAATTCGAATCGGTCACAGTATGGTCAAGATGTTTGTACAGATGTTCACATCAACTCCAACGACCTCCAGAGTACATCCGAATTCCCCCGAGGTTGAAACACAGCAACCTTTTAAAGGATGCGACATGTGATGTAGAACATGGCGTCCATGACACTGTGATTAGTTCCGGTTAGTTCCACTTCTTCTGGGCGTTTTTTTTGGGCGAGCAATATTGTGGGCGATATGTGTGCGAGGTGGTGAAAGTGACACTGGGCGATTTCATGGCCGCTGGTTTTGGTAAATATGCTCTTTACGACAAAAAAAAGTGGGTGGGCGGTATTATTGAGTCTTGGCGTTAAATCTGTGCGGAAATTAATGCTGGGCAATATTATGGCCGTTGATTTCGCCCATTCTGATGATTCTGCCCCAAAAAAGTGGGCGGGTGGTAAGCACATGGGGAAAGTAACGCTCGGCGATAAGTTTACGAAAAATGGGCGTAAGTTTCCATTTTGTGGCTAAATGGGCAACATATGGGCATTATACGTCATTTCAGCGGTAATGTGGGCATTCTGCATGCAAAAAAAGTGGAGGTTCAAGCCCATGGAATTCTCTGCCCCAGCGAGCTTTGAAGGCTGCGTCATTGGATATATTTAAGGCAGAGATAGACAGATTTTTGAGCGATAAGGGAATAAAGGATTATGGGGAGCCGGCAGGAAATTGGAGCTGAGTCCATGATCAGATCAACCATGATCTTATTAAATGGCGGAGCAGGCTCGACGGGCCAGGTGGCCTACTCCTGCTCCTATTTCTTATGTTCTTATGTTTTTAATGTAGAAGTGCAGGGGCATGTGCTTGTAGATGTCAGCCCAAGGTTCACTGAAAAATGGGCCTCCCTTCCATTAACACCGGCAAGCCGCAGACACCAATCGGGACACTGATAAATTCAGATGGCCATGATGTGGAGCCGTAAGCCCTGGGAGGGTTTATGAGGTGAACGGGAGTGAGTGCGAGTCTGGCAGGTAGCAGCCCGCTGCATTGCTGGTATTCCTGCTCCTTCTGGTTCCACAGTAACATAAGTAAAAAAAAAATGAACTTGCCCACCTGTTGGTGGCCTCAAGCGATCACATTAAAAGCTGCCGGTTGGGCCCTGAAAAACTAACCGTGTATGGCATATGATCCGCCCACTTTATGCCAAATTTGGCAGCGATGTCCTAAAACAGGTGTTAGGCTCATGATTAACTTAGTCAAGTGGCCTAGTGCTTTTAGGCGGGTCCCCTGGACTCTTGGAACTCGCTGGCTGCTAATTTTCAGGGGAGATCGGGTGTGACTAATCGTATCTGGAAATTCGTTGCCTCCCCCTCCACAACTCTAATTTTCTTGCCTGGTAAATGGAGTGACTGGGACAAATGCTTTCCCAGGGTTTCTGAAGAGTTTAGCGTGTGGATTTCATTGTCTAAAGTTTGTTTTTCAAACAACACACAAAAGATTAAAAAAGATGCATGTTGAAAATCTGAAATAAAAGCAGAAAATACAAGAGAGCAAAGTAGGTTAAAATTTCAGGCATAACGCTTCACGCAATGAAGATGGCCTGCCGCTTTAAGAAAGGTGTAATCCATTGCATGATGGTGGATAAGGTTAGTGTCTTACTAATGCCCGGGCTATGACTGTTATTGCTGCACCGCACTCCAGCAATAAGCTTTCCAACTGTGGTTGGCCCTATTCCTGGAAGTTTCATCACATGACCTCCTGGCTCCAACTGCCCAGTTAAACATCCTCCAATATTTTTATAACTAATAAAGGAAAGTGTTGAAAGAAAATTAAAACATTCCCCAAGTTTTTCTTCCTGGCTGCTCGGGAGATTAAGCTTTCATTCCAGGCCACTACTGGAGGGTTGGCAACCCTGCCCAGTGATGAATTAACAATAGAGAAAAGCAAAGCATATTCAGGGCTGAAGTCACCACGGTTTGCTGCTCACTGGAAAATATGGTTGTGCTTTTGATAGCTTAGACAGAGGTTTAGGGTTGTAATAATCATTAGTATA
Source organism: Pristiophorus japonicus (assembly GCF_044704955.1). Lineage (NCBI taxonomy): Eukaryota > Metazoa > Chordata > Chondrichthyes > Pristiophoridae > Pristiophorus > Pristiophorus japonicus. Next base: position 112,302,260 of record NC_091982.1, on the reverse strand, counting down.
CTCACTAAAACCATTGTCTGCCAAGTGTTGTGAATCATATGTGGTGTGAAAATACAGCCTGTGGGGAGGGGAGTGCACCAAACATGTTATAGCTTCTTGGGCTGCACTTAAGTACCTGCACCTGGTCTGGAACTTTAATATGCAACTTTCCACAGTGCTGCGATTATTAAATTTTTTTCTAAATAAGGCAAATATTTGGTTTTGGAATTAATCCAATTTTTATCAAAATTGCAAATGCACGTTAAATGAATGCACACCAAATATTGGACTTTTCCCCAATTGGAGCCCTCTAAATGCTCCCCTCTTGTATTCAAATCCAGTTTGTGTTTACAGGCACTTTTGTTAGATTCCTTGGCACTTTTGCTCTTGCTACAGAAAATGCTTTACTCGTTGCTGCTTGTGCTCTTCCAATAGGAAGGGCTTCTTAAGTTACCTTCCTGATAGTTTTGTGGGTACATGCTGGGGTGGAGCTGGTACTGAGCTATATGGGTCAGTAAGGTTGCAAGTTTGATCACTGGTCTGGACTGGGTTGGCTGATCTCAACATGGATGACATTGGCATGACAAATAGTCTTCAGTACCACTGGGCTGGAGAGGGCCAAATCAGCCAGGATTCACTGACCCGTTTAAATGAGCCCTGTTGGGAAGAGTATGCTTGTGGATATTCGGCCAGTCAGGTTCATAGTTGGCTGCAACATTCATCAGAGATGAATGGCCAGCTGACAATCCCTGTCTAGATTCATATTCATATACAGAGTCTAACTATCTGGGCAGAGTATTGGACGTTCATTCAGCACCTGTGGAACTGTGCCTTAGCAGAATGTCACTTCTCTTCAAGAGAGGAGAGGGACAACTGGGGGCAAGATGTAGGAAGCATTCTCTGAGTAGAGGCTGTTAGTTCAATTAAAGAAAGACTTGCATTTATATAGCGCCTTTCACGACCACGTCGCGAAGCACTTTACAGCCAATCAAGTACTTTTGGAGTGTAGTCACTGTTGTAATGTGGTAAACGCAGCAGCCAATTTGAGCACAGCAAACTCCCATAAACAGCAATGTGATAATCTGTTTTAGTGATAAAAGGAGAAGCGAAAGCTTGTTATGATCACAAACACAATTAAGGAGTCAGCCCATTGACAAAAAGCAGATCCGAGGGAAGTGCAGGCAGTCAAAAAGCATTGGCGCGTTAGAGAAATATAAAGAGCTTACCTTTTCACCATATACATTTAGAATACATTTGTGATATGAAGAAAATGATATGCTTTATTGTATTAGAATATTTATCTTCAAAGAATACAGCTGTATGGGTCAACTACATACTGCATTCTGACCTTGCTATGGACTATTCCTAAAATACTCTGGCTGAAGGAGAGGAACAGACACACACAGCACAGTGTTCAGAAGTCTAGGCAGTGTTTGTTGAGTAAACTGCTGAATCTGGCCATCTTCCAACTAGGGCTGAGTTCCCTTCAAGTGCAACGTAACAACGGATCCTAGTGCAGTGACTGTTCCAATCACAGCAATCTAGCATAGAAGGAAGCCATTCGGCCCATCGTGCCTGTGCCAAGAGCTGTCCAATTAGTCCCACTCCCCTGCTCTTTCTCCGTAGCCCTGCAAATGTTTCCCTTTCAAGTATTTGCCCAATCCCAGTTTGAAAGTTACTATTGAATCTGCTTCCACCGCCCTTTCAGGCAGTGCAACCCAGATCATTACAGCTCCCAGCAATTCGCCGCATCTCAAATCTGTCTTTTGCCAATTATATTTAATCTAATCTAATTATAATTGGTTATCAATTCTCCGACCATACATGCCTCTTTGTTTTAAATATCGATTTATAAATTTAACATGTTTGTGTATATTATATATAGCAGATATATATGTTCAGTGTACGTAGCAGATCTACTAAGCATACTTCTAGTAAGACTGATGATAATGATGAAGTTGCTTGTCTTAGGTGAACACTCCACTATCTCTTCAATATAACCCTAGTGAGCTTTCTCTTTGTGTGGATTCTTCACTTGACTATCTTTCTATTTTTCAGAGTGAGAGTTTTCAGCTTCTCTCAATGTATTGAAATTCAATCAATTGACCTCCCATTTGCCACAAGCTGATGGGTTGGAATATGGGCGAGGTTATTAATGATTACAGCCTCAGTGAAGATTAGGGCTATAAGATTGTAATTGCAAGCATTAACCTTGCTCTGTGCAAAGCTCCAACTCACATTGGAAATTAGCTATCCATCCTGCCATGGCGAGCCCCCTCAGGATATGGTAACCTTTGGCCTAGAGATTGGATGTGCTCTATAATACAGCATTATTGTAGTCAGGGTCAGAGGGGGGAAAGCCTGCGGCAGCACACACACGTACTCTGGTTATGAAACTTGTGTTTGAACTCAAGGTCTGTAACCATGAATCAAATTATCCATGAATCATCTACTCCAACATTCTGGAATCCGTAATCATGTCCCAAAGAATGAATTATATCTCTGTACACGATAGAGAAGGAAAATTGCACATTTGCTATTAAATAATAAGACTGCTTTGAATTTGTTTTAATGTATGATGCAAAAATGACTCCGAATATTTCATTGCTGGGACCTGGGTTCAAGTCCAGCTTTAACCGACAGGCTGAAAGTTTTCTCTGTCGGTTGGCTGTAGGGGTCTCCTGTGAAATACGTTTGGGCCTATGTCTCAATCCATTTCCCAGTAGGTCTGGACCTGCAGCACAAATCTGCCCCTAATTTAGTGCTAATTGGCAGTCTCACTTGGGGAGGCCACAGGTAGGGAGTGTGGGAACTGGAAAGATGCCAAGTCGGTGCAGTAGGCCGTGCTCCTCCGAGAGGCTGGTCTGAGGCACGTTGCTGGGCAAAGTATACAACGCCTGCACTGTGCATGTAACCGTGCTAAACCTGACCTGGGAACGCTTGATGCAGGCACAGGATGTCGAGAAAGAAAGTATCCATTTCCTTTGTGCCAGCATCCCTCTACTTGATGACACAAGATTGACAAAAGAAAAAGTTACAACAAAATGTCACTCAATGAAATATCTACGGCAGCTTCAAAATAATCTACCAGCAGAACAGCAAACAATGCAAAGTTTATTTTTTGGAAATATTATTGATGTATTTATCGAGCTAGAAAAGTGCAGGGAAGCATAAAATGGATTCATTTTCAGCCAGTTTTGACTTGATTAAGACACTGTGGTTATATTTTTATCACAAAATTGCTGCTGTTAGAGTTAATAGGAAAGATGTGTTGAAAGCCATCCTCCGTCTTTCTCTCCATGCTCATGATGCAAGCTTAATGGATTTTAAATGGCACAATATTGCTGTCCCAGGAGATGTTGGTCCGGATGATCTGTAAATGCAATAGGAAGTACCAGAACATGGCAGATTAAAAGATAATCATGTCAACTTGAATATTTATTAGGAATTTGATACTCCAAAGTGATACGGCGTTTATTCAGTGGTGCTCTGTAACTAGTCAGTAATGGTGTGAATGTGTTTGCTGTGTTCTAGATATTGTCAAGAAATTTGGGCTTTGGAGGAACAAGGCAACTTTAAACTGCCTCTTTCATATTTTCCTAAAAAAAATTAGAAGGAACAAATCATTAATTTTTTTTAGGGCTAAAATGGAAAAGAATTCAAGTGATTACAAACTGTAAACAAATCAAACACAATGTTATACGTTTGTCGAGTACAACAATAAAGTTGTAGTTTTAGCTGAAGATGTAGTTTATAGGATGAGAACTCCCAAGCTGTCATCTCTGATCAATCAATACTTATTAAACTTGTCAGACCCTGGTGTGAGCACACTTCCTGTCAACCAGCCATACTCTTGTCTCTTGTCTTTGCTTAGGTTTCATCCCATCCCCCACCCCACCCATCGATCGAAGGAGATGTTGCAGGAATTAGAAATTTTTCTGGGAGAAAAAAATTAAAACGGGAAAGATCATTGGGAAAAATAAGTCGATTCTCTCAAGATTTGCAATACAAGGTCAATGAAAATGAAAGGGACAAAAAAAGTATTTTTAAAATCAATGTTTAAAAAAATTCGAAGTGCCAAATTTATGCAGATTAATGAAGAGACCCAACTACATGTCAGAAATGCTTGTTCAGCTGTTACTTTGTTTCAGCACATATTTCAGGATGAGTGTAACTTGAGGTGCAGTCAAACTGGGTTTGAATCCAGTGTAATTAATTTGAGAGACCACAGCATGCTTCATGTATACTCAGACAAGAATCCTTTTCCATGGAGAAATCTTTAAAATAATGATTTCATCTTCCCTCCCCCACCCCCATTATTACTTACCGCTCATGACAGGAAATATTTAAAAGGTAAAGGGTATTAGCTCGATCTTTCGTAAATGGACACCGCCCTCTCAATGGACTTTGTTGTAAAGAGTTAATTGCATGGCTTTCTAATGAGTGGACTAGAGGCTGCACTCTACAGGGATCAAACAAGAGGCCCATTTATAACATCTGTCTCCCTGAGAACTGGGTAGAAAACGCAGATTAATTTTGTTCAGTGTGATTTTAAAAAAAATACCCAAGTGCGCCTCACACTATATCTATAGCTACATATATACGAGCATACAGGACTAGAAAAGATTCTGTAAGGCATCTGGCTGGGCCCAAAAATTAATAGCCCACCTCTCACAGTTCTTTCTTAAATGTTTCCACACGATCTGTCACCCTTTAAATATGTGTCCAAATGGTACATATGATGCAAATTGATTTTTGTAAAATTTGTTCCTATGCTATTTTTAAGAAAGCAAATTCTTGCAGAAGTATTCTATTAAAATAAATGCATAATCGTGTGGATATCCACGAGAGATCCCATTCCCACCAGGTAATATCGGCAGTTCCAAAATGGCGAGGTAATGCTACTTCAGATCCGATCAGTTCGGCCTATGGCCACTTACAACAGCCACACAGAGGGCTGCTTACATTCTCAGCCTACAAAACAACCCGTGTTCCCAGCTGCCCTTTTCAACATTAGAAGCTTTAAAGTTGTTATTTATTGGGTTATTCTTAAAGAAGCCATGCCTCCTGAGCTCTATAGAATGAAATCTTAAACAGCTAGCTTCAGGTGCGTTATATTGGAAGCTGCAGTTAGGCTGCACATTTGGTATTGTTGTGGAACCAAAGATGCAGGGATGCAAACTGTGGCGGCAAGAGACTAAATTGACCATCTTGGAAAATTAATTTTATTTTACTGTGCAAACAAAGACATGGCATCGAAAAGCAAATTCATTAAAAGAAAATGAGCAAAACCTTGGGTTAGCGCAAGAAATTGCTGTTTGAAACCACCACATCACACATTTTTCTCTGAACCAGATCCTGACGGCTGCAACTGTTGGTATTGTGCCCCACACGTTGAAAATAGCTGACAACGGCCAGAATTGGACCAGAATATAGCTGACAACGGCCAGAATTGGACCAGAATATAGCTGACAACGGCAAGAATTTCACTAGAAAAAAATGCACATTTAAAAATAGATATATTTTAACTGTTTAAATTGAGCAAACCACTTTGCATATGACAGAGAATCTCTTTCATGTCCGATACTGGGATGCTGCACCTGCAGATGTGTCATATTTATTTAATAAAATGGCTGCATAAAACATTAAATGTGACAATTTTACATCCAAATCTCTTCATTGTATCACCACTAGTCTACATTAAACAGTGACTGCACTTCGAAAATATTTTGTTGCGTTTGGGGACGTCCTGAAGTGGTGAAAGGTGCTATATAAATGTAATGAGTTAATTACTTTCTTTTTCATTTTGTAGAAAAGCAGATCCCTAAGCTTCTGGACTTTTCAGCATTATTAAATGTAGCGTGTGAATCTATAGGTTAAATCAAGTTCTTCACTACTTCTAGTATGTAAGTACAGTAATCTACACCAACAATTTCCTTTGGCTTTCCAGTGCTGCACCATTGTAACCTCTGCCAAAGTTATGGTGACTGTGCGGGGGAACCTTGCCCCATCTCCCCGCCCCCATTCCCCCTCCATTCCCCCCTCCCCTCCCTCCCCCATTCCCCCCTCCCCTCCCTCCCCTATTCCCATTCCCTCCCCCCATTCTCCCTCCCTCCCCATTCCCCCTCCCTCCCCCATTACCACATTCCCCTCCCTCCCCATTCCCCCTCCCACTCTCATTCCCCCCTCCCTCCCCCATTCCCCCCCTGCCCCCATTCCCCTCCCTCCCCATTCCCCTCTCTCCCCCCACCCCCCCCGCCCTATTCTCCCTGCCCCTATTCCCTTCCCTCCTGGCGCTAGTCTACTCCCAATAATTCAGTTAGCTTTTGCATTTTATAAAACAAATGTCCAACTATCGAATATTCAAATGAAATAACAGCAACACAGCAAAGTGGAAATCAAGTCTTCAAAAAAATAATCAAACAATTCAAATCGAGTGAGTGGATTAAGAGAAGACTGCTGTCCTTCGAGCGGTAAAGAGCAATAACCACATTGAAAGCTGACTTAAAACATTTAAGCATTTGACAAAATAGCCAACTGTGGAATGAGTAATCCTAAATTCTGTGAGGCAACATTATCTGGATTTCCTTAGCAAGCATTGTGCAGCTTTAATTCTTTAATATGACACACCAGAAGGACGGTATGGGGCAGAAAGGGAAAGGTTAATATTCAGGGCCACTTCCTTTGGCGATTATTGTGTATTGCTGCTTTTGCACTGGGTTTTTAGCAGAAACTGATGCTGCACTTTTCCAAGCAAGATCAGAAACAGTGCTGTTTAACGTTGAGGAACACATTTTCTTTTTAAATCAAAAAAAAATAGTCGAAATGGCAATTGGCTGAGGTGATGTCCATTTTCTAATGCTGTTTATGCTTTGTATCTCTGCAGGCAGTAGGTCAGCTGTACAGATAGTAAACTATGCAAAGGCAAAACCTTATCAGGAAACCTTGGACGTGACTCCTGTCACAATTTGTTGTGCGCTGCGAACTTCTGTGGATGCTGCTCAACTCTGAGCGTACTTGCTGCTCCTGTACAAAACGCACACGGCTTGGCATGGGGAACGATAGCCAGAACCCCACCTGTCTCACCAACGATTCATTCAAATACACCCTGTACGGCTCCGTGTACAGCGTTGTGTTTATTCTCGGGCTGCTGACAAACTGTACTTCGCTGTACTTCTTCAGTTGCAAAATGAAGATGCGAAACGAAACTACGATCTTTATGACGAATCTCGCCGTCTCGGATCTCCTCTTTGTCTTTACGCTGCCTTTCAAAATTTTTTACAACATCAACAGGCACTGGCCGTTTGGCGACGGGCTGTGCAAGGTTTCTGGGACAGCCTTCCTCACAAACATATATGGGAGCATGCTGTTTCTCACCTGCATCAGCGCCGACCGGTTCCTGGCCATAGTTTACCCCTTCAGGTCTCGGACCATCAGGACAAGGAGAAACACCAGCATTATCTGCGCGGGGGTGTGGCTCCTGGTGCTTAGTGGCGGCATCTCCGCATCTCTGTTCTCCACCACTAACAGCAGAGGGAATAACTCCAGCACAACCTGCTTTGAAGGGTTCTCCAAAGACACCTGGAAGACCTACCTGTCCAAGATCACCATATTCATTGAAATCGTTGGATTTCTTATTCCCTTGCTGTTGAACCTGACCTGCTCTTCGTTGGTTCTGAGGACTCTGAGGAAACCAGAGACATTGTCTCCAATTGGAGCCAACAAGGAAAGGGTGCTCAAGATGATCATTGTACATTTGTCCATTTTCATCATCTGTTTTGTGCCCTACAATTCAATCCTATTTATCTATGCTCTTGTGCGCTCTCAAGCAATCGCAAACTGCTCCTTGGAGAGGTTTGCTAAGACAATGTATCCAATCACATTGTGCCTGGCCACCACAAACTGCTGCCTCGACCCGTTCGTTTATTACTTTACATCGGAGTATTTTCAGAAGTACTTCAACTTAAGGCCCCGCAACAAGCTTGATTCCATTTTTAAAAGCGAAACGCCCTTAACGGTCAAGGGGGAGGTGATGGCAGAAGGAGCTGCACATCCTGTAAATAGAAACCAAGCCAATATTCAGATAGAATCTCAGTTTTAAGCTTGTGTACCAGTGTGATAGCCGATTGCCTCGTGATTTTATGACTACATCTGTTCCATAATACATAATCTGTGAGATGATACTGCAAGCGATGGCGTTTGTTACCACGCACTGAATGGAGTGCAGTATCTTGGTAAAGCCAAAACAGCCATGGCAATGATTCTCCAGTAGCCGAGTTTTACATTCCTGCACTCCAAGCAGACACATGTCACTAATTTGGTTTACAAGCTATCATTGGTCATGATGAATAGAAGTGGTCTTTTTTTTAAATTCTCAAACTTCAATTAAAATTGATATTGTGTACTCCCTCACCATTTACCGCACTGCTATGTTTTATATTTCCATGAACCAGGTATTCTGTTTATTTAGTTCAAAAGAAGGATGGTAAATTGAATATTTTATCAAACTCTGCAACTGCTAGTCTTTGCAGTTTAGGCATCTAGCTTCTAATTCCATTACCTTGCCAAGCCTTTCAATTAAATCCTGCTTTAAAATTAGCTGTGGTGATCTAGAATCTTTGCCTGTATTGATGGATCCTTATCATGAACCATGTTCAGAATATCTCTGCAGCATTCAAACTCGCACTAAGTAAGGGCTTGCCACACTTTCAATATAATGTCTTGCCTGGCGAACACGAGAAATGCAATGAAACTAGAGAAATTCGAACCTTGAGGGGAAAACATAGCAGAAATTCAAAAGGAGTTTTCAAACCTTGAAGCCTCACTTAAATTGATGGGATTTGGAAGACCAGACTACAAATGAATTATGTATGGAACCGAAAGCTTGAGCCACCATGCCATGCCAGTAACCAGTCATTCTGTTCACAAATACAGCTGTTGTACTGTTAAATAAAGATGTTGCTTTCCTTGTTTGAAAATACATTTGCATTGAAATTATTTTTGTCTGACTGAGATAAGCGAATTTGCAAATTACAATTTGAACTACGGGAAGAAAAAATTACTTGGTGCAGCCCTGCAAAAGAAAATCAGACCAGTAATTATTTTCGGTGATAATAGCCAACAAATACTTAACTGGATGGTATGGTCTTCCCCGGCTTGCTGTCTTTTAGCAGATGTATTAACCCATTTACCCTATGCTCTATTCTGGCTCTCCAACCCCATCCCCAGTGTATTATATTCTAAATCCTTCCCCATCTCTCTCAATTCCCCACTCTATTTCTACATTTCACCCAGTCCTATATCCCCTCCCGAACATTGTGTTCCACTGACTCCAACCTCTGGTGCACCTCCCCTCTACCTTTGCCTCACTGCTGGAGCAGAACCTTCAGCTCGTTTGCTCCTACTCTCGAACTCCCTTCCTGAATCCTGCCACCTCTCTCTCTATTTTTAAAAGGATCCACGAAACCCATTTCTTCGACTGAGCTTTGGGTCGTCCCTGCTAGCCAAGGCAAATTGTTGTTAAAATAGCAAGTAAAGGCGTATCACACAAATTGGTTAAGTGTTTGTACTCCAATATCACCAGCAGCAATCTGTAGCCTTTAAGATCTGGAAACTTAATCTGCATGCAATGCTTTGTTCTCGGATAAATTACTTCCAATCCTATCACTGCACATATACATAGAGCTGTTATCAAAACAGCCTCAAGTTTTCTTTCTGAATGTGCCCATTTTCTTACACTTCTTAATGGGCCTTTTCAGTGCTCGGTTTGCATAATGGGTTTTACTGACAAAAAAAGTCTTGCTTTTAGAAGAAATTGATTGACAAAATTGCCTGTATGTGACTGGATGACATCCAGGCCATAGACACACAGCACTGCCTGTAATCAGAGTATAATGACAAGCTGAGACTGAGGACTGAGGCCAAGGCACACACTGTTAACCTTGTAGGCCGACTGGGAGTGAAGAGATGGGTGCACTTCCTGCATTTGATTCTCTGTGGCCAAGGAATATTAGACAGATGACTAAATGAATGAATTATTTTGTAATTTAATACAATTGCTAGCTTTTGCTACATTCAACACCAGATTGCTATCAACGTACAGTTTCACTGTCCCAACTCTATAAACTCACAAGCATAAAAACGAAGCTAAGCACTCATGGGGGGAAACGGGATGTCACCAGACACCATGAATCCAGCTCTCTGACACCAGTATCAGTAAGGCAAGAATGGACAGATGGGAGATTGTTTCAGTGTGGAGTTGGGCAAGAGCAGCTGTCGAGCACAAGAACAGTTTGTGCATACTTAGACCCAGCGCTAACGATTGATATAATCGAGCTGCGAATGTAATGCTGCACTGCAGCTGGCCCGCACTGCAATGGCAATTCCCCTCAGTCTCCAAGCAGAACAGAAAATCAGATTGTGCTGATAAAACTCGGCAAACTTCCTCTGCTTGGAGTGCACCTGTGTGGTGCATCGAGCCACGAGCAGGCTTCAGGCCACTGGGCCATTGCTTCCCAGGAGCATCTTCTTCAAATGCAGCTGCTGTTGGCAATAACAGTATATAGGAACAGAGGAACAGGAGTAGGTCATTCAGCCCCTCCAGCCTGTTCCGCCAGTCTATTATATCACGGCTGATCCGTATCATAATTCCACCTGCCCACCCAGGTTCCGTAACCCTTGATACAATTATCTCAAATTATAAATCTCAGTTTTGACATTTTCAATGCGTCCAGCCTCAACAGTTTTTTTTGGGGAGGAGGGAAGAGTTTAAAATGTGTCGTGTTTTCCAGGGCAGACTTTCTGTAGTCTACAAGACCAAAGATAAAAAGCGAGAGAGACATGCACACATATATACAACATATGGCTGCAAGTTCATGTTGGAAGGAATTCTGCAACCTACAGATATGAAGTGCAGATCAGTCGTGATCTAATTGAATAGTGGAGCAGGCCCACGGGCTAAGTGGTCTTCTCCTGTTCCTAATGTTGCTATGATGTGAGCAGGGTGTGGAATCTTTTCAGTTGTAGGTGTTTGACGCTTCAGGGAGAGGTTGCTACTGGTGCAGCCCATCCATTTTACCCACTTGTTAATTAAAATGTCATCATAAAAAACAGCTGGAACAGTAAATCTTATAGACAGGAACTGAGATTGGAGGTAGTTCAGGTAATCATCATCATCATAGGCAGTCCCTCGGAATCGAGGAAGAATTCCTTCCACTCTAAAAATGAGTCCTTAGGTGGCTGAACAGTCCAATATGAGAACCACAGTCCCTGTCACAGGTGGGACAGATAGTCGTTGAGGGAAGGGGTGGGTAGGACTGGTTTGCCGCACACTCTCTCTGCTGCCTGCACTTGTCTTCTGCATGTTCTCGGCGATGAAACTCGAGGTGCTCAGCGCCCTCCCGGATGCTCTTCCTCCACTTAGAGCGGTCTTTGGCCAGGGACTCCCAGTTGTCAGTGGGGATGTTGCACTTTTTCAGGGAGGCTTTGAGGGTGTCCTTATAACATTTCCTCTTCCCACCTTTGGAGACAGGTAAGTACTGCTATTGGATACGTGTGTCACACTGCAGTACCTCCATACAGCAGTCGATTACAATTGACCTAAAGAATAATATAGAACAAAGCGCGATTGGAAATTTGCTATGAAGCACATGTTAAATTCAAATAAAGTAGTGGGAGGATGTAAATCTGTGTTCAGCAGCGACATTGAAACTGCAACAGCTGTGAATACCCTGAACAAATTGGAGCCAGCAGCTGGAGAGACTCTTCAGGGATTATTCCCAGTGTAAACATCCTATTCAGTCTCTTGTAAACACAAGTTCATTTACTGTCTCTAAAGCTTCTACTTTATTTGATCTGGGCATCTGAGCTATTTTTCAGTTTTAAAAAAACTTAATAACTTGAAGGCCACCAAAACTGTCTGAACTAAGGCCTTGCATAAATCACAGTGATGTGGCCCAAGTGTGATTGAAGCCACCAGACAGGCAGTTTGTGAGGAAACTTGTACTCCGGGGCCGATCACCATGGGGTTGATTTTAACTTTAGGCGATGGTGTAAAACAAGCGCTATTGAAATGGCAGCCGTTGTATATCACATACGATTTTCCCTTCCATTGACTACAATGGAATGGAGAATTAGGGATGGCTTTAAAGCAGGGAGTCAAGAGTTATGGGGAGCAGGTGGGGAAGTGGAGTTGAGACCAATATCAGATTGAGGCAGGCTCGAGGGGCCAAATGGCCTACTTCTGCTCCTATTTCTTATGTTCTTATGTAAGCCTGCTGTCAATCCACGGAACACATCCATTTTACAAGTCATGTAGATGCCTCATGCAATAGCGGGACATCTAGATAGGAATAGTGCAATCAAGCAGACGCAGCATGGATTCATGAAGGGGAAATCATGTTTAACTAATTTACTGGAATTCTTTGAGGATATAACAAGCATGGTGGATAGAGGTGTACCGATGGATGTGGTGTATTTAGATTTCCAAAAGGCATTCGATAAGGTGCCACACAAAAGGTTACTGCAGAAGATAGAGGTATGTGGAGTCAGAGGAAATGTATTAGCATGGATAGAGAATTGGCTGGCGAACAGAAAGCAGAGAGTCGGGATAAATGGGTCCTTTTCGGGTTGGAAATCGGTGCTTAGTGGTGTGCCACAGGGATCGGTGCTGGGACCACAACTGTTTACAATATACATAGATGACCTGGAAGAGGGGACAGAGTGTAGTGTAACAAAATTTGCAGATGACACAAAGATTAGTGGGAAAGCGGGTTGTGTAGAGGACACAGAGAGGCTGCAAAGAGATTTAGATAGGTTAAGCGAATGGGCTAAGGTTTGGCAGATGGAATACAATGTCGGAAAGTGTGAGGTCATCCACATTGGGGAAAAAAACAGTAAAAGGGAATATTATTTGAATGGGGAGAAATTACAACATGCTGAGGTGCAGAGGGACCTGGGGGTCCTTGTGCATGAATCCCAAAAAGTTAGTTTGCAGGTGCGCAGGTAATCAGGAAGGTGAATGGAATGTTGGCCTTCATTGCGAGAGGGATGGAGTACAAAAGCAGGGAGGTCCTGCTGCAACTGTATAGGGTATTGGTAAGGCCGCACCTGGAGTACTGCGTGCAGTTTTGGTCACCTTATTTAAGGAAGGATATACTGGCTTTGGAGGGGGTACAGAGACGATTCACTAGGCTGATTCCGGAGATGAGGGGGTTACCTTATGATGATAGATTGAGTAGACTGGGTCTTTACTCGTTGGAGTTCAGAGGATGAGGGGTGATCTTATAGAAACATTTAAAATAATGAAAGGGATAGACAAGATAGAGGCGGAGAGGTTGTTTCCACTGGTCGGGGAGACTAGAACTAGGGGGCACAGCCTCAAAATGCAGGGGTGCCAATTTAAAACCGAGTTGAGAAGGAATTTCTTCTCCCAGAGTGTTGTGAATATGTGGAATTCTCTGCCCAAGGAAGCAGTTGAGGCTAGCTCATTGAATGTATTCAAGTCACAGATAGATAGATTTTTAACCAATAAGGGAATTAAGGGTTACGGGGAGCGGGCGGGTAAGTGGAGCTGAGTCCACGGCCAGATCAGCCATGATCTTATTGAATGGCGGAGCAGGCTCGAAGGGCTAGATGGCCTACTCCTGTTCCTAATTCTTATGTTCTTATGTTCTTATGTTCTCAGATCAATCATGAGGTAAGTCTTATTTGAAAAATAAAGCACTGATCCTGCACCATCAGAAGCAGTGAGCTGTAGCCCTTTATTAAAAGCATAATTCTTCCAGCCACCAGCACAAAATATTAATGCCCTTAGATTTAAAAAAAAAGCATGTAACTAGGTTGTTGAAAAATGTGTTCACAAACAGGAAAATTGTGAACTAGAAGAAAAAATGTTTAAAAAGGAAGGAAGCAAAGAAAAAATAATTAAAGAACTTATACTTATAATGTGTATTTCACATCCTCGGGGCATCAAAGTGCATCATATCCAATCTATTACTTTTGAAGTGTGGTCACTTATATAACAGCGATGCAGGTCAAAAGTAGCAATGTAAGTTAATAAGGCCATAAATAAACAAACAAAGCACTAGACAAAAGCAAAATACTGTAGATGCTGGAAATGTGAACTAAAACAGAAAATGCTGGAAATACTCAGCAGGTCAGGCAGCATCTGTGAAGAGAGAAACAGAGTTAACGTTTCAGGTTGATGATCTTTTGTCCGAACTGGAAAAAGTTAGGGATGCAACAGATTTTAAGCAAGTACAGGGACAGGAAAGGGGGAGAGGAGGAAAGAACAAAAGTCTGTGGAAGGCAGGAGAGATTAATATGACAACGGTATAGTTGTACAAAGCAGTAGGAGATGGTAATGGGACAAGTAAAGAAACAAAAGATGGGTGCAGAAGAGATAAATGGATACAGCAGAATCATCAACAGCTACCATATGAAAAAATAGGGGCAGAGGTTATGGTCTGAAATGGTTGAACTTGATGTTGAGTCCAGAAGGCTGTAAAGTGCCTAATAGAAAGATGAGGTGCTATTCCTTGAGCTATCCAATTAGTCCCACTCCCTTGCTCATTCCATATAGCCCTGCATATTTATCCCATTCCCTTTTGAAAGTTACGATTTAATCTGCTTTGACCACCAACTTTCAGGCAGTGCATCCCAGGTCATAACAACTCGCTGCGTAAAAATATTGCTCCTCATCTCCCCCTCTGGTTCTTTTGCCAATGATCTTAATTCTGTGTCCTCTGGTTACTGATCCTTCTATCAGTCGAAACAATTTCTCCCTTATTTACTCAGTTCACTTTAATCACGTCCATTTGTTATATAGAGCAGATTTACCTAATCCATCAAACCTAGTTCCCAAAGGGGAAAAGACCGTTTGACTCCCTGCATCAACCTGCTCCAACATCATTGTTGCCGTACACCATGGTTAATGAGCCGCAAAAGCTGTCTCAGTAAATTGGGGACACTGCTTGGATCCAGTTGGTCTGATGGAGAACATTGTCGCACTGCACCCAGAGCAGCCTAAAGGTTAGACAAGTTTTGAGAGCCTTAATGTGGGGGTGACCATTAATGGTACAGGGGGAAAGAATACTCTTCAAGAAAAGTGCATTCTAAGAACTTAACTGTTCTGAAGTAGTCTTTAAGCTCACCAAACTTCACATGTGTGGGTGAGTTACTATAATCAAACTTACGTAGCAACATGCTCATAGGCTTCTGGCCTTGATAGAATAATTAAACAAAATTGTGTGAAAAATATTAATAACTAAACAACATTTGTTACTATTAAAATCAAAATGGTTCAAAAATATTATTCTATTAAAAGTAAATCCATAAATGGCTGAAGCTTCCACAGATGAAAGCATCCTTGTACAAGTAATATGCAGTGGTCTGTACTGAAACAGGGTGTGTTCTGAAGACAGGCTGCAAGTGAAAAACTGGGTTCTGTCAAAGCACAGCTGCTTTGGAATGCAAACTTTATTTGAATTTTTTGCATTTTCAAAGCACTGGAACTGCAGTTCTGTGAAGCTCGTTTCATTTTATTTGGAGAAGAGAACCTTATCTCATGTTACAATCATAAACTATTCAGAAATAAGACTCTCTAGCTGCTGGGTGCTGTCACGTTCTGAAGGAACTCTTCTTGCAAAGACTACTTGTGTTCTGCTTCTTCTGTTACTAACTCATCGGTTGCTCACAGAAAATAATTCCTGAAATTGCCTTCCTGTCCCTGCAATGGCCTCTTTCATTCTTCCTACTCTGTAATTCTTTCCATATTACAAAGTCTGTCTTTCGGTTTCTCTTGCACTCTTGTTCGCTATCTCTCTAAATAATGGTTACATCTTCTCCGTGTGGTGTCTACCCTTTCTGGCTCCAGCTCTTTTCTTCACAATTTCTCTCCCACTCTTTCTGGAAGTTTCTGCTTCACTATGCCTCCTCTCTCTTCTGTATGTCTCCTAATGTCCCTGTATGATTCTGACCTATGCTCCTTTGTTGATGATAGCCGACCTGTGCTGGTTCAGAGGTGGGTATGGGGATCGTGTGATGAACTGCTGAAATACATGCAGGGAGTTAGAATCATAGAAATCATAGAAATTTACATCGCAGAAGGAGGCCATTTCGGCCCATCGTGACCGCGCCGGCTGATAAAGAGCTATCCAGCATAATCCCACTTTCCAGCTCTTGGTCCGAGCCCTGTAGGTTACGGGACTTCAAGTGCACATCCAAGTACTTTTAAAATGTGGTGAGGGTTTCTGCCCCAACCACCCTTTCAGGCAGTGAGTTCCAGATCCCCACCACCCTCTGGTTTACAAAATATCCCCTCAAATCTCCTCTAGACCTCCTACCAATTACTTTAAATCTATGGCCCCTGGTTGTTGACCCCTCTGCTAAGGGAAATAGGACCTTCCTATCCACTCTATCTAGGCCCCTCATCATTTTATACACCTCAATAAGGTCTCCCCTCAGCCTCCTCTGTTTAAAAGAAAACAAACCCAGTCTATCCAATCTATCCTCATAGCTAAAATTCTCTAGTCCAGGCAACATCCTCGTAAATCTCCTCTGTACCCTCTCTAGTGCAATCACATCTTTCCTTTAATGTGGCCTAACTAGTGTTTTATACAACTCAAGCATAACATCCCTGCTCTTGTATTCTATGCCTCAGCTGATTAAGACAAGTATTCCATATGTCTTCTTAACCACCTTATCTATCTGGTCTGCTACCTTCAGGGATCTGTGGACATGCATTCATCAGTCTGCGACATCCTCCATTACCCTGATAACTCTGCTCAATAAACCTTCTCCCATCTGGATCCTGCATTAGACAGGTAGTCAGCAATACAGGCTGAAATAGTATAGGCCTCATTCTTTTTAAATCTCCAGAATCTCCTCAAATATCCTGAGATAAACTCAAATGATTTTTCAATGAAAAAAATATTAATTCAAATGCCTTCTATCATAATAATGTACTCAGTACCAATAAAAATACCTTTCCCACTGTAAATCACACTGTAAAGTCACTGTTCACCTCAGAAATACTGAAGTGCTGCTTTTGCTGACTTTCTGATTTCAAAATGGTGGCACCGAGCACTACCGCCCATTCCCGCCCACTTAAGATCGAGTAAAACCACCTTCTCCAGGATGGTATGCAGCTCCGGTGGTATGAAACTTGCACTTTTTGGATATATTCAAGAGGGAGTTAGATATGGCCCTTGCTGCTAAAGAGATCAAGGGGTATGGAGAGAAAGCAGGAACGGGGTACTGAAGGAATGATCAACCATGATCTTATTGAATGGTGGTGCAGGCTCGAAGGGCCAGATGGCCTACTCCTGCACCTATTTTCTGTGTTTCTATGTTTCTATGCGGGCGGTTCTGTATGGCGGACGGTGTGCATACCACTCGGCAGTCTGTCAATGATGAATCTTCCACCGAGCGGTATGTCGGTGATATGTACGTGTTTTTTTTACCAAACTTGCATTTTTGACTGGTAATCAGGCGGTAGTGGGCAGCATGTCGATGCATTTTGGGTCCGATGTGTATTCTCTTGCCTTGTTAGCCCTCCCCAAATGCACTACCTCACACGTCTCTGGATTGAATTCCATTTGCTACTGTTCTGCACACCTGACCAGTTCACTGAAATCTTCCTGCTTTCTGCTTCATGATCAGCTAGCCACACAGGCAATTTTTGTACCATCTGTAAACCTCTTAATCATACCCTCTACATTCAAGTCTAAATCATTGATATATACCATAAGAAGAAAGGGACCTAGTACTGAGCCCTGCAGAAACTGCCTTCCTGTCACAAAAACAACCATCAACCATTACCCTTTGCTTCCTGGCTCTGAGCCAATTTTGGATCCAACTTGCCACTTTGCTTGGATCCCATGGGCTTTTACTTTCGTGACCAGCCTGCCATGTGGGACTTTATCAAAAGCCTTGCTAAAATCTATATAGACTCATCGACCCTCCTGGTTACCTCCTCAAAAAATTCAATCAATTCAGTCAGACACAACCTTCCCATAACAAATCCATGCTGACTGTCCTTGATTAATCCGTGTCTTTCTAAATGAAGATTTATCCTGTCCCTCAGAATTTTTTCCAATAATTTTCCTACCACCGAGGTTAGGCTGACTGGCCTGTAATTACTCGGTCTATCCCTTTCTCCCTTTTTAAAAAAAGGTACAAAGTTAGCAGTCCTTCAGTCCTCCGGCACCACACCTGTAGCCAGAGAGGATTGGAAAATGATGGTCAGAGCCTCTGCTATTTTCCCTTTTGCTTCTCTTAACAACCTGGGATAAATTTCATCCAGGCCTGAGGATTATCTACTTTCAAAGCTGCTAAACCCCTTAATACTTCCTCTCTCGCTATGTTTATTTCACCTAATATTTCACACTCCTCCTCCCTGATTGCAATGTCTGCATCGCCCCTTTCTTTTGTGAAAACAGAAGATGCAAAGTATTCATTAAGAACCGTATCCTCCATCATCATCATCATCATCATCATATCTTCCACCTCCACACACAGATTATCTTTATGGCCTCTAATAGGCCCTACTCTTTGTTTAGTTTTCCTCTTGCTCTTAATGTATTTATAAAGCATCTTTGGGTTTTCCTTGATTTTACTTGCCAAACGTTTTCATGCTCACTCTTTGCTTTCCTAATTTCCTTTTTAATTTCACCCCTGCACTTTCTATACTCCTCTAGGGTTTCTACAGTATTGAGCCCTCGATATCTGTCATAAGCCTCTCTTTTTTCCCTTAATCCTACCTTGTATGCCCTTTGACATCCAGGGGGCTCGAGATTTGTTAATCCCACCCTTCTTCTTTAAGGGAACACACTTGCTCTAGACCCTCAGGATCTCCACCTTGAATGCCACCCACTGCTCTGACACTGATTTACCTTCAAGTACAGGTTGAACCTTCCTTATCCGGACTCTCTTATCCGGCACCACCCCTCGTCCGGCACCATTCCCGGCCGCCGGGTGGCTCATGCGCAGAACTCCGACATGAACAAATTGAACAAATTAAAGTCCTTCCTCGCTGCCGACTCCTGCAATCGCTGGCCTGACCCTGCAATGACCGCCCCCCCCTCCCCCCCCCCCCCCCCCGCCCACGATCTCTCTGCCGCACTCTCAGCCCCAAGCCAGCCAGCCCCGATATCCCCTTGCTCAGTACCTGTACCATCCAATTTAACGTGACCACCTCTCATCCGGCAAAATCCCTTATCCGGCACAGGCCAGGTCCCAAAGATGCCAGGATAATTGGCATTCAACCTGTAACTGTTTCCAGTCCACCCTGGCTAAATCACATCTCAGTTAAGTAAAATTGGTTTTCTCGTAATTGAGAACTTTTATTCCTGGTCTATCTTTGACCTTTTCCATAACTACCCTAAATCTAATGGAATTATGGTCACTAGCACCAAAATTCTCTCCCACTGATACCCCTTCCACCTGCCCAGCTTCATTCCCTAAACTTAGGTCCAGAACCGTCCCCTCCCTTGTTGGGCTTGCTACATACTGGCTAAAAAAGTTCTCCTGAATGCATTTTAGGAATTCTGCACCCTTTGTACCTTTCACACCAATTCTATCCCAGTTAATATTAGGGTAGTTGAAATCCTCTACTATTACTGCGTTATAGTTTTAGCACTGCTCAGAAAGTTGCCTACATATTTGCTCTTCTATCTCTGGAAATCAGGCCCAGAGGCTTGGAGGAAGTGAGGTTGGGGCCTGTGTTTGGCACATAGGAAATGGTTGGCAGAAAGTTTTCAGGACTCTGCGCATCTAATTTAAATTGAGGGGAGAATTAGAATGCTGTATAGCCGAAGGTTAATTTTCCCACTTTGAATATATCTGCCCCATGCAGGACCTTTGCCACCCTCCGGGTTATCGGCTGGAGTTTACCATCTTTGTGAAGATATTTCCCGGGTTTTCTATCCTATCAAGTCTGTCTGAAGCGCAGAGTTCTGCTTTTTTCCCCGAGTTGCTCACAGCGGTGCCTGGGAAAGCAAGCCTCAATTCCGGGAGGCTCACAGACAATGCAGGAGGGTTGGCAACCTCACCCGTACACCACCAAAGGCCTGCTCCTGCAGGCCCTGCCCTCTGACCTGCAAACGTCTGTGGGGGTCGGTGGAAGAGTTCCACGGCAGGCAGGATCCTGATGTAACTCTTTGTCAATTGTATCCCCATGGATTTTACAGGCCAAGACTTTTAAGTATATAAATATAAATGGATTCACTCTATACCTGTGCCCAGATTACTAATGTGTATGGAGGACACAGATGTCTGAGACATACCACTAATCTTATCAAAGAATCTTTAAATCATTTCATTGATCTGCAAAACTCATGATCCATTCTTTTACACCATAGATATACCAATAATTAATCTGCTTAGAAAGGAAAAATGTAGCAATTTCCAGGAAATTTGACCACATATTTATCTCAAGATGGACATGCATATTTTTCCTTCTGAACTAAAAGCAGTTTATCTGTGTAAAATATTTCATCCTAAATTATTATTTTATTGTGTCTGCATTGTTTTAAACTAAAATACTTTACCACAATATGAATAATCAGACTGGTGTAATAGTATTTCTACTCTCTTTCTATACTCTCCTTTTCCTTCCCCGATCCTTTTATCACAGCTCTGGTGCAAACTCCTGTTGGAGGGAGAACTGCAGGCTGCTTAACTTTGCATTGCAATGCTGCAGAATTCCTAACTCCACATGGGGCACCTCGTCAAACAGTGAGACGGATAGAAACCGGCTGTCACTTGTCTATAGCCCGTGATACCCTAAGCAGCTCAGCTGCTAAAATCAGGCAGTACTCATGAGGGTGACAGGTTAGATAGATGATAACTGCTTTTAATTTGAGCCTCGGGCCTCTCGGGTTAGGCATCGCTGCTGGTTACCGTGACAATAGTCCCATTTATGCTGGTACCTGCAGCTGTACCATTTAAAATTGCTCTACATACCCTGGGATTAATTTAAGATATCCCCTTTTACACACGTATCAAACACCAGCAGCATTAAGTCTAAATCTGGGAAGATAGCGAATCATGCCCAGGAGTACTGTACATTGGAAAATCTTGACTTAGCGATCTAGTTGTCTGTTTATTCTGAGGAGATTTAGTTATGACCACTGATGCAGAAGGAAGTGTTACACTTGGTTTGCAACAGTATATGTTAACTCAAAGTTTTATATTTGAAACATGTTTCATAATTTACAAAATCAAAAAAGTGCAAGTGTGGCTGATGAGTGCATTAAAAACATTTAAATGTTTGGGTTTTTTATGTTCCATTTAGCTTCTATCTCCAACCTATTCTCTTTGGCTGGAACAGTGGGATGGCAATCTAGCCCATAGTTATCTCCATGGACGCCATCAATGGTGCTCTTTCATCAAGAGGCCCACTTGAGCACTGCAGGGTGAAAAAAGGCATGCTTATTTTCCTTCCTTCTTCAGAAAGGCCCCGGCTAAAACTGCCAGCTGAAACTCTACGTGGAAATGTTAAATGTGAATGGGATTCAAATTCAAATAGCGCATAACACAAGGCTTTTTCCGTCTTCTATTTCTGGTATGCTGATGTAAATTGGGCCTTATAAAGTTCCCAGCTTTTCAGAATGCCAGGTGCTGTGTTGTCCCTCAGAAGACAGGGGAAAAACTTGGAACATCCTGGGCAGTTACCATAGCAACGACATTAGTTCAGTACAAAGATGGCACTAAACGCATGAATTCACTCTTATTTAACTATTAAGTTTGAAAAATGAGATTCTCAAGTTAGAACATGTTGATGATAATTTTTCCTCAAGTGATTCCAAAAAATCTTTCAAAAACAAAGCCGTTTCCGTTAATGAATGTGAATTCTTGATTTATTAACCTGATAATACAACATTTAAGTACTGAACAAATAACATTGTATTTCCTAGTTCATTAAAACAGCAGGATTTTAGGCTTAAAAAGAGCCTGCAGCTATCTGTCCCCCATTCCCCTCTTTACAATTAAGCCGTTCATCTGTAATTAAAATAAAATCCTCAAAACCAATGGTTTAACTGGACAAAAATCCCCTATGAGAAATGATGGGAGCAGGAACACAAAATTAGTGTAGAGCTTGTCCAAAACAAATGGCCAATTAGCAACTGGCTTGCAAGCCAATTTGCGGCCCTAATACAACAAGAATCACACAGGAAAACAAGGAGCTTCTGGAAAATAAATCATAAACTGTTCCGTTGTCAGTGGCATGAATAAGCAAGCAATTACATTTAGCTCCAGTGTAATACAAGGCTAACATGTGCGTTGGTGGTTTTCCTGGAAGCATTATGTCAGGCTGATCTTAACTTGGCAAAACCTAAACTCATCAGAAATTAGATCGCAATGGAAAAAAGTAATAGGACATTACACCTGAGTCTAATCCTGTCCTTCCCTAATTCCCACATTCCAGAAAAAAAGACATGGTTAGCAGGGGAGCATAAAGGACAGAGATAGATCGTCGCCGACAGCATGCAGAAATCAAGCACAGGCAGCGGAAGGAGCGTGCGGCAAACCAGGCTCCCTGCCCACCCTTTCCCTCAACGCCTATCTGTCCCACCTGTGACAGAGACTGTGGTTCTCGTATTGGACTGTACAGCCACCTAAGAAATCATGTTTCGAGTGGAAGCAAGTCTTCCTCGATTCCGAGGGACTGCCTATGATGAGACCATTCAGCCCCTCGAGCCTATTCCACCATTTAATTAGATCATAGTCGATCTATACGTCTGACTGTTAATCAGAAGAAACGTTTCAAGGACACTCTCAAAGCCTCCTTGA
Organism: Pristiophorus japonicus; assembly: GCF_044704955.1. Taxonomy (NCBI): domain Eukaryota; kingdom Metazoa; phylum Chordata; class Chondrichthyes; family Pristiophoridae; genus Pristiophorus; species Pristiophorus japonicus. The sequence continues at coordinate 112,279,487 of NC_091982.1, read as the reverse complement.
TAAAGTGCAACATCCCCACCGACATCCAGGAGTCCCTGGCCAAAGACCTCAACCAACATCACTAAAACAAATTATCTGGTCATTATCATATTGCTGTTTGTGGGAGGTTGCTGGGTGCAAATTGGCAGCTGTGTTTTGCTACATTACAACAGTGACCACACTTCAAAAAAACTTCATTGGCTATAAAGCACTTTGGGATATCCTGTGGTTGTGAAAGGTGCTATATAAATGTAAGTTATTTCTTTTGAGTGGGTGAGACCTTTGGGTATTGCTTTAGGACGAGTAATACATGATATTTTTGTGTTGGACTTGCTCAAATATCAAACTATCAAACTGCTGGTAAAGTCAATATTTTTGCATCATCTGACCTCACATACATATTTTTTAAATACAGGATAACATTATCCATTACCATTTTAGTTTCCAATCTTCCATGTCAAAATAAATATTTTTGTAGTTTTAATAGATTTTGCAATAGCAGGGTCATTTGTGAATAGTACAACAAGTGTCTTCTGCTGCAAAAATAATTATACACTTCATCTTCCAACCCAAATGTTTCTACAGGGCGATCACATCACAGCAAGTGCCAACATATGATTCCACAAGGCAAGGTGCAGTTTTCAGTACGGTCGCGTAGTAATTATGTTTCAGGACTAGTTATCCAGGGAACGTGAGCTCCAAATACCACCAAGGCAGTTTGAGAAATTGAATTCAGTTTTAAATAAAAACTGATATCAGTAAAAGTGACAATGAAGCTGTTGGATTGTCGTATAAACCGAATTGGTTCACTAATGTCCCTTAGGGAAGGAAATCTGCCGTCCTTACCTGGTCTGGCCTATATGTGACTCCAGTCTCACACCAACGTGGTTGACTCATAATTGTCCTCTGATGTGGTGGATCAAGTTGAATCAAATAGATTCAAGCGGCCCGCCAACAGCTTCTCAGGGCAATTAGGGATGGGAAATAAATGCCAGCTTTGCCAGCGACATCACAACTCAAGAATAATTTTTTTTCCAATCTCAGTGTACAATCCAGATCCAGCTCAGCCATTGTTTATTTAATGCAGCCAGAATGATAGGGTAACATTAGTGATCATACAAACTAATGGTGCCATATGCTTTGCAAAGTGATTTTGTTCAGTGAAATATGAATATATCAGTTATTATTTTCTTTCTATATTCGCTTATGTGCTGGTCTACATCTATCTATATAATGGTTTCAAGAACATTTATCACACTTCTAAGTGATAAAAATGAAGGCAGTCATTTCATGTTGGATTTATTTTCAATCTGAACCAGAGTTGGAGATTTGCAAACACCTTACAACTTGAAAACTCTCTTCACCAACAACAATTACATTGTGACTGATCTCAGGCAGTATTTCTTACCAAAATTAGAGCTTGATGAGCTCCACCTTAATGTCAGAATAATACGCTGATCGAGGCTCTTGCTGTTGTAAAACAGCAAATCCTCTGATTTGCTAAGAGCAATGTCACGGGAGGTTCACATGCAAACAATTGGGGCCAGGAATTCCTTGAGGCGTGCACTAGCACGGCAAGTGCGGCGGGTGGGACGTCCGACCTGTGGGCAGTCCGATCCGGCCGCTGGTCCTGAGCACAGGGCCGATTTTATAAAGCGACGGGCATCTTCACTGGTTGCAGCACCTCTTGAGAATATGTCCCATGGGGAGGAAGGAACCAAGAAAAAGGGAGCAGCGGGCTTTCCTGCTCGCTTCTGCCACAGGCCATTGTCCCCTGACCAAAAATTATTTTATTTTTAAAAGAACACTCCTTTGTCCTGCTGCTGGACTGAACATTTATCGCACTGTTGTTTGCTGAGCACAATTTGGCTACAACATTTACCGATAATTACAACAGTGACTACATTTTGGAAGTACTTCATTGGCTGTGAAGCGCTTAAGGGGACATCAGAGGTTGAAAAGCCCGCTATAAATCCAAGTTTCTTCCTTGGAGTTCATTCACTGGATTGTGGCTGGGTAAACAAACCCATCGGATTGTTTCAATGCGACACCAGCATCTTACGGTCGACCTTTCCACCGGCTGCTGACATGGTGGAACCTCTGGGAGCAGACATTATCCAACCTGTCGTGCATCTATCAGTGACAGCAGGATGGAGGGTGAGAATACAAGAAGCAGCCGCTCGCTTCCACCCTCATTGGAATTCTTGAACACAGGCAGAAAAGGGCAGAGCCCTAGTGCAGCCCACTCCTGCCACATATTCTAGTGTTGCCCACCCCCCACTCCCCCCCAGAACCCCACCCACCTGGAAGCACAGAAGGAGACCATTCGGCCCTTAGAGCCCATGCCAGCTCTCTGCAAGAGCACTCTAGCTAGTTCCACTCCCCCGCCCTTTCCCGTAGCCCTGAATTTTATTTTCCTTCGTCCAATTTCCTTTTAAAAGTCACGATTGAATCTCAGGCAATGTATTCCAGATCCTAACCACTCGCTGTGTAAAACAGATTTTCCTCATGTCACCTTTGGTTCTGCTGCCAATCACCTTAAATCGTTGTCCTCTCGTTCTCGCACCTTCCGCCAATGGGAACAGTTTCTCTCTACTCTGTCTAGATCCCTCATGATTTTGAACACCTCTATCAAATCTCCTCTCAACCATCTCTGCTCTCAGGACAACAATCCCAGCTTCTCCAGTCTATCCACATAACTGAAGTCCCTCATCCATGGAACCATTTTTGTGAATATTTTCTACATCCTCTCTAAGGCCTTCACATTCTTCCTAAAGTACGGTGTCCAGAATTGGACACAGTACTCCAGTTGAGGCCAAACCAGTGTTTTATAAAGATTCATCATATATTATCCTTAATTTTGTACTCTGTGGGAGCAAAAACCTTCTGGGGCCGGGACTTTTAGTACCCTTACTGCCCCTCAAAGGAAACGGAGCGATGTCGCCCACGCACCACTTCCTTTGAGGCCGGTAACCAAGACACTACTGATGTGCTGAAGGAAGCGCTACTTGGATGCACCGCATAGCGCTGATGCACCTCAATGCCCCTCCCCTTCGATTAAAGGGGAGGGCCGCTGCGCACTCTGCAAGGTCCCTGATAGCCTTCACTGGGGCAGCGTGTGACCGGGCTGGCAGCCAAGACTGAATACCGGGTTGCACGATGGTGGCCTGCACCACACTGGGGCCGCCATTGTTGAACCGGCCCAAGAGTCGGCTGACAAAAAGAGATGGCACCCCATGGAACTAGTGCCCTCCCCTTTAAGCACTGCCCCGAGAGCGGATGTCGGCCAGCTTTGAGACCCGCAAAGGAAGTGGAGCGCAGGCGATATCGCTCCGCTTCCTTTGAGGGGGCAATTTCCCCCACAGGGTAGTAAGGGGTCAGCGTGGGATAGTGAGGGGGGTCGCCACGCATGGCATTGCCAGTTGCATGGCGGCCCGGGGCGCAAACCATGGACCTTCGCAAACACCAGGGCAATTTCCCGGAGGCGGTAGCGCCCACCCTGTGCGAAAAGTTTCCTGCGCCCTGCTACTGACCCCCGGGGATACTAACGGGGCTATAAAAAGGGGCCTCTATTTATGAAGCCCAGGATCCAGTTTGCTATTTTAACTGCTTTCACAACCTGCCCTGCCACCTTTAACGATTTTTGCACATATATCCCCAGGTTTCCCTGTTCTGACTGACCTCTTCTCATTAATCTGGCATGGTGCATGCTCTTCCATTGATTTCAATGGGACAAAAACTGTAATATTTACAAGATCTTAGGCAGTTAAAAAAAAAATATGAGTTGAAACATGAATGATGCCTGATAAAAACAGTTATCCTTTGAAGTGCTGAGCGCTTAGACTTACAGTACATGGCTCATAACAGTCATGGATCAGAAAAAGAAGAAACAGGCATGATCACCAAAGCAGGCTCACCATTGCGAGCACTATATTTGGCCTAGCTCTGTATAGTGCAATATGGCATAAGATGTAGTTTGGAACCCAAAACAAAATAGCAGGAAAGGGAGTTGAGGAGCTGTCAGGAGATGGAAGAGAAGCAAGATTTTCTTCAATACAAATAACAATTTACATTTATAGCACATTTAATGTAGTAAAACATTCCAATGTTGCTTCACAGGAGCGTTATCAGATAAGATTTGACACCAAGCCACATAAACATAGAAACGTAGAAAATAGGTGCAGGAGTAGGCCATTTGGCCCTTCGAGCCTCCACCACCATTCAATAAGATCATGGCTGATCATTCTCTCAGTACCCCTTTCCTGCTTTCTCTCCATACCTCTTGATACCCTTAGCCGTAAGGGCCATATCTAACTCCCTCTTGAATATATCCAATGAACTGGCATCAATAACTCTCTGCGGCAGGGAATTACACAGGTTAACAACTGTCTGAGTGAAGACGTTTCTCCTTAGCTCAGTCCTAAATGGCCTACCCCTTATCCTAAGACTGTGTCCCCTGGTTCTGGACTTCCCCAACATCGGGAACATTCTTCCCGTATCTAACTTGTCCAGTCCCATTAGAATCATATATGTTTCTATGAGATCCGCTATCATCCTTATAAAATCCAGTGTATAAAGGCCCAGTCGATCCAGTCTCTCCTCATATGTCAGTCCTGCCAGCCCAGGAATCAGTCTGGTGAAACTTCGCTGCACTCCCTCAATAGCAAGAACGTCCTTCTTCAGATTAGGGGACCAAAACGGAACACAATATTCCAGGTGAGGCCTCACCAAGGCCCTGTTCAACTGCAGTAAGACCTCCTTGCTCCGATACTCAAATCCCCTAGCTATGAAGACCAACATACCATGTGCCTTCTTCACTGCCTGCTGTACCTGAATGCCAACTTTCAATGATTGAGGAACCATGACGCCCAGGTCTCATTGCACCTCCCCTTTTCCTAATCTGCTGCCATTCAGATAATATTCTGCCTTCGTGTTTTTGCCTGCAAAGTGGATAACCTCATATTTATCCACATTATACTGCATCTGCCATGCATTTGCCACTCATCTAACCTGTCCAATTCACCCTGCAGCCTCTTAGCGTCCTCCTTATAGCTCACACCGCCACCCAGTTTAGTGTCATCTGCAAACTTGGAGATATTACACTCAATTCCTTCATCTAAATCATTAATGTACATTGTAAAGAGCTGGGGTCCCAGCACTGAGCCCTGCGGCACCCCACTAGTCACTGCCTGCCATTCTGAAAAGGACCCATTTATCCCGACGCTCTGTTTCCAGTCTGTCAACCAGTTCTCTATCCACGTCAGTACATTACCCCGATACCATGTGCTTTGATTTTGCACACCAATCTCTTGTGTGGGACCTTGTCAAAAACCTTTTGAAAGTCCAAATACACCACATTCACTGGTTCTCCCTTGTCCACTCTACTAGTTACATCCTCAAAAAATTCCAGAAAATGTGTCAAGCATGATTTCCCTTTCATAAATCCATGCTGACTTGGACTGATCCTGTCCCTGCTTTCCAAATGGGCTGCTATTTCATCCTTAATAATTGATTCCAACATTTTCCCCACTACTGATGTCAGGCGCACTGGTCTATAATTACCTGTTTTCTCTCTCCTTCCCTTCTTAAAAAGTGGTGTTACATTAGCTACCCTCCAGTCCATAGGAACTGATCCAGAGTCGATAGACTGTTGGAAAATGATCACCAATGCATCCACTATTTCTAAGGCCACTTCCTTAAGTACTCTGGGATGCAGACTATCAGGCCCCAGGGATTTGTCGGCCTTCAATCCATCAATTTCCCGCCTAATAAGGATATCCTTCAGTTCCTCCTTCTCACTAGACGATCGGTCCCCTAGTACGTCCGGAAGGTTATTTGTGTCTTCCTTCGTGAAGACAGAACCAAGGTATTTGTTCAATTGATCTGCCATTTCTTTGTTCCCCATTATAAATTCACCTGAATCTGACTGCAAGGGACTTACGTTTGTCTTCACTAATCTTTTTCTCTTCACACATCTATAGAAGCTTTTGCAGTCAGTTTTTATGTTCCCGGCACGCTTCCTCTCGTACTCTATTTCCCCCCTCTTAATTAAACTCTTTGTCCTCCTCTGCTATATTCTAAATTTCTCCCAGTCCTCAGGTTTGCTGCTTTTTCTGGCCAATTTATATGCCTCTTCCTTGGATTTAACACGATCCTTAATTTCCCTTGTTAGCCACGGTTGAGCCACCTTCCCCATTTTATTTATACTCCAGACAGGGATGTACAATTGTTAAAGTTCATCCATGTGATCTTTAAATGTTTGCCATTGCTAATCCACCATCAACCCTTTAAGTATCATTTGCCAGTCAATTCTAGCCAATTCACGCCTCATACCATTGAAGTTACCTTTCCTTAAGTTCAGGACCCTAGTAACTGAATTAACTGTGTCTCTCTCCACCTTAATAAAGAATTCTACCATATTATGGTCACTCTTCCCCAAGGAGCCTCGCGCAACAAGATTGCTAATTAGTCCCTTCTCATTACACATCACCCAGTCTAGGATGACCAGCTCTCTAGTTGGTTCCTCAAAATATTGGTCTAGAAAACCATCCCTAATACACTCCACGAAATCCTCCTCCACCACATTGCTACCAATTTGGTTAGCCCAATCAATATGTAGATTAAAGTCACCCATGATAACTGCTGTACCTTTATTGCACGCATCCCTTATTTCTTGTTTGATGCTATCCCCAACCTCACTACTACTGTTTGGTGGTCTGTACACAACTCCCACGAGCATTTTCTGCCCCTTGGTATTCTGTAGCTCCACCCATATCGATTCCACATCATCCAAGCTAATGTCCTTCCTTTCTTTTGCATTAATTTCCTCTTGAACCAGCAATGCCACCTTGGCTCCTTCTCCTTTCTGCTTATCCTTCCTAAATGTTGAATACCCCTGGATGTTGAGTTACGAGCCTTGGTCACCCTGGAGCCATGTCTCCGTGATGCCAATTACATCATAACCGTTAACTGCTATCTGCGCAGTTAATTTGTCCACCTTATTCCGAATACTCTTTGCATTGAGGCACAGAGCCTTCAGGCTTGTCTTTCTAACACACTTTGCCCCTTTAGAATTTTGCTGTAATGTGGCCCTTTTTGCTTTTTGCCTTCGGTTTCTCTGCCCTCCACTTTTACTTTTCTTCTTTCTATCTTTTGCTTCTGCCACCATTCTACTTCCCTCTGTCTCCTGCATAGGTTCCCATCCCCCTGCCATATTAGTTTAACTACTCCCCAACAGCACTAGCAAACACTCCCCCTAGGACATTGGTTCCATTCCTGCCCAGGTGCAGACCGTCCGGTTTGTACTGGTCCCGCCTCCCGCAGAACCGGTTCCAATGTCCCAGGAATTTGAATCCCTCCCTTCTGCACCACTCCTGAAGCCACGTATTTATCTGAGCTATCCTGCAATTCCTACTCTGACTAGCACGTGGCACTAGTAGTAATCCCGAGATCCTACTTTTGAGGTCCTACTTTTTAATTTAGCTTCTAGCTCCCTAAATTCGTCTCGTAGGACCTCATCCCGTTTTTTACCTATATCGTTGGTACCTATATGCACCACAACAACTGGCTGTTCACCCTCCCTTTTCAAAATGTCCTGCACCCGCTCCGAGACATCCTTGACCCTTTCACCAGGGAGACAACATACCATCCTGGAGTCTCGGTTGTGGCTGCAGAAACGTCTATCTATTCCTCTTACAATAGAATCCCCTACCACTATAGCTCTCCCACTCTTTTTCCTGCCCTCCTGTGCAGCAGAGCCACCCACGGTGCCATGAACTTGGCTGCTGCTGCTCTCCCCTGATGAGCCATCCCCCCCAACAGTACCCAAAGCGGTGTATCTGTTTTGCAGGGGGATGACCACAGGGGACCCTTGCATTACCTTCCTTGCACTGGTCTTCCTGTTGGTCACTCATTCCCTATCTGGCTGTGTATCCTTTACCTGCGGTAAGACTAACTCACTGAACGTGCTATTCACGTCATTCTCAGCATCGTGGATACTCCAGAGTAAATCCACCCGCAGCTCCAGTGCCGTAATGCGGTCTATCAGGAGCTGCAACAGGATACACTTCCCACAAATGTAGTCATCGAGGACACTGGAAGCGTCCCTGACTTTCCACATGTTACAGGAGGAGCATAACACATGTCCCAGCTCTTCTGCCATGACTTAACCCCTAGATTAACTTAATTTGGCAACAACAATGCTCAAGGTTACTTACTGATAGGGAAAAGAAAAAGAAAAACTACTCACCAATCACCAGCCAATCACTTACTCCCTTGGCTGTGACGTCACCTTTTGATTTCTTTCTACTTCTTTTTTGCCTTCTTTCCCTGCAGCTACACCAGCTGGGCCTTTATAGCCCTCCCGAAATCCCTGGACTCGCGTTGCTCTGAGCTCCCGCCTCCTCGATGCCTGCTGGGCCTTTATAGCCCTCCCAAAATCCCCGGACTCGTGCTAAGGAGAGATTAGGACAGGTGAGCAAAAACTTGGTCAAAGAGCTAGGCTTTGAGGAGGAGAGGCAAGTGAGGAGGTAGAGGTTTCGGGGGGGAATTCCAGGAAATAAAATTCACTGGGCTCATAGTTGGATATGGCACCATGTGAAGTATCTCATTCCAATCAGACAGCTAGAAGAGCATATATAAACATATCCATTGCTCGGGTGCAAAGGCTCCTGCAGAAGCTGCAGTGTTGACATGGATCAGACTAAACAGGAATGTGCATGCGAACAACAAATTAAAAGTCCAAGTTTGACAGTTCATTACTTGGTCAGTTTGTCTGCTGTAGGGTCACATCCTGTTGACTTTTGTTTTCGGGGAACAGAATAATTTCTTGATAAAAGCTTCACTTCCACGAAGTAATGAACATTCTCCACAAAGTGAGCCATTTTGTACTCTCTGTGCTATTTCTCAACAGTGCACTCAAAATGGTATTACAAAGTAAGAAAAGGGTATGCCTATTCCTCTGTACGTGATGTCAATAGAACAGCAACATCAAGTTATTATTTAAATGGAGAAAGATTGCAAAGTGCCGCAGTATAGCGGACCTGGGGGTACTTGTGCATTAAACACAGATGGATAGTATGCAGATACAACAAGTGATCAGGAAGACCAATGGAATCTTGCCCTTAATTGCAAAGGGATGGAATATAAAAGCAGGGAAGTCTTGCTACAGCTATACAGAATATTGATGAGGCCACACCTGGAATACTGCTTGCAGTTTTGGTTTCCATATTTATGCAAAGATATGCTTGCTTTGGAGGCAGTTCAGAGAAGGTTCACTAAGTTGATTCCGGGGATGAGGGGGTTGATTTATGAGGAAAGATTGAGTAGGTTGGGACTCTACTCATTGGAATTCAGAAGAATGAGAGGTGATCTTATTGAAACGTATAAGATTATGAGGGGGCTTGACAAGGTGGATGCAGAGAGGATGTTTCCACTGGTGGGGGAGACTAGAACTAGAGGCCTGATCTTAGAATACGGGGCCGCCCATTTAAAACTGAGATGAGAAGAAATTTCTTCTCTGAGGGTTGTAAATCTGTGGAATTCGCTGCCTCAGAGAGCTGTGGAAGCTGGGACATTGAATAAATTTAAGACAGAAATAGACAGTTTCTTAAACGATAAGGGGATAAGTGGTTATGGGGAGCGGGCAGGGAAGTGGAGCTGAGTCCATGATCAGATCAGCCATGATCATATTGAATGGCGGAGCAGGCTCGAGGGGCCGCCTGGCCTCTTCCTGCTTCTATTTCTTATGTTCTTACGTTCTTATGACCCAGTGACAGTCATGGCCATTACTGACAGTGTTTAGTAAAGCAACAACAGCACTGTTCTGTAAATGCACCCTATGGTGTTAAACTGGAACATATGGCAGAGTCCGATCCCGTCCTTAACCGAAATCCACACAATTTTCCATCAGGGATCACTGAATAATGCTCACTTCTTGGCCCATGGGCACTGATGCCAGGTGTACAGACCCAACCCTCTGCCCTGCCTGAAACCAGCTGTATCGGTACAAACTGCGGAGCAAGCCTTTGGCTTCGTGGTAACATTCATTCCTCGAAGTCAGAAGCAATAAAATGAAGATTTAAAGCTAAAGAGCTACTTAGTACTAGCAGGATAAAGAGAGGGACAAAATGAGACTCAGAAGCAATAAATAAAACAATAAATACTGTGCTTTCCAACTGCACATCAATTTGATGCAGCAGCCATTTGGATATCTTCTCATTTGGATATGTTGAGAGTTTACTTAAATCAGCAGCAAACCCTTATTATTAACCATAAGTCAGAGCATCAGATTTTATTTCATGAAAATATGCTCTGCTCCCCTAAGAGCTGTCAGAAGCAGCAGTGTGAATTATGAAAGATTGTATACCAGAATGGAGACATATAAAAAAAAACATTCACAACTCTACAAACTTATGATGGATTCTAGGCATTAATAAAAGAAAAGCTTGAATGAAAATGGATAAGTAAGGACCACAGAAACAGAGAGAAGCTTTGTTCACAAGGAGTGTTGTTTTCATAAGATTTTGCTAACTTGATTATTTGGCTTCAATTCTGTGAGAGGCTTCCAAAATGAACACCTCCTCGATAAGAGTCGCTATTCTTTTTCATAGGAAATTAGCAGTTAAGGAAGTAGTTTAGATAGATAGCGGGGATGGAGAAGAAAAAACACAATAATCGCTGAGTGCATGCAGCATCAAATGAGCTATCAATGGTGAGAGGCCCAGGAAATGGAGGGGTGGGGAAGGTCAGGTCCCAAGGTCAGTCATGGAATGGTAATGTTGGAGGAAGATAGAGAGAGCACAGTTATGTCATTCCTTATTGCTTTATTAAGGAGTAGTTAGCTTACAGTAGCAGAGATATATTTCACTGCTAGACATGCATTTCATTAAAGAAGAACAGTGCTCTTTGGAGGAATGAGAGAGAGCCTTTTATTCTGAAGTATTCCCCTAGAATCTGGGGCAGCAAGGGAAAGGAGAAGTTGTGGGGGCCTTGATGATCCAGGAAGCAAATCCAACAGGGTATTTTAAACCAGCATTGATAAACGGGAAGACTAAATCTAGAATTCTGGAAGTAAAGGCATAGCCAAAAAGACTGTGATGTCCCAGGTTGGATGCCTGGTCTGTGCTGAGTTAACTCATCTCAGCTGGAGTGACAGTGAAGGAGTGACAATTGGGTTCAGCACTCCTGTGCCAGTGAAGGGAAAACCTGTTCCCACTCCCAGCTGGCATCCAGGGTAACAGATAAAAACTGCTGACTTGTGGATGTCAATTAACACACCTGTGATGCCCATGTGACACGTGAAGAATGGCCACTGGTTTAACATCTGGAAGGCATCCTTTACCTGTTAGTGCCTTCAAAAATAACAGCAAGATGAGGGAGAGGAGGGCAGTTAGTGTCTTCAGGAGGAAGGGGAGGAGAAGGTATTGGATAGTTAGTACCTTCAGGAGGAGATGGAGGAGAAGAGGCTATTAGTGTGTTCAGGAGGAAGAGGAGACAGAGGGAAAACAAGAACAGGAGGTGTTAATGTCTTTAGGAGGAGGATGATGAGAAGGAAGGAAACTGTCAAAATATGCTTCTGATTTCCTTTTTTTTACGTACTTGGTTCAGCTTTAGGCACTTGCCTCTAAAATACCAATGAAGTTTCAGAAAATAGCCCCAAATGAATACTTGAACTAAAGTCTTAAGGACTTAAAGTTCAAAGGGCTAGAAATTACGTAGCGCCCCAATTTTGCTCTCCAATGGTCTTCTTATCCCTACCTCTCCTTCCCTTTCCCCATGCTACCCCTCCCTTTCACCACCCCGCCCTACCTCCCCTTCCCTTCCCTTTCCTCACTCGCCCTTCTCTAACCCCCTTCCCTTCCCTTTCCCCATCTCGCCCTAAGCCCCTTCCCCACCCAACCCCCTTCCCTTCCCTTCCCCCACCCCATCCCTCTATCCCCCCTTGCCCTATCCCTTCCCTTCCCTTTTCCCACCCCTTCCTACCCTTTCCTTTCACCACCCTACCCTACACCCCTTGCCCCACCCTACCCTACCCCACTTCCCTTTCCCCACCCCACCCCTCTTCCCTTCCCTTTCCCCACCCCACCCCTCTTCCCTTCCCTTTCCCCACCCCACCCTTTCCTTCCCTTTCCCCACCCCTCCATACCCTTCCCTTTCCCTACCCCACCCTACCCTTCCCTTTCCCCACCTCTCTTCCCTACCCTTTCTCCACCCCACCCTACCCTTCCCTTTCCCTTTCCCCACCCCTCTTCCCTTCCCTTTCCCCACCCCACCCTTTCCTTCCCTTTCCCCACCCCTCGCTTCCCTTCCCCCACCCCACCCTACCCTTCTCTTCCCCACCCCTCCCTTCCCTTCCCTTTCCCCACCCCACCCTACCCTTCCCTTTCCCCACCCCACCCTTCCCTTTCCCCATCCCACCCTACCCTTCCCTGTCCCTACCTACCCTTCTCTTTCCCCACCCCTCCCTACCCTTCCCTTTCCCCATCTCTCCCTACCCTTCCCTTTCCCCACCCCACTCTACCCTTCCCTTTCCCCATCCCTCCCTACCCTTCCCTTTTCCCATCCCTACCTACACTTCCCTTTCCCCACCCCACCCTACCCTTCCCTTTCCCCATCCCTCCCTACCCTTCCCTTTTCCCATCCCTACCTACACTTCCCTTTCCCCACCCCACCCTACCCTTCCCTTTCCCCATCCCTCCCTACCCTTCCCTTTCCCCATCCCTACCTACACTTCCCTTTCCCCACCCCACCCTACCCTTCCCTTTCCCCACCCCACCCTTCCCTTTCCCCATCCCTCCCTACCCTTCCTTTTCCCCATCCCTACCTACACTTCCCTTTCCCCACCCCACCCTACCCTTGCCTTTCCCCACCCCATCCTTCCCTTTCCCCATCCCTCCCTACCTTTCCTATTTAATGGGCCAGAATTGTCACAGTTTTTGTTCTATTTACAATGACATATTCATCCCTAACAGGTACATCTTTGCACAACAACAACAACAACTTGTATTTATGTAGCACCTTTAAAGTAGTAAAACAAGCAAGGGGCTTCACAGGAGCGTTACTAAACAAAATTTGAAACCAAACAACATAAGAAGATATTAGGGCAGTACTGGTAGGAGTCACCACTGCACAGTCTTTGCGGAGATGAAGTCCTATCTTCACACTGAGGATACCCTCTATTATGATGTGTGGCATTACAACTGTGCTAAATGGGATAGATTCAGAACAGATCTAGCAGCTCAAAACTGGGCATTCATGAAGCACTGTGGGCCATCAGCAGCAGCAGACTTGTATTCCACCACAATGTATAACTTCATGGCCCGGCATATCCCTCTACCATTAACATCAAGCCAGGCGACCAACACTGTTCAATGAAGAATGTAGAAGAGCATGCCAGGAACAGCACCAGCTGTTCCTAAAAATGAGGTACCAACTTAGGGAAGCTTCAACACAGGATTACATGCATGCTAAACAACAGAAGCAGCATGCTATAGACAGAGCTAAGCGGTATCCCACAATCAACAGATCAGATCAAAGGTCTGCAGTCCTGCCACATCCAGTCGTGAATGGTGGTGGACAATTAAACAACTAACGGGAGGAGGAGGTTCCATGAATATCCCCATCCTCAATGATGTCGGAGCTCAGCAGTGAGTGCAAAAAAACAAGGCTGAAGCGCTTGCAACCACCTTCAGCCCGAAGTGCTGAGTGAATGATCCATATCGGCCTCCTCCTGAGGTCCCCACAATCACAGAAACAGACCGTGGGCCCAACCAGTCCATGCCAGCAGTTATGCTCCACTCGAGCCTCCTCTTATCTTTTATCATCTAAATCTATCAGCATAACCCTCTATTCCCTTCTCCCTCATATGCTTGTCTAGCCTCCCCTTTAAATGCATCTATACTATTCGCTTCAACCACTCCCTGTGATAACAAGTTCCACATTCTCACCACTCTCTGGGTAAAGAAGTTTCTTCTGAATTCCCTGTTTGATTTCTTAGTGATTATCTTATATTGATGGTCTCTAGATATGCTCTTCCCCACAAGTGCAAACACTCTCTCTGTATATACTCTATCAAAACCTTTCATAATTTTAAAGACCTCTATTAGGTCACCTCTCAGCCTGTTTTCAAGAGAAAAGAGACCCAGCCTGTTCATCATTTCCTGATATGTATACCTTGCATACACAACAATACTTCCCGCTAAGCATTTTTCATATCCTTATTGTCATGCCCAGGGCAGATCATCAGTGGTAGGCTATGGGAGGTTGTGGTGAGGCTTGTGTAGTTGCCAGGTGTGACCCCTGTGCTTGAGGCTGGCCTCATATGTTTCCCCTCCCTCACACACAGACCAAGTGGGTATCACTGTTGTGGGATCCCTCGGTGGGGGTAGCCACGGCAGCAGTGGGTGGTGTGTATACACTGTGATGTGGGTAGTTGTGGGCAGGGCCACAAGACTGGGTGGGTTCCTTGTCCACCGTTGTTGTGGGGTGGTGGGCAGGGCCACAAGACTGAGTGAGCTCCTTGTCCACCAATTGGGGTGAGGGTCAGGTCATCCCAGGGTTTGCTAGGGAAGCTGGAGGGCATTGGCCTCATGCTCCTGGTTTTGGCCCTGGTGGCCAGGGGTTGTAGGGCTGGTCTGGTTGAAGTGTCAATGCGGTGCACGGCTCTCGTCGGTTTAGAGTCCCTTAGTGCTTCATTTAGGTGGTCGCCAAAGTCGCATGTGCACCCATGCCGCTCTGTCTACGCACTTAGTCATATCCCCGTCTGACCATCCACCACTGACACTCACCCTCATCTTAATGCAATGTCATGCCTCTCCCTTATAGTCGCCCCCTACAGATGTTGCCCATCCATCCGTTCCACTACTTCCATGACTCTCACTCAAAGGTCTGAGAAGAGAGCACAGAACACCAGGGAGATGCAGAGAATCACCAGTCTCCTCAAGTGTTCCAATCTTTCTACAAAAGCGTCCCAATCTTCCCCATCGGTAAATTGCTGAAAGATGCTGAGATTTGACATGCTGGGCATGTGGTTCGTGACCTCATATTTCCGTTGCCAGTTGTTGTGTATGTAGGCACTTTTTAGTGATAACTCCACGAGGCAGGGTATGATACTTAAACTGTGTAGACTTGTAGTCCTTTATTTGCAGCTCCTGAGTGAGGACAACAAGCTGTGAGTTCCTTTTTATATTGGGTTACTTGCAGTATGCAGGTGTGCATACACAACAAACACCGCATGCTCCATCTCCAGGGACACTCTGGCTCGAATGTAACTACGGAAGAGAGGCAGGCAGTCAGGCTGAATGACCCCCTCGACCACCTGCTGCCAGGACCGATCAATGACCACCTTGGCCAGGCACAGGAGCAGTCCAACCAGGAGGCTCTCCGACCTGCCCACTCCCCTCCGCACAGTGTGCCCAAAGATCAGGAGCGTGGGACTGAAGTGGCTTTTTAATGCATCTGACTTCCGGGTTTTCCAACCAATTAACACTAGCGGGCATGGTGACATCATGCATGGGTCTAATTCAGCTGAGGTATTTAAAGCAACACTGCAAAGATGACAGTTGAAGGTTTGTGGAGGTAGGAGAAAGATTGCTAGCAGAGAAAAATGGATTTGCAACGTATGAAAGGTGCCCCTCACTTCAGTGATCCTCCCTGGACCTCCTGCTGTGTTAGGGCCCACTGGCGGGAGGAAGAAGCCAGCCTCAATTACAAAGAAGGCATGGCTGGAGATAGCGGAGGAGGTGAGCAGCAGGAGTGTGATGGGATGGTCTTGGATACAGTACAGGAAGAGCTTTAATGGCTCCATGAGGGCAGAAGAGGCGAGTACAATGCCATATTGCCCTACATCCTGATGTGCCTGTCACCCCAACCCCCTCACTCTGCCTTCCCAAGCCTACTCCTGCACATCAGTCCTCACACCAACGTCCCTTGCATGTGCACCCATCCTGCTCTGTCTACGCACTTACTCAAACCCCCGTCTGACTATCCACCACTGACACTCACCCTCATCTTAATGCAATGTCATACCTCTCCCTTATAGTCGCCCTCTACAGATGTTGCCCATCCATCCATTCCACTACTTCCATGACTCTCACTCAAAGGTCTGAGAAGAGAGCACAGAACACCGGGGAGATGCATAGAATCGCAGGTGGCTCTCAAATCATTGCCACGCTGACTGCTGCCGATGTGGAGGAACTCAAGATAAGTGGAGTGTTGGCTTTGATAGTAGATGGAGAGACGGGGAACTCCCAGCCACCGGGTGACAGGATTAAATATCACACAGCCACATGGCATACAACAGTCACTCATGTCGACTTGCTGTCAAATATGATCGTGTGCATAATGTTTACTTAAATCATTCTTAGTATGACAGTTCTAATTCATGTCTTTACTTTCCCACAGGCCCATCAAGTGCCCCACAGGCAGTGGAGCCAGAGGAGGAAGAAGACTCCTCAGAAGAGGTCATATAACTGTGAGGGTGTACTGTCACAAGCAATATTCTCTCTAATTTCCTTTTGTACTCAGCAGGCCACCATCTCCTTTGAGCGCAACCTTTTATAACAACAACATTTGCAACAAAAACCACTTAAATTCATATAAGCCATTTTGCCACCCCACCGTCTCAAATGAC
Source organism: Pristiophorus japonicus (assembly GCF_044704955.1). NCBI lineage: Eukaryota > Metazoa > Chordata > Chondrichthyes > Pristiophoridae > Pristiophorus > Pristiophorus japonicus. The sequence goes on along the minus strand of NC_091982.1, from coordinate 112,262,878 downwards.
TATTTACTGCATTGCCAAGTTTTGTAACATCTGGAAACTTCAAAATTGTACTACTTATACCCATGGCCAGATCATTTATATATAATAGGTAAAACGATGGTCCTAATAACACCCTCTGGGGACCCCACTGCCTACTTCTCTCCGTTCACTGCTCTCTGCCTCCTATCCTGCAGCCAATTATGTACCCAAGTTACAGCCATCCCTTTAATACCATGTGAATAAGTCAGTTATGTGGTACTACATTAAGTGCCCTTTGAAAATCCATATATACATATACTACACTACCTTCATCAACACTCTCTGTTACTTCATCAAAGAAAGCAATCAGGTCAGTCAGACAAAATTTGCATTTCACAAATAAGGCTGCCCCTTATTAATCCACCTGAACTACAGGAGCAGATTTAACATCTCATCTCCAAAACAAATAGAGTGAATATTGTTAGTGGAAGGAAAACACTTGATGAACCAAATTACTTGTAAGTTTTATTATTACAGCAGACATTAGCAATAACTTTGTTTCCAACATTTGTTGGGAGGCGGTGAGAAACTAAAACTGGAGTTAGCATGCACTCTGTGTACACATAAACCCATACGAAACTTATGCCCCCAGTACGATAATTATACCTCATGCCTTTAGTATCCTCAATTATCTCTTGGCTTATACCACCACTTTTCCATTGAAATGCATGCTATAATATAGAGCTCTCCCGAGTGGACTATTGCTCCACCTAGTGGACTACTGTGGTAATTCAACTGCTGATGTCAATACAATAATGGATCATGTGACACGGTCACATGACAAGTTCCAGTAGAGCCATCTTATTTGTGTGTGTTTGTGATGTAAAGAATATATCACTATGGCAACGAGGATGGTATAATCGGATTCCCAAGCTGAAATTTGTATTGGTGGATGATTCCTGCCAAACAACAGAGCAAATTTTGAGAGGTTCTTTGTTTTGCAGCACAGCTAAAAATCCAAGGTAAATTTCAAGCAGACTTGTCTGAACTGAAGAGTCCAGATGGCTGTGCCAATGGGAATAATGCGGCACTTGGGTGAGTTCCACCATGACCGAGAGACTTTTGGAGTGGCTAGAAATGTTATTGCCATAAATATTATCGCCAAAGTCCCCGATGATAACCGTAACCAGGTTAGAAAGAAAACAGGCTATTTTTTGAAGCAGACCGCGAGGTGTATGAAACCTTGAAGAATTTGCTTGTTCCCGTCAAGCCACAGAACACGCCACTGATGAAGATTCTAACCAAGCGTGGAAATTGCTGAAAGTTATCATTTCCGAATACATGATCAACTAATTGACGAAAGTGAGTACATTGTAGCTTTAAAAAGGTTATCCATTCATTGTTATTTCAGAAACGTTCAGGACTGAGCATTGCATGACCACTTTGTTTGTGGTATGGAAAAAAAAGCAATCAGAAGAAAGCCGTTGACAACCCACAACTTGACTTTTGATTTAGTTTGTCAGTCAGCTATGCCAATGGAAATGGCTGATCAATACTCCTGAGAATTTCATGCCATTTCCAGTTGTTAGACAACTGAGGTGAATCACCTATAGGTTAGAAGTAAAAGGCAGTTGGGCCCCAAGGCCTCAGCCACTGGCCAAGGTAACAGTGCACTGAAGTAGTGCTATTGGTGTCTGGGACAACACCTCACTCAAAGTTGACCGTATGTGAAGGCAGAATGTTTCTACTGCAAGAAAACTGGGCATCTTGTGAAGGCATGCCGACTGAAGAATAAACTGACATTCAATGCTATAAGTAGAAATCACCAGAGACTACACATTGAAGAGAAGCAACAGAGCAAGGAGGTTCTGGAGATACATGTCAACAGGAGCACGAGGGTATCTAACAATGATTCGAGAAGTACTGTCATCCAAGTAGACGGTGTAGGAACCAAGATACCCATGGAAATCGACATTGGTGCATCCATAAACGGAGTACCTGAATTGCTATATCTCGACAAGTTGAATGATTTTGCACTGGAGAATTCGAAGATAGAGCTGCGAGGCTACTCAGGAGAGAAAATTCCTGTGGTAGGATGTATCACCGTACCAGTGAAATACAAGGATCAGTTTCAGAGCTTGCTTCTCTTAGTAGTGGCAGGAGACAAGCCTGCCTTAATAAGAAGAAATTGGTTGGGATCACTGAAGCTGGATTAGAATGAGATTTTTCATGTTGAAATGGGATTTGCTTTGAAGGATGGTGTCATCAAGCAGTATCCGAAGGGGTTCTGTGAAACAGGCAGTCCGATACAAGACTTTAAGATGAGTGTCAGAGTGCAGAAGGACGCTAGACCAGCTTACTGCAAGCCACGTCCCATACCATACGCATTCAAGTGAAAGTTGAACAAGAACTTAAAAGACTAGAGGCTGAGAACATTATCTCTAAGATAGAAGAAATGTTCTATTTTTCATACAGTGATGAACTGCCAATCACAGCTGATGAAATTGGTAGAGCAACCAAATGTAACTCACTTATGTCAAAGGTAATGATTACATTGCAAATGGCTGGTCAAACCAGGTATCAGAGAAAGATATTCATCCATACTTCGTTCGTAGGAATGAATTGTCAGTGGATAAAGATTGTATCATGTAGGGTGCAAGAGTAGTAACTCCAAATAAGTTCAGGTCCAAATTGTTAGGAAACCTTCAAGTCCAGAACCTGGGAATGTGCTTGACCAAGAGTTTTGCACATAGTTACTTATGGTGGCCAGGTTCAGATAAAGATATAGAGTACATTGTTCGTCAGTTTACAACTTGTCAAGTAGTAAGCAAGAAACCACCATCAGTACCATTACAGCCATGGAAATGGCCTCTCCCAGGTGTGGCAAAGGTTACATATAGATTTTGCTGAGTTGGAAGGACAGCAATTGTTCATTGCCTATCAATCACATTCGAAGTTGTTAGAGGTGTTTTCAATGCAGAAAATAGCAACAAGTAAAACACTAGACAATTTGCGAAGATTATTTTCTTCATATGGCCTCCCAGAAGATATTGTGTCTGATAATGGGCTGTGATTTTGTTCAGACGAAGTTGCACAGTTCATGAGCAGAAATGATGTGAAACATACCAAGGTTCCTCCATACGATCTTGCCTCAAATGGCGCAGCAGAGCACACAGTACAAATTGTAAAACATGCCCTCATTAAGCAAATGTTGGATCCACATCCAAAGCAATGGTTGTTGTCGTTGGATCACAAATTAGCAAATTTTCTGATTACTTATCGTAATACTCCTCATGCAACTACTGGTAGAACACCAGCAGAGTTGTTTCTCAAACGACAGCCATGAACCAGGTTCTCGTTGTTAAAACCAAACATGGCACAGTCCGTAGAAGAGAAACAATTAAGACAGAAAGAGAATCATGATAGAGTTAGAGTAAGAGAAACAAGTGTGAAATTGAATCAGAAGGTTCGAGTGAAAAACCATCACCATAAATGGTTGAAGTGGTTACCAGGAAGAGTAGTGAAAAAATGTGGCCCTCGTACATATTTGGTCACGATGTTTGCTCATGGACAGGTTAGATTTGTTCACATTGATCATATTTTACTTACAGATGTGGAAGGAATTGAAAGTTGGAATGATTCAATTATTTGTGACTCATCAGATAGTCTTGTTACAAATAGAGTACCAGTAGTAAATCCTACAGCAGATGTAGTAGAAACAAGTCCAAGAGGAAGTCAGAATTTAGTCTGAGTCTGAGTCCGAGTCAGGCAGACAAACAGTCTGAATTTGTAGAGAGTCAAAATGTAGATCAAGGGTTGCCCTTGGAGGAAAACTCTCCTCAGGCTCAGCCGAGAATGAGTCTAAGTTCGACACCAAATTTGGAGAGTTCTGTTCAAGAGCGAAGGTATCCTCTTCGAAATAGAAACCCAGTGGTTAAGTTTGATTTGTAAATATGGCAAATTAAGTCCATAACTTTTGTTGTGTATAACCATGCAAGTAATGTATAATGATTATTTTGTTACGATTACTCTTCATTAACGAGGGAGAAGTGTAATATCGAGCTCCCCCTAGTGGACTACTCTTCCACCTAGTGGACTACTGTGGTAATGCAACTGCTGATGTAAATACAATAAAGGATTATGGACAAGGTCACATGACAAGTTCCTGTAGAGCCATCTTGTGTTTGTGATGCCATAAAGACACACCCAAAACTAGTTTCCATGGAAGAAAAAAGACTTGTAGAATGCGGCCTAATTTAAGATTAAAAAGTGCTTCCCTCCCACCGTAATATTGTTCTGCTTTAATCAGACACACATTCATATCAGCATTTCCAGTTCAGGATCATCTTCTTGGGTTACACATCCGCAGCTCATCTTTGTGAGCATTACACCGCATGAATTGTAATCTGAAACATAAAAAAGTTTTACACTGTCAAGAAATCGTGATAATTAAAAAAAAATTAACCTAAAAATAAATATATTCCAACTCACCCACCGCAGTACCTAAAAAATACTCCCTCACCCCCAGGGTCTGAAGAATAGGTGCGGGGTCCTGGGGGGAGCAGCACTAATGTGAAGTGCGGGTAACAGGAAAGGAGCTGAGACCCAGATCGCAGCCTGGAGCCAGGCATTCTCCTTACCCTGTTAGGCTGCTCGGGCTCCTGCAGACCGCTGGCTAGGCTGCCCCCGTCACCGCTTGATCCCATGGTAACTGGACCTCTAGCTGCTGCCCATGGATTCTCAACTCACACTGGAACTTACCAGGCATCGCTTCCGGGAAGAAAACAGTATTGCACCAACCAGCCGACAGAAAAGGTCCCGCAGCCATCTTTGTGTGGGTTGTTAGCGCCGATTTTGCTGTCCCGAATGCAAGTGCCACCATATTTGGGCGGGATGGATGTCCTGCTGCTTTGTTCCTGGTTGTGTCTATTTGCAATACCAGATTCCTGATTGGTCCACTTGGAGGACAAGATACACCCAGCTTGTCTGGAATGTGTAATTAGATCCTGCCTGCTGTAGATAACCCTGCAATGTGTAATTCCATCCAATCCTGCCAGACTACAGAATGTGGAAGTACCGTTCACCTGCTCCGTGTGTGAGAACAATAATTATCCTCTGATCCAAACAGATGAGATTTGGGTTTAAAGCGGACCAATCTCTGGATAAACCCCCTCTTCGACATCATCTGATCAATAGGCAGCCATTGTGTGTGGCTGAGTGCACTGAAACACTTGCTCTGTAAAGAGGAGACCCAGGGGCGCCACTCCCAGACCGAGAGGTGTGTCCAATTGAAGTGCAAAATTAAATTTTAGGAGTCTGTACTTTTGCTGGGTGTAAAAAGTTAGTTTCCCAAAGATATTAAATCAGCTCAGGCTTCCCCGTCCCAAGTTTTGATTTGTTTTATTTGAAGGGTAGATGAGGTGTGTGTTATTGCTAAACTGGTATTTTAGTGACTTCAGTTTGGTTATAAATCCCACAGGAAATGGAGGTCCATGGGAAGCCCTTGAACTTTATTTCCCACTTTCTCCCTTCCTCCTTCAATCCTCAGCCCGAAAAGATCAGCCTGCTTGAGGGGAACCTGTAAAACAAACTTGATCCATTTTAAAGATTTAGGGCCCGAACTTGGTGAAGGCCAAGGTCCGCCCAAAGGACCGCCGATGATCGCCGAGAGACCGGGCGGTCCTTTCCCAGGAAAATCCCTCTAAAAGAGATGGCAGTACCGCCCTGCGGCCAAATAATAGCTTATGCTGTGACTCTGGACGGCAGCGGGCGGAAGCTCTCAATCTCCGCGGCAGATGCAATCTTCGCCAAAGTTCCGCCAAGGATTGAGTCGGGCCTGGGGAGGGGGGAACACTGAAAAATAAAAATCTTCCTCCCCAAAAAACACCGGAACACCTTCAGGGGACTCCATACAGGTAAAACGCTGAAAGAAAAATAATTAAAACATGTTCACTAACCTTTCTTTGCAGGTCTTTGTACTCACTGCCGGGTTTAGACTTGCCTCCACGCAGCGGTCCTTCTCCCTGCTGCTGCCGACTCCCGCCCGCACCAATATGGCAGTTCGGCGGGCGGGAGGTCACTTACGCGACTTGGCCGTCAGCGGGCGGTTCCCAGCGGTACACGCCTCCCGCCAGCATCAGACCAAGAGGAATCTGTCACCGAGGGAAATCCGCCGAACAAACTCGGCGGCAGTCGGTGGCGGCAGTGGACGGTAAGGCCACCAATTTCAGGCCCTTAAACTTGAATTCCTCCCTCCCCTGGGTCTATGGTAATTTAACCAACACTGAGAGAATTCCAGCGCACAACTGAATCCTCAGCGAGTGTGCGGATTAAATGAGATGAAATCTCTATCTCGGGCTGTCGTGCCCTGGCGGCTCCGAGGTACCGGGCTTTACATGAACTTTTTGCTGGGGATCCCGGGGACCACAGGGCCCCGCATCTCACCCTCCTTTTGTTACCTGCTGTGGTTCAGGCACCTTTTCCCGGGCCCGGCTGTTGGGAAAGTGCAGACCCAGAGGGTCACCGGTTGAGTCACTGCCTCAGCCCATCAGTTGCATAGTTCCTGTCTCAGAGGATTTCGAGCCGAAAGTGAGGGGTAAAACCTACAACCAGCATTGCTATTTTTAAATGCGAACATAAGAACATAAGAACAGGAACAGGAGTAGGCCCTTCGGCCCCTCGAGCCTGCTCTGCCATTCAATAGGATCATGGTTGATCTTCTACCTCAACTTCACTTTCCCACACTATCCCCAAAACCCTTGATTCCCCTAGAGTCCAAAAATCTATCAATTTCTATCTTAAATATACTCAACGACCGACACTGTGGCCTGTGTACACTCGAAGCCTGGCCCAGGGCCGTGTTAGGTGAGATAAAGGAGGGCGAAAACATTGGCCCACGGTCCGTTCACCAGCTTTTGGGCATGTTGGTGGGGGCCTAACCCCAGTTTGAGCTCTGGGTAGGGAACTTTAGCCGGCTTGCGCTGGGGGTTCTGGTTCAAGTCTGGTGCCGGTGAGGAGTCCTTGTTCGTGGGGCCTGAAGCCACATGGTGCCAGAAAGGCTTTCTGGGGTTAGGAGCTCGTCGGCTGGATGTAGCTTCACTGATTTGAGTCTTTAGAAATAAGGCACCAGTATTGGCCTATCAGTCGGGTGCGCACGCACGGTCATCATCATCATCATCATAGGCAGTCCCTCGGAATCGAGGAAGACTTGCTTCCACTCTTAAAATGAGTCCTTAAGTGGCTAAACAGTCCAACACGAGAGCCACAGTCCCTGTCACAGGTGGGACAGATAGTCATTGAGTGAAGGGGTGGGTGGGACTGGTTTGCCGCATGCTCTTTCCGCTGCCTGCGCTTATTTTCTGCATGCTCTTGGCGATGAGACGCGAGGTGCTCAGTGCCCTCCCGGATGCACTTCCTCCACTTGGGCGGTCTTTGGCCAGGGACTCCCAGGTGTCAGTGGGGATGGTGCATTTTTTCAGGGAGGCTTTGAGGGTATCCCTGTAACGTTTCCTCTGCCCACCTTTGGCTCATTTGCAGTGAAGGAGTTCCGAGTAGAGCACTTGCTTTGGGAGCCTCGTGTCTGGCATGCGAACAATGTGGCCTGCCCAGTGGAGCTGATCAAGTGTGGCCAGTGCTTCAATGCTGGGGATGTTGGCCTGGTCGAGGACGCTAATGTTGGTGCGTCTGTCCTCCCGGGGGATTTGCAGGATCTTACGGAGACACACGTGGTACCAAAACGGTCTTCAGCAAGAGCAGAGGGACTCGGAACACTGTAAGCACTCTCGCCGCCATCTTTGTCTCGGGCACGGGTGCCGCCATTCTCACATCTCTCTGACTTGCCCGCTCGCGCTTTGCCGTTCGCTATTGGGGCCCCTCCGTCCACTCCAGCTCACTGCACAGCCTGTGACTGTCAGTGCGGGGGATCTAACAGATCGCTGCGCAGCTGCGCACCTTACAGGGAACATAGGTCACAGGAAGCATGCACAGCATGCACCGGTGCAGATACACACATGTCGGTGGGACCATCAAGTCAAATAGTTGTTTTGTAACCTGGTGTCTCACAGATCACTTGTGAGCAAGAGCAGATGGTGAGATGGGGACAGCAGTGCAGAGTCCTCATTGGAGGACCCAGGATGCACCAAGTTGTGCTCAGCTGGATGCAGATGCTGAACCTCGGGGATCATCGACAAAGAGGGTGTTTCTGGAGAGGCAGCAAAAAATGCATGAGGCTCTGGCAAGGTTTCTAGCTGCAATGTGCACACTTGTGGAGAGAATTGAAGTCCATCTCAAGCATGACGCACATGATGTTGCAGGCCGTGGTAATGATGTGTTCGTCCATGTAAAGTGTAGCCACCTACATGGAGCCTCAAACGCAGCAGTCACCATGCATGCCCTCACCAACAGCTTGCACACTCTGAATGTCACATGAACTAGGATGGATCAAAACCTAGCCTTGACTGTTCATCGCCCCACTGCTGTGCAGCAAGGTACTCTCCAGCTCACTGCTGGCGGGCAAGTGAGAGGGACGGTGGAGAAAGGGGACATAGAATTGGGGACTCTGCTCAAATTTCTCCCACTTCTCACCCATTACCTCCACCCCCCCCCCCCCCCCCTCAGTCAGAGCCCCACAGACTGCCTTGTTTCCCGATGGCCAAGTCTGCCTCTGCACAGGTGCAGGAGGAGTAGTCTTTGACCGGGGCCCTCACAGGCTCCAAAACTCAAAGGAGGTCAGCCAAGAGAATCTGAGCAGTCAGAGCAGGGAAATGAGCAGCCTGCCTCTCCCTCTGCTGAGACCACTGGGGTTGCATGGCGGAGAAGTGGTCAGAAGAGGAAGATGAAAGAATTCTAGTTGCACAAGGGTATGCACATGGATATGTTAGCCAATGTTACACTCTCAAGTTTTTGTGTAAAATTTGAGGCACGTAAAATAATTTCTTTGCACCACTTCTGCGTCTTGCCGATTTTTGCCTACTGCCTGGCAAGTGGCTTTGTCACTTGTCGTGAATGGTAAGACATGATTTAACTGCGAGGATGGGTGTCTGTGAAAGGAATGGTTTGGTCATTGTAGGGCTGCTTTGTGACGGTGGGTGGGTGGGAGGCGGGGGCGAGTGGTCAAGTGGGTTCAACATGGGTGCACTGGTGCAACTGAACTAAATCATGTCATTATGAGGTCATCCCAGGCAGCAGTGTATGCTGCTGCTGGTGCTACGTCTACATCAAGTTCCTCCTCCTCCTCCTTCTCTGTGCCTTGCTCTGCCTGCAGCTTCAATCCTCGCCTCTGTGCTATGTTGTGCAGAGCACAGCATACCACGATCATTCTGTGGATCCCGGCTGGTGCTTATTGAAGGGCTCCTCCAGATCTGCCCAGGCATCTGAAGTGCATCTTCAGCATCCCGATTGCTTGCTCTCTTAAACATCTTGTCGTCATCTCACTTTGGTTGTAGCGCTCTTCAGCCTCATTGCATGATCCCCTCAAGGGTATCATCAGCCACGTCTTCAATGGATATCCTTTGTCTCCAAGCAGCTAGTCGGTAAGTCTGGTCGGAGGTGCGAAGAGCTGAGGTAGTGTGGACTGGCACAACAACGACAACTTATATTTATATAGCACCTGTACTGTAATAAAATGTCCCAAGACGCTTCACAGGAGTGTTATGGGGAAACAAAACTGACATTGAGCCATGTAAGGAGATGTCAGGACAGGTGATCAAAAGCTTGGTCGAAGTTTCTTAAAGGAAGAAAGAGGTAGAGAGGCGGAAAGATTTAGGGAGGTAGATCCAGAGCTTAGCACCTATGCAGCTGAAGGCATTACCGCCAATGGTGGAGCATTTTAAATAGGGGATGTTCAAAAGGCCAGAATAGGTGGAGTGCACAGGTCAAGGGGGATTATAGGGCTGGAAGAGATTGCAGTGATGAGGAGGGGTGAGGCCATGGAGGGATTTAAAAACAAGGATGCGAATTTTAAAATTGAGGCAGTGCTTGACTGGGAGCCAATGTAGGTCAGCGAGCACAGGGGTGATGGGTGAGCAGGACTTGATCCGAGTTAGGATATGGGCAGTAGAGTTTTGGAGTTTATGGAGAGTAGAACTAGGGAGGCCGGCCAGAAATGCATTGGAATAGTCAAGTGTAGAGGTAACAAAGGCATGGGTAAGGGTTTCAGCAGCAGATAAGTTGAGGTAAATGTGGAGACGGGCAATAATACGAAGGTGGAAATGGGTCTTAGTGACGGAATGGATACGAGGTAGGAAGTTCAATTCATGATCAAATATGGCACCAATTTTGCAAACTGACTTGGTCAGCCTTAGACAGTTTCCGGGGAGAGAAATCGAATCAGTGGAAAGGAGTAGAGTTCGTGGCATGAAATGAAGACAAATGACAGGATGAATGAATCATGGCAGCACCCTAGGAATCTGGCACACGCCTGCCTGATAATCTTTGTGCAGACGAGCTGCACATTGATGGAGTGGAAACCCTTGCGGTTCACAAACACTCCTGGGTGATCTGGGGCTGCCTTGATGGCCACATGCGTTCAGTCGATGATGTCCTGCACCTGTGGAAAGACAGCCAGAGCCGAAAGCCAAGTACACACTCATTCTGAATGCCTTCATCGGTAGAAAAAGTATATATAACTGCCTGCCCTGCCAAAAATGGCATCGGTCACCTGGGTGATGCACTTGTGGATGGCCGACTGGGAAATCTTGCAAATGTTTGCTACAGATCCTTGGAAGGAGCCTGAGGTGAAGAAGTTGAGGGCAATGGTCACTTTGACAGCCACTGATAACACGTCCACCTGGTCCACTTGGCAGCAGGTCTTCTTCCAACAGACTACAAATGCCTGCCATGACCTGACGCAATAACCTGAGCCTCCTGAGGCACTGGTGTTCAGTCATGTCCAGGAAGCTGATCCTCTGCTAATATACCCTGTGTTGAGTGTATCACCTCTGGCGTACTGCAGCCCTGTGCTGATCCCCTCTCTTCTGTAGAGCGGCAGGTCCATGAGGAGAAGGCTTCTGCTGCTCCTGGTGCTGTTGCTGCTGGTGCGCATCTTGGTCCTCGTCTGAGGTCCAAAGTGAAACAGCATAAGCAGCACCCATGCTGATCTGATATATGACACATGTAATGTGGAGATAAGAACATAAGAAATAGGAGCAGGAGTAGGCCACCTGGCCCCTCGAGCCTGCTCTGCCATTCAATAAGATCATGGCTGATCTGATCATGGACTCAGCTTCACTTCCCTGCCCGCTCCCCATATTCCTTTATTCCCTTATCACTCAAAAATCTGTCTATCTCTGCCTTAAATATATTCAATGACCCAGCCTCCACAGCTCTCTGGGGCGGAGAATTGCATAGATTTACAACCCTCTGAGAGAAGAAATTCCTCCTCATTTCAGTTTTAAATGGGCGGCCCCTTATTCTGAGACTATGCGCCCAAGTTTTCCCAGCACTGGGCCCCGTTTATTCGGCACCCAGTGAGTTTTTTGGCGCCGAAGCCCAGTCCAAAGATTCCCCAGTGTCGGGGCGCCGGCGTCTACTACCAGCGGCAGAATGTTTGGCGCCGTATATTCTGGTGCTGGTGTACCTGTAAAAGAAGGTTGCGGCCATTTCTGGGCATAAGGCCAACTTTCCCCCCCAACAACATTTTTAAAACTGGCACACAGACCCTAGAAGCAGCGTAGGAAAAACCCTTACCTGCAGTTAGTGAATCAGCGCTGGCCCGTTCCTATCCCTGGCCAAAGGGGCTCCCTGTCTCTTATAAATAAACTTTAAGGTAATTTAAAAACCAAATACTAACTATATGCAGGCATAAAATTAAAAGTAAATATAAACTTACTGATGCTCCTGCGATGAAAAATGAATGCTGGTTAAAAAAAGAAAAAATCTTTATCTTTTTCCATCGAAGTTCTCATGGCCCAAAATAATTCAAATAGTGCAGGGAAACTTTTGAAACTTCCAATAATGAAAAATCAGCATACCAATCGAAGTCTTCTTCTTCTGGCATCCATTGCAGCCTTCTCCCCAATCTCCTGGACATCGAATGCACCCACTGCTATCCCAGGCCGAAGGTCTGCACACAAAGGACAATGCGAGACACTTCAAAGGGAAGCAGCAGTGATCTCTAATAAAGGTGGAACATTACATTGAATTTTTTTTAAATCCCATCACAAATCTTTTATGTTTTAAAGGAGTGTTGGAGTGTTTAGGTGGACTTACATTATGTTTATTAAATATTCCCACCAGAAATCTTTTATGTTTTAATGGAATTTCAGAGTGTTGGGGTGCTTAGGTGGACAATAATACTAAGTTATTCATGGATCCAGACTGGGTGACGGTCACTGAATATATGCACCATGGTACTTCGTTGCATGTATCAGTGACCCAGAACAAACAGGATCCATGAACACTTTAGTACTGGAACCTGCCCCTGCATCATTTAAACCAATAGGTTGCAAGCGGTGAGGCTATTTTAAATGTTGAGCCTGGTTGTCCTGTAATACTTATTAGTGCAGCATTAAAAAATGAAGTGCAGGAATCAGGTTAAAAGTCCAAAATGAAAATGTTTATTAAATCTTTGTACAGCACAGTGGTAATTAGCTTGACTTTACTTATCTTTAAACTTTCATAACTTTAAAAAGTTTATTCAAAACCATGGCAAACTTTACAAAGAACAATCAACTAAAGCAACCAAAAAACAAACAAGACTTCTATCCTCTTCCTTAGCGCGGTGCACCAATCCTGCCCCAGTAGATGCTGCTACCCCTGGGCATGCCCGTAGTTGCAGACTTCTGCTTCCTTGCCCTCCCGTACCTCCAGGTGTAACCTGTTTCTTTTCCGGCGCAGCATTTCTTGATGCTGGGCTACAACAGGGACAGAGTCAAAATGTGTCGTTGTGGAATGCCCGAGTTCCTCTTCATAATCAACCTCAGCCTCAGGATCAACCCTTGTATTTAGTGCAGAGTGGAAAGCGCTCCTCGCATTAAGGACAGTCTGGGTGAGCCCTCCTATTGCCGATACTACCTCGTTCAACCATCCTGAAAGTCTTTCAACCTGTAATGACACTCCCCCCAACTCTGCCCTCATCCCACCAAAGGCTTCCAGGAGCACTTGAGATTGTTGGATGCTCTCCCCGCTCATCCCCACAAGTTGTCCTATGTTCTCAGAGTCCAGTGTTTCTGGATCAGGTCTGGAGTTCGCCCTCCAAGACGTCTCGCAGGTGTGGCTTGCTGTGACACACTTGTACCCGCAGCCTCAGACATTACACCTAGAAAAGTCCCCTAGCTTGATTCACTCATGAAAGGACTTGGAATACTCGAGGGGTTCAGCATCTCCAAATCCAGGGTAACCATCTCGTCGTCCATGACTTCTTGCCGCCCATCATTCTGCTGAGTTGGAATATCTGGCGTGGCGTTTTCTTGAACATTCTCTCCTTTAACCTCAGATACATCTTCTGTCTCATCCTGATGCTCAACTTCTGCGAAACAAAAGATAGATGTTTGGTTAGCAGCATTGAGGAAGGAGAAGCATAGGAAGCACACGCAGTACGTAATGTTTAGCCAACCCAAACTGTGCAATTTGAAGGCCTTCCCTCTAATGGAAAACTGGGACCAGCTTCCATGTTGATGGTTGGTCTTCTCCTGTGACAGTTAATCATTGATGCTATCCTCTGCTCCAGCTTGTTAGCTTGCCCAATTTGTTACCTTTCTTGGTTGATCTGTGATGCCATCTTCTGCAAAGATGAAAATGGAACTTTTTAAGAGAGGGTCCTTCTGAACACACACGCATGCACACACATGCACACGGATCACATTTACAGATGTTATTGCAGTGCATAAATATACATATATTTAAAAGCCCAAACAAATGTAAGTTTAACATATTACTTACAGTCACTGCTTGTCCGAGGTCCTGACACTTCTTTTTCAGCTGCGCACCGGTCCTCGGGGTGATGGACATTCCATTAAACTTGACTGCGACCTGGTCCCAAACTTTTGCGAGTGCAGATGGTTTAAGCTCATTTTTAACGAAGCTCTCCTTGTTCTAAAGAACTCCCCATCTACTCTCAATTAAGTTTACCAGGGCTCAATTTCTTCTGCGAGAAATCTCTTCGCCCTTACGGTTTCCCCTTCTCCGTCCCTGGCCCTTTCGCCTTCTCTGCGCCCTTCCATTGCAGCCATCTCTTGCACAAAGCTGTATTTCCTACCTGCCCGTCCACCTCTGCCATCAATGGATTCTCAATGATGACCCACACAGTCCCCAAGTGTGTTTTTTTAAATACTTTCTACTGCGCATGTGCAAATGGGTATTTTTTTTTCTTGTGCGCATGCGCAACACGCATGCCCAGTGCGTTAAAAATTTTTTTTTTTTTTGAGCGTGATGCACATGCGCAATTTGATGCATTTTTTTTTCAGCACATGCGCTGTGCGGTTTCAGCGCACATTTGAGGCTCCGTCCTGCGAGTTCAGATCGGGTAGCATGGAGCCAGAGGGTGCACATGTGGCGAGAAAACTTTGCATTTTTATTTTCAGCGCTGGGCAGCCAAAAAAAAACGAGCGTCCAGGTAAGTGAATGCCATTTTTTTTCTTTCAGGAAACTTGGGCCCCAAGTCCCCTAGTTTTAGTTTCCCCTATAAATGGAAATATCCTCTCTGCATCTAACTTGTCGAGCCCCCTCATTATCTTATATGTTTCGATAAGATCATCTCTAATTCTTCTGAACTCCAATGAGTATAGGCCCAGCTTACTCAATATATCTTCATAAGTCAACCCCTTCAATTCCGGAATCAACCTAGTGAACCTTCTCTAAACAGCCTCCAATGCAAGTACGGAGACCAAAACTGTATGCAGTACTCCAGGTATGGCCTCACCAATACCCTGTACAGTTGTAGCAAGACTTCGCTGCTTTTAAACTCTATTCCCCTTGCAATAAAGGTCAACATTCCATTGGCCTTCCTGATTAGTTGCTGTATCTGCATACTATCTTTTTGTGTTTCATGCACAAGGACCCCCAGGTCCCTCTGTACTGCAACATTTTGCAATTGTTCTCCATTTAAATTACCTTGCTTATAGGGGGTGGTCCTCACTGGGCAAGGATCAGACGCACAATCCTCCAATGTAGTGAGAGTGACATCCAAAGTTGTAGAAATCACCTGCAAAGTACTGAAAGCAAATGATCAGAACAAGTGTTGTGAGTAAAAGCCTTTCACTTAGGCCAGGAAGCAGATGTGAGGTCTCAGTACTTATGGGATTTTTTGCCTTTTATTTGTCGAGCCCCTTCAATTGTCATTGTGCTTTCACAGGCGAAGTCCAGGAAGCCTGAGACTCCTATGCACACACAGTTAAACTTGAAATCCCATGTAAAAAAACGCTCTTAATAGCGTCTTAACTACTGTAATAGCTTTACCGCCTCTGCCTTGAGGGGGTTTCTCGCTCACAGCCGAGCGCAGTCGAGTGAAATGTGAGAGTCGGAGGATTGAAGCTAGCTTCCCAACGACTGTCAATTTCAGTACATTTAACCACCCACCCATTCCCAGACTCACTCACTCCTGTTAAAATTCACCTCCATTAGTGGATGAACTGTTAACATGTTCAAATGACATGCCTTGTCTGCTGCTTAGTGCTGGTGTTAACCCATTTATAATCAAAAAGCTAATGCCAGTGTTAAAATGACAAAGGAATGTCATATCGCTCGCAGCTTATTCAGAGGCATTCTTAGGGGAGGGGAAGAGAATAAGGGAGAGAATCAAGATCACTTTGCAGTTGCATCAACTCCAAAATAATACGCCTGGTGATGAGAGATTGGTTTCAAGCCGATTCTTTCAGTTGTCGGATACTTTGAGCCAGGCAGGTCTGCAGTTCTGGGTGTCGTTGAGCACTGATTGCCCAGCTTGGCTCATCGGTAGAACCTAGAGCAATAGACCTCCCATAGGGGTAGGAGAGGGCTAAAAAATTCTCTCGACTTACCCTTCAGATAACACTTCAAGCTGGTGTCCTTGCATATTGTGGGTGGTCCTCACTGGACAAGGAGTGAGAAGCTGACCAGAACTATATGCTGATAAGTTGTGTAAAACTCCAGAAGTACCGCAACACCACAGGTGCCCAAGTCTTGCTTTTGCCAACTTGCGCCTTATTTCTCCAGGCTTAGGTTAAGTGGGTGGTATCTGTACGGGACAGTGTGTGCACGCCATATCTAACAAAAGCAATCTCTGCTCATCTGGTTCCTCAACGGTTTGGGCAAGTGTAAGTATTGGCTGCAATATTTCCTACATTACAACAGTTACTTCATTTCAAAGGTATTTTTTTTGACTGTGACATGCTGAGATCGTGAAAGGCGCTATAAAAATACAAGTCTTTCTCTAAAGTACGGTGATGGGTTTGGATATGCATCAGACATTTGGCTGACCATAAATAAAATGTGCATATTCATAAGGAAAACTACCACAAAACATTTGGTTTATGAAACAAATGCCAATTTGATTGGAGTTAAAAATATATGACCCGACCTTTAAAGAGTTTTGAACGGTAACATCAGTAATAAAATATTATTGATAAAAACTAAAACAAAAAGAGCTGGAAATACACAGCAGGTCAGTCAATGAAGCGGAAAGAAAGGTTGTAAGTTTTTGGGTGTGCTACCCTTCATTAGAACTGGAGAGTGGAGTGCAAAGAGAAAACAAATAGCCAGAAATTACTGTCGGCAAAAGTAACAGATGAACACGTACACATCCCCACCACATTCCTCTTTCCGCTACTTTAATGGAGGTTTTAGTTCATCAAGGATTCATAACCTAGACAATTTTATGACAGCTGTAACCCCTGCAGTTCCATAACAAACTGTATGTTTAGTATCTCTAACTATTGATCTATTTTATCAGCCTTTGAAGGAACAGTTTTGGTGCAGACAACAGGTGAAAACGACGTGGTTAACTACTGTCGACACAAACCTGCTAAGTCACTACCATGGTCATTTGAGAGAAATGTAGAGGTGGGCAAGAACTAAGAAGTTGTTAATACAACAAAATACTGTCATAAAATCATCTTTTTTCTTTTTAAATATTACTTTGACACCTCAAATGTTTCTGTATCATTTTACAGCTCAACCTATCGCCATCATTTACTTAGTGAAGGGATTTTTTTAATAGAATATTGCATTAAGCTTGAAAAAAATGTTTAGAACATGACAAAGATGGAAAATGCTTCAAGGATTTGAGAATTTCTCAACAAACATTTATTTGGGGAAAGCATTAAATGCAGTTAAAGTTTTTAGTAATCTCATAAAGTTATTAGTAATCTCCTTCTACTGACACTCTTTTTCTTATCTTGACTCTCTTTACATCATAGAACTAGCTTGGCAGGGGGATGGGAACCTGAAAATAGATTCAGTAGGGAGGGGAGCAAAGCTGAAATTAGAACACAAAAATAAAGAAAGTGAGTTTGAAGGAGAGAGGAAACAAACAGGAAAAAAGGGTAAAAAAAACAAATTTAAAGTCTCTTTGTATAAATGTACGTAGCAGTCATAACAAAATAGATGAGTTGAGGGCACAAATAGATACAAATCAGTATGATTTGATAGCCATTACAGAGACGTGGTTGCAAGGTGACCAGGACTGAGAATTAAATATTCAGGAGACTTGACAATCCGGAAGGACAGTGATAGGAAAAGAAGGTGGGGTAGCTCTGTTGATAAAGGATGGAATCACTGAATAGTGAGAAATGATATTGGCACAAATGATCAGGATGTTGAAACAGTTTGGGTGGAGATAAGGAATAACAAGGGGAAAAAGTCACTGGTGGGCGTAGTCTATAGATCCCCTAACAATAGCAACTCTGTTGGTCGGAGTATAAACCAAGAAATAGTGGGGACTTTTAAAAAGAGAACAGCAATAATCATGGGTGGATTTAATCTCCATATTGATTGTAAAGAGAAAAAGGTTAGTAAAGACAAACGTAGGTCCCCTGCAGTCAGAATCAGGGGAAGTCATAACGGGGAACAAAGAAATGGCGGACCAATTGAACAAGTACTTTGGTTCGGTATTCACGAAGGAGGACACAAACAACCTTTCGGTTATAAAAGGGGTCGGGGGGTCTAGTAAGGAGGAGGAACTGAGGGAAATCCTTATTAGCTGGGAAATTGTGTTGGGGAAATTGATGGGATTGAAGGCCGATAAATCCCCAGGGCCTGATGGACTGCATCCCAGAGTACTTAAGGAGGTGGCCTTGGAAATAGCGGATGCATTGACAGTCATTTTCCAACATTCCATTGACTCTGGATCAGTTCCTATAGAGTGGAGGGTAGCCAATGTAACCCCACTTTTTAAAATAGGAGGGAGAGAGAAAACAGGGAATTATAGACCGGTCAGCCTGACATCGGTAGTGGGTAAAATGATGGAATCAATTATTAAGGATGTCATAGCAGTGCATTTGGAAAGAGGTGACATGATAGGTCCAAGTCAGCATGGATTTGTGAAAGGGAAATCATGCTTGACAAATCTTCTGGAATTTTTTGAGGATGTTTCCAGTAGAGTGGACAAGGGAGAACCAGTTGATGTGGTATATTTGGACTTTCAGAAGGCGTTCGACAAGGTCCCACACAAGAGATTGATGTGCAAAGTTAAAGCACATGGGATTGGGGGTAGTGTGCTGACATGGATTGAGAACTGGTTGTCAGACAGGAAGCAAAGAGTAGGAGTAAATGGGTACTTTTCAGAATGGCAGGCAGTGACTAGTGGGGTGCCGCAAGGTTCTGTGCTGGGGCCCCAGCTGTTTACACTGTACATTAATGATTTAGATGAGGGGATTAAATGTAGTATCTCCAAATTTGCGGATGACACTAAGTTGGGTGGCAGTGTGAGCTGCGAGGAGGATGCTGTGAGGCTGCAGAGCGACTTGGATAGGTTAGGTGAGTGGGCAAATGCATGGCAGATGAAGTATAATGTGGATAAATGTGAGGTTATCCACTTTGGTGGTAAAAACAGAGAGACAGACTATTATCTGAATGGTGACAGATTAGGAAAAGGGGAGGTGCAAAGAGACCTGGGTGTCATGGTACATCAGTCATTGAAGGTTGGCATGCAGGTGCAGCAGGCGGTTAAGAAAGCAAATGGCATGTTGGCCTTCATAGCAAGGGGATTTGAGTACAGGGGCAGGGAGGTGTTACTACAGTTGTACAGGGCATTGGTGAGGCCACACCTGGAGTATTGTGTACAGTTTTGGTCTCCTAACCTGAGGAAGGACATTCTTGCTATTGAGGGAGTGCAGCGAAGGTTCACCAGACTGATTCCCGGGATGGCGGGACTGACCTATCAAGAAAGACTGGATCAACTGGGCTTGTATTCACTGGAGTTCAGAAGAATGAGAGGGGACCTCATAGAAACATTTAAAATTCTGACGGGGTTAGACAGGTTAGATGCAGGAAGAATGTTCCCAATGTTGGGGAAGTCCAGAACCAGAGGTCACAGTCTAAGGATAAGGGGTAAGCCATTTAGGACCGAGATGCGGAGGAACTTCTTCACCCAGAGAGTGGTGAACCTGTGGAATTCTCTACCACAGAAAGTTGTTAAGGCCAATTCACTAAATATATTCAAAAAGGAGTTAGATGAGGTCCTTACTACTAGGGGGATCAAGGGGTATGGCGAGAAAGCAGGAATGGGGTACTGAAGTTGAATGTTCAGCCATGAACTCATTGAATGGCGGTGCAGGCTAGAAGGGCCGAATGGCCTACTCCTGCACCTATTTTCTATGTTTCTATGTTTCTATGGTCAGGGTAGCCTGAGGAGGAGTTCATAGAGTGCGTAAGGGACGGGTTCCTTGAGCGGTATGTAACGGAACCAACCAGGGGACAGGCTATCTTAGATCTGGTCCTGTGTAATGAGACAGGATTAATAAATAATCTCCAAGAAAAGGATCCCCTTGGAATGAGTGATCATAGCATGGTTGAATTTCAAATTCAGATGGAGGGTGAGAAAGTTGGATCTCTAACTAGCGTACTAAGCTTAAATAAAGGAGACTATGAAGGTATGAGGGCAGAGTTGGCTAAAGTGTACTGGGAAAATAGATTAAAGTGTAGGATGGTTGATGAACAGTGGCGTACATTTAAGGAAATACTTCACAACTCTCAAGAAAAATATATTCCAGTGAGGAGGAAAGGGTATAAAAGAAAAGATAGCCATCCATGGCGAACTAAAGAAATAAAGGACGGTATCCAATTAAAAACCAGGGCATACAAAGTGGCCAAAACTAATGGGAGGACAGAAGATTGGGAAGCTTTTAAAAGCCAGCAAAGACTGACTAAAAAAATGATTGAGAAAGGGAAGATAGACTATGAAAGTAAACTAGTACAAAATATAAAAACAGATAGCAAGAGTTTCTATAGGTATGTAAAAAGAAGAGTAGCTAAAGTAAACGTTGGTCCCTTAGAGGACAAGACCGGGGAATTAGTAATGGGGAGATGGCAAAAATGCTGAACAAATATTTTGTATCAGTCTTTACAGTAGAGGACACTAACAATTTCCCAACAATGGATAGTCAAGGGGCTATAGGGGGGCGAAGAACTTAACACAATCACAATCGCGAAGGAGGTAGTACTCAGTAAAATAATGGAACTAAAGACGGATAAATCCTCTGGACCTGATGGCTTGCATCCTAGGGTCTTAAGAGAAGTAGCGGCAGGGATAGTGAATGCATTGGTTGTAATTTACCAACATTCACTAGATTCTGGGAAGATCCCAGCAGATTGGAAAACCGCAACTATAACGCCCCTATTTAAAAAAGGAGGCAAACAGAAAGCAGGAAACTAGACCAGTTAGCCTACCACCTGTGGTTGGGAAAATGTTGGAGTCTATTATTAAAGAACCAGTAACAGGACATTTGGAAAAACATAATTCAGTCAGGCAGAGTCAGCATGGATTTATGAAGGGGAAGTCATGTTTGACAAATTTGCTGGAATTCTTTGAGGATGTAACGGACAGGGTGGATAAAGGGGAACCAGTGGATGTGGTGTATCTGGACTTCCAGAAGGCATTTGACTAGGTGCCACATAAAGGTTACTGCACAAGATAAAAGTTCACGGGGTTGGAGGTAATATATTAGCATGGATAGAGGATTGGCTAACTAACAAAAAACAGAGTTGGGATAAATGCTTCATTCTTGGGTTGGCAATCAGTAACTAGTGGGTTGCCGCAGGGATTAGTGCTGGGACCCCAACTATTTACAATCTATATTAACGACTTGGAAGAAGGGACTGAGTAGCCAAGTTTGCTGATGATTCAAAGATGGGAGGAAAAGCAATGTGTGAGGAGGACACAAAAAATCTGCAAAAGGACATAGACAGGCTAAGTGAGTGGGCAAAAATTTGGCAGATGGAGTATAATGTTGGAAAGTATGAGGTTATGCACATTGACAGAAAAAATCAAAGAGCAAGTTATTATTTAAATGGAGAAAAATTGCAAAGTGCTGCAGTACAGTGGAACCTGGGGGTACTTGTGCATGAAACACAAAAGGTTAGTATGCAAGTACAGCAAGTGATCAGGAAGGCCAATGGAATCTTGGCCTTTATTGCAAAGGGGATGGAGTATAAAAGCAGGGAAGTCTTGCTACAGTTATACAGAGTATTGGTGAGGCCACACCTGGAATACTGCGTGCAGTTTTAGTTTCCATATTTAAGAAAGGATATACTTGCTTTGGAGGCAGTTCAGAGAAGGTTCACTAGGTTGATTCTGGAGATGAGGGGGTTGATTTATGAGAGAAGTTTGAGTAGGTTGGGCCTCTACTCATTGGAATTCAGAAGAATGAGAGGTGATCTTATCGAAACGTATAAGATTATGAGTGGGCTTGACAGGTGGATGCAGAGAGGATGTTTGCACTGATGGGGGAGACTAGAACTAGGGGGCATAATCTTAGAATAAGGTGCCGCCCATTTAAAACTGAGATAAGTAGGAATTGCTTCTCTCAGGGGGTTGTGAATCTGTGGAATTCGCTGCCTCAAAGAGCTGTAGAAGCTGGGACATTGAATGGATTTAAGACAGAGAGAGACAGTTTCTTAACTGATAAGGGAATAAGGGGTTAAAGAGAGTGGGCAGGGAGATGGATCTGAGTCCATGATCGGATCAGCCATGATCGTATTAAATGGCGGAGCAGGCTCAAGGGGCCGTATGGCCTACTTCTGTTCCTATTTCTTATGTCCTTATGTTTAACATGGGCCCGAATTTGATGAAGGCCTCCATCCGCCCAAATACTGCCCAAAGGACTGCCGATGGCCGCCGAGGTACCTGACGGTACTGTGGACGGGGTTTTCATCAAAAAGTTCCCTCGAAGGTCGGCAGGCGGCAAATGAGGGACTTTCACTGCTAATCTGGGCAGCAGCCAGCGGGAGCTCTCACTCTCGGCGGCAAAGGCACTTGCCACTCAAGTGCCAGCGAGAAGGGAGTCGGACACACGGAGGCTCGAAGACCTGCAAAGAAAAAGCATTAAAAAAACCCCATCAGAACACCTTCAGGGGACCCCATACAGGTAAGTCCCTGTAAAGTAATAAATTAAAAAATGTTTACTCACCTTTTTTTTCAGCTCTTCAAACCTACCATCGGGGACAGACCAGCCTTCTCGCAGCGGTCCAGCCCCCATTCTGGCGGCGACTCCCGCCCACATGAATCTGGCATCTCGGCGGGCGGAGCTCAGTTGCGCCACTCGGCCATCCATTGACATCAGTGGGCTGTTCCCGGCGGTTCTCCCCTCCCGCCCGCTTCAGACCAAATCGAAAGTGGCACTGGGTGGAACCCGAAGAGGAATGTCGACGGCAGTGGGCGGCAGTCGGCAGCAGTGGGCGGTGAGTCCATCAAATTCGGGCCCCAAGACTGGTCTAGACTGCAGTATTCTCTGCTCTGTCCATCAGAACATGCATGTATCAGATGCGGGAGGCTTCCTTTGCGGAGCTGGAAGTGTTCCCCCCCCCTGATTTAAGTAAGACATTTGATCCAGAGAGAGATAGCCAGAACTGGCCCACATTTTAGACTATAATTGAAATGTAGTGCATCTGAGCATCTACTTGTCATCAACCCAACATCCTAACCAAGACTGGGAGTTCAGTATATGGGGAATAATAGGCATGAATTTTCATTCCACCCTGCCATGGAATAAAACGCTGGAATATGATGCCACCGACAGACCAATACATTGTCATCACTGGAGAATTAATTCTTACAAAATTTGTTACAGTGCGTGAATCAAACCAATTCCAGACAGGACTCCTTCAATTCATTCGGGTCATTCTTTTCTCTCTCCAGACTCCTTTGTTATGAAATACTAACTGTTCTCCTGACAACTATCTTTAATAAAAACAGAACATGCTGAAAATATTCAGCAGGTCAGGCCTCATCTGTGGAGAGAGAAACAAAGTTAATGTTTCAGGTGGATGACCCTTCATCAGAACTTCGACCTGCAACGTTAACTCTGTTTCTCTCTCCATAGATGCTGCCTGACTTGCTGAGTATTTCCAGCGTTTGTTCGAGATTTTCAGCATTGGTCATATTTTGCTTAACAATCTTTAATGGACAGGGTGCGACTCTCATTTGTATGACACAAATCAGGAGCAATGCTCTCCCTAAGGGGTGCGAGTGAGAGGCCACTCATCAATCGTAAGGTCCCGCTCTGGCCGCTCACAGGATGTTACCGCTGGAAGATACCATGGAAAGAACATGAGAGGGGACATTGATCAGGAGTATCTATATCCATTGGGATTGTCACAATTAGCACCCTCCAATCATATTAGTGTGGAAACTATTCATTCTTTGCAATTGTTCCTCTGCACTGTCCCTCCTAAAATAGCTATTGATAAGGTGGCAGAGTGAGTGACTGTTCATAACTTGTGCTCCATTGTGGTCTTCAAACTCCTTTCACAAGCCTTGCTACTTTTAGTTGCAGGAAAGGAAGAACTAAAGTACTTACATTTATGTAGCGCCTTTCATGATCTCAGGAAATCCCAAAGCGCTTCACAACCAATGAGGTGCTTTTGAAGTGTAGCCACTGTTGTAATGTAGGAAACGAGGCAGCCATTTGGCACATAGCAAGGTCCCACAAATAACACTGAAATAAATGAGCAACCTGTTTCAATGATGTTAGTTGATGGAGAAATATTGGCCAGACACTGGGCGAACTTCCCTGCTCTTCTTCAAATAGTGTCATGGGATCTTTCACATCAATCTGAGAGGGCAGACAGAGCCTCGGTTTAACGTCACATCCTCCGACAGCTCAGCGGGGCTCCCTCAGTAATGCACTGGACTGCCAGCCTGGATTATGCGCTCAAGTCACTGTGGGACCCACAATTAGAGGTGAGAGTGCTGTCACTGAGCCACAACTGACAGTAACAGCCACTAATAATGAGTTTTCAATTAAATGTGAGTCCCACGTGCCAAATTTAATGTGTAGTAAGTATTCGGGGAATATATTTTCAGTTGCCAGCTTTGTTGGGGCTGTATCAGCTTTTTTAAAGTTATTGATCAGCTGTTCCTAGGTTGGTATGTCTGTATCAGCACAAACTCCAGCCCTTCACAAAAAGCTGTACTTGCAAAAGTTGCATTTGGTTACAGAGAGAGACAGATCCAGTCCTTTGAACGGTCCTTTTAACTCAAGGAGCTGAATAATTCAGTTTTCTCTCACACCAAAGTTAGGGGACCCTATGGAACGTGTAGACTGGTGGTGTAGATGTGGGAGGAGGCCTGTAATGATGAACACAGCTCTCCTCCGGGGCCTGTGTCGGAAGTAAGCGTTAGCATGATTTAAAACAAGAAACTACTTCGACAGCTGTCATGTGTGATGCATTTACAAGTGGCACCTTTGCCTTGAGCGGAGGGAGGAGTGTATGGCAGGAATCTACTGAAGCTGTAAACCTGGTTTATGTATGATCGCCCCCTATTGGAAGGAGCCAAGGAAGCTAGCCTTAGATATTATTATTTCAAATAATAAGTATTATAAATGGTTACTCCAATGTATCGCATTTTTGAATAGCAATTGGATTTAGAAACATATCACTTTACAGCCTTAGGGTTACGAACTGCCTTCCCTGGACCATGAGAGATCCACAAGCAGATTTCCAACATCGTCAAATTTCTGTGGTGGTGACTTGTCAGCACGGTATTTCAGTTGCTGCATACTGATCGAACCTGTTCTTTGCAATTAAAACATTGTTTCCTTTGGATGGCTCATGCTGCCTATAGCAAGTTTGGATGGGGATCCCAGGAGTGACCCAGGGTTTTCAGGGAGTTGCTGAGAATGTGTAAATATCTCCAGGGGGTCTCTGGCAATGTGTTTGAATTGCAAGGGATGATGGGAATCTGTCATTGTTTGCAGAGGGTCACTGCAGATGTGGCAATATTTCAAGGGAGAGGGTGGAGCCTCCGGAAGTTTGTTAACGTTTATAGCAGACCTCCAGACGTGGGGGGGGGGGTTATCAGGAGTGTGTCAATAATTGCCGGGGTTGGGGGGTGGTGAGCACCAGGATTTTAATTTTCTATCAGTTATGTTAAGGTACCAGATCAGTCGACATCAGCAGTAATGTGCATCCCACGTGCTAAATTTAATGTGTGGTAAGTATTCGGGGACTATATTTTCAGTTGCCAGCTTTGTTGGGGCTGTATCAGCTTTTTTAAAGTTCTTGATCAGCTGTTCCTAGGTTAGTATGTCTGTATCAACACAAACTCCAGCCCTTCACAAAAAGGGGTAGGCCATTTAGGACTGAGATGAGGAGAAACTTCTTCACTCAGAGAGTTGTTAACCTGCGGAATTCCCTGCCGCAGAGAGTTGTTGATGCCAGTTCACTGGATATATTCAAGAGGGAGTTAGATATGGCCCTTACGGTTAAGGGGATCAAGGGGTATGGAGAGAAAGCAGGAAAGGGGTGCTGAAGGAATGATCAGCCATGATCTTATTGAATGGCAGTGCAGGCTCGAAGGGCCGAATGGCCTACTCCTGCACCTATTTTCTATGTTTCTATGTTTCTATGGAATCACTCACTTATGACATGTTGCAGAAATTGATGGTAGCTCAGATTTCAACAGTCATGTGCAGCAACTGTAGTCCGGGAAAAGGGCCGAGTCCTTCTGGGTGGATGATCCAAGGTAGGCCAATTGGCCTTCCTCATCCAAATTGATCATGTGATCCTGTAAAATCAGATTCCTGTTCTTATCCTCCATCGCTCGCACTGGGCTGCTGGAAATCAAATCTGCTCCACCTACGCTAGCTTTCCCAGCATTTAAATCTCACTGTTATGGCAACAACTACTTATTTGAATTTTTAAAAATTACACATGCCAGGCTGTCCGACACGTGCAATGGCAAAGGTGAGAAACAGTACCAAGCTCAGAGGGAACGATTTCAGTTCTTCTTCATACATACAGTGCCACTTAAAAATAAATATGAAGCACCCTCTGAATTGAAATCATTCAAAGGGAGAGAAATTGCATAGCGTGCCATTTTGAGGCGATAACTTTTGCGGGAGCGCAAAGGTATCACCGGGCGCCCCGTGAGTGAAGCCGATGCGAACATCTGGTAAATCAAGCGCTACCACTTCCCTTGGAGCGCTAAAGCCGGCAAGAGGAGTTGGTAGCGGTGCAGCGCTGCCCAATGTCCCGAGCAGCGATGCTGGGATCCAAGTCTCCTTCCCTCCCTTGAAGGGAAGAGCCATTGGTGCAGGCTCTTCATAACAACGATGTCCCTCGTTGCTGACGGCTGCCACAATCTGCACCAATCAGCCCGAAGCACTCTGACAGAGTGCAGGGCTGATCAATCGCAGCAGATCAGATTGTAAAAAAAAAATGTAAGGGCTGAAAAGACATTTTTTACTTACCCAGCCATCATCATCTTTAATTACCGCTCCCCAAGCACCTGGCCTCCCGAACAATGCCCCCTGCAGCTGCCAGTGTTGACCCCAGGCGAGGCTGCAGGGAGCGGAACCGAAGTTCGGATCTGGGGCACTACCGGGGTGCTGCACAGCCGGATGGCATCACGCTATCCGGGCACAGGACATCATGGCGCCAGGGTGTTACCGTCAGCGCAAACCTCCATGGCAATTTCGCAAGCATCGGTGCTCTCGCAAAGCCGGCAGTGCTCCCTTATCACCCGCCGGAGTCGCTATCGGGAAGCGCAAAGGAGGCCAAGGTCCAGCCCAAAGTACGTAAACTCTCAACATACCTCTGGTTGAGTTTGGGTCAGAATTCAGTTGAACTGTTACCTATTAAGGGAAGAAATATGTAATTGAGAATATTCTCATGAAATGGATTGCCATGCAGAGCTTTGGATCAAAAATACACACAGTCTGCGAAAAGTAGTACAGAACAATTCAAAGGGTCTGCTTTCATTACATTCTAATGCATTGACAAGATGAATATATTTCGGTGTTATACATCCTCTAGATGTCACCCTTACACACTTAAGGATCAGTGCATCTCTGTTCAGTTCTGCACTTGAGTTCAATCATTGACACAGGGAAAATGTAGCAGAAAATCTGTCAGCATTCCTTCTTCTGAATTAGAAATTACATTGGTATTCATTCTAAAAAGAATTCTTAGGCTGGAATTTTGCCAGCTCTCAGAGGGCAGGTTCGAAGGCAGGTCCGCTGTCAAAATATAAAAGATTAACTGTAAACCCTCCTCCATGTCAGTTTCCCAAGTGCCAGGTCTGCCTGCGCTTTACATACCCGACACCAAACAATGGGTCTTGGTACTTAAACTGCATTTTACCATGTACTTACCATTTTTCCAGCTTTTGACGAGGTTCACGTCAGGTAAGTAGGTTGGGTTTTCAATGACTCTCCATTCTTCTGAATAGGTGACAGCTGCAAAAGTGGTATAAAAGCTGTCATTTCACAGCTGTTCACTTTCCAATCTTACAAGCTGGAGCCTTAAGGACTTGGATGACATTTTTGTGCTTTATGCAGTTTGTGAGTGTTTGGAGTAAAATCTTTATCCACTGTTACCTCCTTGAAACAACCAGTCGTACCATTGACAGATCGCTTCTGTCATTTCAACTTCAATTGCCATCTATTCCATCAGAATCAGCGCCCTTGAAACTATCTCACCTTGGTCCTCAGATTCCCACCATGATCAGCCCCAATACCAGCATCACTAGACATAGCAGCAGCACCAACAACAACACCAACCTTCTCCGCAATCACCTGATGCTGCACAGGACACAGGGCATCAGCACCCGACCATATTGCTGCCCGGGAGGCCAGGGATGGCTGCCACATGATGCACCAGGTTGGCACCACCCCACACCAACACCATAAAGGATCCCTGCCATGCCCAAGCCATCACTTTCACACTCATCACCATTGTGGGGGAACCATTATTTCTCACCATTCACTGCAGCTCACTAAGCCACTTCCAAAGGTGCACACAAATCTGTCCAAGAACACAAAGTGTTGAAAATAAAGATTTCACTGTTTGACTACACATTAACAGAAACTTTACATGAACAGTGGCTAAAAGACCCTACCCTTGTGTGTTGTTAGTTGCTATGATAATCATATGGAGGGAATCATGTGAGAGCCTGGGTGCAGCCGTGCACCTCTGTGCAGTCACTGTCAGTGTTTGTAACACCTGAATGCTGCAGAACACTGACAGCACAACTGTCAAAATCAACATGGCTATGGGCTCTTTAAGGAAACCGGCTGTTGACATGTCATCAAATAATGTCATCAGACCAGCTTCATTTTAATTGGCTGGGAACCTTGCAGGGCGGGCTTAACAAGCCCCATCAACGGGAAATTCTTTTCACAGAACGGGATGGAGCCAGGAGCGGGGTTGAAATCCGCCACTGACCCCGGCTGCCCCGGACTTGTCACGGTTGTTGAAATCGCACCCTTCGCCTTCAATCATTTCTTGCCTTTACCATTACTTACACATTTCACAAAAATTCTTACTGTATAAGCAGCTTTAGGTCCAAATTTACAGAACATTTGAGTTAATTTTTGAAGGCCTTCTTTCAAAGGATCCTTATAGATCATAAAAGCCATTCGGCACATCTATAATCCATCCATCCACAAAGATCACACAGGTCCCACAGTACTGCTGCACCTAATTGCTTCTTAAATGCTCCCAGGGTCTTTCACCTCCATTACTCTGTCTGGAGTGGTGTCACAGTACTATACAGGCAGCAAGTCTCATGGCTTCAGGTCAAACATGGGCAGGGAAACCTCCTGCTGATTACCACCTATCGCCCTCCCTCAGCTGATGAATCAGTACTCCTCCATCTTGAACACCTGAATGTCCATCACTACTGACCGAGCTGGGCGAGTCCTGAAGGACATAGCTCATAGCTGCCAGACTGGTTCTGCGCTTGGTGGTGAGAGAATCTACTTGACCTTGTCCTCACCAAGCTACCTGCCGCAGATGCATCTGTCCATGGCAGTAGTGGTAGCAGTGACCACCGCACAGTCATTGTATGCCTGCATCTGCGCACATACACAGGCTGAACTTCAAGTCGTAGTCAAATATTTACTGAGGCATACGAAAGCATGGGCCTTACGCTAAACATCCATAAGACAAAAGTCCTCCACCAGCCTGTCCACGCCGCTCAGCACTGCCCCCGCCCCCCCAGTCTTCAAGATCCACGGCGCGGCCCTGGACAACGTGGACCATTTCCCATACCTCGGGAGCCTCTTTTCAACAAGAGCAGACATTGATGACGAGATTCAACACCGCCTCCAGTGCATCAGTGCAGCCTTCGGCCGCCTAAGGAAATGAATGTTTGAAGACCAGGCCCTCAAATCTGCCACCAAGCTCATGGTCTACAGGGCTGAAGTAATATCCGCCCTCCTCTATTGCTCAGAGACATGGACCATGTACAGTAGACATCTCAAAACGTTGGAGAAATACCACCAAGGATGCCTCCACAAAATCCTACTAATCCCCTGGGAGGACAGACGCACCAACGTTAGCATCCTTGACCAGGCCAGCATTGAAGCACTGACCACACTTGATCAGCTCCGCAGGCCACATTGTTCGCATGCCAGACACGAGACTCCCAAAGCAAGCGCTCTACTCGGAACTCCTTCTCGGCAAATGAGCCAAAGGTGAGCAGTGGAAACATTACAAGGACACCCTCAAAGCCTCCCTAATAAAGTGCAACATCCCCACTGACACCTGGGAGTCCCTGGCCAAAGACCGCGCTAAGTGGAGGAAGTGCATCCGGGAGGGCGCTGAGCACCTTGAGTCTCATCACCGAGAGCATGCAGAAATCAAGCGCAGGCAGCAGAAGGAGCATGCGGCAAACCTGTACCACCCACCTCTTACCTCAAAGGCTATCTGTCCTACCTGTGACAGGGACTGTGGCTCTCGTATTGACTGTTCAGCCACCTAAGGACTCATTTTAAGAGTGGAAGCAAGTCTTCCTCAATTCTGAGGGACTGCCTATGATGATGATGATGACAGTCATTGTGGAGACAAAGTCCTGTCTTCACACTGAGGACACCCTCCATTTTGTTGTGTGGCACTATTACCATGCTAAATGGGATAGATCCAGAACAGATCTATGTTCTGGGCATCCATGAGGTGCTGTTGAGGCACTTTGGGTAATTGTATTCACCATCATCTGTAACCTCATGGCCCGATATGTCTCTCACTCTACAATTACCACCAACCCTGGTTCAATGAGGAGTGTAGAAGAGCATGCCAGGAGTAGCACCAGGCGTACCAAAAAATGAGGTGCCAACCTGGGGAAACTGCAACACAGGACTACATGCATGCTAAACAGCAGAAGCAGCATGCTAGACAAAGCTAAGCGATCCCACAAGCAATAGATCAGATCAAAGCTCTGCAGTCCTGCCACATCCAGTCGTGAATAATGGTGGACAATTAAACAACTAACGGGAGGACAAGACTCCATGAATATCTCCATCCTCAATGATGGCGGAGCCCTGCACGCGACTGCAAAAGACAAGACTGAAGCGCTTATAACCATCTTCAGCCAGAAGTGCCAAGTGGATGATCCATATTGGCCTCCTGAAGCCAGTCTTCAGCCAATTCGATTCACTCCATGTGATATTGAGAAGCGGTTGAACGCATTGGATACAGCAAAGGCTATGTGCCCCGACACATCCCGGTTGTTGTGCTAAAGACTTGTGCTCCAGAGCTAGGCACACCTCTAGCCAAGCTGTCCCAGTACAGCTACAACACTGGCATCTTCCCGACAATGTGGAAAAGTGCCCAGGTATGTGCTGTCCACAAAAAGCAGGACAAATCCAGTCTGGCTATCAGTCTACTCTTAAACATCAGCAAAGTGATGGAAGATGTTGTTGCCAATGTACTCACCAATAACCTGCTCACCGATGCTCAGTTTCGGTTTCACCAGGGTCATTCGGCTCCAGACCTCATTACAGCCTTAGTCCAAACATGGACACAAGAGTTGAATTTCAGAGGTAAGGTGAGGGTGACTGCCCTTGACATCAAGGCAGCATTTGACCGAGTGTGGCATCAAGGAGCCCTAGTATAATTGAAGTCAATGGGAATCAGGGGGAAAACTCTGCACTGGCTGGAGTCATAGTGAGCACAAAGGAAGATTGTTGTGGTTGTTGGAGGTCAATTATCACAGCCCCAGGACATCGCTGCAGGAGTTCCTCAGGGAAGTGTCCAAGGCCCAACCATCTTCAGCTGTTTCATCAATGATATTCCCTGCACCATAAGGTCAGAAGTGAGGATGTTCGCTGATGATTGCACGGTGTTGAGTTCCATTTGTTCCTCAGATAATGGAGCAGCCCATGCCCGCATACAGGAAGACCTGGATGACGCTCAGGCTTGGGGGCGATAAGTGGCAAGTAATATTTGTGCCACACTCAAGAAGCTCAATACCATCCAGGACAAGGCAGCCTGCTTCATCAGCACCCCATCCACCACCTTAAACATTCACTCCCTCAGCCACCGGCGCACCGTGGCTGTCATGTGTACCATCTACAACATGCACTGCAGCAACTCACCAAGCCTTCTTCGGCAGCACCTCCCAAACCCATGACCTCTACCAACTAGAAGGTCAAGGGCAGCAGGTGCATGGGAGCACCATCACCTGCAAGTTCCCCTCCAATTCACATACTATTCTGCTGCTCCTTCATAGTCGCTGGGTCAAAATCCTGGAACTCCCTCCCGAATAGCACTGTGGGAGTACCTTCATCACATGAACTACAGCGGATCAAGCAGGCAATTCACCACGACCTTTTCAAGGGCAATTAAGGATGGGCAATAAATACTGTGCAGATTCATCATTAGTTTCTTGGGCTTGTATCCTACCGGTCAGGCTATAAAAATAATTTTAGGTTGGTTGATTGCTTCTCTGCATTGATTGGACATGTTGAGTGTCAAGTCTACCAACACTTCTCGGTTTCTTTCAAATTCATCTGTAGCATTTTCAACATCATTCATGATGCATGTGCCATCCATTTTTCCTTCCTTTGTGTAGTACTTTACTCTTGTCTTTCGGCTGATACATTACACTGAGGCGTCATCTACTCCCTCAGGTGGACATAAAAGAGCCCATAGTACTATTGGAACAAGAGCAGGGGAGTGTTCCCTAGAGGCCTGGCCAATGTTCCCATTAAGCTGTGTGGCGGCACGGCTGTGCAGCAATTTAGACATTCCACGCAGGTTGCTCACTGGCTTTTAAATGGAAAAAATGCACATGCGAGGAAATTTGAATGGGCCGTGCAGCCCATTAAAGGGCCAGTGCACCCCCTAAATAAAATTAGAGGCCACGTTAGTCCTGCCAAATATTTATCCCTCAATCAATATCACTGAAACAGATTGTCTGGTAATTATCACATTGCGTTCATGGGAGCTTTCTGCATGCAAATTGGCTGGTGTGTTTCCTCCTTAGTATTAGGCAGTCCCTCCTATCGAGGATGACCCGTTTTCACACCAAAAAGGGATGAGTTCACAGGTGTTTCAATGAGGGATCTGACATTCTAGGTCCTGAACTACATATTGAAGGGTGGAAGATGCCTGTGCATGGATTCTTTAAACGTGGGTGGCTATTGCACATTAGCCACCATACAGGCTTGACAGAGCTAGGTTTTGATCCAGTGGCAAGGGTTAACTAAGACGACTGGAGACCAAGCTCTGCTGCATAGACCTAGTGCGCACACATGTTCCTACTGTCCATAGAATGCAGTGTGGGCTGGCCTATGCTGCCCCTGGCCCCTTGCCTCTTCTGGGCCCTGAACCCTCACCTCTCCTGGGCCCCGATCATGACGCTCCTGGGCCCCGATCAAAAATGGAGCAGTCAGTAACAGGACATCAATTAGTCTCCTCTTATCTTGCAGACACCTACTGTGTGTGAGAAGGAACTAGTTGCACTGTTCCTTATGTCTCAGGTGGAGGAAACTTCACATTTGTTCCGGTTTCTTCAATTACTTGTGTGTTTCCTACATTACAATAGTGACTACACTTCAAAAAGTACTTTGCGATGTCATGAGGTCGTGATAGATGCTATATAAATGTTAGTCTTCTTTTCTTTCTTTAAATATAATATCCTGTTATTCTGCCCTCTCACAATTTTTTTCTAACTCACCCTGTGATTTCTGAGCCTTTAATCTCACCGCGTCTCCTAGTCTCATAGCATCTACAAATTTGACCAGTTTTCATTGAGCTACTGAATTCAAGTAATTTACATAAATTAGAAACATACCTGAACACTGGGGGATCCCATTCAGTTCTTCCCCCACCGTGACATAACTCCTCAAACAAGTGCCATTGTGTTCGAACCTTCAGCCAGTTTCTTACTCATTACCCTGAGCCTTGAGAACAATAGAAACCTTTCATGTGGGATTTTATCAAATGTCTTTTAGAATGTATGGGTAGAGCTGCGGAATACCAAAGGGCAGAAAACTCTAGTGGGAGTTGTGTACAGAACACCAAACAGTAGTAGTGAGGTTGGGGACAGCACCAAACAAGAAATAAGGGATGTGTGCAATAAAGGTACAGCAGTTATCATGGAGGACTTCAATCTACATATAGATTGGGCTAACCAAACTGGTAGCAATACGGTGGAGGAGGAATCCTGGAGTGTATTAGGGATGGTTTTCAAGACCAATATGTCGAGGAACCAACTCGAGAGCTGGCCATCCTAGACTGGGTGATGTGTAATGAGAAAGGACTAATTAGAAATCTGTTGTGCGAGGCCCCTTGGGGAAGAGTGACCATAATATGGTAGGATTCTTCATTAAGATGGAGAGTGACACAGTTAATTCAGAGACTAGGGTCCTGAACTTAAGGAAAGGTAACTTTGATGGTATGAGACGTGAATTGGCTAGAATAAACTGGCAAATGATACTTAAAGGGTTGACGGTGGATAGGCAATGGCAAACATTTAAAGATCACATGGATGAACTTCAACAATTGTACATCCCTGTCTGGAGTAAAAATAAAATGGGGACGGTGGCTCAACCGTGGCTAACAAGGGAAATTAAGGATAGTGTTAAATCCAAGGAAGAGGCATATAAATTGGCTAGAAAAAACAGCAAACCTGAGGACTGGGAGAGGAGGACAAAGAGTTTAATTAGGAGGAGGGAAATAGAGTATGAGAGGAAGCTAGCTGGGAACATAAAACTGACTGCAAAAGCTTCTATAGATATGTGAAGAGAAAAAGATGAGTGAAGACAAACGTAGGGCCCTTGTAGTCAGAATCAGGTGAATTTATAAAGGGGAACAAAGAAATGGCAGACCAATTGAACAACTACTTTGGTTCTGTCTTCATGAAGGAAGACACAAATAACCTTCCAGAAATACTAGGGGACCGAAGGTCTAGTAAGAAGGAGGAACTGAAGGAAATCCTTATTAGTCAGGAAATTGTGTTAGGGAAATTGATGGGATTGAAGGCCGATAAATCCCCAGGGCCTGATAGTCTGCATCCCAGAGTACTTAAGGAAGCGGCCCTTGAAATAGTGGATGCATTGGTGATCATTTTCCAACACTCTATCAACTCTGGATCAGTTCCCATGGTTGAAGGGTAGCTAATGTAACACCACTTTTTAAGGAAGGAGGGAGAGAGAAAACGGGGAATTATACATCGGTTAGCCTGACATCAGCAGTGGGGAAAATGTTGGAATCAATTAGTCAAGATGAAATAGCAGCGCATTTGGAAAGCAGTGACAGGATTGGTCTACGTCAGCATGGATTTATGAGAGGGAAATCATGCTTGACAAATCTTCTCGAATTTTTTGAGAATGTAACTAGTAGAGTGGACAAGGGAGAACCAGTCGATGTGGTGTATTTGGACTTTCAAAAGGCTTTTGACAAGGTCCCACACAAGAGATTGGTGTGCAAAATTAAAGCACATGGTATTGGGGGTAATGTATTCACGTGGATAGAGAACTGGTTGGCAAACAGGAAGCAGAGAGTCGGGATAAATGGGTCTTTTTCAGAATGGCAGGCAGTGACTAGTGGAATGCCGCAGGGCTCAGTGCTGGGACCCCAGCTATTTACAATATACATCAATGATTTAGATGAAGGAATTGAGTGTAATATCTCCAAGTTTGCAGATAACACTAAGCTGGGTGGCAGTGTGGGCTGTGAGGAGGATGCTAAGAGGCTGCAGGGTGACTTGGACAGGTTGGGTAAGTGGGCAAATGCATGGCAGATGCAGTATAATGTGGATAAATGTGAGGTTATCCACTTTGGTGGCAAAAACGTGAAGGCAGAATATTATCTGAATGGTGGCAGATTAGGAAAAGGGGAGGTGCAACGAGACCTGGGTGTCATGGTACATCAATCATTGAAAGTTGGCATGCAGCTACAGCAGGTGATGAAGAAGGCAACTGGCATGTTGGCCTTCATAGCTAGGGGATTTGAGTATAAGAGCAGGAAGGTCTTACTGCAGTTGTACAGGGCCTTGGTGAGGCCTCACCTGGAATATTGTGTTCAGTTTTGGTCTCCTAATCTGAGGAAGGACATTCTTGCTATTGAGGGAATGAAGCGAAGATTCACCAGACTGATTCCTGGGATGGCAGGACTGACATATGAAGAGAAACTGGGCGTGTATTCACTGGAGTTCAGAAGGATGAGAGGAGATCTCATGGAAACATATAAAATTCTGACGGGATTGCACAGGTTAGATGCAGAAAGAATGTTCCTGATGTTGGGGAAGTCCAGAACCAGGGGACACAGTTTAAGGATAAGGGGTAACCCATTTAGGACCGAGATGAGGAGAAATTTCTTCACTCAGAGAGTTGTTAACCTGTGGAATTCTCTGCCGCAGAGTGTTGTTGAGGCCAGTTCATTGGATATATTTAAGAGTGAGTTAGGTATGGCCCTTACGGCTAAAGGGATCAAGGGGTATGGAGAGAAAGCAGGAAAGAGGTACTGAGGTGAATGATCAGCCATGATATTGAATTGTGGTGCAGGCTCGAAGAGTCGAATGGCCTACTCCTGCACCTATTTTCTATGTTTCTATGTATGTTACTTCTGCTCCAGCTGGTTTGAGATCTTCCTCGCCTTGTGGCAACATTAGCCAAGTTGAAAAACAGCAGGCTCACCTTTTGTACAATTTTCCTCGGTGGTACAGTAGGACATGCTATCTATGCACATCAGTGAGCAGCTCTAAGCAAATCACCACAGACATGTGGAAAACTGAATGGAATCGTTGAATTGAATTCCAAAAACACTGATTAAAATCTTGGAATCCTGTGTGATAAGAATCGAATTTGACCTATCCTGTCACTGTGAATCAGCAGTCTTACAATCACTTCAATTACAATGAACTACCTTGAAGTGAGGGGAGAAAAGGGAAACTTTTCCTGTAGGTGGAAACAGTAACTAAAACAGAAATATTCGGCCAGAAGAGAACACAAACTCAATATCAGAAACAGATATAGAAGCTGGGGGTTTTCCACTCATTCACTTTAATGGAGGGGAGCAGATCTGTGGGCCGGTGGACACAGAAGCAGAAAGCCCCAGCCAGAGCAACTAACTGATGCACTCAAACAAAACAACCTTTTCACACCCAAGAAAATAACCCTAAACTGAACTGAAGGAGAACATTTTGTATCAAATGATCCTAATGCCCAATGCCCAACATAAAACAAGCTGGGGATGGGATGGAACACCTGAATTAAACCCGTCCACCTATACACTCTCCCCCACTTCACATTACAGTCTCAAGCCATTCCCACAATAAAAAGAAACCCTCTCCTTAACAGGCATGCATTGAAAAAAATCTATGCCAGCAATCCTAGAAAATGCAAATATAAACAGGTCTGAAAAATCTCCTTGATCCTGTACCCTATTCCTGCAACTGTAAACCGCTGCCATGCATTGCAGCCAATTTACTGTTCCTACTTCCCTGCAATGCTCTGTGCATTATCCCCACCAAAACATACCATTTTGCACCACTGAAGGGGTCTAGAATGAGAGGGCATAGACATAAGATTAAACACAAGAGATTTAGGACAGAGAGCAGGAGAAACTTTTTCTTTTGCACAGTTGATATGGGAACAGCCTCCCTGATGAAGTGCAACATACCCACTGACACCTGGGAGTCCTTGGCCAAAGACCGCCCTAAATGGAGGAAGTGCATCCGGGAGGGTGATAAGCACCTCGAGTCTCATCGCCGAGAGCATGCAGAAATCAAGTGCAGACAGCGGAAAGAGCGTGCAGCAAACCAGTCCCACCCACTCCTTCCCTCAACGACTATCTGCCCCACCTGTGATAGGGACTGTGGTTCTCGTATTGGACTGTTCAGCTACCTAAGAACTCATTTTAAGAGTGGAAGCAAGTCCTCCTCGCTTCTGAAGGACTGCCTATGATGATGATGATGGGAACAGGGTAGGCACTTTGGATTAGGGCAACTGCTTGTGTGGAGGATAAACGGCAAAAGGGACTGGGTGGGCTAAAAGACCTTTTTCCATGCTGCATTTTCTATGTATTTCTGTGTAAAATGTAATACCAAAGAAGGAAGCAAGCTTAAATTTTATGATCAGAATAATTCAGTAGTAATGCACAATTGAGGTGGTGATCTGATCGAGATGTTCAAAATGTTAAAAAGGATTTGATAGAGTAGATACAGAAACACTAATTCCTCTGGTGGGGCAATTAAGAATGAGGGGACATAATCTTAAACTTAGAGTGCGGCCATTCAGGAGAGGAATCAGGAAACACGTTTTCATACAGAGGGTAGTGGAAATCTGGAATGGCTATGGATGCTGGGACAATTGGAGCTTTCAAGACTGA
This sequence comes from Pristiophorus japonicus, assembly GCF_044704955.1. Taxonomy (NCBI): domain Eukaryota; kingdom Metazoa; phylum Chordata; class Chondrichthyes; family Pristiophoridae; genus Pristiophorus; species Pristiophorus japonicus. The sequence continues at coordinate 112,224,733 of NC_091982.1, read as the reverse complement.
GACCGTTAGATTTTTGTTGTATAAGGATATCAAGGGTATTGAAGCTAAGGTAACTAAATGGAATTGAGGTACAGATCAGCCATGACCTAATTGTATTTGTAAAAATAACTTAAAAATCACAACCATAAGAATTGTATTTACTGCATGAAAATCAGGGTGGATTATTCAGATAAAAAGAGAAATCAGAAAGCTGGGAGCTGAAATAAAACCAGGAAGTGCTGGAAATGCACAGCAGGTTAGAGCATCTGACAGGGAAGAGACGGGTTATCATTTTGGTCAGGGTCCTCCATTAGCACTGCTCACATTCAACGCATTAACATGCCGTTTCATTTCAGATTCTGAGGAGCCAGCTGTGTAATATTTTTTGTTGCCTTTTGCGAATTCAGTTACACTCGTGAATCAGGTCAATGTAACTTCTTCACTCATGACGTCTAAGCTTGCACCACAAATACAGTGGGTTTTGACTTTAGCTTTATATTTTCAAACCCACGCTTTGTGTACTGTCAACCCATCTTATTTTAAATGGGTTGATAGCTCTGCTGGTGTACTGGACAGAAGCATATCGTATGAACAATTAAGCCTGTGTCCACTAATAGTGGCCGGGTGGTGTATCACGAAGTTATAACTAAGAAAGATGTCTATAAACCTTATAAATCACTGGTTAGGCCACAGCTGGAGTACTGAGTCCAATTCTGGGCAGTACACTCTCGGAATGATGTTAAGGCCTTGGAAAGGGTGAAGAGGAGATTTACTAGAATGGTACGAGGAATGAGGGACTTCAGGTATGTGGAGAGACCAGCTGGGATTTTTCTCCTTAAGGTATAGAAAGGGTTGAGGGGAAATTTAATAGGGCTGTTCAAAATTATGAAAGATTTTGATAGAGGAAATAAGGAGAAACTGTTTCCACTGGCAGGAGGATCAACAACCAGAGGACACAGACTTAAGATAATTGGAAAAAGAATCAGGGAGGAGCTGAGGAGACATTTTTTTACACAGTGGGTTGTTGTGATCAGGAATGTACTGCCTGAAAAAGGAGTGGCAGCAGATTCAGTAGTAATGTTCAAAAGCAAATTAGATATATACTTGAAAAGGAAATATTTGCAGAGCTATGGGGCAAGTGCAGGGGAGTGGGACTAATTGGATAGCTTTTTCAGAGAGCTGGAATAGGCACAATGGGCTGAGTGGCCTCCTTCCGTGCTGTAAGATTCTCTAATTCTAAGAAAGAAAGAAAGAAAAAAGTCTGTCAATATTTATCCATCAATCAACATCAGTAAAACAAATTATCTTGTCATACACAGCTAGGTGGGAAGGTAAGCTGTGAGGAGGATACAACGAATCTGCAAAGAGATATGGACAGATTAAGTTAGTTGGCAGTAAGGTGGCAGATGGAGGATAATGTGGGGAAATGTGAGGTTATTCACTTTGGTAGGAAGAATAGAAAAACAGAGGGCTGGATCTTCAGTGGTGATAGCGGGTGAGACCAGTGGTGGGTCGGATAGGAAAATAGTTTTTATTGACAGCGGGTCGGGAACCCACTGTCATCTCGTTCCGACGCACCTCTTCCACAGGCGATTCTGTCATCGTGGAGCCGACCCAACCTGCAGCGGCAGGGGACCCAATTGAAATCATTATGAGGTACTTGACAGGCACTCACGAGCCCGTTTTCACTTATATTTGAAATTTCCTTGAATGGCTACGGGATTCACGCAGCTCGGGAACCACGTCTGTCAACCTGAGGCATGAGTTCTGTGCCCATTGCTGCAGCTGATAAGATGACGACATGGAAAACAAACGAAAATAAAAATATATTGGTTATATCAACTAACAGATTGATGAAGATTCTGTTCTACTTGAAAAGCTCCTGGTAAATGTCCATTCAGAAATTCCTGAAGGGGTGTAAGAGATGGTAAGAGAAATACATTTTTCATCGGCCATTATCGGCTGTTGCCTTCCAACGCAACAGTAATTGCAGTGAATAGGCCTGCACTATAAAAAATGACATACCATTTAAATGCATTTTTGTGTTGTTTCTGGTCAATTGGACAGTATACTGTGATTGTCCAGTTACACATTAAATCAAGTCATCAACTGTAACAATTTCATTCTCATCAGTCATCCCACTGGTTCAATTTGCTTTCAGTTCCTGAATATGGCTAATATAATTTTTCAGTCTGAGACTTTAAGGTGAATTTCTGTGGAGGTTCTCTCACTTGTCCATTACTAACTTCAACGGAAGAGCTGCAGAAATCCCAGAAACACATTGTAAGCACTACTTACATTGTTTGTCAGGGATTCCACAGCTCTGCCACTGAACTTGCATAAGATTGTAAATCCATCCCTTTACAATTACATTGAAAATCTGCTTAATTTTATGTATTACCTATACACACACATCTTTTATTTATACCAGTTACTGATACAAAAAGGCTACAGATTTGTGACTAAAGCACAAATAACCTCCAAATTAACGTACATTTTTAATTATGTTCTTGATCAAATTTGTAGATGGTATCATATTACTTAATGATAATATTATTTAAATATTTATTTGTCACTCATATATAACTCTTATGATATTATTAGAGTAAAGATTCAACACCCACTATGTTAGGTTAAACTTAAATTGTTATGTGGCCATGATCCCTTTAAGGACCTCGGCTTAGAACGTGCCATGAATGATGTCACCAAACCCGCTTCATCTCATTGGGCCGGGTAACGCGGTGGGCAGGCTTAATCGACCCTATTAAGGTAAATTCATTTTCTACAGCAGAATGGAGCCAGCAGCAGGGTCGTGACCCACCACGAACACTGGCCGCACCAGACCCGCCAAGGTAAGGAAAATTCCGGCCAGAATTTTTTTTAAATGCTGAGAAATTATTACATGTTGGTGTTCAGAGGGATTTAGGTGTCCTTGTACACAAAAGACAGAAAGTTAACATTTAAGCAATTAAGAAGGCTTGCAAGGGGGTTGGACTACAAGAGAAAGGAAGTCTTGCTACAATTTTACAGGGCTTTGGTGAGACACGCCCCTCTGTACAGTTTTGGATCTCCATACCTAGGGAAGGATATACTTGCCTTAGAGAGGGTTCATCAAAGGTTCACTAGATTGGTTCCTGGGATGTGAGGGCTGTTCTATGAGGAGAGATTGAGTAGAGTGGGCCGATACGCTCTGCAGTTTAGAGGCATTAGAGGTGATCTCATTCAAACATATAAGATTATGAGAGGGCTTGGCAGGGTAGATACTGAGCGAATCTAGAACTAGGGAGCATAGACTCAGGATAAGGGGTTAGCCATTTAAATAGGATTATATAGATTACAAAGGAGACCTGGCACAGAAACAGGCTATTTGGCCCAACCAACTGTCAGTGTCAGCTGTGGCTCAGTGGGCAGCACACTCATCTTTGAATCAGAAGATTGTGGGTTGAAGTCCCACTCCAGGGACTTGAGCACATAAATCTAGCCTGACACTCCAGTTCAGTGCTGAGGGAGTGATGCACTGTCGGAAGTGCTATCTTTTGGGCTCAAAGGTAGTATTCTCAGGATTGCGACCAGTGCCACGTGCTAGTCAGAGTAGGAATTGCAGGATAGCTAAGATGAATATCTTAGGGGTGGTGCAGGAGGGAGGGATTCAAATTCCTGGGACATTGGAACCGGTTCTGGGGGAGGTGGGACCAGTACAAACCAGACGGTTTGCACCTGGGCAGGACCGGAACCAATGTCCTAGGGGGAGTGTTTGCTAGTGCTGTAGAGGAGGGGTTAAACTAAATGACAGGGGGTTCGGAACCTATGCAGGGAGACAGAGGGAAGTAAAATGGGGGCAGAAGCAAAAGACAGAAAGAAGAAAAGTAAAAGTGGAGGTCAGAGAAACTCAATGCAAAAATCAAAAAGGGCCACATTACCACAAAATTCTAAAGGGCCAAAGTATGTTAAGAAGACAAGCCTGAAGGCTCTATGCCTCAAAGCGAGGAGTATTCGTAATAAGGTGGACGAATTAACTGCACCGGCAGCTATTAACGAATATGATATAATTGGGATTACGGAGACATGGCTCCAGGGTGACCAAGGCTGGGAACTCAACATCCAGGGGTATTCAACATTCAGGAAGGATAGACAGAAAGGAAAAGGAGGTGGGGTAGTGTTGCTGGTTAAAGAGGAAATTAACGCAATAGTAAGGAAGGACATTAGCTTGGATGATGTGGAATCTGTATGGGTAGAGCTGTGGAATACCAAAGGACAGAAAACGCTAGTGGGAGTTGTGTACAGACCACCAAACAGTAGTAGTGAGGTTGGGGACAGCATCAAACAAGAAATTAGGGATGCGTGCAATGAAGATTATCATGGGCGACTTTAATCTACATATAGATTGGGCTAACCAGACTGGTAGCAGTACAGTGGAGGAGGATTTCTTGGAGTGTATTAGGGATGGTTTTTCAAGACCAATATGTCAAGGAACCAACTAGATGGCTGACCATCCTAGACTGGGTGATGTGTAACGAGAAAAGACTAATTAGCAATCTTGTTGTGCAAGGCCTCTTGGGGAAGAGTGACCATAATATTAAGATGGAGAGTGACACAGTTAATTCAGAGTCTAGGATCCTGAACTTAAGGAAAGTTAACTTCGATGCTATGAGATGTGAATTGGCCAGAATAGACTGCCGAATGATACTTAAAGGGTTGACAGTGGATAGGCAATGGCAAACATTTAAAGATCATATGGATGAGCTTCAACAATTGTCTGGAGTAAAAATAAAACGGGGACGGTGGCTCAATCGTGGCTAACAAGGGAAATTAGGGAGAGTGTTAAATCCAAGGAAGAGGCATATACATTGGTCAGAAAAAGCAGCAAACCTGAGGACTGGGAGAAATTTAGAATTCAGTAGAGGAGGACAAAGGGTTTAATTAGGAGGGGGAAAATAGAGTATGAGAGGAAGTTTGCTGGGAAAATAAAAACTGACTGCAAAAGCCTCTATAGATATGTGAAGAGAAAAAGATTAGTGAAGACAAACGTAAGTCCCTTGCAGTCAGAATCAGGTGAATTTATAATGGGGAACAAAGAAATGGCAGACCAATTAAATAAATACTTTTGTTCTGACTTCACGAAAGAAGACACAAATAACCTTCCGGAAATACTAGGGGACTGAGGGTCTAGCGAGAAGGAGGAACTGAAGGAAATCCTTATTAGTCAGTAAATTGTGTCAGGAAAATTGATGGGATTGAAGGCCGATAAATCCCCAGGGCCTGATAGTCTGCATCCCAGAGTACTTAAGGAAGTAGCCCTAGAAATAGTGGATGCATTGGTGATCATTTTCGAACAGTCTATCCACTCTGGATCAGTTCCTATGGACTGGAGGATAACTAATGTAACACCACTTTTTAAAAAAGGAGGGAGAGAGAAAACGGGGAATTATAGACCGGTTAGCCTGACATCAGCAGTGGGGTAAATGTTGGAATCAATTATTAAAGATGAAATAGCAGCGCATTTGGAAAGCAGTGACAGGATTCGTCCAAGTCAGCATGGATTTATGAAAGGGAAATCATGCTTAACAAATCTTCTAGAATTTTTTGAGGATGTAACTAGTAGAGTGGACAAGGGAGAACCAGTGGATGTGGTCTATTTGGACTTTCAAAAAGGCTTTTGACAAGGTCCCACACAAGAGACTGGTGTGCAAAATCAAAGCACATGGTATTGGGGCTAATGTATCGATGTGGATAGAGAACTGGTTGGCAGACAGGAAGCAGAGTCAGGATAAACTGGTCCTTTTCAGAATGACTAGTGGGGTGCTGCAGGGCTCAGTGCTGGGACCCCAGCTACTTACAATATACATCAATGATTTAGATGAAGGAATTGAGTGTAATATCTCCAAGTTTGCAGATGACACTAAGCTGGGTGGCAGTGTGGGCTGTGAGAAGGATGCTAAGAGGCTGCAGGGTGACTTGGACAGGTTGGCTGAGTGGGCAAATGCATGGCAGATGCAGTATAATGTAGATAAATGTGAGGTTATCCACTTTGGTGGCAAAAACGTGAAGGCAGAATATTATCTGTATGGTGGCAGATTAGGAAAAGAGGAGGTGCATCAAGACCTGGGTGTCATGGTACATCAATCATTGAAGGTTGGCATGCAGGTACAACAGGTGGTGAAGAAGGCAAATGGCATGTTGGCCTTCATAGCTAGGGGATTTGAGTATAGGAGCAGGAAGGTCTTACTGCAGTTGTACAGGGCCTTGGTGAGGCCTCACGTGGAATATTGTGTTCAGTTTTGGTCTCCTAATCTGAGGAAGGACATTCTTGCTATTGAGGGAGTGCAGCGAAGATTCACCGGACTGATTCCCGGGATGGCAGGACTGACATATGAGGAGAGACTGGGCGTGTATTCACTGGAGTTCAGAAGGATGAGAGGAGATCTCATGGAAACATATCAAATTATGACGGGATTGGACAGGTTAGATGCAGGAAGAATGTTCCTGATATTGGGGAAGTCCAGAACCAGGGGACACAGTTTAAGGATAAGGGGTAACCCATTTAGGACCGAGATGAGGAGAAACTTCTTCACTCAGAGAGTTGTTAACCTGTGGAATTCTCGACCACAGAGAGATGTTGATGCCAGTTCGTTAGATATATTCAAGAGGGAGTTAGATATGGCCCTTATGGCTAAAGGGATCAAGGGGTATGGAGAGAAAGCAGGAAAGTGGTACTGAGGTGAATGATCAGCCATGATCTTATTGAATGGTGGTGCAGTTCGAAGGGCCAAATGGCCTACTCCTGCACCTATTTTCTATGTTTCTATGTTTCTATGAGACATTAAACCGAGGTTCTCTCAGTTGGACGTAAAAGATCCCATGGCGCTATTTCAAAGAAGAGCAGTGGGGTTATCCTTGCTGTCCTGGCCAATATTTATCCCCCAATCAACATAACAAAACGGATTATCTGGTCATTATCACATTGCTATTTTTGCAAATTGACTGCCGTGTTTCCTACATTATAACAGTGACTGCACTCCAAAAATATTGCATTGACTGGAAAGCGCTTTGACAAGTCCGGTGGTCGTGAAGGGCGCTATATAAATGCAAGTTTTTCTTTTAAAAAAAAAATATTAGCATAACCCTCTATTCCCTTCTCCCTCATATGCTTGTCTAGTCTCCCCATAACTGTATTTATACTATTTGCTTCAACCATTCCCTGTGATAGCGAGTTCCATATTATCACCACTTTTTGGGTAAGTAAATTTCTTCTGAATTCCCTATTGGATTTCTTGGTGACTATCTTATATTGATTGCCTCTAGTTATGCTTTTCCCCACAAGTGGAAACATTCTCTCTGTATCCACACTATCAAAACCTTTCATAATTTTAAAGACCTCTATTAGGTTACCCCTCAGCCTTCTTTTTTCAAGAGATAAGAGACCCAGCCTGTTTATCCTTTCCTGATGTGTATATCTTCGTATTTCTGGTATCAACCTTGTAAATCTTCTCTGCACCCTCTCCAGTGCCTCTAGATCCTTTTTATAATATATACTTTTTATACTGTACGCAGTAATCTAAATTTTGTCTAACCACAGTTCGATACAGGTTTAGCATAACTTCCCTACTTTTCAATTCTATACCTCTAGAAATAAACCCTAGTGCTTGGTTTGCAATTTTTATGGCCTTGCTAACCTCTGTCACATCTTTTAGTGATTTGTGTATCTGTACTCCGAGATCCCTTTGTTCCTCTACCCTACCCAGACTCTCACCCTCCAAGTAATTACTGACCTCCCTATTCTTCCTACCAAAATGTAATACCTCACATTTATCTGTGTTGAATTCATTTGCCAATTATATGCCCTTTCTGAAAGTTTATTGATGTTTTCCTGTAATTTGTTGCAGTCCTCCTCAGTATTGACTCTCCCCCCAATTTGGTGTCATCTGCAAATTTAGAAATTGTGCTTTTGATTCCAAAGTCTAAATCATTAATATAAATTGTGAACAACAGTGGTTCCAGCACTGATCCTTGTGGACCATCACTACCACATTCTGCCACTGTGAATAGCTACCCTACTCTCTGCATTCAGTCTTGAAGCCAGCTAGAACATAAGAACATAAGAACATAAGAATTAGGAACAGGGGTAGGCCATCTAGCCCCTCGAGCCTGCTCCGCCATTCAATAAGATCATGGCTGATCTGGCCGTGGACTCAGCTCCACTTACCCGCCCGCTCCCTGTAATCCTTAATTCCCTTATTGGTTAAAAATCTATCTATCTGTGACTTGAATACATTAATGAGCTAACCTCAACTGCTTCCTTGGGAAGAGAATTCCACAGATTCACAACCCTCTGGGAGAAGAAATTCCTTCTCAACTCGGTTTTAAATTGGCTCCCCTGTATTTTGAGGCTGTGCCCCCTAGTTCTAGTCTCCCCGACCAGTGGAAACAACCTCTCTGCCTCTATGTCTATCTCTTTCATTATTTTAAATGTTTCTATAAGATCACCCCTCATCCTTCTGAACTCCAACGAGTAAACACCCAGTCTACTCAATCTATCATCATAAGGTAACCCCCTCATCTCCGGAATCAGCCTAGTGAATCATCTCTGTACCCTCTCCAAAGCTAGTATATCCTTCCTTAAGTAAGGTGACCAAAACTGCACGCAGTACTCCAGGTGCAGCCTTACCAATACCCTATATAGTTGCAGCAGGACCTCCCTCTTTTGTACTCCATCACTCTCGTAATGAAGGCCAACATTCCATTCGCCTTCCTGATTACCTGCTGCACCTGCAAACTAACTTTTTGGGATTCATGCACAAGGACCCCCAGGTCCCTCTGCACATCAGCATGTTGTAATTTCTCCCCATTCAAATAATATTCCCTTTTACTGTTTTTTTTTCCAAGGTGGATGACCTCACACTTTCCGACATTGTATTCCATCTGCCAAACCTTAGCCCATTCGCTTAACCTATCTAAATCTCTTTGCAGCCTCTCTGTGTCCTCTACACAACCCGCTTTCCCACTAATCTTTGTGTCATCTGCAAATTTTGTTACACTACACTCTGTCCCCTCTTCCAGGTCATCTATGTATATTGTAAACAGTTGTGGTCCCAGCACCGATCCCTGTGGCACACCACTAACCACCGATTTCCAACCCGAAAAGGACCTATTTATCCCGACTCTCTGCTTTCTGTTCGCCAGCCAATTCTCTATCCATGCGAATACATTTCCTCTGACTCCGCGTACTAGCTATCCATTCTGCTGACCTTGTTCATCAGTCTATTATGGGGTACCTTATCGAAGGCCTTTTGAAAATCTAGCTAAATTATATCTACTGCATTAGCATTGTCTACTCTGTCTATTAACTCTTCAAAAAATTCAATAAGGTCAGTCAAGTAAGACTTTCCCTTTTGAAATCCATCCTGACTATTCATTATTATAGTTTTCGTTTCTAGATATTCCTCTATTTTTTCCTTTAGCACGGATTCCATTATTTTTCCGACCGCCGATATTAAGCTGACTGGTCTATAATCTCCTGGGCATGTTCTATCTCCCTTCTTAAATATAGGAATAACATTAGCTATCCGCCAGTCCTCTGGCACTACATTTTTTTCGAATGAATTATTAAATATGTGTAGTAATGCCTCTACTATCTCTTCCCTAGATTCTGTTAAAATGCGCGGATGCAATCCATCCAGACAAGGGTTTCATCCTCTTTGAATTTGATTAGTTCATTTAATATATCCCTTTTTTATTTTAAATGTACTTATCTCATCATTCAATGTCATGTCGATCTGTTCTATCACCTGGTGAATAGTGATGCAAAATAATTATTTAATATTTCTGCCATCTCTCTATCATTACCTGTGTATTATCCTGTCTATCCCTTAATGGCCCTATTTCCATCTCAACCTTCCTTTTTCTATTGATGTGCCTGTAAAATATTTTACTATTTTGTTTTATGATGCTTGCTAATTTAATTTCATAGTTCCTCTTTGCTTTGCTAATTGTTTTTTGACTTCTCTCCTAATCTCTTCATATTCTCTCTTATCATGCATTCCCCTGATGTCTTTGTACTTAATCTATGCCTCTTTCCCTCAATTGTTCTCTTATGGCTTTATTCATCCAAAGTGTCATGCATTCAACTGTCATTGTAACCCATGTATAAGCTGACCTAAGTTGTACACCTTGAGAACACTGACCATAGGGGGCGAACTTGTGGGAGACACTCCTAACCTAGACTTTCCGGTATAAAAGGGGAAGCTCCACCCACCGTCTGCCTCTTGAGGTCTTGGTAATAAAGGTAACTGGTCACAGAGTGACCTTCTCTCAAGTGTGGGCCTCATGTGCATTTATACTGTATAGTAAGGACATATCATTGGCGATGAGAAACTGGGATTTAAACCACGCGAGCATGGCCACCAGCAGCACAGAACAGAGCTGTTGGAGATGATTGGGACGACTTTATTGAGAGACTACAGCAAAGTTTTGTCACTAAGGAATGGTTGGGACAGGATTCGGCCGACAAACGCAGGGCTCATCTGCTGACAGTTTGTGGATCCAGAACGTACTCCCTGATGAAGGACCTTCTTGCGCCAGAGAAGCCGGCGGACAAGACATTCGAAGAGCTCAGTAAGTTGATCGGGGAACACCTTAAACCAACGAGCAGCATGCACATGGCGAGACACCGGTTTTACACGCACCGGCGGCGAGAAGGGCAAAGCGTTCCAGACTTCGTGGCAGATCTCTGGCGACTGGCGAGCCTATGTAAGTTCCCAGATGCATGCAGAGCGGAACTGCTGCGAGACTTTTTTATTGGGGGCATCGGGCACGCTGGGGTTTTCAGGAAACTGATTGAGACCAAAGACTTGACCTTGGAAGCGGCGGCTCTGATAGCCCAGACAATTATCTCAGAGGAGGAAGAGACCAGAATGATTTAAGGCAAAAATCTTGGCTCAAATGCGGCAAACGACCAGGGAGTAAACATTGTTAATGCGGCACACAGTTCTCTAGGCAGACAAGGGCAATCGGACATGCCCCAGCATGCAGTCGAACCCAAAGGGGAAATTCAACAGAGACAATGGCTAGTTGAACGGAGATTCATGCCATCACAATGCTCAATGCGGCCAGTAATGGGGCCATCAACACCTGTTAATGGTGCGCTTAAGGACAGTTACAGAGACAGTCAGAGACGATCGACTGGTAATGGACCTTTTGTTTCCAACAATGGGGCCTCCAGCTCATGCTGGAGGTGTGGAGGCAAACACCCAGCCAGAGCTTGCAGGTATCAGCAATATACCTACAGAAACGGCAACATCAGCAGTCACTTGGCGCATATGTGCAGGAAGCCTGCAGCCAGGTCGATGTACAAGGAGGGCAGGCCCAATGTAAGTCCTACAAGACCAAATGAATATTGGGGGAAATCGCTGGAAGCTGAAGTTCAGCGAGTTCATGTGGAGCACATATACAGTTCATATACCAGAACGGCACCGATAATGATGGTGGCTCCTCAATGGCATCCCAGTATTAATGGAGCTGGACACGGGGGCCAGCCAGTCCCTGATGAGTATCAAACAGTTCAAAAGGTTGTGGGTGTCCAAGGCCAGGAGGCCAAAATTATTGCCGATTGACGCACTGCTACGGACATACACAAAGGAGATCATTCCGGTGCTAGGCAGCGCCATGATAGTCGTGACCCACAAAGATTCGGAGAACAGGTTGCCACTCTGGATTGTCCTGGGGGATGGTCCCGTGCTACTGGGGAGGAGTTGGCTTGCTGTCATGAACTGGAAATGGGGCGATTTCAATGCAATTTCTTCTGTGGAGCGAGTATCATGCTCACAGGTCCTGGACAAATTTGACTCATTATTTCAACCCGGCATCGGCACTTTCATGGGGACCAAGGTAGTGATTCACATAAAGCTGGACACCAGGCCAGTACACCACAAGGCCAGAGCGCTGCTGTACGTGATGCGGGAAAAGATAGAATGCGAATTGGACTGCCTGCTGAGGGAAGGCATCATCTCACCAGTCAAATTCAGTGACTGGGCGAGCACGATTGTGCCGGTGCTCAAGGCGGATGGGTCGGTCAGGATATGTGCCGATTACAAGGCCACCATCAAGCGGGTGTCACTCCAAGACCAGTACCCGCTACCGAGAGCGGAGGACCTCTTTGCGACGTTATCCGGTGGCAAACATTTTTCAAAATTGGACCTGACTTCAGCTTACATGACCCAGGAGCTGGCGAATGAGTCAAAGAAGCTGACCACCATCACAATACACAAGGGGTTGTTTGAGTACAACAGATGTCCGTTCGGGATTCGTTTGGCCACCGCAATCTTTCAGTGAAATATGGAAAGCCTCCTCAAGTCGATTCCAAGGACGGTGGTTTTTCAAGACGACATCTTCATCACGGGTTGCGATACTGAAGAACACCTCCACAACCTGGAGGAGGTGCTACGCAGACTGGACCGGGAAGGGCTGCGACTGAAAAAGGCGAAGTGTGTCTTCTTAGCTCCAGAGGTAGAATTCCTGGGGAGGAGGGTAGCAGCAGACGGGATCAGACCTACTGCATCCAAAACGGAAGCGATCCAGAGAGCACCCAGACCCCGTAACACGACGGAGCTGCGTTCGTTCCTGGGGCTCCTGAACTATTTTGGTAACTTTCTTCCCAAATTGAGCACGCTGTTAGAGCCGCTACACGTGCTCCTATGCAAAGGTCGCGATTGAGTCTGGGGGGCCAGCCAGGAAAGGGCTTTTGATAGAGTACGCAATTTGTTATGCTCCAACAAACTGTTAATGTTATATGACCCGTGTAAGAAACTAATTTTAACGTGCGATGCTTCGTCCTATGGGGTCGGGTGTGTGTTCCAGCATGTGAATGCCAATGGTCAGTTACAGCCTGTGGCTTATGCCTCCAGAAGTCTGTCCCAGGCAGAAAGGGGCTACGGGATGGTAGAAAAGGAAGCGCTAGCATGTGTATATGCAGTAAAAAAAATGCACCAGTACCTGTTTGGCAGGAAATTTGAGCTGGAGACAGATCACAAACCCCTAATGTCCCTTTTGGCTGACAACAAGGCCATAAATCGAATGCATCGGCCCACATACAGAGGTGGGCACTTACGTTAGCTGCCTACGACTACACAAGTCGGCACAGACCGGGCACTGAAAACTGTGCCGATGCACTCAGCAGGCTCCCACTAGCCACCACTGAGGGAGCAACTGATCATGCTGCTGAGATGGTCATGGCTGTTGAAGCTGTTGAAAGCGAAGGCTCACCCGTGACAGCACGTCAGATTAAAGTCTGGACAAATAAAGACCCGCTACTGTCTTTAGTTAAGAAATGTGTCCTGAATGGGGACTGGGCAGCCACGTATGGGGCATGCCCTGAGGAGTTTAAACCATTTCATAGGCGCAAGGATGAACTTTCGATTCAGGCCGATTGCCTACTTTGGGGAAACCGAGTAGTCATGCCCTAGAAGGGTAGAGAGGTGTTTATCAGAGAACTTCACAATGAGCACCCGGGCATTGTCATGATGAAGGCAATTGCCAGGTCTGACGTTTGGTGGCCAGGGATAGATGCAGACCTGGAACTTTGTGTTTGCAGGTGCAACACATGTGCTCAGCTGGGCAACGCACCCAGAGAAGCCCCCCTCAGCCCCTGGTCCTGGCCCGCCAAGCTATGGTCACGCACCCATGTGGACTACGCAGGTCCTTTCATGGGAAAAATGTTTGTAGTAGAGCCTACTCCAAATGGATTGAGTGTGCCATTTTAAATTCAAGCACATCCTCTGCCACGGTAGAAAGTCTACGGGCAATGTTCGCCGCCCATGGTCTACCGGACGTCTTGGTCACCGACAATGGCCCGTGCTTCACAAGCACTGAATTTCAGGACTTTATGGCAGGCAATGGAATCAACCATGTCAGAACGGCACTGTTCAAGCTGGCCTCAAACGACCAGGCAGAACGAGCAGTGCAGATAATCAAACAGGGGATGCTCAGAATCCAAGAGGGTTCCCTATAAAGCCGCTTATCACGCCTCCTGTTGGCCAATAAATCCCGACCACACTCGCTCACAGGGGTTCCACCCGCAGAGCTGCTAATGAAAAGGATGCTCAAAACCAGGTTATCCCTTATACACTCTACTATGAAAGAAATTGTTGAGAGCAGGCGTCACTCACAATGTGACTACCATGACAGGAATGCGCGGGCACGATGTATTGGTGTCAATGGCCCTATTTTTGTCCTTAATTACGCTACAGGGCCCAAATGGTTTGCAGGCACTGTGATTGCCAAAGAGGGGAATACAGTTTTGGTAATTAAACTTACCAATGGACAAATCTGCCGCAAACACGTGGATCAAACTAAAAGGAGGTTCAGCAACCCCATAGAAGAAGCAGAGGAAGAACACATTATAGAGTTTACTCCACCACACATGACCGAACACCGGAACCAAGTGGAGGAGAGCCCAGTCACTGTGGGCAGTCTGGACAGGCCTGAGGCACCACAAACAGCAGACACTCAGGCCAGCGCCCAACAACCGGACCCCAACTCAGGTGTTCTACAAGGGAGCATAAATCACCAGAGAGACTTAACCTGTAATCCCAATAAGACTTTGGGGGGGAGGTGATGTCATGTATTCAACTGTCATTATATAAGCTGACCTAAGTTCTACATCTTGAGAACACTGACCCCGGGGCGGGGAGAACTTGTGGGAGACACTCCTAACCTGGACTTTCCGGTATAATAGGGGAAGCCCCACCCACCGTTTGCCTCTTGAGGTCTTGGTAATAAAGGTAACTGGTCACAGAGTGATCTTCTCTCAAATATGGACCTCATGTGCATTTATATGGTATAGTAAGGACATATCACAAGGAAGCTCATTAGTGTTTAGTTTGTTCTTTCCTTTTAGCAGAATATATTTTTCCTGTGCTCTGTTGAATTCTGTTTGAAATGTTTCCCATTGCAGTTCTACATCATAGTTTGCCAATATTGTTGCCCATTTTATTTTCTCAAAATCAGCTTTTCTCAATCTATGAACCTGGTTTACATGATACTTATGTCCTTCTCAATTATCAGCTAAAGCGTATTATATTATGGTCACTAATGCCTAGATGTTCCCTTATATTTACTTCTCTTATCTGTTCTGGTTCATTCCCCATTGCTAGATCCAATAGTGAATCTTTCCTCGTTGGGCTTTTTACATATTGGGTTAGAAAGGAGTCCTGTACACATTGTAGGAACTCCATTCCCTTATCCCCTTTACCTACCGCTTCTGTCCAATTAATATTGGGATAGTTGAAATCCCCCATGATTATTATTCTATGTTTTTGTTTGCATATTTCTTCCTCCACCTCCCTTCCACTATTACTATGTTTATATGTGTGATTGATCCTTTATTATAAGAACATAAGAACATAAGAAATAGGAACAGGAGTAGACTACACGGCCCCTCGAGCCTGCTCTGCCATTCAATAAAATCATGGCTGATCTGATCATGGACCCAGCTCCACTTCCCTGCCCGCTCCCCATAATCCCTTATCCCCTTATCATTTAAGAAACTATTTCTGTCTTAAATGTATTCAATGTCCCAGCTTCCACAGCTCCCTGAGGCAGCGAATTCCACAGATTTATAACCCTCTAAGAGAAGAAATTTCTCCTCATCTCTGTTTTAAATGGACGGCCTCTTATTCTAAGATCATTTTTTCTAGTTCTAATCTCCCCCATCAGTGGAAACAGCCTCTCTGTATCCACCCCCTCATAATCTTATACGTTTCGATAAAATCACCTCTCATTCTTCTAAATTCCAATCAGTAGAGGCCCAACCTACTCAACCTTTCCTCATAAGTCAACCCCCTCATCCCCAGAATCAACCTAGTGAACCTTCTCTGAACTGCCTCCAAAGCAAGTATTTTTTATCTCTATCCATATGGATTCTATTGTTGTCTTGCTGATAGCTGCATCAATCTTTTCTCCGATAAGTGCAATTACTCCACCTCCCCTTTTTTCCTCTCTATCTTTTCTAAATATGTTATACCCTGCAATGTGTCATTCCAGTCCTGATTTTTCTGTAGCCATATCTCAGTAATCCCTACTATGTCTGGTTCCTTGCAACGCATGATTGCCTCCAGCTCTCCTGTTTTATTACAGACACTGTGTGCATTACTGGACAGACAGTTAACTAATTTTTAATAGGAGTTCCTCTCACTTCATGTTTAACCATCTTTTTAGACTCCTGTTCTCTAACTAATTATTCCCTTGCCATCTATGCCCTCCCTTACTTTATTCTTTCCAATGTTCTTTTTTCTTGTAAATCCTTCCCCTCTCTTTCTAGTTTAAAGCCTTTGCCACTTCCTTATTTACCTTTCCGTAAGTAAACGGGGCCCATCCTGGTTCAGGTGAAGCCCGTCCCATCGGTACTGTCATGTATTTCACCATCTTGCAATGACAGTTATGTAACTGTAACTCATGCACACTTCACCTGTACCCTTGAAATGCACACCCTGACCACAGGGGGTGAGCTTGTGGGAGACACTCCTCACCTGGGTTTCCAGGTATAAAAGGGGAGGTCCCACCCAGGGTCCTATCCACGATAAAGAAATGTGTCCTGACTGGGAATTGGGCGTCCGCACACAGGGCATGCCCCGAGGAAGTCAGGCCGTTTCAGAGAAGGATGGATGAACTCTCCATCCAAGCCGACTGCCTGTTATGGGGCAGCCGGGTAGTCATGCCCCAGAAAGGAAGGGAAACGTTCATCAGGGAACTCCACAGCGAGCACCCTGGCATCATGTTAATGAAGGCCATTGCCTGGTCACATGTATGGAACACTGGGTTCACAGGTGCACGACGTGTGCCCAGCTGGGCAATGCCCCCAGGGAGACTCCACTCAGCCTGTGGCCCTGGGAGTGGATCGAGTGCATCATATTGAACTCGTTCACGACATCCATCACTGTGGAGAGTCTGTGTACGGTTTTCGCGACCCATAGCTTGCCGGACATCCTGGTCAGCAACAATGGCCCGTGTTTTACCAGCCATGAATTCCAGGAGTTTATGTCGGGCAATGGTATCAAGCACGTCTGGACAGCGCCGTTCAAGCCGGCTTCCAATGGCCAGGCGGAACGGGCGGTCCAAGTCATAAAGCAGAGCATGCTACGCATCCAAGGACCCTCCCTTCAATACTGTCTATCGAGCCTCCTGCTGGCCTACAGGTCCCGGCCGCACTCGCTCACAGGTGTTCTGCCAGCGGAACTCCTCATGAAACGCACGCTCAAGACATGGCTGTCCCTCATTCACCCAGATCTGGCAGACATTGTTGAGGGCAAGCGCCAGTCCCAAACCGAGCTCCATGATCGAGGCTCAAGGGGGATGTGTATAGAAATAGATGACCCAGTATTTGTTCTTAACCATGCTTCGGGACCCAAATGGCTTGAGGGCACCATAATTGGCAAAGAAAGAAACAGGGTCACGGTGGTCAGACTAAACAATGGGCAGATATGCCGCAAACACTTGGACCAAGTAAAGACAAGGTTCAGCATAGACACGGAGGAACTGGAAGAAGAACATGATGAGATAGCACCCACACCATTGCCAGCGTACGAGCAACAAAGACAGCCCTCAGCATGCACAGTCCCGGCGGCCAACCCGGACAGGCCGAAATCACCTCAAGTGACAGAGACGCGTGCTGAGGCTCAGCCACCAGAGCCACAACTGCGGCGCTCCACGAGAGAGCGTCGACCACCCGATAGACTCAACCTCTGAAACTAAAAGACTTAAGGGGGTAGGTGATGTCATGTGTTTCACCATCTTGCAATGACAATAGTTATGTAAATGTAAGTCATGCACACTGTACCTGTACCCTTGAAATGCACACCCTGACCACAGCGGGTGAGCTTGCGGGAGACACTCCTTACCTGGGTTTCCAGGTATAAAAGGGGAGGTCCCACCCAGGATCAGCACTCCTTGGTCCTGGGAATAAAGTGAAGGTCACAGAGTGACCGTGTCTGATATATACATGCCTCGTGTGAGTTTGTAACAAGGTGCAGAGAAACTACAGGTACAGCTTCTTCCTATCCCAGAGCTGGTGCCAGTGTCCCATGAAAAGGAACTCTTCTTACCCACACCAGCCCTTTAGTCACGTGTTAATTCTCCTAATCTGTCTGTTTCTATGCCAATTTGCTTGTGGCTCAGTGAATAATTCAGAGATTATTACCCTTGAGGTCCTGCTATTTAACTTGGAGCCTAACTTCTGATATTCCCTCAGCAGGACCTCCTCCCTGTCCCTACCTATGTCGTTTGTTCCAACATGAACCATGACAACTGGATATACACCCTCCCTTTCCAAGTTCCTCTCCAGCTGCGGTGAGATATCCCATACCCTGGCACTGGGTAGGCAGCACACCCTTCGAGCTTTCTCGTTTTTAACTATCCCCCTAATTAGAGTCCCCTAACACTACCACATTTCTATTCTGCACTTCCCCCCCATCACCTCCCCCACCGCCACCCCCCCGGACAGCCTTCTGAGCCATGGTGCCTTGGTCTGCATTGTGGCTGTCCACCCTGCAGTATTTCTCCTTGTCCTCACAGGTAACGAGTACACCATACCTGTTGGACAGGACCAGTGTCTGCGGAACCTCCTTCTCAACCTCTCCTAAATCCCCGCTACCCTGCTCCCTAACAGTCACACCCTCCCTTTCCTGAACCTTTGTATTCCTCTGGGGTGTGAATGTATTCTGGATAAAACTGTGCAGAAATTCCTCCCCCTCCCTTATGTGTCAGAGTGTCTCCAACTCGCACTCCAGCTCAATAATTCTGAGCCGGAGAGATTCAAGATGGAGACATCTCCTGTAGACGTGTTTGCTCACGACTGTCTCGTTGTCCACAAGCTCGCACAGACTGCACTCCAGAAACAAAACCTGTCCTGCCATATCTCAGTCTAGCCTTATTTTATTTATTTAATTGGTTTAAGTCTTTATTTAATGATTATTTATAGTTATATTAATTCGTTTAACTAGTTAAGCTATAAATTTAATACAGTACGCTATAGTTCCCGGTCCTAGTTTAAACAAGTGTCCTAGTTTAGAGAGAAAAAAACTTCAATACTCACCAACCAAGCACCTACCCCTGTCCTGTGACGTCATTCCTTTTTTAGGACTGAAATGAGGAGGAATTTCTTCACTCGGAACTCTCTACCACAGAGGGCTGTGGAAGCTGAATCATTGAATATCTTGAAGGCTGACATCGTCTTTCTCCAGCTTGTCTCTGCTCTCCCCTCATGACCTCTCCGAGCTCATCCTGTCCATGAGACCCACTTCCTGCTCCCTTGACCCTATTCCCACCAAACTGCTGACCACCCAACTTCCTTTTCTGGCTCCCATGTTAGCTGACATTGTTAACGGTTCGCTCTCTTCAGGCACTGTCCCCCTTTCCCTCAAATCTGCCGTCATCACTCCTCTCCTCAAAAAAACAACCCTCGACCCCTCCATCCTTGCAAACTACCGCCCCATCTCCAACATCCCTTTCTCCATGAAAGTCCTTGGTTGTCACCTCCCAAATCTGTGCCCGTCTTTCCCGCAATTCCATGTTTCAATCCCTCCAATCCGGCACCGAAACAGCTCTCATCAAAGTCACAAATGACATCCTTTGTGACTGTGACAAAGTCAATCTATCTCTCCTCTTCCTTCTTTTCTTGTCTGCAGCCTTTGAACGGTTGACCACTCCATCCTCCTCCAATGCCTCTCCACTGCCATCCAGCTGGGTGGGACTGCACTCACCTGGTTCCATTCTTATCTATCTAATCATAGCCAGAGAATCACCTGCAACAGCTTCTCTTCCAACTCCCACATCGTTACCTCTGGTGTTCCCCAAGAATCTATCCTTAGCCCCCTCCTATTTCTCATCTACATGTTGCCCCTTGGCGACATCATCCGGAAACACAGCGTCAGTTTCCACATGTACGCTGATGACACCCAGCTCTACCTCACTACCACTTCTCTCAAACCCCCCCACGGAATTGTCAGACTGCTTGCCCATATCCAGTTCTGGATGAGCAGAAATTTTCTCCAATTGAATATTGGGAAGACCGAAGACATTGTTTTCACTCCCAGCCGCAAACTCCGTTTCCCAGCCACTGACTCCATCCCTCTCCGCTATATCTGTCTGAGACTGAACCAGATTGTTCGCCACCTTGGTACCATATTTGACCCTGAAATGAGCTTTCGATTACATATCCACAGCATAACTATGACCGCCTATTTCCACTTCCGTAACATCGCCCGTCTCCGCCCTTGCCTCAGCTCATCTACTGCTGAAGCCCTCATCCATGCTTTTGCTGCCTCTAAACTTGACTATTCCAACGCACTCCTGGCTGGCCTCCCACCTTCTACCCTATGTAAACTAGAGGTGATCTAAAACTTGGTTGCCCGTGCCCTATCTTGCACTAAGTTCTGCTCACCTATCACCCCTGTGCTCACTGACCTACATTGGCTTCTGGTTAAGCAACACCTCTTTTTCAAAATTCTTATCCTTATTTTCAAGTCCCTCCATGGCCTCGCCCCTCCCTATCTCTGTAATCTCCTCCAGCCCCACAACCCCCCGAGATGTTTGCAATCCTCTAATTCTGCCCTCCTGAGCTTCCCTGATTATAATCGCTCAATCTTTGGTGGCAGTGCCTTCTGTTGTCTAGGCCCCAAGCTCTGGAACTCCCTGCCTAAACCTCTCTATTTCTTTACCTCTCTTTCCTCCTTCAAGATGCTCCTTAAAACTTTTGGTCACCTGCGTTAATTTCTACTTATGTGGCACGGTGTCAAATTTTTATCGCATAATACTCCATGAAGCGCCTTGGGACGTATCACTATGTTAAAGGTGTTATTGTTGTTGTTTTTGTTGATTTTTTGGGGGCTCTAAGGGACTCAAGAGATATGGGGATCAGGTAGGAAAGTGGAATTGAGGTCGAAGATCAGCCATGATCTTATTGAATGGCAAAGCAGGCTCGAGGGGCCACATGGCCTACTCATGCTCCTATTTCTTATGTGCTTATGTCATTATCACATTGATGTTTGTGCAAGCCTGCTGTGCATTAAGTGGCTGCCACATTTCCAACATTACAACAGAGACTGCACTTCAAAATATTTAATTGACTGTAAAGCGCTTTTGGACATCCTGAGGGCGTTCATGGAACAATATAAATACACATTTGTTTCTGACTAAATTATAACTGCTATGTAAAAAATAAAGTTCTACAGACCTCAGCTCACACAATTTGCAAAGAAAATGTTTTTCCATTAAGCCTGTATCTAATTTTAAGATCTATTTCAAAGTAAACAGAAGCTGCACAACAGATCACAATTTATAATTTTTCTCATTGCAGATGGCACCAAACCACAAGAATTCTGCTCGTTTGGAAAAATAACCCTCACTGTGTCTGACTTTAGTCTCAATCACACCGATAAACATCAGCCCTGTATGATGATAACTTACTCCTACTGCTTACTGACTCGAATAGGAGGAATTGAAAGTGAAAGACACCATGTGAATCCCACCCTGTGAGCAAGTCCACGTTGCCACAGTATGTTAGTTTTTATTCTCACTATTGTCAGCATCTGAAAGCAGACCCTATATCTATCAATACAATTATAGGCATTGGTCTTGAATTTCCTCAGGATGTTGTCCCAGTGATTCTGCAGGCACTGTGCCCAGCATGCCCTCCAGGGTTGGGAGGGAACCTAATCTTCATGGGGATGCGGGGGGTGGGGGGGTGATGTGGGGGAAGCATCTGCAATCACCATCGGGGGCACTACTCCAACATCTGCCTACACACGTGTCCGCTGAGTCCATCAGCCACTGGCTATTGGTTCCCACCCTCACCAACTCCAGCCACATGCCTCTCTGAAATATTAAAGGAAAAAGCCCCCCTTTCTTCTGAGGTCCAGACTGCTTCCCTAATGTGCACCTCATCGTGGAGCCCACCATCTGGAAGCTGGTGTTCTGGAACCCATCCAATTTTCACTTCCATTGGTTGTCTCTGAGCTATACAGATTAGGAAGATCCCCCCCTTGAATTCCTTGGCTGGGCTGATTATGCCTGGGCACAGCGATAGAAGGAGCGTTCTTGGTTTAGGGAGGGGAGATCTTTGTCCAGCCTTCCCCCTTCCAGATGCTGTCCAGTGGTCCCGACTGGAGTTGACTGGGCTCGGCTGTAATGTTTCGTCGGCACTCATGTCGAAGCTTCCCCAGGAATGTTGGGACAACTAGCCGATTACTGTAGCTGGAGCGATACCTCAGTGAGGGGTTGAATGGCTTTAGATGGAAAGGGAGAAAGAAACATTTTAATACTTTGAACAAATTAAATGATTCCCAATAAATAGCAAAGTAGCCCTATTGTTACATTTGATAGTATACTTCAGAGAAATGTAACTATAAGACCGGTTTGGGAATCATTCAATCTGAAATCTTATTTTTTGAGGCTCCTGTACAGGATTCCCATTTAACCCTGCACTAACCAGGCTCTGCAAGTACCCGCCTATGCTTGTTAAATAGAGCTGATTTGGGAACCAAACTAACGCACTTTTCAGCTTCCATTTGTCACTATATTTTTAAAAACCTGACTCTTCTCAAATACATGTTGGTTTTGGAAAGCTGGTGATGCCAGATATTACTACATCTTATCCTCATGTAACACATCAAGACACGCCTTTAATGGGCCTTTCATAATGATGTGCTTTTCCTTTCTTTAAAGCAAAGTTCTGCTAAAGCTTTCTGCAGTAGAGATGCCTGAACAGATAATGACACAGTTGTGGTCAGCACTCCATGGGCACAGCTCAAATCGCCAACTTCAACTTTGCTACTTTTTCTCTAAGCTCCTTTCAATTATTATTAATGAAAGAAATCTGAAAGAAAATTAACTCTAACATTTTGAATGCTTCCTTTTCCAAGCGAAGTTCAAAATGTAGAGTTTCCATTTTAAATAAAGTACGTGTCCATGGCATTCACGGTATGCATGCATGTGTGGGCCCCCCTACACACACGCATGCGCGCGTGCGCACATACGCACACATGCACATGCACATGTGCACACACACAATCTCTTCAACATCAATGAGTGAAAGAGAATAAAAGTCCTTTGCAGAGATTTGATTTGGGATTCTCAGTGCTTTTTACTGAATCCTGTCAGAGGTTTGCTTGATATGGATGAGGTTCATGCATCAGTGCTTTTTGTCTTGCAAATATTAGTTTGTGTGATGAGACGGTAGAGTCTGCCACTTGTGTGATGTATTTTAGCCATTTCAATGAACCATTCTCTCTTGCTATGATCTAACTGCACTCCCCACAAGTTAATCTGCATTCCTTTAACCAGAAACTGCAGTCCTGTGTTGCTTTATCCTTGCAGAGACCCATACCCGTTAGGATTCACACAATCTCGGGACTCTAGTGCCAACTGCACTCCAGTATTATCAACACACTATGTTTGAGGTGGGCTCAAACACTTGAATTAACCCAAATATGTTGACAGAAATTAAACAAGTAGACAAATAGAAGGACAGCACAAGCTTAAGTGTAACAGAAGCAGTAAAATAGCTTGATGTTTAAGAACTACATTCTGCCCAGGACACAAAATGTATGTCTGGCAGAGGCAAACCCTGCTGTTCATGTTGCAACCAAAACCATATTTTAAAATGTTCTAAACCACCAGATAGCACCAAGAGCAGACAGCAACTTTGACTCTTAACACAAGCATTCAAGGCCACTTCATGTGAAGAGAGTATGGCCTCAGAGATTGTAATGACCAAACTAAGACAACCATATTCTACACGATTGTAGGCTAAATGAGGCGAGTGCTGGCAGATTCTGTCCCTGAAGGAAATGGAGCCGGTATAAAGCTCGTTAATGAAACCACCTACAAAAGAGTCTGTATCACTACAGTTAGTTATTAATGTATGGACCATATCATGGAGAAGCTTGTTATTACAGCTAACTCAGAAATTAACTTTATATTTATATCATTCTGCACAGTGCAATGGAGACACAGAATCCTTACAGAGATACCAGACAGCATCAGAATTGGGCCTCTCCATTAACTCCATTCAAAGTCAAAATGAGGTACAAAACAGCTGTTGAATATCCAGACCTCCTTCACAGCAAACTCAAAAGATTTCCAGATCCAACCATACGTTAACACAAGAGTGCAACCAGTGATGCAGTTGCACACAAGATTTCTCTTTCATGTCTAAAAGAAGGTGCAGCAGGACTTGAAAACCTGGACATTACTTGGAGGTTGATGGACCAATTCCTTGGGTATCACCAATTGTAGCAACCCTTAAATCAAAGTTCACATATGTGTCCTGCTCCATAGCTCACATAATTCATGATTTAACGGGAGCTACAATTCAAAACCACACTTGAATTCCATGCATGCCAAACATCCATGTTTGATGCAAACAGTCAGTGTTTGAGCCCCAGTGTCTGCTTTTCATTGGAGTTGATATCTCTTTCTGTTGGGCAATGAAACAGCAGCTCTGCATTCCACATGGTCCAATAATAAAAATGGATGGGTTCAGAAGGAAGCAATGAAAGTAAAGTATTTAACTTGCACCTAAAAAGGTGTAACACTTCCTCCTAAAAAGATGGTCACACTTGCTCTGAACCAGTGAGACAGATCTGTATGGGCAGGAGATGGCAGTAGTGTCTGTGTGAGATTACTACTGGCAGGACTAGGAAGGAGCCAAAGTGGGGTGTGGGACTGGTGCAAGTAAACATCTCAATATTATCAGAGTTAAGCTGTATCAGTTGTTTGGCTAAACAAAAGGTTATTGGATTTAATAATGACTGGCAGTTTTGTATTGCAGAGAAGTGCCTGTGGCTTTCTCCCACCAAGAGGACACATGATACTTTCAACGTTGGGGCTTTCCACTATTTTCCTGTGGCAAGGATGGCAGTTACTGCATGTTCACCGTAAAGTACAAAAACAGTATGTGTAGTTGCTTTAGAAATAGTGTAGGTAATTTTCTCTTTCACCACGTGGGCGATACTCTGGTGGAGTGGATCTCCTGCCGGTTGTAGAACCCAAATCAACGCAATGAAAATTGGATGGGTTGCCCAACAGGCTGACGGTTGGATCTACAGTGAAGTGAAGGTGAGTGAAGGCAGCGAAGGTGAAAGTTACCCCCAACATAAACAAGATATATTAGCATGAAAAGAGTGAAAAACAACTTTGAACATCTAGAAGGGAATGGCAAAGGGGGAAAGTCAGATATATTAATAAACTGCATTTACTAATTCTTAAAATTCATGCCAACTTATTTCTTGTTTTTCAACTGAGTTAATCTTCCTTCTAAGGTACATGTTAGAAATGTTGAGGCTATGCTAGATAATCTCTCGCGTTCAACATCACCAGTCTCCCCCATAAGTGGATTTCAAGTCCCTTACAAACAGGAGTTTACCTTTACTTCCCAACATCCTGTCCTACACGA
The DNA here is from genome assembly GCF_044704955.1 of Pristiophorus japonicus. Lineage (NCBI taxonomy): Eukaryota > Metazoa > Chordata > Chondrichthyes > Pristiophoridae > Pristiophorus > Pristiophorus japonicus. Next base: position 112,199,313 of record NC_091982.1, on the reverse strand, counting down.
GCATCATAGCAATGAATTGAATGCTGCACATGCTCGCAGTGCAAAAGGTGGACTGATGAGCACTTTAGTGAGATGAGGCCAAATGTCAATCAACAATTTGGCTTAGTTTACAACTGGTCAGTGTATTTACAGTAAACCTCACCTTGCTGCAGCTTATACCAATAAACCTCCTTGTACTACAGGAAACAAAACATAATGTTCCTGTTAATGTGAAAAATATAACTTTTGTGACCAGTTCCTCCTCTGACTCTAGTATTAAAAGATCTGTTCACACAAATATCTCCCTTACTATAACTTACACAACTGAACTAGACCATAAGTTCCTTTATCATTTTGTCAACTGGCGAGGAAACCAGAAGCTAGACATTTGACTCTCTCCCAGCACTTCCTGTCTGGGGGTTAGCCAGTATGGTTTCCAATTAAACCAACGACCACACCCTCTGAGTGGGGATCTCTTACTATTCTCAAATCGACAGGACCATCCTAATATAATGAGTGCAGATGGTCCACAGGAAGGTCCCAAAGACTTCCATTGTGTTAAATCTCTTAATTTCCAATGAAATACGAATTCCGATTGCAGTTTTAACTGCTTTATTTTTGGTAGACAGCAGTAAAAAGTTCTTGGCTTTAAGCCAGGTCTTTGTCCTTCTGGGACCACATGGTCAAAATGGCTGTACTAATACCTGGATCAATTTACAGAAAAGAACTCGCCTTCTTTGACCTTATTGGCTCAATTAATAGTCTTTTAACCTTTTAATTGGCTCGCTACCCAAGGGTCCTAAAATGTCAAGTTGATTGATGCCTTAATGCAACATGCTGAATTGCACGTCGTCATTGGAGTCTGTGTTTTCTCAACTTGTCTAAATGCAGCCTGTTAGAATTCTCTATCAATCCCCCCTTTGATTCTTTCACAAACTGAATCATAAAACATCAGGTATCACTGGTTAAACATTCTACAAAATAATTTCAGACATGTTAATAGAGTTTCCTTCTAAAATTTGTTGATGTGTTTCGCCACATGTTCGGACTAGTAGCTTCCACACAAATTTACACCAACCCGAGTTATATCGTGGCCACAATGGAAGTCTGGTTTTAGTAGGTTAATTAACCTTATTCCAATTTAATCCAAATCAATATCTTAGTTCAACCAGTAAACAACCTTCCCTTAAGCATAACATATTCCTGTGCCACGTACAGACGGTCTGCTGGGACCTGCAAGGTGTCTCACATGCGGGACAGCAGCTACAGCCGCCTGGTCGCAACAACATTTAATCAACATAAACAAACAATATAAAAGTAAAATAATTACAATGAATAGAATTAAACCTTCCACCAATGAAGTTCCTATTGAACCTAGCCATTCAGTGGCTCCACTCCACAAAGTGAATGATGGGGGTTGCTTAAGTTTTTCTACCTCCTTTTGGATATGCTCTGTTAAGTGGGTAATTTCTTCGGAGCTATCTGGGATGTATGTGCAACACTCAGTTCCGAGTAGGGTGCAAGTACCTCCCTTTTCAGCCAGGATGTAATCAAGGGCCAGTCTAGTCAGTCGGGCTACTGTGCGGATTGCTACCATTTCTGCATTGATTTTAACTAGGGCCTCTGAGGTATCATTGGCTACCCGTTCCACAACGGATGCCATGTTAATGGATTCCCTTGCCAGTTTGGCAGTCCCATACCCAGGGATCAGAATGGCAAAGAACCTCTCTGTTTCTGTGATAGGTCTCTTAGGATGGTGTAAATGTTCCGACAGTGACTTTATATGATGCATATAAGGCACAATGTAGGCTAAATAGCAGGATCCCATCCAATTCTGGGGCAGCCAAGGGTAGGCCTTGTGGCCACACACCCAATCGGTGCCATTATATGCAATGAATGTTAGCTGTTTCTTTGTCAGCAACACTCCGGGGCCTGTCCAGGCTTTTCCATCTGTTTTATTCACAATCCCCGTTACGTTAAAAATTCCCACATCGGCCCAGTTTGTGGCTTGATTATATTATAATTCCGGGAGCAGTTACTATACCCCATATTTTGGCCTCCTTTGATGTTTCTAATCAGACAGACCGATTCCCTCGATCTTCCTATTCCCGTTGTATTAGTGATAACAAGAAATGGGGGTCGTTTGGAATTATTATAGCATGGTTGGTATCCCCCTTCAAAGGTAGTCAGATTGTAACCTGCAGACTTCCTTTTACGTGCCCAGTTTTCCGTATCCTGAAACGTATTGCCTGTTTTGTTTTGATTAATTATCCACTCAGCCATTTGCAAGATATTCAAGGGAACTGGCCTCAAGGGAATCCCTCCCTTTGAGTGAATAGGAATATGCGCACACACCCAACAACTAGAAATGTTATCTTGTTTGGCATAAATGTATGACATATATAAAAAGGTATTTACATGTAATTCCCTTGCTACTCTACTATTTCCCTTTGGTGCAGAAGGTCGGCTAGTAAGAAGTAGGCCTATGCCTAGAATACCTACAATCAATAATACAGTAAATTTATACATTTTCGCAAAAAGTAATTGTCCTTATTAGATTTCAGCTTCAGTTATGGGTGCTCGTTTAACGTGTGAAGCGTGGATCCAGGCTTTCTTTCCTTGGACTTTAACAGCTGCCTGGGTGGTCAATAACACTTGATAAGGTCCCTCCCACTTGGCACCCAAAGGTTCTTTATGCAACTTTTTCACATACACCCAGACTCCCGGCATGATGTCGTGTCCTCCTTCGGGTGGATTACCCCAAACTGCCGATACCTGTCGGGAAACAGAACTAACAGCATTGGTTAAGTTCTGACAGTATGATAACAAAGTGTCACTCATTAAGTGAACATCAGCTTTCCGTAAATCGATAGTTCCTGGCAGCGACATGGGTCTTCCTGTTATAATTTCAAATGGGCTTAGACCTGTAGTTCTGTTCGGGGTTGCCCTAATGCTACATAGCACTACTGGTAGTGCCTGGGGCCAAGATGTTCCTTCTTGGTGATATTTGGCAAGCCATTGTTTCAGAGTTCGATTCATTCGATCTACTTGTCCTGATGATTGTGGATGATAAGGACAGTGTAAATCCCATGTAATGTTCAGTAACCTACAGACTTCTTGGCAGACAGCACCTGTGAAGTGTGTTCCCTGATCTGAGTCAATGCTACTCGGGACTCCCCATCGGGGAATGTAATCCTTACACAAGACCTTTGCAGTGTGATTGGCTGTGGCTCTTTTAGTTGGGACAGCTTCTACCCACCTAGAGAATCTGTCAACACTGACAAGAATGTTAGTGTATCCTTGGCATGAAGGAAGAGATATATAATCAACCTGCAGATGCTGGAATGGTCCGACAGGGGCAGGGGGCCTCAGTTGGGACACTACCGTGATGGGTCCAGAATTATTTTTCTGGCAGACCACACAGCAGTCTGCTACCAGCTGGGCATGTTTTTTAAATCCCCGACCCCACCAGCTTTTCTGGAACCGTGCCATCATCTGTTGTGAGGCCAAGTGTCCCCACGAGTGGATCTGTTGGGCTAAAAAAGGCATAAGCACTTGTGGCGCGACTGGCTTGTCGGTAACTCTTTGTCTCCAGACACCATCTTCACATAGCTTAATTCCTGCCTCAATCCATGTCCATTTTTCCTCTCGGGAGCACCCGCCTTGCATTGTTTGAAGGTCTCGTGTCAGAGTCCTGAGTGCTTTCAATCTGCACATCTGTGTTGGTTCTTCTGGGGGAACGCCCTGTGAGGCAGCATCTTTAGCTGCCTGGTCGGCTAGGGCATTTCCCTGTGCTTCTATGGTATTTTCCTTGGTATGGGCCTTACACTTCAGGATGGACACTTCCTGAGGTAATTGTATGGCCTCCAGTAAGTCTCGGACTTCTTTTCCATTTCGGATAGGTGTACCAGCAGCAGTGAGGAATCCTCTTTTCCGCCATAACAGACCAAAGTCGTGAGCGACTCCAAAAGCATAACGCGAATCTGTGTAGACATTAGCTGTCTGTCCTTCTGCTATTCGACATGCTTCTGACAGGGCCCGTAACTCGGCCTGTTGTGCTGATGTTCCTGAGGGTAAACATCCTTTTGCCACTACCTCATATAAGGTTGTAACTGCCCATCCTGCTTTTCTGGTACCATTGTCAACAAAGGAAGAACCATCTGTAAACAGGATGAGGTCTGGGTTGTGCAGAGGCTCCTCTGCTGCTAAGGCTGCTTCTTCTGTTTCTTTTAAAATCTCCACGCAGTCATGCTCTTCACATTCTCCCCCCTCTTGCTCCCTCGATTCTGACATTGGGAGCATAGTTGCGGGATTAACCGTGCTTGCCCGGACGATATGGAGATTAGGAGCTTCCAAAACTGCTATCCAGCGGGTCCATCTTGCTGCTGTCACCTGAGACATTCTATTCATAGACAGCAAAGCATATACGGTGTGGGGACACTTGACAATCAGCTTTTGGTCGAGGACTAGACCCGCAGTGGTCATTACCGCTCGACATGTAGCTTCCATGGCCCTTAGGCAACTTCCTCATCCGAGGGCTACCGCATCCAGTTTTGCCGAATAATAGCCAATAGGTCTTTGCCGATCCCCATGTTCTTGTGTCAGTATAACTGTCATATATCCTTCTTTCTCATGGACAAACAGGGTAAATGGCTTCCCACTGTCGAGGATTCCCAGAGCCGGTGCCGAACACAAAGCCTTTTTCAAACTCAGGAAGGCCTCTTGCTGTTCTTTAGTGAGGGTGATGGCTGCTTTAGAGGCACGTTTCCCCTTTAAAATATCATTCAATGGCTGAGCAAGCTGTGTGAAGGAGTCAATCCAATTTCTGTTAAAGTTACACAATCCCAAAAAAGACCTTAGTTCCTGAATAGTGGTGGGTTTTTAGCAGCCTGCAGTTCTATCCTGGGTAAGTTCTCTCTTTCCTTGTGAAATCTTTTGTCCCAGGTATACAACCTCTTCTTGGGATATTTGTGCTTTGTCGATGCTGGCTTTATGTCCTTTCAGCCGAAGGTGGTCCAGCAAAGCTCGTAAGTCTTGTTCATGCTGTTCTTCCGTGTTTGAAGCGAGCAGGATATCGTCTACATATTGGATGACTGTGGATGACAAGGGAGGTAATTCTCGCAAATGGCTTTGTGAAGCCATGTGGAATACCGTAGGGCTGTTGTGGAAACCCTGCGGTAACCGGGTCCAAGTATACTGTTGTCCTTGGACCGTGAAAGCAAACCACTGTCGAACCTCCGGTGCCAGAGGCACCGACCAAAATCCGTTGGCCATATCTATAACCGAGAAATATTTATGTTCCGGTTTGAGGGCATTAAAAATGGTGGAGGGATCTGCGACCAAAGGAGCTTTTTGATCAATACACTGGTTAGCTTTCCTATAATCAACAGTCAAACGCCAAGTCTCATTAGATTTCTGTACCGGCCACACGGGGCTATTGGAGGAGCTATGCGTTTTAATAAGCACCCCTTGTTTCTCCAATTGCTGAATAACCGGTAAGATTCCTGCGATGGCAGTTGGACTGATGGGATATTGTTTAGTGCATGGAGGCTTGGTCCCGGTAAATGATGCAGGCTCCATCTGGAGTAGGCCTCAATCGTTCTTATCTTTAGCCCATATTGGGTGTTCCTTCAATTCTTCTTTCTTCAAAGTTCTAATTGACCATGTCACCCGACCATCCTCGAAATGCAACGATGAATCTACTTGGATTAGAACGTCCATTCCCAAAAGGGGTTGATCTACTGGCCTATCCAGACTGGCGTGGTTAGTTCATGTGGACCCAGCCCTATAAGTACCGGTGTTGTCCTTTTAATTTTTATTTTATGGCCCCCAACTCCATCGGCTGTACGTGCCCTACCATCCAACGGCAAAATTGTAGGGGTAAGCATGTTAATTCCACCCCTGTGTCTAAAAGACAGTCCACATCCTTATCGCCCACCCTCACAGTTATATATAGCCCATCTCCCCTTTGTTGTATTAGTGCGAGGAGGGGGGCCAGGGTGGGCTCTAATCATTTTTTGCTATCCCAAGTAACTCCTTCTGTTGTTGTATTGTCAGTCGCTTAAATGCTTCTATGAGGTTGTTATCTTGTGACAAGCCTGGTTTGTTGGCTGAATTGTATCCCTGGCTGCGTCCTCTTCCCCAGCCACGACCTTTCTGTTTTGTCCTGCACGTCTTGGCCCAGTGACCTTCTTTCCCACAATAATGACATTTTCCAGGTAATTTTCCAAATAACTGTTTATCGGAATCCTGGGATTTCCATCCTATAGCCTGTACAGCTCGGACTTTAGCTCCCATATCCCGATCTAATTGGTTACATCGATCCACCAATGCTGCAAAGGTAGTTCCTCTACCTTCCCAGTCCAGTAACACTACCTTAAGCATTTTGGACAGTTCTGGCTTTAGACCTGCCACGAAAGCTGCTTTCAGGGGTCCAAACACTTGTTCATCCATTTCCTCATCCGTATTATTCATACCCGAATGTTCTAGCCATGTGCATCTAAACCACTCGTCATACTCCAGGGCCTCCTCTGTTCCTTTCTGTTGGCAATGCTGCAATTTTTCCCCAGTCTGTCTTAGCTGGACTGAAGGCTTGCAGCCAGTGTTTAATCGCCTCCCATCCTGCATATAAATCTTGCTCATCTTACCCCAAAGCTTCTTCTACCTTGTCGTGCAATTTTCTTCCCTGTGTTTTTGGCACCATTATGGTCAAAATTTGCACTCCGTCCCAGGGATGAAGTTGTTATATATTTCTTCAGCGGTCCAATTGGTCCCACGTTTTTACTCCCCCTTTCTTTGGATTGGGCAATTCCTTGGACCATTTATCAATTTTCTCTGGGTCTGCCGGATAATGAATTAAGTATTATTCGTACACACATTTCTTTGTTTTTTTGGTTCCGCCCTCATCAGCAGTCTCTTCTGGTTTGACTACAACTCATCTTTTTTTAAATGGGGCAAAGCGCCCCCCTAATTCTTCATCCTCCGATCCTGTATCGTCAGAGGATTCAGAATTCGTATCTATTCCTCGGTCGTGTCTTCGGGTTGGCGCTTTTAATTTATCCAAACATGGGTACCCTGGGAATTGATCAATACATTTTCCTTTTCCTATTACCATCTCTTGACCTAATGATTTTTTCCATTCTTTAATTTCACCTTTCAGATCTTTAACTTCCGCTTCCAGCTTTTCAAGTTCAAGCTTTTTCTGTCGCCGCTGTGCACAAACAGCTCGCAGTTGATCCTTTGTACTCGATCATGTTGGGAACGCATTATAATTTCATTCCGCTTTCGAATCTGGCCCATAACCGCTAGAGACCATCTAGTTCGCTCTTTATTTTTCATACGGGTCATTTTTCCCCAGACCCTTTTAATCTCGTCCAAGGACCATTGTCCTTTGGAGGTTCCGTACTTTTGTTCGATCTTAATACAGGTTTTAGATAAATTGAATTGTTGCTCTATGTATTCTTTCAACAGTTCGGGAATTAAATCTAGTGAAACTTCAGGTGGTGCTTGCCCACCTTTAACAGTTGTAGGCAATTCTTTGCTCTTATCTCCTGCTGCCATAATTTCTTTACTGGGGTCTCGAGTCGTAGGCTTTCTAGCCGATCAATAGGTCGGTGATTAATTAACTAACACACCGCCGAAGTTTAGACGTCTATGGGACCTCGGGCCGACTACCAACCGGAGGGTTCGCAAACCGGAGGCTTTCGGAATCGTGTAGAAGGAGAGGCAAATTTAGACTTTTGACCGAGGACTTTTTTTAAAAGAGGTGTCCTTACCTCAGTATGTAGGTCCGATGTCCAAAATTCAGTTTCTTTCCTCAGCGATCCTGTTCGTGACACCAAAATTGTTAGATCTCTTAATTTCCAATGAAATACGAACTCCAATTGTAGTTTTAACTGCTTTATTTTTTGGCAGACAGCAGTAAAAAGTTCTTGGCTTTAAGCCAGGTCTTTGTCCTTCTGGGACCACATGGTCAAAATGGCTGTACATATACCTGGATCAATTTACAGAAAAGAACTCGCCTTCTTTGACCTTATTGGCTCAATTAATAGTCTTTTAACCTTTTAATTGGCTCGCTACCCAAGGGTCCTAAAATGTCAAGTTGATTGATGCCTTAATGCAACATGCTGAATTGCACGTAGTCATTGGAGTCTGTGTTTTCTCAACTTGTCTAAATGCAGCCTGTTAGAATTCTCTATCACATTGTCTCAAGTTGAAGTGGTGTACAAGAACCATCACTACACATATTGGCTCATCTGGTTTTAATGCACATCCCCCAGCACAATGTTCCATGGATTTAACCCATTGTGAGCTAAATTAATGGCAAAATATTAATATAAATTATACCAAGCTTCTGCTCTGGCAAATTAGTTAGAACTCCTGAAAGAAGACAGTGAAAAGTTGGTTGTAAGAATCAAAGTAAGATTTGACCAAAACAAAGAGAGGAATTTGTTATCCCTATAAATAAACCAATGAAATTAATAACATGAGAACGACCATGAAGTCACACAATGCAAACTGTGACGTAATGTTGTTATATTGAACAGAGATAACTCTGTGAGATACAAGCCTCCTAATACCCTCCTCACTACAGAATCATGCCCAATGTTAGCCCATTAAAGACATCAATTAGTCATTAAAAAGTTACATCATAGGCCACCCCAACCTGCGAGAGAACACCACCACAGGTCGGGAGGATAACGAGCTGGAGCGGCAGGCCCTGGAATATCGTGGGCCATCCCGACCTGAGAGAGAACACCACCACAGGTTGGGAGGATAAAGAGATGGAGCATACCACTGCAGCTTCCAGCATGAGCCGCTTCAAGTATGCAATGGCTTCAAGGTAGGGCGACTGGGTAAAGTCATCACGACCCAGGTCGCCGTTTGGAGTGTGGGCAAGAACATCGGTGGGGCCCTGGTACATCGGAGGAGCGGGTAGGTCATGGCCGTCTTGCGACGAATGATTGGGGCGGAGGAGCGATGAGGGATCATGGCTGAGATTTGGTGGGTGATCGTGACGGAGCTTCGGCGAATGTCTGGTGTGGAGGTGTGGCGGGCGATCATGGTGAAGGTGCATCGAGTGTTTTTGTGGTAGGGGAGCAGTGAGGGATCGTGGCGGAGGTGCGTTGAATGTTTGTGGCGGAGGAGCGGTGAGAGATCATGGCAGAGGTGTGGCAAATGAGGGTACGGGGCCCAGAAGAGCCGAGGGCCCAGGGGCAGCACGGGCCAGCCCACACTGTGATATGTGTGCGCACTAGGTCCATGCAGCAGAACAGGTCTCCAGTCGTCCTGGTTAACCCTTGCCACTGGATAAATGCCTAGCTCTGTCAAGCCCGATGTGCAACGGTCGCCACACGTTAAAAAAATTCACGCACAGGCATCTTCCACCTCCTCAATTGGAGTTCAGGACTGGAATATTGGGTCCTTCATTGAAATATCTGTGAACTCATGTGAAAGCAAGTCATTCTCATTCCAGGGACCGCCTATGATGACTCTGTGAAAAGTATAGTTTTCTTGTAAAGATAAATGTGTGATAGACCTAATCACCATCAGTGCTGCATCCCAATCCGCATCCCAGGACAGCGATTCCCAACTTTTGCAAACTTTAAAATGACCTGATAAGCGTTGCAAAGAGTGGGATTTGAATCATGTGGCCCTTTCCTATCTGGAGATTAGCTCCCTATTTCACTGATGAATATTCTATGTACTCAGCAGGAGACATTGTGAAATCCACAACAAATGCTGTTTGTCTGCTTAGTCAAAATATTTCCTGTTTTGCAATAGCTGGAGTGGTTAAAGCTAACAATGCTTTATCACCCTTCAATGGCAATGGCTGTGAAAATTTTGCACACTAACTTGGGATCTGACAATGGAAAGTCACTCGTTATTGGTCCAAATCCCATTGAGAGGATTAATGCTTCATGTTATAAAATGCTAGACACCCAGCGGTCCCACACAACTACAGAACAAGACACCATAAACCATAGGTACATCCCTGGTAGTAGAAAACTCTGAATCAATCCACCAATTTTCCCAATATAAATCGCTCACTTTACTCTTTCTCAAACAACGTTCAAACTGATGAAAGGTCAAAATTCACGGGACGCTCCCCCAGTGTTTGGACTCATTGGAAAGGAAATTTAATTTGGGACTATCTACCGGAAAGTTTGAAATCCTAAACTGCGTATGGAAGAAACTACGAACTTTAATCGAATTTTGGACTTTTACAAGACAAATTCAAGTCTGTGGGTGGGCCTAAGGAGCGAAAGAAGCCCACTTGATTATTGGAACTGCCTGGGTGTTGGGACAAAGGTAAATTGTCTGGAGAAATGGATACATGAAAACCCTCTCCACAAGAGACATTAACATTACAACAATAACTCAGAGATGGCCAGCCATTGAACTGAACCGAGAAAAGCCATCTTCAACATGAATAAGAACAAAGGGCCCACTACAGCCTGTATGCAAAAAACAAGCACAAAAGGACATTGTGATTACCAAGCTAATATTTCCATCAGGAAACAGATTTAGTAGAGCAACCCATCCAAGACATATTAACTTTTAACAAGCCTGCCAAAATATTACAAAGAAATGTCAAGCCCGCCAAATTTAAACAAAGAATTCTGGACTGATTTGGCATGAAGATTAGAACAACTCAAACCGTATAACTGGCCCCCTGTTTTAACAGAGTGTATGTCATACTACGCCTAGTGCCATGCTACGCTTATGTCATCAAGAAGGGAGAGAAACCAAAGCGACAGTTGTAAACTAACTTCTCCAGCCTCGAAGTCCTGAAGTCCTGAAGGAAGGAAGAACATCACCATTGCGGCAGCAACTGACCACAGCCAACGTGGTACCACCGAAAGACCACCGCAATCGACCAAACTCAAAACAAAACTCCAACAGAAAGAAACCAGAGAATCGAAAGTTTCCACTCTACAATCTGTCTGACTACCAACAAGTGAAAACATTACCTAAAGAGACTTTGAACCTATTTCTAACGAAAGAAACCGGGTACTTACCCCATAGATCCAAAACACGCCTTACTGCATCAGCGGACTCAACCCAACTGAAGATTGTGCAGTAAGAAGTCTTCTCCGAAGCTCGGGGTACGGCAAGCAGAACCTACAGTATTTAACAAACCTCAAAATTGCGAACTACCGCTAACTGACCAGAAAGGATTGGTAAGCATAGTCCCTGCCTGCCCTGGAGTCTAACCTAGCTAGGATTAGGTACTGGGAGGTGGGAGGTGAAATTTTACTGTAACTCCCTTTGAATGTGTAATGTATTGTTCTTTATTAGAGTGATTATAAGTTTGACATTGTATTTTCTTGTCTGTAATAAAATCAAAGTTCTTTTGCATCAAACCAGTGTCCTTTGCACTTTATCACCGCCCCCCCCCCCCCAAAATAAACCCAGAGTCGAGAACCCAAGAGAGTGGGAGCGAATGTCACTAAGGAATGGGTACTTGGTCTATTGGGCGCTGAGCATCCAGCGGATGCTGCAGCTCAGTGGACAGCAAGCAAGGATCACAAAGAAGCAGTAGAGAAGGTAATTTGGCTGGTCTGTCTACAGCAACAGGTCCAACTCCAAGACAAAACCAATGAGACACTACAGGCAGAGTTATGGGAATGCGCAGAGAACTATCAGGAAAGGGCTATGGCAGAAGAAAGGTTATGGGGAGAACTCCGTAAGCTAAAACAGGAAAGGACCCAGCTAATGGAAAGGTTTAAAAACAGTCAGGACTATTTTCAATATCAGGTTACTGAGGCCAAAAATAATGAAAAGTCACTGCGGGAAGAAAGCACTCGCCTCACCCTACAAGTAAAAGAGCTCCAGGAAAAATTAAAAGATGTGCAGGCAGCGTATAAAGTAGCTAGCACTAATGGATTTGAATCGGGAGACCACGGTCCCTGCCAGCAACAAATCAAAAGTTTAAACCTTGCTCTGTCCAAGGCAAAAGGCATGGCATGCCTAATAAGCCCGGGTACGCCCCAGGTAAGCCTGGAAGAGAGGGAAGAAACTGTTCAGCCACCACCTGTGGCACCGGTGACTAGACCAGTGCAGCAGCAGGAGGGGCGAACGAGTTGTGAGTCAGACAGGGATAGCAAACCACCACCCACTGTGGCACCAAGCTTCAGCTCGGCCTGGCACCAGGGAGGAGGGATAGGCGAGCTAGAACAGGGAGAACCAGAACCAGGGCCAATGTGCCTGGTCCGGCAACAGAAGTTTGGCCCGCCCACCAGTGCCAGAGCTCCAGGGCCTCTGGAAAGTCAGTTTGTGGTCCCCCACACTCCCCAACAGCTTAGGGCTATGATAAGCCACCTGGGAAAGCTAACTCCAAAGGGAGACCCCTCGGTTCACTTTATGGAGGTGGAACAGGCAGGGGATATTAATGGGTGCGATGATGCAGAAATGGCAAAAATGCTCCTCCTATTCCTGGACAGCAAACTGTACCAGTCCCTCTCTACTGAGAGCAAAAGGGGACGGAGAACACTTGCCACCATCCAGAAAGACATTTTAGAAGCCATGGGCTGCAATGACGGGAGTCAATTCTCCAGAGTAGAGAAATCGTTGCAGCTTGCAGGGGAAACCCCACAGGCTTTCGCAGACCGACTGTGGCCTGTGTACCAGAGCGCCTGTAGTGGGGACATCGACCGAGATAACTTAAGCCCGGACGAGTTAACCCACTGGCTCTGAAGCCTAGTAGCAAACAGTTTACCCCGAATAAGAGCCAAAGCTGAGGCCTTGTTCAGCCCAAGAGATACCCAAGCCACCGAACAGTGAGTGCTTAGGCAACTGACCCTAGCTTACCGGAACGGCAGAGGGACGGAAGAGTTCCCACAAGAGGGAAGGGTCCACGAAATCCGATCGAGCCAGGATAAGAGGGAATCGCGCCACGAGGGGGGCAACCCCTCCGATACAAAACGCACCTGCTTCGGGTGCGGGAAAAGTGGGCACTGCAGAAAAGATTGTCGAAATCCTTGGAAGAGTAGCGCAGGAAAGAGTTCTCCAGCCCCGGCCAAAAGATAACCCAGTCCCTCCCCACTCATTTGATACCTTCCTAACCGCACTCCGGACCATGTTAGATGGCCTTGGGAAGGGAGCTACCACCACCGGTACAGAAATCCCATCTGCCCCATCCCAACCAAAGCCGTGACTAGGACAGGCACAGCCTGTCCACTTGTGTTCCCTTGAGTATGATGCGTGGGGGAGACCGACCGTTCAGATGGAAGTGGAAAAGGTGAAAGGGACTTACCTGCTGGACACCGGTGCCTCAAGCATCCTTGTCTATGCAGCTAACCCCACCGTCTCACCTCTATCTAACGGGGTCCCCTACAGCTGGTGGGTTTCGCAGGCACTGAACAGACTGGCTCATTCTCCGTTCCGCTCTCCATTCACTTAGGTACACTCCACACTAAGTGGACTTGTGTCCTGATGAAGTGGGAACAGGAAGGGAGAGGGATCCTGGGGGCTGACTTCATCCTGGGCCACGGGATCCGAGTGGATTTAAGAAACCACTCTCTTTGGGGGTCAGTCTGTACGGGACAGGAGAGTGAGGTGATGGTTATCCCAGGGAAACAGGGCAAAGGGTTACTGTGCACCATGAAGCCAAAGGAGGATTACGATCTTGAATCACTGGTCAGTAACACTCCAATAGAATACCAAGAATATGTGAGGAAAAACCTTGCAGCTTTTGCCAATCATAAACACGACTATGGGAGAATAAACGGGGTCGAGGTTAACATAGATGGGGACCCCATGACCCGACCATAGAAACAATGCAACTTCCCCAGGGAGGCGGAGGCAGACATGGAAACAGCCTTGGGTTTGCTGGTTAAACAAGGGGTATTGAGACCAATAGCTACCCATGTGAACTCTCCATTGTGGCCGGTTAAGAGACCGGGCAACTCCTGGAGAGCCACGGTGGACTATCGAGCACTCAACCGTAACATTCCTGCCTGTACACCCACCATTGCTGCAGTCGCCAACCTCATTGGAAGTATCCCAATCTTCGCGACCACCTTCACGGTGTTGGATATTTCCACCGGGTTCTGGTCCATACCTTTAAGAAGGGAAGATCAGTACAAGTTTGCTTTTACCTTTAAAGGACAGCAATACACTGGGAACTGTCTCCCTCAGGGCTTCCACAACAGCCCCAGTATTTTCCATCAGTGTATGGCCAACTGTTTAAAGAGTTTCAGCAGACCCCAGCAGCTTGTACAGTATGTGGATGACCTGCTCCTGTTCACCGATGAGGGGGAGGAGCATGGCCCACTGCTGGCTGAACTGCTGGAGCTGCTGAAAGAAGAAGGATTTAAAGTAAACCCCAAGAAGGCACAGATCGATCTGAAGGAAGTAAAATTCCTGGGACTGGCTGTGCGCGCTGGGGAGAGAGCCATTGACAAAGCTAGAAGGGAAGCAGTGCAGAAGTTACCCGCCCCCAACACAGTAACAGGAGTAAGATCTTTTCTAGGGCTAACCGGGTACTGCAGAGATTTCATTGAGGATTATGCAGCCCCTCTGCTCCGACTCCTACACAAGGGAGTGCAGTGGGAATGGGATGTAGGTTACGAGGCAGCATTTATCCAACTCAAGAAAGAGCTGCAGACCGCGCCAGCTCTCGGGACTGTTGATGGGGGTAAAGAGTTTTTCCTGGAGGTAGCAGCCAGTGGGGACAGCCTGAGCACAGTACTGCTCCAAGAGCGGCACGGCCGGCTGAGACCAGTGGTCTACTCCTCCAGGATAGTCACAGATGTGGAGAAGGGATACTCCAACTGTGAGCGGCACCTCCTAGCCACTCACTGGGCTGTGAAAAGATCACTGATCTTCACGGGGGAGGGTTCCCTATCACACTCCTTACCCATCATATGCCCACCCAAATGCTCTGCATTGCTCACTGGACCCTGCTCCTCTCTCAAATGGACCTAAGGGTAAAGGGTCTCTGCGAGCCAAGATTCGCAGCCAACATGATTTATCCAGGGACAGCCCACCGGTGTTCCATAGAAGGGATTTGGGAAATTAACAGAGGCTTTCAGGCTGGGTTATACCCCACAGGCCGAGAGATCTATGTGGACGGTTCAAGCACAGTATCTGCGGGTGAACGACTCACAGGCTGCGGAGCTTATGACCCCGAGGCAGGCATTGCCCTGGCGATTAAACTCCCCAGCACTATGAGTGCCCAGCACGCTGAACTGTCTGCGGTGGTGTACGTAGTCACACACCCCGAAGAATTCCCTACCCAATACACGATTTGCTCGGACAGTATGTTCACATGCAATTCATGTACCGAGTACCTGGCTATTTAGTCCCACCCCGGATACACAACCGCAGACGGGAGACCACTGGCAGATAAGCACCTACTGGAAAAGATCATGAAGGCCATAGGGGAGGAAGGGAATATCTATATACATATGGTGAAGGCACATTCCACCACAGAACCCCATAGTGAGGGAAACCAGCCGGCTGACATGTTGGCCAAGCAGGGGGCCTGCACGGGCAAGCTCTGGGATCCGTACAACCCAGGACACATTGCAGCAGTCAGGGGCAGGATGGGGATGGCAGCGAAGGCAGGGATAGCTTTGCCCCCGGACCTAAAAACGGTTCAGACCCAAGATCCCATCCTCAAAACTGTCCTGAACACGCTAGCTAAAGGGGAAAAGGTAGATGGCCCGTACGGCACCGCAGCAATTGCCATTAAAGAAGGCATGCTGTTCAGGGGGGAGCAATGGGTAGTACCGCAACAACACCGGAGAGAATTCCTCCAGCTGGCCCACGAGGGTCCAGGAGCAGGACACCCCGGACCTGAGACCAGTTGACAACGAGTGGAACAGGCAGGGTGGTGGCCAGGACTCAGGGAAGACATCCGTGAGTTCTGTGCTAGCTGTCTGGTGGGCGCGGCCAACAACCCCGACCCCCAGAAAAGAAAGGTGTCGATGGGACATATCAGGAGGGTAGAGGGACACTGGCAGTCAATCTAGATCAATTACATCGGGCCCCTACCCATTGCCCAGGGAGGCTACAAGTACTGCCTAGTATTGGTTGATGTATTCATCAAATGGGTGGAAGCCTTCCCATGCCGAACAACAACTGCCCTGGGAACAGCCAGGCTCCTGCTCAGAGAAGTGTTCTCTCGCTGGGGACTACCACAATACATGGAGTCCGACCAGAGGAGTCACTTCACCGGGCAGGTGATGCAGGAGACCCTTAAGGTGCTCGGCATTAAAGGAAAATGGCATGTCGCCCCACAACCCGCAGTCATCCAGGCCTGTGAAGCGTTTAAACGGCACTATCAAAGAAAGGCTGCGCAAAGAGACAGGGGACTCACCCAAAGGGGTGGATTGAGTTCCTAACACTGGTCTTCATGGGGATCCGATCCAGCCAGCCAAAGAGCACGGGGTACTCCTCGTATGAGCTCATGACCGGCAGAGCCATGCGAACCCCCACCCATGAATTAGCCCCGGTACTCACGGAAGGTCAGCTTCGGGAAGCGAACCGGGACAGCTTTGTCAGGAATCTGTTTGAACACCTTAAACAGATTCACTGACAGGCTGCTAACAACATGGGAAAACAGCATTGGAGTAACTGACTGCTGCTAGAACCCCGCAAACACCACGTGTGGGAGATAGGGGACCAGATAATGGTGAGGAACTACGCTAGAGTAGGGGTCTTTGAGGCACTGTACATGGGACCATACCACATTATCGACAAGGCAAACCCCATGGTCCATGCCATAAAATTGACCCGCCGTACAAAGTGGGTCCACATAAATCAGTGCAAACTTTTCAATCCAGAGGCGGCAGCAAAACAAAAGGGATATCCAAAAACTGTAAACTGTACTAAAGACAGGGACCTCCAGCCAGCAGCCCCTGACTGTGGAAATCCCACAGGGGACATGGCAGACCCACAGACTGCACCTAGAGGGGTGGTAGACTGTGTTACTGGAGGAGCTGTCCCCCCAATCATTTGGGACTCAGATGCATCCCCAGCAGCCGGAGCCTTAAGAAGGATTCCCCGCACACCACGGCCAAAGACACTGTGGTCACCAGCATTCCAATTTGAATGGTTCAGCCCTGGGAAAGGGACCAGCTGCAAAATGGTACCTAAGGTCAGAGACCAGCCCGTGAGCAGAGACACCCAGCTGGTAGTCTTGGGCAATGAGGGACCCTCAGAAGAGATAGCGTTGGAACAGCCATCAAGCTGGAGTCCCCAGCCTGTAGCCCTCGATCAGGCAGAACCCCCAGGGGAAGAAACGAACCAGGCAGCCACACACAAAGGAGCGGTGTGCTGCAGCACCGGAGGGGACGTTCCCCCGATAGTGTGGGACTCAGACCCACCTCCGGTCAGGATACTCCGCTTCCTGTGGTACAGGCCGACTTACTACCGGCCCTGCTGGACACCCATCAGCAAAAGAATAAAGAAAGAAGGCAGGAATTAACCTGGCCACCTGGAGATGGGTACAATATGAAATTAAAATGTCTAGTGATTAATTTAGAGTAGTGTAAGATTTATCTGTGTAATGATAAGTATATATGTATTAGTTACTGCGGTAAGGAAAGGAATCTACCTGTGCAGCTATTAAAAGAGGCACAGGCTGGGTAATACCCGGGAGTAAGAAGAATCTACTGGTATAACTATTAAGGGAAGCACTGGTGAGATAACAAGAAAACGGCTGTGAGAAAAAAGTTAAAGGCAGACATCAGTTCGCAAGGAACTGAATAAGACAGCCAGTCAATTAAAGACAATAATATGTCTGAAAGGAAGAGAGCCCAAATTGGAACTCGGTCATCTTTGTCAATCCAGAAAGCTTTCTCAGGGCTAGATAATCTGTTTTATGTGCCCCTACAGGAAAGAGAACAACATGAGAAGGGTCCTGTTCCTGCTCGCCATGATAAGGATGAGCAGCGGCGGCCGAGGAGACGTGGAAGAATCCCTCATTTATGGGTGCTCAGGAGAGGGAGCACCGATCATGACTGCAGGGGGTTGCACCCGAGGCGTGGAAGAACTCACCCTTTACGCCCACGAGGGAAGGTGGCCAGGGTGGCTGGAATCTAATTCTACCTGCTACTCCAGCCAGGAAGGTTTTACCTACGGGGAGGCCCCAGTTCCATGCCCCCGGAAGTGGATCGTCGCTGCCCGAGTCAGTGTTACAGAGGGAAAACGTGTGTGTTTGACTTGCAAAGGAAACATTCCCCTGGGAAGATGATGGTGGCTCAGAAAACTCAGCAAGGACACATGGGACCAGGAATCAGACTGGGAAAGACTTGGTAATGATATGTACCGCACCATCACGGGGACACGGGGAGGAGTAAAAGTGTGTTGGGACAAATGGTGGGAATCTGAACAAGGAATATACTCTTGCATATGGGGATCAGAGAATATTTGTCCCGCAGGCATATCGATCGCCTTCGCCAGGCAATGGCAAGATGAAGGGGAAGGGATGGGGTGGGATTCTACACGGGTGCGCGGTCCCACACTCCCCACTCCCAATTAACGCCACCGAACTAAGAGCACACATTGAGAAACCCCTGCTCACAACCCCGCCAATACGCACAGTAATAGAAAGGTGTCCTACCACCACCAAGGGACCTGGGAACAGATTAGTATTGGTACCGACCGAAAAGGTGTTATACCAGGGGATACATTATGCAGCAGCTTCAGTAATTTTAAACCTTACCGAGGTACACCTACCTGCATGGTGCCTGAAGGAAACAGAGCTGCTATTTCAGGCTCTACTTATAGACATGTTCAATAAATTTTATGAGTTAGACTTTGGAAATGTAGACAAAGCAGACCTATACACCCTAAACACTAGGGACACCATGGGCTCGGGGAGATCTAGAAGGGGAATCATAAACAACGTTTTTAGTGCCTACAATACAGAATCCTCTGGAATAAATAGCCTAGATGACATAGCACTGCAAACACAGATAAATGGTTTAAAGAATCAATTGAGAAAAATCCTGAAACAAGAGAACACCGTAGTAGGTTCAGAACTACACGAGGACCAGGCTATGACTGTCCATTTAAAAGAAATAGTGGCTGAGCTGGAAAAACATGCACAGTCAGTGAATGCACTCATACGGGAGGATAGAAACGCTTCGGACCAGGCTTCATAGAATGAGGTGTGCGTACTGTATGGGGCATGGTTGTTGGGCAAGGGCTGCAACAAACTGGAGGATTTAAAAGAAGGTGTAGTCCCTTCTAGGATCAGGAACAAGCACCTCGCAGCCCTCCACCGGTACAGCAATTCATTAAGCCCGTGCCAGCTCCGCCTAGCCTCTGAAGCCTAACCTGTCCCAGTAGACTGTGGGAAATCTAACCACACCATTGTTGGAATCGTACTAATGATGCCGATCATGGGCGGGACATCCCGACCCGCACCGGTATACCAGGTGGAGAACATTGGAGTTATTCAGGGAAGTGCACACATTTGTTTTGCAGCAGTCCCACCATATGTCATAAAGTGGGAGCACGCTGTAACGGGTACTGACCTCTCCGGGTGCCAGAGCCGGGGTGCACACGTAATATTGTGTCCCCAGTACTTGAGTGCCCATTCAAAGTCAGAGTGTGTGTTTAAAGCTGCTGGTGCACAGCCTATTAACTGCACCATGGAGGTAATGGCACAAGACCATGTCCCTCCACAGGTAACATACATAGGGGGTGGGACATATTGTGTCACCACCAGTGTGCCCCACTACCAACATGGACACTTCTGGTGTCCGGTAAGTGACAGCAGTTTTTGCTTCAAACCTGAGGCATCAGTTCAAGTGGCCCAGGAATGGATTGTCCCCATTCCTGAACCCTCCACTGTCCACCTCACTGTGAAGGAAAACATTACAAACCTGCAGGATTATGTTGTATATTTTGGATATGCAATTCCTCCTCTACTCGAACATCTTACCGCTCTGCTAAAAGCCGTAATTATCTCACAAAAACACTTCTACACTCAAGAACGGAAAACAATTGGGATAGGGAAAAAGATTCACAAGATCACAATTCTGCCTTGGTGGGACCTTTTCAGAAAGTTAGAAGTCCCAGTCTGGATCCGAATCGCTTCCCACACTTTAGTTATCTGTCAACTCGCAATTATTCTTTACTTATAGTGTCTCACTTGCCGAATGAAATGCAGAGGCCGTCAGGTCAGGCACCAAAGGGTTCTGTACGCTCATTGGCCGAACTTGGGAATCATGCAGGGAGGGGTGACACCATACTACCATGTTTAATTTATGTTTGATTTTACCTGCTGTAAACTGCAAAATATTGAGTGTTGTAAGAGTGTTACTCAAAATGTGTTTGACTAGGTACCTTTATTTTTACTGAACTTAAAGTTGTATTTGACTGTATACCGTTATTTTACTGTGAAAACTGAGTAAAAGAGGGGCATCATACCCCCTCTATGCTGTAACCAAATTGTAGTGCTTGTATTTGCCTGTAAATTGCATTGCATTTCAAAGGGGGATCCACGTTAATGTTTAGCTAGTATAAATATGGGGAACGTTGACTCTCGGGATCAGAAACTTTGCTTATCTTGCTTGACACTCAAGAGTGTAGAATGTCACAGGGGGGACTGAAAGGTCAGAATTCACGGGAACCCCCCCAGTGTTTGGGCTCATTGGAAAGGAAATTTAATTTGGGACTATCTACTGGAAAGTTTGAAATCCTAAAGGGCTAATGAAAGAAACTACGAACTTTAATCGAATTTTGGACTTTTACAAGACAAATTCAAGTCTGTGGGCGGGCCTAAGGAACTAAAAGAGCCCACTTGATTATTGGAACTGTCTGGGTGTTGGGACTAAGGTAAATTGTCGGGAGAAATGGATACTCGAAAACCCTTCTCCACAAGAGACATTAACATTACAACAATAACTCAGAGATGGCCAGCCATCGAACTGAACCAAGGAAAGCCATCTTCAACATGAATAAGAACAAAGGGCCCACTGTATGCAAAAACCAAGCACAAAAGGACATTGCGATTACCAAGCCAATATTTCCATCAGGAAACAGATTTAGAAGAGCAACCCACCCAAGACATATTAACTTTTAACGAGCCCGCCAAAATATTACAAAGAAATGTCAAGCCCGCCAAATTTAAACAAAGAATTTTGGCGTGAAGAATAGGACAACTCAAACCGTATAACTGGCCTCCTGTTTTAACAGAGGGTATGTCATACTACGCCGAGTACCATACTATGCTTATGTCATCAAAAAGGGAGAGAAACCAATGCGACAGTTGTAAACTAACCTCTCCAGCCTCAAAGCTCTAAAGTCCTGAAGGAAGGAAGAACATCACCATCGCGACAGCAACCGACCACAGCCAACATGGTACCACCGAAAACACCGTGATCGACCAAACTCGGGAGTCGAGAGAGGCAGCGGCCTATAAAAGGCTCAGTCCGGGGAGCATCGAGAGAGGCGGGAGTCGAGAGAGGCCTACTTGTGCAGCTCCAGCTGAGAGAAGTCAAAAAAGAAGTAGAAAGAAATCAAAAGGTGACGTCACAGCCAACGTGGTAAGTGATTGGCTGCTGATTTGTGAGTAGTTTTTCTTTTTCTTTATTAGTCAGTTAGTTTTAACATTGTTGTCGGCAAATTAAGTGTATCTAAGGGTTAAGTCATGGCAGGACAGCTCGGTCACGTGATATGCTCCTCCTGTACCATGTGGGAACACGGGGACAACACTAGTGTCCCTGACGACTACATGTGCGGGAAGTGTGTCCACCTCCGGCTACTGACGGTCCGCGTTGCGGAGTTGGAGCTGAAGGTGGATTCACTCTGGAGCATCCACGATGCTGAGAATGACGTGAGTATCACGTGTAGCGAGTTGGTCTTACCGCAGGAGAAGGGTCCACAGCCAGCGAGGGAATGGAAGACCAGCAGGAAGAGTAGTGCAAGGAAGGTAGTGCAGGGGTCCCCTGTGGTCATCCCACTGCAAAACAGATACACTGCTTTGAGTGCTGTTGAGGGGGATGACTCATCAGGAGCGGGCAGCAGCAGCCAAGTTCATGGCACCGTGGTTGGCTCTGTTGCACAGGAGGGCAGGAAAAAGAGTGGGCGAGCAATAATGATAGGGGATTCAATTGTAAGGCGTTTCTGCAGCCGCAACCGAGACTCCAGGATGGTATGTTGCCTCCCTGGTGCAAGGGTCAAGGATGTCTCGGAGCGGGTGCAGGACATTCTAAAAAGGGAGGGAGAACAGCCAGTTGTCGTGGTGCACGTTGGTACCAATGACATAGGTAAAAAAAGGGATGAGTTCCTACGAAATGAATTTAAGGAGCTAGGAGCTAAATTAAAAAGTAGGACCTCAAAAGTAGTAATCTCGGGATTGCTACCAGTGCCACGTGCTAGTCAGAGTAGGAATCGCAGGATAGCTCAGATGAATACGTGGCTTGAACAATGGTGCAGCAGGGAGGGATTCAAATTCCTGGGGCATTGGAACCGGTTCTGGGGGAGGTGGGACCAGTACAATCCGGACGGTCTGCACCTGGGCAGAATCGGAACCAATGTCCTCGGAGGAGTGTTTGCTAGTGCTGTTGGGGAGGAGTTAAACTAATATGGCAGGGGGATGGGAACCAATGCAGGGAGATAGAGGGAAACAAAAAGGAGGCAAAAACAAAAGACAGAAAGGAGATGAGGAAAAGTGGAGGGCAGAGAAACCCAAGGCAAAGAACAAAAAGGGCCATTGTACAGCAAAATTCTAAAAGGACAGAGGGTGTTAAAAAAACAAGCCTAAAGGCTTTGTGTCTTAATGCAAGGAGTATCCGCAATAAGGTGGATGAATTAACTGTGCAAATAGATGTTAACAAATATGATGTGATTGGGATTACGGAGACGTGGCTCCAGGATGAGCAGGGCTGGGAACTCAACATCCAGGGGTATTCAACATTCAGGAAGGATAGAATAAAAGGAAAAGGAGGTGGGGTAGCATTGCTGGTTAAGGAGGAGATTAAGGCAATAGTTAGGAAGGACATTAGCTTGGATGATGTGGAATCTATATGGGTAGAGCTGCAGAACACCAAAGGGCAAAAAACGTTAGTGGGAGTTGTGTACAGACCTCCAAACAGTAGTAGTGATGTTGGGGAGGGCATCAAACAGGAAATTAGGGGTGCGTGCAATAAAGGTGCAGCAGTTATAATGGGTGACTTTAATATGCACATAGATTGGGCTAACCAAACTGGAAGCAATACGGTGGAGGAGGATTTTCTGGAGTGCATAAGGGATGGTTTTTTAGACCAATATGTCGAGGAACCAACTAGGGGGGAGGCCATCTTAGACTGGGTGTTATGTAATGAGAGAGGATTAATTAGCAATCTCGTTGTGCGAGGCTCCTTGGGGAAGAGTGACCATAATATGGTAGAATTCTGCATTGGGATGGAGAATGAAACAGTTAATTCAGAGACCATGGTCCAGAACTTAAAGAAGGCTAACTTTGAAGGTATGAGGCGTGAATTGGCTGGGATGGATTGGCGAATGATACTTAAGGGGTTGACTGTGGATGGGCAATGGCAGACATTTAGAGACCGCATGGATGAACTACAACAATTGTACATTCCTGTCTGGCATAAAAATAAAAAAGGGAAGGTGGCTCAACCGTGGCTATCAAGGGAAATCAGGGATAGTATTAAAGCCAAGGAAGTGGCATACAAATTGGCCAGAAATAGCAGCGAACCTGGGGACTGGGAGAAATTTAGAACTCAGCAGAGGAGGACAAAGGGTTTGATTAGGGCAGGGAAAATGGAGTATGAGAAGAAGCTTGCAGGGAACATTAAGACGGATTGCAAAAGTTTCTATAGATATGTAAAGAGAAAAAGGTTAGTAAAGACAAACGTAGGTCCGCTGCAGTCAGAATCAGGGGAAGTCATAACGGGGAACAAAGAAATGGCGGACCAATTGAACAAGTACTTTGGTTCGGTATTCACGAAGGAGGACACGAACAACCTTCCGGTTATAAAAGGGGTCGGGGGGTCTAGTAAGGAGGAGGAACTGAGGGAAATCCTTATTAGCCGGGAAATTGTGTTGGGGAAATTGATGGGATTGAAGGCCGATAAATCCCCAGGGCCTGATGGACTGCATCCCAGAGTACTTAAGGAGGTGGCCTTGGAAATAGTGGATGCGTTGACAGTCATTTTCCAACATTCCATTGACTCTGGATCAGTTCCTATGGAGTGGAGGGTAGCCAATGTAACCCCACTTTTTAAAAAAGGAGGGAGAGAGAAAACAGGGAATTATAGACCGGTCAGCCTGACATCGGTAGTGGGTAAAATGATGGAATCAATTATTAAGGATGTCATAGCAGTGCATTTGGAAAGAGGTGACATGATAGGTCCAAGTCAGCATGGATTTGTGAAAGGGAAATCATGCTTGACAAATCTTCTGGAATTTTTTGAGGATGTTTCCAGTAGAGTGGATAAGGGAGAACCAGTTGATGTGGTATATTTGGACTTTCAGAAGGCGTTCGACAAGGTCCCACACAAGAGATTGATGTGCAAAGTTAGAGCACATGGGATTGGGGGTAGTGTACTGACATGGATTGAGAACTGGTTGTCAGACAGGAAGCAAAGAGTAGGAGTAAATGGGTACTTTTCAGAATGGCAGGCAGTGACTAGTGGGGTACCGCAAGGTTCTGTGCTGGGGCCCCAGCTGTTTACACTGTACATTAATGATTTAGATGAGGGGATTAAATGTAGTATCTCCAAATTTGCGGATGACACTAAGTTGGGTGGCAGTGTGAGCTGCGAGGAGGATGCTGTGAGGCTGCAGAGCGACTTGGATAGGTTAGATGAGTGGGCAAATGCATGGCAGATGAAGTATAATGTGGATAAATGTGAGGTTATCCACTTTGGTGGTAAAAACAGAGAGACAGACTATTATCTGAATGGTGACAGATTAGGAAAAGGGGAGGTGCAAAGAGACCTGGGTGTCATGGTACATCAGTCATTGAAGGTTGGCATGCAGGTGCAGCAGGCGGTTAAGAAAGCAAATGGCATGTTGGCCTTCATAGCAAGGGGATTTGAGTACAGGGGCAGGGAGGTGTTGCTACAGTTGTACAGGGCATTGGTGAGGCCACACCTGGAGTATTGTGTACAGTTTTGGTCTCCTAACCTGAGGAAGGACATTCTTGCTATTGAGGGAGTGCAGCGAAGGTTCACCAGACTGATTCCCGGGATGGCGGGACTGACCTATCAAGAAAGACTGGATCAACTGGGCTTGTATTCACTGGAGTTCAGAAGAATGAGAGGGGTCCTCATAGAAATGTTTAAAATTCTGACGGGGTTAGACAGGTTAGATGCAGGAAGAATGTCCCCAATGTTGGGGAAGTCCAGAACCAGAGGTCACAGTCTAAGGATAAGGGGTAAGCCATTTAGGACCGAGATGCGGAGGAACTTCTTCACCCAGAGAGTGGTGAACCTGTGGAATTCTCTACCACAGAAAGTTGTTGAGGCCAATTCACTAAATATATTCAAAAAGGAGTTAGATGAGGTCCTTACTACTAGGGGGATCAAGGGGTATGGCGAGAAAGCAGGAATGGGGTACTGAAGTTGAATGTTCAGCCATGAACTCATTGAATGGCGGTGCAGGCTAGAAGGGCCGAATGGCCTACTCCTGCACCTATTTTCTATGTTTCTATGTTTCTATGAAACAAAACTCCAACAGAAAGAAACCGAAGAATCGAAAGTTTCCGCTCTACAATCTAAGGCCTGACTACCAACAGGTGAAAACATTACCTAAAGAGACTTTGAGCCTATTTCTAACGAAGGAAACCGGGTACTTACCCCATAGATCCAAAACGCACTTTACCGCATCAGCAGACTCAACCCAACTGAAGATTGCGCAGTAAGAAGTCTTCTCCGACGTTCGGGGTACGGCAAGCAGAACCTACAGAATTCAACGAACCCCAAAATCGCGAACTACCGCTAACTGACCAGAAAGGATTGGTAAGCCTGTCCTGGAGTCTAACCTAGCTAGGATTAGGTATTGGGAGGTGGGAGGTGTAATTTTACTGTAACTCCCTTTGAATGTGTAATGTATTGTTCTTTATTAGAGTGATTATAAGTTCGACATTGTATTTTCTTGTCTGTAATAAAGTCAAAGTTCTTTTGCATCAAACCAGTGTCCTTTGCACTTTATCACACCCACCAAATAAACCCAGAGTCTAGAACCTAAGGGAGTGGGAGCGATTCGAACCGCTCAAGTCGGTCAGAGGTGAACCTGACTCCCGGGACCACCTCTTACACTGACAATGCCATCCAAGATCAACAAAGATTGCCTAGTGTTGTTTTCTCAATGACAAGTGTGAAATATTCACAGACCACAAGCACTCACAGGTCTTTCTAAAATGAATGCAACTCCAGAAGTCTCCGGAACTTCCTGGTTCTTGTAAGCTGACTGTTTATTCCCTTTAGTTCCAGTAACACAATTCGTCCACATCCACAGTGTGGAGGTACAAACATTACAAGCTTACAGATAGTACACTTCCTTAATGAAAAAGTTATTATAACAAACATCATACATAATTAGCATGTTTATACAAAACAAAGGAAATAGAGTGATTTTGCCATATTTTCAAATTTAACAACCACTTGTTTTCTGTTTCGAAGAGGATACCTTCGCTCTCGAACAGATCCTTCCAAACATGGTGTCGAATTTACACTCATTCGAAGCTCATCCTGAGGAACGTTTTCCTCCAAGGAATTTCCTTGATTTTCATTTGAACTCACTATAACTTCAGATACTTTGTTTTCCTGACTCGGAGTCAGACTTACATTCTGATTTTTCTTCGATTTGTTTCCAGTACATTAAATGTAGGATATGCTACTGGTATATCAAAACTATCTGATGAGTCAGAAATAAGTGAATCATTCCCACCTTCAACTCCTTCCATGTCTATAGGTAAAATATAATCAATGTGAACAAACCTAACCTGTCCATTATCAAACATCTTTACCAAATATGTGGGAGGACCACATATCTTCACTACTTTTACTTGTAACCACTTTACGCATTTATGATAGTTCTTCACTCTCACCTTCTTATTTAATTTCACACTTCTCTCTCTATTACTCTACATCTATCATGATTCTCTTTCTGTCTTAATTGTGTTTCTTCTACAGACTGTGCCAAGTTTGGCTTTAACAACGAGAATCTGGTTCATGGTTATCGGTTGAGAAACAACTCTGCTGGTGTTCTACCAGTAGTTGTGTGAAGAGTATTACGAACCCCAAGAAAGGATGCAAAAGGCAGAAGGCAACAGAGCAGAGTAGCACTGGGGTAAGTGTAAACCACAAGGTGATAGGAAGGGACAACATGTATGAATATAAAGGGGCTGCAGGAGGGGTCAAAACTAAAAATCATGGTTTAAAAACTAGTATCAAAATACTTTACCTAAACGCACGCAGCATTCAAAACAAAGTAAATGAGTTGACGGCACAAATCATTACAAATGGGTATGATTTGGTGGCCATTACAGAAACGTGGTTGCAGGGTGGCCCAAGACTGGAAATTAAACATTCAGGGCTATCTGACAATTCGGAAAGATAGACAAGAAGGGAAAGGAGGTGGGGTAGCTCTGTTAATAAAGGATGATATAAGGGCAGTTGTGAGAGACGATATTGGCTCCAATGAACAAAATGTTGAATCATTGTGGGTAGAGATTAGAGATAGTAAGGGGAAAAAGTCACTGGTGGTCATAGTTTATAGGCCCCCAAATAATAAGTTCACGGTGGGGCGGACAATAATCAAGGGAATAATGGAGGCATGTGAAAAAGGAACGGCAGTAATCATGGGGGATTTTAACCTACATATCGATTGGTCAAATCAAATCGCACGGGGTAGCCTGGAGGAGGAATTCATAGAATGCATACAGGATTGTTTCTTAGAACAGTATATTTTAGAACCTACAAGGGAGCAAGCTATCTTAGATCTGGTCCTGTGGAATGAGACAGGAATAATAAACGATCTCCAAGTAAAAGATCCTCTCGGAATGAGTGATCACAGTATGGTTGAATTTGTAATACAGATTGAGGGTGAGGAAGTAGTGTCTCAAACGGGCATACTATGCTTAAACAAAGGGGACTACAGTGGGATAAGGGCAGAGTTGGCTAAAGGAGGCTGGGAACACAGACTAAACGGTGGCACAATTGAGGAACCGTGGAGGACTTTTAAGGAGCTCTTTCATAGTGCTCAACAAAAATATATTCCAGTGAAAAAGAAGAGCAGTAAGAGAAGGGATAACCAGCCGTGGATAACCAAGGAAATAAAGGAGAGTATCAAATTAAAAACCAATGCGTATAAGGTGGCAAAGGTTAGTGGGAAACTTGAAGATTGGGAAAAATTTAAACGACAGCAAAGAATGACTAAGAAAGCAATAAAGACAGGAAAGATAGATTACCAAAGTAAACTTGCACAAAACATAAAAACAGATTGTAAAAGCTTTTACCGATATATAAAATGGAAAAGAGTGACTAAAGTAAATGTTGGTCCCTTAGAAGATGAGAAGGGGGATTTAATAATGGGAAATGTGGAAATGGCTGAGACCTTAAACAATTATTTTGCTTCGGTCTTCACAGTGGAAGACACAAAAACCATGCCAAAAATTGCTGGTCACAGGAATGTGGGAAGGGAGGATCTTGAGACAATCACTATCACTAGGGGGGGCACTGTTGGACAGGCCAATGGGACTCAAGGTAGACAAGTCCCCTGATCCTGATGAAATGCATCCCAGGGTATTAAAAGAGATGCCAGAAGTTATAGCAGATGCATTCGTTATAATCTACCAAAATTCTCTGGACTCTGGGGAGGTACTATTGGATTGGAAAGCAGCTAATGTAACGCCTCTGTTTAAAAAAGGGGGCAGACAAAAGGCAGGTAACTATAGGCCGGTTAGTTTAACATCTGTAGTGGGGAAAATGCTTGAAGCTATCATGAAGGAAGAAATAGCGGGACATCTAGATAGGAATAGTGCAATCAAGCAGACGCAACATGGATTCATGAAAGGGAAATCATGTTTAACTAATTTACTGGAATTCTTTGAGGATATAACGAGCATGGTGGAGAGAGGTGTACCGATGGATGTGGTGTATTTAGATATCCAAAAGGCATTCGATAAGGTGCCACACAAAAGGTTACTGCAGAAGATAAAGGTACGCGGAGTCAGAGAAAATGTATTAGCATAGATCATGGATCGAGAATTGGCTGGCTAACAGAAAGCAGAGAGTCGGGATAAATGGGTCCTTTTCGGGTTGGAAATCGGTGGTTAGTGGTGTGCCACAGGGATCGGTGCTGGGACCACAACTGTTTACAATATACATAGATGACCTGGAAGAGGGGACAGAATGTAGTGTAACAAAATTTGCAGATGACACAAAGATTAGTGGGAAAGCGGATTGTGTAGAGGACACAGAGAGGCTGCAAAGAGATTTAGATAGATTAGACGAATGGGCTAAGGTTGGCAGATGGAATACAATGTCGGAAAATGTGAGGTCATCCACCTTGGAAAAAAAAACAGTAAAAGGGAATATTATTTGAATGGGGAGAAATTACAACATGCTGTGGTGCAGAGGGACCTGGGGGTCCTTGTGCATGAATCCCAAAAAGTTAGTTTGCAGGTGCAGCAGGTAATCAGGAAGGCGAATGGAATGTTGGCCTTCATTACGAGAGGAATGGAGTACAAAAGCAGGGAGGTCCTGATGCAACTGTACAGGGTATTGGTGAGGCCGCACCTGGAGTACTGCGTGCAGTTTTGGTCACCTTACTTAAAGAAAGATATACTAGCTTTGGATGGGGTACAGAGACAATTCACTAGGCTGATTCCGGAGATGAGGGGGTTACCTTATGATGATAGATTGAGTAGACTGGGTCTTTACTCGTTGGAGTTCAGAAGGATGAGGGGTGATCTTATAGAAACATTTAAAATAATGAAAGGGATAGACAAGATAGAGGCAGAGAGGTCGTTTCCACTGGTCGGGGAGACTAGAACTAGGGGGCACAGCCTCAAAATATGGGGGAGCCAATTTAAAACCGAGTTGAGAAAGAATTTCTTCTCCCAGAGGGTTGTGAATCTGTGGAATTCTCTGCCCAGAGAAGCAGTTGAGGCTGGCTCATTGAATGTATTCAAATCACAGATAGATAGATTTTTAACCAATAAGGGAATTAAGGATTACAGGGAGCGGGTGGGTAAATGGAGCT
Source organism: Pristiophorus japonicus (assembly GCF_044704955.1). Classification (NCBI taxonomy): domain Eukaryota; kingdom Metazoa; phylum Chordata; class Chondrichthyes; family Pristiophoridae; genus Pristiophorus; species Pristiophorus japonicus. The sequence goes on along the minus strand of NC_091982.1, from coordinate 112,169,154 downwards.
GAGTCTACGGCCAGATCAGACATGATCTTGTTAAGTGGCAGAGCAGGCTCGAGGGGCTAGATGGCCTACTCCTGTTCCTAATAAATGTGAGGTTATCCACTTTGGTGGTAAAAACAGAGAGACAGACTATTATCTGAATGGTGACAGATTAGGAAAAGGGGAGGTGCAACGAGACTTGGGTGTCATGGTACATCAGTCATTGAAGGTTGGCATGCAGGTGCAGCAGGCGGTTAAGAAAGCAAATGGCATGTTGGCCTTCATAGCGAGGGGATTTGAGTACAGGGGCAGGGAGGTGTTACTACAGTTTTAGAGGGCCTTGGTGAAGCCACACCTGGAGTATTGTGTACAGTTTTGGTCTCCTAACTTGAGGAAGGACATTCTTGCTATTGAGGGAGTGCAGTAAAGGTTCACCAGACTGATTCCCGGGATGGCGGGACTGACATATCAAGAAAGACTGGATCAACTGGGCATGTATTCACTGGAGTTCAGAAGAATGAGAGGGGATCTCATAGACACATTTAAAATTCTGATCGGTTTAGACAGGTTAGATGCAGGAAGAATGTTCCCAATGTTGGGGAATTCCAGAACCAGGGGTCACAGTCTAAGGATAAGGGGTAAGCCATTTAGGACCGAGATGAGGAGAAACTTCTTCACCCAGAGAGTGGTGAACCTGTGGAATTCTCTACTCAGAAAGTTGTTGAGGCCAATTCACTAAATATATTCAAAAAGGAGTTAGATGTAGTCCTTTCTACTCGGGGGATCAAGGGGTATGGCGAGAAAGCAGGAATGGGGTATTGAAGTTGCATGTTCAGCCATGAACTCATTGAATGGCGGTGCAGACTCAAGGGCCGAATGGCCTACTCCTGCACCTATTTTCTATGTTTCTATGTTTCTAATTCTTATGTTCTTATATATGTAATCAAAAAATTAGCCAATTTGTGATCCAATGACAATTGTCATTTCTTTGGATTTGGACCTAACATTTGTTTTATGAGGGCACATTTTACAATTAGTACAGTGTGCTCTGCTGCACCATTCGAAGCAAGGTGGTATGGTGGAACCTTGGTATGTTTCACAACATATTTGCTCATGAACTGTGCAAATTCTTCTGAATGGAATTGTGGTCCATTATCCGAAACAATTTCTTCCGGGAGGCCAAATGAAGAAAATAAACTTCGCAAAATGTCTAATGTTTTACTTGTTGTTATTTTCCACATTGGAAACACCTCGACCCACTTCGAATGGCTATCAATCATGATGAACATTTGTTGTCCTTCTAGCTCAACAAAATCAATATGTAGCCTTTGCTACACTCTGGGAGGCCATTTTCATGGCTCTAATGGTACTGACGGTGGTTGCTCGATTATCGATTGGCATGTCGTACGCTGACTCATGATGTACTCTATATCTTTATCAAGACCTGGCCACCATAAGTAACTACGTGCAAAACTCTTGGTCAAACACATTCCCAGGTGCTGGTCATGATGGTTGAATAATTTGGACCTGAATTTATTTCGTATAACCAATCTTGCACCCCACATGATACAATCTTTATCGACTGATAGTTCATTCCTACAAATGAAGAATGGATGAATATCTTTGTCTGTTACATGGTTTGGCCATCCATTTGCAATATAATCATACACCTTTGACATAACTGGGTCATGTTTGGTTGCTCGACCAATCTCTTCAGCTGTGACTGGCAGTTCATCAATGTGAGGTTATCCACTTTGGTGGCAAAAACACAAAGGCAAAATATTATCTGAATGGTGGCAGATTAGGGAAAGGGAAGGTGCAACAAGACCTGGGTGTCATGGTACACCAGTCATTGAAAGTTGGCATGCAGCTACAGCAGGCAGTGAAGAAGGCAATTTGCTTGTTGGCCTTCAAAGCTAGGGGATTTGAGTATAGGAGCAGGGAGGTCTTACTGCAGTTGTACAGGGCCTTGGTGAGGCCTCACCTGGAATATTGTGTTCAGTTTTGGTCTCCTAATCTGAGGAAGGACGTGCTTGCTATTGAGGGAGTGCAGCGAAGGTTTACCAGACTGATTCCCGGGATGGCAGGACTGACATATGTGGATCGACTGGGCCTGTATTCAGTGGAGTTTAGAAGGATGAGAGGGGATCTCATAGAAACATAAAATTCTGACGGGACTGGACAGGTTGGATGCAGGAAGAATGTTCCCGATGTTGGGGAAGTCCAGAACCAGGGGACGCAGTCTAAGGGTAAGAGGTAAGCCATTTAGGACTGAGATGAGGAGAAACTTCTTCACTCAGAGATTTGTTAACCTATGGAATTCTCTACCGCAGAGAAATGTTGATGCCAGTTCATTAGATATATTCAAGAGGGAGTTAGATATGGCCCTTAAAGCTAAAGGGATCAAGGGGTATGAAGAGAAAGCAGGAAAGGGATACTGAGGTGAATGATCAGCCATGATCTTATTGAATGGTGGTGCAGGCTCGAAGGGCCAAATGGCCTACTCCTGCATCTAGTTTCTATGTTTCTATGTTTCATCAATGTATGAAAAATAAAACACTTCTTCCCGATCCGGTGTAACTTGTGATGGGGAAGGCAATCTAGACATAGCATCGGAATTATTGTGATCAGCTGGTCATCTGTATTCAATATCATATGTATATGCTGACAAAATCAAAGCTCATCTCTGCATTCGGGCTGCAGCTAATGTTGGAACTGGGGACTTTGGATGGAGGATTGCTGTTAGGGGCTTATGGTCCGTAACAATGGTAAACTTACGACCACACAAGTATTTGTGGAACTTCTTGACCCCAAAAATTAAATCCAAAGCTTCACTTTCGATTTGCTCATAATTACTCTCACTGGCACTGAGAGTGCGTGAAGCAAAAGCAATTGGTCTCTCCTCCCCACTACTTAATACATGAGAGATTACTGCCCCAGCTCCATACGGAGAGGCATCGCATGCTAGCTTAATCTCCTTAGATATATCACAGTGAACTAACATGGAGCTCTCTTTCTATTTGCTTTTACACTCTTGAATGCTGTATCACATTCTTTTGACCATTTGCAATGGACCTGCTTTTTCAATAGTTCATTCAGTGGATGTAGCCAAATTTGGTAGGAACTTCCCATAATAGTTCAAAAGACCCAAGAATGAATGAAGTTCAGTGACATTCTTGAGAGTGGGTGCATTTCTAATTGCATCCAGCTTTCCCTTGGTTGGATGTAAACCATCTTTGTCTACTCTGTGCCCTAAGTACTCCATTGAGTTTCAAAATAACTCACACTTACGAGCAGACACTTGTACTCTGTGCTTCTCTAGCCGTTTGAGGACTTCATTCAATATGTTAGTATGGATTTGCCTGTTTATTGCTGAAATTAGTATGTCATCTAAATATCATACTACCCCTTCAATACCTTGAAGAATTTGTTTCATTACCCCTTGGAATATGGGGGTGGTGGAAGACACTCCAAATGGATATAGGCCTAGATGAGTATTTATAGTCAAGCATGACTTAGACTCCTCATCTAGTTCAAGTTGTAAGTTGGCATTTGTAAGAACCAACTTTGAGAAGATCTGACCACCTGTCAGTGTTGTGAACAAATCTTTTACATTTGGCAATGTATTGGGGAGATTACCCTCCAGAACCTAGTTTACGGTTACCTTATAATCACCACACAATCTTACCTTACCATTGGACGTAGGTACAACAACAATGGGTGTAGCCCAATTACATCGATCTATCTTAGAAATAATGTTCTCAGTCTCTAGTCTTTTAAGTTCTTACTCAACTTTCTCCTTGAGTGCCTATGGTACGGAACATGGCTTGCAATAAATCAATCTAGTATCCTTCTGTACCCTGACACTCGCCTTGAAGCCTTGGATCGGACTGCCCATTTTGCAGAACACCTTCGGATAACTCTTGATCACATTATCCGTTGATGCAAATCTCGTTTCAACATGAAAAATCTCACTCCAATCCAGCTTCAATGACCTCAACCAATTTCTACCTAGTCAGGCAGGCTTGTCTCCTTCACTACTATTAGAGGCAAGTTCTGAAATTAATCCTTGTATTTTACCGGTATGGTGATACGACCTACCACAGGAATTTTCTCTCCCGAGAAGCCTCGCAGCTCCATCTTGGATTTCTCCAATGGGAAATCACGCAATTTGTCGAGGTATAGCGACTCCGGTACTACACTCACGGATGCACCAATGTTGATTTCCATTGGTATCTTGAATCCCGCAACATCTGTGTGGATTTTGATACTTTTCGAATCGCTGTCCGTTAACCTCATGCTCCTGATGACATAGAAAATAGTTGCAGGAATAGGCCATTCAGCCTCTTACATTTCCACGTCCTGTTGTTGTTCTTCCATGCTCTGTAGTCTCTGGGGATTTCTACTCATAGCTTTGGAAGTTGGTTTATCCTTCAGTCGGCACGCTATCGCAAGATGCCCAGTCTTTCTGCAGAAGAAACACTCTGTCTTCACAGATGGACAACTTTGTTGTCCCAGGCACCGATAGCACGACTTCGATGCTCTGTTAGAATTTCCTGTTTCTGAGACTTTGGGCCACCACCGCCTTTTATTTTGAACTTGCAGGCAATTCACCTCGGTTGTCTGATGGCTGTAATTATTAAGAAATTCTCGGGAATATTGGTCGGCAATGCCCATCGACCTCACTGTCTGACAAGCGATATCAAAAGTCAAGTCAGGCATTTCAATAACTTTCTTCTGATCGCATTATTTTTCATCCCACAAACAAAACGGTCCCGCAATGCTCGGTTTTAAAATTTTCCGAAATTACAGTGAATAGATAGTTTTTTTAGTGTTACAATGTATTCATTGATATATTTCATCAGTCTTTTGATTTCGTATACCGAAACAATAGCTTTCATCAATTTCTAACGGTACCGGGTTGTAGTGCAGCTCCAGCTTCGTTAAAATCTCTTTAAGTGCTGTGTCCTTTGGCTGATTAGGCACAAGCAGATTTATCAGGGTTTCATACAACTCAGGACGCACTTCTGATAAGAAGATAGCTCTCTTCCATTCCAACACAGCCCGGTTCTGATCTGCATTCTCTGGAACTTCGATTATATTATTTGCAGTGAAATACATTTCTAGCCAGTCCACATATGCCTTAAACCTTTCCTGGTCGCATTTATATTCACCTACGTGTCCCATTACTCCTACGGATGCCGCCATTTTTGACTTTGCAGTTTAAACTAGTGTGATCGTTTTTTTACCTCGGATTTTGTAGCTATTTCCAAAGACCGAGAAGCTTCTAAAGTTTCTGTGTCAGCTGGCTGAATCCTTCACCAACAGAATTTCAGCTTCAAATCATCCAAAAAATCCCATCTCATCACCAAATGTGATATATTCATAGACCACAAGTATACACAGGTCTTTCTAAAATGGATGCAGCTCCAGAAGTCTCCGGAACTTCCTGGTTCTTGTAAGCTGACTGTTTATTCCCTTTGGCTTCCGTAACACAATCCGTCCACATCCACAGTGTGGAGCTACAGACATTACAACAAGCAGACAGACTATCACCGTTATTTAATTCTAAACCATACATCATGATCAATATTATAGGTTCTAATGTTCATGCATTGCCTACACAACAAAAGTGATTGCAATTCACAAGTAATTCATTGACCATCAAAACCTTTGGGATGTCTCAAGAACATGACAAGACAATGCAAGTTTGCTCTTTCATTACTTGAGGGCAGGGGCACATGGTCACAAAGAATTTGTCACACTTCAAACTATTTAAAAACCAGGGGTAATTTCCAAACCCATGACCTGATCCCCAGCTTCCAACCCTGGACCAAGGCCCCTGACCCACATTGCCTCGGCACTCCGCACCCCGCACCCCGCACCCCCTCCCCCCCCCCGATTCATGAATCCAACCCTGTCTTGCCTCAAGCCCCCATCCTGGACACGGATGCACTTACCTGAGAGTTGCTGCGATGCAAGCAGTGGCCTGAATTTTCTCCAGTCTTCGCCTGCAGGCTGGTACACCACGCCAGCTCCATTTTAAATAAGGTCCGAGGTCCAACATCTGGGGAGCTCGGACTTTACCATTTTGGAGCAGGGTACATACCCTGTTCCCCCACCCCAACCTCATATACCCCAAAATGGTGGTCCTGAATTTCTAGGCCATTGTGTCAAAGTGTTCACCAGCAATATTTCTGTGTTGCATGTCCTTGAACAAGGAGGAATGTGGAGGAATGCTGGGAAATCTTTGAAAACCTGTCACATGGAAACAATTATCTGCACTCCTTCCCAATAATATTCTGCTAGAGCAGAGGTGCTTTTTAAATTGTAATCAGCTTTTCTTACATTCAGTAGATGAAAGAATACCATGCTGTGTTCACAGTAATGAAAAATCTTGCATTTATGTAGCATCTTTCACATCCTCAGCGTGTCCAAAGTGCTATACAGCCAATTAATGACTTTTAAAGTGAAGGCACATTTGTAGGTAAATGTGACAGCCAATTTGAACACAGCAAGATCCGAAATGAGATGAAACACTAGTTAATCTGTTTTGATGCTGTTGGTTAAATATAGGGAACATGACAGTCAATTTGCGCACAGCAAGGTCCCACAAACATAAATGACCAGATAATCTGTTTTTGGTGGTCTGGTTGAGGAAGGTCCTTCTTCTTCTTCAAATAGCGGCATGGGATCTTTTACATTCTCCTGAACAGGCAGACAGAGCCTGATAGAGAATTCAAACAGGCTGCATTCAGACAGGCTGTGAAAATTCACAGTCCCCAAGTCAAAGCTGCTGCGTGCAACTCAGCATGTGCATTAAGTCATCAATCAACTTGACATTTTAGGACCTTGGGTAGCGAGCCAATTAAAGATTAACAGACTATCAATTGAGCCAATAAGGTCAAAGAAGGCGAGTTCTTTTCTGTAAACTGATCAGGTATATGAACAGCCATTTTGGCCATGTGGTCTCAGAAGGACAAAGGCCAGGCTTAAAGCCAAGAGCTTGTTGCTGCTGCCAGAATAAAAGTTATGTTAAAACTACAACCGGAGTTCGCATTTCATTGAAAATTAAGAGATCTAACAATTTTGGCGTCACGAACACGATCGCTGAGGAAAGAAACTGAATTTTGGACATCGGACCTACATACTGAGGTAAGGACTCCACTTTTTAAAAGTCCTCGGTCAAAATTCGCCTCTCCTTTTACGCGATTCCGAAAGCCTCCAGTTTGCGAACCCTCCGGTTGGTAGTCGGCTCGAGGTCCCATAGACGTCTAACTTCGGCGGTGCGTTAGTTAATTAATCACCTACCTACTGATCGGCTGGAAAGCCTATGACTCGAGACTCCAGTAAAGAAATCAGTATTATGGCAGCAGGAGATAAGAGCGAAGAATTGCCTACAACTGTTAAAGGTGGTCAGGCACCACCTGAAGTTTCGATAGATGAAATCCTCCAACAGTTGAAAGAATACATAGAGCAACAATTCGACTTATCTAAAACCTGTATTAAGATCGAACAAAAGTACGGAACCTCCAAAGGACAATGGTCCTTGGACTAGATTAAAAGGGTCTGGGGAAAAATGACCCGTATGAAAAATAAAGAGAGAACTAGATGGTCCCTAGCCGTTATGGGCCAGATCCGAAAGCGGAATGAAATTATAATGCGTTCCCAACATGATCGAGAACTGACCAGTACTAAGGACCAATTGCAAGCTGTTTGTGCACAGCTGCGACAGAAAAGACTTGAAATTGAAAAGTCGGAAGCGGAAGTTAAAGATCCTAAAGGTGAAATTAAAGAATGGAAAAAATCATTAGGTCAAGAGACAGTAATAGGAAAAGGAAAATGTATCGGTCAATTCCCAGGGTACCTATGTTTGGATAAATTAAAAGCGCAAACCCGAAGACACGACCGAGGAATAGATACGGATTCTGAATCCTCTGACAATACAGTGTCGGAGGATGAAGAATCAGGGGTGCGCTTTGCCCCGTTTAAAAAAAGACGAGTTGTAGTCAAATCAGAAGAGACTGCGGATGAGGGTGGAACCAAAAAAACAAGGAAAAGGGTGCATGCAGAATAGTTATTTCACGATCCGGCAGACCCAGAGAAAATTAATAAATGGTCCAAGGAATTGTCCAATCCAAAGAAAGGGGAAGTGAAAACGTGGGACCAATTGGACCGCTAAAGAAATATATATCAACTTCATCCCTGGGATGGAGTGCAAATTTTGACCATAATGGTGCCAAAAACACAGGGAAAAAAATTGCACGACAAGGTAGAAGAAGCTTTGGGGCAAGATGAGCAAGAATTAAATGCAGGACGGGAGGCGATTAAACACTGGCTGCAAGCCTTCAGTCCAGCTAAGACAGACTGGGGAAAAATTGCAGCCTGCCAACAGAAAGGAACAGAGGAGGCCCTGGAGTATGATGAGCGGTTTAGATGCACATGGCTAGAACATTCGGGTATGAATAATACAGATGAGGAAATGGATGAACAAGTGTTTGGACCCCTGAAAGCAGCTTTCGTGGCAGGTCTAAAGCCAGAACTGTCCAAAATGCTTAAGGTAGTGTTACCGGACTGGGAAGGTAGAGGAACTATCTTTGCAGCAATGGTGGATCGATGTAACCAATTAGATCGGGATATGGGAGCTAAAGTCCGAGCTGTACAGGCTGTGGGATGGAAATCCCAGGATTCCGATAAACAGTTATTAGGAAAATTACCCGGAAAATGTCATTATTGTGGGAAAGAAGGTCATTGGGCCAAGACGTGCAGGGCAAAACAGAAAGGTCGTGGCCCGGGAAGAGGACGCAGCCAGGGATACAATTCAGCCAACAAGCCAGGCTTGTCACAAGATAACGACCTCATAGAAGCATTTAAGCGACTGACAATACAACAGGAGGAGTTATTTGGGACAGCAAAAAACAATTAGAGCCCACCCTGGCCCCCCTCCTTGCACTAATACAACAAAGGGGAGATGGGCTATATATAACTGTGAGGGTGGGCGATAAGGATGTGGACTGTTTTTTAGACACAGGGACGGAATTAACATGCTTACCCCTACAATATGGAGACTTTTTGCCGTTGGATGGTAGGGCACGTACAACCTATGGAGTTGGGGGCCATAAAATGTAAATTAAAAGGACAACACTGGTACTTATGGGGCTGGGTCCACATGAACTAACCACGCCGGTCTGGATAGGTCCAGTAGATCAACCCCTTTTGGGAATGGACGTTCTAATCCAAGTAGATTCATCATTGCATTTTGAGGATGGTCGGGTGACATGGTCAATTAGAACTTTGAAGAAAGAAGAATTGAAGGAACACCCGATATGGGCTAAAAATAAGAACGATTGTGGCCGACTCCAGATGGAGCCTGCGTCATTTACCGGGACTAAGCCTCCATGCACGAAACAGTATCCCATCAGTCCAACTGCCATCGCGGGAACCTTACCCGGTTATGCAGCAATTGGAGAAACAAGGGCTGCTTATTAAAACGCATAGCTCCTCCAATAGCCCCGTGTGGCCGGTACAGAAATCTAATGAGACTTGGCGTTTGACTGTCGATTATAGGAAAGCTAACCAGTGTATTAATCAAAAAGCTCCTGTGGTCGCAGATCCCTCCACCATTTTTAATGCCCTCAAACCGGAACATAAATAATTCTCGGTTATAGATATGGCGAACAGATTTTGGTCGGTGCCTCTGGCACCGGAGGTTCGACAGTGGTTTGCTTTCACGGTCCAAGGACAACAGTATACTTGGACCCAGTTACCACAGGGTTTCCACAGCAGCCCTACGGTATTCCACATGGCTTTACAAAGTCATTTGCGAGAATTACCTCCCCTGTCATCCACAGTCATCCAATATGTAAACGATATCCTGCTAGCTTCAAACATGGAAGATCAGCATGAACAAGATTTACGAGCTTTGCTGGACCACCTTTGGCTGAAAGGACATAAAGCCAGCATCGACAAAGCACAAATATCCCAAGAAGAGGTTGTATACCTGGGACAAAAGATTTCACAAGGAAAGAGAGAACTTATCCAGGATAGAACTGCAGCCATTCGGGCTGCTAAAAAACCCACCACTATTCAGGAACTGAGGTCTTTTTTGGGATTGTGTAACTTTAACAGAAATTGGATTGACTCCTTCACACAGATAGCTCAGCCATTGAATGATATTTTAAGGGGGAAACATGCCTCTAAAGAAGCCATCACCCTCACTAAGGAACAGCAAGAGGCCTTCCTGAGTTTGAAAAAGTCTTTGTGTTCGGCACCGGCTCTGGGAATCCAGGACAGTGGTAAGCCATTTACCCTGTTTGTCCATGAGAAAGAAGGATATATGACAGCTATACTGACACAAGAACATGGGGATCGGCAAAGACCTATTGGCTATTACTCGGCAAAACTGGATGCGGTAGCCCTCGGATGGGGAAGTTGCCTAAGGGCCATGGAAGCTACATGTCGAGCGGTAATGATCACTGCGGGTCTAGTCCTCGAGCAAAAGTTGATTGTCAAGTGTCCCCACACCGTATATGCTTTGCTGTCTATGAATAGAAAGTCTCAGGTGACGGCAGCTAGATGGACCCGCTGGACAGCAGTTTTGGAAGCTTCTAATCTCCATTAACCGGGCCAGCTCGGTTAATCCCAAAACTATGCTCCTGATGTCAGAATCGAGGGAGCAAGAGTGGGGAGAATGTGAAGAGCATGACTGCGTGGAGATTTTAAAAGAAGCAGATGAAGCAGCCTTAGCAGCAGAGGAGCCTCTGCATAACCCAGACCTCATCCTATTTACAGATGGTTCCTCCTTTGTTGACAATGATACCAGAAAAGCAGGATGGGCAGTTACAACCTTATATGAGGTAGTGGCAAAAGGATGTTTACCCTCAGGAACGTCAGCACAACAGGCCGAGTTATGGGCCCTGTCAGAAGCATGTCGAATAGCAGAAGGACAGACAGCTAATGTCTACACAGATTCGCGTTATGCTTTTGGAGTCGCTAACGACTTTGGTCTGTTATGGCGGAAAAGAGGATTCCTCACTGCTGCTGGTACACCTATCCGAATGGAAAAGAAGTCCGAGACTTACTAGAGGCCATACAAGTGCCCATCCTGAAGTGTAAGGCTCATACCAAGGAAAATACCACGGAAGCACAGGGAAATGCCCTAGCCGACCAGGCAGCTAAAGATGCCGCCTCACAGGGCGTTCCCCCAGAAAAACCAACACAGATGTGCAGATTGAAAGCACTCAGGACTCTGACACGGGACCTTCAAACAATGCAAGGCGAGTGCTCCCAAGAGGAAAAATGGACATGGATTGAGGCAGGAATTAAGCTATGCGAAGATGGTGTCTGGAGACAAAGTTACCGACAAGCCAGTCGCGCCACAAGCGCCTATGCCTTTTTTAGCCCAACAGATCCACTCATGGGGACACTTGGCCTCACAACAGATGGCGGCACGGTTCCAGAAAAGCTGGTGGGGTCGGGGATTTAAAAAACATGCCCAGCTGGTAGCAGACCGCTGTGTGATCTGCCAGAAAAATAATTCTGGACCCATCATGGTAATGCCCCAACTGAGGCCCCCTGCCCCTGTCGGACCATTCCAGCATCTGCAGGTTGATTATATATCTCTTCCTTCATGCCAAGGATACACTAACATTCTTGTCATGATCGACAGATTCTCTAGATGGGTAGAAGCTGTCCCAACTAAAAGAGCTACAGCCAATCACACTGCAAAGGTCTTGTGTAAGGATTACATTCCCCGATGGGGAGTCCCGAGTAGCATTGACTCAGATAGAAAACATAGAAACATAGAAAATAGGTGCAGGAGCAGGCCATTCAGCCCTTCTAGCCTGCACCGCCATTCAATGAGTTCATGGCTGAACATGAAACTTCAGTACCCCCTTCCTGCTTTCTCGCCATAACCCTTGATCCCCCGAGTAGTAAGGACTTCATCTAACTCCCTTTTGAATATATTTAGTGAATTGGCCTCAACTACTTTCTGTGGTAGAGAATTCCACAGGTTCACCACTCTCTGGGTGAAGAAGTTTCTCCTCATCTCGGTCCTAAATGGCTTACCCCTTATCCTCAGACTGTGACCCCTGGTTCTGGACTTCCCCAACATTGGGAACATTCTTTCTGCATCTAACCTGTCTAAACCCGTCAGAATTTTAAACGTTTCTATGAGGTCCCCTCTCATTCTTCTGAACTCCAGTGAATACAAGCCCAATTGATCCAATCTTTCTTGATAGGTCAGTCCCGCCATCCCGGGAATCAGTCTGGTGAACCTTCGCTGCACTCCCTCAATAGCAAGAATGTCCTTCCTCAAGTTAGGAGACCAAAACTGTACACAATACTCCAGGTGTGGCCTCACCAAGGCCCTGTACAACTGTAGCAACACCTCCCTGCCCCTGTATTCAAATCCCCTCGCTATGAAGGCCAACATGCCATTTGCTTTCTTAACCGCCTGCTGTACCTGCATGCCAACCTTCAATGACTGATGTACCATGACACCCAGGTCTCGTTGCACCTTCCCTTTTCCTAATCTGTCACCATTCAGATAATAGTCTGTCTCTCTGTTTTTACCACCAAAGTGGATAAACTCACATTTATCCACATTATACTTCATCTGCCATGCATTTGCCCACTCACCTAACCTATCCAAGTCACTCTGCAGCCTAATAGCATCCTCCTCGCAGCTCACACTGCCACCCAACTTAGTATCATCCGCAAATTTGGAGATACTGCATTTAATCCCCTCGTCTAAATCATTAATGTACAATGTAAACAGCTGGGGCCCCAGCACAGAACCTTGCGGCACTCCACTAGTCACTACCTGCCATTCTGAAAAGTACCCGTTTACTCCTACTCTTTGCTTCCTGTCTGACAACCAGTTCTCAATCCACGTCAGCACACTACCCCCAATCCCATGTGCTTTAACTTTGCACATTAATCTCTTGTGTGGGACCTTGTCGAAAGCCTTCTGAAAGTCCAAATATACCACATCAACTGGTTCTCCTTTGTCCACTTTACTGGAAACATCCTCAAAAAATTCCAGAAGATTTGTCAAGCATGATTTCCCTTTCACAAATCCATGCTGACTTGGACCTATCATGTCACCATTTTCCAGATGCACTGCTATGACATCCTTAATAATTGATTCCATCATTTTACCCACTACTGAGGTCAGGCTGACCGGTCTATAATTCCCTGTTTTCTCTCTCCCTCCTTTTTTAAAAAGTGGGGTTACATTGGCTACCCTCCACTCCATAGGAACTGATCCAGAGTCAATGGAATGTTGGAAAATGACTGTCAATGCATCCGCTATTTCCAAGGCCACCTCCTTAAGTACTCTAGGATGCAGGCCATCAGGCCCTGGGGATTTATCTGCCTTCAATCCCATCAATTTCCCCAACACAATTTCCCGACTAATAAAGATTTCCCTCAGTTCCTCTTCCTTACTAGACCCTCTGACCCCTTTTATATCCGGAAGGTTGTTTGTATCCTCCTTAGTGAATACCGAACCAAAGTACTTGTTCAATTGATCCGCCATTTCTTTGTTCCCCGTTATGACTTCCCCTGATTCTGACTGCAGGGGACCTACGTTTGTCTTCACCAACCTTTTTCTCTTTACATACCTATAGAAACTTTTGCAATCCGCCTTAATGTTCCCTGCAAGCTTCTTCTCGTACTCCATTTTCCCTGTCCTAATCAAACCCTTTGTCCTCCTCTGCTGAGTTCTAAATTTCTCCCAGTCCCCAGGTTCGCTGCTATTTCTGGCCAATTTGTATGCCACTTCCTTGGCTTTAATACTATCCCTGATTTCCCTAGATAGCCACGGTTGAGCCACCTTCCCCTTTTTATTTTTACGCCAGACAGGAATGTACAATTGTTGTACTTCATCCATGCGGTCTCTAAATGTCTGCCATTGCCCATCCACAGTCAACCCCCTAAGTATCATTCGCCAATCTATCCTAGCCAATTCTCGCCTCATACCTTCAAAGTTACCCTTCTTTAAGTTCTGGACCATGGTCTCTGAATTTACTGTTTCATTCTCCATCCTAATGCAGAATTCCACCATATTATGGTCACTCTTCCCCAAGGGGCCTCGCACAATGAGATTGCTAATTAATCCTCTCTCATTACACAACACCCAGTCTAAGATGGCCTCCCCCCTAGTTGGTTCCTCAACATATTGGTCTAGAAAACCATCCCTTATGCACTCCAGGAAATCCTCCTCCACCGTATTGCTTCCAGTTTGGCTAGCCCAATCTATGTGCATATTAAAGTCACCCATTATAACTGCTACACCTTTATTGCATGCACCCCTAATTTCCTGTTTGATGCCCTCCCCAACATCCCTATTACTGTTTGGAGGTCTGTACACAACTCCTACTAACGTTTTTTGCCCTTTGGTGTTCTGCAGCTCTACCCATATAGATTCCACATCATCCAAGCTAATGTCTTTCCTAACTATTGCATTAATCTCCTCTTTAACCAGCAATGCTACCCCACCTCCTTTTCCTTTTATTCTATCCTTCCTGAATGTTGAATACCCCTGAATGTTGAGTTCCCAGCCCTGATCATCCTGGAGCCACGTCTCCGTAATCCCAATCACATCATATTTGTTAACATCTATTTGCACAATTAATTCATCCACCTTATTGCGGATACTCCTTGCATTAAGACACAAAGCCTTCAGGCTTGTTTTATTAACACCCTTTGTCCTTTTAGAATTTTGCTGTACAGTGGCCCTTTTTGTTCTTTGCCTTGGGTTTCTCTGCCCTACACTTTTCCTCATCTCCTTTCTGTCTTTTGCTTTTGGCTCCTTTTTGTTTCCCTCTGTCTCCCTGCATTGGTTCCCATCCCCCTGCCATATTAGTTTAAATCCTCCCCAACAGCACTAGCAAACACTCCCCCGAGGACATTGGTTCCAGTCCTGCCCAGGTGCAGACCGTCCGGTTTGTACTGGTCCCACCTCCCCCAGAACCGGTCCCAATGCCCCAGGAATTTGAATCCCTCCCTGCTGCACCACTGCTCAAGCCACGTATTCATCTGCGCTATCCTGCGATTCCTACTCTGACTATCACGTGGCACTGGTAGCAATCCCGAGATTACTACTTTTGAGGTCCTACTTTTTAATTTAGCTCCTAGCTCCTTAAATTCAGGGAACACACTTCACAGGTGCTGTCTGCCAAGAAGTTTGTAGATTACTGAACATTACGTGGGATTTACACTGCCCTTATCATCCACAATCATCAGGACAAGTAGAGCGAATGAATCGAACTCTGAAACAACAGCTTGCCAAATATCACCAAGAAGGAACACCTTGGCCCCAGGCACTACCAATAGTGCTATGTAGTATTAGGGCAACCTCAAACAGAACTGCAGGTCTAAGCCCATTTGAAATTATAACAGGAAGACCCATGTCGCTGCCAGGAACTATTGATTTACGGAAAGCTGATGTTCACTTAATGAGTGACACTTTGTTATCATACTGTCAGAACTTAACCAATGCTATTCGTTCTGTTTCCCGACAGGTATCGGCAGCTTGGGGTAATCCACCCGAAGGAAGACACGACATCATCCCAGGAGTCTGGGTATATGTGAAAAAGTTGCATAAAGAACCTTTGGATGCCAAGTGGGAGGGACCTTATTAAGTGTTATTGACCACCCAGGCAGCTGTTAAAGTCCAAGGAAAGAAAGCCTGGATCCACGCTTCACACATTAAACAAGCACCCGTAACTGAAGCTGAAATCTAATAAGGACAATTACTTTTTGCCAAAATGTATAAATTTACTCTATTACTGATTGTAGGTATTCTAGTCATAGGCTTACTTCTTACTAGCCTACCCTCTGCACCAAAGGGAAATAGTAGGGTAGCCAGGGAATTACATGTAAATACCTTTTTATATATGTCATACATTTATGCCAAACAAGGTAACATTTCTAGTTGTTGGGTGTGTGCGCATATTCCTATTCACTCAAAGGGAGGGATTCCCTTGAGGCCAGTTCCCTTGAATATCTCGGAAATGGCTGAGTGGATAATTAATCAAAACAAAACAAGCAATGCGTTTCAGGATACGGAAAACTGGGCACATAAATGGAAGTCAGCAGGTTACAATCTGACTACCTTTGAAGGGGGATACCAACCGTGCTACAATAATTCCAAACTGCCCCCATTTTTTGTTATCACTAATACAACGGGAATAGGAAGACCGGGGTAATCAGTCTGTCTGATTAGAAACATCAAAGGAGGCCAAAATATGGGGTATAATAACTGCCCCCAGAATTATAATATAATCAAGCCACGGAATCGTCCAAACTGGGCCGATGTGGGAGTTTTTAACGTACGGGGATTCTGAATAAAACAGATGGAAAAGCCTTGACAGGCCCTGGAGTGTTGCTGACAAAGAAACAGCTAACATTCATTGCATATAATGGCACCTATTGGGTGTGTGGCCACACGGCCTACCCTTGACTGCCCCAGAATTGGACGGGATCCTGCTATTTAGCCAACATTGTGCCATATATGTATCATATAGAGTCACTGTCGGAACATTTACACCGTCCTAAGCGAGCTATCACAAAAACAGAGAGGTTCTTTGCCTTTCTGATCCCCAGGTATGGGACCACCAGACTGGCAAGGGAATCCATTAACATGGCATCCGTTGTGGAACGGGTAGCCAATGATACTTCAGAGGCCCTAGTTAAAATCAATGCAGAAATGGTAGCAATCCGCACAGTAGCCTTACAGAATAGACTGTCCCTTGATTACATCCTGGCTGAAAAGGGAGGTACTTGCACCCTACTCGGAACTGAGTGTTGCACATATATCCCAGATAGCTCCGAAGAAATTACCCACTTAGCAGAGCATATCCAAAAGGAGGTAGAAAAACTTAAGCAACCCCCATCATTCACTTTGTGGAGCGGAGTCACTGAATGGCTCGGTTCAATAGGAACTTCATTGGTGGGAGGTTTAATTCTATTAATTGTAATTATTTTACTTTTATATTGTTTCTTTATGTTGATTAAATGTTGTTGCGACCAGGCGGTTGCAGCTGCTGTCCCGCAGGTGAGATACCTTGCAGGTCCCAGCAGATCGTCTGTATGTGGCACAGGGATATGTTATGCTTAAGGGAAGGTTGGTTACTGGTTGAATTAAGATATTGATTTGGATTAAATTGGAATAAGTTTCATCAACCTACTAAAACCAGACTTTGTGGCCATGATGCAATTCGGGTTGGTATAAATTTGTGTGGAAACTACTAGTCCAGACATGTGGCGAAACACATCAACAAATTTTAGAAGGAAACTCTATTAACATGTATGAAATTATTTTGTAGAATGTTTAACCAGTGATAGCTGATGTTTTATGATTCAGTTTGTGAAAGAATCAAAGGAGGGATTGATAGAGAATTCAAACAGGCTGCATTCAGACAGGCTGTGAAAATTCACAGTCCCCAAGTCAAAGTTGCTACGTGCAACTCAGCATGTTGCATTAAGTCATCAATCAACTTGACATTTTAGGACCTTGGGTAGCGAGCCAATTAAAGGTTAACAGACTATCAATTGAGCCAATAAGGTCAAAGAAGGCGAGTTCTTTTCTGTAAACTGATCAGGTATATGAACAGCCATTTTGGCCATGTGGTCTCAGAAGGACAAAGGCCTGGCTTGAAGCCAAGAGCTTGTTGCTGCTGCCAGAATAAAAGTTATGTTAAAACTACAACCGGAGTTCGCATTTCATTGAAAATTAAGAGATCTAACAGAGCCCAAAGACAGCACCTCAGACAATGCAACAGTTCTTCAGCATTGCATACATTATGAGCTTAAGACCCAGGACTTGAAGCTGCAACTTTTCGAACCCACAACCTTCTGACTCAGAGGCGTAAGTGTTACTACTGAACCCAACCTGCGCTTCATCATTTCTTTTAACCCTCAGTCACGCCTGATATTTCTCTACAAACTGTCTGATAAGAGAGGCACCTTTTGCAGCGCTGCACTGGTCCAACTCAATCCCGTATTCCTCCCTGCATCTGGAACTGCTTGTCCTGGATTGAGTTTGAGTTTTCTGTAAAGTGGATTTTCTATGTATGGACAGTTGATGTCCAACCTCAATACTAATTTGTGGAAGTGCTGCAACAGGCTTCTCCATACTGTAGCTGATCTAACTGACCAGAAAAATTAAGCACTCTTAATCACAAGTATGTTAACACAGGATGTGACCAAATTAACATTTCATTCACGGGCCGAAATTTAATATTTAAAACACATTTACTTTTGCAACCTAACATTAGGTTTCCTGTCTATGTGAAGCAACACGTTTCAGGGAAGTGTATCTTAACTTCGCAGTAAAGCAATTGATTAAAACAGGGTGATGCAAAGATTTAGAAACTGGGATACGTTTTAGCCACAGACAGGTTCAATGTATTTTCTCTCCGACAGCTGCAAGAGACATAAGTAACTGTAAGCACAGCAAGGTTGCTCAGACAGCAATGAGATCATGACCAAATAATCTGTTGTGGTGTTGGTTGAGGGATACACCGAGAAGAACTCAACTGCTCCTCTTTGAATGGTGTCATGGGATCTTTTACGTCCGCCTGAGAGGAGGCATTAATTTAACGTTTCATCCAAAAGATGTCATCTCCAATGGTGCAGCGCTCCCTCAGTACAGCACTGGAGCAGGGAACAAACGTAAGTTTACTGTTAGGAAGTATTTGTGTCATAACCATCATTGAAGGTCACCCATGTTGGTCTTATTACAATTACTCTCTCTTACCCTGGCCGTTCCCCTGGTACAGCCCTGATCTTTGCTCCCATAAGTCCAAGGGACATAGACGTGACCGGAAATGGTGGACAACTGGTTTAGCCATTCACCGCTAGATCTGGCTGGAACAGATAAAGCATGATCTGGTCCTTCACTCATCTGCCAGAATTGATCACTATTCCAAAATCATTCTGGAATGTAAAGATAAACCGTGGCTTCTATTCTCCATTGCTAACTGTCTTTTTAAACTCCTCTCCCCAGTCTCCACCCTCACCTCCGACAATATGTGTGAGGAGCTCATGGACTTCATTCTCGCTAAGATTGAGACCATCCATTTGGCTGCTTCTGCTTTGGCCCTTCCTTCCCCTAGCCCACCGGGACAAACTTCCTCTACAGAAGCCCTCTGCCCTAGTCCTGACCTCACATTTTTCTCCAGTTTCTCTTCGATCTCTCCTCATGATCGTTCCGAGCTCATCCTGTCCATGAGACCCACTTCCTGCTCCCTTGACTCTATTCCCATCAAACTGCTGAACATCCAACTTCCTTTTCTGGCTCCCATGTTAGCTGACATTGTTAAAGGGTCTCTCTCCTCAGGTACTGTCCCCCTCTCCCTCAATTCTGCCGTCATCACCCCTCTCCTCAAAAAAAAACCCTCGCTTCCTCCATCCTTGCAAACTACCAGCCCATCTCCAACCTCCCTTTCCTCTCCAAAGTCCTTGAACATGTTGTCGCTTCCCAAATCCATGCCCACCCTTCCCGCAATTCCATATTTGAATCGCTCCAATCCGTTTTCCACGTCTGCCACATTACCGAAACAGCTCTCATCAAAGTCACAAATGACATCCTTTGTGACTGTGACAGAGGCAAACTATCCCTCCTTGTCCTTCTCAACTTGTCTGCAACCTTTGACATGGTTGACCACTCTAACCTTCTCCAATGCCTCTCCACCGTCGTCCAGCTGGGTGGGACAGCACTCGCCTGGTTCCATTCTTATCTAACTAATCGAAGCCAGAGAATCACCTATAACAGCTTCTCTTCCCATCCCCGCATTGTTACCTCTGGTGTCCCCCAAGGATCGATCCTTGGCCCCCTCCTATTTCTCATCTACATGTTGCCCCTTGGTGACATCAACCGAAAACACAGTGTCAGTTTCCACATGTACGCTGATGACACCCAGCTCTACCTCACTACCACTTCTCTCCACCCCTCCATGGTCTCTAAATTGTCAGATTGCTTGTTCGACATCCAGTTCTGGATGAGCAGAAATTTTCTCCAATTGAATATTGGGAAGACCGAAGCCATTGTTTGGGTCCCTGCCACAAATTGTGTTCCCCAGCCACTGACTCCATCCCTCTCACCAATTTCTGCCTGAGGCTGAACCAGACTGTTCGCAACCTTGATGTCATATTTGACCCTGAAATGAGCTTTCAACCACATATCCACAGCATAACTAAGACTGCCCATTTCCACCTCCATAATATCGCCCGTCTCTGCCCTTCCCTCAGCTCATCCACTGCTGAAGCTCTCATCCATGCCTTTGTCACCTCTAAACTTGATTATTCCAACACACTCCTGGCTGGCCTCCCACATTCTACCCTACTAGAGGTGATCCAAAACTCGGTTGCCCGTGTCCGAACTCACACCAAGTCCCGCTCACCCATCACCCCGTGTTCGCTGACCTACATTGGCTTCCATTTAAGCAACACCTCTGTAAAGTCCTTACACAAAATCACAAATCCACACGAGGCACATCTATGGACAAGGTCACTCTGTGACCTGCACCTTTATTCACAGGACCAAGAAGTGATGACCCTGCGTGGGACCTCCTTTTATATACCTGGATGACCAGGTGAGGAGTGTCTCCCACAAGTTCACCCCCTGTGGTCAATGTGTGCATTTCTGAAGTATATACAGTATTGCAGTGTTGTTACATGTAGGTTACGTACGTGACATCACCTCCCCCCCAAAGTATTATTGGGATCACAGGTTAAGTCTTTCGGGTGGTCTGCGCTCCCTCGTGCAGCGCCGCAGTTGGGGCTCTGGCTGTTGACACTTGGCCTGCGTGTCTGTCCCCTGTGGTGATTCCAGCCTGTCCGGGCTGACCGCAGGGATTGTGCATGCTGCTGAATGTTCTTGTTGCTCGTTCACTGGCAGGGGTGTGAATACCATCTCATGATCTTCCTCAGGTTCCTCAGAGTCCATGCTGAACCTTTTTTTTTACTTGGTCCAGATGTTTGCGGCATATCTGACCATTGTTAAGTTTAACCATGATGAACCTATTCCCCTCTTTGTCTATTACAGTACCTTCAAGCCATTTGGGCCCCAAAGCGTGATTGAGAAAAAATACGGGGTCACCAATTTCTATACATCTCCCCCTTGAATTACAGCCATGGTACTCATTTTGGGACTGGCGCTTGCCTTCAACAATGTCGGACAAGACCGGATGAATGAGGGACAGCCGAGTTTTGAGTGTACGTTTCATAAGGAGCTCCACGGGCGGGACTCCCGTGAGCGAGTGCGGTCGGGACCTATAGGTCAGCAGGAGGCGCGATAGGCGGCATTGAAGCGAGGGACCTTGAATCCTGAGCATGCCTTGTTTTATGATTTGGACCGCACGTTCCGCCTGGCCATTGGAGGCTGGCTTGAACAGTGCTGAACTGACATGGTTGATGCCATTACCCGATATGAACTCCCGGAATTTGTAGCTAGTGAAATATGGGCCATTATCGCTAACAAGGATGTCCGGCAAACCGTGGGTCGCAAAGACCGCACATCGACTCTCCACAGTGGTGGATGTCATGCACGAATTCAAAATGATGCACTCGATCCATTTTGAGTACACATCAACCACAATGAGAAACATTTTTCCCATGAACGGGCCCACGTAGTCTACGTGAATGCGTGACTATGGCCTGGTGGGCCAGGGCCACGGGCTGAGCGGGGCCTCCCCAGGACATTTCCCAGCTGAGCACACGTCGTGCACCTGCGAACACAGTGTTCCAGGTCTGAATCAATTCCCGGCAACCAAACATGTGACCGGGCAATGGCCTTCATTAGCACGATGCCTGGGTGCTCGCTGTGGAGTTCCCTGATGAAAGCTTCCCTGCCCCTCTGGGGCATGACTACCCGGCTGCCCCATAGTAGGCAGTCAGCTTGGATGGAGAACTCATCCATCTGGCTGTGAAACGGTCTGACCTCCTCAGGGCATGATCCGTGTACGGGTGCTCAATCCCCAGTCAGGACACCTTTCTTAATCAAAGATAGGAGGGGATCTCTGTTGGTCCAGATTTTGATCTGGCGGGATGTGATGAGGGAGCCTGCGCTGTCAAACGAATCAACGGCCATGACCATCTCAGCGCTTTGCTCCGCTGCCTCCTCAGTGGTGACCAGTGGAAGCCTGCTGAGCGCGTCAGCGCAATTTTCAGTGCTTGGCCAGTGCCTGATGGTGTAGTCATACGCAGCCAGCATGAGGGCCCATCACTGTATGTGAGCTGATGCATTGGCATTGACAGCCTTGCTGTCTAACAGGGATGTTAACGGCTTGTGGTCCATTTCTAATTCGAACCTCCTGCCAAAAAGGTACTGGTGCATCTTTTTCACCGCATAGACACATGCGAGTACTTCCTTCTCAACCATCCCATATCCACGTTCTGCTTGAGAAAGCGACCTGGAGGCATAAGCCATAGGTTGGAGTTGCCTCTCAGCATTGTACTGCTGCAACATGCACCCAACCCCATAGGACGATGCATGACATGTCAGAACCAATTTCTTACAAGGGTTGTACAGGGTCAACAACTTATTTGAACAAAGTAGGTTACGCACCCGATTGAAAGCCCGTTCTTGACAGTCCCCCCAAAACCAATCACAACCCTTAAGCAGGAGCACATGTAGCGGCTCCAACAATGTGCTTAAGTTCAGCAGAAAGTTCCCAAAATAGTTCAAGAGTCCCAGAAATGAACGCAACTCCAATGTGTTGCAGGTCCTGGGTGCTCGTCGAATCGCCTCTGTTTTGGATTCGGTAGGCCAAATCCCATCTGCAGCAACCCTCCTACCCAGAAACTAGACTTCGGGAGCCAAAAACACACACTTAGGTTTCTTGAGTCGCAGGCCTACCCAGTCCAGTCGGCGTAGCACTTCTTCCAGGTTGTGGAGGTGTTCCTCGGTGTCCCAACCCGCGATGGGGATATCATCCTGGAATACGATCGTTCCAGGAATGGATTTGAGCAGGCTTTCCATGTTTCTTTGAAAGATCGCGGCCTCTGATCGAATGCCAAATGCCAAAACAAACAGTCCCTTGTGCGTGGTGATTGTGGTCAGTAGTTTGGATTCGTCGGCCAGTGCTTGGGTCATGTAGGCTGAAGTGAGGTCCAACTTGGTGAACAGCTTGCCATCTGCCAGTGTGGTAAAAAGATCCTCCGCTCTCGGAAGCGGGTATTGGTCTTGTAGGGACACCCAGTTGATAGTTGCCTTGTAGTTGCCACAGATCCTGACAGAGCCATCCGCTTTTAGGACGGGAACAATGGGGCTCGTCCTGTCGCTGAATTAAACGGGCGAGATGATGCCCTCTCTCAGCAAACAGTCCAATTTGCTTTCAATTTTCTCCTGCATCACATATGGCACCGCTCTGACTTTGTGGTGCACTGGTCTGGCGTCTGGGGTGATGTGAATCACTACTTCTGTACCTTTGAACGTCCCAACGCCAGGTTGGAATAGCAACTCAAATTGCTGTAGGACCTTTGAGCATGAACTTCACTCCACAGATGACACTGCGTGCACATCCCCCCATTTCTAGTTCATCTCAGCTAACGAGCTGCTCCCCAACAGTGCGGGACCATTGCCCGGGACAATCCAGAGTGGCAGCCGGTTCACTGATCCATTGTGTGTGACAACTAACGTTGCACTGCCTAGCACTGGAATGATTTCTTTGGTGTACGTCCGTAATTGAGTCTCAATGCGTTCTAGTTTGGGTCTGCTGCTTTGAGTGGCCATAGCTTTTCGAATTGTTGAATGCTCATGAGTGACTGGCTGGCCCCCGTGTCCAGCTCCATGCATACCGGGATGCCGTTTAATAGGACCTTCATCATCATAGGTGGCGTTTTGGTATATGAGCTGTGAATGTTTGCCACATGAACCCGCTGAACTTCAGCATCCATTGATTTGCCCCACGCGTCATCCTGCCTCGCAGACCCCTCTTCTGGTCCATCCGCCTTGTAAATTAGCCTGGTTATAGGCTTCCTGCACATTCTGGCTAAATGGCCAGTGAGGTTACAATTTCTGCAGGCGAACTGTTGAAACCTGCAAGTCCTGGCAGCATGTCTGTCCCCACACCTCCAGCATGAACTGAGATTCCCATTGTTGTGAACAAAAGAGCTGTCACCATGCATTCCACGCTGATTGTCCCTTTGACTGCTCTTGAACACCCTGTTAGTACTGGGATGGCGTAAATGTCCGTTCAGCCTGCCATTGTCTGTGTTGAAAACCTGTTCTGGGGTCTATTGCTGCCTGGGGTTTGTTGAACTACCCTTGCCTGCCTGCTGGGCTCTGAGTCACGTTTATGATATTGACCCCCTGATCCATCGCCATGTTGGAGTCAGGGTTGCACGTATATTATCTTGGTTTCCTCCTCCACCGCCATAAAAATCTGAGCCAGCAACGCCGCCGCTTCCAAGGTCAAGTCCTTGGTCTCAATTAACTTTCTGAAAATCCCGGCATGACCGATGCCCTCAATAAAGAAATCCCTTAGCATCTCCTTCCTGCAGGCGTCTGTGAACTTACAGAGGCTGGCCAAGCGCTGGAGGTCTGCAACGAAGTCAGGTATGCTCTGTCCTTCCCGACGTCGGTGGGCATAAAATCTGTGTCGGGCCATGTGTATGCTGCTCGCCGGTTTGAGGTGCTCACTGATTAGCTTGCTGAGCTCGTCAAAGGTTTTGTCCACCGGCTTCTCGGGTGCTCGCAGGTCTTTCATGAGTGCGTAAGTCTTAGATCCACAGCTGGTCAGTCGATGAGCCCTTCGCTTGTCGGCCGCTGCATCTCCCAGCCAGTCCTTCGTGACAAAACTCTGCTGAAGGCTCTCAATGAAATCATCCCAGTCCTCACCATCACAGTACAATTCTTCTGTGCTTCTGGTGGCCATTCTCGTGGATCGTTGATTTCTGTTTCTCGTCACTACTGTAAAGTCCTTACACAATACCACAAATCCACACAAGGCACATTCTATGGACAAGGTCACTCTGTGACCTGCACCTTTATGCACAGGACCAAGAAGTGATGGCCCTGCGTGGGACCTCCTTTTATATACCTGGATGACCAGGTGAGGAGTGTCTCCCACAAGTTCACCCCCTGTGGCCAATGTGTGCATTGTGTATATACAGTATTGCAGTGTTGTTTCATGAAGGTTACATACATGACAGCCTCGATTTCAAAATTCTCATCCTTATTTTCAAATCCCTCCAAAGCCTCGCCCTTCCTATCTCTGTAATCTCCTCCAGCCCCACAACCCCCGAGATGTCTGCATTCCCCTAATTCTGCCCCCTTGAGCATCACTGATTATAATCACTCAATCATTGATGGCCGTGACTTCTATTGCTTGGGCTGCAAGCACTGGAACTCTTTCTCTGAACCTTTCCGCCTCCCTGCCTCTCTTTCCTCCTTCAAGACACTCCTTAAAACATACCTGTTTGACCAAGCTTTTGGTCACCTGTGCTAATTTCTACTTATGCAGCTCGGTGTCAATTTTTGTTGCATTATACTCTTGTGAAGCACCTGGGGACATTTCACTACATGAAAGGCACTATGTAAATACAAGTTGTTGCTGTTGTTGTTATGCTAGATGTCAAGTTTGCAAGTGAAGTCTGTTCGCACTCAACGCCCTTCCTTCTGCAGTTCACAACAACACTTCATAGTGTTGTATACGGAACAGACTTTATTGATAAGTTGAGGGATCAACACAACCCAGATTAGAGAGTGATTTTTCGGTTTCTGCATCTTTCAAGCATTCTGACCTAATGAAAACCATCTTCTTTTATGCAACACATTTTGACTATATCAAAAGTACATGTCATAGAGACCTCATGACGTAGCTATTCCCAAATCCTTTGAAGACAGACTATTCATGTATACTTATGTAGTTATTTACTCCAAAGTTACTTCCCTTAAACAAGACTTCCTAATCTGTTTCCAACATACTTGAAGAACAGGCTTTATCAACTGTCATCTTCCTATACTGTAGCTAATGGATCCCTCTACCTATGTTTATTACCCTAGCCTCCAAAGTTACATTTTCATCACTTATTTCAGTACTGTCATGTATTCCTTTGCATAAGCACTTTGCATATAAGCAGATAAGCTATGCATTCCTCACACACTATGGAAAGTCTATTGCTCCATGATACGAAGAAGATCGACTGTTAATCCTTTAACTGTCCCCGATGTCCAACAAGGTCGTGTACCATTGGTGCAGGCGGAGGTCCATTAGGTTGGAATAGAATATGTTGGGTTCGCTTGGGCAACCACGGGGGTGATTTTCAACTGGAGGTCGCCCGTTTCCTATCTGTAGCTGGCCAGCAATTGAGAATTGGGGAGTGGGGAGAGGGGAGTGAGGCAACTCGGTCACTTCAAGGGCACGCAATGGGTGAGGCGGGCCTGTAATGGGCGAGCAGCATGGCCACCTCTTTTAGTCAGGAAGTTGCTTGCATATGCAGTTTGGAGTCCTTTGCTGATTGTAGCACAATGTTTGCAATTTTCGGGTACAAATAGGCGGAGTTTATACCGCGCGCACTCCACCTATTAAGGCGGGGTGCAGTCTAACCAGTGGTCCTTATTGGGAGAGTTGGTTTGCCGCGTCACTTGAGACACAGAAATCTTTTGGAGAGAATTTTTGCGTGGGACAAGAGGAGCAAGAGTGCTCATCCAGGCTCCACAGAAACATTGTGGTCTGCTGCTGGACTAGCTTTGCCCTCAGTCCAAGATTGGTTCCCCCACCTCCCAGGACCGATCTGCTGGCCAGGTCAGCATAGCAGCTGGATGGTTTCTCACCCTCCCACAGCCGTCGAGCTGTAGTGAAGGCCCATTTGGCGGCTGCAGCTCACTGGTTACATTCAATTACGATGCAAATCCGAAATGGTTTGGAGCTGCCCACAAATCAGGTGAGTAGCACTCCCGTTCCTGTCACTTTGTACTCATTTCAGGCGGAAGTCAGAGTCTCCCATCGCCCCCCAGATCTTGTCCTTGACCATCTATTTGTGGATAGATTTGTTATTTTAGGATACAGTAGTTTAGTGGTTATGTTACTGGATTATTAAACCAGGAACCTGAACTAACAATCCAGAATTCAAATCCCTCAATGGCAGTTTGAGAATTTGAATTCAGTTTTAAAAAAATGGAAATTATAAGCTGGTATCAGTAAAAGTGACCCTTAGCTGTTGTAAAAACCTAACTAGTTCATTCATGATAGAGAATTCAAACAGGCTGCATTTAGACAGACTGTGAAAATTCACAGACCCCCAAGTCAAGGCTGCTACGTGCAGTTCAGAATGTTGCATTAAATCA
Source organism: Pristiophorus japonicus (assembly GCF_044704955.1). Classification (NCBI taxonomy): domain Eukaryota; kingdom Metazoa; phylum Chordata; class Chondrichthyes; family Pristiophoridae; genus Pristiophorus; species Pristiophorus japonicus. The sequence continues at coordinate 112,141,874 of NC_091982.1, read as the reverse complement.
TCAATCAACTTGACATTTTAGGACTTTGGGTAGCGAGCCAATTAAAAGGTTAAAAGACTATTAATTGAGCCAATAAGTCAAAGAAGGCGAGTTCTTTTCTGTAAATTGATCCAGATATAAGTACAGTATTTTGACCATGTGGTCTCAGAAGGACAAAGACCTGGCTTAAAGCCAAGAGCTTGTTGCTGTCTGCCAAGAAATAAAGTGACATTAAAACTACAATCGGAGTTCGTATTTCATTGGAAATTAAGAGATCTAACAATTTTGGCATCACGAACACGATCGCTGAGGAAAGAAACTGAATTTTGGACATCGGACCTACATACTGAGGTAAAGACTCCTCTTTATAAAAGTCCTCGGTCAAAAGTCTAAATTCGCCTCTCCTTCTACGCGATTCCGAAAGCCTCCGGTTTGCGAACCCTCCGGTTGGTAGTCGGCTCGAGGTCCCATAAACGTCTAAACTTCGGCGGTGTGTTAGTTAATTAATCACCGACCTATTGATCGGCTAGAAAGCCTACGACTCGAGACCCCAGTAAAGAAATCAATATTATGGCAGCAGGAGATAAGAGCAAAGAATTGCCTACAACTGTTAAAGGTGGGCAGGCACCACCTGAAGTTTCGCTAGATTTAATTCTCGAACAGTTGAAAGAATACATAGAGCAACAATTCAATTTATCTAAAACCTATATTAAGATCGAACAAAAGTACGGAACCTCCAAAGGACAATGGTCGTTGGACGAGATTAAAAAGCTCTGGGGAAAAACGACCCGTATGAAAAATAAAGAGCGAACTAGATGGTCCCTAGCGGTTATGGGCCAGATCCGAAAGCGAAATGAAATTATAATGAGTTCCCAACATGATCGAGAACTGACCAGTACAAAGGATCAATTGCAAGATGTTTGTGCACAGCGGCGACAGAAAAAGCTTGAACTTGAAAAGCTGGAAGCGGAAGTTAAAGATCTTAAAGGTGACATTAAAGAATGGAAAAAATCATTAGGTCAAGAGACAGTAATAGGAAAAGGAAAATGTATCGGTCAATTCCCAGGGTACCCATGTTTGGATAAATTAAAAGTTCAAACCCGAAGACACGACCGAGGGATAGATACGGATTCTGAGACCTCTGACGATACAAAGTCGGAGGATGAAGAATTAGGGGTGCGCTTTGCCCCGTTTAAAAAAAGACGAGTTGTAGTCAAATCAGAAGAGACTGCGGATGAGGGTGGAACCAAAAAAACGAGGAAAAGGGTGTATGCAGAATACTTAGTTCATGATCCAGCAGACCCAGAGAAAATTGATAAATGGTCCGAGGAATTGCCCAATCCAAAGAAAGGGGGAGTGAAAACGTGGGACCAATTGGACCGCTTCAGAAATATATATCAACTTCATCCCTGGGACGGAGTGCAAATTTTGACCATAATGGTGTCAAAAACACAGGGAAGAAAATTGCACGACAAGGTAGAAGAAGCTTTGGGGCAAGATGAGCAAGAATTAGATGCAGGATGGGAGGTGAATAAACACTGGCTGCAAGCCTTCAGTCCAGCTAAGACAGACTGGGGAAAAATTGCAGCCTGCCAACAGAAAGGAACAGAGGAGGCCCTGGAGTATGATGAGCGGTTTAGATGCACATGGCTAGAACATTCGGGTATGAATAATACGAATGAGGAAATGGATGAACAAGTGTTTGGACCCCTGAAAGCAGCTTTCGTGGCAGGTCTAAAGCCAGAACTGTCCAAAATGCTTAAGGTAGTGTTACCAGACTGGGAAGGTAGAGGGACTACCTTTGCAGCATTGGTAGATCGATGTAACCAATTAGATCGGGATATGGGAGCTAAAGTCCGAGCTCTGCAGGCTGTGGGATGGAAATCCCAGGATTCTGATAAACAGTTATTAGGAAGGTTACAGAATTAAATTCATTTGAAGATACTCCAAATAGTGTTTATCTTGTTTTGAGCTCACTGAAGCAGACGGACCTGTGGTGTGCCCATTACTGTTGATGGCCTGTTACTTGATCCTTTTTATACGGGGACTCAAGGCCAGGTTGCTTTATGATTATTCCTATCATTTCAGATGTAAATTTTCATTCATCTGCTTCAACTACTGTCTCCCTTTTTTATTGTATTCAGTCCTCCAGGATAATCATGGCTGCTGCATATCTGGCTGTTTCGATTCAAATTGATGTGAAGTGGAGTGGGACGATTCAGATTACTGTCTTCAATCTTTGGGGGATACTGATCAATCGATGAGGGTTAGGGGAATTCTCTTCAATACAAAAGTAGGTGCCAACAGGAACTTGGTCAGTACACTATGCACCAACTCATTTACCATTGTGTTTAATTTTGCAATAATTCTTGGTTTAACTCGATGGTCAGTCTTGAAGAAATCAGACATCTCCAAAAGACGACAAATGGTAAAATAAAGGTGTTAAATGCTACCCTACCCAGCGAGGTACCTACCATATTAAATGTGGTATTGTATCTTTCTTTCGAGAACATCAGAGGCAATTCAGTACCATAAGGGTTAAATAAAATAGAAAAGTGTCCAACAGTCAACTGACACAAGTTGCATCTGCACCTGCTGCCAATTCTGAGAAAATCACACTTCTTTCTCTCACTCCTACGCCAGCTGTGACAAGATGGATTAATGCTACATCCCTAACTGCTTCACATGTCAGCTTTATCAGTTTGTGGTCCAACGCTTTTGCAGATAGCTTGCTTGGCTGTGTCCAAATCTTTTCTTGTCAGAAAGATATTGAGCCAAATTTCAGAACGATGCCAGTTCTCAGCAAGATTAAAGATGTTAATGTAAATCAGTCGTTTGTTTTATTGGCCTGTTGCCATTGGGAAATGCTGGGAAAGTTGGATAGGAAGTCACCGTGAAAACCTTCCTGATGGTGGCGGGCATGGGCTCGAGGAACCCACCTCATCATCATCGCGTGATTCCACAATCTTGTATTATCTATGCTGATCAATGTCAAAATGGGTACGCTTTATCAAAGTACTGACACAGGCCCTTTGTTGTCACACTGCTAGCTTTACTAATGCTAATGAGGATTATAATAAATTTGAAGTCTCTAGACTTTCTCTCCAATAGTTCGAAGCTGACTCCATATTGGTAACAGTTATTATTTTTATTTAAGCATTGAGAATTAGCACATTACAGTATTTAGGCAGCAATTTACAATTGAGAATTATAGTGCTTTGTTGATTCTTGAGTAGAATGCACAGTCCATTCCTCACATCACTGCAATATATATATATAGCGCCACCCAGTGGACTACTGTGGTAATGCAGCCATTGCTGTTCAAAACAATAAAGAGGGAACAGGTCACCTGAAGGTTCCTGAAGTTATCAGCCATCTTAAAGCCTGTGTGTTTGTGAGGTCGTACAGAAGATATCACATTGGCGATGAAGGATAGGATTTCTGGATAACCTAGCTGAAATTTTTGTTGGTGGATGATTCAGCCAACTGACAGAGAGTCTTTGAGGGCTTCTTTACTTTGATTAACAGCTAAAAATCCAAAGTAAATCACAAGCATACTTGACTGAACTGCCAGAGTCCAGATGGCTGCGTCTATGGGAATAATAGGGCACATGGGTGAGTTTCAATGACACTGTGAAACTTTTGGAGCATATGTGGAGTGGCTAGAAATGTTTTTCACCGCGAATAGTATAATCGAAGACCCCGATGATGAAAACCGTAACTGGGTGGTGTTGGAAAGAAAACAGGCTATTTTCTTAACTGAAGCAGAGCCCAAGGTGTATGAAACCCTGAAAAATGTGCTTGTGCCTGTCAAGCCAAAGGACACATCACTTAAGCAAACAGCACAACAGGCAGCACTAAAATGAAAGCACTTGGTATTGGGGGTAATGTACTGACGTGGATAGAGAACTAGTTGGCAGACAGGAAGCAGAGAGTAGGGATAAATGGGTCCTTTTGAGAATGACACGCAGCGACTAGTGGGGTGCCGCAGGGCTCAGTGCTGGGACCCCAGCTATTTACAATATACATTAATGATTTAGATGAAGGAATTGAGTGTAATATCTCCAAGTTTGCAGATGACACTAAGCTGGGTGGCGGTGTGAGCTGTGAGGAAGACGCTAAGAGGCTAGGGTGACTTGGACAGGTTAGGTGAGTGGGCAAATGCATGGCAGATGCAGTATAATGTGGATAAATGTGAGGTTATCCACTTTGGTGGCAAAAACACGAAGGCAGAATATTATCTGAATGGCGGCAGATTAGGAAAAGGGGAGGTGCAACGGGACCTGAGTGTCATGGTGCATCAGTCATTGAAAGTTAGCATGCAGGTACAGCAGGCAGTGAAGAAGGCAAATGGTATGTTGGCTTTCATAGCTAGGGGATTTGAGCATAGGAGCAGGGAGGTCTGGCTGCAGCTGTACAGGGCCTTGGTGAGGCCTCACCTAGAATATTGTGTTCAGTTTTGGTCTCCTAATCTGAGGAAGGGCATTCTTGCTATTGAGGGAGTGCAGCGAAGATTCACCAGACTGATTCCCGGGATGGCAGGACTGACATAAGAGGAGAGACTGGATCGACTGGGCCTGTATTCACTGGCGTTTAGAAGGATGAGAGGGGATCTCATAGAATCATATAAAATTCTGACGGGACTGGACAGGTTAGATGCAGGAAGAATGTTCCCAATGTTGGGGACTTACAGAACCAGGGGACATAGTCTAAGGATAAGGGGTAAGCCATTTAGGACTGAGATGAGGAGAAACTTCTTCACTCAGAGAGTTGTTAACTTGTAGAATTCCCTACCGCAGAGAGTTGTTGATGCCAGTTCATTGGATATATTCAAGAGGGAGTTAGATATGGCCCTTATGGCTAAAAGGATCAAGGGGTATGTAGAGAAAGCAGGAAAGGGGTACTGAGGTGAATGATCAGCCATGATCTTATTGAATGGTGGTACAGGCTCGAAGGGCCGAATGACCTACTCCTGCACCTATTTTCTATGTTTCTATGTTTCTATGTCCTGAGCCCTGGAAATTGCTGAAAGTTATTATTTCGGACTACGAGATCAATTTATTGACGGAAGTATCAGTGAGTACATTGTCGCATTAAGGAAGCAGTGAGTACATTGTAGCATCTATTCACTGCCATTTCGTAAACTTTCACGACCGAGCATTGCATGACCGTTTTGTTTGTGAGATGAAAAATGATGTGATCAGAAGAAAGTTATTGACAACTCCTAACTTGACTTTTGATTTAGCTTGTCAGACAGCTATGTCAATGGTCATGGCCGACCAATATTCCCGAGAATTTCGAGCCATTTCCAGTGATCAGGCAACCGAGGTGAATTGCCTGCAGATTAAGAGTAAAAGGCAGTTGAGCCCCAAGGCCTCAGAAACTGACCAAGGTAAAAATATATTGAAGTCATGCCTGGGACAACACATTGCTCAAAGTTGTCCATATGTGAAGGCAGAGTGTTTCTTCTGCATGAAAACTGGATATCTTGCCAAGGTATGATGACTGAACAGTAAACCAACTTTTAAGGCTAAAAGTAGAAATCCCCAGAGATTACATGGTATGAAAGAAAAGCAACAGGATGAAGTGATATGATGTAATTGATAAATTCAGGTATCTAAATGCAACCTTGCACAGAGATGCTGATAGTACACTGGAAAGTGATGTAATTGACAAATGCGAAAGTGCAAAGACAAATAACAATGTCAAGTCAGCTGTTTGCGATTGGAGCCAATGTATCATGAATGCTAATGATGAAATGAGATAGGATGCCAGGTTCTACATGCACGCCGACAAAGCCAAAGGTAGCCTCCTGTGGGAAGCACCCAGGTCCAACGGGCTACCCAATCATGTAGCCTGTACCTCCGGGACCAATGTGATACCCCAGGCAGGGTGGCCACACACACACAGTGGGAGCATACCCAGTGCAGGGCCAGCGATCAATGCACGGCACAGGCACCACCACTGGCACCCTGCCCCAGATTGGCCCTACCCCCCAGCCACCAGGGCCAGCACCGGGAGCAAGAGGCCAGCACCCTCTAGCACTCACGGCGAGACCTGCGATGGCCAGACTTCCACCACTGCTGAAGGGCAGCAGGGGGACCCTGCAGCCCTCAAAGGAGGACAGGGAGGCCACACACTCCTCTGGCTCTGCCCACCACTAAACATCCTCACCCACCTGCACCCACGCCTCCAGTTGGAGACCAGAACTGGAATATGTACTTGCTCCACTGAACTCTAAAACAGTGACACAACCAATCTGATTCTTTATTCTCTGTACATGTATGCCAATGCAGGTGTTGAGCCACACACATGGTCTATGTATGGGAGTGGGGGGGGGGGGAAATGGATGTATGTAGCCATGGACACATGGATCACATCCAGAACCCGCACAACCCTCACTACAACCTCCAACCGTCCACTGCCGGCCACTTCCCAATGTCGTGGCAATAAGGACTTCGGGGTCCACAGGAAGAGAGCCATTCCCAAGCAAAGACAAAGTGCAAGGGCTTTGGGCACTCAAGTCGAGGGGCAGAGCACAAAGTGCAAATGCCTGTGGCACAAGATGTGGGGGGAGTGTTGTTCTGTATGTATAATGTATGTACTATAACACTAAACCACTGAATGTATCTTCACACTATATACACCATACCTGTGCCACCAGAGGGTGCTACTGGTGGAGACCTAAGAGTCACCAAATATAAAAGGGAGCTCACCTCATTGTGTCCTCACTCAAGGAGCTGCAATAAACGGACTAAGGTCACTACAGTTGAAGTACAATACCCTTACCTCGTGTAGTCATTATTAGAGTGCTTGCATATACCACACACATCACCAGGAGCATGTATCTAACAACGATGCAAAATGTATCGTCATCCACGTAGATGTTGCAAGAATCAAGATACCCTGGAAATTGACACTGGTGCATCCGTGAGCATAGTACCGGAATCGCTATATCTTGACAAGTTGTGTGATTTCCTATTGGAGAAATTCAAGATAGAGCTGCAAGGCTACTCAGGAGAGAACATTTCTGTGGTAGGTCATATCACCATACCGGTGAAATACAAGGATCAATTTCAGAGCTTGCCTCTCTTAGTAGTGGCAGGAGACAAGCCTGTCTTACGAGGAAGAAATTGGTTGGGATCACTGAAGCTGGATTGGAGTGAGATTTTTCGTGTTGAAACGAGATTTGCGTCAAAGGATGATGTCATCAAGAAGTATCAGAAGATGTTCTGTGAAACAGGCAGTCCGATCCAAGGCTTCAAGGCGAGTGTTAGGGTACAGAAGAACGCTAGACCAGGTTACTGCAAGCCACGTTCCATACCATATGCCCTCAAGGAGCAAGTTGAACAAGAACTCAAAAGACTAGAAACTGAGAACATTATCTCTAAGATAGATCTATGTAATTGGGCTACACCCATTGTTTTTGTACCTAAGTCCAATGGTATGGTAAGGTTGTGTGGTGATTATAGAGGAACTGTAAATCAGGTTCTAGAGGATAATCTCCCCAATACTTTGCCGAATATAGAAGATTTGTTCACAACACTGACAGGTGGTCAGATCTTCTCAAAGTTGGATCATACAAATGCCTACTTGCAACTTGAACTAGATGAGGAGTCTAAGTCATGCTTGACTATAAATACTCATCTAAGTCTATATCAATTTAATAGGCTACCATTTGGAGTGTCTTCCGTAATATTCCAAGGGGTGATGGAACAGATTTTGCAAGGTATTGAAGAGGTAGTATGTTATTTAGATGAAATACTAATTTCAGCAGGAAACAGGCAAATCCATACTAACATATTGAATGAAGTCCTCAAATGGCTAGAGAAGCACAGAGTACGAGTGACTACTCACAAGTGTGAGTTATTTCAAAACTCAATGGAGTACTTAGGGCACAGAGTAGAAAAAGATGGTTTACATCCAACCAAGGGAAAGCTGGATGCAATTAGGAATGCACTCACTCTCAAGAATGTCACTGAACTTCGATCATTTTTGGGTCTTTTGAACTATTATGGGAAGTTCCTACCAAATTTGGCTACAGTATTACATCCACTGAATGAGCTGTTGAAAAAACAGGTTCATTGGAAGTGGTCAGAAAAATGCGATGCAGCATTTAAGGAATGTAAAAGCCAATTAATAGAGAGCACCATGTTAGTTCACTATGACATATCAAAAGAGATCAAGCTAGTATGTGATGCCTCTCCATATGGAGTTGGGGCAGTGATCTCTCATGTATTATATAATGGGGAGGAGAGACCAATTGCTTTTGCTTCATACACTCTCAGTGCCAGTGAGAGTAATTATGCACAAATCGAAAAGGAAGCTTTGGAATTCAGTTTTGAGATCAAGAAGTTCCACAAGTACTTGTATGGTTGTAAGTTTACCATTGTTAAGGACCATAAGCCCCTAACAGCAATTCTCCATCCAAAGTCCCGAGTTGCACCATTAGCTGCAGCCCGAATGCAGAGATGGGCTTTGATTTTGTCAGCATATACAGATGATATTGAATACAGATGATCAGCTGATCACAGTAATGCTGATGCTATGTCTAGATTGCCTTCTCCATCACAAGTTACACCGGATAGGAAGTAAGTGTTCTATTTTTCATACATTGATGAACTGCCAGTCACAGCTGAAGAGATTGGTAGGGCAACCAAAAGTGACCCACTTATGTTAAAGGTGTATGACTACATCGCAAATGGATGGCCAAATCAGGTATCAGAGAAAGATATTCATTAATTCTTCATTTGTAGGAATGAATTATCAGTCAATAAAAATTGTATCATGTGAGATGAGATGAGTGGTTATACCAAATAAATTCAGGTCCATATTATTAGGAGATCAGCATGACCAACACCTGGGAATGTGCATGACCAAGAATTTTGCATGCAGTTATTTATGGTGGCCAGATCTAGATAAAGATATTGGGCCCAAATTCCCCCAGGAGTTGCTCCATTTTTTTTGGAGCAACTTGATTTTTCTGGAATATCTTTTTAGCTGCAATTCTGGCCATTTAATTTGCGCCAATGTAAGTGAGTTGGTTAGGTTTTTTTTTCGTTTAGTGTTTTTTCAAAAGCGGGCGTTAGCAGCCACTTGCGCCTGTTTTGGCCATTTAAGCAAGTTTAGCCAGCTAAAAGTTACTCCAAACTAACTTAGGCCAGTGTAAGTTGGCACTCTTCTACGTTCAACAAACCTTGCGGTGATTTAAGAAATCAGCGCAGGCAGCCAGAGATGGGGAGAGGGAAGGGGACCTTGCAAAGCACTAAATACCTTCACAACAACATTAAAGAAGCATAAATACATTTAAAGCACCAAGCACTAAACAAAGCAGTACATTTGCACCAAGCACTAAACAAAGCACAAAAAGTGATAAGAAATTAATTAACAAATAAAAAATAAAAGGAACCCTGCACCTAAAGCACCAAGACCAAACTAATAAGCAGTCAATCAATCAGTAAATAACAAATAAAAAAATAGAAGTCCTACCTTAGGGAACGCAGCGGGCCGCAGCTGAGGGAGCCCATTCAGCCAGGGCTAGGCGCGGCGTGCTTCGGGCCCCTCCCACACAGCCTGCAGCGCGTACTCACAGAATCGGCCTGCCAGGAGCTATTGCACATGCTCGCAGACTCTAGCGCGCATGTGCAGAGGTCCCGGCACTGTTTTCAGCGCCGGGACCTGCTCCGCCCCCAAACCACTGGACCACGCTATGCCACCACCGAGGAGAGACTGGGGAGCGGCCAGAATCAGGAGGAAGATTTTCGGCGCGCTTGGAGGTGGACAAAAGTGGCGCACCTCGGGTGAGGGTGCCAGAAAAAGGGGTGGGGGAAATTTGAGCCAATGGCGCACATCATCAGTCAGTGTACAACATGTCAATCGGTAAACAAGAAACTACCATCAGTGCCATTACAGCCATGGAAATGGCCTCCCAGGGTGTGGCAAAGGGTACGTATCGATTTTGATGTGCTACAAGGACAGCAATTATTCATTGTGATTGACATCCATTCGAAGTGGGTTAAGGTGTTCCCAATATGGAAAATAACAACAAGTAAAACATTAGACATTTTTTGAAGATTATTTTCTTCATATGGTCTCCCAGAAGAAATTATGTCTGATAATGAACCACAATTTTGTTCAGAAGAATTTGCACAGTTCACAAGCAAAAATGCTGTGAAACATACCAAGGTTCCACTGTACCACTCTGCTTCAAATCGTGCAGCAGAGCGCACAGTACAAATTGTAAAACGTGCCCTCAGCAAACAGATGTTGGATCCAAATCCAAAGAAACGACAGTTGTCATTGGACCACAAATTGGCTAATTTTCTATTTACATCTCATAATACTCCTCATACAACTACTGGTAGAATACAAGCAGAGTTCTCATTATTAAAACCAAACTTGCACAGTCCGTAGAAGAGAAACAATTAAGACACAAAGTGAATCATAAAAGAGAGTGAAGTGTGACATTAAATCAGCAGGTGAGACTGAAGAATCATCACCACAAATGGTTGAAGTGGTTACTAGGAAGAGTGGTGAAGATATGTGATCCTTGTACATATTTGATACAGAAGTTTGATAATTGGCAGGTTAGGTTTGTTCACATTAATCATATTTTACCTACAGATGTGGTAAAAGACGATGGTGCCAATTCCAAGGCACCACGGGTGGCTCAGCTGCACAGGGGTGAGGGGCGAAGAACAAAAGAGCCCCAGTGATAGGAGATTCTATAATTAGGGAAACAGACAGGCGTTTCTGCGGCCGTAGACGTGACTCCCGAATGTTTTTTTGTGCCTCCCTGGTGCCAGGGTCAAGGATGTCACAGAACGGACACAGGGCATCCTGGGGGTGGGGTGGAGGGTAACAGCTAGATGTCGTGGTCCATATCAGGACCAACGACATAGGTAAAATGAGGGATGAGGTCCTACATGAAGAATTCAGGGAGCTAGGAAGAAAATTATAGGGTAGGACCTCAAAGGTAGTAATCTCCGGGTTACTACCGGTGCCACGTGCTAATAAGTATAAGAATAGAAGGATAGAGAGGATGAACACGTGGCTGGAAAGTTGGTGTAGGAGGGAGGGCTTTAAATTCTTGAAGCATTGGGACAGCTTCTGGCGGAGATGGGACCTGTACAAACTGGATGGGCTGCACCTCAACAGCGCTAGGATCAACATCCATGCGGGAAGTTTTGCTAGTGCTGTTGGGGAGAGTTTAAACTAGCTTGGCAGGGGGATGGGAACCTGAGAATAAATTCAATAGGGAAGGAAGTAAAGCAGAAATTGGATAGCAAGAATCTAGAAAGCGAATCTGTAAGTCAGAGGAAACAGGGTTTAGTATGTAGTAAGCAAGGAGTTCTTCCTGTGTTGAATAGTATGTACTTTAATGCAAGGAGTATAGCGAATAAGGCGGATGAGCTAAGAGCACAGGTAGACACTTGGGAATATGACATCATAGCCATTACAGAAACATGGCTAAAAGAGGGGCAGGTTTGGCAAATCAATATTCCTGGCTACAAGATTTTTAGACAAGATATAGAGGAGGGTAAAAAGGAGGCACGCGGGGTGGGGGGGGAGTTGCGGTACTGTTAAAGAAACTATTACAGCGGTGAGGAGGGATGATATGTTAGAGTGATCATGAGGCCATATGGGTCAAATTGAAAAATAAAAAAGGGGCGATCACACTGCTGGGTGTGTATTATAGACCCCCAAACAGTGGGAGGGAGATAGAGGAGCAAATATGCAGGCAAATTGCTGTGAAGTCTAAAAACCACAGGATAGTAATAGTAGGGGATTTTAACTATCCAAATATTGATTGGGACAAATTTAGTGTGAAGGGTATAGAGGGTGTGGAATTCTTGAAATGCATTCAAAATAACTTTTTTAGTCTGTATGTAGTAAGCCCAACGTGAGAGGGGGCGGTCTTGGATTTAGTTTTGGGGGATGAAGCTGGGCAGGTTGAAGGGTATTAGTGGATGCAGTGATCATAATTCAGTCAGATTCAAGTTGGTTATGGATAAGGACAAAAATAGACCTGGAATAATTGTTCCGAATTGGGGAAAAGTTAATTTTGCTAAGTTAAGGAGTGATTTGGCCATAGTGGACTGGAAACAGCTACTTATGGGTAAATCAGTGTCGGAACAGTGGGAGGCATTCAAGGGGGAGATCTGGAAGGCTCAGGCCAACCATGTGCCCTTAAAGAAAAAAGCTATGAAAAATAATTCTAGAGCCCCCTGGATGTCTAGGGACTTACAGGGGAGGATTAAGAAAAAAAGGGACGTTTATGTCATATACCAACGGCTAAATACTTTAGAATCTTTAGAAGAATATAGAAAGTTAAGAGGCAAAATTAAAAAGGATATTAGGAATGCTAAGAGAGAGCACGAGAAATTCTTGGCCAGTAAAATTAAGGAAAACCCTAAGATGTTCTATAAATATATTGAGTAAGAGGGTAACTAAAAAATGGGTAGGGCCTATTAGAGACCATGAGGGTAATCTTTGTGTGGAGGCGGAAGATGTTGGTTGGGTTCTTAATGAATACTTTGCATCTGTTTTCACAAAGGAAAGGGGTAATGCAGATATTGCTATCAAGGAGGAGTGTGATATTCTGGATGAAATGAATATAGTGAGAGAGGAAGTATTAAGGGATTTAACAACTTTGAAAGTAGATAAGTCCCCAGGCCCGGATGAAATGCATCCCAGGCTGTTGAGCAAAGTAAAGGAGGAAATAGCAGAGGCCTTGACCATCATTTTCCAGTTCTCTTTGGATTCGGGCATGGTGCCAAAGGATTGGATGACTGCAAATGTAGTACCCTTGTTTAAGAAGGGAAAAAGGGATAGGCCGAGTAATTACAGACCTGTCCGCCTAACCTCAGTGGTGGGAAAATAATTGGAAAAAGTCCTGAAAGACAGAATAACTCTGCATTTGGAAAGGCAAGGATTAATTAGGGACAGTCAGCACGGATTTATTAAGGGAAGATCGTGTTTGACTAACCTGATTGAAATTTTTGAGAAGGTAACCTAAAGGGTCGATGAGGGTAGTGTGTATGATGTAATATATATGGACTTTAGCAAGGCTTTTGATAAGCTCCCATATGGTAGACTGGTCATGGAGGTTAAAGCCCATGGGATACAGGGTAAAGTGGCAAGTTGGATTCAAAATTGGCTTAGAGGTAGGAAGCAAGGGGTAATGATTGATGGATATTTTTTTGACTGGAAGGATGTTTCCAGTGGGGTTCTGCAGGGCTCAGTACTGGGTCCATTGCTTTTTGTGGTACATATCAATGATTTAGATTTGAATACAGGGAGTATGATTAAGAAGTTTGCAGACGACACTAAAATTGGCTGTGTGGTTGATAATGACGAGGAAAGTCATAGGCTGCATGGGGCTATCAATGTACTGGTCAGGTGGGCAGAGCAGTGGCAAATGGAATTTAATTCAGAGAAGTGTGAGTTGATACACTTTGGGAGGGCTAATAAGGAAAGGGTAGGCCACAGTAAGTGGTAGGCCACTTAATAGTGTAGATGAGCAAAGGGACCTTGGAGTGCTTGTCCACAGAACTCTTTTGGGAGGAAATGAAAAACATTAAATCATGGCCCCCCGATCTGGAGGACGCACCAAACATTTACAAGGCCCTTTTTTTGTGTTTTTTTTTGTGGGTTTTTTTGTGTTTTTGTTTTTTTTTAAAGTTTTTTTTTTGGGCACTAAAATCATATATATTTTTTTTTCTCCAAGTGCCCCCTACAAAAGGGGAGGGGGACACGAAAAAAGCACCGGCAATTAAAACAAATGAAACTTTAAAACATAAAATCAAATTAAAATTTGGTTGCCGGGGGTAACGATACACTCCAGTCCCTCCGGCGCCCACCTCTCGCGGAAGGCCGCGAGGGTACCGGTGGACACCGCGTGCTCCATCTCCAAGGACACCCTGGCGCAGATGTACGCGCGGAAGAGAGGCAGGCAGTCAGGTTGAACGACCCCCTCGACCGCCCGCTGCCTGGACCGGCTGATGGCACCCTTGACCGTGCCCAGGAGCAGTCCTACGAGGAGGCCCTCGGACCTACCCGCTCCCCTCCGCACAGGGTGCCCAAAGATCAGGAGTGTGGGACTGAAGTGCAGCCAGAATTTCAGGAGCAGCCCCTTTAAATAAGAAAACAGGGGCTGCAACCTCGTGCATTCGGTAAAAACATGGAACACGGACTCTTCCAGACCGCAGAAATTGCAGGCGGCCTGGGAGCCCGTGAACCGGCTTAAAAATTTAATGCACGGCACTGCTCCGTGCACCACCCTCCAGGCCAAGTCCCCGATAAATACTGGGAGGACTCCCGCGTAGAGTGCCCTCCATCGGGGACCCCCGCCTCCTCCGGACGGCAAGATGGTATGCCATGGAGTGTCCGGATGGCAGGCGAGGATGGCAAAGTTGAGAGTGTGCAGGAGCAGCCCGTACAGGAAACCCCTCCGTGCGGAACTGAAAGGCACGGAGGGGATTTCCCCGAGGCGGCTCAAGTTGTGAGGCGCCGGCTCCCGAGGGAGGTTCCGGGGTTTGGCGCCGATGAGGAATTCCATCCGGACAGGGGTCAGTTCGGACGGGATCTCCCCACGTGCTTGAGCCTCCTCGATGCACCTAATGGAGCCAGGGCCCAGAGCTGTTTTTAGCGACTCGATGGCATCGGCCGTGTGGCGGACGTTGGCAGAATTTAGGCGCCGCGCCAGCGTATCTGGCGCCATCCAACCCGTCCTCCGCCATCGAGCAGGTCCCTGACCCTGGTCACCTCACCAGCCACAGCCCTCTCGTCCGACCGCCACCTAAAACCTCGGTCGTGGAGGTACGGATTCCCGAGCAGCGGCTCCTGCAGGACGGCCGCCACTCCAGCCGGTGGAGAGCTGCGCTTGGTGGAGACTTTGTTCCAGACCCAGGTGAGTTCCTTGTAAAAGACAGGCAGGAGCTGCGTGTCGTAGTTGAGGCCGTGCTGCTGGCGGAAGAAGTACGTCGCCAGAGCACGCCACCTGGGAGGGGGCTCGACATAAAGGTATCTCTGCAGGGTCTGCAGACGGAAAGTTGCGAGCTGGGCGCTGACGCACACCAACGACTGACCGCCCTCCCCAAGCGGGAGACTCAAGACCGCGGCAGAGACCCAGTGCTTCCTGTTGTTCCAGAAGAAGTCCACCAGCTTCTTCTGTCTCTTGGTGACAAACGAAGGGGGAGGGGTCAAAGTGACCAGCCGGTACCATAATATGGCGGCCACCAGCTGATTTATGACTAGCGCTCGACCCCTGTAGGACAGCACTCGGAGCAGTCCTGTCCAGCGACCTTGGCCTCCAGCTCTTGCCAGTTCGCCGGCCAGGCTTCCTCATCGGGGCTAAGGGAGACTCCCAGATAGAGGAGATGGGTCGTGCTTTAGGCAAAAGGCCTGAGCTCCTCCGGCAGGGAGTCCACCTGCCACTGACCCACCAGGAGTCCGGAACATTTCTCCCAGTTGATCCTGGCGGAGGATGCGGCTGAGTAAATCTCCTGGCACTCACGCATCCTCCGCAGGTCAGCAGGATCCTCTACCGCGAGGAGCACGTCATCGGCGTAAGCCGAGAGGACGACCTCCATGCCCGGCCCTTGCAGAGCCAGTCCCGTCAACCCCGTCCGCAGGAGGCGCAGGAAAGGCTCCACGCGATGGCATATAACTGGCCGGACATGGGGCATCCCTGGCGCACCCCTCTCCCAAAGCGAAGGGGTGCCGTCAAGGACCCGTTAACCTTTATCAGACACTCCGCGGCAGCATACAAAAGTCGGATCCGGGCGACGAAATGCGTCCCGAACCCGAAAGCGCGCAGAGTTCCGAACAGATAGTCGTGATCCACCCTGTCGAACGCCTTCTCTTGGTCGAGAGATAGGAAGGCGACCGACAGACCAGCCTCCTGGGAATGATGGATGAGGTCCCGGACCAGATGGATGTTATCGTGGATTGTCTGGCCCGGGACCGTGTAGGACTGGTCGGGGTGGATCATGTGGTCCAGCATGGCGCCAAGGCGAGCAGACATCGCCCTGGCGAAGATTTTGTAGTCCGTGCTGAGGAGGGAGACCGGGCGCCAGTTCTTAAGGAGGCGGTGATCGCCCTTCTTAGGCAGCAGGACGATGACTGCCCTGCGCCAAGAGAGGGGCATCTCCCCAGTCGCCAGACTTTCCCCCAGGACCCGCACGTGGTCGCCCCCCAGGACGTCCCAGAACGCCCTGTGGAACTCCACGGTCAGCCCGTTCAGCCCCGGGGCTTTTCCCCTCACGAGCCGGGTGAGGGCGCCGGTCAGCTCCGCCAGGCTTAGCGGAGCTTCCAGATTTTCGGCGCCCTCCGGGCTGACCTTCGGCAGGTCCTCCCACAAAACTCTACGCGCTTCCTCGCTGGACGGCTCCGGAGAGAACAGAGCCCCGTAATATTCACGGGCCCTGTTGTTGACGCCCTCCGGATCCGAGACGAGAGAGCCGTCGTCGGCCAGCAGCGTCAAGAGCTGCTTACGGACACTCTGTCTTTTTTCCAGCGAGTAGATGAAGGGGGAGCCGCGGTCCAGATCCCGCAGGAACCGGATCCGCGACCTCACGAACGCGCCTCTGGACCCGACGAGCTGCAGGTCCTTCAGCGCAGCCTTCTTCGCTTCGTACACCATCCGCAGGGCCGGGTCCTCGACGACTTGACCGAGACGGGACTCCAGGTCGAGCACCTCTTTTTCTAGGCGCCCGACCCTGGCCGCCCGCCTCTTGGTCGACCCCCTCGCGTACTCTTGACAGAAGACGCGGACGTGAGCCTTGCCCACGTCCCACCATAGCCTCAAGGAGGGGAAGCCCCCCTGCTTCCTTCTCCAGTCGGCCCAGAAACGACAGAACAAGTCCTGGAACCGCACGTCCTCCAGCAGCTGGTTGTTAAAATGCCAGTACGCGGACCCTGTCCTCGCGCGGAGCGAAGCGAGCTCCGCCCACACCAGGTGGTGGTCCGAACACGGCACCGGCTGCATGGAGGCCGCCGGGATGCAGGAAACGTACGCCCGAGACACGTAAAGGCGGTCGACTCTGGACCATCCTACTCCAGGCCTCACCCAAGTAAAGGCGCTGGAGTCGGGATGGAGATTTCGCCAGACGTCCACCAAGTCGAAGGACCCGATCAGGTCCCTCAACTTTTCCATCGCCGTCATGCTCTGCGGGGCACCGGAGCGGTCCCTCACCTCGAGGGTGCAGTTAAAATCCCTCCCTAGGACAATGCAGTCGTCGACGTCGACGGAGCCAAGAAGAGCGGACACTTCTTCGAAGAAGCGCGTTTGCTGCGGGCCGGGCTGAGGGGCGTACACGTTCACGAGATGGAGCGGCACGTCCCCCAGGCGAACCGTGACATGCAGCAAGCGGCCTGGCACGGGCTCCTCGACCCCCAAGATCTCCGGCTGAAAATGCGGCACCATCAAGATGGCCACCCTACTATAAGTGGTCGTGAGGTGGCTCATGCGGACCTCTCCTTGCCATTTCAGGAGCCACGTGGCTTCGTCTCCCGGAACGGTGTGGGTTTCTTGCAGGAAGCACACTGCATATTTCCCCTCCTGCAGGAGCGAAAAATTGTTAAATCTACGGCGTGCCCCTCTGCCGCCGTTGATGTTGAGGCTGGCTATGGTTATCTTCATGACAAAAGCATAGTGCAACCTCTACCTAACTTATTGTGGGGGGGGGGGGGGAAGTGGAGTCGTTTGTTTACCTCCACTCCTTCAGCAGCCCAGCGAGGAACCTTTTGAGCCGGCGCAGCTCAAGGCCTTGCGCCTTTGATAAGGGCCCGCCCGTGGCCATGGTTTTAGCGGCGGCGCGGACGGACGCGACGAGCAGCCCGGCTCGGACCATCTTTCCAGGGCCAGATGGGCTCGGTTGCGGCGACCCTGACTCTGGACCAAAAAGTCCCGGAGTTCCTTTGCAGGAATGAGGGGGGACTCAGCGGCGGGCACGAGGAGATCCACCGCCTCACTGGCGATGGACTCGAGATCTTCTCCCTCGTCCTCCACCGAGTCCCCGTCCCCCTCCGGGAGGTCGCTGCCAGCAGCCAGCCCATCGACCGCACGAGGTACGGCAAACGGCCCGGCCGCTCCATCCGACCCTGGCTCTGCCCCGATCCCACCTCCAGGATCGTCGGCATAGGAATCCCCACTGGGCTCTTTTAAAAGCGGTGCTGGGTCAGGAAGCGACAGCGGAAGGGGTTCCTCCTCCACCCCAGGAGCCGGGGAACGCGGAGAGACGTGGTCAAAGTAATGTTCCAGGTCCTCCAAGTACCCCAGCTCCAAAGTAGGGGGCGAGGGTTGTTGTTCTTCCCCCTCCCCGCCGCCACCCCCCGGCCCAGCGTGTGGATGTTCTGTAAAATTATTATCATTTTCAGTTTCTGCCGAGTCGAGCAAATCACGGGGGAAGTTGGATATTGGCTGGGTGGGCTCAGGTTCGGCCTTTTCGGCCCCGCCCGCCTCAGTCCCCGGGACGCTCGACCCGGCGGCTACGCATTCCTCCGCTGGCTCCACGCCCCCCACGACAGGCAGATCTTCCACGCCCTCCCCGGGAGGCAGAGGCTGGGCAGCCTCGACTGCCCCACCCTCCCCGGGGACAGATTCCTCCTGCCTACGGCGCAGTTCGGGGGCGCTGGTGGGGGATGCGGGACACGCGGTGGGCACCGACTCCTCCGCGGAGGGATGTTGTTCCCCCTCCGCCTCATTGGAGCGGCGCCTCCTTTTGTTCCTGGGGGGGGCGCGGAGGCAGGGAGACCTCCATGTCTGCCGAGGCCTCCCGCTCCACTCCCCCCTTTTTCTTATCTTGCCCGCGCCCGAGCCCCTCTGTGATATTGGTCAAGGGCTCGGGCACGGACTCAGGGCACCCCGCGCACGCCGGTGACAAGGTTGGGCTGAGCGCGGTAAACAAATTGTTTGGCGCACTGAGGGGACCCGCCTCAAGATGTTTCGCCTTCCTCCGCGCCTTCTTTCCGGTCGGACGCTCTCCCTCCCCCCCGCCGGAGGCCCTGAAAACAAAGGCCCCCAACGATGCCCGCGCACCGATAGCTCCCGGCACGCGGACGCAAATAGGGGGAGGGGTGGCGGCGGCGCCAGCCTTGGCCGCCTTCGGTGGTTTGGCGGCCTTAGATGCGGGGCAGTTCTTGCGAACGTGCCCCACCTCCCTACAGGCATGGCACCGCACGCCGTCCGATGTCCAGAAGACGCGGTAGGCAGTCCCCTCGTGCACCACATTAAACGATCCCTCCGTCGTCTCCTCCCGCGCCAGCCGGACAAAGAGCTGGCGGCGGAAGGAGAACACATGGCGCAGGCTGTTCTCCCTGAGGCCAAGCGGTATGGGGTTGATCCCTGACCTTACCTCCCCCAGTTGGTGTCGGTGAGGGAGGAGGAGCTCAGTGGGAACAAAGGGCGGGACGTTTGAAAGGATGACCCTCTGCGCGGTGGCCTCGAGAGGGTCCACCGACAGGAACGTCCCACCCACCGTGAGCCCCTTTACGAGGGCCAGGGACACCGCCCGCTCCAACCCCAGGAAGAATACAGCCTTCCCAGACATCTTGGAGGCCGCGACAATGGCCGAGGGGCCGACTACCCCAGCCATCGCCCGCACGCACTCCTCGATGCTCATTGTGGGGTGAGTGTAGCTCTTGACCCCGTGTTTTTTTGTTATTAGTCTGAACGGTGGCAGGGCAGCAGGAGGCGCAGGAGGCGCCGTGGATGTGGACGCCGCCTGCGCGTATGTCCTAGCTGGCCCTGCCACCGGCGTGGATGGGGTCGCCATCACGGGGTCCCTTTAAGGGCTACACCCACCCCAAAGTCACAGGCCTTAATGGTCTTTAATTGGCCTCGTTGGTGTTTTGAGCAGAGGGAGCTCTTAATGGGGCACACCTCTCCCCTAGTTAACGAATGGGGAGGGGCCTTGCTCCCTCTGCTCAGTTGTCTTAATTGTTTTTACAATTAGGAGGAAAGGGCTCTCAGAGAGAGAGGGGAGAGACAGAGCGAGAGAGAAAGAGAACGGGGGGTGGGAAAGAGGGAAGCTGCGAGGGCAGGTCTCCCCTCACAGCGATGGGTGGGTGTTTAACACAGTCTTTGTAGAATGGTCTTCGGGTGGGGGGAGAAAATGTCTTCACCTGGGGTAGCTGGAGCCACCCAGGCACACACTCCCAACGATGTTTAATAGGGTAATTAGTACTACTTCAGCCAGGTAGCTCCAGCTATCCCAGGCTAGGCAATGGGGGAGGGGTGCTTCAGTGGTGTGTGGGGCCTAGCTGTAAGCAAGACCCCCATACACACTTCCACACACACACACCCCCCGCGATGTTCCGGCCCTCTAGCAAGTCTTCTTTCCTCCCCCCACCAATACAACAAAGTCTTTCGGGGAATGCACCAAAACACACCCACCTTTCGAAGATTGTAGAAATGGTTCTCCCTCCTTCCACACTGGATGGTGTTTTCTCAGGATGTTCTTTTCCCCCTCTCTCCAACTCTCTGTAGTAGTAATAAATTATACATTTTCTGCTCTCCTCCTCTCCCTCTGGACATTGAATTGTAGTAAGCCAACCCCCACCTCCTCTTCCTGGGATGTTTCACAGGGCTCACTCTAGGCCTCCCAGATAGGAGCAAAAGCAGGGAGTTCCTTCTCTCACTACAGCACAGCTCCAACTGAATAGGCCACGCCTCCAAAGCTCCACCATTGGTCCACAGATTCCCTGAAAGTAGCAGGCCAGGTGGATAAGGTGGTTAAGAAGGCATACAGAATGCTTGCCTTTATTGGCCAAGGCACAGGATATAAGAGCAGCGAGGTTATGCTTAAATTGTATAATACTTTGGTTAGGCCACAGCTGGAGTACTGCGTGCAGTTCTGGTCGTCGTATTATAGGAAGGATGTGATTGCACTAGAGAGGGTGCAGAGGAGATTTACTAGGATGCTGCCTGGAATGGAGAATCTTAGTTATGAGGACAGCTTGGATAGGCTGGGTTTGTTCTCATTGGACCAGAGGAGGTTGAGAGGAGATCTCATCGAGGTGTACAAAATATTGAAGGGCCTGGACATAGTGGATAGTAAATGTCTATTTCCATTGTTGGAGGGGTCTATTACGAGGGGGCATAGTTTTAAGGTGGTTGGTGGAAGGTTTAGAGAGGATTTGAGGAGGGGCTTCTTTACGCAGAGGGTTGTGGGGATCTGGAACTCGCTGCCTGGATGAGTGGTGGTGCAGAAACCCTCAGCACTTTTAAGAGATGGTTGGATGAGCACTTAAGATGCAGCAATCTGCAGAGGTACGGACCTAGAGCTGGTAATTGGGATTAGACTCGATGACATTTTTTGGACGGCGCAGATATAATGGTAAGTACTGCCGGGAATTGAATATGGCCAGGGTCATCTCCTGGACTAGTGTCGATCGCCTGGATGGGTCGGAGAGGAATTTTCCCAGATTTTTTCTCCCTAAATTGGCCTGAGTTTTTATCTGGTTTTTGCCTCTCCCAGGAGATCATATGGCTCTGGTTGGGGTAGAGTGTAGATGTTTTCAGTATAAAGGGTGTCGCAGTTGTGTGAGGTGGACTGGTTGGGCTGGGTTCTTTTTGCCTTTCCGTCATTGTTCATAGGTTTATATGTAAACTTTAGGGCTGCTGAGCAAGGGCTGTATGGCTCTTTGTTGGCTGGCGCGGACACAATGTGCTGAAATGGCCTCTTCTGCGCTGTAAATTTCTATGTTTCTATGTTTCTATGTGGAAGGAGTTGAAGGTTGCAATGATTTGATTATTTCTGACTCATCAGATAGTTTTGATGCAAGTAGAGTATCAGTAGCATATCGTACATCAAATTAACTGTAAACAAGTCCAAGAGAAAGTCAGAATTTAAATCTGTGTCCAAGTCAGGCAGACAAACAGTCTGAAGTTGTCGAGAGTTCAAATGTAAATCAAGGACATCCCTTAGAGGAAAAATTTCCTCAGGATCAGCCTAGAATGAGTCTAAGTTCAATATCATGTTTGGAAGGTCCTGTTCGAGAGCAAAGATATCTTCTTCAAAACAGAAAATAAGTGGTTTTGCTTCATTTGTAAATATGGCAAAATAAGTCCATATCCTTTGTTATGCATAACCATGCAAGTTATGTATGATGATTGTTGTTGTAATTACTTCTTCATTAAGGAGGGAGAAGTGTAATATATATTGTTCCACCCAGTGGACCACTGTGATAATGCAGCCATCACTGGTTACAACAATAAAGAGGGAACAGGTCATCTGACAGGTTCCTGAAGTTATCAGCTATCTTAGAGCCTGTGTGTTTGTGAGGTCATACAGAAGATATCACAACCACCTACTTGCATATACTTGTACAGCTGTCTGGTGTCCTCCTTGGCCCTTCTATACTGAGAATGACCCAAACCCCTAGGTGTTATCCCAAAAGCAGAACCACTGAGAAATCCATCCAATCATGTATCCTCCATACAACCCCATTCCACATGGGCCTACCAAGTTCTGTGTCCAGGCCTTGGGCTGGTTACTGTACAAGATAAAAGTTCACGGGGTCGGAGGTAATATATTATCATGGATAGATGATTGGCTAATTAACAGAGAACAGAGAGTCAGGATAAATGGTTCATTCTCTGGTTGGCAACCAGTAACTAGTGGGGTGCTGCAGGGATCAGTGCTGGGACCCCAACTATTTACAATCTATATTAACGACTTGGAAGAAGGGACTGAGTGTAACACAGCCAAGTTTGCTGACGATACAAAGGTGGGAGGAAAAGCAATGTGTGAGGAGGACACAAAAAATCTGCAAAAGGATATAGACAGACTAAGTGAGTGGGCAAAAATTTGGCAGATGGAGTATAATGTTGGAAAGTGTGAGGTTTGGCAGAAAAAAAATCAAAGAACAAGTTATTATTTAAATGGAGAAAGATTGCAAAGTGTTGCAGTACAGCAGGACCTGGGAGTACTGGTGCATGGAACACAAAAGGATAGTATGCAGGTACAGCAAGTGATCAGGAAGGCCAATGGTATCTTGGCCTTTATTGCAAAGGGGATGGAGTATAAAAGCAGGGAAGTCTTGCTACAGCTATACAAGGTATTGGTGAGGCCACACCTGGAATACTATGTGCAGTTTTGGTTTCCATATTTACGAAAGGATATACTTGCTTTGGAGGTAGTTCAAAAAAGGTTCACTAGGTTGATTACGGAGATGAGGGGGTTGACTTATGAGGAAAGGTTGAGTAGGTTGGGCCTCTACTCATTGGAATTCAGAAGAATGAGAGGTGATCTTATCGAAACGTATAAGATTATAAGGGGGCTTGACAAGGTGGATGCAGAGAGGATGTTTCCACTGATAGGGGAGACTAGAACTAGAGGGCATGATCTTAGAATAAGAGGCCGCCCTTTTAAAACAGAGATGCGGAGAAATTTCTTCTCTCTGAGGGTTGTAAATCTGTGGAATTCGCTGCCTCAGAGAGCTGTGGAAGCTGGGACATTGAATAAATTTAAGACAGAAATATACAGTTTCTTAAACGATAAGGGGATAAGGGGTTATGGGGAGCGGGCAGGGAAGTGGAGCTGGGTCCATGACCAGTTCAGCAATGATCTTATTGAATGGCGGAGCAGTCTCGAGAGGCCGTATGGCCTACTCCTGCTCCTATTTCTTATGTTCTTCTGTTCCTTTATCTGCTTTTTAGCCTTAGTACAAGCTTTTCCTGTTCTTGTTTCCTGTCTCTACAGTTGATGATGCACCCAGGACCTTGAAGACAACAAGAGTGCTAACTGTGTATAAAATCTTGATTTAAACATCTTCTTTTCCTAATTGTAACAGGGGTGAGATAAAACTAAAGTGTTAAAACTATAGATGAACAAATATTAAACTGCAATCAACAAAGCCCCATACTGAAAAATAATGAAAAGGAACTACATTATATCAGATTTCAACAAATTACAAAAGCATTTCCACATTAAGGAGATAAGGCTGTAAGCAGCTTTAAGTCTCACGCTGTTCTTTCCCTCTCTTCCAGCAATAACAATTTGTTTTTGAAATAAAAAGGATACATGTGATGGTACATGATCCTGATAGTCCAAAAGCAGTGGATTTTGCAGAATAGCAGTTGTAGCAAAAAGCTTAGGGTCATTTAACACCTGCAATGCCTAATCTCTCTAAATAGCCTCTTAAGCCTGTATTCTTACAGGATCAGTCCCGCAAGCCAAGCAGCAGATATGCAAGGGCAGCAACATCAGGAGGGGATCATTT
Organism: Pristiophorus japonicus; assembly: GCF_044704955.1. NCBI lineage: Eukaryota > Metazoa > Chordata > Chondrichthyes > Pristiophoridae > Pristiophorus > Pristiophorus japonicus. Next base: position 112,117,667 of record NC_091982.1, on the reverse strand, counting down.
ATGCTGGATCACTCTTCGCTTAGTGCAATACTCAAACCTTTGGCTGCCCAGTTACACCAGCCGAACACGTCTTTGTACAAAATGTGAATAAGCTTAATTTAAAGATTAAAATGCACGTGAAAATATGTTAATGGTTCTTGGCTCCCCCTCCTACAAATTTCCAACCATTAATTTTAATGGTCGGTGAGGCTTCAAGCTGATATCATGCATTCCTAAAATTAATTTTCTTATTCCAAACTATCAATTTCTATGCCAGTTGACAGGACGGTTTAAAAATGAACGAGGGGTTTGCTTTTACAGCAATCATAGATATTCATGATTTAATGTGATACGAAATGAAAGAAGGCACACCAGGGAGATCAGCTGGCACCAGTGCTGCACTTCCTGCACCCTTCCTGGCAATGAATGAGAGCAATCGCCTCTGTGGGATCCATGGAGGCAATTGTTGAACTGCAGCCAACCTGCAACAGAAGGACACTCAGAATTTCCTACATCCCACCACTGCGGGAATACCATCACTGCACCTGTTCAAGGAGATGGCCCACCTTCTCAGGGCAACTAGGGACAGGCAATAAATGCAGCCTTTCCAGGGTCGCCCACATCCTGAGAACAAACTAAAAACAAACAGAATCTATCTGCAGTTGAAACATGAATTCACTTAATCATCATCATCATCATCATCATCATAGGCAGTCTCCCGAGTCGAGGATGACTTGCTCCAACGCCAAAAAGTTCACAGCTGTTTCAATGAAGGACCTAATATTCCAGGTCCCGAACTAAATCTTGAAGGGTGGAAGATGCCTGTGCGTGGATTTTTTTAATGTGGGGTGGCCGTTGCACACCAGCCACCACACAGGCTTGACAGAGCTAGGTCTTGGTCCAGTGGCAAGGGTTAACCAGGACGACTGGAGACCAGCTCTGCTGCACGGACCTAGTGCACACACATATCACAGTATGGGCTGGCCCTTGCTGCCCCTGGGCCCTCGCCTCTTCTGGGCCCCGAATGCACGCCTCTCCTGGGCCCTGATCAGGTCCTTCTACAATCTCTCGCCGCTCCTTCACCCCGACCTTGCCGCTCCTGCAGTACCTGCCCACACTCCAGGTGACGTCCAATCCAGTTGCCCTCTTCACATAAAATAGCCCCATGTAAGATGTTACAGCAATAAACAATGGGCTGTATTTTGTACAGCCCAGACACTGATAACTCTACACTTAGTGCAGTCATCCAACATGAATATGTTGCTGCGTTCTATTGGTATTGCAATCAGCTACATGGATTGGCTATCTAAAGAAACTGCTGGCTGATGCCACTTTTAATATGGATTTACAAGAGCTATTTAGAAACATATTAAACCAAAGGCAAAAAGGTTTGATTTTTATCACACCAATCGTGCTAAAGAGCTTCACCATGAAATCATCAAGGTTGAGACCAATCCTATTCTCACCCAACATCCACATTTCCAACAGGGTTACTGGATAGCAATTAGTATTGAGAGCCCTGTAGACTTCCTTGTCCAGGCCAAGAGATGCTAAGACCATTAGCATGCCCTACTGCCATTCCAGCTAACTGAGTACAGACCTTTCTGGTTTATGTGGTTGCTACAGCTTTCTTGTTTCAAGTATGGAGGAATTTTTGACAGGAAACAATGCTGTTTCCTATTTTAGTTCATCTCCTAGCCCAGTGAACTTTTTCTAGCAGCCATAACAAGGGATTGTACGGATTGTTAACAGGTTTATTGGGTATGATGTGAATAGTGACAGTGTCGTGACTTCCGGATTTCATCAACTCCAATGATGTCCCTTGTCACACACGCACCGAGCATTCCGAGAAATCGGGTGTGGGTGTAAAGGGGTTGGGGTTGGAAGAACATGATCCGTCTTCACTGAGTTCTCTCTCTCTCTCTCCCCTCTGATCCCCTCTCCCTTGTCCCTCTCTCTCCCTCTCTTTGGCCCACTTACTCTCCCTCCAGTCTCTCTCACTCTCCCCCCAGTATCTCTCTCTCTCTCTCTCTCTCTCTCCCAGTCTCTCTCTCTCTCCCCCCCAGTCTCACTCTCTCTCCCCCCCAGTCTCACTCTCTCTCCCCCCCAGTCTCTCTCTCTTTCTCCCTCTCCCCCAGTCCCTCTCTCACCAGACTCTCTCTCTCTCTCCCTAGTCTCTCACTACCTCCGATTTTTTTCTCTCCCACACATGGCCGCAAAAAAGTTCATGTAGCTATTCACAACGATATTTTAGGCAAAAGTCTAAATCAGCAAAGCAATGTGGTCGGCAGAAGCTCCGGGCTCCTCATGATACAGGCCCCACTTGCGGTTTCGGGTTCAAGGAGTCTGCGCAAGCGCGTGACGGAGGGGCCGGAGTCCGGGGCAATTGTGCGCATACGTGACATGTCGGGGGCGGAGTCTTTCTTTCTTTCTTTGTCATAAGCTAGGACTTTCAAATTCTGTGAATACAGATGTAAGTTACTCAGCTTAGAATGTGGCGTAGAACAAGAGAACTGAGGTTTAAAATGAATAACCCCCAAGAAAACTGAGGGGTTATATCTTCCATTTGACAGAAGTCACTGTTACCAATTTTGTGTCTTCCTTGGGTTTGGTGGTGGCAATTGCTGCTGCGGTTGGATCCCCTAGCACTTATATGTTGAAGTTGTCTTACACAACCCAATGCAGTCTCCCACTGCTCAGAGCAGGCGCATTGGCATTAAGGCGATTTGCCCACTATAAGATGTGGACGGTAAAGCTGCATTTTGTTATTACACCGACAGCACTCTGGTAGTTGGAGGGAGGCATTGCAGACAGTGTATGTTTTGGGAACAAGGGAGGCTACAAAAGAAAATTGGTGCCTTCAACAGGGTTAAAGAGTGCATCGTATAACAATGGGACAGGGAGTGGGGGCACATTGAGTTAAAGGCGTAGGTCTGCGTTCGGGGCTGGGGGAGGCCGAAGGCTTCCTTGAGGGGCTTGGGGGGCAGCAATCCTGCTCTTCCTGACCCAAAATGAGGTGCTCTCAGTGTGCTGTATGTGGCGCAGGTGTGGACCATACCCCACTCCTGCACCGCGGCAGTCATCCAAACCATCTTCCACTTTGTCTGGAGATGAAAAACAGATCATATCCACAGGGATACCATGTACAAATCTCCAGAAAAAGGGGGAAAAGATGTACCTAATGCTGCCCTCATTCTGATGGCCACCTTTGTGTGTGGCTGCATCAAGCTGTGCATAGACCTTTGGTACACAAACACCAAGTGTCACTACGTGCTGAGGTTCAATCTGTCCCCGGTGTTATGAGATGGATCTGGCCACATTGCCGCTGAATGTTTCATTGAGTTGGACCAAGCCATGCCACCGGTCCTTCGTAGAAAAGTTTGTGCAGTAAAACACCTTTGACCCCAATCAATCGGGCAGGGGGCTGCATGTAACGACCTCAAGGCCCTTCGGAAAAAATAGATGGTGGATCCTGTCAGATGGTTCCCTGAGCAGATTGTCATAGTCAGAATGCCACATCACCAGAACTTGAAACAAGCTTGACTGGTAGTTTTTGTCGAGGTTCATCCTGAGCAGCTCCGTCACACAGGACTCTGCGGCCTGTTCCCAGGGATGCACACCGAGATAGACATCAACTGCTGCTGGAAGACCATCAACTCGGTGAAAAACGCCCTTTGGTCTGCCCGAAACCTGCTGGTCTTCCAGCGCAAGGAGCTGTCCATGGCCAGGCGTTGCAGACTGGCACATCCCAAGGTCCAGGACTACGTGTGGAGGGACGCACTGAAGCTTGGTGCAGCCGCTGCAAAGGCTCAATGGGAAAAGGCCGCAGTTTAATGCCCTCCCGACATTGTATGCCGAGGGGCTGGAACCAGCATAAATCCCCCCCCCGTGGGTTGTATGTATCAGAAAATGTTTAATGTAAATGTAAATAGAATTTGCACTGTAACTGGAGTGGGGCACCCTCGAGTGCCATGTATTGTATTTAGTATGTATGTGAAATGTGACATTTGTATTGTATTGTAATGTACCATACAAATTTTTATGAATGAAGTACATTTTAGAAATTAAAAAAAGGAATTAAAAAAGAGCCACTTCCCTTGGGGAGCCGGCTGCTCCCGCCTTGGTATCACTGGTGAGTTTGCCAACCCTTGCAGCAGTATATTTCAAATCAGGCTCCGAAATGCACTGTGGGAGCCAGATTTAAATCTGATAATTGAGCACCCTCTCTACAATGGGGCACTCAGACGCGCCGATATCCACCGCTGTAAAAAAGGATGTACAGCAGGTTGGCATAGTGTTCCATGTACTTGCATTGCAGCCCCCCCACCCTCCACCCCCAACGCTCTCCCGCCCATGGTGGTGGTTGGGCCTGTGGTGGATCACGGCTTGCATGCCAACGTGGAGCAGGCGGAGGATGGTGACAAACTTTTGGAGCAGCCGAAACGGAGGAGGACACTCCATAGTCCCTCGCAGTTAACAGGGTCAAAGGCCTTTGTAAGCTCAAATCGTTGGAGAAATACCACCAACGATGCCTCCGCAAGATCCTGCAAATCCCCTGGGAGGACAGACGCACCAATGTCAGTGTACTCGATCAGCATCGAAGCACTGCCCACAATCGACCAGCTTCGTTGTGCGGGCCACATTGTCCGCATGCCAGACACAAGACTCCCAAAGCAAACGCTCTACTCGGAACTCCTACATGGCAAGCGATCCCCAGGTGGGCAGAGGGACACCCTCAAAGCCTCCTTGATAAAGTGCAACATCCCCACCGACACCTGGGAGTCCCTGGCCAAAGACGGCCCTAAGTGGAGGAAGAGCATCCGGGAGGGCGCTGAGCACCTCGAGTCTCATCGCTGAGAGCATGCAGAAAATAAACGCAGCCACCCTTTCCTCGAATGACTTTCTGTCCCACCTGTGACAGAGATTGTAATTCCAGAATTGGGCTGCTCAGTCACCTGAGAACTCACTTTTGGAGTGGAAGCAAGTCTTCTTTGATTTCGAATTCGAGGGACTGCCTATGATGATGATGGTGGCTGGGTGGAGCAGGGGTTTAATATCGAGGCCAAAGTGATGACATTAACACTAGGATATCGTCTATAACCTTTTATGAGCTAACTGTTTTGAGACTCCTGATCCAGGTATGTTATTTGGTGTACTACCTAATATGACTAGTATGATCCACCGCTGCCTGAAATAGTTGGCGTGCTTAATGTGTTATAAATAGAGTCTTTGTAATGGCAAGCGAACAGCGTCATAAGAACATAAGAAATCGGAGAAATAGTAGGCCACACGGGTGCTTGAGCCCGCTCCGTCATTCAATAAGATCATGACTGATCTGATCTTGGCCTCAACTCCACTTTCCTGCCTGTTCCCCATACCCTTGACACCCCTATAGTTCAAGAATCTGTCTATCTCCACCTTAAATATATTCAATGACTCAGCCTCCACAGCTCTCTGGTGTGGAGAATGCCAAAGATTCATGACCCTCTGAGAGTAGAAATTCATTCTCATCGCCATCTTAAATGGGCGACCTCTTATCTGAAACTATGTACCTCATTCTAGATTCCCCCACAAGGGGAAACATCCTCTCAGCATCTACCCTGTCAAGCCCCCTCAGAATCTTATGGGCCCAAAATTGATGAAGGTCTCCACCCGCTCAAGTGCTACCCAAAGGACCGCCGATGGTCGCCGAGGTCCCTGATGGTACTTTCGGCAGGATTTTCATCAGAGAGGTCCCTTGAAGGTCAGCAGGCGGCAAATGAGAGACTTATGCCGCCAATCTGGGCAGCCGGCTGGAGCTCCCAATCTCAGTGACAGAGGCACTTGCCGCCCAAGTGCCGCCGAGGATGGAGTCGGGCCCACAGAGGGTAGAAGAGCTGGAAAGCAAAAGCATCAAAAAAAACATTTGAAGACCTCCATCCAGGTAAGTACCTGTAAAGAAAAAAAGTACAAAATGTGTACTAACTTTTTTTTCACCATCTTCTTACCTACCGTCGGGGACAGACCAGTCTCCAGCTAGTGATCCACCCCGCCGACTGCCGCCGACTCCCGCCCGCATCAATATGGGAGCTCGGCGGGCGGGAGGTCAGTTGCGCGACTCGGCCGTCTGCTGACGCGGCGGGTGTTTCCTGGCGGCTCTTCCCTCCCGCCCGCTCCAGGCCACCTCAAAAGTGGCATTGGGTGGTTTGACCAGAGGAATGTCGGCTGTAGTGGGCAGCAGTGGACGGCAGCAGGCGGTAAAGCCATTAATTTCGGGCCCTATATGTTTCAATTAGATCACCTCTCATTCTTCTAAACTCCAATGAATACAGGCCCAACCTACTCAACCTATCCTCATAAAACAATCCCATCATCTCACGAATTAACCTAGTGAACCTTCCCTGAACAGCTTCCAATACAAGTATATCCTTTCTTAAATAAGGAGACCAAAACCGAATGCAGTACTCTACGTGTTGTCTCACCAATGTCCTGTACAGTTGTAGCAAGACGTCCCTGCTTTTATACTCGAGCCCCCTTGCAATAAAGGCCAACATTCCATTTGGCCTATATAGGCGCTGCCCGTGATAAGCGTCATCGATGTAAGTGTTGGGGACTGTAACTACTCATACAATCGCGTAGCCCAGGCGATGTAACAATGCCTTTGAACTAACTGTAAAGCAACAAAAGAAGAAACCAATAGAACAATAAAGATTTGGGCCCTGAATTCACACTGCGGACGTGTAGCCCTGCACCCAAACAGAGAAAGTTTCTGCATTATATCCTTTTTTTGTCGCTATTTGGTTCATCTGAAGAAAAAGAAAGACTTGCATTTATATAGAGCCCTTCATAACCTCAGGATATCCCAAAGCGCTTTACAGCCAATGAAGTACCTTTTTTCTTGAAGAGTAGTCACTGTTGTAAAGTAGGAAACACGGCAGCCAATTTGCACACAGCAAGCTCCAACAAACAGCCATGGTAATTGAAGCACGTGGAAAGATAGGAGGGGAAAATTGTAGTTGGTTAGGGCTACCCGATAATGCCTGCAGAGCACGGTAATGGGGCACTGATGCAGTGGAACTAGGGTGAGGCAAATCCGGTGTAGCACAGCAAATCCGAACCCCCTGTTGTGCCGCCGGTACGAGGTACCACCGAGGACTTCAATGCCAGGCAGATTGTGAAATCAGTGAACGCTCACTGGGTGCCCGATCTGCGAAATTCATTATGGACACTTACCTTTGCATCTCGACCAGACAGTGACAGGACGAGGAGACGCACAGCTGCAGGATGCCGGCTCCAAGGACGTTATTTAAAGACGTCCACATTAATCACTGCCAGTTGTCAGGGCAGATTGGTTTCTGTGGTCTCCTGTCAGTTTCAGCTAGTGACTGAGTGATTTCAAGGTTCTTTTTTTATCAGCATTGTTCTGGCAAGTGCAACGTGGCTACATTTATTGTTCAAAGATTCAAGCTGCTACACTTGGCAACATTAGTGGGGACTGTACTGGCCTGTCACCTCACCCTCCAGGATCAACAGTGGAGGTAGTTTAGAGAGTCAGAAATGCGGGAACATGTGCGCAGAGGGATGAGGAGGGACATCAGGACTCTCACCAGGATGACTTAAATCCCAGGTCCCTTTTGCTCACCACAGGCCCATCATACCATCCCTGTGTCATGCCATATCACAGCGTCCTCCTGGGCACAAAGTTGAAATGAGACCACAAAATATTGCAAACTCCATTAATAAATTTATGCATAAACATATCACACGTATCACATTCATTCTAGTAACTAATGACCCTTGTGCCTACCATCGTTGAATAGCTATCATTATGTGCAAGGTGTGAGATGTAGGTGCGAGTGTTGGTAGGCGGAGATTGTTGGTGGGTGAGTGCTGGGTGTGCGGTGCTTTGGGCAGTGTGTGAAGCTTGTGGTACAGATGGTGGTAGCTCGAATGCTTTCTCCTGTCACTTGTTGAAGCATTCAATCACCCTCACTACCTGACTGAGATGGATCTGCCATGAGCACACTTGCTTCAGTTCCCTGGCTCCTTCGCCTTGTTGTGCTTCTCCTTGCTGAGGCAGCTGCACAGCCAGTAATGCTGAGAATGAGGTGCTGCAGTATCAATGAACCTCCCCTTTAAGTATTAGGAAAAGCCTATGGCAATGATGAGTTGAGATCAGACTGCACCCGTTATTGGTCCACCCTTTAGTGTAACTCCACTGAGCTAGGCCTTTGATTTAGCACCCCAATCATTTCTTTGAGCAATGAGAATGAATTTTGAGTGCCGTCTAAAGCATTATCGCCTGCTGCTAATTCTCAAACTTTTCTAAAGATACTGCTCATTCCTGGGTTATTATGAATCTGGTCTCCAGTCATCTTGGTTAACTCTTGCCACTGGGCCAAGACCTAGCTCTGTCAAGCCCATGTGGTGGCTGGTGTGCAACGGCCACCCCACGTTAAAAGAATGCACGCACAGGCATCTTCCACCCTTTAATATATAATTCGGGACCTAGAATGTCAGGTCCCTCATTGAATCATCTGTGAACTCAGCCCTTTTTGGTGCGGATACAGGTCATCCTCGATACAAGGGACTGCCTAATACAAAGAAACATAGAAAATAGGTGCAGGAGTAGGCCATTCGGCCCTTCGAGTCTGCACTGCCATTCAATGAGTTCATGGCTGAACATGCAACTTCAGTACCCCATTCCTGCTTTCTCGCCATACCCCTTGATCCCCCTAGTAGTAAGGACTACATCTAACTTCTTTTTGAATATATTTAGTGAATTGGCCTCAACAACTTTCTGTGGTAGAGAATTCCACAGGTTCATCACTCTCTGGGTGAAGAAGTTTCTCCTCATCTCGGTCCTAAATGGCTTACCCCTTATCCTTAGTCTGTGATCCCTGGTTCTGGACTTCCCCAACATTGGGAACATTCTTCCTGCATCTAACCTGTCTAAACCCATCAGAATTTTAAACGCTTTTATGAGATCCCCTCTCATTCTTCTGAACTCCAGTGAATACAAGCCCAGTTGATCCAATCTTTCTTGATATGTCAGTCCCGCCATCCCGGGTATCAATCTCGTGAACCTTTGCTGCACTCCCTCAATAGCAAGAATGTCCTTCCTCATGTTAGGAAACCAAAACTGTACACAATACTCCAGGTGTGGCCTCACCAAGGCCCTGTACAACTGTAGTAACACCTCCCTGCCCCTGTACTTAAATCCCCTTGCTATGAAGGCCAACATGCCATTTGCTTTCTTAACCGCCTGCTGCACCTGCATGTCAACCTTCAATGACTGATGTACCATGACACCCAGGTCTCGTTGCACCTCCCATTTTCCTAATCTGTCACAATTCAGATAATAGTCTGTCTCTCTCTTTTTACCACCAAAGTTATCCATATTATCACATTTATCCATATTATACTTCGTCTGCCATGCATTTGCCCACTCACCTAACCTATCCAAGTCACTCTGCAGCCTCATAGCATCCTCCTCGCAGCTCACACTGCCACCCAACTTAGTGTCATCCGCAAATTTGGAGATACTACATTTAATCCCCTTGTCTAAATCATTAATATACAATGTAAACAGCTGGGGCCCCAGCACAGAACCTTGCAGTACCCCACTAGTCACTGTCTGCCATTCTGAAAAGTACCCATTTACTCCTACTCTTTGCTTCCTGGCTGCCAACCAGTTCTCAATCCACGTCAGCACACTACCCCCAATCCCATGTGCTTTAAATTTGCACATTAATCTCTTGTGTGGGACCTTGTCGAAAGTCTTCTGAAAGTCCAAATACACCACATCAACTGGTTCTCCCTTGTCCACTCTACTGGAAACATCCTCAAAAAATTCCAGAAGATTTGTCAAGCATGATTTCCCTTTCACAAATCCATGCTGACTTGGACCTATCATGTCACCTCTTTCCAAATGCGCTGCTATGACATCCTTAATAATTGATTCCATCATTTTACCCACCACCGATGTCAGGCTGACCAGTCTATAATTCCGTTTTCTCTCTCCCTCCTTTTTTAAAAAGTGGGGTTACATTGGCTACCCTCCACTCCATAGGAACTGATCCAGAGTCTATGGAATGTTGGAAAATGACTGTCAATGCATCCGCTATTTCCAAGGCCACCTCCTTAAGTACTCTGGGATGCAGACCATCAGGCCCTGGGGATTTACCGGCCTTCAATCCCATCAATTTCCCAACACAATTTCCCGAAAATAAGGATTTCCCTCAGTTCCTCCTTCTTACTAGACCTTCTGACCCCTTTTATATCCTGAAGGTTGTTTGTGTCCTCCTTAGTGAACACCGAACCAAAATACTTGTTCAATTGGTCTGCCATTTCTTTGTTCCCCATTATGACTTCCCCTGATACTGACTGCAGAGGACTACATTTGTCTTTACTAACCTTTTTCTCTTTACATATCTATAGAAGCTTTTGCAGTCCATTTTAATGTTCCCTGCAAGCTTCCTCTCGTACTCCATTTTCCCTGCCCTAATCAAACCCTTTGTCCTTCTCTGCTGAGTTCTAAATTTCTCCCAGTCCCTGGGTTCACTGCTATTTCTGGCCAATTTGTATGCCACTTCCTTGGCTTTAATACTATCCCTGATTTCCCTTGATAGCCACGGTTGAGTCACCTTCCCTTTTTTATTTTTACACCAGACAGGAATGTACAATTGTTGTAATTCATCCATGCTGTCGCTAAATGTCTGCCATTGCCCATCCACTGTCAACTCCTTAAGTATCATTCGCCAATCTATCCTAGCCAATTCATGCCTCATACCTTCAAAGTTACCCTTCTTTAAGTTCTGGACCATGGTCTCTGAATTAACTGTTTCATTCTCCATCCTAATGTAGAATTCCACCATATTATGGTCACTCTTCCCCAAGGGGCCTCGCACAATGAGATTGCTAATTAATCCTTTCTCATTACACAACACCCAGTCTAAGATGGCCTCCCCCCTAGTTGGTTCCTCGACATATTGGTCTAGAAAACCATCCCTTATGCTCTCCAGGAAATCCTCCTCCACCGTATTGCTTCCAGTTTGGTTAGCCCAATCTATATGCATATTAAAATCACCCATGATAACTGCTGCACCCCTAATTTCCTGTTTGATGCCCTCCCAACATCACTACTACTGTTTGGGATACTATGCTATTATGAATTTCTAGCCCAAACTATTTTAGTGATGTTGGTTGGGGAATAAATGTTGGCCAGGACATCAGGGAGAAATCGCCATGCTCTTCTTCCAAATAGTGCCCTGGGATATTTTGCATTTACCTCAGAGGGCAGATGGGGCCACGGTTTAAAGCCCCATCCGAACAATGGCATCTTCCTCAGTACTGCACTGGAACTGAGATTTTGTGTTCAAGTCTCTGGAGTGGGACTTGAACCCACAACCTTCTGACTCAGAGGCGAGAGTGCAATCAACTGAGCAGTGGTTGGAAATGTGGTATTTTGCTGCTTTTCAAAGTAGACAGCAATGTGGTGGACATCCCACATGATCTCTGGTGCATTATACCACCAGCCTTGTGACACACTCATGGGTGCCTTATGGGTGCTGTTTCAATGGATAGGAAACTCGCTCTGCTCACTGGGAGCTGCCTTTTTAATGTGAGTGTGTTGGGAGAAGGTTTCAATTGCCGTTAGTTGACTGCTCATTTTTGCAAAAGTTGATCGACAAAAAGGCAGACAGCTGTGAATGCACTCGGTAACATTGTGAATCAATGATTTTTTGCAGAGCACTGCCCAAAATCAGACCAAACCAGTGCCCTGATCTGGTAAAAAAAATACATTGCTATTGGTTCTTGGTACCTTTTCAAAGTAAAAGAAAATGAGATTTACTGGATTTTTGAAAACCACACAATAAGAATAAGTAAGTTGTTGTAGTTTACTTGGGCTGGTACATCAGGACCAATTATGTGAATTTATTTTATGACAGTGTCTGCCCAGTGGGTAGCACTCTCGCCTCTGAGTCAGAAAGTTCCACTCCAGAGATTTGAGCAGAAAATCTAGGCTGATACATTAGTGCAGTGCCGAAGGAGTGCTGCACAGTCAGAGGAACCATCTTTTGGATGAGACGTTAAACCGAGGCACCGGCTGCTCTCTGAGGTGGACATAAAAGATCCCATGGCACGATTCAAAGAGCTTCTCCCCGGTGTCCAGGCCAACATTTCTACCCCAGCCAACATCCCTAAAACAGATTATCTGGTCATTATCACATTGCTGTTTGTGAGACCGTGAATTAGCTGCCAAGTGTCCTACATTACAACAGTGACTACATTTCAAGAGTACTTAATTGGCTGTAAAGTGATTTAGTACGTTCTGAGGTGAGAAAAGGTGCTACATAAATGCAAATCTTTCTTTTTCTTTTAGATTTGCTCCTTCCATTCTTTACCCCAAGATCTTTATAGTAGCCGATGTAGGAGATGGGATTTTTTGGTATCATTTAAAAAATCCAAAACAAAGTATTTTTTTCAGTAGTTTCAATGAATAGGAAAATGTATATATTAAACACACAAAGTAAACGAAGGGAACTAGGTATATTCTAGTTTATAGAAATCCCTTTTTGCCCCGTCTGAAACTTCCTCATTTTTGACCAAAAGTCTGTTTCTTGATGAACGAATACTTGCGTCATTATGCACCTCAATGGCAGACCGAAGCTGCCGTTTGAGTCACATACAGTATCTGATTAAAAGGTAACGCAGATCCCCTTCCGATTACATTTGTTTTGAGATATTTCGCACATGCACTTCTCCGGGACGCTGGCGGTTGTGGTTGAGCCCAAACGCTTTGCACCGATTCACGAGAACACATCGCACAAAGTATCCGGTGAAAAATAAGATGCTGAGTACGTGATAACCCACGTCATGTCAGTTAAAGCGTGGACCAGTTAGACTGACAGACCCAGTTCTGGTGGTTGTGTGTCAATCAGACAACTTCCCCTTTGAATAACTGCTGTGATCGACGCGTGTGTGACTGAGAATTGGCTGTGAACACTGCTGGATTCAGACAACGAGAGATTGCAAGGTAAGAACGCAGCCTTGTATAACTTTACATGCATTTTTTTTCACTTACTGTTCGGATGCACCGATCTGCCAACGCGAAGCGTGTGCTCGGCATATCTGAGTGGCGAGGAATGTAAACAAGGTGCAAAACTTGCAACCGTCAGTATTCTATTCAGAGCTTGCACTGTATGTGTACAAAAATATTGAAAGAATGCCAATCACCCGCTTACACGTGGACTAGGTATAGTTTTAGAAGTGAAATGGGTGAAATTTCAAAATGCCAGTTTGCTAACATGTTAAATTCATTTCGAGCTGGGTTGTTGAGAAGACCGGAATAAACACGGGAGGGGATAAAACAAATAATATCACAGGGAAATTATGTGCTCTATTGCAGCTATATATGTAGTTATGTTTGTAATAGGAAGTCTGAAGAATTGAAATAATATTTTTCAAAATGAATATCTTCGAACATGGGATTTCTTGGGCGTATCATTCTCCTGGTGAAAGTGGTTACATTGGACATATTTGACAGGAGAAAGCATTCGAGCTATCAGGAGCGCATATAGCAGCGAAATAGACAATTGTATGTTGCGTCCAGTTTTTTTCCCTCTTCAGCAGTTTCACATTAATTAGGATTTACTTTGTCCAGATTGTGTGCAGTCACATTAATTTTGTTTGCTCGCACTCGCAAACGTGAGCAGTGCTATCCTTGCAGAAGAGGCTGATGTAATTTGAGATTTCCGTTGTAGCTTTTAACCGCCAAAAGACACGCACGCAAACAAAATCAGACTTCATATATCGTCAGCAAAGCTTTTGTGGCTTCAGATCTCGACTTGATGCCATCTGAAACAGAAAATGCTGGAAATACATCATGGGTCAGACCGCGTCTGAAAGAAATAACACAATTGTAATGTTTTGGATGGGACTCTTCATCAGTACCGAGTTCGAAAGGGTCCCGTCCGGTCTTCACAGATGCTGACAGATCTGTGGTGTACTTCCAGCATTTTCTGTTTTTAATTCAGATCTTCAGCATTTGTCATTTTTTTTTCCAGCTGTGGTTCTGTGGGTAGCATACTCGCCTCTGAGTCAGAAGGTTGTGGGTTTATAGTCCCACTCCAGGGATTTGGGCACAGAAATCGAAGCTGACACTTCCGTGCAGTGCTGAGGGAGGGCTGCACTGTCGGAGGTGCTGTCTTTCCGATGAGACGTTAAATCGAGGCCCGGTGCCCTGGCCAATATTTATCCCTCAATCAACATAACAGAAACAGATTATCTGGTCATTATCACATTGCTGTTTATGGGAGCTTGCTGTGCACAAATTAGCTGCCATGTTTCCCACATTACAACAGTGACTACACTCCAAAACTACTTCATTGGATGTAAAGCGCTTTGAGATGTCCAGTGATTGTGAAAGGTGCTATATAAATGCAAATCTTTTAGTTTCTATATAATTGACCTAGTTTACTGCATTTCTCAAATAGGGAGGTAGCAGTAAAATTGACATATTATGAACTTTCATCGACTGGATGTTATCTATTTATCAACTTCCTTATTTATGGACTTGTCCCCTCACCGCACTCCCATTAACTGGCTCTCGATTACAGTATAGAATGTAAATCATTCACTGGCCTTTTCAACCCTGATCCATATTCCATCCAACAGATGGTTGGAGATAATTGGAATAGAAATTTATTCTCTTTGGTTTACGTTTGACTGGCTTAATTCACATACAAACATTGAGACCTTTATCTAACATGCATTTAATGCAAAAGCTATGCACAGCTTGTATAGGAGATCCGTATCATTTAGGTGCCTATTGCAACTTACACACTGATAAGCTACTGTCGGGGTGAAGTAGAAGTTTGTCTGGGAAATAGAATCCAAACTGATGGATATATAAAAAGGAATGGTTATACATAGCTTTCTCATCGCTGTGCCCAGATAACCTTTATAAACTGCCTGACCTTTACTCTCAGACTTAAAAACTCTTGCTTACGGTGTGGAAATCACTTTTGCCTATTTGTTGTGTGGGACTGACAGGGGCATTATTTTTGCTGCTGACTGAAGCTGTCATGGAAGACATCAGGAGGTAGAACACGCCATGGTCCTGCAATTATGCTGTAGTTTATACGTCTGAAATTCCTCACCCCACCCTTTTAGCAGAGGCACTAACTTATTTAAATGAAACAGGTCGAGGCCGCTGCTAAAATAGCAAGGAGAGGATTTTCAGACAAACATGATTTGTGTTCATTTGTTGCCATTCCATGGTGAAATTAAAACATGGTTCTTAGCTGGGGCAGAGATAGCATCATATAAAAGGCAAGTGGATTAACAGATAACAAACGCATGGTCCATGTGATCTCCTGGACTGGTTCTGATCCCCTGATGGAGTCGGAGAAAAATTTCCCAGAGCTTTAATTTTCCACTTGTTGGCCCTGGATTTTTCACGGTCAGTTTTTCCCACCGTATTACCATTTGTCTCCATGCATCCTCTGACTACTGGAGAGATGAACAAGTGGATCATCATCATCATAGGCAGTTCCTCGAACGAGGATGACTTGCTTCCATGCCAAAAAATGATGAGTTCACAGGTATTTCGAATGAAGAACCCGAACTACATCCTGAAGGGTGGAAGATACCTGTGCGTGGATTTTTTTAACGTGTGGTGACCATTGCACACCAGCCACCACACGGGCTTGACAGAGCTAGGTCTTGGTCCTAGCAAGGATTACCCAAGACAACTGGAGACCTGCTCTGCTGCACGGACTGAGTGTGCACACATATCGCAAGTGGATCAGTGACTGGCCCATAACTGCAGATACCGGTGTTGCTGCATTCACAGTACAATGAGGCAATCACTGTGGGAAAGATGTACAAAACATTATTTAAAGATAGCAGATGCCTGAGAACAGACAAAACCAAATAGCTAAATTCAAAGCACACCACGCCATTTATCATTAGGGAACCATGACAGGTAAATGCAGGTACAGATTCGCAGTGATCTGATAGAATGGAGGAATAGACTCAAGGGACTGAATAGCTTGCTCCTGTTCCTAGCATTGGTTTGCACTGTGAAATTGCGAGAATGATTTGACAAGCTGATCTCATGGTTAATTGTAATAAAGGCTACAGGTAATAATGTGAGATTGCAGAGACAAATGAAAGCTCACATGTGACATTACATTGAGTGTCTTAGGCAAGAGCAATCTAAATACAGGTTGGAGTTTGAGTAGCTTTGAATAGAAAGCTCCACTTTTTATTGTTGGTTGTCAGTAAGCAACTAATGCACAACACTTGGATTGGCAAACCGGTTACCTTCAACAATAAATACTCAAAGGATTAATAATCATAGCATGATACATAGAAACATAGAAACATAGAAAATAGATGCAGGAGTAGGCCATTCGGCCCCTCCAGCCTGCACCGCCATTCAATGAGTTCATGGCTGAACATGCAACATCAGTACCCATTCCTGCTTTCTCGCCATACCCCTTGATCCCCCTAGTAGTAAGGACCTCATCTAACCCCTTTTTGAATATATTTAGTGAATTGGCCTCAACAACTTGCTGTGATAGAGAATTCCACAGGTTCACCACTCTCTGGGTGAAGAAGTTTCTACTCATCTCGGTCCTAAATGGCTTACCCCTTATCCTTAGACTGTGACCCCTGGTTCTGGACTTCCCCAACATTGGGAACATTCTTTCTGCATCTAACTTGTCTGAACCCATCAGAATTTTAAACGTTTCTATGAGGTCCCCTCTCATTCTTCTGAACTCCAGTGAATACAAGCCCAGTTGATCCAGTCTTTCTTGATATGTCAGTCCCGCCATCCCGGGAATCAGTCTGGTGAACCTTCGCTGCACTCCCTCAATAGCAAGAATGTCCTTCCTCAAGTTAGGAAACCAAAACTGTACACAATACTCCAGGTGTGGCCTCACCAAGGCCCTGTACAACTGTAGCAACACCTCCCTGCCCCTGTACTCAAATCCCCAGGACAGAAGGAAGCCATTTGGCCCATCGTGCCTGTGCCGGCTCTTTAAATAGAGCTAATAATAATGTTATCTGTAGATATGAAACAGAGTAACCAACGAGTATCAGACTTACCCAGTGGATTTAAATAAAACTTTTGCAGCTGCTTTCGACCACAGGTCTTCATACTGGGATCCCAGACCCCAAGGAGCGGAAGGAAAGCCCTGCAGTTCGACAAGGCCATCCAAGTGTCATCCACCAGTTACCAAATCTCTGTATTTGTTGCCTTACTACCAGATTATTTCTATTGCTGTGTGTACTAATAAACACAATAAAAACACTGGTTTTCTTTGGGTAGTTGACACAATCTTTAGGAAATTCGGTCAAGGGTTCCTGGGAGTGCATGAGTGCTGGAAGGGGTTCCTGGGAGTGCGTGAGTGTTGGGAGGGGTCCTTGGAGATGTGTGTGAGTGTTGAAAGAGGTTCATGGAGATGTGCATGAGTGTTGGGAGGGGTTCCTGGGAGTGCGTTAGTATTTGCCACAGATTCATCACATAGAAAGATTTGAAAACCATAGCTTTAGAATGATGAGTTGATACAATTCTTGGCTTCTTTTTAACACAGTGGCTATCGGACAAAATTTGGGGTTGCAAAAGGTGTGATTTGAAAGTGTTACATCTGTTTTATATAAAAACGTTTTGCTATTCTATGTCCCAACATTTACCTGATATAGAAGATATAAAGATAACTTCCAAGGGTATAATGCCTTTCATATTCTCATTACGTCCCAAAATGCTTCATGGCAAATTAAATACTTTTGAAGTGCAATCAGCATTGTTTTGTAGGCAAATGCAACAGCTTTTTTTCCGCAAAGTAAGGGCCCACAAACAACAAACGAGATAAATGACTTGTTAATCTATTTTTGGTGGTGTTGCTTGAAAGATAAATGTTAGCCAGGACAACAGTGCCTACACTTCAAAAAAAATTCTTCATTGGCTGTAAAGCGCTTTGGGACGTTCGGTGGTCATGAAAGGCACAATATAAGTGCAAGTCTTTTTTTATTTGACATTTACACCTTAGATTAACATTGCAACTGAAAGACGGCACCTCTGGTCCGAGAGTGGGATTTGAACCCACAACCTTCTGACTCAGAGACGAATCACTCAGCCTAGCTGACATGTACAGTAGCATTTATATAGTACCCGTACCACATCAAAGTTGTTGCAATGAGCTAATTTGCCGAGTGCAGTGACTGTTATGTAGGCGAACGCAGCAGCCATTCTGCACCAGTAACGTCCTACGGATAGCCATGAATTGAACGTCCAGTTAGCCTGCATCTTCTGGTGGGATTGCCCTTCTGGCTTTAACAGTCACATTTAAGCTAACGTTATCTCCATGGTGGATTATCAGGCAAATGTATTGCGTGAGCTTGCACTGCCCCATCAAAAGATCCCAAGTTTGATCCTTGCTTTGTGTTGCGTTAACTAGATGTAGTCGGGATGCTGCAAATGGCCTCTAGTACAGGTGCAGCACCCAAAATCCAGAGTTCCGGAATCCAGAATGTTCTGGAATCCAGACTCCAGACCGATCGGTAGCAGGGTCGTCCGGAATCTGTAAAATGTTCCGGAGTCCGGACCTGCAGACCTTGGGGCCCTCCCGCTGCCTGACCTTGAGCCTTGCCTTGCCATCGCTGCCCTTATCCTGCTGCTGCCTGACCTCGGGCCCCACTCGTCGCCGCTGCCCTGACCTTGGGGCCTCCTCACCAGCCCGCCTGAACAGCTCCTCCTTGACGGGGCCGGCAACCTAAACAGCTCCTCTGCGGTGACACCCCCCTTTCTGATG
Source organism: Pristiophorus japonicus (assembly GCF_044704955.1). Taxonomy (NCBI): domain Eukaryota; kingdom Metazoa; phylum Chordata; class Chondrichthyes; family Pristiophoridae; genus Pristiophorus; species Pristiophorus japonicus. The sequence goes on along the minus strand of NC_091982.1, from coordinate 112,098,882 downwards.
TTCTGAAACCCGGAAATACCCGAACCTGGGCTTCGGTGTTTCTGGATTTGTGATGTCAGAAAGACGATCCAAAGTCCGGAAAAACACGGCCTCAGTCCCGAGGGTTCCAGATTCTGGACGCTGCACCTGTACTCCTGAGTTCCATCTCCTGATTACTATTTAATTACTCCTAATATATATCACACACACACTTTCATCCATGTGGTGAGGCTGAATAGCATGCTGGCAATCACTGCCCAGGCTGTCAGGTGATGTTTGACCAGAATTACTGGACAGCTGCCAGTGTCTTTGGAAACATTCACTGGCATAAGTCAGCTTTCCGGTAAGGGAGAAAGCTCATAAAGGATCATGTCTTCTTATATCAGCTGGTTAGAAGTGGATACACCGACTGTATTACATGTGTGCGACGCTGTGACAACTTCCTCCAAAAAATGAAATTCACCTTTTGTGAATTACATAAGCTCTCCACATTTGTGACAGAAACCAGAATTTGATGGGAATGAGTAGGTTATGTAACTGTTTTTTTTATTCATATGTATTGCTTGCTCTTTCAGCACTGTGAGTTCGCTCATCACACATGTCCCTGCTACTAAATCCTTGCATTCAGCTTGAACCAAGGTGCAGGTTTCCCTGTGGTCAGTCAGTGTTACTGTGGCCAGCAGGTACCCAAGCATGCTTGTAGGTAGGATACATGTTGCGAGTTTTTCCATGACATGCCTCTCCCATCAGGATCGATGCTTGGATTGGATTAACCCCACTCTTAAAATTAAGCTTTGGAGAGGGTTGTAGCACAGATTCACCAGAATGATATGGGGTTAAAATGATTAAATTATAAGCCCGAGCCTTGTATTCCCTTGAGCATAGAAGATAAAGGGGTGGGGTGATCTAATTAAAGTATTTAACATGATTAAAGAAATTGAGAGGGTAGATACAGAGAAACTATTTCCTCTGCAATCCAGTACAAGGGTGCATAGAAACACTTAGTCACACAAAGGGTGGTAGCAATCTGTAACTTCCCCCCCCCCGCCCAAAATTGTTGAGGTGAGGTCAGTGGAAACAATAATTGAGTACATTGGAATATGGGGTACATTGGACGTAGAAGCTCAGGTGCTTGGGCAGTTTTAGCAAGCTGGGGCACTACAATCTATCTACATGTTGACTGCAAACCCCAAATTGTGGTCTGGAGGTGAAACCAGTGAATTTTCTCAACTGAGCAGATGGATGGGCAGATACAATGGAATATCTCATCAATATGGTGGCCATAGTGCAAACCCTTAAGGTGCTCATTTTCGGGCAGTTACATGACTTATTTTGAGCCATGTTGCTAATGGAAGCCATTTACTGTTCAAAGGAGACACCCTGACCTCAGGTGCCCACCAGAACTCATAAGAAAAAGTACTCGGTAAAATAATGGGACTAAAGGTGGACAAGTCCCCTCGATCTGATGGTCTGCATCCCAGGGTCTGAAAAGAAGTGGCTGCAGAGATAGTGGATGCGTTGGTTGTAATCTACCAAAATTCCCTGGATTCTGGAGAGATCCCAGCGGACTGGAAAATCGTAAATGTCATGGCCCTATTTAAGAAAGGAGGCAGACAAAAAGCAGGAAACGATAGACCAGTTAGCCTAACATCTGTCATTGGTAAAATGCTGGAGTCCATTATTAAGGAAGCAATACAGGACATTTAGAACAGCATAATACAGTCAAGCAGAGTCAGCATGGTTTTATGAAAGAGAAATCATGTTTGACACATTTGCTGGAGTTCTTTGAGGATGTAACGAGCAGGGTGGATAAGTGGGAACCAGTGGATGTGGTGTATTTTGATTTCCAGAAGACACTCGATAAGGTGCCACATAAAAGGTTACTGCACAAGATAAAAGTTCATGGGGTTGGGGGTAATATATTAGCAAGGGATAGAGAATTGGCTAACAAACAGAAAACAGAGAGTCAGAATAAATGGTAATTTTCTGGTTGGTAAACAGTAGCTAGTGGGGTGCCACAGGGATCGGTGCTGGGTCCTCAACTATTTACAATCTATATTAATGACTTGGATGAAGGGACCGAGTGTAATGTAGCCAAGTTTACTGATGATACAAAGATGGGTGGGAAAGCAAGTTGTGAGGAGGACACAAAAAATCTGTAAAGGGATATAGACAGGCTAAGTGAGTGGGCAAACATTTGGCAGATGGAGTATAATGTGGGAAAATGTTATCCATTTTTCCAGGAAAAATAAAAAAACTAATTATTATTTAAATGGAGAGAAACTACAAAATGCTGCAGTACAGAGGGACCTTGGGGTCCTTGCGCATTAAACACAAAAAGTTAGTATGAAGGTTCAGCAAGTAATCAGGAAAGCAAATGGAATGTTGGCCTTTATTGCAAGGGGGATGAAGTATAAAAGCAGAGAAGTCCTGCTACAACTGTACAGAGTATTGGTGAGGTAACACCTAGAGTACTGTGTACAGTTTCTGTCTGCTCTTTCCCCATAGCCCTGCAACTTTTCATTTTAAAGTATATATTGAATTCCCTTTTGAAAGTGCCCCAGGTTATCCCAGTTAGCCTGCCTTGTAATACTGGGATTTAAAAATGTATTATTGGTGCAAAGTACTGTACCAATTTTAATTCTGTGCCGTGTAAATCCAAAATTGATTCCCCACCTGACATTGGACTGTAGAGGAGGGAGACTCTCTCCTCGAGGAAGTGTCACTCGGCCTTGTTCTGGCAGGAGGTTGGGGTTGGGTATAACTCTGGGTTTATAGCTTAGCAGTAGCTGTGTGATGCCATGCCTCCGGTGGGGAGCTGTGCCTGTATAAAACACAGGTTGGAGAATTAGGCTGCAGTATTGTCACCCTATTATGATTTGTGCTCCCTGCGAGTATGGCTTCCCCATTTGGAGCGTGAGATCACCAAATTATTCCTGATAACTGTAGGGTCGGTGCAACACTGGTGCTACAATTATAATGTAACTGCATGCTGAGAAAGTAAATTTAGAAATGAATCCCTAATGGCTATCTTCTTATCAACTGCTAGATTTTGAAATTGTGCGTTTTGGTTTATTCCATTCTATGGCAAAAATCACAAGACAAGTACATAGAAACATAGAAACATAGAAAATAGGTGCAGGAGTAGGCCATTCAGCCCTTCTAGCCTGCACCGCCATTCAATGAGTTCATGGCTGAACATGAAACTTCAGTACCCCCTTCCTGCTTTCTCGCCATAACCCTTGATCCCCCGAGTAGTAAGGACTTCATCTAACTCCCTTTTGAATATATTTAGTGAATTGGCCTCAACTACTTTCTGTGGTAGAGAATTCCACAGGTTCACCACTCTCTGGGTGAAGAAGTTTCTCCTCATCTCGGTCCTAAATGGCTTACCCCTTATCCTCAGACTGTGACCCCTGGTTCTGGACTTCCCCAACATTGGGAACATTCTTTCTGCATCTAACCTGTCTAAACCCGTCAGAATTTTAAACGTTTCTATGAGATCCCCTCTCATTCTTCTGAACTCCAGTGAATACAAGCCCAGTTGATCCAATCTTTCTTGATAGGTCAGTCCCGCCATCCCGGGAATCAGTCTGGTGAACCTTCGCTGCACTCCCTCAATAGCAAGAATGTCCTTCCTCAAGTTAGGAGACCAAAACTGTACACAATACTCCAGGTGTGGCCTCACCAAGGCCCTGTACAACTGTAGCAACACCTCCCTGCCCCTGTATTCAAATCCCCTCGCTATGAAGGCCAACATGCCATTTGCTTTCTTAACCGCCTGCTGTACCTGCATGCCAACCTTCAATGACTGATGTACCATGACACCCAGGTCTCGTTGCACCTTCCCTTTTCCTAATCTGTCACCATTCAGATAATAGTCTGTCTCTCTGTTTTTACCACCAAAGTGGATAACCTCACATTTATCCACATTATACTTCATCTGCCATGCATTTGCCCACTCACCTAACCTATCCAAGTCACTCTGCAGCCTAATAGCATCCTCCTCGCAGCTCACACTGCCACCCAACTTAGTATCATCTGCAAATTTGGAGATACTGCATTTAATCCCCTCGTCTAAATCATTAATGTACAATGTAAACAGCTGGGGCCCCAGCACAGAACCTTGCGGCACTCCACTAGTCACTGCCTGCCATTCTGAAAAGTACCCGTTTACTCCTACTCTTTGCTTCCTGTCTGACAACCAGTTCTCAATCCACATCAGCACACTACCCCCAATCCCATGTGCTTTAACTTTGCACATTAATCTCTTGTGTGGGACCTTGTCGAAAGCCTTCTGAAAGTCCAAATATACCACATCAACTGGTTCTCCTTTGTCCACTTTACTGGAAACATCCTCAAAAAATTCCAGAAGATTTGTCAAGCATGATTTCCCTTTCACAAATCCATGCTGACTTGGACCTATCATGTCACCATTTTCCAGATGCACTGCTATGACATCCTTAATAATTGATTCCATCATTTTACCCACTACTGAGGTCAGGCTGACCGGTCTATAATTCCCTGTTTTCTCTCTCCCTCCTTTTTTAAAAAGTGGGGTTACATTGGCTACCCTCCACTCCATAGGAACTGATCCAGAGTCAATGGAATGTTGGAAAATGACTGTCAATGCATCCGCTATTTCCAAGGCCACCTCCTTAAGTACTCTAGGATGCAATCCATCAGGCCCTGGGGATTTATCGGCCTTCAATCCCATCAATTTCCCCAAAACAATTTCCCGACTAATAAAGATTTCCCTCAGTTCCCCCTCCTTACTAGACCCTCTGACCCCTTTTATATCCGGAAGGTTGTTTGTATCCTCCTTAGTGAATACCGAACCAAAGTACTTGTTCAATTGGTCCGCCATTTCTTTGTTCCCCGTTATGACTTCCCCTGATTCTGACTGCAGTGGACCTACGTTTGTCTTCACCAACCTTTTTCTCTTTACATACCTATAGAAACTTTTGCAATCCGCCTTAATGTTCCCTGCAAGCTTCTTCTCGTACTCCATTTTCCCTGTCCTAATCAAACCCTTTGTCCTCCTCTGCTGAGTTCTAAATTTCGCCCAGTCCCCAGGTTCGCTGCTATTTCTGGCCAATTTGTATGCCACTTCCTTGGCTTTAATACTATCCCTGATTTCCCTAGATAGCCACGGTTGAGCCACCTTCCCCTTTTTATTTTTACGCCAGACAGGAATGTACAATTGTTGTACTTCATCCATGCGGTCTCTAAATGTCTGCCATTGCCCATCCACAGTCAACCCCCTAAGTATCATTCGCCAATCTATCCGAGCCAATTCTCGCCTCATACCTTCAAAGTTACCCTTCTTTAAGTTCTGGACCATGGTCTCTGAAATTACTGTTTCATTCTCCATCCTAATGCAGAATTCCACCATATTATGGTCACTCTTCCCCAAGGGGCCTCGCACAATGAGATTGCTAATTAATCCTCTCTCATTACACAACACCCAGTCTAAGATGGCCTCCCCCCTAGTTGGTTCCTCAACATATTGGTCTAGAAAACCATCCCTTATGCACTCCAGGAAATCCTCCTCCACCGTATTGCTTCCAGTTTGGCTAGCCCAATCTATGTGCATATTAAAGTCACCCATTATAACTGCTACACCTTTATTGCATGCACCCCTAATTTCCTGTTTGATGCCCTCCCCAACATCCCTATTACTGTTTGGAGGTCTGTACACAACTCCTACTAACGTTTTTTGCCCTTTGGTGTTCTGCAGCTCTACCCATATAGATTCCACATCATCCAAGCTAATGTCTTTCCTAACTATTGCATTAATCTCCTCTTTAACCAGCAATGCTACCCCACCTCCTTTTCCTTTTATTCTATCCTTCCTGAATGTTGAATACCCCTGAATGTTGAGTTCCCAGCCCTGATCATCCTGGAACCACGTCTCCGTAATCCCAATCACATCATATTTGTTAACATCTATTTGCACAATTAATTCATCCACCTTATTGCGGATACTCCTTGCATTCAGACACAAAGCCTTCAGGCTTGTTTTATTAACACCCTTTGTCCTTTTAGAATTTTGCTGTACAGTGGCCCTTTTTGTTTTTTGCCTTGGGTTTCTCTGCCCTCCACCTTTCCTCATCTCCTTTCTGTCTTTTGCTTTTGTCTCCTTTTTGTTTCCCTCTGTCTCCCTGCATTGGTTCCCATCCCCCTGCCATATTAGTTTAAATCCTCCCCAACAGCACTAGCAAACACTCCCCCTAGGACATTGGTTCCAGTCCTGCCCAGGTGCAGACCGTCCGGTTTGTACTGGTCCCACCTCCCCCAGAACCGGTCCCAATGCCCCAGGAATTTGAATCCCTCCCTGCTGCACCACTGCTCAAGCCACGTATTCATCTGCGCTATCCTGCGATTCCTACTCTGACTATCACGTGGCACTGGTAGCAATCCCGAGATTACTACTTTTGAGGTCCTACTTTTTAATTTAGCTCCTAGCTCCTTAAATTCGTTTCGTAGGACCTCATCCCTTTTTTTGCCTATGTCGTTGGTACCAATGTGCACCACGACAACTGGCTGTTCTCCCTCCCATTTCAGAATGTCCTGCACCCGCTCCGAGACATCCTTGACCCTTGCACCAGGGAGGCAACATACCATCCTGGAGTCTCGGTTGCGGCCGCAGAAACGCCTATCTATTCCCCTCACAATTGAATCCCCTATCACTATTGCTCTCCCACTCTTTTTCTTGCCCTCCTGTGCAGCAGAGCCAGCCACGGTGCCATGAACTTGGCTGCTGCTGCCCTCCCCTGATGAGTCATTCCCCTCAACAGCACCCAAAGCAGTGTATCTGTTTTGCAGGGGGATGACCACAGGGGACCCCTGCACTACCTTCCTTGCTCTACTCTTCCTGCTGGTCTTCCATTCCCTATCTGGCTGTGGACCCTTTCCCTGCGGTAAGACCAACTCACTACACGTGATACTCACGTCATTCTCAGCATCGTGGATGCTCCAGAGTGAATCCACCCTCAGCTCCAACTCCGCAACGCGGTCGGTCAGGAGCTGGAGGCGGATACACTTCCCGCACACGTAATCGTCAGGGACACCGGAAGTGTCCCTGAGTTCCCACATGGTACAGGAGGAGCATAACACCCGACCGAGCTCTCCTGCCATGTCTTAACCCTTAGATACACTTAAACTGGTAATAACAATGTTAAAAGTTACTGACCAATATAAGAAGAAAAAGAAAAACTACTCACCAATCACCAGCCAATCACTTACCCCCTAGGCTGTGACGTCACCTTTGTATCTTTGCCTTCTCCCTGTAGCTGCACCGGTACGCCTCTCGCCGACCCCGGACTCGCGCTGCTCCGAGCTCCCGCCTCCTCGACTGACTGTGAGGAGAATCATTTGGCCATCAGAGCAAAAACCGATCGTTTTTGCTCTGATGGCCAATTATACTATCCCACTGGTACATAAATAATTCTTTGGGGCTAGACTTTCCACTCAGATCGCTAGGGCCCAAAAAATGGGCGATAGCCTGCCTATTTGGGCGATAGCCCAGTGATCATCAGTGGAATGTCTAGCCCTTGGTTTCTGTCTCCGTTAATCTTCCCCAGAATTATTTTCATGTGGAGAAATCATTCCTCACATAAGGCTATAATTTTCTGTCAAAATAACGGGGAGACTAATGGTGTTCGCAATTTTTTATGCGCAATTGCTACCGCAACTTCAGGCGAGAACAGATGTGTGGTTGATGCAGAAATCCAAAAGCGCTGTCCAAGATGCACTGCTCTGCTGTTAGCTTCGCAAAAACAAACCTCTCGCTGCCTGGCTCACCAGTGAAATACATTGACTGGCGTGAGGTTGCTGTATTTACGCTGGGGATATTCGTCACAGAAAGTTAAACCTCGTCCATTTCAGTCTAAGTATCCTTTTAACAACATGATGGGCCCAAGTTTCCACATGATTTGCGCCTGATTTTTAGGAGCAACTGGTGGAGAATGGACTATCTTAGAAATCGCAATTCTCCGCATTTTTTTTTCTGCAGTTCTAGTCAGGTAGAACAGTTCTACTTTGGAACAGAATTTTTTCTTCAAAAGGGGGCGTGTCCGGCCACTGACGCCTGATTTCAAAGTTTCCACAGTGAAAATGCACTCCAAACTAAGTTAGAATGGAGCAAGTGAAGATTTTTGTAGAACTGAAAAAACCTGTTCTACACATTAAAAAATCAGGCGCAGGTTACAAATTACGCGTCCAGAACGAGGTGGTGGGGGAGGGAAATAAATTCTACAATAAATCCTTATTTATACTTCTACAAATATTATACAAATAAATCCAACCTGAATAAACATTTATAAGCAAAGAAAAGATTAAATAAACTATCTTCCTACCTGTGTGAAAGTGCTTCAGCCACGGAGAATTCTGCAGTCAGCCTGAGGCGCCTGTTCTTCCCGTGGGGGGGGGGGGGGGAGGTGCCCGTTCTTCCCGCGGGGTGGGGTGGAGAGGAGGCGCCCGTTCTTCCCGCGGGGGGGGGGGAGGAGGCGCCCGTTCTTTCCCGCGGAGGGGGGGAGGAGGCGCCCGTTCTTCCCGCGAAGGGGGGGAGGAGGCGCCCGTTCTTTCCCGCGGGGGGGGGAAGGAGGTGCCCTTTCTTCCCGCGGGGGGGGGAGAGGAGGCGCCCGTTCTTTCCCGCGGGGGGGTGGGGGGGAGGTGCCCGTTCTTCCCGCGGGGTGGGGTGGAGAGGAGGCGCCCGTTCTTTCCCGCGGGGGGGTGGGGGAGGAGGCACCCGTTCTTCCCGCGGGGGGGGGGGTGTGAAGGAGACAGTGAGAAGGCTGCAAGTGCTAATGTGCTTTTATTAAAAAAAATGTCAAAAATTAAACAGCTACAAAGAACTACAAAAATGCCCAAGTGCCAATGTTTTTTTCACACTGAGCATGTGCGAACGCTCCAACGCGCACGCGCAGCGTTGCCGGCAGGAAAAAAACTAATTTAAATAGTACCCGCCCCCTCCCACTTACAAAATCGGCGCGAGTGTAGGCTCCGCCCCCCTGGGCGCCGCGCCAGGCAGACAAGGAGCTGCAGAACGCTCCAGAAAAACGGGCGCCCAGCTCGGAGGGGCGCCCGTTTTTTATCCTGTGGAAACTTGGGCCCGATATGTGTTAATTACTGCCAATCAACCTATCTGGCACCGAAAATTAACTATTATAAGTGTAGAGACTCATTCCTTAAGGTTTTAATTATCGCAGGAGATGTTAAAAATGTAAAATTTAAAATGTTTTTTTTTACTTTACCTTTCTGTCTCTTTTTTCTCTCTGTCTGTGTAATCTTTCTTTCCCTCTCTTTGGGCCCAAGTTTCGGGCCACGCCTAGAACAGCGCAGCCCCGACCTGGATGCCCGTTTTTCGCGCCACAAAGTGCGCCTAAAAAAAACTTCCAGATTCTCCGGCTCCCTGCAGGTCCTCTTGAGCCGGGCGCGGCGCAGTACGAGCTGTAGGGGGCGGAGCCAGGTCCCTGCGCTGAAAACAGTGCTGGGACCTCTGCACATGCGTTACAGTGGGCGCGCATGTGCAGTAGCTCCAGGCGCCCAAAACTGTGTGGGATGGGCCTGAAGCACACAGCCCCTAGCCCTGGCCGAATGGCCTCACTGGGGCTCCATGCATAAGGCTCCTCCCACGCCCGGCTCCTGCTTCCTCCCGACCCGACTCCCGCTTCCCCCGCCCCCGGACCCGACCCGACCGTGACACCGACCCGACTCCCGCTTCCCCCCGCCCCCGGACCCGACCCGACCCAACCTGACCTCCCGCCCCCGACACGAACCGACCCGCGCTCCCTCCCTCCTCCCTCACCCCCACCCTACCCGAACCAACCCGACCTCCATCATCCCCTCCCCCGACCCGACCCGTGCTCCTGACCTCCCCCCACCCCCGGACCCGACCCGAACTCCCGACCCCGGACCCGACCCGACCCAACGCGGCCTACCTGTAAATCTGGTGCTGGGGACGGGCCCTACCTGCCCGGCCGGGCCTGGCCCATTCAGCCACCCCCCCTTTTCCTTTCCCACCCCCCTTCTCCTTTCCCCACCCCCTTCTCCTTTCCCCCCCCTTCTCCTTTCCCCCTTCTCCTTTCCCCCTTCTCCTTTCCCCCCCTTCTCCTTCCCCCCTGTCTCCTTCCCCCCCTTCTCCTTTCCCCCCCTTCTCCTTTCCCCTTCCCCTCTCCCCCCTTTCCCCTTCCCCTCTCCCCCCTTTTCCCCTTCCCGTCCTCCCCCCTTTCCCCTTCCCCTCCTCCCCCCTTCCCCTTCTCTCCCCCCTTCTCTCCCCCCTCCCCTCCCCCTTTGCCTCCCTCCCTCCCCTCCCCCTGCCCCCCCTCTCCCCCTCTCCCCCCCTCCTTCCCCTCCCCTCGCTGTCAGAAACACAGACACTGACAGATAGTGAGTGACAGACACACACAGATAGACAGACAGAGAGATAGAGACACTGACAGAGACACACTGGGGGGGGCATCACAGCACGCTGTTGGAGGGCTCCCGGTGCTGCAGTCGGTAAGTAGAAAATGTTTTATTTGTTGATTTAAAAAAAAAAATTATTTCTTATTAATTTTTTTTGATTGATTTATTGGTTGATTTATTGATGTTTTTATCATTTATTATTGATGATCGCTCTTTATTTGTAAAACTGAAGTGTTTCATGTTTGTAAACTTCCCTTTAAAACCACCCCCCCCATTCCCTACGCCTGATTTGTAACCTACGCCTGATTTTCTAAACTGTAGACAAGGTTAAGTTAGTTTGGAGTAAGTTTTCACTGCCGAAACTTTGAAAACAGGCGTAAGTGGCCGGACACGCCCCCTTTTGAAAAAAAAAATTCTGTTCCAAAGTGAAACTGCTCTAACTGACTAGAACTGGAGCAAACTAAATGCCGAGAATTTGAATTTCTAAGATACTCCGTTCTACACCAGTTGCTCCAAAAAATCAGGAGCAACTGAGGCCGAAACTTGGGCCCTTTATTTCTCTGATTTGACATTGAATTGACCCACTCGAATTTACACTTCCTTCTCAGTCCTTGAGCTGTTAATTTAACAACCCTTCAATCTGATTGGTTAAGGAGATATAAATTGCTTGCCCTGTTCACTCAGGTCCTAGATGCCCAGTTTCCCTCACTGTGACATTATCAGCTCGCACTTTCATCGCGATTAAACGGGCAAGGACAAGTCTAATTAATAGCATGCCGCTCGTTGCCCTGGTACAGCAAATTATGGCCTATTTATGTGCTAAATTTGTCTTTCACACATTTGAACCTATGGCACCTCGTCCTGCTGCCATGATTTATCTTGAAGTAGTGCTTCAAGCCTACCTGCTTAACACCTTATACATTTCTATAAGATACCTCCTTACTTGCTGTCTTTCAAAGTTCAAGAACCCAGCTTCTCAAAACTGCACTCATAGTTCATGCAGTGGGTAAGATGAGAGTTCCCTAAATTAAAACCATAGAATGCAGAAGCAGTTAGAATTAGAATAACTACAGAAATATAGATTGTAATTACGGGAAAATACTATCAGAAATAGGACCAGAAATAGCATCAGAAATAGCAACAGAAATATAAAGATAGCGTTGTACCAAGGGACATCTGTATACGGTACTGAGTGATATGGAGATCAAGCATCGTGGGCATAGTCTTGTATGAATCAAGGACTAGAAGAAGCATGAGGTGCTTTCAGACAGGCATGGGAGATCATTGTTAATCTTAACTCTATTATCAACTTATGTTGGTAATTTTAGTGGTTTAAGCATCTGAATTTCCAGATCCCTTTGTTCCATTTGACAATTTAGGGCTAGACTTTCCACTTCACATCGCCCATCTATCGCCCAAAACGGACCTCTATCACCCATTTTGAGCAAAAAGTGGAAAATAGGCCCAAAATATCGCCGGAAAAACAGGTGCCTAAGTTTCCAGTTTGATCGCCATGATGATCGCCCAAATGATCGCCCACACAAGGCCCATCCCAAGTTTCGGCACCTAGCATGCACTTAGCTGAGCCGATGCAAGGCCCAAAAGAGTGCTGAAAAATAGTTGCTTTTTCAGGGCCTCAGAGAGGGAAATGGGCACTACGTACATCATTTTTATCCTCTGAGGAAGGGTGGAGAATTGTTCTGAGTTATTTAGAGAGTTAAATTGAAGATAATTGTACTCAGAATATTGGAAAAGGGAATATAACGGTATTATCAACTTATTTTTGGTAAATAGTGTTTATATATTGAAATTATTTTGTAAATAGCATTTACATAGTGAAGTTATTTACTGATATTGTTGGGGCCTATCAAACTGACTGGTATACAGCGTAGAGAGTACAAAGAGTGCAGAGTACAGTGATTAGAGAGTATAGAGTAGAGAGATTAGTGAAAGTAATTATCGATAGTGATGGGGCCTATGCTTTCCTTGCCTTTAATTGCAACTACTCACACACTGGTTACTGAAAGGATCAATCGAAGAGGTGGCAGAGAAATGCGTAGATGGAGATGAAGACAGAGGAGGAGACCGTACAGCCAACCAAGGTACTTAGAAAAGCAATCTTATGTTGCGGTGCATAACCTTAATCATAATTTAATCATAATTTAGTTATTTAGTTATGTTTAAAAATTACGAGATAACTTTGCAGATTCTAGTTACAATTTCCATACATCATTAAATAATACATATGGATAATTTCAAATATAAATTTCAACTTACTCTGGCAGCCGCCAGTAGGCGGTTCCATCTTTTGTGGCACTGGTCCGATGACCGCGCTTCATTTGATGCCGACGTGACCACGTCGGCAATCTCTGCCCAAATCCTCTGATATGCACGGAGTGGAGGTTTCCCATGCCCACCCCATGTCAGATCCTCCCACCTCGCGCTGACGATGTTGACGAGGACCTCATTGGCCTCCCCGCTGAAGGGCTTGGCCCTTTGCCTTTCCAATGATCCCTCCATATTAGAAGTAAGGGTAGTATTTTTAGCTAAATTCGATCACTCTGGTAACTGCTTTCTCCTATCTTCTCTCCTTTCTCCTCTCTCTCTCTCTCTCCCAGACCCATACAGAGCTTCTGAGCATGTGTGACGACCCCTGACCTCTCAAAACGCGGCAAAGAGAATCAACCTGAAAAACAAAATCAAGCTACACATGCGCAGTAATGCGTTGCTAGGGAAGCTTTTTCTTTCATTCACTTTCATTTTCTTTGGGCGATCGTGAGATCGGCGAAAAATCACATCGCCCATTTGACATTGCTGGGGTAAGGCTGAGTGGAAAATTACAAAAAAAAATGGGCCTTGAGCCGGCGATCAGCACAGGCGATACGTCCCACATCGCTGGAACAAGGCCCATTTTTGGGGGCCTTAGCCACCGAGTGGAAAGTCTAGCCCTTAGTTTCTTGTCGATCGGACTGAACTCAAATTTGAGCGGCGAGCGCTCCGACCCCGACCGACACCGACCCCCGAGCACTGAGCAGCCCCGACCCGAGTGGCCTCGACCCGAGTGATCCCGACCCGAGCGATCCCGACCACTGAGCAACCACGACCCGAACGACCCCGACCTGAGCAGCCCCGACCCCCGAGCGCTGAGCAGCCCTGACGCGAGTGGCCCCGACCCGAGTGATCCCCGACCCCTGAGCGACCACGACCCGAAAGACCCTGACCCGAGCGGCCCCGAGCGCTGAGCAGCCCTGACGCGAGTGGCCCCGACCCGAGCAATCCTGACCCTTGAGCGACCCCGACCCGAGCGATCTCTGTCCCGAGCGACCTCGACCCCCGAGCGACCCCGACCCGAGCGGCCCCGGCCCGAGCGACCCCGACCCCCGAGCGACCCCGACCCGAGCAATCCCGACTCGAGCGGCCCCGGCCCAAGCGCACTCCGACCCCCGAGCGATCCCCGAACCCCGAGCGACCCCGACTCGAGCGGCCTCGTCCTGATTGACCCCGACCCGAGCGGCCCTGTCCCGAGCGACCCCGTCCCGAGCGACCCCGACTCGAGCGGCCCCGTCCCGAGCGGCCCCGTACCGATTGACCCCGACCCGAGCGGCCCCGGCCCGAGCGACCCCGTCCCGAGCGGCCCTGGCCCGAGCGAGCGACCCTGACCCGAGCGGCCTCGGCCCGAGCGACCCCGACCCCCGAGCGATTCCCGAACCCCGAGCGACCCTGACCCGAGCGACCCCGGCCCGAGCGACCCCAACCCGAGCGGCCCTGAGCCGAGCAATTCCCGACAACCGAGCGACCCCGACCCGAGCGGCCCCGGCCCGACCGCTCTCCGACCCCAAGCGATTCCCGAACCCCGAGAGACCCTGACCCGAGCGACCCCGACCCGAGCGACCCCGACTCGAGTGACCCGAGCGATCCCGACCTGAGCAATCCCCGAACTGAGCGATCCCGACCCGAGCGATCCCGAGCGATCACGACCTGAGCGATCCCCGACCCGAGCGATCCCTGACCCGAGCGATCCCGACCCGAGCGATCCCCGAACCCCAAGCGACCCTGACCCGAGCGACCCCGGCCCGAGCAATCCCAGACCCCCGATCGATCCCAACCCGAGCGACCCCCGACCCTCGAGCGACCCGAGTGATCCCGACCCGAGCGACCAGAGCAATCCCGACCCGAGCGACCCGAGCGCTCCCGACCCGAGCGATCCCGGACCAAGCGATCCCCGACCCGAGCAATCCCGACTCGTGCGATCCCGAACCAAGCGATCCCCGACCCGAGCGAACCCGACCCGAACGACCCGAGCGATCCCGAACCAAGCGATCCACGACCCGAGCGATCCCGAACCAAGCGATCCACGACCCGAGCGATCCCGACCCAAGCGATCTACGACCCGAGCGATCCCGAACCAAGCGATCCACGACCCGAGCGATCCCGACCCGAGCGACCCGAGCGATCCCGACCCGAGCGATCCCTGACTCGAGCGACTAGAGTGATCCCGAGCCGAGCGACCCGAGCGATCCCGACCCTAGCGATCCGAGTGATCCCGACCCGAGCGATTCCGACCCGTGCAGTCCCGACCCAAGCGACCCGAGCGATCCCGACCCGAGCGATCACCGAACCCCGATCGACCCTGACCCGAGCGATCCCGGCCCGAGCGAACCCCGACCCTCGAGCGACCCGAGCGATCCCGACCCGAGTGACCAGAGCGATCCCGACCCGAGCGATCCCGACCTGAGCGACCCTTGACCCGAGCGACTAGAGTGAACCCGACCCGAGCGACTAGAGTGATCCCGACCCGAGCGATCCCGACCCGAGCGATCCCTGACCCGAGCGATCCCGACCCGAGCGACCCGAGCGATCCCGACCCGGGCGATCCCTGACCCGAGCGACTAGAGTGATCCCGACCCGAGCGACCCGAGCGATCCCGACCCGAGCGACCTGAGCGATCCCGACCCGAGCGACCCCGACCCTAGCGATCCGAGCGATCCCGACCCGAGCGATTCCGACCCGTGCAATCCCGACCCGAGCGACCTGAGCGATCCCAACCCGAGCGATCACCGAACCCCTATCGACCCTGACCCGAGCGATCCCGGCCCGAGCGATCCCCGACCCCCGAGCGATCCCAACCCGAGCGACCCCCGACCCTCGAGCGACCCGAGCGATCCCGTCCCGAGCGACCAGAGCGATCCCGACCCGAGCGATCCCGACCCGAGCGACCCTTGACCCGAGCGATTAGAGTGATCCCGACCCGAGCGACGAGAGTGATCCCGACGCGAGTGATCCCGAGCCGAGCGATCCCTGACCCGAGCGACTAGAGTGATCCCGGCTCGAGCGACCAGAGCGATCCCGACCCGAGTGATCCCGACCCGAGCGACCCTTGACCCGAGCGACTAGAGTGATCCCGACCCGAGCGACTGGAGTGATCCCGACCCGAGCGACTAGAGTGATCACGACCCGAGCGATCCCGACCCGAGCGACCCGAGCGATCCCGACCCGAGCGATCCCGACCCGAGCGACCAGAACGATCCCGACCCGAGCGATCCCGACCCGAGCGATACTTGACCCGAGCGACTAGAGTGATCCCGACCCGAGCGATCCGGACCCGAGCGATCCCGACCCGAGCGACCCTTGACCCGAGCGACTAGAGTGATCCCGACCCGAGCGACGAGAGTGATCCCGACGCGAGCGATCCCGAGCCGAGCGATCCCTGACCCGAGCGACTAGAGTGATCCCGACTCGAGCGACCAGAGCGATCCCGACCCGAGCGATCCCGACCCGAGCGACCCTTGACCCGAGCGACTAGAGTGATCCCGACCCGAGCGACTGGAGTGATCCCGACCCGAGCGACTAGAGTGATCACGACCCGAGCGATCCCGACCCGAGCGACCCGAGCGATCCCGACCCGAGCGACCAGAGCGATCCCGACCCGAGCGATCCCGACCCGAGCGACCAGAGCGATCACGACCCAAGCGATCCCGACCCGAGCGACCAGAGCGATCCCGACCCGAGCGATCCCGACCCGAGCGACCAGAGCGATCCCGACCCGAGCGATCCCGACCCGAGCGACCAGAGCGATCACGACCCGAGCGATCCCGACCCGAGCGACCCGAGCGATCCCGACCCGAGCGATCCCGAACCAAGCGACCCTGACCTGAGCGATCCCGACCCGAGCGACTCGAGTGATCCCGCCCGAGCGATCCCTGACCCGAGCGATCCCGACCCGAGCGACCCGAGCGATCCCGACCCGAGCGAGCCCTGACCCGAGCGACTAGAGTGATCCCGACCCGAGCGACCCGAGCGATCCCGACCCGAGCGACCTGAGCGATCCCGACCCGAGCGACCCCGACCCTAGCGATCCGAGCGATCCCGACCCGAGCGATTCCGACCCGTGCAATCCCGACACGAGCGATCAGAGCGATCCCGACCCGAGCGATCCCAACCCGAGCGACCCTTGACCCGAGCGAGTAGAGTGATCCCGACCCGAGCGACTAGAGCGATCCCGACCCGAGCGATCCCGAGCCGAGCGATCCCTGACCCGAGCGACTAGAGTGATCGCGACCCGAGCGACCAGAGCAATCCCGACCCGAGCGATCCCGACCCGAGCGACCCTTGACCCGAGCGACTAGAGTGATCCCGACCCGAGCGACTAGCGTGATCCCGACCCGAGCGATCCCGAGCCGAGCGATCCCTGACCCGAGCGACTAGAGTGATCACGACCCGAGCGACCCGAGCGATCCCGACCCGAGCGATCCTTGACCCGAGCGACTAGAGTGATCCTGACCCGAGTGACCCGAGCGATTCCGACCCGAGCGACCCCAACCCGAGCGACCCGAGCGATCCCGACCCGAGCGATCCCGACCCGAGCGACCCGAGCGACCACGACCCGAGCGACCCGAGCGATCCCCGAACCCCAAGCGACCCTGACCCGAGCGACCCCGGCCCGAGTGATCCCAGACCCCCGATCGATCCCAACCCGAGCGACCCCCGATCCTCGAGCGACCCGAGCGATCCCGACCCGAGCGACCAGAGCAATCCCGACCCGAGCGACCCGAGCGATCCCGACCCGAGCGATCCCGACCCGAGCGACCCGAGCGATCCCGACCCGAGCGATCCCAACCCGTGCAATCCCGACCCGAGCGACCCGAGCGATCCCGACCCGAGTGATCCCCGAACCCCGAGCGACCCTGACCCGAGCGACCCTGGCCCGAGCGATCCCCGACCCCCGAGCGATCCCAACCCGAGCTACCCCCGACCCGAGCGATCCCGACCCGAGCGACCAGAGCGATCCCGACCCGAGCAATCCCGACCCGAGCGACCCGAGCGATCCCGACCCGAGCGATCCCAACCCGTGCAATCCCGACCCGAGCGACCCGAGCGATCCCAACCCGAGTGATCCCCGAACCCCGAGCGACCCTGACCCGAGCGACCCTGGCCCGAGCGATCCCCGACCCCCGAGCGATCCCAACCCGAGCTACCCCCGACCCGAGCGATCCCGACCCGAGCGACCAGAGCGATCCCGACCCGAGCGACCCGAGCGATCCCGACCCGAGCGATCCCGAACCAAGCGATCCCCGACCCGAGCAAAACCGACTCGAGCGATCCCGAACCAAGCGATCCCCGACCCGAGCGATCCCGACCCGAGCGATCTCGAACCAAGCGATCCCCGACCCGAGCGATCCCGACCCGAGCGATCTCGAACCAAGCGATCCACGACCCGAGCGATCCCGACCCGAGCGATCCCGAACCAAGCGACCCTGACCTGAGCGACTCGAGTGATCCCGCCCGAGCGATCCCTGACCCGAGCGATCCCGACCCGAGCGACCCGAGCGACCACGACCCGAGCGACCCGAGCGATCCCGACCTGAGCGACCCGAGCGACCCCAGCCCGAGCGACCCGAGCGACCACGACCCGAGCGACCCGAGCGATCCCGACCTGAGCGATCCCCGAACCCCAAGCGACCCTGTCCTGAGCGATCCCGACCCGAGCGACCAGAGCAATCCCGACCCGTGCGACCCGAGCGATCCCGACCCGAGCGATCCCGGACCAAGCGATCCCCGACCCGAGCAATCCCGACTCGTGCGATCCCGAACCAAGCGATCCCCGACCCGAGCGAGCCCGACCCGAGCGATCCCGAACCAAGCGATCCACGACCCGAGCAAAACCGACTCGAGCGATCCCGAAACAAGCGATCCCCGACCCGAGCGATCCCGACCCGAGCGATCTCGAACCAAGCGATCCCCGACCCGAGCGATCCCGACCTGAGCGATCTCGAACCAAGCGATCCACGACCCGAGCGATCCCGACCCGAGCGATCCCGAACCAAGCGACCCTGACCTGAGCGACTCGAGTGATCCCGCCCGAGCGATCCCTGACCCGAGCGATCCCGACCCGAGCGACCCGAGCGACCGCGACCCGAGCGACCCGAGCGATCCCGACCTGAGCGACCCGAGCGACCCCAGCCCGAGCGACCCGAGCGACCACGACCCGAGCGACCCGAGCGATCCCGACCTGAGCGATCCCCGAACCCCAAGCGACCCTGTCCTGAGCGATCCCGACCCGAGCGACCAGAGCAATCCCGACCCGTGCGACCCGAGCGATCCCGACCCGAGCGATCCCGGACCAAGCGATCCCCGACCCGAGCAATCCCGACTCGTGCGATCCCGAACCAAGCGATCCCCGACCCGAGCGAGCCCGACCCGAGCGATCCCGAACCAAGCGATCCACGACCCGAGCGATCCCGACCCAAGCGATCCCCGAACCCCGAGCGACCCTGACCTGAGCGATCCCGCCCGAGCGATCCCTGACCCGAGCGATCCCGACCCGAGCGACCCAAGCGACCACGACCCGAGCGACCCGAGCGATTTCGACCCGAGCGATCCCCGAACCCCGATCGACCCTGACCCGAGCGACCCCGGCCCGAGCGATCCCAGACCCCCGATCGATCCCAACCCAAGCGACCCCCGACCCTCGAGCGACCCGAGCGATCCCGACCCGAGCGACCAGACCAATCCCGACCCGAGCGACCCGAGCGATCCCGACCCGAGCGATCCCGGACCAAGCGCTCCCCGAACCGAGCGAACCCGACCCGAGCGACCCGAGCGATCCCGACCCGAGCGATCCCGGACCAAGCGATCCCCGACCCGAGCAATCCCGACTCGTGCGATCCCGAACCAAGCGATCCCCGACCCAAGCGATCCCGACCCGAGCGATCCCGAACCAAGCGATCCACGACCCGAGCGATCCCGACCCAAGCGATCCCCGAACCCCGAGCGACCCTGACTTGAGCGATCCCGACCCGAGCGACTCGAGTGATCCCGCCCGAGCGATCCCTGACCCGAGCGATCCCGACCCGAGCGACCCAAGCGACCACGACCCGAGCGACCTGAGCGATCCCGACCCGAGCGATCCCCGAACCCCAAGCGACCCTGACCCGAGCGACCCCAGCCCGAGCGATCCCAGACCCCCGATCGATCCCAACACGAGCGACCCCCGACCCTCGAGCGACCCTAGCGATCCCGACCCGAGCGACCAGAGCAATCCAGACCCGAGCGACCCGAGCGAGCCCGGACCAAACGATCCCCGACCCGAGCGAACCCGACCCAAGCGATCCATGACCCGCGCGATCCCGACCCGAGCATTCCCGAACCAAGCAGCCCTGACCCGAGCGATCCCGACCCGAGCGACTCGAGTGATCCCGCCCGAGCGATCCCTGACCCGAGCGACTAGAGTGATCCCGACCCGTGCGATCCCGACCCGAGCGACCCGAGCGATCCCTACCCGAGTGATCCCGAACCGTGCAATCCCGAGCGACCCGAGCGACCCGAGCGATCCCAACCCAAGCGATCCCCGAACCCCGAGCGACCCTGGTCCGAGCGACTCTGGCCCGAGCGATCCCCGACCCCCGAGCGATCCCAACCCGAGCGACCCCCGACCCTCGAGCGACCCGAGCGATCCCGACCAGAGCGATCCCGACCCGAGCGACCCGAGCGATCCCGACCCGAGCGATGCCGACCCGAGCGATCCCGACCCGTGCAATCTCGAGCGACCCGAGCGATCCCGACCCGAGCGATCCCGACCCGAGCGATCCCCGAACCCCGAGCGACCCTGACCCGAGCGACCCTGGCCCGAGCGATCCCCGACCCCCGAGCGATCCCAACCCGAGCGACCCCCGACCCTCGAGCGACCCGAGCGACCAGAGCGATCCCGACCCGAGCGACCCAAGCGATCCCGACCCGAGCGATCCCGACCCGAGCGATGCCGACCCAAGCGATCCCGAACCAAGCGATCCCCGACCTGAGCAATCCCGACTCGAGCGATCCCGAACCAAGCGATCCCCGACCCGAGCGATCCCGACCCGAGCGATCCCGACCCAAGCGATCCCGAACCAAGCGACCTGAGCGATCCCGACCCGAGCGATCCCTGACCCGAGCGACTCGAGTGATCCCGACCCGAGTGATCCCGAACCAAGCGACCCTGACCTGAGCGATCCCGACCCGAGCGACTCGAGTGATCCCGCCCGAGCGATCCCTGACCCGAGCGATCCCGACCCGAGCGACCTGAGCGATCCCGACCCGAGCGATCCCTGACCCGAGCGACTCGAGTGATCCCGACCCGAGTGATCCCGACCCGAGCGACCCGAGCGATCCCGACCCGAGCGATCCCCGACCCCCGAGCGATCCCAACCCGAGCGACCCCCGACCCTCGAGCGACCCGAGCGATCCCGACCCGAGCGACCAGAGCGATCCCGACCCGAGCGATCCCGACCCGAGCGACCCGAGCGATCCCGACCCGAGCGATCCCGAACTAAGCGATATCCGACCCGAGCAATCCCGACTCGCGCAATCCTGAACCAAGCGATCCACGACCCGAGCGATCCAGACCCGAGCGCTCCCGAACCAAGCAATCCACGACCCGAGCGATCCCGACCCGAGCGATCCCGAACCAAGCGACCCTGACCCGAGCGATCCCGACCCGAGCGACTCGAGTGATCCCTCCCGAGCGATGCCTGACCCGAGCGACCCGAGTGATCCCGACCCGAGCGATCCCTGACCCGAGCGATCCCGACCCGAAGACCCGAGCGACCCGAGCGATCCCCGACCAGAGCAATACCGACCCGAGTGATCCCGACCCGAGCGATCCCTGACCCGAGCGATCCCGACCCGAGCGATCCCGACCCGAGCGATCCCCGACCAGAGCAATACCGACCCGAGTGATCCCGACCCGAGCGATCCCGACTCGAGTCATCCCGACTCGAGCGATTCCGAACCGAGCGATCCCGACCCTTGAGCGACCCGAGCGACCACGACCCGAGGTGATCCCGCCTTGAGCGACCCCGACCCGAGCGATCCCCGACCCTCGAGCGACCCGAGCGACCCCGAGCGATCCCGACCCGAGCGATCCCGACTCGAGCGATCCCGACCCGAGCGATCCCCAACCCTCGAGCGACCCGAGCGATCCCAACTCGAGCGATCCCGACTCGAGCAATTCCGACCCGAGCGACTCGAGCAATCCCGACCCGAGTGATCCCGACCCGAGCGATCCCAACACGAGCGATCCCGACCTGAGCGATCCCGACCCGAGCGACTCGAGCGATTCCGACCCGAGCGAGTCGAGCGATCCCGTCCTGAGCGACTCGAGCGATCCCGACCCGAGCGATCCCGACCCGAGCGATCCCGACCAGAGCGATCCCGACCCGAGCGATCCGAACGACCAGGACCAGAGCGATCTCCGACCCGAGCGATCCCGGAGCCGAGCGATCCCGACCCGAGTGATCCCGACCCGAGCGATCCGAATGACCCCGACCAGAGCGATCTCCGACCCGAGCGATCCCGACCCGAGCGATCCGAGCGATCCCGACTCGAGCCATCCCTACCCGAGCGATCCCGACACGAGCATTCCCTGACCCGAGCGATCCCGAACCAAGCGACCCCGACCCCCGAGTGACCCCGGCGAGCGACCCCGATCCGAGCGATCCATACCCGAGCGATCCCGACCCGAGCGATTACCAACCCGAGCGATCCCCGACCTGAGCGATCCCGACCCAAGCGATCCCGACCTGAGCGATCCCTGAC
Organism: Pristiophorus japonicus; assembly: GCF_044704955.1. NCBI lineage: Eukaryota > Metazoa > Chordata > Chondrichthyes > Pristiophoridae > Pristiophorus > Pristiophorus japonicus. Next base: position 112,076,421 of record NC_091982.1, on the reverse strand, counting down.
CCGAGAGACCCCGACCCGAGCGATCCGGACGCGAGTGACCCGAGCGACCCCGACCCGAGCGACCCCGACCAAAGCGATCCCAACCCGAGTGATCCCCGACCCGAGCGATCCCGACCTGAGCGACCCCGACCCGAGTGATCCCGACCCGAGCGACCCTGACCCGAGCGATCCCAACCCGAGTGATCCCCGACCCGAGCGATCCCCGACCCGAGTGACCCCGACCCGAGCGACCCCGACCCGAGCGACCCCGACCCGAGCGATCCCTGACCCGATCGATCCCAAACCAAGTGACTCCGACCCCCGAGCGACTTGAGCGATCCCCGACCCGAGCGATCCCGAGCGATCCCCGACCTGAGCGATCCTGAGTGATCCGCGACCCGAGCGATCCCGACCCGAGCGATCCCCGACCCCGACCCCCTAGCGACCCGAGCGATCCCGACCCGAACGAACCGCGACCCGAGCGATCCCCGACCCCAGAGCGATCCCGATGCGAGCAACCCCGACCCGAGCGATCCCCGACCCGAGTGATCCCGACCCGAGCGATGCCCGACCTGAGCGATCCCGACCCGAACGATGCCCGACCCGAGCGATCCCTGAACCAAGCGACCCCCACCCTCGAGCGACCCGAGTGATCCCGACCCGAGCGATCCCCAACCTGAGCGATCCCGACCCGAGCGATGCCCGACCCGAGCGATCCCTGAACCAAGCGACCCCAACCCTCGAGCGACCTGAGTGATCCCGACCCGAGCGATCCCCGACCTGAGCGATCCCGACCCAAGAAATCCCGACCAGAGCGACTCTGACCTGAGCGACTCGAGCGATCCCAACCACCGAGCGACCCAAGTGACCCCGACCCAAGCGACCCCGACCACTGAGCGACCTGAGCGACCCCGACCTACGCGACCCTGACCTGAGCGACCCCGAGTGATCCCCGACTCGAGCGATCCCAACCCAAGTGATCCCCGACCCGAGTGATCAACGACCCCCGAGCGATCTCGATCCCGAGCGATTCCGACCCATGCGATCCCGAACCAAGCGACCCCAAGCGACTCGAGCGATCCCCGACCCGAGCGATCCCGACCCGAGCGATCCTGACCCGAGTGATCCCCGACCCGAGCGATCCCAAACCAAGCTACCCCGACCCCTGAACGACTCGAGCGATCCCCGACCCGAGCGATCCCGAGCGATCTCCGACCCGAACGATCCCGACCCGAGCGATCCCCGACCCGAGCGATCCCGATCCCGAGCGATCCCGACCCGAGCGATCACGACCTCCGCGATCCTCGACCCCCGAGCGATCCCGAACCAAGCAACCCCGAGCGACCCGAGCAATCCCGAGCGATCCCGGCCCGAGCGATCCCCGACCCGAGCGATCCACGACCCCCGAGGGATCCCAACCCGAGCGACCCGAGCGACTCCGACCCGAGCGATCCCAACCCGAGCGATCCCCGACCCGAGCGATCCCGACCCGAGCGATCCCTGAACCAAGCGACCCCGACCCTCGAGCGACCCGAGTGATCCCGACCCGAGCGATCCCCAACCTGAGCGATCCCGACCCGAGCGATGCCCGACCCGAGCGATCCCTGAACCAATCGACCCCGACCCTCGAGCGACCGGCGTGATCCCGACCCGAGCGATCCCCGACCTGAGCGATCCCGACCCGAGCGATGCCCGACCTGAGCGATCCCGACCCGAGCGATGCCCGACCCGAGCGATCCCTGAACCAAGCGACCCCAACCCTCGAGCGACCCGAGTGATCCCGACCCGAGCGATCCCCAACCTGAGCGATCCCGACCCGAGCGATGCCCGACCCGAGTGACCCCGACCCGAGCGACCCCGACCCGAGCGACCCCGACCCGAGCGATCCCTGACCCGATCGATCCCAAACCAAGTGACTCCGACCCCCGAGCGACTTGAGCGATCCCCGACCCGAGCGATCCCGAGCGATCCCCGACCTGAGCGATCCTGAGTGATCCGCGACCCGAGCGATCACGACCCGAGCGATCCCCGACCCCGACCCCCTAGCTACCCGAGCGATCCCGACCCGAACGAACCGCGACCCGAGCGATCCCCGACCCCAGAGCGATCCCGATGCGAGCAACCCCGACCCGAGCGATCCCCGACCCGAGTGATCCCGACCCGAGCGATGCCCGACCTGAGCGATCCCGACCCGAACGATGCCCGACCCGAGCGATCCCTGAACCAAGCGACCCCCACCCTCGAGCGACCCGAGTGATCCCGACCCGAGCGATCCCCAACCTGAGCGATCCCGACCCGAGCGATGCCCGACCCGAGCGATCCCTGAACCAAGCGACCCCAACCCTCGAGCGACCTGAGTGATCCCGACCCGAGCGATCCCCGACCTGAGCGATCCCGACCCAAGAAATCCCGACCAGAGCGACTCTGACCTGAGCGACTCGAGCGATCCCAACCACCGAGCGACCCAAGTGACCCCGACCCAAGCGACCCCGACCACTGAGCGACCTGAGCGACCCCGACCTAGGCGACCCTGACCCGAGCGACCCCGAGTGATCCCCGACTCGAGCGATCCCAACCCAAGTGATCCCCGACCCGAGTGATCAACGACCCCCGAGCGATCTCGATCCCGAGCGATTCCGACCCATGCGATCCCGAACCAAGCGACCCCAAGCGACTCGAGCGATCCCCGACCCGAGCGATCCCGACCCGAGCGATCCTGACCCGAGTGATCCCCGACCCGAGCGATCCCAAACCAAGCTACCCCGACCCCTGAACGACTCGAGCGATCCCCGACCCGAGCGATCCCGAGCGATCTCCGACCCGAACGATCCCGACCCGAGCGATCCCCGACCCGAGTGATCAACGACCCCCGAGCGATCTCGATCCCGAGCGATTCCGACCCATGCGATCCCGAACCAAGCGACCCCAAGCGACTCGAGCGATCCCCGACCCGAGCGATCCCGACCCGAGCGATCCTGACCCGAGTGATCCCCGACCCGAGCGATCCCAAACCAAGCTACCCCGACCCCTGAACGACTCGAGCGATCCCCGACCCGAGCGATCCCGAGCGATCTCCGACCCGAACGATCCCGACCCGAGCGATCCCCGACCCGAGCGATCCCGACCCGAGCGATCCCGACCCGAGCGATCACGACCTCCGCGATCCTCGACCCCCGAGCGATCCCGAACCAAGCAACCCCGAGCGACCCGAGCGATCCCGAGCGATCCCGGCCCGAGCGATCCCCGACCCGAGCGATCCACGACCCCCGAGGGATCCCAACCCGAGCGACCCGAGCGACTCCGACCCGAGCGATCCCAACCCGAGCGATCCCCGACCCGAGCGATCCCGACCCGAGCGATCCCTGAACCAAGCGACCCCGACCCTCGAGCGACCCGAGTGATCCCGACCCGAGCGATCCCCAACCTGAGCGATCCCGACCCGAGCGATGCCCGACCCGAGCGATCCCTGAACCAATCGACCCCGACCCTCGAGCGACCGGCGTGATCCCGACCCGAGCGATCCCCGACCTGAGCGATCCCGACCCGAGCGATGCCCGACCTGAGCGATCCCGACCCGAGCGATGCCCGACCCGAGCGATCCCTGAACCAAGCGACCCCAACCCTCGAGCGACCCGAGTGATCCCGACCCGAGCGATCCCCAACCTGAGCGATCCCGACCCGAGCGATGCCCGACCCGAGCGATCCCTGAACCAAGCGACCCCGACCCTCGAGCGACCTGAGTGATCCCGACCCGAGCGATCCCCGACCTGAGCGATCCCGACCCAAGAAATCCCGACCAGAGCGACTCTGACCTGAGCGACTCGAGCGATCCCAACCACCGAGCGACCCAAGCGACCCCGACCCAAGCGACCCCGACCACTGAGCGACTTGAGCGACCCCGACCTACGCGACCCTGACCCGAGCGACCCCGAGTGATCCCCGACTCGAGCGATCCCAACCCAAGTGATCCCCGACCCGAGTGATCCACGACCCCCGAGCGATCTCGATCCCGAGCGATTCCGACCCGTGCGATCCCGAACCAAGCGACCCCAAGTGACTCGAGCGATCCCCGACCCGAGCGATCCCGACCCGAGCGATCCTGACCCGAGTGATCCCCAACCCGAGCGATCCCAAACCAAGCTACCCCGACCCCTGAACGACTCGAGCGATCCCCGACCCGAGCGATCCCGAGCGATCTCCGACCCGAACGATCCCGACCCGAGCGATCCCCGACCCGAGCGATCCCGATCCCGAGCGATCCCGACCCGAGCGATCACGACCTCCGCGATCCTCGACCCCCGAGCGATCCCGAACCAAGCAACCCCGAGCGACCCGAGCAATCCCGAGCGATCCCGGCCCGAGCGATCCCCGACCCGAGCGATCCACGACCCCCGAGGGATCCCAACCCGAGCGACCCGAGCGACTCCGACCCGAGCGATCCCAACCCGAGCGATCCCCGACCCGAGCGATCCCGACCCGAGCGATCCCTGAACCAAGCGACCCCGACCCTCGAGCGACCCGAGTGATCCCGACCCGAGCGATCCCCAACCTGAGCGATCCCGACCCGAGCGATGCCCGACCCGAGCGATCCCTGAACCAATCGACCCCGACCCTCGAGCGACCGGCGTGATCCCGACCCGAGCGATCCCCGACCTGAGCGATCCCGACCCGAGCGATGCCCGACCTGAGCGATCCCGACCCGAGCGATGCCCGACCCGAGCGATCCCTGAACCAAGCGACCCCAACCCTCGAGCGACCCGAGTGATCCCGACCCGAGCGATCCCCAACCTGAGCGATCCCGACCCGAGCGATGCCCGACCCGAGTGACCCCGACCCGAGCGACCCCGACCCGAGCGACCCCGACCCGAGCGATCCCTGACCCGATCGATCCCAAACCAAGTGACTCCGACCCCCGAGCGACTTGAGCGATCCCCGACCCGAGCGATCCCGAGCGATCCCCGACCTGAGCGATCCTGAGTGATCCGCGACCCGAGCGATCACGACCCGAGCGATCCCCGACCCCGACCCCCTAGCTACCCGAGCGATCCCGACCCGAACGAACCGCGACCCGAGCGATCCCCGACCCCAGAGCGATCCCGATGCGAGCAACCCCGACCCGAGCGATCCCCGACCCGAGTGATCCCGACCCGAGCGATGCCCGACCTGAGCGATCCCGACCCGAACGATGCCCGACCCGAGCGATCCCTGAACCAAGCGACCCCCACCCTCGAGCGACCCGAGTGATCCCGACCCGAGCGATCCCCAACCTGAGCGATCCCGACCCGAGCGATGCCCGACCCGAGCGATCCCTGAACCAAGCGACCCCAACCCTCGAGCGACCTGAGTGATCCCGACCCGAGCGATCCCCGACCTGAGCGATCCCGACCCAAGAAATCCCGACCAGAGCGACTCTGACCTGAGCGACTCGAGCGATCCCAACCACCGAGCGACCCAAGTGACCCCGACCCAAGCGACCCCGACCACTGAGCGACCTGAGCGACCCCGACCTAGGCGACCCTGACCCGAGCGACCCCGAGTGATCCCCGACTCGAGCGATCCCAACCCAAGTGATCCCCGACCCGAGTGATCAACGACCCCCGAGCGATCTCGATCCCGAGCGATTCCGACCCATGCGATCCCGAACCAAGCGACCCCAAGCGACTCGAGCGATCCCCGACCCGAGCGATCCCGACCCGAGCGATCCTGACCCGAGTGATCCCCGACCCGAGCGATCCCAAACCAAGCTACCCCGACCCCTGAACGACTCGAGCGATCCCCGACCCGAGCGATCCCGAGCGATCTCCGACCCGAACGATCCCGACCCGAGCGATCCCCGACCCGAGTGATCAACGACCCCCGAGCGATCTCGATCCCGAGCGATTCCGACCCATGCGATCCCGAACCAAGCGACCCCAAGCGACTCGAGCGATCCCCGACCCGAGCGATCCCGACCCGAGCGATCCTGACCCGAGTGATCCCCGACCCGAGCGATCCCAAACCAAGCTACCCCGACCCCTGAACGACTCGAGCGATCCCCGACCCGAGCGATCCCGAGCGATCTCCGACCCGAACGATCCCGACCCGAGCGATCCCCGACCCGAGCGATCCCGACCCGAGCGATCCCGACCCGAGCGATCACGACCTCCGCGATCCTCGACCCCCGAGCGATCCCGAACCAAGCAACCCCGAGCGACCCGAGCGATCCCGAGCGATCCCGGCCCGAGCGATCCCCGACCCGAGCGATCCACGACCCCCGAGGGATCCCAACCCGAGCGACCCGAGCGACTCCGACCCGAGCGATCCCAACCCGAGCGATCCCCGACCCGAGCGATCCCGACCCGAGCGATCCCTGAACCAAGCGACCCCGACCCTCGAGCGACCCGAGTGATCCCGACCCGAGCGATCCCCAACCTGAGCGATCCCGACCCGAGCGATGCCCGACCCGAGCGATCCCTGAACCAATCGACCCCGACCCTCGAGCGACCGGCGTGATCCCGACCCGAGCGATCCCCGACCTGAGCGATCCCGACCCGAGCGATGCCCGACCTGAGCGATCCCGACCCGAGCGATGCCCGACCCGAGCGATCCCTGAACCAAGCGACCCCAACCCTCGAGCGACCCGAGTGATCCCGACCCGAGCGATCCCCAACCTGAGCGATCCCGACCCGAGCGATGCCCGACCCGAGCGATCCCTGAACCAAGCGACCCCGACCCTCGAGCGACCTGAGTGATCCCGACCCGAGCGATCCCCGACCTGAGCGATCCCGACCCAAGAAATCCCGACCAGAGCGACTCTGACCTGAGCGACTCGAGCGATCCCAACCACCGAGCGACCCAAGCGACCCCGACCCAAGCGACCCCGACCACTGAGCGACTTGAGCGACCCCGACCTACGCGACCCTGACCCGAGCGACCCCGAGTGATCCCCGACTCGAGCGATCCCAACCCAAGTGATCCCCGACCCGAGTGATCCACGACCCCCGAGCGATCTCGATCCCGAGCGATTCCGACCCGTGCGATCCCGAACCAAGCGACCCCAAGTGACTCGAGCGATCCCCGACCCGAGCGATCCCGACCCGAGCGATCCTGACCCGAGTGATCCCCAACCCGAGCGATCCCAAACCAAGCTACCCCGACCCCTGAACGACTCGAGCGATCCCTGACCCGAGCGATCCCGAGCGATCTCCGACCCGAACGATCCCGACCCGAGCGATCCCCGACCCGAGCGATCCCGACCTCCGCGATCCTCGACCCCCGAGCGATCCCGAACCAAGCAACCCCGAGCGACCCGAGCGATCCCGAGCGATCCCGGCCAGAGCGATCCCCGACCCGAGCGATCCACGACCCCCAAGGGATCCCAACCCGAGCGACCCGAGCGACTCCGACCCGAGCGATCCCAACCCGAGCGATCCCCGACCCGAGCGATCCCGACCCGAGCGATCCCTGAACCAAGCGACCCCGACCCTCGAGCGATCCGAGTGATCCGGACCCAAGCGATCCCCGACCTGAGCGATCCCGACCCAAGAAATCCCGACCAGAGCGACTCTGACCTGAGTGACTCGAGCGATCCCAACCACCGAGTGACCCAAGCGACCCCGACCCGAGTGACCCTGACCACTGAGCGACCTGAGCGACCCCGACCTGAGCGACCCTGACCCGAGCGACCCTGACCCGAGCGACCCCGACCCGAGCGACCCCGACCACTGAGCGACCTGAGCGACCTGAGCGACCCGATCGAGCGACCCTGACCCGAGCGACCCCAACCCGAGCGACCCCGACCACTGAGCGACCTGAGCGACCCTGACCCGAGTGACCCCGACCCAAGCGACCCCGACCCGAGCGACCCCGATCACTGAGCGACCTGAGCGACCCCGACCCGAGCGACCCTGACCCAGCGACCCCGACCCCGACCCGAGCGACCCCGACCACTGAGCGACCCCGATCCGAGCGACTCTGACCCGAGCGATCCCGACCTGGGTGACCTCGACCACTTAGCGACCTGAGCGACCCCGACCCGAGCGACCCTGACCCGAGCGACCCCGACCCGAGCGACCCCGACCACTGAGCGACCTGACCGACCCTGACCCGAGCGACCCCGACCACTGAGCGACCTGAGCGATCCTGACATGAGCGACCCCGACCTGAGCGACCCTGACCCGAGCGATCCCAACCCGGGTGACCCCGACCACTGAGCGACCTGACCAATCCTGACTAGAACGACCCCGACCCGAGCGACCCGGATGAAATGCATCCCAGGCTGTTGAGTAAAGTAAATGAGGAAATAGTAGAGGCCTTGACCATCATTTTCCAGTCCTCTTTGGATTTGGGCATGGTGCCGGGGAACTAGAGGACTGCTAATGTGTTACTCTTGTTTAAGAAGGGAGAAAGGGATAGGCCATGTAATTACAGGCCTGTCAGCCTAACCTCAGTGGTGGGAAAATGATTGGAAAAATCCTGAAAGATAGGATAAATCTACATTTAGAAAGGCGAGGTTTAATTAGGGACAGTCAGTGGTGTTGCGAAGGATGGGTCTGGCCAGGCTGCCTTAAAATATCCGTGCTGACTAACCTGATTGAATTTTTTGAGGAGGTAACCAGGAGGGTCGATGAGGGTAGTGCGTACGATGTAGTGTATATGGACTTTAGCAAGGCTTTAGATAAGGTCCCACATGGTCGACTGGTCACGAAGGTTAAAGCCCATGGGATCCAGGGCAGAGTGTCAAGTTGGATCCAAAATTGGCTTAGAGGTAGGAATCAAAGGGTAATCATTGATGGATGTTTTTGTGACTGGAAGGATGTTTCCAGTGGGGTTCCACAGGGCTCAGTACTGGGTCCCTTGCTTTTTGTGGTATATATATACGATTTAGATTTGAATATAGGGAGTATGATTAAGAAGTTTGCAGATGACACTAAAAGTGGCTGTATGGTTGATAATGAAGAGGAAAGTCATGGGCTGCAGGATGATATTAACCTACTGGTCAGGTGGGCAGAACAGCGGCAAATGGAATTTAATTCGGAGAAGTGTGAGGCAATGCACTTGGGGAGGGCTAATAAGGAAAAGGTATACACATTAGATAATAGGCCACTTAAAAGTGTAAATGAACAAAGGGACCTTGGAGTGGTGGTCCACAGATCCCTGAAAGTAGCAGGCCAGGTGGATAAGGTAGTTAAGAAGGCATACGGAATGCTTGCCTTTATTGGCCGAGGCATAGAATATAAGAGCAGAGAGGTTATGCTTAAATTGTATAATACTTTGGTTAGGCCACAGCTGGAGCTCTGCTTGCAGTTCTGATCATCTTATTATAGGAAGGACATGATTGCACTAGAGAGGGTGCAGAGGAGATTTACTAGGATGCTGCCTGGAATGGAGAATCTTAGCTATGAGGACAGATTGGATAGGCTGGACAGGAGGGTGGACACCTGTTTAATCAGCTTGGACCAGGAGAAGGCCTTTGACAGGATATCGCACACGTACCTGATGGACGTGCTCTGCAAGATGGGGTTTGGGGAGGGTATCCGCAATTGGATCCAATTGCTCTACAGAGACATCAGTAGCACAGTTCTAATCAACAGGTGGGAAACTGAAAGCTTTCCGATCAGGTCTGGAGTCAGGCAAGGCTGTCCCTTCTCCTGTCTTGTTTGTGTGCTGTATTGAGCCCTTTGCCGAGTCCATCAGGAAGGATGTCGGCATGAGGGGGGTGACGATCCCAGGCAGCAGAGGCGCTCAGGTCAAGACCTCCCTGTATATGAACGACGTCACCGTCTTTTGCTCGGATCTACAGTCGGTCCGCGAATTGCTCACAATCTGTGACCAGTTTGAACTGGCCTCGGGAGCGAAGGTAAATCGCAGCAAAAGCGATGCCATGTTCTTTGGAAGCTGGTCCGACCGATCCTTTATTCCCTTCACCGTGAAGTCAGATTACCTGAAGGTTTTGGGAATATGGTTCGGAGCGGACGGGGCGTGCGTCAAAAACTGGAAGGAGCATATCACGAAAGCCAAACATAAACTGGGATGGTGGATGCTGCGCTCACTCTCCATTGCAGGAAAGAACCTGGTCATCAGCAGTGAGGTGCTCTTGCTGTTGTTTTACGTGGCGCAGGTCTGGCCCATACCCTGCTCCTGTGCTGTGGTAGTCACCCGAGCCATCTTCCACTTCATCTGGAAATCAAAAATGGACCGTGTCCGCAGAGACACAATGTACAAATCTCTGGACAAGGGGGGAAAGGACGTTCTGAACGTAGCTCTCATCCTAATGGCCACCTTTGTGTGCGGCTGCATCAAGCTGTGCATAGACCCTTCGTACACAAACACCAAGTGTCAGTACATGCTGAGATTCTATCTGTCCCCGGTGTTGCGAAGGATGGGTCTGGCCAGGCTGCCGCGGAATGCTCCGAGCAGTTGGACCATGCCTCAGCACCTGTCCTTTGTGGAAAAGTTTTTCAAGAAAGCACTTTTGACCACTCTGGACTCTGGGGAGGTACCAGCGGATTGGAAAACAGCTAATGTAACGCCTCTGTTTAAAAAAGGGAGCAGACAAAAGGCAGGTAACTATAAGCCGGTTAGTTTAACATCTGTAGTGGGGAAAATGCTTGAAACTATCATTAAGGAAGAAATAGCGGGACATCTAGATAGGAATAGTGCAATCAAGCAGACGCAGCATGGATTCATGAAGGGGAAATCATGTTTAACTAATTTACTGGAATTCTTTGATGATATAACGAGCATGGTGGATAGAGGTGTACCGATGGATGTGGTGTATTTAGATTTTCAAAAGACATTCGATAAGGTGCCACACAAAAGGTTATTGCAGAAGATAAGGGTACGCGGAGTCAGAGGAAATGTATTAGCATGGATAGAGAATTGGCTGGCGAACAGAAAGCAGAGAGTCTGGATAAATGGGTCCTTTTCGGGTTGGAAATCGGTGGTTAGTGATGTGCCACAGGGATCGGTGCTGGGACCACAACTGTTTACAATATACATAGATGACCTGGAAGAGGGGACAGAGTGTAGTGTAACAAAATTTGCAGATGACACAAAGATTAGTGGGAAAGCGGGTTGTGTAGAGGACACAGAAAGGCTGCAAAGAGATTTAGATAGGTTAAGCGAATGGGCTAAGGTTTGGCAGATGGAATACAATGTCGGAAAGTGTGAGGTCATCCACCTTGGGGAAAAAAAACAATAAAAGGGAATATTATTTGAATGGGGAGAAATTACAACATGCTGCGGTGCAGAGGGACCTGGGGGTCCTTGTGCATGAATCCCAAAAAGTTAGTTTGCAGGTGCAGCAGGTAATCAGGAAGGCGAATGGAATGTTGGTCTTCATTGCGAGAGGGATGGAGTACAAAAGCAGGGAGGTCCTTTTGCAACTGTATAGGGTATTGGTGAGGCCGCACCTGGAGTACTGTGTGCAGTTTTGGTCACCTTACTTAAGGAAGGATATACTAGCTTTGGAGGGAGTACAGAGACGATTCACAAGGCTGATTCCGGAGATGCGGTAGTTACCTTATAGAAACATAGAAACATAGAAAATAGGTGCAGGAGTAGGCCATTCGGCCCTTCTAGCCTGCACCGCCATTCAATGAGTTCATGGCTGAACATTCAACTTCAGTACCCCATTCCTGCTTTCTCGCCATACCCCTTGATCCCCCTAGCAGTAAGGACCTCATCTAACTCCTTTTTGAATATATTTAGTGAATTGGCCTCAACAACTTTCTGTGGTAGAGAATTCCACAAGTTCACCACTCTCTGGGTGAAGAAGTTCCTCCGCATCTCGGTCCTAAATGGCTTACCCCTTATCCTTAGACTGTGACCCCTGGTTCTGGACTTCCCCAACATTGGGAACATTCTTCCTGCATCTAACCTGTCTAACCCCGTCAGAATTTTATATGTTTCTATGAGGTCCCCTCTCATTCTTCTGAACTCCAGTGAATACAAGCCCAGTTGATCCAGTCTTTCTTGATAGGTCAGTCCCGCCATCCCGGGAATCAGTCTGGTGAACCTTCGCTGCACTCCCTCAATAGCAAGAATGTCCTTCCTCAGGTTAGGAGACCAAAACTGTACACAATACTCCAGGTGTGGCCTCACCAATGCCCTGTACAACTGTAGCAACACCTCCCTGCCCCTGTACTCAAATCCCCTTGCTATGAAGGCCAACATGCCATTTGCTTTCTTAACCGCCTGCTGCACCTGCATGCCAACCTTCAATGACTGATGTACCATGACACCCAGGTCTCTTTGCACCTCCCCTTTTCCTAATAATAATGATGATAGATTGAGTAGACTGGGTCTTTACTCGTTGGAGTTCAGAAGGATGAGGGGTGATCTTATAGAAACATTTAAAATAATGAAAGGGATAGACAAGATAGAGGCAGAGAGGTTGTTTCCACTGGTCAGGGAGACTAGAACTAGGGGGCACAACCTCAAAATACGGGGGAGCCAATTTAAAACCGAGTTGAGAAGGAATTTCTTCTCCCAGAGGGTTGTGAATCTGTGGAATTCTCTGTCCAAGGAAGCAGTTGAGGCTAGCTCATTGAATGTATTCAAGTCACAGATAGATAGATTTTTAACCAATAAGGGAATTAAGGGTTACGGGGAGCGGGCGGGTAAGTGGAGCTGAGTCCACGGCCAGATCAGCCATGATCTTGTTGAATGGCGGAGCAGGCTTGAAGGGCTAGATGGCCTGCTCCTGTTCCTAATTCTTATGTTCTTATGACCACAAGGCCATAAAGCAGTGGTCGGCATGCAAGGTCCTGGACGCCCTACAAAAGAAGGCGATGATGGATCCTGTTGGACGGTTCCCCGAGCAGACTGCCGAACACGTTTTGCAGAATGTCTCATCACCAGAACTTTCACACAAGCACCAAGACATAGCTTGGTTGGCAGTGAGAAGGGCCCTACCCGTCAGATCCTTCATGCACAGCCGGGGTTTCAGAGACATGGCACTCTGCCCCCGGGTTGGCTGTGGTCCGGACGAGACTGTCATCCATCTCCTTTGGGACTGCCCCTTTGCAAGGCAGGTTTGGAAAGAGATGCAGTGGTTGCTGTCGAGATTCATCCCAAGCAGCTCCATAACACAGGACTCTGTGCTCTACGGACTGTTCCCAGGGACACACGACGAGACAGACATCATCTGCTGCTGGAGGGCCATCAACTCGGTGAAAGATGCACTTTGGTCTTGCCAAAATTTGTTGGTCTTCCAGAGCAAGGAGACATCCACGTCTGCGTGTTGCAGACTGGCGCAATCCAAGATCCAGGAGTGCGTGCTGAGGGACGCACTAAAAATTGGTGCAGTTGCCGCAGAGGCACGGTGGGGAAGGGCCACAGTTTAAGGCCCTTCCGCCAGGTAAACCCAGGGGCTGGTATCAGTATAAAACTTCCCTCGGGCTGTACTTGTAAACCTTTGTATACATAGAGCACCATGATCTGAAAACACCTATGTAGTGCCATATATAATGCAAGTTCAGCAACTGTTTAGTAATATATGTTGTAAAGAAATGTAACTGTACCCTCACTCGTTCCGTGTACTGTATAGTGCCCCATGTAACGTAATTTGATGACTGTATTACAATGTATCCTGGATTGTACTGGATTGTACCCTGAAATGTAAAGCAAGCAAATGTATTGAACGGAACTGCCGTCAGCATCCAAATGTATTGTATGGAATTGCTGACCGCATCCAAATGTACTGAACTGCCTTCCAATGTATTGTGCAAATTTTTATATGAATAAAGTATATATTTTGAAATTAAAAAAAGACAGATTGGTTAGGCTGGGTTTTTCTCTTTGGAACAGAGGAGGCTGAGAGGAGACTTCATTGAGGTGTATAAAATTTGAGGGGCTTGGATATAGTGGCTAGCAAGGATCTATTTCCCTTGGTGGAGGGGTCTATTACGAGGGGGCATAGTTTTAAGGAAGTTGGTGGAAGATTTAGAGGGGATTTGAGGGGAGGCTTATTCAGGCAGAGGGTTGTGGGGGTCTGGAACTTACTGCATGGAACGGTGGTGGATGCAGAAACCTGCTTGAATGGGCACTTGAAGAGCCGTAACCTGCAGGGTTATGGACCTCGAGCTGGTAATTGCGATTAGATTGAATAACCTCTTGTTGGCTGGCGCAGATACGATGGTACGTAAAACAGGGAATCGAACACAGCCAAGGTGATCTCCTGGACTAGTTTCGATCGCCTCGATGGGTCGGAGAGAAATTTTCCCAGATTTTTTTTCCCGAATTGGCTTGGGATTTTTATCTGGTTTTTGCCTCTCCCAGGAGATCACATGGCTCCGGTAGGGGTGGAGTGTAGAATGTTGCAGTGCAGGGGGTGTTGCAGTTGTGAGGGGCTGACTGGTTGGGCTGGATGCTCTTTACCTTTCCGCCATTGTTCACTGGTCATAGGTTTATATGTAATCTTCAGGGCTGCTGACCGAGGGACATGTGGCTCTTGGTCAGCCGGCGCGGACACGATGGGCCGAAATGGCCTCATTCTGCGCTATAGATTTCTATGTTTCTAAGGGGGAAAGGAAGGAATCCATGAAAACTGCAAGCAATATTAATTTCACAAGGATCTTGGAAGAGAAGAGAATTCATTCCACTTTAACATGAAAGTAATACGTATGCTTATCACTATAATAAATCACATGTGGCCCATGCTGGAGCTGATCATCTTGTGACCTTTAGGTTTAATGTAAACTCCAAAAGTGATCACTGCAGGGGGAGCCTGCTTTATATAGGGAGGCAGGACGAGGTGCAGTAATGTATGCCTCCCAGACTTTCCCCATCTGTTGGCTATTACATGTAATTACATGGTACAGAGCATGGCTGCAAATACATCACAACACTTCCCCCCCCAGTCTTCGATGCAGGTCAAGCCTGACCGGGTGCCTGCGCTCTCTGGTTGAGCGTCTGAGTTGGACGCTGGGTGTGGGTGACCTGACCCAAGTGTCGCTGCCTTGCGGTGCTGCGGCTCTGGTCAGACTGTCCGGTGCGACGGGTTCTGTCTCTTGGTAAACCGCTGGTTCTGTTGCTTGTGGTTGGAAGTCGATGTCACTGTAGTCATCCAGCGGTTCTGGATCATCGGTGAACCTCAATTTGGTTTGATCGATGTGCTTCTTGCAGGTTTGGACATTAGTGAGTCTTACCACGAATACCCTACTCCCCTCTTTAGCTACGACAGTGCCTGCGAGCCACTTGGGGCCCGTACCAAAGTTAAGCACGAAAACAGGGTCATCGACATTGATACAATGTGTTACAGAGTTCCGGTCATGATATGTACATTGCTTAAAACGCCGGTTTTCGACAATCTCACTTAAAATCGGTTGCACGAGGGACAACCTTGTTTTGAGGGTCAACTTCATGAGGAATTCGGCGGGCGGAACCCCTGTGAGTGAGTGGGGCCTCGTCCGATATGCAAGCAGCACGCGAGACAGACGGGTCTGCAAGGGGCCTTCCATCACTCGCTGCATGTCCTGCTTCATGATCTATACTATCCATTCAGCTTGGCCATTGGAGGCTGGTTTGAACGGGGCCGACCTGACATGCTTTATGCCGTTACAGCGCATAAATTCACGAAATTTGGAACTCGTAAAGCATGGTCCATTGTCACTAACAAGGACGTCGGGCAGGCCAAGGGTGGCGATCATTGTCCAAAGGCTCTCTATTTTGGCGGTGGATGTGCTGGATGACATTATAACACATTCGATCCATTTAGAGTAAGCATCAATTACAACTAGGAACATTTTTCCTCGAAAGGGACACGCTTAGTCCACGTGGATGCGGGACCAGGGTTTGGAGGGCCTGGACCACAGGCTCTGGGGGGCTTCCCTGGGTGTGTTGCTGAGTTGCATGCACGTGTTGCACCAGCGTACGCACGACTCTAAGTCTGCGTCGATGCCGGGCTACCAAACGTGCGATCTCGCAATGGCTTTCATCATTACGATGCTAGTGTCTGTGCTATGGAGATCCTTGACAAATAAATCTCTGCCCTCCTTGGGCAGGACTACGCGATTGCCCCACAAAATGCAGTCGGCCTGGGCGGATAACTCGTCCATGCGCCGGTGAAACGGCTTAAAATCGGCAGGCATCTCTCCATACATGGTTACCCAGTTTCCACTTAATATACAGTTTTTCACCTGGGACAGCAGTGGGTCTTAGCTGGTCCAGATTCTTATCTGGCGCATCGTGACGGGTGACCCTACCCCCCCTAAAGGCTTCCATGGCCATGACCAGTTCCGCGGACTGCTCCGCTTCACCCTCGGTGGTGGCGAGCAGGAGCCGGCTGAGCGCATCTGCGCAGTTATCGGTGCCTGGTCTGTGACGGATTGTGTAGTCGTAAGCGGACAGCGTTAATGCCCATCTCTGAATGCGAGCTGAGGTGTTGATATTAATGCCTTTGCTCTCAGAGAATAACGACGTGAGCGGCATGTGGACGATTTCTAGTTCGAACCGCCGGCCAAATAGGTACCAGTGCATCTTTTTTACCGCATACACACAAGCTGGGCCTCCTTTTTGACCATGCTGTACCCACTTTCAGCCTTGAACAGGCTGCAGGACGCATACGCTATAGGTTGGAGCTTACCCAACACGTTCGCTTGCTGAAGCACACACCTGAACCCGTAGGATGACGCATCGCATGCCAAAACAAGATGCTTACAGGGATCATACATTGGCAGTAGTTTGCTTGAGCACAATAAGTTTCTGGCTTTCTCGAAGGCAGTTTTTTTATTTTTACCCCAGATTCAGTCATCACCCTTACGGAGCAGTACATGTAATGGTTCAAGCAAAGTGCTCAGCCCAGGCAGAAAGTTACCAAAGCAGTTCTGTAGTCCTAGGAACGAGCACAGCTCCGTCATGTTGCGTGATCTCGGGGCCTTCTGGATCGCCTCCGTCTTGGAGTCTGAGGGCCTGATGCCATCTGCTGCGATTCTCCTTCCCAGGGATTCCACCTCTGGTACCATGAAGACCCATTTGGTTTGTTTCAATCTTAGACCAACTCGATTTAGTCGGCGTAGCACCTCTTCCAGGTTATGGAGGTATTCATCGGTGTCGTGTCTGGTGATCAAGATGTCGTCTTGGAAGACGACCGTTCCCGGGACAGATTTCAGCAGGCTCTCCATGTTTCGTTGGAAGATCGCAGCCACTGAACGGATCCCAAAGGGGCACCGATTGTATATGAACAACCCCTTGTGTGTGTTTATGCATGTCAGCTTCTTAGACGATTCTGCCAACTCCTGGATCATGTATGCTGAGGTGAGGTCCAATTTCGAAAACAGCTTTCCGCCCGACAGGGTCGCGAGCAAATTCTCCGCCTTGGGTAGCGGGTACTGGTCCTATAATGATACTCGGTTTATGGTTAATGTTCCATCACTCTTAAGAACGGTGACAATGGGGCTGGCTCAGTCATTAAATTCTACTGGCGATATGATGCCTTCGCACTGAAGCCGATCTAGCTCGACTTCTACTTTCTCCTGAATCATATAAGGGACCGCTCTGGCCTTGTGGTGAACGGGTCTCGCATCAGGGCTGAGGTGACTTGTCACCTTGGCCCCTGTGAAGCTGCCGATGCCAGGCTGCAACATTGATGGAAACTTGTCTAAGACCTGCGCATACATGGCTTTTCTCCACCAATGATAATGCTTTTACATCGCCCCATTTTCAGTTAAAATTCCGTAGCCAGCTTCTGCCAAGCAACTTGGGGCCCATTACCGGGAACAATCCATCGTGACAATTTATGCACAGAGTCATCATACAGCACCTGAACCATTGTACTTCCGAGGACCGGGATAATCTCTTTAGTGTGGGTCCGCAGCTTCGCGTCGACAGCTTCGGCCTGTGTGCATTGTTTGTCCATAACTTCTCGAAGGCCTTCTGGCTCATGATCGATTGACTCGCACCCGTGTCCAGTTCCCTCGGTACCGGTGTACCGTTCAGTTTAACGTTCATCATAATCGGGGGACTCTTGTTGGTAAAGGTGTGCATTTCATGCACGTGCACCCCATGTACCTCTTCCTCCTCGGTCATCTCTGCATGATCCTCTACGTTTGACCTCCAATCCTCCGCTATGTATCGAGTTGTAGCATGTTTACACATTCGTTGGAGGTGCCCCATCATTGAGCAATTCTTGCAGACATATTATTTGAAGCTGCACTGGTTTACGCGATGAGCCCCTCCACAGCGCCAACAGCTTGCTGATGGACTTGCATTCACAGGTACTGATCTCTTCGCATTCGTCCATTGTTGTGGTGAGTGAGTCATCTCAGGTTGAGCAGAGGTTGCATTAGCCCAGCTGGGGGCACTTCTTCTGTCTGCCGACGAATTTAGCTTATTCCGAAGTTGTGAGTAGAGTAGCTTTGTTTCTTCCTCTCTGGCTATCAGGGTGCTTTGGCTAAATCCAAGTCTTCCTCCGCTAGCAATTTGCGGAAAATCCCTTCGTGCCCAATTCCCAAAACAAAGAAGTCTCTTAACATTTCTTCCAGAACTGTCCCGAATTTGCATGGCCCAGCAAGCCGCCTTAGCTCAGCGGTGAACGCTGCCGGTGTGTGTAGAAACGGTACCTCGCCATGAGCGCACTGCGTTTCGGCTTTAGGTGATTTCAAACTAGCTCGCACAGTTCTTCGTAATTTTCCTCAGCTGGTTTCGTCGGGGCCAGTAGGTCCTTGATCAATGCATATGTCCATGATCCGCAGACCGTGAGGAGGATGGCCCTGCATTTGCTGGCATTTTCGCAGCTCCCTCGAAGTCTTTCGCGACAAAGCATTGATCCAACTGGTCAATGAAGTCATCCCAGTCTTCCCCGATGCAATATCGCTCGATGTAGTTAATGGTGGCCATAGCTGCGTGTTAGTATCCTATCATCGTCGCCAGTTGATACGTGTGCTTATCACTATAATAAATCATATGTGGCCCATGCTGGAGCTGATCACCTTGTGACCTTTAGATTTAATATAAACTCCAAAAGTGAGCACTGCAGGAGGAGCCTGCTTTATATAGGGAGGCAGCACGAGGTGCAGTAATGTGTGCCTCCCAGGCTTTCCCCATCTGTTGGCTATTACGTGTAATTACATGGTACAGAGCATGGCTGCAAATACATCACAGAAAGAGCTGGGCGAGTGTGAAGTAGAGATTCAACCAAAAATAAATTATAATCCACTTCATATATATGGGGAAAAACTAAAAATAATTGTGTGGTAATTCCACAAGAAAGATTCCAGGAAAGTAGGGGTTGGATATCGAAAAGTCAGTTTGTGATCTACGAGTATCAAGACTCCAACCAACCTGAGCAGGAAAATTTTGCTAAGCTTTGCTTTTAGGGTTTCAAAGTGAGATTTTCTATCTGAAGGCAAGGTCGTATCTAATTGCAATCTATGCTGGCAGCCTTGCTCGAATGATGCAGTGGCATTGCGATAGCCCCAAACAAGCCATCTTGCATTGGGATCAGACAGCTAGAATATGAGTAAATGAGTGGCCTCATGATGTTCAAATTCTGTGTGGGTCAGACATGCATTTAACTGAAAGTAACATCCCTCAGAGAAACTGCGTCCCCACAACTCTTGGCTCTTGTCCCCACCCTCGCCCTCCTCTTCACCCCACCTTTAACAGCTCTGCTTTGGAAGACCCTCCCTAAAGCTACCTCTTTGTCCAAGCTTTTGGTCACTTGTCCTAATATATCCATCTTTGGCTCGGTGTCAGTTTTTGTCTGTTTACGCTCCTGTGAAATACTTTGGGGCATTTTATTACATTGGAGGCACTATATAAATGCAAGTTGTTGTTGTATACGTAGTATTGACTGTCCGAACAGAAAGTACTGGAAATTCTGCGTGCTAACTCTGTTCTAATTATGTGTCCTAACTCGCACCAAGTCCCGCTCACCCATCACCCCCTGTGCTCGCTGACCTACATCGGCTTCTGGTTAAGCAATGCCTCGATTTCAAAATTCTCATCCTTATTTTCAAATCCCTCCATGGCCTCGCCCCTCCCTATCTCTGTAATCTCCTCCAGCCCCACAATCCCCCAAGATGTCTGCACTCCTCTAATTCTGCCCTCTTGAGCATCCCTGATTATAATCACTCAACCATCGGTGGCTGTGTCTTCTGTTGCCTAAGTCCCAAGCCCTGGAACTCCCTCCCTAAACCTCTCTGCCTCTCTAACTCTCTTTCCTCCTTCAAGACGCTCCTTAAAACCTATCTCTTTGACCAAGTACGCTAATTTCTACTTATGCAGCTCAGTGTTAAATTTTTAAATTCTCGTAATACTTCTGTGAAGCACCTTGGGATGTTTCATTACGTTAAAGGTGCTATATAAATACAAGTTGTTGTTGTTGTTCTGATGACTCATAGCCGAAGTAGTTACCAGTTTTTCTCTTTTCAGCTACTAAAGTGTACTGTTCCGTTTATATTTCCAGATCAGCCTCCAATTCATTCAGCTCCTGAAACTTGTTTACATATAAATTGTGCTGCAACAGCCCCCATTTTACCTATTTGCCTCCCACATGATGCACTTATATGTTTAATGATTCTTAATGCTGTGTAGAATATAGCTCTTAACCACCAGCAGTGTTTTGATGTTACGCAAAATTCAAATTACCCAACAATCACAAGGAGACATGCATCATGCAAAATTAGGTATATGTAGGCTAAAAGAGAATGATAATTTTGAAAATGGCTAAACAAGCAAACAAGCAGTTATGTACGCAGGCTGTTGGGAGTTTAAAGCGCCTTTTAGAATCAGTGGGGAATAGCAAGTTGATTCCTGTACATTCTTGTTCTGATTGCATAGGAACTCTTCTTACATTGTGTAAGCAAATTGTCTCTATCTGCCATGTAAAGATAATGCTTGTGGTGAAACTGACAACGCCATATGTTTTTGCATGTTAACGGCTGTTTAAAACTTTCAGTTTCTGCGAGGGGAATGGGCACCGACTGGTACAGTGACTTTGTTTATTTAGTGATTAACAACACGTTGAAGATGATAAAGAAACAGTTCAGTCTGAAAATGGTCCCTGCTGTGTCTTCTGAAAACACACAGCAATGCTCAAACTGTCAGAGCAAGCAGCTTGTTTACACACAGGGGCAAGGGGAGAGAAGGGGTGGTGATCGCTCTTTGCCAGCTCCCCTCCTCTCCTGAAGGCTGGGTCACTTTCACAATTACCAGCAGTGGTCCAGAACCCTGCCCCGGCTCCGTGTGTGAGCCTAGACAGTCAGTGTAGACAGCTTATTGCTCAGGGATGTCGTCATAACCAAGACCTTGCTCTTCTCATCCAATATCCTCACAGGTGCACCTTCCACAGGGGCACTGAGCAATGATCCTCTATTTCAATTCTCCCCTTCAGAAGTTACCAATGCTCAGAACTAGTTGACGTGACTATTCAGCAGCACATTGCATGGTTAGGATTGAGCATTATTCAGACTGTAGCATCGGTCAGCTACCTCACACTCTGCTATGTTCCACAGGTGACTCTATACAGCGGTTTCGTGTCGAGGAAGAGTGACACGAAACAGAGTGACAGAGTGCCACTGTAAAAGGTACATTTTAGTTTTAATCTTCGATTTCAAAAATCATAATTTTCAATTGAGTGTGTCTGTCACTGTTTAAATTAGTGTCATCATCATCATAGGCAGTTCCTCGGAATCGAGGAAGACTTGCTTCCACTTTAAAAATGAGTCCTTAAGTGGTTGAACAGTCCAATACAAGAACCACAGTCCCTGTCACAGGTGGGACAGATAGTCGTTGAGGGAAGGGGTGGGTGGGACTGGTTTGCCGCATGCTCTTTCCGCTGCCTGCGCTTATTTTCTGCATGCTCTCGGCGACGAAACTCGAGCTGCTCAGCGCCCTCCCGGATGCACTTCCTTCACTTAGGGCGGTCTTTGGCCAGGGACTCCCAGGTGTCAGTGGGAATGTTGCACTTTATCAGGGAAGCTTTGAGGGTATCCTTGTAATGTTTCCTCTGCACCCCCCCTCCCTTTGGCTCGTTTGCCGTGAAGGAGTTCCGAGTAGAGCGCTTGCTTTGGGAGTCTCGTGTCTGGCATGCGAACAATTTGGTCTGCCCAGCGGAGCTGATCAGTGCTTCAATGCTGGGGATGTTTGCCTGGTCGAGGGTGCTAACTTTGGTGCATCTGTCCTCCCAGGAGATTTGCAGGATCTTGCGGAGACATAATTGGTGCTATTTCCCCAGAGACTTGAGGTGTCTACTGTACATGGTCCATGTCTCTGAGCCATACAGGAGGGCGGATATTACTATAGCCCTGTAGACCATGAGCTTGGTGGCTCAAATCTGCCACCAAACTGGTGTAGCAAGTTACTACACCCATTGTGTGTCTGTCACTGTTTAAACTGATGTAGTGTTACTGATGCACATTGTGTGTGTCACAGTTTAAACTGGTGTAGCGTATTACTCTGCAAGAGCATATACATCAGAAGAAGAGGTTTGAGGTTATCCCGCAGAGAATGGCTTGTTGGAGTATGTTCTAAATACTTACACCCACATGATTTACAGATAGGCCACTCCACAATCACGTGCACACTCTTTTTGCATTTAACAGAACCAGTTTCGTGACAATAAACTGCAATTACTGTTGCTAATGCAATTCAAATCCAATCACTGTTTATTGAGGCTCCTCTCCCACAGACCCCTTCTAAGTGTTTAGACTCCATACCTTCAAAAGTGGAAATTCTTCATGTGTGAGTTTGTATTTGTATCAGCAAGCTATTCGACCAACACAGGCATCATAACTGAGCCCGATTCTGTCCTTGTACAATAGTCACACACTTAACTGCTGGGCTCACTTTTAACTATTGAGAAATGGAATCCTCCCCAGCCCAGGGACACGGAAGCAAATTGTATTCCCCTTAGGGCCGAGTTGCTGGAGATGAGCTACCTCATCATGGTCCAGGGATTGATCCTGGGATTGGGCCCGAGACCCACCCCCCCGACCCCTGCTGTCTGTATGAACTCACCACATGGCACATCAACCAACAGACTCATCAGGGGAAACAATCTCCAAAGATTAGAAGGATATATTTAAATCCATGCAGATAAATCGACCGATTCCGCACTCCGAGTGGGGAGCCATGGGAACAGTGATTGGAGAGTTGAGGGCTACAGTTTGTAGCTCGACCTTTGACCTGCCTCTCTTTCGAGTTTAGCTCCCATTGGTGATTGGTGAATTGACCCAATAGTCTCTCACAATTTAAGCTTTTTTCCTGCCTAGATATTTTAATGCTAGAGGTTATCATGGAATGCACGAAAAGCTTGATGTAATACGGCACTCTGCTATCATTCTATGTACTGAATATTTCATCAATATTTGTAAGCAAAAAGAGCCCTTGGTGCTGCTGGAAAAATGGATTGCATTTCACACAGAATCTGCGAAAGGTAAACTTCTAAACATCCCTGGTGTTGATGTTTTCTCTGGAGGGAAAAAAATAAATCACTTGTGGTTCTGTGCAACTTTAATTGGAAGAAGCGTGAGCAGCTTGAGTTATCAGTTAAAGAAAGATTTACATTTATATAGCGCCTTTCACAATCTCAGGACATCCCAAAGTACTTTACAGCCAATGAAGTAATTTTGAGATACAGTTACTGTTGTAATGTAGGAAATGTGGCAGACAATTTGTGCATAGCAAGCTCCCACAAACAGCAATGTAATAATGTCCAGTTAATCTGTATGTTTTATGTTGGTTGAGGGATAAATATTGGCCCCAGGACGCCAGGGAGAACTCACCTATACACCCTGCCCGATCTTCCTTTCTAGCAACAGACAGGAACATTGAATGGCTACAAACCCGTTACCACCCATCTTCTGCCACCGCTGAAAATTAAAATCAGAAAATAGAAAGAACTTACGTTTATATGGCGCCTTTTGCGACCTCCAAAATCCGTTACGTCCAAAATCCTTTACAGCCAATGAAGTACTTCTGAAGTGTAGTCACTATCAGCGGTATTGAAGTATATTTTCTTCATTTCACTGATGTTGGAGGAAAAAGTGGTCACGAATATAAAGCGTGGAAATGACAAACCATCAGCAAATAAAGGAACATTTAGCCCATGACTACTCAAGGTTCAGGACCGACAGACAAAACATATTATAAACACTGGGTAGAAGTTACTGTCAGCGTTGTCACTGTACAAATGTTTAACCTACTTGTACAAAATTCCTCTGTTACTGTAACAAATTGTTATTTTCTATGTTTCTATGTTTCTATCTCATTTAAAATGAATGAGTCAATGCTTCCATTAAAATAGCAGAGGGGAACAAGTTGGGGCACTGGGTTAGGCAATGACCATTTAATTCAAATCCAACCTACATTAAGTGTCCTCTGTCTGCTGGCTCTAAGGGTGCCTGCGGTCAGACAGTCTCAATCCAAAGGCTAGTAGACATAGACCTCAAGCCCCAAAACTGCTGCTAATTTGCTATCTGTGATATATTCACAGAGCACAAGCACACACAGCTTCCTACATGGCAGGCAGCTCTCTCGGAAGCCTCCGGAATCTGCCTGGTTCTGTTTATTATTAACTCTGCAGTTGCAGTACACAATACGTCCACATCCACAGTGTGGGGCTACAAACATAACAAGCTTACAGTCATCACACATCTCCCTCCTTAATGAAGAAGTTATTATAACAAACATCATACATAACTTTCATGTTTATACATAACACAGGACATAAACTTATTTTTTTCCATATTTATAAGTTTAACTTTACCACTTGTTTTCTGTTTCGAAGAAGATACCTTCGCTCTCAAACAGAACCTTCCAAACATGGTGTCGAATCTAAACTCATTCGAGGCTCAGCCTGAGGAATGCTTTCCTCCACGGAATTTCCTTGATTTTCATTTGAACTCACTCAAACTTCAGGCTCTTTGTTTTCCTGACTCGGACTCAGACTTTCATTCTGATTCTCTCCTGGATTTGTTTCCAGTACATTGGATTTAGGATTTGCTACTGGTGTATCAAAACTATCTGATGAGTCAGAAATAATTGAATCATTCCCACCTTCAACTCCTTCCATGTCTGCAGGTAAAATATGATCAATATGAACAAACCTAACCTGTCCATTATCAAACATCTTTACCAAATATGTGCGAGGACCACATATCTTCACCATTCTTCCTGGGAACCACTTTAACCATTTATGGTGATGGTTCTTCACTCTCACCTGCTGGTTTAATTTCACATTTCTCCCTTTTACTCTACCTCTATCATGATTCTCTTTCTGTCTTAATTGTGTCTCTTCTACGGACTGTGCCAAATTTGGCTTGAACAACGAGAATCTGGTTCGTGGCTGTCGTTTGAGAAACAACTCTGCTGGTGTTCTACCAGTAGTTGTATGAGGAGTATTTCAATATGTAATCAAAAAATTAGCCAATTTGTGATCCAATGACAACTGTCGTTTCCTTGAATTTGGATCTAACATTTGTTTTATGAGGGCACGTTTTACAATTTGTACAGTGCGCTCTGCGGCACCATTTGAAGCAGGGTGGTATGGTGGAACCTTGGTATGTTTCACACCATTTTTGCTCGTGAATTGTGCAAATTCTTTTGAACAAAATTGTGGTCCATTATCCGAAACAGTCTCTTCAGGGAGGCCAAATGAAGAAAATAATCTTCGCAAAATGTCCACTGTTTTACTTTTTGTTATTTTCCACATTGGAAACACCTCAACCCACTTCGAATGGCTGTCAATCACAATGAACAATTGTTGTCCTTCTAACTCAGCAAAATCAATATGTCGCCTTTGCCACAACCTGGGAGGCCATTTCCATGGCTGAAATGGTATTGGTGGTGGTTGCTTGCTTACCGATTGACATGTCGTACACTGACTCGCGATGTACTCTATATCTTTATCAAGACCTGGCCACCTTAAATAACTGCGTGCAAAACTCTTGGTCAAGCACATTCCCAGGTGCTGGTCATGGAGGTCTCCTAATAATTTGGACCTGAATTTATTTGGTATAACCACTCTTGCACCCCACATGATACAATCTTTATCGACTGATAATTCATTCCTACGAATGAAGAATGGACGTGTATCTTTGTCCATTATCTGGTTTGGCCATCCATTGGAATATAATCATACACCTTTGACATCACTGGGTCACGTTTGGTTGCTCTACCAATCTCTTCAGTTGTGACTGGCAGTTCATCAATGTATGAAAAATAAAACACTTCTTCCCTATCAGGTGTAACTTGTGATGGGGAAGGCAATCTAGACACTGCATCAGCATTACTGTGATCAGCTGATCGTCTGTATTCAATATCATATGTATATGCTGACAAAATCAAAGCCCATCTCTGCATTTGGGCTGCAGCTAAAGTTGGAACTGGGGACTTTGGATGGAGGATTGCTGTTAGGGGCTTATGGTCCGTAATGATCATACAAGTATTTGTGAAACTTCTTGACCCCAAAAATTAATGCCAAAGCTTCCCTTTCAATTTGCGCATAATTACTCTCACTGGCACTGAGAGTGCGTGAAGCAAAAGCAATTGGTCTCTCCTCCCCACTACGTGATACATGAGAGATCACTGCCCCAACTCCATACAGAGAGGCATCACATGCTAGCTTAATCTCCTTAGATATGTCATAGTAAACTAACATGGTGCTCTCTACCAATTTGCTTTTACACTCCTTGAATGCTGTATCGCATTCTTTTGACCGCTTCCAATGGACCTGTTTTTTCAAAAGTTCATTCAGTGGATGTAATACTGTAGCCAAATTTGCTAGGAACTTCCCATAGTAGTTCAAAAGATCCAAGAATGAACGAAGTTCAGTGACATTCCTGGGAGTGGGTACATTTCTAATTGCATCCAATTTTTCCATGGTTGGATGTAAACCATCTTTGCCTACTCTGTACCCTAAGTACTCCACTGAGTTTTTAAATAACTCACACTTACGAGCAGACACTCGTACTCTGTGCTTCTCTAGCCGTTTGAGGACTTCATTCAATATTTTATGAATTTGCCTATTTGGTGCTGAAATTTGTATGTCATCCAAATAACATACTACCCCTTCAATACCTTGCAAAATCTGGTTCATCATCCCTTGGAATATGGCAGGGGCGGAATGGTAGCCTATTAAATTGATATAGGCCTAGATGAGTATTTATAATCAAACATGACTTGGACTCCTCATCTAGTTCAAGCTGTAAATAGGCATTCGTAAGATCCAGTTTTGAGAAGATCTGACCATCTGTCAGTGTTGTGAACAAATTTTCTATATTTAGCAATGTATTGGGGACATTATCCTCTAGAACCTGGTTTACGGTTACTTTATAATCACCACACAATCTTATCCTACCATCGGACTTCGGTACAACAACAATGGGTGTAGCCCAATTACATCGATCTATTTTAGAAATAATGTTCTCAGTCTCTAGTCTTTTGAGATCTTGCTCAACTTTCTCCTTGAGTGAATATGATACGGAACGTAGCTTGTAGTAAACCGATCTAGCATCCATCTGTACCCTGACACTCGCCTTGAAGCCTTGGATCGCAGAACACCTTCGGATACTTCTTGATAACCTCATCCGTTGAAGAAAATCTCGCTTCTACATAGAAAATCTTACTCCAATCCGGCTTCAGTGAGCTCAACCAATTTCTTCCTAGTAAGGAAGACTTGTCTCCCTTCACTACTATTAGAGGCAAGTTCTGAAATTGATCTTTATATTTCACCGGTACGGTGATATGACCTACCACAGGAATTTTCTCTCCCGAGTAGCCAGGTGGAAATCACGCAATTTTTCGCGATATAGTGACTCCGGTACCACACTCACGATGCACCCATGTCACTTTCCATTGGTATCTTGAATCCCGCAACATCTATGTGGATTTTGATGCTTTCCGAATCGCTGTCTGTTAACTGCGTGCTCCTGATGACATGTAACTCTAACATCTCCTCGTCCTGTTGTTGTTCTTCCATGCTATGCAGTCTCTTGGGATTTCTACTCATAGCTTTGAACGCTGGACTCATAGCTATAAAAACTGGTTTACCCTTCAGTCGGCATGCTTTCGCAAGATGCCCAGTCTTTCTGCAGAAGAAACACTCTGCCTTCACGTATGGACAACTTTGAGCAATGTGTTGTCCTAGGCACCTATAGCATGACTTCGACGCTCTGTTAGAATTTCCAGTTTTTGAGACTTAGGGCCCCCACCGTCTTGTACTTTGAACCTGCAGCTGATTTACCTTGGTTGACTGATGACTGTAATCATTATTTAATTCTCAGGAATATTGTTCGGCCATGCCCATCGATCTCGCTGTCTGACAAGCAATCTCAAAAATCAAGTCATCAGTCGTCAATAACTTCCTTCTGATCGATCCTGTAATGCTCGGTTTTGAAAGTTTCCAAAATTACAGTGCATCGATAGCTTTTTTAATGCTATGATGTTATCACTGATACATTGATCAATCTTTTGATTCCGAATCCAGAAACGATAGCTTTCAGCAATTTCTAACGGTTTGGGGTTATAGTGCTGCTCCAGCTTTATTAAAATCTCTTTAATTGTTGTGTCCTTTGGCTCATAAGAACATAAGAACATAAGAATTAGGAACAGGAGTAGACCATCTAGCCCCTCGAGCCTGCTCCGCCATTCAAAAAGATCATGGCTGATCTGGCTGTGGACTCAGCTCCACTTACCCGCCTGCTCCCCATAACCCTTAATTCCCTTATTGGTTAAAAATCTATCTATCTGTGATTTGAATACATTCAATGAGCTAGCCCCAACTGCTTCCTTGGGCAGAGAATTCCATAGATTCACAACCCTCTGGGAGAAGAAATTCCTTCTCAACTCGGTTTTAAATTGGCTCCCCCGTATTTTGAGGCTGTGCTCCCTAGTTCTAGTCTCCCCGACCAGTGGAAACAACCTCTCTGCCTCTATCTAGTCTATCCCTTTCATTATTTTAAATGTTTCTATAAGATCACCCCACATCCTTCTGAACTCCAACGAGTAAAGACCCAGTCTACTCAATCTATCATCATAAGGTAACCCCCTCATCTCTGGAATCAGCCTAGTGAATCGTCTCTGTACCCCCTCCAAGGCTAGTATATCCTTCCTTAAGTAAGGTGACTAAAACTGCACGCAGTACTTCAGGTGCGGCCTCACCAATACCTTGTACAGTTGCAGCAGGACCTCCCTGCTTTTGTACTCCATCCCTCTCGCAATGAAGGCCAACATTCCATTCACCTTCCTGATTACCTGCTGCACCTGCAAACTAACTTTTTGGGATTCATGCACAAGGACCGCCAGGTCCCTCTGCACCGCAGCATGTTGTAATTTCTCCCCATTCAAATAATATTCCCTTTTACTGTTTTTTTTTCCAAGGTGGATGACCTCACATTTTCCGACATGGTCTTCCATCTGCCAAACCTTAGCCCATTCCCTTAACCTATCTACATCTCTTTGCAGCCTCTCTGTGTCCTCTACACAACCCACTTTCCCACTAATCTTTGTGTCATCTGTAGATTTTGTTACACTACACTCTGTCCCCTCTTCCAGGTCATCTATGTATATTGTAAACAGTTGTGGTCCCAGCACCGATCCCTGTGGCACACCACTAACCACCGATTTCCAACCTGAAAAGGACCCATTTATCCCGACTCTCTGCTTTCTGTTAGCCAGCCAATTCTCTATCCATGCTAATACATTTCCTCTGACTCCGCATACCTTTATCTTCTGCAGTAACCTTTTGTGTGGCACCTTATCGAATGCCTTTTGGAAATCTAAATACACCACATCCATCGCTACACCTCTATCCACCATGCTCGTTATATCCTCAAAGAATTCCAGTAAATTAGTTAAACATGATTTCCCCTTCATGAATCCATGTTGCGTTTGCTTGATTGCACTATTCCTATCTAGATGTCCCGCTATTTCTTCCTTAATGATAGCTTCAAGCATTTTCCCCACTACAGATGTTAAACTAACCAGCCTATAGTTACCTGCCTTTTGTCTGCCCCTTTTTTTAAACAGAGGCGTTACATTAGCTGCTTTCCAATCCGCTGGTACCTCCCCAGAGTCCAGAGAATTTTGGTAGATTATAACGAATGCATCTGCTATAACTTCCGCCATCTCTTTTAATACCCTGGGATGCATTTCATCAGGACCAGAGGACTTGTCTACCTTGAGTCCCATTAGCCTGTCCAGCACTACCTCCCTAGTGATAGTGATTGTCTCAAGGTCCTCCATTCCCACATTCCCGTGACCAGCAATTTTTGGTATGGTTTTTGTGTCTTCCACTGTGAAGACCGAAGCAGAATAATTGTTTAAGGTCTCAGCCATTTCCACATTTCCCATTACTAAATCTCCATTCTCATCTTCTAAAGGACCAACATTTACTTTAGTCACTCTCTTTCATTTTATATATCTGTAAAAGCTTTTACTATCTGTTTTTATGTTTTGCGCAAGTTTACTTTCGTAATCTATCTTTCCTTTCTTTATTGCTTTCGTAGTCATTCTTTGCTGTCGTTTAAAATTTTCCAAATCT
The DNA here is from genome assembly GCF_044704955.1 of Pristiophorus japonicus. NCBI lineage: Eukaryota > Metazoa > Chordata > Chondrichthyes > Pristiophoridae > Pristiophorus > Pristiophorus japonicus. The sequence goes on along the minus strand of NC_091982.1, from coordinate 112,045,976 downwards.
TCTAGTTTCCCACTAACCTTGGCCACCTTATACGAATTGGTTTTTAATTTGATACTCTCCTTTATTTCTTTGGTTATCCATGGCTGGTTATCCCTTCTCTTACCGCCCTTCTTTTTCACTGGAATATATTTTTGTTGAGCACTATGAAAGAGCTCCTTAAAAGTCCTCCACTGTTCCTCAATTGTTCCACCGTTTAGTCTGTGTTCCCAGTCTACTTTAGCTAACTCTGCCCTTATCTCACTGTAGTCCCCTTTGTTTAAGCATAGTATGCTTGTTTGAGACACTACTTCCTCACCCTCAATCTGTATTACAAATTCAACCATACTGTGATCACTCATTCCGAGAGGATCTTTTAGTTGGAGATCGTTTATTATTCCTGTCTCATTGCACAGGACCAGATCTAAGATAGCTTGCTCCCTTGTAGGTTTTGTAACATACTGTTCTAAGAAACAATCCCGTATGCATTCTATGAATTCCTCCTCCAGGCTATCCCGTGCGATTTGATTTGACCAATCGATATGTAGGTTAAAAATCCCCCATGATTACTGCCATTCCTTTTTCACATGCCTCTATTATTCCCTTCATTATTGTCCGCCCCACCGTGAAGTTATTATTTGGGGGCCTATAAACTACGCCCACCAGTGACTTTTTTCCCCTTACTATCTCTAATCTCTAACCACAATGATTCAACATTTTGTTCATTAGAGCCAATATCATCTCTCACAACTGCCCTGATATCATCCTTTATTAACAGAGCTACCCCACCTCCTTTCCCTTCTTGTCTATCCTTCCGAATTGTCAGATACCCCTGTATGTTTAATTCCCAGTCTTGGCCACCCTGCAACCACGTTTCTGTAATGGCTCGTCAGGCACAAGCAGATTTACAAGGGTTTCGTACAATGCCGGACCTGCCTCCAATAAGAAGATTGCTTTCTTACATTCCAACACAGCCCGGTTCTGGACTGCATTGTCTGGAACTTCGATTATGTTATTTGCAGTGAAATACATTTCTAGTCAATCCACATACGCTTTAAAACATTCCCGATCATGTCTATATTCCCCCAAATGTCCGATTACACCTGCCATTTTAATCTCTAACTGTTCACACCGTGTACTGTATTTTACCTCCGATTTTTGTAGCTTTCTCCAAAGACAGAAACTTCCAAAGTCTCTCTGTCGGCTGGCTGAATCCTTCACCAACAAAATTTAAGCTTTAAATCATCCAAAAAATCCCATCTCATCGCCAAATGTGATATATTTACAGAGCACAAGCACACACAGCTTCCTACATGGCAGGCAGCTCTCTCGGAAGCCTCCGGAATCTGCCTGGTTCTGTTTATTATTAACTCTGCAGTTGCAGTACACAATACGTCCACATCCACAGTGTGGAGCTACAAACATTACAAGCTTACAGACATTACACTATCAATGGGCAATCTTGCTCATGGCCCCAAGGATGGTTGGTTTGGGAGAAAGAAAATGCCACAATGGCACAATATGGAGGGTGGGGGAGCAGGGCTGGCTGGCACACTGCTGGGGCAGAGTAGAGGGAGATCCGCTGTGTTGTAGCTAACACTGACTGACTCCATTCCGCAAGACTCACATCCTCCTTGCTCAGTACAATTGAAAAACAAATGAAAGGACAACATAGAATCATAGAATCTTACAGCACACAAGGAGGCCATGCAGCCCATCGTGTCTGTGCTGGCTCTTTGAAAGAGCTATCAAATTAGTCCCACTGCCCTGCTCTTTCCCCATAGCCCTGCAAATTTTTCCTTTTAACGTATATATCCGATTCCCTATTGAAAGTTATGATTGAATCTGCTTCCACCACCCTTTCAGGCAGTGCAATCATGATCAGAATAACTTGGTGCGTAAAAAAAATTCTCTTCATCTTCGTGTGATATCTTCTCTATGACATCACAAACATCGAGGCCAAAATTCAGTCCCGCCAGAAAGCTGGCGCACCTACTGTTTTTTAAGAGTTTTTACAGCCGTTTCGGTTCGCAAAATTCAGCTCTTTGTCTCTTTTTTGATCGGCCAGGAAGTCGGCCATAACGGGGGTGGAAGTTTGGTGGTAAGTGCTGGTATGGGACAGAAGTGGAAGCGGGACTGATTCTCTGCCGTTGTCACTCAGCAGCAGAGTGGTGGTGACGTCACTACGATTCTGCGTCGCCACCTATCTCGCCTCCGTTAAAGGTGAAAGAATCGGCCTTCAGTCGTGATTGGGCACTGGACTACCTAGGAGGGTTTCGGCCGGGCCAGCAGCCTGCATCCAAGAGGGGAGTGCCAGGCTACCTGTTGGCGGCCCGGCTGAACCAGGGGGCATAATAGTCCGGCCGACATGGAAGTCGGCCGGCAAAAAAAAAATGGCAAGTGCGGCATTGGGCCTTCGCCTTTAATGGCCACTGTGCAGTCAGAGCTTATGGAGGGAATCAAAGCTTCACCGACAGAAAAAGCTGTCGGGGGCACTGCTCGGCGGCAAAAAGATTGTTATGGCTAAGTTTCGTGGGAGGTGTCAGCGGTGCACGCACTGGTGACGCACTCACGGTTGCTCGCCAGTGGCGGGGTGGAAATAGGGATTGCCAGAAAAAACCCCTGCTGAACTTAGCTTGCCGCGGCCATTCAACCAGAAATTGGCGGCTGCTCAATTCCGCCACATGTCCACCGCAAACTTTCCGAAATGACAGTGAATGGATAGCTTTTTTAATGCTACAATGTATTCACTGATACTTTCATCATTCAACTGATTTTGTTTACCAAAATGATAGTTTCAGCAATTTCCAGGGGCTCAGGACTGTAGTTCAGAATCTCTGTCAGTGGCGTGTCCTTTGGCTTGACGGGAACAAGCACATTTTTCAGGGTTTCATACACCTCGGGGCCGGCTTCAGTCAGGAAAATAGCCCGTTTTCTTTCTAACACCAACCGGTTATGGTTTTCATCATCGGGGACTTCGACAATACTATTCGCGGTGAAAAACATTTCTAGCTGCTCCACATACGCTCCAAAAGTCTCTCGGTCATGATGGAACTCACCCAAGTGCTCTGTTATTCCCATAGGCGCGACCATCTGGATTCTTTCGATCAGCCAAGTGTGCTTGTAATTTACCTTGGATTCTTTAGCTGTGCTGCAAAACAAAGAAGTTCTTAAAGTCTCACTGTCAGTTGGCTGAATCATCCACCGGCAGCAGTTGCATTACCACAGTGGTCCACTAGGTGGAGCAATATTACACTTCCCTCTGGTTCTCTTGCCAATTACCTTAAATCTGTGTCCTCTGGTTACTGACACTCCTGCCGGAGGAAATGATTTCTCCCTATCTACTCTATCAAAACCCTTTGTAATTTTGAACACCTCTTTTAAATCTCCCCTTAATCTTCTCTACTCTAACATGACCAATAAGTGCAATTTAAACAGGCGTGCTCACTTGAGGACAATGGAAATGTAAACAAATTCAGAATTTTTGATAATGGTGTGTTCTTTGAGTATTTGATGGATGGTTATCGTGAAAAATGCAGTGTTTGGGGGAAATTGCTGCATTCAATCTCGGCACTGTCCTTTACATCTCATACCACATACTGTTTCATGATTAATCTCAAATGCAGACTAGTTTCAACCTGCTAACCACCACAACACATCAACAATTCTCGCTGTTTCCAAGGGAAAATAGAAACATTTCATTTATTTTCTATCTACCAAACAATTCAATTTAACTTTTGCACTTTTATGGAACCTGCACCCCAATGAATCATTTTAAACTGTTCTATGTGGGGAAAAAGTTGGCAGAGTTGGCTATGTAACAACAGTTGGCAGAGTCCCAGAAACCCACTGCAGATATTAGCAAGTTCCTGGAGATCCCCTGCAAATAGGAACCACTACAAGAGACCCCCTAATAAGTATTGACATACGCCAGAGACCCTATGCAAATATTGGAAACTCCCGAGGACTCCCTGCAAATATTGGCACACTTCCAGGGACTTCTTGCAAATATTGACACAATCACATGGACCCCCTGAAAGTATTGTCACAGTCCCAGGGACCCACTGCAAATATTGACTTCCTGTCAGAGGCCTTCATGTAAATATTGACAGGCTCCCCGGGACCCCTGAAAGCACCTGGGGCCACTGTCCTAACTTCTGAAAGACACTATCAGGTGTGCTGTCAGAAAACATTTTCTATTAAGGCTACAGCAGCAGAAGTATCACACTAGTAAAACAACAACAACTGAAACCTGAATTTATGTAGTGCCTTTAGCATAGTAAAACGTCCCAAGGTACTTCGGAGGAGCGCTTTCAAACTAAATTTGCCAAAGAAACACATAAGAGAGTATTAGGACAGGTCAAGAGGCAGGTTGTAAGGTGCGTTTTACAGGAGGAAAGAGAGGCGGAGAGGTTTAGGGAATAAATTCCAGAGCTTAGTGCCGAGGCAGCTGAAGTCACAGGCGGCAATGGTGGGGCGATGAAAATTGAGAATGCGCAAGAGATCCAAACTGTCGGAGCGCAGAGATCTCGGACGGTTGTAGGGCTGGAGGAGGTTACAGAGATAGGGAGATCCAAGGGCATGGATGGATTCGAAAATAAGGATGAGAATTTTAAAATCAAGGTGTTGCCGGACTGGAAGCCAATGTAAGTTAGCGAGCACAGGAGTATAGGTGAGCAAGTTAGCGAGCACAGGAGTGATAGGTGAACCGGACTTGGTGCGGTTTAGGCTATGGATGGCAGAGTTTTGGACGAGCACAAGTTTATGGAAGGTGATAGGTGGGAAGTCGGCCAGGAAAGCATTGAAATTGTCAAGTCTAGAGGTAACAAGGATAAGGGTTTCAGCTGAGGCAGGGTGGAAGCGAGCAATATTATGGAGGTGGAAGTAGGCTGTCTTGGTGATGGAACAGATATGGGTATATATATTCATATATAGTACGTCAACAAACAGAAAAATACAGAATCCTGATGTCAAACGGTGGAAATATGATGATCTTGCAGGCCTCCTGGGTTTTCTCTCAAAGGGCTGGAAATCCCAATTTGAAAACCTGTCCTTGGCAGAGATCAGTTAAGCGATTCCCTTAAATTTTTTTAAAAGCACACAGCTAAACAGAGATCTGCCCCAAATGCATTTTTACTGGGTAGTAATACATCAACCGGTATTGTTAGTGGTAAATTTCCCCATATCCTGTGCCGTCAGTGAGGCCTTGCATGTAGCCAGTGCAAATTGGTAAATCGCAAGTTTAGTTTTATATTTATTGAGAATCAATGGGTAGAAAATGGAGCGGCAGAGCACCTGTCATTTTATAACATTGAGATTTCAGCAACAGCGCAAAGTCTCAGGAAATGTACCCCTTAACACCCTTGTGAGAACCAGGGTATCGAGGCAGGCTACACTGTGTGACATAAAGCATTGATGATTTAGAAACCAATAGTGGACAATGTGTGTTCCAGTCACACATACTAAAATCTCCAAAGTTAAGTCTGAGAGCTCAGCACTGAGTGACCAACATAAGTTCAAGCCATTTATACAGACAAAAATCCCAAACTTTCAGATCTTTAAATCCAGTTTATTTCTGGAGCCTGTGCCATTTTTATCAAGCAGCACAGTTTCAAGTTTGTAAAGTTGCTCTTGGAACTTGTAAGCTGCACTTACCTCAACACATCGTGTCTTCGAAATAGGGAATTTCAGAAATCAAAATGTTCCCAGTCAGATTGCAAGGCAACATTACAAATCAGATAAATAACCTAATCACGTCATTGCAAATTACCAATGGTAGAATCGGCAGATGGTTCCAAGAATTGTTGACAAGGGTGACGAAGGACATACAGCCAAATTAAGTATGAGAACATCCTTAAACAGATTTAACAATGTTTCTCAGTAACTTCTGTTACTTCTTATTATCAGTCATTAGAATGATCATTGAATCATTCATTGGTTTTTGCTAAGCAGCCTCATCTCACCCTTGAAAAGAAAAGATTTGGAGACCACACAGTTTTGATAAATGTAAATGTTTTTTTGATAACTACCCATAAAATATTAGCACAATCCCATGGATCCCCTGAAAATATTGGCATAATCCCAACAACGGTCCCTGGTCACCCAGCTCAACACCATCCCCCAGTACAACATCATTGCAACAAGAAGTACCCATTGTTTTCTACCCTCCGGCCAAGGTCTTTATCCATTCTCAAGATTTACCTGGAATCCCCTAGAGCTTTGAGCTTAACTGATAGACTTTTGTGTGGAAGCTTGCGAAATGCTTTTTGAAGTTCTGTTGTAGGGCTATATAACACAACCAAATACTCATCTAGCCTTTTGTTTCAAAAACTTACCACCAGAACTGAGACCACTACTTGTATTATAACATAAAAACATAAGAATTAGGAGCAGGAGTAGGCCATTCTGCCTCTCGAACCTGCTCTGCCATTCAATAAGATCATGGCTGATCTTCTATCTCAAATCCACTTTCCTGCACTATCCCCATATCCCAGAGTTCCAGAGATTCACCACCCTCTGAGTGAAGAAATTTCTCCTCATCTCAGTCCCAAATGGCCGATCCCTTATTCTGTGACCTCTGGTTCTAGACTCCCCAGCCAGAGGAACCATCCTCCCTGCATCTACCCTGTCAAGCCCTGTAAGAATTTTGTATGTTTCAATGAGATCACTTCTCATTCTTCTAAACTCTAAGCACTTAACAGTCAGTATATCCCTTCACTACAGATCTGTGGAGCAAAAATTAAAAGGTTATTTGAAACAAAGCACATGTAATGTGGAGCGAAGGGCAGGTAAAAATGCTGCATTCCATGTACGGAGAGGAGGGGGGATGTGGTGGGGGACGATGAGGCCTTGCCTCAATCAGGCTGGCACCAGCCATATTTGTTGGTTGCTGAGTTCATGTGCCAATGGTTGAAATGGTTTTCAGTGCAGGACTTTTTCACCATCTGGACAATAAAAGCCCACTGTCTGACCAACTGTCGTACGCTTGCTGAAGGCACTCAGCAGACCTGAATCGCTCATTTTGATTTAAATGCAAGACCTATTTTGATACACAACAACTGGCATTTATATAGTGCCTTTAACATGGTAACATTTCCCAGGGTGCTTCACGGGAGCGTAGTCAGATAAAATTTGACACCAAGCCACGTAAGGTGACATTATGACAGGTAATCAAAGGCTCGGTCAAAGAGGTAGGTTATAAGGAGTGACTTAAAGGAGGAGAGAGAGGTGGAGAGGTTGAGGGAGGGGCTTTCAGAGCGTAGGGCCTAGACAGCTGAAAGCACGGCCGCCAACAATGGAATGATGACATTCAGGGATGTGCGAGAGGCCAGAATTGGAGGAGCGCAGAGATCTCGGAGGGTGGTAGGGCTGGAGGAGGCGACAAAGATAGGGAAGGATGAGGCCATGGAGGCATTTGAATACAAATATAAGAATTTTAAAATCAAGGCGTTGCTGGACCGGGAGCCAATGTAGGTCAGCAAGTTCCATGGGGTAAATTTTCAGAGACTCTGCTCCCAACACAGGGCTCATTCCATAGGAGTGCAGGTCAGGGAATCTGGCATAGAGGTCAGTGTGCCCAGTTCCCTGATCCACGCTCTCGTCAAGTGAGACTCTGTAGCAACAGCGGAGCCTCTGAATATTATTATGTCTGTAATGTACTTATGAATGACTACACGAGGCAATGTGTTGTACTCAAACTGTAGTGACCTTGGTCCTTTATTCGTAACTCCAGAGTGAGGCAGCCGCATGGTGGCTCCCCTTTTATACAGCCCCTACCACCAGGGCAGGAAACCCCGTCTCCACCAGTTGCACCCTCTAGTGGTGCCAGCATATATATATATATTTATATACACACAGTCTAAACCTTATTGATAGTACATCAGGTAAACAAGTCTTCATCGTATGCAACTATACAGTGACTACACAGAGAGTATATCTATATTCTGCATATATAACAAATACGTAGCCCCCGTATAACTTTAAATGCAACTGCACTTTTGTGTCCCCCCGCCAAGCTAAAATCTTTTTCCTAACACTGGTGTTGAAAGCTGCCAAAACTGCCAATGTTTCCGCAGAATCTGAGCTTCTTTTCATCAGTTCACACAAGTATAGCGATGCCACTATAATGTTCAGCAACTAGTCCTTTACGTATAGCACGCAAAGTGGTTGCTGTATCAGGTACCTGCTGACCGAGGGCTGATGACGCAGAAGGCTGGTTGACTAAACCACAGCACAGAATGCAGACTTATGCAAGAGCAGATACAAACATGAGCAAAAACTACACCCTCTGCAACTTGGTGGCCTGATTAAACATCAAAAGATACGCAGGCGTCTCGAAATTTGCTCATTCATGCACTTTCTTATGGAGTGCCAGAAACATTAAACACCCGAGGTCCTAACAAACAAGTTATTATTGTTTGATTCATGGCTGGAGAGTTGTTTGATTATCTAATCTCGGTGATATTTCTCAGTCGTGAGGAGGCTACAATAATGAAAGCCCCTCCAGCCTGCACAGAATTGAGTGCACTATGAATTGAGCAACCGACAGTGAATTACCCCACACCCAGTCATTGTCAGACCTGTACAGACAAACACTTTCTTTGACATTTATAATTTTCAAGTAGTGCTAGTCTTTCAGAAGGTGATGCAATTTTGATCCAAAGTGTTCTGAGGAAAACATCTGAAGACAATGGCACTTTCTTAAGGAACACACCTCCCTGTTGTAGATAGGTTTAATTTTTTTGTACCTCAGTCACAGCTGTCAACAATGGACAAAGCCTAGGTGTGACATTTTCAACCATGTGTCATATACCTGAGGTGTCATCTCGCACCAAAACAAGTGTGACTAACAAAGTGACAAACTGCTTTTCACATGAACCATATATCACAGCTGACTGGCAGTATTCTAATCTTCTTCCTTATCCTGTTTTCCCATCATCCTCTCATGTTTTTACTTTCTCTTGTCTGTTTTTCCCTTCTCACAACCCTCCTCCCTGTCAGTAGGGTTGCCAACCTTCCCGGATTGTCCTGAAATCTCCAGGAATTAAAGATCAATCTCCCGGACGCCGCTGCAAGCAACCCGGGAGAACAATCATAGGGACATTGAAAATGCATAAGGCCGAAATTGCCCTCAGTGAGAAATTGGAGAGAGCACTTCGAATTAGGCGAAGATTTACGGCCCGGCGGAAGTCGGGGGGAAAAGCCGGAAAATTCGTCTCTTTACCTCTTACACCGCCTCCCAGCATTTGGGCCATTGTTGAACGCAATATTGCGGCGGAATCGGGGCTGTGTCTATCACCTCCGTGCTGACACGTCACAACATCACTCCCCTTCACTGGGCCACCAGGGAAGGGTTTAGCCAGGCCAGCGGGGAGGGGGTGCCAGGCTGCCTGTTGGCGGCCCGGCCGAACCAGAGGCTGCCATTGTCAGGCCGACTCTAGAGTCGGCCCACAATTAAAACAAAATGGCGGCCACGGCGGTGCGCCCTCCCCCTCAAGGGTGGCCGCACCGCCCAGCCACTGGCAGCTTCCCGCCTCGGGGGCAGCTGCGCTCTCGCAGGGCAATTTCCCCCGCAGACCGGAAAAGGGGCAAGGGATCGACGCATGGCCGACAATGAGTCAGAGTGCCGGGCGGGGCGGAAACACGGGACATGGCGGAAACCGGGGGCAATTGCGGATACATCGGCCATGCCACCCATGGTCAGAAAGGCCTTACCGCCCCGTTAGAAGTGGTAGCGGGTCTTATTATGAAATTTCTCCCCTATATGTTTTTTTATTTTCTTTGAACGCTTTTGTTTATTAGTTATGAAACTAATGGAGATGGGAAAAAAAGACTGTTTGACCAACAGTCAAGAATCATTGAAACGTTCAGCAAAGGCCCTGATCTTATCTCCAAGTTGCGTTCAATGCAGGGGGATGGAGTTAGGAGTGGGAAACCCGGAAGTACAGGTTTCATGAATGTCCTGCCGTTTTTTTCTGTAGGTTTCCCGCCCACAGCCAGCCTATTGACAGGCCAGCTTAGCTGCCTGTTGGGCGGGAACTCTGCAGCACAAGGCTGCAGCGGAGCTGAGAGTGGATAGGTGTAGTGGGGGGTGGGGGGGGGGTGTGGTTAGGGGTCTGATCACGGGAGGGGTGGGTGCGGGGGTGCGGTTAGGGGTCTGATCACGGGAGGGGTGGGTGCGGGGGTGCGGTTAGGGGTCTGATCACGGGGGGGTGGGTGCGGGTGTGTGGTTAGGGGTCTGATCATGGGGGGGGGGAAGGTGTGGTTAGGGGTCTGATCACGGGGTGGGTGGTGGGGGGAGGCAGCAGGCGGAGTTTACAGGTATACTTGTTGGGCCTGTAGGAAACACGCCCACTTCTCCTGGCCCATGAGCAGTGCTGTAAGACGCTTACCTCATCGGCCGCCTTTCCTGCCTCCTTTCTGCTGCCGGTTTTCCCAGGGCTGAAGAAAGCCGGCGGACTGTAGTTAAAAATAGAATCACTGTTAAAATGGAGGCATTGTCTCCCCATTATAATATTTAAGAGGGAGTTAGATATGGCTCTTACGGCTAAAGGGATCAGGGGTATGGAGAGAAAGCAGGAAAGGGTTACTGAGGTGAATGATCAGCCATGATCTTATTGAATGGTGGTGCAGGCTCGAAGGGCTGAATGGCCTTATCCTGCACTCATTTTCTATGTTTCTATTTAAATGACCAACCCGACTCCTGAGAATGGATTGTTGCCCATCGCTGAAACCGCCTCTTAAAACTGGAAGTGGGCGTGATCGAGGCAGTTTGGGTTCCTGTGTTAGAATTTTTTTTTTTTGGTTTTTTAAACCACCCACCTGAACCAAACCCACCCATCTTGGATGGGAGTTAGAATTACCCCAATGAGTCTGTTCGCTTTCCAGTTGGCGCGGGAAGGCAGTGCACCACGAGGAAGGTCTGTGTTGGCCATCCTGTGGCGGGAGCGTGGGGGGTGGAGTGAGAAGAAGGCTTTGCTCGTTAGATCTAGGGCAAAGCTGAAGCACGTGGCGTTACACGGCAGCAGTTGCCGATTACTGAGTCATCAGGAGGCGGTGCCGAGGGTGCATCACGCAGTAAGCACAAGCAGAGAATGCAAACAAGCAGGTGAAACAGCCCCAAATTCCTCTTTCACATCTTCCAAGAATCAGTTCCAGATAAAAGGGCCAGACACAAACCTAACTGAAAGGTTGGCCTCCATAATCACCGCAGCAGGATTTCGGAGCGGAGGGGGAGGGGTTCCGTTCGGGAAGCTCGGAACTGCGGGTTTCCCCGAAAGTCATGGAGTCGGTGATGCAGGGGAAGGGGGAGACCGAAAGGGGATCAGTGGTGGGGGGGTGGGATTCAGTGTGGAGAACGTGGAGGTGACGGTGGGGGGTTTAAAGGTAAGCTTGTCAGGCCTGGAGGCAACACTCCAGCTCCACGTGGCCCACAAGCAGTGCTGTAAAGGCACTGACCTGAAGGATTTAGCTCCTCTCGCCACCTTTTACATGTCGGGTTCCACAAGTCCCGGGAAACACGGCCAACATGGGTTAAAAATAGAAATCCCGTTAAAATGGAGGCTCGCAGCTTCCTGAAAATAGTTTAAGTGACCAGGACCCACCTCCTGAGGCCAGATTGATCGCCTGCCCCTTGTCCTGCCTCTGTTAAAACCGCAAGTGGGCGGTTTCGCGGGGGTTTGGGTTCCTATTTCAGATTTTTTACATTTTAAATCCCATTCAACCCAAACTGGATGGTTAGGACGGACCTATTTTCCTTAGTAGAGGGATCAACCACCAGGGGGCATAGATTTAAAGTAATTGGTAGGAGGTTTAGAGGGGATTTGAGGGGAAGTTTCTTCACTCAGAGGGTTGTGGGGGTCTGGAATTCACTGTCTGAAAGGGTGGTAGAGGCAGAAACCCTCACCACATTTAAAAAGTACTTGGATATGCACTTGAAATGCTGTAACCTACAGGGCTACGAACCAAGAGCTGGAAAGTGGGATTAGGCTGGAGAGCTCTTTGTCGGCCAGCGTGGATACAATGGTCCAAAGTGGCCTCTTTCCGTGCTGTAAATTTCTATGATTCTATAATCACACCCCTTTTTGAGGATAAAAATGACCCGGATGAGTGTGTTGAACTGCAAAATGAACTGAAAGCCCAGAAAATCCACAAATGACTTGATGCAGCTTATTGATTAAGAATTAACAAAGTAACTTCCTGATTGCACAACCGGAATAAAAACGGTCTCTCTCCTCAGTCGGACTTTCAGAATTTACGTACAACTCTCACAAGCGCAGCCGCTGATTACTCTGTTTTCTCCAATTCTCCAACAATTGTTCCTACAATTTATGTTAATAATGGAGAACACTGTATGGCATACCGTTAGGCTGTAACCTCTGTACAGCCAAAGGCCTTGCCTTTCTTCGGGGCCTTGGGTCTGATTTTCTCCGCCCTCAATTCCCAGAGCTCCTTTTCTTTCCTTGCCCTTCGCTGCTGTGCCAACTCTGTGGGACTGAATGCTGCTTTTATCGTTTCCCTACATGTATGCTTTTTGTTCCTCCTTCCTGCCTTTTTGACACTCTTCTCTGACCCTCTGTACACTGTTGCTGAGCTGTGTGTCCAAGGCTGGGGCTGTCCCACTCTCTCCAATCACCCCATCAGCAACTCCACAGGGCGTAACTCAGAAATAATGGCCTCGATATCAAAACCACCCTCCCCCTGTCACCCCTGCTCACCGATGAGCAGGAGAGAGTTGGGGGTGGGTTAAAAAGTTGCTTACGGCATTGGGTTTTGCTCCACCGTGAAGAGCTGGGACACTTCATTAACATATTTAAATCAGGTTCAGACAGTGCAATTTGGAGCCTGATTTAAATTTAACAGTTGCCACTCAGATTTCTCAAGGTTTGGGAAACCCGGCAGCAAGAGGGAGGTGGGAGCTGTCGGCTCACCAAGGTTAGTGCCTGTTACAGCATTCTTTGTGGGCCAGTAGGAGCAGGAGATCTCCCCTCGGCCCCCCTCAATGAAGCCTTCGGCCTCCCATCTGCGCATCGCTGGCTTTCTCTCCCCCCCCTCTCCACCCCCCAGCCCCCCCACCACAATGACGGCAAACCTCCCCCACGCCCCCTGGTCATGATCTTTGGCCTTCCCCTCTTCCCGATTGCAGGGATCCAACATCATAGGTGCCCACCTGCGGCCCCCTGGCATTGGTTTTACCATCTGCCAGCCTGTCAATCTGGTCGGCTGCTGGGCAGGAAATGGAGAAATGGAAGAATAATAAAATTCTAACGTGATCCGACAGTTAAATTTGTTCTCCACCTCACAATTTGCTCTGGCCAAATTTATTGGCCCTGATATTTGAAGGGAGACCAGGAGTTCCCAGCCTCGATGCGATTGCTGGACATTTTGGCCCTCGCACAGTACCCTCCTGGTCTCCCTTCAAATATCAGGGCCAATAAATTTGACCAGAGCAAATTGTGAGGTAGAGAACAAATGGCACGTTCACTATTCATAATGATGCTGAAGTGAGAGGAAGGAAGGATCTGTAGCAAACTATTTATAACATGAAACTGCCTGTTCACATCTCGCTGGAGTTCCAGTTCCCTTCTATAAATTGCGTGCCACTACGCCAGTTTGTGGTTGGCTGTGAGGCAGTTCTGCTTTATCGTCATAACCACTATGGTCACAGTCTTGGAGTCTTTTCAAGTCAACAAGATTAAGTATTTTGGGGTTTTCTTTATTCTAACGGTGAAGGTAAGCACTGATGATCGACCTGCTCCTGGGAGTCCACGAGTGTGAGACATGGTATAATACTGCAGCAAGCCTATTTGGGCTTGGGTACATTCCAGAGAATAATTCAACTTGCACATTTCAAATACTGCTGAGTAAGAGCATTCTTCAAGATTTAATCACGGTCCTCCATAAACTCATAAGAACATAAGAAATAGGAGCAGGAGTAAGCCATACGGCCCCTTGAGCCTGCTCCGCCAATTCATATGATCATGGCTGATCCGATCATGGACTCAGGTCCACTTTCTTGTCCGCTCCCCATAACCCCATATTCCCTTATCGTTTAAGAAACTGTCTATCTCTGTCGTAAATTTATTCAATGACCCAGCTTCCACAGCTCCCTGAGGCAGCGAATTCCATAGATTTACAACACCCTGAGAGAAGAAATTCCTCCTCATCTCAGTTTTAAATGGGTGGTCCCTTATTCTAAGACTATGCTCCCTAATTCTAGTCTCCCCTATCAGTGGAAACATCCTCTCTGCATCCAACTTGTCAAGCCCCCTCATAATTTTATACGTTTTGATAAGATCATCTCTCATTCTTCTGAATTCCAATGAGTAGAGGCCCAACCTATTCAACCTTTCCTCATAAGTCAACCCCCTCATCTCCATAATCAACCGAGTGAATCTTCTCTGAACTGCCTCCAAAGCAAATATATCCTTTCTTAAATATGGAAACCAAAATTGTACGCAGTATTCTAGATGTGGTCTCACCAATCATCATCATAGGCAGTCCCTCGGAATCGAGGAAGACTTGCTTCCACTCTTAAAATGAGTACTTAGGTGGCTGAACAGTCCAATACGAGAACCACAGTCCCTGTCACAGGTAGGACAGATAGTCGTTGAGGGAAGGGATGGGTGGGACAGGTTTGCCGCACTCTCTTTCCGCTGCCTGCACTTGATTTCTGCATGCTCTCGTCAATGAGATTCAAAGTGCTCAGCACCCTGGCGGATGCACTTCCTCCACTTAGGGCAGTCTTTGGCCAGGGACTCCCAGGTGTCAGTGGGGATGTTGCACTTTTCAGGGAGGCTTTGAGGGTGTCCTTGTAACATTTCCTCTGCCCACCTTTGGTTCGCTTGCCGTGAAGGAGTTCCAAGTAGAGTGCTTGCTTCGGAGTCTTGTGTCTAGCATGCGAACAATGTGGCCTGCCCAGTGGAGCTGATCAAGTGTGGTCAGTGCTTCAATGCTGGGGATGTTAGCCTGGTCGAGAACGCTAATGTTGGTGCGTCTGTCCTCCCAGGGGATTTGTAGGATCTTGCGGAGACATCGTTGGTGGTATTTCTCCAGCGACTTGAGGTGTCTACTGTAATGGTCCATGTCTCTGAGCCATACAGGAGGGCTGGTATTACTATAGCCCTGTAGACCTTGAGCTTGGTGACAGATTTGAGGGCCTGGTCATCAAACACTCTTTTCCTCAGGCGGCTGAAGTCTGCACTGGCGCACTGGAGGCGATGTTGGATCTCGTCGTCAATGTCTGCTCTTGTTGATAAGAGGCTCCCGAGGTATGGGAAATGGTCCAATATCCTGTATAACTGTAACAAGACTTCCCTGCTATTATACTCCATCCCCTTTGCAATAAAGACCAAGATTCCATTGGCCTTCCTAATCATTTGCTGTACCTGCATATTAACCTTTTGTGTTTCATGAACAAGTACCCTCAGGTCCAGCTATACTGCAGCACTTTGCAATCTTTCTCCATTTAAATAATAACCTGCTCTTCGATTTTTTTTCTGCCAAAGTGCATGACTTCACAATTTCCCTGCTATTATACTCCATCCCCTTTGCAATAAAGGCCAAGATTCCATTGGCCTTCCTAATCACTTGCTGATATTCCATCTGCCAAATGTTTGCCCACTCACTTAGCCTCTCTATGTCCTTTTGCAGGTTTTTTGTTTCCTCCTCACACATTGCTTTTCCTTCCATCTTTGTATCGTCAGCAAACTTGGCTACGTTACACTCAGTCCCTTTTTCTAAGTCGTTAATATAGATTGTAAATAGTTGGGGTCCTATCACTGATCCCTGTTGCACCCCACTAGTTACTGATTGCCAACCCGAGGATGAACCATTGATCCCGACTCTCTGTTTTCTGTTTGTTAGGCAATCCTCTATACATGCTAATATATTACCCCCAATCCTGTGAACTTTTATCTTGTACAGTAACCTTTTATGTGGCACCTTGTCAAATGCCTTCTGGTAGTCCAAATATTCATCTTGAAAGCATAGATACACAAGGTTTGACGTTCATTCTCATTATCCAGTTCCCTAAAGGAACCCTCATTACCTTTCCCCAACCCACCCTCAGCTTTTATACAGCGCCTTGCATGACCTCAGGGCGCCTCAAACCATTTTGCAGCCAATGGAGTACTTTTGAAGTATAGTCACTGTTGTAATGTAGGAAATAAGGCAGCCAATTTATATACAGCAAGCTCCTACAAGCAGCAGTGTGGTAATGTTTTACTGATGTTGACCAGGACACTGGGGAGAACTCCCCGGCTCTCCTTCAAATATTGCGATAGAATTGTAACATCCACCTGAGAGGACAGACTTCTGTTTAACTTATGAAAGGGTTAGTGAAGGCAGTGCAGTAGATGTTGTATATATGAACTTTCAAAAGGAATTTAATAAAGTGTCACTTAACAGACTTATTTGGAAAATAGAAGTGCCTAGTATTAAAGGGATGATGATAACTTGGGTACAAATGGGGATAGGAGGCAGAGAGTAGTGGTGAATGGAAGATTTTCTGACTAGAGGACAGTATCCAATGGGATCCCCAGAGGCTGGTATAGAATCATAGGGGATAATTTTAACCCCCAAAAATGGTTGGGTTTGGGTCAGGTAAGATCTGAAATATTTTTAAATATCGAACCCACCCCAGTCTTCCTCCAACCAGGGTTTATTGGAAGTGGGATAAGGGGTGGGCAGGCATCCCGCTCCCAGGAGGTGGGTTGGCCATTTACCTACTATAATGAGGCTGGGAGCCTCACATTTAACTTGTTTACAGGTTTAATCCTCTACAGCCATGTTTCCAGGGCCTTGGGAAACCGGGCAGATGAAGGGAGGCGAGGACAGTTTTGGCGAAAAGGTAAGTGGCTTTACAGCACTGCTTGTGGGTCAGGAGGAACAGGAGTGCTTCCCCCAGCTCCCCAAGCTTAACTTCTTCTCTACCATCTGACCCCCTCCGACACCACCATCATAGACCCACCCGACCCCATCCAAAGACCCCCCCCTTCCTTCAGAATCGGATCAGACCTCCCCACACTCCTCGTAGCAGCTGCAGGCTTCCTTCCTGCTCCTGCGGCCTGCTCTGGGGTGATCCTGTCGAACAAAAAAGACATATGCTGTGGAGTCATATCACTACAGCATGCGGGGCCCGAAACTCCTCCCCCCGGCTCGGAACCACATGGAGTAAAAACGTTAGGCATGTAGTGCAGGAGTCCACCCGTGAGTCCATTTCGCTTTCCACCGATATTCTCTTCTGAGCACCAGTGAGGGCGATGTTGCCTCTGGGGAGTGCAGCCAGAGCCACATCCAAGACATTCATTCATAGTCATTCATAGGCAGTTCCTTGGAATCGAGGAAGACTTGCTTCCATTCCTGAAGTGAGTTCTCTGGTGGCTGAACAGTTCAGTACGAGAGCCACAGACTTTGTCACAGGTGGGACAGATAGTTGCTGAGGTAAGGGATGGGTGGGACTAGTTTGCCGCACGCTCTTTCCGCTGCCTACGCTTGATTTCGACTGCCCACCTTTGGCTTGTTTGCCGTGAAGGAGCTCCGAGTAGAGCACTTGCTTTGGGAGTCTCGTGTCTGGCATGCAAACTATGTGGCCTGCCCAGCGGAGCTGATCGAGTTTGTTCAGTGCTTCAATGCTGGGGCTGTTAGTCTGGACGAGGACGCTGATGTTGGTGTGTCTGTCCTCCTAGTGGATTTGTAGGACCTTGCGGAGACATCGTTGGTGATATTTTTCTCGTGACTTGAGGTGTCTACTGTACATGGTCCATATCTCTGACCAAACAGGAGGGTGGATACAGATGTGTAGCTTGTTGACTGTGAGGTGGAGCATGGTGGCGAGAAAGATTGAGAAGAGGGTTGGGGCGATGATGCAGCCCTGTTTGACCCCGGTCCGGACGTTGATTGGGTCTGTGATGGATCCATTGGTAAAGATCACGGCCTGCATGTTGTCGTGGAGCAGGCGGAGGATGGTGACAATCTTTTGGGGGCATCTGAAACGGAGGAGGATGCTCCAAAGACCCTCGCGGTTGACACCCCGTGTGGCTCAGCTGCACAGGGGCGAGGGATGCAGAATAAGAGAGCTGTAGTGGTAGGGGATTCAATAGTTAGGGGAACAGAGAAGATATACTTGCCATAGAGTATATACCATTAAGCACAGGAAGAACTCCTTGATTACTACTTACTAACCCTTGTTTCCTCTGTCCTGGGATGGCAGGAATGTTGTATGAGGAGAGATAGGGTCGACTAGGCCTGTATTCACTAGAGTTTAGAAGAATGAGAGGGGATCTCATTGAAATGTATAAAATTCTGACTGGGTTGGATAGACTGGATGCGGGGAGGATGTTTCCTCTGGGCTGGGAAGTCTAGAACAAGGGGTCACAGTCTCAGGATACAGGGTAGGAAATTTATGACTGAGATGAGGAGAAATCTTTTCACTCAAAGGCTGGTGAATCTGTGGAATTCTCTATCACAGAAGGCTGTGGAGGCCAAGTCACTGAATATATTTAAGAGGGAGATAGATAGATTTCTAGAAACAAAAGGCATCAAAGGGTTTGGGGAAAAAGTGGGAATATGGTATTGAGATAGCGGATCAGCCATGATCATATTGAATAGCGGTGCAGACTCGAAGGGCCGAATGGCCTACTACTGTTCCTATTTTCTGTTTCTATCTTTCTATGTTTCTGCGGCCATAGACGTGACTCCAGAATGGTATGGAGCCTCTCTAGTGCCAGGGTCAAGGATGACACATAGTGGATATTAGGCATTCTGGAGGGAAGAGGGTAAACAGCTAGAGGTCGTGTTCCATATCGGGACCGAAGACATAGGTAGAAAGAGGGATGAGGAACTGCAGACAGAATTTAGGGAGCTAGGAGAAAAATTAAAGGATAGGACCTCAAAGGTAGTAATCGCCAGGTTACTACCGGTGTCACGTGCTACTGAGTATAAGAATAGAAGTACAGAGAGGATGAAAGCGTGGCTGGAGAATTGGTGTAGGAGGGAGGGCTTTAAATTCCAGAGGCATTGGAACTGCTTCTGGGAGAGATAGGACCTGAACAAACCGGATGGATTGCACCTCAACAGCGCCAGGACCAATATCCTTGCGGGAAGTTTTAGTAGTGCTGTGGGGGAGAGTTTAAACTAGCTTGGTATGGGGAAGGGAACCTGAGAACAAATTCAGTCGGGAAGGAAGTAAAACTGAAATTGGATAGCAATAATTTAGAAAGTGAATCTGTAAGACAGAGGAAACAAGGGTTAGTAAGTAGTAATCAAGGAGTTCTTTCTGTGCTAAATGGTATATACTTTAATGCAAGGAGTATAGCAAATAAGGCGGATGAGCTAAGAGCACAGATAGACACTTGGGAGTATGGTATTATAGCCATTACAGAGACATGGCTGAAAGAGGGGCAGGTTTGGCAGATCAATATTCCTGGCTACAGGATTTTTAGACAAGACAGAGACGGGGGTAAAAACGGGAGGTGGGGGTCGCGGTATTGATTAAAGAAACTATTACAGCTGTGAGGAGGGATGATATGTTAGAGAGATCATCAAATTAGGCCATATGGGTCGAATTGGAAAATAAAAAAGGGCTGATCACATTGCTGGGCGTTTATTATAGACCCCCAAACAATGGGAGAGAGATAGAGGAGCAAATATGTAAGCAAATTTCTGTGCAATCCAAAAACCATAGGACAGTAATAGTAAGGGATTTTAACTATCCTAATATCGATTGTGACAAATATAGTGTGAAGGGTATAGAGGGTGCAGAATTCTTAAAATGCATTCAAGAGAACTTGTTTAGTCAGTATGTAGCAAGCCCAACACGAGAGGGGGCGGTCTTGGATTTCGTTTTGGGGAATGAAGCTGGGCAGGTGGAAGGGTTATTAGTGGGCGAGCACTTGGGTGCCAGTGACCATAATTTAGTCAGACTAAAGTTAGTTGTGAATAAGGACAAGGATAGACCAGGAATAAAAGTCCCAAATTGGGGAAAAGCTAACTTTGATCAGGAGTGATTTGGCCACAATGGACAGGAAATAGCTACTTGTAGGTAAATCAGTGTCAGAATAGTGGGAGGCATTCAAAGAGGAGATCCAGAGGGCTCAGGCCAAACATGTGCCCTTAAAGAAAAAGGATGGTAATAACAATTCTAGAGCCCCATGGATGTCTAGGGGAGGATAAAGAAATAAAGGGAAGCTTATGTCATATACCAATGGCTAAATACTGTAGAATCATTGGAGGAATACAGAAAGTTCAGAGGTAAAATTAAAAACTATATTAGGAATGCAAAGAGAGAGTATGAAAAATTCTTGGCAATTAAAATTAAGGAAAACCCAAAGATGTTCTATAAATATATTAAGTGCAAGAGGATAAGTAAAGAAAGGACCTTGAGACAATCACTATCACTAGGGGGGTAGTGCTGGACAGGCTAATGGGACGCAAGGTAGACAAGTCCCCTGGTCCTGATGAAATGCATCCCAGGGTATTAAAAGAGATGGCGGAAGTTATAGCAGATGCATTCCTTATAATCTACCAAAATTCTCTGGACTCTGGGGAGGTACCAGCGGATTGGAAAGCAGCTAATGTAATGCCTCTGTTTAAAAAAGGGGGCAGACAAAAGGCAGGTAACAAGAGGCCGGTTAGTTCAACATCTGTAGTGGGGAAAATGCTTGAAACTATCACTAAGGAAGAAATAGCGGGACAGCTCGATAGGAATAGTGCAATCAAGCAGACGCAGCATGGATTCATGAAGGGGAAATCATGTTTAACTAATTTACTGGAATTCTTTGAGGATATAACGAGCATGGTGGATAGAGGTGTACCGATGGATGTGATGTATTTAGATTTCCAAAAGGCATTCGATAAGGTGCCACACCAAAGGTTACTGCAGAAGATAAAGGTACGCGGAGTCAGAGGAAATGTATTAGCATGGATAGAGAATTGGCTGGCGAACAGAAAGCAGAGAGTCGGGATAAATGGGTCCTTTTCGAGTTGGAAATCGGTGGTTAGTGGTGTGCCACAGGGATCGGTGCTGGGACCACAACTGTTTACAATATACATAGATGACCTGGAAGAGGGGACAGAGTGTAGTGTAACAAAATTTGCAGCTGACACAAAGATTAGTAGGAAAGCGGGTTGTGTAGAGGACACAGAGAGGCTGCAAAGAGATTTGGATAGGTTAAGCGAATGGGCTAAGGTTTGGCAGATGGAATACAATGTCGGAAAGTGTGAGGTCATCCACCTTGGGGAAAAAAACAGTAAAAGGGAATATTATTTGAATGGGAAGAAATTACAACATGCTACGGTGCAGAGGGACCTGGGCGTCCTTGTGCATGAATCCCCAAAAATTAATTTGCAGGTGCAGCAGGTAATCAGGAAGGCGAATGGAATGTTGGCCTTCATTGCGAGAGGGATGGAGTACAGAAGCAGGGAGGTTCTGCTGCAGCTGTATAGGGTAATGGTAAGGCCGCACCTGGAGTATTGCGTGCAGTTTTGGTCACCTTACTTAAGGAAGAATATACTGGCTTTGGAGGGGGTACAGAGACGATTCACTAGGCTGATTCCGGAGATGAGGGGGTTACCTTATGATAATAGATTGAGTAGACTGGGTCTTTACTTGTTGGAGTTCAGAAGGATGAGGGGTGATCTTATAAAAACATTTAAAATAATGAAAGGGATAGACAAGATAGAGGTGGAGAGGTTGTTTCCACTGGTCAGGGAGACTAGAACTAGGGGGCACAGCCTCAACATACTTGGGAGCCAATTTAAAACCGAGTTGAGAAAGAATTTCTTCTCCCAGAGGGTTGTGAATCTGTGGAATTATCTGCCCAAGGAAGCAGTTGAGGCTAGCTCATTGAATGTATTCAAGTCACAGATAGATAGATTTTTAACCAAGAAGGGAATTAAGGGTTACGGGGAGCGGGCAGGTAAGTGGAGCTGAGTCCATGGCCAGATCAGCCATGATCTTATTGAATGGCGGAGCAGGCTTGAGGGGCTAGATGGCCTACTCCTGTTCCTAATTCTTATGAAAGAGTAGGGCCTATTAGAGACCATGATGGTAATCTTGGTGTGGAGGCGGAAGATGTTGCTATGGTTCTTAATGAATATTTTGTACTGCTCCAGAGGAGGAGTGTGATATTCTGGATGAAATAAATATAGTGAGAGAGGAAGTATTAAGGTGTTTAGCAACTTTGAAAGTAGATAAGTCTCCAGGCCTGGATGAAATGCAGTAAAGATGAAGTGAAGTAAAAGAGGAGCCTTGACCATTTTCCAGTCCTCTTTGTCTTTGGCCATGGTGCCGGAGGACTGGAGGACTGCTAATGTAGTACCCTTGTTTAAGAAGGGAAAAAGGGACAGGCCGAGCAATTACAGGCCTGCCAGCCTAACCTCAGTGGTGGGAAAATTATTGGAAAAAATCCTGAAAGACAGGATAAATCTACATTTAGAAAGGCAAGGATTAATTATGGACAGTCAGCATGAATTTGTTAAGGGAAGATCGTGTTTGACTTCCTGATAGAATTTTTTGAGGAGGTAACCAAGAGGGTTGATGCGAGTAGTGCGTACGCTGTAGTGTATATGGACTTTAGCAAAGCTTTTGATAAGATCCCGCATGGTAGACTGGTCATGAAGGATAAAGCCCATGGAATACAGGGCAAAGTGGCATGTTGGATCCAAAATTGGCTTGAGGTAGGAAGCAAAGGGTTATGGTTGATGGATGTTTTTGTGACTGGAAGGATGTTTCCAGTGGGGTTCCATAGGGCTCAGTACTGGGTCCCTTGCTTTTTGTGGTATATATCAATGATTTAAATTTGAATATAGGGAGTATGATTTAGAAGTTTGCAGATGACACTAAAATTGGCTGTGTGGTTGATAATGAAGAGGAAAGTCATGGACTGCAGGAGCGTGTAAATCTACTGGTCAGGTGGGCAGAACAGTGGCAAATGGAATTTAATTCAGAGAAGTGTGAGGTGATGCACTTTGGGAGAGCTAATAAGGAAAGGGTAAACACATTAAGCAATAGGCCACTTAAAAGTGTAGATGAACAAAAGGATCTTGGAGTGCTTGTCCACAGATCCCTGAAAGTAGCAGGCCAGGTGGATAAGGTGGTTAAGAAGGCATATAGAATGCTCGCTTTTATTGGCCACGGCATAGAATATAAGAGCAGGGAGGTTATGCTTAAATTGTATAGTACTCTGGTTAGGCCACAGCTGGAGTACTGCATGCAGTTCTGGTCACCTTATTATAGGAAGAACGTGATTGCACTAGGGAGTGCAGAGGAGATTTACTAGGATGCTGCCTGGAATGAAGAAGCATAGCTATGAGGACAGATTGGATAGACTGGGTTTGTTCTCATTGGAACAGAGGAGGCTGAGAAGAGACCTCAGTTAGGTGTATAAAATTTTGAGGGGCCTGGATATAGTGGATAGCAAGGGCTTCTTTCCCTTGGTGGAGGGGTCATAGTTTTAAGGTGGTTGGTGGAAGGTTTAGAGGCGACTTGAGGGGAGGCTTCTTCAAGCAGAGGTTGTGGGGGTCTGGAACTCACTGCCTGGAAGGGTGGTGGATGCAGAAACCCTCACCACATTTGGATGGGCACTTGAAGTGCCGTAACCTGCTGGTAACTGGGATTAGACTGGATAACCTCTTGTTGGCTGGGGCAGATACTGCAGGGAATCGAATACCACCAGGGTGATCTCCTGGACTAGTTTTGATCGCCTGGATGGGTCAGAGAGGAATTTTTTCAAATTTCTTTTCCCCAATTGGCCTGGGATTTTTATCTTTTTTTGCCTCTTCCAGGAGATCACATGGCTTTGGTTGGGATGGAGTGTAGAATGATACGGTGCAGGGGGTATCGCAGTTGTATGGGGCGGACTGGTTGGGCCGGATGCTTTTACCTTTCCGCCATTGTTCATTGTTCATAGGTTTATATCTCACCTTCAGGGCTGCTGACTGAGGGCCGTGTGGCTTTTTGTCGGCCGGCGCGGACACGATGGGCTGAACTAGCCTCCTTCTGCCCTGTAGATTTCTATGTTTCTGTGTTTCTAACCCTCCCCCGGCACTATCTGGGCCATTGTCTTTGATTCCTACCAAAAACTTTATTCACACGTTAGTGATTCCATATCCGTCCCAGACACTGACATAGACTGTTCGCAACCTCAGCATCCGAATTGACCCTGAGCTGAGCTTCCGACCCCATATCCTCTCCATAACAAAGACCACTTACACGACATTGCCCACCTCAGCTCCTGCCTCACCCCATCTGCTGAATTTGCTTTCACCGGACTCGGCTATAGGACAAGTGATCAAACGTTTGGTCAAGGAGGTAGGTTTTAAGGAGTATCTTAAAGAAGGAGAGAGAGGCAGAGAAGCAGTGAGGTTTAGGGAGGGAATTCCAGAGCTTAGGGCCTAGACATCTTTGGGCACAGCCACCAGTGGTGGAGCAAAGGAAATTGAGGATTCACAAGAGGCCATAGTGATAAACCCCTGATCATAGGGGACATGAAGTTCACTTACCGAGGGGTGGGAACCAGTGATGCTGAACCCGAGAGAATATCCAAAATTTGTAACATATATGTAGGGCCAATATTGGAATATTCTGCAGGTTTGGGGATCCTAGCTACAAAGACACTTGATGCATTAGAGTTGGACCAAATAAAGGCAACAGGCAAGATTCTAGACTCCGTCCTATGACTGGGAAACCAGCAAAAGACAAGGTTGAAGAGTTTCCAACCATCCTCAGCCAAAAGTGCTGAGTGGATGATCCATCTCAGTCTCCTCCTGAGGTCACCACCATCACAGATGCCAGTCTTCAACCAATTAGATTCACTCCCCGTAATATCGAAAAACAGCTGAGCGCAATGGATACAACAAAGGCTATGGGTCCCGTCAACACCCCAGCTGTAGTCCTGAAGACTTGTGCTCCAGATCATTTCAGCCCCAGGATATTGCTGCAGGTGTTCCTCAGGGCAGTGTCCTAGGCCCATCCATCTTCAGCTGCTTCATCACGGATTGAAGATTGGTTAACGGACAGAAAACCGAGAGTAGGGGTCATTTTCGAGTTGGCAGGCTGTAACTAGTGAGGGCCCACGAGGATCGGTGCTTGGGCCCCAGCTATTCACAATCTATATCAATGATTTGGATGAGGGGACCAAATGTAATATATCCAAGTTTGCTGAAGAATGGAAGTTGTGAAGAGGATGCAAAGATGCTTCAAGGGGATATAGACAGGTTAAGTGAGTGGGCAAGAACATGGCAAATTGAGTATAATATGGAGAAATATGAGGTTATCCATTTTGGTAGAAAAAATAGAAAAGCAGAGTATTTTTTAAATAGTAAGAGATTGGGAAATGTTGGTGTTCAAAGGGACCTGGGTACACAAATCACTGAAAGTTAACATGCAGGTACAGCAAGCAATTAAGAAAGCAAATGATATGTTGGTCTTTATTCCAAGATTATTTGAGTATAAGAGTAAAGCGGTCTCACTGCAATTATACAGGGCCCTGGTGAGACCACACCTGGAGTATTGTGTGCCGTTTTGGTCTCCTGACCTAAGGAAGGATATACTTGCTATTGAGGGAGTGCAATGAAGGTTCACCAGACTGATTCCTGGGATGGGGGGATTGTCCTATGAGGAGAGATTGAGCAGACCAGGCCTATATTCTCTACAGTTTAGAAGAATGAGAGGTGATTTCATTGAAACATACAAAATTCTTACAGGGCTTGTCGTCATAGATGCAGGGAGGATGTTTCCTCTGGCTGGTGTGTATAGAACCAGGGGTCATAGCTTCAGAATAAGGGATTGGCCATTTAGGACTGAGATGAGGAGAAATTTCATCACCCTTGAAGGTGGTGAATCTTTGAAAATTGATAGATTTTTTGATATTAAGGGAATTAAGGGGATAGTGCAGAAAAGTGGAGTTGAGGTCAAAGATCAGCCATGATCTTATTGAATAGCAGAGCAGGCGCGAGGGCCAAAACCCTACTCCTGCTTCTATTTCTTATGTTCTTATGAAGCCCAACAATAACATTTTTTAAACGCCTATGTGCTTACCGTGTGCACCTACTTCTGTGTCATCTTTCTCTTACTCATGCTTCTACGAGGTGCAACCCCTGTGGCTTCAGCAGAGCTAGAGGCAGGCTGCTCATTTCCCTGCTGCAACAGCGTAAACATTTTTGGCGGACGTCCTCTGAGTTTTGGAGCCTCTGATGGCCCCGCCAAAATCTGCTCCCTCAGACTGTGCAGGGGCAGACTTGCTCATTGTGATCCTGCATGTAGTTGAGCAGAGCTTGGAGCGTTCTGCACTCTCCGCTGTCCCTGTCAACATCATCTGTTCTTGTTCACTTGTGAAGTGTGAGACACCAGGTGACAGCATTATTCTCTCTCTCACAGGACCCACCATGCTTGGGTCTGCCGACGCTGCACCCTCAGAGGCTGGAGGCTCCTCTGAGGAGTCGTCTTCCTTCTCCAGCTGGACAGTGGGAGAGGGGGAGTGGTGGGGGGGTTCTTGATGAACCCATGGGAAAGTAAAGAAATGATTTTGAAATGTTCTGTTAAGAATGGTTAATTATACCATTATGCACATGATGAACATTCACTGGCTGCTGATGTCAGTGCCCCTATGAGTGACTGCTGTATGTCCTGTGGCTGTATGAGATGTAATTCTGTCATCTGGTTGCTGAGATGTCCCCCTCGCTCCCTCTTCCACTGCCAGCTGCTCCACAGCCCCTGACACCTCCAGGGCCTCCTCCTCTGCTGCAGTTATAGTACTGAAGAATGGCAGGACACCCCTGGTTCACTCCCATTCCCTGCTGCTGTGCGCTCTCTTCTGCAAGGAGGGAAAGAAGACAAATTTGAGTGAGAGTAGTAGCATGAGCATAAGGAATGTGTGGGTTACATTTGTGGAGGGTGACTGTGAGGGAGTGTGGTGCCAATGCCAAATGGTCTCTTCCTGTGGTGTTAGTTGGTATGATTGCATTCGGATGAGGGTGAGTGTGAGGGGTGGTTAGTTAGATGGGGGTGTGAGTATGGACGTAGAGAGAGAGGGATGGGTGGAATTGCAAGGTAGGTTGGTGTGAGTAAGGATGTACAGGAGCAGGCTTTGGAAGGCAGAGTGATGGGGATGTGATGAGAGGCACAGCAGGATGAGGGTGAGTGTGGCTTTGCACTCACCTTTCCTGATCTCATCAGATCATTGAAGATCTTCCTGCACTGCACCCAGGTCCGCCTCACCACATCCCTGCTCTTCACCTCCTCTGCAATTTGGAGCCAGGCTCTTTTTGTCTCTTGGGGAGGTCTCTTCTGCCCTGGGACCTCCCTGCATGCTCTGACTCTCTCCACAAGAATATGTAGGGAGTCTTCTGAAAACCTGGGTGCAGCCCTCGGACTTTGGGAAGTCATGTTTCTATTTCTCCACAAGACATTCCTCTCCAATCCTCCCTCCACACTCCTGCATGAACCGTTAAATCCGATGTCATCGCTGGAAATTAGACATCATCAGACGCGCACCAACTAATAGGGCCGGGAAATGCACATGTCTGCCTTAATAGGGGCCATTACACTAAAGCCGCTCTGAGAAATGGGCTGATCGATACATCACTGTAACGACCTGCTACACAGCCCGCACGCACCCGACCTGACTCAGTAAGGGAAATTCCGTCCAGAAAATTTAGACAGAGAAAATACCAAAATAGAGCGAAAGAGAATAGAGAGACAGAAATATAAAATAGAGTTAAAAAAAGTAGAGAGTAAATAGAACGAGAGCGAGATAGACAGGTAGACATAGAGACAGGCAATTGGACACAATGACAGTCAGATAGATACAGAGAGAGACACGGAAAATACAGTCAGAGAACTGCGTAGCACATTGCGTTCAAGTCCCTCTCTCCACTGTCTTAGCAAGGCCATTAAGCTATTTAAATTTAATGCACTAAAGCTGCCCCCAAAATAGCAATAGACAGTAATTTCAGGTGACTGAGATAAACAGTTCTGTGCTCGGATTCAATGGTATAATCTCTGGGCCAATACGCTTTTCCACCAGAAAAATCCCCTTTCTATTTTTCCTCTCGAGGGCCCATGTGCTGAAATACCCAAAAGATGTGGTCAGTCCTTCGCTTTTTAGCATTTTTATTTCTGTGGGAATGCTACTTCAGACCAGAACAGCATAATGTTTTAGTTACAATTCAGGCAACTGGGAGCCAAAACCAGGCAGACTCGTTTGTACATCTTGCACAAATGAACCAACAAAGTCTAACCTGGTCCAGATTTGCCGGCTAAGGTTTTCACCACAGCCTCAGCCTTGGTATTTCTATATAAAAAAAACAAAGGGGATTTTCTTTAAAAAATAAAGAAGAAATAACAAACTCTGATCTTTTTCTGTTTCTCAAATCTGTGAGTTTATCCACAAATTCAATGTTATATTTTCATGCATGTAGCAAAAAGAAGGTAAATGATTTCCACTTACAGAGACAGCCATTTGCTGGGAAATACTCAGAGGGATAGAAATTAGTCTGGGCCTCGTTTTCAGGCCCAAACAGGGAGGCCCGAGACTGGCCTGAAATTGGGCCTTGGACCTCATCCGCATCTGCGGACCAAGCTTCACACGCAGCTCGCCCTGTGAGAATGAATTTTGGACCCTTGGCAACAGACCTCAAGTAAGTTCTCGGAAGGGGGTTTGGCTCGAGCAATTGGAGGGTGGGCCAGGACTGTGGAGTCGGGGATGGGGGAATCTCTAGCTGCTGGGGGGAGGAGGGGCGGGGCTGTAGAATCCAAGCAGGCCCATGCTCATTGGGAACAAATTTTACACAGGGCTCCTTCAACAAGTGTTGGGCCCCTAAAAATGGTGCCCTTGGATTTAGCAGAATGACCAATGCCTGCACAGTTTGACCGCTGGTTGACCCACAGCTAAAGTGGTATTCTATACGTCCATTTTACACATGGAATCATCATCATCATAGGCAGTCCCTCGAATCAAGGATGACTGGCTTCCACGCCACAAAGGGATGAGTTCATACGTGTTTCAATGAAGGACCTAATATTCTAGGTCCCGAACTATATCTTGAGGGGTGGAAGATGCCTTTGCGTGGATTTTTTTAACGTGTGGTGATCATTGCACACCAGCCACCACATGGGCTTGACAGAGCTAGGCCTTGGTCCAGTGGCAAGGATTACCCAAGACGACCAGCTCTTCTGCACGGACCTAGTGTACACACATATTACAGTGCCCCTGGGCCCTCGCCTTTTCTGGCCCCGAACTCACACCTCGCATGGGCCCACACACACACACACACACACACACACATACACAGACACCCACACACACTGCCCACACACACACACACACAGCCAACACAAACACACACTGCTCATGGAAAATGGGTACAACGCATAACAGTTTCTACTCCAGATTGTTTTATCGTTAGAGTATACAAGCTCACTGCTACTGACTGAAATATATAGGTAAAATATAAATACCAGGCCAGGAGGGTTGTTCAGTTGGATTTTGTTAAAAGTAAGTTGTTACTGGTGAGTAAGTGGAAGGATTGTCTGTGTCTTAATGTGAAAAGTGGGGGACACTAGTGAATATGGTGTCATTATCAGGTAGATATTCTCTTCGTGGAAATATTCATTTTGAAACTTGTTTTGCTGAATTAATAGAAAAAAACATAACTGTGACTGCTGGCAAAGAGACGATGGAAGCGTTTCACAGAGATACGTACAGTTGAGGAGGTTCATCGAGCTTTGAGGGCTTGTGTCTGTCACTTGGGCCTTCGTGACTGGAACTACATGCAGTATTTGAGCTGTGGTCTGATAAGTGCACGGTGCCCTCAGATTGAGCTCTTTCAGTTTGGCAATACTGTTCAACATCCTATTTGCTTTGCTAACTGCTGCTCCGCAGTGACCCAGCATGGTTTGCTATCACTCTCAGATCTCTTTCAGCCTCTGCACTACTTAATTTAATGCTATTCAATAAGTATGCCCCCAGTTTTTCCCTTCCTATTTATAAAGCTTTGCAATTATCTGCATTGAACTTCTTCTACCATCGTTCTGCTCACTTGCAAATTTTGTCTGGATGCTTCTGTAATTCTCAGGGTTGCTTTATCAGACTCTACTGCTCCCTGAGTTTAATATCGTCACCAACTTACATTGTGTTTCTAAATCCAGTTGATTTATGGAGATCAGTGGCTGTAGTACGGATCTCTGGGACACTCCATTCACCTCATCTTCCCAGCCTAATCATCATTCCTCCAATCAGAACCCGCTGATGTCTCTCTTTCAGCCAATTTCCTATGTATCTCAAAACATTTCCTAGGATACTCAATTGTCCTGTGCATTAGCTCATCCGCTAATCATCGCACTATGAGTTTACTTATGCTAACCATATCAAATTGCCATTTATTTGCAGGGTAATAATTAAATACAAGTTGTTATTAAATCCAACTCGATTTGTCTTGTCTTCATAAAACTAATAACTAGCTATAGGATATAAACAGTGTTTAATAATTCAATTCCAGCAGTTCAATGCAGGATTTGTATGAAATAAAGCACTAAACTGATGTAAGCTGCCTTTCCATCAATGGGAAGTCCCAGAGATTTTCTTCCTCAGTACCTCCACTCTCCATTCCATTACAACTGTCACGCTGTCTGACTCCCTGTCTAACATCGAGTCCTGGGCAAACCAGAACTTTCTCTAGCTCGACATCCAGTTCAGTTTCCACCAGGAACATCACACCAAGGCATCGACTTTATCTCCTTCTCTGGCTGCTCACTCAGGCTGAATTCACAGGTGCACCATCCCCATTTATAGTTTAACTGCGGGGTGAGTTTCAGGCCGACGTAAAAGATCCCATGGTATTATTTCGAAGAACAGGAGAGTTATCCCCAGTGTCCTGGCCAATATTTATCCCTCAATCAACATCACTAAAATACAGATTATCTAGTCATTATCACATTGCTGTTTTTGGGAGCTTGCTGTGCATAAATTGCCTTCCGTCTTTCCTACATTACAACAATGACTACATTTCACAAAGTACTTCATTGACTGTAAAGTGCTTTGGAACGTCCGGATGTCGTGAAAGGCACTATATAAATGCAAGTCTTTCTTTCTTTCATTACTTCAAGGCACGATTGCTTATTGTGCTCCTCATCTCTGCTCTACACAAACTCTAACCCATCCTGAAATTCATTGCCTATATCTATCCTGATAAAGCCCCATACAGTCATCACCAACCTCCATGTCTCCTGGTATATCAGCTTGAAATCCTTACCTTCATCTTCATATCCCTCCATGGCTGTATTCCCCCCTCCCTCCCTTTGCAATCTTTTCTCACTCCACATCCTATCTCGCATCTCCTCTTGACTGATGTGAGATGGTCGGTTCTTAACCATCTCTGTCCTCCTTTCAGACGCTGCTTTAAACCTACCTCTTTGACCAACCGTTAGTCACCTGACCTAATATCCACTGCTGAAGCCCTCATCCATGGATTTGTTACCTCTAGACTTGACTATTCCAACACACTCCTGGCTGGCCTCCAAGTTTCTACACTACGTAAAGTAGAGATGATCCAAAACTCGGCTGCCCGTGTCCTAACTCGCACCAAGCCCCACTCACCCATCACCTCTGTACTCCCATACTCCATGAAGCACCTTCACTACATTAAAGGCACTACATTGGCTCCTGGTTAAGCAACGCCTCAATTTCAAAATTCTCATCCATATTTTCAAATCTCTCCATGGCATCGCAACCCCTCGAGATGCCAGCGCTCCTCTAATTCTGCCCTCCTGAGCATCCCTGATTATAATCGCTCAACCATTGGTGGCCGTACCTTCTCTTGCCTTGGTCGAATTCCCTGCCTAGAATCTATGACTCTATGATTCTACACCTCTCTGCCTCTCTACCTCGCTTTCCTCCTTCAAGACGCTCCTTAAAACATACCTCTTTGACTAAGCTTTTGGACAACCTGCCTAATTTCTCCTTATGTGGCTTGGTGTCAAATCTTTTGTCTCATAATACTCCATGAAGCACCTTCACTACATTACATCACTATATAAATACAGGTTCTTGCTGTTCTTTAGCTGGGTGTCAAGTTTTGTTGATTACAGTCCTGTGACACGCCTTGGGACTTTTACTGCGTTAAAGGTGCTATATAAATGCAAGTTGTTAATGTTGATTCATTGCACGTTTTGTATCACTCTCGATCGCCTTCAACCTCTGTGTCCCAGCCCTCTGGAACTCTCTTCCTAAATCTCTTGGCCATGCTACTTCTCGCTCTCTCACCTTCAAAAGCCTTTTCCACCCCTACTTCGTTCTCCCAGAGCAAACTTCTCTCCTACTTCCTGCACGACATTTGCTGCTCCCCTCATGACACGGCCTTTTTGGAGATTTTGTTGTGCGCTATAAATGGAAGTGTGATGGTTTGGGCACATCTCAAGAATGAAAACACCTTTCATGGCCCTGCGAACAGAGGTACGTGGAACAGGAAGCCAAGGAAGACCAAGATAGCACTGGATAGATAATGTTCAGAGTAACTCGTCACAGAAAGGGACAGAGATGACCGAAGTGACCAGGCTAGTTGAGAACTGGCAACAGCGGGGTGAATTGATGCATTTAAGGGGAGGCTAGATAAACATGTGAGGGAGAAGGGAATAGAGGGTTAGGCTTATAGAGTTAGTTGAAGAAAGATGGGAGGAGGCTCGAGTGGAGCATGGACTGGTTGGGCCGAATGGCCTGTTTCTGTGCCATATATCATATGTGAATTAATTGGTCCCCAGCGTTGTGGCTGAGATGGCGGATGGTAATTTGGTAGTAGTAATAATATATAATTGCTGTTTATCAGAAAAAAACTGATTACCCTCCAAACTTTCTTTTTTTTCAGTAACTCGTGCAGTTGGTAAAAGACTTCTCTCAAAAAAAAAAGAACCTGACGCT
The DNA here is from genome assembly GCF_044704955.1 of Pristiophorus japonicus. Lineage (NCBI taxonomy): Eukaryota > Metazoa > Chordata > Chondrichthyes > Pristiophoridae > Pristiophorus > Pristiophorus japonicus. The sequence goes on along the minus strand of NC_091982.1, from coordinate 112,013,088 downwards.
CGGGGAAAATGTCAGTCAATGCATCCGTTCCGTGCGCAGAGGAACACTGGGATGGCGAGCTGCGCCTGTACGCGATTGTCTACGGAATAATCGTCATTCCTGGCTTCTTCGGCAATAGCGTGGCCTTGTGGGTTTTATTTGGGAACATCAAAAGGGAGAAGAAGGCGGTGATATTCATGATAAACCTGGCCTTTGCTGACTTGGCACACGTGTTGTCCTTGCCGCTGAGGATCTTTTACTATATAACCCATACCTGGCCGTTTGGAAAATTCATGTGCTTGTTCTGTTTCTACCTAAAGTTCGTCAACATGTACGCGAGCATCTTATTTTTAGTCTGCATCAGCATCCAGCGCTGTATTTTCCTCATCTACCCCTTCAGATACAACAGCTGGAGACGCAGGTACGATGTGTGCCTGAGCATTATTGGATGGGTGGTCGTCATCGTCATATGCCTGCCATTCCCCGTCATGCGGAACACTGACTCCTTCAACAGCACACTCTGTTTTGCTGACCTACCCATGAAGCAAGTCAACCTAGGATCCTCTGTATTAATGCTGACGGCGGCAGAGCTCCTGGGCTTTGTGGGGCCCATCATCATCATCATCACCTGTACCTGGAAAACGATGCAGTCATTGCAGCAGAAGTGTACGCTGCACAACGACCAAGGCGGAAGGCGGGCTCTGAAGCTGGTCTTGATGTGTGCGCTCGTGTTCCTGGTGTGCTTTGCTCCCTACCACATACTCTTCCCGCTGAACCAGCTGAGACGCCTGAACATCATTACGGACTGCTCTGTGCGGATGACTATCCAGATCCTGCATTCATTCACACTGTGCATAGCCAGCATGAACGCTTGCTTGGACCCGATCATCTACTATTTTGTCACCTCCGAATTCAGAGAGCAGCTATCACGGACAGGAAGCTTCCTTGTGCGGAGCCGGCACTTGAGCAGGGAAAGCACCACGAGCCGGTAATCATAAGGACATAAGAAATAGGAGCAGGAGTAGGCTATATGGCCCCTCGAGCTTGCTCCGCCATTCAATACGATTATGGCTGATCTGATCATGGACTCAGTTCCACTTCCCTGCTCGCCCCCCATAACCCCTTATTCCCTTATCGGTTAAGATCCCCGCCAGGTTCAAACACTTCAGAGGAGCGGTCCGGGGTATGTCCTTGCCACTGCCCTGTCTCGCAGCAGGACACCAGCGAGCGTTGAAGATGTTATAGGGTCAGAACTCGCTGCAATGGCGCATCAGGTTGCGAGGGATGTTTAATGCGTCATTCATTTTCCAACAATCTCCGGCTCATTGCTTGGTAGCGAAAAGGATTTCAACGACCAGCAGAGGTAGTGCTTGAACGATTAGGTTTAAAAAAAACTCAGTTTCTTACTTTCCTGAAATTGTGTGTTTTATGTATTCTCTCCCTGCTAAGCAAAGACTCCGAATGGCTTTTCCTGCGACATTTTCCCATAAGGACGAACCTTGGCTTTTGTAGCTTTCACTTAAGCATTTGGACAATGATCGTGGCCAATTATGAACCTGCACGATATGGGATTAGCTACATTTATCTCAACAAAATGTTACAGTTCAGAACCCACACAAAAATCTGTAAGCTAGGAGCTACTTATTCTGGTTGGAAACTGATAGAAATAAGAAGCAATAGTAATCATTTCTAAATAGGAAACTGGTGATTGTATCAGAGATTAAGGTACAGTGTGTAGGCTGTAGGTTCTCTGAAAGCTCTCAGGACTGATTCAGTGCTGGTGTTCAGATGTTTGCAGCAGCGTCAAGTATTTTATGCTATTATTGGAGCTTTTTTTTTGCTTAGTGCTGCGTGTTTGGGGTTAAATGTGTTGCTCCCTGAAATCTTAAGGAACTTTCCTCCGATTTGAGGGCAGACAGTTGTGGAAATGAAAATATCCGTGTAACTATCAAACATTGGAGCAAACCAAAAGATGCAGCTATTTCTTGCTAATGGTTTGCTGACTTGTTTGGCGCAAACCGGCAAACAAGTGGGCAGTGCGTCTGATCCACGAAACCGCCGCATGCTATTCCCAACCTGATGCAAAAAGATTCCAGCCGAGCTTGAGCTACAGGAAAATCACCACACACAACAAAAAGTTCAAATCCTAACTGCTCCCTCCGCCTACACTGTAAAATGGTGTGTTACGCTCCAGATATTTCACGCTGTTACACAAGCAGAAGGAACACAGGAACAGGAGTAGGCCATTCAGCCCTTCAAGTCTGTTCAGCCATTCAATTAGATCTGTACCTTACCTCCGGTTCCCACTTTTGCTCCATATCCCTTAGTAACTTCTACCTAATAAAAATCTGTTGACCACAGTCTTGAACAATGTTAATTAATCCAGCATCTAACCTAAGGTGCTGTGTCCCTCTCATCTCCAGCCTGAATCTGTCCAGCACTATCTCAACAGTTCCCTCCACCAAACAGTTAAACTGCTAGGGATCTGTGTTTACTTAATACCATAGTAGATCTTTTTCTCATGTGTAACTGACCCCACCATTCATTTCAAGAATTCAGACCAATTACACCTGGTAGCCTTAAAATAGACTTTAGCAGCAGAGTAATACATTGCGCTCGATGGTATAATGTTCCTGCCGTTATTAAGCAGCAACACCTCTGATCTACTGTGAGCCGCATCACATGATAAAAAGGAAAGGCACTGGTATTTTACTGATGCTAATCTGGAGAAAAACAATTCCTTCTAAATTAACCTCAGAATGTACTTATTTACAGCAATTAGACCTGCATTTTACTTCTACTGCTACTAAACTCCAGTCAGTCAGCTCTGCAGCAACGATGAGGCCTAATGAATTCACTCCGCTGTTATTGGTTCTCAGCTAGCTGGCCGCTTCAGTCATCTGTGTCCCTTCCTGTGACTAGTCACTCTACACATTTCCTCTAACACTTCTTTGGTTTTCCTCAGCTTCTTGTTCCATGTACCTCTTTATGCAGGGCCATGAAAGATATTCGAGCTGTTTCCATTCCTGAAATGTGCCCAAACCATCGCTGTTTCCCATCCAAGCCCATTCTTGATTCTTTGCAGCCTGGAATACTTCCAATGTTCCTCTCAACCAACTCATCTCTGCCATTAGTATGTTTTGTTCTTCAACCTTTTTCATGTTTCCAACGCTCAGATCCATAATAATATGAGGATAACCAATGCTTCATAAACTAAATGGGGCTGAAATTTCCCCTTTGAGCAAAGCCTGTTAGCGGTGCCAGCCTGTGCTAACGGGGCGCTAAAGGGTTTTCGCCCGAGCGCAGCGCACAGATGCGCTCCCCCCAGAATTGTCCCCAGGGCGGCGGGTGAAAAGGGGTTTGGGATGCGCCCCAGCGATATCGTCATCGCCACGCGCGCGGCCCCTTATCACCCCCGCGAGGGAAATTGCCTCCCAGAAGCGTCGTAAGAACACAGGGTTACCGCCCCCGCCACTTTTTTCTAAAAGAGGACAAATCCACGCCGGCCCCGACGTTTCCCGCGCTGGCGATAAGCGAAGTACTAATTAAAATTATGTGCTGCAAATCCACACGGGGCAATTTTGGCCCCAATATCGTTAGCCTTCGAGAACCTGCTTAATCTTCCAAAAGCAGCATAAACTGGTCCATTCCTTGTTTTTATGTCATCTTCATAATTCCCGTTCTCTGACACTAACCCACCAAGACATACTACTTTTTCCAGATGCACCTTAGCAGCAGAATAATACATTTGGCATTAAATGCCATGGAAGAGCCTCCAGCCTGTTAAATAAAAACAGCTTTAACTTCCCTGCTCTGTGACGAGAAGCTAATAAAGAAATGTGGTTGTTAGAGTAGCATTTTAGATATGTGATAGAATTATTTGATATGAAATTTCTGCACCACATTTAGAATATTTTTAGCTGAATTTTATAAAATTTTAAAAGTCGCAAAATGTTAAAAGAGGGTTACCTTAGGGGAAAAAAAAATTACCCAGAGGTCAACATAGTTCAGGAACTGGCAATATGGACTGTGAAGCTGCCTGTTCCAGGAACTGAGCCCACACAGATTTCCCCTACACAGAGATTGTGACAGTTACATACCCAGTAGTGACATTGCTTACTGAGATTGTGGCATTACCAGAGTCCTGGCATGTGAAAAGGGCAGGTAGGCCTGTTCTTTCACTTGGGTCTCTGCCAGGAACCACATTCTGAGCTTGGCACAAAAAAAAGCTATTCCCAGGTAATAAATACAGAAGCAACATAAATTGACCCCTTGCCCTGCAATTCAGTTTAAATCTTTTAGTATAATCTACATATTAAAATGTCCCATATCTAGTGTATGTTCTTCATTGTTCAAGTATCATAAGAGACTGTAGAGGGACGTGATCAGGGCCCAGGGGAGGCGTGAGTTCGGCGCCAAGGGCCCAGGGACAGCACGGGCCAGCCCACACTGCGATATATGTGAGCACTAGGTCCGTGCAGCAGAGCTGGTCTCCAGTCGTCTTGGGTAATCCTTGCCACAGGGCCAAGACCTAGCTGTGTCAAGCCCGTGTGGTGGCTGGTGTGCAACGGCCACCACACGTTAAAAAAATCCACGCACAGGCATCTTCCACCCTTCAGGATGTAGTTCGGGTCCTTCATTGAAACACCTGTGATCTCATCCTTTTTTGGCGTGGAAGAAAGTCATCCTCGTTTCGAGGGACTACCTATGAATGAATCACATTTTAGGTGTCACACAGCACATATGCAAATTTCGGTGTCACTTTGAAAAGATAGAGAAAGCCAGGTATCTCCTGCTGGTTACCTCTAACCTTGGGAAGGAGCTAATGATTTACGAGCAGCTGCCAATCTACGGAGAAACTTCTCCAACAGAAATTATCTTCTAATTGACCTGAGTGTGATGATTTACAGCAATAGCCCCATGTGGCTTTACGGGGACAGGTCAACTTAAGCACAGTACAACCACAGTAGCATAATTATTCATTGGCGTTACATGGGGTCATGTCCCAGTCCTTATAAAATCTGTATCCTCCAACTTACCATGAGCAACAACAAATATGCAATCGTGTTGCACCATTATTCCAATAAATAGTCAGAGACAATCAATGAGCCCGATTCACGGAACCTTTAGGAGAGGTAGTTCTCTTCTCAAATATTCAGGAAGAGCTCTATCTCCCACAGGACACCGTTAATAAATTGATATACAAGGATAGGGATGACACCTTCAATTATCAATAAAGGTGTTCAATTCAAACAACTGTGGGTGTATATTAAACCAGTTGCACCAACAAGCAAGAGGATATTTCATTCCAGCTATATTGCACTTTGGCCTTATATACAGACCTTTGCATCTGTAGCTGATGAAATATTTTTTGCTTGCAAGGAAGTTTGCTGATTGGAGTTACCAGACTATTCTAAATGTAGTAAGGAGAGATATATTTGCAGATATATTTCAGCACTGCCTCGAAACAATGCAGCTGATTTTGTGGATTAAATTCCCTGCAGTGATATCCATTTATTACAGGATGTCTGCTCACAACCCAACCTCTAAGCTTACTTCTTGTAAGACTTCACCCATCACACTTCATTGATAAAGTCCTCTGTTGTTATCAAGCAGCATATCCTCTGACTCATCAAGAGCATTATGGGAGATCTGCTGGTATAACAGAAAATCACACCTCAAAAAAAGTTTCATAGTTGGGGATAATTCCTCCTCTCACCCGTTCCTTTGCAGAATTTTATGCCCATCAAGGTGAGGAATGGAAGTGCTTTGTGTTCGAAAATCAGTCCATCCTTTAGCACCCAAGCAATATGCCTTAACCCCAACTTCAGATAACATCCCCAGTTACAGCAGTGTGTCTTTCTAGTTTGGCCACAATACAAAATGGTCACTGTCAGCCTTACTGACCTATCTCCTGCAGCATCACATGTTGCAGTGTAGAAATTTTGATCATACTTACTGACCCAGTACTTCTCCAGCAATGGGAGGAGTGCTTCCTTTTTTTTAAATGCATGAGTAGACTGTGCAGCCCCAGTGTTTGTGCACATTGTATTATGCACAACATCTATAATTACTGGGAAATCATTGCACCAGTGATTTACAAGTGAAAACCCTGCATGAGTCAATATCAGAGAGTGACTTTGGGCTGGTGACAGAAAGTGTTTTCAGCTTCTGTGCTTGGTGTTGACAGTGCAAAACCCTGTTGGTATTTTTATTAGACACCCTCTAAGGGGAGCAGTTGAAGTAGGATGTAATTTGATTCCGATTTGTGACAGCTCTCATTCTTGTACATTAAAGGGGAGATTTTACTAAATCGTGCTCACAGTGCAGACTCTTGTTCTGTGAGTGCATACTGGGAATTCAGGGAATTTCCCCCCCATGATTTTTCATCCATTAAGTCCGACAGTGCAGCAGTCCCTCAGTACTGCATTAGGATGTCAAACTAGATTTTGTGCTCAGGTCTCTAGAGTATGTCTTGAACCCACAACCTTCTGGCTCAGTGGCGAGAGTGTTTCCATTAAGCCACAGCTAACATCCACTAAAGTAGGGTTCTGTGAAACTGCCAGAATGTTAGAAATTATATTTTTATATGTCAAGTGATGTCTGCACCTGGTGTTGTTTATCATATCTCAGCTGCAGCAGTTGGATATCCCATCCTAAATTCACAATAAAGGGGGTAAGTGTGCAGTGGCCCAACTAGTCAATGATCATGAATTCTATTCTGAGGGCTGACTGCTGATCTGATCACAGCTGGGATGACTTAAGTCAGTTGATGATTACATAGAATTTACAGCACACAAACAGGCCATTTGGACCAACTGATCCATATCGTTGTTTCTGCTCCACATGAGCCACTTCCCAACTATTTCATCAAATCCTCTCAGCATGCCCTTCTATTGCTTTCTCCTTCATGCATGTATCTAGCTTCCCAAGAGCTGTGCATTGTACTTGGGGGAGAGGTGAGGGGGGGTGATGGGGTAGGGAGGAAGGGGAACGCAAAACTGAGAGCAATTCCTGTTGGTCTCTCGATGGCTGGATTGCTAGTGGAAGCAGTGTTTGGAGCGGTATGAAAGTAAAAAACGTTTTGTTATTCATGTTTGCAACAGCATTCAGTTTTTACAGTGGGAATCAATATTTTGCTACTCCAGTGTGAGAAGGAATCAATATTCAAGCAAACTTTTGTGAAGACCTGCTTGTGGGAATCAGAAACAGGAAATCAAGATAAGATTTATTTGCATCATGTGGTTTCCTCATTAACGAGCTTTCAAAACTCTGCACGGGGCAAGTTGTGTAAATAATTATTGTCAAAACAAATGACGTGTAGATGGCTGAGGAGCTTTTGGATACCACCCAGCAGATTTCCAACCACCATGAATGGCTGTGTGTGGGTATTGGGAGCCGAGGACACCATTGTAGCAAAGCCAGGCTTTGGAATGGGGCAATAAAGGGAACATAATTCATCCCATGACAAAACTGTACAGACGGTACCCCTCATATGCTTTGAAAAAGAGCAGAGGAGTTCTCCCCATTGTCCCTGCCAATATTTATCCCTCAACCAACTATTAAAGCTGATTATCTGGTCGTTGTCACATTGTTGTTTGTGGGAGCTTGCTGTGTTCAATTTGGCTGCTGTGTTTCCTACATTACAACAGTGACTACACTTCAAAAATAATTTAATTGGCTGTAATGTGCTTTGGGATGCCCTGAGGTTGTGAAATATGCTATATAAATGCAATTTCATAGAATCTTACAGCATAGAAGGAGGCCATTCGGCCCTTTGTGCCTGTGCCGGCTCTTTGACAGAGCTGTCCCATTAGTTCCACATCCCTCATAGCCCTGAAAATGTTTCCTTTTCAAGTAGATATCCAATTCCCTTTTGAAAGGTATTATTGAATCTATTTATGCCATCCTTTCAACAGTGCATTACAGATCGTCATAACTCGCTGCGTTAAAGAATTTCTCCTCCTCTCCTGGTTCATTTGTCGATTATCTTAAATGTGTGTCCTCTGGTTACCGACCCAACCATTATTGGAATGTTTCTCTAGCATGTAACTAGGGCTACTGATTTACAGTGATGGTACAAGTCAAATTCCACAAGGGATTCTGAGATTTTAGCTGTGTTTTGGGAGGTTACTTTGTAATTTGGCCCACTTGTTTGTGGCCTCTGAAAAAGTCAAATTATGTTTTCAACCATATTGGATTCCCAGATTCTTAGCAGATCGTATTCCATGATTCAATTTATTTTCCAATGAAAGCTATGAATCAGCGATCCTGAATATAATTACAGCTGCAAAAGAAAAAGAAAGATTGCCATTTGTATAGCGCCTTTTATGACTTCAGGATGTCCGCAAGCTCTTTACAGCCAAGTAAATATTTTTGAAGTGCAGTCATTGATGTAGGAAACGCAAGAGCCAATTTGAGCACAGCAAGCTCCCACAAACAGCAATGTGGTAATGACCAGATAATCTATTTTAGTGATGTTGGACGAGGGATGAATATTGGCCAGGACATCATGGTGAACTCCCCTACTCTTCTTCGAATAGTGCCTCGAGATCTTTTACAACCACCTGCGGGGGCAGGCAGGGCCTCGTGTTAACATCTCAGACGGCACCTCCGCAGTGCAGCGCTCAGTACTGTGCTGAAATGTCAAGCCTAGATTTTGTGCTCCTGTTTCTGAAATGTGGCTTGAACCCACAACCTTCGGACTCAGAAGCGAGATTGCTACACGCTGAGCCACAGCTGACACCAACTGTAAAATTTGGTAGTGTGATATTCTTGTTGTAGATAGCATTTATAAAATATGGTGGCCTCAGTTCACTGAGACCATTTTAAATAAGCTAATGGTTTTAAAGCAAATTCTGTAGACTAGTACAAAATATTGTTGGCAAGTAACTATTCAGCAGCAAAATCTGTATCACTGCTTCATGAATGCTGTCTGCTGTAATAAATGCTAATTGTACTCTCTGTTCATTCATTTGTCACTGTTAAGCTGCTGAAATATAAAAGTCGAAATTCATATTAGCCATGTTATCATCTGAAAACTTAATGCATCCATATCAAATGCCACTTCACACTATTTTAACAACGGCTTCAGCCTGTTTATTTGAACATCTCCATTAAAATATCAAAGAGAGACAATTGATGCAAACACGTCAACATTTATATGATACATCACCAAGAATAGAAGTTTGGTTTTGTCATTTACCATTTGATAGTGTCATATTTTTGTAAAGATAATGAACGTACAATTCTATTTCAGTCAAAAAGGTTTAAAAAAAATGAAGAAAATAAGCACAAATTCAAAAGATTTGTTTGTTTCTGTCCTTTTCACTTTCCCCAGTAATGCTGTGCCATGAACACTATTAATTACTTGGTAACATGTTGCCATTACTTCTTATGTGTGGAACTTCACTGCAGAAATATGCAGGATAGCATCAACCCAGTGGACATAGAATCATACAACAAGAAGTAGACCATTCAGCCCATCGTGTCTTTGAAAGAGCTGTCCAATTAGTCCCACTCCCCCTGCCTTTACCTGATAGCCTGGCAATTTTTTTCCTATACAAGTAGTTATCCCTCTTGTTACTATTGAATCTGCTTCCATCACAATTTCCAACAATGCATTCCAGATCACAACTTGGCGAGTATTAAACATTCTCATCTCCCTCCTGGTTTTTTTGGCCAATTATCTTAAATCTGTGTCCTCTGGCTCTGACCCTCCTACCAGTGGGAACAGTTTTGCCCGATCCACTCTATCAAACGCCCTCATAAATTTGAACACCTTTATTAAATCTCCCCTTAATCTTCTTTGCACAAGGAGAACAATCACAGCCTGTCTAGTCTCTTCACATAACTGAATTATGTGTTATGATTTACGATATTTAATTTATAATTATGAATTAGGACATGTCGTCACTTGAAAGCCTGCTTCCATAACCTTAACTGTGATGCATCATTACACACTATGTGAGATTCGGCAGCAGAGTCGGACAAGGTCCTGACCTGCGCAGTTCCCGTGAGTGTTAAACGTGAATGGATATGAACACATCAACAACTCAATCTTGGCGCTCAATTTTCTCCAAAGCATTTTTTTGGCGTACTTGAAGATTTACACCTGATTTTTTGGGGCCCAAATATGCCCCAAAAAAGTGTTGTAAGTTTCCCCGTTGGATCTCTTCATTTTGGCGTGGCCTAACCCGAGGGAGGTGGAGCCTTGATCTGCGTCAAACAGATCGGGCTGCCATGGTAACCAGGGTCATAATGCGAGCTGAGGCTGCAAAGTGAAGCATACAACCACCTCGCAGCACATTAAAAGAATTGAAAAACACCACCTTACCTCGAACCCCGCCCGAAGGCTGTCCGGGCGGGCCCATTCTCAGTCGCCAGTTCGGGTCTCTCTTTCGCCCCCTTTGGCTGAAAAAAGAAATGACTTAAAAAATTCGTAACTAACTGAGTTACGCTGGTGCAAATTGATTGGGGAAATTGGGGATTTTTAAGTTGGGCCAGAAAAAGCAGCCTGCTCCAAAAAAAATGGCACAAATACTGGTGAAAATTGAGACCTTGGTGTTTGGTAACAAAGATGATATGTTGGTGACTGCACTGAAGGCCACTGACTAAAGTTTGTACATTTCAGGCCTGGGGTACAGATTGTGACTGGGAACACTCCCGGGTGCAGTTTAAATTCAGGTCTGGAGGCTCTGCCACGGTCTGGTGTTGAGCTATGAATTTTAAAGTGTTTGTTGCTACTCTGGTGCCAGAGACTCAACACTTGGTGGCGTATCATCACTAGGCTGCCTGCCCACAGACCGCAGTAGGCCAATACCAGCCGTTGGGCAGCCATATATTTCCCTCTCCCATGTGAGACCACCAGTCATCATCATAGGCAGTCCCTCGAAATCGAGGACTGCTTCCACTCTAAAAATGAGTTCTCAGGTGACTGAACAGACCAATACGGGAATCACAGTCTGTCACAGGTGGGACAGACAGTGGTTGAAGGAAAGGGTGGGTGGGGAGTCTGGTTTGCCGCACGCTCCTTCCGCTGCCTGCGCTTGCTTTCTGAATGCTCTCGGCGACGAGACTCGAGGTGCTCAGTGCCCTCCTGGATGCTCTTCCTCCACTTAGGGCATCTTTGGCCAGGGACTCCCAGGTGTCAGTGCGGGTGTTGCATTTTATCAAGGAGGCTTTGAGGGTGTCCTTGAAACATTTCCTCTGCCCACCTGGGGCTCGCTTGCCGTGTAGGAGTTCCAAGTAGAGAGCTTGCTTTGGGAGTCTTGTGTCAGGCATGCGAACAATGTGGCCCACCCAACGGAGGTGGTCGAGTGCGGTCAGTACTTCGATGCTGGGGATGTTGGCCTGGTCGAGAACACTGACGTTGGTGCGTCTGCATGTGAGACCACCAATATAAATGGGCACAAATCACTGAACTACAGCTAAAGTAAAAACAAGTCAGTGCAACATTCAGTGCCAGCAGCCAGCCCACCTTGAGAAACTAAACTCTCGGTGCATCAGAAAATAGATTTGCACAGAGCTGAACATGTGCACTCACCCTCCCACACTCTGACCTTTAAGAAAGATCAACTGAAGTGCATCTGAATCTTAGTTGCAAAGTGCAATATATGCACTAGACATACTGTTTGTAGGATGAAGACCAGGTAAGAGGAGCTGTTGGCGGGAGAGCTAGGAGGGGAAATCAACGTGAAGGATTTGGTAAGAAATCAAGTCAGATGGGGAGGATTCCCAAGATCCAGAGCCAACTGGGAGAGAGCTGATTGGAAGAAGACGAGCCTCAGTTTGCACAAATACAAATTTGAGGTTAAATTGTCTTCACTGGGTTAGCGTCAGGTGATATCAGAAATAGCTTTGCTCTCATTTGTCACAAAGTCGACCCTCAGTTCCAATAACTGGTATGTGATTGTCCCTGGATACCAAAGAGCATGGGTGTATCTGGAACTGCACTACTGGGGAAACTAATGTATACTTAACCCTACACCAGCACAGACCTTCCTCCGTACCACCCCAAACATTTAGTACAGCGACAAGCAAATAGTTGACCATCCTGTCATTTGGGAAAATGGATTCAGACTCAGCAGCCAGAGATTCTCCCCTCTCCCAACAGGTCAGAAAAAATAGAAAAGCAAATCATAATTTAAATGGAGAAAAATTGCAAAGTGCTGCAGTACAGAGGGACCTGGAGGTCCTTGTGCATGAAACACAAAAAGTTAGTATGCAGGTGCAGCAAGTGATCAGGAAGGCAAATTCAATGTTGGCCTTTATTGCAAGGGGGATAGAGTATAAAAGCAAAGAAGTCCTGGTACAACTGTACAGGATATTGGTGAGGTCACACCTGGAGTACTACATACAGTTTTGGTCTCTGTATTTAAGGGAGGATATACTTACATTAGAGGTAGTTCAGAGAAGGTTCACTAGGTCGATTCCTGAGCTGAGGGGGTTGGCTTATGAAGATAGGTTGAGTAGGTTGGGCTTATACACATTGGAGTTCAGAAGGATGAGATGTGATCTTATCGAAACATATAAGATAATGAGGGGGCTCAACAAAGTGGATGCAGAGAGGATATTTCCACTCATTGGGGAAACTAAAACTAGGAGACATAGTCTCAGAATAAGGGGCCACCCATTTAAAACTGAAATGAGGAGAAATTTCTTCCCTCAGAGGGTTGTTAATCTATGGAATTCTCTGCCCCAGAGAACTGTGGAGGCTGGATCATTGAATATATTTAAGGCGGAGATAGACACATTTTTGAGCAATAAGGGAATAAAGGGTTATGGGGAGCGGGCAGGGAAGTGGAGCTGAGTCCATGATCAGCTCAGCCATGATCTTATTAAATGGTGAAGCAGGCTCAAGAGGCCAAATAGCCTACTCCTGTTTCTATTTCTTATGTTCTTATGTTCTTATGACTAAATAACCTATAACAGAACTGAACATCACAAAATGTACTGCACACATTATAAACTATTAAAAGCATACCTAAATAAAACCCCAATAGTACATTTGTCCCATTCACTTTACATCACTGGCAAAGAAGCACCCTGAGTTTAACAAAAACGCAGTGAAATTAAAAAGGCAGTATTACTGCTGGGGGAGAGGCACCTATGGGATACGTTACATTGGTCTAATATGGGCTTTTCTGGAATTGGGGCTAGAGCCAATTGTTTGATAGACCTGAACTAATTGCTAAACTAGACACTGGATGCCCAGAACAGAAAAATACTCCATTCCCCAGTAAGAACATCCCTCACCAAACTATAACAATGCAAATCTAAAAGGGGGAGCAACAGAGGGAAGAGAATTTAAAACTGAAGCACAATAATGGAACCAGTCAAGGAACAACATTAAGGTGACTGCAGAGGAGGCCTGGTACTGAAGGAAAAGTGGGAGCACGAAGGGAAGAAGCCTGTCTTGTGAAAACCAAAAGCACCTGAATTGGATAAAAGTTCCAGAAAACCAGCGCAATGCTGAGCGCAGTTTGCATCCGAATTGCCAATTACACCCAAAGCCGAAATTCTACCCCATGAACTCCCGTACCTCGTAAACCCACGACCTCTACCATCTAGAAGGACAAGGGCAGCAGGCGCATGGGAACACCATCACCTCTACATTCCCCTCCAAGTTACACACCATCCTGACTTGGCAGTATATCGTTAGTTTCCATATTCACAAACTAACATGAAAGAGTTTCATTTGAGTTACTTTGGGTTTCCCTTTTGGTTTAGACCTCAGCATCCTTCCTGAACCATGTTCACAACTGCCCTACGATTGGCCAGAAAGAGGTGTGAATCGATTAAGTTAGTTGGAGTGCCTCAGCTTTGGCTTTTCATAAATAGAGGCTCTCATTATTTTGCAATTCTCCCATCAGCAAGCCAAGCAAGAAGTAGCAAAACTCCTCCAGAAAGCTTGCAGAAGTGCTTTGGCTCAGAGTAAACCTCTCAAGCACATGACTTCCATAGTGGGCTGCTCCAACAATGCACATCAAGTTGGCAATCTAGTGTGTGTTTGTCAAGAATCAACTGAATCATTTTGGGAAGCTGCTCCAGTATACTTTGGTTTGTTTTTTGTTCATTGCTGGGTTGTGGGTGTCGCTGGAAAGGCCAGCATTTATTGCCCATCCCTAATTGCCCTTGAGAAGGTGGTGGTGAGTCGCCTTCTTGAACCGCTGCAGTCCGGGTGGTGAAGGCACTCCCATAATGCTGTTAGGTATTGAATTCCAAGATTTTGACCCAACAACGATGAAGGAACGGCGATATTCTGCCAAGTCAGGATGGTGTGTAACTTGGAGGGGAATGTAGAGGTGATGGTGTTCCCATGCGCCTGCTGCCCTTGTCCTTCTAGATGGTAGAGGTCGTGGGTTTACGAGGTACGGGAGTTCATGGGGTAGAATTTCGGCTTTGGGTGTAATTGGCAAATCGGATGCAAACTGCGCTCAGCATTGCGCTGGTTTTCTGAAGTGAAGTTATGGTACAAGTTTCCTTTCAAATTCATTTGCATAATCATCAACATTAAATCTTCCAGGAGCTCCTCAAGACTGAAAAAACAGATATTGCTCCAGGCCTGTATTTTCCAATTAGCATCTAAGCTTCTATTTAAATAGCATCAGTCTGAATGATGCTGTGACTGGGAGATTGAGACTCTAGCTTGCACTGGACCTGCAGTACCAGGGTCAAAAGTAACTTGGAGAGGCAGCACTCATACTTCTCAGTAAAAATGTTGTTCCTGACTATCTTGAATCTCAAGTGGCAGATTGGCAACAATTAGGGGCAAGCAACAAGCTCAATGCAAAAACAATCTGAATTGGTCCAGCTCGCATCAATTCAGCATTTAGGAAATTGTGGAACTTGTTTCCGAGCTTATTTGATTCAGATAGAGCTCCCCTGAAGCCTTCAAGACCCTCAACCCTTGGAGTTTTCTGGCATCTTCCGCATCCCCGATTTTCATCGCTCCACCTGAGTGGCTCCCGGTGCTATCCCACATCGCCCCTCCTGTTATTCGCCGAAACACCACCGTGCTCTATGAAATGGAAAAATATCATGAGCAACATCGACCTCCCCATTCGCGAAGACTTGGAAAAATCCACCACGAAAGCACTTAAAATCTCGTCGGACATTCTGGGAAACAGTAGCCAATATTCAGGCAGTTGGTTTCAACCCACTATCCAGAGGGATGGAATCGTGAGACACATGCTACATAGAGAACCAGCACCTCATCACTGACCCAGTAGCAGAGGTCCCTGGCTTCGACCTCTCTCGAAGACAGTGGACAGCGTTCGACCCGATCCGCAAGTGGAAGATGAGGGATGACCCGAAGTACGCCTGTGGCCCTGAGTCCCAGCCTGAGTCCCAGACCATGCAACACATCACACCAACCTGCCCAGTAAGATCTGTCACACTAGGCACCTCATTTCTCCACATGGCATCTCAGGAGGTCACTGAATAGATAGACATTCCATTATAAGCTTTTCCCGTCATATGAAACAACAACATCACTCCACCATTGGCGACCATGCCTTTGCTACCTAGGCCCTAAGCTCTGGAATTCCCTCCCTAAACCTCTCCGCCTCGCTACCTCTCTCTCCTCTTTTAAGACACTTCTTAATACCTATCTGTTGAACATCCTGGAGAGATTGGGGAGTTAAAGTTCAACAGTCGAACTTCTTTGTGTCTTGAGGCAACAGGCTTCCCAGGCTTTCCAAAATAAACAGGATGCCTTTGAAGTGTCTTGAGAAGAAAGCATGACTTGTTTTCTGATGCAAAAAGTGTTTGTGTAAGCAAATACATGACAGTAATGGTGTCACTATGAGTGGTTACGGTTTAGTTTTAAAGTAATAAATATAGCTAGAGTATTCATTAGCTATTGTATGGAAAGATGACGGTTGAGAAAGCCTATTCTTCAAAGGGTTTAGAGACAGTTAGCTCAGGAAATCTTGTTTAAGGGAAGTAGTTTTGAAGTAAACAAACTATAACTGTTTACATGAATAGTTTAAAAAAAATGTTTATGAGCAGATATGTCATACAGTCTTATCTATGGCATTTTCCTTCGATGTAGTCAAAATATGGTGTATAACGGATCATCGCTTTCAACAGTATATCAGACGGCTCGAAAGATAGAACTTGTAACCAAAAAGCCACTCTCTGTATACAGTTAAGGGTGATCACCTTTACCGTGTATCACTAAAGTCTGTTCCATATCCTCCACTACGAAGTCTCGCACTTATTCAAAACGTGTTATGGTGATCCAGAGGAGAAAGGAGATTGACGGGTAACAGTATCACTTTGACCAAGCTTTTGGTCACCTGTCCTAATATCTCCTTATGTGGCTCCATGTCAAATTTTGTCTGATAATGCTTCAGTGAAGCACCTTGGGATATCTTACTATGTTAAAGGCGCTATATAAATATAAGTTGTTGTTTCAGTGCTGTTCTCAGCCCTCCACCTCCTGCTGTCGCAGCTGCAGGCGACCAAACATTGCAGCATGCAATAGTGCAATGGTTATACGAGCATATGAAAATGACAGGCATAAAAAGACCAGCTGATCCATCAAGCCTGCCCCACACTCATGATGGCCAGAGCATCGTGACTCGACACTTCCTACCTCACATCACAGGCGTATAATCTCCTGGGAGAGGCAAAACCCAGGGCCAACAAGGGAGAAAAAAACTGTGGGAAATTCCTCTCCGATCCCCTCAGGCAATCGAGATGTGTCGAAAAGATCCCGTGGATCATGTGTTATCTGCTAATCCATTTACCTTCTGTAAGATGCCATCTTTGCCCCAGTCAAGAACCAGTCCAGCTAAAGGCTACATTACCGGACTAATAATCCAGAGAAAGGGAGTTCAAATCACAACATGTCAGTTTGAGAATTTGAAGCCAGTTGTAAAAGAAATTGGAAATAAAAAGCTGGTATCAGTAAAAGTGACCATGAAACTACCGGATTGTCATTAAAACTCAACTAGTTCATTAATGCCCTTTAGGGAAGTAAACCTGCCGTCCTTAACCAGTCTGGCCTATATGTGACTCCAGTCTCACACCAACGTGGTTGACTTTTAACTGCCCTTTGAAGATGCCTAGTAAGAGCAGTTAAGAGCAACTAAGGATGGGCAATAAATGCCGGCCTTGCCAGGGAAGCCCACATTCTGAGAATGTGTTCTAAAAAGCAGACTGTGAGTAGGAATTCTTGCAAGATTGGAGTGGGAGGTTCTGGTGAAGGAGGATGCCAGTTTTAACTGTGGAGAGTGTCAGCATTAAGTCAGAGATTGGGCAGGGAAGCAGAAAGCCAGCATTAGGTGTGTGGTCGAGATGGTTTGGAAGTTTTGGTGCTGAGCTGTGTCTGGGACAATGTGTCCTGTGGGAAGTGCCCCAAACACTGAACCCGCTGACCTTCGGCCAGTCTCTTGGTTTGGTTCGGGTCGGTCTGTGCCGCCTGGTTTTGATGTGTGGTCCAAGTACAGATCAGCTTTGACTGAGCTTCTCAGATTAGAGTTGTCACTTTCACACAAACTCAAGTCAAAGGAGCCGAGGAGAGAGATCGGGCTTATTAGAAGTGTCATCGACCGGGGAGTCTGATCCCCACCATGTGCGGTGCAGGGAGATTGGGGCTACGGTTTCAGGGTAGATATCAGCAGGATTTTAGATTATTCCCAGTTACAGGTAGGATATCGGGATGTTACACATTTTGCTACCTAGACTATCAGTGACTTGTACTACTGTTGCTTATGAGGAAAGTCTGAGTGTCACCAATATTACTATTAGTTAACAGTGCAACTTCAGTGAGTTACTATTAGTTACTGGTGGAATCAAAAGTTCATCCCATCTCTGGTTTCCCCTTTGAATATTGCTTCCCTACCTTCGGTTTCCCTTCTCTGCCTTCTGAACTTCTCGGACAACAGCTGCTGGCACGAAACCACAAGCAAGGATATTCAACTACAGGAGGCCCAACCTTTGTGATTAAACCTCCAGAAAGCTCTTGAAATCAATTCACTGGGGTTCAGGGTGTGAGTGTAGCTTGGCAAGGATGTGGGAATTAGCGTTCCAGATAAAGACCCTTTGTCAGAACTGAAAATGTAACAAGGCAAACCGTCTTATCAGTGTGCAATCTCCCTGGGAGATTTGTGAGTATCTGTATATCTGGTTTTCAGAGTAGCCTTGGAGATATGCAGGTCATCTGTTCAGTAGCATTAATGGTCCAGGGTCTATGCTTCCAACCCCTTACTGTTTCTGAAATCGCTGTGTTTTATTTCCATGCCTGACTTTGCTCAAATTCTCACTCATTTTCCAGCTTTGGAGTATTCCTTTGTATTCGAAAAAAAAGAGCTCTCTTCTGTCCTCTGCTGGCCAGTTATTCTCATTGCACTTTCACTTTGGTCTTTATGTTGCTTTTATTTGCACAATCATTACTTAGAATCCAAAGTTATCAGCACTAAGGGAGACCTAGTCTTTGTTCGAGCAATCCCAAACCAATCCTACTGCCCTCCTCTCAATCCATAGTCCTGTATCTTCCTTTACTTCAAACGTTGATCTGCTCCTCCCTTTAGAGCAGCAATGGTCTCTGCCTAAATCACTCCTTGTGCCAAAGTATTGCATGCACCAACAGATCCTCTGTGTAAATAAATGTCTCCTAACCCTTCTCCTCACTCTCTTAGTGACAATTTAAAATTGATCACCCCGTCACCACTGACTCCCCAACCAGAAGAAATAGTCTTTCCCTATTCACCCTAATGAAACGTCCATAATCATAAAAACCTCTTCAATCTTCTCTTAGCCTCCTCTATTCTAGTGGAAATAATCCCAGTATCTCGAGTTTCTCCTCATCCCCAGTATCATTCTGGTCAATCTACACTATACACACTCTATTGCTTTAAGCTACTTCCTTCACCCTTGCAGGCAGTGCATTCCAGATCATTACAACTCACTGCATAAAAAAATCTCCTCATCTCCCATCTGGTTCTTTTGCCAATTATTTGTAATCTGTATCCTCTGGTTACATCACCCTCCTGTCATCAGAACAGTTAGCTACTCATCAAAACTCTTCATAATTTTAAACACCTCTATTAAATCTCCCCTTAACCTTCTCTGCTGTTTGGAGAACAATGATGTGTATATTTTCATGCATAATTCTGTCTTTGTGCCTCTAGGTGCCTCTGTTCCTCTACAGCCTACAGCTTCTCTCCATCGAGTTTACAGTCCCAGTGCTTGTGCTCTCAACATGTATTCTCTGTATTAAACTGCTTTTGTCAGCGATATATCCATTCCCCTCAATTGTCAGTGTCCTCCTTAAGTCTTTGGCCATCCACCGTATTGTGTGTGGATACCCCAACCTTTGTGCACTTGGCAAATTTCAATATTGTGCTCTCCACGTCCATGTCCAAATCTCCCTGTATTTAAATTGCTAACGAAAATGGACCCAGCACTGAGCCCGAGGGTGAACCATTGCCGACCCGTCTCCAATTCAAGCAACACCCATTAATATTAACTCTTTCGTTCTTGTCTATCAACCAACTTTCCATTCTTCGGTTCACTGGGTTCTTGCGTATTTCAGAGGTAAAAGCCAGAGCTGACACATGCTTTGTGCACCACTAGCAATAAAGTTGTCTAAAAAAAGAAAACAAGTACAATTCATGGATGGACTCAGAAGTTGCAATTATTTCTGAGAAATTCATGATAAACCAATCAGCCTCAAGGATGTTGGAACCTAGCTTGAACAACACCTTATTTTGAATTGTACAAATCTGAACTGTTATGGTATTGATATTGGGAATGTAAATGGACTAAATTCCTAGTCATCAAAAAGCCCTTTGATTCACTAAATCGCAGTATTCAAGGAATGGACTGATAGCTTGATGCATGTGAAACTATAAAGCAGTTCTACTTGTATCTCGAAAAGAACCATTAAAAGAACCTATCTGAAAACACTTTCTTGTGATTATTGTGCAGGTTGTTAGTGTTGGGAAATGGAACACATTCCAAATGATGTTCCCAATATCAAGCACCCCTGGGTCAGGTTAGATGTAGAGCAGAATTCCGTTTAATCTGCCCCAATGCGATTCAACCCCAACCTCAGTAGTATGTCCCAGTCTATCTCTGTTGAACAAACTTCCGCTTTCGTCCATTTACTTCAGTAGAGAAGAGGGAAAAGAGTGTTTGAAGACCAGGCCCTCAAAACTGCTACCAAGCTCATGGTCTACAGGGCTGTAGTAATACCTGCCCTCCTATCTGGCTCAGAGACATGGACCATGTACAGTAGACACCTTAAGTCGCTGGAGAAATACCACCAACGATGTCTCCGCAAGATCCTACAAATTCCCTGGGAGGACAGATGCACCAACATTAGTGTCCTCGACCAGGCCAACATCCCCAGCATTGAAGCACTGACCACACTTGATCAGCTCTGCTGAGCAGGCCACATAGTTCACATGCCAGAAACGAGACTCCCAAAGCAAGCGCTCTACTCGGAACTCCTTCACGGCAAACGAGCCAAAGGGGGTCAGCGGAAACGTTACAAGGACACCCTCAAAGCTTCCCTGATAAAATGCAACATCCCCACTGATACCTGGGAGTCCCTGGCCAAAGACCATCCTAAGTGGAGGAAGTGCATCCAGGAGGGTGCCGAGTACCTCGAGTCTCAACGCCGAGAGCATGCAGAAATCAAGCGCAGGCAGTGGAAAGAGCGTGCGAAAAAACCAGTCCCACCTTCCCCTTCCCTCAACGACTATCTGTCCCACCTGTGACAGAGACTGTGGTTCTTGTATTGGACTGTTCAGCCACCTAAGAACTCATTTTAAGAGTTGAAGCAATTCTTCCTCGATTCCGAGGGACTGCCTATGATGATGATGACTTCAGTACCGGAGAGAAGAGAAAATGATGCTTTTGTGAGGGGTAATGTAAGGGAAGAACAGAGACACTCCTCTGGGAGGAGGAAAGAAAGGGAAAAATACCTTCTAGGGACCTGATTGATGGCTGAGGAGGGCTGTGAAGTGAGAGACAACATATTGTGTGTATAATTAGTTTGGCTCCAAGCTGCCTAGTGGTGTAGTAGTGATGGAGATTGGAGTGTGGAGCAAAGTATCTGATTCAACATTCCCTGCATGAGCTCAGGCAGAGGCTGGGTCTCAGTTACCCATTTACTATTGGACTGGATGGATTAATTGAATGATTTTGTTTTGTGTGTTTTGGCCTGCTTACAGAATGCCTCAATTTACAGCAGGGCAGTTTTACAAACCACTAGCTCGAGAAGAAATGATTTGGCTATCACAAGAGTTCTCACTCACCAAGTTTGGCTGCGGCACTGGACATAGCTCAAAATTAAAAGACATCTTAATTGAAAAGTTGTTAAACACTCTCATATGTTTCAGCGTGGATAGCATTTGTTTTCTCAAACCTTTGGGCTGGATTTTCAGCTCACTTGCGCCTCTGTTAAATAGAGGGATGAGGATCCTACATCGCAGGTCATATTGACTACAACGGTTGCGCACACAATACTGTGTGAAGCTCCAACTTGCAAACTTCACTTTTATCTGCCATTACAGTGCCCTTACAACTTCAGTGAGAGAATTTAATGGAGGCATCACTAGTTCGCCAGTGTATCATGCTCCATGCTATTGTCAGGCAGTGTCAAGTTAGAGGAAGGACCCTTGGCCATGTCAGCCCACGGATGATGAGAGGCTGAAGACATCCGGGGAGGAGGGCTTACCTCACCATGGGTTTATAGGCACCAATGCTTAGACCTCCAGCTCTTTGAGGAGCAGTGTGTGAGAATGCTGTGCTTCTGAAAGGAAGTGTGACAGATATATGCCATCTCCGACAGGCAGACCCATGCCTGCATCGCTCTGAAGGCAGCCTTCAATACTCTCCTCACCTGGTTTCTGAATTCATTATGGTGTGCTGCATGCTGCACAGCTTGGTCATGATGAGGGGCCAGACATTGCCAGTGGGGATTGCAGGCCCACCTCAGGAGCAGGAGGATGATGAAGAGGAGCCTGGTGAGGCCCCCAATGGATAGCCACCCATCCACGGGGGAGGCAGCGTGGAGATATTGCCAGACCAACACTTGCACGTCGCCGGCTTGTAATGGACCGGCTCTCCTAAATGAAGGAAACTGAGGGATGGAGCTAATACTGGACACGCTATGTGCCGACATAAAGGCACATCTCCAGTGAACATTGGAACGATGCACAAGACACCAATGGCAAATGATAATTCACAAATTTACTGCAACAAAGTCACAAAAACACCCCCAATCAAAATAAAACCATTCAATATACAACGTTATGTTGCAGGGCACTAAACAACAATGAAACTTCTTTACCACTGCAAGTTTCGGCTCAGGCGCACAAAGTCCGTTGTGTAATGCCCGACTTAACGCCAACGCTCCTCCAACTTACATTTTCACTGAAACTTGTAGTTGGAAGCGCAGACTATTTTCAGGCGCTAACTTTAACGTCCTGCCACGATTAACACCCTGAAATCCAAAAAGCCCAAAACCCAGCCCTTCATGTTTTGTTTTTGAGATTTCTTTAGCCATTCCACCTCAGGTTATGTTGGGGGGAAATTGCTGTACAGAGGACCACGCTACTGGGGCAGGGCAGGAGCAGTCAGGTTATTTTTAAAGAAAAAGGTGAGTGCTATTTGAGTGTGAAGTCCATGTGCCTAATTCCTATTTAGCACTTAAAACTGGTCCAGGTCTCAGGTAGGTGCAAGGAAATTTGCAACTGGAGAATTTTCATGGCTTAATTTACAAAATGGCCACCATGTGTGTCAAAAGGTGCTTCTAAAATCTCAAGTATTTTTGATGAATTAAACAGAGCACTGGTGACCTGGGAGGCCGGTGTGCGGGAACGTGGAAGAGAGGGTTGTCCATGTTCCCTGGTGACAAGAATGTCCAAACTATGACCATGGCAATGCAGCCCATCAACAGACCTACTTGTGGTTAAATAGCCTACTCATTGCTTTATCTTGGCTGAATTTCATGCAACTGGAGGAATGGAAAGAACACACTGCCTCACTTTAGGAAAATCCCAAACCAAAACATCAAGGTCTCTTATTGTCCGCAAACTGAGATCTACATTAATTAATGGGTGCGTCGTTTCACCTTTACATGTGGTCGGCAAGGTTTCCTTGTATGCACCAAAGTGGCCCATGAGGACTAAAAGCTCAGATGTTCCTGGTCGAGGTGCTGCACTCCAGCTGAAATGATGACCTGCCTTTGCGGATGCAGAGACCGGCTGTGCAATTCCATTAGTTTCTGGTTTCAGTTTCTTCACCTGTTGCTCATGAACACTGCCGCAGACTTGGATTCGTAGCACCGAAACTCTGGAGTCAGATGTTTCATTAACCCCGTGTGCTCACGCCACTTCTAAAACAAATTGAATTAAGGGTCAGTGCCCAACTGCAGGCATTCTATCTTAAGGGGGCCGATTTTCTTGACCGCTGCCCTCCGGCAAAGCCTAATAAACAGGCACAAAGAAAAAAGGTGATGGCAATCCGTACAATACCCGTCTGGAAATTGAGTGAGCTGCTCACAAAGTATCAAAACTGATGCTCTGCCCCTTTACATTGCCCCAGATTTCCATCTCTGCCCCCTTTACATTGCCCCAGATTTCCATCTCTGCCCCTTTACATTGCCCCAGATTTCCATCTCTGCCCCTTTACATTGCCCCAGATTTCCATCTCTGCCCCCTTTACGTTGCCCTGGGATTTCCAAGGCCTCTCCAAGAGGCGAAGCTGTGTGTGTACCTGGCGTTCAGATGCTAATGAGGGAGTGTTCCTCGTCTCCCACCTCAACGTCCTCAAATTGCAACCAAGAGGGTTGGGGCGAGGCTGGGGGGCTTAGATACAGGGGTGGCACAAGAAAGGTATGGAGGATGTGAGGGGAAGGGAAGGGTCTGGCAGTATGCCACAGAGCACCCAAAAGGTGGGGAGGATCTTGTTGAGCTCTCATCAGGCCTCCAGGCCTTGGAGCCTCGCGACAGCCAAGAGATCCTGAGGCTGGCAGACGGACTGACAGCTACAGACCGCTCAGGCCTACAGTTACCCTCCTGTTAGTTCCCCCATTGCCAGTGGTAAGGCTGTGCCAGGGAGCAGGCCTGTGCTTAAGGTCACCACCATGTCATGTTAAAGAATGGCAGCATGCACCAGGCCCCAAAAAGTGTCCACGGGTGACTTACTTTGGCTTCTGTTAGATCCAATTCTTTCCCCCAGATCTACAAAGATCCACCCTTGGCTCAGAAATTATTGGAAACAGATTTTCAAGATTAACTGAGATGCTTATCTTACATAAATAAACAAGATTATTTATATTTGGCAAGTATAATAATATTACATCCAACTTGATCTGATGGTGTCAGCGATCTCAGCTCCCAGAGGGAGATGGTAAATGTGAACAAAACTGCTTTTTTCACACTGTAGACAGCAGTGACTTCACCACATACAAGAATCCAAAGAGGCCTTACTCCCACTTTTCCCGATGATTTGCCTTTTAGTTTTGATACTTTGTGAGCAGCTCGCTCACTGTTCAGGCAGAAGTACTGTGCACTTTCTGACCAACATTGCCTCCCAGTTAAACAATGCCTTGATTTCAAAATTCTCATCCTTGTTTACAAATCACTCCATGGCCTTGCCCCTCCCTATCTCTGTAATCTTTTTCAGCCTCACAATCCCACAAGATGTCTGCCCTCCTCAAATTCTGGCCTTTTAAACATCCCTCATTATGACTGCTCAACCATTGGTGGCCGTGCCTTCAGCTGCCTGGGCCCTAAACTCTGGAACTCCCTCTCTAAACCTTTACGTCTCCCTACCTCTCTGTCCTTTAAGATGCTTGTTAAAACCCATCTCCTTAAACAAGCTTTTGATCATCTGCCTTAATTTCTTCTGTGGCTCAGTGTTAAATGTATCTGATACTCACTCCCTGCCACACTCACATACCTCTCTCCATTCTTTTATTCAGTCTTGGGATATGGACGTCGCTAGCAAGACAGGCATTTATTACTCATCCCAATTGCCCTCGAGAAGATGGTGGTGAGCCATTGCAGTCCCTGTGGTGAAGGTATTCCCACAGTGCTGTTAGGGAGGCAGTTCCAGGATTTTGACCCAGCGACGATGAAGGAACGGCCGATATATTTCCAAGTCAGGATGGTGTGTGATTTGAAGGGGAACTTGGAGGGGATGGTGTTCCTATGCACCTGCTGCCCTTGTCTTTTAGGTGATAGAGGTCGCAGGTTTGGGAGATGCTGCCGAAGAAGTCTTGGCAAGTTGCTGCAGTGCATCCTGTGGGCAGTACACACTGTAGCCACTGTGCTGTGTTAATGGAGGGAGTGAATGTTGAAGGTGGTGGATGGGCTGACGATCAAGCGGGCTGCTTTGTCCTGGATGGAGCCAAGCTTCTTGAGTGCTGTGCCCTAAATTATCCCACAGACTGACTCTCCCTCCTTGTACCATCTCCACAAGAAAGTAACAGAGGTCTTGCTAGGAACATTAGTTTTATTATCCACAGAAAAATGGTTCCATTTGAAAATGTTGATATTTTAACGTAACACTGATAGCTGTAATAGACTAGCAGCTGTTAGACGTCCATCAGAGCAATTATTTTGCTGTAACTACATTGTGCTCAATTTTGTCCCACCCCCTTTTTTGGCGCACTTACCGGAGATGCGCCAATTTTCTCGGTTCAGAAGTGCGCCGAAAAATTTCCTCCCCACTTTGGCCGCTGTCTGGCCTCTCCCCAGTCATTGCGCAGTGTGGCCAGTTGAGTCGGGGGCGGAGCCAGCGTCCTGCACTGAAAACAGTGCCAGGACGTCTGCATGTGCGCATTGGAGTCAGGTCGCGATGTCCGTGCATGCGCAGTGGCGCCGAAATTTGGCAATTGCCCATTTTTAAAGGGATACGTAGCTGCTTGTGTTTTGCCGTTTGCTTGCTGCAGCCTGTTGCAGCCTTTCCGGTGATTTTGCTTCCTGCAGCCGCTGTGTGTGCTCCGATGTCAGCAGTTCAATCGCTGCCGCCCCTAGCCCTGGCCGAGTGGTCTCCCGGTGCGTTGTCATCTCACACCTATCCCAGGCCGAGTGGCCTCCGATGTATCTACCTGCGCTGATTTCTTAACTCTCCACAAGGGTTTTCTGAAGTGGCCACATATGCTGGCCTAAGTAGATTTGGAGTAACTATTGAGAAAAAAAATGAATCTAAAAAAGTCGTAACTAACTCACTTACACTGATGCAAATTGAATGTGCAAAATGAGGATTTTTAAGATACACCAGAAAAATCAAGTTACTCCAAAAAAAATGGAGCAACTCCTGGCCAAAATTGAGCCTAATATTTAAACAAATGCAGCAATGGTAACATAGTGGTTATGTTACTGGACTAGTAAGTAATCCAGCGGTCTGGACTAATGATACAGAGACGTGAGTTCAAATCCCACCACAGAATCTGGGGAATTAAAATTCAGTTAATTAAATAAATCTGGAAGAAAAAGCTGGTATCATAATAGTGACCATGAAACTATCGGATTGTCGTAAATACCCATCTGGTTCGCTAATGTCCTTTAGGGAAGGAAATCTGTCGTCCTTCCCTGGTCTGGCTTACCTGTGACTTCAGACCCACAGCAACGTGGTTGATTCTCAACTGCCCTCTGAAATGGCCTAGCAAGTCATTCAGTTGTAACAAACTGCTACTGAAAACAATAATAAGAATAAAACCGGACGGACCACCTGACATCAACCTTCAGACATGACACACACAGCCCAGTCGACTCTGCAAAGTCCTCCCCACTAACATCTGGGGACTTGTGCAAAATTGGGAGAGCTGTCACACAGCCTAGTCAAGCAACAGCCTGACATAGTCATATGAATAGAATGATACCCTTCAGCAAATGTCCCAGACTCCTCCAGCAACATCCCTGGGTATGTCTTGTCCCACCGACTGGACAGACCCACCCAAGGTACCAGTACAGTGGTATACAGTCAGGAGGGAGTGGCCATGGGAGTCCGCAACATTGACTCTGAATCCCACGGAGTCTCATGGCTTCAGGTCAAGCATGGGCAAGGAAACCACCTACCACCCACAGCTGGTGAATCAGTCCTCCTCCATGTTGAACACCACTTGGAAGAAGCATTGAGGGTAGCAAGGGCACAGAATGTACTCTGGGTGGGGGACTTCAATGCTCATCACCAAGAGTGGATTTGTAGCACCATGTGACCAAACTGGCTGAGTCCTGAAGGACACAGCTGCCAGACTGGGTCTGTGACTCGTGGTGAGAGAACCAACACGAGGGAAAAAAACTACTTGATCTTGTCCTCAACAATCTACCCATCACGGATGCATCTGTCAATGACAGTATCGACAGAAGTGGCCATGGCACAGTCACTGTAGAGACGAAGTCCTGTCTTCACACTGAGGGCACCCGCCATCGTGTTGTGTGGCTCTACCACCGTGCCAAATGGGATTGATTCAGAACAGATCTAGCAGCTCAAAACTGGGCATCCGTGAGGTGCTGTGGATCATCAGCAGCAGCAGAATTGTATTCCACCACAATCTGTAACCTCATGGCCCGGCATATCCCTCACTCTACCATTACCATCAAGCCAGGGGAGCAACCTTGGTTGAATAAGGAGTGCAGAAGAGCATGCCAGGAACAACACCTGGCATATATAAAAATGAGGTGCCAAACTGGGGAAGCTGCAACACAGGACTATGTGCATGCTAAGCAGCGGAAGCAGAACGTTATAGACAGAGCTAAGCGATCCCTCAAGCAACGGATCACTTCACAGCTCTGCAGTCCTGCCACATCCAGGTGAATGGTGGCGGGCCATTAAACAACTAACGGGAGGAGGAGGGTCCACGAATATTCCCATCCTCAATGATGGCAGAGCCCAGCATACAAGTGCAAAAGACAAGGCTGAAGCATTTGTAACCAGCTTCAGCCAGAAGTGCTGAGTGGATGATCCACATTGGCCTCCTCCTGAGGTCCCCACCATCACAGAAGCTAGTCTTCAGCCAATTCGATTCACTCCACATGATATCAAGAAACTGCTGAGCACATTGGATATAGCAAAGGCTATGGGCCCCAACAACATCCCGACTGTTGTGCTGAAGACTTGTGCTGAAGACTTATGCGCCTCTAACCAAGCTGTACCAGTACAGCTACAACACTGGTATATACCCGACAATGTGAAAAACTGCCCAGGTATGTCCTGTCCACAAAAAGCAGGACAAATCCAATCCGGCTAATTACTGCCCCATCAGTCTACTCTCAATCATCAGCAATGTGATGGAAGATGGCGTCAATAGTACTATTAAGCGGCACTTACTCACCAACAACCTGCTCACCGATGCTAAGTTTGGGTTCTGCCAAGACCACTCAGCTCCAGACCTCATTACAGCCTTGGTCCAAAGATGGATAAAAGAGCTGAATTCAGCGGTTAGGTGAGAGTGACTGCCCTTGACATCAAGGCAGCATTTGACCGAGTGTGGCATCAAGGAGCCCTATTAATATTGAAGTTGATGAGAATCAGGAGACATACCTGGCACAAAGGAAGATGGTTGTGGTTGTTGGAGGTCAATCATCCAAGCCCCAGGACATCGCTGCAGGAGTTAGAAACATAGAAAATAGGTGCAGGAGCAGGCCATTCGACCCCTCGAGCCTGCACCACCATTCAATAAGATCATGGCTGATCATTCAACCTCAGTACCCCTTTCCTGCTTTCTCTCCATACCCCTTGATCCCTTTGGCCATAAGGGCTACATCTACCTCCCTTTTAAATATATCTAACAAACTGGCCTCAACAACTTTCTGCGATAGAGAATTCCACAGGTTAACCACTCTCTGAGTGAAGAAGTTTCTCCTCATCTCAGTCCTAAATGGCTTACCCCTTATTCTTAGACTGTGACCTCTGGTTCTGGAACCCCCCAGCAACAGGAACATTCTTCCTGCCTCTAACCTGTCCAATCCTGTCAGAATTTTATATGTTTCTATGAGATCCTCTCCAGTGGATACAAGCCCAGTTGATCCAGTCTCTCCTCATATGTCAGTCCGGCCATCCCGGGAATCAATCTGGTGAACCTTCGCTGTACTCCCTCAATAGCAAGACCGTCCTTCCTCAGATTTGGAGACCAAAACTGAACACAATATTCCAGGTGTGGCCTCACCAAAGCTCTGTGCAACTGCAGTAAGACCTCCCTGCTCCTATACTCAAATCCTCTAGCTATGAAGGCCAACATGCCATTTGCCTTCTTCACCGCCTGCTGTACCTGTATGCCAAACTTCAATGACTGATGTACCATGACACCCAGGTCCCAATGCACCTCCCCTTTACCTAATCTGTCACCATTCAGATAATATTCTTCCTGTTTTTGCCACCAAAGTGGATAACCTCACATTTATCCACATTATACTGCATCTGCCATGCATTTGCCCACTCACCTAACCTGTCCAAGTCACCTGCAGCCTCTTAGCGTCCTCCTCACAGCTCACAACGCCACCCAGCTTAGTGTCATCTGCAAACTTCGAGATATAAGAAATAAGAGCAGGAGTAGGCCATTTGGCCCCTTGAGCCTGCTCTGCCATTCAATAAGATCATGGTTGATCTGATCATGGACTCAGCTCCACTTCCCTGCTCGCTCCCCATAACCCTTTACTCCCTTATCGCTCAAAAATCTGATTATCTCCACCTTAAATATATTCAATGACCTAGCCTCCACAGCTATCTGGGGCAGAGAATTCCATAGATTTACAACTCTCTGAAGGAAGAAATTTCTCCTCATGTCAATTTTAAATAGGCGGCCCCTTATGTCCCCGAGTTTTAGTTTCCTCTATGGGTGGAAATATCCTCTCTGCATCCACCTTTTCGAGCCCCCTCATTAACTTCTAAATTTCAATAAGATCACCTCTCATTCTTCTGAACTCCAATGTGTATAGGCCCAGCTTATTCAATCTATCCTCATAAGTCAACCCCCTCATCTCCAGAATCAACCTAGTGAACCTAATCTCTGAACAGCCTCCAATGCAAGTTTCTCCTTCCTTAAATACGGAGACTAAAACTGTATGCAGTACGCCAGGTGTGGCATCACCAATACCCTGTACAGTTGTAGCAGGACTTCTCTGTTTTTATACTCTATCCCCCTTGCAATAAAGGCCAGCATTCCATTTGCCTTGCTGATTACTTGCTGTACCTGCATACTCACTTTTTGTGTTTCATGCACAAGGACCCCCAGGTCCCTCTGTATTCCAGCACTTTGCAATTTTTCTCCATTTAAATTATAATTTCCTCTTCTATTTTTACTGCCAAAGTGGGTAACCTCACATTTTCCCACATTATACTCCATCTGCCAAATGTTTGCCCACTCACTTAGCCTGTCTATATCCCTTTGCAGATTTTCTGTGTCCTCACTTTTGGTTCCCACCCAGCTTTGTATCATCAGCAAACATGGCTACATTACACTCAGTCCCTTCACCCAAGTCATTAATATAGATTGTAAATATTTGAGGACCCAGCACTGATCCCTGCGACACCCCACTAGTCACTGTTTGGCAACCGGATAATGACCCATTTATCCCGACACTCTCTTTTCTGCTAGTTAGCCAATCCTCTATCCATGCTAATATATTACCCCCAACCCTGTGAGCTTTTATTTGTGCAGTAACCTCTTATGTGGTACCTTATTGAATGCCTTCTGGAAATCCAAATACACCACATCCACTGGTTCCCCCTTATCCACCCTGCTTGTTACATCTTCAGAGTGCTCCAGTAAATTTGTCAAACATGCTTTCCCTTTCATAAACCATGCTGACTCTGCTTGATTGAATCATAGTTTTCCAAATGTCCCGCTACTGCTTCCTTAATAATGGACTGAGTTCTTCAGGGCAGTGTCCTAGGCCCAACCATCTTCAGCTGCTTCATCAATGACCTTCCCTCCATCGTAAGGTCAAAAGTGGGGAAGTTCACTGATGAGTGCACAGTGTTCAGTTCCATTTGCAACTCCTCAGATAATGGAGCAGCCCATGCCTGCATGCAGCAAGACCTGGACGACATTCAGGCTTGGGCTGATAAGTTTCAATTAATATTCGCGCCACACAAGTGCCAGGCAATGACTATCTCCACAACGGCATTACCATTGCTGAATCCCCCACCATCAACATCTTGGGGATCACCATTGACCAGAAACATAACTGGATCAGCCACATAATTAATGTGGCCACAAGAGCAGGTCAGAGGCTGGGTAGTCTGCGACGAGTGTCTCCCCTCCTGACTCCTCAAAGCCTTTCCACAATCGGTGAGGCGCAACTCAGGAGTATGAGGGAATACTCTCTGGTTGCCTGGATGAGTGCAGCTCCAGCTCCTATAACACTCAAGAAGCTCAACACCATCCAGGACAAAGCAACCCGCTTAATCGGTGCCCCATCCACCACCTTAAACATTCACTCCCTCCACCACTGGCGTACCGTGTCTGCACTGTGTTCCATTTACAAGATGCAATGCAGCAACTCGCCAAGGCTTCTTCAACAGCACCTCCAAAACCCCCGACCTCTACCACCTAGAAAGATAAGGGTAGCAGGCGAATGGGAACACCATCACCTGCAAGTTCCTCACCATGTTACGCACCATCCTGACTTGGAATTATATCGTCGTTCCTTCATCGTCGCTGAGTCAATATCCTGGATCTCCCTCTCTAACATAGAAACATAGAAACATAGAAAATAGGTGCAGGAGTAGGCCATTCGGCCCTTCGAGCCTGCACCACCATTCAATAAGATCATGGCTGATCATTCACCTCAGTACCCCTTTCCTGCTTTCTCTCCATACCCCTTGATCCCTTTAGCCGTAAGGGCCAAATCTAACTCCCTCTTGAATATATCCAACAAACTGGCATTAACAACTCTCTGCGGTACGGAATTCCACAGGTTAACAACTCTCTGAATGAAGAAGTTTCTCCTCATCTCAGTCCTAAATGGCTTACCCCTTATCCTTAGACTGTGTCCCCTGGTTCTGGACTTCCCCAACATCGAGAACATTCTTCCTGCATTTAACAGCTCTGTGGGAATACCTTCGCCACTGGGACTGCAGCTGTTGAAAAAGGCGGTTCACCACTACCTTCTCAAGGACAATTAGGGATGGGCAATAAATGCTGGCCTTGCCAGTGATGGCCACATTCCAGAAAAAAAGTGCTCAACCTTGTGATTTAAACCCAGAAATGCACAATAGGAGTACTGTATGCTGTATACTGAAATGAAAATTACATTCAAATGAGAGATCTAGATTTACATATTTAACATTAATGGAGGCAGACAAACACAGTGCGTTGCCATTCCTAGAACTTGGGTTCAACTTCACCACAGCCCGAGGGGACAAATGTCTCCCCTGACTGCTGATGGTAGCCATCATACATAAACTGAGCCACAGACGAGTTTTACAACCAGCGGAGAGAGCAGACATTGATCCCACCAGGACAAGATGGATTTGAACCCAGGCCTCACGGGTGAAAGGCTGGTGGTTATGTAGCTTAATAAAATTATATATTTTTGCATTAATGACCTAACAATTCCTCTGGAAGACCCAGTCCAACAGATATGCTGTTGACTCTGGTGAATTTTTCTGGGTTAAGCCCAATTTAAATGTTTCAGCATGCTCCTGCTGAGTTTGTCCCTGGGAACATGCCAAGAGGAGAAGCGATGAGGGGAGGAGGAGAATTAGAGCCTGTTCCTTGCTGTTACCCAACTTTGGCATTTACAGCACATTAAAAGCAGTTAAGAGCAGGGGAGTTCTCCCCGGTGTCCAGACCAACATTAATCCCTCAACCAATATTGCTAAAACAGATTACCCGATTATTATCACATTGATGTTTTTGAGAGCTACTGTGCAAAAATTGGCTGCTGCATTTCCCACATTACAACAGTGACTACACTTCAATAGTATTTCATTGGCTGTAAAGCGCTTTGGGGTGCTCTGAGGTCGTGAAAGGCGCTATATAAATGGAAGACTTCTTTGATGTTTTTTAAAGGAATCATTAATGGGCTAGAAATTCAATTGGTTAGCACCACCCGTTAGCGCTCGGACGAGGTGGTAAAACGTCGCTAATGGCTTACTGCCCGGGTGCGGAAAATTTTGCGTGATCTTCAGTTGAGTATTAGCGGTGGCGCTAACAGTTAGCACCTCACCCTGTAGCGTTCCACAGATCGTGAGGTTACAGAGTGTGCAACGCCCCTTTAACGCCTCGGACGCGAACTTCAGTTGCTTTGTCTCACTTACTGCCTGGCACTAAACACGCCACAGAAAGCAGGTGTCCATACCAGCGACTGCCGCTGCTGGGGCGCTATTTAAAGGGATGAGCAACCGGGTCATTGAGAGGTCAGAGTGAGTGCTAGCTAGTGTTCATACACAATTTGTAGCTCTTGCCTTGCTGCGGCTATTAAATTGCTTTCCTTAGCATTTACCAACCCATTTGCATCTCCTCCCTGTGCCCATTGATGGGGGCCGTACTGACACTCCACCTTGCCTAGGCGGTGGCTGCAGGGACTGAATCTGGGAAATGTGGGGCGAGGCATGAGGAGACCCCATAGAGGTTGCAACAGGAGGCCTTACCCCCTTCTCCTACATTAATCTGTTGGAGGAGCAGTGCTGAAAAGAAGGCTGAGATTCAGCAAGGAGGTGGTCACCGAGCTCTGCCACCTCCTGCAGGCAGACCTCCAGCCTTACACCAGGACCAGGACTTCGCTCACAGTGGCAGTTCAGGTGACAGTAGCGCTGAGCTTCTACGCTACCAGCTGCTTCCAGGCTTCAGGAGGGGATATATCTCCAACATCTCCCAACTTGCTGGCCAATGACCTTTGAGCCAAGCCTTGGCAGTTTGCAAAGTACGGTAGACTTGCAGAGAGACTGTGGGGACCCAGACCTCATGCCGGGAGAAGAGTTTCATTTGCTCCATATGCTTCTTGCGAAGTCCTCGCCAGGGTTAAGATTGTGTGAGACAGGAACAATGTTTGGTTATAAATTGGGAAAATTGAAATAAGCAGTGATTATTTTGTGTGCTCTCAGCATACTGGGATATATTGTAAGTGTACGACTTACTAAGGTGAAGTTTACAGAGTTGCCGGCCCTGCCCAACAAGCCATCAGTCACCTGTCTTATGCATTTCTGTGCCGGCAACTGGGAGATCCTGGCTATGTCTCCGGCAGAGCCCTCGAAGGATACGGAAACTAGAAATTTGATGGTGGTGGTGACTTTGACAGCCACTGGTAATGTGTGGCCACCAGGTCCAGCAGGGTGCAGATGTCTGTATGTCCAACATGTCAAGGAAATTCAGCCTCTGCCTGTACACACTGTGTCACGGTGCGCTCGAACTGCGCTCCTCCGCTGCCCTCCTTTCGGCAGATTCCCTCTCTGTTGTCTAGCGAGAGGTCTCTCAAGAGCAAGCTGGTGGTGCTGCTGGTGCTGGTCATATTGGTCCTCGTCCGAGGTCCAATCTAAGGCAGCCTCAGCACCATCCATCCTGGTGTGATTGAGAAAACCTCCAAAGTATAGAAAGTAAACTCTCAGTAAAACTACTCTGAACAAACCCTTTTCTCGGTAAGAATGCAGCCGCGAGTACGGAATATTTATTGCAGAATTTCCTCGAGATTGACTCAGCCCTCTGAATAGCCACTCTGCTCTCGCCTTGCATTCACTGGCGAGCGCCAGGAAACCCATGGATGTGCCGTTAAATTTGAAAGTCAGTTGAAATATCGCTCCAATTGAGCGATTAGCATATGTTAATCAGTAACCCGCCTCTCCCGGATCCGTGGCACGCAACCAGCCTAACGCAGAAATTGGCGGGTTGGTGCCGGCTTCCCGACACGCTCACATATTTGGCGGTGTTGACACCTCCACCCAAACCCAAACAGCGAGCTACTCCAGGGTAAAATTCCTGCCTCGGTGTGAACTTGGATTTACATCACACGGTTTCAAATATATGGACATGGTGGGAGGTGAGCAGAGCAGGATTAACTCCCTTCCCATTAGATGAGAGCTGACTACCACACCCTCCCTCCTCCTATGAACTTCCAGGTCAGCCTCATTTCAAAGCAGGGGCCAACACTTGACCAATATTCGGATTGGCACTGGAATCTCGCCAGAAGAGAAAAGGAGAGGTAAAGAAGGGAAGGATTGGTGGGAGGGGGGGATGGGGGGATGGGGGGAAATCATGGGCAAAATGAATCAGGTGCAAAATCATGTCTAAAGTTGACCCCCATCCCTCAATATTTACCAATCTCTTCCTCTGTTCAATGCCTACACAAACACAAACTGTAAAGCTACCCTGCTCCCTATGTTCCTGTACCAATACTGATTTTTTACAGATGTACATGACGTGTAATTGCTTCTGCTTTCACAGCTTAGTCAGCTCCCTCTCTGAGTAACTTTCCACAAAACCATGTTATTTTGGTGCTGCAACACTTGACTGAGCAGGAAATGGGGTGAAATGAATGAGGTGTTGAAGTTGCTCAAAGGAGTTGATAGGGGAGATGGCGTAGATACTATTTCCTCTGGTGGGGAGGGAGGTCAGATCAAGGGGGCATTACCTTAAAATTAGAGCTAAGCCATTTAGGGGTGATGCCAGGAAGCAAAAACTAATGGAAATCTGGGTCGCTCCTCCAAAAAGCTGTTGAGGCTCGGTCAATGGAAAATTTCAAAGCTGAGATTGATAGATTTTGTTTGGTAAGGGTATCAAGGGTTACGGAACCAAGGCCGGTAAATGGAGTTAAGATACAGATCAGCCATGATTTAATTGAATGACAGAACAGGCTCGAGGGGCTGAATGACCTTCTCCTGCTCCTATGTTCCTCGATTGGAGACGCAGTGGAAGCAAAGATTGCACAAGCAACCTACTGGTAATTGTATAGTTACAGCGTGGGCCATCTGAGGCTTCCTCACAACATAGAAACATAGAAAATGGTGCAGGAGTAGGCCATTCGGCCCTTCAAACCTGCACCACCATTCAATATGATCATGGCTGATCATGCAACTTCAGTACCCCGCTCCTGCCTTCTTTCCATACCCACTGATCCCTTTAGCCATAAGGGCCACATCTAACCCCCTTTTGAATATATCCAATGAACTGGACTCAACAACTTTCTGTGATAGAGAATTCCACAGGTTTACAGTTCTCTAAAAAAGTTTCTCCTCATCTCGGTCCTAGATGGCTTACCCCTTATCCTTAGACTATGTCCCCTAGTACTGGACTTCCCCAACATCGGGAACATTCTTCCTGCATCTAACCTGTCCAATCCCATCAGAATTTTATATGCCTCTATGAGATCCCCTCTCATTCTTCTAAATTCCAGTGAATATAAGCCTAGTCGATCCAGTCTTTCTTCATACGTCGGTCCTGCCATCCTGGGAATCAGTCTGGTAAACCTTCGTTGCACTCAGTCAATAGCAAGAATGTCCTTCTTTAGATTAGGAGACCAAAACTGCACACAATACTCAAGGTGTGGTCTCACCAAGGCCCTGTACAACTGCAGTAAGACCTCCCTGTTGCTATAATCAAATCCTCTCGCTATGAATGCCAACATTCCATTTGCTTTCTTTACTGCCTGTTGTACCCTCATGCCTACTTTCAATGACTGATGTACCATGATACCCAGGTCACGTTGCACCACTCCTTTTACTAATCTGTCACCATTCAGATAATAATCTGCCTTCCTGTTTTTGCCACTAAAGTGGATAACCTCACAATTATCCGCATTACATTGCATCTGCCATGCCATGCATTTGCCCACTCACCTAACCTGTCCAAGTCACCCTGCAGCCTCTTAGCATCCTCCTCACAGCTCACACTGCCACCTAGCTTAGTGTCATCTGCAAACTTGGAGATATTACATTCAATTCTTTCGTCTAAATCATTAATATATATGATAAATATCTGGGGTCCCAGCACTGAACCTTGCGGTACCCCACTAGTCACTGCCTGCCATTCTGAAAAGGACCCATTTATTCCCACTCTTTGCTTCCTGTCTGCCAACTAGTTCTCTATCCATGTCAATACATTACCCTCAATACCATATGCCTTAATTTTGCACACTAATCTCTTGTGTGGGACGTTGTCAAAAGCCTTTTGAAAGTCCATATATACCACATCCACTGATTCGCCCTTATCCACTCTACTCGTTACATCCTCAAAAAATTCTAGAAGATTTGTCAAGCACGGTTTCCCTTTCATAAATCCATGCTGACTTGGACCGATCCTGTCACTGCTTTCCAAATGCGCTGCTATTACATCCAGCATTTTCCCCATTACCGATGTCAGGCTAACCGGTCTATAATTCCGTGTTTTCTCTCGTTCCTTTTTTAAAAAGTGGGGTTACATTAGCTACCCTCCAATCCATAGGAACTGATCCAGATCGATAGACTGTTGGAAAATGATCACCAGTGCATCCACTATTTCTAGGGCCACTTCCTTAAGTACTCTGGGATGCCAACTATTAGGCCCTGGGGTTTTATCGGCCTTCAATCCCATCAATTTCCCTAGCACCATTTCCTGACTAATAAGTATTTCCCTCAGTTCCCTCAGTTCCTCCTTCTCGCTAGACCCTCGGTCCCCTAGTATTTTCGTGAGGTTATTCGTGTCTTCCTTAGTGAAGACAGAACCAAAGTATTTGTTCAATTGGTCTGCCATTTCCTTGTTCCCCATTATGAATTCACCTGATTCTGACTGCAAGGGACCTACATTAGTCTTCACTAATCTTTTTCTCTTCACTTTTCTATAGAAGCTTTTGCAGTCAGTTTTTATGCTCCCTGCAAGCTTACTCTCATACTCTATTTTCCCCCTCCAAATTAAATCCTTAGACCTCCTCTGCTGAATTCTAAATTTCTCCTGAGGTTTGCGGCTTTTTCTGGCCAATTTATATGCCTCTTCTTTGGATTTAACACTATCCCTAATTTCCCTTGTTAGCCATGGTTGAGCCACCTTCCCCGTTTTATTTTTATGCCAGACAGGGATATACAATTGTTGTAGTTCATCCATGTGATCTTTAAATGTCTGCCATTGCCTATCTACTGTCAACCCTTTAAGTATCACTCGCCAAACTATTCTTGCCAATTCACGCCTCAAACCATCGAAGTTACCTTTCCTTAAGTTCAGGACCTTAGTCTCTGAATTAACTGTGTCACTCTCCATCTTAATGAAGAATTCTACCATATTATGGTCATTCTTCCCCAAAGGGCCTCGCACAACAAGATTGGTAATTAGTCCTTTCTCATTACACATCACCCAGTCTAGGATGGCCAGCCCTCTAGTTGGTTCCTCAACATATTGGTCCAGAAAACCATCCCTGATACACTCCAGGAAATCCTCCTCCACCATATTGCTACCAGTTTGGTTAGCCCAATCTATATGTAGATTAAAGTCACCCATGATAACTGCTGTACCTTTATTGCATGCATCCCTAATTTCCTGTTTGATGCCATCCCCAACCTCACTACTACTGTTTGCTCATCTGTACACAACTCCCACTAACGTTTTCTGCCCTTTGGTGTTTCGCAGCTCTACCCATATAGATTCCACATCATCCAGGCTAATGTCCTTCCTTACTATTGCATTAATCTCCTCTTTAACCAGTAACACTACCCCACCTCCTTTTCTTTACTGTCTATCCTTCCTGAATATTGAATATCCCTGGATGTTGAGTTTCCAGCCTTGGTTACCCTGGAGCCATGTCTTCGTAATCCCAATTACATCATATCCATTAACAGCTATCTGCGCAGTTAATTTACCCACCTTATTACGAATGCTCCTCGCATTGAGACTCAGAGCCTTCAGGCTTTTTTTCCTAAAACTCTGTCCTTTTAGAATTATGTGGCTCTTTTTGATTTTCGCCCTTAATTTCTCTGCCCTCCACTCTTACTTTTCTGCTTCCTACCTTTTGCTTCTGCCCCCTTTTTACTTCCCTCTGCCTCCCTGCATAGATTCCCATCCCTCTGCCATATTAGTTTAAACCCTTCCCAAAAGCACTAGCAAACACTCCACCGAGGACATTGGTTCCGGTCCTGCCCAGGTGCAGACCGTCCGGTTTGTACTGGTCCCATCTCCCCCAGAACTGATTCCAATGTTCCAGTAATTTGAATCCCTCCCTCTTGCACCATTCCTCAAGCCACATATTCATCTGAACTATCCTGCTTTTCCTACTCTGACTAGCACGTGGCACTGGTAGCAATCCTGAGATTACTATCTTTGAGGTCCTACTTTTTAATTTAACTCCTAGCTCTCTAAATTCGTCTCATAGGACCTCATCCCATTTTTTACCTATATCGTTGGTACCCATATGCTCCACGACAGATGGCTGTTCACCCTCCCCCTTCAGAATGCTCTGCAGCCGCTCCGAGACATCCTTGCCCCTTGCACCAGGGAGGCAACATACCATCTTGGAGTCTCTTGCTAATCAAAAGTGTTATTTTCTCTGTGTACAGTCCTGAACAATTATAAATCAAATGCAGTTTAGTAAAATTATTTTTCTTTGACTTCACATACATTTAAACACATCCCCTTAATCACACTAAAAAAGGTGGAATTTCAGAAAATTAAAAGAAAACAAATATTTCTTAAACTCCCAGTTTATTGAGAGCTTGCATTTAAAAGTATAATTGCGATTTAATTCTGGTAATGTGTACTTTGTATATTGAGGTAGGACACTTTGATATTCCCCGAAACCTCCATATCCCAAGAGAATGTCCTGTTTCATGACAGATGCATTATACCAGGTAAAACACAATGGGCTAAAAATTTGGTCGTGTAGTGCCTGTTGTCTGGGCACTACGGGTGCCATTTTAGGTCAAAAATTGCGTCTGAGCAACACGCACATACTTCTGATGTGGGCCGGGCCAAATGCCATTTTGGTGATGGTGTTAGCATCGGTACTGGGAGTGTCCGCCTGAATATGCAGAGTATGCTGATTGTGATGACAATTAGTGTGTAAGGCTGATTTGATGCCGCGCTACCATTTTCGACCTCAACACTGGAGCTAACACCCTCTCTTAACCTCCCACAGCTGAACATGCGTTCAGCAACAGGAAGAAGCCCCCACCAGCACTATTTAAAGGGCTCACCACCTACTTACAGGTTAGTTGTAGATTGATTTCTACTGGCTGTTGCGGAGTTTGTACAAGTGTTTGGTGCTTTCTAGACTTCTTTAAAGTTGCCTAAATTCTACATGGAGTGGTGTAGCACATGATCAAGTACTTGGCCCTGACTTGCAAGTCTTCTGCTCAGCCCAGTTGATCCAAACATAGTGCAATAGTTTGTATTCCCCTTGGCCTGCAGCATGACAGGAAGAATGAGCAGAGGTGACACAGAGCAGGACAAGCTGCTCGAAGAGGCAGGAGGAGGAGGGGGAGGGACGGGTGGAGGGGGGGAAGTGCTCTTAGCAAGAGGCTATATCCACCCAGGATCTTCAGCGAGAAATTCTCCTACCTCAGCGAGGAAGTGTGTGTGTGACGTCATTGTTTTACTCTGTGCTCACTGAATTCTGCCTCCTGCTGCAGACAGGCCCGCAGCCTCAGCCCAGGGTGACGACGCCATTGCCAGTGGCTGTAAAGGTGACCGTGGCCATGAATTTCTTTGTGTCGGGCTCCTTCCAGCATAGAACAGGAGACATCTGTAACCCCTTCCAGTTCGCTGTCTACTCTTGTGTAATGGTGGGTGAGTGAGGCCCTGTATGCAAGGAGAAGTAAATACATTTCATTCTAACTTGCCAAAAAGAAGCAGGTGGAGCAAGCACACGGTTTTGCCTCGATAGCAGGCTTCCCCATGGTGCCATTGACTGCACACACATCGCTTTCCATGTGCCCCATCTCCATTCGGAGAACTCGCCCAATGTCCAGCTGGTGTGCGACCATACTCAGCGCATCATGCAGGTCAATGCCTGGTATCCTGGCAGCAGTCATGATGCCTTAATTCTGCGACAGTTCGCCGTGCCAGCTACATTTGAGCCACCATGACAAACCTGAGGGTGGCTACTGGGTGACACGGGCTGACATCCTGGCTCATGGCTCCGGTGCGCAACCTGAGCACACATGGGCAGCATCATATCATCATCATAGGCAGTCCCTCGGAATCGAGGAAGACTTGCTTCCACTCTTAGCATGAGTTCTTAGTGGCTGAACAGTCCAATATGAGAACCACAGTCTCTTGTCACAGGTGGGGCAAATAGTCGTTGAGGGTAAGGGTGGGTAGGACTGGTTTGCTGCACGCTCTTTCCATTGCCCGCGCTTGATTTCTGCATGCTCTCAGCGACGAAACTCGAGGTGCTCAGTACCCTCCCAGATGCACATCCTCCACTTAGGGCGGTCTTTGGCCAGGGACTCCCAGGTGTTGGTAGGGATGTTGCACTTTATCAGGGAGGCTTTGAGGGTGTCCTTGTAACGTTTCCGCTGCCCACCTTTGGCTCATTTGCCGTGAAGGAGTTCCGAGTGGAGCGCTTGCTTTGGGAGTCTCGTGGCTGACATGCGAACTGCATACATACAATTGAAAGCCATGCTGCCACACGGAATCTGATAGAACAGACCATTGATGTCCTTAAACAATGGTTCTGCTGTCTGGACCGCTCTGGAGGAGCCCTGTTGTACTCGCCAGAGCACAGCTCAAGATTCGTCGTTTAGGCTGGAGATGAGGAGAAATTTCTTCACTCAGATGGTAGTGAATCTTTGGAATTCTCTACCCCAGAAGGCTGTGGAGGCTCAGTCGTTGAGAATATTCAAGGCAGAGATCAATATAATTTTGGATATTAAGAGAATCAAGGGATATGGGGATAGTGCGGGCAAGTGGAGTTGAGGTAGAAGATCACCAATGATCTCATTGAATGGCCTACTCCTGCTCCTATTTCTGATGTTCTTATGTATCGAAGCTAGTGGCTGTGAGTGTCAGATCAAGTGACGGTGTTTCTTCTTCATCATCACTCTGCTCTTCCTCTTCCACACTGCCTGTCCAGCTTGAATTTCTTGGGTCTCTGAAATGAAAAAGGCACAATGGGTAAGGTTGTTTTGAGGGAGGTGTGGGGGTGGGGGGAGGCAGAAGCAGTGGGTTCCTTAACTTAACCAGGAATCCACTCTCCCCCACTCCCACTCTTGTCCCCAAAGGTGGGTGCTGAGACCTGAGGCCTCCTCCCCAGCTCCTCGATTAACTAGCGTCCATTTTGCATTATCACCAAGATGGATTTCACCAAGGCTTTTGGGATAAATAAAAACTGTAATAAAGGCATTGCTGCTGGTCAACAATAAATGTGTCTCTTCCTGTAATGATCTATCTGCTTCTTTCCCACTGATAAAACTGAGCCAGTTACGTTGCTGTGGGACTAAAGTTACATATAAGCCAGGCCAGGTAAGGACAGCAGCTTTCCTTTCCTTAAAAGAATATTAATGAACCAATTGGGTTTTTATGAGAACCTGATAGCTTCATGGTCACTTTTACTGATACCAGATTTTATTTCCAGATTTTTAAAACTGGAATTCAAATTCTCAAATTACCCTGGTGGGATTTGAACTCACCCAACTTCGCATCCTGCGGGACAATTTCCCCCGTGGGTCGCAAAGGGGTCGGTGTGGGCCAATAAGACGTTGGTGGGCATGGCGATAATATCATCGCCGTGCGTGCGATGCGCTAATTGTGGAGTACGGTACAAAGCACTTTTCATGCTCCAAGCCTAGGGGAAATTCCAGGGATGAGCACTCTGGCTGCTATGTCTGGGCAAAAACCCTCCCAGAGGCGCTAATGTGCATTTCTCAGAGGGGCAATTTCAGCCGCCCAGTGTCTGGGTTATGAGGAAGAACTGGGGAAACTTGGACAGTTTAGTCTCGAAAAGATGCATCTGAGAGATGACCTCATAGAGGTAGACAAGATTGTAAATGGTTTGGAGAAAGGTAAATCTGGAAACTACCTTTAAGCTAAATTTCAAGAGTAGGACATGAGGACGCTGATACAAACTGGTAAAAGGCAAATTCAGAACTGATATCAGGGAGTTTTTCTTCACACAAAGATAATCACTTGGAATGGATGCCCAGTTCGAGTAATAGTGATGAAAACTCAGGAGTCATACAAAAAACAACTGGATTCTGCAGTGGAAGGACTTCTGGATGATGAAAGATGGGCCGAATGGCCGTCCTTATTCATAATTATCTTGTGATATAATTCAATATCTCCCTGAAGTACTGTGTACAGTTCTGGTCTCCTTACCTAAAGAAACACTTGCCTTAGAGGGAGTGCAATGAAGGTTCACTAGACTGGTTCCTGAGATGAGGGGAGTGCCCTATGAGGAGAGATTGAGCAGACTAGGCCTATAAACCCTAGAGTTTAGAAGAATGAGAGGTGATCTAATTGAAACATATAAAAAGCAGCTTGACAGGGTTAGTGCTGAGAAAATGTTTCCCCTGGCTGGGGAATTTAGAACACGGTCTCAGGATAAGGAGTCGGCCATTTAGGACTGAGATGAGGAGAAATTTCTTCACTCAGAGGGATGTGAATCTTTGGAATTCTCTAGCCCAGAGAGCTGTGGATGCTCAGTCATTGAGTATGTTCAAGATGAGAGGTTGATAAATGTTTGGGAACAAAGGGATATAGGGATAGTGCAGAAAGGTGGAGTTGAGGTAGAAGAACAGCCATGTTCTTGTTGAACAGCAGTGCAGGCTCGAAGGGCTAAATGGCCTACTCCAGCTCCTATTTATTATG
The DNA here is from genome assembly GCF_044704955.1 of Pristiophorus japonicus. NCBI lineage: Eukaryota > Metazoa > Chordata > Chondrichthyes > Pristiophoridae > Pristiophorus > Pristiophorus japonicus. The sequence goes on along the minus strand of NC_091982.1, from coordinate 111,969,431 downwards.
TTTAATGCTATGATAGATGGGAGCCATGGAAAGCTGATGGGATAAAAAGCAATTCGAACCACGATGCTGTTTCACGATCATGAAATGAAACAATTTGAGCTGTTAAGTTTGTCACCACATCAGTGGCACAGAATATAATGGAAACAGTTAAGGTCACTTTTCAAAGGAGGTGAAACTCTCAAGCATGGGGTCTGGAAAATATGAATACCACCCTCAGCGCTTATAGCAGGCATGATGGTGTGAACACAATTAGCCTACTCTACATGGTAGATGGTCTATCGCCTGTGAGAGTCTCCGAGAGAGAATGGGAACAGGAAATGTCCCAGGCCAGGATTGAAATGGAGGACTGCGAGCAGTGAAGGTGAGATTCTCTCCAGAGTAAGCACACGCTGGCCTGTGTTTGACCATATCTCTCCGGAACTGATCACTCTGTTCATCTCGGACATCGGGTAAATCGCCCCGAACTGCATCTCCCCTGACCACCACCAAATCAAACTTAATAAAACCTACCCGTAAAAACAACCGGACACAGAATGGTGCATGGTGGGATTTCAATACAAATAGGATAGCAAGGTGGGAAAAGCTTAGTGAACTGCCTGAAATAGCTGGGGAGCTTAATGGCCCAGAAATTCCGGTCGGCTGCTTCCCGCGGGCGATCGGGTAAAAGACATAAAAGATGCGTACTTACCTTATCCTGCTGCGCCCACGTGAGGCCTCCTCTGACTGCGTGTCGTAGCGCGTGCACGTCAGGACGTGCGCAGGCCTGGAGCTGGAGTCACATGGCTCTGGGCAGCCAATCAGGTATAGTATGTTCTCATTCATAATAATAGGAACTCCGTAAGTTGGACTTCCCATTATTATGAATGAGAAACAGCCCCCAAAATACACAAAACCCATAATAAAAAATAGAAAAAATACAATAGAAAAATTTAAATTAAAGTTATTTATGTATTTAAAAAATATATACTTTTCCAATTTAGAAAAATGTTTTTTTAATTATGGTTTAAAATAAACTTACCGTAGTGGGGAGAGTTTTTAACAGTAAAATGTGTTTTTATAATTTTATTTTAAAATGTTTTTGTGTGTTTTTTAGAACTCTTACGCCTGATAAAAGTAGGCTATGCGCCTGCTTTTATCAGGCGCAAGAGTTTTGAGGACATTTGCTAGGCAAGATATGGGTAAATACCACAATCTTGCCCTTGTAAATGTCCTCGCTCTCGAGATACGGAAGATCGGTCAAGCTCCAGCTTGACAGATCAGAAAAGCTGGTTTTCAGCGCATGCACATTGTGTGCTGAAAACCGGCTTTTGCGATGCCTTCCTGGGTCCGTACCATTCATTCATTCATTCATTCATAGGCAGTCCCTCGGAATCGAGGAAGACTTGCTTCCACTCCCAAAGTGAGTTCTCTGATGGCTGAACAGTCTGATACGAGAGCCACAGACCCTGTCACAGGTGGGACAAACATTCGTCGAGTGAAGGGGTTGGTGGGGCTGGTTTGCCGCGCGCTCCTTCCGCTGCCTGCGCTTGACCTCTTCACGTTCTTTGCGTTGGGACTCGAAGAGCTCAACGCCCTCCCGGATGCACTTTCTCCATCTCGGGCGGTCTTCGGCCAGGGTCTCCCAGGTGTCAGTAGTGATGTCGCACTTTACCAGGGAGGCTTTGAGGGTGTCCTTATAACGTTTCCGCTGTCCTCCTTTGGCTCGTTTACCACGGAGGAGTTCTGCATAAAGCATTTGTTTCGGGAGTCTCGTATCTGGCATGCGAACTATGTGGCCTTCCCAGCGAAGCTGGTCGAGTGTGGTCAGTGCTTCAATGCTGGGGATGTTAGCCTGGTCGAGGACACTGATGTTGGTGCACCTCTCCTCCCAGGGGATTTGCAGGATCTTGCGGAGACATCGTTGGTGATATATCTCCAGCGACTTGCACTCATTACGGACCCGGGAGGCCAGGAATTTCTGCCCCAATGAGTTACGAGCGCTGCCTTTTAATTGACTTGAGTGAAAATAGCCAGTGATATAGGCCTGTGATAAGCACGGACGGTGTAAGTAGTAGGGACTGTAATATAAAAAAACAATCATGAGGCTGATTGAGGAGCTGGAAACATATTTGCACCAGTATTTTACTATATTCCCATCAGGTTATATCACTGCTTACGATTGAAAGCGCCTCACTGATGCAGTTTCACTCATGGGGAAGTTCTTCAATACTCACTGCTATCTGCACTGCTCATGAAGCGTGCAGTTCCAAGAAACTGCTTTTGTAAAAGGAGAAGCAAAAGTGACCTTGCAAACTAAGTTTATGCAATGTACATACGCGGACTACTGAATATGCAGGTCATCAGTACAATTAGGGCATTGGCCCCAGTAAAGATTATTTGTACAGTTCTTCAGTTAAACTTATGGCTGTTTAATATCTGCCTCTCATTCTTTAGCAGAGTACATTTAAAACAGATGTGTTCTATCTGATCTTACTGATTTTAGCTACTTCCTGCATTCTCTAATTTAGGAATTTAATCAGTTGAGTTACCTTCCAGGAGCACAATTAGCATTTTTTGATCAGCAACCCTTGTATCCCATTTATATTTTTGATAATACGTCTGCTTGTCCAGTTGAGGTGTGTCAATATTATTGAAGTAGACACTTTCCGACTTTAGGCATCCTGTTAGTATCAAGCACTCCTACATCAGAAGCAAAGTAAAACTCCCTTTAATTGCTCCCAAAAATGAGCGTTAACCCCACCTTCGGAAGAGCATCACCATACCATACCTGTGTGGATTTTCCCATTGTTCTCAGTGATCCTGAGCAAGATCAGTTCCGAGTTATTTTGTGACCAATCTGGAGACAATTCTGTACTTATGGATCTACTGGAAAATGGGTGAAGAAGTTTTTGTGAGGGAATATTACAGAGAGCACACTAAGAATTTTAGTCTTCCAGTATAGGCTGGACACAACCCTATTTCCAAAGGTGAAAACTAATAGCCTAGAAATTCCCTACCTTAGCATCACTTGTTAGCATTGGAATCGTGGCGAAAAATGGCGGCCGCCACTCTAACGCCCTTCTCTAGCACAGGACTTGCTGGCCACCATTTTGGTCACCAAAATGGTAGATCAATTGTTAATTTTAAATCTGGATTGATAGATTTTTGTTAACCAAAGAAAGACTTGCATTTATATAGCACCTTTCACAACCACTAGAGATCTCAAAGCGCTTTACAACCAATGAAGTACATTTGGATTGTAGTCACTGTTGTAATGTGGGTAACGCGGCAGTCAATTTGCGCACAAGCAATCTCCCACAAACAGCAATGTGATAATGAGCAGATAATCTGTTTATTTTTGTTATGTTGATTGAGGGATAAATATTGGCCAGTACACTGGAGATAACTCCCCCGCTCTTGAAAATAGTGCCATGGGATCTTTTACATCCACCTGAGAGAGCAGACGGGGCCTCGGTTTAAGGTCTCATCCAAAAGACAGCACTGCACTGGAGTGTCAGCTTAGATTTATCTGCTCAAGTCACTGGAGTGAACCCACAACCTTCTTGACTCAGAGGCGAGTGTGCTACCCACTGAGCCAAAGCTGACACTGTAAGGTATAAAGGGATATGGGCCAAAGGTGGGTATATGGAGTTAGTTTGCTCAATGGCTTATGTTCCTTGCTGAGCCATTTATGTTAGTGCTGAAGCACTTTTCCTATTTTTTAGGTGTGGAGGGAATTCAGTTTCAAGAGCTGAAAACTCCCATTTGAAAATTCTTTTTAACGTTATTTTTTGTCATGAGGCAATTGAGCTGCAAGGCTGTTCCCCTTTAAGAGACTGAACTGCTTTCTGAAATGACAGCCTTTAAGAGAAGGCTGTTCTTGCTGCAATCACACTACAGCCATGCGGCATTGGGGTCTGCTGCTGGGTCGAATGCCCCAGAAAGGTGTTGCACTGTAAATTTAGCGCTGGGCTAAAATTAGCCATCAGTGCCAATTAACCAGTCCTGCCAACACCAACATTTTCAGCGGTCATTAACATCTGCCCACGGTGGCACCGGCAGGTTTTTACCAATATCGAATTTTTAGCCCAGTACTGTTTTCACATACCCTGCCTCTCAGTTATTGCAGCAACCAGTAGCAAGAATATTTTATATTTGTAAATCAATAATGTGTCAATCGGGATGGTGTGACAGATTTAAATGAACTTAAGGATTTTTTGAGGAAATCCTGAGGCAAATGGAGCAGCAATTCCTCGGTTTGACCCCTGGTAATTATTAATTTAACTGACCTCGGGCTGGAGCTATGCTGCTCCAAATTCAACTCCGAGACTTGGAGCTAAGGAAAGGGATTGTGATCCAGTTACTACTGCTGGAGGTAAGGGTGTATGTGTGTGAGTGTCTCTGCACATGCACGCATACATGTGGGTTTACGTGTGTGTAACCGGGGCAGGGGCGGAGGTGAGAGGAAGATCAGGCTTGGCTGTGATGTCCACCACAGTCAAATAATCAACTGATATTTGCTGATTTTTTACATACATGAAGAAAGGATACTTGAGCAAGATACAAGAAGGCTGGTTTCACTAATCAAATTGTACCCCAGCAGCAGTTCAGGAGGGGAGTGTAGGGGAGAAAGTTGGGGAAAAAAGCTTTAGGTACTGATCACCTTTGGGCTCCTTAAGGATGTTGAATAATGTATTCCCCACCAGATTCTTTTTCAATTAATTCAAATTCTCATACTGCAATGCCGCGGTTGGAACATGCATTTTCTGGATATCAGTTCAAGTCTTGTGATTAGTAAGGCAAACATAACCACTTCTGCCCCCGCCTCGGTTACACACACATAAACCCACATGTATGCGTGCATGTGCAGGGACACTCACACACATACACCCTTACCTCCAGCAGCAGTAACTGGATATAATCCCTTTCCTTAGCTCCGGGTCTCGGAGTTGAATTTGGAGCAGCACAGCTCCAGCCCGAGGTCAGTTAAATCAATAATTACCAGGGGTCAAACCGAGGAATCTCTGCTCTATTTGCCTCAGGTTTTCCTCATAAACGTTAACTCTGCTTCTCTCCACAGATGCTGCCTGACCCGCTGAGATTTTCAGCATTTTCTGTTTTTATAACCACACTACTGTACTCCTAATGTTATATGTTCTGCTGCACTGTCAGGAGCAGGAGACAATTCACTAACAAATGATTTATTTTGTTAAATGTCACACAAAATCGATTCCTACCCTTTATTCCGTTAGTTGGAATCTGTCTCCATCTGCTGGTCTCAATTCCCAGATTGTATGTTGAAGTTCCCAGGAGGCTGGTCTGTCGGTCGCCTTCCTATCTCTCGACCAAGAGAAGGCGTTCGACAGGGTGGATCACGACTATCTGTTCGGAACTCTGCGCGCTTTCGGGTTCGGGACGCATTTCGTCGCCCGGATCCGACTTTTGTACGCCGCCGCGGAGTGTCTGATAAAGGTTAACGGGTCCTTGACGGCGCCCCTTCGCTTTGGGAGAGGGGTGCGCCAGGGATGCCCCATGTCCGGCCAGTTATATGCCATTTGCGTGGAGCCTTTCCTGCGCCTTCTGCGGACGAGGTTGACGGGACTGGCTCTGCAAGGGCCGGGCGTGGAGGTCGTCCTCTCGGCTTACGCCGATGATGTGCTCCTCACGGTAGAGGATCCCGCTGACCTGCGGAGGATGTGCGAGTGCCAGGAGATTTACTTGGCCGCATCCTCCGCCAGGATCAACTGGGAGAAATGTTCCGGATTCCTGGTGGGTCAGTGGCGGGTGGACTCCCTGCCGGAGGAGCTCAGGCCTTTTGCCTGGAGCACGACCCATCTCCTCTATCTGGGAGTCTACCTTAGCCCCGACGAGGAAGCCTGGCCGGCGAACTGGCAAGAGCTGGAGGCCAAGGTCGCCGCTCGCCTAGGGCACTGGACAGGACTGCACCGAGAGCTGTCCTACAGGGGTCGAGCGTTAGTCATAAACCAGCTGGTGGCCGCCATGCTGTGGTACCGGCTGGTCACTTTGATCCCTCCCCCTGCGTTTGTCGCCAAGATACAGAAGAGGCTGGTGGACTTCTTCTGGAACAACAGGAAGCACTGGGTCTCTGCCGCGGACTTGAGTCTCCCGCTTAGGGAGGGCGGTCAGTCGTTGGTGTGCGTCAGCGCCCAGCTCGCGACTTTCCGTCTTCAGACCCTGCAGAGATACCTTTACGTTGAGCGCCCTCCTAGGTGGCGTGCGCTGGCGACGCATTTCTTCCGCCAGCAGCACGGCCTCAACTACTACACACAGCTACTGTTTGTGAGCTTGGGGGGCGTCAGGACCGCCGTCCAGGAGCTGCCTGTCTTTTACAAGGAACTCACCAGGGTCTGGAACAAAGTCTCCACCAAGCGCAGCTCTCCACCGGCTGGAGTGGCGGCTGTCCTGCAGGAGCCGCTGCTTGGGAATCCGTACCTCCACGACCGAGGTTTTAGGTGGCAGTCGGACGAGAGGGCTGTGGCTGGTGAGGTGACCAGGGTCAGGGACCTGCTCGATGGCGGAGGAGCAGGTTGGATGGCGCCAGACACGCTGGCACGGCGCCTAAATTCGGCCAACGTCCGCCGCGCGGCCGATGCCATCGAGTCACTAAAAACAGCACTGGGCCCTGACTCCGTTAGGTGTATCGAGGAGGCTCAAGCACATGGGGAGATCGCGTCCGAACTGACCCTCGTCCGGACGGAATTCCTCATCGGCGCCAAACCCCGGAACCTCCCTCGGGAGCCGGCGCCTCACAACTTGAGCCGCCTCGGGGAAATCCCCTCCGTGCCTTTCAGCTCTGCGCGGAAGGGTTTCCTGTACGGGCTGCCCCTGCACACTCTCAACTTTGCCATCCTCGTCTGCCGTCCGGACATGCCATGGCATACCATCTTGCCGTCCGGAGGAGGCGGGGGTCCCCGATGGAGGGCACTCTACGCGGGAGTCCTCCCACTATTTATCGGGGACTTGGCCTGGAGGGTGGTGCACGGAGCAGTGCCGTGCAACAAATTTTTAAGTAGGTTCACGGGCTCCCAAGTCGCCTGCAATTTCTGCGGTCTGGAAGAGTCCATGTTCCATGTTTTTATTGAATGCACGAGGTTGCAGCCCCTGTTTTATTATTTAAAGGGGCTGCTCCTGAAATTCTGGCTGCACTTCAGCCCCACACTCCTGATCTTTGGGCACCCTGTGCGGAGGGGAGCGGGTAGGTCCGAGGGCCTCCTCGTTGGACTCCTCCTGGGCACGGCCAAGGGTGCCATCAGCCGGTCCAGGCAGCGGGCGGTCGAGGAGGTCGTTCAGCCTGACTGCCTGCCTCTCTTCCGTGCGTACATCCGCGCCAGGGTGTCCTTGGAGATGGAGCACGCGGTGTCCACCGGTACACTCGCGGCCTTCCGCGAGAGGTGGGCGCCAGAGGGACTGGAGTGCATCATCACCCCCGGCAACCAAATTTTAATTTGATTTTATGTTTTAAAGTTTAATTTGTTTTAATTGCCGGTGTTTTTAGTGTCCCCCTCCACTTTTATAGGGGGCACTTGGAAAAAAAAACTATGATTTTAGTGCCCAAAAAACTCCACAAAAATCACAAAAAAAAACAAACAAAAAAAAAGGGCCTTGTGAAATGTTTGAAGTGTCCTCCAGATCGGGGGGCACTTGATCTAATGTTTTGTTTACTCAAAAGAGTTGTATGTTGAAGGTTCCTTTGAATCTTGAGCTGCGGGACATTATATAACAAAACCTTTGTGAATTCAATTCCACCGTATATTTACAGAGGCGTGACAATCATGAATAAATCGTTTTTTTATCGTCTTGAGACAAGTCAGGCGACCCCTTGAAGTGTGATGTGATTATCATCATCATTATAGGCAGTCCCGCGAAATGAGGATGACTTGCTTCCACGTCAAAAAAGGATGAGTTCACAGCTGTTTCAATGAAGGACCTAATATTCCAGATTCCAAACTACATCCTGAAGGGTGGAAGATGCCTGTGCGTGAATTTTTTTAACGTGGGATGGCCGTTGCACACCAGCCACCACACAGGCTTGAAAGAGCTAGGTCTTAGTTCAGTGGCAAGGGTTATCCAAGATGACTGGAGGACTGCCCTGTTGCACGGACCTAGTGCGCATGCATATCGCAGTGTGGGCTGGCCTGTGCTGCCCCTGGGCCCCTGGCCCCGAATTCACGCCTCACGTGGGCCCCAATCACGTCCCTCTACAGTCTCTCGGCAGCAAAGAGTACATCAGCAAGGTCCAGGTCGGTGATTGGAGCGTGGGCAGATACAGCGAGAGACTGTGGAAGGATGTGATGTGATAACTGGTACATGGCAACCTGATAACTTCATAACCAGTCTTCAGTGATCAGGCTCAATAATTGCTCGTCACACAATTTAGTTGACCCCTTCTTAAAGTTACCTGTGGAGGTCCCAGGAAGAGACTTCAGGCACCTCCCCCCAACACGCCTTTATTTCTGCAGTAGTTTCATGGGATACTTTGAAACATACTGTACAGAAGAAGCATATCAGAAACACAAAACCTTGGACTTTACAAGCTTTCATGATAATCAAGCAGCTTTCGTGATCATTTTCTGGTGCTCGCCCAGAAATTAGAAGCTTTTGTGAATTCAAAATCAAAACTTGCTTGAGTAGGATTTGAACTCACAAAACCCAATTACTGACACCGCACCATAACTGCTTGGCGACTGCAGCTCCTTACTCAAAGCTATTGCCGGAGTATCATCACCAGCATCTGCAGCAATTTAAGAAGGCCCACCACCACCTCTCTGGGGCAACTAAGGACAGACAATAAATGCAGCCTTGCCCACATCCTGAGAACAACAAAGCACTTTACAAATGTTCCTTGCTGTGGTAACAGGCCATCCTGAGTCTGTGCCACCACTTACAATAGCTTATTTTCATAGTTGCAATGAATTTTAGAAAATGCAGACAAAATACAAAATTATAGCTTAGCAGTGGGGTACAAGGCCACATGGAAATGAAAGGTCATAGAATCCTATAGCATTCGGCCCATTGTGCTTGTGCCATCTCTTTCAAAAAGCTGTCTAATTTAGTCCCACACCCCAGCATTTCCCCAAAACCCCGAAAAGTAATTCTCTTCAAATACACATGTCCAAATGCCTTGAAAGTTCCCAAGGAATCTGATTCCACTACCCTTTCAGTAGTGTGCTCCAGATCATAACAATGCTCTGTGTGAAGACATTTCTCCTCATTTCCCCTCTAGGTTTTTTACCAATTATTTTAAATCTATGACCTCTGGTTACTGGCTCACTTGTCAAAAGAAACAGTTTCTCCCTACCAAAAGCCCTCTATTAGGTCTCCCCTTAATCTTCTCTGCTCTAAGGAGAACAATCCCCGATTCACAAGTCTCTCCACAACTGAATTCTCTCATCCCTGGTATCATCCTGGTAAACTTCCTCTGTACCCTCTCCAAGGCTTCAACTTGCTTCTGAAAGTGGGGTGCCCAGATTTGTACACTTTCCACCAGCTGAGACCAAACTGCTGATTTGTAAAGATTTAGCACAACATCCTTGTTTTTGTATTCAATGTCCCCATTTACAAAGCCAAGTATCCCATACACTTTCTTAACCACCTTACCAATATGCCCTGCCACAATTAAGGATTTGTGAATATGCACCCCCAGGTCCCGCTGCTCTTGCAACTCCCTCAAAATAGTACCATTTAGATTATACTGCCTTTCCATGTTGTTTCTCCCAAACTGCATCATTTCACACTTATTCGCATGTAATTGCATCTGCCATATGTCTGTCCATTTCACCAGTCTGTCTATGTCCTCCTGAAGTCTGCCACTATCCTGCTCACTATTTACTACATTGCCAAGTTTGGTATCATCCACAAACATCAAAATTATACTCCCTATACCCAAGCCAAGGGCATTTATATACAACAAGAAAAGCAATGGTCCCAATACTGACTCTGGGGGACTTCACTCTCAGCCTCGTATTCCATAGCCAATTTCGTACCCGCGTTACCACTGCCAGTTTAATACCATGTGTTTCTATTTTCTGAGTCAGTCTGTTATGGGGTTCTTTGTCAAATGCCTTTTGAAAGTCTCTATATACATCTACTGTACTATCTTCATCAACCATCTCTGTTACTTCATCAAAGAACTCAATCAAGTTAGTCAGACATGATTTACCTTTAATAAATCCATGTTGGCTGTCCCTTATTAACCCATGCTTCTCCAAATGAGAATTAATTTTGTCCTTGACAATGGTCTCTAGTAGTTTACCCACCACTGACATTAGACAAATTGGCCTGTGGTTACCACGTTTATCCCCCTCCTTGTTTTTGAACAAGTGTGTAACATTTGCAATCCACCAGTCCTCAGGCACCATTCCCATATCCAAGGAGGATTGATAGGCTGTGGTCAGAGCTTCTGCTAATTCCACCCGACCTTCCCTCCGCAACTTAGGATGCATCACATCTGGACCCGGTGACTTGTTAACTTTGAGTGATGTCAACCTATTTAGTACCTCCTTTCTATTTTTATCCTATCCAATATCTCTACTTCCCCCTCCTCTGCTACAACATTAACTTCATCCCCCTCTTTTGTGAAGAAAGATGCAATGCATTCATTCAGTTCCTCAGTTATGCCCACCGCCTCCACAAGAAGATTTCCTTTTTTGTCCCTAATCGGCCCCACCATTCCTTTAACTATCCTTTTACTTTTTTATGTTTATAAAGGATTTTTGGATTCCCTTTTATGTTACCTGCTAATCTTTTTGCATGCTCTCTCTTTGCCCCTCTTGTATCCATTTCAATTTCTTCTCGCACTCTCCGTATAGTGCCTGGTTTTCTATTGCATTCTGTACCTGACATTTTTCAGGTGCAGAAACTTTTTCTGCTATATTTTAACCTCTATTTCCTTTGTCATCCAGGGAGCTCTACCTTTGGATTCCCCATCTTTCCTCCTTGTAGGAATATGCTTGGTTGATACCCAAAATATCTTCACCTTGAATGCCTGTCATTGCACATTAACTGTTGGACAATGTTTGCTTCCAGTTCACCTGTGCTGGATCCCTTCTCAATTCATTGAAATTGGCTCTCTTCCAGTTGGGTATTTTCACCTTTGATTTTCCTTTGTCACTGTTCAGAACTACTTTACACACAATTATATTATGATCACTATTACCCAGATGTTCTTCTCCCACTGCACACACCCCACTTGCCCTACTTCATTCCTCAGAACTAGTTCCAGCATCGCGTCCTTCCTCATTGGGCTAGAAAAAAGGAATCGAGGGATATGAGGATATGGTGGGAAAGTGGAGTTGAGTGGAAGATCAGTTATGATCTGATTGAATGAGGGAGCAGGCTTGAGGGGTTATGTGACCTACTTCTGCTCCTATTTCTTATGTTCTTAGGTTCTTAAGCACACTGATTAAGGGAGTTCTCCTGTACACGTATTAGGAATTCTTCACCCTCCAAGTCCTTTACTCTGTTTTTCTCCCAATCTATATTAGGGTAGTTGAAGTTCCCTACTATTTTTGCTCTATTATTATTACATTTTACTGAAATTTGCCTACAGATTTGCTCCTCTATCCTTCTCACTATTTGGAGGTCTGCAGTAAACACCCAACAACGTAACAGCTCCTTTTCTGTTCCTTAACCCTAAACAAATAAATTAAGTCTTTGAACCCTCGAGTATATCATCACTCAGTCGAACTGTAATATTATTCTTGATCAATACTGCCAACCCCTGCTGTCATTTTTCCTTCCCTATCCCTCCTGAACACATTGTTTTGTTCCCATTCCTGACCATGTTTAAGCCAGGTCTCCATTATAGTCACTTTATCATAACCCCATGTGACAGTGTGCACCTGTAACTCATCAACCTTATCTGTAACACCCCTCGTATTACCACACATGCATTCCAAAACCATGCTAGTCGGCTTTGCTTTTTTTACCCCATCTAATTCCTGTTCTTTCTACATCATATTTCCTCCTGTTGCTGTTTGCCCCACCTTGTCTCGCCGATCTACTGCTACTTCCTGGTGCCTTTTTCCCTGAAAACTTAGTTTAAACCCTCCCATGTGGAAGAAGTGTCAGAATGACCCTAAAATTGCAGCATATGATTGTTTCTCAAACTGCAATTAAATATTTATTTTAGCTCGATTCACTAGATCACAAGAGAATTATGAGAGAGGAGATCTATAGAACGGATAAGGGAGTCAAGGGTTATGGGGAGCGGGAGGGAAGGTGGAGTTGAGGCCACGATCAGATCAGCCATGATCTTATTGAATGGCGGAGCAGGCTCGAGGGGCCAAACAGCTTACTCCTGCTCCTATTTCTTATGTTCTAACCCATTTTAGTTCATCCACCAGAATGCCCCTAAAGTCCACCCATTGCAACATTTATAAGAACATAAGAACATACGAATTAGGAACAGGAGTAGGCCATCTAGCCCCTCGAGCCTGCTCCGCCATTCAATAAGATCATGGCTGATCTGGTCGTGGACTCAGCTCCACTTACCCGCCCTCTCCCCGTAACCCTTAATTCCCTTATTGGTTAAATATCTATCTATCTTTGACTTGAAAACATTCAATGAGCTAGCCTCAACTGCTTCCTTGGGCAGAGAATTCCACAGATTCACAACCCTCTGGGAGAAGAAATTCCTTCTCAACTCGGTTTTAAATTGGCTCCTCCGTATTTTGAGGCTGTGCCCCCTAGTTCTAGTCTCCCCTACCAGTGGAAACAACCTCTCTGCCTCTATCTTGTCTAGCCCTTTCATGATTTTAAATGTTTCTATAAGATCACCCCTCATCCTTCTGAACTCCAACGAGTAAAGACCCAGTCTACTCAATCTATCATCACAAGGCAACCCCCTCATTTCTGGAATCAGCCTAGTGAATCGTCTCTGTACCCCTTCCAAAGCTAGTATATCCTTCCTTAAGTAAGGTGACCAAAACTGCACGCAGTACTCCAGGTGCGGCCTTACCAAAACCTTACACAGTTGCAGCAACACCTCCCTGCTTTTGTACTTCATCCCTCTCGCAATGAAGGCCAACATTCCATTCGCCTTCCTGATTACCTGCTGCACCTGCAAACTAATCTTTTGAGATTCATGCACAAGGACCCCCAGGTCCCTCTGCACCACATGTTGTAATTTCTCCCCATTCAAATAATATTCCCTTTTACTGTTTTTTTTCCCAAGGTGGATGACCTCACACTTTCCGACATTGTATTCCATCTGCCAAACCTTAGCCCATTCGCTTAACCTATCCAAATCTCCTTGCAGCCTCTTTGAGTCCTCTACACAACCCGCTTTCCACTAATCTTAGTGTCATCTGCAAATTTTGTTGCACTACACTCTGTCCCCTCTTCTAGGTCATCTATGTATATTGTAAACAGTTGTGGTCCCAGCACTGATCCCTGTGGCACACCACTAACCACTGATTTCCAACCGGAAAAGGACCCATTTATCCCGACTCTCTGCTTTCTGTTCGCCAGCCAATTCTCTATCCATGCTAATACATTTCCTCTGACTCCGCGTACCTTTATCTTCTGCAGTAACCTTTTGTGTGGCACCTTATCGAATGCCTTTTGGAAATCTAAATACACCACATCCATCGGTACACCTCTATCCACCATGCTCGTTATATCCTCAAAGAATTCCAGTAAGTTAATTAAACATGATTTCCCTTTCATGAATCCATGCTGCGTCTGCTTGATTGCACTATTCCTATCTAGATGTCCCGCTATTTCTTCCTTAATGATAGTTTCAAGCATTTTCCCCACTACAGATGTTAAACTAACCGGCCTATAGTTACCTGCCTTTTGCCTGCCCCCTTTTTTAAACAGAGGCATTACATTAGCTGCTTTCCAATCCGCTGGTACCTCCCCAGAGTCCAGAGAATTTTGGTAGATTATAACGAATGCATCTGCTATTAACTTCCGCCATCTCTTTTAATACCCTGGGATTCACTTCATCAGGACCAGGGGACTTGTCTATCTTGAGTCCCATTAGCCTGTCCAGCAATACCCCCCTAGTGATAGTGATTGTCTCAAGGTCCTCCCTTCCCACATTCCTGTGGCCTGCAAATTTGGGCATGGTTTTTGTGTCTTCCACTGTGAAGACGGAAGCAAAATAATTGTTTGAGGTCTCAGCCATTTCCACATTTCCCATTATTAAATCCCCCTTTTCATCTTCTAAGGGACCATCATTTACTTTAGTCACTCTTTTCTGTCTTATATATCTGTAAAAGCTTTTACTATCTGTTTTTATGTTTTGCACAAGTTTACCTTCGTAATCTATCTTCCCTTTCTTTATTGCTTTTTTAGTCATTCTTTGCTGTTGCTTAAAGTTTTCCCAATCCTCTAGTTTCCCACTAACCTTGGCCACCTTATATGCATTGGTCTTTGATTTGATACTTTCCTTTATTTCCTTGGTTATCCACGGCTGGTTATCCCTTCTCTTGCCACCCTTCTTTTTCACTGAAATATATTTTTGTTGCGCACTATGAAAGAGCTCCTTAAAAGTCCTCCACTGTTCCTCAATTGTGCCACCGTTTAGTCCTTGTTTCCAGTCTACTTTAGCCAACTCTGCCCTCATCCCACTGTAGTCCCCTTTGTTGAAGCATAGTATGCTCGTTTCTGACACAACTTCCTCATCCTCAATCTGTATTACAAATTCAACCATATTGTGATCACTCATTCCAAGAGGATCTTTTACTAGGAGATCGTTTATTTTTCCTGTCTCATTACACAGGACCAGATCTAAGATGGCTTGCTCCCTTGTAGATTCTGTTACATACTGTTCTAAGAAACAATCCCGTATGCATTCTATGAATTCCTCCTCCAGTCTACCCCGTGCGATTTGATTTGACCAATCGATATGTAGGTTAAAATCCCCCATGACTACTGCCGTTCCTTTTTCACATGCCTCCATTATTCCCTTGATTATTGCCCGCCCCACCGTGAAGTTATTATTTGGGGGCCTATAAACTACACCGACCAGTGACTTTTTCCCCTTACTATCTCTAATCTCCACCCACAATGATTCAACATTTTGTTCATTGGAGCCAATATCATCCCTCACAACTGCCCTGATATCATCTTTTATTAACAGAGCTACCCCACCTCCTTTCCCTTCTTGCCTATCTTTCTGAATCGTCAGATACCCCTGTATGTTTAATTCCCAGTCTTGGCCACCCTGCAACCATGTTTCTGTAATGGCCACCAAATCATACCCATTTGTAATGATTTGTGCCGTCAACTCATTTACTTTATTTTGAATGCTGCGTGCATTTAGGTAGAGTGTTTTCATCCTAGTTTTTAAACCATGAGTTTTAGTTTTGACCCCTCCTGCAGCCCTTTTATATTCAGTGGCCCTTTTTGTTTCTTGCCTTTGGTTTCTCTGCCCTCCACTTTTACTCATCTCTTTTCTGTCTTTTGTTTTTGTCTCCTTTTTGTTTCCCTCTGTCTCCCTGTATTGTATTGTATTATTTAATTGTACCTCCAATGATTCCAGGGACTTTATCTCAACTATTCCATTCCATGTATTGATCACTCTTTGTGAGAACTTCCTAATTTTACTTTTTACTGAATTAAATCCTTGTCCCTTGTCCTATTCTCACAATAATTTAATTTTAAACATTTTTCAGATTTACCTTTGCCATATGGTTTACTATCTTGTATACATCTATGAGATCAACTCTCAGATACATCCCTTTCGAGGTTGGAAAGCTCAAGTTACTCTAGTTCTTTCCTCATACCTCAGGTCTCTAGAAGTGAGATCAACCTTGTGGTTCTTCTCTGGAAGACCTCCAGGACTTGAATGTCCCGTTTGTATCTCAGTGACCAGGACTGGACACTGTCGTCAATGAGTGTCCGACAGAGCACTGTACAGTTTTATCACAACTTTATACTGCTGTAGTTATATAGTTCAGCACTCTGTTGACGTTGGACATTTTGAGAGTCGAGTCCATTAAGAATCCTAGGTCTTTATCAACTTCACTCTTACCTATTTTACCACCAGTCATAGGGCCCAAGTTTCTGCCCTCTGGAAAAACGGCGCATCTCGTTAAGGTGCGCTGACCTTTTGGAAGAAAAAGGGCGCCGAAGACTTACTTTGTGATTCTCTGGTCTCCTCAGGACATCTTCCTGCTCGGCGTGGGGCAGCACAAGGGGTCGGGGGTGGAGCCAGCTCCCGGAATTAAAACAGTGCCGGGACCTCTGCACATGCGCGCTAGAGTAGCTCCAGGTCCCGAGGCTGCATGGGAGGGGCCCGATCCTAGCCCTGGCCGAATGGGCTCACCGGGCGAAGATCAGGACTCGGACCTCCCTCCCGTTCAGCTCCCTCTCCCCCCTCCCTCCCCCCTCTTCTCCCCCCCCTTGTCTCCTCCTAATATTCTTCCCCCCCTCTTCTCTCCCCCCACTCTCCTCCCCCCCCTTGTCTCTTCCTAATATTCTTCCCCCCCTCTTCTCTCCCCCCACTCTTCTCCCCCCCCCTCCCTCTCCGTCATCGGTGGGGAACGCCTGCCCAAACTGTCAGCGGCGGCGGCCCAGCCTGGCCTGTTCAGCCTCTCCACCTCCTCGTTCTCCCTCCCTTCCTCCCCTCCTCTACTCCCCCCTCCTCTCCCTTTCTCTCCTCCTCCCTGCCCTCCCTCCCTCCTCTCCCTCCTCTTCCATCCTCCTCTCCCCCACTCCCTCCCCCTCTTCTCCCCAATCCCTCCCCCTCTTCTCCCCCCCTCCCTCCCTCTCTTCTCCCCCCCTTCCTCCCTCTCTTCTCCCCTCCCCCTCTTCTCCCCCCTCTCCTCCCCCTCCTCTCCCCTCCCTCCACCCCTCTCCTCCCCTGCTCTCCCTCCTCTCCCTCCCTGCCCCCTCCCCTCCCCTCCCTTCCTCTCCCCCACCCCCTCCCCACTCTCTCCCCTCACCCATCACTGTCAGAAACACAGAGACACTGACAGAGACAGAGAGAAAAAGACACTGACAGAGACAGAGAGAGAGACACTGACAGAGACAAAGAGAGAGAGACACTGGACGGGGGTGGGGAGGGGGGTCTCAGCACACTGTTGGAGGGCTCCCGGTGCTGCAGTAGGTGAGTAGAAATAATTTTTTATTTATTGATTGATTTTTTATTATATTTTTATATTTTATTTTTTTATTTTTTTTGATTGATTTATTGGTTGATTTATTGATTTATTTATCATTTATTATTGATGATGGCCCTTTATTTGTAAAAGTGAAGTGTTTAATGTTTGTAAACTCCCCCACCGCCCCCCCATCTCTCGTTCCCTACACCTGATTTCTAAGTGTAGGCAAGGTTTTTCTGAGATTACAAAAATCTACACTTACTCCATTCTAAGTTAGTTTATAATAAGTTTTCGCTGTCTAAACTTGCAAAACAGGTGTAAGTGGCTGGACACGCCTGCTTTTGAAAAAAAAATCTGATCTAAAATGAAACTATTCTAACTGACTCGAACTGGAGCAAACTAAATGCTTAGAATTGCAATTTCTAAGATGCTCCATTCTAAACAAGTTGCTCCAAAAAAATAGGAGCAACTCAGGCCGAAACTTGAGCCCATAGAGTGCAATTGTTGTCCAGTTTCCCTTCCTATGCATAGTATATTACATTTTGTACTGGGAATAATTTTTTTGAAAAGGCTGAAACACTTTTTTTTAAAGTGTTGATTTTTACTAAATGTTAAAATTCTCAATATGGCAAGAGTGCATTTAGTCACATTACCAGTAATGCAAGATTGTCAAAGGCTGTACTTTTCCCGTCCTAAGTTTCTCCCCCTTTCATAAAGTGAAACTGAATGCTATGCTTATGCACGGACGATAAAATCCTTGTTCCTGTTTGATCGGCTGGTATTCATTGATCAACCATGCACTTGTGTATACATTGTACATATGTGTCCTGTTTTAGAACTAAACTAAACTCAGAGCAAATTGCCACCTTATATGGCATTGTTTTCCAGTACTTTGTATCTTCAAGTATGATGTTCGGAAAGATATGAACATAAATCTCAAAAATCATCACCATTACAAGACACATCAAAGATGGATCATTATTTGCAGCTTTTGAGCTTTGGACCACCTTGAAACAAAATATTTAACATTTAACTAGAGAATTCCAGTGGTGTAAGAACAAACAGAAAATCAATTTAAGGCATAGCTTGATCCTTCGCCTATTACGATGTATTATTTCCCAAACAGTAGTGTTCCATTTTATTTCATAAGCTGGGTTCTGTCAAATTTCACGTCATAATTTGTACTGATCACCATTTATAGGCTAAAATTGGCAGAGATAGAGCAGCTACAGTAACTTCCTATCTGTCATTTTCTTCACAGTGCTAACTTAGCTCATACAACATTAGTTATTATCTTATCTTGTGTGCACATGACATTTCCTGTCATTTATAAAATGCCAGTGATGTTTCACTCACTTCATTTTGACTGGATTATTATACAGAGTTTGTCATCATCACTTGCTCCCAATGTTGAAAACTATTGCCTCTCTCCCATCTATTTCTTCTAATTCCTCAAAGCAAATGGTTCACAGAACACACGAAACACACAAATTGCCCAACCTCGACCAGTTTGATGTTTCTTTGTAGTTGGAGAGAGTTTACACTTCAGAATTTCCCCATGATATTCTTTAGGTTTCAGTTGATATTTTAGTTCCCAGTATCATTTTCAAAAGCCCATATCATCTAACTTTTAATATTTTTCATGCTCTTCAAAGTCCTTGTATGCAGTGTCACCATCATCATTATAGGCAGTCCCTCACAGTCGAGAATGACTTGCTTCCACACTAAAAATGAGTACTCAGGTGAATGATGAACTCATTTTAAATGGTGGAAGATGTCGGTGCGTGAATTATTTTAACGTGGGTGGCCATTGCACACCAGCCAACACACGGGCTTGATGGAGCAAGGTCTTGGCCCAGTGGCAAGGGGATCCAAAATGACTGGAGACCAGGCTCCGCCGCATGTGCCAATACATACACTCAAACTCAAACATACTCCTACTGTCCTCCTTCCTTCCTCCTTCCCACAGGACCTCTCTCTACGTGGAATTCATAGTATGCAATGTGAGCCTCACGATCTCACAGTCTCGCTATTGGCCCGTGCTGTGCCTTCCCTTGGTCTTGTCCACGCTGCTCCACCTCTGGGCTCTGCCCTCACCGCTCCTCCATGCCTCATCCATCCTCTCCTCTCTGCTTCCAATCTCTGGACCTCGCCGGTCCCAAACCTGGACCTCGCCCACCCCGACCTCCGCTCCTCTCCGCTTCCCACCTCCGCTCCTCGCTACTTCCCACCTCCGCTCCTCGCTGCTTCCCACCTCTGCTCCTCGCCGCTTCCCACCTCCGCTCCTCGCCGCTTCCCACCTCCGCTCCTCGCTACTTCCCACCTCCACTCCTCGCTGCTTCCCACCTCCGCTCCTCGCCGCTTCCCACCTCTGCTCCTCACCGCTTCCCACCTCCGCTCCTCGCCGCTTCCCACCTCTGCTCCTCACCGCTTCCCACCTCCACTCTTCGCCGCTTCCCACCTCTGCTCCTCACCGCTTCCCACCTCCGCTCCTCGCTACTTCCCACCTCCGCTCCTCACCGCTTCCCACCTCTGCTCCTCACCGCTTCCCACCTCCGCTCCTCGCCGCTTCCCACCTCCGCTCCTCGCCGCTTCCCACCTCCGCTCCTCGCCGCTTCCCACCTCCGCTCCTCGCCGCTTCCCACCTCCGCTCCTCGCCGCTTCCCACCTCCGCTCCTCGCCGCTTCCCACCTCCGCTCCTCGCCGCTTCCCACCTCCGCTCCTCGCTACTTCCCACCTCCGCTCCTCGCCGCTTCCCACCTCCGCTCCTCGCCGCTTCCCACCTCCGCTCCACCTCCGCTCCTCGCCGCTTCCCACCTCCGCTCCTCACCGCTTCCCACCTCCGCTCCTCGCCGCTTCCCACCTCCGCTCCTCGCTGCTTCCCACCTCCGCTCCTCACCGCTTCCCACCTCCGCTCCTCGCCGCTTCCCACCTCCGCTCCTCGCCGCTTCCCACCTCCGCTCCTCGCCGCTTCCCACCTCCGCTCCTCGCCGCTTCCCACCTCCGCTCCTCGCTGCTTCCCACCTCCGCTCCTCGCTGCTTCCCACCTCCGCTCCTCACCGCTTCCCACCTCCGCTCCTCGCCGCTTCCCACCTCCACGGCTGTGGTGGCCAGCTTTTTTTGATTTGCCCACAGCTTCAGCCTCGCACTCCAAATTGCTCCTCTGTCTGTCATTGTCACTAATCAGCTCCTCATTCACTTCTCTCAAAATTCCTTGTTTGAATTCCTTCATTACAATTCCACTTTGCCCAAAGTTCAGAGACTGCCTGGTCAATGTCACCAGCAATATTATTTGTAACTGCACAGTATCCCATCTTATACTCAACATCTCTGTCATAATGGATATGATTGATAACTCCATCCTCTTCTATCATCCACTGTAGCACCACATTCACTATTTCTAACCTGTCCCAATGTAGCCTAGACATTTCCTGCAATGATTTCTCCTCACTGCCATAGTAACTTGCAGAGGACTCCAAGATTCCATCTTTGCTCCCCGCCCCCCCCCCCATCCCTCAAGCAACATTAGCTTCCACATGTATCCTGATGACAACCAGCTATGTTGCTCCAGCACCACTCCCGTTCCAGAACAACCACTGTGCTGTTAAATTCCTTGTGCAACATCAAGTAATGGATAAGCCAGAACTTTCTCCAACTTAATTTGACA
This sequence comes from Pristiophorus japonicus, assembly GCF_044704955.1. NCBI lineage: Eukaryota > Metazoa > Chordata > Chondrichthyes > Pristiophoridae > Pristiophorus > Pristiophorus japonicus. The sequence goes on along the minus strand of NC_091982.1, from coordinate 111,948,710 downwards.
AGACTGAAGTCATTCTGTTCATAAATCACTAAAGGCTCTATCCCCTTACTCCTGACTATAGCCACTCTCATTACCCATTTCGACTCTTAACCCACCCCAGCTATCGCTGAAAAAAACAACTACTCATATTTATGTAGTGCTTTTAGTGTAGTAAAATGTTCCAAGATGCTTCACAGGAGTGTTATCAGACAAAAATTGACACCAAGTCAAAGAAGGAGACATTAACAAACGCTTTTAAGCAGTGTCTTAAAGGAGGAAAAGAGAGGTGAAGAGAATTGGGAAGGGAATTTCAGAGCCTAGGGCCCAGTCAGCTGAAGGCATGGCCGCCAATGATGGGGCAAAGGAAATGGGGGATGCACAAGAGAAAACATTATCCATGCTTTGGCTGCCCCTAGATTTGACTTCTCCAACTAGCACCTTGCCAATTTTTACCCTACATCAGCTTCAATTAATCCAAAAACTCTGCTGCCTGCATCCTGTGTTAAACCCTTCTCACCCCTCATGCTATTCTTTCATTGGTGTCACTTCCTTCAATGGAGAGAATTTGAATAGCTTGTCTGTATTTACAACTCCCTCCACAACCTCACCCCAACCTACATTAGCAACCGACTCCAGGTCTGTACCCCAGATCCTGTGTGTCCCACCCCCACCTACCCTACCCTCCCCTCCCCCTCACCAGCAGTAGCAGAGCTTTAACTCTTTTGGTCCTAATCTCTGGAACTCTCAATCCACCTTAAAAAACATCCTTAAAACCCATACTTATTTGACCATATTTTTGGTTACCCTGCCCCACCACCTATCCATCTTCTGCTTGGTACCCATCTCTCTTCTGCCAAGTGATTGGAACAATCATTATGTTGGAGATACTACTTACAATAATTGACTCTACAGACCTACATGAACATAGCAACTTAGGAAAACAGGAACAGGGGTAAACCACTGAGTCTGTTCCGCCATTCAATGAGATCATGGCTGAGCTGTGACTTAACTCCATATATCGCCTTTAGCCCATATCCCTTAATATCTTTGGTTAACAGAAATCTATCAATCTCGGAAGTAAAATTAACAACTGACCCAGTTGTTGTATGCAGAAGAGAGTTCCAAACTTCTATAACAGTCTGTGTGTAGAAGTGTTTCCTAACTTCACTTCTGAAATGTTTAGACTGTGACCCATAGTCCTAGATTCCCCAACCAGCAGAAATAGTTTATCGCGACCTATCCTATCAGTTCCCCTTAATATCTTGAAAACGTTTACATTCTATTTTTATCCTTCTTTATCATTAATAGGTTTTGCTGTTTCCCTGACATTTCCTCATTCTGTCTGCCCCTTTGCTCTGATTACATAGAATTATACAGAATATACAGCCCAGAAACAGGCCATTTGGTCCAACTAGTCTGTGCTGGTGTTTATACTCTACACGAGTCTCCTCCTTTCCATCGACCACATCTCAGCCTGTCAATATATCATTCTATCCCCTTTTCTCTCATGTACACATATTGGGCCCAATTTTCCCCAGTGATTTGCGCTGTTTTTTTGCCGCTCGCCGCTTTTTTTGGCCTAAATTTAAAATTCTAAGTTTCCCCAAAGATTGTGCACTAGCGTAACCCAGTTAGGTATGATTTTTTTAGGTTAGATTGTTTTTTGAGTCATAGGGGGCGTAATCTGATGTCTGCGCCAGTTATTCACAATTATGCAAGTTTGGCCAACTTACATTTCTCCGAGGACACCATATGTGAACACTCCTAAAAAACCTTCTGGGCACTTAAGAAAAGCCAGCGCACATTAAAAAAATCGGCGCAGAAAGACAACATTGTTTTGAACCAAAGTTTTGGAGGGAGCCAAGAACACATAAATATGCATCATCAAGCTTAATTTTTTCCAACTGAAACCGCAGAAAATGGAAATTTCATGCAATTCTTTAAGTTTGGATTTTTTTTAAAGTGCCAGGCCACCACCGAATGTCTCCAAACCGGGCTCGAGGGTCGGCTAGCAGAATTGGTCCCTCGCCCGGACACAGAGGCTTGGGGCTCAGCTTAAAAAGAAGCCCTGGGGTGGTGGTGGGCTGTGGAAGCCAAACTGAAGGGATGAGAGCCCTTACACTGTGCCACTATGCATCAAATGACCACCCAGGCAATGCATGAAAGGGCTGTGGGCTTCTCCAGTATTGCTGGCTTCCCAAAGGTACAGGGCTGCATTGATTGTACCCACATCGCCTTGCGAGCATCTTTGGAGGATTCCGAGATGTACAGGAACAGAAAAGGCTTCCACTCCGTGAATGTGCAGCTCGTGTGTGACACATCATTGTCGGTCACTGTTGTGTGCTGCATGCTGCATAACTTAGCCATCATGAGGCAGCAGCAGCTCATAATAGAAGACCCACCTGAGGTGAGAGTGGCTGAGGATGAGGAGGAAGATGCAAATGACGAGGAGGAGGAGGACGAGGACGCCACGCAACTACATGAACCCGGAGCACGACGGCGGGCCGTCGTGCCCCTTCAACGATTGCTCATCCGTGGACGCTTTGCAGCCTGAAAGCTCAGCTGCAACTTTTCCAAATGGACCATGTTTACTGTTTGAACCTGTTCATAATGTTGTGTTGATGGAACAAATAATGGAAATGATTCTTCTTTAGTTCAAAAAGTTGTGTTAAAAACGGAATAATGGAAATGATTCAGTTATAATTTAAAATATATTTTATTCAAAATTTAAAAAATAATTTGTTTGTACTTAACTTTAACAAAAATATTCTTGTATCCAACTTTAAAGGTTTCAGTTCAGATCACTTACAAACTTTAACATCCCTTACAAACTTTTAAACTTGTAAATTGACATGACTTACAAAAAAAAATTTAATTTGAGAACAGTTACAACAAGAACAACAACAGCAGCAAAGCAAGGCTGCACCCATCTCTCCTCCACCTTATTATAAGACCGCCCGCAGGCAGTGGTGCATCATTTCTCGGGTTGGTACCAAGCTTATTCTTCAGAACATCTCGAGTAATGCACACCTTTTGATGGGGGGGTGGGGGCTGAGGGCAGCCGGTAATGTGGAAGGCCTGATTTGGGCATCTTCAGAGGCTGGTCTGGGGATTAGAGTGGGAGTAGCAATCAATGGCGCAGGGTCTGGGTGTGTTCCTTATTGCAGCAGCTAACTCCAACATTCCCTCCCTCATGTGACCTGACAATGTGTCAACTACCTGCAACATTCCCTTCCTCATGTTCGCTGACAGTGTCTCAGCTACCTATGACATGCCCTGCTTATGTTGAGCAACAGTGTGTCAACTACTTGCAACATTGCCTACCTCATGTGCATTGACACTGAATCCGCTGCCTGAGATATTCCCTCCCTCATGTGCCTGAACAGTGTTCCCATTTCTCATGAGAGTGTTATTATTTCTCCCGACAGTCCTGATACCTCATCACCCACCCCACTGATGGTGTCCAGGAGTGATCGCATAATGTGAATGCAATCCGCACTCATTGCCATCATCTGAACCACATCTGTTAGATCCTGTACCTCAGGAGAGCGCTGTCGAGCTCTCCTTCCCCTCCTCATCCTGGGTGTGGCTCGCTGCATCCCACTGGGACTCGCAGCCTCGGACTGAGGGAAACCATGGAATGTCCCACCAACACTCGTACCACTCAGGAAAGGGGATGGAACCTCAATGGGCGGCACCTGCACCTCCTCCAGAGTATAACAGTGGGGGCTTCATCCATCACTTCCCCCTGCCCCTCCCCCTCACACTCTTGGTCTGGAAGGTGGGATTGGAAGATGTTCTCCTCTTCAGGCTCGTCCGCGTCTGAATCTTCTTCTGCATCGTCAGGGTTGACCTCAAGTTCTGCAAAATATAACAGAACAGACAAATGGTTAGCAGCAGAGGAGGGGGCAGGGTGGGTGGCGTAAAATAATGAGACTAAAATCGGACAAGTCCCCTGGACCTGATGGCTTACATCCTAGGGTCTTAAAAGAAATGACTGCAGAGATAGTGGATGCATTGGTTGTAATCTACCAAAATTCCCTGGATTCTGGGGCGGTCCCAGCGGATTGGAAAACCTCAAATGTAATGCCTCTATTTAAAAAAGGAGGCAGACAAAAAGCAGGAAACTATAGACCAATTAGGTTAACATCTGTTGTTGGGAAAATGCTGGAGTCCATTATTAAGGAAGCAGTAGCGGGACATTTGGAAAAGCATAATTCAATCAAGCAGAGTCAGCATGGTTTTAAGAAATCATGTTTGGCAAATTTGCTGGAATTCTTTGAGGATGTAACAAGCAGGGTGGATAAAGGGGAACCAGTGGATGTGGTGTATTTGGAGGCATTCAGAAGGCATTCGATAAGGTGCCACATAAAAGGTTACTGCACAAGATAAAAGCTCATGCGGTTGGGGTAATATATTAGCATGGATAGAGGATTGGCTAACTAACAGAAAACGGGATAAATGGGTCATTTTCCAGATGGCAAACAGTGACTAGTGGGGTGCCGAAGCGATCGGTGCTGGGTCCTCAACTATTTACAATCTATATTAATAAATTGGATGAAGAGACCGAGTGTAATGTAGCCAAGTTTGCTGATGAAACAAAGATGGGTGGAAAAGCAAATTGTGAGGAGGACACAAAAAATCTGCAAAGGGATATAGACAGGCTAAGTGACTGGGCAAAAATTTGGCAGATGGTGTATAATGTGGGAAAATGTGAGGTTATCCACTTTGGCAGAAAAAATAGATAAGCAAATTATAATTTAAATGCAGAAAAATTGCAAAGTGTTGCAGTATAGAGGAGCCTGGGGGTCCTTGTGTATGACACACAAAAAGTTAGTTTGCAGGTACAGCAAGTAATCAGGAAGGCCAGTGGAATGTTGGCCTTTATTGCAAGGGGGATAGAGTATAAAAGCAGAGAAGTCCTGCTGCAACTGTACAGGGTATTGGTGAGGCCACACCTGGAGTACTGCGTACAGTTTTGGTCTCAGTATTTAAGGAAGGATATACTTGCATTGGAGGCAGTTCAGAGAAGGTTCACTAGGTTAATTCTGAAGAGGGGGTTGACTTATGAAGATAGGTTGAGTAGGTTGGGCTTATACACATTGGAGTTCAGAAGAATGAGAGGTGATCTTATCGAAACATATAAGATAATGAGGGGGCTTGACAAGCAGAGAGGATATTTCCACTCATAGGGGAAACTAAAACTAGGGGACATAGGGCTAGACTTTACACTCAGATCGCTATCGCCCAAAAAATGGGCGGATGTCCCAGCCTCAACGATTTTTTATCTTTTAGGATCACTGGAAGAGCGCCCATTTTTTTGATCGCAACTTTCGGCTTTTTATTTTGGGTGATAGCCTTAGCGATGTGGAATGCGCCTTAGCAATGTGAAAAGGACCTTTGCGATGTGGTAGGCTAGTGTCCATAGCAACAGCCTTTCTGCGCATGCGGGTTTTTTTTTCGCAAATAAGTTTTCCCGTGATTTGAGGAGTCAGGGGTCATCTGTGCATGTGCAGAAGGCAAAGGGAGGGAGGGAGAGAGAGAGAGAGAGCTGTTCAATTTTGGTGTGAGAAGTTTTGTCTGATAACTTTAAGATGTCCCTGCAAGAATCGGAGTGTTTGGGCAGGATGTGGAAAGGAGAAGGAGGGCAAAACCCTTCTCTGATGAGGCCAATGAGGCCCTTGTTAATGAGGTGCACAGTCGGTGGGGCCAACTAACCTGGGGTGGGCATAGAAAACCTCAACCCCGGGCAAATCGTAAAATTTAAGGCGAGATTGCCATCACTGTGTCCTCGGTGTCTCACGAGCCATAGAGATCAGACCAGTGCCGCAAGAGGTGGGACAGCCTGGTTGCTTCGGCAAGAGTAAGTATTAAATAGATTTTAAATTGTAATGATCCACAGAATATGTAAATCTGCCGGATTGAAATTAAGCTGGTTATTCTTGCGTAGATTCCCTGCTAAGAAAGACAACAGATGCTAATATTATATGCTAATACGGTTTGTATTCACAATGGATGCATGGTTATAACATCTATGTTCAGAGAAAATATTTAATAAGATCTTGTTTAGTAACTAATGCTTGACACCAAACATCTCGCGTACAATCTCCAGGATGGTCCCCATCCACGGACTGTTGCATTCGGGGCCTGCATCCTTTAAGTCTAATTTTGGCACCATGTCCTTTTGGGTTACGTTGGAGGATGGGGCACGACTGAGCACTGAGAGGTCCGGTCACCTTTACCCAGACTGTGTGAGTCTCTCCGGCTGCTGTCACTTACACAGTGACCCAGCCTGGACTGGGGAGAGCTGCCCTGACTCACTGTCTACCATTGGACACTTTGGGACATTAGCTCCAGCCACATGGAGGTCTCCGAGCACAGTCCATGGACACGGTGCCCCCTCCCATGACACTCCTGTCATTGCCGAGCTCACCAGCGGTACTGATTCCTCCCCCCACCCCCCCCGGGGTACATCCATCGAGTCAAATAAACCGCCTACCTCCCTTCAGGTGCCGAATGCAACGGCCCGTGGATGGGGCCCTTCCTGGAGATCGTACATGAGATGTTTGGTGTTAAGCATTAGTTACTAAACACGATCTTATTAAATATTTTCTCTGAACGTAGATGTTATAACCATGCATCCATTGTAGATACAAACCGTATTAGCATATAACATTAGAATCTGTTGTCTTTCCGTAATAGTACCTAGTCAACTAGCTTATGCCATGCTCTTGTCACATTTGCAGAGGAAGATATCGAAGAATCGGGCGGAGCAGAGGTGCACCGGATGAGGCCCTGCTGAAGTACTGCTGTCCAGCGACTTGGAGGAACGTGCTGCAACACTAGTGGGCAGCAACAGTCGCTCTGCCACCTGTGATGTTGCAGATCCTGTTGTTGAGCTATATGAGTAATATGTAAAGCAGTGATAAACCAGTGGTAATTCAAAGTAATGTAACAGCATTTCATTATAATATATGAATGATGTCATGTTATGCATGCAGCTTCTGTACTACTCTCAGGTTAACAACATAAGAATATAAGAAATAGGAGCAGGAGTAGGCCATTTGCAGGAACAGGAGGCCAGAGTTGGCTAAAGTGGACTGGGAAGATAGATTAAAGTGTAGGACAGTTGATGAACAGTGGTGTACATTTAAAGAGATATTTCACAACTCTCAAGAATAATATATTCCAGTGGGGAGGAAAGGGCGTCGGGGAAAAGATAGCCATCTGTGACGAACTAAAGAAATAAAGGACGGTATCCAATTAAAAACAAGGGTATACAAAAAGGCCAAAATTAGTGAGAGGACAGAAGATTGGGAAGCTTTTAAAAGCCAGCAAAGAATGACTAAAAAAATGATTAAGGGAAGATAGACTATGAAAGTAAACTAGCACAAAATATAAAAACAGATAGCAAGAATTGCTATAGGTATATAAAAAGGAAAAGAGTGGCTAAAGTAACTGTTGGTCCCTTAGAGGACGAGACCAGGGAATTAATAATGGGAAACATGGAGATGGCAGAAACTCTGAATAAATATTTTGTATCAGTCTTTATAGTAGAGGACACTAACAATATCGCAACAGTGGATAGTCAAGGGGCTATAGAGGGAGAGGAACTTAACACAATCACAATCACTAAGGAGGTAGTACTCAGTAAGATAATGGGACTAAAGGCAGATAAATCCCCTGGACCTGATGGCTTGCATCCTAGGATCTTAAGAGAAGTAGCAGCAGGGATAGTGAATGCACTGGTTGTAATTTACCAAAATTCCCTGGATTCTGTGGAGGTCCCATCAGATTGGAAAACTGCAAATGTAATGTCCCTAGTTAAAAAAGGAGGCAGACAAAAAGCGAGAAACTATAGTCCAGTTAGCCTAACATCTATGGTTGGGAAAATGTTGGAGTCCATTATTAAAGAAGTAGTAGCAGGACATTTGGAAAAGCATAATTCGATCAGGCAGAGTCAGCATGGATTTATGAAGTGGAAGTCATGTTTGACAAATTTGCTGGAATTCTTTGAGGATGTAACGAACAGGGTGGATAAAGGGGAACCAGTGGATGTGGTGTATTTGGACTTCCCGAAGGCATTTGATAAAGTGCCACATAAAAGGTTACTGCACAAGATAACAGTTCACGGGGTTGGGACAATATAATAGCATGGATAGAGGATTAACTAACTAACAGAAAAGAGAGAGTCGGGATAAATGGTTCATTCTCGAGTTGGCAATCCAATAACTAGTGGGGTGCCGCAGGAATCAGTGCTGGGACCCCAACTATTTACAATCTATAATAATGACTTGGAAGAGGGGACTGAGTGTAACGTAGCCAAGTTTGCTGATGACACAAAGATGGGAGGAAAAGCAATGTGTGAGGAGGACACAAAAAATCTGCAAAGGACAAAACAGGCTAAGTGAGTGGGCAAAAATTTGGCAGATGGAGTATAATATTGGAAAGTATGAGGTCATGCATTTTGGCAAAAAAAATCGAAGAGCAAGTTGCTACTTAAATGGAGAAAGATTGCAAAGTGCTGCAGTACAGCGGGACCTGGGGGTACTTGGTACAAAAGGTTAGTATGCAGGTACAGCAAGTGATCAGGAAGGCCAATGGAATCGTGCCCTTTATTGCAAAGAGGATGGAGTATAAAAGCAGGGAAATCTTGCTTCAGTTATACAGGGTATTGGTGAGGCCACACCTGGAATACTGCGTGCAGTTTTGGTTTCCATATTCACAATTGAATATACTTGCTTTGGAGGCAGTTGAGAGGTTGATTCCGGAGATGAGGGGGTTGACCTATGAGGAAAGGTTGTGTAGGTCGGGCCTCTACTCATTGGAATTTAGAAGATTGGGAGGTGATCTTAGCGAAAAATACAAGATTATGAGAGGGCTTGACGAGAGAATGTTTCCACTGATGGGAGAGACTAGAACTAGGGGGCATAACCTTAGAATAAGGGGCCGCCCATTTAAAACTGAGATGAGGAGGAATTTTTTTCTCTCAGAGGGTTGTACATCTATGGCATTCTCTGCCCCAGAGAGCTGTGGAGGCTGGGTCATTGAATATATTTAAGGCAAAGATGGACAGATTTTTGAGCAATAAGGGAATGAAGAGTAATGGGGAGCGGGCAGGGAAATGGAGCTGAATCCATGATCAGATCAGCCATGATCTTGTTAAATGGTGGTGCAGGCTCGAGGGGCCAGGTGGCCTACTCCTGCTCATATTTCTTATGTTCTTATGTAACCTGTTCAATCTTTCCCATTAGCTGTAATCTCTCACTTCTGGTGCAAGCCTTGTAAATCTTTTTTGCACTTTCTCCAGTACTTCTATGCCTTTTTTATAGTCTGGAGTCCAGAACTGTGCATCATTATCATAAGCAGTCCTTCGAATCGAGGATGACTTGCTTCCATGTCAAAAATTCGCAGGTGTTTCAATGAAGGACCTAATATTCCAGATCCGAACTAAATCTTGAAGGGTGGAAGATGCCTGTGCGTGGATTTTTTTAACGTGTGGTGACCCAACAGTTCAAGGAGAGCAGCGGCAGTCAGGAGGCGGGAGTTCGTGAAGCGAGCGACCTACAAAAGGCCCAACAGTTCGAGGAGAGCAGCGGCAGTCAGGAGGCGGGAGTTCGTGAGGCGAGCGACCTACAAAAGGCCCAACAGTTCGAGGAGAGCAGCGGCAGTCAGGAGGCGGGAGTTTGTGAGGCGAGCAGCCTACAAAAATCCCCAGTTCGAGGAGAGCAGCGGCAGTCAGGAGGCGGGAGTTTGTGAGGCGAGCGGCCGACAAAAGGCCCAACAGTTCAAGGAGAGCAGCGGCAGTCAGGAGGCGGGAGTTTGTGAGGCGAGCGGCCGACAAAAGGCCCAACAGTTCAAGGAGAGCAGCGGCAGTCAGGAGGCGGGAGTTCGTGAGGCGAGCGGCCTACAAAAGTCCCCAGTTCGAGGAGAGCAGCGGCAGTCAGGAGGCGGGAGTTCATGAGGCGAGCGGCCGACAAAAGGCCCAACAGTTCGAGGAGAGCAGCGGCAGTCAGGAGGTGGGAGTTCGTGAGGCGAGCGGCCGACAAAAGGCGAGCCGGTGCAACTGCAGCGGGGAGAGAAGGCAAAAAAGAAGTAGAAAGAATTCAAAAGGTGACATCACAGCCAAGGGGATATGTGATTGGCAGGTGATTGGTGAGTAGCTTTTCTTTTTTCTTTATCAGTAAGTAAAATTTAGCATTGTTGTTGCCAAATTATGTTTATCTAGGGGTTAAGTCATGGCAAGACAGCTCGGACATGTGTTATGCTCCTCCTGTACTATGTGGGAAGTCCAGTGTCCCTGACGACTACATGTGCGGGAAGTGTATCCGCCTACAGCTCCTGACAGACCGCATTGCAGCACTGGAGCTGTGGGTGGATGAACTCTGGAGCATCCACGATGCTGAGAATGATGTGAATAACACGTTTAGCAAGTTGGTCTTAACGCCGGTAAAGGGTACATAGCCAGATAGTAAATGGGTGAGCAACAGGAAGAGCAGTGCAAGGAAGATAGTGCAGGGGTTCCCTGCGGTCATCCCCCTGCAAAAAAGATACACTGCATTGGGTACTGTTGAGGGGGATGACTCATCAGGGGGGAGCAGCAGCAGCCAAGTTCATGGCACCGTGGGTGGCTCTGCTGTACAGGAGGGCAGGAAAAAGAGTGGGAGAGCTATTGTGATAGGGGATTCAATTGTAAGGGGAATAGATAGGCGTTTCTGTGGCCGCAACCGAGACTCCAGGATGGTATGTTACCTCCCTGGTGCAAGAGTCAAGGATGTCTCGGAGCGGGTGCAGGACATTCTGAAAAGGGAGGGTGAACAGCCAGTTGTCATGGTGCATATAGGTACCAATGATATAGGTAAAAAAGGGGATGAAGTCCTACGAGACGAATTTAGGGAGCTTGGAGCTAAATTAAAAAGTAGGACCTCAAAAGGTAGTAATCTCAGGATTGCTACCAGTGCCATGTGCTAGTCAGAGTAGGAATCGCAAGATAGCTCAGATGAATACGTGGCTTGAGGAGTGGTGCAAAAGGGAGGGATTCAAATTCCCTGGGACATTGGAACCGGTTCTGGGGGAGGTGGGACCAGAACAAACCAGTCATCCGAGGGCGAGTGTTTGCTAGTGCTGTTGGGGAGGAGTTAAATTAACAAGGCAGGGGAATGGGAACCTATGCAGGGAGACAGAGGGAAATAAAATGGAGGCAGAAGCAAAAGATAGAAAGGAGAATAATAAAAGTGGAGGGCAGAGAAACCCAAGGCAAAAAACACAAAGGACCACATTACAGCAAAATTCTAAAAAGATAAGCCTGAAGGCTCTGTGCCTCAATGCAAGGAATATTCGGAATAAGGTGAATGAATTAACTGCGCAGATAGCAGTTAACGGGTATGAAGTAATTGGCATCACGGAGCCATGGCTCCACGGTGACGAAGGCTGGGAACTCAACATCCAGGGGTATTCAACATTTAGGAAGGATAGGCAGAGAGGAAAAGGAGGTGGGGTGGCATTGCTGGTTAAAGAGGAAATTAATGCAATAGTAAGGAGGGACATTAGCCTGGACGATGTAGAATCGGTATGGGTGGAGCTGCGGAATACCAAAGGGCAGAAAACACGAGAGAAGGTTGTGTACAGACAACCAAACAGTAGTAGTGAGGTTGGGGACAGCATCAAACAAGAAATAAGGGATGTGTGCAATAAACCTGCAGCAGTTATCATGGGCGACTTTAATCTACATATTGAGTGGGCTAACCAAACTGGTAGCAATGCGGTGGAGGAGTGTCATGTATGTAACCTCTATGTAACACCACTGCAATACTGTATATACTTAAGCAATGCACACCTTGATCACAGGGGGTGAACTTGTGTGAGACACTCCTTACGTGGTCATCCAGGTGTATAAAGGGAGGTCCCACACAGGGTCATCACTTCTTGGTCCTGTGAATAAAGGTTCAGGTCATAGAGTGACCTTGTCCATAGAATGTGCCTCGTGTGAGTTTTGTGCCATTGAGTAAGGACATTACATTGGCGACGAGAAACGGGAATCAACGACCCACAAGAATGGCCACAAGTAGCACAGAGGAACAGTACTGTGTTTGTGAGAACTGGGATGATTTCATTGAGAGGCTCCAGAAAAGCTTTTTCACGAAAGAATGGCTGGGAGATGAAGCGGCCGACAAGCGAAGGGCCCATCAGCCAACCAGCTGCAGACCTAAGACTTACGCGCTCATGAAGGACCTACTAGCACCCGAAAAGCCGGCGGACAAAATCTTTGAAGAGCTCAGCAAACTATTCGGTGAGCACCTCAAACCGGCGAGCAGCATACATTTGGCCCGACACAGATTCTATACCCACCGATGTCGTGAAGGACAGAGCAGACCGGACTTCGTTGCAGACCTCTGACGTTTGGCCAGCCTCTGTAAGTTCACAGACGCCTGCAGGGGGGAGATGTTAAAGAACTTCTTTATTGAGGACATCGGTCATGCGGGAATTTTCCGAAAGTTAATTGAGACCAAGGACTTGACTTTGGAAGCAGCGGCGTTGATGGCTCAGACTTTCATGGCGGGGGAGAAGGAAACCAAAATAACATACGCGCGCAATTCTGCCTCTAACACGACGGGGGATCAGGGAGTCAATGTCATAAATGTGACTCAGAGCCCCGCAGGCAGGCAAGGGCAGTTCGACACACCCCAGGCAGCAATAGACCCTAGAGTAAGTTTTCAACAGAGACAATGGCAGGCTGAAGGGACATTTACGCCATCACAGTGGACAATGCAGTCCGGGATGCGGCCACTGACACCCACTAACAGGGTACTCAAGGGCAGTCAAAGGGAAAATCAGCGAGGAATGCCGGGTCATAGCTCCTTTGTTCACAACAATGGGAATCTCAGCTCATGCTGGAGGTGTGGGGGAAAACACTCTGCCAGGACTTGCAGGTTTCAACAATTTGTCTGCAGAAATTGCAACCTCAGTGGCCATTTAGCTCGAATGTGCATGAAGCTTGTAACCAGGCTAATTTACGAGGCGGACAGAAACATAGAAACATAGAAAATAGGTGCAGGAGTAGGCCATTCGGCCCTTCTAGCCTGCACCGCCATTCAATGAGTTCATGGCTGAACATTCAACTTCAGTACCCCATTCCTGCTTTCTCGCCATACCCCTTGATCCCCCTAGTAGTAAGGACCTCATCTAACTCCTTTTTGAATATATTTAGTGAATTGGCCTCAACAACTTTCTGTGGTAGAGAATTCCACAGGTTCACCACTCTCTGGGTGAAGAAGTTCCTCCGCATCTCGGTCCTAAATGGCTTACCCCTTATCCTTAGACTGTGACCTCTGGTTCTGGACTTCCCCAACATTGGGAACATTCTTCCTGCATCTAACCTGTCTAACCCCGTCAGAATTTTAAATGTTTCTATGAGGTCCCCTCTCATTCTTCTGAACTCCAGTGAATACAAGCCCAGTTGATCCACTCTTTCTTGATAGGTCAGTCCCACCATCCCGGGAATCAGTCTGGTGAACCTTCGCTGCACTCCCTCAATAGCAAGAATGTCCTTCCTCAGGTTAGGAGACCAAAACTGTACACAATACTCCAGGTGTGGCCTCACCAATGCCCTGTACAACTGTAGCAACACCTCCCTGCCCTGTACTCAAATCCCCTTGCTATGAAGGTCAACATGCCATTTGCTTTCTTAACCGCCTGCTGCATCTGCATGCCAACCTTCAATGACTGATGTACCACGACACCCAGGTCTCTTTGCACCTCCCCTTTTCCTAATCTGTCACCATTCAGATAATAGTCTGTCTCTCTGTTTTTACCACCAAAGTGGATAACCTCACATTTATCCACATTATACTTCATCTGCCATGCATTTGCCCACTCACCTAACCTATCCAAGTCACTCTGCAGCCTATCAGCATCCTCCTCGCAGCTCACACTGCCACCCAACTTAGTGTCATCCGCAAATTTGGAGATACTACATTTAATCCCCTCATCTAAATCATTAATGTACAGTGTAAACAGCTGGGGCCCCAGCACAGAACCTTGCGGTACCCCACTAGTCACTGCCTGCCATTCTGAAAAGTACCCATCTACTCCTACTCTTTGCTTCCTGTCTGACAACCAGTTCTCAATCCATGTCAGCACACTACCCCCAATCCCATGTGCTCTAACTTTGCACATCAATCTCTTGTGTGGGACCTTGTCGAACGCCTTCTGAAAGTCCAAATATACCACATCAACTGGTTCTCCCTTGTCCACTCTACTGGAAACATCCTCAAAAAATTCCAGAAGATTTGTCAAGCATGATTTCCCTTTCACAAATCCATGCTGACTTGGACCTATCATGTCACCTCTTTCCAAATGTACTGCTATGACATCCTTAATAATTGATTCCATCATTTTACCCACTACCGATGTCAGGCTGACCGGTCTATAATTCCCTGTTTTCTCTCTCCCTCCTTTTTTAAAAAGTGGGGTTACATTGGCTACCCTCCACTCTATAGGAACTGATCCAGAGTCAATGGAATGTTGGAAAATGACTGTCAATGTATCCACTATTTCCAAGGCCACCTCCTTAAGTACTCTGGGATGCAGTCCATCAGGCCCTGGGGATTTATCGGCCTTCAATCCCATCAATTTCCCCAACACAATTTTCCGGCTAATAAGGATTTCCCTCAGTTCCTCCTCCTTACTAGACCCCCTGACCCCTTTTATAACCGGAAGGTTGTTTGTGTCCTCCTTCGTGAATACCGAACCAAAGTACTTGTTCAATTGGTCCGCCATTTCTTTGTTCCCCGTTATGACTTCCCCTGATTCTGACTGTAGGGGACCTACGTTTGTCTTTACTAACCTTTTTCTCTTTACATATCTGTAGAAAGTTTTGCAATTCCTCTTAATGTTCCCTGCAAGCTTCTTCTCATACTCCATTTTCCCTGCCCTAATCAAACCCTTTGTCCTCCTCTGCTGAGTTCTAAATTTCTCCCAGTGCCCAGGTTCGCTGCTATTTCTGGCCAATTTGTATGCCACTTCCTTGGCTTTAATACTATCCCTGATTTCCCTTGATAGCCACGGTTGAGCCACTTTCCCTTTTTTATTTTTATGCCAGACAGGAATGTACAATTGTTGTAGTTCATCCATGGATGGACCAGAAGAGGGGTCTGTGAGGCAGGTTGACTCTTGGGGCAAATCAATGGACGCTGAAGTTCAGCGGGTTCATGTGGCAAACATTCACAGCTCATATACCAAAACGCCACCAATGATGATGAAGCTTTTATTAAACGGCATCCCTGTACGCATGGAGCTGGACACAGGGGCCAGTCACTCATGAGCGTTCAACAATTCAAAAAGCTATGGCCACTCAAAGCCAGTAGACCCAAACTAGAACGCATTGAGACACAACTACAGACATATACCAAAGAAATCATTCCAGTACTAGGCAGTGCAATGTTGGCGGTCACACACAATGGATCAGTGAACCGAATGCCGCTCTGGATTGTCCCGGGCAATGGTCCTGCACTGTTGGGGAGGAGCTGGTTAGCTGAGATGAACTGGAAATGGGGGGATGTGCACGCAATGTCATCTGTGGAGCGCAGTTCGTACTCACAAGTCCTACAACAATTTGAGTCATTATTCCAACCTGGCATCGGGACATTCAAAGGTACCAAAGTAGAGATACGCATCACCCCAGATGCCAGACCAGTGCACCACAAAGCCAGAGCGATGCCGTATGTGATGCGGGAGAAAATTGAGAGCGAATTAGGCCGTTTGCTAAGAGAGGGCATCATCTCGCCCGTTGAATTCAGCGACTGGGCGAGCCCCATCGTTCCCGTCCTAAAAGCGGATGGTTCTGTCAGGATCTGTGGCGACTACAAGGCAACTATCAATCAGGTGTCCCTACAAGACCAATACCCGCTGCCGAGAGCGGAGCATCTTTTCACCACGGTGGCAGACGGCAAGCTGGTCACCAAGTTGGCTCTCACTTCAGCCTACATGACCCAAGCACTGGCCGATGAATCTAAACTACTGACCACCATCATTACACACAAAGGACTGTTCGTTTACAACAGGTGCCTTTTTGGCATTCGATCAGCGGCAGCGATTTTTCAACAAAACATGGAAAAACTGCTCAAATCCATTCCTGGAACAATCGTATTTCAGGACGACATCCTCATCACAGATCGTGACACCGAGGAACACCTCCACAACCTGGGTGTGGTGCTACGCCGACTGGACCGGGTAGGCCTGTGACTCAAGAAGTCTAAATGTGAGTTTTTGGCTCCTGAGATTGAGTTCCTGGGCAGGAGGGTTGCTGCAGATGGGATTCGGCCCACCGAATCCAAAACAGAGGCGATTCGACGAGCGCCCAGGCCCGGCAACACATCGGAGTTGCGTTTATTTCTGGGACCCTTGAACTATTTCGGGAACTTTCTGCCGAACTGAAGCACGTTGTTGGAGCTGCTTCACATGCTCCTGCGTAAGGGTTGTGATTGGTTTTTGGGGGACTGTCAAGAATGAGCTTTCAATCGGGTGCGGAACCTACTTTGTTCAAATAAGTTATTGACCCTGTACGGCCCCTGTAAGAAATTGGTTCTGACATGTGATGCATCGTCCTATGGGGTCGAGTGCGTGTTGCAGCAGAGTAATGCTGAGGGCCAACTACAACCTGTGGCTTATGCTTCCAGGTCGCTCTCTCAAGCAGAATAGGGGTATGGGGTGGTTGAGAAGGAGGCACTCGCATGTGTCTATATGGTGTAAAAAAAATGCATCAGTACCTTTTGGCAGGAGGTTCAAATTAGCAACGGACGACAAGCCGTTAACATCCCTGTTGTCAGACAGCAAGGCTGTCAATGCCAATGCGTCAGCTCACATACAGCGATGGGCTCTCACGCTGGCTGCTTATGACTACTCCATCCGGCACCAGCCTGGCACCGAAAATTGCGCTAACGCGCTCAGCAGGCTTCCACTGGCCACCACCGAGGGGACAGCGGAAGAAAGTGCTGAGATGGTCATGGCCGTTGATGCATTTGACAGCGCAGGCTCCCCCATCACAGCCCGCCAGATCAAAATCTGGACAAACAGAGATCCCCTCCTATCTCTGATTAAGGAATGTGACCTGACTGGGGATTGGGCGCTCGCACACGGAGCATGCCCTGAGGAGGTCAGACCATTTCACAGGTGGATGGATGAGCTCTCCATTCAAGCTGACTGCCTACTATGGGGCAGCCGGGTAGTCATGCCCCAGAGGGGCAGGGAAGCATTCATCAGGGAACTCCACAGCGAGCATCCAGGCATCGTGCTGATGAAGGCCTTTGTCCGGCCACATGTTTGGTGGCCGGGAATTGATTCAGACTTGGAACACTGTGTTCGCAGGTGCACGACGTGTGCCCAGCTGGGTAATGCCCCCAGGGAGGCCCCGCTCAGCCTGTGACCCTGGCTCACCAGGCCACGGTCACGTATTCATGTAGACTACGTGGGCCCGTTCATGGGAAAAATGTTTCTCATTGTGGTAGATGCGTACTCGAAATGGATCGAGTGCATCATTTTGAATTCGTGCTCGACATCCACCACTGTGGAGAGTCTACGTGCGGTCTTTGCAACCCACGGCTTGACGGACATCCTTGTTAGCGATAATGTCCCATGTTTCACGAGCTATGAATTCCGGGAGTTCATGTTGGGCAATGGCATCAAACATGTCAGGACAGCACCGTTCAAGCCGGCCTCCAATAAACAAGGCATGCTCAGGATTCAAGGACCCTCCCTTCAATGCCGCCTATCGCGTCTCCTGCTGGCCTATAGGTCCCGACCACACTCGCTCACAGTGGTCCCACCCGCTGAGCTACTTATGAAACGAACACTCAAAACTCGGTTGTCCCTCATTCACCCAGTCCTGACCGACATAGTTGAGGGCAAGCGCCAGTCCCAAAACGAGTACCATGACCGAAATTCAAGGGGGAGATGTATCGAAATAAATGACCCCGTATTTGTCCTCAATCATGCCGTGGGGCCCAAATGGCTTGAGGGTACTGTAATAGACAAAGAGGGGAACAGGTCACCGTGGTTAAACTTAACAATGGGCAGATATGCCGTAAGCATCTGGACCAAGTAAAAAAAAGGTTCAGCATGGACACTGACGAACCCGATGAAGATCATGAGATGGTGCTCACACCACCGCCAGTGAACGAGCAACAAGAACATTCAGCAGCATGCACAGTCCCGGCGGTCAGCATGGACAGGCCAGAATCACCACAGGTGACAGACACTCACGCCAAGGCTCAACAACCAGAGCCCCAACTGCGGCGCTCCACGAGGGAGCATAGACCATCTGAAAGACTTAACCTATGATCCCAATAAGACTTTGGTGGGGGAGGTGATGTCATGTATGTAACCTCTATGTAACAACACTGCAATACTGTATATACTTAAGCAATGCACATCTTGACCACAGGGGGTGAACTTGTGGGAGACACTCCTTACCTGGTCATCCAGATATATAAAGGGAGGTCCCACGCTGGGTCATTACTTCTTGGTCCTGTGAATAAAGGTTCAGGTCATAGAGTGACCTTGTCCATAGAATGTGCTTTGTGTGGGTTTTGTGCCATTGAGTAAGGATATTACAAGGAGGATTTCCTGGAGTGTATTAGGGATGGTTTTCTAGACCAATATGTCGAGGAACCAACTAGAGAGCTGACCATCCTAGACTGGGTGATGTGTAATGAGAAGGGGCTAATTAGCAGTCTTGTTCTGCAAGGCTCCTTGGGGAAGAGTGACCATAACATGGTAGAATTCTTTATTAAGATGGAGAGTGACACAGTTAATTCGGAAACTAGGGTCCTGAACTTAAGAAAAGGTAACTTCGACGGTATGAGGCGTGATTTGGCTAGAATAGACTGGCAAAGGAAACTTAAAGGGTTGATGATGGATAAGCAATGGCAAACATTTAAAGATCACATGGATGAACTTCAGCAATTGTACATCCCTATCTGGAGTCAAAATAAAACGGGGAAGGTGGCTCAACCGTGGCTAACAAGGGAAATTAAGGATAGTGTTAAAACCAAGGAAGAGGCATATAAATTGGCTAGAAAAAGCAACAAACTTGAGGACTGGGAGAAATTTAGAATTCAACAGAGGAGGACTAAGGTTTCAATTAAGAGGGGGAAATTGAGTATGAGAGGAAGCTTGCAGGGAACATAAAAACTGACTGCAAAAGCTTCTATAAATATGTGAAGAGAAAAAGATTAGTGAAGACAAACGTAGGTCCCTTGCAGTTGGATTCAGGTGAATTTATAAATGGGGAACAAAGAAATGGCAGACCAATTGAACAAATACTTCAGTTCTGTCTTTACGAAGGAAGACACAAATAACTTTCCGAATGTACTAGGGGACAGTGGGTCGAGTGTGAAGGAGGAACTGAAGGATATCCTTATTAGGCGGGAAATTGTGTTAAGGAAATTGATGGGATTGAAAGCCAATAAATCCCCAGGGCCTGATAGTCTGCATCCCAGAGTACTTAAGGAAGTGGTCCTAGAAATAGTGGATGCATTGGTGATCATTTTCCAACAATCTATCGACTCTGGATCAGTTTCTATGGACTGGAGGGTAGCTAATGTAACACCACTTTTTAACAAGGGAGGGAGAGAGAAAACGGGTAATTATAGACCGGTTAGCCTGACATCAGTATTGGGAAAAATGTTGAAATCAATCATTAAGGATAAAACAGCAGCGCATTTGGAAAGCAGTGACAGGATCGGTCCAAGTCAGCATGGATTTATGAAAGGGAAATCATGCTTGACGAATCTTCTGGAATTTTTTGAGGATGTAACTAGTAGAGTGGATAAGGGAGAACCAGTGGATGTGGTGTATTTAGACTTTCAAAAGGCTTTTGATAAGGTCCCGCACAAGAGATTGGTGTGCAAAATCAAAGCGCATGGTATTGGGGGTAATGTACTGACATGGATAGAGAACTGGTTGGCAGGCAGCAAGCAGAGAGTCGGGATAAACATGTCCTTTTCAGAATGGCAGGCAGTGACTAGTGGAGTGCCGCAGGGCTCACTGCTGGGACCCCAGCTCTTTACAATATACATTAACGATTTAGATGAAGGAATTGAGTGTAATATCTCCAATTTTGCAGATGACACTAAACTGGGTGACGGTGTGAGCTGTGAGGAGGACGCTAAGAGGCTGCAGGGTGACTTGGACAGGTTAGGTGAGTGGGCAAATGCATGGCAGATGCAGTATAATGTGGATAAATGTGAGATTATCCATTTTGGGGGCAAAAACACGAAGGCAGAATATTATCTGAATGGCGACAGATTAGGAAAAGAGGAGGTGCAACGAGACCTGGGTGTCTTGGTTCATCAGTCATTGAAAGTTGGCATGCAGGTACAGCAGGCAGTGAAGAAGGCAAATGGTGTGTTGGCCTTCATAGCTAGGGGATTTGAGTATCGGAGCAGGAAGATCTTACTGCAGTTGTACAGGGCCTTGGTGAGGCCTCACCTCGAATATTGTGTTCAGTTTTGGTCTCCTAATCTGAGGAAGGACGTTCTGGCTATTGAGGGAGTGCAGTGAAGGTTCACCAGACTGATTCCAGGGATGGCTGGACTGTCATATGAGGAGAGACTGGATCAACTGGGCCTTTATTCACTGGAGTTTAGAAGGATGAGAGGGGATCTATAGAAACGTATAAGATTCTGACGGGACTGGACAGGTTATATGCGGGAAGAATGTTCCCGATGTTGGGGATGTCCAGAATCAGGGGACATAGTCTTCGGATAAGAGTGCGGGAAGAATGTTCCCGATGTTGGGGATGTCCAGAATCAGGGGACATAGTCTTCGGATAAGAGGTAGGCCATTTAGGACCGAGATGAGGAGAAATTTCTTCACTCAGAGAGTTGTTAACCTGTGGAATTCCCTGCCACAGAGAGTTGTTGATGCCAGTTCATTGGATATATTCAAGAGGGAGTTAGATATGGCCCTAACGGCTAAGGGGATCAAGGGGTATGGAGAGAAAGCAGGAAAGGGATACTGAGGGAATGATCAGCCATGATCTTATTGAATGATGGTGCAGGCTCGAAGGGCCGAATGGCCTACTCCTGCACCTATTTTCTATGTTTCTATGTTTCTATGTTGCACACCAGCCACCACATGGGCTTGACAAAGCTAGGTCTTCATTCAGTAGCAAGGATAAGAACTGTGCACAGCACTCTTAAATGTTGCTTGACTAAGGCACGACACAAGTTTAACATAACTCTACTACTTTTGAACTCTATAGCCCTTGAAATAAATCCCAGTGCTTTGTTAGCATTTTCAATTGCTTTGCTGGCCTGTAATGCTGCTTTTAATTATTTGTATCCCGAAATCCCTTTGCTCTTCTACCCTATTCAGTTTCCTTTATTCTAAAAAAAGGTGTAGATTATGTTTTTGTTTTTCCTACCAGTGTGCATCACCTCACATTTATCTATGTTGAATTAATTTGCCACTTAACTGCCCAGTCAGGAAGTTTTCTAATATCTTCTTGGATTATGTTGCATTCTTCTTCCGTGTTAGCTATACCCGCAGTTTGGGATCATCGGCAAATTTGGATATTGAATTACTTATTTCTAAGTCCAAATCATTCATGTAAATTATCAGTAACAGTGGCCGCATCACAGATCCTCATGGAACATTGCTTTCGACCATCCTCCAGTCTGAATAACTACTCTTTACCCCATCTGCTTTCTATTTTAGCCAGTTTTCTATCCATTCAGCTATTTATCCACCGACTCCACATGCTCTAATCTTTGTCATGAGCTTACTATCTGGTACCCAATAAAAGGCCTTTTGAAAATCCAAGTACATGGCATCTACGATATTACCCTTGTTTACTTTTCTCGTTACCTCTTTAAAGAATTCTATCTGGTTACTTCAGCAGGACTTAGAATTTTGGAGTCTATGTTGACTTTTTTTTGTTATATTTGCTGTCTCTGGATGTTCACTTATTTTATTATAAATTCCAGTATCTTCCCTATTTAGGACATTCAGTTGACTGGTCTGTAGTTCTCAGGTTTTGTTCCATATCCCCTTCTGTAGAAAGGAACCTCATTAGCTGTCCACCAGTCCTCTGGCACTACCCTCTCTTCTATGGAACTTATAAAAGGAGTGCCTCTGCTATCTCTGCCTTACCTTCCTTGAGTATGCATGCCATCCAGATCGTGTTTTATCCTCTTTGTCAATTATTTTCTCCTTTTCTCTCCTGACTATTAATTTTTTTTAAGCTCATCCTCTAGTGAAGTGTCTACATCGTTACCTTCTTTAGTAAAAACTGAGGTGAAGTTATTCAACACTGCTGCCATTTCTCTGTCATTACCTGTGAGTTTATCTTGCTCATCCTTTAGTGGCTCTATTCCTACTTTAATTTTCTTTTTGTTATTTATGTGTCTATAGAACACTTGATTTCATTTTGTATTCCTGGATCATTTGATTTTATAATTTGATGTGTTTTGAACTTCTCTCCTTAGTTCTTTATATTCCGTTTGTCCTCTTCTTTAGAATCCAAATACTTCTTGTACACCTTTTTCTTTAGATTCAATTTTCCTTTAGTTCTTTATTCATCCAGTTCCCCACATTTAGCTTGCTTGTTTTTGGCTGTTAGCGGAATATATTTCACTAGAATTATTAATTATCCTTTTAAAGATTTTCCACTGTTTTTCTGTCTGAGTCTTTCAAGATCTTCCCTGTTTACCTTCTTCAGTTCCACCATCATTTCCTCATAACTTTCTCTTTTTCAATCTATTACTTTAGTCTTTGTCCTACTTAAGCCACTCTCAATCCTAATCTTGAACCATACTATGTTGTGATTACTACCAAGATGCTCTCCTACTCTTATCTGTTCTGGTTCATTACCATTACAAGATCCATTAGTGATTCTTTTTTCGTTAGACTTTTTAATGTACTGAGTGAGAAAAGAGTCCTGTTCACACTAAAAATGTGGTTCCCTTTTCTCCTTCATGACAGTTTATTTGGGAGTACTTGAACTCTCCCATGATTATTATTCTATGCCGAATACCTCAGATTTGCCGACATATTTCTTCCTCCAATTCCCTACTATTTAGTGGTCTATAGTATACCCCTATTGGGGTGATGGGTCTCTTATCTTTCAATTCAATCCATACAGATTCTATATCTATCGTACTGCTAGTTACATCCTGTTTTCTACCTTCACGATGTTCATAACTCCACCTCTCCTCCTGCCTTCCCTTTACTTCCTAACTGTGTTATATCCGACAATATTTAGTTGATTGGAGAATTGTATTTAAATATCTCATTTGAAATGGAAAGAACCACCCCTCTTTAGATTCTCGGCATTACTCATGCATTATTCAACATCCCACGGAGTTTAAGAAGAACATGAGAAGATTTTATTTTGTGGGTGATCCGCCTGCGCAAAGACCTTTTACCAAATGGGTTTAAAGTGAAACTACCCGGCCCGCCGATAACCTGTCAATCGAACGCATCTCTCCGCAAAGTTCAGGAGGGCACAGTATTGCAAAGACTTACCGTCTGCCGTAAGCTAGTTTGTTGGACAGAACCCCAATCTTAGCGTTTACACAAAATAGAACAGTGGCAAACAGCAAGGGGAGATGAAATACTGGGAGAAGTCACCCAGGGGGTGATGCCGTTACATGAGTGAGGAGGCTCACAGTTGAGGAAGCTCCAAGAACAGACTGGTCGGTGGTAAGTTCTAGATATGTGTCTACACTCTGATATTAAGACGCGCTATCTGCAAATCGCCATCCCCGTTTGGTTAAGCTCGCATCTGTGACGCTCCTGTTTGCAACACTCCGAGTAAGGAAATCGTCCTCTTCTTCCTAATAGCTCGGTCTGGTTACTCGGGCCGCACCTCCAAGCTTAAAGGGCGGGGAGCTGGGGTTGTGCAAAGATGCGCTCGCTGACAGCGGAGTGCTGGTCCTCCACCGCGCAGTGTGTGTGAAAACCCCTAGCATCAACACATTTCAACTAAACGCTGTCGAAACTGCCCGGCCTCTGGTCTGAAGGCAGGTAATGAAACCCCGCCGCTTGTAAACTGCATTTGCATAAAATCACCGCACGTACAAGCCGAGTGGAAAAAAAGGAAATGTAAAATGTACAGGCTTCACACAACACCGGCTTCGCAGCGACCAGAACCACAGCCCGGTTATTGGCCCGCGTTAATTTCACATCAGTTACAGTCTGCAGCCCGGGGCTCGGGCTTGATCAATTTCTCTGCGCCTCTCGGTCAGGAGGTAAGTGCCTTTTAGTCCATGTAAACAGCGGCAAACCAGGCGTAAACTTCAACTCATCGTCTATGTACCCAATTTCGAGCTTTGGAACAATTTGATAACATTATGATACAAGTCCTCTTTATGGGCGCCAGACCATGGTCAATAAGGCGATGTCGCTTTTCTCCTTTCTAAAATTTGGCATGTTATAGGTTTAATAATTACTAATATTGCAACTGTATTTTTTCTAACTGTTGTGCGCAGTTAGCTGTGCATGTGAACTTCGGAGCCACGTTTTGCAGTGAAATCCGCCAAGTTCGATCCAGCACGGGACAGTCCCGCGGTAATAACCAAAGGCTCGGCCAGACCAGTTCCTGAGAAGGTTTTGACATCACTCCGAATTTGTTTGAACGAGATTCGAGTGGAATCTTGGATCACAAATGAGGGAAGGCGGATAGAAATGGTTACTGTTTAATCACAGACCAGAGAAAATCTAGAATACAGTACTTGATCTTATGAAATATTCTATTATATCAAATTGATGGAAATTGAAGTTACTTTTATGATAAGTTACACCAGCAAATGATGGTGGGATCATTGGGTTAATGATCAAAACTAATCCGAAATTCAAATGCAACCAGATTTCAACGCTGTGATCAACCCCGGTTGAACCGGGTCCTTTAGTAGTTTGGCGTGTCTGGGGTGGGTTGGGGGGAGAGAGATATTTTCAAACTGGGGGAGCATAGAACTCAGACACGTCACACTGCGATTTAAAGGGTACCTGAAATCATGACATTTCTGATGTTTTTGAGTGGCCAGCATGTAAAACACGTTTTTTGCTGTGAAAGCACGAGGATATCTTTGGATAGAACATATTGTCTTTTAGAAAAAAGCAAAGAACTGGCTTGAAGAGAAAGATCAATATCAATCAATCAAAGGTTGAAAGGCACAGTTGTATAGACCCTTGGCTGGCCCTCTAGAATACAGCATTCTGGTCGGGGCACCGCACAGGGCAGGTTCACCAGAATGAGACTGGGGTTTGGAGGGTTAGAGTATGAGGACAGGTTGCATAGGTTAGACTTGTATTCCCTTGAATATAGAAGCTTGAGGGCTGAGCTGATCAAGTGTCTAAATGGTAACAGGATTCGATAGGGTGAACAAAGAGAAACTATTTCCTCTGGTGAGGGGATCCAGAACAAGGGAGGGTCATCTTAAAAGTAGAGTTAGGGCATTGAGGAGAGAAATCAGGAACCATTGTTCCACACAAACGATAGTAGAAATCTGGAATTCACTCCTCCAAAAGGTTGTGGATGCTGGGACAATTGGAGCTTTCACGCCGGAGATTGAACAAAAGGAAACCCCTTCATCTGTTGTAAGTTAAAACAGTAAGAAGCACATAGCTTAGTTCAAGTTTGGTTGAACGATGGGATCTGACTAAATTACAGCACGTCACCTGGGCCCTCATTCCTAATTGTTCTCATTGGGATAGGTTTCACCATGTACAAAAAATGATTGTGCTTCTGTAAAACAATAATCCTGACATACCGTTCACTTAGGCAGAGTTGGTGTCTGAGCAGCACTAGATCATACTGTTTCAAAGAGATTACAAATTACACAACAACAACAACTTGTATTTACAACAGAACAAAAGTCAGATTCATGTTAGAATTTATCTAACCGTAAACAGATACTAAACAGATGTAGTGTAATTATGTCAAACCAAGACAGGCAGTGGTTGAATGGATTCCCTAAAAAGGGTTGGAAGGTACAGTTTTAAAGTTTCAATGATTCTGTGTGGGGAAAATGTTCAGTTTTCTGAAGTGAATCTTCTAAATAGTGCAGGAAGATCAAGGGCAGAAAGAGTACTTTCTCAATGTTAATTTCACCTGCTGAAGTTCTCTTTTATTAACATTCTGCCCTTCTAGCTCCTTTCTGTTGTAGATACCATGAGCCACATGTTGCTATTGTCGCAGTACTGAGATCAGTGTTCACTCACTGCAGTCCATCTATCATTACAGAATTTGACTTATTTTTTATATATTTAGCATAGGTTAGAGACAATAAAAGCAAACAACTGGCTTAGAAGAGAAAAATCAATATCAATATGATTAGCAGGAGACAGTATATCCATTACAATCATCAACTCAAATGGATAACGGATTGCTGCCACAGATATCTAATATTCTTTCAACTGCATCTGGTACATTATTGTTGCTTTAATAAAATAGCCTTCGGAACAAGATTGACAGGTCTTCACCATCTGATTGAATAAAAGAAAAGAAAATACATTAGTATAAAGGTCAGATTAGCACTGTTAATGTGCATAAAGTTTGGGTTGAGTTGAACAATCTTGGAAACAGTAAAGAGAGAACAGGGTGGTCATCGAAGCTAATAAGTTCCCACTGGAAGTATTTGGCTCCATAAAAACATTTTAGATTAAAGCAGATTCCAACAATTGGCAGGCAGTAGATGCGCTACTTATTGCTAAGGAATGAGTCCAAACATATAAACAAATCAGCTGGACTTCAACTAATGAGGACAATGGGAAAACAACAATCTGTTACAATGATGGTTGGATGGGAGTTTTAGATAGAGCCATAATGAACTTCCAAACCTTTAAGGATGTGATAGCATCACCTTTAGAACCTGAGGGAATGGGTAAACTGAGTTGGAAAAGCAAATCACAGTTCAGGAGCTTGGGCTAGTAACATTGAAAATCAGGTTCATTGTTCAATGAGTTTCTGATCTCAGGCATGCTGTCAATGGTAGATAAAGAGCAAGAATTGGGCACTTCCATACTGAAACCGAGGGACCTATTCTCTATTACTTGCCAATTACAGAATGAAATTAGCAAAGGTATCAATGTAGGTCATTTGCCCATTTACCTCATCAGAGATTGGCACATGATGTTGGGGACATAAAGAAGGGGGAAAAGAAAAGAAATTAGAAAATTAAAGTGGGGAGCTTCAGTTCCAACATGTGACCATCAAACTTTAAAGCGTGTTACCAAAAATCAAAGTATCAGTTTTGTTATAGTCTTCATCCCATGGCATACCTACATCTTAGTCTTAATATTGTTCAAAAAAAGGATATGTTTTCAGAGCTGTAGCACAACCTAAACTTAGCAGTAACTGAGCAACATCTCAATAACAAGTGTTAGGTATATGCTGTTGAAGCGAGGTGCTCGTAAGGCAACGTTACCACCAACACTCAAGAACTATTTGGCTGAGGCTCTATCTTTGTAATCACTGCCCAGAAGAAATATCTCAGCATACACATTAGATACAAACTGGGTATATCATATTTTTCAGTCCTTCATTTTATAATAATTCACACACCAATATCTGCATCACTGCAATGGTTCCTGCTTCACAGCAGTGCGGGGCTGAAAATCCTGGGTGGGGGGTAGGAGTAGGAAATGGAAGTTGTGCCCACACTGTGAGGGATAGGTGGGAGGGGGGCAGAAATTTGGAACTGCTGGATTTCCACTCCGTGATAAATCCCAATGGAAGTGTGTGAGCCTCCCACACACCCCTCTTTCATTGAACACCTAAATTTGGATGAGTGTCTAGGGGCATCCCCAGGCTACCTCAGACTTCCACCCAGTGGCCCTCCTTTTGCTCAACAAAAGGCATGTTTGCTAGGTGCATATTCTGGCTTGCATTGTGTGCCTGCTAAAGGCCCTAAAACTGTAAAGAGAACAAAGGTAATTGATACTGGCTGGATTCACTGCTGTCTAACTGCAGCGCCGTCGCTCCCTATGGGGTGGCAAAGTAAGGGCCTTGAGCTCTCCACCTGAGTGGCAGGGTGCTGGCTCGAATTTCCAGTCATTATCAGGGTGGGCACCTGTGTTGCATCTTCATAGATGTATGCCGCCCACCCTAGATATTAAAATTATCTCATCCCCGTGTTTTGGGATGGGGTTGAAGGCCTGACCAGTTGGCGGATAGAGGTCCTGCCCAACCCTTTACAGAAAAACATAAGAAATAGGAGCAGGAGTAGGCCACCTGGCCCCTCAAGCCTGCTCCGCCATTTAATACGATCATGGCTGATTTGAACATGGACTCAGCTCCATTTCCCTGCCCGCTCCCAATAACCTTTTATTCCCTTATCACTCAAAAATCTGTCTATCTCAGCCTTAAATATATTGAAAGACCTAGGCTCCACAGCTCTCTGGGGCAGAGAATTCCATAAATTTACAACCCTCAGAGAGAAGAAAATCCTCCTCATCTCAGTTTTAAATGGGTGGCCCCTTATTCTGAGACTATATCTCCTAGTTTTAGTTTCCCCTATGAGTGGAAGTATCCTCTCTGCATCCACCTTGTCTAGCCCCCTCATTATCTTACATGTTTCGATAAGATCACCTCTCATTCTTCTGAACTCCAATGAGTGTAGGCCCAATCTACTCCACCTATCTTCATAAGTCAACCCTCTCATCTCCAGAATCAACCTAGTGAACCTTCTCTGAACAGCCTCCAATGAAGTATATTCTTCCTTAAATACAGAGACCAAAACTTTACGCAGTACTCCAGGTGTGGTCTCACCAATACCCTGTACAGTTGGAACAGGACATCTGTGCTTTTATACCCTATCCCCCTTGCAATAAAGGCCAATATTCCATTCGCCTTCTGTACCTGCATACTCACTTTTTGTGTTTCATGCAGGTCCCTCTGTGCTGCAGCCCTTTGCAATTTTTCTCCAGTTAAATTATGATTTGCTTTTCTATTTTTTCTGCCAAAGTGGATAACCTCACATTTTTCCACGTTATGCTCCATCTGCCAAATTTTTGCCCACTCACTTAGCCTGTCTATATCCCTTTGCAGATGTTTTGTGTCCTCCTCACAATTTGCTTTCCCACCCATCTCTGTATCGTCAGCAAACTTGGCTACATTACACTTGGTCCCTTCATCCAAGTCATTAATATAGATTGTAAATAGTTGAGGCCCCAGCACTGATCCCTTTGGCACCCCACTAGTTTATCCTTGCCAATCAGAAAATGATCCATTTATCCAGACTCTCTGTTTTCTATTAGTTAGCCACTCCTTAATCCATGCTAATATATTACCCCCAACCCCATGAACTTTTATCTTATGTAGTAACCTTTTATGTGGCACCTTATTGAATGCCTTCTGGGAATCCAAATACACCACATCCACTGGTTCTCTCTTATCCACCCTACTGGTTACATCCTCAAAGAACTCCATCAAATTTGTCAAACATAATTTCCCTTTCATAAAACCATGCTGACTCTGCTTAATTGAATTATGCTTTTCCAAATGCCCCGTTAATGCTTCCTTAATAATGGACTCCAGCATTTTCCCAACAACAGATGTTAGGCTAACTGGTCTATAGTTTCCTGCTTTTTGTCTGCCTCCTTTTTTAAATTTACATTTGCGGTTTTCCAATCCACTAAGAGTGCCCCAGAATCCAGGGAATTTTGGTAGATTACAACCAATGGATCCACTATCTCTGCAGCCACTTCTTTTAAAACCCAGGATGTAAACCATCAGATCCAGGGGACTTGTCCACCTTTAGTTCCATTATTTTACCGAGTACTACTTCATTAGTGATAGTGATTGTATTAAGTTCCTCCCTCCCTATAACCCCTTGATTATCCACTATTGGGATGTTTTTAGTGTCTTCTACCGTGAAGACCGATACAAAATATTTGTTCAACGTCTCTACCATTTAGAAAATAGGAGCAGTAGGAGGCCATTTGGCCCTTCAAGCCTGCACGTCATCCAATATGATCATGGCTGATCCTTTATCAGATCTCAACTCCATATTCCCGCTTTTTCCCTATACCCTTTGATACCTTTTGTGTCTAGAAGTCTATCTATCTCCTTCTTAAATATATTCAGTGACTTGGCCTCCACAGCCTTCTGTGGTAGAGAATTCCACAGGTTCACCACCCTTTGAGTAAAAAGTTTTTTCCTCATCTTGGTCCTAAATTTTCCACCCTGTAACCTGAGACTGTGACCCCTTGTTCTAGAATTCCCAGCCAGGGGAAACATCCTCCCCACATCCAGTCTGTCCAACCCCGTCAGAATTTTATTCATTTCAATGAGATCCCCTCTCATTCTTCTAAACTCTAGTGAATACAGGCCTAGTCGACCCAATCTCTTCTCATACGACAGTCCTGCCATCCTGGGAATCAGTCTGGTGAACCTTCGTTATGGCAAGTATATCCTTTCTTGGGTAAGGAGACCAAAACCGCGCACAATACTCAAGGTGAGGTCTCACCAAGGCCCTATATACCTGTTCTCCATTATTAATTCCCCAGTCTAATCCTCTAGGGGACCAATATTTACTTTAGCCACTCTTTTTTTCTTTTTATGTACCTGTAGAAACTCTTACTATCTTTTTTTATATTCCGTGCTAGTTTACTTTCATAATCTATCTTCCCTCTCTTTATCATTCTGAGGGCTGAACAGGAGGCCAGCAATCTTTGGCCCGGTATGGAAAACCGGGCTGATGGCAGATCCATTCAATCTCCAGGCCCTGGTGGTTTGAGACCCGCACTGCAGTTTTCAGCAGTGTTGATACTAACGGACCAAGCTAAGCAGAGCTAGAGAAGAATTATTTTGAAATGTCTAAACTCATTCCCCAAATGTTATCTCTTCTGGAGATAATGTTGAAAACATATTAACGGTTCAAAAATGTACTAATTTATATCGTC
Source organism: Pristiophorus japonicus (assembly GCF_044704955.1). Taxonomy (NCBI): domain Eukaryota; kingdom Metazoa; phylum Chordata; class Chondrichthyes; family Pristiophoridae; genus Pristiophorus; species Pristiophorus japonicus. The sequence continues at coordinate 111,917,825 of NC_091982.1, read as the reverse complement.
TTAATGTCAAGCTGTCGCCATGAAAACAAGGTCAACTGCATTTTTGGAAGTTCCAGGTATGCGCCAACCCTCCAAACTGAAAGCAAGCTTGGGGAGTGATTCACTCCCAGTTAAATTGCTTGTGCGAATGCATACAAGTAACTCTTTGGGTGAAGCAGACGGCAGAGCACTGCAGAGATTAGTTAGGAATCAAAGCTTGCTCAAGTTCCATCACCATTCACAACAGTTCAGTTGCTTAGTCAAGGAGCTAAACTTTGGATCTGGCTTAAAAATATGATTGTGAGCCCCCTTGCAATTATGGTAATGAAATAAGTCACGCAAGTCAGTTAAACATTTCGTATCCTTTTAAAAACCCAATAATACAAACAGGAAATTGAAGTTGAAGCCAACTCCTTGTAGCCATAAAGAAAATAGAAAATAGAATGAGAGGAGTGTCAACAGCAAAGAGTAATGTCTTAAACAAGATATAAATGATGTTAGACAGATGTTTGCAAGTCTGGAGATGGGGCGGGGGGTGGGGGGGAGTAGAGTCTGCAGGGTACAGGGTAACACAGACAACTTTCGTTATTCTGTAGATGTAAAAATACAATGTTTAATATATGAATTAACAAAAGGAGCTTGTGGGCAAGATGTAAATAAAAGATGACAGAACACTTCTTTTTATGCAGAGTAATGACATCGGCTGGAAGAGGAAGGGTCTAATTGAGTGGGCATTGCTTGGCTCACACTTAAACTAATTCTGGGAACAGGATTGGATATTATTCTATTCTGCTTAGGTTTTTTTACAAACATTCTAACCTGTTACAATAAAATTGTGCCTCCGATGCTGCCTTTAAGCAGAAGGGAGATAAGGATATATTTTTTTATGCAGTGAGTTGTAATGGTCTGGAATGCACTGCCTGAAAGGGTGGTAGAAGCAGATTCAATACTGTAGTAACTTTCAAGAGGGAATTGGATATATACTTGAAAAGGAAAAAAAAGATGCAGGACTACGGGTAAAGAGCAGGGGAGTGGGACTAATTGGATAGTTCTTTCAAAGAGCTGGCACAGGCACAATAGGCTGAATGGCCTCCTTCTGTGCTGTAAGATCCAAGTGCTCCTATTATTCAGAACAAAGTATTTCATTTTTAAAATAGCAATTTTGCCTTCTTCCCTATACCTCAGATTTCCAATTTGAACACATTTTCGTTAAAGGAAAATGAACTACAGTTAAATAAGAATTTTTACTTCCAAATAATAATTCAAGGAAGCATGCTTTGACCTTGGAATGCAGGCTTCTGACTTAAAATTAGGATTTCTGGCCTTATTAAGTCCATATACTGATCTGTTCCCTGATGAGTCTGGTTCCTTACACATTCCATCAACTAGGTCTGTAGGGTATAAATGAAAGAAAGAAGAAAGACTTGAATTTATATAGCACTTTTCACGACCACCGGATGTCTCACCGGATGACTACTTTTGGAGTGTAGTCACTTTTGTAATGTAGGAAACGCGGCACAAGCAAGCTCCCACAAACAGCAATGTGATAATGACCAGATAATCTGTTTTTATTATGTTGATTGAAGGATAAATGTGGCCAAGACACTGGGGATAACTCCCCTGCTCTTCGCCGAAATAATACCAAGGGATCATTTATGTTCACCTGAGAAGACAGATGGGGCCTCGGTTTAACGTTTCATCTGAAGAAATCAAACTTTTAATTAAACACTGAAGGCAAGAACTTTGAAGTCATGGGAATACCTGATGTATAAAGAGAGGAACAGCAGCACATGCCCCTCTTGCGTGTACAGTAGTGTAGTGGTTATGTTACAGGACTCGCACTCCACAGGCCTGGACTAATCAAAGAATCACAGCATGGCAGTTTGAGAATTTGAATTCAGTTTTTTAAAAAGCAATTCTAGAAGTAAAAAGCTGGTCTCAGTAAAAGTGACTACAAAGCTGTCAAATTTTCATAAAAACCCAATTGGTTCACAAACGTCCTTTAGAGAAGGAAACCTGCCATCCTTACCCTGGTTTGGCCTGTATGTGACTCCGGTCAAAAGTGCAACATTTTTATGGTATAAACAATGCCTGAAGCTGTTGAGTGGAATAACTGTTCAGCTATATCTTAGCTTGTTTTAGAATTTTTGGATTCAACACTGTAAAGAAGCGTTTTCATATTCTGAAAAATATAATGGATTTCTTTGTTTTAAGGGTAAAGCGTGAAATGTGAACATCCTGCCTTTGCTAAACACTTCAGACCAGAGTTCTGCTTTGTGCAAGGGTTCCTGTAAACTGCAGTACAGGTGTATGTTATGTGAACTGCAAGCAGCAGCATTGTGACATACATTGTGGTGGCAATCCATGTGCTGAGCCATTTAGAGTGTGGGCCTATTCACTTTACAGTTCGTATTGTGATGTGTGCAGTTCTATTTATACGGATGGTGCAGACTCACCCTAGTTTCATAGGGCCCAAGTTTCCACATGATTCGCGCCTGATTTTTAGGAGCAACTGGTGGAGAACGGACTATTTTAGAAATCGCTATTCTCCACATTTTTTTTTCTGCAGTTCTAGTCAGGTAGAACAGTTCTAGTTTAGAACAGTTCGAGTTTAGAACAGAATTTTTTCTTCAAAAGCAGGTGTGTCCGGCCACTGACACCTGATTTGAAAGTTTCCACAGTGAAAATGTACTCCAAACTAAAGTAGAATGGCGCCAGTGAAGATTTTTGTAGAACTGAAAAAACCTGTTCTACACATTAAAAAATCAGGCGCAGGTGACAAATTAGGCGCCCAGAACGAGGTGGGAGGGGGGAAGGGAACTCATTAAATTTGACAATAAATCCTTATTTATACTTCTACAAATATTATACAAATAAATCCAACCTGAATAAACATTTATAAGCCAAGAAAAGATTAAATAAACCATCTTCCTACCTGTGTGAAAGTGCTTCAGCCAGGGAGAATTCTGCAGCTGTTCGTGCCGCTGAGCGAGAGAGGGAGGGAGAGAGAGAGAGGGAGGGAGAGAGGGAGGGAGAGAGAGAGAGAGAGAGGGAGGAGAGGGAGGGGGGGAAGAGAGAAGGAGGGGGGGAGAGAGAGGGAGGGAGGAGAGGGAGGGGAGGGAGGAGAGGGAGGGGAGGGAGGAGAGGGAGGGGAGGGAGAGAGAGGGAGGGGGGGAGGAGGGGGAGGGGAGGGGGGAAGGGGGAGGAGAGGGAGGGGGGAGAGAGAGGGAGGGGGGAGGGGGGGAGAGAGAGGGGGAGGGGAGAGAGGGGGAGGGGAGAGGGGGGGGGTCGGGGGAGCGGGTGTCGGGTCGGGGGGGGAGCAGGTGTCGGGTCGGGGGGGGGAGCGGGCCTCGGGTCGGGGAGCGGGACTCGGGTCGGGGCGGGGGGGAGAGCGGGTCTCGGGTCTCTGTCAGGGCGGGGGGAAGCGAGTCTCAGGTTCGGGTCGGGGCGGGGGGGGGAGCGGGTGTCGGGTCGGGGCGGGGGGGGGAGCGGGTCTCGGGTCGGGGCGGGGGGGGGGGAGAGCGGGTGTCGGGTCGGGTCGGGGCGGGCAGGGTGGGGGAGCGGGTCTCGGTCGGGGCGGGGGGGAGCGGGTGTCGGGTCGGGTCTGGTCGGCGGGGGGGGGAGGGGGGAGCGAGTGTTGGGTCTGGTCGGGGGGAGAGCAGGAGCTGGCCGTGGGAGGAGCCTCATTCACGCAGCCCCAGTGAGGCCATTCAGCCAGGGCTAGGGGCTGCGTGCTTCGGGCCCCTCCCACACAGTTCGGCGCCTGGAGCTACTGCACTTGCGTGCCGACTGTAGCGCGCATGTGCAGAGGTCCCGGCACTGTTTTCAGCACAGGGATCTGGCTCCGCCCCCCCCACAGCTCGTGCCGGCTGCGCCGAGTGCCACAGGACCTGTAAGTCGGTGGAGACTACCGAGGATTTTTTTAGGCGCCGTTTTAGGCGCGAAAAACGGGCGCCCAGCTCGGAGGGGCGCCCGTTTTTTTTCTTGTGGAAACTTGGGCCCATAATGTGGTGACAGGTTTACAACAGCAGCCACTGAAAGTCAAAGACAACAGACTTTTGTGTAGAACGGACTCAGTTCTATGCAGTGGCGAGAATCCTCCAGCTCACTTAAAAATTGGGCCTCCATTGTACCAGTAGTACACACAAATCTAAAAATAAGTTCGCTTTGATTATAATCACAAAATGGAAGGGGCACAGCATTGTGACATGATGCACATTAATATAAAATCCATTTCTCTTTCAGTGTGGAGAAGGCAAAGAATACAGATGTAAATTATTCAATATAAATCTGTTCTTGCAATCTCCATGACCAACTTCCTTTTGTTATTAGCATCTTTCCATGGGATGTGCATGGATTGGCTAATCAGAAAACACTGCATTTGCAATTAAGCTTTACAATTTGTTTATGTGGTCCTGCATTGAATAGCTGTTGAATAAATTGCAATGCAGTTCCCAACTAAGTTAGAGGTGCAGCTCATGTTCAATGATTATCTGACTGTTTTTAACAGCAGAATTTATAATCGAGTTACAGATTGGGGAAGGGGAAAGAGAGTCTTTTATGAGAGAAGTATGAGATGATAATTTTTATTGTTACACTGTCTACTATTATATATATTTCTGCTGTCATAAATATGTATTAGGCAGCAAGATTGAGTAGGCTGGGGCTCTTTTCTCTGAAAAAGACAAAGAAGAGGTCTGTAAAATTTATGAGAGGTTTTGATAGGGTGGGTGTGGAGAAACTGCTTCCACTTCTGGGTCAGTCCAGAACCAGCAGACATAAATAGAAGATTGTCATTAAAACATCAAATAAAGAATTTAGAAGGAATCCCTTTACGCAGAGGTTGGTGAGAATGTGAAACTTGCTGCCACATGGAGTGCCTGAAGCAGATAGCATTGATCCATTTAAAGAGAGGCCTGAGGCATAAATGAGTGGGAAGGGGCTAGAGCAAGACTGGGAAGAGGTAATTAGAGTGGGACGCTGCTGGTATGGGGCATAAACAGTGGCATAAGTGAGCCAAATGGCCTATTTCTGTACTGCATAATCCATGTAATTCTATGGCTGGAATTTTCCAGGGTGGTAGCAGACTCGATCAGTGGTGGGTCAGGTGGGAAAGTTGTTATTTTTTGACATTAGTTCGGGAAACTGCTGTCATCCTGCCCACACACGCCTTTCCCCCAGGTCAGCCTGTCATCACGGAGTCGACCGAACTGGCAGCAGCAGGTGACCTAATTGAAGTAATTATCAGGTAGTTTACAGGCACTTAAGAGACTTTTTCCACTTAATTTTTAAATTTCCCTGCATGGCCACGGGATTCATGCAGCTCAGGAACCACATCTTTCTGCTTGAGGCGGGAGTTCAGTGGCCATTGTCCCAGCTGATTACCTGACAGCATCAAATGTACAGTCAAAGCTCCCACCTGACGGATGATCATTTTCCTCAGGCAGAAGCTGTTGCTGACTCCATTCCCAGCTCAGATTCTGCAGGCTGCAAGTGTTTCCAGAAAAGTCTCCATCCCGTCTCCTCATTGGAAGAACTCTCTCACCATTGACAGAATGCTTCTGTCATCTCTACTTCACCTGCCATCTATTCCATCAACATGGGTCCCATTTATACTGTCTCACCTTGGTCCTCAGAATCTGACCATGATGAGCCCCAACACTAGGCACACCAGCATCCCCAACAAGAAAACCAACCTTCTCTGCAATCACCTGATGCTGCACAGGAGAGAGGGCATCAGAACCCAAGCACCTTGCCTGATTTAGTTAACTTTACGCTTTACACCCAGCTGGCTGCCACATGGTGCGCCAGATTGGCACCACCCCACGCCAACACCATGAAGCATTCCTACAATGCCCATGCCATTCCTTTCACACTCATCACCATTGCAGAGGGTACTGTTATGTCTCACCATTCACTGCAACTTACTAAGCCACTTCCAAAGATGCACACAAATCTGTCCAGCACCGGAAAGTGTGGAAAATAAAGATTTTTATGTTTGACACCACATTAATGGAAACTTTACATAAACATTTAATAAAACACCAAAGTGGCTACCCTTGTATGTTGTTAGTTGGTTGGTATGGTAGTTGCACTAGGATGCAGATGAGTGTGAGGAGTGGCTAGTGAGATGGGGATGTGATAATGCAAGGGAAGAGAGAGGGATGGGTGGAGGTGCAAGGTAAGTTGGTGTGAGTAAGGATATGTAGGGTAGGGAAGGCAGAGTGATAGGGATGTGATGAGAGGCACAGCAGGATGAGGTTTAGTGTGGCTTTGTACTAACATTTCCTGATCTAATGAAAACATTGAAATGTTTGCGGCACTGCAACCAGCTCCTCCTGACCACATCCTTGCTTGTGATCTGCTCTGCAATCTGCAGCCAGACTGTTTTGGTCTCCTGGGGAAATCTTTTCCGCCCATCGGAAGGGAAGAGGACCTCGCTGCTTGCTCTGACTCCCGCCACAAGAATATAGAGGGAGTCATCGGACAACCTGGGTGCAGCCCTCTGTCGTTGTCAGTGTTTGCACACTCCAACGCGCTTGGTAGGCTTAATTGGCCCCATTAAGGCCTATTAATTTTCAACAGTGGGGTGGAGCCAGCAGTGGGGTCACACCCCCCCCCCACCCCCCCACCCCCCCCACCCCCCCACCATGGACACTGCCCACAGCGGATCCACTGCATTAGGCAAAATTCCAGCTATAGTGATTGGAGGCAATTGTTATAAGATCAGATGCCTCACAAATTTAGCCCGAGACAGATACTTGCCAAAACAAATATAATCAAAATGAGACTCTACCAATAAATAAATGACAGGTCCGTAACAAAATAGCACAGCATTCGTTGTTCATGTGATAATGTTATGTATATATTTTTGAAGAGTGAATTATTATTTTCTCTGACATTGTCCTATAGATAACCAGGGCCAGCACGGAAGAGCACTGTAAAACCAAGGCTGCAGTCCTACCATGAGTAAGAAGTAAAATGAGACATCGGTGCACATCAGGGCCAATAAATACAGATCGATACTAAGTAAGTTTTGTTGATAATTGGCATTTCCTGTAACTCTGGAGTGACTATGATTCACTACTGTTTGTAGAGTTACAAAAATAAATATGGATTGCAATCTTCCTAGTTTTTTTTAAGCACCTCGGTAATAATTTCCATGATGGCTTTAATTCAAATTTGAAATAAAAATGTTGGTGAATCTCTCAAAATGAGTTGTTTGCAAATTACTCTGTTAAATGCAAATGACTGGAACCTCAATGACCCGTTATAGTGGAAGGGATTTCCCCCCTCCATCCCTCCCCCCCCACTCCCTTCCCCAAGCCTCCCCACCAAAAATGGAAAGTGAAAAATAATCAAGAGTATCCAATTTTAGATACTACATGTTTGGTATTGCAATAATCCAGGCACCAGGGGAAAGTAAGTGCAATATACAAACCAGCATAAGCTGAATGTAATTTCTCTTGGGGACTGAAGTTGATTCATCAGACAGGATACAAGTGTCTGTTGGTTGTGTAGTGGACGACTTGAAATTGCAAATAACAGATTATCTGATCAAACATTGCTGTTTGTGAAACCTTGCTCTGTACAAATTGTCTGCCGGATTTCCTACATTTCAACAAACTCTACACTTCAGAAGTGCTTAAGCAATATACAGCAGATGCTGGAATTCTGAAATAAAAACAGAAAATTCTGGAAACGTGCAGCAGGTCAGGCAGCATCTATGGAGAGAGAATCAGGGTTAATGTTTCAGGTCAATGATCTCTCATCAGAACTGGAAAAGGTTAGAGATACAGCACTTTACAACCTTTCAAATACAGCATTGAGTTCAACAATTTCAGATCATAACTACCGCTCCCGTTTGTTTCAAACAGCAGCTGCCAGTAATGATTCTGCTTTTGCCCTTTACAGCTCCTCTAGATCAATCTTTTTGTTTCTTTACTTGTCTGATTACCACCCACGTTCACCTTGCACCATCATCCCTTTTGTCATTGAATCACTCCTGCCTTCCACCCTATCACAGACCTTCCCTTTTTGTTCTTTCCTCCCCATCCCAGTTCCCTGTCGCTGCACTTGCTTAAAACCTTTTACATCTCCAACTTCTTCCAGTTCTGATGAAAGGTCACGGACCTGAAAGGTTATCTCTGTTTCTCTCTCCATAAATGCTGTCTGACCTGTTGAGTAATTCCAGCATTTTCTCTTTTCACTTCAAAAGTACTTCATTGGCTGCAAAATGCTTTAGGACGTTCTCCGGTGGTGAAAGGCGCAACATAAATGTAAGTTGTTTCAAATTGGAATGGTGGACAATTGGAGCAGAGAATATGGGCGATCCACAGTGAACCTCAAAGGTGCACATGGTGTATATATATATATATAGTAGACATTTAATTAATGGTTTATCCATATCCAAACATGAGGAACATGATTCTCGTGCCTTTCCCAGTAATGTGTATATGTCTCCACTAAACAAGCCGGATTATTAACCATCGGTCGTTTTGCTTGAGGTAAACCTCCATTTTCTGTCTGTAATTTTCCAGAAAACTTGCTTAAGCGAGACCTTTGGCAGAAAAGCCGAGGGGAGACCTGAATGTGTTAAAGAGCTCCCTTATCTCGACCATCAACTAACTGCACATGTGACTGGGACAGAGAGGAAGCAACTGTGGATGGCAAGACCCCAGAACAGTACTGGCTGCATAAAGCAGCAGTGAGCTCAGCCAGCCGGTGAGAACCTGAGGAGGGAGAGCAAACGCAGAGTGATTACATGAAATGTCACGAGGAAGTGGCCAAGAAGGAAAATGGGGAGGAGAAAAACACCTTTAAACAGCACTGCGGTACACTGAAGGACATTCTGGGACATCCACCGAGCAGGTGGTCAGGACCGCGCCCGTTCAAAACTGCCTGCCCATGTTACCGTGGATTTTCAATCTTCACACACCAGTAATTCTGCAACCTGAAGTTAGCACTGGATTAATATTTAATCCCGAGATCGAATTGAATGGTTAAAATCACACAGCAGATCGAAAGATTGCCGCTGCTGTACTCATTCAGATATCTGGGAAATAACTTCTTAAGAATTTGTTCCATTGATTTTTGTTATTATTTTCAACCCCAGGAAATTTTCTTGAAATTTTATCCCCAGTTCATCCAGACTCACCCAGCTTTACTCTCGGTTAGAAGGTAATTGGAAAATGTCAAACGACTCATCTAGCTGCAGTGATGACCGGGTGACTACCGATTTCCTGTACGCTATCATGTATGCTATAATATTTATACCAGGCTTAGTCGCCAATGTGCTGGCTCTGTGGGTGTTCCATGCTTATGTCAAGGAGACCAAGAGGGCGGTGATATTCATGATCAACTTGGCCATTGCCGACCTGGCACAGGTTTTGTCTTTACCGCTCCGGATTTTCTACTACCTGAACCATGTCTGGCCTTTTGGCAGCTTTCTGTGCATGTTTTGTTTCTACCTGAAGTATGTGAACATGTATGCGAGTATATTCTTTCTGGTCTGCATCAGTATCCGCCGGTGCCTGTTTCTGATCCAGCCCTTCAAGTACAATGACTGTAAACGCAGGTACGATGTCTATGTGAGTATCGTAGGGTGGCTCATGGTGGGCGCTGCCTGCCTGCCCTTCCCACTGATGAGGATAGACACAAAACACAACTCCAGCCACTTTAACACCTGCTTCGCAGACCTCCCTCTGATCGAAATTGGTATCCCTACCTCTGTTGCCATGGTGACTCTGGCTGAACTCACAGGGTTTGTGTTGCCTCTTGTCATTACCTTGATCTGCTCTTGGAAAACCATCATGTCACTGCGCGAGAAAACCTCTGTCTTGCAAGACAGTGGAGAAAAGAAGAAAGCCTTAAAGATGGTGCTCACCTGCACCATGGTCTTCCTGGTTTGCTTTGCGCCGTATCACATCACCTTCCCCTTACATTTTTTGGCCATAGCGGGACGCATTGAAGATTGCTCCATCAAGAAGTTCATTCTCACCTTCCACCCTGTCGCACTGTGTTTAGCCAGCCTGAACTGTTGCCTGGACCCTATCATATACTACTTCACAACAGATGAGTTCAGGAGAAGACTGTCACGACAAGAAACCAATGATAATGGTATTCAGCTCAACTCCAAGGAATATGGGTGAAGAGTTTGCAATGGATAAAAATATTGAACATTCAGCTTCTTTGCAATATTGGAAATAGCGATATGAAAAGGACATTGACATTGTTCATCTGTGTCTGCCACTGTGGCCTGGGTGTAAATTTTATTTTTCAATGTTATTTAGCATATTTATATAAAGTATTTGTATATGTTGTACATTTTCTACCAAAAAAAATGTGAATCTTTACAATGGTGAAGAGTTTAAAAATGCGTGTCCCGGGTGTTCTCTTTTGAGAATTTTGCAGAGAAAAGCCGAGTGGCCTCGAAGATAAATATAGAGCCGATCACGTGCAGGGATGCCTCTGTTGCCTAGAGATGTGCCTTAAATAGATTTGCAGAGTGATATTTCAGTTCCGTTGTGACATTTTGCACTTCCTACTTCAATCACCATGGTCTCTGTGAGTGAGTCTGACTTATTAATGTCAAGTGATGGGCGGAAATACGTGCTGGCTAGTATGAAGCTTGACATTAATTATAAAAGCAGCAAAGAAAAGGAAGTTGCCTGGATAACAGTAATCCAAAGTAAACATAAACAATTCTTCAACCAATTATCTGATCTCCAGTAAGTCCAATAAAATTAATCAGCTTTTTAAAAAGAGATGTTTTCTTCTTTGTATACTTTAAACTATCTCTTTCCCATTACGACATAGTGCATTCGATTACAAAGTACTGGTTTTGCATTAGAAAACATTAAATAGTCTGCAAAAATGCAAGCACCATGTTCCAAAACAAAGATGCCAATGGTTAAAGCAAAACAGTGGCCAGTTACAACACCTGTTTGTAGTGGAGAATACGCAACAGGGTGTCCCTGGAGATGGAGCAAGCGGTGTCTACCAATAAGCTTGCGGTCTTCCGCGAAAGGTGGGCACCATTACCCCAGCAACCAAATCTTAATTTGATCTAAATTTCCGTTAAAGTTTTATTTGGAAATTTATGGGTTCTAGTGCCTTTGCCAAAAGGGGGCACTTAATTTAAAGTTAGAATTAAAATAGCTGTAGTTGAGAATAATGGCTCCTTACAAAGAAGGGCTGGTTAACTGCTGCTGAAGCTCAATCAAAGGAGAAAAACTGCTAATCCTCCTTTCAGTTTTACCCAGTTCTGGTATCTGATGGTTCATTAAAAATGAGTTATTTTGACCAAAAGAAAACTCAAATCCACAAATTTAGGTTGTTTTTAAAAGACAGACTGTAAAATGGGCAAATTGCTAAACAGCTGTTTTGTTGACTGCCTACCTCATGAATATTCTATATAAATAGGCCAAAGGTTATAATACTTTGATCTTTACACCATAATTAAATGAGCAGTGTTGGCATAGTCACCTGCTGTGCAGGGTACTTCGAACCTGCTTGCAGTGAATGTATTAACCTCACCGAATCAGGACTAGGACACCTGACCCAGAAAGTCAACTCATTTTATTCACTATTCCCTATCCCTTCCTCAGAACTCGAAATACCTTTACTTCCCAAATAAGATATCTATGTCTCTTCTAAAGATGCCCATTGATATTGCATCAATGTCCTTCAGGGACAGCGTATTCCATATTCTTACAACGCTTTCATGAAGAAATATTTTATGGAAACAAATTTAACCAAATTAGTTCTCATTATAAGAGTGTGACACCCATGTCACAATCAGTAACAAGATCAATTTGTGTTACAGATTATATCTACCAATTCAAATCTATTTCTTTTCCTTTAATCAGCTTGTTTCAGTTGGTAGTACTATTACCTCTGAGTCAGAACACTGTGGGTTCAAAATCCACATCAGGACTTAATCACAAAATCTAAGCTGACACTTCAGTGCAGCACTGAGGAGAGTACATTGTTGGAGGTGCCATCTTTCCGATGAGATCATCTGCTTGTTCAGGTGGGGGTAAAAGATCCCTTATCGCTGTTTGAAGGAGAGCAGGGAATTCTCCCAATGTCCTGCCAAACAACTTCGCTGCCTCAACCAACGTGACCAAAATACAGATGAACTGCTCATTCACCTTATTTACTGTCTGGTAGAATCTTCCTGTGCCCAAACTGGCTGCTACATAAGTACATAAGAACATAAGAAATAGGAACAGGAGTAGGCCATACGGCCCCTCGAGCATGCTCCGCCATTTCATATGATCATGGCTGATCCGATCATGGACTCAGGTCCACTTCCCTGCCTGCTCTCCATAACCCCTTATCCCCTTATCGTTTAAGAAACTGTCTATTTCTGTCTTAAATTTATTCAATGTCCCAGCTTCCAGAGCTCTCTGAGGCAGCGAATTCCATAGATCCACAACTCTCTGCGAGAAGAAATTTCTCCTCATCTCAGTTTTAAATGGGCGGCCCCTTATGCCCTCTAGTTCTAGTCTCCCCTATCAGTGGAAACATCCTCTCTGCATCCACCTTGTCAAGCCCCCTCATAATCTTATACGTATCGATAAGATCACCTCTCATTCTTCTGAATTCCAATGAGTAGAGGCCCAACCTACTCAATCTTTCCTCATAAGTCAAACCCCTCATCTCCAGAATCAACCTAGTAAACCTTCTCTTAACTCCCTCCAAAGCAAGTATATCCTTTCGTAAATATGGAAACCAAAACTGCACGCAGTATTCCAGATATGGCCTCACCAATACCCTGTATAGCTGTAGCAAGACTTTCCTGCTTTTTTACTCCATCCCTTTTGCAATAAAAGCCAAGATTCCATTGGCCTTCCTGATTACTTGCTGTACCTGCATACTAACCTTTTGTGTTTCATGTACAAGTAATCCCAGATCCTGCTGTACTGCAGCACTTTGCAATCTTTCTCCATTTAATTAATAACTTGCTCTTTGATTTTTTTCTGCCAAAGTGCATGACCTCACACTTTCCAACATTATACTCCATCTGCCAAATTTTTGCCCACTCACTTAGCCTGTCTATGTCCTTTTGCAGATTTTGTGTGTCCTTCTTACACATTGCTTTTCCTCCCATCTTTGTAGCAAACTTGACTACGTTACACTCAGTCCCTTCCTCCAAGTCGTTAATATAGATTGTAAATAGTTGGAGTCCCAGCACTGATCCCTGCGGTACCCCACTGGTTATTGGTAATACTTGCCCACATTCATTGTGAGTCACTTTGAGATATAGTGAGGTTATATTTAGGCATTATATAAATGCATGTGCTTTCTTCATTGATGATATGAAAGATTAAAAACTGGATTGGAAGTGCTTATATTACGAGAACATAGACTTCCTGTGCAGTCTCGGTAGTGGCAGTGTATTATAGAGGGGCTAGCAGGGCTGTCTGGAAAAAAACCGGAAATAGCAACAGTGACCTCCAACGTTGATCTTCCATCTTAAAAACTGAAATTGTTGAATATTACTTCTCACACGACTCACCCTTTCCCACCCTGACCAACAAACAATCTGGTCTCCCTTGCGGTCATATCATTGTAACAGGCAGCCCCAAGGTTGCCTTCTGTTCTCTGAGAAAGCTTTACTTTATGCTTCACCCTCACTGCCTGGCCACGCCACCATTCCATATGTCATCACTTTGCCTTTCAGTTCAGGCTTTAAAGGTTTTATTCAGGATATGTCACACATTTTGGGGAATAAAACTTCAAATATCAGGATTATTGGAAACATTCAGCGGGTTAGGCAACATCAGAATCATACCAGGGCTTAGAGGGGTAATTATGAGGATGGGTTCCATAAACTTGGGTTGTATTCCCTTGAGTTTAGAAGATTGAATGGTGATCTGATCCAGGTGTTTAAAATGTTAAAAGGATTTGATGGGGTAGATGCAAGGAAACTATCTCCTCTGATGGGGAAATCAAGAACGAGGGGACATCATTTTAAAATTAGAGCAGGACCATTTAGGAGAGAAATCAGGAAGCACTTCTTCCCACAAAGGCTAGTAGACATCTGGAACTCTCTCCCCCAGAAGGCTGTGGATGCTTGTACAATTGGAGCTTTCAAGACTGAGATCAATAGATTTTTGTTGGGTAAATGGTGGAGCAGGCTCGTGGGGTTGAATTGCCTATTCCTGTTCCTACGTGGAGAGAGAAATGTAAAGTCAATGTTTCAGCTCGATAACTTGTCATTCTCACCTGAAACGTTAACTCTGTTTCTCTCTGCACTGATTGCCTGCCCAGCTGAGTATTTCCAGCATTTTCGTTTTTTATTTCAGATTTCCAGCATCTGTAATATTTTGAATGTAGGAACATAAGTTATAGGAGCAGGTGTAGGCCATTTTGGCTCTCAAGTCTGCTCCACCATTCAATAAGATCAGGGTTGATCTGATCCTGGCCTCTGCTCCATTTCCTTGCCGTTCCCCATAACCCTTGACTCCCATATCGTTCAAAAATCTGCCTATCTCCACCTTTAAATACATTCAATGACCCAGCCTCCACACCTCTCTGAGGTAGTGAATTCCAAAGATTCACAACCCTCTGAGAAGAAATTCCTCCTCATACCCATTTTAAATGGGTGATCCCTTATTCTGAAACTTTGAGCCCTCTTTCTAGATATCCCCATGAGGGGAAACATCCTTTCTGCATCTACCCTGTTAAGCCTCCTCAGAATCTTATACATTTTAATAAGATCGCCACTCATTCTTCTAAACTCTAATGAGTACAGGCCCAACCTGCTCAATCTTTCTTCATAAGACAACCCCTTCATCTCCGGAATCATCTCTGAACTGCCTCCAATGCTTTTTGTTTTATCAAACGTATTTGTTTTTGATAAAGTCTTGTTGAAATATTAAACTTTATGCATATAGAAAAGATTATTCGAAAGCAAACGTCTTAGGTATGTTTGAAAAACCATCCGACTTCAAATAAATTAGCAGCAAAGCTATCTCACAGACGGAATGGTGGAGAGGTGCAGCAACACTGCTTGTGCCAGCTGGAGCGAACATGCTAGTATTTTGTACAACACTGAGTTGTGGTTTATAAGAACATGTTCAGAAGGTTGATTAAGTTGTGTTTTGTTTTTCAGCGGCATGAAGTTTTGCAGTCTTGCAGTTTCCTTTCTAAATGTGGTTTTGAAACAATGAGTGCCAGTAGCCGGCATGGACTGGTTGGGCTAAATGGCCTGTTTCTGTGCTGTATATCCTATGTAATTCTAGGTAATTCCACAGTAGCATTTGCTGAGCTTCACTGGATCCCTCCAGCAGCTAAAATAGAAACAACAATTCCTAACCACTAATCCTGAGCCATTCTGTGTGCAAAATCTGACACTGCTAAATCACAAGTTGGAAGTGGCCATTTTATGGTCTTTAACATATAATTTCATTTGCATGTCAACACTGAGCTAGGTTAGTCAAACAATAGTCTGTATCTCTATCACTTTCTGCTGCATGCAAGTATGAATTTGCAAACCTGTCTTTTTCTTCCTTCTCTACACAAGGATGAAACATTTGTTTGAATCATAAACTTGTTGAATATGCTGAGAAGCTGGATCAAATCCATCCTGAGACTATTGTTTTTCTTACCTCGCAGTTCAAGACTGCGGAAATGAGAGGTATACCATTGGTCAGTGAGTGGCAGGCAGTCAGATAAAACATATTGCTAAAATTCATGGCGTCTACCTGTAAAGGATTGGAAGAATGACATGGAACGACGGGCACCTGCTGTTGGCTCGATACAGCACATGTGTTTTTAAAGCTGGCTGGTTTCTAGAGCTTTGAAGAATCATTCAATCTCCTATGGTGTAACAAGTCAACTTCCCTATTAATATGAACAGATTGATTCATTCGTAGCTGAGACTTTGCAGGGGCTGACTTTTACATCTGTACTATAAAAGAAGAAAGAAAGACCATATCTAGACTATTTATATAGGACCTTTCACAACCTCGGCACATCCCAAAGTGCTTCACAGACACTGAAGTATTGTTGAAGTGCAGTCACTGTTGTAATGTAGCAAACACAGCAGCTAAGTTGCACACAAACATCATTGAGATAGTGACTAGATAATCTGTTTTAGTGATGTTGGTTGAGGGGTAAATATTGGCCAGAACACTGGAGAGAACTCCCTTGCTCTTCTTCAAATATAATTATGGGAGCTTTTATGCCCACTTGAGAGGGCAGATGGGGCCTCAGTTTAACGTTTCATTAGAAAGACGGTACCTCCGACAATGCAGCTCTCCCTCAGTGCTGCACTGGTGTGTCAGCCTAGATTTTGTGCTCAAGTCTCTGGAGTAGGACTTGAACCCACAACCTTCTGACTCAGAGACAAGACTGATACCAACTGAGACAAGGCTGACACCTATATTCCATGTGTGCCAGTACATAGGACATTATGGACAGGATAAAAGGCAGGAGTCCCTTAATGAGCATTTCCGCCCCTTTTGACCATCAGTCAAACAGGTAGGTGGAGGAAGTTTCTGTTTGAAATGGGGAGAAGCTTCATAATAACACAAAAGCGCAACTATGACAACTCCTGTGCATTTTTGCAGCCTGTGCTCTGGGTTTATGATACCTCAATAGGATGCCCATAAATAGACATCCAGGAATGCTGAGGAATACACAGAAGATATGTTTAAAGGACCATAAATAACAATAATTGATTAATTTAGAAGCCAGTTCTAGCCCATTTTCCTACTACATAGGTCCTCATGTGTCTTTGTATCTAATATTTTCATTGTCCATTACCTCAGCACCATGACTTGCATTGATGGAACTCTCAATGGGAAATGTCCTGAGGTCATTAGAAGAAAAGTTGGCTATCTGAAAGGATGCCTGGGAGGCCAGTTGCATGATAGTTTCTCTGTGCCTATCCACCAGTACCTGCACATCTACATCTGCAGACAGGGGCCTACCTTGCTTTTGCAGGTGATTAGCGCAAGCAGAGGCTTCAACACTGATAGGAGGTTGTGACAGCAGACCTAATAGCACAGATATAGGTGAAGATCTGACAGTTATAATGGATGGTTCTTCAGAAGTGCCCCAATCACCACATGGCATTCATGTCCTTCTTTACATGGTATTACATGCCTGAGTGATTATCATCTCAAAAAGCCTGATTAGCCATATCGACCATGATATCACCAACAATATTTGCAGGCATAGTTGCACCTACCTGGAAATGTCTATGGGGAAATATCTTCTCATGGTCTAAGCCAGCAGAGGCAGGAGCAGAGTTGTGCTGTCTGCTATGAAGGACACCTGCTAATGTAGAGCTGGCACAGCTAGTGACATAATTGGTTAGCTGCAACCTCAAACCTGCACATGAGGTTTCCTTTTCCTTCACTTTTGTCACACTTCTTCATCTTCAGACCCTTCAGCCTTACCAAAGGCTACTTACTCATTGTTCGACATGCCCTTTGAGCCTTTATAATGACTGTCAGAATTTCTATCCGCACCCTGTGGCTGTGACAATTCCTTTGGATTGTTCCTACCCTTTTAAAATTTCACTGACACTCAGTCTTCCACTACTCCCAACACTAGTTTGCTCTGCACAACTGAAGCTTGATCTGTGAATAATTATGTAAATTAGATGACCCAGAAAATTTGAAGCCTCTTCGTACTTAACCATTCATGGAAGATTTGTACCAGTTCGTAACGCTCTAAGTCTGGCAACTCACAAAATGTCGATTGGTTGAGAAGTACGCACACTGTACAATTTTCCACTTTACATCATTAAATGCTCTACTCTTAACTCCTGGTACTTCTTACTCAAACGAATAATAAAAGAAGGACTGAAGGATAAATTCACTTCTGCTTCCCCTCCTCCCGTCTTTTTTATATTCAGGAATTGATACACAAGTATCAGTTACAAGATTGTACCTCAACCAAATAGATCTGATTACATCGTAATGTTAAAACATTTAAGATGTCTTTTTAATACCACAATCATTTAAAATTCATCTTCATCCATTCTAAGCAACTTGTTTGATGACAAGTCGGAGTTGACTAAGGTCCAACTGGTGCAAGTCTTACAATTGCAAACATTTGTAAAGTGGATGTTTTCTTTGTTAACGACTATCAAGTTCTCCACATCAGGCAGATCAGTGGACTGGTGCCCTTTGGTGGGACAGAGACAAACACTGCACTGTTCTGCAAAGTGCTCATTCCAGCAATCTCGCTGAGAGTTGATGCAAGTCAACCATTGGGGGGAAATGTTTAAATGCCAATTGAGACCGAATTCGAGCAAACCTTTTGAACTGAAATCCAATGCTCAGTCATTTTCAGAACCTAGTAGTTTAATTTGTCTTTATGTTTTGTCTAGATAACAGTCTCTACATAATTCATAGGTCAAACGTTTTGGGATATTGGCATAAGGCATTGTATAAAAATAAGAAATTTCATCGAGCATAAATGAGTTCCATCTTACAAATATTTAATATTGTAAGACCAATACCAGTTAGATCCTAATAATTCAGCTCAGACTCATTACCAAAAGGGTTGCTTATGATGGATGAAGTTTAATTTTAAAAGGCTGGTATTAAAAAAGACACTCATCCAACAGAAGTAGCATCAGCACTAATATTGCAATTAAAACTATTTGGCTGACTTTAGTCATATTACCCACATTAACGTTCTATTTATTCAATGTGTTCCAATAAATATCTTCTGATGTTATACTGATAACCAGGAATGGTAGGAAACTCTGCAGTTACCTGTTAAGGTCAAGTTGAGGTCCTATTCAGGATGCAAGTTGAGGTTTCACAACCCAGAGTTGTGCTTGTTATTTTTAAAGTGCAGGCCTTGCCCAATATTTTTGTGGCAGTAAAGCGATTAATATCCTATCCAAATTTCCTTTCTACCTTTCACCATAAAACATGACTTTATTATTTAGTATTACAAACATCTCACTTTTTTTTTCATATTTAATTATTAGCAAGACATGAAGCCCTGTATTTAAATCATAGAATTGGGCTGAATTTCACAGTCAGTGGTGAATGAACAGCACCAGCTGTTCAGTACACTAGACTTTCTATGGGAGCTTTTGTGAGAACTTGCTATGATTAGACATCAATTCCGGCACAGTGCTTTCTACAGGGAATCTGGGACTTGTGTGAACAGGTCAAGCAACTGTGCATCTCCTTAACCAATCAGATTGAAGAATCGTAAATGAGTCTGAACCAGGACCAGTTCGCATAGTGAATTCAATGTCAAATCATGTACAGAAAGCAAAATAAAGAGAGGGAATAACATTTTTTAATTCAATTTTTTTTTTAACTCTCCAACAATAATTAAAATCTGAAGGAATGAGACTGCACACTTATTTAATGTTCAGTACTGGATATGTCATTTAGCTCTAACTTTTTCTGGCTTTTTAGTATTTATCATGGAAGTAACTCAACTTCACGCCCTTTCAGGTGTTTCAATACCGAGTCTCTCGACAAGTTACCGGTAAAGCAAAGCTTCTGGAGGAGCAGGCCAACTCAAACATACCCATTTAATTGTGCATGTGAGGTTGCCGGAAGTTGCTTTCTAATTTACACTTTAATAATGGTGGCCGATGTTAACCTCACTATTTTTACCGCAAAATCCGGCCCACTTGTAGTGTTTGTAAAAGCTGAAGAATTGCAAGGAGTCCCATGTTTTTGCTGATCATGTCAAGTTAGATAATTCTAACTATTTCCAGCTATTACCAAATGAAACTTTCAAAGAAGTTTTTTTTTTCCCTAATTCAGTTTTGCAAAAATTAATTAAGACTGGAACTCTACCACAACTCCCCTTATTTCGCATTATTGGTTGCTTCTTGTTTCCATCCTCATCTGTGGGAATCTTTTCAGAGTTCAATACTTCAGCTTACCAACTGTCTTGTGAGAAATGCTTTCAAATTTCAACAATGGTGTGATAATGCCTCAGATAATGTGCCACTTTCTCCAGCTCCTCTTCAGGTCCAAGTGTATCTAAGACAAACAAGGGACAAAACTGGCCTTAGCCGTCCTTCTTTCCAAATGGAAGAAGTTGAATGGTGGAGAATAGTTACAATAGAATATGGAGAGGATTTGATAGTACAAAGGAATAACACTTTATCCTTTTATCTCAGGGACTTGGGGTCAAATCCATTTGATCTTCATGGAAAGCAGCAAGTCTCTCACAAGATCCTATGTCAAATGAACTTAGACAGGTTGAAGCCAATCCATAGGTCCGTAGCACATAATTTGTCACTAACCTGTCAATTTCATGTGGAATCACCATAAGGATGGTTAGTGTGGGAAATTAAAACAAATTACATTGGTGCAGTTGGAAATGTTTTTTTGAACAAAGTTTTGTATCTGCTTCTGCTACACCTGACCAAACATTGATATCAAAACCAGAAAACTGTTCCATTCCTCTTACTGAACGGTCCTCACCTTAATTAGTACAAAAAATGAACACAAAGCATAAAATGTATCTTCAAAAATCTGAAGTCGGGGTCATCCCGATATAAAACATACATGCGATAGTGGGGACAGCTCTTGAATGAAACAGAAGACAACAGCAAGACTACCCAACTCCATCAAATCATTCACTCCAAGTTTTTTTTTTAACTGATTTTCCTTGTGTTCTGTCCAGTCACAACAGGTGAAGATTTCATCTGTGCATTCAGATTAGTGAAGTCGCCAACCTGTGTTTTTTACAAACATGTTTACAATTGCAGTAAGCCCATTGCACAAAGGAAACCTTCCCCAGTATCAGTTCTAAAGAGCTGTAAAATGGAAACAGGGCTGTCTCTGTCTACAACTCAAACTTCTGCTTTCCATATAGTAACAGTGAGTGTGCTGAAGTGAGAGTTAAGGGGACCTACCTGTTCCTTCAGAGTGGCATCTTTCTATTTTGTCACTTCGAAAACTTACAGCTAAATTATTTAATTAATTTATATTATTAGTTCACTCTTGTCCAATTGGGTAAAAGGTTGACACCCGCACAAGATGTTGTCAAAGTATTGGAATTCTCTCTCCTGCAACAAATCCCATAATGTAGTCATCATCATCATAGGCTGTCCCTCAAAATCGAGGAAGACTTACTTCCACTCTTAAAATGAGTCCTTAGGTGGCTGAACAGTCCAATACGAGAGCCACAGTCCCTATCACAGGTGGGACGCATAGTCGTTGAGGGTAAGGGAGTGTGGGACAGATTTGCCGCATGCTCTTTCTGCTGCCTGCGCTTGATTTCTGCATGCTCACAATGATGAGACTCGAGGTGCTCAGCGCCCTCCCGGATGCACTTCCTCCACTTAGGGCGGTCTTTGGCTAGGGACTCCCAGGTGTCGGTGGGGATGTTGCACTTTTTCAGGCAGGCTTTGAGGGT
Organism: Pristiophorus japonicus; assembly: GCF_044704955.1. Taxonomy (NCBI): domain Eukaryota; kingdom Metazoa; phylum Chordata; class Chondrichthyes; family Pristiophoridae; genus Pristiophorus; species Pristiophorus japonicus. Next base: position 111,896,474 of record NC_091982.1, on the reverse strand, counting down.
GTTCATGTAACGTTTCCTCTGCCCACCTTTGGTTCGTTTGCCGAACTAGTAAACTAGTGAGGTAAGCCCCTGTGCAGGTCTATCATTCTGTAAATAGTGATCCTGCAACAGATCAAGATTTCTGCATGGATAAAAATTATAGGACAAAAACATGTAAAAAATTGCACGATTTCCCCTTTTAGTCCTTTTAGTTACATAGTTCAGTCTACCTCATTGTCATCAGAACAAACAAATTTTAGAACCCATCCTGTTCACCATCTCACTTTCTCTATCTTAACGCCATTCATACTGTCTGCTTCAATAGGGCTCCCTCATTTTTTAGCTGCAACTTACTCCCCTAGTTATCCATTTTCTGTAACTCCTTCTGTAACCTGGTTATGTTGTTCCTGATTATTTCCTCCAAGTCCCATTTTGGCATCATCTGCAAACTTCTGATTCTCTGCCAAGTTGAACAATGAATTTAGACATAGCATCTTGAGTCACCGTCCCCATTGCATCCATGTTTTGCACATTAAGACTCCAATGTCTATGCTTGTGACTAGAAATCAATGGGAGTTCAAATGCTTGGACACTTCCAAGATTGCTCATGAAGCACTGTGGCTCTGTTCTTTTAGTCATGTGTTATTAACAATACGTTTTCATGCTTGATGGAACAGACCACCAGGCAGGGAAGGAGAGGGGCAGATAGTGAGAATAATTATAATTGCATTTGGCATGCTTGCTTTTGTGGTTTGGTGTCTAGGACTGGCCTTCTGTCTGTGACTTCTTTTGTCTTTCATTTATGTCCAAATCATTTACATAGGCACAACAGGAATGATATTGAAGTACTTACCTGAGGGGCTGCTTCCAGCGAGCCAACTGGCTTGAATTGGAATCTCCCAAACTGGCGAGTTGTCTCTGGAGGTGCAACAGACACCTGCGGCTCACCAGTAATATTGGAATGAGGCCTGAGACCCAGTTTCAGACAAGTCTCGGAATTCCAGCTTCTGGCATGACAATTCTGTGCCCGAAAACAAGCCCAAACAAATTTTTAGCCTTCCATGTGTAAAATACAGGAGAATCCTGTCCATATCACAAGGGGATACCATCCTTCATCCCTGGGTTATATAATCACCACTTCCCAATGACAACTAGAGAGGTTCAATAAATATCAGTATTGCCAGCGACACCGATATCCCGAGAATTAATATATAAAAAATATCATACAGGTAGATACAAAGCTGTGCAAGTCAACTCCCATAAAACAAGAGACGTGGATCACTTGAGGGAGTGACTGACTCCACTGAATCTGAGGAGTTATCCGCGGAAGACCCAAATTCGCAGCAGGCTTACATTCAGACTCAACGATACTGGCAGCAACATACTCAGTTCCCCAAATAAATCTTAAAATAGACAGGAAGTAGCTGGTGATATTTTCTGTTTTAAAACGTCAGCAGGATGTGTCATACAAACAAAATGCACTTGTCATAATGGTGGTTTACAAAGATTGGCATAGCTGATATAATTCATGAGTACCTCAGGTAATTACAGCCTGTGAGATTCACATCACTCCATTAATTATTTTTCATAAACTATATGGATCCTCTACCTTATTGGTGGCCAACATATCTGAATCACTATTGTTTAACATATTTAATCTGCTTGATCTGTACTCCTTTCCTTCCTCACTTTCTCCAAGGATCACATGCAGTGGTTTTCCTGTCTAGTTATACTTTTTCTGAGAAACATACCTCTCAAATACCATTGACTTTGGGTACCTTCTATGGATAGACTTTCCTTGCTAATGCTTTCTAGGCAGGTATTCTTGAAGCAAAATCTGACAAAACCAATCCTAATCATTAGAATGTAAGTCCTTTTGTCAGCCTGTTCAGGTGGACATCAAAGATCCCATGGCAATATTCGAAGGAAAGCAAGGGAACATAGGAACAGGTGTAAGGCATTCAGCTCTTTGAGCCTGTTCCACCGTTCAGTGAGATCATTGCTGATCTGTATCCTAACGCCATTTAACATCTTGGGTCCACATCACTTAATACCCTTGGCTAGCAAAAATCTATCGATCTCAGATTTAAAATGATAAATTGAGCTATCAACTACTGTTTTTGTGGGCGAGTGTCCCACACTCCAGCACCCTTTGCATGAAGAAGGGTTTCCTAACTTCTCTTCTGAATGGCCTTTAAGGTTATATCCCCTTGTCCGAGATTCCCACCAGCGGAAAACATTTATCTCTATCTACCCTATTAATTCCTTTCAAAATCCTAAAACACTAAATCAAATCACCTCTTAAACTTTTATATTTCAGGGAATACAAGTCTGGTTTATGTAATCTCTCCTCATAATTTAACCCTTGGAACCCTGGTAACATTCTAGTGAATCTGCGCTGCCCTCCTTCTAAGACCTAAGTTTCGCTGGTGTCCTGGCTAACATTTAGCAAGCAACCAACACCACCAAAAATAAAGTGTCTGTTCATTTGGTATTTGTGGGATGCTGCTATGAAAAGATTGGTGCATTGGGACATCTGGAGGATAAAGGAAAAGGAGGTGGGGTAGCATTGCTGGTTAAGGAGCAAATTAAGGCAATAGTTCGGAAGGACATTAGCTTGGATGATGTGGAATCTATATGGGTAGAGCTGCAGAATACCAAAGGGCAAAAAACGTTAGTGGGAGTTGTGTACAGACCTCCAAACAGTAGTAGTGATGTTGGGGAGGGCATCAAACATGAAATTAGGGGTGCGTGCAATAAAGGTGCAGCAGTTATAATGGGTGACTTTAATATGCACATAGATTAGGTTAACCAAACTGGAAGCAATACGGTGGAGGAGGATTTCCTGGAGTGCATAAGGGATGGTTTTTTAGACCAATATGTCGAGGAACCAACTAGGGGGGAGGCCATCTTAGACTGGGTGTTGTGTAATGAGAGAGGATTAATTAGCAATCTCGTTGTGGAGGCCCCTTGGGGCAGAGTGACCATAATATGGTGGAATTCTGCATTAGGATGGAGAATGAAACAGTTAATTCAGAGACCATGGTCCAGAACTTAAAGAAGGGTAACTTTGAAGGTATGAGGCGTGAATTGGCTAGGATAGATTGGCGAATGATACTGAAGGGGTTGACTGTGGATGGGCAATGGCAGACATTTAGAGACCGCATGGATGAACTACAACAATTGTACATTCCTGTCTGTCGTAAAAATAAAAAAGGGAAGGTGGCTCAACCGTGGCTATCAAGGGAAATCAGGGATAGCATTAAAGCCAAGGAAGTGGCATACAAATTGGCCAGAAATAGCAGCGAACCCGGGGACTGGGAGAAATTTAGAACTCAGCAGAGGAGGACAAAGGGTTTGATTAGGGCAGGGAAAATGGAGTACGAGAAGAAGCTTGCAGGGAACATTAAGACGGATTGCAAAAGTTTCTATAGATATGTAAAGAGAAAAAGGTTAGTAAAGACAAACGTAGGTCCCCTGCAGTCAGAATCAGGGGAAGTCATAACGGGGAACAAAGAAATGGCGGACCAATTGAACAAGTACTTTGGTTCGGTATTCACTAAGGAGGACACAAACGACCTTCCGGATATAAAAGGGGTCGGAGGGTCTAGTAAGGAGGAGGAACTGAGGGAAATCCTTATTAGTCGTGAAATTGTGTTGGGGAAATTGATGGGATTGAAGGCCGATAAATCCCCAGGGCCTGATGGACTGCATCCCAGAGTACTTAAGGAGGTGGCCTTGGAAACAGTGGATGCATTGACAGTCATTTTCCAACATTCCATTGACTCTGGATCAGTTCTTATGGAGTGGAGGGTAGCCAATGTAACCCCACTTTTTAAAAAAGGAGGGAGAGAGAAAACAGGGAATTATAGACCGGTCAGCCTGACATCGGTAGTGGGTAAAATGATGGAATCAATTATTAAGGATGTCATAGCAGTGCATTTGGAAAGAGGTAATATGATAGGTCCAAGTCAGCATGGATTTGTGAAAGGGAAATCATGCTTGACAAATCTTCTGGAATTTTTTGAGGATGTTTCCAGTAGAGTGGACAAGGGAGAACCAGTTGATGTGGTATATTTGGACTTTCAGAAGGCTTTCGACAAGGTCCCACACAAGAGATTAATGTGCAAAGTTAAAGCACATGGGATTGGGGGTAGTGTGCTGACATGGATTGAGAACTGGTTGTCAGACAGGAAGCAAAGAGTAGGAGTAAATGGGGACTTTTCAGAATGGCAGGCAGTGACTAGTGGGGTACCGCAAGGTTCTGTGCTGGGGCCCCAGCTGTTTACACTGTACATTAATGATTTAGACGAGGGGATTAAATGTAGTATCTCCAAATTTGCGGATGACACTAAGTTGGGTGGCAGTGTGAGCTGCAAGGAGGATGCTATGAGGCTGCAGAGCGACTTGGATAGGTTAGGTGAGTGGGCAAATGCAAGGCAGATGAAGTATAATGTGGATAAGTGTGAAGTTATCCACTTTGGTGGTAAAAACAGAGAGACAGACTATTATCTGAATGGTGACAGATTAGGAAAAGGGGAGGTGCAAAGAGACCTGGGTGTCATGGTACATCAGTCATTGAAGGTTGGTATGCAGGTACAGCAGGCGGTTAAGAAAGCAAATGGCATGTTGGCCTTCATAGCGAGGGGATTTAAGTACAGGGGCAGGGAGGTGTTGCTACAGTTGTACAGGGCCTTATTGAGGTCACACCTGGAGTATTGTGTACAGTTTTGGTCTCCTAACCTGAGGAAGGACATTCTTGCTATTGAGGAAGTGCAGCGAAGGTTCACCAGACTGATTCCTGGGATGGCGGGACTGACCTATCAAGAAAGACTGGATCAACTGGGCTTGTATTCACTGGAGTTCAGAAGAATGAGAGGGGACCTCATAGAAACGTTTAAAATTCTGACGGGGTTAGACAGGTTAGATGCAGGAAGAATGTTCCCAATGTTGGGGAAGTCCAGAACCAGGGGACACAGTCTAAGGATAAGGGGGAAGCCATTTAGGACCGAGATGAGGAGGAATTTCTTCACCCAGAGAGTGGTGAACCTGTGGAATTCTCTACCACAGAAAGTTGTTGAGGCCAATTCACTAAATATATTCAAAAAGGAGTTAGATGAAGTCCTTACTACTAGGGGTATCAAGGGGTATGGTGAGAAAGCAGGAATGGGGTACTGAAGTTGCATGTTCAGCCATGAACTCATTGAATGGCGGTGCAGGCTAGAAGGGCCGAATGGCCTACTCCTGCACCTATTTTCTATGTTTCTATGTTTCTATGACAGGTGCTATATAAATGCAAGTTCTTTTGTCTTGCTTTTATTTCTATACAGCACTGTGTTTTGGACACAAAAACCTCTCCTTCAAACAGATCTACCTACCAATGCAACCAGGGACAATATGCACATACTCTGCAACTATTTTAGTAGAAAAACAGAAAATCAAGTGCCCCCTGAATAAAGGGGGGAGACACACCAAACATTTTCAAACAAGTGCCCCCCCTTTTTTTTTGCTTCTTTTTTAGGGCAGTAAACAACACAAATTATACAAGTGTCCACTTGCTAAAAGGGGGTGGGGGGACACTAAAAGCAGCACAATAAACATATTAAACTTTAGACAAACATCAAATTAAAATTTGTTTGCCGGGGGGTGTGATGCACTCCAGTCCCTCCGGCGCCCACCTCTCGCGGAAGGCCATGAGCGTACTGGTGGACACCATGTGCTCCATCTCCAGGTAACACCCTGGCTCAGATGTAAGCGCGAAAGAGAGGCAGGCAGTTTGGCTGAACGACACCCTCGACCGCCCGCTGCCTGGACCGGCTGATGGCCCCCTTGGCCGTGCCCAGGAGCAGCCCTATGAGAAGGCCCTCGGACCTACCCGCTCCCCTCAGCACAGGGTGCCCAAAGATCAGGAATGTGGGACTGAAGTGCAACCAGAATTTGAGGAGCAGCCCCTTTAAATAATGGAATAGGGGCTGCAACCTCGCACATTCCAGAAAAACATGGGACACGGACTCTTCCAGACCGCAGAAATTGCAGGCGGCCTGGGAGCCCGTGAACCGACCTAAAAACTTATTGCAAGGGACTGCTCCGTGCACCACCCTCCAGGCCAAGTCCCCAATAAATAGGGGGAGGAATCCCGCATAGAGTGCACTCCATTGGGGACCCCGCCTCCTCCGGACGGCAAGATGGTGCGCCATGGCGTATCCGGATGGCAGACGAGGATGGCAAGTTGGAGAGTGTGCAGGAGCAGCCCGTACAGGAAACCCCTCCATGCAGAACTGAAAGGCACGGCGGGGATTTCCCCGAGGAGGCTCAGGTTGTGAGGCGCCGGCTCCCGAAGGAGGTTCCGGGGCTTGGCGCCGATAAAGAATTCCGTCCGGACAGGGGTCAGTTCTAACGGGATCTCCCCACGTGCTTGAGCCTCCTCGACACACCTAACGGAGTCAGGGCCCAGAGCTGTTTTTAGCGACTCGATGGCATTGGCCGCACGGCGGACGTCGGCCCAGTTTAGGCGCCGTGCCAGCACCTCTAGCGCCATCCAGCCCGCTCCTCCGCCATCGAGCAGGTCCCTGACCCTGGTCACCTCGCCAGTCACAGCCCTCTCGTTCGCCTGCCACCTAAAACCGCGGCCGTGGAGGTTCGGATTCCATAGCAGCGGCTCCTGCAGGACAGCCGCCACTCCAGACGGTGGAGAGCTGTGCTTGGTGGCGACTCTGTTCCAGACCCTGATGAGTTCCTGGTAAAAGACAGGCAGCCCCCGCATGGCAGTCCTGACGCCCCCCAAGCTCACAAACAGGAGCTGCGTGTTGTAATTGAAGCTGTACTGCTGGCGGAAGAAATGCTTTGCCAGCGCACACCACCTAGGAGGGGGCTCGACGTCGAGGTATCTCTGCAGGGCACATACTCTACAACTAGGCTATTTAAATACAGATGCAACTAGCAGCAATTGACCTCCCATCTGCACAGCCCAGCCATAAGGACTTTGAAGCCCCATTACAGTGCAGAAATTGAAAATAATTACATACAGTTACTTTTGTTAGTGACAACATTGTTGGGTGATGATGGCACTGTGGGGGAAAAAGTAACAACACATGTATACGAGCATGCTGCTATTTTATTAAACTCGAAAGGACTTAAATTGGTTAAATAATTAACCTGAAGTGATCCCTTTTCATGTTGGATGTTCAATTAAGTCCAGGTGTCAGTCCAATTAAAGTGGTGCAGTGATGTTACATTCTGTTATTTCTGGAGGGTAAATTACTAAAAAAAACATCTGTCCCTAAACCCTTGCTACCATTTCCCTTAAGTCTGTGGGATGTTTGGTCAATATGAGATTGCAAGTTGGCTGTAATTGGCAGAATTGCCAGTTTTTGAACATCTGCACATATTTATTGAAGAATGATTCGAAGGCCCAAAATAATAAACCATTCATCAAAATAACATATGGTTCGCAACCTTCCATTGTTTTGAAGTTAATACTGATGTTCATAATGTCTTATATGTATTATTATAAGTTATCATTGAAAATAGTTTGAGCACACTTGAGGATATCAATCAATGGGTTGTGGCCTGTCAATAAAATGAAATATGTAAAATGACATCAACTTTGTTCTCAAGAATTATTCTTCAACTTATTTCATACAGTTGAAGTTCAGTCTTTGAAATGTCGAAGAAGTTACATTGTTTCAACAGCTGCTTAAAGCTTTGAGGAATGTAGTAAGATTCTTGGACCGAGAAGACATAGTTTATATATGACTATGCAGATGGATTCTATAAACTTCAGACAAAGTTAACCCGTCTGCAGTGCCTTGTATTATAGGCCATTTAATCATCAATTGAACAACATTAAACAAGAAATGGCCAAAAATACTGCACAAAAGCATAAGTAACACAGGAGTCATTAGACCCCTCAAGCTGGTATTCCTCAATGAATGTTGTATATAATTATACATAAACAAGAAGCCTTTATGCTTGAATCAGGGTCGATAAAATGGGAAGGACAAAGGCATGGTTTGGTTTGGCACAGTAGAATGGTCGATTAGGTAGGCAACAATCCACATAAAAAGGATTGTGTCTTCCTCTTACTTCATTTAGAATTTACTGTGAAGAAGCATTCCAGTAGGTCAGGTTACGAATGTATATGGACTGATTATGGAAAGGGGCTCAAACACATAATGACTCGAGTAATTTGCTTGCAAGGAGGAGTGGATGCATATGTGTGGATTACTGCCAATTGATTTGATTTCACTTTAATATAGACGGAACCATCTTCAGGGGAAGAACCTGATTTCACATGGAATTGTTGCCACGACAGAGGGGAATTTTAATGGCTGAGTTCTGACATGTTGTTGAAAGAGCTGAGCACCATGTTTTAATTACCATGTCAGTAAGACACATGCCTAATTCAAGAAAGCAGACCAATATGTTTGTGACATGAAATGTAACATACCAGAAATGGCACTGACTCATCAAGCATTTCTCAACAAATTAGAGGCCAAGTCATTGTCTTTAGACTGGCGATGATTCCCATTTAAGAAATGATTGCCTTATGTATTCTTGCATAATTACTTGGAGTGACTTAGGGTTCAATTTTCCCCAGTTATCTGCGCCGTTTTTTTGGTGCGAGACGCTTTTTTGGTCTACATTAAAATATCCAAGTTTCTCCAAAGATTGTGCGCCAACGTAATTCAGTTAATTCCAATTTTTTTAGGTTCTTTTTTTTACATCATAGGGGGCGTAACCTGATGTCTGTGCCAGTTTTTTACATTTATGCAAGTTTGACAAACTTACATTTCTCCTAGAACTCGTATGTTACCACTCCCAAAAACCTTCTGGGCACTTAAGAAAAAACAGCGCACATTAAAAAAATCGGCACAGAAAGACGCCATTGTTTTTATGCAATGTTTTGGAGAAAGTCAAGAACACATTGAATAGACATCATCAAGCTTTATTTTTTCAAAGTTAAAATGGTGAAAATGGAAGTCTAATGCAATTCTTTAATTTTGGATTTTTTTCTAAGTGCCACGCCACCACCAAACGTCTCCTCACAGGGCTCGAGGGTCGGAGCGTCGGTCGGTAGAATTGGCCCTTCACCCGGACACAGGGGCTCGGGGCACAGCTTCAAATAAAGCCCAGGGTGGGGGTTGGCGGGGGAGGTTTAAGCCGAACTGAAGGCGTGAGATATCTTAAACTATGCCGCAGCATCAAAAGGAGCCCTGGGGGTGGGGGGTGGATGCCAAGCCCCTATGGGTGAGGTAGAAATTCTGCCAGCCGACCCTCGAGCCCAGTGAGGAGATGTTTGGTCGGTGGTGGCCCAAATTTGAATGCCTAGCTTCCCGTTCTAAGCAAGCCTATTGCACATGCGCAGACCTGGGTGAGGTCGACCTTGGGGAGAGAGACATCAAAGAAGCTTGTCCTGCTGTTTTGAGCTTCATGCAAAGGTGCAATTTAATCATGGTGGCAATACTGACAATGCCATACCGCGTGCAAGTCTTCTGCATGGTGGTATTGCGGAGGAGACAATTGATTCGATGTCATTGCACGAGGAACCTCAGAACACGTAGGATGATGGGGTGGAGGCCTTACCCATGTTGGGTATATCAAGACAGGCATTCGTACGTGCACCTGAGTGATGCAGACTGTGTGAAAAGGCTGCGTTTCCGCAAAGAAGTTGTAACCGAGATCTGTGAACGAGTAAAAGCAGACCTGCAACCTAGATGCATCAGGAAGACTGCTTTGTCAGTTGAAGTGAAGGTTACAGCTGCACTTTCATTCTATGCATCTGGATCATTCCAAGCCACAACTGGGAATGTGTGTGCCATTTCTCAACATGCCACACATATCTAAATTTGGCAGGTGACTGCTGCACTATATGACCGTAGAAGTGACTACATAAAGTTTCCCATGACCGCCCAGGCAATGCGTGAAAGGGCTGTGGGCTTCTCCAGGATTGCTGGCTTCCCAAAGGTACAGGGCTGCATTAATTGTGCCCACATCGCCTTGCGAGCGCCTTTGAAGGATTCCGAGTTGTACAGGAACAGAAAAGGCTTCCACTCCGTTAATGTGCAGCTCGTGTGTGACGACACGCATCGCATCATTTGCATTGTCAGTTGACGCGAGATACCCTGGCAGCACCCATGATGCTTTCATCCTATGTGAGAGTGCTATATATGCCATGTTTCAGCAGCAGCCAGAAGGGCAGAGCTGGCTGCTGTGAGACAAAGGATACGGCCTCACCACCTGGCTCATGACGCCCCTACGCGTAACCCAGACGGAAGCTGACCGGGAATAAAACGTGTCGCACATTGCGACGCACAGCATAATTGAGAGGACCATTGGCATCTTGAAACAGCGTGCTGCATGCTGCATAACTTAGCCATCATGAGGCAGCAGCAGCTGGTAATAGAAGACCCACCTGAGGTGAGAGTGGCTGATGATGAGGAAGATGCAGATGATGATGAGGAGGAGGAGGACGAGGATGAGGACGAGGAAGCCATGCAACTACCTGAACCCGGAGCACCACAGCGGAGGAGGGCGTGCCGTTGTGCCCCTTTAATGATTGCTTGAGCCTTGCGCCAGCAGCTCAGTCGTGAACACTTTGGTGCCTGAAGGCTCAGTGGAAACTATTTCAAATGGACCATGTTTACTGTTTGGACCTGTTCCATAATGTTGTGTTGTGTTAATGGAACAAATAATGGAAATGATTCTTCTTTACTTCAAAAAGTTGTGTTAATAATGGAACAAATAATGGAAATGATTCAGTTATAATTTAAAATATATTTTATTCAAAAGTTTAACACCTGTTTGTATTTAACTTAATTTAATAAAAATATTCTTGTTTCAAACTAAAATCACTTACAAACTTTAAGATCACTTACAAACTTTTAAACTTGTAAATTTATATAACTTACAAAAAACTTTTAATTTGAGAACAGTTACAACAGTAAAAACAATAATAACAACAACAACAATAACAACAACAGCAGCAAACAAAGGCTGCACCTGTTGTGTATGCAGACTATAGATGTGCTCTCTGTGTGGTCGCTGTATGGTTGCATGGGATGGAGACTTGTTTACCTGGTGTACTATCAATAAGGTTTGCACTGTGTATATACATGCTGGCACTACTAGAGGGTGCAACTGGTGGAAACCGGGGGTTTCCTGCCCTAGTGGCAGGGGCTGAATAAAATGGGAGCCACCATGCGGTTGCCTCACTCTACAGTTTGGAATAAAGGACCACGGTCACTACAGTTTGAGTATAACACATTGCCTCGTGTAGTCATTCATAGGTACATTACAGACATAATAGCACCCATTTCTCCTCCAGCTTATTCTAAGACCGCTCCCTGCGCTTGGTCTTATTGACTCCACCCTGCCCGCAGGCGGTGGCACAGCATTTCTTGGGTTGGTAGCAAGCTTATTCTTTCGAACATCTCGGGTAATGCGCACTTCTTGATGGGGGGGGGTGGGGGGGCGAGTGGCAGGTGCAGGTGGTAATGTGGAAAGCCCGGTTTGGGCCTCTTCAGACGCTGCTCTGGGGATTGGAGTGGGAGTGCCGTTTGATTCCATCAATGGGCGCGGGGTCCCTTATTGCCACAGCTAACTCCAACATTCCCTCCCTCATGTGCCCTGACAATGTCTCAACTACCGACAACATTCCTTCCCTCATGTTCATTGACAGTGTTCCCATTTCTCGCAAGAGTGTTGTTACTTCTCCCAACTGTCCCGATACTTCATCACCCATCCCCACTGATGGTGTCCAGGAGTGATCGCGTAAGGTCAATGCTCTCCGCACTCATTGCCATCATCTGTTAGACCCTGCACCTCAGGAGAGTGCTGTTGAGCTCTTCTTCCCATCCTCACCTTGGGTGTGGCTCGCTGCACCCCACTGGGACCCGCAGCCTCGGACGGTGGGACCCTGGGTGTGCCTCGCTGCATCCCACTGGGACCCGCAGCCTCGGACAGTGGGGCCCTGCGTGTGCTTTGCTGTGAGAAACCATGGAATGTCCCAACACTCATACCACACAGGAAAGGACCTGACACCTGCACCTCCTCCAAATTGAGTACAACACTGGGGGCTTCATCCATCAACTTCCCCTGCCCCTCCCCCTCCCCCCATGCTCTTGGTCTGGAAGGTGGGATTGGAAGATGTTCTCCTCTTCAGGCTCGTCCGCGTCTGAATCTTCTTCTGCATCGGCTTCAGCCTCGTCAGGGTTGGCTTCAAGTTCTGCAAAATATAACAGAACAGACAAATGGTTAGCAGCAGAGGAGGGGCAGGGTGGGTGGTATGAGTAGGCACACACTGCGCAGGCAGCAGGCTGATTTGAAGGACCACGATGAATGATAGCAGTTTGCATCAACCGAAGCGTAGCTGATGGAGACCTCCCCAGGAACCGAAGCATGGCCAGCCCGCGCAGTACTAAACATTTAGCAAAGCCTTACTGTGGAATTTGCAGGACTTACCCTCTCCCTCGAGTGTGGGCCCAGCTTGTGCAGTGGTGGTTGCTTTTCTCCAGGCAGGACCCATCCACGCAGTGACCCTCTCTTCCAAGGGTGTCAGTGGATGCAGATTTGCCGGGCCTCCTCCTGTTCTTGTTCTTTCCCTTTTGTTGTGTACCACCTTCCTCTGCAAAGATGAAAATATAACTTTTTAGAGAGAGTGTCTTTCTGCAGGGTGGGACATATACAGATGGTCACATTTACAATTGCAATTCCATTGAATAAATGAAAATATTACTTACATTAACTACTTGACCAAGGTCCTGCTACTTTTTTTTGCACTGGCCTCCAGACCTCGGGGTGGTCACCATTGCACAGTAATCTTCTGCAAGTTGGTTCCAGCGTTTCTTCATTTCTTTTGGTGAAACTTTTATGTGACCTCTGCTGGTGTCCAGCTTGTGCCATCTGGCCTCAATTACATGTAACTAGTGCCTCCACTTCGGCCTGTGAGAAGTTCTTGGTCCTTGAGCCACGTTGTATATTGTATTGCAGCTCCAATTTTTCATCAGATTTACATAAGAACATAAGAGCAAATGAAATAGGAGCAGGAGTAGGCCATACGTCGCCTCGAGCCTGTTCCACCATTTAATACGATAATGGCTGATCCGATCGTGGACTCAGGTCCACTTCCCTGCCCGCTCCCCATAACCCCTTATCCCCTTATCAGTTAAGAGACTGTCTATCTCTGTCTTAAATTTATTCAATGTCCCGGCTTCCACAACTCTCTGAGGCAGCAAATTCCATAGATTTACAACCCTCTGAGAGAAGAAATTCCTTCTCATCTCAGTTTGAAATGGGCCATCCCCTATTCTAAGATTATGACCCCTAGTTCTAGTCTCCCATCCATGGCGAAAACCCAGTCGCAAAGCCCAGGTGGGATCCTGGGCTCGTTGTTAGCGACGGCTGTGCAGATTCACCACAATAATACTGGGACTAAAAGGTTCATTTATGAGCACATATTGCCTAGAGTATGCTTGTATTCTCTTGGATATAGAAGATTAAGAGGCGATCTAATTGAGGAGTTTAAGATTATTAAATGATTTGATAGGTTAGGTAGAGAGAAACTATTTTGTCTGGTTGGGGATTCCAGAACAACGGGGCATAATCTTAAAATTAGAGCTCGGCCTTTCAGGGGTGATGTCAGGAAACACTTCTTCATACAAAAGGTAGTGGAAATCTGGAACCCTCCCCAAAAATCTGTTGAGGCTGTGGCAATTGAAAATTTCAAAGCCAGGATTGATAAGATTTTTGTTCGGCAAGGGTATTCAGGCAATGGAATCAGTTGAGCTACAGATCCGCCATGATCAAATTGAATGGGGGGACAGATTCGAGATGCTGAACGGCCTTCTCCTGTTCCTTAAACCTACTGCTTTGACTGCACTTTTGGCCACTTCCCCCAACTCCTTTCCTACTTCTGCTACAGATCTGGTCCCCACGCAGAAACCCCTCGGGATATTTTGCCATGTTAAAGATCCTATCTGAAAGCAAGTTAATGTTTAAAGCTTATTTGAGATAACTGCATTGAGCTAGACAGCAAAAAAAAACTACCACTATTTTACAGGAAACAAGGAATGTAGGGAACTTGATCAGGAAGTGTCCCTTACCACATTTAGGATGACACATTTTTCTATATAAGCTACGTTTATGTACATTCATCCTGACTTTGTCGGTTCTGCAGTTTATATTAATATAAACATAATGGGAAACATTTGTTTCTCTGAAGCTAACAACCCCTTTGACACCACACAGAATAGCAGATCTTTAAAAAGATGTAAAAGTGTAAAATCATAGGCCTGGTCTGTTCATTCTTAAGCCAATCAGAGCCCCGAACATTTGTCCTTGCAATTGCTCTGAAAGCCAAATTTTGGATATATTTTTCTATTTACGAGGCTACAATATTATAAACAGGTAACACTTAATTTCAGAAATTAAACCATCTGAAATAAGTTCTGTAGTTCTGTCGTTTTGTACAGTTTATACATTACAGTGCATTCCCATTCCTTATCTAATCACTGGGAGAGGATAGGCTTTCAAATGTGGTGCATATAATTTGAAGCCCCACTGTTGCCACAGATATTTTTTTTCCCAATACATAAGGTCAGAGCTCAAAAATCCTCCCAATTTATGAAGACATCTTTTTAGTTATCTGTTATAATGGACGTGTACTTTTCCGGCAGATGTCAAATTCAGGAATGTGGTTTGTGTACTTCTACTGCTAATCTCTACTCTTCACCCTGGCTCTGTTATTGACGGCAGTCAACTGCATGAATTACACAAAGCTCACATTATGGACTGAAGTCCACTGGAACTGGAATAAAAATAGAAAATGCTGGAAATCTCAGCAGGTCAGGCAGCATCTGTGGAGAGAGAAAGCAGAGGTAACGTTTCAGGTCGATGACCCTTCGTCAGAACTGGAGAGTATTCGAAAAGAACAGATTCTTAACAAGCACTGATAGGGGGAGGGGAAAGAAGAACAAAAGGGAAGATCTGTGATAGGTTGGAAGACAGGAGAGATTAGAGAGACAAAAGGGATGATGGCCCAATTTCAAATGGTAATGCCAGGAGTTACAAACACATTAGTCGAGATAGGGTGTGAATGGTGGGATAATGACCAACTGCCATTAGAGACAAAGAAAAAAAAAAAGAAAGAAACAGGCTCTGAGGGGGACGGGGGTAAGGGAGCCAAAGATTGGCAGTATTCCACTGGAACTGTCCAAACATATTTCACTTAGAGACCTTAACAGCCATCAAAGCAGAAGATGTTCAACCCATCTGGGTTTAAATCCGAATCTCAGAGATCAACAACAACAATAACTAGTATTTATATAGTGCCTTTAATGTAGTAAAACATCCCAAGGCACAAAGACAAAACAAATAAATTTGACACTGAGCCACGTAAGAAGAAATTACGGCAGATGTCCAAAAGCTTGGTCAAGCAGGTAGGTTTTAAGAAGCATCTTAAAGGAGGAAAGAGAGATAGAGAGGTTTAGGGAGGGAGTTCCAGAGCTTGGGGCCCAGGCAGCTGAAGGCATGGCCACTGATGGTTATAATCAGCGATGCTCAAGAGTGCAGAATTTGAGGAACACAGACATCTTGGGGGTTGTGGGGCTGAAGGAGATTACAGAGATAGGGAGAGGTCGAGGTTAAGGAGGGATTTGTAAACAAGAATGGGAGATTTGAAATCGAGGCATTACTTAACTGGGAGCCAATGTAGGTCTGCGAGCACAGGGGTGATGGGTGAATGGGACTTGGTATGAGTTAGGACACGGGCTACCGACTTTTGGATGAGCTCAAGTTTGCGTAAGGTAGAATGTGGGAAGCCAGCCAGGAGTGCGTTGGAGTAGTCAAGTCTAGAGGTAACAAAGGCTTGGTTGAGGGTTTCAGCAGCAGATGAGTTAAGGCAAGGGGTGGAGATGGGTAATGTTACAGAAGTAGAAATAGGCGGTTTTAGTTATGCCGTAGATATGTGGCCGGAAGTTCATTTCAGGGTCAAATATGACACCTAGGTTGCGAACAGTCTGGTGCAACCTCAGACAGATGCTAGGGAGAGGGATAGAGTCGGTGGCTAGGGAACGCAGTTTGTGGCAGTGACCACAGACCATGGCTTCGGTCTTCCCAATATTCAATTGGAGAAAAGTTCTGCTCATACAAATTGAATGTTGGACAAGCAGTCTGACAATTTAGAGACTGTGGAGGGGTTGAGAGGAGTGGTGGTGAGGTAGAGCTGGGTGTCGTCAGTGTACATGTGGAAACTGATGCCGTGTTTTCGGATGATGTCGCCAAGGGGCAGCAAATAGATGAGAAATAGGAGGGAGCCAGAGATACCAGTGGTAATGATGTGGGAGTGGGGAGAGAAGCTGTAGCCAGTGATTTTATGTCTATGATTAGATAGATGAGAATGGAACCAGGTGAGTGCAGTCTCATCCAGCTGGATGGTGGTGGAGAGGCATTGGAGGAGGATGGAGTGGTCAACCGTATCAAAGGCTGCAGACAGATCCAGAAGGACGAGGAGGGATAATTTACCTTTGTCACAAAAGGATGACATTTGTGACTTTGATGAGAGCCATTTCGGTACTGTGGCAGCTCGGAAACCAGATTGAAGGGATTCCAGAAAAGATGGGCATGGATTTGGGAGGTGCCAACACGTTCAAGGACTCTGAAGAGGAAAGGGAAGTTGGAGATGGGGTGGTAGCTTGCAAGCACAGTGGGGTCAAGGGATGTTTTTTTGAGGAGAAGGTTGATGATGGCAGATTTGAGGGAGAGGGTGACAGTACCTGAGGAGAGAGAACCGTTAACAATGACAGTTAACATGGGAGCCAGAAAAGGAAGTTGGATGGTCAGCAGTTTAGTGAGAATAGGGTCTAGAGAGCAGAGAGTGGGTCTCATGGACAAGATATGTTTGGAGAGATTAAGAGGGGAGATCTGAGAGAAACTGGAGCAAGATGCAAGTTCAGGGCTAGGTCAGGGGGAGCCTCAGAGGAAGTTTGGCCCGGTGGGCTAGAGGAAGGAAGGGAACTCGCAGAGGCAGCTAATCGGATGGTCTCAATCTTTGAGACAAAGACGACCATGAGCTCCTCACATTTGTTGTTGGAGGTGAGTGCGGTGGAGACAGAGGAGAGAGGTTTAAGAAGATGATTAGCAGCAGAGAATAGCTGGGGGTTATCTTTGCATTCCAGAATGATCCTGGAATAGTGAGCAGATTTTGTAGACAAGAATAGGACCCTATAATGGTCCAGCCAGATCTGGTGGTGAATGGCTAAACCATTTGTCCGCCACATCCATTCAAGGCTGCGCCCCTTGGATTTGAGTGAGTGAAGATGAGGGCTGTACCACGGGAAATGGCCAGGGTGAGAGAGAGTAATGGTTTTAATAGGGACTGGGGCATCAAAGGTGGTGGTGAGGGTGTGGTTGAGCAGATCGATGGCTGCAGAAATGTCAAGGTGAATGGAAGGCCAAAGGCAGGACAGTTTGGAATTGGTAAGTGCAATTGTAAGAGAGTTTAGAGAGAGTTTTTTCCAGGGGCGGACGCAGAAGGAAGTAGGGTTGGGTTGGGGGAAGGGGGATATGGGTGGAGGGCGATACAAGGAAATGGTCAGAGATGGCCTTGTCTGCAATTGACACGGTAGGAATAGTGTGGCCACGATAGATGGGATGGTCAAGGGGGTGGTCGTGAACATGGGTTGGGGAGTTCATATGGAGGGAGAGATTAAGGGAGGATCGGAAGGTAGTGAACTCAGGAGAGAGAGAGGGCATGATGAATTGAGATGGAGATTGAAATCACCGAGGATGAGAAGTCGCTCGGTGCAGAGGCTGAGGGAGGAAAGCAGTGAAGATATCTTGGTGATAAAAATCTTAATGATTCTTGGGTTGGCCATAGAGAATGAGAATTTTAAATGAGAAGTGAGAGGGGTGGAATAAGGTGAGATGTTCAAAGGAGGAGAAAGTGCCAGAGGCATAGGGGGACAGACCAAGGTGTGATTTGGTGATGCGAGCCACACCGCCAGCACGGCGGTCTGGGCAGGGCAAGTGGTGGAAGGTATAGCCAGGCGGGGAGGCTTTGTTTAAAGATAAGGTGTCATCACCCCTCAGCCAAGTTTCTGTCAGGGCCATGGTGTCAATTCAATCATCCACATTAAGCTCATGGATGGCAAGAGCATTGTTCACAAGCAAACGGACATTTTGGAGGGAGATGTGGAGAGGGTTGGTGATGGCTGATCCACTGTCAGCATCCACTGGGTCAGCATTTAGAGGGCTGAGTTGGACGGGGAGGAGATTGGAAAGGTTAGCCCCCTTCGGGCAAGCTGGGCGGCAAGGTCGGTGTGAGAGTAGGATGGGACAGTTGGGGTTGATACTCGTACGGAGACAGCGATGCGTATCAGGGTGGGTCCTTCGGTGGATGCCAAGAGAGGCACAGAGGGAAGCTGTAGGCTTATCTCAGAGGGAGTTGAGCCTGGGACGGCAGCAGAGAGTAGGAATGCCGAAGAGTAATGAAGGGTTGGGGTAAGGATTTGGGAGGACAGAGTATCCGAGAGAGGAGAGGTGGAAGGCAGCATGACGACAGGAGAGACTGGTCAGGGAGCGATAGAGAGAAAAGAAAAAGCGGGAGAAAGAAGTGCAAATAGAAGTGAATGAAAGGGCAGTCATCCTCTTTTTCTCTCCACTACACAGCGAAGCTCTGGGATGAGAAGCTGAGATGAATTATTCCACAACCAGGCAGCAGGAAGCATGATTCAAGAATCAGATAAAGGCACCAGTACCCCATTCCCCAAGATGGAACACATCATTGCCATATAATGCTGAGCTGAGCAGTCTGGCTGAGTACTGACAAATTTTAACCAAAAGTTCCAGCGAAAGCAGCTCTGAGATTCAAGTTCTGGTTGAGAGTCAAATGATCAACCACTTAAACCAACGGCCCACATCTTCCTTTATTTGTGTGGCGAAAGAAACACTATGATGCAGGGTAATTTTTGGAGTGGTATGGCTAAAGGGCAACAGTTAAACTCTGCAGCTATTTTACTTGTACTTTAAATCAGAAAGGGTCCTTGAAAACAAACTTTTTTATGACATAGTATGAATATAATGAAATAGCACTGCTGGAGGCAATGGCTTAATGAAAAACAGAAATCATTCTGCCTTATTATTAGTAAATCTGAACAACCTTTTAATGCAGTGTTAATCGGTATACCATCTCACATTCTACTATTTTTAGACACAAGCATTTCCATTAGTCTCATGTGGCTTCAAGCTATGAGATGATTGTTTTGTAACATCGATGTTCTGAGGTTTAATCAAAGTCTTTAAAACCTGATATTTCTATTTTGCTCTGGCCAATATCTTTCCTTCCATCAACATCCCTAAACCCGATGATCTGGTCATGATCACATTGCTGTTTCTGGGAACTTGCTGTATGTAAATTGGCTGCCACGTTTCCTACATTACAACAGTGACTACACTTCAAAGAAAAAAGTACTTAATTGACTGTAAAGTGCTTTGGGATACCCGGTAGTCATGAAAGGTGCTATATAAATGTAAGTCTTTCTCTAACAAACGCAAGTTATCAAATTAGATGAGTTACTGAGAGAAAATTTTACTTCAGAACAATTCCCACTCCATCAACTTCCTCCCAATCATCAGTAAAGTGATGGAATGAGTCATCAATAGTGCTGTCAAGTGACACCTACTCACCCACAAACTGCTCACTGACGCTCAGTTTTGGTTCAGCCTGAACCCATGGTTCCTGACCTCACCATATCAAAGGATGAGTGCCAGAGCTGAGGTGAGAGTAGCTGCCCTCGACATCAGGACAGCATTCAACCAAGTCTGGCATCAAGGAGCCCTGGCAAAACTGAGGTCAATAGGGGTCTAAGTGAAAACCTTCCAGTGGCTGGGCTCATACCTGACACAAAATAAGAAGTTTGCAGTTGTTGGAGGCCAATCATTATGTTAGGGGTTCCTCACAGAAGTGTATGTGGCTCAACCATCTTCAGCTGCTTCATCAGTGACAGTCTCTGCCACCCCTACCCCCCCCCCACCACCATAAACTCAAGAGTGGAGCTGTTTGATGACCATTCCAGTGACGAGCTACTTTCACAGCTCTTCCACTAATGAAGCTGCCCATGGCAACCTACAGTGGGCTTGGCCAACATTCAGGTTTGAGTTGACAAGTGGCAAGTAACATTTGCACTGCAGAAGTATCAGGTAATGGCCATCTCAAACAAAAGAAAGTCCAGCCAACTCCTCTCCCTTCAATAGCACCACCATCACCGAATCCCCCACCATCAACATCTTGGAGGTCCCTATTTACCAGAAGTTTAATCATATCAATCATATCAACACCATGGCTAGAAGTGTAGGGAAGAGGCTGGGTAAACTGTGATCAGTGACTCATTTGCTGATCGCTCAAATCTATCTACCTATCGACAAGGCTCGTCAGAAGTGTGATGGAATTCTGACCACTTATCTCAATGTGTGCAGTGACAACATTCAAGAAACCTAACATCATCCAGCACAGAGCTTGATTGATGCTCCTGGCACTAGACTCAATATCTCATCACCACAGGCAGTCCCTCGGAATCGAGGAAGACTTGCTCCCACTCGTAGCATGAATTCTTAAGTGGCTGTACAGTCCAATACGAGAACCACAGTCCTGATAAAGTGCAACATCCCCACTGACACCTGGGAGTCCCTGGCGAAAGACCACGCTCAGTGGAGGAAGCGCATCCGGGAGGGCGCTGAGCTCCTCCAGTCTCGTCGCCGAAAGCATGCAGAAATCAAACGCAGGCAGCAGAAGGAGCGTGCAGCAAACCAGATTCCTTCGACCACTGTCTGTCCCACCTGTGACTCAATATCTGTCCCCTCCACCATCAACATACTACGGCTACAGTATGTACGATCTACAGGATGCACTGCAGCATCTCACCAATGTTACTTGTACGACACCTCCCTCACCAAGAAGGACAAGAGCAGTAATGCTGTTGGGACATCATTGCCTCCAGCTCACACGCAATTCTGATTTGGACAAATATAACCTTTATTGTCATGGGGTTAATAATCTGAAATCCTGACCGAACAAAAATGTGTGGGCACCAGCACCACAAGGCCCGCAGTGGTTCAAGAAGGTGCTCCGCCACCTTGTCAGGGTAATTAGGGATGAACATAGATGTGGCTTCACCCACATTCTAAGAAAAAAGGACAATTGATATGTAAATAAATCAGCGTAAAGTGAAGTTTTAAAGGTGGGGAGTGACAAAGTGTCAGATAAAGGTAAGTGGTCAATGGCATTGTGTTGGGAGTGCCAGTGAGCTTGAAGTTGTAAGCTTTGAATACCGTGCTGAATGAAAGGTAATTGTTATGGTACTGGGTTAGAAACCCAGTAGTTCAAATTACAGTGTGGCAAATTGCAAAAGTAAATTCAATTAATCTGGTCATTTGTGGACAAGCAGCAGAAAAAATGCCGAGAAAGCTGCTGGTTTGTCATAAAAACACCTAAAAACTGGTTCATTAATGTCCTTCAGGGAAGGGAACCAGCCAATCTGCTCTACATGTGACTCCAGTCCCAAAATATAAAGCCATTTAGATGTAAAAAAAAATACAAAGGACTGCAGTGGTTGAAGAAAGCAGCCCACCAGCATATCAGGGCTACAAATGTGGCCTTGCGAGCATTGCAAGAACGTAGGAATATAGCAACAGAGGTAGACCATTCAGCCCCTCAAGCTTGTTCCACCATTCAATTAGATCATGTCTGATCTGTAGCTTAACTCCATCTACCCGACTTGCTGCTGTAAATGTTAATACCCTTGCCTAACAAAAATCTATCTATCTCAGTTTTGAAATGTTCAATTGACCCAGCCTCAGCAGCACTTAGGAGAAGAGAGTTCCAGATTTCCACTACCCTTTGTATGAAGAAATGCTTCCTGACAGCACCTCTAATTTTAACATAGATATTATTTTTAGCTGCCAATGCACTTTACAAGACTGAGGGCGATAGACCGAGACATAGTATAAGAGATGATCAATGAACATGGTCAAAACGAATGTTTTTAGGAGGCTTTTAAAAGACAGGGAGAAATATAGTAATGTAAAAAGGATAGGGAAGGAATTCTAGAGAGTAGGACCGAAATGGCTTTGAACCCTGCCACTAAATGAAGAACACTGCAAAAAGGGACAGTCGACAAGAAGTACGCAAGCTGGTAACTACGGTCCAGGCCGACAATCAACATCAGGAAACAACTAATGATTGCATGTTTCAGTCAAATCATAGAAGGGTTTTGTGATTTTGTCCGAGTAGTTTTGCATGTAACAATCGAATTGCTGACGGGTTTAACTGTGTCATATTGTGTCGATGCAAATTACCCTTGTGCAGGGACTTGTACTTTTGTTATTCCGATATAAATCATAGGGATTTATACTGGAGAGGTAATTGTGTATATGTTCAATAAACGGACGGATCTAAGGTTGAGCCAAAACCCTTTGCCGTGTGTATTTTGTTCTTATAAACCCTGAAGTCCAAGAACTGTGTATAATGAGGGATTAGTATCAGAAACCCTCATTAGGTAAACAAGGAAAAGGAGGGGACTGATGATTGACACGTTGGGTGCTTCAGAAGTGGCAGAGCTGACAGCAGTTGCAATAAATTTAGAATGCTTCAGCACTAGAACTATATCAATTTCATTACCTTGGTTCGCTCGCACTTCGAGTATATTATCTCCAGTAATGCCATCACTAGATAGGTCAATAGAAATACACAGATAAAAAAGCAATGTTAAATTAACTGTCCTAGATTCTATGGCTACCTCTGTATTGCCAGAAAGGGCTGTGGTTACTCTCTCATTGAGTATATTCAAGACTGAGATCGATAGATTTTTAGATTCTAGGGGAATTCTCCACCACAGAAAGTTGTTGAGGCCAATTCACTAAATATATTCAAAAAGGAATTAGATGTAGTCCTTACTACTAGGGGGATTAAGGGGTATGGCGAGAAACCAGGAATGGGGTACTGAAGTTGCATGTTCATACATTGAATGGCAGTGCAGGCTCGAAGGGCCGAATGGCCTACTCCTGCACCTATTTTCTATGTTTCTATGTTTCTATATGGGGATAGGGCAGGAAAGTGGAGTTGATTGTATTGAATGGCGGAGCAAGCTCAGGGGCCAAATTACCTACTCCTGCTCCTAATTCTTATGTTCTCATTAATAGCAAGTCCTTATAAAAACAAATGTTTGGAATGTGGTCCTGCTGGTAAGACTCCTTTTAAAGTAGATACAATGCCAAGACTCCCACTTTAACTTTCTGGAATTTCACTGACCCCAATGCAACATTAGCCTCATTACTGATTCTCATGACTTACTATTTATTCAACACATTGTAAAACTGAGTACTATCACAATAAATGAATGTCTGTTACTCACCCAAAGGAAGTTTGACACCAATTTTATATATATATATATATATCTTTAAAAGCTGAAAATATATTACCAATGTATGTAGGTAATTAGCATGACAGTTAATTGTTGTAAAAATAATCACTGAGCGATGATGTTCTAATGTGGAAAACATCTATTTTACAACGTTTCCCTCCCCTACCCTTTAGTTTCACTGCAGCCACTGCTTTGCATTAATCCCATGTACTTCTGTCACTTAAGTACCTTCATAGGATTATTAATAGGAACGGGGTAGGCCATTCAACTCCTTGAGCCTGCTCTCCCATTCAGTTATAGCATGGCTGATCTGTACCTCCACTCCATTTACCTGCCTTAGCACCATATCCCTTGAAACTCTTACCCGACAGAAGCCTACCAATCTCAGTCTTGAAAGCTCCAATTGTCCACAGCATCTATGGTCTTTGGGGCTGAGTTACAGGGAACTGTGGGGCTGAGTTACAGGGCTTGGTCTCAAACCCATGCTCGCTGTGAGTGAGGCTTTTCTGCTGGAAGTGTGGGATCACCCCATACGTTTGGTAATTTGCCTGGAACCCCTGCTGCATCTTGCTGCAGTCAGGGGAGGTGGGGAGGGGGTAAACAAAATTAAAAATAAAATTGATAATTATCAAACTGTAGGATAGAGTTTCTGCTTTGAGTGCAATCGGGAAACTGCACCAAAATGCGCTGGTTAGGTTACAGTTCTTGTGTGCGATAAAAATTAATTGCATAATCAAAAGCGTTAAATCTTCCATGAACCAGCGCAATCGGGAAACGTAATAGAAGGATTTTGTTTATTTATATTTTCCATTTGAAAGTCTTTCTGTAATATATGTCCAGTCCTCTACCTGTGAGTATCCTGATTAAAAATCAATGCCAATATTTTAAAAAAAATATACTGAACCATTTTCTACTTTGATTGGTGTAGACTAGTCAATTTCTTCGTAAATTAAGTATTTTTTGATATGAAAAATATACCTTCTCGTGTTTAACGCAATTTGAAGAGCCTTCCCGAAGCAGTGTAATCGGTGGAAACAGCCAACCTGCTCCCAGGAGGTGGGTTAGCAATTTAAATATGTTAATGAGGCTGGTGGCCGCTGCGTTGCAGGTTTTACTTGGGCGACCGGGATTCCCAGGCCTCGGGAATTTAGGCAGCTGAAGCGAGGTGAGGACAGCTTCAGGGAAAAGGTACTTGTCTTTACAGCATTGCTTGTGGGACAGAAGGAGCAGAAGTGCTTCCACCCGGCCCCCAAGCACCCTCCCATCATACCACTCCCAACACACGCCTCTCTTACAAATACGCCCAGTATCGGGATCGGACCTTCCTTGGGTCAGGGAGCAGATCCCCCCCCTCCTCCCCATCCCCGGGGTCAGTGATCGGAACCACCTCCCTCCTTCCCCGGTGTCAGTGATCGGAACCCCCCCCCCCGGAGTCAGTGATTGGAATCCCCCCCACCCCGGAGTCAGTGATCAGAACCTCCCCCCCGGTGTCAGTGATCAGAACCCCCCCCCGCCCCGGAGTCAGTGATCAGAACCCCCCCCCGGAGTCAGTGATCAGAACCCCCCCACCCCCCGGAGTCAGTGATCAGAACCCCCCTCCCCGGAGTCAGTGATTGGAAACCCCCCCCCCACCGGAGTCAGTGATCAGAACCCCCTCCCCCCCCCCCGGTGTCAGTGATCGGAACCCCCCCGCCCTGGGGTCAGTGATCGGACCCCACCACCTGGGGTCAGTGATCGGACCACCCCCCCCCGGGGTCAGTGATCAGAACCCCCGGGGTCAGTGATCGGACCCGACTGCCTGAGGTCAGTGATCGGAACGCCCCCACCCCGGGGTCAGTGATCGGACCCGACTGCCTGAGGTCATTGATCGGAACCCCTCCCCCCCACCCCCCCGGGGTCAGTGATCAGAACCCCCGGGGTCAGTGATCGGACCCGACTGCCTGAGGTCAGTGATCGGAACCCCTCCCCCCACTCCCCCCCGGGGTCAGTGATCAGAACCCCCCCCGGGGTCAGTGATCGGACCCGACTGCCTGAGGTCATTGATCGGAACCCCTCCCCCCCACCCCCCCGGGGTCAGTGATCAGAACCCCCGGGGTCAGTGATCGGACCCGACTGCCTGAGGTCAGTGATCGGAACCCCTCCCCCCACTCCCCCCCGGGGTCAGTGATCAGAACCCCCCCCAGGGTCAGTGATCGGAACCCCCCCCACACCAGGGTCAGTGATCGGAACTCCCCCACCCCGGGGTCAGTGATCGGAACCCTCCCCTCCAGGGTCCGTGATCGGAACACTTCCCCCCCCCCCCCGCCCCGGGGTCAGTGATCGGAACCCCCCCCCCCCCGGGGTCAGTGATCGGAAGCCCCCCCCACCGGATCAGTGATTGGAAACCACCCCCCCTGGGGTCAGTGATCGGAATCCTCCCCCCCCCCGGGGTCAGTGATCGGAAGCCGTCCCCCCCACCCCCGGGGTCAGTGATCGGAAACCCTCCCCCCGGGGTCAGTGATCATCGCCCCCCCCCCGGGTTCAGTGATTGGAACGCTCCCCCCGGGGTCAGTGATCAGAACCCCTCTCCCCCACCCACCCGGGGTCAGTGATCGGAACCCCCCCACTCGGGGTCAGTGATTGGAACGCTCCCCCCACCCCCCGGGGTCAGTGATCACCGCCCCCCCCCCCCCAGGTTCAGTGATTGGAACGTTCCCCATGGGGTCAGTGATCGGAAACCCCCCCCCCCCCCCCCCGGGGTCAATGATCGCTCACCACCCCCCCACTCCCCCAGGGTCAGTGATCAGGCCCCCCGCGGGGTTGGTGATCGGAGTCCCCGTGGGATCAGACCCTCCCCCCACCCACAAGGTCAGTGATCGGACCTATCTGGTCCTGTGGGTTGTACTCATTAAAAAAGCTAATCAGTCAAGAGTCTTGTTTTTAAACTTTTATTCTGGATCACATATTCGTTGATTGCTCCCTGCCCAACTGCATACCAAGCTTGTCAATCAGTCTGACTTCCAGGCGGGCAACCTGTTAGGGCGTTGTTAACATGTGGGAAAACCTGGATATCCGGGTTTTCTGTCCAAAACATCGCTACCCCCAACCCCTACCTGCATATTGCTCTGTTACTATCTCGGCCAGAGTTTCTGCCACAGTCTGTTGCCAAAGGGTTTGTGTGCTGCTAAAACAAGGGCAAATTATAAGCATCACATAGCTTGAGCATTAGCACCTGAAAATCCACTGTTCACATCTAATCAAAAGTGGGATGGGAACCTATGCAGCGAGATAGGGCGAAGTAATATGGAGTCAGAAACAGATGGTAGAAAGGTAAAACGCAATAGTGGAAGGCCGAGTAAACAAAGGCAAGAAAGAAAAAGGGCCACACTACATCATAATTCTAAAAGGACAAAGGGTGTTAAAAAAACAAGCCTGAAGGCTTTGTGTCTTAATGCAAGGAGTATCCGTAATAAGGTGGATGAATTAACTGTGCAAATAGATGTTAACGGATATGATGTGATTGGGATTACGGAGACGTGGCTCCAGGATGATCAGGGCTGGGAACTCAACATCCAAGGGTATTCAACATTCAGGAAGGATAGAATAAAAGGAAAAGGAGGTGGGGTAGCATTGCTGGTTAAAGAGGAGATTAATGCAATAGTTAGGAAGGACATTAGCTTGGAGGATATGGAATCTATATGGGTAGAGCTGCAGAACACCAAAGGGCAAAAAACATTAGTGGGAGTTGTGTACAGACCTCCAAACAGTAGTAGTGATGTTGGGGAGGGCATCAAACAGGAAATTAGGGGTGCATGCAATAAAGGTGCAGCAGTTATCATGGGTGACTTTAATATGCATATAGATTGGGTTAACCAAACTGGAAGCAATATGGTGGAGGAGGATTTCCTGGAGTGTATAAGGGATGGTTTTCTAGACCAATATGTCGAGGAACCAACTAGGGGAGAGGCCATCTTAGACTGGGTGCTGTGTAATGAGAGAGGATTAATTAGTAATCTCGTTGTGCGAGGCCCCTTGGGGCAGAGTGACCATAATATGGCGGAATTCTACATTAGGATGGAGAATGAAACAGTTAATTCAGAGACCATGGTCTAGAAATTAAAGAAGGGTAACTTTGAAAGTATGAGGTGTGAATTGGCTAGGATAGATTGGCGAATGATACTTAAGGGGTTGACTGTGGATGGGCAATGGCAGACATTTAGAGACCGCATGGATGAACTACAACAATTGTACATCACTGTCTGACGTAAAAATAAAAAAGTTAAGATGGCTCAACCGTGGCTATCAAGGGAAATCAGGGATAGTATTAAAGCCAAGGAAGTGGCATACAAATTGGCCAGAAATAGCAGTGAACCTGGGGACTGGGAGAAATTTAGAACTCAGCAGAGGAGGACAAAGGGTTTGATTAGGGCAGGGAAAATAGAGTACGAGAGGAAGCTTGCAGGGAACATTAAGACGGATTGCAAAAGTTTCTATAGATATGTAAAGAGAAAAAGGTTAGTAAAGACAAATGTAGGTCCCTTGCAGTCAGAATCAGGGGAAGTCATAATGGGGAACAAAGAAATGGCAGACCAATTGAACAAGTGCTTTGGTTCGGTATTCACTAAGGAGGACACAAACAACCTTCCGGATATAAAAGGGGTCAGAGGGTCTGGTAAGAAGGAGGAACTGAGGGAAATCCTTATTAGTTGGGAAATTGTGTTGGGGTAACTGATGGGATTGAAAGCCGATAAATCCCCAGGGCCTGATGGACTACATCCCAGAGTACTTAAAGAGGTGGCCTTGGAAATAGCGGATGCATTGACAGTCATTTTACAACATTCCATAGACTCTGGATCAGTTCCTATCGAGTGGAGGGTAGCCAATGTAACCCCACTTTTTAAAAAAGGAGGGAGAGAGAAAACAGGGAATTATAGACCGGTCAGCCTGATATCAGTAGTGGGTAAAATGATGGAAAAAATTATTAAGGATGTCATAGCAGCACATTTGGAAAGAGGTGACATGATAGGTCCAAGTCAGCTTGGATTTGTGAAAGGGAAATCATGCTTGACAAATCTTCTGGAATTTTGTGAGGATGTTTCCAGTAGTGTGGACAAGGGAGAACCAGTTGATGTGGTATATTTGGACTTTCAGAAGGCTTTCGACAAGGTCCCACACAAGAGATTAATGTGCAAAGTTAAAGCACATGGGATTGGGGGTAGTGTGCTGACATGGATTGAGAACTGGTTGTCAGACAGGAAGCAAAGAGTAGGAGTAAATGGGGACTTTTCAGAATGGCAGGCAGTGACTAGTGGGGTACCGCAAGGTTCTGTGCTGGGGCCCCAGCTGTTTACATTGTACATTAATGATTTGGATGAGGGGATTAAATGTAGTATCTCCAAATTTGCGGATGACACTAAGTTGGGTGGCAGTGTGAGTTGCGAGGAGGATGCTATGAGGCTGCAGAGTGACTTGGATAGGTTAGGTGAGTGGGCAAATGCATGGCAGATGAAGTATAATGTGGATAAATGTGAGGTTATCCACTTTGGTGGTAAAAACAGAGAGACAGACTATTATCTGAATGGTGACAGATTAGGAAAAGGGGAGGTGCAACGAGACCTGGGTGTCATGGTACATCAGTCATTGGAGGTTGGCATGCAGGTACAGCAGGCGGTTAAGAAAGCAAATGGCATGTTGGCCTTCATAGCGAGGGGATTTGAGTACAGGGGCAGGGAGGTATTGCTACAGTTGTACAGGGCCTTGGTGAGGCCACATCTGGAGTATTGTGTACAGTTTTGGTCTCCTAACTTGAGGAAGGACATTCTTGCTATTGAGGAAGTGCAGCGAAGGTTCACCAGACTGATTTCCTGGGTGGCAGGACTGACATATCAAGAAAGACTTGATCAACTGGGCTTGTATTCACTGGAGTTCAGAAGAATGAGAGGGGATCTCATAGAAACGTTTAAAATTCTGATGGGTTTAGACAGGTTAGATGCAGGAAGAATGTTCCCAATGTTGGGGAAGTCCAGAACCAGGGGTCACAGTCTAAGGATAAGGGGTAAGCCATTTAGGACTGAGATGAGGAGAAACTTCTTCACCCAGAGAGTGGTGAACCTGTGGAATTCTCTACCACAGAAAGTTGTTGAGGCCAATTCACTAAATATATTCAAAAAGGAGTTAGATATAGTCCTTACCATTAGGGGGATCAAGGGGTATGGCGAGAAAGCAGAAATGGGGTATGAGGTTGCATGTTCAGCCATGAACTCATTGAATGGCGGTGCAGGCTCGAAGTGCTGAATGGCCTACTCCTGCACCTATTTTCTATGTTTCTATGTTTCTATGCTTGTCACATTGATTGCTAAAAATGTTGAGCCCTCGACCTGATGAGGTATTCTGAACAATATTCTGAATCATCAGATGGGCGATTATCACACCTAAACAAAAACACTTGTAATAACACATTGGGAAAAAGGGCTTCATAGATCAGCTTTAACAAGGCAGTACAGCACTTAAATATATATATTCCAGACCTCTGCAATTAATTTGAACATTTTATTAATTTAGCAGGGACAACTATCAGTGGAAAAGATAGAAAATGAATTTGTGCAAGAAAATTTTATTCACTTAAACATTTTATTCTTTTATCAGTTATTCATTAGGCTTAGGCTTGACTGTATCTGATGACTGATTGTAAAGAGTAGCAGCTTCTCCTATTGATACTAATACATATACACAAATGATTCTATAGGATTCTTTTGTATACTTTGAGCATTCATTGAGCATGGTGTCTATAATAGAAACTAAAGTCCTTTGTTTCTGAGATCTATATGTTTTGCTTATCTAAGTAGTGACTGCATTTTGAGCAAAATACTTTCATCTGGTATAGCGACTGAAATATAAAAATGAGTCAAAAGGATCGAGCATGGAACGAGCTGCACCGCTCTTCAAAGATATGATTTTCAGTAACTAAATACCACAATCCACAGCAGTTTTATTATCATTTCACAAGTAGAATTAAGCATGCTGTATGGCAGATATTTCGTGTACAAGGATGAGAGACTTCAGTTATGTGCAGCCAATAAAGACGCTGGGATTGTTCTCCTTAGAGCAGTGAAGGTTAAGGAGAGATTTAATAGAGCTGTTCAGAATGATGACGGGTTTGATAGAGTAAGTAGAGGGAAACGGTTTCTACCAGTGGATGGGTTGCTAACCAGAGGACAAAAAACCAAAGGGGAGATGAGATTTTTTTTTTTAACGAAACTTGTTGTTATGAATGCGCTACGTGAAAGGGTGGTGGAAACAGATTCAATAGTAATTTTCCAGAGAAAATTGGATATATAATTGAAAAGGAAACATTTGCAGTGCTATGGGGAAAGAGTGGGAAAAATTAGATAGAACTTTCAAAGATTTGGCTCAGGCACGATGGACCAAAAGGCTTCCTTCTGTGCTATAAGATTCTAGAAACCAGACTTCTTAAAAAAAACATTCAAAATACAGAAGAGTTCCAGGTTCAATCCCCAGTCTGTGCTGAATTAGTGGATCTCAGCAGGACACCAATTGCTACAATTGGTCTTGGTGCTAAGTGACGGGTGAAAAACAGCCAAGGGTCCCAGTCCCATTCAATGATACCTACTGGAAAATCAAGCTGCCTGCAACACCCGGGAATGGTTGAACAGCCGACTGATATTTCCTACTTATGTTTATGCATGAAGGTCACTTGCACAAGTTATCAGGGACAGAGAAAATTGACAAGAAAGTGGTACAATAAATGATAACCTATTCCCTCTATAGGCCATGTAAAAACCATTTTATCTAAAACTTTATCCATCTTAGTCAATAATGTGTTAATACCGCATTGGCAAAACTGGTATGAGTCAGTGCTGAACTAAACATATGTTTGACCCGCATTGGTGAAAGGTTCATGGTGTGGACCATGCTCTATGTTCCGATTATTATTATGGCTCTCCCACACTCTGTAGATCTGCACAAAAAGAAACTGTCATATTTGCATTAGCGATGCCAAGAACTTAGTAAGGCTGATGGGGTCTGTGCATTGGAGTGGAAGAAGGGGCAAGGGAGCACACATCTCTGAATCAGATCCGCCTCACTAGTAATTCATCGAGGTAGTTTAAGCTTTATCTTTTTACATTTTTGTTTCTGGGTCCTGGAACCACCTTACTGAAGTTACAGTTATAGGGAGCGATTGTCTATTACAGTGTAAATCAGGCGGGCAGAGGTTGGGGCATACGATGCTCCCACTGACATGAGTCAATGTGGGTCCAAAGCCATTTCCACGGTTGGGCCTCATTTAGTTTAATTTGGTGATCTGCCAGCACAAAGCTAATGGCAGCACACCGATACGGGGCAGGAAATCCAGCAGGGTAGCTGATTTTGAGGGACCTGTAGCAGCACCTTTAAAGAGGAGGTGTGAAAGGATTGAGAGTACAAGGCAGCAGCAGCTCTGAGCAGCAGACAAGGTTTCTGCAGTGCCCACAGCACAAGGACATTAAATATGGCAGCCTTTAGGACTTTGGAACTAGCCACTGCAGTAAAACAACACCTTGCATTTGTACACTAGCGCCACTTTAAAGTAGAAAAAACATCCCAAGGCACTTCACAGACTTGTAATCAGACAAAAGATATTAGGAGAGGTGACTGAGAGCTTGATCAAAAAGGTAGGTCTTAAGGAGGGTCTTAAAGGAGGTGAGGGTGTTGGGGAGTTCTGGAGGGATTTCCCAAGCGAGGGTCCAGGTGGCTGAAGGCACAGCGGCCATTAGTGGGGCAGAGAGTGTGGGATGCACTGGTTGGAAGAATACAGAGTTCTGGAAGGGTTGTAAGGCTGGAGAAGGTTACAGAGATTATGAAGGGGTGAGGTTGTATAGGGATTTGAACATGAAGATGAGGTGTTGAGATACTGGGAGACAATGCAGGTCAGTGGCCATGGTGGGGCGGTGGGGGGGAGAGGGACTTAGTGTAGCATAGGATATAAGCAGTAGAGTTTTGAATGAGCTGAAGTTTAGAGAGAGTGGAGGAATGAAGGCTGGCACGGAGAGTGGAATAGTCGAGTCTAGAAGTGACAATGATAGGGATGAGGGTTCGGCAGTAAATAGGCTGTGGAAGGGGCAGAGATGGGCAATGTTAGAGGTGGAAGTAGGCGTTCCTTGTGATGGGGAGGGTATGAGATCTGAAGCTCAGCTCTGGATCAAATAGGGTGCTGAGGCTGTGAACCAGTGAGTGCCAACCCTGCTGTCCGATTTCCCCAATTACAGTTAAGGATCCCTTTAAGGTACGCTCCCATTTGGCCGCCTCTTGACTCTTGCCGCACATGTTTGATGGTCAGAAGCAGGAACTGGCAGTAATCTGCTGGGCAGACAAAAATGGCATTGGGTTTCCGATCTACATCACATGAACTTGATTACCACATATTCACTTGTTTTCAACAGGAGCTCTGGCTGCCAGCACAGAGGCACACCCGAAAATTGGAATGAGCGCTTCACATGTACACATATTTTTGGTCGCGCTAGTGCCCTGTATTTAGGTGCAAACAGGGCAGTAGGTACTCATAAATTGCCCCCCTCGTGTCTAAATACTATGTTGCTCAATGATGGTATTTTTTGTGGAATAAAGAAATTTTCACAGTCAATGTTCTAACAAATTAAATCTGTTTATTAAAGCTGCACACATTTCTATGAGTTGTGCTTTATATTTTAAGAACTTTTCCATGTAAAAATAAATTGATAACTTATGTTAAAATTAAACTCAAACAAAGGTGAACCTTATAGGTACTTAAAATATATTGTTCATGTTCTATGAGCCAATCTTTAAGAGCCTGCTGCAATCTGATTACAGACCTTTAAGAAATATGGAAGTAGATGGGAGCTAATGGTAAGGCATCTGATTAAAGCTGGAACCATATGATTGTAAACAAATGTTAAGCAATGTACCCTCTGAGGTGCACAGGTCTGCGGCAGTGCAGCAATATAGAACGTACCGTAAACTGAAGTGAGCTCGAGTGAGGGGGTGCGGCTGAGCATTAAAACCCAACGGTAAAATAACGAGCGGTTGGAGAGAGAGCGGGATAAAGTGCAGCTGTGGTTGGAGGAGCAGCGAATTCGAGCAAGGGAAGGGGGAGGTGTGTCCGGAAGTGAACAACGCGTGAGGAGAGGAGCCGGACAAGGCCTCGGAGCCCCTGGAGAGTCCGGGCTTCAGAAAGTGAGATGGCTCTGGGCTCATTGGTCAAGGTTTTGTGCGAGGAGACTCGGGGAAATTCCCCGGTTGCTGATCAGCCTGTGAGGGGAGGGGGACTGAGTCAGATGAAAGTGATCGGGCCGGCAGAGCGTCTGGTTCACGGCCCGAGATTAGAGCGAGACTCGGGAGTGCTCGCCACTCAGCAGCTTTCAATGGCCCAGGACTCAACCTGGAGCCAAAAAAGGCCCACAGCAACTAAAGGTCACAAAACAAGCGGGCACGGCCCATCATGGCCAGATAAACACGCAGCGGCCGAAATTGCCCTCAGCGGGAAATTGGGGAGGGCACTTTGAATTAACCGGAAATTTACCGCCCGGTGAGAGTCAGAGGGAAGAGCTGGACAATTGGGCTCTTTAACTCTGACACTGCCTCCCAGCACATTGGGGTACTGTTTGAGGTGGGTTAGCGGCGGGTTTACGAGGAAGCAGGGTGGTGATGATGTCAGCGCGACGCGGATGTGCCGCATCGCGCTAAAGCATCACAACGTCTCTCCCCTTCAGTTAAAAGGAAGGGACGCTGTGAGACTGACATGGAGCTCACTGGGCTCTCATGGAGGGGTTCGGCTCGGCCAGCGGCCTGGTACCCAAGAGGGGGTGCCGGGCTGCCTGTCGGGCCAACTCAACAAAATGGCGGCCGCGGTGGTGCGCCCTCCCCTTTAAGGGCAGCCGCACCGCCCAGTCACTGGCAGATTCCCACCTTGCAAAGCTGTCAGGGCACTGATAGGCCGTGACCGCGCACCCGCGGGGCAATTTCCCAGCGGAGCGGTAAGGGGTTGCGGCTGGGCGGGGCGCAAACACAGGGGGCAGCGGAAACCCATTCCCGCTGCCCCTGGTCCGAGGGCAATTCCGGATTGGTCAGCCCCGCCACCTGCTCCTGGGCAGAAAGGCCTTACCGCCCCATTAGAGGCAGTAACGGGCCTTAAAGAAAGGGGGCCATTTCCCCCCTCCCTCCACACAGTCTGGGATGAAGTTGATCAATGTTTTAGTCACAATGAGCACTAATGCTTTGTGATGAGCATGTTTATGATGCAGATTGGGTTATTGATCATATATATGGAGCACGGCCAATGAACACCTGCCTTTAGCATTGACTGAGCCACATATACCAGACTGGAAACCGCAGGTTAATTGAAGCTGGCTTAGTTAATGGATAATGGATGAGGCCAGATTATGTGAGTTTCATTTCACTGTTTGGCAAGATGAATGGATTTTTAAAGTTGTTTATGATCTAAGCCAAGGCTTTCAAGCTGCGTGCATCCACGCCGCACATTTAGCCTTTCATCTACTCTCCTGATAGTGCGAGCTGTTGTGTCGGGAG
Source organism: Pristiophorus japonicus (assembly GCF_044704955.1). Classification (NCBI taxonomy): domain Eukaryota; kingdom Metazoa; phylum Chordata; class Chondrichthyes; family Pristiophoridae; genus Pristiophorus; species Pristiophorus japonicus. Next base: position 111,861,540 of record NC_091982.1, on the reverse strand, counting down.
AGGGAGGCTCACAGTCCAGGTGTGAGGAAAGGGAGAATGCAACCAGTGTGCAGAGAGATAGAATGGGACAAGTGAGAATAGAGGTAAAATGGGACGTGGGGAGAGGGAGAATGGGACGTGAGGAGAGGGAGAGTGGGACGTGTGAAGAGAGGGAGAGGGAGAGGGAGAGTGGGACATATGAGGAGTGGGAGAATAGTACTAGTGGGAAGAGTGGTAGATTTGAATGTGTGAGAGTAGAGCTATAATGTGACTTGTTAGAGGAGAGGTGAGTTGTCAACCTTGAAAGAATTTCCCATCACTGGAAAATAGGGAAAAACAGACAGGAGCAATTTCCAGCATGGTGTAACTGTAAATCAATAAACATCAACCTTTTTACTTGTATGTTGTACATATGCGTTATTGATTGTTGTTTCTGTAAAATGTAAATTGCCTGTGGACAAAATGGATGTGCTCAGAGGAGTAGAAAAGTAGAGGGAACATTGATGTTAAGCCAAGGGTTCAGATATTATGGAACTGCTACCACTCTAAGAACTGATCAAGGGAATCTTATCTATGTAGCACTAAAGACTCTCCGCTTCATATATTGCTCATTATATTTAAAGCTTTGTGTTAGATCCCATTTGCAGTAGCCCTCTTAGAAACATACAAACATAGAAACATAGAAATATAGAAAATAGGTGCAGGAGTAGGCCATCTGGCTCTTCGAGCCTGCACCACCATTCAATAAGATCATGGCTGATCATTCACCTCAGTAACCCTTTCCTGTTTCTCTCCATACCCATTCAGCCATAAGGGCCATATCTAATTCCCTTTTGAATATATCCAATGAACTGGCATCAACAACTCTCTGCAGTAGGGAATTCTACAGGTTAACAACTCTCTGAGTGAAGAAGTTTCTCCTCATCTCAGTCCTAAATGGCTTATCCCCTTAGACAGTGTCCCCTGGTTCTGGACTTGCCCAACATCGGGAACATTCTTCCTGCATCTAACTTGTCCAGTCACGTCAGAATTTTATATGTTTCTATGAGATCCCTCTCATCCTTTTGAACTCCAGTGAATAAAGACCCGGTCGATCCTGTTGTGTATCTGTAAAGCATGCACTCCCATGTTTCGCCACCAGGGAGTGCATCCCCTGAAGCTCCAAATGGATCCCAGCATCCCTTGGGAGCACTGTATATAGGCCGGCCCCTAAGGCCTGTTTCTCTCTCTGGAGTGTCTTAATAAAGACTGAGGTCACTGATACTTTAACCTCCCTGTGTGCAGTCTCATCTGTGTTAGGAACACAATAACTGGCGACGAGTATACAAATCCAACGCAAAGATGCAGCAAACTGGGCATCGTGGAGTAGTTCTCGGAGGGTGAGGACTGGGAAGCCTATGTCGAACGGCTAGACCAGTACTTTGTAGCCAACGAGCTGGACGGAGAAGGAAGCGCTGCAAAACGGAGAGTGGTCCTCCTGATGGTCTGCGGGGCACCGACCTACAGCCTCATGAAGAATCTTCTGGCTCCGGTGAAACCCACAGATAAGTTGGATGAGGAGCTGTGTACACTGGTTCGGGAGCATGTTAACCCGAGGGAGAGTGTGCTGATGGCGAGGTATCGGTTCGACACGTGCCAGCGATCTGAAGGTCAGGAAGTGGCGAACTACATCACCGAGCTAAGGCGACTTGCAGGACAATGTGAGTTTGATGGCTACCCGGAGCAAATGCTCAGAGACTTTTTTGTACTGGGCATTGGCCACGAGACCATCCTACGAAAACCTTTGACTGTAGAGACACCGACCCTCAGTAAGGCCATTGCGATAGCACAGGCGTTTATGTCAACCAGTGATAATACCAAATAAATCTCTCAGCACACAAGTGCTAGCAATGTTCATAAATTAACTGGAACTGTGTTTGCGAGCAGAAATGTACAGGGCAGAAACCATGAGTCTGAAACTGCCAGACCTCAGGTGACCCAGAAGACTCAGAGTCCGCAAGGCAATACACACCTTCTTGGCGTTGTGGAGGCTTCCATTCAGCCTATTCATGCCGCTTCAAAGGGTATGTTTGCAAGAGCTGTGGAGCAATCGGGCATCTCCAACAAGCTTGCAGATGAGCTGTAAGCTCTGCAAAACCTGCTAACCACCATATGGCAGAGGAAGATCGGTCCATGGTGGATCAAAGCAATTTCGAGCCTCAGAGAGAGAAGGCAGATGCTGAAGTATATGGGGTGCATACATTTTCGATGAAATGCCCACCTATAATGCTAAATGTAAAATTGAATGGCTTACCCATAGCCATGGAACTGGACACGGGCGCTAGCAAATCTATCATGAGTAAAAGGATGTTTGAAAGACTTGGTGCAACAAGGCACTCAGGCCAGCCCTGAGACCCATCTACACGAAACTGAGAACGTACACCAAAGAGCTTATCACTGTCCTGGGCAGCACCATGTTTAAGGTCACCTACGAGGGCATGGTGCATGAACTGCCACTCTGGATTGTCCCGGGCAATGGCCCCACACTGCTTGGAAGGAGCTGGCTGGGCAAAATCCGCTGGAACTGGGATGACATCCGAGCGCTATCACATGTTGATGAGGCCTCATGTACCCAGATTCTAAACAAATTTCCTTCCCTTTTTGAGCCAGGCATTGGAAACTTTTCCGGGGCGAAGGTGCGGATCCACTTGTTCCCAGAGGCACGACCCATTCACCACAAGGCGCGAGCGGTACCTCACATGATGAGGGAGAGAGTGGAAATCGAGCTGGACAGGCTGCAACGCGAGGGCATCATCTCTCCAGTGGAATTCAGCAAGTGGGCCAGCCCGATTGTTCCAGTACTCAAAAGTGATGGCATGTTCAGGATTTGCAGTGATTATAAAGTAACTTAATCGTTTCTCGCTACAGGACCAATACCTGCTACCTAAGGCAGATGACCTATTTGCGACGCTGGCAGGAGGCAAGACGTTCACCAAGCTCGACCTGACTTCGGCCTACATGACGCAGGAGCTGGAGGAGTCTTCGAAGGGCCTCACCTGCATCAACACGCACAGGGAACTGTTCATCTACAACAGATGCCTGTTTGGAATTCGGCTGGCTGCAGCGATCTTCCAGAGAAACATGGAAAGCCTACTCAAGTCGATACCACGCACGGTGGTTTTTCAGGACGATATATTGATCATGGGTCGGGACACCGTCGAGCACCTACAAAACTTGGAGGAGGTCCTCCAACGACTGGATCGCGTAGGGCTACGGCTGAAGACGTCGAAATGCATCTTCATGGCAACAGAAGTGGAGCTCTTGGAGAGAAAGATCGCGGCGGACGGCTTTCGGCCCACAGACGCTAAGACAGAGGCTATTAGGAATGCACCCAGGCCACAGAACGTCACGGAGCTGCGGTCGTTCCTGGGACTCCTCAACTATTTTGGTAACTTCCTACCGGGGTTAAGCACCCTCTTAGAGTCCCTATATATGTTATTGCGTCAAGGTGAGAACTGGGTATGGGGAAAAAAAACAAGTAATTGCTTTTGAGAAAGCCAGAAACATTTTATGCTCCAACAAGCTGCTTGCATTGTATAACCCGTGTAAAAGACTTGTGCTAGCATGTAATGCGTCGTCGTACGGAGTCAGGTGTGTATTACAACAAGCTAACATTGCGGGGAAGTTGCAACCTGTCGCCTATGCCTCCAGGAGCTTTTTTTAACCCTGAAAGGGCATACAGCATGATTGAGAAAGAGGCATGAGCGTGTGTGTTCGGGTAAAGAAAATGCATCAGTACCTGTTTGGCCTCAAATTTGAGCTGGAAACCGATTACAAGCCCCTCATATCCCTGTTCGCTGAAAACAAGGCGATAAATACAAATGCCTCAGCCCACATACAAAGGTGGGCACTCAAGCTATCAGCATATAACTTTATCATCCACCACAGGCCAGGCACCGAGAACTGTGCAGATGTTCTCAGTCGGCTACCATTGCCCACCATGAGGGTGGAAATGGCGCAGTCTGCAAACTTGTTGATGGTGGCACAGCCCGCAGACTTGTTGATGGTCATGGAAATGTTTGAAAATTATAAATCATCTGTCACGGCCCACCAGATTAGGACTTGGACCAGCCAAGATCCTCTGCTGTCCATAGTAAAAAACTGTACACTGCATGGGAGCTGGGCCAGCATTCCCGTTGAAATGCAAGAGCTAAGAGCTAATCAAGCCGTTCTAGCGGCGAAAGGACGAGCTATCCCTTCAGGCAGACTGCCTGTTGTGGGGTAACTGCGTAGTGCTACCCAAAAAGGGTAGGGAGACGTTCATCTTGTATCTCCACAGCACACACCCGGGTATAGTAATGATGAAAGCGATAGCCAGATCTCACGTGTGGTGGCCCGGTATCAACTCTGCATGGCAATACAGTGTACGTGCTCAGTTGAGCAAAGCGCCCAGAGAGGCACCACTAAGTTTGTGGTCCTGGCCCTCCAGACCATGGTCAAGGGTCCATGTCGACTATGTGTGCCCGTTTCTCGGTAAAATGTTCCTGGTGGTGGTGGATGCTTTTTGAAAATGGATTGAATGTGAAATAATGTCGGGAAGCACCGCCACCGCCACCATTGAAAGCCTGAGGGCCATGTTTGCCACCCATGGCCTGCCTGACATACTGGTCAGTGACAACGGGCAATGTTTCACCAGTGCCGAATTTAAAGAATTCATGACCTGCAATGGGATCAAACATGTCACCTCGGCCCCGTTTAAACCAGCCTCCAATGGGCAGGCAGAGCAGGCAGTACAAACCATCAAACAGAGCCTCAAACAAGTCACAGAAGGCTCACTCCAAACCCGCCTGTCCTGACTACTGCTCAGCTACCGCACGAGACCCCACCCTGGGGTGCCCCTGGCTGAGCTACTCATGAAAAGGACTCTTAAAACCAGACTTTCACTGGCTCACCCCAACCTGCATGATCAGGTAGAGAGCAGGCGGCAGCAACAAAATGTAAACGATGGTCGCGCCCTGTGTCATGGGAAATTGATCTGAATGACCCTGTGTATGTGCTAAACTATGGACATGGTCGCAAGTGGATCGCCGGCACGGTGATAGCTAAAGAAGGGAGTAGGGTGTTTGTAGTCAAACTAGATAATGGGCAAATTTGCAGAAAGCACCTGGACCAAATGAGGCTGCCGTTCACAGACTGCCCTGAACAACCCATAGCAGACACCACCTTTTTTGAGCCCACAACACACACCCAAAGGATCAACGACACCACACCGGACCAGAAAATCGAACCCATCACACCCAACAGCCCAGCAAGGCCAGGCTCACCCAGCAGCCCTGCAGGGCCAACAACATGCCAGCCCAGCAAGGGCACAGCCAACACACCAGAACAGACATTTGTACCGAGGCGGTCCACCAAGGAAAGAAAGGCAGCCAACCGCCTCACCTTGTAAATAGTTTTCACTTTGACTTTGGGGGGGAGTGATGTTGTTTATCTGTAAAGCATGCACTCCCATGTTCCGCCACCAGGGAGTGCATCCCCTGAAGTCCCAAGGGATCCCAGCATCCCCTTGGGAGCACTGTATATAAGCTGGCCTCTAAGGCCTGTTCCTCATGCTGGAGTGTCTTAATAAAGACTGAGGTCACTGTTACTTTAACCTCCCTTTGTGCAGTCTCATCTGTGTTAGAAACACAATAAATCTAGTCTCTCCTCATATGTCAGTCCAGCCATCCCGTGAATCAGCCTGGTGAACCGTCGCTGCACTCCCTCAATAGCAAGAACTTCCTTCCTCAGATTAGGAGACCAAAACTGAACACATTATTCCAGGTGAGGCCTCACCAAGGCCCTGTACAACTGCAGTAAGAACCCCCTGCTCCAATACTCAAAACACCTCAAAATATACCATTTGCCTGCTTTACTGCCTGCTGTACCTGCATGCCAACTTTCAATGACTGATGTACCATGACACCCAGGTCTCGTTGCACCTCCCCTTTTCCTAATCTGCCGCCATTCAGATAATATTCTGCCTTTGTGTTTTTGCCCCCAAAGTGGATAACCTCACATTTATCCACATTATACTGCATCTGGCATGCATTTTCCCACTCACCTAACCTGTCCATTCACCCTGCAGCCTCTTAGCGTCTTCTCACAGCTCACACAACCACCCAGTTTAGTGTCATCTGCAAACTTGGAAATATTACACTCAATTCCTTCATCCAAATCATTAATGTATATTGTAAATAGCTTGGGTCCCAGCACTGAGCCCTGCGGCAGCCCACTAGTAACTGCCTGCCATTCTGAAAAGGACCCGTTTATCCTGACTCTCTTCCCTGTCTGCCAACCAGTTCTCTATCCAAATCAGTGCATTACCCCCAATACCATGTGCTTTAATTTTGCACACCAATCTCTTGTGTGGGACCTTGTCAAAAGCCTTTTGAAAGTCCAAATACACCACATCCACTGGTTCTCCCTTGTCCACTCTACTAGTTACATCCTCAAAAAATTCCAGAAGATTTCCCAAGCATGATTTCCCTTTCATAAATCCATGTTGAATTGGACCGATCGTGTCACTGCTTTCCAAATGTGCTGTTATTTCATCTTTAATAATTGATTCCAACATTTTCCCCACTACTGATGTCAGGCTAACCGATCTATAATTACCCGTTTTCTCTCTCCCTCCCTTTTTAAAAAGTGGTGTTACATTAGCTACCTTGCAGTCCATATGAACTAATCCAAAGTTGATAGACTGTTGGAAAATGATCACCAATGCATCCACTATTTCTAGGGCCACTTCCTTAAGTACTCTGGGATGCAGACTATCAGGCCCCATGGATTTATCGGCCTTCAATTCCATCAATTTCCCTAACACAATTTCCCACCTAATAAGGATATCCTTCAGTTCCTCCTTCTCACTAGACCCTCGGTCTCCTAGTACTTCCGGAAGGTTATTTGTGTCTTCCTTTGTGAAGATAGAACTAAAGTATTTGTTTAACTGGACTGCCATTTCTTTGTTCCTCATTATAAATTCACTTGAATCTGACTGCAATGGACCTACGTTTGTCTTCACTAATCTTTTTCTCTTCACATTTCTATAGAAGCTTTTGCAGTCAGTTTTTAAATTCCTGGCAAGCTTCCTCTCATACTCTATTTTTCCCCTCCTAATTAAACCCTTTGTCCTCCTCTGCTGAATTCTAGATTTCTCCCAGTCCTCAGGTTTGCTGCTTTTTCTGGCCAATTTATATGCCTCTTCCTTGGATTTAACACTACCCTTAATTTCCCTTGTTAGCCACGGTTGAGCCACCTTCCCCGTTTTATTTTTACTCCAGACAGGGATGTACAATTGTTGAAGTTCATCCATGTGATCTTTAAATATTTGCCAGTGCCTATCCACCGTCAACCCTTTAAGTATCATTTTCCAGTCTATCCTAGCCAATTCACATCTCATACCATCGAAGTTACTTTTCCTTAAGTTCACGATCCTAGCCTCTGAATTAACTGTGTCACTCTCCATCTTCATAAAGAATTCTACCATATTATGGTCACTCTTCCCCAAGGGGCCTCGCACAACAAGATTGCTAATTAGTCCTTTCTCATTACACATCACCCAGTCTTGATGGCCAAACCTCTAGTTGGTTCCTCAACATATTGGTCCAGAAACCATCCCTGATACACTCCAGGAAATCCTCCTCCACCGTATTGCTACCAGTTTGGTTAGCCCAATCTATATATAGATTAAAGTCACCCATGATAACTGCTGTACCTTTATTGCACACATCCCTAATTTCTTGTTTGATGCTGTCCCCAACCTCACTACGACTGCTTGGTGGTCTGTACACCACTCCCACTAGTGTTTTCTGCCCTTTGGTATTCCGCAGCTCCACCCATACAGATTCCACATCATCCAAGCTAATGTCCTTCCTTACTATTGCGTTAATTTCCTCTTTAACCAGCAACGCTACCTCACCTCTTTTTCCTTTCTGTTTATCCTTCCTGAATGTTGAATACTCCTGGATGTTGAGTTCCCAGCCTTGGTCACCCTGGAGCCATGTCTCCGTGATGCCAATTATATCATATTTGTTAATTGCTGCCTGCGCAGTTAATTCCTCCACCTTATTACGAATACTCCTCGCATTGAGGCACAGAGCCTTCAGGCTTGTCTTTTTAACATACTTTGCCCTTTTAGAATGTTGCTGCAGTGTGGCCCTTTTTGATTTTTGTCTTGGGTTTCTCCGCCCTCCACTTTTACTATTCTCCTTTCTATCTTTTGCTTCTGCCCCCAGAATATTCTACTTCCCTCTGCCTCCCTGCATAGGTTCCTATCCCCCTGCCATATTAGTTTAACTCCTCCCCAAAAGCACTAGCAAACACTTCCCCTAGGACATTGGATCCTGTCCTGTGCAGGTGTAGACCATCCGGTTTGTACTGGTCCCACCTCCCCCGGAACCTGTTCTAATGTCCCAGGAATTTGAATCCCTCCCTTCTGCACCACTCCTCAAGCTACATATTCTTTTGAGCTATCCTGCAATTCCTACTTTGACTAGCATGTGGCACTGGTAGCAATCCTGAGATTACTACCTTTGAGGTCCTACTTTTTAATTTAACTCCTAGCTCCCTAAATTCAGTTTGTAGGACCTCATCCGTTTTTTACCTATATCGTTGATACCTATATGCACCACGACAACTGGCTGTTCACCCTCCCCCTTCAAAATGTCCTGCAACCGCTCCAAGACATCCTTGACCCTTGCACCAGGGAGGCAACATACCATCCTGGAGTCTCGATTGCAGCTGCAGAAACATCTATCTATTCCCCTTACAATAGAATCCACTACCACTATAGCTCTCCCGCTCTTTTTCCTGCCCTCCTGTGTAGCAGAGCCACCCACGGTGTCATGGACTTGGCTGCTGCTGCCCTGATGAGTCATCCCCTCCAACAATACCCAAAGCGGTGTATCTGTTTTGGACGGGGATGACCGCAGTGGACCTCTTCCTTCCACTGCTCTTCTTGTTGGTCATCCATTCCCTATCTGTCTGTGTAACCTTTACCTGCGGTAAGACCAACTCACTAAACGTGCTATTCACAGCATCCTTAACATCGCGCATCCTCCAGAGTGAATCCACCCACAGCTCCAGTGCCGCAATGCGGTCTGTCAGGATCTGCAGCAGGATACACTTCCCGCACATGTAGTCGTCAGGGACACTGGAAGCGTAGCTGACTTCCCACATAGCGCAGGAGGAGCATGTCACGTGTCCGAGCTCTTCTGCCATGACTTAACCCTTGGATTAACTTTATTTGGCAACAACAATGATAAAGTTTACCTACTGATAGGGAAAAGAAAAAGAAAAACTACTCACCAATCACTTACCCCCTTGGCTGTGATGTCACCTTTCGATTTCTTTAAAAAAAAAATTTATCTTCTGTCCCTGCTGCAGCTGCACCGGCTGGCCTCTCGGAACTCCCACTCCTGTGGCCGCCTCCGACGACACTCGGGCCTTTATAGGCTGCTCGCCTCTCGGAACTCCCGCTCCTGTGGCCGCCTGCGACGACACTCTTGAAATGCATAACAACACTCTGCCCACCTCCTCTGTTCATTTTAATCACAGCCTGCCCGGCACTCTAACATTTATAGAAATATACTCATGACACAGCTCCAGTTCAGAACATTAGGTTTCTGTATTTCTCATGTCTACTCATTTGTGAACTTGTTTCCATCTCCAGCCCATTACGCAGCCTTAGATAAGCCACTGTGCAGAGTTCATTTATTGTGAGCCTGTTTTGCTTCTATCTTATCATCACCTATTATATAGTGTGAACAGTTTGTGCTGCTATATAACTGTACATTGATTGGCAGAAATCAATTGGAATATATTAAGGAATCTTTTATTGCATTTTGGGAGCTCAGCAGTAAGCATTCAATGGCAGCGTACATCTTGTAGACAATGCTTATGGACTCCTTTAGCGAGGAAATCATAATCAATATGGAGATCATGGTGCGTGAGATGATTATAGGTAGGATATGCCTCGTCAGTTGTTATAGTGCCACAGAACTGAAAACTATTTTCCCAACACATCATAGATTCAGTGGGCACTCAGCTGTAAATATTTTAAAACCATTGTTTTAAGGCATCCATGAGCCAGCATCCTGTTATTTCCTATTTTTACCAGTTAAAACCACTTCCAGCCCATACCAATTAAAATACCATTGTAATAAAGCAGTGGGGTCAGAGCAGGACAACCGTTTATTGTGGGCTATCAATAATCTGTCCATAAAATGCTCAATTGGGCACAAATTTATTCAAGACATATAATACAAATATAGTAACATTATAGTTTCCTTCAACTGTGATGAATTATAAACAAAGGACCAACAGGAGAACTGGTGAACATGGTGGATTAGCATTCGAACCTTTCACCTCAAAGACCTGGATTTCAATCTAGCCCAGACTAATGAGCTAAAAAGTATTCTATTTTTGATGGCAGTAAGGGTGCTTCCTAAACACTGGGTAATTTCAACCCCAAATTTTGTAAGTGCAGCCTAAAGCACAATATGGCATATAAATCAACACAAATTGACAACCTCATTCAGAGGCCACAAGAAAAAGGAGTAAGGAAAAATTTACAGCGGTGAAAAACGCATCAGAAAAAGTGGCAATGTTGAGCAAGGTTTACTCTACATCTGGCCATGCTCTCCCTACTGGGGAAGTCTTTATGTTGGCAACGACTGCCAAAGTGTTGGTCCATTCTCCAGCACTGATGTCCATCATCATGTTGAGCATAAAAGATTCAACAACAAATGTAAAAATAATAAGGAAAAAGAATATGATGTTCACAGGGCTCTGTGGCTAACTGCATCATATGGGCCTGCGCTGTGTTGGCTGATCTCAACCCAGGTGAATGGAAGGGAGATAAAATTGGTCTCAGTGCCCCTAGGCTATAAACGAGACAAAAAATCTTCCAGGCCCCTACTCCTGACCGTCATATAAGGACCTCTGCTGCAAAGTAAAACTACCTGTACATGCCTGATGTGCAGAGTTTTAACAAAATAAAGGCCCACCATAAACTGTAATTTTCACCAGGAGCTCGGCATTCAATGTTGTTAAGTCCGAGACCTCCTGCAAGCCAACAGGAGGGTTACCAATGATAGCTGGAGAAACCATCACAAATATGCAAAGTGCCCTGACTGTGCCAGGATCAGGAGTGGGGGCTGAGGGTGGCCGAACTTCAAGATGTGCCAGGATTCTGCAGACATGGAAATTGGCATCCTGGGTGTCAACAATGCTATTTGTCTAAGGGGCCATCACAGCTAAACCTTGGCCTCATCCAACATCCAGGCACATGGCACCAGAGACCCTGGGCCAGGTGGCCACCACTATGCATGAGTTTTGACAGTGTGCTAGACTTTCTTAAACTTCAGCATTTCTGGGGCACAAAGTGATGGGAGCGATGTCAATTGCATCACGTTACAATATGTTTTAATTACTTGTATATCCCCATCATTTTTAACAGAAATCGTGGATATGATGGGGAAGAGCAGGGAACTAGTGAAGTGACTCCTACAGTGATTTTCCATTCCAAGTCACTAGTATTATTATGGCGGGGAGCTGATGTATCTCGAGCAGAAAATCCAGGCCACACTGTCTTAGCTGATATGTGGTGGATGACCAAGTGTCCCTTCGTGTCATGTACTGCAGCATCTTCAGAACAGTAGAGAAATGAGATCCCCAAAAAATTTGACTCAGTTGGGGTAGGATTATTTCTACAAGTGTGAAACAAGTATCAATATTTGCTTGGCCATTTATTCTATTTGTATCTAATCTACACCAGGTTCCAATTGTGACTCACATTGCCAACTGAGTTTTTAAAATCTAGTTATATTTATTTTGATATTTTCTTGGTTGAGGAGGGCAAGGGTCAGTCATCCAATAGTTTCCACTGTCAAGCGTACATTCAGAGTGGAGTGATGGAACATAATACAAACTTAAAGCCACAGTGAATAAGCCAAGCAAGCTTAAACTGACCACAAATTTCCACTTTTCTCATTGCAGACATTTTAACAAAACATATTTTCTTGCAGTGCTGAAAAAGTCTTCATTTAGTGTCTAACGCTGTATCACTGCAGCTCCAGTAAACACATATTTTCTTGCGATAAAGTCACTGACTTCAAGCTATTAAAGGTGTCAGTGGCAGAACTATATTGTTTCCTTTTGCAAGGCTCTTTGTACAGTTTCATTAATGTCAGTAGCATGTGTCCAGGATCAACAACTGGTATTGTCGGATGGGTGCAAAACTTGCTTATATCTCGAATATGAATAGACAAACGATATAATATAAATGTTCACTGTATCACAGCCCAGTGGAATAAACTATGACTTCCTTTCTATTCTTTCAGATACTGGTAAAGTTTATAGAAGCACCAATACACAGTGTGAGACCCGTGTCTATGGCTGACTTCAGACTTTGACTCTTCATTTCCATGACTCTAGTTCATTATTCTCACTTCATTGTGCATGTGATTTTCGAAAAAGACCCGATGCATCCTGAACACACTCAAATCCCCCGCACAGGTGCACTCACATAACTTCATTGCTTTTATTCCAGTTCTTTATTCAATGACAAGTTGTTTGACATAATTACAGATACTGGCCTCTTCCTCCTCTCCTGGAAACTCACTGTCCATGATCATATTGAATGGTGGTGCAGGCTCGAAGAGCTGAATGGCCTATTTCTGTACCTATTTTCTATGTTTCTATGTTTCTATGTCCCTCTGGTTGCAGGCAGACAGCAGTTTCAGCACTTCCTCCACAGGCTCCCAACTGCTAAGTGGCTAAGCCACTCCCACTCAACAGTTCTACAACTATTTTGTGTAAAACCATAAATCAAATGTCCCCTTATTAAAGGGGGGGAATAAAACTGACAATTAAACCAATTAACTTTTTACCAGAAACTTAAATCAAATTAAAACTTGGTTGCCGGGGGTGATGAGGGAGGGAGTTAGATATGGCCCTGATGGCTAAAGGGATCAAGGGGTATGGAGAGAAAGCAGGAAAGGGGTACTGAGGTGAATGATCAGCCATGATCTTATTGAATGGTGGTGCAAGCTCGAAGGGCCGAATGGCCTACTCATGCACCTATTTTCTTTGTTACTATATTTCTATGATGCACTCCAGTTCCTCTGGTGTCCACCTCTTGCGGAAGGCTGCGAGCATACCGGTGAACACCGCGTGCTCCATCTCCAGGGATACCCTGGCTCGAATATAACCACAGAAGAGAGGCAGGCAGTCGGGCTGAACGACCCCCTCAACCGCCCACTGCCTGGACCGGTTAATAAGTGGCAAGTAACATTCGTGCCACACAAGTGCCAGGCAATGACGATCTCCAACAAGCGAAAGAATAACCATCTCCCCATGACATTCAATGGCATTACCATCACCGAATCCCCCACCATCAACATCCTGGGAGTAATCATTGACCAGAAAGTTAACTGGGCTAGCCAGATAAATACTGTGGTAAGAGCAGGTCAGAGGCTGGGTATTTTGTGGTGAGTATCTCACCTGCTAACTTCCCAAAGCTTTTCCACCATCTACAAGGCACAAGTCATGAGTGTTATATATTGAATAAAGAGTCTGACCAGATACTGCGAGCTCAAAGTAAGGTGTGACCGTAGTCTTTTATTACAGGTCTCCAGAGTGCCTCTCCAGCCTGTGAGGCCTCCTTATGTACAGGTGCTCCCAAGGGATTGTGGGACCCCCTTGGAACTGCAGGGGATGAGCCCTCTTGTAGTTAAACAAGGTATTTACAGGTTTACATATATAACGAGTGTGATGGAATACTCTCCACTTGCCTGGATGAGTGCAGTTCCAACAACAATCAAGAAGCTCAAGACCATCCAGGACAAAGCTCACCGCACCTCCGCCATGAACTCTCGCCGCTCCTCAGCCACAAACATTCACGCACCTCCACCACAACTTCTTGCCACATCTCCGCCACGAATTCTCACCACTCCTCCACCACAAACATTCGCCGCACCTCCGCCCCGATCACACACCAAACCTCAGCCACGATCTCTCATCACTATTCCACCCCGATCACTCGTCGCAAGTCTGCCACGACCTTCCCGCTCCTCTGCTGTACCAGGGCCCTGCCAATGCTCCTGCCCATGCTCCAAATGGCAACCTGGGTTCTGATGATGTCAGCCAGTCACCCACCTCAAAGCCATCGCAAAATTGTGTCTGCACGCGCTGGAAGTTGCAGTGGCTTGCTCCAGCTCTTATACTCCCGACCTGCAGTGGTGTCCTCTCGCAGGTCAGGGTGGCCCAGGATGGGTAACAGTAAGAGAAACACGCAGACTCAAAATTCTGGTCATTTTACTTCACAGGAGCATTATCAAACAAAACTTGACACCGAGCCACATAAGGAGCTATTTGGACAGGTGACCAAAACCTTGATAGGTTTAAGGAGTATCTTATAGGAAGAGAGGGAGGTAGAGAGACTTAGTGAGGGAATACCAAAGCCTCGGGCCCAGACTGCTCAAGACACGGCTGCCAATGGTGGAGCAATTAAAATTGAGTATGTGCAGAAGGCCAGAATTGAAGGAGTGCAAAAATCTCGGAGGGTTATAGGGCTGGAGAAAGATACAGAAATAGGGAGGGGCGAGGCCATGGAGCATTTTGAAAACAAGGATGAGAATGTTAAATTGCCAGACCAGGAGCCACTATAGGTTAGCAAGCACAGTGGTGATGGGTGATCGGGACTTTGGTGCAAGTTAGAAAATGGGCAGCAGAGTTTTGGATGAGTTCAAGTTGATGGCGGGTGGAAGGTGGGAGACCAGTCAGGAGATCTTTGGAATAGTCAAGTCTAGAGGTAAAAAAGGCATGGGTGAGGGTTTCAGCAGCAGATCAGCTGAGGCAGGTGCAGAGACGGGCGATGTTACGGAGGTAAGCTCATCTCAAGGTCAAATAGGATGTCAAGGTTACAAAGAGATCTTTATGTTATTAGTATATGATTTTGGATAAAAACAATAAATAAGTTTTAAAAATGTACTTCAGCCAGCAGTATCTCTAAAGGAAGCTCATGATATCTGTAGCAAGGACTGCAGATGTGCTGTCTGATGAAATGCCAGTTTAACAAATTTAGGGCTCTGTCTCCGACAAATTCCCCTGCAGGGATTCATCAGCAGGCCTGCCAACAAAACCTACCATCTCTCACTCTCCCAGGAGTATATCCTTCACAGTATGGTGTACATCATCATCATAATCATAGGCAGTCCCTCGAATCGAGGATGACTTGCTTCCATGTCAAAAAATTCACAGGTGTTTCAATGAAGGACCTAAAACTCCAGGTCCAAACTAAATCTTGAAGGGTGGATGATGTCTGTGCTTGGATTTTTTTAATGTGGGGTGGCCGTTGCACACCAGCCACCACACGGGCTTGACAGAGCTAGGTCTTGGTCCAGTGGCAAGAATTAACCAGGACGACTGGAGACCAGTTCTGCTGCACGGACCTAGTGCGCACACATATCACAGTGTGGGCTGGCCCGTGTTGCCCCTGGGCCCTCGCCTCTTCTGGGACCCGAACTCACGCCTCTCCTGGGCCCTGATCACGTCACTCTACAATCTCTCGCCGCTTCTTCGCCTGGACCTCGCCGCTCCTGCTGTACCTGCCCACGCTCCAATCACCAACCTGAATCTTGATGATGTCACTCTTCACTGCCGTTGCTCTCCTGCTCCAGCACGTGTTGCTCCCTGGAGTGGTATGCTGCCACGCTGCTCCTTCCGCTCCCCGGCCTGCTCCAATGGTGCTCGCAGGCCGTACAGTAGTGTAGTGGTTATGTTACTGGACTTGCAATCCAGAGGCCTGGACTAATAATCCAGGAGACGTGAGTTCAAATCCCACCAAGGCAGCTGGGGGAATTTAAATTCAGTTACATTTTTTTTAAAAAGCAATGGTAACCATGAACCTACCGGATTGCTGTAAAAACCCATCTGGTTCACTAATGTCCTTTAGGGAAGGAAAACTGCTATCCTTACCCGGTCTGGCCTAGATGTGACTCCAGACCACAGCAATGTGGTTGACTCTTACATGCCCTCTGAAATGGCCTCTCAAGCCACTCATGCTGTGACAAAGTCACTGTGGGAGTACCTTTACCACAAGGACTGCAGCGATTCAAGAATGCGGCTCATGGGAAATTAGGGATGGGCAATAAATGCCGGCCTTGCCAGCGATGCCCACATCCCATGAATTAATTTTTTTAAAACACCTCATGCCATGCCCAAATGAATAGGACCATCCTCACAATAATGGATGCATTGACCAAGTATGATGAGATGATAAATCACTTAATGACATTCTGGCTAATGGACCTGGTAAGAGATAATGGACCCTTATTATATCAGTTTGAAATACTCTGCGAGCTGCGACATCCCACAAACTAGCTCATTTAATATGCATTCCCCAATTCCTGAAGCCTTTTTAAACTAGTGTGAATTCACTTTGTTTTAAAACATAGCCCTCTAACATAATTTAATTCCAACATGATTTGTGAATCATAAATTCTAAAACTAGAGAGCCAGGATTTTCATATTAGATCCAGATACAATTAATTTTTAGTATTTTAAAGGATAATGGGTATTTTATTTTAACTCCAGCTCACATTAATCTGTCAAAATTAAAGTTTTTAATTGCTGTTAGGTGTGACAAGCAAACCAAGTGGTAAAAATGCTTAACATCATAGTTGCCTCGCCAATGAGAAGAAACTGCTTGCTCAACTAATGGCTTTGCTTTAATATCAGAGCAAAGAAGGCAATATAATTAAGAAAATGCGTTGTGGTTGAGAGTTCGTTGCTTGGCACCGCCTTAACCACATGAGGCAGCTAACGACTCTACCCGAACAGCAATCAGTCAGTTGAACTGAACTGTCAGTTTAGCTATTGTCTCAGTCTAGCATTATCGTATTTCACACTGCCTCACCATGCAAATTATTCTACTTGTAAAATGAGGCCATTCATTTTAGACTGAGCACATTGGTCTGATGGTGTGATAATTATTACCTTGCAGATGGATCAGAGAACTGTGAGTGGCATCCTGCATGATCCCACTCACTGCATGCCTATGGGAATAAGTTTAGGTTAATCGGAGACTAGGGCTGATTATAAAAAACTGCCTTTCTACACTGAGCACAAGTTAAAAGTGTTGGGAGAGAACCAGAACTGTAGGTTGGGACAAAATGTCTGCTCCAAAGTTGAATATAAGTCCTGAGATTTAAGTGTGACTAATACTACACTAATTGAAAAAGTAAAAGCATTGGTGGTCTGACTTTAGCTTAGACTACGAACATACAAACGATGACAGACAAGTAAAAACCCTCTGGTCCATCGAGCCTGTCCCACACAATTGCGATACCTTGTGTATCCCAAAATATACTCTCCACCTCACCTGAAACCATGTGATCTCCTGGGAATGACAAAAAACAGATAAAAAAAGCCCAGGCCAATTTGGGGGAATGAAATCTGGGAAATTCCTCTACGACCCATCTAGGCGATCAAAACTAGTCCAGGTGATTACTCTGGCCCTGAATTCCCTGTAGTACCTACCTTCTGTGAGAGGTGATCGCCACCCCAGCCAGAAACAGGTCCAGCTCTCACTTGAACGAATTCAGCGAATCAGCATCCACAGCACGAGGCAGCAGTCTGTTCTAGAGATCCAGTTTTCTCTGGGAAAAACCCACCTCCTGATGTCTAACCTATATCTGGCCTTATACAAGTTAAGATTGTGACCTTGATCCTCCCTAACCTATTTAATTTGAACAAACTGTCAGCTGGAACACAATCTATTCTCTTTATCATTTTATAACTTTGTCAATCAGATCACCTCTAGATTAGAGTCCCAACTCTTTTAGCCTATCTTGTTAATTAAGGTACTTTAAACTGGGCATTAGTCTAGTGGCCCTCCTCTGTACCCTTTTCTAAACCTTCAATATCACCCACCATGTGAGGAGACCAAACTGGACACAGTGAGGCCTGACCAAATCTTGTATAAGGACAAAATAATATGCCTCGTCTTGTTGGGTGTCCCAAATATGTCCCTCTCTATTCAAGCATTCAGATATTGATTCTCTCAAGCATTTTACCTATTACTGGTGTTAAACTAATGGGCCTGCAGTTACCTGGGCCCGTGTTGTCATCTGTTTTAAAGATGGGGACTACATTAACCTCCTTCCATCTACAGGAACCATTCCAGAGTGCAGTGAGCTATTAAAAATACAGGCCAGGGGCTCGCACAGCACATGTCCCATCTCCCTGAGAACCCTCAGGTGGATATTCTCCGGCCTGGCTGCACAATCAATTTTCAAGTGCTTAATTCTTTCTAAAACAGTGGGGCTGAACCCACCCGAAATGGGTCGCACCTACTGTTTTAAAAATGTTTTGACCGCAGCTTCTGATGAGGTGGCCTCTTTTGTGAAATTCAGCTCTTTGTCTTTTTTTTTCAAGTGGACCAGAGGCGGTCATAATGAGGGCGGAAGTGCAGTGCTAAGTATTCTAGGGCGGGGCGGAGTCACCGCCATTGTGAATCAGCAGCGGCGTGGTGGTGATGTCATTGCGCGTGTGCGTCACCACATCTCTCCCCTCATTTAAAGGGGAGAGAAGCAGCGATTGTCTAGGTTCGGTCCACTGGGCCACCAGGGAGGGTTTCAGCTGGGCCAGCACCCATGAGGGGGTGCCAGGCTATCTATTGGCAGCCCGGCCGAACCTAGGGGCATAACTGCCCAGCCGATCGGAAAGTCGGCCAGCAAAAAAAAAATAGAGGCCACGGCAGTGCGCCCTCCCCCTGAAGGGCCGCCATGCTGCCATGGCTCACAGAGTAAAAGGAAGGTGCTCCAACAGAAAAAGCTATCGGAGGCACCGCACAGCGCAGCGCATTTATGATTTTTGCAGCTAAATTTCATGGGGGGTGCGGGAGATCGGCGGTGCGCCCTTTGATGACACGCTTAGGACAGTCGGCAGCGGCGGGGTGGAAGTGGGAGCCGCCAGAAAACCCCCCGAGCTGAAGTTCGATCGCGGCGGCCATCGGACTGGAAGTCGGCGGCCGCTCGATACCACCACTTGGCCGCCGCTTTCTGGCGGTAAGTGGCCTTTTTGGGGAGCTGAATTTCGTACCCAATATGTTTTGTTAGTAACACTATTAAATTCTAACAGTCAAGCATCGTCTTCAAGAGTGAAGACCAATGCAAAGTACTCATTTAATATTTCTGCCGTACCTGGTGAGGTGGTAATCTGTCCTTAAACATCCTGCATGGCCCAATACAGTTTTTGACAGTTCGTTGACTCTTTGTATTACTGAAAAAGCTGAACCCATTACTTCCACAATTGTCTACGATCCTCTTTTCCATAAGCCTTTTTGTTGACCTAATAACAGACCAAGGGTAGTTGTAGTGCAACCCCGTGCCTGATCTGAAACATGGAGACCCTTTGAAAGCACCAAAGCATTGGCGATGAATTGACCAATGTTATGTGGGAGTGAATTTTCTGTGAGTCACTGTCAGAGCTGAACACTGTAGATGGTTTGAAAGATAGGTCATTAGTGTACGCATAAATATTGGAATTTTACTTAGGAGGCGGGTTGGGAGTGGGGGGCTAGGAAGTGGTCAGGAAACCCAGAAAAAAGGGTTTCCCGCAGGCCCAGCCGAATTTAACAGCCTGATTAGCATTTTAAAGCTCTGTTTCTCACCCACAGCCAGCCAGATGGAGAGGTTGGCCGGCTGCGAGCAGGTAGGCCTGCAGGGTTAGGCTGCAGAGAGGAGGGAGGGAGGGATCGGGTGGCAGCCAGGGGCCGGAGGAGGATTGGGGGTGGGGATGAGAAAGGATTGGGCCGGAGCATCAAAGGGGAGGGAGGATGAGAACATCGCACTCCGGAGCATCAGGAGTGGGGGAGGGAAGACTAGATCAGGGCAGGACATTGGCGGAGATGGGGGTGGGAGAAGATCAGAGCTGGCCTCTGGTGCATCGGGGGTGGGAGAGGGCAGAATGGCAGAAGGGCAGGATATCGCGGGGTGGGGATGGAGGAGATAACATTGGGGGTTCTCTGATCACGGGGGGTAGGTGAGGCAGTGACGTTGGAACAAGGAGATAAGTGCAAAGGCACTTGCCTCCTGGATCCAACAGTCCTCGCCTTGCTTTAGCTGACAGGTTCCCTGAGGCCTGCGAAACGCGAGCAATCACAGTTAAATTTGTAATGCTGGTTAAATCTGAGGCTCGCCAGCCTCATTATAATATTTAAATGGACGACCCTCCTCCTGGAAGGAGTGTAATATAAATAGTTTTATACTGCGTCATAGTACAGTCATATAGTTATAATCATTATCAGTTAGATAGATCTTCAGGATGTTTGTTGGATAACCCCAGATGAAATATGATGACTCTGCTGTACATTACAGGGATTACTGTCATAGGATAAACATTGAAGGATAAAAGTTGCCTCATCACAGGTTCTTTGTGCTTTCTCATAGTCTCTTACTCAGTCTGCCTTATATGATTAACTATCTGATTGTTTGTACAGTTTTATTCTCTGTATAACTGACATCAGTCTTTTCTCTTACCACGAGAAACAGCTCTAGCCTGGAAATTACATTGCTGATATTATCAAAATAATGGAATGACATTACTCTGTTCAACAGAGGCACAACTATTCCACAGATAAGAGTAGAGCAGGCAATGCGATGTCATGAAGAATTTAACCAATTTTATCACCAACAATAATCTTTAGCCTTATGCTCTACATTTTAACTCAGTCTTTCTCGACAGGTGGTATTTGAAGATCTAATGATCAAAACCTAGCTGTGCGGATGTGAAGGAAGGCCTCCATTGTGTGTTTATCTTGATGTACATGTAGCCAAAATACCTTCAAGTGCCTGTTATTCAATATGGTCCTCTACTCCCAGTTCTTTATGCAGGGGACTGATATGTGGGTGCACTCCTACATAGAGGACAGTACATTTACTGTTACACCCAGACAGAAACATAAGCATAACTCAGTAGGAAATTGCACTCTCCCCTGTACTCTCCCCTGTAACATGTTAACTTTAAAGCAATGAACCATTGGTATGGACTTTAAATACTGTGGAATCCACTAGATTACTTTTGGTGCTCAAATTGAACTTGCCAAAATGGATTTTTCCACTGATTGTATGGTACAGGTTGCTTCAAATGGTGCTCCATTTTCTGCTGCAATCCCCAAATAATGAATTGGTTCATTACCTCAATAGCTGGTTAATTCGCTGCTCAGCCTCTGCGAATGTTAGCACTTACAATAAAGTAACAGCACTTTTTTGTTTCTGCCCCAAACCAGCAGTCTAATGTCATTAAGCAGTTACCCGAGTGGCTGTAGTGCTGGTAAGGTCTCAAACATACAATAACTGATACTGAGGGGCAAAATTCTGAGCAATGCATCTGTGGAAGAGGCTGAGCAACTAATTAATCAGCTATTCAGTGAGTGTGGAGCAGCACAGGTCACTAGTTGGTCATAGTGTTACTGGCCAAATCTGTCACTTTGGCCCCGAAATTGGTGAACTTATCGCCAACTGCCGTCCACTGCCGCTGACATTCCTCTGCAACATCCACCCAGTGTAACTTTCGACGTGGCCTGGAGTGGGCGAGAGGGGAGAGCCACCGGGAAGCGCCCGTCGACATTAGCAGACGGCTGAGTAGCGTAAGTGGACTCCCGCCTGTCGAGTTGCGATATTCATGCGGGCGGGAGTCGGCGGCAGAACGGGGGTGGACCGCTGGCTGGAGGCTGGTCTGTCCCCGACGGTAAGTCGGAAGATTGTGGAAAAAAGGTTAGTGAACATTTTTTATTTGTTTGCGACTTACCTTGATGGGGTCCCCTGAAGGTCTTCCAGTAGTTTTTTTATTTTTTGCTAATGATTTTTATTTTTAGGTCTTCGACCCTCCGTGGGCCCGACTCCATCCTTGGTGGCACTTGAGCGGCAAGCGCCTCTGCCGCCAAGAATGAGACCTCCCACCGGCTGTCATCCAGGTTGGCGGTGTAAGTCCCTCTTTTTCCGCTCGCCGGCCTTCGAGGGACCTTGGTGATGAAAATCCCGCCCAAAGAACCATCAGGTACCTCGGCGGCCATCGGTGGTCCTTTGGGCAGCACTTGGGCGGGCAGAGGCCTTCATCATTTTCGGGCTCACATGTAAATCCAAACCAGTTAAATAAAGATTTGAAGATATTGTGCTAGACTTTGCACTTTTGTGCCAATCACCCAAAAATGGGGTTATTTCCAGCATTAGCGGTTAATATGGGTTTTGAGATCACCGGATTATCGTCCATTTTCAAAACCCCAACTTTCCATTTTATAAAATGGCCGTTACCGCGAGCAATCTGAAATGGGCGTTAGCATTAAATTTTTTGACCTTCGGCCGTAAACTGTCGGCGTCCATAGCAGCGCCATGGCAACAGTCATTTCCCACGTTTCCCCCGGAGGTCAGAGGTCATTTATACATGCGCAGAAGAGGAGAGAGAGAGAGGGGGAGCAGAGAGGAACTGAAAGCATGTGTGGGTGTGTTGTGTGGTTGTTTGGCTGTTGTGGGAGGTAGGAGAGAGATTTACCAGCAGCAAAAAGACGTTGTTCCCACGGAGTTTTTGGGGAAAAAAATATAGTTAAAATGGAAGGGATGGAGGAGGCGACATAGCACACTGTGGGGACTGAGGACGCTGGCAAAAGCAGTGAGGTAGGAGAGGAATATTGGGAGGATGAAAACGAGCTCGGAGATTCTCTGCCGAGGCGTGCTTGGAGGTGGAGTCACGCTGGGGTCAATTGACCCGGGTGTGCTTGGGAAGCCCACCACAAGGGACTACCAGAAGATATGGGTCGACATAGCCGAGGTGGTCTCGTCAGCGACGAATGAGGTGTGTGAGGGCAACTAGTGCCGCAAGCACTGGAACGACCTTGTTGGATCTGCCAGAGTAAGTATTACATTTATTTACATTTACTTATATATTTATATAATTTGGAATTTTAAGTGTAATGAGTGATTAAAATCAGCTGTGATGTCCTGCACTTATACCGGGAATGTTTTACTCAAAGCCTGCGTTGACGGTGTACGTCTTTAGGTAAATAATGATAATTTTCGTAATACTCATGATTAAATCTGTCAGTTATGTGTTGTATCAGTCTCTGTGACAGTACCTAGCAATGATCTCATGCAATGATCTCATGCCATGTTGTGCTGGTGTTACCTTTTACAGAAGAAGCTTTCGAAGAATAGGGCCGAGCAGAGGCGAACGGGTGGGGGCCACCAGTCATCATCGACCTCACCGACATCAAGGAGCGGGTGCTGGCAGTAGTGGGGACCCACCTCCGGTCGGCCACAGACTCTGAAGTGATGCCACGTGAGTAAAGTATACACCATTGCGTGATGTAAAGTCAATAGATGCCACACCCACTCATATCCAACCAATAATATATGATAGATGATTTATAAAAGTGTTATATAAATAATGATGGCCTCATGAGAATCGTTGCAATGCAGAATTTTGTCATGGGCATGAAATGTGATGTCTGTGATGATTTTGATAGCGGTGGTGCTTTTGTCATGCATATGCTGTGTGTAGCATTGGAATCACCTTCTCCTCTAATAACCTAATTTATGTTTTGTAACTCAGCCAGCAGCACAGCACCATGCAAGACCACCGAGCCCAGAAGCTGGGGGTCTGGGGCCGGAGTCGCGGACAATCGTCCATCTGGTGCTGCGGAGCCCCGATTATCGTCCATGGAGCTGAGGGTGCCTTCTCCATGGATGACAGTGCCGACTTCGAGGAGGGTGCATCGCCAAGCTCCATAATGCATTCGACACCATCTAGTGCTCCTGCTGCCATGCCCTCCTCCACCATGAAGGGAGCGGGCCCAAGCACCTTGCCGCAGGGCACCCGAGGTGTCTCCAGGACGGCGCCAACCAAGCGGAAGTTGGTTCGACGCAGCAGGTCTGCTCCACGAACGGCAGATCTGAGCGGGGACATGGTACACTTGCCCAGGAAGAGTGTTGACATAGGTCAGCAGATCCTACAGACAATGGGGGGGCACATCCCCACAGCTGGCCAGCATGTCCGCCACCATGACCGAGTACGAAAAAAAGTGGAAAATCTAGGCCATACTATTTAATCAGATTTTCACACATCACCTACCAAGTGCTACTATTCAAATGTCATTACCAGGTAGCAGTGGTTCTGAGAACACATATGAACTTGGTCTTATAGAAAAGGAGCTGGAAATCCCCTATATTTAGCAGCTCTGCAAAGAAAATGTGTTTGGAGCACTACTACTGCTGCCGAAATAATTACTGCTTAACACCTTGAATGAACTGTTTGACACCTTTGCATAAGCCAGATCATTAAATGTAACCTTTAATGTCATGAACCTTTTATTGACACTTACGTTTTCTGATGCAAAATAACCAACCCAGGCAGAATTGAAACTGTAGCACAATTTATTTTGCAAATTTAGTCTATCTGCAGTATGATAGTTACTTTCAGATATGTATTATTCTAATGCAATTATGAACAGTTTGTAGGTGTGTATTAGATAATTTTATATGATGTCATGAACTTATTTTATGCCAAGATATTTAACAAATGCCATTTTGATTTTGTCACATATTAAAACAACACTGTGACACTTGATGTAGTCACGATCAGGGGATTTGTCAATAAATCCCTAATTTCTGCTGATAAAATGTAAATTTAGCTGATAAAATGTAAAATGTCTCAGCACTTTTGCTGAATTGTCACTGAATTAAAAAAAACAAGACCTTTGTACAAATTTGTATATCCATCAGTAGATTTTCTTTGTTTCATTTATACACCAGATTCTGAGAACTTCAACATTTATCAACAAATGGAACAAATATTAACTATTCTTTAGTTAGGTCAAAACTTGTTGACAAAAGGCTGACTGCATGTAAATAATCTAGTTTATCATTCTCTTGTATTTATCAACAATGTCAAACTTTTTGGCAAAGAAGCTAACATTAGTGTCTTCATGAAAATCACTTTTGTTATTTTTCTTTCTAGAAACTTCTTTGAATCTATAAGAGAACAAGCATGATTCACTGAATCACACTGTGTCTAATACCTACCTACATAGACTACATTTTATTAAATGTTTAATTTAATAAAAAGCACAACGTTCAATTTGAAGTTTCAACAATTCTGTTTTCTAAAGCTGTTGGTATTAAAATCCAACAGTCACATGTCTGTGCTGTATGGAATCATAGAAGTTACAGCCCACAAAGTGGCCATTTGGCTCATTGCATCAGTGCCAGTTCTTCAATTGGAGTTGCCTACTTTAATCCCATTCCCCTGCCCTTTCCCTGTATCCTTGTCTTTCATTACTTTTCAAACACTTGTGTGTTTGAGTCACTGTGGTATATTACACAGCAGTAGAGTGTAGCTATACATATGCACATTCACATCCAGTGAGTCACTGATCTCATCACTTTCTCAAGGGCAAGTGGGGACGGGGCAATGAATGCTGGCCTTGCCAGTGACACACACATCCCAAGAATTAATTTTTTAAAAATGAATTAAATGTGCCACTATAGGGAGGCACCGAGTGAAAGGCAAGTACTTCCTTACAGGAGAGGAGGATAAGTCGGTGGGAAAGTCACCTCACACAATTCAGCCTGACCTGACTATCCATCTGGGATGGTATCTGTGGTGGAAGAGCTGGTGGATGATAAACTGGGACGTGTTTATGCTGTGCAGGTCCCAAAGCAAGTTTTCCTTAATAAACAACGGTTTAATCCAAATTAGTGTTGTTCTCTGCATTCAAACATGCTGCAAAATTTCCAGCACCTGTAAAATTGAGGAAATGCATGACACGATTCCCCCTGGCACGTAATAAAGTCAATGGGGACAGCTCTACAGCCCTGCGATCTTCAAGTAGAAAATCTGTATACAGTCCCTATTGAGGGTATCCAATGTCACATTCGGTATTCCTAGGCTGATGTGCGTCGGTAGCACCAAAACCTAACATGGAACGTGCATCAGCCAAAATAACTGGATTGAATTCAATTCTATTTGTTGGTATTTTGTAGCACCTGTGTAATTTCTGCTCAGAGACTCACTGTTGGATTATAGGCTGGTTCTGAAAAGAACTGCATCACTTGAGAGTTTGAGTCAGTTTACAGGTTTGTGACCCACGGTAAAGGTCATGGGGATGGGCACCATATTTTCCAAAGGAAACAAGTAACAACGTGCATTTATATTGCACCTTTAATGTAGTAAAATGCCCTAAGGCACTTCACAGGAGTGTTATCAAACAAAATTTGACACCGAGCCATATAAGAAGATGTTAAGTTTTAAAAAGTGTCTTAAAGGAGAAGAGAGCAGCGTAGAGGTTAAGGGAGGGAATTCCAGAGCTGAAAGCATGGATATCAATGGTGGAGTGGTGAAAATATGGGATGCGCAGGAAGCCAGAATTGGAGGAACACAGAGATCTCGAGCGTTGTAAGGCTGGAGGAGATTACGGAGATAGGGGAGGGGGGAGGACATGGAAGGATTTGAAAAAACAAGGATGAGTATTTTTAGAATCAAGATGTTGCCGGGCCGGGAGCCAATGTATGTAAGTGAGCACAGCGGTGATGGATGAACGGAACTTGGTGCAAGTTAGGTCACGGGTAGCAGAGTCTTGGATGTGCTCAATTTTACAGAGGGTGCAGGATGGGAGGCCAGCCAGGAGAGCATTAGAATTGTCGAGTCTAGAGGTAACAAGGGCATAGATGAGGGTTTCAGCAGCAGATGAGCTGAGGCGGGGTGGGGGGCCGGGATGAGAAGGGAGATGTTACAGAGGATGAAGTAGGCGGTCTTGTCATGAGAGTGAGTCAGTGGCAGGTTCTGTGAGACCACCAAATTGAAGCAATCACTGATTCTTTACAGAGGAATGGATTTCAGAGGCTGTGATGGTTTACTTGTACTGTTGTAATCTTATGAACATTCTTGAATCTGCAAATGCAAAACTTTTTCCTTCAATCAGTTTTACGGTGGCATACATCATGTCACAGAAATTCTACCTGAATTTAAGGATTCCACCTGAATGTTTGATTTAGGACAAAACTAGTAACTTTGAACAAACATGGCCTCCACTTTTTGGCTGCATGGGGCATCAATCCATCGGATTGATAAATAAATCTTTCCCCTTCATAAGAACATAATAAATAAGCCTTCGAACCTGCTCCACCATTTAACAAGATCATGGCTGATCTTCCACCTCAACTCCACCTTGTCGCACTATCCCCATATCCCTTAATTCCCTTCGTTCCCCAAAATGTAATCGACCTCTGTCTTGAATATACTCAACATCTGAGCATCCACAGCTCTCTGGGGTAGAGAATTCCGAAGATTCACCACCCTCTGAGTGAAGACATTTCTCCTCATCTCAGTTCTAAATGGCCAACCCCTTATTCTGAGACTGTGACCCTGTGTTCTAAATTCCCCAGTCAGGGGAAACATTTGCTCAGGATTAACCCTGTCAAGCCCCTTAAGAATTTTCTTTGTTTCAATTAGATCACCTCTCATTCTTCTAAACTCTCGGGAATATAGGCCTAGTCTGCTCAATCTCTCCTCATCGGGCAATCCCTTCATCCCAGGAACCAGTCTAGTGAACCTTTGTTGCACTCCCTCTATGGCAAGTATGTCTTTCCTTAGGTAAGGAGACCAGAACTGTACACAGTACTCCAGGTGTGGCCTCATCAATGCCCTGTATAATTGTAGTAAGACTTTTTTACTCTTATACTCTAATCCCTTTGTAACAAAAGCTAACATACCATTTGCTTTCCTAATTGCTGCACCTGCATGTTAACTTTCTGTGATTCATGCACAAGGCTCCAAAAGAGTTTCATGTACAAGGACACCCAGGTCCCTCTGAATACAAACATTTCCCAGTCACTCACCTTTCAAAAAAGATTCTGCGTCATTATTTTCCCTACCAAAGTGGATAACTTCACACTTCCCCACATTATAGGGTCTAAGTTTCGGGTGGAGTTGCTCCTACTTTTTGGAGCAACTAATTTAGTTTGGAGTGTCTTAGAAATTGCAATTCTCGGCACTAAGTTTTCTCCAGTTCGAGTGAGTTAGTGGTTCGTTTTAGTTCAGTTTTTTTTTCAAAAGGGGATGTGTCCAGCCACTTAGGCCTGTTTTGCAAATTTTGGCAGTGAAAAGTTACTCCAAACTAACTTAGAATGGAGTAAGTGTCCACTTTTGTAAGTTCTGAACAACCTTACCTAGTGTTAAGCTCAGTGCAGGCACAGCCAGAGACAGGGAGTGGGAAGCATTAAACACAAAAAGGACTGAAGCATTAAACACATCACTTAAAATGGCCTAAAACCTCTTTCGATGATATTTTGCCTTATAGCTGCTGAATGAGGATAGTTGGTTCTCTTTTTATAAATAAACAAGTGTAGGCTCCCGGCTGAGGCAGGCACATCAATACCTAATTATGGCTAATTTGATCCTTTGGAAATCATCATACCCCATTAGTCCAACCTATTACTTGAATGACTCACCTCGGACTAGATTATCTCTCATTTGTAAAAACTAACTCTTTGGCATTGTGCCTCTGTCAGGGACTGACTGTTAAAGTAACGTGTTGTAATCCACCCTAACCCATCACTGTCTCCCTCACTCCCCCAACAGCACTCTTCCCCTCCCCGCCAGACCCCCCCCCCACCTCCCAACCCTTCGCTCCGTGTGTCCCTCCTCACTCCCACATCCCCAACAGCACTCTTCCCCCCGCACCACCTCCCAACCCTTCGCTCCATGTGTCCCTCCTTACTCCTACACTCCCAACACCATTCTTCTACTCTTTCTCCCGCCCCTCCATTGATGCCCCCAACCCAACCCCTCGCAGCCAGCAGCAGGACCGATCTGTGCGTCTCAGATACTGTAGGGCAATCAGTCGCTGGCTTCCTCGGCCCACGGACACCCATTCCACTGCAGCAGAAGAGATGTCTGAGCCACGACACGCCACACGAGCACACTCCACGGTCATGGCTAGGTGCGGGAGGTAGGTATGACTGAAGGGGTGAGGGATGTTTATCTTTTACAGGTGTTCCTAAATGTTGTGTTTGGTATGATAATGGACCATGAATCAGTTGTAATGTTAAGTAATAAACTTTATTGAAACGTTTACAATGTACTTTATTTTAGTGCAATAATAATAAAAGCATTCTTGTCATTGTTGTATATCTGTAAAGCATGCACTCTCATGTTCCGCCACCAGAGAGCTCATCCCCTGAAGTCCCAAGGGATCCCAGCATTCTTTGGGAGCACTGTATATAAGCAGACCTCTAAGGCCTGTTCCTCACTCTGGGGTGTCTTATTAAAGACTAAGATCACTGTAATTTTAACCTCCCTGTGTGCAGCCTCATCTGTGTTAAGAACACAATAACTGGCGACGAGAATACGAATCCAATGCAAAGATGCAGGGCATCTTGGAGAAGTTCTTGGAGGGTGAGGACTGGGAAGCCTATGTTGAATGGCTAGTAGGTACTTTGTAGCCAACGAGCTGGACGGAGAAGGAAGCGCTGCAAAAAGGAGAGCGGTCCTCCTCACAGTCTGCGGGGCACCGACCTACAGCCTCATGAAGAATCTTCTGGCTTCGGTGAAACCCACAGATAAGTCGGATGAGGAGCTGTGTACACTGGTTTGGGAGCATCTTAACCCCATGGAGAGCATACTGATGGAGAGGTTCTACACGTGCCAGCGATCTGAAAGTCAGGAAGTGGCGACCTACGTCACCGAGCTAAGGCGACTTGCAGGACAATGTGAGTTTGATGGCTACCTGGAGCAAATGCTCAGAAACTTTTTTGTACTGGGCATTGGCCACGAGACCATCCTACGAAAACTTTTGACTGTAGAGACACTGACCCTCAGTAAGGCCATTGTGATAGCACAGGCGTTTATGTCCACCAGTGATAACACCGAACAAATCTCTCAGCACACAAGTGCTAGCAATGTTCATAAATTAACTGGAACTGTGTTTGCGAGCAGAAATTTACAGGGCAGAAACCATGAGTCTGCAACTGCCAGCAGACCTCAGGTGACCCAGATGACTCAGAGCCCCAACAAAGGATGAATGCAAGGCAATTCACACCTTGTTGGCATTGTGGAGGCTTCCATTCAGCCTAGTCATGCCGCTTCAAAGGGTATGTTTTCAAGAGCTGTGGAACAATGGGGCACCTCCAACGAGCTTGCAAACGAGCTGCAAGCTCTGCAAAACCTGCTAACCACCACGTGGCAGAGGAAGATCAGTCCATGGTCGATCAAAGCAATTTCGTACCTCAGAGAGAGGAGGCAGATGCTGAAGTACACGGGGTGCACACATTTTCGACGAAATGTCCACCTATATTGCTAAACATAACATTGAATGGCTTACCCGTAGCCATGGAACTGGACACTGGCGCTAGCCAATCCATCATGAGTAAAAAGATGTTTGAGAGACTGTGGTGCAGCAAGGCACTCAGACCAGTCCTGAGCCCCATCCACACGAAACTGAGAACGTACACCAAAGAGCTGATCACTGTCCTGGGCAGCACCATGGTCAAGGACACTTACGAGGGCACGATGCATGAACTGTCACTCTAGATTGTCCCGGGCGATGGCCCCACACTGCTTGGAAGGAGCTGGCTGGGCAAAATCCGCTGGAACTGGGATGACATCCGAGCACTATCACATGTCGATGAGGCCTCAAGTACCCAGGTTCTTAACAAATTTCCTTCCCTTTTTGAGCCAGGCATTGGAAACATTTCCGGGGCGAAGGTGCGGATCCACTTGATCCCAGAGGCACAACCCATTCACCACAAGGTGCGAGCGGTACCTCACATGATGAGGGAGAGAGTGGAAATCGAGCTGGACAGGCTGCAACGTGAGGGCATCATCTCTCCAGTGGAATTCAGCGAGTGGGCCAGCCTGATTGTTCCAGTACTCAAAAGTGATGGCACGGTCAGGATTTGAGGCGATTATAAAGTAACTATTAATCGTTTCTCGCTACAGGACCAATACCAGCTACCTAAGGGCCTCACCTGCATCAACACGCACAAGGGACTGTTCATCTACAACAGATGCCCGTTTGGAATTCGGTCGGCTGCAACAATCTTCCAGAGAAACATGGAGAGCCTACTCAAGTCGGTAACACACACGGTGATCTGTCAGGACGACATATTGGTCATGGGCCGGGACACTGCCGAGCACCTACAAAACCTGGAGGAGGTCCTCCAACGACTGGATCGCGTAGGCTGCGCCTGAAGAGGTCGAAATGCGTCTTCATGGCAACAGAAGTGGAGTTTTTGGGGAGAAAGTTCACGGCGGACGGCATTTGGCCCACAGACGCCAAGACAGAGGCTATCAGGAATGCGCCCAGGCCACTCATGCTATCAGCGTATAACTAAAGTCAGCGGGGCGGAAGTGCAGGCGAGTCGGAGCGGCTATCGTCAACGGGTGGAAGTGTGGGTGGGATGGAAGGGCTGTCGCTCCAATTCATCAGCACATCGTCAAAGGCCAGGCACCGAGAACTGTGCGGATGCTCTCAGTCGGCTGCCATTGCCCACCACGGGGGTGGAAATGGCGCAGCCTGCAAACTTGTTGATGGTGGTGCAGCCCCTAGACTTGTTGATGGTCATGGAAGCGTTTGAAAATGATAGATCATCTGTCACGGCCTGCCAGATTAGGAGTTGGACCAGCCAAGATCCTCTGCTGTCCCAAGTAAAAAATTGTGTACTACATGGGAGCATCCCCGTTGAAATGCAAGAGCTAATCAAGCCGTTCCAGCAGCAAAAGGATGAGCTGTCCATTCAGGCAGACTGCCTGTTGTGAGGTAACCATGTAGTGCTACCAAAAAAGGGCAGGGAGACGTTCATCTTGGATCTCCACAGCACACACCTGGGTATAGTAATGATGAAAGCAATAACCAGATCTCACGTGTGGTGGCCCGGTATCAACTCTGACTTAGTGTCCTGTGTACGGCAATGCAACGTGTGTGCTCAGTTGAGCAACGCGCCCAGAGAGGCACCACTAAGTTTGTGGTCCTGGCCCTCCAGACCATGGTCGAGGATCCATGTCGACTATGCGGGCCCATTTCTCAGTAAAATGTTCCTGATGGTGGTGGATGCTTTTTCAAAATGGATTGAATGTGAAATAATGTCGGGAAACACTGACACCGCCACCATTGAAAGCCTGAGGGCCATGTTTGCCACCCACGGCCTGCGTGACATACTGGTCAATGACAACAGGCCATGTTTCACCAGTGACGAATTTAAAGGATTTGTGGTGTATGTAGCACACAAATCACTGACTCCATACGGTCTGGTGTAAATCTAACTGCTGTGACCTTCGTCCTTTAATGTTCAGCTCCAGAGTGCCTCTCAGGTAAGGTGTTCAGCCTTTTATAGTGCCTGTTGCAGCTATTCCAGGTTTCCCACCATAGCGCCCTCTGTGGTGTAGCATTGTGCTTACATTACACTTAAGGTACCAGGACGATACACACATCAATACATAACAGAATTCATGACCCGCAATGGGATCAAACATGTCACCTCGGCCCCATTTAAACCAGCCTCCAATGGACAGGCAGAGCGGGCAGTACAAACCATCAAACAGAGCCTTAAACGAGTCACAGAAGGCTCACTCCAAACCTGCCTGTCCCGAGTACTGCTCAGCTACCGCACGAGACCCCACTCGCTCACAGGGGTGTCCCTGGCTGAGCTACTCATGAAAAGGACTCTTAAAACCAGACTCTCGCTGGTTCACCCCAACCTACATGATCAGGTAGAGAGCAGGCGGCAGCAACAAAATGTAAACGATGGTCGTGCCACTGTGTCACGGTAAATTGATCTGAATGACCCTGTGTATGTGCTAAACTATGGACATGGTCCCAAGTGGATCGCGGGCACGGTGATAGCTAAAGAAGGGTGTTTGTAGTCAAACTAGACAATGGGCAAATTTGCAGAAAGCACCTGGACCAAACGAGGCTGCGGTTCACAGACTGCCCTGAACAACCCACAGCAGACACCACCTTTTTCGAGCCCACAACACACACCCAAAGGATCAACTACACCTCGCCGGACCAGGAAATTGAACCCATCATGCCCAACAGCCCAGCAAGGGCACAGCCAACACACCAGAACAGACATTTGTACCGAGCCGGTCCACCAGGGAAAGAAAGGCTCCCAACCTCCTCACTTTGTAAATAGTTTTCACTTTGACTTTGGGGGGGAGTGATGTTGTGTATCTGTAAAGCATGCACTCCCATGTTCCGCCACCAGAGAGCTCATCCCCTGAAGTCCCAAGGGATCCCAGCATCCCTTGGGAGCACTGTATATAAGCTGGCCCCTAAGGCCTGTTCCTCACTCTGGAGTGTCTTATTAAAGACTGAATTCACTGTTACTTTAACCTCCCTGTGTGTAGCCTCATCTGTGTTAGGAACACAATAGCCATGATTCAGTTTCAATGTACAATATATTTCATTGAAATCTTTACAATGTACTTTACTTTAGTGCAATAAAATCATTCTTGTATCAAATTTGAGATGACTCTTTCCGATCACTTAACAACCCCAAATACTTATAAAATTTTAAAGTTAGAAAACTTAGTAAGCAATTTCAATTTGTGAACAAAATCACTGAAAAACCTTAAGATAACTTATCACGCAGTAAATTTAAACAACTTATTAAATATGAGGACATTTACACTTTAAGATCACTTAAAAACTCTAAGATCACTTATATACTTGTAAAGTTACGAAACTTAGTACACAATTTCAATTTGAAAACAGTTACAACAGTGGCATCAAATCTACTACATCAATACCAACAGCAAAGAAAGGCTACACCCAGCTCTCATCCACATCTCGGTGCATGTGCACTGCCTCATGGTGGCGGGGGGGCAGGGGGTGTAGGGGAAGAGAAGGGGTGAGGTGGGTAGGGGAAGTGAGGGGGTGGTGGAGGGAGAGAGGGGGAGTAGGGGCAGAGAGAGGATGGGGTGGGAGAGAGGGGGGTCCCAGCTTGGATCTCTACAGAGGCTGATACTGGGATTGCAGTGGGAGGGACATTTGATTGGCTGGGAGGTGTGCATTTATTGCAGCAGCTAACTGCCTGATGGCCTCTGCCAGCATTTGTGCTGCCCCAGCGATTCCCGTACTCAGTTCACGTGGCATAACTGCTATTTGCCCAGACAGTGCTGTTAACTCATCACCAACCCCTCTGATGGTGCCCTCGAGTGAACGGGTAAGATCATTGCACTCCACACCCAATGCAATAACGGCAAGCGCATTTGTTGAACGCTGCATCTCAGGAGAGCCTACTCGGGTTCTCCTTCCTCTCCCCTGGCTCTGCCTCATGGCACCACTCCAGTGCAAGGCACAGGGTGGGACGATGGGGCCCTGGGTGTTCCAACTGCATTCCACCACCACCACTGGGACCCGTTTCCTTTAACAGTGGGGCCCTGGGTGTTACAAGCTGCATTCCACCACCACCACTGGGACCACCCGCTTCCTCTGACAGTGGGGCCCTGGGTGTTCCACGCTGTATTCTACCTCCACCATTGGGACCCTCTACCTCTGATAATGGGGCCCTGGGTGCTACAAGCTGCATCGTACCACCACCACTGGGGCCCTCTACCTCTGAGAGTGAGGAACTGGGTGTTCCAAGCTGCATTCCACCATCACCACCACTGGGACCCGCTTCCTCTGACAGTGGGGCCCTGGGTGTTCCATGCTGCATTCTACCTCCACCACTGGGACCCTCAACCTCTGATAATGGGGCACTGGGTGCTACAAGCTGCATCGCATCACCACCACTGGGACCCTTTACCTCGAAGGATGTGAAACCACGGAACGTCTTACCAGAACTTAGATCACTAAGCGCGGATGGGTACGTGAGGAGATGATCACATGCCACATCAGAACTTAAAGCACCACGAAAGGATGGGGGGTGGATGAAGGAGTGGAATGTTGGACGAGAACTCATGGTAATCTCTGGGAGAGTGAGGCCCTGCACTATGGACTAATCCATATTACGATCGACATTCTCCCCTGAACACATATCCATTCCTCCCTCCTCCCTCCCACCGCCTTGGTCTTGATCGCACGCATCCGACTCTTCCTCTGAATCTTCTGGATTGGCATCATGTCCTGCAAACTATAACTGAACAGTCAAATGGTTAGCAGCACAGGAGTGGGCAGGATGGGTGACATGGATAGTCTCGCACATAGCAGGCTAGACAGCAGGATGATTTGAAGAGTCACGATGTATTTTCAGGACTTACCCTCCCCCAAGCGTGTGGGCCCAGCTTGTGCATCACTGATTGCCTTTTTCCAGGCATGACTCTTCATGGCAGCGACCCTCTGTTGCAAGGGTGTCAGTGGGTACAGATTTGGCGGGCCTCCTCCTGTTTGTGTTCTTTCCCTTTTGTTGTGAGCCAATTTCTTCTGCAAGGATGAAAATATAACTTTTTAGAGAGGGTGCCTTTCTGCCGGGTGAGATATATACAGCTGGTCACATTTACAATTGCAATTCTATTGAGAAAAGGATGATATTACTTACACTAACGACTTGACCAAGGTCCTGCCATTTCTTTTTACACTGGGCTCCAGATCTCCTGGTATTCACCATTGAGCAGTATTCGCCTGCAACTAGGTCCCAGCGTTTCTTGATTTCTTTGGGTGCCACCTTTGTGCGACCTCTGTTGCTGGTGTCCAGCTCCTGCCAGTTCCCCTCAATGACATTAACTAGTGTCTCGACTTCATCATGCAAGAAGTTGTTCGTTCACGCTGCACGTTCTTGCATTGCTGTATAGGTACTGGATTTCCACTCAGTGATTTTTAAAAACACAGTCCTTTCCTTGCATGCACGTGGGCAGCACTCTTTTGCACTCAAGCAAGAATCACTTAAGACTTTTCACTCCTTCCCTTCCTGCACCCAAAAATCACACAGCTCGCTTTAACAGAGTGCCACGTTCTCCCTTTAAATGTCCTTGCTTGCACCTATGCAACACCTTTGCAGCACTCCTTTGCACAATCAGTAAAATAGTTTTCACTCCTTTTCCTACCTGCAACCAAAAGTCCCAGCTAGCTTTAAATGAGTGCCTGTCATGTTCTCCCTTTAAATGGCCGATTGCCAAGGTCGAGGACCCATTGCGCATGTGCACACGTAACGCGCACACGCAAGGGTGCCGACTGTGAAAAACACACAGGGCCTTAGCCCTGCCCCCCTGCAGGCTGGGATCGACTTGCTCCACCCCAGGGAAACTCCGCTGTGCCACGCCACGCTCCAGGACGACCGGAGAATTCCCCGGTAGGATTTATTCCAGACAGGTCACGTAAATCTCGGAGGTGCGCCGTTTTCTCCAGCATCGGAAACATGGGCCCTGTATTCCATCTGCTATGTTTTTGCCCACTCAGTCAACCTGTCTATACCGCTTTGCATCCTCCTTACTTTCCCACCTAACTTTGTATCATCAGTAAACTTTGATACGTTACACTCAGTCTCTTCATTTAAGTCATTAATATAGATTGCAAATAGCTGAGGCCCAAGCATTGATCCTTGCGGTACACCACTAGCTACAGCCTGCCAACCTGAACCCGTTTATTCCTACACTCTGTTTTCTGTCCATTAACCAATCCTCAATCCATGCTAATATATTACCCCCAATCCCAAGAGTCCTAATTTTTTGTAATAACCTCTTGTGTGGCACCTTATTGAATGCTTCTTAAAAATCCAAATACATTACATCCACTGGTTCTCCCTTATCCATCCTACTAGTTACATCTTCGAAAAACTCGGAGATTTGTCAAACACGATTTTCCTTTCATAAATACATGTTGAGCTGGATATTCCAGTCCTTTGCGCTCTGGGTTTCACCCCGGAGCAACGTGAAAAGCGACGGTGAGGTCTACAGCACCACGCTGCAATCCTCCGGTCGGGTTTTGCGTCGGCGCTGAGCAGCACCACCAGGAAGAGCTGTGCCGGGTGTGCAACGCCATTAGTTGCGAGACCAGTGCGAGTTTTGAGTCTTGCCCGACCTTCCACCCGGAAGTGCGCCCACAATGGGAAATCAGAGCAGTCCCATGATGCCAGCGGTAGAGATTATGGTAATCGACTCCAAAAGTAAGTGCGAGTGTTTTTTTTTACATTTTTGTATGATTTGTATTGCGTTGGCATGGGCAATATTTTAGGAATGTTTATGTAGTTTTTTTTTTTAGGTTTCCCTCCCCAAGGCATCTCTCGGAGCTCTCCCGGCCCAGCTCTTTAGCTCGGGAGTTTCCTTTGCTTGCGCCACCCGACAACGCCTCCCTTAGCGCTGCGCCCCCTGACGCAGGGCCCAGATGCGCAAACTTACATACTAAAGCGTAACCAATTCCTGGCACCGCTAACTTTCCTGTCCCACCACCATTATCGCCCTGAAAACAGAAAAGCTGAAAATCCAGCCCGTTGACTCTGCCTAATCATATTACGATTTTCTAAGTGCCCTGTTACCACATCCCTAATATTAGATTCAAGCATTTTATCTACGACTGATGTCAGGCTAACTGGCCTATAGTTCCCCGTTTTTTTCTCTTCTTCCTTTCTTAAATAGCGGGGTTATGTTCAGTCCGCAGATCTCTGGATTGGTGGCAAACGCTGTCAGGAATAAAAAAAAGATATGGCACCCGCTAATAAATACCGTTTGGAACACCATTGGAAATTAGATACTATGAAGGAAAGCTCTGGTTACCCTTCTAGATGCAATTTTCCTCAATTAATGAGAAGATCACCTTTTCAGGAGAGTGTGGACTGCATTCTTGAGACAGTGCTGTGTAAAAGCCAGTAGTACAAATAAGGATAGATATAGATGGTGCAGCTAAAAGATGCATGTTGCTGACCAGTACTTTGTGAACACTATGTCAGAACAAAAGTGAGGAGCGTTCTCTATTAGTAACTTATTCTCAGCACATTCAACCATGGGGCATTTGGTGACAGAGCCTTGTGGTTTTGAGAAGTTTGTGTCTTTGAGTTGTATACAAGGGAATCCCACATTTTGGCTGCTTATCGCAGGTGTGTCCATCCAGTAGAATTTGGGCCACATACAACCTCCAAGTCCCTTGAAGAGGAAATGGAAATAGGAGGTCACGTAGTTAATATATAGTGAATGAGCATGGAACAGTCAGTTTAATGGCAGAAAAGAGGGCAAAGAGGATCCAAATTGCCCCTTGAAGCCCAGACAACTCAATCCTACATGCACTTTTAATTTTTAAATTTAAAAATAATTCCCCTTGAATTATGTGGGATCTGGAGGTTTTGAAAGATTTTTTTTTGCCCCATACTCCCATCCTCCCACTGCCTAATAATTATCCACCTCTCAACACCAAATTCTGTTTGTATTAGTAACTTGAGATTTATGCAAATTAATGGTACATGGATTTAATCTTTATACATGGCCCCTGCGTCTCCCTGGGATGCACCATGGCAAAAACGTGCACTATAGGATATCACTGAAGAATTCACAATGAGGAAATAAAAAGAGCTTCAACAGTATCCACTGGGATTTGAATGTTCTCCCACCCGATCCAGGATTTAGGAAAATTGGCCTCAGCCTCTATAAAACAATTAGCCTGTCCATTGTGTGTCCCACAAATCCATGCAAGATGCCAAGATCAACATCATGCCTGATTGCGGCCATGACTCACTGTTCCTCTTTGTTTGGCCTCTTTTCTGCCTTTGATGCTGTTGATTGCTCCATGCTCCTTCACCATTTATCTACCGTGGTCTATCTGCGCAACAATCTCCTATTTCCATTTCCCCGAGTGCAGCCATTACATCAACTCATGAAGTGGTTTCTCCTGCTGTGCTAGCTTTCGCGTTGGTCCTCTACAATTTGGCAGCGACATGCTACCCCTCCCCGACATCATTTGCAAGCACAGGGGCTGCTTTCACAATTAAGCCAACAGAAAACACTACCTTTCTTGCCATAAAAGCCAAGTGCAACATTAAACCTTGGAAGACCGAAATAGTGCCTGAAAAGCCGATGATATGCACAAGAACATTGGGTGCTAATCCATTGCACCTGAATAGCACTGCCACTGAAATTTCCTGTCTGAGTTTACAGGTGGCTATACTTGACTCTGATTGAAGAAGCTGCTACAACGTAAATTAGATGCAAATGAATGTCAGAAGCCCGTGCACTCAGATTTCCTGTATTAGCGCTGGGTGCAGTTCAGAAGCCGCTCACATATAAACTCAGCAGAACTGCATCCCGAGCCGCTGTTTCAGTGCTCGCAATCTTAAAGGATTGGTAAGAAAGATCTTCATTTTTTGGCTTTTTGATTATAAATTGATTTTGCTGCTTAATTTCTTGTTACAGAATGTTGTTTAGTCTTTTACGTGTAGTGATGGAGGCCACCTTTAATACTGTGCCACCCATTGGGATCTTTGATGTCCACCTGAAAAGGCAGATCATAATGGTGTCAAAATAATGTCTGTCAGAACGTGTCATCCATGTCAACTGTGGCTCAGTGGGTAGCACTCTTGCCTTGCTACTCCAGAGGCTTGAGCACAAAAATCTCAGCAGATACTCCAGTGCAGTACTGAGGGAGTGCTGCACTGTCTGAGTGCCATCTTTCAGAAGAGACGTTAAACCGAGATCTCGTCTGCCCTCTCAAGTGTAAGCAAAAGATCCCATGGCACTATTTCAAAAAAGAGCAGGAGAATTCTCCTCAGTATCCTGGCCCTTAACCAACATCACAAAAAAAGGATCGACTCATTATCACATTGCTGTTTGTTGAACATTGCTGTGCCCAAATTGGCTGCTGTGTTTCCTACATGACATCAGTGACTGGACTTCAAAAAGTACTTCATTGGCTATAAAGTGCTTCCTGAGTTTACAAAAGGCGCTAAATAAGTGTAAGTTGCTTCTTTCTTTCTTCCAAAAGAATAGCAATACAAAAGATGCAAGCCATGCTTGCCCAGAAGCCTGTTCACTTTTCATACTTATGATTGGCTCACTAGGTAGACCCCTGCTTTGAGCACAACAATCAGAATGAAAGTTCGCATCATTGACCCTTGGGACAAAAGGGCCTATCACTTGCCCGTGTACACAATTAGAACACCACCAACCTGTCTAGCAATGATCACACTAATTACAAACCCATTACTAACAGTGAATCCAGATCACTTACTTTAAGCCACTAATACAAATTCATCTTTCTCTATCAGTCGCCTGGTGAACGTACTGTGTGATGATTTGTTGAAACAGTCAGACCAGCAATAATGCTGTCCATCTGTGTGTCATTAGCTTAAATGTTCTATTTGTGCTTGTGTTAATAAAGCTGCTCCTTTTGAAGGCACAAACGGAGAGTTTTACCAAATATAGCAACAAAGTATTTTTATCATAGCAGGAAGCTGACAAGATCTGCCGATCAAGAACAAAATCGGATCCTTAAATCCGCAATTTAAATTGTGCATAAATTAATTTGTAAAATATATACTTATCATTTACTATCCCTCCAATTTTGACTATTCTGTCTAATTTGAATATTGTGCTGGTTAAAGTAAACTGTTCTGGGCCATGATCACAATGGACCTAGTCTCCTGAAATGTAATCAGTGCTGTATTGTAGGGCAACACAGCGGCTAATATGCACAGCGAGGTCCCACACACAGCAATGAGATAAATAACCAGAAAACCTATTTTTAAATGATATTGGTTGAGAGATAAATGTTGGCCAAGAGACCAGGAGAACACCTTTGCTCTTTGAATAGTGTCATGGGATCTCTTGCATCTACCTGAGGGGGGCAGAGGGGATCTTGCTTTAACGTTTCATCCAAAAGACAGCACCCCCGACAGTGCAGCGATCTGTTGCCATTGAATTGGTCAGCCTAAATTTTGTGCTGGAGTGTTGTTTGAACTCACAATCTTCCTACTCAGGAGGCAAGAGTTCTACCGCTGAGTCATTTGAACAATGTTTTACATTTTCACAAGTGATGTTGATTTTGAAGCTTTTTAAACCGATTTTTCAGGCTGCATTTGCATTACAAGAGTAGCATCATGTGAGGCAGTTTCATTTTGCACTAATGCTGAGATGTTGCATTGTAAACTCAGAGATAGGACCCTATTGGACTCTGGAGTAAAGTGGAGTGAGAATTCCTCCTTCCTTTTCACTTCAGGTCACGTCCTGACTCTTGATTTACACTGCAACTTTAACATCGGTGCAAAACAAAACTGCTTTAGTTAGTGCAAATAGTCTTAGAATAGTTAGGGTAATACAACCTTAATTCAACTTTGTTCTGCCAGACTCTGTACCTTCTCATCTAGCTTTGTCAGATGCATTTCCCAAGAAACAGGATTGGCCTGCAGATGGGTGAAATTGTGTACCATATTTTCTTCAACCTGCTCACATTAATTTATATTAACTGTAAGGAATGTGAAAAGAAGAAATACTGTGTGGAAATGATCATTTATAGTGGCAGGTTTGTAGCAATAGATTTGTATTAAGTCATTTAAAACAAATTTTGTTCAACAGCACCATACAGTGGTCAAAAATAATTATTTTTAATTCCAAATATAACTGGTTATCTTTAATCCAATGTTTCACTGCAAAGATAGAACTGATAAAATGAACATGAATATTAAGCATATAATGTAAAGCAATCAAGATATTCTTCACCTGCTTTCATTGAGTGTATCTGGCAACGGTCCCAATTTTACTATCCAGTCTCTTAATTAGATTTTAAAAATCTTTCCGTTTCCTGTTAATTTTGCAGTTAAAAAGTATAGTGAAAGAAAATGGAAATGCAAAATTTTCACCATTAAATGATCACTATTATATATGTTTAAGAAGTTTGGTTTGTGACAGAATGCTGTTGCAAATCACACAGGTTATTGAAAAAAATATATCATATGATGCACTGCTACGGAATTATTGGTGCTGTACACTCAGAACTAGTGTTTGAAGTTGACGTGGAATTTTAATACCAAATTTAGGTCTGATGTGAGCAATGTTTAGATTGGCCTTATTTAATTGCCTCATCTTCTAAAGCCTTAGAAATCTTACAAACCATTCAAAGATTAAACCTGATCTTACCATCTACCTTACTCATTTATGTAGTCTAACCTCCTGCCCCCACCCCTTGGCAGTTTATTGCTGCCCACTAGTGTTTCCAGAGTCTAATTTTGGCCACAATATAAAATATCTAAAGGATTTAGACTCTCCCCTTGCCAGGGGATTCCCTGATCCTGACAAATTAGACCTTCCAGGGTCATGCTGTGAATGTAATCTTTCCCATTCGGTGTACGGTGTAACTGGTCTACCTTGGGAGAAAACTGGAGTCTGACCAAAATCCCACCACAATTTCCACACTGGTATCTTGGAATAAGAATCTATAAGTTCATTTAAGTATTCTCAGGAAGTGCGAGAGCAGAGAAAGACTGAAAAAGAAAAATTCCTGATTCATTTGTGAATGCACCACAGTCTCGATCAAGGAGTCTCATGTCAATCCCTGGTTTGCACTTAGCTACACGGCAAGCGAACCCCAGGTAGACAGAGGAAACGTTTCAAGGACACCCTGAAAGCCTCCTTGATAAAATGCAACATCACCATGGACACCTGGGAATCCCTGGTCAAAGACCACCCTAAGTGGAGGAAAAGCATCCGGGAGGGCGCTGAGCACCTCGAGTCTCATCGCCAAGAACAGACAGAAAACATGCACAGGCAGCCGAAGGAGCGTGCGGCAAACCAAACTCCCCAACCACCCTTTCCTTCAATGACTGTCTGTCCCACTTGTGTCAGAGACTGTAATTCCCGTATTGGGCTATCAGTCACCTGAGAACTCACTTTTAGAGTGGAAGCAAGTCTTCCGCGATTTCGAGGGACTGCCTATGAATGAATGAATGTACTTAGCTAGCAGCTCTCACCTGGGAAGGCAGTCGGGACAGTACAATTGGCCTTAGAAATTTGAAGCCAGGGAGGGAAAGATTAAAAAAACACCTCTATTGTGTTCCTAACACAGTTGAGACTGCACACAGGGAGGTTAAAGTAACAGTGACCTCAGTCTTTATTAAGACACTCCAGAGTGAGGAACAGGCCTTAGGGGCCGGTTTATATACAGTGCTCGCAAGGGATGCTGGGATCCCTTGGGACTTCAGGGGATATGCTCCCTGGTGGCAGAACATGGGAGTGCATGCTTTGCACAACATCACCCCCCCCAAAGTCAAAGTGAAAACTATTTAAAAGGTGAGGCGGTCGGGAGCCTTTCTTTCCTTGGTGGACCGCCTCCATACAAATGTTTGTTTTGGTGTGTTGGCTGTGCCCTCGCTGGGCTGGCAAGTTGTTGGCCCTGCAGGGCTGCTAGGTGAGCCGGGCCTTGCTGGGCTGTTGGGCGTGATGGGTTCAATTTCCTGGTCCGGGGTGGTGTCGTTGATCTATTGGGTGTGCGTTGTGGGCTCGAAAAAGGTGGTGTCTGCTGTGGGTTGTTCAGAGCAGTCTGTGAACTGCAGCCTCGTTTGGCCCAGGTGCTTTCTGCAAATTTGCCCATTGTCTAGTTTGACTACAAACACCCTACTCCCTTCTTTAGCTATCACCATGCTCGCAATCCACTTGGGACCATGTCCATAGTTTAGCACATACACAGGGTCATTCAGATTAATTTCCCGTGACACAGTGGCGCGACCATCATTCACATTTTGTTGCTGCCGTCTGCTCTCTATCTGATCATGCAGGTTGGGGTGAACCAGCGAGAGTCTGGTTTTAAGTGCCCTTTTCATGAGTAGCTCAGCCGCGGGCACCCCTGTGAGCGAGTGGGGTCTCGTGCGGTAGCTGAGCAGTACTCGGGACAGGCGGGTTTGGAGTGAGCCTTCTGTGACTCGTTTAAGGCTCTGTTTGATTGTTTGTACTGCCCGCTCTGCCTGTCCATTGGAGGTTGGTTTAAACGGGGCCATGGTGACATGTTTGATCCCATTGCGGGTCATGAATTCTTTAAATTCGGCACTGGTGAAACATGGCCCGTTGTCACTGACCAGTATGTCAGGCAGTCCGTGGGTGGCAAACATGGCCCTCAGGCTTTCAATGGTGGCGGTGGCGGTGCTTCCCGACATTATTTCACATTCAATCCATTTTGAAAAAGCATCCACCACCACCAGGAACATTTTAACGAGAAACGGCCCGCATAGTCGACATGTATCCTCAACCATGGTCTGGAGGGCCAGGACCACAAACTTAATGGTGCCTCTCTGGGCGCGTTGCTCAACTGAGCACACACGCTGCATTGCCGTACCCGGGCTTTAAGTCCGAGTCGATACCAGGCCAAAAC
Organism: Pristiophorus japonicus; assembly: GCF_044704955.1. Lineage (NCBI taxonomy): Eukaryota > Metazoa > Chordata > Chondrichthyes > Pristiophoridae > Pristiophorus > Pristiophorus japonicus. Next base: position 111,817,265 of record NC_091982.1, on the reverse strand, counting down.
ATGTGGGATCTGGCTATCGCTTTCATCATTACTATACCCGGGTGTGTGATGTTGAGATCCGAGATGAACGTCTCCCTGTCCTTTTTGGGTAGCACTACACGGTTATCCCACAACAGGCAGTCTGCCTGAATGGACAGCTCGTCCATTCGCCACTGGAACAGCTTGATTAGCTCTTGCATTTCAACGGGGATGCTGGCCCAGCTCCCATGCAGTACACAGTTTTTTACTATGGACAGCAGAGGATCTTGGTTGGTCCAAGTCCTAATTTGGCGGGCCAATGACAGATGATTTATCATTTTCAAATGCTTCCATGAACATCAACAAGTCTGCGGGCTGCGCCACCATCAACAAGTTTGCAGGCTGTGCCATTTCCACCCCCATGGTGAGCAATTGTAGCAGACTGAGACCATCCACACAGTTCTCGGTGCCTGGCCTGTGGCGGATGGTATAGTTATACGCTGATAGCGCGAGTGCCCACCTTTGTATGCGGGCTGAGGCATTAGTATTTATCGCCTTGTTTTCAGCGAACAGGGATATGAGGGGCTTGTGATCGGTTTCCAGCTCAAATTTGAGGCCAAACAGGTACTGATGCATTTTCTTTACCCTGAACACACACGCTAATGCCTATTTCTCAATCATGCTGTCGGCCCTCTCGGCCTTAGACAAGCTCCTGGAGGCATAGGCGACAGGTTGCAACTTCCCCGCAACATTAGCTTGTTGTAATACACACCCGACTCCGTACGATGACGCATCACATTACACGGGTTATACAATACAAGCAGCTTGTTGGAGCATAAAATGTTTCTGCCTTTCTCAAAAGCAATTACTTGTTTTTTTCCCCATACCCAGTTCTCACCTTTACGCAATAACACATGTAGGGGCTCTAAGAGGGTGCTTAACCCCGGTAGGAAGTTACCAAAATAGTTGAGGAGTCCCAGGAACGACTGCAGCTCCGTGACATTCTGTGGCCTGGGCGAGTTCTTGATAGCCTCTGTCTTGGCGTCTGTGGGCCAAATGCCGTCCGCCACGATCTTTCTCCCCAAAAACTCCACTTCTGTTGCCATGAAGATGCATTTCGACTTCTTCAGCTGCAGCCCTACGTGATCCAGTCACTGGAGGACCTCCTCCAGGTTTTGTAGGTGCTCGATGGTGTCCCGACCCGTGACCAATATATCGTCCTGAAAAACCACCGTGCGTGATACCGACTTGAGTAGGCTTTCCATGTTTCTCTGGAAGATCGCTGCAGCCGACCGAATTCCAAACGGGCATCTGTTGTAGATGAACAGTCCCTTGTGCATGTTGATGCAGGTGAGGCCCTTCGAAGACTCCTCCAGCTCCTGCGTCATAGATATTGTGTATCTGTAAAGCATGCACTCCCATATTCTTCAGCATCTGCCTCCTCTCTCCGAGGCTTGAAGTTGCTTTGATCCACCATGGACCGATCTTCCTTTGCCACGTAGTGTTAGCACGTTTTGCAGAGCTTGCAGCTCTGGAGGTGCCCCATTGTTCCACAGCTCTTGCAAACATACCCTTTGAAGCGGCATGAATAGGTTGAATGGAAGTCTCCACAATGCCAACAAGGTGTGAATTGCCTTGCATTCATCCTTTGTTGCGGACTCTGAGTCTTCTGGGTCACCTGAGGCCTGCTGGCAGTTGCAGACTCGTGGTTTCTGCCCTGTACATTTCTGCTCGCAAACACAGTTCCAGTTAATTTATGAACATTGCTAGCACTTGTGTGCTGAGAGATTTGTTGGTGTTATCACTGGTTGACATAAACGCCTGTGCTATCGCAATGGCCTTACTGAGGGTCAGTGTCACTGCAGTCAAAAGTTTTCGTAGGTTGGTCTCCTTGCCAATGCCCAGTACAAAAAAGTCTCTGAGTATCTGCTCCAGGTAGCCATCAAACTCACATTGTCCTGCAAGTCGCCTTAGCTCGGCGACGTAGCTCGCCACTTCCTGACCTTCGGATCACTGGCATGTATAGAATCGATACCTTGCCATCAGCACACTCTCCCTCGGGTTAAGATGCTCCCGAACCAGTGTACACAGCTCCTCATATGACTTATCTGTGGGTTTCACCGGAGCCAGAAGATTCTTCATGAGGCTGTAGGTTGGTGCCCCGCAGACTGTGAGGAGGACTGCTCTCCTTTTTGCAGCGCTTATTTCTCTGTCCAGCTTGTTGGTTACAAAGTACTGGTCTAGCCGTTCGACATAGGATTCCCAATCCTCACCCTCCGAGAACTTCTCCAGGATGCCCACAGTTTTCTGCATCTTTGCGTTGGATTCCCATCCTCGTCACCAGTTATTGTGTTCCTAACACAGTTGAGACTGCACACAGGGAGGTTAAAGTAACAGTGACCCCAGTCTTTATTAAGACACTCCAGAGTGAGTAACAGGCCTTAGGGGCCGATTTATATACAGTGCTCCCAAGGGATGCTGAGATCCCTTGGGACTTCAGGGGATGCGCTCCCTGGTGGCGGAACATGGGAATGCATGCTTTACAGATACACAACAACATCCATTGCTGATGCGAAGCAGCCACCTCTCGCTTTCCTCATCTGTACATATGCTGGGGATCTCTATGACGTGTGCATGTCACATGAAGACAGGATCAATAACAGTTGTAATACCTTACAGCTAAATAGCATTCTGGCACACGTTATTTTGACACCATTAATTTAGCTCACGTATGAAAAAAATTTAAATGAAATACCAAAGGGCTGCCTGTTGAAACATATTTCACCAAGAGTCAGTACATTAAAGCGAGGAACATAAGAACATAAGAACATAAGAAATAGGAGCAGGAGTAGGCCATATGGCCCCTCGAGCCTGCTCCGTCATTCAATAAGATCATGGCTGACCTGATCATGGACTCAGCTCCACTTCCCCGTCCGCTCCCCATTACCCCTTATCGTTTAACAAACTATCTATTTCTGTCTTAAATTTATTCAATGACCCAGCTTCCACAGCTTTCTGAGGCAGCGCATTCCACAGATTTACAACCCTCTGAGAAAAGACATTTCTCCTCAGCTCTGTTTTAAATGGGCAGCCTCTTATTCTAAGATCATGCCCTCTAGTTCTAGTCTCCCCCATCAGTGCAAACATCCTCTCTGCACCCACCTTGTCAAGCCCCCTCATAATCTTATACATTTCAATAAGATCAGTTCTCATTCTTCTGAATTCCAATGAGTAGAGGCCCAACCTACTCAACCTTTCCTCATAAGTCAACCCCTTTATCCCCGGAATCAACCTAGTGAACCTTCTCTGAACTGCATCCAAAGCAAGTATATCATTTTGTAAATATGGAAACCAAAACTGCACGCAGTATTCCAGGTGTGGCCTCACCAATACCTTATATAGCTGTAGCAAGACTTCCCTGCTTTTATACTCCATCCCCTTTGCAATAAAGATCATGATACCATTGGCCTTCCTGATCACTTGCTGTACCTGCATACTATCCTTTTCTGTTTCATGCACAAGTACCCCCAGGTCCCGCTGTACTGCGGCACTTTGCAATCTTTCTCCATTTAAATAATAATTTGCTCTTTGATTTTTTGCTGCCAATGTGCATGACCTCACACTTTCCAACATTATATTCTATCTGCCAAATTTTTGCCCACTCACTTTGCCTGTCTATGTCCTTTTGCATATTTTTTGTGTCCTCCTCACACATTGCTTTTCCTCCCATCTTTGTATCATCAGCAAACTTGGCTACATTACACTCAGTCCCTTGTTCCAAGTCATTAATATAGATTGTAAATAGTTGGGGTCCCATCACTGATCCCTGCGGCACCCCACTAGTTACTGGTTGCCAACCAGAGAATGAACCCTTTATCCCAACTCTCTGTTTTCTGTTAGTTCGCCAATCCTCTATCCATGCTAATATATTACCCCCAACCCCATGAACTTTTATCTTGTACAGTAACCTTTTATGTGGCACCTTGTCAAATGTCTTCTGGAAGTCCAAATACACCACATCCACTGGTTCCCCTTTATCCACCCTATTCGTTACATCCTTGAAGAATTCCAGCAAATTTGTCAAACATAACTTCCCCTTCATTAATACATGCTGGCTCTGGCTGACTGAATTTTGCTTTTCCAAATGCCCTGCTACTGTTTCTTTAATAATAGATTCCAACATTTTCCCAACCACAGATGTTAGGCTAACTGGTCTATAGTTTCCTGCTTTTTGTCTGCCTCCTTTTTTAAATAGGGGCATTACATTTGCAGTTTTCCAATCTGCTGGGACCTCCCCAGAATCCAGAGAATTTTGGAAGCTTACAACCAATGCATCCACAATCCCTGCTGCTACTTCTCTTAAAACCCTAGGATACAAGCCATCAGGTCCAGGGGATTTATCTGCCTTTAGTCCCATTATTTAGTACCACCACCTTAGTGATTGTGATTGCGTTAAGTTCTTTCCCCCCTATAGCCCTTTGGCTATCCACTGTTGGAATAGTATTAGTATCCTCTACCGTAAAGACTGATACAAAATATTTGTTCAGCGTTTCTGTCATCTCCATGTTCCCCATTACTAATTCCCCGGTCTCGTCTTCTAGGGGACCAACATTTACTTTAGACACCCTTTTCCTTTTTATACACCTATAGAAACTCTTGCTATCTGTTTTTATATTTTGTGCTAGTTTACTTTCATAGTCTATTTTCCCTTTCTTAATCATTTTTTTAGTCATTCTTTGCTGGATTTTAAACACTTCCCAGTCTTCTGTCCTCCCACTAGTTTTGACCATTTTGTATGCCTGTGTTTTTAATTGGATACCGTCCTTTATTTCTTTAGTTAGCCATGGATGGCTATCTTTTCTCTTACACCCTTTCCTCTTCACTGGAATATATTTTTCTTGAGAGTTGTGAAATATCTCCTTAAATGTACACCACTGTTCATCAACTGTCCTACACTTTAATCTATTTTCCCAGTCCACTTTACTCAACTCTGCCCTCATACCTTCATAGTCTCCTTTATTTAAGCTTAGTACGCTGGTTAGAGATCCAACTTTCTCACCCTCCAACTGAATTTGAAACTCAATCATGCTATGATCACTCATTCCAAGGGGATCCTTTACTGGAAGATTGTTTATTAATCCTGTCTCATTACACAGGATTAAGATAGCCTGCCCCCTGTTTGGTTCCATTACATACTGCTCAAGGAACCCATTCCTTATGCACTCTATGAGGGGAGAATAGTGAGGGAAAAAAATATTCACTCCTGAAAAAGCAACAACTTACAGAGGGCTATAGATCTGCAGCCCTGAATCCTGCAACAAGGGTCTAAGCAGCTTCTTGTTTGGAGAAGTAACGATGAGAATGATTAATCCTCATCTGTTGAAGATGAGACTGTATCATCTGCTTCCTGACCAGGAAGTTCCCATTATCACATTCTAGATTCCTGATAAATGTTATAGATAACATGACAGCCTACACTAATTCTAAGAGCAGGTTTTCTGATGCGTCTTACTGTAAATGTTTAATTTATCCATAGTTGCACCGTGTGATTATGAATCAGATTTTCAACGAACTGACACCCAGTTTGAACAAGTTAAATTAGATGGTGACTGAATCATTGGAAATGAGCAACCAACCTTTGGGGAAGGCATTGACAGGATCTGAAAGCATTAAGGGCATAGTGATCAGGCTGCTCAATCTGAGGTCTTTGTGGGCCAATTAACAAGAAGGTTTAGTTGTGGTGTCCTGATGGAGTCTCTGGTATTTTCAACAACTACAACTACTTTCATTCATAGCACCTTTGATGTACAAAATGTTCCAATGCACAATGCAGACTAGACAGCGGGACCTGGGGGTACTTGTGCATGAAACACAAAAGGATAGTATGCAGGTACAGCAAGTGATCAGGAAGGCCAATGGAATCTTGGCCTTTATTGCAAAGGGGATGGAGTATAAATACAACTGTACAGGGTATTGGTGAGGCCACACCTGGAATACTGCGGCAGTTTTGGTTTCTATATTTACGAAAGGATATACTTGCTTTGGAGGCAGTTCAGAGAAGGTTCACTAGGTTGATTCCGGGGATGAGGGGTTTGACTTCTGAGGAAAGGTTGAATAGGTTGGGCCTCTACTCATTGGAATTCAGAAGAATGAGAGGTGATCTTATCGAAACGTATAAGATTATGAGGGGGCTTGACAAGGTGGATGCAGAGAGGATGTTTGCAATGATGGGGGAGACTAGAACTAGAGGGCATGATATTAGAATAAGGGGCTGCCCATTTAGAACTGAGATGAGGAGAAATTTCTTCTCTCAGATTGTTGTGAATCTGTGGAATTCGCTGCCTCTGAGAGCTGTAGAAGCTGGGACATTAAATAAATTCAAGATAGCTTCTTAAACGATAAGGGGATAAGGGGTTATGGGGAGCGGGCAGGGAAGTGGAGCTGAGTCCATGATCAGATCAGCCATGATCTTATTGAATGGCGGAGCAGGCGCGAGGGGCCGTATGGCCTAGTCCTGCTCCTATTTCTTATGTTCTTATGGTTGTCACTGTAAATCCTTGAGCCAACATTAGCATAACACTAGATAATGCAATTTTCACAAAGACAACTCTAAAATGGACATTTTACAATGGACAATTGAACAATTTTGACTACCCTACCACAATGGAAGCATCCTGGCATTGGAGAGAGTACAAAGAAGGGCAACTAAGTCGATAAATGGGTTTGGGCCTCTGTGATATGAGGAAAGACCAAGAATATCAAGGATGTTTAAGTTGAAAAAATGGTAGGTTAAAAGTGATCTTATTTTGGTATTTAAAATTATAGAGAATAAAGCAGATCCCAGAATGATGTTCAGTTCATGTCACTTTCTTCTAAGACAGTGGGACATGGATTCTGCCTCAGATAAGCAAAGGTGAATACAGTTAAGATAGAACTTCTTCATGGGAAAGTGTGGAATAGCCTATCCAGGGAACCAACGGAAATGGGGGATGTCATAAATGTTAAGCTGATAATGAATACAATTTTAGTAGACAGGATTATTGAAGGGTATCAGAAGTAAAATAGGCTAAGAACTCTGTGCTAATGGATCCGGCCCAATGGCTGGAGATTTCTGGTTCTGTATGGTCTGAAGGAAACTGTGACAGATGGGAGGAGAAGGAAGAGCTAGTTCAAGAATGTCCAGTTATATATCAGGGGTGATATTTGATTGTCTTAATGAGTCAGGGAGGAATTTCCCTGAGTTTTTTTTTTCCCCTGGAACCTGCCAAAGGTTTTTTCTCTCGTTTTTCCCTTCAAGAATTACTATTACAAACAACAGTATAAGTTGGAACATGAGGTTGTACCATCTAATGGACAGGGCAAGCACAGGTCGGCCAGAAAAGGTATTCTCATCATTCGTTTTTACATAAGAACATAAGAACATAAGAATTAGGAACAGGAGTAGGCCATCTAGCCCCTCGAGCCTGCTCCGCCATTCAATAAGATCATGGCTGATCTGGCCGTGGACTCAGCTCCACTTACCCGCCCTCTCCCCGTAACCCTTAATATCCTTATTGGTTAAAAATCTATCTATCTGTGACTTGAATACATTCAATGAGCTAGCCTCAACTGCTTCCTTGGGCAGATAATTCCACAGATTGACAACACTCTGGGAGAAGAAATTCCTTCTCAACTCGGTTTTAAATTGGCTCCCCCGTATTTTGAGGCTGTGCCCCCTAGTTCTAGTCTCCCCTACCAGTGGAAACAACCTCTCTGCCTCTATCTTGTCAATCCCTTTCATTATTTTAAATGTTTCTATAAGATCACCCCTCATCCTTCTGAACTCCAACAAGTAAAGACCCAGTCTACTCAATCTATCATCATAAGGTAACCCCCTCATCTCCGGAATCAGCCTAGTGAATCGTCTCTGTACCCCCTCCAAAGCCAGTATATCCTTCTTTAAGTAAGGTGACCAAAACTGCACACAGTACTCCAGGTGCGACCTCACCAATACCCTGTACAGTTGCAGCAGGACCTTCCTGCTTTTGTACTCCATCCCTCTCGCAATGAAGACCAACATTCCATTTGCCTTCCTGATTATCTGCTGCACCTGCAAACTAACTTTTTGGGATCCATGCACAAGGACCCCCAGGTCCCTCTGCACCTCAGCATGTTGTAATTTCTCCCCATTCAAATAATATTCCCTTTTACTGTTTGTTTCCCCAAGGTGGATGACCTCACACTTTCTGACATTGTATTCCATCTGCCAAACCTTAGCCCATTCACTTAACCTATCCAAATCTCTGTGTCCTCTACACAACCTGCTTTCCCACTAATCTTTGTGTCATCTGCAAATTTTGTTACACTACACCCTGTCCCCTCTTCCAGGTCATCTATGTATATTGTAAACAGTTGTGGTCCCAGCACTGATCCCTGTGGCACACCACTAACCACCGATTTCCAACCCAAAAAGGACCGATTTATCCTGACTCTCTGCTTTCTGTTCGCCAGCCATTTCTCTATCTATGCTAATACATTTCCTCTGACTCTGCGTACCTCTATCTTCTGCAGTAACCTTTTGTGTGGCACCTTATTGAATGCCTTATGGAAATATAAATACACAACATCCATCGGTACACCTCTATCCACCATGCTCGTTATATCCTCAAAGAATTCCAGTAAATTAGTTAAACATGATTTCCCCTTCATGAATCCATGCTGCGACTGCTTGATTGCACTATTCCTATCTAGATGTCCCGCTATTTCTTCATTAATGATGGTTTCAAGCATTTTCCCCACTACAGATGTTAAACTAACCGGCCTATAGTTACCTGCCTTTTGTCTGCCCCCCCAATCTGCTGGTACCTCCCCAGAGTCCAGAGAATTTTGGTAGATTATAACGAATGCATCTGCTATAACTTCCGCCATCTCTTTTAATACCCTGGGATGCATTTTATCAGGACCAGGGGACTTGTCTACCTTGAGTCCCATTAGCCTGTCCAGCACTACCCCCCTAGTGATAGTGATTGTCTCAAGGTCCTCCCTTCCCACATTCCCGTGACCAGCAATTTTTGGCATGGTTTTTGTGTCTTCCACTGTGAAGACCGAAGCAAAATAATTGTTTAAGGTCTCAGCCATTTCCACATTTCCCATTATTAAATCCCCCTTCTCATCTTCTCAGGGACATTTACTTTAGTCACTCTTTTCCTTTTTTATATATCTGTAAAAGCTTTTACTATCTGTTTTTATGTTTTGCGCAGTTTACCTTCGTAATCTATCTTTCCTTTCTTTATTGTTTTTATAGTCATTCTTTGCTGTTGTTTAAAATTTTCCCAATCTTCTAGTTTTCCACGAACCTTGGCCACCTTATACGCATTGATCTTTAATTTGATACTCTTCTTTATTTCCTTGGTTATCCACGGCTAGTTATCCCTTCTCTTACCGCCCTTCTTTTTCACTGGACTATATTTTTGTTGCGCACTATGAAAGAGCTCCTTAAAAGTCCTCCACTGTTCCTCAATTGTGCCACCATTTAGTCTGTGTTCCAGTCTACTTCAGCCAACTCTGCCCTCATCCCACTGTAGTCCCCTTTGTTTAAGCATAGTACGCTCGTTTCTGACACAACTTCCTCACCCTCAATCTGTATTACAAATTCAACCATACTGTGATCACTCATTCCGAGAGGATCTTTTACTCGGAGATCGTTTATTTTTCCTGTCTCATTACACAGGACCAGATCTAAGATAGCTTGCTCCCTTGTAGGTTCTGTAACATACTGTTCTAAGAACCAATCCCGTATGCATTCTATGAATTCCTCCTCCAGGCTACCCCGTGCAATTTGATTTGACCAATCGATATGTAGGTTAAAATCCCCCATGATTACTGCTGTTCCTTTTTCACATGCCTCCATTATTCCCTTGATTATTGCCCGCCCCACCGTGAAGTTATTATTTGGGGGCCTATAAACTACGCCCACCAGTGACTTTTTCCCCTTACTATCTCTAATCTCCACCCACAATGATTCAACATTTTGTTCATTAGAGCCAATATCGTCTCTCACAACTGCCCTGATATCATCCCTTATTAACAGAGCTACCCCACCTCCTTTCCCTTCTTGTCTATCTTTCCGAATCGTCAGATACCCTTGTATGTTTAATTCCCAGTCTTGGCCACCCTGCAACCATGTTTCTGTAATGGCCACCAAATCATACCCATTTGTAATGATTTGTGCCATCAACTGATTTACTTTATTTCGAATGCTGCGTGCGTTTAGGTAGAGTGTTTTAATCTTCGTTTTTAAACCATGATTTTTAGTTTTGACCCCTCCTGCAGCCCTTTTATATTCAGTGGCCCTTTTTGTTTTTTGCCTTGGGTTTCTCTGCCCTCCACTTTTACTCATCTCCTCTCTGTCTTTTGCTTTTGTCTCCTTTTTGTTTCCCTCTGTCTCCCTGCATTGGTTCCCATCCCCCTGCCATATTAGTTTAACTCCTCCCCAACAGCACTAGCAAACACTCCCCCTAGGACATTGGTTCCGGTCCTGCCCACGTGCAGACCGTCCGGTTTGTACTGGTCCCACCTCCCCCAGAACCGGTTCCAATGCCCCAGGAATTTGAATCCCTCCCTACTGCACCACTGCTCCATGTGCTCAAGCCACGTATTCATCTGAGCTATCCTGCAATTCCTACTCTGACCAGCACGTGGCACTGGTAGCAATCCCGAGATTACTACTTTTGAGGTCCTACATTTTAATTTAGCTCCTAGCTCCTTAAATTCGTCTTGGAACCAGGAAGCAACAGCAAGTGGATACATATAAGGCAAATCCCAGGGCCTGCACACCTGAATTTTCATCATAAAGCCATGTAGAAGGTGATAGTCGTCCCCCATTAAGGCCCAGAGTTCCCCCAGTGGACACAAGTGGTCTTGCACCTGCCTCCTTCCCTCCAATTGGCTCCATATGGACTTTGGAGACTTCAACAGGGAATCTGGGAACTTGGTGATCGATGGGACAGTCTATCTCCTTAACCAATGTGATTTAAGGATAAAGAAACAGAGGAATGACTGAGAAGGAAATAGGATGAAGTAGAGTCAAATTAGATACAGATAGAGAAATAAAGGGTGGGAAAGAAAGATTGGAGAGAGAATAAAGAGACAAAGGAAAAGTAAAAACCTCTAAGAACAATTTACTCTCTCTAGGAGTGAGACTTCAGTTTCAGTTGTTGCCTTTCTGGGCCGGAGAGGTTGATTGGCATTGTAAGAACATAAATCTCGTCATCTGGTTGATGGAGTTACAGCCAGAGATGCATAGGTGCTAGCAAGAGCCAAACAAGATATCTTCAGCCTTGTGCCAGGTTAATGTCAACACGTAGGAGTGAAACCAGTTCAGAGATACAGCACAGAACGCCATAAGGCCCATTGTGCCAATGCTGTCTCTTTGAACAAATTGTCGAATTAGTCCCACTCCCCATTGCCCTGTAAAATGTTTCCTCTTCAAGTATCTATCCAATTCCCCATTGAAAGTTATTATTGAATCTACTTCCACAACATTTTCAGGCATTCCATTCCATATCATAACTCGCTGTGTAAAAACACTTCTCCTCATTTACTCTATCAAAACCCTTTATGATTTTGAACACCTCCATTAAATCTCCCTTTACCTTCTCTGCTCTAAGGAGTACCCCAAAATAGTGCCATGGGAATTTTTACATCCATCTAAGACAGAGTTTAACATCTTATCCGAAAGACGGCGCCTCCGACAGTGCAGCTCAGTGCTGTACTGGAGTGTCAGCCTAGATTTTGTGTTCAAGTCACTGGACTGTCTTCAACCTTCGCCGTCTGCAGGCTAGGTCCAAGACCACCCCAACCTCTGTCAAGCTACAGTATGCAGATGATGCCTGCGTCTGCGCACATTCAGAGGCTGCACTCCAGGATATAGTCAACGTATTTACTGAGGTGTACAAAAGCATTGGCCTTACGCTAAACATCCGTAAGACAAAGGTCCTCCACCAGCCTGTCCTCACCACACAGCACTGCCCCCCAGTCATCAAGATCCATGGCCTGGACAACGTGGACCATTTCCCATACGTTGAGAGTCTCTTATCAACAAAAGTAGACATTGATGATGAGATTCAACACCGCCTCCAGTGCGCCAGTGCAGCCTTCGACTGCCTGAGGAAAAGAGTGTTCAAAGACCAGGCCCTCAAATCTGCCACCAAGCTCATGGTCTACAGGACTATAGTAATATCCGCCCTCCTGTATGGCTCAGAGACATGGACCATGTACAGTAGACACCTCAAGTCGCTAGAAAAATACCACCAATAATGTCTCCGCAAGATCCTACAAATTCCCTGGGAGGACAGATGCACCAACATTTGCGTCCTCAACCAGGCTAACATCCCCAGCATTGAAGCACTGACCACGTTTGATCAGCTCCGCTGGGCAGGCTACATTGTCTGCATGCCAGGCATGAGACTCCCAAAGCAAGCGCTCTACTTGAAACTCCTTCACGGCAAACGAGCCAAAGGTGGGCAGAGGAAACGTTACAAGAACACCCTCAAAGCCTCCCTGAAAAAGTGCAACATCCCCACTGACACCTGGGAGTCCCTGGCCAAAGACCGCCCAAAGTGGAGGAAGTGCATCCAGGAGGACGCTGAGCACTTCGAGTCTCATCGCCGAGAGCATGCAGAAATCAAGCGCAGGCAGTAGAAAGAGTATGCAGCAAACCAGTCCCACCCACCCCTTCCCTCAACAATTATCTTTTCCACCTATGACAGGGACTGTGGTTCTCGTATTGGACTGTTCAGCCACTTAAGGACTCATTTTAAGAGTGGAAGCAAGTCTTCCTCGATTCCGAGGGACTGCCTATGATGATGATGACCTTCTTGAAAGTTATACTGTCTTGGACCACGGAGAAGAGGTAGCAAAGAGTGCAATGGTCAGTTATGTTGAAGATGGATGTATGGGTGACTGTGAGTTGAGCAGTCTCAGTGTTTAGAGGCAATGAATTTCATGCAGATAAGCATTCAAAACAAAGCTACCCATACACACCCGCCCAAATTATAATCTTTTTTATGGTTGATTAAATGGTCTAACTAACATCTAGCCAGAAGGGGTGTATAGTTTGTCGACTTGACAAAAAAAGATAGTATTATTCTGCATTAGGAGGAATTGAAACCTTAAAATAGATGCAGTTTCTTCCAGAGTAAAATCAGAGATTAAAGATTAAGCGGCACATGTTCGGTCTTTGAGCTGCGACAATTAAACGTCAACATTCTGTATCAGCCCAAAATATGTTCATGGTGCATGTGCCTCTGGGCATCTCAACTGGCCAATGCCATTGCTGTTCTGTTCTATGCAACAGGTCACCAAGAATATGCATTAGTCTTGAGGAAATTGGTGACATACTTGTTGGCATTCCATCACAGTGTCTCCAACTCTGTTCCTAACAACCACCAACTTAAACTGAATCCTTACTCAAGTTGTCTACAGCTGTAATCTATTTTACCAGCTTATCATATATATACTTCCTCTTTCTACCTTGCGTTGATAAGTTTACTTTAATGTATTCTATCTAAACTGTTTAAAAAAAAACCCTAGCACTACAATCTAAGCTCAGATGAAAAACATGGCCACTGGAGGGCACTTCGTCCCACAGAGCTATATCCCAGCAAGGAATCAATGCCTTGGAGAGAAAATAACTGACAATGTTCACTGCAGTTACAGAAAATTTCTCCCTAAACAGTTTTTAGATGGCCCTAGCTCCATCACAGATTGAAACATTTCTGCAAAAGATACAACTCAAGTGTACCACGCAAGACCAAACAATGTTCATGTAAAATGTTCTTAAAGTTAGGTGCATATTGACACCTGGTGATATCTAAAGAGCTATGCAATGGAATTATTACACACATGTGCACAGTCAGTCCTTCCTGATGTGAACTCTCCTTCACAACTAGGCAACTGTAAGGAATTGTTGAGCTGGTTAGATGCTGCCCCACAGGAGAGTGTGGCCCTGGCCTGCTTGTCACCTTATGCTTGCATTTAGAAAACTACTAAATAATTTAACCCAGAAGCAGGTTGTGTTGGGAAACTGTGTTGGGGGTGGGGTTGAAGGGAAGCAACTGAAAGGTTAATAAAAAAAAAAAATCAGGAAAATAAAGTTGCCAATTGTAAAAGTAATTCTGGCAAATAATGGAGCACTTAATCCTTAACGTATACCTTCAAACCAGCCCTACATGCCGGTCAGTGGCTCCCAATATCAGATCCAACACGCGAGGTGAATATGTGGCAAATATTTTATTGTATGAAAAGGTGGGAACAGTGACAGTTGAGGAAGGCTCCAACCTACACCAATCTGCTACTGAGTATTCTGGAGGAGCAGTCAGTTTCATTGCAGGCACACTATTTGATAAATCCCTCATTTGAGAATCTAGAATAAGCAATTTGCGATGAGAAAACTTGGTTGCCAATTCTCATGTAGATCCTTCCACCATACGGAAGACATGTTTGTAGTAAAAATGTTGATGAAACTCCAGCAGCTGTTGTCATAAGTATGAATGCCGGGCATGATAACATTCATACCCAGAATTTGAGGCTGACAATGACACAAAAAGCAGCTGGATCTTCATACCTCCAACTGATAAAACCATTCACTGCAGTATGCTGTGTTCAGGAAGGCGGCGACAAAGCACTCACTGGTGAGTTTGTAGAGTTCACCATGCGAGTTTATAGCAGTTCCAAGTATCCATTATCTGGCTCAGGGGCTCTCAACCAGAGGGCCGCAGCCACCTTGGGGTTTGCCCTAAATAACCATCAGGATTTATTTTTTTTAGAAAAAGGAAAAATACAAGGTGGAATCGAGCCGAGAAAACTAGTGGCTCTGGTCCAGACACAGACCTGTTTCCTTCTTCCTGATCATCCGCACCATGACGGCAGCACTTGCTGCCTGTAAGAATAAAAATGATTAGTAATGATAAAGTTGATTCTGTATATCATCATCATCATAATCGGCAGCCCCTCGAAATCGAGGAAGGCTTGCTTCCACTCTAAAAGTGAATTCTCAGGTAACTATACAGTCCAATACGGGAATTACAGTCTCTGTCACAGGTGGGACAGACAGTCGTTGGAGGAAAGGGTGGGTGGGACTGGTTTGCCGCAAGCTCCTTCCACTGCCTGCGCCTGTTTTCTGCATGCTCTTGGCAACGAGACTCGAGGTGCTCAGTGCCCTCCCTGATGCACCTCCTCCACCTAGGCTGGTCTTTGGTCAGGGACTCCCAGGTGTCGGTGGGGATATTGTATTTTATCAAGGAGGCTTTGAAGGTGTACTTTGAAGGTTTTCTCTGCCCACTTTGGGCTCGCTTGCCATGTAGGAGTTCCGAGTAGAGTGCTTGCTTTGGGAGTCTTGTGTCAGGCATGCGAACAATGTGGCCCGCCCAACGGAGCTGGTCGAATGTGGTCAGTGCTTCGATGCTGGGGATGATGGCCTGATCGAGGACGCTAACGTTGGTGCGTCTGTCCTTCCAGGGGGTTTGCAGGATCTTGCAGAGACGTCATTGGTGATATTTCTCCAGCAATTTGAGGTGCCTACTGTATATGGTCCACGTCTCTGAGCCAAACAGGAGGGCAGGTATTACTACAGTCCTGTAGACCATGAGCTTGGTGACAGTTTTGAGGGCCTGGTCTTCAAACACTCTGTCCCTCAAGCAGCCCAATGTTAAAAGTGTAGATTATATGGAAAGGCTGCAGTGTTAAAACAAACAAAATGGATGACTTCCCCAAGTTTATGTCAGCATGGCTTTGAAACTCACCAAACTAGAAAAGATGTTAATTGGAAAGCCATTAACCTAATCAAGAAATGGCACCAGCCCTCCAGACAGACACATGTATGAGGAGAAGCCAATCAGGAATGGCCCTGGAAATAATATCCAATCCTGAGGCTTTCTGAGAAACAATGGCCGTAAGGGGTATAATAATCCAAGCAAGGATTGCTGGGTTTCTCTTCTCTTTAGCACACGGCAAAAGCAGGAACCTCCCTCCACAGCAGAAGTAAGGACGAATGCCATGTGCTTGTGCTTTGCCAGAGAGAAGTAAAGTATACCATTTTTATTGTAACATCATCGTATCTGTTGTAACTAAGTAGATCCGTAGGATAACTGAGGACCAGTTTCTCTGATAGATGTGCGTGTGTGTGTGTGTGTGTGTGTGTGTGTGTGTGTGTGTTTAGAAAACTATTCCAAATTGTTGCAAAAGGATCAGTCTCGCTATCAATTTAATGCCAGAGATTTAGAAATCTTACAAAATTGGGGGCTCGTCTGGGATCTGGCGAGACAGCTTTTGATCATTCTTTTGAACAATTGGAAATCTCGGGAGTAGCGATTCTAACCTGTGTTGCGAATTGTAAACTATAAACTTTTAAACGGATCGGGAGAAGTTGCGTCTTAAGGAACAGTTGTCTTGATAGCTGGAACTATTTAAGTGGGGACCCACCAGCAGTTAAATTCAAAAGACACAGGATGAAGGGATCAGTCATGTACAGAAAGCCAGCAAAAGATATACAGGCCGACTATGAGGAGAAAGTATGCGAAAAGGTATCTATAAAGGACATACAAGAGTAAAAGGCACAGGCACCGTACTTCCGTAAGGGCCAACATGCATCCTTTGGGGAACTCGTGGCATTTATCTAGGAGAAAGTAAATCAAGGAGAGTTAAGGCCAAAATGGGTAAATGGTCTCTTGGCATTCATCGCACATTACTGCACTAAGAGAGATGAAAAATTAATGAGGCAGGATGCAAGAGAGATTCAAAATTTAAGGAAAGAGATACAAGCTTTAAAATATCAAAGGGCAAAAAAGAGATACAAAATTTAAAAGAATCGCAAGTAGAAGAGGTTTGATAAATGAAAAAGAGATTCAAAATATAAAAGAACAGAAGGAAGAAAGCTTTCAACATTCAGCAGTTAAAGGAGGGAGAAATACAGCATTTGAGACAAGAAATAGATTGATTAAACCACAGTATTAGGCAATTAGAAAGAGGGGCCGAACAGGCAGCTTTGTTGCTACACCAACAAAGCTTTTCAAATTTAAATGCCACAGCAGCCGTCATTGAAGCAAATGAATACAAATTAGAGTTAAAATTATATAAATTGGAAAACTTGGCTCCAGCAAGAGGAGCAAGAGGTAGAAGATGCTAGGGGAGTATTAAGGGAAGTAATTAAGAAGCCACATAGGGAGGCAGACCACTCCCAGTGCCAACTAGAAATAGCGAGGCTAAAAAGTAAGTTAGGGGAGCAGCAGGCCCTGGTATCCGCAGTAACACAGGGAGCCATAACAGAGACAACAGAAGGGGACAAAGGGGAGACAGATTGGGAAGAGGAAGGCAGACAGTATAATCCCGAGGAGGGTGGTGAAGGATGGGATACCTTAGCGACACGAGGGCCAACCATAGCAGTAGTAACCACTTGTTTACGACATAATGTGCATGGTCACATCACCAGTAATCATACCGACTCACGGCCCATATCTGGTGCTGACGCCACGGCGGGTAATCACAAGTTGGGGCCCATTAATGATGGGGACGACCCACTGAGAGTTACCAGGAGGTGGGCAAATTTCAAGAGAAGTCACCCCGAGTTAGCAGAGAGAGACTTAACACGAGTCCTCCTCTTGGCCTGTTCCACTTCCCAAAAAGATAATCTGCCAGACGCAGCCCTCCAGCCTGGCACAGCAGCCGATGCAGTCATGACTGAGATACTAAACCATTTACAGATCCAAAATTTAAACTTAGTGGCTCTGCTTAATCAGATCAAGCAGCACCCAGAAGAGACCCCTAGGCCTTCAGTAATTGCCTGTACGATATCTATGAATGTGCCCAGAACCAGGCACCCGCAAATGCTACAGTAGGAAAGAATCAGGAACAATTTAAATCAATGGTCCTGATCCAACTCCGCTCTTTAGTTAAAACCACCCTGGGCATAGCCATGAGGCCCACCAATCAGTGGACAGAATATAGAGACCAGCGCTTAAATAGCCTGGGAGGTGGTAAAAGACCAGTTAAAGGGGAAGTCACCACCCATCGCAAATAAACCAGTGTCAAGGATGGAGGGATCCAGGTGTTACAATTAAAGCACTGTCCCTTAAAAAAGTAAGAAGGTAGGCCAGCTAGCAAAAGACGGCAGCAGACCCAGACAGGCACCGAACTGTGATGGAATGCATAGAATCCTCCCGAGGGACGAATCCAAGCCCTCTGGGATGGATCAATGATTGGACCAGTTGGTAACTATCATACAAACCCAAATTGCCACGGGGAGGATGCAAAATCATTTACCGATGCACACAATTGCCAATGCACACTCATTAGAGAAACCCCTTCAAGGATCCACCCTATGATGGGGTTTGGCCCCCAAAGATTGGTCGGAAGTGGGGTTCTGACGTGATGGTAGCGGGAGACCAGTAGTCCTTGTTGCCTTAAAAGGGGGCAGACAGCAGATTATGCTTATCGATACTGGTTCAGCCGTTACCATCATCCACACTCCATACCCTGAACGCCATGCAGCAGTGGCAAGAGTTGTATGACCCTTAAAGGCTTTAATGGTGATACAACCCTTGCGTACAGGGAAGGCCACTAAACTTCAGTTGGGAGGCCTCACCTGTAAGGTCCCAGCGCCGATGCTGATGACCACCCCCGACAGAAGGGGAATTGTCGGGACTGATGTGTTGGATCAGTATGGCGTGGTGATAGATTACAATCGGGACTGTGTTTGGATGGGACTGAGAGATAATGCAAGAGTGATAGAAATTTCAGATGCTCACTGCTATTAAAAAGCTATCCGAGTATGACCCTCCAGGGAGCGAAAATGAAGCTGTGGCAAAACTAATTCAGGAACATCTAGCAGTGTTCACCACATGCAAGCATGACTGTGGAGAAATGATAGGTGAAGGGTCTATTGAGGGATTCCCCCCACTCATTCACTAAACAGTACCCCATCCCAAGGGAGAGTCACCCTTACATCCAAGACACCATAAAATCCCTAGTCAAGCAGGGTGTTGTTCAGACAAGCACTTTCTCAACCAATTCACCCACATGGCCGGTTAAAAAGGCTGATAGCAGCTTGCGACTGACTATTGATTACAGAAAGTTAAATTCTGTAACACCAGCCTGCTCACTGGTAGTGAGAAACTCCCACTATATTATCTTAAATTCCTGCTAGTTCCAAGTACTTCTGGACCCTCAACATCGCCAATGGAAGACCAGTACAAATTTGTGTTCACATTTGAGGACCAAAGCTACACTTGGACATGCCTGCCTCAGGGATTCCACAATGCCCCGACGATTTTCCACAAAAGAATGGCTGCAATTTTAAAAGACTTTGCCCACCCTACCTGCTTGCTACAGTACGTAGACGACCTACTGCTGGCAACCAACAACATGGAGGAGCATCTGACCCTTTTGCACGAACTTTTGACATTGTTGGCTCAGGTGGGACTAAAGATAAATCACCGTAAGGCTCAATTAGTAAAAGAATGGGTCATCTTTCTAGGAGTGTCCATTTCTCCAGAGGGACCATCCCCCGACTCTCACAAGGTGGAGATAATACAGCGACTGCCATTACCCACTTCCAAAACAGCTTTATGATCATTCTTGGATTTGGTGGGGTACCAAAGGAACTTTATCCCAGGCTTTGTGCAAAGCCCCTGTATGATTTGATAAAACTGCAGGGTGATGACATACGCCTGGCATGGACTGATGCTCACACCCAGTCTGTGGCTAAATTAAAAACTGCAGTGATACAGGCCGCATGTCTGATCCCTCCTGATCCCACACAGTCCTTTCATTTAGAGGTCAGGGCCACAGAACAAAGCCTCATTGCAGTTCTGTGCCAAACGCGAGCTGATCGATTACAGCCCATTGCATATGTGTCTCAAATCCTGCAGGGGGCAGAAGAGATGTATACTGCATGTGAGCGCCACCTGTCTTCTGGGCGGTAATTCACTTTACTTTTATTACTGGGTTACAGACTACACTCCTGCACATTGGACACACACTTCTGAAACTACTAATGAAACCTGCCAATTCGCTAGTTTCCTCGCAGCGCCTCAGCAAATGGACATTGGAATTTATGGAAAGAGACATTGATACCATTTCCAAACCCAACACCTTGCTGCCACAATTTCTGATCGATGAGGGGGACCTGCATGAATGTCCGTTACCCCTGATTAACTTTGAGACCCGTCCTGTGCAGAAAGAGCCCATACAGGGTGCTCCAGATGTCTACATCAATGGGTCCTCATATCACATTGAGGGATCCCCCCCCCACACAGGGTATTCTGTGGTATTGCCAGAAAGAATCATCCAGCAAAGATACAACAGTCTTCATAATATTCAGAAATTGCCACAATTCTAACCGCTGTGAAGGAAACCTCAGATAGACCCGTGAATATTTGGTCCGATAGTGCCTATGTTCCTTACCCCATACCACAAAAATGACAATTGTATGATAGACGGTAAGGGCCTGGTCCATGGTTACACCTGCTCTGGTCATACATTAAACAACGATCCCAGGCCTGCTTCATAGAAAAGGTAGCAGCCCATAAAAAAGGGGGTCCACCTAGTGAAGGAAATTCCAGAGCAGCCAAGGACGTTGCGATTGATGGGGAATTAGAGGATATAGTTGTTGAGCCCTGCAATGCTGTTAGAAAGACCTCTCCAACAGATCACCTAGATTTAAAATCCCTGCAGCAGCAATACTAGCCATATGCTATTATAAGCGCCTGGCACAAGGAAGGCAGACCCCTTCCTCAACCGACAGTCTGGGCTCCGAATACCATACGAGCCACTGCCCCCGACTCAGATGAGCATTGCTGACGTTCAAAAGAAAGCCAGTGGTGTGTGTTCCACCAGAGGTGGGTCAGGAACTACTCTCTCTCTTTCACTCCCACCCCAGAGCAGGGCACTATTCAGCCCTTGTAACCTTCTATAAGGTAGAATCCACAGCTGGATGACCTTCTATGAGGGAAACAATCAACCAATACATAGCACGATGCCTACTGTGCCTGCAGCACAATACTCCCGCATGCGTATGCACTAACCGAGCCTTGCTTCAAAGCGCACCCCAACCTCAAGGGCCATGGACTCACCTCCAGATAGACTTCATTGGGCCACTTCCACAGGCGGAAGGCAATTTTCAGCATGCCCTAGTGGTGGTGGATCAAAGCATTCCCCTGCCGCTCCAACACCGCAATCACAGCAGCCAAAACACTATTAAATCATGTGTTTTGTAGGTGGGGAGTACAAGTACAAGTGAACAGCGATCAAGGTTCACACTTTGCCGGTAAAGTTTTTACCCACCTGCAGGAAATGTTGGGGATAAAACACAAATTACATATTGCTCACCACCCCCAGTTGTCTGGAGGGGTCAAAAGGTGGGGGGGGGGGGGGGGGGGGGGAGGGGGGAAGAAAGAGGGAACAGGACCCTCAAGCTGTTAAAAATAATTGTGCACAGACCACCCCACTCAATGGGCTAACATGCTGCCAATATGCTTAATGGCAATGAGGTCCACACCTCACAAAACAGAGGTCTCCCCACATCAGGCCATGACTGGGGACACTCATGAGAATGCCAGGCCAGCTAACACCAACAGGGATGAGTCCCCTGACAATGAAATCATGTAGTTCCAAGTAGCTGGAGCAAATGGTAGATCACACTGATCAGATGAATCGATTTGTGGCCACCAAATTGGGGGAAGTCAAAAAGACAAATTAAAAAGGTACTTTGACAAGAAAGTACGTCCCTTCGAATATCAGATGGAAGACTCAGTAATGATTCCAAATTATGGGAAAAAGAATGCCTTTGAGCCCAGGTGGTGGGGACTGCATACGATTATAGACCGATTGAACCCAGCGGTTTATTTGATTCAGTTACTGGGGAAAAAGGGCGTTAAGTACAAGAAATGGTTTCACATTAATCAGTTTAAAAACTACCAAAGAGCAAATACTACACTGATCTGGTTTCTCAGACCATGATACGGATCCTTATGACTGGCCGGACAACACTGGCCATGACTGAAGCAGAGGGAAGATGGAGAAGCGGGAGCTGTAGCATGACTTCATCAATCAATGTGCTTTGAGAAGTGACGGTGCATTGAAGATACAGGAAGGGGTGGAGGGGGGGGGGGGTCTCCACTGGAGATGTGATTGGACTATAGTAAATCCCCTACATGTGGCATACACCTTATGAGGTGAGGACCGGGACAGGCCCTCGTTGGGTTTTAAACTTAATGAAAACTTATTATACAGTGGTCATCCACCACAGAAACAAACAGCAGAACCCTTTCAATGTTTGATATGTGGTTTATCTCTTCAGGGTTCACATGAGTCAATAAGGCTATTTCCCCCTCAATAAAAGTGCTGCACTGTTAAAAGAAACAAAATGGAAGACTTCCCCAAGGTCACATCAGCATAGCTTTGAAACTCACCTAACTAGAAAAGATGTTAGTTAGAAAGCCATTAACCTAAATCAAGGAATGGCACAGGCCCTCCAGACAGACACATGTATGAGAAGCTAATCAGGAACAGCCCTGGAAATAATACCCAATCCTGAGGCTCTGAGAAACAATGGCCATAAGGGGTATAATAATCCAAGCAGAGATTGCTAGGCTGCTCTTAGCACATGGCAAAAGCAGGAACCTCCCTCCAGAAGGAAGGATGAACACCATGTGCTTGGCCAGAGGGAAAGTAAAGTATACCTTTTTTATTGGATCTGTTGTAACTAAGTAGATCCATAGGATAGCTAAGGACTACCGTTTCTCAGATGTGCATGCGTGTGTTTATTAAACTATTCCAAATTATTTTAAGAATCAGTCTTGCTGTCAATTTAATGCCAGAGATTTCAAAATCTTACAGGCTGACTCCAGCTCTTCATTCACTGAGAAGGGAGAGACGGTGGTCCCTGAGCGCAGCTGCCCCAGCTCAAGCTCGCTGTCCTCCACTCGCCAGGTTCTGCTGTATATACACGGGTGGAGTGGCCTGCTAGCCAAAAAGTTACAGTACAACTGACAGAAATCCTCCAGAATCACCTCTGTTCAACCGATGACATCTAGACTTACGACCCAAAGCATCCGACTGCACCTTTAACTTATTCTGCATAATATCAAACTCTCGGTTAGCAGATAGATTTTAGCAAGAATGTTGAAGTCACACTAGTAGTTACAAAGGTACTGACTGCCCTATGGTGCCTAACCTCATTCTTCACCTACGAGCTTATACCTTGAGTTAACAGCTTTGCTCTACCAAGGAAGGCATCACCAGGAGAGCAGATTGTTCACCCAATGTTAGCCTCCAGCTAGAATTCAACTTTCCAGGATTATCCTGGAGTTGCCAGGAATAAAACATTAGCCTAGACACCAAGTAATTTGGGATTAAAAAAAAAGTCTTAACTTAAAATTTTCATTTTTGCTGCATTGGAGATTTTTTTTTTTGGGGGGGGGGGGGTGGGAGAAAAGGAGGAAGAAAGGCTGTTTGAATCAAGCAAAAAACCAGGATGAGCAGATAGGGCAGGAACAGGGGAAAAGAGAGAGACTGGAGATCAGTTGATTGGGGTCAGAGTGAAAGGGAGTTTGATGGACATGGGGACCAGTATTTTCTGCCGTGGGAACAGCACAGAGAATTTTTTTTTATACAGGATATACATGGTGTGTTACGGGGTCTGGAATTTTTATAATACAGGAAGGGGGCCTCAGAAGCAAAAAGGCCAAGAACCTCTAATCTAGCTGATCAAGTCTCAAATCTACATTTGCCAGTTCAACAACTGACCATTGCCCATTGTGGGATCGTGGTGGCTCCAAGATAAATTCTTCAATGGAAGTTCAGAATCAAGTTGAACTTCCATGATGTACTGGATTACCAAGCCTGTGAGCCAGTGAGGTCCACAGAATTCCTGGGAAGAATTGAAAAATGAGCAACTACCTGGTTCAGTCACAGCAGGGCTCAGATTCTTCTCACTTGGCTCCAGCAAACTATACTTGACATAGCCCTGTTGGGCAGAAATTCCTTGCTGCTCAAGCAAGAGGAAGCTTAGCAGTACTTCTGCTTTGGTAAAGTGCAATCCTAACTGCTTAAATTCAAACAGTAGTTCCACCCACTCAAGAAACTCAAACCATAGTTCTGCTAACTAAGCTCTCTGAATGAGAGCAAACAAACTTTCTACAAGTGGGTGTAATTTCAGAAGTCAAGACTTTTAAACATGGTGACGAGTTTCCATTTAGGTCATCCAGCTAACCACACAAGCTCATTAGCATTTAAACTTTACCAACTTTGCCTGTTAGGACACCTCATGCCCCAGGGACACCGACTTGAAGTGAATATTTCCCCATCTATATGCAAGACCATACATTTGAACAGATTCACAAAAAAGTAGAACTTGTAACTCCTTTATTGAAGGTTACTCAAGAATCAGCCCATTTGTTTTTGCTTCGTCAAATGGAAAGTACAACCATTGATACAAATAACTCAAACCCCCATTGCAAATTGTAGGAGGAGGAACTGGTAGTAAGCTCAAATTTAGAAAAGTTACATGTGTTGCTACTTAATTTTAATCATCCTTTCAGCTTTGAAGGCAAACCTTTAAAAAAACCTGCTGACAGAACTGGAGCAACACGAGTCCATTTTGTCAATGGAATACAAATCTGTGAAATGTATTTAAGTGTCTTAAACCAGAGCAATTAGCAATCTCTTGGCAAGCAACTTCACTATCTGAATAGTCTGCCTGCAAAACAGGTTGTCTGTGCAAAAATCATCTGCCTATTGTAAGTTATTACTCATACAAACTGGAAATAAGATTGGGAAATTGTTAAACTTGTATTGAACATTGGTTGCCAGATTATAAAAAAAAGGATAGAGGCACTGGAGAGGGTGCAGAAAAGATTTATAAAGAGGATGCCAGAAATGAGGGTATACATATCAGGAAAGGATGAACAGGCTAGCTCTCCTCTTGAAAAAGGCTGAGGTGACCTAATAGAAGTCTTTAAAATGAAAGGTTTTGATAAGAGTGGATACCAAGAGAATATTTCCACATGTGGGGAAAAGCATAACTAGAGGCCATCAATATAAAGATAGTCACAGAAATCAAACAGGGAATTCAGAAGAAACTTATTTACCCAAAGAGTGATGAGAATGTGGAACTCGCTATCAGAGTGGTTGAAGCAAATAGTACAGATGTATTTAAGGGCCTAGACAAGCATGAGGAAGGGAAGAGGGTTATGCTGATCAATTTAGATGAGGAAAGACAGGAGGCTCAAGTGGAGCATAAACACTGGCATGGACTGGTTGGGCCAGATGGCCTGTTTGTGCTGTATATCCTATTCTAGCCTACAATCTGTTAATTTTACTGTACTTCTGGAAATAGGATTAAAATCATCAAGTACTGATCTCACAAGTGAGGTAATCATATGCTTGGACAGGTATTTGAAGGAATGTGATGCAGAAGTTAAGCACAGACATTTTGGTTAAATATGGCAAGCAGGTACACCAATTCATATGAGCAACAAATTCAGTTAAGTATGCTCCAATGAAATGGATGAGAACATTTCTTACCAATACTAGGGAATCAAGTCTTGGAAAAAATTGTTGGGAGTGTTTCTTTTTCATTAAAAAAGGTATAGATGTTAATCTGAGTTATAAATTGACAGTGTAGCTCAAATTGCAAAATATTAATTGCTTCTAGCCCCTCGGGTCAATTACATACTACACAGGACATTGTTTTATTTATGGTTAGCTAGGATTTCAAGGTGGTGAAGAAGGGTATTGAGCAGTGGTTTACAAGCCAGCCTTATTTAAATAAGGCTCATGTTAAAGAGTGGCCCAGAATTAAAAAGTTATGCTGACAAGAATTCATTGAGTTGAATTACTTGGAGGGAGAATGCACATTTTACTTACTGTATTGCCACTGGGTTAATGAACAGTAACCACCTCTTCAAATGGGTGGAGCATATCCCCAGCATTTCAGAAAGCTAGTGACATAAAATCTGTTCCTAAGTTTAGAAAAAAGGTGAACAAAGTAACTTGGAAACTATGGATCAGTCACCTACCGACTACAGATAATGTCTAAAAAAAATTGTAACTCAGACCTAAATTATATAAAAATCTGTAGTTTAAGCTCCCGATCATCCTCGGGTGAATGAATGGCTGCTGCTGTCACAATGAGACATTACAGAAAGGATTTGTAAAATTAATTGTATATTAATTTACTTATACTATAAAAGCCAAATTAGAGCTAGACTGGTGTACAAATTTCAAGTTGGAAGATGGCATATTCGGCAGCATATAGGGCCCCGACCTGGACGCCCGTTTTTCTAGCCACAAAGTGCGCCTAAAAAAAAACTTAGATTCTCTGGCTCCCTGCTGGTCCTCTGGAGTCAGGCACGGCGCAGCACGAGCTGTTGGGGGCGGAGCCAGGTCCCTGCGCTGAAAACAGTGCCGGGACCTCTGCACATGCGCGCTCGCAAGTGCAGTAGCTCCAGGCGCCCAAAACTGTGTGGGAGGAGCCCAAGGCACGCAGCCCCTAGCCCTGGCCAAATGGCCTCACTGGGGCTGTCTCCCACACCCCCCCCTTACCCGAACCAACCAGACTTCCCTTCTCTACCCCCCCACCCGACCTCCCTCCGTGCCTCCCGCCCGACCTGCGCTCCCGACCCCACGCCACGCACCTGTAAATCTGGTGCTGGGGACAGGCCCTGCACAAAGTCTTGGGCCCGGCCTGTTCAGCCTCCTCCCCCTTCTCCGCTGAAGACACTGACAGAGTGAGAGACACACTGGGAGGAGGGGGGCATCCAGCATGCTATTGGAGGGCTCCTGGTGCTGCAGTTGGCAAGTAGAAAATGTTTTTATTGATTTAAAAATTCTCAATTTTTTGATTTATTGGTTGATTTATTGATGTCGTTATTGATGCTATTTGTAAAACTGAAATGTTTAATGTTTGTAAACTTCCCTTTTAAACCCCACCCCTGATTTTCTAAAGTGTAGACAAGGTTTTTTCCAGCGTACAAAAATCTTCACTTGCTCCATTCTAAGTTAGTTTGGAGTAAGTTTTCGCTGCCGAAACTTTGAAAACAGGCGCAAGTGCCCAGACACGCCCCCTTTTTGAAAAAAATTCTGTTCCAAAGTGAAACTGTTCTGACTAGAACTAGAGCAACCTAAATGCCGAGAATTTGAATTTCTAAGATACTCCGTTCTACACCAGTTGCTCCAAAAAATCAGGAGCAACTGAGGCCGAAACTTGGGCCCATAGATTTACCCCATTTAGCTTAACTTGTATTTATTTTAAAAAATCTTAATTTACTGTTCTTAATCTCTAAAGAATGGAGACCCAATAATAAAATTCTTTCAATTTAGTTTCAAATATGATTACTAAGAGAAATCTAGGGCAGAACTTTCAGCAGTCCAAAATGTTATTCATTAAAGTTACAGGTAATGTTTATGTTGGTGCAATTCCAAATTGCTAGCATTTTAAAGTATCACATACAATTAACAGTCACACAACCTCCATTCTGGTACACCAGCTTTTCTGGTTAACGTGGAACAGTGAAACAACAGGCTGCAGTAATTTTAAAGATATTTAATAAAGATTACAATACTGAAGTAAAACATTAAATACTCCACAGGGTTAGCAATTCAAATATAATCTGTACTATTAGATAGTCCCTTGTTCAATAAATTTGCTGCTAAATAAACTATACAAATGCTATCCAATTTAATAACTATTCCAAATTTTTTCACCTTGTCTGTCTAGTCAAATTAAATCAAGAGTGAAGTTTTATAAACACAGGGTACAGAATTTACTTATTAAATTGTAAGCATTAGAAGTAACCACAGCTGAGTATCTAAAGCCATTTTGAAGTTGTATTTTTTGTTGATCAGGGTCTCAATTGTTATGCAATACTTGCAAACATCAAACTACTCCATGATACATCACAAAAACAAGGCAAATCATACACTTTCAAACATTTACATTACAAAATTGGTAACCTCAATACAGTAGTTGCACAAGTTCTAATCCCACTATGCTGGTAAATGCCAATCCTTAAAATGTAAAAGGCATTGCCATAAAGAGAAAATAATTAACTTTCCATTCCCTGACATCAGTATGTTACTTAATTTTCCTTGAGCAGTCGGAATACATCAAGAATAAAAACTACTTGCAAATTTATAAGAACAGATGTTGATAAATCTATTGAACAGTGCAAACAGAAGCGGCATTTGGAAAGCCTTTTAGTGAAGCAACAGGATTTGTACTGGAATACAGACTGCAAAGCACAGCTAATAAAGCTTTCGATTGTCACACATTACTTATAGGTTGTTAAGTGTACTGCACGTGTAAAGCTTCTACAGTCAGCTGGGGAAAAACAGCATCTCATTTATACCTCATGGTTCACAGATCAAGGTATCAATGACAAAGTTATTTGCAAAGTGTTTGATTCGGTGACAGTTCTCTGTTGAGCGTTTCTGGATGCCTATTGAAGGAAAGAAAAGCAGCTTTAACTGATGAGCATAGTAGGCAATTTGAAAACCCAAGTGCAAACTTGCTAGTTTATAGTCAGCACAAATTACTGAATTTGTAGCTTTGGCATTAGTTTCCCATTTTGCATCAAATCCAGTAATTTTAACAGTAGGGGGAACTGTACCTTTCACTGTATCTCTACGCTGCAATCTGTAGGTCTTTTTCCCTGAACAGAGCCGGTAGATGAAATAGCCCAATTGATCAACGTTGTCAATACGCTCAGTCACCATCAGGTCTTCATGAACAAGGTAGGTCTGAGGCAAGTAAGCACCCGTCTGTTGAGCAAATAAAGTGCTTCGTCATTTTCAAAATGTTACTTTAAAACTATCAAATTCTACCTTATAACTGCTGAATGAATCTTCTCTTGCAGGGCAAATGATTAGTTTATTCACAAATTCCTCTTTAAAGCAGAGAGAATTGTTCAAAATAAAAGGGAACAAGACAAAACAATCAAATAGTCAACTCTGTGTACTGGGGTGCTAGTTAGTGCCAGTCAAGAATATCCATGGGAGAGAGAAAGCAGCTGGAGCAAGAAAACTTGACTACTGCTGTAGTTCAAAATTCACAGCATTCCCATACATAATTCCTGCAGACATCCCAGTCAATGGAAGACTGGCCTTTCCTTCAATAGGAGCAGCAAGATGGCAAAGAGGAATCTTATTTCAGCCAGAACTGATACCACTACTGCCCAGAGGGGAACTGGCATGGGCACAGAGCTGGTCAGCAGCCCATTCTTTGATTGCATTGTGGACCCCAACAAAAAGAGGACACAGAAAAAGATGTTTTGCATATTGCCCAACCAAATTGCATTTAATAAAATGGAAATCACTAGAAAAAAAAAACTTGTTGGGAGCATCAGACTGCTACTAAAACAATGAAGCAACCCTCATTTGATTATTGCCTTGTAATTACCCTACAGTATTTATCCTTTTCTATAACCAAGTTCACTAAAAAAAACTTGTGCAGCAGCTCTGTGGTAGCTCCACTACCAAAACAAACTGATAAAATTGTGCAGCAATGCCAAAATACTTGATTTAAATTACCAAGTACTCTTGAAGGCTGAAAATATTCCCCAATGACTAAGTTGTAAGGCACATCAGAGATTTGATCCTTCCCTGCCTGGTCCACATGAAGGCAGCTAATCTCAGCAGTGACAGGCCAGCAGCCCCTCTGACTGACCGTTTTATATATCATACACATGATCATGGTCAAGCTCACTCCACTTGGGTGAGGCATGAGAAAATGAGCTATGCGAAAATTACCACTGCCAATAAAATTACATCCTACTAAAGGAAGAGTTAAAAAAAAGTATCAAATCTGAGTCAAAGCTGAAGTTAAGAAATACACTTAGTAAAAAAGGACTATAAAATACATATTTTCAATGAGTACATTGTGTACTTAAAATTATGCTGAAATGCTTGGAATTCATAGATGCAAACTCACATGGATTGTAACAAAATGACTTGTACAATGCAGAAACTGTCCTACATGACTTGTACAAGCATTATTAAGCACCAGTCATTTGCTTTTTATGGGTTTTGACATGGAAAGATACCATCTGAAGCAAGGCACCCATTTAATTAAGTCTTCAGGGTAATTTACAGGTGCTGTTTTTATAGGTTACTTTTGCTTGTATTGTAGAAACATTTAAACAAAGGTTTAATATACCAGTCTAATAGATGCACCCATTAGCATCCAGACATGTTAAATAAGTGTTACTGAAAGGTATTCATTAAATGACTGACATGTAGGTTTATTGTCATCATTTGCTTGAAACATTTTATTCTATACAACATGACATAAAAATTAACTTCAGTTTGTACTCCAAGAGCTGGTTTTACTTAGACAAGCTGATACAAGTTACACTTGCCAGCCTAAACCCAACTAAAAAGGTTCCTTGCACAATATTCAAATAAAGACTCCCTTTTATCATATTTCAAATCCTATGCCGATGCCAAATCTCCTTGACCAGAGTGATTTTTTTTTTTTTAAGTCTTTGATTCCTGGATTTCAACTTCAGTGACAATCACCCCATCTGAACGTAGCCCAGTTATATTCAGCACTTGACCGTGCCACATCTTTTGAGCACTAGAACACTGAAAATAAATGTGAAGACACCTATCGCAGCACAGGTGAACGATTGAAGATTCCTGCATTGGTTGAGCTAAGGTGAGCAATAGTTTCCTGGATGATACCTACTGCAAGTCTCATGAACAGCTCCAGTAAGTTGCGTGGAGGCATGACAACAGAAGTATTCAATGCAATCACATAGCAGTTATCCAAACTCAGATCAAGATAAGCCGTCAGGAGCTAGAAGTAGAAAACCGTACATTTAAAAACAGAACTAACTAAAAGGAAACTGGAACATCAAGCAATTTTAAAATATAGGTTTAGATGACAATTATGAAATTTAACTGATTTATTTACTCCTTTTTAAATAATCAGAGTTGTAGACTTAATATTTCACTTTCCTCAAAAGTATCTTTGAAGGAAAGTTACTCGAGTGCAATTCTTACTCCGATAAATCACATCCAGAAGTTCCAAGCTTGAATTTTTATGACCATGCAGGCCAAATACAATTTGTTTGTATACATCAAGATGTGGCTACAAACAGATCTTAAGTGTTCCGATTTAAGATTTATCCAATGAGGCAATAGTTCCAAGAACTTATTTTGCAAACCTCTCAGGCCAATGAAATTTAAACAAAGCAGATCAAGCAAGAAAGACAGCCAAAGACTATAGCGTTAGCTGGATGTGTAAGAAAATTGCCAAGGATTTCAGGCTACATTTGAACCTTAATCCCTTACATCACCAGGCCAGCTGAAGATACTAAACTCATTGCTTCCATTATTCCACATATTGATTAACTAACGAGATCAGATTACAGAACAAGCAACTATAGTCTGGTCAGCCCTGGGAGCACTAGTCCACTTCTTACCAAGTAATTTAATATTTGTTAGCTAACCAAAATCTCAGTTGGACAAAAGGTTTGTCATCCATCCTTCTGATACAGGAATCTGATGTGCAATAAAAGGTTGTCGAAATCTCATCTGGGTTATTTCATTCTAAAATTACAAACTACCATAGAAAAGCAAATAAATATTTAGTACATAGCTGGAGATACACCTTCCCTTTGTATCTAAAGTATACAAAGCTTAGCACCAAAATAGCACTTTTTCCAGAGTTCAACTGTTCCAAAATACAATGGAAGTCTTGCATCCAAGAAGTGCATGACTTGAATATAAATTGGTGCCCAGTGAATCCCAATTACCACCATTTGATCACTGGACCAAAATACTAGTTAATCTCTTGGACAAATCTGGTCATTTTAGTGCCAATTTTCAGAGATTGCAGCCAAGGATCCAGTTGTTAACAGGCATAAAATGTTGGACTCATTGACATGCACTAGTAATCAAAATACTAGTTAAAATGGAGTGCACATATATTCAAACTTAAAATCCCATGAAACTGTTAAAATCACCATGATTCTACAAGTCAGTAAGTAGAAAAGCCATCGTCACATTATAGTAATCATATGATACTATGAAGGCAGCTTAATATAAACAAGTTCAATAGGTGATTTTGAAAAACTTGAAATTATAGAGCATTAAGAAAATGCCACAACTTTAGTATCTTCTAACAGACCAATTCTGCAACTCAAACTGTGCACACAGATCCCCAAGAGTCTACCAGATTGTCATTTTTTTTGCTTGCGAAATTTAAGTTATCCAGTAGTATAAATTAAACAATTCTAACACAGCAAGGAAGCTTTTTTGCTCCAAGAGAAATGTAACTTGCAGAATGTGTAGACTAGGGGATCCTGCTAAATCAGTTGCCGGACCAGAAGGTGCATTTCTACAAATCAAGGATTTTACAATACCTCCTCTTGGTAGGGAACCTTCCTCACTTCACAGTCCCATTTCTATAATTACAATTTTAAGATGTAAACTTACCAACTCAAAATCATGAATGATGACTGCTGGATCAGAATCTGCAAAATCTGGAACCGGGACACTGATCACTGCCACATTCTCATCATCTCCCAAGAACTGCACATCTTCTGAAGCAAGAAAGTAAGGAGCCTCTGTTTCTGGGGCACGCGTTAGGATATTAGAATCCAAGTATCGCATTTCACCGTGGAATACTTTGTTCTAATAGAAAAGTAGAGTTAATTTTAAAGCCACATACAAAATCAGTAAAATTTTATTTTAAGACGGTTCCAAGTTAATATGGTATTCCAGGTTTGAGGTCAGGGTGTCTAACTTTAAATTGGAATACAGCTCAATTTTCACAACTATTCTGGGATAAAATGCTGTACTGTTATTCTTGAAAACAAAAAGGCATGTAGCATTCAAAAGGAGTTTAATGACAATATTATACAGACCTTGCAATTGTGGACTATCTTTACACTCCAGACCATTTTAGTGAATGTAGCTGCTGGCTAAAGGCTTTACTTAAATTCAAATTATTAGAGTTTCAAACATTTTAGTAGAATGTCAGTTGCATTTATCCCTAAAAAAAAAAAAGAGTTCAAGCTACTTAAATACCCCAAAATGTTTGGCCTAGCTTTACAGTGAGATCACAGGCAAACTTAACCATGATGTACGTGCAGATTATTTACTGTTGTGAAAAAGATGTCTGGATTTCGGAACAATTTTACGGATTTCAGACGACCCCTCCTGGCGATGTCTGGATTTTGGAACATTGGACCTATATGATTAAAAGGACTAGCATCGACTTGATCCATCAGATGGGTCACAGCAGTATAGCACATTACATTGCCCTAGAAGGCATTTACAAACATTGGGTTCCTTAATAGAAACCAAAGCAATTAGTTTATTAAATTGAAGTAGTCAGGCCAACTATTTCAATGTAATTTTGAAAGGGAATTCAGAAAGTTTTAAAATAAATCGCAATTCTTAAATGTCAATTAAGTTCCTTCACAAAAATATATCCCCTTTGCATGAAAAAAAGCAGAAAACACTCATGGATCAAATATTAGGCAAGTGCTCAAGTGTAATGAAGTAGCATAACAAAAAAAAAGAGATCTTCATTCCAATCCCTCAAGAAATGGCTGTGTTCAAGATATACACCCTGTCACAAAGCAGATTTAGTAACAAGTGCAATGAAAGCCACCATTTCAGATGTCATGTTCAATGCAAAAGCTGGGAGGCCGACATTTTTAGTGGCACTCTGCTATAAACTATGCCACTGATAGGAGTTTGTTTAGTTTTTATTCAAGCTTTGTTGAATAATGTGTGGTTCTGAAAGTCACAGATGTACAGATGTAGAATTTGTTAAGTGCCTGTTCCGATTTAAGTATCACCTCTTTCCATTCAAAACAGAATATATTGCAAAAAGATTGCAGCCAAGGCATCAGTTTCCCAGCTTTTACATCGACCATTCACTAGCTATAAAACACAACAATGTACAAGATTCATTTCACTCAAATCACTTTCAATATAAATTGCTCCAAAGCATCATCATCCTTCCATCATCAAATGTGTCATATCATCCTGATAAGGGAAGCAAGTACTCTATTGTTCTTATGGATTGAGCTTTACCCAACTTCACATAGAACATCTACTGATCTTTAATGTAGTAAGGCTTCATCTCAGCAGTGGCATCATTACAGTAATAACTTTAGTAAGCACACCTTACAGATTAGCATTAGCTAGTTTTTAATGTGAGCAGGTGGTCTAACAAGATTGTGATATGAAATCATAGCAAGTTATTTTCTACAAAGGTTGGTCTTTAGAACAGATTTCTTGCATAACAAATGCCTGGAGAAAGTTACCTTTGGCACAATGAATCGATACAGACAAGCTCCTCCAATTATCAACCCAGACAGTATGAAAGCCAATCCAAGAAGTGTAAACAAACATCTTCCTGTGGAGTTATCGCCTCCATCCACTGTAGCAGCTTCTGGATCCTACACAAAATACAAATTAAAGTGTTGGTTTAACAAGTCACTTTAATATTTACCAAATCTCAGCAATTCATCATCCAAAAGAAATCTTTAAAATGGAGTTTACAAAACAAATGACAATTCCACCTGCTGCAATAGCAGTTAGTTTGAATAAAGTAAAACAAAATTTCTGGATTCAAATTGTTCTTGAAAAGGTTAAATTAAGATTGTTACAATCCAGTCCAAACATTTATATTTGGCATGGTTTAAACAAAGTGAATACTCAGTCTAATGTAGGTTCATTTCAGATCTATAACTATCAGGTAGCATAATGAGATGTAGCTACTGCTACCCACAACTAGAGATCAGTGTGCATTCCATCATCTGATAGGCCATTTCATAAGGAAATCATGGAAGCTACATTGAAAGCCAATACCTATTGGCACCTGCCACTGAACTGCCTCAATAACTCAGTCCCCCAATATCAACAGTTGCTGTATAGAAAATGATGCAAATCACAGCTTCTGCAAAATAAAGCACAATACTCTGATTTGAGTATATTACATCAGCCCGAGGATAGAAGACAGAAGCTGATGCCTCTGGATGAGCAAAGTCAGACATTTGGTTTATAAAAAAATTACAAGACAAAAGACTCATACTCGCCTCCACTATTAAGCATCCCAGTTTAGCTGTGATCAATATACAGTTAACTGATTAAAAAATGACAAATTAGATCCTCAAAACCAATTATTTCTTAAAAAGGTACACAAGCTGAGGACAAGGTTTTATACTTTGTTCCTCTTCAATTGCATAGATTAAAATTTTGAAGAGCTGCAACAGATGTATGAGCAAATACACTATTCTGTGGTACTAAGCAATACAGACTAAAAAAAAGTCCATGTTCAACCCTTGTTATTTAGTTGATTGAAGCTAAAATTGTAAGACCACCCTAGGTGGAGGAAGAGCATCCAGGAGGGCATTGAGCACCTCGAGTCTCATTGCCGAGAGCATGCAGAAAACAAGCACAGGCAGAAGGAGCGTGCAGCAAACCAGTCCCACCCACCCTTCCCTCCGAGACTGTCCCACCTGCGACAGACTAATTCCCGTATTGGACTGTTCAGTCACCTGAGAACTGAGTGGAAATAAGTCTTCCTCAATTTTGAGAGACTGCCTGTGATGAAATCACATCAGACTCTGACTCTGGGATAGAAGAGAGGAAACCACATCCCTGCCCCGATTATTACCCACTTTACTGCATAGTACATTACAGACGTGGGGCAATGCAAGCTCTCTTCCCATGGTTAACCAACCCATGAACTTCAGCCATTGGAGAGTGAGGGGAGAGGGTGAAGAGGGAAGAAAAGAAAACTAATTTACAAAATGCTTTCAACTCTACATAAAGTTAGCTATAAAACATGGAATACCACCAAAATAATGCAACCTCAAAGTACAAGTGTCACTATTGCAGTTACACAGCACATCACAGGACCTACAAGTGCTTTTGAAACAATAAATCTTCTGCTCAGGCATGTATATGACCTGAGGTTTTGGTTTAAAAAAAATGCAAAACGCTCAAATAATGCATGATGTTGTTTTAACTATGGGCTGCACCTGCTTCCTCTATGGAGAATGAGGAAGTGGTACTCTACCACAGCACAAACCAAGTCTAACTGTCTCAGCAAGAAGTTGGACATGAATACAGTTTAAAATACACATTAAAAAGTAGGCTTACTACTTTGTTCACTAACAGGTGCAAAATATAACCATAACTTTAAACACTTTAAAGTGGAAACATTTGGAATTCAGTTCAAATTTTGTAGACAAAAGTACTGAGCTCATATGTACAATACTTCAGCCAAACTGGTAGATCGGCACTCAACTCTCCAAGGGTTGCAACATTTTTGCACATCAAGACCAAAAATATCATCTATCATCTCTGCATTTTCTCTCACTATTCCTGTTGTGATAAAGTATATTTCATCCCAGGATCATTGAGCTCAAGTTTTGGACCCCCGCTAATACGACGCACATTGGAGAAGCCCGCCTAATGTGTAGAACTGAAAAAGCACCAAATACTTACCTCGCGATTCTCCGATATCTGTAGGCCCGTTTCCAGCTCGGCGCAGCAGGAGCTGTTGGGGCGGAGCTACAGCTCTGCGCCAAAACAGTGCCGGCAGCTGCACGCAGTAGCTCCTGGCTCCCAGTGACGACCTTAACCCTGGCCAAATTAACGTCGCCCCTATCCGAGGCAGAGTGGCCTGACAGCCCTTACCACGTCGGGGCCCACCATCATGCTGGGGGCAGGCCCCACCCGAAGTCTCTGGCAGTGGCTCGGCATAGACGGCGGGGCGGGCCCCACCCGAAGTCCTTGGCAGCAGCCCGGCATCTTCTGGGTGCAGGATGAAGATGTAAAGTTTTTATGGAACCAGGTTCAGAGCCTCCAGGAGTGGCAGGTGTCCATGACCCAGAGACTGAAATGTAGTACTTCACTGACAAAAGAACCCACTCTCCCACAAATCCTTCTGAATGCACAACAGTCCTTTCTCTTAAATAGCCACCTAACACCTCCGCAACCCCCCCCCCACCTCCTAGACAAGATACTCCGTGCAAGAATTTCCTGATTCTGGCTTTATCACCCACAATTGTCTCAAAGATTCCCTGAATTCTTGTCAGTTTCTCAGAAGGGAGCACGAGCAGTTGTAGAAGCCTCCTGTGAAATTGTGAAAGGACAAGGAGTGTCTGACTAAGGAACTTGTGGAGCCAGTAAACAGATTCCAGCTACACAGAATGCAGTGATGAGAACTCAAGACAGTCCTGGGCGGCAATCATCTGCTGGATGCAGGCCCCGCCCAAAGTCCTGGGCGGTAGCAGGGCCCGCCTGACCGGCATCTCCCAGAG
The DNA here is from genome assembly GCF_044704955.1 of Pristiophorus japonicus. Classification (NCBI taxonomy): domain Eukaryota; kingdom Metazoa; phylum Chordata; class Chondrichthyes; family Pristiophoridae; genus Pristiophorus; species Pristiophorus japonicus. The sequence goes on along the minus strand of NC_091982.1, from coordinate 111,779,979 downwards.
GGGGCCCTGTCCCAGCACTGCAGTAGGTGAGTAGAAACTTAATTTTTTATTTATTGATTTATTTTTGTATTTTTTTTTATTATTTATTTATCATTTATTATTGATGGCTCTTTATTTGTAAAAGTGAAGTGTTATTCTCCCCCTCCACCCCTCGTTCCCAATACCTGATTTATAAAGTGTAGGTAAGGTTTTTATGAGCGTACAAAAATCTACACTTGCTCCATTCTACGCTAGTTTGGAGTAAGTTTGCTGCCTAAACTTGCAAAATAGGCACACGTTGCTGGACACAGCCCCTTTTGTTAAAAAAAAGTCTGTTCTAAAATGAAACTATTCTAACTCACTAAAACTGGAGCAAACTAAATGCTGAGAATTGCAATTTTTTAAGATGCTCCAAAAAAATAAGAGCAACTCAGGCCAAAACTTGAGCCCATTAAACCTGAGTTTTGCTACTGATTTTAGATAGCTCTGAAGTGCAAAAGATACAACAGTTTGTAAAGCTCGCAACTACTGCAGGGCTTTTAGACAATGCTCCCCATTTAAATCTGGTAACTCTGACTTCAGTACCATACAATATGTGCCTGTAGATAAGTGTTAACAATGATCTGAATTCTTGATTATACTAATAATCCCTTGAATTGCATCATGGCTCAGATTGAATGCAATTAAAAGGTTATTATAGGTGCAGTCTGGGTTTCAACTGTGCAAACAATTCTCAAGCTGATACAAGTTACCTTAGCCCCAAATAAAATGATGAAAACAAGGGCAAGTGATTGGCAGAATTTGTGGAATCAACTTTGGTAGGAATAGAAAAGCAGATTTTTTTTTAAAAAAGAGACTAGTAAATGTTGGTATTGAGGGATTTGGATGTTCTTGTATGCAAATCACAATCAACATCAAGGTACAGCAAGCAATTAGATGGGCAATGGTAGGTTAGCCTTTATTGCAAGTGGGTTGGATTGCAAGAGTAAGAAAGTCTTGCTGCAATTATACAGGACTTGAGACCACACCTAGGGCCCCAAGTTTCCACACACGCCGAGAACAGCGCAGTCCCGACCTGGACGCCCGTTTTTCGCGCCACAAAGTGCACCTAAAAAAAATCCTCTATTCTCCACCTCCCTGCAGGTCCTCGGCACAGCACAGCACGAGCTGTGGGGGGGGGGGGGGGGGCGGAGCCAGGTCCCTGCGCTGAAAACAGTGCCGGGACCTCTACACATGCGCACTACAATGGGCACGCAAGTGCAGTAGCTCCAGGTCGGTCAGTCGGTGAAAGGCCTGCCTGAAGCACTTTCACACAGGTAGGAAGATGGTTTATATTCAGGTTGGATTTATTTGTACAAGTATAAATAAGGATTTATTATAGAATTCAATGACTTCCCCACCCCCCCACCTCGTTCTGGACACCTAATTTGTAACCTGCGCCTGATTTTTTTTTGTGTAGAACAGGTTTTTTCAGTTCTACAAAAATCTTCACTTGCTCCATACTACTTTAGTTTGGAGTACATTTTCACTGTGGAAACTTTGAAATCAGGCATCAGTGGCCGGACACACCCCCTTTTGAAGAAAAAATTCTGTTCCAAAGTAGAACTGTTCTACCTGACTAGAACTGCAGAAAAAAAAAAAGAGAATTGCAATTTCTAAGATAGTCCGTTCTCCACCAGTTGCTCCTAAAAATAAGGCGCAAATCATGTGGAAACTTGGGCCCCTAGAGTGCTGTGCAGTTTTCATCTTCTTACCCAAGGAAGATATACTTGCCTTAGAGGGGGTGCAACAAAGGTTCACTAGATGAGAGGGTTGTCCTATGGAGTGAAATGAGTAGAATTCTTGAGGTAAATGCTAAGAGGTTGTTTCCCCTAACTGAAAAGTCCAGAACTGGGGGGGGTAACTCATTTAGGACTAAGATGGAGGAAAAAGGTCTTCACTCAGAGGATTGAGACTCTTTGGAATTCTCTACCCCAGAGGGCTGTGGACACTGAGTATATTAAATGACCAAGATCAATATGATTCTTAGGCACTAATGGAATCAAGGGATATGGATATATGGCAGGAAAGGAGTTTATGTAGAAGATCACGCATGATCTTATAGAATGGCAGAGCAGGCTCAAGGGGTTGTATGGCCTACTCCTGCTCCTATTTGTTAAGGGCATTTTGAATTCTGAAAACCCAACTCACAGAACATTTGGCCACATGTATCCATCTTTATACACATTACATTCAACACAAGGCGTTGCATAATTTGAGGCAGATCCAGGCAGAAGTGGCTGAAGAATCTTGAAGATAGCTTTTAAAGCAGCTCTATAGCAAGATGGAAGGACTTGATCCAGTGTGGTGCAAAATAACTGGCTTCACCACAGGTGGTGGCTATAGACAAGCAATGTGGGATAGAGAAGAGGATAGAGACAGCAATTTGGGACTGGGGAGGGTGCAGAGGTAGAGAGAAGAACAGCTGAAAGGATTCAGAGGTTTTTGAAGGAAATAAGTGGGCTAAGGAAGGAGAGAAAGGAGAAGATTGGTGAGCAGGATTTTGCATAGGAAAATGGTAGGTAGTGGAATCTTACAAGGGCTGTGGGAAGCTTAAGAAGCTAGTCCCTTAGGTGAGCAGGTTTGATTTTCTTGCTCCCCAATTGCTCAATGCACTGCCACTACTGCACACAAAGTACTGAGAGACTAGGGAGAAGCAGAGTACAGAATTAATGAGAACAGAAAAGGAGGACAGCACACTGCAGAGCAAGGTACAATATAGTGACTCTTTTATAACACTAATTCCTTGGGTTCAACCTCCGGTCACCTCAGTGTATATACCAGAATTTAGATTGCACACAGAGGCTCTGATCTGATTGGGAAGCATATTAATGACAAATCAACTTGCAAGGGTGCAATAAACTGGCAAAGTAAACTCAAATGTTATCCTGAAGATTGTTCAGTCAAATAAATAAGAGTTGATGTCTGAATTTATTTGTCCAACATTTAGACTGCTTAGATAACACCAACAACCACCAATTTAAGAAAATCTAGATTTGCAGGACTGGATGTTGCAGGGGATTAGACACCAACTTTACTGCTGTTAAAATCCAACCTAGTCCAGTGGGATGAATTCTACTCTGGCAGCAACAAGGGTCTAGGAGAGAGTTTGGACAATCAATCCAGTTCCTGGTGTGCATGGACCTAAAGCAGAACATTGCCTCTTATTCAACACTAAGTTAACAATTTCAGTCAGAGAGCATACAGAACATCCAGCATGGAGTGTGTCATACCATTGCAGTGTGGGTTACTCTTAAAATCAGGACAAACTAGGGGGAATCTAACCATGCTAAACTGGCTTAAGTACTGGCAATGGGTAGTCAAAATTCAGTGTTCCATTCCCAGCAAGAGCATCTTGAGCACAAGAAACCAAAAAATGCAAAATAGACCAACACAGAAACTAAACAGAAGCACATTTGCTCCATTTACTTTACAATTTTAGCAACAGCACATTAGAAGCACTCAGACCCATTTAAGACTTATGTAGACAGTAGAAATTTTGTCTTTAGTTTCCTATTGGTAAAATCAATTAATCCCAATTTTACATACTGTAAAATGTTAAAGGAAACAATGCACTGAAACCTCCAGGCAAATTAAAATCAAAAGCAACACCCCTTTCTCGTCCCCTCCCATGATTATCCAAGAGAAGACACTTAACCAGTTGTGGAGATATAAAACTTACTTCCAGATTAAATTTTTACCATGGTTTACAAAACCTGTCACCACACAACATTTAAGTCCTAATACGAGGATACACTGAAGGAGATACATTCTACAATATATTTATTTTAATTCACTAGCATGAATAAAGAGCTATATTGCACTCCTGTTAAAAAGGCCATAAATCTGTATTGGTACTGATGTCTGCAGATTACTCCATAGGAATTTAGTAAACAGTACCAAAATTGTGCACATTTATGCACACAGTAAATACACAGCACTGAATTTAAGGCAACTTGTGTACAAATTACAAGGCCTAAAAAAACCATGCTCAACTCAGAACATTAATTTACAATTCAAAAACTTCAGTCAGCTGGAGGCATGAGAGAAGCAATTCCTGACCAGGTCAAAGATTAATCTGTCGCAAGCCTCCAATTAGATACCCCAACACTTCGATTCTGGCAAATCTTTGAACAATGTTGTAATTTTACAGGCAAGACATTTTAGCAGACCGTTCCAACAATGGAAGATCCCCCCCACAGCGCAAGAATTTGATGAGATCAAAACAAACTAGTATATTTAAGTTAGTTAGTTACTGCGTGTAAAAACGGACTAACTTAAGGTTAGTATGGTTAGACGGGCTATATTAAAATATACTGTATAGACCCATTGGATAGCCACCAAAGATTTCTAATGCATAGCATCAGCCATGGCATTTGATCTAATCCTCCCTAAGCTTTCTGATACTCTAACTGCATCCAACATTTCTTCTTTGCAATCCACCTGTCATTACTGTCCCCTGGTTCCATCTACACCTGCTACAATAAATGGTAAAATTGCTTCATCCCTCTTTAAATTTAGATGTCTAGTAAATTAGAAAACCAAAAATAGGATGACATGCAATTTAGGTAACTGTACTTCAAGTCCCCACCATATTTACACCCACCACAAGCAATTATATAATTTATCAATTCCCTTGCTACCCAATCTAATCCAATTGTACAGTGGGTTAATCCTAATATATTGTTGGGGAAGAAAGGAAGTATTATTCAACAGTTGACCAATTTTAGAGCAAAACATAAGAATCAACAGGAGGAGGCCTTTCAGCCCCTTGAGCCTGCTCTGCCGTTCAATAGGATTGTGGCTGATCTCCCTCAACTATCCCCATATCCATTGGTTTCCTTAGTATCCAAAAATCCACCACTCAGTCTTGAATATACATAACTGAGCATCCAGAGTCCTCTGGGGGGTATAGAATTCCAAAGATTCACAAAATTTCTCCTCATCAGTCCTAAATGGCCAACCCTTATTCTGAGACTGTGACCAGTGGTTCTAGACTCCCCAGTCAGGGGAACCATCCTCCCTGCATCTAAAACCTCTTAAGAATTGTACAGGTTTCAATAAGATCACCTCATTCTTCTAAACTCTAAGAAATACAAGCCGTGTTTACTCAATCTCTCCACATTAGACCATCCCCACATCCTAGGAATCAGTCCAGTGAACCCATGTTGCACTCCCTTTAAGGCATGTGCATCCTTAATTAGGCAAGGAGACCAAAACTGAACAGTACTCCAGGTGCAGCATCACCAGGGCCTTATAACTGCAACAAGACTTCTCAACTCAATACTCCAATCCTTTTGTAATAAAGGCTAACTTACCATCTCCTAACATGCAAGCCCACAGTTAATTGTGATTTGTGTATAAGGACACCAAGATCCCTCTGAATACAACAGTCCCCAGTCTCACCATTTAATATTCTATTTTTCTATTTTCCAACCAAAGTGGATAACTTTACATTTCTCCACATTATACTCCATCTGCCATGTTCTTGCCCACTCACCTGTCTATATCCCTTTCCAGCCTGTGTGTCATCCATATGGATTAATTTCCCACCTAGCTTTGTATGGTCAGTAAACTTGGACACATTACTTAGACAAGGGGACTAAGTGTAATGAATGATTGTAAATAGCTGAGGCTCAAGCACTGACCCTTGCAGTACCTCACTAGTTACAGCCTGCCAACCCAAAAAATGACTTCTGTCTATTAACCAATTTGCAATCTATGCCAATACATTACCCCCCAATCTCATGAGCCTTAATTTTGTGCAATAACCTCCTGTTTAGTACCTTATTGAATGCATTTTGAAAATTCAAATACACTACATCCACTGGTTCCCCTTTATCTACCCTGCTAGGTACAACCTTAAACAAATTAGTCAAACACGATTTCCCATTCATAAATCTGTGTTGACACTGTCCAATCATATGATTTTCTAAGTGCCCTGTTACCATGTCCCCAACAACAGATTCTACCATTTACCCTACTACAGAAGCCAGGCCAACTCAACTGGCCTGTAGTTCCTGTTTTCTCTCACCCCTTTTTTTGAGCAGTGGGGTTATATTTGCTACCTTAGAGTCCACAGGGACTATTCTAGAATCTAGGGAATTATGAAAGGTCAAAACCAATACATCTATCTTTGTAGTCACCTCTTAAAACCCCAGATGTAGACCATCAGGGTCCAGGGGATTTGTCTATTTCTCATCCCATTAATTCCCCTGGTACTATTTCCTTACTAATATTTTTCAGATCCTTATTCTTACTAAATACTTGGTTCCCCACTATTTCCAGAATGTTTGTCTTCTTCTGTGACAATAGATACAAAATTTCATGTACTGTATCTGCCATTTCCTTATTCCCCATATAATTTCTCTGGTCTCTTCCTGCAAGGGACCCAATTTTACTTTTGCTAATCTCTTCCTTTTTACATATCTATAGAAGATTTTACAATCTTATTTTGTGTCTCTTGCTAGTTTACTCACTCATTCTCTTTTCTCCCTCAATTTCTTGGTCATCTTTTGATGAATTCTAAAAATCCTCCCAATCCTTAGGCTTACTACTCATTTTGGCAACATTGCAAACCTCTTCCTTTAAATCGAATACTAATTAAAAAGTCAAATGGGAAGTACATCATTCCAACATGGACATCTCACTTCAGAGCAAATCCAGGCATTAAATGTTATTCACTACAAATCACAAATTGAAAAATAGGCTGCATGGAGGTTTTTAAAAAAAAAATCAAGACAGTACAAACCAATGAGGAAAACAAATCACATTCAAAGCAGACTAATTTCACCAGTGTGCATTATCACTGATCAATATATAATTTACTTGATTTATACAAATCATGGATATCCATCTGTGCAAAACATGTAATCAAAGCAAAAGTAGCCATTTGAGGGGAAAATTTCACAATGGTAATTTTTTGGACACAAAATGCACACCTCAACAGCTTTTTGCTTTGAGTAGCTAATGAAAATGATTAGGAAAGCATACATCAGCAGTTTCACAGGAAATCATCCTACACATTATTGCATAATCTAATTAGGCTACAATGAATAAAACATCATTCTTATTTTTTTTTGGGGGGGGGGGGGGTGAGAGGGTGAATGAGATTCCAAGGAGGAAGGACTGCTGAATTAAAATAGTTATGTAGATACAAGACAATGCTGCCCAAATTATTTATAACAGCTTTAAATCTGAAGTGAGCTGCTTTTTCATAGACAGGCAAAACACAGCACTTAAATAGGACATTGACAAAATGAATCCCAGAAAAGCATTCATAACATAATAGGAACAGGAGTAGGCCATTTGGCCCCTCGAGCCTGCTCCACCATTCAATAAGATCATGGCTGATCTGATCAAGGACTCAGCTCCAATTCCCTGCCCGCTCCCCACAACTCTTCACTCCCTTATTGCTCAAAAATCTGACCATCTCCACCTTAAATATATTCAATGACCCAGCCTCCACAGCTCTCTAGGGCAGGGAATTCCATAGATTTACAACCCTCCGAGAAGAAATTCCTTCTCGTCTCAGTTTTAAATGGGCAGCCCCTTATTCTGGGACCATGTCCCCTAGGAGTGGAAACATCCTCTCTGCATCCACCTTGTCAAGCCCCCTCATCATGTTTCAATAAGATCACATCTCATTCTTCTGAACTCCAATGAGTATAGGCCCAACCTACTCAACCTTTCTTCATAAGTCAACCCCCTCAGCTTCAGAATCAACCTAGTGAACCTTCTCTGAACAGCCTCCAATGCAAGTATATCCTTCCTTAAATAGAGATCAAAACCACACAGTATTCCAGGTGTGGCCTCACCAACACCCTGCAGTTATAGCAGAACTGCTCTTATATTTTATCCCCCCTTGCAATAAAGGCCAACATTCCATTTGCCTTCCTGATCACTTTCTGCACTTGTACACTAACTTGTTTCATGCACAAGGCCCCCCAAGTCCCTCTGTACTGCAGCACATTTTCTCCATTTAAATTATAATTTGATTTTCTATTATTTCTGCCAAAGTGGATAACCTCACATTATACACCATCTGCCAAATTTTTGTCCACTCACTTAGCCTGTCTATATCCTTTTGCAGGTTTTTTGTCTCCTCACAATTTGCTTTCCCACCCATCTTTGTATCAGCAACAAACTTGGCTACATTACACTCAGTCCTTTCATCCAAGTCAGTAATATAGATTGTAAACAGTTGAGGCCCCAGCACCAATCCCTACAGCACCCCACTAGTCACTGTTTACCAACCTGAAAATGACTCATTTATCCCAACTTTCCATTTTCTGTTAGCCAATCCTCTATCCATGCTAATATATTACCCCCAGTCCCATGAGTTTTATCTTGTGCAGTAACCTCTTGTGGCACCTTATCAAATGCCTTCTGGAAATCCAAATACACCACATCCACTGAGTTCCCCCTTATCCACCCTGCTCATTACATCCTTGAAGAACTCCAGCAAATTTGTCAAACATGATTTCCCTTTCATAAAACTATGCTGACTGTTTGATTTGGAAAAGCATGATTCAATGTCCCACTGCTGCTTCTTTAATAAGTCAATAAGTATATACATTTTCAAGGCTTTTAAAGCAGCAACACCTATCAGTTCATTCACAAAATGCCCACAGCTCCATCTGATTGATGGAGTTAATACAAGAACAAACTTTACAGCAATCTACTGCCTCTTGCTTGGTTCCCTACATGATTACTTTAGTGGAGAGGACAAAGTAAACAATAGCACACTTGAATCCTAGAGATATGTAGTCTGTACCTAATTGTAAGATATGTTTACAGCACATTTTTAAAAAGCCCTTTAAGAATCTGTTAATCCCAGTAACAATTAATTAAGTCATTTAAAAAATAGCAATTATAGACTTCAATGGAGATGCTCTCAGCAAGTATCCATCAAGGTATTCAATTTCACCAAATACAAGGATAACGCCAAAAGATAATACGAAACTGAACTTACTCAGCATCTCACAATTGCTGCGCGTTGCCGCTTTTGAGCCACGAAGGTTGCTTCGCCCCGTGGATGGGTGGCCGTGAGTTTAATGACGAGGTATGCATTTCAGTGCTTACACAATGGCCAGCCATACAAAGCGGCCGTGAACTCAATCAGATGATAGTAAGGGGGGGGGGGGGGGGGTCTGCAAAAATACCTAACAGGGAGGAAACGGGCCATAAAAAATATTTGACCCCTTTTCCCACCCAGCCAAATCGAGCGTGTGTTAAACGGAGAGCGGTGGTCAGCCCCACACACAGAGTCGGAGGGTGTGCTGTACAGTTCACACACGCACAGCACAACCATTGCTCCGGCTGGAAGCCACACAGTTGGCAGCGCAGCAGGGCCGAGCTCCCAAACACTGCAAACCCCGCAGCTCGCCGCGGGCGGGCGGGGGCAGCAGCGGCCGCGCAGCTTGGATAGAGGCAGGGTGCGATTGGCTTCTCGCAAGTCCCCCGGGGGGGGGGAAAGAGAGGAGAAAGAATTTAAGCGGGCAGCCCGGGTCCCCACCCTGAGGATAGCCCCCACCCCCCGAGACCAGCGGTGCCGGTGGCCTGCGCTCCACCGAATGCCCGAGGCGCCTCACTCGGCGGAGCAGCCGGCGCTGCGCCATTTACAACAGCCGCGCTCTCCCCCACCTTCCTTCCCCTCCAGCCCAAACTTACCGGCTCGGGCACCAGCAGAGCCCCTTTACCGCCCTTCTGGGCGACGGGCGAGTTGAATCCGATCTTGACCATGTCTGCGGCGGGCGGAAGGTTCACTCGATAGCTGCGGGGCTCTGACTCTCGGCTGCTGTGACGCACTCTCTCTAACGGCTGCTCGCTCCCGAGCTGTTGCGCAGACGCACTCCCGCGCTCACTTTAACGCCTGAGCTGCTGGGCAGACGCGCTGCTGCGCAGACTCACTCCCTCACTTTGGCTCCCGCGCTGCTGCGCAGACTCCCTCCCCAACACTCAGACTCTGATTCCCCGAGCCAGCCACACGGGGTCAGAGGTTACGCGCTCCAGCTGTGCCCCATTAAAGGGACGGTGTTGTGTGGTGGCAGGCCGTGCTGCTGACCGCTGGAGACAATGGGAGATGTGCTGGTGGTAAAAATCACGTCACCTGTTTTCATGCGGTCTCACCCTGAAAAATAAACACACCCTCACGCGTTGGGAAAGGCAATCTGGGCCGTCCCACCCTTTTTAATTATAAATCTTACTCAAAACATGTCCTTGATGCTGACTGCCTGCCCTCTCCCTGCAATTTATACACATGTGATGTCTCGGGTCACATAACCCTCAATCAAATCTCATCGTGGTTTCAAAATGTGGCCTGTTTTAGACGAACAATAAGCACAGCTAAAAATGTTGGAACTGGTTTATGATCTGTTCCATTCATTGTTGTTTTTGTCATGACCTGTTCTATGATAATACAATAAGTCAGCATAAACTCCCCTCTGCTTCACACTTAAATTAGCACATTTTACATTATCATTAAATGTGTTGCTTGTAATAGTATGGCATTAAATTATTCAAGTAGTAGTGAGTATATCGTGTGCAGTAGCACAAACAGAAATGAGGTAGCCTGCTCTGGTGATAATCAAGCAGTTCTGGCCACTTCAAGATTTAATACCTCTTCCCAGACAAGAAACTTCATTGGAATGGGCCTCTGCGAGACTTACTGTGATAATTTTGCTAACATTTCACTATCAACACTAAAGCACAATTCGTTGTGATTCAGATTTTCAGTTTTCTTTTACGTATATTGTTTGCAGGTTATGAAGTTGACAGTCATCTCTTAATTCATCCTCATTTTGAAAAGAAAAATCAGCTGAAGTACGGGGTTATCAATATCAACCAATCAAACCGTTTGGATGGTGGGACGGAAGGCTGTTGAAAGCACTGGATCAATTAAATGTTTCTTTCTTCCACTGTACCAAATTGAGGCAGAAGCATTTTCAGATGAGCTGATGCATATGTGATATGAGAATTGCATATACAGCTGTGCTTCTTCAATGTTTTTCCTTGAAGAAGATTTATATATACAATAATAAATAAGATACTAAACTGCACCTTCTAAAAAAAGATTCATTTTCCTCAAAGGAACTTTCTATTGCATGATCAACAGTTGTCATATGTGAAGGTTTATTTTCTTCCAAGCTAATTGTAGAAGCTTTTTTGAGACAAAAATGATGTTCTGGACTGGCTTTGTTTGATCATTCCTGTCACTGCATTTGCAGAATAGTCAGGGTTTGGAATTAGGGAGTGGGATTAGAATAGAAACATAGAAAATAGGTGTAGGAATTGGCCATTCGGCCCTTAGAGACTGCACCGCCATTCAATATGATCATGGCTGATCATACCCCACCCCGCCTTCTCTCCATACCCCCTGATCCCTTTAGCCGTAAGGGCCATATCTAACTCTCTTTTGAATATATCCAACGAACTGGACTCAACAACTTTCTGTGGTAGAGAAATCCACAGGTTCACTCTCTGGGTGAAAAAGTTTCTCCTCATCTCGGTCCTATATGGCTTACACCTTATCCTTAGTCTGTGAGCCCTGGTTCTGGACTTCCCCAACATCAGGAACATTCTTCCTGCATCAATCCCGTCAGAATTTTATATGTTTCTATGAGATCCCCTCTCATTCTTCTAAATTCCAGTGAGTATAAGCCTAGATGATCCAGTCTTTCCTCATATGTCAGTTCTGCCATCCCGGGAATCAGTCTGGTGAACTTTCGCTACACTCCCTCAATAGCAAGCACATCCTTCCTCAGATTAGGAGACCAAAACTGCACACAATACTCAAGGTGTGGTCTCACCAAGGCCCTGTACAACTGCAGTGAGACCTCCCTGCTCCTATAGTCAAATCCCCTTGCTATGAAGGCTAGCATGCCATTCGCTTCCTTTACTGCCTGCTGTACCTGCATGCCTACTTTCAATGACTGATGTACTATGACACCCAGGTCTCATTGCGCCTCCCCTTTTACTAATCTGTCACCATTCAGATAATAATCTGCCTTCCTGTTTTTGCCACCAAAGTGGATAACCTCACATTTATCCACATTATACTGCATCTGCCATGCATTTGCCCATTCACCTAACCTATCTAAGTCACCCTGCAGCCTCTGAGGATCCTCTTCGCAGCTCGCACTGCCACCCAGCTGAGTGTCATCTGCAAACTTAGAGATATTACATTCAATTCCTTCGTCTAAATCATTAATGTAGGGTTTTACTGAGATCCCCATATTTAGGATTTTACTAACATATGCTGCTATAATGTATGATTGGGATATTATGCCACATTGTACATGAGGTGTCGTGTTCTATGACTTTGAAAGTGGTTTTCAGTTTGTTTATATGCTTATGATGTAGGTTCCTTTTGATTCCATGAAGTAGATGGGGAGAGAGCCCACGCAATCCTTATTAGAGCAGTCAACATCCATGGAGAAATATGAAGGGTGACATTAATAATCAATCATCACCATTGGCAGTTCCTCGAAATGAGGATGACTTGCTTCCACGCCAAAAAGGAATGAGTTCACAGGTGTTTCAATGAAGGACCTAATATTCCAGATCCCGAACTACATCTTGGAGAGTCGAAATGCCTGTGCTTGGATTTTTTTAACGTGTGGTGACCGTTGCACGCCAGCCACCACGTGGCTTGACAGAGCTAGGTCTTGGTTCAGTGGCAAGGATTACCGAAGACGACTGGAGACCAGCTCTGCTGCATGGACCGAGCGCACGTATATAGCAGTGTGGGCTGGCCCGAGCTGCCCGTGGGCCCTCGCCTCTTCTGGGACCCAGACTCACGCCTCTAAGAGTAGAATAGTTTACAAACTCCAGATTCGAGACTGGTAGTCAGATACACATGACAGCACAGAGTGTACCCCTCCCCTCCCCCCAACCCCATCAGTCCTGCAACCACATTTTTGCGCAGTTTTTTTTCAATGATTGCAACATGCAATAGAATTTATGTTCATTGCAATAAAATAATTTTTTTGACAATCAAGAGACAGATATTACCTTTAGTGATACTAGAAGATCGTTGTTTAACACATTTGAATAACTTTGCTGCTGTCTGCTATTTGAATGGAAGGTCTTAACCCATTTATCTTAAATAGGTGTCACAATTTTGGGGAATTTATTAGATACTTATAGAATCACAGAATCAGAGAATGGTCACAGCATAGAAGGAGGTCATTCGGCCCATCAAGCCCATGCCAGCTCTCTGCAAGAGCACCTCAGCTAGTCCCACTCCCCCGCCTTTTCCCCCGCATTCCAGATCCTAACCACTCACTGTGTAATTTTATTTTTTCTTATGTCGCCTTTGGTTCTTTTGCCAGTCACCTTAAATATATGTCCTCTGGTTCTTGACCCCTCTGCCAATGGGAAAAATAAGCATAAACATTTTTGCACAATGAGTGGTTATGATCTGGAATGCATTGTCTGAAAGGGTGCTGGAGGCAGACTCCATCACTGCTTTCAAAAGGGAATTAGATATCCGCTTGGGCTCAGCATCATTGGTTACTTCCAAACACAGATCTTCTGTCTCCTATGATCCAAAGTATACCTTTACTGTGCCTCAGATCTCGATAAGCAATAGGATGACATCGGACTTCTCAGAAAGAACTCTTACTGTGTATAGCAGGTACTGAAATATAACACATGCCACCACATGAATTGTCCTCTTTGTACAGAAAGTGGATTGAAAAGCACTTAATCAACGCAATGCAGTTTCATACTGTTACAAATTTGGTGTTTTGGCTTAATCTCTCAGAAATAGCAGTGTAAGTCACAACCAGAAGCCTTCTGTCTATGTTATGTTTAGGGGTGTGCCCAGACAGCCCAATATCTAACGATATGATACATAACCCAGGGGTGTAACAATCATACTCTCTTGTGATCTGAATGGGATGTGTTTCTTCAATCAGCTTTGAGGTGAGTGTTATGTATGCAAACCTTACCAATGTGTAAGACTTGCCACCGGGGGCACACCTGTGGGAGACCTAAGGATCACCTGTGCACCCTGGGCAAGCAGGTATAAAAGGCAATTTACCATGCTGCTTCCTCACTTTGGAGTTACATTAAAGAGACCAAGGTCACCATTGGTTTGAGCTTATAACACAGTCTTGTGGAGTTATTCTGAACATAATAATTGGCGACAACATACATATCTCGAATTTTCACGCGGTAATGGCTGCCATTGGTATTCTTGAGAGATTTGTTGAGGGTGATGATTGGGAAGTCTTCGTTGAGCGTCTGGACCAGTACCTCGTGGTCAACGAGCTGGACACGGCTGAGACGGTGGTCAAGCGCAGGGCGATTCTCCTCACCGTATGTGGGTCTTCGATATATGGCCTCCTCAAAAATCTGTTGGCACCGGTCAAACCAATGGACAAGACTTACACAGAGCTGCGCACGCTGGTTCGGGAACACCTCAAGCAGAAGGAGAGCATCCTAATGGCCAGGTATCACTTTTACACGCACCATCGCTCAGAGGGCCAGAACATGGCGAGCTTTGTCGCCGACCTAAGACGCCTTGCTGGACAGTGCGAATTTGCCGGATCTTTGGGGGAAATGTTGCAGGACTTTTTTGTGCTTGGAATTGGCCACAAGGTCATTCTTCGCAAACTGCAGTCTGCCGAATCCCTAGATCTGAGTAAGGCCATCACGATAGCCCAGGCCTTCATATCCACGAGCGACAACACAAAACAGATATCTTCACAGCATTGAAGCTCACCGGCAAGTACTGTGCATAAAATAATGCCTTCAGCAGGCAAAACTGTACACGGCAGGGCTTACACGACTGCAGAGGCCATGCCTAGGGTGACTCAGAGGCCGTTATGGGGTGTGACTGCGTATCCATTAACACCATGTTGGTGCTGCGGGGGCAGTCATAGGGCCCATTAATGCCGATTCAAGCACTATGTGTGCAAGGGCTGTGGAACAATGGGACACCTCCAGCGAATGTGCAAATGACCTCTGACTCACCACATGGCAGAGTCAGCAGAGGACAACCGATCCAGCGTACAAGTAGGAGGGGCAACTCAACCTGAGGATGAGGAGGAAATGTATGGGGTACACACCTTGTAAGGGGAGCTTGGGGTGTGGGTTCGAATCCACACTCCCCTGAGGTTCGATACATGCGATTTATGAGGATGGGTGAGTAACGAGGCACCAGACATAGTGGGTAAGAATGCAAAATGGCTAATGTTGTTAATTTAGAATAGTAAACACAAAGATAGAGGGTATAGGAAGGGTCGTAAATAGCAGTAATGGCACAATCTCACTTAACAACACGAAAAATTCTCGCAACAGGGAAGGGGAAAATAAGAGGTTGAAACATTCCACCCACACACAACCACACCTCCCACTCCCCCCTTCTTATCAATTCCTATCCTAAATTGAGTCTGTGAGGGGGTTTGGGCTATACTCACAATCCTATCAACTCCGGGGTTCTGGGGGCACTTATTTCAGCTCGGGGTCCCTCTGGGGTGGGTTTTACGTTGTTGGTCAGTTCGGTTTTCCTCCTCGATGTTGCGTCGGTTTCTTCTATTTGCCTCTCGGTTGGCTCCTAAGCAAAAAGCTGCTGGAGTTAAGCACACCTTCCCCAGAGCGAGGGCCCTGTGAAGAGCTGACTCAACTCTCCTTTAACTCAACTCAACCACAACGAAAATTGACTCCCACCTTCTTAACTCAACTCTACAACTCAGTGCAAAAAGCTGACTCCAACCTCCAACCTCCAAACTCAAACCTCCAAGACCTCCAACCTCCAACACACTTGTTTTTGCAGCTTTTTCTTATAGTCCGTTCATCTTCGCGCCAAAACTGCATGCCATTGTCTTGGGTCTTCCTTGAATAAAATGGGGTGTGAATGGCAGTTCAATGTGTACCGATCTGTCTGGAATGGAAGATTAGCCACACCTCCTACCTCCTGTATCCTGTCGCATGCTGATGGGGTGAATTGTTCACTATTTCGACAGAGGTGCCACTCTGTCTAGACTGGCCAAAATGATTGCATCAGACCTGTGGGCCTTTGTTTAATTATTCAAACTGACACCCTTTCTGTTGCCTTGTGTATTACTGGGGAGATTTTGCCTGGACATGTTGCCTCTTTTGTGAGGGTTTTACACGAAAAGCTGGAGAGATGTCCTTTTAAAATATAAAATTGCCTTGTATCCATTTTCCTACAAGAACCGAATGTACACTCTTCCCCCTTACGGTAGCTGGCTCATCCCCCGTCCGGTTCCGTGCCCCTGCAACACTGCCTGTTACTGTAAGGGTGGCCAGAGTCCCATCATCCTCCACGGTTTACAGGCTGTTGGCTGCAGTTGGTCATTTTAAACATGGCATCTTCCCATTCTCCCTGCCACATGTCTCCTTGGTTGGTTTTGCAGAACCTTACAACCTTCACCACCAAAAGCCCTCCGATAATGTTAAAAGTTAAATTTAACGGCATTCCAGTCTCCATGGATTGGACACAGGTGCGAGTCAGCCTATCATGAGCAAAAAGGCCTTCGAGAGCAACAAAGCATAAAGTTCCAAGCTGAGCCCTATTCATATCAAGCCGAGAACTTACACTAAAGAGCTGATCCCTGTAATTGGCAGTGCAGCAGTAAAAAACAAGCCTGAAGGCTTTGTGTCTTAATGCAAGGAGTATCCGTAATAAGGTGGATGAATTAACTGTGCAAATAGAAACATAGAAACATAGAAACATAGAAAATAGGTGCAGGAGCAGGCCATTCGGCCCTTCTAGCCTGCACCGCCATTCAATGAGTTCATGGCTGAACATGCAACTTCAGTACCCCATTCCTGCTTTCTCACCATACCCCTTGATCCCCTTAGTAGTAAGGACTACATCTAACTCCTTTTTGAATATATTTAGTGAATTGGCCTCAACAACTTTCTGCGGTAGAGAATTCCACAGGTTCACCACTCTCTGGGTGAAGAAGTTCCTCCTCATCTCAGTCCTAAATGGCTTACCCCTGATCCTTAGACTGTGACCCCTGGTTCTGGACTTCCCCAACATTGGGAACATTCTTCCTACATCTAACCTGTCTAAACCCATTAGAATTTTATGAGGTCCCCTCTCATTCTTCTGAACTCCAGTGAATACAAGCCCAGTTGATCCAGTCTTTCTTGATAGGTCAGTCGCGCCATCCCGGGCATCAGTCTGGTGAACCTTCGCTGCACTTCCTCAATAGCAAGAATATCCTTCCTCAGGTTAGGAGACCAAAACTGTACACAATACTCCAGGTGTGGCCTCACCAATGCCCTGTACAACTGTAGCAACACCTCCCTGCCCCTGTACTCAAATCCCCTCATTATGAAGGCCAACATGCCATTTGCTTTCTTAACCGCCTGCTGTACCTGCATGCCAACCTTCAATGACTGATGTACCATGACACCCAGGTCTCGTTGCACCTCCCCTTTTCCTAATCTGTCACCATTCAGATAATAGTCTGTCTCTCTGTTTTTACCACCAAAGTGGATAACCTCACATTTATCCACATTATACTTCATCTGCCATGCATTTGCCCACTCACCTAACCTATCCAAGTCGCTCTGCAGCCTAATAGCATCCTCCTCGCAGCTCACACTGCCACCTAACTTAGTGTCATCCGCAAATTTGCAGATACTACATTTAATCCCCTCGTCTAAATTATTAATGTACAGTGTAAACAGCTGGGGCCCCAGCACAGAACCTTGCGGTATCCCACTAGTCACCGCCTGCCATTCTGAAAAGAACCCATTTACTCCTATTCTTTGCTTCCTGTCTGATAACCAATTCTCAATCCATGTCAGCACACTACCCCCAACCCCATGTGCTTTAACTTTGCACATTAATCTCTTGTGTGGGACCTTGTCGAAAGCCTTCTGAAAGTCCAAATATACCACATCAACTGGTCTCCCTTGTCCACTCTACTGGAAACATCCTCAAAAAATTCTAGAAGATTTGTCAAGCATGATTTCCCTTTCACAAATCCATGCTGACTTGGACCTATCATGTCACCTCTTTCCAAATGCACTGCCATGACATCCTTAATAATTGATTCCATCATTTTACCCACTACTGAGGTCAGGCTGACCGGTCTATAATTCCGTTTTCTCTCTCCCTCCTTTTTTAAAAAGTGGGGTTACATTGGCTACCCTCCACTCTATAGGAACTGATCCAGAGTCAATGGAATGTTGGAAAATGACTGTCAATGCATCCGCTATTTCCAAGGCCACCTCCTTAAGTACTCTGGGATGCAGTCCATAAGGCCCTGGGGATTTATCGGCCTTCAATCCCATTAATTTCCCCAACACAATTTCCCGACTAATAAGGATTTCCCTCAGTTCCTCCTCCTTACTAGACCCTCTGACCCCTCTTATATCTGGAAGGTTGTTAATGTCCTCTTAGTGAATACCGAACCAAAGTACTTGTTTAATTGGTCCGCCATTTCTTTGTTCCCCGTTATGACTTCCCCTGATTCTGACTGCAGGGGACCTACATTTGTTTTTACTAATCTTTTTCTCTTTACATATCTATAGAAACTTTTGCAATCCGTCTTAATGTACCCTACAAGCTTCTTCTCGTACTCCATTTTCCCTGCCCTAATCAAACCCTTTGTCCTCCTCTGCTGAGTTCTAAATTTCTCCCAGTCTCCGGGTTCACTGCTACTCCTGGCCAATTTGTATGCCACTTCCTTGGCTTTAATTCTTTAATAGATGTTAACAGATATAATGTGATTGGGATTACAGAGACGTGGCTCCAGGATGATCAGGGCTGGGAACTCAATATCCAAGGTATTCAACAGTCAGGAAGGATAGAATAAAAGGAAAAGGAGGTGGGGTAGCATTGCTGGTTAAAGAGGAGATTAATGCAATAGTTAGGAAGGATATTAGCTTGGATGATGTGGAATCTATATGGGTAGAGCTGCAGAACACCAAAGGGCAAAAGACGTTAGTGGGAGTTGTTTACAGTAGTGATATTGGGGAGGGCATCAAACAGGAAATTAGGGGTGCATGTAATAAAGGTGCAGCAGTTATCATGGGTGACTTTAATATGCATATAGATTGGGTTAACCAAACTGGAAGAAATATGTTGGAGGAGGATATCCTGGAGTGCATAAGGGATGGTTTTCTAGACCAATATGTCAAGGAACCAACTAGGGGGGAGGCCATCTTAGACTGGGTGTTGTGTAATGAGAGAGGATTAATTAGCAATCTCGTTGTGTGAGGCCCCTTGGGGAAGAGTGACCATAATATGGTGGAATTCTGCATTAGGATGGAGAATGAAACAGTTAATTCAGAGACCATGGTCCAGAATTTAAAGAAGGCTAACTTTGAAGGTATGAGGTGTGAATTGGCTAGGATAGATTGGCGAATGATACTTAAGGGGTTGACTGTGGATGGGCAATGGCAGACATTTAGAGACCGCATGGATGAACTACAACAATTGTACATTCCTGTCTGGTGTAAAAATAAAAAAGGGAAGGTGGCTCAACCGTGACTATCAAGGGAAATCAGGGATAGTATTAAAGCCAAGGAAATGGCATACAAATTGGCCAGAAATAGCAGCGAACCCGGGGACTGGGAGAAATTTAGAACTCAGCAGAGGAGGACAAAGGGTTTGATTAGGGCAGGGAAAATTGAGTATGAAAGGAAGCTTGCAGGGAACATTAAGACGGACTGCAAAAGCTTCAATAGATATGTAAAGAGAAAAAGGTCCCCTGCAGTCAGAATCAGGGGATATCATAACGGCGAACAAAGAAATGGCAGACCAATTGAACAAGTACTTTGGTTCGGTATTCACTAAGGAGGACACAAACAACCTTCCGGATATAAAAGGGGTCAGAGGGTCTAGTAAGAAGGAGGAACTGAGGGAAATCGTTATTAGTCGGGAAATTGTGTTGGGGAAATTGATGGGGTTAAAGGCCGATAAATCCCCAGGGCCTGATGGTCTGCATCCCAGAGTACTTAAGGAGGTGGCCTTGGAAATAGCGGATGCATTGACAGTCATTTTCCAACATTTCATAAACTCTGGATCATTTCCTATGGAATGGAGGGTCGCCAATGTAACCCCACTTTTTAAAAAAGGAGGGAGAGAGAAAACAGGGAATTTTAGACCGGTCAGCCTGATATCGGTAGTGGGTAAAATGATGGAATCAATTATTAAGGATGTCATAGCAGCGCATTTGGAAAGAGGTGACATGATAGGTCCAAGTCAGCATGGATTTGTGAAAGGGAAATCATGCTTGACAAATCTTCTGGAATTTTTTGAGGATGTTTCCAGTAGAGTGGACAAGGGAGAACCAGTTGATGTGGTGTATTTGGACTTTCAGAAGGCTTTTGACAAGGTCCCACACAAGAGATTAATGTGCAAAGTTAAAGCACATGGGATTGGGGGTAGTGTGCTGATGTGGATTGAGAACTAGTTGGCAGACTGGAAGAAAAGAGTAGGAGTAAATGGGTACTTTTCAGAATGGCAGGCAGCGACTAGTGGGGTACCACAAGGTTCTGTGCTGGGGCCCCAGCTGTTTACATTGTACATTAATGATTTAGACGAGGGGATTAAATGTAGTATCTCCTAATTTGTGGATGACACTAAGTTGGGTGGCAGTGTGATCTGCGAGGAGGATGCTATGAGGCTGCAGAGTGACTTGGATAGGTTAGATGAGTGGGTAAATGCGTGACAGATGAAGTATAATGTGGATAAATGTGAGGTTATCCACTTTGGTGGTAAAAACAGAGAGACAGACTATTATCTGAATGGTGACAGATTAGGAAAAGGGGAGATGCAATGAGACCTGGGTGTCATGGTGCATCAGTCATTGAAGGTTGGCATGCTGGTACAGCAGGCGGTTAAGAAAGCAAATGGCATGTTGGCCTTCATAGCGAGGGGATTTGAGTACAGGGGCAGGGAGGTGTTACTACAGTTGTACAGGGCCTTGGTGAGGCCACACCTGGAGTATTGTGTACAGTTTTGGTCTCCTAACTTGAGGAAGGACATTCTTGTTATTGAGGGAGTGCAGCGAAGGTTCACCAGACCGATTCCCGGGATAGCGGGACTGACATATCAGGAAAGACTGGATCAACTGTGTTTGTATTCACTGTTCAGAAGAATGAGAGGGGATCTCATAGAAACGTTTAAAATTATGACGGGTTTAGACAGGTTAGATGCAGGAAGAATGTTTCCAATGTTGGGGAAGTCCAGAACCAGTGGTCACAGTCTAAGGATCAGGGGTAAGCCATTTAGGACCGAGATGAGGAGAAACTTCTTCACCCAGAGTGTGGTGAACCTGTGGAATTATCTACCGCAGAAAGTTGTTGAGGTCAATTCACTAAATATATTCAAAAAGGAGTTAGGTGTCGTCCTTACTACTAGGGGGATCAAGGGGTATGGCGAGAAAGCAGGAATGGGGTACTGAAGTTTCATGTTCAGCCATGAACTCATTGAATGGCGGTGCAGGCTCGAAGGGCTGAATGGCCTACTCCTGCACCTATTTTCTATGTTTCTATGTTTCTAAAAGTCTCATATGATGGAGCGGTGCACGAACTATCACTATAGATTGTACCAGGAGATGGCCCCATACTGTTCAGCAGAAACTGGCTGGGAAATCTCCGCTGGAATTGGGATGACATCTGAGCACTCTCGTCCATCGACGACGCCTCATGTGCCCACGTTTTTAGCAAGTTCCCATCGTTGTTTGAGCCAGGTATCGGAAATTTCTCTGGGGTGTAGGTGCAGATCCACCTGGTTCCTGGTACATGACCCATCCACCATGAGGCATGTGCGGTCCCATACATGATGCAAGAGAAAGTGGAGATTGAGCTGGACAGGCTGCAACGAGAGGGCATCATCGCGTCGGTTGAGTTCAACGAGTGGACCAGTCCGATTGTTCCGGTTCTCAAGGGCGATGGCACAGTCAGAATTTGTGGGGACTATAAAGTAACGATTAAACATTTTTCGCTGCATGACCAGTAGCTGCTAGCCAAGGTAGTCGACGTATTTGCGACGCTGGCAGGAGGGAAGACGTTCACCAAGTTGGACCTGACCTCGGCCTACATGACGCAGGAGCTGGCGCAATCTTCGAAAGGCCTCACCTGCATCAACATGCACAAAGGTCTGTTCAATAGATGCCCATTTGGGATTCAATGAGCCATGGCTATTTTTCAAAGGAACATGGAATCTGCTAAAGTCGGTTCCACGCACCGTGGTTTTCCAGGACGACATATTGATCACAGGTCGGGGCACCATCGAACACTTGCAGAACCTGGAAGAGGTTGTAAGTCAGCTAGATCGTGTGGGACTCAGGTTGAAATGCTCTAAGTGTGTTTTCCTGGTGCCTGAAGTCGAGTTCTTCGGGAGAAGAATTGCGGTAGACGGCATCAGACCCACCGACACCAAGACGGAGGCCATCAAGAACGCGCCAAGACCACAGAACCTGATGGAGCTGCGGTCGTTCCTGGGACTCCTCAATTATTTTGGTAATTTCCTACCCAGGTTAAGCACCTTGCGAGAACCTCTACAAGCTACGCAAGGGAGATGACTGGGTATGGGGGAAATCACAAGAGGCTGCTTTTGAAAAAGTCAGAAATCTGTTATGTTCCAACAAACTGTTGTTCTGTATGACTCAAAAAAAAGTTTAGTGCTAGCCTGTGATGCGTCTTCGTACAGGGTCGGATGTGTGTTACAACAAGCAAACGAATCAAGAACATTGCAACCGGTTGCTTATGCATCCAGGAGTTTGTCCAAGGCCGAAAGGGTCTACAGCATGATTGAAAAAGAAGCTCTGGCATGCATTTACGGGGTGAAAAAAATGCACCAGCATCTGTTTGGGCTTAAGTTCGAGTTAGAAACTGACCATAAGCTGCTCATATCGCTATTCTCAGAGAGCAAAGGTATTAATACCAATGCCTCTGCTCGCATCCAAAGATGGGCACTCATGCTGTCTGCATATAATTATTTAATTCGCCACAGGCCAGGCACAGAGAACTGCGCTGATGCCCTCAGTTGGCTACCATTGCCCACCAGCGGGGTGGAAATGGCACAGCCTGCAGACTTGCTCTTGGTGATGGATGCGTTTGAAAACGAAAAGTCACCCGTTACAGCCCGCCAGATCAGGACCTGGACCAGCCAGGATCCTTTACTGTCCCTTGTAAAAAACGGTGTCCTCCATGGGAGCTGGTCCAGCATCCCAGCGGAGATGCAGGAAGAGATCAAGCTGTTCTAGCGGCGCAAAAATGAAATGTCCATACAGGCGGACTGTCTTTTGTGGGGTAATCGCGTGGTTTTGTCTAAGAAAGGGAGAGAAACGTTCATACGTGACCTGCACAGTACCCACCCAGGCATAGTAATGATGAAAGCTATAGCCAGATCCCATGTGGGGTGGCCCAGCATCGACTCAGATTTGGAGTCTTGCATGCGCCAATGCAACACTTGCTCTCAACTGAGCAATGCACCGAGGTATACACCACTAAGTTTGTGGTCACGGCCCTCCAAACCATGGTCTAGAATCCACATTGACTTCGCTGGCCAGTTTTTAGGCAAAATGTTTTTGGTTGTTATGGATGCTTATTCAAAATGGATTGAGTGTGTAATAGTGTCTGTAAGCACGTCCACTGCCACCATCGAAAGCCTACGAGCGATGTTTGCCACGCACGGCCTGCCTGATGTCCTTGTCAGCGACAATGGGCCGTGCTTCACCAGCGCTGAATTCAAGGAATTCATGACCGGCAATGGGATCAAGCACGTCACATCAGCCCCGTTCAAGCCCACATCTAATGGCCAGGCAGAACGGGCAGTCCAAACCATCAAGCAAAGCTTGAAACGCATATTGGAAGGCTCCCTGCAGATCCGCCTATCCCGAGTCCTGCTCAGCTACTGCACAAGACCCCGCTCGCTCACCGGGGTTCCCCCTGCCGAACTGCTCATGAAAAGGGCACTCAAAACAAGGCTCTCTATAGTCCACCCTGGTCTCCATGATTATGTCGAGGGCAGGCGGCATCAACAAAGCATGTACCATGATCGCGCAAATTTGTCACGCGATATTGAAGTCAATGTCCCTGTATTTGTACTCAACTATGGACATGGTCCCACATGGCTTGCTGGCACTGTCGTAGCCAAAGAATGGAGTAGAGTGTTTGAGGTCAAACTTGCAAATGGACTAACTTGCAGAAAGCAGTTGGAGCAAACCAAACTGCGATTCACAGACAGCCACGAGCAACCTGAAGAGGACACCACCAACTTCGACCCTCCGATACACACACAAGTGGCAACCAACATCATGGTTGACCATGAAGCTGAACTCATCAGCCCCAGTAGCCCAGCAAGGCCAGCTGTGCAGCAGCCCAGCGAAGGCCCAACCAATTCACCTGCACTTGTGTTTGTACCGAGACGATCGACTAGGGAGTGGAAAGCCCCAGATCTTCTCACCCTGTAAATAAGTGTGCTATTGTCTTTGGGGGGAGTTATGTTATGTATGGAACACCTTGTAACCAGCAATTTACCGCCACCAGAGAGCTCATCTGTTAGAGTCCCAAGGGATCCCAGCATCCCTTGGGAGCACTACATATAAGCAGGCCTCCCATGCTGTGCCAGCACTCTGGAGTCAGAATAAAGAAACTAAGGTCACAATTACTCAAGTCTACAGTACTCAGTCACATTGCTTTATTTGAGACATAACAATAACTAGATACACTTAGCTCAATCGGTGGAACTTTCTATGATATACTCATACAATACAATGAACATACCACACTTCCTCACATAAGTGGGTTGTGTTTGATGTAAGCAAGGTAACTACTAACTGCTCTCTTATGTTTCTATTTTTAAAAAGCTGACTGACTTCACACCCTTTGCTGAAACTGGCTGACTGCCTCTAGCTCAGTCTGTCTGCCTTTATCGCACGCTGTTAACAGCCAACAAGTAACAAAGACTTCCCAACACAATGGATGTGAGTCAGGCTAACAAGTTGTTTGTTATTCATTATTTGGTGAAATATCATTGTAAGATAAAACTTACCTGCATGTTGTGATAGTGTTTTAATAATGCTTTTGTTTAACTGTTATATGATAAAAGTAACTAAAATGTGTGTAAGCTGAGCTAACCATGGTAAAAGCTGAGAAGCAAAGCATGATGGTAAATTGAGCCAATATTGTGTTTGCTGCTGTATTGTGCTGAAGTAATGAAAATAATCTGTTTTGTTAGAATCCAGGATATGGTCAAGGACAGAACATTAATTAGCCACAAAAGGAGATATTATTTCTTATCGCTAATGTTGCAAGACCAGGCTAGGTAACAAGCTATGAAAGTTATGTATAATTGTCTGTGCAGAAGCTCTCAGAGAAAAATGGCTCCTTCTGCAAATAGGAAGGATAACGAGATAATGGTAGACTAGGCTATTGAAGGTCAAACGATGTTTGAATTAATATCGAAAGTATTGTAATGACATTTGGGGCCCAGACAGCAAGTTGTCACAGCACTTGAAAGGGAAAAAAGGTATAAGAGAAGCAGCTATTAAACCCAGAAGGCAGCGCAAACACAGAGGAAGACTAGTAGAGAACTATAGCTAACAGAACACAGCAAGAGACTGCACTGTAGTCACTCAGTGGGCATCCATTGAGGTTTCAAGGAATAGGCTGTCGACGATCACCTTGTTAAGTATTATTTCTTCGTTTTGAAAGTAAAAATGTAATAAAATCTGTTGTGCTTGTAAATAATATACGTGTACCCAGCATGGTTTGTTGTGGTCATGGACAAGTCTCTTCTGTCAGATCTTACAGATAGTACATCATCAAAACTTAGCTCACCAACAATTTAACCACCTATCGTCTCAGTGTCTTTTTTAAAACTAGCGTGAATATCCACTAATGGCAGCTTGTGAAATTAAATTACTTAAATCTGGTAATTTGTGGGCTGGCACCAGGAAAATTACCATAAAAATTGCTGGATTGTTATAAAAAAAACAACTTCAGAGAAAAAAAATTTCTACCTGGTCTGGCCCACATTGGACTCCAGTTCCACACTATGGGGCAATTTTAACCTAAGTTGCCCCTTGGGAAAGTGCTGGGATTGGGAGTACCACTGGATTTACAGCCTAATCAATTTTATTCTGCATTAAAGTCAATGGAGAGTAATATTAGTCGAGGTGTAAAACTGGTGTTCCACCCAATCTCGTGAGTGGTTTTAAAAAGTGACTTAAAGGAGGAGAGAGAAGTAGAGAGGTGGAGAGGGTTAGGGATAGAATTCCAGAGCTTTAGGATCTAGACAGTTAAAGGCACAGCCGGCAATCGTGGAGTGAAGAGATTCAGGGATGCGCAAGAGACCAAAATTGGAGGAGGGTCGCATGGCTAGAGGAGGTTACAGAGATAGGGAGGAGCGAGGCCATGAAGGGATTTGAAAACAAGGATGAGAATTTTAAAATCGAGGTGTTACCAGATTAGGAGCCAATGTAGGTCTGCGAGCACAGTGGTAATAGGTGAACAGTACTTGCTGCGTGTTAAGATATAGGCAGCAGAGTTTTGGATCAGCTCAAGTTTACGGAGGCTGCAAGGTAGGAGGCAGGCCAGGAGAGCATTGGAATAGTTGCATCTAGAGGTAACAAAAACATAAAACTGAGGTTTCTGCAGCTCTTCCGCCAAAATTACAGTGGGCTAGCAGCAGAACCTGTGCAGAAATCCACCCACACGCAGTCTGTATTTGTTCCATCTTGCTTGCTCAAACTTTCAGATAATCAAACTAAACTTGTTCCAATTGTAATGATATAAGCTTGGGCCAAGCTTATGAACTTAAATGGTGTCTTATTTCAAATTCCATACATATTGTGACTCAATTGAAATAGGCAGCTACTACGCAAAAGAAAATAGACAAATATTCTAGCTCTTAATTTGCTTGGCCATTCCAGAAATTTAGCCGGAATTTGAATATATTGGGTCCCAGCCTTACGTGAAAGTTTCCAGCTGCCTTGTTTGAGAAATAGAGTCTCTGTACACCCCAAACAAGGTGACTGCTGTATAGCGGGGAGGGACTCTCTGCACAGGGAGTTTTGCTTCCTCGGCCTCAATGTATGGTTGCAGGCAGGTACACCCAGTGAGGTGAGCCATACCTACTCCCTGTAGGGAGAAATTGGGGCCTACCTTAACAGTCCCCTAGATCTCCAAAGACGCTCCCTAGAGTTTAGAAGAATGAAAGGTGATCTCATTGAAACATAGAAAATTCTTAAGAGGCTTGACAGGGTAGAAGCTGGGAGGATGCATCCCCTGTATGGGCAGTCTAGAACTCGGGGTCCCAGTCTCAGAATAAGGGGTCGGCCATTTAGGACTGAGATGAGGAGAAATTTCTTTACATAAAGGGTGGTGAATCTTTGGAATTATCTACCCCAGAGAACTGTGGATGCTCAGTCATTTATATTTAGGACACAGATCAATAGATTTTTGGATACTAAGAGACTCTTGACACTGATTTTCCACCTTCATGATTTTTGTCGCCCATGTACAATAACATACATTTTTTCCCCCCCTTTTGTGCTAAAAAAAACGGTACTTTTCACAAAGCAGAAGTTATTTTTAGCGCCACACCTGAAAACAATTCTGGGGGCGGAGCTTGTAACGTGCGCTGAAAAATCACTACGCATGTGCTGAAGAAAAAAAATTACTTTCTACACGTGACAGGTCTGCCTGGTCTGGATCAACAGTGACAACCCATTAGTTACAGGGCTGCATTTGTAGATTGGAAATACAGCTTCAAACAAAAGATGGATGCAAGGGAAGGGGACAGAGAAGGCGAAAGGGACAGAGAAGGAGAAGGGGAAAGTGAAGCTGTAAGATTCAAGAGATTGAGCCCCTGGTAGACATAATTGAGAGGAGTGGGATGTGTGTAGGGGTTTTTCCTTCTACCGTTACTGGTGACTATGGTGATTTGAGTTGCTATCACCAGTGGACCTTTTCTTTTTCCTGCTTATATCCAATTACAGCTTAGTGATATGTTTGATACCACCAATATGTCTGCGGCCGCTTATATCCAATCACAACCTTGACGTTTTTGAGGCGTCCTGTACCCCTATCTGGTTCTGACCTCAGAATTTAGGTGGATAGTGAGCTTCCCACAATAAAACACTCAGAGATGCAAAAGAAATGTTCCTGGAAAATTCAGGTAAGTCCTACTTTATTAAAACCCAGGTGAGCGTTTAAACAAGGTTACATTGCTAAAACAACACAAAGGCTAATACACACGTGTATCTTTGGTAAGAGCCCCCAAAGTGGGGACCAAGTGAAATACAAGGTCGACGCACTGGCTTGTTGAACCACCTTGAACTAAGAAAAGGTCTACGGGAGGAACGGACACATCGAAAGTTTTACACAAGTTTAAAATCCTTACACCCACTCTATCACCCACCCCCTCCTTTACACCTAACTAGCCTAAGCTGACAGTTGGGAAAAGACTCCAGGGTGATACTCACAGTTTCCCCTTTGACAGGTATAGTGGGTCCCACCTTAAATCGGGCTTCTCCAGTCGTCCTCGGAGGTTTTATCTGCTGCGAGACTGAGTCCCTCTCTCTTCCTTCAAGGTGTCATTCGGTCTCCGTCTCTGTCTGAGTGTGTCTCCTTCCGAGTGTTTGTCCTTCTTGTGTGTGTCTCCTTCTCCACCTGTGTGTCCTTCTTGCTCTTGCCTTTATATCCGGTTCGGTTCCGGCCTCTTTTGCGCCCAAACTGAATCAATGTCTCATTGTTTGAGTCTAGGTGGGGATGAGGTGTTAAATGTAAAGCATTGTTTCTTGTGTACCTCGGTGCCTAATCGTCTGGCTGGATATTGTGTCAGGGTTGGGATGTACTGAGGTGTGAGATTTTCCTATTGTCTTTATGTACATGGGTAATAGGCTGGTAATAGGCCCATCTCCTTGATTAGATCCAGGTAAGCTGTTCTTTACAAAATGGGCCGGGTATTTCCCATTGGTCGACGATTTTCCTGCTTCTGGCCCGGCTCGATTCACTGATTGGCCAGCCCAGATGCACTTTCCCAGGATTGGCTGGCTTCTCAGCCTGCCTGTGGCCCCCAAATTCACATTGTGTCTGGCCACAGACATATTTCCCAGCCTGCCTTTCTTCCTGCGACTTGCCTTGGCCAAAGTTCGATTAAAAGGGTGTATGGAATGATCCCATGCTCTGTTTCCTTGTTACCGGGTGCCTTTTTTTTGTGTAGCACTGGATTTTCGACCCTTACATGTGCTTGAAAACAAAGGGAGAATGGGCCAAAAGAAACTGAAACCCTTTGTACTCGCGAAAGTTTGGGACCAAGTTGCAATAGAGTTTAATGCATTATCCATGACCCCGAGAAGTGGCGCACAGTTCAAAAAGAAGTGGCAGGACCTTGGACAAGCAGTGACTGTAAGTAATATTTTTATTTAAATGTATTTAGATATATTTATGCACTGTAATAACATTTGTAAATGTGACCAATGTGTGTGTGTGTGTGTCAGTGTATGTGCAGAAGAACCCTCGCTTAAAAAGTTCGATTTTCATCTTTGCAGAAGGTGGTGTCACAGATGAACCGAGAAAGGTCAAAAACTGGAGGAGGTCTGGCAAGTTGGCTGCAACTAACAGCCATGGAACAGAGGATCGCTGATCTGATTAAATCTCGCAGGAGAAGGTCAACCACCAATGTGGACGCTGGGCTCCGGTTACTAAGAGAGGCTAAGCCCTGCAAATTGCACAGTCTGGGTTGACAAAATGTTAAGTACTCCGTGGGCTGGCTACGCTTCCCCTTCCTCCCCTGCTGCTAACCAAGCATCTGCTCTGTTATGTATTGCAGATGTTACACATCAGGAAGAGACAGAAGATGCACCTGAAGTAGAAGAAGAGCATGTTCAGGAAGCCGTCAGTCCAGATATTGTTCATCTACATCAGGAGAATGAAGGGCAGCAGGAGGACCCCGATACTGAGATGGTTACACTGGAATTGGAGCTGGTGAGCCTCTCGAGGATTCCAAGCCCTTTCCTGAGCGAATCAACCGACGCGACATTTCAAGGTGTACCGTCTGAGGCTGCGGGTCCCAGTGAGTCGCAGCAAGCCACACCTGGGAGACGCAGAGGAGGGTAGGAGAGAGAGCTGAACCTGAAATACAGGATGCAGGGAACATAGGACAGCTCGTAGGGATGAGTGGGGAGAGCATCCAGGTAACGAGATCGTTCCTGGAAACCTTGGGTGGGGTGAGGATAGAATTAGCGGGACTGGCACTTGAAGTAGCAACACTGACTGGAGGAATGGGTGAGGTGAGGGGATAAATTGCGGGACTGTCATTAGAAGTAGCAACACTGTAGGGATAGATGAGGGAAGGGATGTCAGAGGTAGCAGCAGCAATAAGGGGGAACACCCAGGCTGTCATTGCTGCCACTAACATTCTAACTGTTATGTATGTAATAACTCGAGAGATTGAATGCTGTAAACCCACTCAGGTGCAAACCTGACTCAACTTTATGCGGGCCCAAAGTTCCCGCATTACATGGTGGCTTCCTTTATATACCTGGCCCGCACACACGTGCGTACATCCCAATGACCTCCAACAGTGGCGCACCCTGGTGGCTAGTAACGCCAAGCATACATACATGACAACATCCCCTGTCAAGATCTTAGTAATAGTTTTTTTACAAGTTAAGACGGTCCGGGGCTTTCCGCACACGAATTGATCATCTCAGTTCAACTCCAGTTCTGGGCGAACGTTCTGAGTCAGTTATGACTGGAGGCTGGGTAGCCGATCTGATGGGAGTGGCAACCACCATGTCAGAGATTCATTGATGACGGCGGAGTCCACTGATGAATGAATATAGATTGGTTGGTCACTGATCGTATCTTCCTCAACTTGTTCAAGTTCTTCCGTGTGTCGCAGTTTTATCTGAGCAACATGTTTCCTGCATGTTTGCCCATTCTTGAACCTGACAAAAAACACTTCGTTACCCTCCTTGGCCATAACAGTACCGGCGACCCACTTGGGACCTTGACCATAATTTAGCACATACACAGGATCGTTAATAGAGGTGTCACGTGACACAGCAGCATGATCATGATTCCACTGCTGATTTTGACATCTGTTTTCAACACCATAGTTCAAGTCAGGATGGATGAGAGAGAGCTTGGTTTTGAGACTTCTCTTCATCACTAGTTCAGCAGGGGAGACCCGGGTAAGCGTATGGGGTCTTGTCCTGTAACTAAGCAATATGCATGACAAGTGAGTCTGCAGTGAACCCTGAGTTACACGTTTCATACTCTGCTTGATTGTTTGGATGGTTTGAATGGTGCTGACCTCATATGTTTAATACCATTGAGTTTCATGAACTCTTGAAACTCTAAACTTGTGAAACAAGATCCGTTGTTGCTCACAACGATGTCGGGCAGACCATGAATAGCAAACATGACACAAAGGCTCTCAATGGTAGCTGTGGATGTACTGGATAACATGATTATACACTCTATCCACTTGGAATATGCATCCACCACGACAAAAAACATCTTACCCTGGAAAGGACCCGCAAACTTGATGTGGATCCTCAACCATGGTTTGGATGGCCACGATCACAGACTCAGCGGAGATTCCGCTGGTACTTTGCTTAGCTGCATGCAAGTGTTGCACTGATGCACACATGATTCCAGATCAGAGTCAATTCCAGGCCACCATACATGAGACCTGGCGATGGCTTTCATCAAGACAATACCGGGATGAGTGCTGTGTAGATCACGTACAAATTTCTCTCTGCCTTTCTTAGGCATAACAACACGATTACACCACAGTAAACAATCTGACTGAATGGATAGTTCGTCTTTGCGACGGTTGTAAGGTTTGGTCTCATTACACATTTCCATAGGTATAGCAGACCAATCACAACTAAGGATACAACGTTTTACAACCAATAAAATCGGGTCCTGTCTGGTCCAGGTCCTAACTTGTTGAACAGTGACAGGGGTTCCTTCACTCGCAAAAGCATCCATACCTAACAGTAGATCCGCAGGGTGAGGCGTCTCCATTTCAGGTGTGGGCAAAGGCAGATGGCTCAGTGCATCGGCATAATTCTCGGTGCCAGGTCTATGGCGAATGACATAATTATAGGCAGATAATGTTAGCGGCCACCTCTGGATACGGGACGATGCATTGGTATTGATACCTTTGTTTTCCGAAAACAATGAAATGATGGCTTGTGATCCGTTTTGAGTTCAAAACGAAGACTAAACAGGGACTGATGCATCTTTTTAACCCCATACACGCAGGCTAAAGCTTCTTTTTCTATCATGCTATAGGCTCTTTCTGCCTTTGACAAACTTTTCAAAGTATATGCAACAGGTTATAGTTTACCCGACTCATAGAAACGTAACATAGAAATATAGAAAATAGGTGCAGGAGTAGGCCATTTGGCCCTTCGAGCCTGCACCGCCATTCAATAAGGTCATGGCTGATCATTCCCTCAGTACACCTTTCCTGCTTTCTCTCCATACCTCTTGATCTCTTTAGCCGTAAGGGCCATAATTAACTCCCTCTTGAATATATCCAATGAACTGGCATCAACAACTCTCTGCGGCAAGGAATTCCACACGTTAACAACTCTCTGAGTGAAGAAGTTTCTCCTCATCTCAGTCCTAAATGACCTACCCCTTATCCTAAGACTTTGTCCCCTGGTTCTGGACTTCCCCAACATTGGGAACATTCTTCCCGCATCTAACCTGTCCAGTCCCGTCAGAATCTTATACGTTTCTATGAGATCCCCTCTCATTCTTCTAAACTTCAGTGAATAAAGGCCCAGTTGATCCAGTCTCTCCTCATATGTCAGTCCAGCCATCCCTGGAATCAGTCTGGTGAACCTTCGCTGCACTCCCTCAATAGCAAGAATGTCCTTCCTCAGATTAGAAGACCAAAACTGAACACAATATTCCAGGTGAGGCCTCACTAAGGCCCGGTTCAACTGCAGTAAGACATCCTTGCTCCTATACTCAAATCCCCTAGCTATGAAGGCCAACATACCATTTGCCTTCTTCATCGCCTGCTGTACCTGCATGCCAATTTTCAATGACTGATGAACCATGACACCCAGGTCTCATTACACCTCCCCTTTTCCTAATCTGCCGCCATTCAGATAATATTCTGCCTTCGTGTTTTTG
Organism: Pristiophorus japonicus; assembly: GCF_044704955.1. Lineage (NCBI taxonomy): Eukaryota > Metazoa > Chordata > Chondrichthyes > Pristiophoridae > Pristiophorus > Pristiophorus japonicus. The sequence goes on along the minus strand of NC_091982.1, from coordinate 111,746,844 downwards.
CCCCCAGTATGGATAACCTCACATTTATCAATATTATACTGCATCTGCCATGCATTTGCCCACTCACCTAACCTGTCCAAGTCACCCTGAAGCCTCTTAGCATCCTCCTCACAGCTCACACTGCCACCCAGCTTAGTGTCATCTGCAAACTTGGAGATATTACACTCAATTCCTTCATCTAAATAGTTAATGTATATTGTAAAGAGCTGGGGTCCCAGCACTGAGCCCTGCGGCACTCCACTAGTCACTGCCTGCCATTCTGAAAAGGACCCGTTTATCCAGACTCTCTGCTTCCTGTCTGCCAACCAGTTCTCTATCCACATCAGTACATTACCCCCAATACCATGTGCTTTGATTTTGCACACCAATCTCTTGTGCGGCATCTTGTCAAATGCCTTTTGAAAGTCCAAATGCACCATATCCACTGGTTCTCCCTTGTCCACTCTGCTAGTTACATCCTCAAAAAATTCCAGAAGATTCGTCACGCATGATTTCCCTTTCATAAAGCCATGCTGACTTGGACCGATCCTGTCACTGTCTTCCAAATGCGTTGCTATTTCATCCTTAATGATTGATTCCAACATTTTCCCCACTACTGAAGTCAGGCTAACCGGTCTATAATTACCCGTTTTTTTCTCTCCCGCCTTTTTAAAAAAATGGTGTTACATTAACTACCCTCCAGTCCATAGGAACTGATCCAGAGTTGCTAGACTGTTGGAAAATGATCACCAATGTATCCACTATTTCTAAGGCCACTTCCTTAAGTACTCTAGGATGCAGACTATCAGGCCTTGGGGATTTATTGGCCTTCAATCCCATCAATTTCCCTACCACAATTTACCACTTTATAAGGATATCCTTCAGTTCCTCCTTCTCACTAGACCCACTGTCCCCTAGTACATTCGGAAGGTTATTTGTGCCTTCCTTCGTGAAGACAGAACTGAAGTATTTGTTCAATTGGTCTGCCATTTCTTTGTTCCCCATTATAAATTCACCTGAATCCGACTGCAAGGGACCTATGTTTGTCTTCACTAATCTTTTTCTCTTCACATATCTATAGAAGCTTTTGCAGTCACTTTTTATGTTCCCTGCAAGCTTTCTCTCATACTGCATTTTCCCCCTCTTAATTAAACCCTTAGTCCTCCTCTGTTGAATTCTAAATTTCTCCCAGTCCTCAGTTTTGTTGCTTTTTCTAGCCAATTTATATGCCTCTTCCTTGATTTTAATACTATTCTTAATTTCCCTTGTTAGCCACGGTTGAGCCACCTTCCCCGTTTTATTTTTACTCCAGACAGGGATGTACAATTGCTGAAGTTGATCCATGAGGTCTTTAAATGTTTGCCATTGCTTATCCACTGTTAACCCTTTAAGTATCCTTTGCCAGTCTATTCTAGCCAATTCACGCCACATACCATTGAAGTTACCTTTCCTTAAGTTCAGGATCCTAGTTTCTGAATTAACTGTGTCACTCTCCGTCTTAATTAAAGAATTCTACCATATTATGTTCACTCTTCCCCAAGGGTCCTCGCATAACAAGATTGCTAATTAGTCCCTTCTCATTACACATCACCCAGTCTAGGATGGCCAGCTCTCTAATTGGTTCCTCGACATATTGGTCTGGAAAACCATCCCTAATACACTCCAGGAAATCCTCCTCCACCGCATTGCTACCAGTTTAGTTAGCCCAATCAATATGTAGATTAAAGTCGCCCATGATAACTGCTGTACCTTTATTGCACACATTCCTTATTTCTTGTTTGATGCTGTCCCCAACCTTACTACTACTGTTTGGTGGTCTGTACACAACTCCCATTAGCGTTTTCTGCCCTTTGGTATTCCGCAGCTCCACCCATACCGATTCCACATCATCCAGGCTAATGTCCCTCCTTACTATTGCATTAATTTCCTCTTTAACCAGCAGCACCACCCCGTCTCCTTTTCCTTTCTGTCTAGCCTTCCTAAATGTTGAATAACCCTGGATGTTGAGTTCCCAGCCTTGGTCACCCTGGAGCCATGTCTCCGTGATGCCAATTACATCATATCCGTTAACAGCGCAGTTAATTCGTCCACCTTATTCCAAATACTCCTCGCATTGAGGCATAGAGCCTTCAGGCTTGTCTTTTTAACACACTTTGCCCCTTTAGAATTTTGCTGTAATGTGGCCCTTTTTGTTTTTTGCCTTGGGTTTCTCTGCCCTCCACTTTTACTATTCTCCTTTCTATCTTTTCCTTCTTCCTCCATTTTATTTCCCTATGTCTTCCTGCATAGGTTCCCATCCCCCTGCCATGTTAGTTCAACTCCTCCTCAACAGCACTAGCAAACACTCCCCCTAGGGTATTGATTCCGGTCCTGCCCAGGTGCAGACGATCCGGTTTGTACTGGTCCCACCTCCCCCAGAACCGGTTCCAATGTCCCAGGAATTTGAATCCCTCCCTCATGCACCACTCCTCAAGCCAAGTATTCATCTGAGCTATCCTACGATTCCTACTCTGACTAGCACGTGGCACTGGTAGCAATCCTGAGATTACTACTTTTGAGGTCCTACTTTTTAATTTAGCTCCTAGCTCCCTAAATTCATCTGGTAGAACCTCAACTCATTTTTTACCTGTATCGTTGGTACCTATATACACCACGACAACTGGCTGTTCACCCTCCCTTTTCAGAATGTCCTGCAACCGCTCCGAGACATCCTTGACCCTTGCACCAGGGAGGCAACATACCATCCTGGAGTCTTGGTTGCGTCTGCAGAAATGCATATCTATTCCCCTTACAATCGAATCCCCGATCACTATAGCTCTCCCACTCTTTTTCCTGCCCTCCTGTGCAGCAGAGCCACCCACGGTGCCATGAACTTGGCTGCTGCTCTCCCCTGATGAGTCATCCCCTCAACAGTACCCAAAGCGGTGCATCTGTTTTGCAGGGGGTTGACCGCAAGGGGACCCCTGCATTACCTTCCTTCCACTGCTCTTCCTGTCGGTCACCCATCCCCTATCTGGCGGTGTACCCTTTACCTGTGTTAAGACCAACTCGCTAAATGTGCTATTCACGTCATTCTCAGCATTGTGGATGCTCCAGAGTGAATCCACCCGCAGCTCCTGTGCCACAATGTGGTCCGTCAGGAGCTGGAGGCGGATACACTTCCCGTACATGTAGTCGTCAGGGCCACCAGAAGCGTCCCTGACTTCCCACATAGTACAGGAGGAGCATATCTTGTGTCCGAGCTGTCTTCCCTGACTTAACCCTTAGATTAACTTAATTTGGCAACAACAATGCTAAATGTCACTTACTGATAAAGAAAAGAAAAAGAAAAACTACTTACCAATCACCAGCCAATCACTTACCCCCTTGGCTGTGACGTCACTTTTGATTTCTTTCTACTTTTTTGCCTCCCTGCTGCAGTTGCACAAGCTGGCCTCTCCGACGTCCCGTTCGACCTCCTGACTGCCGCTCGAAGTCCCTCTGCCTCTCCGATGTCCTGCTCCGCTTCCTGACTCCCCGCTCGAAGTCCCGCTGCCTCTCTGACGTCCCGCTCCGCCTCCTGACTCGCCGCTCGAAGTCCCGCTGCCTCTCCGATGTCCCGCTCCGCCTCCTGACTCCTCGCTCGAAGTCCCGCTGCCTCTCGGACGTCCCGCTCCGCCTCCTGACTCCCCGCTCGAAGTCTCGCTGCCTCTCCGACGTCCCGCTCCGCCTCCTGACTCGCTGCTCGAAGTCCCGCTGCCTCTCCGACGTCCCGCTCCGCCTCCTGACTCACCGCTCGAAGTCCCGCTGCCTCTCCAAACTCCCCGGACTTTTATAGGCCGCCTCCTCGACGTCCCCACTTGAAGTCCCCATTAGCTTGTTGGAGCACGCAGCCAATCCTATATAATGAAGCATCTCAGGCCAATACTAGATGCTTACATGGATCATAATGTACCAGAAACTTGTTAGAACAAAGCAGATTTGTAGCTTTCTCGAAAGCTCTATCTTGAGACACATTCCAAATCCAGTTGATCCACCGATGACAACGCTTTGATCCTGTTCCAATTGCATTTGATTTTTTTCAAGCCAATTCCTGCTGAACAGCGTTGGACCATTTCCTGGAATGATCCATAATGGTAGATCATGAACCTCACCATCATACGACACCTTGACTACTGCACTGCCAATCACCGGTATGAGTTCTTTGGTGTAAGTATACAACTTGGCATTGACTGGACTCAGTTTAGGCTTCACAGCCTTAGTGTCCCACAACTTGTCGAATGTCCTTTGGCTCAGTATCGACTGACTTGCACCCGTGTCCAATTCCATCGATACCGGCACGCCATTAACCACATTAACCATTATCGGTTGGCTCATTGTCAGGAATGAATACAGTCCATACACTTCCTCCTTAGGAATCTCGGGTTGCATATCCAGGTCTGCGCTGGACTGGTCGTCATCATCCACGTGGTGAGTCGCAGCACGCTTGCTCCTTTGTAGACACATTCACTGAAGATACCCCACTTTTGAACAGCCTCATCAGATGTACTGTTTAAAATGACACTGATAATGCCGATGATTGCCTCCACAACGCCAACAGGGTGAAATTGGATTCATACTAGTTGGCAAACTTTGAGCAGCTACAGATTTCGCATACGCAGTTGAGTAGGCCCTGCCATAAGCAGCTCTGCCATATGACGACACAGTCTTGTTTATAGTACTTGCCATGAAGCTCTGACTCTTCGATGATATCTGCCTTAAATTATCATCCGTCGTCATGCATGCCTAGGCAATCGCAATGGCCTTGCTCAAATCCAGCGTCTCCGCAGTCAAGAACTTCTGGAGGAACACCTCGTAGTTGATTCCTATTATGAAGCTGTCTCGCAGCATGTCTCCCAACGCATCTTTGAACGTCTTAGGTCAGCGACGAATTCCGACACATCCTGGCCCTCAGAACGAACATGCATGTAGAATCGATAGTGTGAGATGATGATGCCTTCTTTTGGTTTGAGATGGTCATGTACCAGAGCACACAATTCCTCATAGTCCTTGTCCATTGGATGTGCAGGCGAGAGGAGATTCTTTATGAGACCATAGATTTTTGGACCGCAGTGAGGAAAATTGCCCTGCGCCTAACTGCATCAGTAGCTTCCTCCATTTTGTTGGCCACGAAGTACTGGTCCAGGCGATCAATAAAATCCGACCAGTCCTCTCTCTCCACAAACCTCTCCAGAATTCCAATGGTGCTCATTTTGTATGCGAAGGTTCTTGAGTTATCTCATCGCCAAATGTTATGTATGTAATAACTCGATAGACTGAATACTGTAAACTCATTCAGGTGCAAACCTGGCTCAACTTTATTTGGGCCCAAAGTGCCCGCATTACAGAGTGGCTTCCTTTATATACCTGGCCCGCACACACGTGCGTACAGCCCAATGACCACCAACAGTGGCGCCCTCTGCATGCATATATACATGACACTAAGTCCCAGTCCAAAGTCAGGGGTTGATCCACAGGCTGAAGAAGAGTCTGAAGAGGAACCCAGAGCTAACATCTGCTAGCTCTGTCCCTGTCGCAACTCACCAACAACAATTGCGCTGTCGGAAAGAAAACAGAAAAAACCTTGGGTTGGGAGGAAGCAGAAGTCTGCAACATTGGGCATGGGTAGGGGTAGAGGCAGCAACAGGGGCAGGAGTGGTGCACAGGCTAAGGGGGAGGAGAGATGGTTTGTTTGTTTCTTTCTTTCTTTCTTCATTGAAAAGTTTGATACAAAATTTATTAAAGTTATTAAAGTTATTATAGTTAAAAGTTAAGATAAGTTAAGTTCAACTGTACTATACAAATGTTTAATAAACATATTTAGTTTTTACATTTAACCAGAATCCTGTACATTATTTTTTGAATCCAGCACTAGAAAAGCTTTCTAGGTTATGTCATGGATTCGACAGGCCAAATGGCCTCCTTCTGTGTTGTAACCAAACTGGGTAAAGGTCAGAAAACTATTTCTTTAACTTGAGTCATCTTTACAAGACACTTTTTAAACATCAAAGTATAAAAAAGGTAATTATGAAGCAATGTAGTCTTAGGGAGAGAAATAAGAACAAAAGGGAACAAATATCGTCACATTTAAGCTCTGAACTTGGTGAAAGCTAAGTTCTGCCCAAAGGACCGCTGAGTTCCTGACGGTACTTTGGGCGGAAGTTTCATGAAAAAGTCCTGGAGAGATCGCCCGGTGGCAAAAAAGGGACTGAATCTGGGCGGCAGCGGGCGGGAGCTCCCATCCTCGGCGGCAAATGCAATCCTCGGCAAAGTACCACCGAGGATTGAGTCGGGCCCAAGGAGTGGGGAACTGATTAAATAAAAATTTCAAAAATTTTTTAAAAAACACTAAAAAAAATTTCAGGGGACCCCATCCACCTGAATCGCTGGAAAAAAAATAAAGAAAAGAAGTGTACTAACCTTTCTTTGCAGGTCTGCACGCTTACTGTTGCGGTCTTTTCCCCTGCTGCAACGGAGGACCGCCCGGACCAAACTCGGCAGCTCGGCAGGCAGGAGGACACTTACACGCGTTACACGCCAGCAGATGTCAGCGGGCGGTCCCCAGAAGTCTTCCCTCCCCGACGGCGGGAGGCCTCCACCAAACTCGCTCGGAGGGGAGACCGCCCAGAAAACTCGGCCATAAGTCCACCAATTTCGGCCCCTGTGTTTTGTGCAACATGTTTTTAAAAACTGCGAATTAACATTGTGTTCAGAGCCAAATTTGCAGCATAAAACCACACACACACACACACACTTAGCAATAATCACACTCCTTTCCAATGCTGACCTGAATGACCATTCTGTAAATGTGTGCTGGAGATGAACGGGAAATGACAAGCACTATTGTTACATCCTGGATGGCAGAAGAACTCTGATGGTATTTCCTAACAGAAAGGCAGGTGCCACTCTCATGCCCCTTTGCAGAGAATTAACATAATCTCTAAGATCACATCTGAAGCCAATCAACTGCCCCTAGCCACTGCGAAATATTGGGAAAGCAACACCCTGCTAAATTGACTCATAAAACAGCGCAAAGTCCAGGAACCGATGGCAACCCAAAACACCCATGCCCCAGCCCCACCACTTGAGCAGAGAATCAAATGAAATGACACCAATCCACAGGGCAACTGTCCCCATCTCCCATTGCTAAAAAGGACATAAACCGATCCTAAATCGCAAACCACCTTTCGCCCACTGCACAGAATTTCCAGGAGAAAATACACCCACGGTTTAACAAGCATGTTAATGGCATCCAGTGTGCAGAAGGTCGTTAAAAGTTTAAAAAGCCCCTTTCATGAATGGAATCAATGGCAGGCTTTTGGGAGAGGCGGAGGCCTTCATATAAAAACTTTAATAAATGCATTAAAAGATACAAAAGTTAATCTAGTGAATAAATGTGTTAACTTTATTATAAAATATGTAGTTTAAAAAAAGCTAAGTTTAAATCATGCACAACACGTTTTTTTTAAATTGTATGCCTCTTCTTCAGCTGCTCTGCTGTTACAGGGGTCCAAGGATTGCATTTTCCTCTCTTCTTGCATCCCCACCTAGCCCCAGCGCAAACAGGAAACCTGCCAAAAATATTTTAATTAGCATGGCCCTTGGAGCATGGAAGCCATTCAGGCCGGGATTGCAGTGGGCCAGCGCCGACGTCCTTAACTTATGGTAGAGTTTTTTACAATGGTGCCTAAGGTCTCTCTGTGCCGTTTTGAAAAAAAATCGTTGCTGGGAAAACTGGCATAAATGGCCAGAAGCGGTGCAGAATCCCTTTTCAATGCAGACCAGTGCCAAAATATCTGGCGCTGAGAGTCAGCACTGGTGGCAAAACTTTGGGGAAATTTTCAAATTACCGATTACGCCAAAAAAAAATTGCCGGGCACCAAAGAAACACCGCCCAATAATGGCGAAAATTGCCCCAAGGGTTAAGGGGATAGTGCGGGAAGGTGGAGTTGTGGTAAAAGATCAGTCATGGGGCTCAATTTTCCCAGGTCAGTTGCGCCGTTTTTCTGGTGCGCACCAAAGTTTTTTTTGGTTTTTCAAAGTTTCCAGCTGCAATCTGCGCTGGCGTAACTGAGTTAGTTACAATTTTTCTAGGTGAGTTTTTTTTACCTAATAGTTCCCTCATGTCTGTGCCGGTTTTCATAATTTTTCACAGTTTGGCCAAAAAATGTTCCTCCGAGGTCGACGTATTTGGCCACTCCCGATAAACTTTCTGGTGAGTTAGCAGAAAGCAGCGCACCTTGACAAACCGGTGCTGAAAGACACCACTGTTTTTAATCGATGATTTTGGAGGGATTCAAGAACACTCTAAGAAGCAATAATAAAGTTCAACTGTTTTTACCAGTCAATGTAGTAAATGGAAGTTTGTTGGATTTCAAAAGTTTTCATTTTTTTTCTTATTCACACGCCACCACCGAATGTCTTGAAGCAGGGCTGGTGGGCTGTAGCTTTGGCCGGCAGAATCGGGCCTGTGCCCAGAAACAGGGGCTCGGGGCTCGGCTGGAAAACAAGCCCAGGGCAGTGGAGGGGGTGGGGGAGGAGAAAATGAAATTTGCAGGACTTACCTTCTCCTTTGTGTGCCCAGCTTGTGCAGTGATGATTCCTTTTCTCCAGGCAGGACCGATCAAAGCAGTGACCCTCTCTCCAAGGGTGTCAGTGGCTGCAGATTAGCCGGGCTTTCTCCTGTTCGGGTTCTTTCTCGTTTGTTGTGTGCCACTTTCCTCTGCAAAGATGAAAACATAACTTTTTAGTGAGGGTGTCTTTCTGCTGGGTGGGACATATACAGCTGGTCACATTTAGAATTGCAATTGCATTGAATAAATGAAAATATTACTTACACTAACTACTTGACCAAGGTCCTGCCACGTCTTTTTATACAAGTCTCCAGATCTCATGGTGGTCACCATTGCGCAGTAATCATTTGCAACTTGGTTCCAACGTTGCTTCATTTCTTTGGGAGGAACTATTATGTGACCTCTGCTGGTGTCCAGCTCCTGTCATCGGTTCTCAATCACAGTAACTAGTGCCTCCACTTCTTCCTGTAAGAAATGTTTTGTCCTTGCACTGTGTTGCATCTTGTACTGCTGCAGCTGGGATTTTCCAATGCTCTCACACAGCACTCCTCACAAGTGGCTCTTTAGAAATGGTCGATTGTCAACTCTGAACTGTACTGCAGTTGTTCGTCCTTTGCAAAAACATCATAACCTTAACTTTTTTTGTCACACATGCGCCGAAGTTGCGGCATCGTTTTTTCGGTGCAGACAGCAGGTTCCACCCCCTGAGGCGACTGGACATGCTGCGCGGTGCCAAGTTTGAATTATACATCGAGGAAACTTTGGCAAAATATTTCCAGCGCATTTCTGGCCGAGAAAAACGGGCGTAACTCTGGCGATACTCCAGAAAATGGACTTGAGCAAAATTTGTTGTGTATCTGTAAAGCATGCACTCCCATGTTCCACCACCAGGGAACGCATCCCCTGAAGTCCCAAGGGATCCCAGCCTCCCTTGGGAGCACTGTATATAAGCCAGCCCCTAAGGCCTGTTCCTCATTCTGGAGTGTCTTAATAAAGACTGAGGTCACTGTTACTTTAGCCTCCCTGTGTGCAGTCTCATCTATATTAGGAACACAATTACTGGCGACGAGTGTACGAATCCAACGCAAAGATGCAGCAAACTGTGGGCATCCTGGAGAAGTTCTCGGAGGGTGAGGACTGGGAAGCCTATGTCGAACGGTTAGACCAGTACTTTGTAGCCAACGAGCTGGACGGAGAAGGAAGTGCTACAAAAAGGAGAGCGGTCCTCCTCACGGTCTGTGGGGCATCGACCTACAGCCTCATGAAGACTCTTCTGGCTCCGGCGAAACCAACAGATAAGTCGTATGAGGAGCTGTGTACACTGGTTCGGGAGCATGTTAACCCGAGGGAGAGTGTGCTGATGGCGAGTTATCGGTTCTACACGTGCCAGCGATCTGAAGGTCAGGAAGTGGCGAGTTACTCGCTGAGCGAAGGCAACTTGCAGGGCAATGTGAGTTTGATGGCTACCTGGAGCAAATGCTCAGAGACTTTTTTGTACTGGACATTGACCACGAGACCATCCTACGAAAACTTTTGACTGTCGAGACACCGACCCTCAGTAAGGCCATTGCGATAGCACAGGCGTTTATGTTCACCAGTGATAACACCGAACAAATCTTTCAACACACAAGTGCTAGCAATGTTCATAAATTAACTGGAACTGTGTTTGCGAGCAGAAATGTACAGGGCAGAAACCATGAGTCTGCAACTGCTAGCAGGCCTCAGGTGACCCAGGTGATTCAGAGTCTGCAACGAAGGATGAATGCAAGGCAATTCACACCTTATTGGCATTGTGGAGGCTTCCATTCAGCCTATTCATGCCGTTTCAAAGGGTATGTTTGCAAGAGCTGTAGAAAAATGGGGCATCTCCAACGAGCTTTCAGATGAGCTGCAAGCTCTGCAAAACCTGCTAACCACCGCGTGGCAGAGGAAGATCGGTCCATGGTGGATCAAAGCAATTTCAAGCCTCAGAGAGAGGAGGCAGATGTTGAAGTACATGGGGTGCACACATTTTCGAGGAAATGTCCACCTATAATGCTAAATGTAAAATTGAATGGCTTACCCATAGCCATGGAACTGGACACTGGCGCTAGCCAATCCATCATAAGAACATAAGAACATAAGAACATAAGAATTAGGAACAGGAGTAGGCTATCTAGCCCCTCGAGCCTGCTCCGCCATTTAAAAAGATCATGGCTGATCTGGCCGTGGACTCAGCTCCACTTACCCGCCCGCTCCCCATAACCCTTAATTCCCTTATTGGTTAAAAAACTATCTATCTGTGATTTGAATACATTCAATGAGATAGCCTCAACTGCTTCCTTGGGCAGAGAATTCCACAGATTCACAACCCTCTGGGAGAAGAAATTCCTTCTCAACTCGGTTTTAAATTGGCTCACCCGTATTTTGAGGCTGTGCCCCCTAGTTCTAGTCTCCCCGACTAGTGGAAACAACCTCTCTGCCTCTATCTTGTCTACCCCTTTCATTATTTTAAATGTTTCTATAAGATTACCCCTCATCCTTCTGAACTCCAACGAGTAAAGACCCAGTCTACTCAATCTATCATCATAAGGTAACCCCCTCATCTCCGGAATCAGCCTAGTGAATCGTCTCTGTACCCTCTCCAAGGCTAGTATATCCTTCCTTAAGTAAGGTGACCAAAACTGCATGCAGTACTCCAGGTGCGGCCTCACCAATACCCTGTACAGTTGCAGCAGGACCTCCCTGCTTTTTACTCCATCCCTCTTGCAATGAAGGCCAACATTCCATTCGCCTTCCTGATTACCTGCTGTACCTGCAAACTAACTTTTTGGGATTCATGCACAAGGACCCCCAGGTCCCTCTGCACCGCAGCATGTTGTAATTTCTCCCCATTCAAATAATATTCCCTTTTACTGTTTTTTTTTCCAAAGTGGATGACCTCACACTTTCCGACATTGTATTCCATCTGCCAAACCTTAACCCATTCGCTTAACCTATCTAAATCTCTTTGCAGCCTCTCTGTGTCCTCGACACAACCCGCTTCCCCACTAATCTTTGTGTCATCTGCAAATTTTGTTACACTACACTCTGTCCCCTCCTCCAGGTCATCTATGTATATTGTAAACAGTTGTGGTCCCAGTACCAATCCCTGTGGCACACCACTAACCACCGATTTCCAACCTGAAAAAGACCCATTTATCCCGACTCTCTGCTTTCTGTTAGCCAGCCAATTCTCGATCCATGCTAATACATTTCGCTGACTCCGCGTACCTTTATCTTCTGCAGTAACCTTTTGTGTGGCACCTTATCGAATGCCTTTTGGAAATCTAAATACACCACATCCATCAGTACACCTCTATCCACCATGCTCGTTATATCCTCAAAGAATTCCAGTAAATTAGTTAAACATGATTTCCCCTTCATGAATCCATGTTGCGTCTGCTTGATTGCACTATTCCTATCTAGATGTCGCGCTATTTCTTCCTTAATGATAGCTTCAAGCATTTTCCCCACTACAGATGTTAAACTAACCAGCCTATAGTTACCTGCCTTTTGTCTGCCCCTTTTTTAAACAGAGGCGTTACATTAGCTGCTTTCCAATCCACTGGTGCCTCCCCAGAGTCCAGAGAATTTTGGTAGATTATAATGAATGCATCTGCTATAACTTCCGCCATCTCTTTTAATACCCTGGGATGCATTTCATCAGGACCAGAGGACTTGTCTACCTTGAGTCCCATTAGCCTGTCCAGCACTACCTCCCGAGTGATAGTGATTGTCTCAAGGTCCTCCCTTCCCACATTCCCGTGACCAGCAATTTTTGGCATGGTTTTTGTGTCTTCCACAGTGAAGACCGAAGCAAAATAATTGTTTAAGGTCTCAGCCATTTCCATATTTCCCATTACTAAATCCCCCTTCTCATCTTCTAAAGGACCAACATTTACTTTAGTCACTCTTTTCCTTTTTATATATCATGAGTAAAAAGATGTTTGAGAGACTGCGGTGCAACAAGGCACTCAGACCAGCCCTGAGCCCCATCCACACGAAACTGAGAATGTACACCAAAGAGCTTATCACTGTCCTGGGCAGTGCCGTGGTCAAGGTCACCTACGAGGGCATGGTGCACGAACTGCCACTCTGGATTGTCCCGGGCGATGGCCCCACACTGCCTGGAAGGAGCTGGCTGGGCAAAATCCGCTGGAACTGGGATGACATCCGAGCACTATCATATGTTGATGAGGCCTCATGTACTCAGGTTCTCAACAAATTTCCTTCCCTTTTTGAACCAGGCATTGGAAACTTTTCCGGGGCGAAGGTGCGGATCCACTTGGTCCCAGAGGCACGACCCATTCACCACAAGGCACGAGCGGTACCTCACATGATGAGGGGAGAGTGGAAATCGAGCTGGACAGGCTGCAACGTGAGGGCATCATCTCCCCAGTGGAATTCAGCGAGTGGGCCAGCCCGATTGTTCCAGTACTCAAAAGTGATGGCACGGTCAGGATTTGCGGCGATTATAAAGTAGCTATTAATCATTTCTTGCTACAGGACCAATAGCCGCTACCAAAGGCAGACGACCTATTTGCGATGCTGGCAGGAGGCAAGACATTCACCAAGCTCGACCTGACTTCGGCCTACATGACGCAGGAGCTGGAGGAGTCTTCGAAGGGTCTCACCTGCATCAACACGCACAAGGGACTGTTCATCTACAACAGATGCCCGTTTGGAATTCGGTCAGCTGCAGCGATCTTCCAGAGAAACTTGGAGAGCCTACTCAAGTCAGTACCACGCATGGTGATTGTTCAGGATGACATATTGGTCACGGGCCGGGACACCGTCGAGCACCTACCAAACCTGGCGGAGGTCCTCCAGCGACTGGATCATGTAGGGCTGTGGCTGAAGAGGTCGAAATGCGTCTTCACGGCAACAGAAGTGGAATTTTTGGGGAGAAAGATCGCGGCGGATGGCATTCGGCTCACAGACGCCAAGACAGAGGCTATCAGGAACATGCCCAGGCCACAGAACGTCATGGAGCTGCGGTAGTTTCTGGGACTCCTCAACTATTTTGATAACTTCCTACCGGGGTTAAGCACCGTCTGAAAGCCCCTACATGTGTTATTCCGTAAAGATGAGAAGTGGGTATGGGGAAAAAAAACAAGTAATTGCTTTTGAGAAAGCCAGAAAGATTTTATGTTCCAACAAGCTGCTTGTATTGTATAACCCGTGTAAAAGACTTGTGCTAGCATATGATGCATCGTCGTACTGAGTCGGGTGTGTATTACAACAAACTAACATTGCGGGGAAGTTGCAACCTGTCGCCTATGCCTTCAGGAGCTTGTCTAAGGCCGAGAAGGCCCACAGCATGATTGAGAAAGAGGCATTAGCGTGTGTGTTCGGGGTAAAGAAAATTCATCAGTACCTGTTTGGCCTCAAATTTGAGCTGGAAACCGATCACAAGCCCCTCATATCCCTGTTCGCTGAAAACAAGGCGATAAATACTAATGCCTCAGCCTGCATACAAAGGTGGGCACTCGCACTATCATCGTATAACTATACCATCCGCCACAGGCTAGGAACCGAGAACTGTGCTGATGCTCTCAGCCGGATGGTGGCGCAGCCCGCAGAATTGTTGATGGTCATGGAAGCGTTTGAAAATGATAAATCACCTGTCACGGCCCGCCAGATTAGGACTTGGACCAGCCAAGATCCTCTGCTGTCCCGAGTAAAAAACTGTACTGCATGGGAGCTGGGCCAGCATCCCCATTGAAATGCAAGAGCTAATCAAGCCGTTCCAGCGCCGAAATGACAAGCTGTCCATTCAGGCAGACTGCCTGTTGTGGGGTAACCGAGTAGTCATGCCCCAGATGGACAGAGAGGAGTTTATCAGAGAACTTCACAATGAGCACCCTGGCTTTGTCATGATGAAGGCAATTGCCAGGTCACACGTTTGGTGGCCAGGGATAGATGCAGGCCTGGAACTTTATGTTCGCAGGTGCAACATGTGTGCTCAGCTGGGCAACGCACCCAGGGAAGCCCCCCTGGTACTGGCCTGCCAAGCCATGGTTACGCATCCATGTGAACTACGCAGGCCCTTTCATGGAAAAAATGCTTTTGATTGTAGTAGATGCCTGCTCCAAATGGATTGAATGTGCCATATTAAATTCAAGCACATCCTCTGCCATGGTAGAAAATCTACGGGCGATGTTCGCTGCCCATGGTCTACCGGATGTCTTGGTCAGCGACAATGGCCCGTGCTTCACAAGCACTGAATTCCAGGACTTCATGGCAAGCAATGGAATCATCCATGTCAGAACGGCACCGTTCAAGCGGCCTCAAACGGCCAGGCGGAATGAGCAGTGCAGATAATCAAACAGGTGATGCTCAGAATCCAAGGGGGTTCCCTACAAAGCCGCTTATCACGCCTCCTGTTGGCCAATAGATCCCGACCACACTCGCTCACAGGGGTTCCACCCGCAGAGCTGCTAATGAAAAGGATGCTCAAAACCAGGTTATCCCTTATACACCCTACTGTGAAAGAAATTGTTGAGAGCAGGCATCAGTCACAATGTGACTACCATGACAGGAATGAGGGCGCGATGTATTGATGTCAATGACCCTGTTTTTGTCCTTAATTACGCTGCAGGGCCCAAATGGCTTGCAGGCACTGTGATTGCCAAAGAGGGGAATAGGGTTTTGGTAGTTAAACTTACCAATGGGCAAATCTGCTGCTTACACGTGGATCAAACTAAAAGGAGGTTCAGCAGCCCAATAGAAGAAGCAGAGGAAGAACACGTTGTAGAGTTTACTCCACCACAGGTGACCGAACACAGGAACCAAGTGGAGGAGAGCCCAGTCACTGTGGGCAGTCCGGACAGCCCTGAGGCACCGCTAACAGCAGATACTCAGGCCAGCGCCCAACAACCGGAGTCCCAACTCAGGCACTCTACAAGGGAGCGTAAACCACCAGAGAGTCTTAACCTATGATCCCAATAAGACATTGGGGGGGAGGTGATGTTATGTATTCAACTATCATTGTAACCCATGTATAAGCTGACCTAAGTTGTACACCTTGAGAACATTGACCACAAGGAGCAAACTTGTGGGAGGCACTCCTAACCTGGACTTTCCAGTAAAAAAGGGGAAGCTCCACCCACCGTCTGTCTCTTGAGGTCTTGGTAATAAAGGTAACTAGTCACAGAGTGATCTTCTCTCAAGTATGGGCCTCGTGTGCATTTATACTGTATAGTAAGGACATATTAGATTCGATAGCCTGCCTCAAGGCTGAACAGCTTCCATTTGTGGGCTTCTGGGATCTTTGGCTGGGTGCCGCCACAAATGTGCCCCCACAAAAATTCTTCCCCGGTAGGCTCCTCTCCCTGAACCCTGCAAGGGTCAGTGGCCGAGTTCTGCTCTGAGCACGATCCGGGGAGTCATGCTCGGCTCGTGTAGGTTGATGGGACCATCATATTTTTTTACCATCATGCACCTTGTTTTGGCAGATGAGCAGTGCAGGCAGAGGCTGCTCCCACCCAAAGGTAACTTGGACAGCAGCCCTGATGGTACCAGCTACATATGTAAATGCCTGACTAACTATCATGCTGTACATGCCTCCAAGGCACACCAATCCCAGCATGCCATGCTTTCAGTTTCACTGCATGAAAGTATGACAGGGTGATCAACAATCAGCAGCCAACAATCACATCTGCATTCCCTGGTACACATAGCTGGTAACAATAATAAGGAACTGTCTTTGCCAGCTCCGGGTCATCAGAGTGCCACTTGCTACAAGGGCAGCTGCATCCATCATCATCATAGGCAATCCCTCGGAATCGAGGAAGACTTGCTTCCACTCTAGTCCTTAGGTGGCTGAATAGTCCAATACGGGAACCACAGTCCCTGTCACAGGTGGGACAGATAGTCGTTGAGGGTAAGGGAGGGTGGGACAGATTTGCTGCACGCTCTTTCCACTGCCTGCGCTTGATTTCTGCACGCTCTTGACGATGAGACTCGAGGTGCTCAGTGCCCTCCCGGATGCACTTCCTCCACTTAGGGCGGTCTTTGGCCAGGAACTCCCAGGTGTCAGTGGGGATGTTGCACTTTATCAGGGATGCTTTGAGGGTGTGCTGGTAACGTTTCCTCTGCCCACCTTTGGCTCGTTTGCCGTGAAGGAGTTCCGAGTAGAGCGCTTGCTTTGGGAGTCTCGTGTCTGGCATGTGAACAATGTGGCCTGCCCAGCGGAGCTGATCAAGTGTGGTCAGTACTTCAATGCTGGGGATGTTGGCCTGGCCATGAAGCATAGGGATGACACATCCAAAAAGAGTACCGGTCATTGTGACCTAAAACTTGGTGGTGCTTCTTGTAAGCAAGCTGCAATGGTAGCCTGATGGTGCCGTAGCACTTCTCTCAGAAACATCTCCAAACATTTCACGTACAATAATTTACTCTTGAAGTGCAATGGCTATCATTACCAAGATAAGGCTTCCCAAGATTGAGGATATTTTAACACAGTCACTGCCTAAGATGCATGGAAGTCAGAAGGTTGTAAGGTGGAGGAAAATCCGAATGTCCCCAGCCATGAATTTCCTCTGAGCTGATCCTGACCCGGCACTGTAACCTCGCTGGAAATGCAGCAGAAACCCTAATTACGTGGGTCGGTGGGGCTTTCTGCCGTACTTTTGGAGAAGTTACGGTGACAGAGCAGAATCAGCTCAGGGGAAATTCCAGCACCTGCAGAGGTCTGTAATTGAGGAAGAACCTTCAAACTGACGCAGCATTAGGAAGGTTAATGTGCCTTCTGCTACACAGATTAAAGGAGACTCCCACAAGCATCGCTTTCAGGGCTGAACAAGGGGGTTTTCCATTCAGAGCAGTTTGTCAAATGAGGCCAAAACTACTCAAAGGATCATAGTAGCTCCAGAACACTAATACCACCAATACTTGGACTACCTGCCCTACCCCAAACTAGGGTCTAAGGCACATCTGAAAGACAATAGTGCCACAGCATCAATCTGTCTGAACTGGGACATGATTTCTTAACTGCTGTTATCACATCAATCTTGTTAGATATCTACAGGCCTATCAGACCTTCAGCTTCAGGCGAGCTTGATTTTTTTCCATGAAAGAAAGAAAAATTAGCATTTATATGCAACTTTCACAACCTCAGGTTGTCCCAAATCGCTTTAGAGCCAATGAAATACTTATGAAGTGAACATTTTTAATGTAGGAAACATGGCAGAAAATTTGCACACAGCATTTGCCACAAACAGCAGTAAAGGACGAGATAACCTGTTTCAGTGATGTTGGTTGCAGGATAAATATTGGCCAAACACTAGAGAAAACACCGCTGTTCTTTTTCGAATAGCGTTGCGAGATTTTACATCCACCTGAGAGGGCAGACGAGGCCTCATCCCAAAGACGGCATCTCCGACAGTGCAGCGCTCCCTCAGCACGGCACTGGTGTGTCGGCCTGGATTTACTGTAAGCTTACACTCTAAACAAAGCATCAGTGCTTTTAAACATCTTCTGCCTGAACTTCATCCTGGTGCAGTAATTGGCTCCTATGATACCATCAGTCACAGCTGAGACAATGCAGTTTCCTGTTTTGTTTAGAGCACATGCATTGCAAACAACAACACCATTTTGTTTTTGATTTGTGTTAAAGGACACTGTTCTGCAAGGATTGGAAATACCTTCTTCGTGTAACAACACAGCATAAATGATCTCCAACTCTTTTCAGTGTCATCCCTTGCCAAGGACTTTCATCAAGGCAACAGATCCTTAAACATTAAAATAAAACTGACTCTCAGCGTGAGAGAGGAGAAGAACTTTAATTCCAAACAAATAAGAATGATAATTTATTGCTGGTTCAGTATAAGCTCTCTGCAGCAGGGGGATGTCAGCTTGTATCAAAGCCAAACCAGGCAAAGGGTGGGACAGGGCCCGGGCAGGAGATAAGGTCTCCTGATGTTTGTTTTGTTGATGAATAAACTTTATTAACCTGAATAATAAATTAATCCTCATCATAAGACAGAAATAAGTGTGAAAAATAAGCTTCTGTTTCAAAAATCACTCTTATAAGGGCTGGAAATTCAGTACCCACGATTTTGAGGCATTAATCCTGTCGGTGTGGTAGTATAGCGCCGGCGAAAAGTTTGCGCCGCCTACCGGGAAATTAGGTTAAAATGTAGAAAGAGGGAAAGGGAGCGCTAATTCAAATGTTCTACACTTCTCCTTTGGTGGTGGAAGTGAAAATCGCAGCACTAAGTTTGAAGAAGAGTTGTACATGCCCCGAAGTCCGATATACATCCCAGGGTTAGCCGATTCTTAAAGGCGTGGTCAGATGGGCATGTGCAGTATCAACTATTCAGTATTGGCGGAGCAGGAAAATGGAGGAGCAGGAAGGTCGCCAGTGCGCCCACTGCTTCTCAGCCACGGCCGTTGATGCCTATATAGAGGCTATTGCGAGGAGGTGGAGGGTGCTGCAGGTGGAAGGAGGCCCGTTCCGAGTGTTCCGGAGGCTTTGGAGCGAAGTGGCCCAGCACGTTTCCATAGCAACACCGTGGCCAGAATGGCGACACAATGTGGCAAAAACTTCAACGACCTCACTAGGATCGTCAGGGTGAGTACCTTTTCTCATACCGTTCCACTACCATAATGTCAGCCTCACTGTCTCACACAATGTACAATCTTGTGCAGTACCTGCTCCTTCTCTTTGTGTACCAGGCCATGGTCTATGTTGGTGAAGCCACCATAAAAGCTCAGACTCAGTTCACCAGCCATGCCCTGCCCATCCAAGCATCACTCACTGTCTTGTTCCCTACTCAGCCCCATCGCTTCTCATACTACCGTTTCACATTTGATATGCATTCATACAACTTCAGCCTCCTCACTAGACTTAGATGGTTCTCACCTAATCCCACCATTCACATATCCCATCTGCACAGCCACGTCGATTAAAATGGACATCTGCACAGTTGCCGGCACTAGCAGCTATTCAACCATGGAAGGCACATGTGGCACATGATGAGCTGCACACTCACTTACACCTTCTTGTGTTTCTTATTGCATTCAAAACTGGCTCACAACAGGAGAGAGCAGCAGTGCACCGGAGGAGGGGAGCCTGACATCCAGGCCCTCACTGAGGTGGAGGAGTGAGTGTCCGCCCTCAGGGGCACACCAGCTGGTGAAGCAGAGCCCCCTGTGGACAGTGACAGTATGTGAATGCCCTTTAGGATTTCTGTGATATCCTTGACCCTTGATAGCAAATGCCGTAGCCCCTTTACATATTAATGCCCAATACCACCTTCTTCTTCCCTTCCTGCCGCCTCCCCTGCTGCTAACCACAGTTCTGTTGCTTTGTGCTTGCAGGTGAGGAGCCTGCCCGTGAGCCTTCCACTTCGACTGATGGGGCAGATGATGAGGAAGGAGACGAAAGTGTGGTGACAGAGCGGACCCTCCATCAGCAGCACTGAGTGTGGACACCACATTGGTGGAAGAACCTACATTCCTGGGGTTTGAAGAGCCTGAGGTTCTTGGCCTCAAAGGCCTGCAGCAACGCCCAGCGCGAGGGGAAGCTTGGGGCCCATCTCCCCGGAGGATGAGTCAGCCCATGAATCCTGCTCAGAGACACTCAGATGTGGACCTGGACTAGAAGGCTATGTTCAGGGAGTCCATGCAAATGCACCGTGAAGTTATGGGCGCATTGGAGAAGGTCCCCAGAGCATGAATGCACTTGCTCCGAGGTTGAGGGAGGCTTTCTCAAGCATTGCCCGTGCCTCTCAGCAGTCCAACCGCCCATCCTTGCCCGCTTACACAGGGAGATGGGTTCAACCAGCGACAGTGGAGAGCTAGAGGTGATGGGTTTTGCCATGGTTGACGTGGCAGCAGCTATCACAGCACAGTCCCAAGCCACACAAGAACTTTGTGATGTGATGCTGTCAATAATTGCTGGCATCAACTCTCAGACTGCTGCATTTCAGACTCAGTCTGCTCTGAATCAGTCACAGAGTGATGCCATGCAAACTGTGACTGCTGCCATCCTGTATGTGTTCCCCACTCCTCTGCAGTCTCCTTGATAACATGCAACATTCCCACCGGCACCTGGGAGTCCCTGGCCCAAAACCGCCCAAAGTGGAGGAAGAGCATCTGGGGAGTGCTGAGCACCTCGAGTCTCGTCACTGAGAGCATGCAGAAATCAAGCGCAGGCAGCGGAAGGATCACCCTTTCCTTCAACCACTGTCTGTCCCACCTGTGACAGAGACTGTAATTTCCACATTGGACTCACTTTTAGAGTGGAAACAAATCTCGATTCTGAGGGACTGCCTATGATGATGTTCCCCATTGTCCAATGGGGAAGTGACAGTGCCGAAGCAGACCAGCAATCTGTGCTCCCACAGATTACTCCAGATGCTGAGGCTCTGCCCGGGTGAGTGTCAGTGGGTCGCAGGAACTGGAAAGTGCTGTATTTGCTCAAGATGACAGCATTGTGGCTCCCACCACTACCATTCCACCTTTGCACCAGCCATCAGACTGCTGCCGGCGATGCTGAGGCATTGCAGTCCACAGCCAGGCCTTCCAGGCCCTGAGCTGATCCAGAGTGTCCTGCTAGACCATCTGTACTGTCCCCCTTACACACACAGCAGCTCTCAAGCAGCCTTGCTGCAGGCACTGAGCCCACATTAAAGAGGAGCAGTAGGCGTGGGAGGGGGGTAAAGGTAAGGGGTGGCAAATCCCAGACCAATTCTGAATAAAGACTTTGCCTACCATGGACAGATGTCCTCATCCTATAAATATCATTGTAAATATCACATTGCTGTTGTTTGACGCCTGCTATTGGTGTATGTGTCTGGGTCTAATATGGCATGGGCGTTTGCACACATATTGCTGAAGTTGATTATGTGTTATGCTCTTTCAAGGGGCATTTGTTCCATTTTTTTATTCATTGCTGGTGAGGGGTTGTTGGTGTGATGTTTGAGGCGAGATTATTGATGTCGTTAATAAAATGTTAACTTGACCTGTTGCATTCCTGTCTTGTGTATTAATGTGTAATTCCACTGAGATGTGCCATTCTCATAGCACATAGTTTGGCCAATATCAGCTGCATCTGTCAGCTTCCTCCATTCAAGAGAGCCGATGCATTATGAGCCGCTGACGTGTGGCCCTTGCACCGGCAGCATTGCCACACTGCCTCCACCGTGGATGCAGCTCCTCCTCCATGTGTGGCTGGCCATTCGGGGCCGTGGTAGGCTCCTGTTCCCCTTCCTCCTCCTCCTGAGGTGGGGCTATAATCACAACTAGCAATGCCTGGGCCCTCATGATGGACAAGTCCACAATGAAAAGCGACACCCATTGTAGGGAGTATTGAAGGCTGCCTCCAGAGTGGTCCAGGCATCGGAAACGTTGCTTCAACAGCCCTATTGTCTGTTCGATGATGTTGAAGGTGGCAGCATGGCTGTTGTTGTACTGATGTTCCGATTGTGGGGTGGGGTTGCGGAGGGGGGTCATTAGCCAGGTGGCTAGGCCGTATCCTTTGTCCCCGAGCAGCCAGTCACTCCCTTCCCGTGATGGCTGAAACATTCGTGGCACAGTGCTCTCATGCAGGATGAATGCATCATGTGCGCTCCCTGGATAGCGGGTGTTCACGGCAAGGATGCATTGAGTGTCGTTGCACACCAGCTGCACATTCAGGTATCCCTTTTGGTTTCTGAATACCTTGGCGTTCTCGAATGGTACTCGCAAAGCCACGCTTGTGCAGTCAATGGCTCCTTGAACCCTTGGGAAGCTGACAAACCCACATGCCTGCTTATTCTGTTTCTCCCTGCTCATTGGAAACATTATGATGTCCATTCTGCGTGTCTAGAGAGCCTGTGTGACATTGTGGATGCAGCAATGTGCAGCGAATTGAGAGATGCTGCGTGTGTCCCCGGCCACAGCCTGAACGAAGTCAGAGGGATAGAAGACCAGCGCCACACTGACCTTCACTGCGACAGTCCTGGTGCCAATGTGAGGCTGCTGGTCTGCCTATAGGAGATGACATATCTCTGTCAACACCTCCTTTCGGAAGCGCAACCTTCTACACACTGCTCCTCCAACAGGTCGAGTATGAGCATTGCTACCGGTAAACCCATGGGGGGGTAAGGCCTCTTGCCCATATATCTACGGGCTCTCCTCATTCATGGGCCAACATGGCCTTCAGCCCTTCAATCTTGACGCCGCCTAACAAGAGCATGTAATAGGCAATGCTGGCGAGCTGGTACGCCATCCATTCAATTGTTAAACTCAAGTTGAAAGGACCCTGTAATGTCAGATAAATCTCCCGCCCCAAAGTCGGACGTTCACGAACCGTGCTCTGTTGAAACCTTGCACTCAATGTGACCTCCGATGAATGTTCTTCCCCCTCCCTTTAAATAGTCTGCAGGTTTTGAGTACTGAAGGTGGGACCACTGGGGCTCTCCGGCATAATTAGGGTCGGATGCTAAATGAGGCTGTCACACCTAATTTTGCGAGCGGGACGCTAACGCGTCAACGCATGAGGTCTGACATCATAATCTGACTGAAAGTACACAGCGAGGCGGTAGAGTTTAGCACCGCGGGAAAACCCAAAGCAAATTTCGCGGCGGGGTGCTGCAAACTCCGCGGCTGGGCAGTAAGCAATTCGAGATGCATTACTACCCCTCCAGGGGGCTAACTGAGGCGTTGTTCAACCAAATTCTTCCTCCTTGGTTTTTGGCTTAGACATAGACATTTCTAGACAACTCACTGAGAAAACAAACTATTCAGTCGAAAACAAGAGTCTGAGAAAAATACTGCAGAGTGCAGTAGTCTAAGTGGTGAGGGACAGAGCTTCACAGATTCAACCAACACCAGAATCATGAGCAAGTCCTGTGGTGAGTTATTTTTCTGTTAATCTTGCATCAACACACATTGCTTACAGGAACTTGCATTCAAACGGAACTGGTAAAAAAAGAATGTATAATGTTGAGAGCTGATCTAGATAACAAACACGAGATGAATTCACACACGGGGGTAGCAGCAAGATAAAAAAGTGCCAAAATTAAAGTTACTGTTGGTTTCCTGCCCAAGGCTTATCTGCCTCCATGTTCGAACTGGCCCAAATTTAAGGGGGGCCCGCAATCCCACCGGAAACAGCGAGAGCCTCACTATTCATTGCAGATCAGGGTCCTTTGATGTCATTAGGAACCCAATGCTATTTTGGTGCAATTAAATGTGGTGGCCACCGAGTGCTCGACCAGCCCACTACACAGAGCGAGAAATGTCCAAAAGGGCATATAATGTGGCCAAGACTAGTGGGAGGCCAGATGATTGGGAAGCATTTAAAAGCCAGCAAAGAACAACTAAAAAAATGATAATGAGAGGGAAGAGAGATTATGAAAGTAAACTAGCACGAAATATAAAAAGGAAAAGAGTGGCTAAAGTAAATGTTGGTCCCCAAGAGGATGAGACTGGGGAATGAATAATGGAGAACAGGAAAATGGCAGAGACGTTGAACAAATATTTTGTATCAGTCTTCACGGTAGAAGACACTAAAAACATCCGAATAGTGGATAATCAAGGGGCTATTGGGAGGGACAAATTTAATACAATCACTATCACTAATGAAGTAGTACTCTGTAAAATAATGGGGCTAAAGGCGGACAAGTCCCCTGGACCCGATGGCTTTCATCCTAGGGTCTTAAAAGAAGTGGCTGCAGAGATAGTGGATGCATTGGTTGTAATCTACCAAAATTCCCTGGATTCTGGGGCAGTCCCAGTGGATTGGAAAACTGCAAATGTAACACCCCTATTTTAAAAAGGAGGCAGACAGACAAAAAGCAGGAAACTATAGACCAGTTAGCCTAACATCTGTCGTTGGGAAAATGCTGGAGTCCATTATTAAGGAAACAGTATCCGGACATTTGGAAAAGCATAATTTAACCAAGCAGAGTCAGCATGCTCTGGAACGGGAAATCATTTTTGACAAATTTTCTGGAGTTCTTTGAGGATGTAACGAGCAGGGTGGATAAGTCGGAACCAGTGGATGTGGTGTATTTGGATTTCAAGAAGGCATTCGATAAGGTGCCATATAAAAGGTTACTGCACAAGATAAAAGTTCACGGGGTTGGGGGTAATATATTAGTATGGATAGAGCATTGGCTAACTAACATAAAACAGAGAGTCGGGATAAATGGGTCATTTTCCAGTTGGCAAACAGTGGCTAGTGGGGTGCCACAGGGATCGGTGCTGGGTCCTCAACTATTTACAATCTATATTAATCACTTAGATGAAGGGATGTGTAATGTAGCCAAGTTTGCTGATGATACAAAGATGAGTGGGAAAGCAAATTGTGAGGAGAACACAAAAATTCTGCAAAGAGATACAGACAGGCTAAGTGAGTGGGCAAAAATTTGGCAGATGGAGTATAATGTGGGAAAATGTGAGGTTATCCACTTTGGCAGAAAAAATAGAAAAGCAAATTATAATTTAAATGGAGAAAAATTGCAAAGTGCTGCAATACAGAGGGACCTGCGGGTCCTTGTGCATGAAACACAAAAAGTTAATTTGCAGGTACAGCAAGTAATCAGGAATGCAAATGGAATGTTGGCCTTTATTGCAAGGGGGATATAGTATAAAAGCAAAGAAGTATCCTACAACTCTGCAGGGTATTGGTGAGGCCACATCTAGAGTACTCGTACAGTTTTAGTCTCCGTATTTAAGGAAGGATATATTTGCATGGGAGGTTGTTCAGAGAAGGTTCACTAGGTTGATTCTGGAGATGAGGGGGTTGACTTATGAGGAAGGATTGAGTAGGTTGGGCCTATACACATTGGAGTTCAGAATAATGAGAGGTGATCTTATCGAAACATATAAGATATTGAGGGGGCTCGACAAGGTGGATGCAGAGAGGATATTTCCACATAGGGAAAACTAAAACTAGAGGACTTAGTCTCAGAATAAGGGGCCTCCCATTTAAAACTGAGATGAGGATGAATTTCTTCTCTCAGAGGGTTGTCAATCTATGGAATTCTCTGCCCTAGAGCGCTGTGGAGGCTTGGTCATTGAATAAATTTAATAAGAACATAAGAACTTATGAAATAGGAGCAGGAGAAGGCCATACTGCCCCTCGAGCCTGCTCCGCCATTTAATACGGTCATGGCTGATCCGATCATGGACTCAGGTCCCTGCCCATTCTCCATAAGCCCTTATTCCCTTATCGTTTCAGAAACTGTCTATTTCTGTCTTAAATTTATACGTTTCGATAAGAACATCTCTCATTCTTCTGAATTCCAATGAGTAGAGGCCCAACCAACTCAACCCTTCCTCATAAGTCAACCCCCTCATCTCTGGAATCAACCTTGTGAATCTTCTCTGAACTGCCTCTAAAGCAAGTATATCCTTTTGTAAATATGGAAACCAAAACTGCACGCAGTATTCCAGGTGTGGCCTCACCAATACTCTGAACAATTGTAGCAAGACTTCCTTGCTTTTATACTCCATCCCCTTTGCAATAAAGGCCAAGATACCATTGGGCTTCCTGATCACTTGCTTTACCTGCATACTAACCTTTTGTGTTTCATGCACAAGTATCCCCAGGTCCCGCTGTACTGCAGCACTTTGCAATCTTTCTCCATTTAAATAATAACTTGCTCTTTGATTTTTTTCTGCCAAAGTGTATGACCTCACACTTTCCAACATTATACTCCATCTGCCAAATTTTGCCCACTCACTTAGCCTGTCTATGTCCTTTTCCAGATTTTGTGTATCCTCCTCACACAATGCTTTTCCTCCCATCTTGGTATCGTTGGCAAACTTGGCTACATTACACTCAGTCCCTTCTTCCAAGTCGTTAATATAGATTGTAAATAGTTTGGTTCCCAGCACTGATCCCTGCGGCACCCCACTGGTTACTGATTGGCAATCCGAGAATGAACCATTTATCCCTACTCTCTGTTTTCTGTTCGTTAGCCACTCCTCGATCCATGCTAATATATTACCCCCAACCCCGTGATCTTTTATCTTGTGCAATAACCTTTTAGGCGGTGATAGACAGATTTTTGAGTGATAAGGGAATGAAGGGTTATGGGGAGTGGGCAGGGAAGTGGAGCTGAGTCCATGATCAGATCAGCCATGATCTTATTAAATGGGCCTAGTGGACTGCTACTGCTCCTATTTCTTATGTTCTTCTGTCGGCTAAAGGTAATCGCTGGAAGCAGCTCTGGAAACAGTAAAAAATAATTTATTTTGAACTTTTTTGGGTGGGCAGCAGGATTAGCTTATTTGCTCTACCTGCGTCTCGCTCCCCCACGCCCCCACTTCAATAATGGGTAGGCATCTCCGATCGGCCCAGCCCTTCCCATTACACCCTTGCTGCAGGCCCGTGCTCTGTGGATGGCCTGCTTGATTTCCTGTACACTGCGCTCCCCCACCCCCCCAAATGGTGAGCTGCCCATCAGTGCTCAGAATGCGCTGGTAGTATCGGATGGGCGCTGCGCCCATTGCCCGCCCACATACGCGGAAGGTGAAAACTGACTCTGTGGAGTCAATAACCATACTTCAAACAGTCACAAATACAACAAATTAGAAATAAACTGACATATAATCAGAAAATTCTGGAAATAAACAACAGCATGTGTAAAGAGAAAATGGGTTTATTTCCTTTATCAATTCTTCCTCTGCCTTTTGTCTGTTAGATGCTGACTGACCTGTTGCCTAATTTCAGCAATATCTGTTTCAGTCACTTCGTTTAACAACAGTTAATCTGATCATTATGCAAGGCTATGTGGTTGCAGCTGTGTTGAAATAAGGTTTGTATTTACAGTAGTCAGCTTCTGCTTTGCAGCTGATAGAATCATAGAAATTTACAGCACAGAGGGCCCAAATTTCCACAGGATAAAAAACGGGCGCCCCTCCGAGCTGGGCGCCCGTTTTTCGCGCCTAAAACGGCGCCAGAAAAAAAACGCGCTATTCTCGAGCGCTTTGCAGCTCCTTGTCTGTTTGGCGCGGCGCCCAGGGGGGCGGAGCCTACACTCGCACCGATTTTGTAAGTGGGATGGGGCGGGTACTATTTAAATTAGTTTTTTTCCTGCCGGCAACGCTGCGCGTGCGCGTTGGAGCGTTCGCGCATGCTCAGTGTGAAGGAAACATTGGCACTCGGCCATTTTTGTAGTTCTTTGTAGCGTTTAATTTTTGAACATTTTTTAATAAAAGCACATTGCCATCAGCACATCAGCACTTGCAGCCTTCTCACTGTCTCCTTCCCCTCCCCACCCTCCACGGCAACAAACGGTGGTTTCCTCCCCCTCCGTCCCCTCCACGGCAACAAACGGTGGTTTCCTCCCCCTCCCTCCCCTCCACGGCAACAAACCGCAGTCTCCTTTCCCTCCCTCCCCTCCACGGCAACAAACCGCTGTCTCCTTCCCCTCCCTCCCCTCCACGGCAACAAACCGCTGTCTCCTTCCCTTCCCTTCCCTGAACAAATCCATGCTGACTAGCCTTGATTAATCCATGACTTTCTAAATGAAGATTTATCCTGTCCCTCAGAATTGTTTCCAATAATTTTCCCACCACCGAGATTAGGTTGACTGGCCTGTAATTACTTGGTCTCTCCCTTTCTCCCTTTTTAAACAATGGTACAACGTTAGCAGTCCTCCAGTCCTCCGGCATCACATTTGTAGCCAGAGAGGATTGGAAAATGATGGTCAGAGCCTCTGCTATTTCCTCTTTTGCTTCTCTTAACTGCCTGAGATACATTTCAACCAGGTCTGGGGATTTATCCACTTTCAATGATGTTAAACCACTTAATACTTCCTCTCTCACTATGTTTATTTAATCTAATATTTCACAGTCCTCCTCTCTGATTGCAATGTCTGCACAAACCCTCTCTTTTGTGAAAACAGACACAAAGTATTCATTAAGAACCATACCCACGTCTTCTGCCTCCACATACAGATTACCTTTATGGTCTCTAATCGGCCCTACACTTTCTTTAGTTATCCTTTTGCTCTTAATGTATTTATAAAACATCTTTGGGTTTTCCTTCATTTTACTTGCCAATATTTTTTCATGCTCTCTCTTTGCTTTCCTAATTTCCTTTTTAATTTCACCCTTGCACTTTCTATATTCCTCTAGGGTTTCTGCAGTATTGAACCCTTGGTATATATCATAAGCTTCTCTTTTTTTCTTTATCCTACCCTCTATGTCCCTTGACATCCAGGGGGCTCTAGATTTATTAGTCCTATGTTTTTTCTTTAGGAGAGCATACCTGCCTTGAACCCTCACTATCTCCTCCTTGAATGCTCTGACACTGAGTTACCTTCAAGTAGCTGTTTCCAGTCCAGTTTGGCTACATCACATCACAGCTTAGTAAAATTAGCTTTCTCCCCAATTGAGAACTTTTATTCCAGGTAAATCTTTGTCCTTTACCATAACTACCCTAAATCTAAATGAATTATAATCACGACCACCAAAATGCTCTCCCACTGATACCCCTTCCACCTGCCCAGCTTCATTCCCTAAAATTAAGTCCAGAACCGCACCCTCTCATGTTGGGCTTGATACGTACTGGCTAAAAAAGTTCTCCTGAAAGCATTTTAAGAATTCTGCTCCCTCTATACCTTTCACACTAATTTCATCCCAGTCAATATTAGGGTAGTTGAAATCCCCTACTATTACTGCCCTATTGTTTTTGCACTTCTCAGAAATATGCCTACATATTTGCTCTTCTATCTCCCTCTATAGTGCACTTTTTTGTTCTTCAGTTCAACCCATATGGCCTCATTTTATGATCCTTCCAACATATCAACCTTTCTCAGCTATAATTGTTTCTTTAATCAATACTGCAACCCCCCTCCTTTTTTACCACCCTCTCTATCCCATCTGAAACTCCTGTAACCAGGAATGTTGAGCTGCCATCCCTGTCCTTCTTTCAGACACATCTTAGTAATAGCTATAATATCATACTCCCATGTGTCTATCTGTGCTCTCAGCTCATCTGCCTTATTCCCTAAACTCCTTGCATTGAAGTATATAGCATTTAGCACTGCCAAAGTCTCTTGTTGTCTATTTTCTAACCTTTGTTTCCTCTGCCTTCCAAAGTCGCTTATTATGGTTATGCCTTTCATTTCCAGCTTTTCTTCTCTCCCTTCTGAATCTACTCTCAGGTTCCCATTCCCCTGCCAAGCTAGTTTAAACCTTCCCTAGCATGAGCAAACCACCCCCCCGCTTGGGTTGGGCAACTCGGGATGTCCGATGAAAATGACTTCATTGTTACGAAACATTGCTATTTCTTGCAGTCATGCACACTAATTAATTTAGCAAACGTAGGTTTGCTAATTCAGATTTCTGAGCCTTAGGGTATCTGAGAGGGGGAACCCTAGGGGCAGCGGGATCCTGACAGATTGTCAGATTTCTATACTTTTGTTATCTGATTTCTGTATGTTTTATATCTATGTCCCAACTTATTAAAGAAAGAAAAGAAAGAATTTGCATTTATTATAGTGCCTTTCACAACATCAGGACATCCCATCCCACCCACATCCATTACACTTCAAAGAGTTACATTTTAAAATGCTAATCTTTATTTTGCATCTTGGCAATCTTTAAGAAAGAAATAAGTTGCATTTATATAGCGCCTTTCACGACCTCAGGAAGTCCCAAAGCTTTACAGGCAATGAAGTACTTTTGTGGAGTAACCAATGTTGTAAGGTAGGGAAACGTGGCAGCCAATTTGCGCACAGCAAGATCACAGAGACAGCAATGAGATAATGACCAGATAATATGTATCGTTGATGTTGTTTGAGGGATACTAGCACATTAATTCTATTACACATGTTGGGCCCGAAATTCAGTACCGCTGGAAAGCTGGTGCTCCCCCCACCTTTTTGTGGCCATTAGCGGCAAAATTCTTTCATGGCTGGGCCACCCCATATTCAGCTCCAAAAGTGAACAAATGGGTTCCAGCGCTAATGAACCCTTCCAAAGTGGTGGAGCTGTCTTAATTTGAGCGTTATCACCACTGAGAAATTCAGCATGCAGGTAAGGGTTTCTAATGAGCCAGCTGGTCCCCAGCCTTTTTAAAGTCCAGGGTTTGCAACAAGGCCCTGAGGGGGGAAGGAGTTTGGAAGGATGGCTGGTGTAAGAGGTGCAAGGAGAGCTAACAGGTTCACTGATATGGAGCTGGAGACACTGATAGATGGTGTGGAGGTCAGGAGATGAATATTGTTTCCTGACGTGGGGAGACCTGGCAGACCGCCAGTACATAATGGATGAAAGGAAATTGCAGGGGAGGTATCAGGCACCTCCATATATGTGGGGACGCACCCTCCCAGGAGGGTGCTGGCCAGTTTGCACCCGGCCCTTCCAGGGTGGCGATGGGTCGATGCCTCCTAGCTCTGGGGCGACGGGGATCCTCCTCCACCTCCTCTTCATGCGTCTACTCATCCTCCTCCTCCTCCTTATCAGGTGGTACTGCTGGCTCGACCTCCAGCGGCTGTCCCCTCATGATGGCCAGGTTGTGTAGCATGCAGCAGACCACGACGATTATGGAGACTCATTGAGGAGAGTACTACAAGGTGCCACCAGAATGGTCCAGGCACCGGAATCGCTGCTTAAGGATGCCTATGCACTACTCGATAATACACCTGGTGGCACAATGAGTGGCATTGTAGGCATACTCTGGCGCTGTCCTGGGGTTCCACAGTGGAGTGAGCAGCCAAGAGAACAGGGAATATCCCTTGTTCCCAAGCAGCCAACATCAATCCTGATTCGGGCTGGTGAAGATGGCGGGCACACTGGTCTGGCGCAGAATGAACGAATCATGGCTGCTGCCTCCCTTGCCCGCTGCCTGTCTGCACGATGTTGATGGTGACGCCTTCTCCTGCATGCCACCCTGCTTCTGACCAGGTGTACCAGGTGTTGCCCTCCCAACACTCCTCCCATCCTCAGGGTTAACACTGCCAAGCAGGTCTCTGCAGCCCACAGGACTCCACTGAAAGTTGTACAAAAGTACAGGGGTATGTGCAAACCTCTGAGCAGCACTCACCAGGTTTAATGGAGCAAAAACAATTAATAAAACCATATGAAAAGCTAAATACTGTGGACCATGGAAAATGAAATAAGAACACTTATAATTAATATCAGTTGTTAGTAGTGCGGATATAAGTGTATCCCACGATGGCGCGGTGCACAATTTACCATTGTGGATTGTTTCAGGTGATGGACCAACACTACTTGGAAGAAGATGGATGGGGAAGATTCATTGGCACTGGGAAGGCTTCATCCCTCCAGCGACCCCCATGCTCAGAGGCAGAGCAAGCCCCCATCTTCGGTTGGACCAGGCACCGGAGAGCAGATCCGCGCAGCCCCCGAGGCACAGACCGCTCATCACAACTGTGTGGCGATGATCCAGCCCAGACGACCTGAACGCACCTTCCCGGTTTCAGTGGCAGGACTCCTGGGGAGGAAGATTGGATCTGAGGGCGCCTTCCCAGCTTCAGTGACAGAATCCCTGGGAAAGAAAATCGTGGCAGTCAACATCATGGACAGGGAAAAGATGGCATCCAAACCACGAGCGCTAATGGAGCAACTACACATAGTTTCACGCAAGGAAGATGATTGGGGTAAAAGTAGTAAGGCCATTTTAAAGGAGGCCAGCAACCCGCCATTTTTAATGAACTGCTTGAAATTGATAACCAATGTAAAAGTCCAGCTGTAACTAGCAAAATGTTGTTGAGCGATGTCGGGTGCAAATTGCAATCAGTCAATGTAGCGGGCGAACACCTAACGGTCGTATGCAGGTCCAGCGGGCTACCCAATGCTGTACCCTGCATCCCTGGGACCAGAACAATGTTTCATAAAGTGTCCCCACAGCTGACAGAAATAGACAAGCCGCAGAGTAAACAATCCCCGGAGAGCAGTGGCACCAGTAGCGATACCCTGCCTCAGATCGGTTTAACATTGCAGGCACCTGATGACATGAACCGCCACGGGCCAGAAACAGTAGACTGCGCCCATGCTCGCAGTCGGCTACCGTCGCCCACCACCCGGGTGGAAAAGGCGCAGCCCACAAACCCACTCGCCACCACGGCAATGCCCAAGCACGAAGGGTCACCTGTAACGGCTCCTCCGAACGGGACCTGGACCAGCCAGGATCCCAAACTAGAGAATGCTCACAATGGTGCCCTCAAGGAAAGCGAGTCAGCAGTCCCCTGCGAACTGCTAGACAAGGCGAGGCAGCCCCACCGTCACTTAGACAAAACTCTCACACGCTCAGACCGCTTCCCAGAGAGCAGCAGCGACACTGTGCAAACGAAAAGGACAGGGAGGTCACAGACACGTCAGCTGTCTTTGGGCCTGCCCGACACTAGGAGTAACGGCAAGAGCTCTGAGCTCCGGCAACTCGAGCAAAATTTGCTCACCGTGCCCACAGACTCACTAGCATGGATTGCTGTGCTGCCACCAGACAACCCAGATCTCATCCGGCCGTGCTGGAACTAGATGGTCCTTGTGTACCTGTACTGATATACCTGTACTGATCATGTAAATGTACCACACGAAAAGAAACGCAACTGTAATCCACCCAACTAACGTCCCAAGATGTAAATGTAAAACCCATGTGATGAACTTGAATGCAACTTGCATGTAACGGGCCATTAGCATGATCCCTGTGTGGTGGGGAGAATGGAGTAGTCATGGACTCACAACCAGAAACAACTGGGACCTCCACTGGCAACAAATCCCACTACCAACCCACCCAAGCTGGAAGCGACCCTCCAATGGTCAACCAGGAAGAGCAAAACCCAGGTCACTGTCAATGTACGAGTCAATTTGCATTAAAGACTTGGGGGGAAGTGATGTCATGTATGCAAACCATGTATACTAACTGTATAGTCACATAAGGTGTGCCACCAGAGGGCACTGTGCTGGGAGACCTGAGGGTCACCTGCATAGGTGTGCAGGACCCAGTATAAAAGGCTGCCCACCATACTAGTGCCTCACTCTAGAGTTACAATAAATGGGACTAAGGTCACAACAGCTCAAGTACAATACTAGACCTCGTGGAGTCATTCATAAGAGTATTAAAGACATAACAGTTTGCATGCCAGGCACGAGACTCCCAAAGTAAGTGCTCAAATCAGAACTCCTTCATGGCAAACGTGCCAAAGGTGGGCAGAGGAAACGTTACAAGGACACACTCAAAGCCTCCCTGATAAAGTGGAACATCCTCACTGACACCTGGGAGTTCCTGGCCAAAGATCGCCCTAAGTGGAGGAAGTGCATCCGGGAAGGCGCTGAGCACCTCGAGTATCATCGCCGAGAGCACACAGAAATCAAGCGCAGGCAGCGGAAAGAGCATACAGCAAACCAGTCCCACCCACCCTTGCCGTCAACGACTATCTGTCCTTCCTGTGACAGAGACTGTGGTTCTCGTATTAGACTGTTCAGCCACCTAAGGACTCATTTTTAAAATGGAAGCAAGTCTTCCTCGATTCCGACGTACTGCCTATGATGATGAATCTTACCAGTTTCCAGACACAAGAATTCTATTCCTTTAAAACGGGAAGTGTGAACTTAGTGTGACTGCAACATTTTGTAACATTGAATAACATTTTGTGTAACATTTCAAATCCCTCCATGGCTTCATCCCTCCCTATCTCTGCAAAACTTCGCCAGCCCTACGACTCGGCCGAGATCTCAGTGCTCCTCCAATTCTGGCCCCGATTTTAATCTCTCCACTATTGGTGGCCGTGCCGTCAGCTGCCTGGGCCCTAAGCTCTGGAATCCCCTCCATGTATCTCCCCGCCTCTCTAGATCTCTCTCCTCCTTTAAGACGCTCCTTAAAACCTACCTCTTTGATCGCGCTTTTGGTCATCTGTCCTAATATTGCCTTACGTGGCTCGGTGTTAAATTTTGTTTGATAACACTCCTGTGAAGCGCCTTGGGATGTTTTACTCTTATAAAAGTGCTATATCAATGCAAGTTGTTGTTGTTGTTGATAAGAGTATTGTTGAGAATTGGTCACATGGTTCCCAGTATTTGCCATCAGGCAGAGAGTCTGCACTTCCTCACAGGAAGGAACCACTTTAACAGAAAATCAGCTGATGCATCATATTAGCAGAAGTCCTGGTGGCCAGTGACAGAGCAACACTGGCAGAGACCTGGTTAGTCTTTAGCCAGAGTAATGTCCCAAAACAAAAAGAGGAGTCGGTGAACAAAAATGACATATATTACAAAATAATTCAATCAAAATCCACGCAGCACATTATTTGCAGGGTTAGAATCAATCATTCGGGTTAAGAGTTGCTTTCGACAAATATTTGTTTAAGAAGTAAATTGTTTACTATCATAAAGTGCTTGTCTTGCGGAGGAAGGCTGTTAGTAACCTTGGAAACAGAGGTCATTGAGCTGATGCTCCAAAGCCAGGGTTACTACCCATTGTAAACAAGTCGAGGATTATACACGGAAACCTGTTCATAAGCTCCAATGGAAAGGGAAGCATTTTCCTTCAGAGCTCTGCTGGCTCCCAGTGGTCTGGTGCGGGAAATCTCCGTCAGCTGCTTGCTCTTTCCCACCACGTCCAGCATTATCTGGTGTAAGTGACAGAAAATATATTTCAATCACCTCCTCCAGTGTTAGAACCACCCCCCTGAAATCCTCTGACTCCCACCTCTTGCTTACCTTCCCTCTCTTCACCCCTCCATTGGTTGCTATGTCTTCAACTGCCCAGGCCCCAAGCTCTGGAGTTCCCTCCCTACGCCTTTCCAACTTTCAAACTTCCTCTTCACCTTTAAGCCTCTCCTTAAAACCCATCTCTTTGACCAAGTTTTTGGTTACCACTTTTAATATCTCCTTCTTTTGGTCAGTATTCACTTTTATTTCTTAAGTCTCTGTGACGCACCTGGGGATATTTTGTTCCACATTAAAGGCGCTACATAAGTTCAATATGCTATTGCTGTAATAGTTGCATCCTAGCAATGCTGGGCACTAGGAGCATCTGTGTATTCCTAGGATGCAGCATCACGGTAAGCCCTACCTCAGCTATTCCATCGAAACTCATCTACAAATCCCTCAAGGGACTTGCATCTCCCTCTATGACCACCTCAAGTCTGACAAGACAGCACTAGCCTTCTACCCTTTCAACTCTGGCCTCTCGCTCTCTTGCCACCGCCCCCCCCGCTCCACCTCCAATGGAAGATCGTTCAACTATCTTGGCCCCACACTCCGGAAATCTCCCATAATCCCTCCATCTTGCTAGATTACAATAGTGACTACACTTCCAAATTACTTCATTGGCTGTCAAGCACTTAGGGACCTTCTAAGGTCGTGAAAGGCACTATACAGATGCAAGTATTACTTTCTTCTTTCTTTCTCCCACTTTAAAGTGACCTCAAAATGTGCTCTTCAACTATGCTTTTCATCAACCTCAACCTCCCCTCCCCCAAGGCTACTCATGTTACTGCTTGACATCCGTTTCTCACCGATCTGAAACAGAGTTTTACAGTATTAAAGGTGCTATATAAATGCAAGTTGTAGTAGATACAAACAGAAAGTGGTTTTATGATTTGGGATATAAACACCAATGAGTCAATGTTGCTAAAAAGAACCCTTTCCACACCACCACGGAATTCAAACTAAACAAGTCAGCAAGTAGAAAAGTAAGTGTAAATATAATGAGCCAGACAGCTAGGACTTATGGGTCGCACATCAGGGCTGAGAAAATCAGGCCCCTCACCCAATGATGCCTTTATCCTTTTCCCTCCTCTTCCTTGCCACCTCTCACTGATTCACCCCACCCCCTCAGTGAAAATGACTGGTCTCC
The DNA here is from genome assembly GCF_044704955.1 of Pristiophorus japonicus. Taxonomy (NCBI): domain Eukaryota; kingdom Metazoa; phylum Chordata; class Chondrichthyes; family Pristiophoridae; genus Pristiophorus; species Pristiophorus japonicus. The sequence continues at coordinate 111,710,484 of NC_091982.1, read as the reverse complement.
AACCATGACCCCATCCTTCACTGCGGCCTCACTAGGAGTTCCGTCTTTCCCACTCCAACCATCTGTCTCGCATACTTTTGGGCCATTAGGATTTTCCAAATGCCATTGCTGCCGTCATTCAATGCAACAATGCTTCTCCGCTGTTCTTCCAAACCTCATCACCTCTTTGCTCCTTCCAGACTCCATCACACCCCACCTTGTGCTTTCACACCTCAGACCTACTTTCTTAGTAATACCAAATGGCACAGCCCCCAACCCCTCCACCCTACACTCTCCGGTACTGTTACACACTGTGCCTGCAATCTATCTCCTACCTACTTCCAATCTGGAACATCTTACCTACTATCTTCCTCTGTATACTTCACTTTGAGAGTAAACAAGAAGTGTAACTATGTAGCTAGTGAAACTTTTAATAATAATAAAGGCCATTGCTTTTTACACAATCATGAAATTCAGGCCCAAAAATATCACTAATATTCCTGCAATATCATGTAATAAAATGCAATTGCACTTGTTCAGTCACTAATTCAGTGGCTCTGATATTATATAGTACCTCACATGAGATAAAACAGCATATTCTCTGACTCACTCTGACCAACGTCACTAGCTCAAAAGGTCACATTTGGTTCTAGACGGTAAACAGTCTTTATAGAAAAAAAATGAAGTGAAAGCCAATCCTTTCCTGCTAATTTTTCTAACCTCGGGGAGAAGCCCAGGATTATAATGACCCACCAATCTGCAGATAAACAGTGCCCTCTAAATGACCTCAGGCAGCAATCAAGAGAAAATAGGCCAAAATTGGCCTCAGGATGTACCTATTTGCAACAATTAGGCCTTATGGATGCAAAATTCGGCTCCTTAGTGCCTGGTTTTTGGCGCTATGGATGCCATTTTGTGCCCAAAAAGAGATCTTCATCATACACGTGCACTTCTGGTGCAGGTCGCGTCGGATGCCATTTTAGTGAGGTTGCAAAAGCGGGCGCTGGGAGTGTGAGCCGGAAGTACGCAGAGTATCCAGACTGTGATGTCAATCAGCGTGCAATGTTAGTTTGATGCCAGCGCCACCATTTTCAACCTCAACACTGCAGCTAGCGCCCTCTCTTAAACATACACAGCTGAACGTGTGTTCAGCAACAGAAAGGATCTCCCACCAGTGCTATTTAAAGGGATCATCATCAACTTGAAGGTTCGTTACTGGTTGATTTTTGGTGAGCTTGCACAAGTGTCTGGTGGTTTGTTATCTTATTTGAAGTTGCTGAAGTCCCCAGGGAGTGGTGTGGCAGGTTACTTCAAGGCCTTTGCTCAGACCAGTTGCTCGCAGACATGGTGCAGTAGTTTGTATCCCCCTTGGCCTGCAGCATAACAGGGACAATGAGCAGAGGTGACACAGAGCAGGGCAAGCTGCTGGAAAATGGAGGAGGGGGAGGGGAGTAGGCCATATCCACCCAGGGTCTTCAGGGACCAATTGTCCTGCCTCCCTCAGCGAGGAACAGTGTGTGCAATGTCTCCGCTTCACGAAGGAAGTGCTCACTGAAATCTGCCACCTGTTGTAGGCTGCACAGCAGCTTCAAAGCAGGGCAAGGATGGCCTTGCCAGTGGCTGTTAAGGTGACAGCGGCCATGAATTTTTATACATTGGGTTCCTTCCAGAAGCAGGCGACATTTGCAACATCTCACAGTTCGGCATTCACTGTTTCATAAGAGAGGTCTTAGTATACAAAGACAGCCAAATACATTTTATTCTCTTGCCAAAGAGAAGCAGGTGGAGTGAGCATGTGGCTTCGCCAGGATAGTTGACTTCCCCATGGTGCAGGGTCCATTGACTGCACACACATTGCTTTGTGAGCACCGCATGTGAACTTGGAGATGCACCGTAACCGGAATGTCCATCTGGCGTGCGACCATACTCAGCTCATCATGCAGATCAATGCTCGATATCCAGGCAGCAGTCATGATGCCTTCATGCTGTGGCAGTCTGCTGTACCATCTGCTATTCAGCCACCATGACAAACCTGAGGGTAGCTACTGGGTGACACGGGCTATCTGCCGACCACATGGCACAGGGCTCCGGTACACAACCCAAGCACACGTGGGCAGCGTGCGTATAACAAAGACCATGGTGCCACACGGAATTTCATCAAGCAGACCTTTAGGATCCTTAAAATCGCTTCCGCTGCCTGGGCTTCTCGGGAAGAGCCCTGCGGTACTCGCCAGAGCACATCTCAAGATTCGCCGTGGTCTGCTCCATGCTTCACAACCTTGCCACCATGAGGGCACAGCCCTTGCCACCAGACCACGTAACCAGCTGAGGACAAGAAGGAGGAGGAACAGTGGGAGGAGGAATGAGGAGGTGGAGGAGGAAGAGGAAGGGAAGAGGCAATCACACAGCCCCTTTGTGGCCAGGCTGCTTGTGATCAATTGATCCGACTGTGATATCAGTCAGCTCAATTCTCTATTCATCCACAGTCCCACACCTTATCTTCACTCTGTTATGGACCATCACAGCGTCCTTAACCTCAATTCTACAATAAAAGCCACCTCAAAACAAATTTTCCAAACCAACTTTATACATCAATCCATCCAACATTACATAATGATGTCAACTAATCACCCTGTGGATTCCCTAAGTGCCTATCTTCCATGTTCCTTTTCCTGTCCTATTGCTCCTATGCAGTGCTTCCCCAGTGGCCACAGCATGGTGGAAGGCTGATGACTTTCAGTGAGGGAGGCTGCAGATGGCCTTGCAGGAAGACCTTGAGCAGTTCTGGGCCTAGAAGGCTTAGCTTTAGACTGCACCACCTCAGCATGGGCGCCAGCAGTCTGGCTGGCAGATGGGAAACAGCAAGGGCACTGGTGGAGTGGCAGTGGTGGTAGGACGAATGCTGTCATCCTGAGAGAAGACTGCAGGTTTGTGCTCCACGGGGCCACTGCCAGTCTTGCCAGGGCGGCACCTCAACAATCCTAGTCATCTATTGGAGGACAGATTGCTGGATTGCTGTGACACCCTGCAAGCCCATTTCAACACTGGTACCCACAGCCATGGTGGCAGCAGTCTGAGCTTGCGTGGCAGCAAGCTGAACTTGCATGACTTTGGTCTGAGCTTCCACTGCAGCACCCAACTGTTGGGTGGCTTCTGCTCGTGCTGCAATGTAAGCTGAGACATCGGCCATAAAAAGCTGCATCACGGTTGGGTCCACAAGTGCACTAATGGAGTTGCCCATCACTTCCATGCTGGGAAGGATGCCCTCCTTCGTCTGTGCAAAGCCCTGTGCAAGGTTGGTGCTAGAGTCCGCCACGCTCCTTGACATTGCACTCAGGCTTTCTGGCAGGCCTGCTAATGCAGCAAGCATTTTGCTGTGCATATCCATCAGTCTTCCTCTGTCGGCCGCCCCATCAAATTCCTCATCTGAAACCTCTGCGGCAGAACTCATGTGCGACTTCGCCCTCCATTGAGCTGGCACCTGCACTATCCTTTCCCCCTGTCCTGGCTGCAGGGCACTCATGCCCGGTGTCTCACCACGTGCAGATCGCGCATCTGACCTATTCTATAAAGTTTGCGGAGTATCAGTATCTGAGCTGGTGGCTGCGAGTGTGAAATCAAGTGACGGTGCCTCTTCTGCATCACTTCTTTCTTTCTCTTGCACAATGCTCCTTCGTCACTGCCTGGTCATGTTGCAGTTCTTGCCGATCTGACAAGAGAAAGGCACAAAGATTGGGTTGCGGCGGGGTGGAGAAGCAAGAGGTGTATGCTTACACCTTCTGCCGCTTGTAAATCAGTGTGGGATGAGGGGGAAGTGGGATGTGAGAAGGAGGATTATGTGTGATCTTGTACTGTTTCAGCCACGGGCTCAGCGATGCCCGCTCCAATTATCTCCAGCACCTTCCTCTTAGGTCATGCATGCGTGCCTGTCTCCCTGCGGGCAGTCCCTGCTGCTTCCGGTTATGAGTCACCATGTCCTACAAGAGAGAGGGAAGTGTGTCAGTGAGTGTGATGTAATGTGTTTGGGCGATGTTCCTTTCATGATTGAATAGCTGGCAGTGTGTGCAAGCTGTGAGATATGAGTGTGAGGCTTGCAGCAGTACAAAGTGTTTGAGGGTGAGTTGAAGCAAAAAATTATGAGGTATAAGTTGTGTTTGATAGAGATTTTTGGTAGGTGACTGATGAGGGTGTGGTGCATTGAGCAATGTGTGAGGCTAGTGGTGCAGATGGTGGGAGATGGCAGTTGAAGATGACTTCACTGACCTTGACCACTCGTGTCATTAAACTTCTTTCTGCAGTACATCCAGGTCCTCGGGGCTGCAGTTCTTGTATCGACAGCGACAGCTATCTGCTCCCATTCCCTTCTCAGCATGTGACTGGAGGGCCTCATGGCCCCCTCTGAATAGAGGACACCTCACCTCCTCTCCACGCCCTGCACCAGGGCCTCAAGTGCTGCATCAGAAAATCTGGGAGGCCCCTCTCTGCTATTTTGCACCATCTTCACTCTTCCTGTAGGTCACACACGCATCCCCAGCCACTTCCAGTACCTGTTGCAGGCTGGCTTTAAGAAGTGCAGGCTACTTTTAATTGGTGCTCGTCTCGCACGAACTTTGACCCCCTGATGAGGTGTGCAGCCACTGAACAGTACATTTGGTGCTGGGCTGTACACTGCTGTCATTTACATTAGCAGGCAGCATGAGGTTTGCGTGCTGCCTGTATCAGAAGGAATGGTTGTGGCGTATTCACGCATCGCGATACCCGCGCCCGCTTTTGGGCCTCATCCAATTTCTAGGCCTATAGCTCTAACGGGACACAGCTCCATCTTAGCAGCAATATAATACATTATACAGTACATGGTGTCGTGCTCCTATCGTCATAAAACAAAGCATCACACGTGGGTCAGCTTCAACTTGCAGTCTAATGATATCCAGCATGGCCTCTCTCAACCCTTGCACTGCCTATGTGCTATCAGACTGCTTGTCTAATATTCTGTCTTCGATGAGCCACAATCGCATCCAGCTAAACATTGGGAAACCAAACCATCGACTTCCGCCCCACCACAAACACCGTACCCTCGCGACTGATTCCCTCCCCCTCCCCCACCACTGTTTCAGCCTGAACCTGACTATTCATAACTTGATGTCCTTTTGACCCCAATTTGAACTTTCAACCAACACATAGACCATTTACCTCCACTTCAATAACATCAACCGACCTTCAGCTCTACTTCAGCCCATGTATCATGAACCCTTCATTTATGCCTTTTCACCTCCAGACTCCAATGCTCTTCCGGCCAGCCTCGCATTCTCAACCGTCGTATTCTTCAACTCCTCCAAAACTCTATTACCCATATCATATTCCACACCAGATCCTGCTCACCCATCACCCATGCCCTCACTAACCTAGGTCCTAGGTGTTCTGGTCTCCCCATCTCATGATCTCGTCCCTCCCTAGCTCCCAATCCGAACTCCCCGTTCCTCTGATTCTGGCCCCCCACCTCCAACCCATTGGTGACTGGTCTGGAAATCCCTTGCTAAATTCCTCCACCTTTCCAACTCCCTTTCCTCTTTTAAGGCCCTCCTTAAAATCCACTTTACACCTTCCTATTACCTCCTTCTTTGGCTTGATATCCATTTTTTCCCTTATGCTTCTGTGAAGTCTTGGGGCATTTTTCTACATGAAAGGCTCTATAAAAATACAAGTTGCCATTGTTACTGTGAGAAAAAAAATGGGAGATGAAGATTTAAGATAGTGCATGGGGTGCTGATCAAGTGGGCTGCTTTGTCCTGGATGGTGTTACGCATTTTGAGTATTGGAGTTGCACTCATCCAGGCAACTGGAGGGAATTCCTTAACACTCCTGACTTGGGCCTTGTAGATGGTGGAAAGGCTTTGGGGAGTCAGGAGGTGAGTCACTCACCACAGAATACCCAGCCTCTGACCTGCTCTTGTAGCCACAGTATTTATATTACGCTTCTGGCTAATGGTAACCCCCCCCAGGATGTTGATGGTAGGGGTTTCGACATTGGCAATGCCATTGAATGTCAAGGGGGGTTAGACTCTCGCTTGTTGGAGATAGCCATTGCCTGGCACTTGTGTGGCACGAATGTTATTTGCCACTTATCAGCCCAAGCCTGAATGTTGTCCAGGTCTTGCTGCATGTGGACCACAGACTGCTTCATTATCTGAGGAGTTGCAAATGGAACTGAACACTGTGCAACCATCAGCGAACATCCCCACTTCTGACCTTATGATGGAGGGAAGGTCATTGATGAAGCAGCTGAAGATGATTGGGTCTAGGACACTGCCCTGAGGAACTCCTGCAGCGATGTCCTGCATTTACATTCACTCTTTCCACCACCAGCGTACCGCAGCTACAGTATGTACCCAGTGTACCCGAGACCGCTACCACCTGGAAGGACAAAGGCAGCAGGGGCATGGGAACACCACCACCTGCTAGTTGCCCTCCAAGCCACACACCATCCTGACTTGGAAATATATCGTTGTTCCTTTATCGTCGCTGAGTCAAAATCTTGGAACTCCCTCCCTAACAGCACTGTGGGAGCATCATCACCACACAGACTGCGGTGGTTCAAGAAGGCAGTTCACCATCACCTTCTCAAGGATAATTAGGGGTGGCAATAAATGTTGGCCTTGCCACGATGCCCACATCTCATGAACAAATAAAGAAAAATGTCTGGATAAGTATGCTTGGGTCCTCAGTGCTGTGTATATTAATGGTCGCATTGTCATGAGTCTAGAAGCATGGCTGATTCAGTCACTGTAATTTTGTGATTGTGGTTTGTTATAAAATTCTACTGTCTCTTGTAGTGTGAAAATACTACATTCAAGAGATGGAACGTCCTGGAAAAGGGCTATTGGAAAAAGGGCAAGTTAAGTACTTGACAAACACATGGCCGAGGGAAAACCTTTTTGGCCACAGGGTTATCAGAAAGCAAGCCTGGCCAAGACTGAAGTAACACTGTAGTGACTATTTGTCCCAATGACTCGCTATGGCGCAAGGTCTAAAACTCAACAGTGTGGCCTGAGCTTCTGGAATTGGAAGGGGTGCCGCTCCGGTCCACTCTTGCACATTTATTAATAGCCAGTTTAAGCTGATCATTGACAGGAGCCGAAGGCAGGTTACCTAGCTGCTTCTCAGTTACTCAAAAGCTAAATACAAAAAGACTAGTGTCAACAATGAAACATTAGAAAAAGTATTTAAGTGCCAACTATAAAGTAAAATGTGATGACCTAGCAAGAATTCTGGTTATACATTACAGAGGAAACACGTCCATGTCAGTTAGTATTAATACAGCATGTGCTTGTCAGCCATTTTGGGGCTATCACCATTCAGGTTTAATTTATTCAATAAGTTGACTGGGTGAGTCAATATTTTCAAAATGTAAGCTTATACAAAGTTCTATTTGCTACAAGAGAAGCACATGTATGAGTTCTTATACCGGAGGAAATGACATTTGACACAGTAAGTAATTTAGTGGGGCAGTGCTGAGGGTTCAGCTGTCTCCTACTCTAATCATTGTTGTCATTTTATCTGTTAATCATGAATGACTTTTTAAACTTTTTGCAATGTGTTGAAGAAGATAATCTACGATGCTGTACGAGTTCAGGAAAACCATTAGGATGAAGTTTTGCACTATTTTCTTTCACACATCCCAGTGTTACAACAACATTAAACATTAAAGGAAATGGTCACCGTTGTACTACGTAAAAAAATATATTTTTTACAAGGGCATTAAAGCACTTAGGAGCACTAGATATTTTATTTGAAATTCTTGTGTCTGACCCATGTCCAGAACTCCTCTGAACTCCTGTACTTTAAAAGCAACAGTTCACAAAATTGTTACGCACTGGAGGGCAGAAAATTGTGATTGACTCAAATGGCCACTATTCATTAAGTTAAACATGCTGATTGGCTCAAATAACCCAGTGGCAAAATATGAACCAATCAAAAAGCAGTTTCAGTTGCTAGGCAGGCAAAAATGCTGTGAAGCAAAAACTAGTAACCACACCAAAATTAACCAATCAAATTGGTCATCTTTTCCCCAAGGCCACCATTTTGCAACCTGCAAATATTACAAAGGGAATCAAACAGTTTTCTTCAAGTCCTTTGTGTGGCCATATTGTAAAATATTAATTACATTTGTTTTATAATAAATGTATTGTGATGTAATTCTAGGGAAAAAACAAAACATATCAGTAAAAGTTAGCCATTGTATGATGCAAATGCCTCCAAGAACTTGCGTTTTCTGTGGGGCTTGAGTTCTGTTCCATTCCCAGAGCTTTCATAGTTCATCTTGGGGAGTGGTGGGGTGGGGGTACGGAAGTTACAGTTCCTGTTGACACATTGAGTATGTGTGTGCCCAGGTAGAAAGAACATTTCTCAGAAACAACCATGAACACAAGCAATCTAAAATAAAACATCAAAACAAGAATTTTCATTTTTCAGCATTCTATATAGTCTAAATTGTGAAATAAAATTTCTGTGCTGAAGGTTTTTGTTTCACTGAGGTGGGACTGATGTTTGTGCCTGGAGCAGACGGAATTGATGGTAGCGCATTTTGATGCTGAGATCAGACATTGTGGCCAGAGTCAGTCAGGCCAGTAGAATGTCTAGCTGTTCATCATTAAAGACTCCACAGTGGGAAGACAAATCACCCCTGTGCAATACCACACCAAGGACAACTTTAGCAAGAGCTGCAAATCTATTGCAGGAAGTAAGACAGAGAGGGAGAAAAAAAAATGTAACAATCAATTAGCAACTGAGAAAAAATGTTTAAGTAAGAGAATAAACAAATAAAAGCACTTGTAATTTAAGCAAATAGTGCAAATCCACATGGGAGGTCGAGTTTAAAAAAAACATTCAATATTTTTATAATGTAAACAATTGGGAATTAGTGGTTTGGGGGAAGGAAGATCAAAGTTACTTGCAGCTTAAGCAAATTTAATAAAGTGATTGGTAAATTACAGAGCGAAAAACAAAAGAACTTGTTTTTACATAGTCCCTTTGCTTCTCTCAGGATGTCAGAAAGTGCTTCACCACCAATTAATTATGTTCAGAATAACTCCACAAGACTGGTTTGTAAGCACAAACCATTGTGACCTTGGTCTCTTTAATGTAACTCCAGGGTGAGGAAGCAGTATGGTGGATTGCCTTTTATACCTGCTTGCCCAGGGTGTAAGGTACTTAGGTCTCCTACAGGTGTGCCCTCTGGTGGCAAGTCTTACACATTGGTGAGGTTTGCATACATAACATCACACCCCCCCCAAAGTCATATGTACAAGTTATTTACAGGTTGAGGCGATCTGGTGCTCTGCGTTCCCGGGTTGATCGCCTGAGTTGAAGTCCTGGCATGGGTAAGTTGGTCGGATCCTTGCTGCACGGCAGCGCGGCTGGTCTGAAAGGACTGTCGGGCATCGTGGGTTCATCCTCGTGGTTGACAGCGAGATCGATTGCTGGTTGGGTGTGTGTTGATGGATCATAGATGGCAAAGTCTTCTTCAAACTGTTCTTGGTTGTCAGTGAATCGCAGTTTGGTCTGATCCGAGTGTTTTCTGCACATTTGCCCATTCAACAGTTTAACAACAAACACTCTATTCCCTTCCTTGGCTAAAACAGTGCCAGCAATCCATTTGGGACCATGACTGTATTTGAGAACAAACACAGGATCATTAACCTCAATGTCACGCGATACAGCCGCGCGATCGTGGTACATGTTATGCCACCGGGTTTCTACGTGATCATTGAGATCCAGGTGGACTAAGGAGAGCCTGGTTTTGAGAGGTCTCTTCATTAACAATTCTGCAGGGGGAACCCCGGTGAGCGAGTGGGGGCGCGTCCGGTAGCTGAGCAGAACCCGAGATAACCGGGTCTGCAAGGAGCCGTCCGTTATGCGTTTCAAGCTCTGCTTGATGGTTTGAACTGCCCATTCCCCTTGACCATTGGATGCGGGCTTAAATGGGGCAGATCTGACATGCTTAATGCCATTGCGGGTCATGAATTTGTTAAATTCCGATCTGGTGAAACACGGTCCATTGTCACTAACAAGGACGTCAGGAAAACCATGGGTGGCGAACATGGCCCTGAGGCTTTCAATGGTGGCAGTAGACATACATGATGACATTATTATTCCATTTAGAGTAAGTGTCCACTGCTACCAGAAACATCTTTCCTAGAAAAGGGCCAGCGAAATCTACGTGGACCCTGGACCATGGTTTGGAGGGCCATGACCATAGGCTCAGTGGGGCTTCCCTGGGTGCGTTGCTCAACTGTGAGCAAGTGTTGCATTGGTGTATGCATGAGTCTAATTCGGAGTCAATGCCAGGTCACCAAATGTGCGACCTGGCGATAGCCTTCATCATGACTATGCCTGGGTGGGTACTGTGTAGGTCGCGTATAAATGTTTCCCTGCCTTTTTTTGGCAAAACCACACGATTTCCCCATAGGAGACATAGAAAATAGGTGCAGGAGTAGGCCATTCGGTCCTTCTAGCCTGCACCGCCATTCAATGAGTTCATGGCTGAACATGCAACTTCAGTACCCCATTCCTGCTTTCTTGCCATACCCCTTGATCCCCCTAGTAGTAAGGACTTCATCTAACTCCTTCTAGAATATATTTAGTGAATTGGCCTCAACAACTTTCTGTGGTAGAGAGTTCCACAGGTTCACCACTCTCTGGGTGAAGAAGTTTCTCCTCATCTCGGTCCTAAATGGCTTACCCCTTATCCTTAGACTGTGACTCCTGGTTCTGGACTTCCCCAACATTGGGAACATTCTTCCTGCATCTAACCTGTCTAAACCCATCAAAATTTTAAACGTTTCTATGAGGTCCCCTCTCATTCTCCTGAACTCCAGTGAATACAAGCCCAGTTGATCCAGTCTTTCTTGAGTCTCGCCATCCTGGGAATCAGTGTTAATGGATACGCATTCACACCCCACAATGGCCTCTGAGTCACCCTAGGCCTGGCCTCTGTTGTTATGTAGGCCCTGCCATGTACAATTCTGCCTGCTGAAGACATTATTTTATGCGCAGTACTTGCTGATGAACTTCGATGCTGTGAAGATATCTGTTTCGTGTTGTCACTCGTGGATATGAAGGCCTGGGCTGTCGTGATGGCCTTGCTCAGGTCTAGGTATTCGGCAGGCTGCAGTTTGCGAAGAATGACCTCGTGGCCGATTCCAAGCAAAAAAAAGTCCCGCAAAATTTCCCCAAAGATCCGGCAAATTCGCACTGTCCCGCAAGGCGTCTTAGGTCGGCGACAAAGCTCGCCATGTTCTGGCCCTCGGAGCGATGGTGCGTGTAAAAACGATACCTGGCCATTCGGATGCTTTCCTTTGGCTTGAGGTGTTCCCGAACCAGCGTGCACAGCTCTGTGTAAGTCTTGTCCGTTAGTTTGACCGGTGCCAGCAGATTTTTGACGAGGCCATATAATCGAAGATCCATATACGGTGAGGAGAATCGCCCTGCGCTTGACCACCGTCTCAGCCGTGTCCAGCTCGTTGACCACGAGGTACTGGTCCAGACGCTCAACGAAGACTTCCCAATCATCACCCTCATCAAATCTCTCAAGAATACCAACAGCAGCCATTACTGCGTGAAAGCTCGTGATCTGTAACTCGTCGGCAATTATTATGTTCAGAATAACTCCACAAGACTGTGTTGTAAGCTCAAACCATTGTGACCTTGGTCTCTTTAGTGTAACTCCAAAAGTGAGGAAGCAGCATGGTGGACTGCCTTTTATACCTGCTTGCCCAGGGTGCACAAGTGACCCTTAGGTCTCCCACAAGTGTGCCCCCTGGTGGCAAATCTTACACATTGGTAAGGTTTGCATACATAACAACAGATATTATATACTTGAGGCCTGCTTTGGTCAGAGGCAATTAAAAGAAAAAAAAGAAAGACTTGCATTTATATAGCACCTTTCACAACCACTGGACGTCTCAAAGCGCTTTACAGCCAATGGAGTACTTTTTGAAGTGTAGTCACTGTTACAATGTAGGAATCACAGCAGCTAATTTGCGCACAGCAAGCTCCCACAAACAGCATTGTGATAATGACCAGATAATCTGTTTTTTTAGTGATGTTAATTGAGGGATAAATATTGGCTAGGACACTGGGGATATCTCCCCTGCTCATGTTTGAAATAGTGCCATGGGATCTTTTACGTCCACCTGAGTGGGCAGATAGGGCCTTAGTTTAATGTCTCATCTGAAAGATGGCACATCCGACAGTGCAGCACTCCCTCAGCACTGCACTGGAGTGTCAGTCGAGATATCTGTACTCAAGACTCTGGAGTGGGACTTGAACCCACAACCTTCTGACGCAGAGGCAAGGGTGCTACCCACTGAGCCACAGCTGCCACTTCAGTAACGTATGTAATAGTTTTACATTATTTTACTCGTATGATATATAGCTTTAATAAATGTCATCTATCAGGGTGATCTGTGAACTGCCATCTTATTTAAGCTGTGTAGGAGCATATATAATCACCAGCATCCATGCTCCAACCCTGGGTCAACCCGTGAAGAACAGCACTGGAGATCTAACAGTTCAGTATAATTACTACTCAATTTGATTGGATCTTTTGAAAACTTGAGTGTTTGGTGAAGATTTTGTTGTTATTTGTGGAGCAAGAACTGTGAGGCATCACATGAAAACTATTGTGTTGTGTGTTAAACAAATAAGATAAGAGGGTAGATTTTCCTGGGGAGCAATAGCACTTCGCCTGGAATTAAGTGATAGCACGCAAAATTCCTGTCCCCGCCCCACCCCGGATGTTGTAGTGTTACAAACTGGGTCTTCTAATTTGCTGCTTCCTCCAGCTTTGTTGAAGCACATTGTTGGAGCTCTGAAGGAGTTTTTGCTTTTGGAAGACTATAGCAATTTTTGTTTTTTTAACATGCTGCTACGAATGAACACCAGACTGGCTTCTTCTTTGGCTGTCGCCCAGAGTCAAGGATGACTTGCTTCCACACTAATATGAGTTCTAAGGTGACTGATAAGACCAATGTGGGATCTACAGTCTCTGTCACAGGTGAGACAAACGGTGGTTGGAGGGACGGGTGGGTGGGGGTGCTTGATTTGTCATACGCTCCTTCCGCTGTTTGTACTTGGCTTTCGTGTGCTCCCGGCGAAGAGACTCAAAATGCTCTGCGCCTTCTCGAATGATTCTCCTCCACTTTGAGTGGTCATGGGCCAGGGATTCCTAAGAGTTGGTGGGGTTGTTACATTTTTTTCAAGGAGGCTTTGAGCGTGTCCTTGAAGCGTTTTCTCAGCCTTCCTGCCTTCCGTAACGTAGCTCGGAGTAGAGTGCTTGTTTCGGGAGTCTAGTATTGGGCATGCGGACACTGGCCCATCCATCGGAGCTCATCGAGCTTGAGCATGGTCAATGCCTCGATGCTGGGGATATTGGCCTGAGAGAGAATGCTGATGTTGGTGCGCCTATCCTGCCAATGAATTTGCAGTATTTTGCGGAGGCAGCGTTGATGGTACTTCTGCAGTACTTTGAGGTGCCTACTGGACATAGTCCATGTCTCTGAAGCATAAAGGAGGACAGGTATCACTACTGCTCTGTAGATCATGAGCTTGGTGCCGGGTTTGAGATCCTGGTCTTTGAACACTCTTTTCCAGACTGTACTCCCAAATTTGGACCCCTCTTTCAAAGATTGTCTGGAGTTACTTCTGACAGAGTTTGAAAGGAGGAGGGAGATCTTGTACCCATTGTCTGGGAGGAAGGTAAATAAAACACAGGGCAGGAGGTGGCTGAGGCCATCAATATAACAACAACCATAGAAAAGTCATAGATTCAATGCGCGCAATGTGATCAGAAAGGGAAAGGTAGGAGATCTGATCTGCTTCATCTGATGCCATGATGCAGAGGCAAAGATTAGCTGCCACTTGAACAAAGTATCCACACATAGAAATATTATTTGGAAAGCTTTCATGATCACAAATCCCCTCATTCCCTAAAGATTTCACTGAGATAAGTTTGCAGCCATGTATGATGCCCACAACACAAGAACACAAGAAATAGGAGCAGGAGTAGGCTATTTGACCTCTCAAGCCTACTCCGCCATATAATAAGATCATGGCTGATCCGATCATGGACTCAGTGCCACTTCCCCGCCCGCTCCCCACAACATGCTGGTAATGATACCCAACTGGACAGCGCTACCAGAATCATAAGGCTGATCACTCACCACCTTCCCTTCACAATCCCAGGGTTAGTACTGAAGGGCTGGAGAGAGCATGCTGGCCCCAACTGTCTGACTGTAAGGGGTGGATTTTGAGGCTCTCCGCCTGACGGAAACAGGGCTCTAACATCCCAAAGAGGTTGGGGGCTGCCTTACGGCCTCGTTCTCACTGGACGGCTGGAGCACAGGCAAAATTTAAAATGCAAATCGGGGTCCTATGATGTACATTCAACCCGTCCATATAATTGGGGTCACTCAGTCTTTTATGGTGCTTCATTTTAAGGGCATAAAGGACAGAATAGCCAGGAACTCCCCCCGGACACACCTCCTTGATATGGGTTGAAGATCTGCCGACGGCCTGTCCCACCAGAAAATAGCTGGCAGCAAAAGCATGGGGCAGAAACCTGGCACAGTCGGGCACTGCCCAAGGCTTGGCTGCGGGCAGCTGATCCACCCACTTCCTGCCTTTGAGCCGGTCTGGAATTTTGGGCCATAGTGTTTGGGGGACAGTTGTGGGCACCTGCTTATTGGCTCCCCCCTCCCCTTCCCCCCTCTCTCTCCGTGCTCAATCAATTCAAACAAGGCAAAGCAAATAGAAATAAGAGTAACAAAACTATTTCCCAAACAGTGGAGTGACTGAGGACACAATACATTGGCATAAATACCATCATGCACAAGTCTTTATTGAACATTTGTACAATGCAAGGAAGAAAGAACTTGCATTTATATAGTGCCTTTCACTACCTCACAACTCCCCAAAGCGCTTTACAATCAATAAAGTCATTTTGAAGTATAGTCACTGTTGTAATGTCGGAATTGCATCAGCCAATTTGCACACAGCAAGGTCTTATAAACAGCAATAAAATACATTTAGTTGTTATATCTTCTGTGAGCATGCAGGGATATTGAAAAAAGAAATAACCTGTATTTATATAGCATCTTTCACGCCCTCAGGATAACCCAAAGTGCTATAGAGCCAATGAAGTACTTCGGAAGTGTATGTGGAGAAATACAGCAGCTAATTTTCACAGTAAGGTCCCACACACAGCAATGAGATAAATGACCAGATAAGCCATTTTTATTGATGTTGGATGAGGAATAAATATTGGCCAGGTCACCGGAGAGAACTCCTCTACTCTTCTTGGAATAGTGCCATGGGATCTTTTACGTCCAGCTGAGAGGGCAGACGGAGTCTCGGTTTGACATTTCATCTGAATGTACACTTCCTCTTAGTTGGCCAAATCCATTAATATTTAACGAGTAGAATGTTTAGTTGTGGAAATATCTATAAAAGACAGCAAAGTGGTTCTGTTACCAAGTTATATTGCATGTATATTTATTAAAATAGCATGCCCCTGAAAAAAACAATGAGGAATTTGATTTTGTTCTAAAGAACTTTAAAATAATGAATGCATTGTTCCTCTTTTTTTTCCAGGATGTTAAGTGATCACACCTAGTTTGTAGTGAATGTAGCAACATCAAAATCTTTAAATCAGGCTATAGGAATGGGGCAAGGACACTGTCCTGTTGGTAAGATCCAGAAAAAACACAGAATTACAAGACACATCACAATAACTATGACATCAAAAGGAAAGATGATGGAAGGTACAAATTACATTGCAGAGAGTGGTAGACAAAGAAGGAAGTTACAATGGAAATTTTAAAAAGTATTGCAAGGAGATTCGACTACTTTCTTCCATTCACTATTAAGATTTTATTAAATTAAGTGCATACTTTCATGCGTTATATAACATGATGCAGCTTACATTACACACAGTTTAATGAATTTTGTTAGCATTGGTTATTTAGAATTGTAGCATCAGAGTTTCAACCATTACATTTTTGTCTCAGACATATCACTTCCTGCATAGTCTGCAGAAGTCAGTTACAGACCTTGAACTGGTCGGACAGGGCTCCAAAACTGAAAGTGATTGTGCCTGACATTCTTTTTCAGACTTAATAGAAATAGAACTGATGATACATTCAGAATCAGCTAACAATTCATTTCTACAACTCTATGAATTAACTGTGACAACCTGAATGTTCTGCCTTTGGCTCACAAGTGCTGCTGCAAGAATCAAAGGAGTTTTGTGCAAAGGTAGAACTTGGACGCTTGGCAGAATGTTTTGTCAGCAAACAGGAGACTGGAACCCCCCACGCACCTCCGCTTCTTAAAGTGGCAGCTGGGGAAAGTGGGCATTGCATAACTGTAATAGCAAGTTATACAGCACCATCTTGTGGGATAATGATGACATATCTGCTATCGACATATTGGCCTTCTGTCAGGAAAACAAAAATACTTTCTGCCTGGATATTGTGTCTGTGTTACAGAACCTATTGGTTTTACTGTGATAAAATACCTCCAAGGCCTCACCTCTCTCTCCCTCTCTAACTTCCTCCAGTGCTACAACTGCCCCAAACTTTCTGACCCACTGGTGTCTTGTGCAACTCCCCTTTCCCTTCACCCCATCATTACAGGCTGCAACTTCGGCCTAGGCCCCATGCTTTGGAATTTCCTAACTAAAACCCCTCTACTTCTCCACCTCCCTCTTTATCTATAAGACCCTCTTCAAACACTCAGCTCTTTGACGAGGTTTTGGTTACTCCTCACAACATCAGTGCCCATTTTCCCTTTACGCCTCTGTGAAGTATCTTGGGTTGTTTGTCTACATTAAAGGAAGGTTGGCTGTTGTTAGCTTGTGCTGTTGTTTCTTCTTTCCCTGTTTTGGAGTGCAGGCCCACAACAAAAGAGGAGTCTGTGCCAGGGGAATTGTCGGGTCTATACCGATGCCTCAAGCCTGAAAAAGTAAATGGATTCAGGTCAGTCAGGAGGAGCACTCTTCAGGTGCACCCAAGCCGGTGGTAGCGGTGAGGGGGGGGGGGGGGGGTGCGGGCAGGGGGCGGTGGCGAGGTTGGGCAGGAATTTAGGAAAATTGGGAAAATATCTTCACTAAATTTTGACAAATCAAGGTTCAGGTAAACTGCTTTTGTTCAAGCAGTCTGCGATTTCAGAAAAGGGAAATACCAAGTATTAACAAACAATATATATTTTTTAACTTAATTTTTTTGTAGCATTGCTGCAATTTAATTTGTTTAGGTATTTATTGCATTTTCCGACCTCTCCAATTTGGTCCTGGTTCCTTATTACATTTGCATGAATGCAGGAAATTTCAGATTAAATGATCATACTAATA
Organism: Pristiophorus japonicus; assembly: GCF_044704955.1. Classification (NCBI taxonomy): domain Eukaryota; kingdom Metazoa; phylum Chordata; class Chondrichthyes; family Pristiophoridae; genus Pristiophorus; species Pristiophorus japonicus. The sequence continues at coordinate 111,693,098 of NC_091982.1, read as the reverse complement.
AAGGGATGTTTGTTAGATACACCATGTAATAAATGCAAAGTAGTGCTTTGTATGGGCTCAATTTTCAAAGCTGTTTTTTGGTGTACTTGAAGAGTTATGCCCGTTTATTTGGGGCACAAGTACGCCAAAAAAAAACTTCCAAGTTTTCCCGTTTGAATTCTTCACTTTGGCCGGTCGAATCCCTGGTCCAATGGCCTCCCAGTGCTGGCCGAATGGCCTCCCAGTCCTGGTCCCTACACCTATCCTTGGCCGAATGGCTTCCCAGTCCTGGTCCCCACACCTATCCCTGGCCGAATGGCTTCCTAGTCCTGGTCCCCACACCTATCCTTGGCCGAATGGCCTCCCAGTCCTGGTCCCTACACCTATCCCTGGCCGAATGACCTCCTATTCCTGGTCCCTACACCTATCCCTGGCCAAATGGCTTCCCAGTCCTGGTCCCCACACCTATCCCTGGCCGAAGGGCCTCCCGATGCCGGTCTCTGCTCCTATCCCTGGCCGAATGGTCCCCCAGTCCCCAGACCTATCCCAGGCCAAACGGCCTCCTTCCTCCCAGTCCCCGCACTCAACTATACCCAAAAGGCTTCACCCCCTCTATCCCACTCTCTCTTACCTTTTCTGCTGCTGCTCTCTGGGCATCTGCTGCACTTACCTGCACCGATTTCCTTACCTGCACCGATTTCCTTACCTGCACCGATTTCCTTAACTCACCAGAAGGTTTTTCTGCAGAGGCCACATGCAGCAGCCTAAGAAGAACTGGAGTAACTCTGAGCTGTGCCAAATTTGCTTAACTGACCAGAATTGGCACAGTTGGCAAGTTACGCCCCTTATGACTGAAAAAAAAAACTTAAAAAATCATAATTAACTGAGTTACGCTGGCACACATTGATTGGGGAAACTTGTATTTTTTTAAACTTAGGCCAAAAAAAGTGGCGTGCACCAAAAAAATGGCGCAAATCACTGGGGAAAATTGCGCCCTATATCTTGTTAGTTGGGCTGTTTGTAATAGTTTTGACCGAATATAATGGGTTATTACAAATTCGTTTCTTGCTATAGATACCTCGTTGGGTTTAGTGGTTGGTCACTCCCGTAAGCAGATCCTATGGACTTTACATGTTGGCTCGCACAGCCCAAAATCTACATATACAGCAGTGTAAGCCATGGAATGTAACAATATGCTCCCCATGGCAAATGTAGTGGATATTATTTCCTTCACAAGTGTCTTTGTGTGCTTCTCGCAGCTATTCAAAAGTGGACTGAGAAACGTTAAATGAGGCAAAGCCAGATTTGAATCAATAAGCTGTTTTATCTCACAGACAGCAAGAGTTATGAGTGTACTCACTTAATTCAATCGGTGCAACTTGTCTTTTGCATAACAATATGAAATATTGAACTAACTGCACTTCCCCACATCAGTGGGATGTCTTTCCTGACTTAAACAAAATAACTTCTAATCACTCAGCTTCCTTCTAAAATTCTCTCAGCCTTTGCTGGACTTGACTATCCTCACAGCAATCTAACTGCCTACCCATATCTCTCTGTATTGTTAATCTCTGCGTGTTGTAAACCTGAAGGAGGGCCTATGTGAGACTGAGTGCCTGGGACCAGGGACCTCCGTACACAGTGAGTGCGAGGTGTTTATCGATTACCGAATTGTCCACTATTTGGAGTCTGAACTCTTTCCTTTAAGAATATTTTCTGTGGAAAAAGAATCAAAGAATTCTGAAACATGATATGAACCTTTACTGGAGTGTTTGTTAGATTTGCTACAAAAGTTATAGTAAGTTTTCAGCAGAAAAAACAGTCCTTGCAGCACTCCACCCCACTCACATGATGCTGTAATACCTAATTACACTGCCCCTTGCACAACCGGCCTCATCTGATCACTCCATTATTGCCACTCAGTGTTACAATATGTATAAAATAAGTCAAGATTAGGTGATTAAGTTGTGAGCTTTAATTGATTCCTGGCTGCAGCAGAATTGGACATATGTACGGTCGACAACTATGGGAATATCCAGAAGAAACATTGATAATTAGGGCAAACTGAGTTGTGAAAGAATGTGTTGATTTGACGTGGTATAAATTTGGTGTGTGTGAGCGTGCAGGTGTGGTAGACATGAAGGGCCCAAAATTCGAGGGGCCTGCTCCATTGCCACCTTCTCAATCCTCAGGTTGGAGTCATTTTAATAATCAGGGAGCCTGAGCCTGAAGAGGAGTAACAGAGGTGCCAGCTTTGAAGAATCACAAGAAGTTTGTACTGGCACCTGTGCTCCGAATGGGGAGGCAAAAGTCTTTGAAGGACCGAAGAGGTAATATGCAAGTTTTTAATAGGTAGCCTGCGTTGTAAGGTAAGTCATCCCTTCGAGTTCACTCTGGTATGGATACTCTCAGCAGGTGTGGCTTTCCCTGACCCGAAGGAGGATATAAAAAGCAGAATTTCAGGGTCAGCCCAAGAATGACCCTTGGATATGCCCCCAAAGCACACTGCGGAATAGGGAGGGCAAACAGAAGACTTTTCTGCCCTCCCCTCCACAGATCAAAATCATGAATACGGCAGAAACCTATCCCAAATCTCCCCCCCCGCCCCCCAACCACCTCCAGTGCATCCTTCTTCCCCACCCCTCCAGGAATTTCAGACCAAAGTATACGGTTTTAAGGATAGTGCTAAGATGGTGCTGCGTACAAACCAATTCAAATCATGCCTTGTGCTTTGAACAGATAGTCAATGTTTACCTGTTGGCATCATCCAAGCAATTAACAGAAGAAAGAGAATTATAGTGAGCTTCTAAAATACAAAAGCTTTTTCATCAATGCAATATCCCAACTTTATTTAAACCACTGATTACATTCATTTCGGATTTTTGTTTGTAACCATTGATGATAATCCACTTTTCTTAAAGCTTTGCAAACAGCACCAGGGTCCTGTCAATCTCAGAGAGAGTTTTGTGTCCTGCAATAGAAAACAATTTGTAAGCAACTTAATTTGTACATTGCAGACCTCAGTATATTTGCTACAAGTAATTATGATCATTTTGCAAAGCGAGTGCATTAAGATTTCATACCAGATAGAGCCATTGCTGTATGAAGCTCGGCTTTTAAAATCTGAAGTATGTTTTTAACTCCTTCTTCACCCTGTTGTGAAAATGTAACGAATCGTTAGTTTTCAGAATACCCTTTCCTTTGTTGAACAGCCCTGTCTTCAGCGTGAACTAAGATGGCAAACAAATAAAGTGCAATTAAATTTGAGAAAGACTCTTGTGGTTTATGGCGGCATTTCCTCCCTCATAGTTCTTTATGTTGGCCCGATGTTGAGTTGAAAGTGGAGACCTTACCACATATACACTTTTCAATATTACGTGACATTATAATCAGCTTTATTTTTTTTTCTTTCCACTTTTGAAAAATATTTAGTTTTAAACAATGCTGATTTCAGGAAATGGCTTGAAGGGCTTTTTAATTGATGATCAAGTTGAATTAATATACACGATTGAAAAGACCAGGCAACTGAAACCCTGGTTCAGTGTCTGTATCGCAAGAGATAGTGATCCAACTTCGGCCACTCACAGGGTCAGCTGGCCCTCCTCTCATCAGTACTCGTGATCTCAACAAATATATTCCCATCCCTCCTGCCAACCACAACCCTCAGCAGAAATAGAACATCAAATAGAAGGCTGTTACAATGCCAATCATAATTCTGTATGGAGAAATCACCCACAGAGGTCAGTTTGCATCAGGCAGGAAATGGCTGCTGGGCACGCTGCTGATCTCCCTACTTATTGCCAAAGAGACAGGACATATGTAGCAAGCAGGGCCTGCATTTTCCTGTTTCCTGCCCATATCCTAAGATGTGTACTCATTTTACCAAACGAAGAAGGATGAGAGGCTGGGTAAACCCTGCCAGGTTTCAAACCAAAGGCCTCATGCCCTCCGAAGTGACTGAGCTTCCCAAATTGGCATAGCAGTGCAGGGACGCAAAACATAATAAAAGAAGAGAACTGCACAGCATCTAAGAGAGAAAATATAGGTTCAAAATTTAGCAGGGAACCCTTCACTAGACAGGGCTGGTCAAGTGCTCCCAGACCGCAAAAGATTTCCGGACACAGTCACACTGTAATAATGGCCATGAGGATGGGTCAACCAATTGTTGATTCAAAAATAGAATAACTTATGAAAGATCAGCATAAATTAACCAGTAATTGGAACACATTTAGTATTGATTATATAACCATATTAAACAGGTATTAGGTATCAAATACCAGGAATAACAATAAATTCACATCCTACATTATCATTTTTTGTCTCTCGGCTAACTATCTTTTTAAAAATCATATACATGCACATTCACAAATCTGTCATCAAATGCTCAGTGATAGTGGACCTTATTCCTTGTGTCCAGTGTGCTCAGAGCAGAAGATTTGGAAAGGGGTGTGTGGGTGGGGGGGGTAAAGGGAGGATAATCCTAAAGAGGGAACATCTTGGAACAAGGAAAGAATGGGCAAATAAAAATAAAAAACCCAACAAATAGCATTTAAAGGCATCATCCCTCAAGAAAGAAAATTTAAAAAGTGAGAAGCAATAGAAATGAAGAAAAAAACTTTAAAATCTACCTCATAAGCTAATCCCCAAATCACTGGTCGACCAATGAAAACACACTTTGCTCCAAGTGCTAATGCTTTCAGCACATCAGTTCCTCTTCGAATTCCTCCATCTAAATAGACTTCAACACGGCCCCTCACAGCTTTGACGATCTCTGACAGAACTTCTATCTGCAATGGGACAGTACACCTAGTTAAGTATCAAATAAACAAATTTACAAGCACTCAGCCCCCTGCTGACACCAGGGAGAAAAGAATGCAATGTACTTGTTCCATTTTTTTTCATATAAATGTTACACCTTGACCATCTTACTAAATTTACATTAATTTTTATTGCCAAGCATAAAAGAGTTGGGGCTAGAGATCATTAGTCATAGTTTATTTTTTAGAACAAAAAGTGTCTGAAATACAACATTTCTTGCCCACAGTTTGACATCTGAATTTTCTGGCAGATGTAACAGTGGCCAGTTAGATATAGAATAAACATGCCAAATACATACAAACACCCCAACAATGACAGACAGGAAAAGAATCCTGGCCCACCAAACCTGTCCCACACAACGTCAATGCCTTGTGCATCCCAATACAGACATGCCCCACACCTCACAAAAGCCACGTGATCTCCTGGGAAAGGTGAAAAAACAGGTGCAACCCAAGATAATTAGAGTAAAAAAGTCTGAAAAATTCCTCTCCCACTCCTTTAGGTGATCAAAGCTAGTCCAGGAGAACACTCTGGCCGAGATTAATGCATTATCTCCAGGTCTCTGATATTCTGTGAAAAAGATGGTGCAAAGGCCACTGCATCAAAAATGAAGGATCATAAATCTAATGATATAACATGAGGTGATTTCTGCCCCAGCCAGAAACAGGTCCAGCTCTCACTTAAAGGAATAAAGAGGACTGGCTTGGTTTACCTTTTAAACAATATTTTTAAAACTAATTTAAGATATTTATATTGGCTTATCCTGAGAAAGAATATGAACAAATTAACATTCAATACATTTTTTCTAAATCGCCCCTCTCTGCTACTTCAGCGGAAGCCTTAACCCACTTAAATATTTTCAGGCCTGTGACATTTCAGTAACTCCTGCCCGTGGACGAGACTATCATTGCCTCTTTTCCATATTGCAGACGGTACAATGATAGAAGGAAGCAAGTGGGTTGTTGAAGCAACATGTGTATTAACTTACCGTTGCCTGTACTCCATCAAGCTGTCTGCCTCCATGATTGGACACAATGATTCCTTGGACACCATGCCTTACTGCCAACTCAGCATCCTCCTTTGTCAGGATGCCCTTCAGAATGATCGGAAGGCCAGTCAAGGATCGCAGCCATTGGATATCCTTCCAGCTTACCGATGGGTCTAAGACATCTTTGTAGAGACAATTGTTGTCTTTCTGCAGCACAAAGTAATTTGAGGAATGTGCTATTTCAGTACGAGAATGTCTCTGATATTCTGTGTAACAGGTAGTGAAAGGTCCACTACATCAAAATTGTAGTGATCATAAATTTAAAGTGCATGTGGGTGGACGGAGGTAGTTATTTTGAAAATCTAAATCATAGTAATTGTCTGCGCATTTATGCTCGCTGTTGATGCCAATAACAAAAAAATTACGTAGCTTTATCCATCCAATCCATTATCCTTCATTTTGCTATTGAGTTGTTGCAAGAACTACAATCTCTCAGGTTTCCTAGGCAACTGTTACCCATGACTCCACTGTCCAGACATTTTTATTATTCTCAAATGCTACATCATATGTGAAGAAATTGAAACCAGATTCCTTAATGTCCTGAGGCATGACACTGGCTCCAGACCTAATCTGCAGGGACTTCCTTATGTCACTTGAAAAACTGAGATCGGTGCGTACCATTTTAACAAGAGTTACTTTCCATTCGGATATTATTGGCTAAAATGAATACAACTAAATCAAACATTTTTGTTTCTGATGGAGCCCAAAAAATCACTGCATGGCACAGTAACCTGTCACTGAAGTGCTCTCTCACACACTCGTTTAGGAGGAGTTATTTTCTGTTTGTCAAAGCTCACATTCAAACCACTTAATGCACTCGCACTAATTCCTTGGTGCATTACTTTTAGGCAGGTTCATTTTAAGTGGGTTAATACCTGCTAACAATGTGTGGAGGAATACAGTATGAGCATATTGAGCGTTTATATATGAACTTCGCCATAATATCATAGAGTCGTACAGCACAGAAGGAGGCCGTTCAGCCCATTGTGCATGTGCTGCCTCTTTGGAAGAGCTACCCAATTAGCCCTACTCCCTTGCTCTTTCCCCATAGCCCTGCAATTATTTTCTTTTCAAGTAGTTATCAAATTCCCTTTTCAAAGTTATTATTGAATCTGCTTCCACCACCCTTTCATGCAATGCATCCCAGATCACAACATCTCACTACGTGAAAAAAGATTCCCTTCATCTCTCCTCTGGTTCTTTTGCCAGCATGCCACTGATCGTGTTTCCAAAGAAAGCATAACAGTTACATTACATGAAAGGATGTATCCTGAGTGCGTAGAAATTCTAGAAATGTGTACAACTAAGCAGTCATTTCCATATTGCCTCAGCAAATTTACAATTGCCACTAACTATTATCCAATAGAGAAGTTGCATATTACATTTCAGTCCCAAAGGAATCTGGTTAATCTACATTTCTATTAGATAGTCACTAATGCCATAACCAAAAATGTCTCTATTTTGATTTGCTCTCAGGTTCCATAGCTTTCCAATAGACAGCACCATATCTGGTACTTTATTAAAGATCTTGTGTATCCATACACTTCAGTTCCACAAAATTCACTTCCTGATGTCACAATTGTTTGTCACATGCATTGCACCATCACAATTAATGACATAAACATTTCCAATTGGAATTCTCCATGTCTACAATAGCCTATAGTTCTTTGTTGCTGAACCAGTCTAAAAGTTTATTTGAAAACATTTTCAACTGGCAATTTTTGTTTCTCAGTAACTGAAATTGATAGGGGTAGATTTTCATTCTCACTGCCTGGGCATAGTCTGGCAAAACCGATCATCTGCCCTTCCACAACCCAACCAATATTCATTCCATTGATTTCAATAGGACGGAAATCAGGTGAGTTCGCTCACGGGTGGGCGATTGCTCCACTGGATTTCCACCCAAGCAGTGAAGGTGAAAATCTACCCAATTATGTCTAAAATAAACTAAATTAAAAATAAAAAAGTTACATATTCCAGAATGTCTTTCAATCTTTAGAACTATTTTCTACAGAAAGAATTTAGAAAAGTAATTACTTTAAAAATGTTTTTATTCATTCTTGGGATGTGGGCACCGCTGGCCTGGCCGACATTTATTGTTCCTTCCCAGTTGCCACGGGAAAATGATGGTGAGCCTTTTTAACTTGTTGGTACAGGTAGCAGTTTGATACAATTGAGTGACTTGCTAGGCCACTTCAGAGTCAAACATGTTAGTCTGGGACTGGAGTCACATATAGGCCAGACTGGGTAATGACAGCAGGTTTCCTTCCCTAAAGGACATTAGTAAACCATGTTATTCATGGCCACTTTACTGATATCAGCTTTTTATTTCAAATTCAAAATTATTTAATTCAAATTTTCAAACTGTCATGATGGGATGTGAATTTACATTCTCTGGATTACTAGTCCAGTGACATAACTATTACACTACCTGACACTTCATGTATTTAAAACATAGCATATACACACGTTTAAAATAGAGAATTATAGGTGATCAAAATGCTCATGACTTAAGCTTTAATATTCTTTCCTCATGCAACAACAACTTGCATTTATATAGTGCCTTTAACGTAGAAAATGCTGCATTCCAGGAAAGCGTATCAGGAGATTGTTGCCTTCAGTGCTTGATTTCCCAGCCATTCGTTTTACAAAGCAGCAAGTTTGCACTTAAATGTTTTAAGGAAAGAACATAAAGACAGACTGGTAGACAATGGAGTAAGTGGTGGTGAGGTACCCGAGGGCACAGAAGGAGCTGTGGATGGGTTAGGGGGACAAGGCTGATGGGTGGCAGCATGAGGAGAGTTGGAGCCTAATGGTTCTTATGGGGTCAATGGCAATTGAAGTCCCATTTTATGGCTGCATCCCATGAATTCCCCTCCTCAGACTTCCTTCCTGCTTCCATTCTCAGATTTCAGAACCTCCTTAAGTGCTCAAAAAGTACTAGAACACATTTCTAATGCTCCACGAACCCAGATTCACCCTCAACATTCCCAAAACCTGGGACCTCCCTCCTCATATCCTCCGGATCTCAGGATCACATGCATAGTAATCCCAGATCCCAGTACTTTCATCAGTGTTTGTAGAATCTATGGGCTCAAAATTGACCAGGAGCTGCTACGTTTTTTGGAGCAACTTGATTTTGCTGGTGTATCGTAAAAATCCCCATTTTGCACATTCAATTTGCGCCAGTGTAAGTGAGTTAGTTAGGATTTTTTAGTTTAGTTTTTTTTCAAAAAGGGGTGTTACCAGCCACCTACACCCGTTTTGGCCATTTAGGCCACTTAGGCCAGCTAATAATTACTCCAAACTAACTTAGGCCAGCATAAGTGGCCACTTGTGAAAACCCTTGCGGAGATTTAAGAAATCAGCGCAGGTAGGTACATCAGAGGCCAGCAGAACTTAATGACTTGACTAAAGGATGTTTTTTGAGGATGTTTCCAGTAGAGTGGACAAGGGAGAACCAGTTGATGTGGTATATTTGGACTTTCAGAAGGCGTTCGACAAGGTCCCACACAAGAGATTAATGTGCAAAGTTAAAGCACATGGGATTGGGGGTAGTGTGCTGACATGGATTGAGAACTGGTTGGCAGACAGGAAGCAAAGAGTAGGAGTAATTTTCAGAATGGCAGGCAGTGACTAGTGGGGTACCGCAAGGTTCTGTGCTGGGGCCCCAGCTGTTTACATTGTACATTAATGATTTAGACGAGGGGATTAAATGCAGTATCTCCAAATTTGCTGATGACACTAAGTTGGGTGGCAGTGTGAGCTGCGAGGTGGATGCTATGAGGCAGCAGAGTGACTTGGATAGGTTAGGTGAGTGGGCAAATGAATGGCAGATGAAGTATAATGTGGATAAATGTGAGGTTATTCACTTTGGTGGTAAAAACAGAGAGACAGACTATTATCTGAATGGTGACAGATTAGGAAAAGGGAAGGTGCAATGAGACCTGGGTGTCATGGTACATCAGTCATTGAAGGTTGGCATGCAGGTACAGCAGGCGGTTAAGAAAGCAAATGGCATGTTGGCCTTCATAGCGAGGGGATTTGAGTACAGGGGCAGGGAGGTGTTGCTACAGTTGTACAGGGCCTTGGTGAGGCCACACCTGGAGTATTGTGTACAGTTTTGGTCTCCTAACTTGAGGAAGGACATTCTTGCTATTGAGGGAGTGCAGCGAAGATTCACCAGACTGATTCCCGGGATGGTGGGACTGACCTATCAAGAAAGACTGGATCAACTGGGCTTGTATTCACTGGAGTTCAGAAGAATGAGAGGGGACCTCATAGAAACGTTTAAAATTCTGACGGGTTTAGACAGGTTAGATGCAGGAAGAATGTTCCCAATGTTGGGGAAGTCCAGAACCAGGGGTCACAGTCTAAGGATAAGGGGTAAGCCATTTAGGACCGAGATGAGGAGAAACTTCTTCACCCAGAGAGCGGTGAACCTGTGGAATTCTCTATCTCAGAAAGTAGTTGAGGCCAATTCACTAAATATATTCAAAAGGGAGTTAGATGAAGTCCTTACTACTCGGGGGATCAAGGGGTATGGCGAGAAAGCAGGAATGGGGTACTGAAGTTTCATGTTCAGCCATGAACTCATTGAATGGCGGTGCAGGCTAGAAGGGCTGAATGGCCTGCTCCTGCACCTATTTTCTATGTTTCTATGTAAAGAATGTGAATAGGATCAAACAGCTATACAGGACATCATATGACAAACTTCGCAAAGTTACTTTACTATACAACAGAAGCATTCATGGAAGCTTAAACTACAAAAATAAAAGAAGTAAAAGATAGTTGAATTAAATTGCCCTAATCTCACAACTAATTTAAACAACTATTTGTTTGCAGTGATTATACTGGGCCAAAATTAAGCCCATATTATCTAAATAAAGTCGACTTCAATAAATAAGATATTCTTTCAGTGTTCCTCCATCACTTATGTTCTTCTTTCACAATAGCACGAGGTAAATAGGCTTGACAAATGGTCACCACTATTCACAAGAGACAAAATATATTTACATAATGTTTTCAAAATATCCAAATAAAAAATAGAAGTCCTACCCTACCTTCATCTTCAGCCTGGGAAGGCAACGGGCTGGCCTGTGCGGTAGGCCACTTGGCCTGGGATAGGGGCGGGATGCACGAGCAGCCGGTATAATGATGATGACGATGATCGCGTCCCATGTTGCAGCACGCACACTGAGAGGCTGGGGCAGGAGCTACTGCGCATGCACGCACACTCCAACGCGCACGTGCAGACGTCCCAGCACTGTTTTCAGCGCGGGATGCTGGCTCCGCCCCTGACCCAACTGGCCATGCTGCGCAAAGACCCGGGAGAGGCTGGACAGCGGCCAAAGTGGAGAGCGATTTTTTCAACGCAGAAAAGCGGCGCCTCTCCGGTGAGTGTGCCGAAAAATGGGTTGGGCCAATTTTGAACCCTATCTCTCCAGTGTTCCCAGAATCCTGGGGCCACCCCCTTCCTGTGCATACAGGCCCTGGGTGTACCCTCACCCCACCAAATACTGCCAGATCCCAAGCCCCATTCCTAGTGCTCCACGATCCCTAGGCTGCCCCCAGTGTGAATATGTCAATGTCCTTAAATCAACCCCCTGTTCATTTAAAACCTCCCACTCACTGTGAGCTATGCCTCAGGCGATTATTTTTTTAATTCATTCTTGGGATGTGGATATCACTGGCAAGGCTGGCATTTATTGCCCATCCATAGTTATCCTGAAAAGGTGGTGTTGGGCCTTCTTCTTGAACCACTGGTAATGGTTTGATACATATGAGTGGCTTTCTAGGCCATGTCAGAGGGCAGCTAAAAGTCAATTGCGTTGGTGTGGGACTGGAGTCACATGTCGGCTAGACATGTAAGGACGGCAGGTTTCCTTCCCTAATGGACATGAGTGAACCAGTTGGGTTTTTACGACAATCTGACAGCTTCATGGCCCCTTTTATTGAAATCAGTTTTTTTTAAAACTGCATCAGCTACTTTCACTTAATATATCTCCAACAACTCTCCGGTGCTTCACATCTGTGACACTTGCCTTAAATATTTCAAAGTTCTTTAGTTTTAGATGGGCGGGTGGCTTGAAATTGTTCAACATGTCTTTTCTCCTCTTGCCAATGTAAGGCACATCGACAGTCACCACGAGAGCCTTGTACCCCAGGCTCGTGACCCGCTGCACCAGCTCCTCAGTTACATCACGCCTTTTGAAAATGTAGAGCTGAAACCAGCAGCAGCCAGAGGAGACTGCTGCAATCTCTTCTGCAGAGCACGTTGCATATGTACTGGCGATATAACATGTCTTCATGGCATCAGCAGCTGCGAGGAACAAGTCCAAGTTATCAACATTAGCAGAAACTTACATGGCTCCATTTGAACTTCTGGGTAGGTTCGTGGTAATGCGAGCCATCAATGCTCCCCCACTTGGGCCTCGGGTTAAAATGTCAATCATGTCATCAGAGCCCAGTTAAAGAGGACCCCGCTGGATTGGGGAAGGTGTCGTTATCTCCTGCAATTTAAAACTGGAGTCGGCCAGATCGGGCCGGGCATGGAGTGGGTACGTTTGCTGCTTCATTGTATCTGCAGCCCTGCCTGGTTTGCACCAGGTGGGGGAATTAAAATTGACTCCTATGTAACAGCACACTCAAATCTTGCTGACTTTTGGGGATTACAGCAACATTTTTCCAACTCTATCTACATCCCCATGTCAATTTAAGTCATTTCAAATTAGTTCTCTACAGGAGAATCAAGGGTTATGGGGAATAGGCAGGAAAGTGGAGTTGAGGCCAAGATCAGGTCAGCCATGATCTCATTGAATGGTGGGGCAGGCTCGAGGAGCCGTACGGCCTACTCCTGCTCCTATTTCTTATGTTATTTTACCAGTTAGAATCTAAATTTATTTTCATCTATTCATTGCCTGCAGACAGGTTTATAGAATCAGTAAATAATCAGTTTCTCTTTCTGCAACTGTCTCTTGGCTTCTTTCCTGTTTTCCCCTTTTTTCTATGTCCCTCTCTCTCTCTCTCTCTTCTGTACTCCACTCCCATGTTATTCTTATTGGGATCTCTGCATCTCCACGGGGTTACCTTTTTCCTCACTTTTCCTCAATCAGTTTTTGTGTAAGTGTTTGCTTCCTGCCACCTTCTCTATTATTTCTAACTCCAAGCGTTTCCGTATGGCTCTCACACTCGCTACTTTATTGATCGAACCAATTTCTGCGCCTCGCAGTCGTGAGCTATACACCAGTCAGCTTGCACTGGGTCAGAAGTGGATAGCAGGACTGGGTGGAAGGGACAGCCTGTGACTTGCGACAACACTGAGCATCCCACAATTGCCAGCCGCTCAAGTTACTTTTCCAGCGATGTGATTGGTTTCTTTTTTGAGAATGCAAACTTTTTGATAGATAGTGAAATAAGTGTTTTTTTTAACTGGCTCGAAGTTCACAAACACTAAAAGACAGGCAATCAGTGTGCTTTGTGATCTATGAACGAGTTCTATACTTTCCCAGGGCCCATGGGCATGCCAATTATACAGATACAGGACACCAATACAGATACAGACACTTGATCTTTATTGTAACTCGCCTCCTAAATAATCCAAATTATTAACTCCCTGACTGGAGAGTCGAGAACTGGGGGTCATAGTTTCAGGATAAAGGATTGGCCATTTAGGACTAAGATGAGGAGTAATTTCTTTACTCAGAGGGTTGTGAATCTTTGGAGTTCTCTACCCCAGAGGGTTCTGGATGCTCAATGGTCATATATATTCAAGATTGAGAGGATAGATTTTTGGACACTCAGGGAATCAGGGATATGGGGATCGGGCTGGAACGTAGAGTTGAGGTGAAAGATCAGCCATGATCTTATTGAATAGTGGAGCAGGCTCAAGGGCCATATGGCCTAATCCTGCTCCTATTTCTGATCTTCTTAATACAAATTGCAACAAACAATGTACCTTTTATTGCAATTGCATGGCTGGATTTCAAAAGACTGGCCACAGAAGTTTTATCAGCAACTGAAAATAGTTGTGCTGCAGCTATGATTCACATGCAGTGTGAGCCCACATATTGGGCCCAAGACGCCCGTTTTTCGCGCCACAAAGTGCGCCTAAAAAAAACTCACCTATTCTCCGGCTCCCTTCAGGTTCTTTGGAGCTGGGCGCGGCGCAGCATGAGCTGTGGGGGGCGGAGCCAAGTCCCTGCGCTGAAAACAGTGCCGGGACCTCTGATCATGCGCGCTACAGTGGGCGCGCATGTGCAATAGCTCCAGGCACCCAAAACTGTGGGAGGGGCCCGAAGCACGCAGCCCCTAGCCCTGGCCGAATGGCCTCACTGGGGCTGCGTGGATAAGGCTCACCTCCCACCCAACTGGACCCGACCCGACTTGACTCCCGCTCCCTGGAGCGGACCCGACCTCCGCTCCCCCACCCCGGCGACCCGACCTCCGCTCACCCGCCCCCCCACCGCCCCCCGGCAACCCGACCTCCGGTTCCCCCCCCCCGCCGGCGACCCGACCTCCGCTCCCCCCGCCCCCACGGCAACCTGACCTCCGCTCACCCCCCGGCAATCCGACCTCCACTCCCCCCCACCCTGGCGACCCGACCTCCCCCCATCACCACCCCCCCCCGACGACCCGACCTCTGCTCCCCCGCCCCCCGCCCCCCCCGGCGACCCGACCTCTGCTCTCCCCGGCGATCCGACCTCCGCTGCCCCCTCCCCCCACCGGCGACCTGACCTCCATGACTCCCCACTCCCGACCTCCGCGACTCCCCTCGTCCGACATCCGCGACTCTCTTCTCTGCCCCCGACCTCCGTGACTCTCTTCCCTCCTCCCGACCTCCGCGACTCTCTCCCCCCAGCGACATCCGCGACTCTCTTTCCCCCACCCCGATCTTCGCGACCCCCCGACCTCCGCGACACCGCCCCTCCCACCCCCCGGACCCGGGACCCGACGCCACCTACCTGTAAATCTAGCCCGAAGTCTTGGGCCCGGCCGTTCAGCCTCCTTCTCTCCCTCCTACCCCTCTCCTCTCCTTCCCTCCCTCCTCTCTCCTCTCTTTCCCTCCCTCCCCGTCCTCTCCTTCCTTCCCTCCCCTCCCCTCCCTCCCCTTCACTCCCCTCCCCTCCCCTCCCTCCCCTCTCCTCCCTCCCATCCCCTCCCCTCCCCTCTCCTCCCTCCCCTTCCCTCCCCCCTCTCCTTCCCTCCCTTCTCTCTCCTTTCCTCCTCCCCTCTCCTTCCCTCCCTCCCCTCTCCTTCCCTCCCTCCCCTCTCCTTCCCTCCCTCCCTCCTCTCTCCTTCCCTCCCTCTCTCCCTCCTCTCTCCTTCCCTCCCTCCCTCCCTGCTCTCTCGTTCCCTCCCTCCTCTCTCCTTCCCTCCCTCCCTCCACTCTCCTTCCCTCTCCTTCCCTCTCTCCCTCCCTGCTCTCTCCTTCCCTCCCTCCTCTCTCCTTCCCTCCCTCCTTCCCTCCCTCCATCCTCTCTCCTTCCCTCCCTCCTCTCTCCTTCCCTCCCTCCCCCTCCCCCTCTCTCCTTCCCTCCCTACCCTCCCCCCTACTTCCCTCCCTCCCCCTCCCCTCTCCCCCTCCTCCCCTCCTCCCACCCCCCTCTATTCTCTCCCTCCTCTCACCCTTCTCTACCTCCCTCCTCCCCCCCTCCCCCACCCCGTCCTCCCCCTCCCCCTCCCCCTCCCCTCGCTGTCAGAAACACAGACACTGACAGACAGTGAGAGACACACACACAGACAGACAGAGAGATAGAAACACTGACAGAGACACACTGGGGGGGCCGTCCTAGCACGCTGTTGGAGGACTCCCGGTGCTGCAGTCGGTAAGTAGAAAATGTTTTATTTATTGATTTTTAAATTTTTTAAATTTTTTATTAATTTTTTTTGATTGATTTATTGGTTGATTTATTGATGTATTTATCATTTATTATTGATGATGGCTCTTTATTTGTAAAACTGAAGTGTTGAATGTTTGTGAACTTCCCTTTAAACCCCCCCCTCCATTCCCTACGCCTGATTTGAAACCTACGCCTGATTTTCTAAGTGTAGACAAGGTTTTTCTGAGCATACAAAGTTAGTTTGGAGTATGTTTTCACTGCCTAAACTTTCAAAATGGGCGTAAGTGGCCGGCCACGTCCCCTTTTGAAAAAAAAATCCAAACTGAAACTGTTCTAACTGACTAGAACTGGAGCAAACTAAATGCCGAGAATTGCAATTTCTAAGATACTCCATTCTAAACCAGTTACTCCAAAAAAACAGGAGCAACTCAGGCCGAAACTTGGCCCCTTTGTTACTGCATTTTGCAGACCATCAAAAAAATTGAGGATATGCAGCTCATCATTGTTCACTGCAGGGCAAAGGAAGAGGGAAGAACTTCTATTCATGAAGCGCCTTTTACATCCTCAGGACATCCCAAAGTGACTTCCAACTATTGAATTACTTTTGAAGTGTAATCACTGTTGTTTTGCAGACAAAGAGAAAACACTGGCATTAATTGGCAACATTTGATGAGAAGTAATTGCATTATGTAAAATGTAGCTCCGTTAAATATAATTTCAACATATTACATTTAAGCCACTGTGTGCATTCAGTTCTGGGATTCTCAAACTTCTGTTTTAATGAGCCACATCTCTACAATGGAGAACATTTTAGATCATTTATAGATGAGGCAGAAATACTCAAAAAGGCTGAGACGCGACCTACAGGCCCACCAAGCCTACCTCGTCCAGCCCACTGTGCAACCTCGCACACCATCAAGACTCTATTTGTTTCTGACTCAAAGTCAACATTGGCTAAAACTACATTTTATGTGTCTGCTCCCAGCTCTCACTGAATGTTCTACATTGAGAATCATAAGCGGATTGGAAAGCGTTTGAAGGTTGGAAGACTCCGAAAGATTCAAAGTACACCAAAAAAACGCAAGGAAGATCTCCAGAATTTACAGAACGTAACAACCTCAGACACATTCGCTAGCTGCTTCCAATATAAAGGCCTAGGGCTGGTTTGGGTGGCAATGGCAGTGGTAAGCTCTTCCAGGCGGGTGGCCAGCTTCGGCGTCTCCTGGGGTTTTCGGGGACGGTTTCGGAGGCGGGGGGGGGGGGAAGGGGGGGAAGCATTACCGCCCAGAAGAGGCGAGCCGATGTGCAACGCCCCTGGTTGCGACACCGGCTCAATTTTTCGCTCCCGCCCAATCTGTAGCCTGTGAAAATGGGCGGTCAGACCTGTAGCGGCTGCAGTGAGGTAAGTAATGTCGATCTCAGGTAAGTGTGATTGTTTTTTTTGCAATTTATGTTGCGGTGGCGTGAGTTATTTATTGGGAATGTTTTTGGTGTTTTTTCCAGATTTTCTTTTCTCCCCAGGCTTCTATTAGAGCACTCCGAGGCCGCTGTTTAGCTCAGGATTTTCCCATGCTCAGCCGGCCTAGTTCTCTAAGAGAGGTGTGCAATGCCTCCCTTTTGCCGCCCCACACTCAGGGCCCAGCTGCCCAATTTTGCTGACTGAGGCGCAAACCGTTCCCAGGCACAAACTTTACCGCCCTGCCGCCATTACTGCCCTGAAATGAGCAAAGCCGAAAATCCAGCCTCTCGAGTTTCCGCTCAGTTACCTGGATTTTTCAGTCCAATTCGCCTGCAATTCGCTAAACCAGCACAAAAGATCGAGGAACTTCAAGCGCAAATTACATCCAAATCGAGTTTCTGCAAATTTTGCGTTAGTTTAAAAAACATCGCATGAGAAGCCAGCACCGCCCACAAAACTGGCCATGCCACCAGATTAAAATAGCCACCATGGTGTGTTTCCTTAATTGTTTTTGTGTGCGGGCCTTCGAGGAGGCTTTTAAAATTAAGCTTTTTTTTGGTGCGATGGCATTAATAGACACATTTTGAAAGTATTTACATTTTAATTTAATTTATTAAGGGGCTGAAATTCATCACCACACCGCCCGCTGCCACTGACTGCCGCCGACATTGCTCTTGCAGAACAGCCCAGTGCCTCTTTGGAGGTGGCCTGGAGCAGGCGGGAGCGGGGAGAGCCACCGGGAACTGTCCGCTGATGTCAGCGGACGGCCGAGTGGCGCAAGTGACCTCACGCCCGCCGAGCTCCCAGATTTATGCGGGCAGGAGTCGGCGGGACTCGGCGGCAGAAAGGGGGTGGACCGCTGGCTGGAGGTTGGTCTGTCCCCGACGGGAAGTATGAAGAACCTGAAAAAAAGTGTACATTTATAAAAAAAAATTCCACAGCGACTTACCTGGATGGGGTCCCCTGAAGGTCTTCCAATAGTTTTTTAATTTTTTTACTGATGATTTTTTTTTCAGTTCTTCGACCCTCCGTGGGCCCGACTTCATCCTTGGCAGCACTTGAGCGGCAAGCGCTTCTGCCGCCGAGAATGCGACCTCCCGCCCGCTGCCACCCAGATTGGCGGCGTACATCGTCTATTTGCCATCCACCGACCTTCGAGGGATCTCGGTGATGAATATCCCGCCCAAAGTACCGTCCAGTACTTCGGTGGCCATCGGCAGCACTTTGGGCAGCACTTGGGCGGGCGGAGGCCTTGATCAAAATTGGCCCCGAAGAAACTAACTACTGTACACCAATGTAACCAATAAATGATTTTATACAGTTTTAAAAAGTAATTTTCAGCTATTTAAAATCGGGTTACTCTCAAATGGTGGACTAGACACTCTGATTAAAAATCCTTATTTTTTGTGTTAAATCTATTTTGAGTTGTATTAATAAAACTGCACCAGGTTACCACCAATGTTGCCGATGATTGTTTTCAAGTGCTCTGTTGGGCCCTTTAACTGACTGTGTGGCCCATTCAGTTTTTAGAATATGCGCGGTTATTTTCCTTGTAAAGCCAGTGTGCAGCATGTGCGGGACCTCCAGACCAACGAACGGCCACACACCTTAGCGGGAATGTTGGTTCCCACTCAAACATATCAAGGAATACTTTTTAATGAATTTTTAAAATAAATTACGTTCTAAAAAGCTGATGATTGCGCTGGTTCATGGAAGATTTTACGTTCGGCTATATGCAAATGAGTGTGAGCAGAAACTTGCGCAAAACAACTTTTTAGGCAGTCCCTCGGAGTCGAGGATGACTTGCTTTCACACTAATATGAGTTCTAAGGTGACTGATGAATCCAATGCAGGATCTACAGATTCTGTCACAGGTGGGGCAGATGGTGGTTGGAAGGACAGATGGGTGCGGCTCTTGATTTGTCGTGCGCTCCTTCCGCTGTTTGTACTTGACTACCGCGTACTCCCGACGAAGAGACTCAAAGTGTTCGATGCCTTCCCGAAGGCTTCTTCTTCACTTTTGAACGATCTTGGGCCAGGGATTCCCAAGAGTCGGTGGGATGTTACAATTTTTCAGGGAGGCTTTGAAGGTGGCATTGAAGCATTTTCTCTGCCCTCCTGGGGCTCACCTGCTGTGACAGAGCTCGGAGTAGAGCGCTTGTTTCGGGAGTCTTGTATCAGGCATGCGGGCAATGTGACCCGCCCATTGGAGCTGATCGAAGCATTGATCATGCTCATTGATAGGGATGTTGGCCAGAGAGAGAACACTGACGTTGGTACACCTATCCTGCCAATGAATTTGCAGAAATTTGTGGAGGCAACGTTGGTGGCACTTTTCCAGTGCTTTGAGGTGCCTATTGTACATTGTCCATGTCGCTGAAGCATAAAGGAGGGCGGGAATCACTACTGCTCTATAGACTGTGAGCTTGGTGCCGAGTTTGAGATCTTGGTTTTTAGGCGACCGAAGGCTGCACTGGCACACTGAAGGCGGTGTTCAGTTTCGATATCGATGTCTGTCCTCGCTGACAGTAGGCTCCCAAGATATGGAAAGTGGTGCACGCTGTCAAAGATCTTATCGGGGGGCAGCACTGTGTGACGGGGGCAGGTTGGTAGAGAACCTTTGTCTTACGGATGTTTAATGTAGGGCCCAGACTCTTGTACACTTCAGAGAAGGTGTCAACGATGGTTTGGAGTTCGGAATCCAAGTGTGCACAAACGCAAGCGTCGTCTGCATATTGTAATTCAATGACAGAGGTTGGAACAACCTTGGATCTGGACTGGAGGCGTCGGAGGTTGAACAATTTCCTACTTGTCCTGTAGATTAACTCCACTCCAGCGGGGAGCTTGTTAAAGGTGAGATGAAGCATTGCAGCGAGGAAGATTGAGAAGTGCATCGGTGCGAAGACACAGCCTTGCTTGATCCCGGTCCGCACGTGTATTGGGTCTGTGGTGGATCCGTTGGTGAGGATCACGGCTTGCATGTCATCGTGAAGCAGGTGGAGGATGGTGACAAATTTTTGAGGACAGCCGAATTTGAGAAGGACGCTCCATAATCCCTCGTGGTTGACAGAGTCGAAGGCCTTTGTGAAGTCAAAGAAAGCCATGTACAGAGGTTGATGCTGCTCCCTACATTTTCCTTGGATTTGTGGTGAGGATCACGTCGGTTGTGCCCCTTAGTGGTTTGCCTTTCCACAAGGTGTATCCACCACTTGTTCCCTGAGCTGACCTTCTCCTGCCCACCGCGTCTCGCTCAGGGTGGCGATGTCGAAATTCACTTCTTAAAACTAGCACAACTTTGAGCGCAATTTGTGCCCGGATCGCCGATTGTGCCCAAAAAGGAAACACTTGGAGGTTGAAATTGGGTTTTGTACGCTGCCCGTTGCCGTGCGCGGGAGGCAAATAATGGGCGGCAAAGGTCTTCCATCGTTGGTAAGCGCCGGCGACGCAGCGACCTAAATTGAGTCGGCTCTTTGGCAGAGGTGCCAAGAGGTAACATCATCCAGCGTACAACGCCTTTTGACACCTCTGTCGCGACACTTGCTTTGTTCGGCTGCCGTACAGCCAGGAAAATGTTGTCGTAAAAGAGTAGATCTCAGGCGGAATCGCCCAGAAAGGAAGGTAAGTTTATCTCTTTATTTATTTCTGCATGGTTTCATCAGTTTGAAGAGTATGTGCGAGGATTGGAGAAGTTTTAGCTCTTTTTCTTTCTTCCAGTTTTTTTCTAGCATGGCGGCAGCCTCCCGTTGGGAATTTCAGTCGGGCTCCTGAGCCCTCGCCCGAGGATGAATGTGTAATGCCACTTTTTAGTTCTGATCTCTCATCTTTGGGCGTAAAAACTGAATTGAGGACTAAAATCAGCGATCAGGCGGTAACACCACCTCAAAAATGGCGGCACTGGATTTCGACCCCTTAGCCTTCCCTTCCACTTGTATTAGTATGCTTTTCTGTCATTGCCGTGGTTTAACATGAATGTCAAATTCTGTTTTATGAGTTGGGATTCCGTTGTTTTTTTTAGTTAGCATTTGGCCGATTGCACTCTGTCGCTTTTTTCCATAAAACAGAACCCATAAACAAAAGGGGCTGCTATTTCTGAAAGTAGTTTCTGGCGACCGAAGAAGCTAAATTCTGTTTTACCTTTCCAGGGATTTTAGCTGATGATTTCAGGATCATAATCCACTATTTTTGTCCATTCTTCAATTGAAAACCAGTCTGCTGGGTTTTCCTATACTACAGCCGGTGGGCTTTGCATCATGTGACGGGAAGTTGCCAGATTTGATGCCAGAAACACTTTTCTTTAAATATAAAATATGTTCTCACTCATTGAAAAATACTGCACCGAACACTTGTTCGAACACCTTTGTATGCATTATGAAGCTAGAATGCATCAACATTTCAAAGGAAAGGCATTATGATCATGTGAATCAGGTTACCAATGTCGTTCAGTAATATGTGGAGATTTTTTGATCAATGGTTTTACAGTAGTGAGCCCATCTACATACCGTAATCAAGAAATAAGTATCTGGGGAAGAGTTTTGGGAATTGGTAAAAGTTTCTTCACAAATCCACTGGAATCAAGAACAAGGAAGAATGATCTTGTATTTTGTCTCACAGAGGATGCCCTTTATTTCTCATTGTATTAACAGTTCAGTTCCTCCCATATTGAGGTAAATGGATCAGATTTCTCCGATGCAAATATTATGATAGAGCCGAAGATGCAAATTTGTGAATTATCACACATCTTTGTAGATTGTAGTGAAGTCTGTGACTATAACATCACTTTTGGATCAATCCAATGCCCTGGCATTATCTGAGGACACCTCCTTCAAAGACCAAGGAAACTACTGTATCAGCCATGGCTCAGTGGTAGCAGTCTTGCCTTTAAGCCTAGAAGGCTGTAGGTTCAAGTCCCATGCAAGAGACACAAATGGCAAAATTGGGTTCCTTAGTGCCTCTGGGGGTGCTAAGGGTGCACAAATGGGTTTTTGCCTGGGGGGGGGGAACACTACCGGCTCCCACGAAATTGCGGAGGCACAAAACTGGCAGTGCTCCAGGCTGTTGCACCGGTGATGATGACGTCATTGCCTTGCGCAGCGACCCGTTTTCACGCTGCAGAGGCTCATTTTCGCCCCGTGCTGCAAATTGGGCAGCGCCCCATGAGGCCGCCCTGGGCGATGTCAGCACCAGCCTCATGGGTCGTGAGCCGGGCTGCACTCCGCTCGCGGAACGAAAATTAAAGGCGAGGTGCACGGCGCCATCTTTTTTTCATGGCGGAGAGGCCGCGTCGTGCTGCAATATTCGTGCGCTTACCGCCCCAGTACTGCTGCCATTTCCTCTCGGGGGAGATAACCTCAATTTTGCTGCCGGGGTGGGACTTCTGTGCCAGGCACAGGAAGTCCCGCCTCACCTCGGTTACCGCCCCCAAACGGGGCGATAATGAATTTCGTCCCCTAAAAATCTAGGTTGACACACCAGCACACTACTGAGCGAATACTGCACTGTCGGAGGTGACGTCTTTCGGAAAAGATAATAAACTTGCCCTCTCAGATGGATGTTAAAGATTCCATAATACTATTTTGAAGAAGAGCAGCTGAGTTATCCCTGGTGTTCTGGCCAATATTTATCCCTCAACCAACATCTAAAACAAATTAACTGGTCATTATCACATTGCTGTTTGTGGGACCTTGCTGTGCGCAAATTGGCTGCATTATCTAAATTACAACAGTGACTACTCTTCAGAAGTACCTAACTGCCTGTAAAGTCCTTTGGGATGTCCCGAGGTGATGGAAGGCGGTACATAAATGCAAGTCTTTCCTTCTTATCGAGTCTGACTTCTGATGTGCAGAGAATTCTAGCAGCAGGAAGGGAACATAACTGGTCACGTGCTTCAGCTGACCAGTACTTACCTCTGGCACTGCTGATCTCCGCATTAGGCCAGGCCATACTGGGAATACCAGTTGGAGCAATTCCTACAGGAAAGCTAATCTCTGTGCCCTGAATAGTTGTTCTCATGTCTACTGCTGAAACGTCTCTTAAAACTCGCGGGCGTAGTTGGATTCTGCAAAAAAAAAAACATTTTTAAAGACTTTCAAGGCAACAGAAATGTAATACTAAAGAAAATAAAATGGAGAGAAGAATCTGCTTCTAGCTTGATAATTTAAAAAAATAAACAAAGCCCATTATTAGGCCTTCGATAAAGTACTGTATTAGTAGACTCATGACTAAGGTCAGAACATGTGGAATCAGGGGACATGTAGCAGAATAGATAGTAAGCTGGCTGCAAAACAGAAAACAGAGAGTAGGGGTTAAAGGTAATTACTCAGATAGACAAAGGTGGGAGGTGGTGTTCTATAAGGACCGATGCTGGGACCACTGTTGTTCACCATTTACATAAACGATATGGACTCGGGAATTGGAAGTACAATTTCAAAATTTGCTGAAGACACCAAATTGGGGAATGTTGTTAATACAGAGGAGAACTGTGACAAAATACAGGGAGACATTAATAAACTTGCAGAATGGGCATGTAATTGGCAAGTGAACTGCAATATAGATAAGTGTTAGGTCAGAAGAATAAGGAGGCCACATACTCCTTGAAGACCACACCTGGAGTACTGTGCACAGTTTTGGTCTCCTTATTTAAGGAAGGATATACTTGTCTTAGAGGCGGTGCAACAAAGGATTGATTCCTGGGATGCGAGGGTTTTCTTATGATGAGAGATTGTGTAGATTGGGCCTATACACTCTGAAGTTTAGAATAATGAGAGGTGATCTCATTGAAACCTATAAGATTCTGAGGGGGATTGACAGGGTAGATGCTGAGAGATTGTTTCCCCTGGCTGGAAAGTCCCGAATTAGAGGGCACAGTCTCAGGATAAGGGGCCGGCCTTTTAAGACTGAGTTAAGGAGGAATTTCTTCACTCAGAGGGTTGTGAATCTTTGAAATTCTCTGCCACAGAGTGCTGTGGATGCTCAGTCATTGAGCATATTCAAGGCTGAGATCGATAGACTTTTGGACTCCAGAGGAATCAATAGATATGGGGATAGGGCAGGAAAGTGGAGCTGAGATCAGCCATGATCTTGTTGAATGGCGGGTACAGGCTCGAGGGGCTGCATGGTTTACGCCTGCTCCCAATTCTTACGTTTTTATGTAAAATAAGTGTGTAAATAGGGGAGAGGAGCAGAGGGATCTGGGGTACAGATCACTAAAAATAGCAATGCAGGTTAATAAGGGCATAGAAAAGGAAACAAAACACCAGGGCTCATTTCTAAATGGATAGAATTGAAAAGCAATTTCAATTGCCATTTGCGGAAGAGAGTTGCAAACTTCTATCACCCTTTGTGTGTACAAGTGTTTCCTTATATCACCCCTGAAAGGTCTGGATTTAATTTTTAGACTCCACCTGCTAATCCTCGATTCCCCAACCAGTGGGAATAGTTCCTCGCTATCTGCCCTATCTGTTCCCCTTAATATCTTGGAAACTTCGATCAACTCACCCCATAACCTCCTAAATTCCCGGAATACAGCCCTAGTTTGTGTAACCTCGCCTCATAATTTAATCCCTGGAGTCCGGGTGTCACTCTGGCACTCCCTCCAAGGTCAACATATCCTTTCTAAAAAGAAGCTAGATAAATGCAGGAGGGAGAAAGGAATAGAAGGATATGTTGATGGGGTTAGATGAAGAAGGGTGGGAGGCTTGTGTGGAGCATAAATACCGGCATGGACCTGTTGAGCCAAATGGCCTGTTTCTGTGCTGTAAATAATTTGCAATTCTATGTAATTAGCAGTAACATATGCCTTCTTCTAAGGTTCTCAGCAGGCCTGCAGTTGGCAGTATACTGAGTGCACACCATATGCCCATGTTTAACTTCAGGGGAGAAGTGTTTGCTCACTTTTTAGCAGCTGAAAATAGTGGCATACCCTTGTGCAGTTTGTTGACATGGTCCGTTCTCCCCTCAGTACCCACTCCCCAGCACTGCTGCTGCTGGAATGGACCCCTGCCACAGCAAACTGCAGGTGGGAATTACTGTCCTTACAAGAGGTGAGGATCCATTGCACACTTGGCAATACCAGCGAGCGACGTTGAGGCAAGATGGGCTGGTGTAAACGCATCACACCTCAAGCGCTGCTGCTGCCGAGGCAAAAGGAGTTGAATGCTGCCCACTAGTGGCAGTGAGGGATGGTACAGAAAAAGGGAACAGGGAAAGGAGCTATGGATGGCAATGAATAGGACAGGGAATGGGAGCAAAATGGGTGGTACTGAAGGAGACAGATAGGAAGGGAAATGGATAGGAAAGAAGAGGAGAAGGGAATGGGGAAAAGTCAGGGAGCAATGCTTGAAAGGGTGGGGAAGAGGGAAGCTGAGACCAGCACTTTGGGTTGTGATGGGGGAGGAAGGAACATGCCAGCGTTAACTTGGTGGTGGTGGGTGGGGGAGTGCCTGCATGAAGTGGTGAGGAGGGGAAAGGGGAGTGTCAATTTGAAAAGGGGAAGAATATCACCAGCTTGAATGGGGAGCGTTAGAAGGATGGCAGCTTGAACTGAGATGAGAAGACTCCCAGGTTAAATTGAGTGGGAAGAGGGAGAGGAATGCCGGCTTGAATAGGAGAGTGGAAGAAAACTTTGAGAGTGAATTGAAAGGTTGAGAGAATTGGACAATGTTCCTGTGAATTGGTGAGTAGGAGGAGGTGGGATGTGGGAGTCTATTGGGCTAAGTGATGGTGTCTGGTTGGTGTGTTGAAAATTAAATTGCACTTTGTTTTCTGTTATTTCATTAGATGTGAAGTAGAAAACATTTAACAATTAATCAAACTGGATCATTTTGAATGTAATAATGCAAACTTTTCAGGGGAGTCCCTTAGAAATGCCCCACCAATTTTGTGTTTTTAAACTTTTGATTTCCCCCTTTAGGATTTCATGTTTGATCCTAATATATGTGAAGAAGTGTTGGGTAAACCTACCACTTAAGCTACAAAACCTATGCAACCATACATTTTCACATGTCAGGGCCATTCTGCGGAAATGGGTGTCACTAGCCACCCCTAATTAGCCTTGAGAAGGCAGTGGGCCTTCTTCTTGAACTGCTGAAGCCCATGTGAAGGAACTCCCACTGTGCTGTTGGGCAGGGAGTTCCAGGAGTTTGACTCAGGGACGATGAAGGAACGTCGATATATTTCCAAATCAGGCTGGTGTGCCCCTTGGCGGGAAACTTGGAGGGGCTGCTGCCTTTGTCCTTCAAGGTTGTGGTGGTCACGGTTTTGGGAGGTGCTGTCGAAAAATGTCTTGTCGAGTTGCTGCTGTCCATCTTGCAGACAGTGGTGGAGAGGATGGAAGTTTAAAGTGGTGAATAGGCGGCTGATCACTTTTTCTAGATTGGCACGTCTACTTCTTGGATCACCGACCTCGAAACCTAGAGGATTAAACGGGGAGAATGGCTCGATTCTCCCGGCACCTGTGTCCAGCAGCCTAGTGTTCAGTTCCTTCTCTCGCAGGTGGGGGGGCCACGATGTTCCAGGCGAGGTGTGGCAAATGTTTGTGGTGGAGGAGCGGCGAGAGATCGTGGCGGAGGAGCGTCAAGAGATCGTGGCGAATGTTTGTGGCGGAAGAGCAGCAAGAGATCATGGCGGAGGAGCGGTGAGAGATTGTGGCGGAGGAGTAGCGAGAGATCGTAGCGGGGGAGCAGCGAGAGATCGTGGCGGAGGAACGGCGAGAGATCGTGGCGGAGGAACGGTGAGAGATCGTGGCGGAGGTGCGGTGAATGTGTATGGCGGAGGTGTGGCAAATGAGGGTACGGGGCCCAGAAGCGCCGAGGGCCCAGGGGCAGCACAGACCTGCTCACACTGCGATATGTGTGCGCGCTAGGTCCGTGCAGCAGAGCAGGACTCCAGTCATCCTGGTTAACCTTTGCCACTGAATAAAGGCCGAGCTCTGTGGCGCTCATATGCAACGGTCACCACACGTTAAAAAAATCCATGCACAGTCATCTTCCACCCCTTCAATTGGAGTTCAGGATTGGAACATTGGGTCCTTCATTGAAACATCTGTGAACTCATGTGGAAGCAAGTCATCCTCGTTCGAGGGACCGCCTATGATGATGATGATATTCAGTTCCTTGCAGACAAATTCCCTCTCTAGCAGTGAGGCACTTGGTGCAATTTTACAATGTACCATCTCCTCTAACCACCACAAAAAGAATGCAATGCTGCAAAAACAGACCAAATGGGGCGTCAGGGGAGTTCTCCCCAGTGTCCTGGGGCCAATATATATCCCTCAATCAACAGGATTAAAAAACACCTCGGGGCTGAAATTGCCTTCCACCCCGTTTGGGGCGGATAAATAAATAGTTTGGTGAATTCCCGCCCCAATCGATGGGTCGGGGAATAGAGGGAAATTGCTCTCTTTTCTTGTGAGAAATCCTTGGGCGGTTTTTGCGGCGGAGGCAAGCCGGCAGCAGGGTGGAAAGTGGGCAGTATCATCAGCGCCGTGCTGAGCATGTGAGTGTGACGCTGATGATGTCAGCATGGCACGGACGTGCTGCATCCCCTTTACTTAAAGGGAAGGGACGCAGCGAGGCCTACTTGGTGCCCACTGGGTTTTGGCCGGGCCGAGAGGGGGTGCCGGGCTGCATGTTGGTGGCCCTGCTGAACCTGTGGCCGCCATTGTCGGACCAATCGCAGAGTCGGCCGACAATTAAAATAAAATGCCGGCCGCGGCGGTGCGCCTTCCCTTTTAAGGGCGGACCCACCGGCCAGCTACTGGCAGGTTCCCAGCGTGCGAAGCTGTCCGGAGCACTGACAAGCGGTTGTTCGATTTCTAGAGAGCAATGTCACTTCCAGCCGGGGACCAGGCGGTGCGGGTTCTAATGACGTCAGTACCGCCGTTCGGACAGGAGCAGGGTGGTCAGGTCCTGTGCCTCAAAAAATCAAGAGGGCAATGTCCTGATCAGTGTAGAGACCGCCCCGACTGGACGGTAACTAAATTCCGCCTTGTTACTGCTCTTAAATCAAGGGGCAATTTCGGCTCTCTCATCTGCTCATTACCTCTTTGCTGTTTGTGGGACCTTGCTTTGTGCAAATTGGCTGCCGTGTTTCCTCTATTACAACAGTTTATTTATTTGTTCATGAGATGTGGGTGTTGCCAGCAAGGCCAACATGTATTGCCCATCCCTAATTGCTCTTGAGAAGGTTGTGGTGAACCATCTTCTTGAACCGCTGCTTTTTAGTACAACTGAGTGGCTTGCTAGGTCATTTCAGAGAGCAGTTAAGAGTCAACCATGTTGTTATGGCTCTAGGCCAGAACAGGTAAGGACGGCAGGTTTCCTTCCCTAGAGGACATTAGTAAGCCAGATGGGTTTTTACGACAATGCAGTATTTTCATGGTCACCATTACTGACATTAGCTTTTTAGTCCAGATTAATTTAATTAATTGAATTTAAATTCCCAGCTGCCTTGGTGGGATTTGAACTCATGCCTCTCGATTTCTAGTCCAGTAGCATAACCACTATGCTACCGTTCCCTATGTGACCACACTTCGAAAGTACTTCATTGGTCATGAATGATGCTCTATAAATCCAAGTTCTTTCTTTCTTATTGAGTTTAACTTCTGGTGCGGGGAGATTTCTAGTATCAGGAAAGGAACAAAATTGATTAGGTGCTGTAGCTTGCCAAAACTTACCTTTGACATTGCTGACCTCTCCATCAGACCAGGCCATACTGGCAACCTCCAGATGCCCCCTACCCGCTATGCCGCACCACTTCTACACAAGATTCTGGGGAAAGCCTTCCCCGTCATTACTTTGGTGATTGCAGCTCCTGCTGTCATTATTATTACTTTAATAGCGGTCAGACCTTTTAAACACAGTCCCTACCGCTTATAGTGGCGTGTTGGTGTTCACTCGGTTTGCCCGCTATAGGTGGCGGACAGTAAAACAAGCAGTGGAGAGGCAGTAAGCGTTCGCTCGAACTCGCGAGGCTGTAGCACTGACCTTTCATCCAACCGATCGGGAAAGGGCCAAAGGAGCGCAGTGAGAAAAGCGATAAGGAGAAGAAAAACAAACTCCAGAAGCTGCTGGAGAATGAGAACATAGAAACATAGAAAATAGGTGCAGGAGTAGGCCATTCAGCCCTTCGAGCCTGCGCCACCATTCAATATGATCATGGCTGATCATGCAACATCAGTACCCCAGTCCTGCTTTCTCTCCATTCCCCTTGATCCCTTTAGATGTAAGGGCCACATCTGACTCTCTTTTGAATATTTTTAAACTGGCCTCAACAACTTTCTGTGGTAGAGAATTCCATAGGTTCACAATTCTCTGACTGAAAAAGTGTTATGTATGTAACCCTTGGAAACCTGTACCACACCACCACCACCAGAGGGCCCACCTGTTGGAGTCCCAAGGGATGCCAGTATCCCTTGGGAGCACGGTATATAAGCAGGCCTCCCACGCTGTACAAGCACTCTGGAATTTAATTAAAGGAGCTAAGGTCACACTTACTCATTGCATACAGTACTCAGTTGTATCCTTTATTAT
Source organism: Pristiophorus japonicus (assembly GCF_044704955.1). Taxonomy (NCBI): domain Eukaryota; kingdom Metazoa; phylum Chordata; class Chondrichthyes; family Pristiophoridae; genus Pristiophorus; species Pristiophorus japonicus. The sequence continues at coordinate 111,663,425 of NC_091982.1, read as the reverse complement.
GAGCGTAACAATTGGCGATGAGGTAACGAACAACCACGCAAAAATGCAAAGAACTGTTGGTATCCTGGAGAAATTCTCAGAAGGGGACGATTGGGAGGCCTTCGTGGAGCGACTCGACCAATACTTTGTGGTCAACGAGCTGGAAGGGGACGAGAACGCTGCCAAAGGAAGGGCGATCCTCCTAACTATCTGTGGGGCAACAATATATGGCCTCATGAAGAATCTTCCACTTCCGGTGAAATCAACAACCAAATACTATGAAGAATTGCATACACTGGTCCGGGAGCACCTAAATCCGAAGGAAAGCATTTTGATGGCGAGGTCTCGGTTCGACATGTGTCAAAGGTCGGAAGGCCACGAAGTGGCGAGCTACGTTGCCGAACTAAGGCGCCTTTCAGGACATTGCGAATTCGATGGATTCCTTGAACAAATGATAAGAGACTTTTTTGTGCTTGCCATTGGCCATGAGGTTATCCTTCGCAAACTATTGACTGTTGAAACACCAAATCTGAGCAAAGCCATAACGAGAGCCCAGGCATTTATGTCCACCAGTGATAACACCAAACAAATCTCGCAGCATAAAGAGGTTTCGGCAAGTACTGTACACAAAGTAACGTCGTTTTCAGACAGGAATGCATACAGCAGAATGTACACGCCTGCAGCTGCACGACCTCAGTTGACCCAAAGTCTGCCATCAATCGTTAATGCAAGGCAGCTAACACCTTGTTGGCACTGTGGAGGTGATCATCGGGCCCATCAATGCTATTTCAAACACTATGAGTGCAAAGGCTGCAGAATAATGGGACACCACCAGCAAATGTGCAGACGAGCTGCAAATCCTGCAAACTACCACGTTGCAGTGGAAGATCGATCCTGTCATGTATCTTACATTATTATAGATAACTGTATCCCAACATGCTATACATGACTGTAATAAGATATGACCTGTAACCACCAGCATATCTTACCACCGAGGGTGCACTTGCAAGAGACAGGTATATAAGCACAGGTCTCAGGCAAGTACAGCATTCCAGAGCTGTGAAATAAAGGTGCAGGTCCAGAGTGACCTTGACTTCACTACATGCCTCGTGTGAATCTGTACTGAGGGGACAGGACTTTACAGTGGCGATGGGTTACGGGATTACAGAATCCACAGAATGGCGAACAACAGATTAGATGAAAAGTACAATGCGGGAGACAATTGGGAGGACTTTATCGAAAGGCTCCAGCAAAGCTTTGTAACCAAAAACTGGTTAGGCGATGATACGGCAGACAAGAGAAGAGCCTACACATGGCCAGACACAGGTTCTACAACTACAGACGCTGTGTGGGCCAGAGCATACCCGACTTTGTGGCGGAACTTCGAAGGTTGGCTAGTTTATGTGAGTTCTCCGATGAACTGTGGAGAGAAATGCTGAGAGACTTTTTCATTGAAGGAATAATCCACGCAGGCATATTCCGAAAGCTCATAGAGACCAAGAACCTGACTTTAGAGGCAGCAGCACTGGTTGCACAGACATTCTTGGTAGGGGAAGAAGAAACGAGGTTGATTTACAATGCAGGTACGACAACTAACGAAATAATGGAACAAGGAGTTCACAGCATTAGAAAAGCTGCTACCCCCACACACAGGCAAAACCGGCAGAACAGGCTTTCGACAGCAAGCAGTGGCAACAGAAGCCATCAAGGGCCACAGGAACGGCCGTTCACACCTCATCAACCCACAATGCGAGCAATCAACTACAAACTGAGAGAAGCTTAAGAGAGATCAGCCAGATGCAACTCATTCTTTGCAAGCAGTCTGTGCTGGAGGTGTGGGGGTGGGCACTCGTCAAGGGAATGTCAGGGATTCCGTGCGTTGCAAACATGGTTGCGAGGCTCTCCACAGTGGTGGAGGTGGTGCTCGAGTTTAAAATGGTGCATTCGATCCACTTTGAAAATGAATCTACAGCTACGAGGAACATTTTGCCCATGAATGGGCCCGCATAGTCTACGTGCACGGTTTGGTGAATCTGTATTGAGGGGACAGGACTTTACAGTGGCGACGAGGATGGATTACAGAATCCACAGAATGGCGAACAACGGATCAGATGAAAAGTACAATGCGGGAGACAATTGGGAGGACTTTATAGAATGGCTCCAGCAAAGCTTTGTAACCAAAGACTGGTTATGCGACGAAAAGGCAGACAAGAGAAGAGCCCATCTCTTGACCAGCTGTGGCTCAAAAACATTCGCTTTAATGAAGGATCTGTTGGCACCCGAGAAACCAGCAAGCAAGTCGTTTGAAGAATTGAGCACACTGATAAGAGACCACCTGAAGCCAGCGAGCAGCCTACACATGGCCAGATACAGGTTCCACAACCTCAGACGTTGTGTAGGCCAGAGCATACCCGACTTCGTGGCAGAACTTCGGAGGTTGGCTAGTTTATGTGAGTTCTCTGATGAACTGAGGAGAGAAATGCTGAGAGACTTTTTCATTGAAGGAATAGGCCATGCAGGCATATTCCGAAAGCTCATAGAGATCAAGAACCTGACCTTAGAGGCAGCAGCACTGGTTGCACAGACATTCTTGGTAGGGGAAGAAGAAACGAGGTTGATTTACAATGCAGGTACGACAACGAACGAAATATTGGAACAAGAAGTTCACATCACTAAACAAGCTGTTACCCCCACACACAGACAAAACCGGGAGAACAGGTTCTCGACAGCAGGCAGAAGCCATCAAGGGCCACAGGAACGGCCGTTCACACCTCATCAACCCACAATGCGAGCAATCAACGACAAACTGAGAGAAGCTCAAGAGAGATCAGCCAGACACAGCTCATTCTTTGGAAACTCTTTGAACAATGGAACAGGTCTGTGCTGGAGGTGTGGGGTGTGGTGGGGGTGGGCACTCGGCAAGGGGATGTCGATTTCAGCAGGCTGTTTGCAGAAATTGTGAATATACAGGACATTTGGCCCGCATGTGCAAAAAAACAGCAGCTCGGCTGGTATACGAATCGGATAGGTCGGAAAGCGAACCAGAAGATGGTGGGGACAGTACCCGGGACACCGGTGTACAGCGGGTCAACATGATCAATGGCTGCTGCTCCTACAACAGGACGCCTCCTATAATGATGAGGGTCCTACTCAACGGGATATCTGTCAACATGGAGCTGGATACAGGAGCAAGTCAATCTCTCATGGGCGCTCAACAATTTGAACAACTGTGGCCGCATAAAAGTGACAGACCAAAACTCACAAGGGTCGACACCAAACTAAGGACCTATACCAAAGAAATCGTACCAGTCCTCGGCAGCGCCATGCTCTCTGTCACACACAAAGGGACAGTGAACCGACTTCCCCTGTGGATTGTCCCCGGAGCCCCCCCCAGCATTGCTGGGGAGAAGCTGGCTGGCAAAACTAAACTGGAAATGGAATGATGTCCATGCCATGTCATTAGAGGAACGGACCTCCTGCTCAACAGTTCTAAAGCGATTTGAACATCTCTTTCAGCCAGGTGTGGGCACTTTCAAAGGGGCCAAAGTCAAAATCTACATCACACAGGATGCTAGGCTAGTCCATCACAAGGCCAGAGCTGTACCCTATGAAATGAGGGAAAAAATTGAACACGAACTATACAGTTTCTGCGGGAAGGCATTATACACCTGTGGAATTTAGCGACTGAGCAAGTCCCATCGTCTGTCATGAAGCCTGATGGATCCGTACGAATCTGTGGGGAATACAAATCTACCATAAACAGAGTCTCCCTACAGGACCAGTACCCGCTGCCCAGAGCGGAGGACTTATTTGCCACATTGGCTGGAGGTAAACTTTTCTCAAAATTAGACCTCACGTATATGACGCAAGAATTGACTGAGGAATCTAAGCTACTCACCACCATCAACACACATCGAGGCCTTTTCATGTACAATCGATGCCCATTCGGCATCAGGTCGGCAGTTGCCATATTCCAGCGCAACATGGAGAGTCTGCTCAAGTCCATCCTGGGGACGTTTGTATTTCAAGACCACATGCTTATCACGGGCAGGGACACCGACTCCCATCTCCGTAATTTGGAGGAAGTACTAAAGCGGTTGGATCGGGTAGGCCTACGAGTCAAGAAATCCAAGTGCCTGTTTCTCGCACCCGAGGTTGAATTTTTGGGCAGAAGGATTGCCGCTGATGGAATCCGCCCAACAGAGTCCAAAACAGAAGCAATTCGCCTGGCACCCAGGCCCCGGAATGTATCAGAACTGCACGCCTTTCTCAGGCTACTCAATTACTTTGGGAACTTTATGTAGAACTTAAGCACGCTGCTGGAGCCTCTCCACGTGCTACTCAGAAAGGGGTGCGATTGGTTTTGGGGGGACGTCCAGGAACGCGCCTTCAATAAGGCACGCAACCTTCTGTGTTCCAACAGTGTTTTGACTTTCTTTGACCCGGGTTAAAAAGCTAGTTCTCACATGTGATGCGTCAGCGTATAGGGTTGGGTGCGTTTTGCAACATGTCAATAGTGCGGGCAAATTACAACCCATAGCTTATGCCTCCAGGTCACTTTCGCGGGCGGAGCACGGGTACGGAATGGTAGAGAAGGAGGCGCTCGAGTGCGTGTACAGTGTCAAAAAGATGCACCAATACCTTTTTGGGGCCAAGTTCGCATTAGAAACCGACCACAAGCCCCTCACGTCCCTCCTATCTGAGAGCAAGGCAATAAACGCCAACGCATCGGCGCGAAATCAACGGTGGGCACTCATGCTGGCATCCTACGACTATACCATAAGGCACAGACCAGACACGGACAACTGTGCCGACGCGCTCAGCAGGCTACCCCTGGCGACCACGGAAGGGTCTGATGAACAGGACTGTGAGATAGTCATGGCAATCAATGCCTTTGAGTCCACAGGTTCGCCCATGACGGCTCGCCAAATCAGAGCCTGGACGGCCAGCGACCCCACGTTATCCCTAGTAAAAAGATGTCTCCTAACCGGTGACTGGGCAGAGACTCGCGATACCTGCCCCAAGGAATTAAAACCTTTTCACAGGCGCATGCATGAGCTATCACTACAAGCAGGCTGCCTGATGTGGGGCAGCCGAGTAGTCATGCCTCTGCGAGGCAGAGAGGCATTTGTCCGGGAACTCCACCGCGAGCACCCGGGGATCGTTCTCATGAAGGCCACAGCCAGATCCCACGTCTGGTGGCCTGGTATTGATGCGGACCTGGAGCTCTGCGTCCGAAGGTGCACCATTTGTGACCAACTCAGCAATGCCCCCAGGGAGGCTCCACTGAGCCCCTGGTCCTGGCCTACCAAACCGTGGTCGCGGGTGCACGTAGACTATGCAGGCCCATTCATGGGCAAAATGTTCCTCGTAGTTGTAGATGCATTTTCAAAGTGGATCGAATGCACCATTTTAAACTCGAGCACAACCTCCACCACTGTGGAGAGCCTCGAAGCCATGTTTGCAATGCACGGAATCCCTGACATATTGATCAGTGACAATGGTCCGTGCTTCACCAGCGCAGAATTCCAAGATTTTATAATTGACCACGGCATAAATCACGTCAAGAGGGCACTGTTCAAGCCAGCCTCCAATGGCCAGGCGGAGAGAGCGGTGCAAATCATTAAACAAGGCATGCTTAAAATCCAAGGTCCCACGCTGCAGGGTCGCCTGTCGCGACTGCTGCTGGCATACAGATCTCGTCCACACTCATTGACTGGGATCCCCCCTGCGCAAAAGGACTTTAAAAACAAGGCTCTCATTAATCCTCCCAGACATGCACGAAATCGTTGAGGCAAAGCGCCGTAAGCTGACTGAGTACCATGACAGAAATTCGAGGGGGAGATGGAATGAAATAGGGGACAAAGTGTTTGTACTAAACTATGGCAGGGGTCCCAAATGGCTTGCAGGGACAGTAATGGGCAAGGAAGGAAACAGGCTACTGGTAGTACAAATGGACAATGGCAAAACCTGCCGGAGGCATGTAGACCAAGTCAAAAGCAGATTTACCAACAACACTGCGGAACCAGAGGCAGACTGCAATGTGGAACTCGCACCACACCTGGTGGACAGACAGAGGGAACAACCTGAGGAAAGGGCAATCCCAACAGACAGCCCAGGCGAGTCAACAACAATCACACCAATCGAAACAGACAGCCCAGGCGAGATACCAGCAACCACACCCAAAGAAAAACAGACACCAAGGCAAACAACTGAACCACAACTCAGACGCTCCACGCGAGAGCGTAGACCACCTGAGAGATTGAACTTATAAAGACAATAAGACCTTGGGGGAGGGTGATGTCATGTATCTTACATTATTATATATAACTATATCCCAACATGCTATACATGACTGTAGTAAGATATGACCTGTAACCACCAGCATACCTTACCACCGGGGGTGCACTCGCAAGAGACAGGTATATAAGCACAGATCTCAGGCAAGTGCAGCATTCCAGAGCTGTGAAATAAAGGTGCAGGTCCAGAGTGACCTTGACTTCACTACATGCCCCGTGTGAATCTATACTGAGGGGACAGGACTTTACAGATCCATGGTGGATCAGCTGAATTAGAGACTCGAACCGAGGAGGCAGAAGTGTACGGGGTACACACCTTCACCACAAAATGTCCACTGATCATGCTAAAATTTGAACTGAACGGAATTCCAGTATCCATGGAACTGGACACGGGTGCGAGTCAATCTATAATGAGCAAAAACGCCTTCAACAGGCTATGGAGCTACAAGGCACAGAGGCCCAAGCTTAGCCCCATTCACACCAAGCTTAGAACTTACACCAAACAGCTGATCCCTGTTACTGGCAGCGCAGAAGTAAAAGTCTCTTATGATGGAGCAGTGCACAAACTCCCACTATGGATCGTGCCAGCGGATGGCCACACACTGTTCGTCAGAAGTTGGCTGGGAAAAATCCGCTGGAACTGGGAAGACATCCGAGCATTTCGTCCGTCGACGACACCTCATGTGCCCAGGTTTTGAGCAGATTTCCGTTGTTGTTTCAGCCAAGCATTGGAAGCTTCTTGGGGGCGAAGGTGCAGATTTACTTGGTTCCCGGGACACGACCCATCCACCACAAGGCACGGGCAGTACCATATATGATGCGAGAGAAAGTGGAAATTGAGCTGGACAGGCTGCAGCGAGAAGGCATTATCGCGCCGGTGGAGTTCAACGAGTGGGCCAGTCTGATTGTTCCAGTTCTCAAAGGCGACAGCACGGTCAGAATTTGTGGGGACTATAAAATAACGATTAACTGTTTGTTGCTACAGGACCAGTACCCACAACCCAAGGCAGGCGACCTATTTGCGACCCTGGCTGGAGGAAAAACATGCACTAAGTTGGACCTGACCTCGGCCTACATGACACAGGAGCTGGAGGAATCTTCGAAAGGCCTCACATAGAAACATAGTAACACAGAAAATAGGTGCAAGAGCAGGCCATTCAGCCCTTTGAGCCTGCACCGCCATTCAATATGATCATGGATGATCATTCAACCTCAGTACCCCACCCCAGCCTTCTCTCCATACCGGCTGATGCTTTTAGCTGTTCGAGCCACATCTAACTCCCTTTTGAATATGTCCAACGAACTGGACTCAACAAATTTCTGTGGCAGAGAATTCCACAAGTTCACAACTCTCTGGGAGAAAAAGTTTCTCCTCATCTCGGACTTTATGGCTTACCCCTTATCATAGAAAAAAACATAGAAAATAGGTGCAGGAGTAGGACATTTGGCCCTTCGAGCCTGCACCGCCATTTAATAAGATCATGGCTGATCATTCCCTCAGTACCCCTTTCCTGCTTTCTCTCCATACCCCTTGATCCCTTTCGCCGTAAGGGCCATATCTAACTCCTTCTTGAATATATCCAATGAACTGGCATCAACAACTCTCTGCGGCAGGGAATTCCACAGGCTAACAACTCTCTGAGTGAAGAAGTTTCTCCTCATCTCAGTCCTAAATGGCCTACCTCTTATCCTAACACTATGTCCCCTGGTTCTGGACTTCCCCAACATCGGGAACATTCTTCCCGCATCTAACATATCCAGTCCCGTCAGAATCTTATACGTTTCTATGAGATCCCCTCTCATCCTTCTAAACTCCAGTCAATAAAGGCCCAGTTGATCCAGTCTCTCCTCATATGACAGTCCAGCCATCCCTGGTATCAGTCTGGTGAACCTTCGCTGCATTCCCTCAATAGTAAGAACATCCTTCCTCAGAGTAGACCAAAACTGAACACAATATTCCAGATGAGGCCTCACTAATGCCCTGTACAACTGCAGTAAGACCTCCCTGCTCCTATACTTAAATCCCCTAGCTATGAAGGCCTTCTTCACCGCCTGCTGTACCTGCATGCCAACTTTCAATGACTGATGAACCAAGACACCCAGGTCTCGTTGCACCTCCCCTTTTCCTAATCTGCCGCCATTATATATGTTATATGTGTGCCCCTTGGCAACCTGTAACACACCACCACCTGTTGGAGTCCCAAGGGATCCCAGCATCCTTTGGGAGCACGGTATATAAGCAGGCCTCCCACGGTGTACCAGTACTCTGGAGTTTAATTAAAGGAGCTAAGGTCACACTTACTGATTGCATACAGTACTCAGTTGTATCCTTTATTATGAGCGTAACAAAACGTTTCTCCTCATCTTGGTCCTAAATGGTTTACCCCTTATCCTTAGACTGTGATCCCTGGTTCTGGACTGCCCCAACATTGGGAACATTCTTTCTGCATCCAACCTGTCTAATCCCGTCAGAATTTTATATGCTTCTATGAGATCCCCTCTCATTCTTCTAAATTCCAGTGAATATAAGCCTAGTCGATCCAGTCTTTCTTCATAAGTCAGTCCTGCCATCCCAAGAATCAGTCTGGTGAACCTTCGCTGCATTCCCTCAATAGCAAGAATCTCCTTTCTCAGATTAGGAGACCAAAACTGCACACAATATTCAAGGTGTGGTCTCACCAAGGCCCTGTACAACTGCAGCAAGACCTCCCTGCTCCTATACTCAAATCCTCTCGGTATGAAGGCCAACATGCTATTTGCTTTCTTAACTGCCTGCTGTACCTGCATGCCTACTTTCAATGACTGATGTACCATGACACCCAGGTCTCGTTGCACCTCCCCTTTTACTAATCTGTCACCATTCAGATAATAATCTGCCTTCCTGTTTTTGCCACCAAAGTGGATAATCTCACATTTATCAACATTATACTGCATCTGCCATGCATTTGCCCACTCACCTAACCTCTCCATGTCATCCTGAAGCCTCTTAGCGTCCTCCTCACAGCTCACACTGCCACCCAGCTTAGTGTTATCTGCAAACTTGGAGATATTACATTCAATTCCTTCATCTCAATCATTAATATTTATTGTAAATAGCTAGAGTCCCAGCACTGAACCTTGTGGTACCCCACTAGTCACTGCCTGCCATTCTGAAAAGGACCCGTTTATTCCCACTCTTTGCTTCCTGTTTGCCAATCAGTTCTCTATCCACGTCAATACATTATCCCCATCCCATGTGCCTTAATTTTGCACACTAATCTCTTGTGTGGGACCTTGTCAAAAGCCTTTTGAAAGTCCAAATACACCACATCCACTGGTTCTCCCTTATCCACTCTACTAGTTACATCCTCAAAAAATTCTAGAAGATTTGTCAAGCATGATTTCCCTTTCATAAATCCATGCTGACTTGGATCGATCCTGTCACTGCTTTCCAAATGCGCTGCTATTACATCTTTAATAATTGATTCCAGCATTTTCCCCACTACCGATATCAGGCTAACTGGTCTATGATTCCCTGTTTTCTCTCTCTCACCTTTTTTAAAAAATGGGGTTACATTAGCTACCCTCCAATCCATAGGAACTGTTCCAGAGTCGATAGACTGTTGGAAAATGATCACCAATTCATCTACTATTTCTAGGGCCACTTCCTTAAGTGCTCTGGGATGCAGACTATCAGAACCTGGGGATTTATCGGCCTTCAGTCCCATCAATTTCCCTAACACCAGAACTGGACGAGGGTCGATAACCTGCGGTTAGTGAAGCAGGAACATTTGTTACAAGAAAGATTCCATGAAATGGTCTACCTGAAATAGCTGGCACGAGTAATAAAAGAAAGAAAGACTTGCATTTATATCACACCTTTCACGACCACCAGACATCTCAAAGCGCTTTACAGCCAATTAAATATTTTTGAAGTGTAGTTACTGTTATAATGTGGGAAACGTAGCAGCTAATTTGCATACAGCAAGCTTCCACAAACAGCGATGGGCTAATGACCAGGTAATCTGTTTCTGTTATGTTGATTGAGGGATAAATATTGGCCAGGACACCAGGGATAACTCCTCTACTCTTTTTCAATCATTTAGGATCATCTGAGAGGGCAGTCAGGATGTTGGTTTAACATCTCATCCTAAAGACTCCCTCAGCAGTGTCAGCCTAGATTTATGTACTCAAGATCCCCGGAGTGGGATTTGAACCCACACTCTTCAGATTCAAAGGTGAGTGTGCTACCCACTGAGCCACAGCTAACAGTAGACAATATAATCTGACCAGCACCTTTGTTACCGACTCCAATGGTAATGGCAAATGATGTGGATGACCTCGGCGAGGATGGTATCGGTGGTGGGGCCTGTAATCTTCTAAAAAACTACAAAAAATGCAAACGTGATATTTGAGATTAAAATATCACATTTACTTTTAAGTGGCAGTAAAATCTAATAACATAATGGCCTGGAAATTCCGGCCTCCCCGGGTCCATACAGAGTGTCTACAGTCCCGGGAAGGCATCGCAAAAGCCGGCTTTCAGCACACAATGCGCATGCGCTGAAAACCGGCTTTTCCGATCTGTCAGGAGCTTGACAGATCTGACGCATATCGGGAGCGAGGACATTTGCATGGGCAAGATTGCGAGATTTACCCATATTTAGCCCAGCAAATGTCCTCAAAATTCTTGTGCCTGATAAAAGCAGGCACATAGCCTACTGTTACAGGCGTAAGAGTTTTAAAACATACAAAAATATAATTAAGTTAAATTAAAAATACACATTTTATTGTTAAAAACCCTGCCCACTAAGGTAAGTTTATTTTTAACCCAAATTACAAAACTTAAAAAAAAATTGGAAAAATATATATTTTTTCTAATGCATTTATTAACTTTAATTTCAATTAATTTTAATTTTGTGAGGTGTGTTTTTTATTTTTTATTGTGGTGTTTAGTGTGTTTAGGTTCTTTTTCTCATTAATAGCAATGAAAACTGGTAGATACGGCGTTCCCATTGCTAGTAATGAGAAAGCTGTGGAATACTGTACCTGATTGGCTGAGCACCAGGGACCACCTGATAAATTCGTAAAGATTTTCTGGTGGGAGGCATTCGCCCGCGGGAAGCCTCCAACCGCAATTTCTGGGCCAATGCCACAACCAGGATGCTTCCAATGTTATTTTAAAAATTCTAAATGAAGCAGAATGCCTGAGGTTACGGCAGTGCTTTGAATGAGGGGGTGGGGGGTGAGGGAGCAGACTGCAGCAGTGTGGCCCCTCCTACACAGCCACACTCTAATCCCCAGAGAGCACATCTGCAGCCAGGAGGACCAGGTTTGGTACCTGTCTGGCTTTGGCTGCAACTGTCTGGGTATTAATTTTTGTTGAGTAGGCAGTCTGCAACTTTCCGAAATGTAAACCAGACACAAAGTAAGTCAATCCTTCAGAAAATCACATTTTTCCATTTACGACTGTGTTTCATGATGAGCAACGAATAGTGGTTTGTGGTGAATATTTATTGTCTGCAAAGCAAAGCTCAGAACTGAAGCCATGACCTTACCCGACCCCCATGCCCAAGAACACATCTACCTTACCTGATTTGATATTGGGCAAAAGTTAATCTTATCCAGGCAGCTTTAGATACATCTGCAGCTGCACTCTGTTGGGCAGTCTGCCCATAGTATAGCCGGACAGCGTTCCCCAGACTACTGAGAAAGGGGCAAATAAGATGGCTCACTCTAGCTAACCTGAACCACTTGTGGCTGCACCTGACAAATAATTCGTAAAGAAGCTACCCTCCCGAGGACAATGATACTCCTTTAACTGTACGAAAAACACAAGGCAGGAAGTTGCTTATTATATCGCCTTGTGGCAGAATCCACCTCATTAAATTTCCAAACATCCGTTTCCTCATTTGTGTATGTATATAAGTAACTGCTGCAGAAAATTGCCAAACGTTACCATAATACATGCCGTTTATCCCTCAGGTTAAATGCTAATTAAGCCCGAACATTCTCAATGACGTAGTCTCAAACTCACAATGTCCCTTAATGCACTTACTGCATAGCAGTAAAAAATAATTTTGTTTCACATATGGATTTGAAAATTAAGTATATGGACATTAAAAACACTGATCCAGTCTGAGGTTAGATGTTTTCCATAGCACTCTACAACACAACTGAAAACCTTTGTTAGACCAAAGGCTTGACATATCCATCATTCTCTACATAATATTCAACATTGTATGTAATATATGTAAAGTGACACTGTCATTGTTGCAGCTCTAATATGAATAATTTCAGATCAAGGGCCATTTCATAAAATAAGACCTCGTGTATTTCATGTTTAGTTTTTTTTTAAAGAAAGGGTAAAATTGCTTGATTAGAGACTTTAGTGACAGGTTTATTGCCTGCTACAAAAACTGAAAACTGCAACGAGGCTGTGGTGACGTCTAAGCGAAGTTGGGCTGCCGCAGGTTTCTTGCGCCAGAAACGTTAACAGGATTTTGACATTAGATCTTGTTAAAAGTGGGGTTAAAAAATTAATCTGCAGTCAGATGCATATAGTTTGTGTAAACATGGAAAACGGTGCATAGGAACAAGAGTTGGCCATTCAGCCCCTTGAGCCTATTCTGCAATTAAATTCGATCACAGTTGATCTGTGTTTCAATTCCATCTACACACCTTGGTTCTGTAACCCTTCATACCCTTGCCTAACACAAATCTATCAATCTCAGTTTTAATATTTTAATTGATGCAGCCTCAATAGCTTTATGGGGAACAGAGATCCAGATTTCCAGCACTCTTTGTGCGTTTGTTATAATTGATGACCTGAGACTAGGGCCAGTGGCAGAAACTAGTTTGCAGCAATGCAAAAGTGGCTGTATAACTTCACCTGATGTTTTTGGCATGCCGCTTGAGTACGGTGACTCCACCTGTTTACATCCTCAAAGCCTCCCTGATAAAGTGCAACATCCCCACTGACAAGTGGGAGTCCCTGGCCAAAGACCGCCCTAAGTGGAGGAAGTGCATCCGGGAGGGCGCTGAGCACCTCGAGTATCGTCGCCGAGAGCATGCAGAAAACAAGCGCAGACAGCGGAAAGAGCATGCGGCAAATCTGTTCCACCCATCCCTTCCCTCAACGACTATCTGTCCCACCTGTGACAGGGACTGTGGCTCTCTTATTGGACTGTTCAGCCACCTAACGACTCATTTTAAGAGCGGAAGCAAGTCTTCCTCGATTCCGAGGGACCGCTATGATGATGATGATGATTACTGCTCCCAACTCAGTATTGAGAGCTTCCTGCTCTGTGCTTTTTATCTCGTTAACGGAGTGCAACTATTTTACTACCTCAACCTGAAACAGTTCAGCTGCAGTTCAGCTGAGTGTGGCATCAAGGAAACCCAGAAAACTGGAGGCTGATGCTGGCAGTGGGGTGCCAATGGGAAATCCCTCTTGTCGCTAGAGTCATACAGGACAAACAGGAAGATGGTCGTGATTGTTAGAGGCCAATCATCACAGCCCCAGGACATCATTACAGGAGATCCCCTGGGTGGCATCCTCAGCCCAACTAGTTTCAGTTGCTTAGGTAATGACCCACCTTCTTCAATAAGGTAAAGACTGAGGCTGTTTATCTCCATTCACAACACCTTTGGTAATGGAGCAGCCCACAGCAGAATTTGGACAACATCCAGGCTTGGGTTGACAAGTGGCAGTTAACATTCACACCACACAAGTGCCAGGAAATGAATATCTCCCAACCATTTACCCATGACTTTCAATGGCACCACCATCATTGAGTCGCCACCATCAACCGGCCTGGAGCTTAACTAGACCAGCCATAACATCATGGCTACAAGAGCAGATCACAGGCCAGGCACTCTGTGACAAGTGTCTCCTGACCCCTCAAAGCCTCTCCACCATCAATAAGGTTCAAGTCAGCAGGGTGATAGAATACTCATGACTTGCCTGGATGGATGCAGCTGCAATATTCAAGAAGCTCAGTACTATCCAGGACAAAGTCATTCACTTGATCGGTGCCCCTGCCACTAAACTCAATTTCCATCCCCTCCTCCAGTGGTGCACTGTGGCTGCAATGTGTACTATCTATGGGATAAACTGCAGCAACTCTCTATGCTTAATTCAACAGCACCTTCCATCCCCATGACCTTTACCACCAGGAAGGACAAAAGTAGCAACCTATGAAAACATCAGCATCTTAAATTACCCTAAGTCGTACACCATCCTGGCTTGGACATATATCGTCATTCCTTCATCTTCATTGGATCAAATCCTGAAATTTACTCCATTGTGGGTCTACCATCAGCACAAGGACTGCAGTGGTTCAAGGAGAAGGCCCACAGCCGCCATCATCCTCTGGGCAACTAGGGGTGGGCAATAAAAAATTCACTGCACATTCAGAGAAATCTTCACTGCCAGCATAAAGCAGGTAGCAGCAGTAAGAAAGCAAACAGACCTTTGTTCTAAAACAAGACACCAGTAATATGGATATTCCTGGAGCAATGTTATTTTACAAATGGTTAACACACTTGGGTCAAATTCCTCTCTGGGCTATTTAATGGAGCTGGTCACCCATTTAACAAAGAGTCCCAAGAAAGGTGGTGAAGACTACAATTCAAGGTTTTCATGACATCTGTAAACTGTTCAAGCTTCACTCATGTGGAGTCTGACATCAGATATCCTGAATTATAGTCAGACCTACATCCCAGATGTATGTTATTATAAGTATTGTACATAAATCCAGCCTCTTTATGTCAGAATTTTTCTAGGTTGCTGCATTGGATGAAATCGGATATTTAACCTGAATGGCATTATTACTTAGGCACATTATAAATTTTCTGACCTAGCAGTTAAAATCTCCGACTGAAGACTACTCATACCTCGTTTTTCCGATCTCAATCCTCCCTTGTGTCCTTCATTATTACGCAACATTTTCAAAAAAAAATCTCAATGAAATACTTTATATGATCTCTTCATTATATCTATTTGTTGTTTAATTTCCTTCTTGATCAGTTTTCTTCATTGCTTAAAACCGACTTAATGTCCTCATTTTATTTGGTAGGTTATGTAAAACAGGAATTTGTAAATCTGGTCAAGTGTGTGATTTTTTTCTTTCCTTTTTCTATATTTGTGTATTGATCACTGTGGCTAGATAGCTTACTAATAATATTATTACTCCATAGGCCTTTAATACACTAAAGACATGTTTCTAAAATAGCTGCCTTGAAATTACACCCTGGAATATGATTGTGCAAATACTTGGAGCATTCATCTAAAATTACTCTACTCTATTTTAGTGCATGCGCAACCCATTTCAAATGAAAGGGTTATCACTGCCACTAAAATGTCGGAGAGGAACTTCAGCTGAACACACAAGTTGCTCTCCTTTAGCACAGAATAAACCGCACTACATTCCATCTGTGTTCTTATACCATCCTGCATGCTGTGCCTCGTACTCACAAGGGGGCGTGGGCACAACCGTATCTGGAGCCCGAGCTCGGGGAGGAGGGGGGTGGAAATTATAATCTAAACTGATCAATGATAATAAAACACACAGTAAAGAAAATAGAAGAATGAAAAGAAGTTTCAGAACTTCTGTCTAATTTAAGACATTCAATTTACAATGGTGCTTTTCTCATCTATTACTCTGCAAATGAATCAACAATGTTATTGAAATCTACAGATCTTGCAACATTACTTTCAATGGCCAAAGATGCTAAGCCATTAAGTATTGACTGACCTATATTTGTGTGCTGGTAGTTCTTCGTTTGAGCACAAAATGATCTTTCTACACTCACCACTGACGCTGGTATGTGGCAAAATATGGAAAGTGCAACAATTAGATTGGGGAAGAGATCCTGAAGAGAGACTTCATGCAGCTTGTTCAATAAGTGAAGAATTATTGGTCAATGTTTTCTTTAATAATGTATTTGAGGAACTCTAATTCTTCTTTTATATCTCCAGAGATATGAGAGGATTAAAAGCATTGAGGAAGTCATTTTCATTTTCAGTCAGGTTGATAGGAATTCAAATCCTTTGCAGATGCCTGCAAGTGCATCAAAGTGCTTTTTAAGACCACTTGTAGCAGAGTCCATGACGAGAAAGAAAATATTGTCCCAAAGTTGGTCCTTCACAGGTTTGTCTGGATAATCTGTGGCTGCATCACCTTCTTCTCTAGTCGATAGCTGTGAATGGTGTGATGTCATAGATACCTCAGAGGATGGATGCCAAGGATTGCTGCAAGAAGCTCACATTTATTAATAATTTTCTTCCATTTCTCTCTTAACTGCCTCAGTTCAGTGATAAGGCCATTGATATTGCCTCTCTTGGCGTGAATCGTAGCATCTCGATGCTGAAGGACCAGACTCCGATCATAGACGAGGATTCGAATTTTTAGTCAGATTGATGCGAGTAAGATACCATGACATGTTTTGTGCCGACACCCCCAACCTAGGAGGGAACACCTGAGCAACAGTCACTGCATGGAACAGCGCGAGCACATCAGAGAGGGTGACAAAGGAGAACAGGGCGACTACATTCAATATCACAGGAAAGCAGGGAAGTGATTGGTTGGTGAGTTTTTCTCTCTCTTTTCTTGCTTTAAATTAAGAGCCTTAGATTAGAGGCTGGGATTAATAACTAAAAACTAAATCTAATTGACTAAATACATTAAAGATGGCAGGACAAGCGACGTGTTTCTGCTGCAGCATGTGGGAGCTGGTTGACCCCATTGAGGTCCACAGCGACCACATCTGCAGCAAGTGTCTGCAGCTCGAGGAACTTCGATTCCGTGTTGAGGAGCTGGAGTCCGAGCTGTGACACCTCAAGGAGGGGGAAAGTTACCTGGACGCTGTGTTCCAGGAGCTAGTCACACCAAATAGAGTAATTAATTCAAATTCGATCCGTGGTCAGGGACAGGAGAGTGTAACTACAAGTGAGGAAAGTATGGGGACTCAGGATGGAGTGATGGAGGAGCTTCAGCCCTTGCTCTTGTCCAACAGGTTTGAGGCTCTTACTCACTGTGTGGGCAACAGCAGGGACTGCAGGGAGGATGAGCAAACTGACCACAGCACTGGAAGGAGTAAAAAGAAACATTGTAATGGTAGGGGACAATATCATTAGTGGGATAGATAGGGTTCTCTGCAGCCGAGAGCGTGAATACCCGAAGGCTGTGCTGCCTGCCCGGTGCCAGGATTAAGGACATCTCCTCAGGGCTGGAGAGGAACTTGGAGTGGGAGGAGGAAGATCCAGTTGTCGTGGTCCATGTGGGTACCACTGACATAGATAGGACAAAGAATGAGGTTCTGCTAAGGGATTATGAGCAGCTAGGGGCCAAATTAAAAAGCAGGACCACAAAGGCAATAATCTCTGGATTACTACCTGAGCCACGAGCAAATTTGCATGGGATGAATAAGATCAGGGAGTTAAACACGTGGCTCAAAGACTGGTGTGGGAGAAATGGGTTTCTGTTCATGGGGCACTGGCACCAGTACTGGGGTAAGAGGGAGCTGTTCCCTTTGGACAGGCTCCACTTAGACTGGGCTGGGACTAGGGTCCTGGCGAATCAAATAACTAGGGCTGAAGAGAGGGCTTTAAACTAATTAGTGGGGGGTAGGATTCTGGTGAGCGAAAATGTAAAAAGTCAAAGAATAAGGAGAAGGCAATAGAGTAAGGTAGCACTGGGGGAAATGAAAATCAGAGCGTGCCAGGAAGGGACAAAATGTATAAACATAAAGGTGAATCAGAAAGTGGGGTCAAAGCTGGAAAAATTGGTAAGAAAATAAATTTAAAAGCTCTTTATCTGAATGCATGTAGCATTCGTAACAAAATAGATGAGTTGACGGCACAAATAGATACAAATGGGTATGATCTGAAAGCCATTACTGAGATGTGGTTGCAAGATGTCCAGAACTGGGAACTAAATATTCAGAGGTATTTCACAATTCGGAAGGACAGACAGAAAGGAAAAGTAGGTGGGGTAAACATAGAAACATAGAAATATGGAAAATAGGTGCAGGCGTAGGCCATTCGGCCCTTCGAACTTGCACCGCCATTCAATAAGATCATGGCTGATCATTCCCTTAGTACCCCTTTCCTGCTTTCTCCATTACAGAAACATGGTTGCAAGGTGGCCAAGACTGGGAATTAAACATACAGGGGTATCTGACGATTCAGAAAGATAGGCAAGAAGGGAAAGGAGGTGGGGTAGCTCTGTTAATAAAGGATGATATCAGGGCAGTTGTGAGGGATGATATTGGCTCCAATGAACAAAATGTTGAATCATTGTGGATGGAGATTAGAGATAGTAAGGGGAAAAAGTCACTGGTCGGCGTAGATTATAGGCCCCCAAATAATAACTTCACGATGGGGTGGGCAATAATCAAGGGAATAATGGAGGCATGTGAAAAAGGAACGGCAGTAGTCATGGGGGATTTTAACCTACATATCGATTGGTCAAATCAAATTGCAGGGGGTAGCCTGGAGGAGGAATTCATAGAATGCATACGGGATTGTTTCTTAGAACAGTATGTAACAGAGCCTACAAGGGAGCAAGCCATCTTGGATCTGGTCCTGTGTAACGAGACAGGAAAAATAAACGATCTCCTCGTAAAAGATCCTCTCGGAATGAGTCATCACAATATGGTTGAGGATGAGGAAGTTGTGTCAGAAACGAGCGTACTATGCTTAAACAAAGGGGACTACAGTGGGATGAGGGCAGAGTTGGCTAAAGTAGACTGGAAACAAGGGCTAAATGGTGGCACAATTGAGGAACAGTGGAGGACTTTTAAGGAGCTCTTTCATAGTGTGCAACAAAAATATATTCCAGTGAAAAAGAAGGGCGGCAAGAGAAGGGATAACCAGCCATGGATAACCAAGGAAATAAAGGAAAGTATCAAATCAAAGACCAATGCGTATAAGGTGGCCAAGGTTAGTGGGAAACTAAAGGATTGGGAAAAGTTTAAGCAACAGCAAAGAATGACTAAAAAAGCAATAAAGAAAGGGAAGATAGATTTCGAAGGTAAACTTGCGCAAAACATAAAAGCAGATAGTAAAAGCTTTTACAAATATATAAAACGGAAAAGAGTGACTAAAGTAAATGTTGGTCCCTTAGAAGATGAAAAGGGGGATTTAATAATGGGAAATGTGGAAATGGCTGAGACCTTAAACAATTATTTTGCTTCCGTCTTCACAGTGGAAGACACAAAAACCATGCCAAAATTTGCAGGCCACAGGAATGTGGGAAGGGAGGACCTTGAGACAATCACTATCACTAGGGGGTAGTGCTGGACAGGCTGGGGGAGACTAGAACTAGGGGGCACAGCCTCAAAATACGGAGGAGCCAATTTAAAGCCGAGTTGAGAAAGAATTTCTTCTCCCAGAGGGTTGTGAATCTGTGGAATTCTCTGCCCAAGGAAGCGGTTGAGGCTAGCTCATTGAATGTTTTCAAGTCAAAGATAGATAGATTTTTAACCAATAAGGGAATTAAGGGTTACGGGGAGAGGGCGGGTAAGTGGAGCTGAGTCCACGGCCAGATCAGCCATGATCTTATTGAATGGCAGAGCAGGCTCGAGGGGCTAGATGGCCTACTCCTGTTCCTAATTCTTATGTTCTTATGTTCTTATACCCCTTGATCTCTTTAGACGTAAGGGCCATATCTAACTCCCTCTTGAATATATCCAATGAACTGGCATCAACAGCTCTCTGCGACAGGGAATTCCACAGGTTAACAACTCTCTGAGTGAAGAAGTTTCTCCTCATCTCAGTCCTAAATGGCCCACCCCTTATCCTAAGACCTGGTTCTGGACTTCCCCAACATCAGGAACATTCTTCCCGCATCTAACCTGTCCAGTCCCGTCAGAAATCTTATACGTTTCTATGAGATCCCCTTTTATCATTCTAAACTCAAGTGAATAAAGGCCCAGTTGATCCATAGGTCATACGTCAGTCCAGCCATCCCTGGAATCAGTCTGATGAACGTTTGCTACACTCCCTCAATAGCAAGAACGTCCTTCCTGAGACCAAAACTGAACACAATATTCCAGGTGAGGCCTCACCAAGGCCCTGTACACTGCAGTAAGACCTCCCTGCTTCTATACTCAAATTCCCTAGCTATGAAAACCAACATACCATTTGCCTTCTTCACCGCCTGCTGTACCTGTATGCCAACTTTCAATGACTGATGAACCATGGCACCCAGGTCTTGTTGCACCTCCCCTTTTCCTAATCTGCCGCCATTCAGATAATATCCTGCCTTCGTGTTTTTGCCCCCGAAATTGATAACCTCACATTTATCCACATTATACTGCATCTACCATGCATTTGCCCACTCATGTAATCTGTCGAAGTCACCCTGCAGCCTCTTAGCTTCCTCCTCACAGCCCACACCGCCACCCAGTTTAGTGTCATCTGCAAACTTGGAGATATTACACTCAATTCCTTCATCTAAATCGTTAATGTATATTGTAAAGAGCTGGGGTCCCAGCACTGAGCCCTGCGGCACTCCACTAGTTACTGTCTGCCATTCTGAAAAGGACCCATTTATCCAGACCCTCTGCTTCCTGTCTGCCAACTAGTTCTCTATCCACGTCAGTACATTACCCCCAATACCATGTGCTTTGATTTTGTACACCAATCTCTTGTGCGGGACCTTGTCAAAAGCTTTTTGAAAGTCCAAATACGCCACATCTACTGGTTCTCCCTTGTCCACTCTACTAGTTACATCCTCAAAAAATTCTAGAAGATTCGTCAAGCATGATTTCCCTTTCATAAATCCATGCTGACTTGGACCGATCCTGTCACTGCTTTCCAAATGCGCTGCTATTTCATCCTTAATGATCATTTCCAACATTTTCCCCACTACTGATGTCAGGCTAACCAGTCTATAATTACCCATTTTCTCTCTCCCTCCTTTTTTAAAAAGTGGTGTTACATTAGCTACTCTCCAGTCCATAGGAACAGATCCAGAGTTGATAGACTGTTGGAAAATGATCACCAATGCATCCACTATTTCTAGGGCCTCTTCCTTAAGTACTCTGAGATGCAGACTATCAGGCCCCGGGGATTTATCGGCCTTCAATCCAATCAATTTCCTTAACACAATTTCCCGCCTAATAAGGATATCCTTCAGTTCCTCCTTCTCACTAGACCCTCGGTCCCCTAGTACCTTCGGAAGGTTATTTGTATCTTCCTTCGTGAAGACAGAACCAAAATATTTATTCAATTGGTCTGCCATTTCTTTGTTCCCATTATAAATCCGACTGCAAGGGACCTACGTTTGTCTTTACTAATCTTTTTCTCTTCACATATTTATAGAAGCTGTTGCAGTCAGTTTTTATGTTCCCTGCAAGCTTCGTCTCGTACTCTATTTTCCCCCTCTTAATTAAATCCTTAATCCTCCTCTGTTGAATTCTAAATTTCTCCCAGTCCTTAGGTTTGTTGCTTTTTCTAGCCAATTTATATGTCTCTTCCTTGGTTTTAACACTATCCTTAATTTCCCTTCTTAGCCACGGTTGAGCCACTTTCCCGGTTTTATTTTTACTCTGGACAGGGATGTACAATTGCTGAAGTTCATCCATGTGATCTTTAAATGTTTGCCATTGCTCATCCACCTTCAACCCTTGAAGTGTCCTTTGCCAGTTTATTCTAGCCAATTCACGCCTCATACTGTCGAAATTACCTTTCCTTAAGATCAGGACCCTAGTTTCCGAATCAACTGTGTCACTCTCCATCTTAATAAAGAATTCTACCATATTATGGTCACTCTTCCCCAAGGGGCCTCGCACAACAAGATTGCTAATTAGTCCCTTCTCATTACACATCACCCAGTCTAGGATGGCCAGCCCTCTAGTTGGTTCCTCGACATATTGGTCTAGAAAACCATCACTAATACATTCCAGGAAATCCTCCTCAACCGCATTGCTATCAGTTTGGTTAGCCCAATCTATATGTAGATTAAAGTCGCCCATGATAACTGCTGTACCTTTATTGCACACATCCCTTATTTCTTGTTTGATGCTGCCCCCAACCTCACTACTACTATTTGGTGGTCTGTACACAACTCCCACTAGCGTTTTCTGCCCTTTGGTATTCCACAGCTCCACCCATACCGATTCCACATCTTCCAGGCTAATGTCACTCCTTCCTATTGCATTAATTTCCTCTTTAACCAGCAACGCCACCCCGCCTCCTTTTCCTCCCTGTCTATCCTTCCTAATGCTGAATATCCCTGGATATTGAGTTCCCAGCCCTGGTCACCCTGGAGCCATGTCTCCGGTTGCATCATATCCGTTAACTGCTATATGCGCAGTTAATTCGTCCACCTTATTCCGAATACTTCTCGTATTGAGGTACAGGGTCTTCAGGCTTGTCTTTTTAAGACACTTTGCCCCTTTAGAATTTTGCTGTAATGTGGCCCTTTTTGTTTTTTGCCTTAGGTTTCTCTGCCCTCCACTTTTACTATTCTCCTTTCTATCTTTTGCTTCTGCCTCCATTTTATTTCCCTCTGTCAATAAAGGATGAGATCAGTGTGTTCGTGAGAAATGATATTGGCTCAGAAGATCAGTTTGTGTAGAGATAAGGAATAATAAGGGGAAAAAGTCACTGGTGGACATAGTCTATAGGCCCAAATCAGTAGCTACACTGTTGGACGAAGTATAAATCAAGAAATAATGGAGGCTTGTAAAAAAGGAATGGCAATAATCATGGGCGATTTTAACCTTCATAAAGCAAATTGGCCAGGGTAGCCTTGAGGAAGAGTTCATAGAGTGTATCCGGGATAGTTTCCTTGAACAGTACATTGCGGAACCATGCAGGGAGCAAGTTATCTTAGATCTGGTACAGTGTAATGAGATAGGATTAATAAATTATCTCATAGTAAAAGATCCTCTAGAAATGAGTGACCATAACATGGTTGAATTTCAAATTCAGTTGGAACACGAAAAAGTTGGTTCTCAAACCAGTGTCCCAAGCTTAAATAAAGGAGACTACAATGGTATGAAGGCAGAGTTGGCAAAAGTGGACTGGGAAAATAGACTAAAGTGTAAGATAGTTGATGAGCAGTGGCAGACATTTAAGGAGATATTCCATAACTCTCAACAAAAATATATCCAAATGAGAAGGGATAACCAATCGTGACTAAGGAAATAAGGGATGGTATCAAATTGAAAACAAGGGCATACAATGTGGTCAAGACTAGTGGGAGGCCAGATGATTGGGAAACTTTTAAAAGCTAGCAAAGCACAACTAAAAACATGATAAAGAGAGGGTCGATAGATTATGAAAGTAAACTAGCATGAAATATAAAAATAGATAGGAAGAGTTTCTACAGGTACATAAAAAGAAAAAGAGTGGCTAAAGTAAATGTTGGGCTCGAGAGGATGAGACTGGGGAATTAATAATGGGGAACAGGGAAATATTTTGTATCGGTCTTCACGGTAGAAGACACTAAAAACATCCCATTAATGGATAATCAAGGGGCTATTGGGAGGGAGAAATTTAATACAATCATTATCACTCATGAAGTAGTACTCGGTAAAATAATGCGACTAAAGGCGGACAAGTCCCCTGGACCTGATGGCTTACATCCTAGGGTCTTAAAAGAAGTGGCTGCAGAGATAGTGGATGCATTGGTTGTAATCTACCAAAATTCCCTGGATTCTGGGGCGGTCCCAGCAGATTGGAAAACTGCAAATGTAACACCGCTATTGACAAAAAGCAGGAAACTATGGACCAGTTAGCCCATCTGTCATTGGGAAAATGCTGGAGTCTATTATTAAGGAAGCAGTAGCGGGACATTTGGAAATGCATAATTCAATGAAGTATAGTCAGCATGGTTTAATGAAAGGGAAATCATGTTTGACAAATTTGCTGGAATTCTTTGAGGATGTAACGAGCACGGTGGATAAGGGGGAACCAGTGGATACGGTGTATTTGGAATTCCAGAAGGCATTCGATAAAGTGCCACATAAAAGGTTACTGCACAAGATAAAAGTTCACGGGGTTGGGGATAATATATTAGCATGGATAGAGGATTGACTAACAGAAAACAGAGAGTCGGGATAAATGGGTCATTTTCTCTTTGGCAAACAGTGACTAGTGGGGTGCCGCAACGATCGGTGCTGGGTTCTCAACTATTTACAATCTATATTAATCACTTAGATGAAGGGACCGAGTTAAATGTAGCCAAGTTTGCTGATGATACAAAGATGGGTGGGAAAGCAAATTCTGAAGCAGACACAAAAAATCTGCAAAGGGCTATAGACAGGCTAAGTGGGTGGGCAAAAATTTGGCAGATGGAGTATAATGTGGGAAAATGTGAGGTTATCCACTTTGGCAGAAAAAATAAAAAAGCAAATCATAATTTAAATGGAGAAAAATTGCAAACTGCTGCAGTACAGAGGGACCTGGGTGGGGGGGGGGGGGAGCTTGTGCATAAAACATAAAAAGTTAGTATGCAGGTACAGCAAGTAATCAGGAAGCAAATGGAATGTTGGCCCTTATTGCAAGGGGGATTGAGTATAAAAGCAGAGACGTCATGCTATAACTGTACAGGGTATTGGTGAGACCACACCTAGAGTATTGCGTATAGTTTTGATCTCCGTATTTAAGGAAGGATATACTTGCATTGGAGGCTGTTCAGAGAAGGTTCAATAGGTTGATTCCGGAGCTGAGGGGGTTGACTTATGAAGATAGGTTGAGCCTATACACATTGGAGTTCAGAAGAATGAGAGGTGATCTTATCGAAACATATAAGATAATGAGGGAGCTCGACAAGGTGGATGCAGAGAGGATATTTCCACTCATAGGCGAAACTAAATCTAAGGGACATAATCTCAGAATAAGGGGCTGCCCATTTAAAACTGAGATGAGGAGGAATTTCTTCTCTCAGGGGGTTTTAAATCTGTGGAATTCTCTGCTCCAGAGAGCTGTGGAGGCTGGGTCATTGAATATATTTAAGGCGGACGTAGACAGATTTTTGAGCGATGAGGAATGAAGGGTTATGCGGAGCGGGCAGGGAAGTGGAGCTGAGTCCATGATCAGATCAGCCATGATCTTGTTAAATGGTGGTGCAGGCTCGAGGGGCCAGGTGGCCTACTCCTGCTCCTATTTCTTATGTTCTTATGAACTGATCTGAAATTGTTGAACTCATTGTTGAGAAAGGAATGCTGTAAAGTGCCTAATAGAAAGTTGAGGTGCTGTTCCTCGAGGTTACGTTGAGCTTCATTGGAACAGTGCAGGAGGCTGAAAACCAATGTTCCCATAATTTTTGTTTGGGTGCACGGCCCGTTCACAGTTTGTATAACAGTGTAAGAGCCAGTCCCGGACTCTGCCGAATCAGCAGAGAGCTGTGCAGCCACACGTCTTAGAGGGAACACTGCTGTGGACTGAGAGGTCAGAATGGGAGTGGTCCGGAACATTAAAATGACAAGTGACCTGATGCTTGGGGTCACGTTTGTGGACTGAATGGAGGTATTAGAATCATCGAATGTTACAGCAAAGAAGGAGGCCATTTGCCCCCTTTTTATGCTTCATCTTACTCTCTATCTCTTTCGTCATCCAGGAAGCTCTGACTTTGGTTGTCCTACCTTTCCCCCTCGTGGGAATGTACCTCAACTGTACTCGAACCATCTCCTCTTTAAAGGCAGCCCATTGTTCGAATACAGTTTTGCCTGTTAATATTTGATTCCAATTTACCCGGGCCAGATCCATTCTCAACCCACTGAAATTGGCTTTCCTCCAATGAAGTATTTTTACTCTAGATTGCTCCATGTCCTTTTCCATAGCTTATCTAAACATTATGATACTATGATCACTGTTCCCTACATGTTTTCCTACTGACATTTGTTCCACTTGACTACCTCATTCCCCAGAGCCAGATCCAGCAATGCCTCCTTCTTCGTTGGGCCAGAAATATATTAATCAAGAAAGTTCTCCTGAACACACTTCAGAATTTCTTCCCCCTCTCTACCTTTTACACTATTACTATTCCAGTTTATATGATGCATTGGTTGTCATCTTCCGAAATTCCATAGGCTCTAGAAAGGTTCCCGCAGATTGGAAGGAAGCTAATGTAACCCTGCTATTTAATAAAGGAGGGAGAGAGAAAACGGGGAATTACAGATCAGTTTGCCTGACATCAGTAGTAGAGGTGCAGCGCCAAAATCCAGAACTCTCGGGACCGAGGCCGTTCCAGATTCCGTGTTTTTCCAGATTTTCGATTTGTTTTCTGACGTCACGAATGCGAAAAGACCTGAGCCCAGGTTTGGGTATTTCCAGATTTCCAAACGTCAGGAAGCCATGGTGGGCAGGTAGGGGTGGGGGGGGCCGGCGGGGGGAATTCCCACCGAAGAACTACTCGGACCATCCGGCCCCACCATGGAGGTTGGTTGTCAGGCGGGCGGGGCCCCGCCAAGTTGGTCATCGTCAGGCAGGGCTGACCCTGCCGAGGAGGTGTTTGGGCGGGCAGGTGAGGAGGCCCCGATGTAAGGGCGGCGAGACAAACGGCGGTGAAGCGAGGCCCGAGGCCGGGCAGCAGCGAAGCCCTGAGGTCAGCAAGGTCGTCCAGTCCGGATTCCGGAACATTTTACGGATTCCGGAACTCCGGATTTCGGATGTGGCACCTGTAGCGAAAATGCTAAAATCTATTATTAAGGATGTGGTAACAGGACACTTCAAAAATAATAACAGGATTGGGCAGAGTCACATGGATTTATGAAAGGGAAATCATGTTTGACAAATCTGTTAGAGTTTTTTGAGGTTGTAACTAGTAGAATAGATAAGGGGAAAATCAGTGGATGTGGTGTATTTGGATTTTCAGAAGGAATTCGATAAGGTGCCACACAAGAGGTTATTAAACAAAATTAGGGCTCATAGGATTGGAGGTAATATACTAGCATGGATTGAGGATTGGTTAACGGACAGAAAACAGAGAGTAGGAATAAAGAGGTCATTTTCGGGTTGACAGGCTGTAACTAGTGGGGTGCCGCAAGGATCAGTGCTTGGGCCCCAGCTATTCACAATCTATCTCAATGATTTGGATGAGGGGACCAAATGTAATATGTCCAAGTTTGCTGATGATACAAAGCTAGGTGGGAATGTAAGTTGTGAGGAGGATGCAAAGAAGCTTCAAGGGGATATAGACAGGCTAAGTGAATGAGCAAGAACATGGCAAATGGAATATAATGTGGAGAAATGTGAAGTTATCCACTTTGGTAGGAAAAATAGAAAAGCAGAGTATTTTTTAAATGGTGAGAGATTGGGAAATGTTGGTGTTCAGAGGGACTTGGGTGTCCTTCATCACTGAAAGTTAACTGAAAGGTACAGCAAGTAATTAAGAAAGCAAATGAAATGTTGGCCTTTAGTTCAAGAGGATTTGAGTATAAGAGTAAAGAAGTCTTACTGCAATTATATAGGGCCCTGGTGAGACCATACCTGGAGTATTGTGTACAGTTTTGGTCTCATTACCTAAGGAAGGATATACTTGCCATAGAGGGAGTGCAACAAAGGTTCACCAGACTGATTCCTGGGATGGGGGATTGTCCTTTGAGAGAGATTGAGCAGACTAGGCCTATATTCTCTCGAGTTTAAAAGAATGAGAGAGGTAATCTCATTGAAACAAACAAAATTCTTACAGGGCTTGACAGGATAGATGCAGGGAGGATGTTTCCTCTGGTTGGGGAGTCTAGAACCAGGGGTCACAGTCTCAGAATAAGGGGTTGGCCATTTGGGACTGAGATGAGGAGAAACTTTTTCACTCAGTGGGTGGTGAATCTTTGGAATTATCTATCCCAGAGGGCTGTGGAGGCTCAGTCTTTGCGTATATTCAAGACAGAGATCGATAGATTTTTGGATATTAAGGGAATCAAGGGAGATGGGGATAATGCTTGAAAGTAGAGTTGAGGTAGAAAATCAGCTATGATCTTATTGAATGATGGAGCAAGCTTGAGGGGCCGAATGGCCTACTCCTGCTCCTAATTTTTATGTTCTCGTTCTTATGAGGATAGTTGAAGTCGCCCATTATTACTACACTATAGTTCTTGCAGCTCTCTGTAATTTCGCTGCAGATTTGATCTTCGATATTTTTCCCACTATTTGGTGGCCTGTAGAATACACCTAATAGTTTAATGGCACCTCTATTGTTTCTTAACTCTAGCCATATAGATTCCTTGACCCTCCAGGACATCCTCTCTCTCCAGCACTGTAATATTCTTCTTAATCAATACTGCCACCCCATCTCCAATCTTTCCTTCCCTATCTTTCCTGAACAAGTTATAACTAGGAATATTTAGTATTCAATCCTGCTCTTTTTTGAGCCAGGTCTCCGTTATCGCCATAACATCATATTCCCATCTGGCCATTTGCGCTTGCAGCTCACCAGCCTTATTTAACACGCTTCATGCGTTTACACACATGCACTATAAACCTATCTTAGACCTTCTTGTATTGTTTCTTCGTCTGATCTCACCTAATACCTTACTATTTCTTACTCTAGTGCTATCTGTCTCTCCCCATCCTTTGTGCACCATGTTTCTCCTTTCAAATGCTACATCCTGGTGCCCATCTCCCTGCCAAATTAGTTTAAACCCACTCCAACAGCACTAATGTTCTGTAAAGTGGTCACCCAATCTGCGTTTGATCTCCCCAGTGTAGAGGAGACTGCATCGGGAGCAGCAAATATAGTACAATAAATTGCAAGAAGTACAAGTAAATTGCTGTTTCACCTGCAAGCAGTGTTTGGGGCACTGGACAGTGGGAAGGGAGGAGGTAAAAAGGTAAATGTTGCATCCGCTATGATTGCAGAGGAAGGTGATGTGGGAAGGGGAGTGGATGTTGGCGTGACAGAGGAGTGGACCAGGATGCTGCGGAGGGAACCATCCCTACAGAATGCTAAAAGGGGAGGGGAGAGGAAGATGTGTTTGGTGGTGGGATCACGCTGGAGATGGCAAAAATGGCGGAGAATGATCCATTGAATCTGAAGGCTCGTGGCGTGTAAGGAGATCCCTATGGTTTTTCTTGGAGGGTGGGAAAGGGATAAGAGCAGAAGTGCATGAAATGAAATGAACATGGTCGAGGGCTCGGTCAACCACGGAGGAGACGAATCCTTGGTCGAGGAAAATGAAGACATATCGGAAGCACTGGTTATGGAAAGTGGCATCCTCGGACCAGATGCGATGGCGAAACTGGGAAAATAGAATATAGTCCATTTCGGAAGCAGGGTGGAAGGAAGGTGTAGTCAAGGTAGTTGTGGACGTCAGTGAGCATATGGTGGATGTTGGTCAATTGCCAATCCCCAGAAATGGAGACAGAGAAGTTGAGGAAGGGACAGGAAGATATGGAGATGGACCATGTGAAGGCAAGGGAAGTGTGGAAATTAGAAGCAAAGTGGATGACATTTTCCAGTTCGAGGTGAGAGCAGGAAACGGCACCGATGCAGTCATCAGTGTACCGGAAAAAGAGTGAGGGAAGGAACAGGCAGGCATAGTTAGGACCCATGCGGGTTCCCATATTTATTTGGAGGAAGAGAGTGGAGTCAAAGAAGAAGTTGTTCAATGAGAGAACAGTTAAAATCTGTTCAGATATGTAAAATAAACGTCTGAACGATATCACTAAAAAGATTGTTTTCAAGAAAGTTCACAATCACATTTTTGTAAAAATATTGCATCTTCTTTTTAAATCAATGTTTTGGTGTTCAGAAACTTTTATTCCTTGAGTAAAAGTATGTCAAATTGAGTGACCAGATACATAGTGGCTTCAAACTTGTAGTTTATAACTTCTTATGTGATGAAACTTGGCAGAATAGACCAAACCCATTTGGAAAGGGTTACTTAAAGCTATCCCATGAATCCACAACAGTAATATAATGCACAGAAGTTTATATTTTGAGTCGCTATCTGGGCTATCCCTGGACTTTTCTGTCAAATAAACTTAAAATAATATAATATTAATTGATTAACTGATGAAAATTACAATACTTGTTTCCTAAATTCCATTTGGTTACAATCTATAGCAAATTTTGAAATTTAACTCATTGGCAACAAAGCTCGCATATGGGGTTGGGCCCCAACAAAGGTGATATACTCAGCCCCAAATTCCTCTCGATGGTCTTGGCTGTGTCAGGTTTCCAGCCTCGGGGTGATAGATCAAGTTGGCATTATAGGAGTAAAAAATATATCAATGGGAATGGGGCAAGATTACAATGGCACTATATAAGGTTACTTTCCCTCATCATTCCTTAGCAAAGCATGCAAGTGAACATTCACCACAAGTTCCTGGGAATGAGTGAAGGACATGCATTCACACATGACAGTTACAATCAGCGTGAGAGAGAGAAAAGACCAAGAATAATAATGTCAATTATTGTTGATGCTATCTTCTGCAAAGGGGATGGAGTATAAAAGCAGGGAAGTCCTGCTACAGCTATACAGGGTATTGGTGAGGCCACATCTGGAATACTGCGTGCAGTTTTGATTTCCGTATTTAAGAAAGGATATATTTGCTTTGGAAGCAGTTCAGAGAAGGTTCACTAGGTTGATTCCGGAGATGAGGAGATTGACTTATGAGGAAAGATTGAATAGTTTGGACCACTACTCATTGGAATTCAGAATAATGAGAGGTGATCTTATCAAAACGTATAAGATTATGAGGGGGCTTGACAAGGTGGATGCAGAGAGGATGCTTCCACTGATGGGGGAAGACTAGAACTAGAGGGCATGATTTTAGAATAAGGGGCTGCCCGTTTAAAACTGAGATGAGGAGAAATTTCTTCTCTCAGAGGGTTGTAAATGTGTGGAAGTCGCTGCCTCAGAAGCTGTGCAAACTGGGACATTGAATAAATTTAAGACAAAAGTAGACAGTTTCTTAAACGATAAGGGGATAAGGGGTTATGGGGAGCGGGCAGGGAAGTGGAGCTGAGTCCATGATCAGATCAGCCATGATCTTATTGAATGGCAGAGCAGGCTCGAGGGGTCGTATAGCCTACGCCTGCTCCTATTTCTGATGTTCTGATGTTCTGTTAAGCGACTGTGGTTTAAAAATCAGCTGAATGCAGCTACATTATGTTTGGCTTTGTTGCAAACCCAGGGCCTTGAAAAATTATTACTCCCAAAATGACACATCTAGTTTGCAATAGATTCATTCACTCACAGAGGGAACGATGACATCATCAGGAAAGGATGAGAATATCGGGACGTAATCTGCATACTTAAAGCACTACCTTCCGATGGGTACTAGAATGGTGCCAGGGATGTGGGGCTCTAGGGATGTGGAGAAGCTGGGACTGTTCTCCTTAGAGCAGAGAAGGTTAAGGAGAGATTGCATAGAGGTGTTCAAAATTATGAAGGGTTTTGTTAGCGAACATAAGGAGAAACTTTTTCCACTGGGGGGAGTCAGTATCCAGAGGACACAGATTTAAGGTGATTGGCAAAATAATCAGAGGGGAGTTGATGAGAATTTTTTTATGCAGCGAATTGTTATGATCAGGAATGCACTGCCTGAAAGGGCCGTGGAAGCAGATTCAATAGTAACTTTCAAAAGGGAATTAGATAAACACTTGAAGAGGAAACATTTACAGGACAATTGGGAAAAAGTAGGGGGGTGGGACTAATTTCAAAGAGCCGGCACAGGCATGATGGGCTGTATGATTCTATGGTAACCAGTTAAAATACAAAATAAAAACAAAAAGTGCTGGAAATGCACAGCAGGTCAGGTTAAAATCCAGTCCAGCAGGAAGGCAGTGGGATCCCAGAGGGGTAAGTCGCTGGCCTTGTTTTAACTGACCCTGCCTTGTTTCCACTGGGTGGGGTGGGGTTAAAATTACCCCTATAGCTTTACAAATCAGTCTTTCAAAATCCAGAAATGGCTCTCTCAAATCCAAAGCTCTGTTTAATTTCTGTCCGTTTCCTGCTCCAAGAGCTGGATAATGTTCTTGGTTATTACCTGAGCGGTTAACTGGCTGTTAAAAACACTTGGGCCGTGATTTGCCCAAACTCGGTGAGTCCGCTATGGCCGGGGTCAGTGGCTCCAGCCTGCTGCGTAGAATGATGTTACGTTGATTGGGCTTATTGAGCCCACCCAGCATGTTTCCCGGCCAATTAAAGGAAGCGGGTCTGATGGCATCATTTGATGGCACATCATCTGCCGGTTTCCTTAAAGGGACAATGCGCAAATTAATTTTGACAGTTAACTCACAATCAGGCTTGTTCCACTGATAACCTATCAATACTTAATCTTTTCTTTTTAAACATGGGAAAATGGATGTTAATTGCAGCTTGATTTGGGAGTGATACAGATTGGGAATTATTTTTTTTGAAAGTGATTCTCTCAAACTCAGCTCAGGCAGAATATGCAAGAAACAAGCTTTGAAATCCTAGTCTTGTCAAGGAACTGGGATGGTTCATTGCCTTGTTTGTTTAGTTTATAGCCAATGAGTAGGGTTACACTGTTATATTAAGAATCAGCATACATGCAAAGACCTATATATAACACACAAACCTTTTAAAAGCCAGCACGTTCTTGTCTCTTGATTCACAGTCATCTGCACCACCAGCATAGAAGTCCCATACTGCTATGGGTAAGTGATGTTCAGCGTACGCTTCAAAGTCATCCAAGCAAATCATTGGCATTGCTAGGAGAGGGCGAATCTTGGAGAATGAGAAAAAAAATCTTTAGTTTGTTTAATTAGCAATAAATATTTTCCAGATATTTACAGTTGTTCCACAGTTTCATCTCAAATTCTGAAATGCACTGCTTAATTCTGTAAGGACACCCGCCCCAAGCTTAATGTAATCGGGGCTTGGTCTGCTATTTTAACCAGTGGCCCTGCTGCCGGCCAGGCAGTGATTCCTGCCAGAGTCAGGCGGGAGTCGGGGCTGAACATGGAAATGAGGAGCAGGAATTAAAATCTCTCTGGGCCTCGACACGCAAGCTTGTGGCTCACCCAGGCAGCCTTACACCAATCGATTCTGTGCCACAATAAAATCGGGGCCAATTAATCTCTAGTCTACACTTACATAAATCTAGGAGCTGGAGTACACATCCACAATAAAATTCAATATTTGACCATGTGCTCTCATTCACTTTAGCTGATTCATGAGGAACAAGAGGTTGAAAGCCTCTCGAAAAATTGATGAGAGGACTGAGTTTCTCTAGAGCCTTACACCGCTCTACAATCTCACTAATACATGACTGCTCTCATGAAAGGGAAATCCAGTCTGTTCCTTTCTGATTATGCTGCAGGTCTGCAGAGTATCATCAGTCATGGCCAAAAAGATTTCTTTTTGGGCTACTGCCAATGGCTGATAAATCTAATGCTCTCCAACAAATCCATGAGGTCTGGAGAGAGCCCTCCAGATATTTTGGAGGCCTGTAGGATAGTCAGAATAGAACAGCCTGAATTTTGCTTTTATGAAGAATTTGCAGGGCAGAATGTGAATTTGCATATGTTCAGCATATGTAACAACCCTACGAACCATGCTAAGAGTTATTGACATCAGTCATGATAAGGCTTACTTTCTCGTGTATACAAACTGAAACTGTGCTCTGGAACACCAAGTGTATATGAGCCATAAAGATAATTCTATTCACTAACCTTAGAAGTTCAGCCCTAAGACGAGTTGGTGGTTCCTGTACTTTTTGCTTCCTTTGTCTAGAGCTGTTTGAACACTGCTCACACCTTCTGCCACCAACATTATCAAGGTGATGTAGTGCCAAGTCCACTTCCTCTCATCAAACTGGTTCATTAAGGCTTTCCATCTCCAATTACTTTTCTGCCAGATAGGTCCTTATAGTGACCTTGCAGATATATTTATGGATTTATTGGGGAGGACCAGCCTGGTCAATTATTGGCACCAGTCAAACGAACATTTTTTGACCATGACTCATGACAAATCTTGAGAGAATAATAGTGTATAACTTTTGTGTAATTGCACGACCTCGCAGATGGATACAACCCAATGCTCTCACCATCTCACTAATCATCCCCTGGTCTTAATGGCATGCTGCACCAACATCTACCTCTGCAGCTGCTCTCGATTTTTTAAAGAAGTTTCAAGCATTACTTTAAAGGCTCTTTTGCGACTCGTTTCATGCTCCGGCAGGGTGGCAAATGGTGTTTCTGAGCATCAAACGGGGTGTCCAGGATTTAGCGCCCGGCCAGAAGTTTCGCCAATGGTTTTGCAGCAGAGTAAAAACTTACCGCCCCGCACTCCGTTTTGACCGTCACGATGACGTAACTCGTCGTGCAAGGCTGCGCGAGCGCCTTGGGTGGAACTTTCGGCTCGAACGCCTGATTTAGCGACCGCCCCAGGAACCGATCGAAAAAAAAGGCAGTCGCAGGGTGCAGCAGGCGCAATTAGTGGCACATTTAAAGGGAGGCTAGAGGATCTTATATCGCAGTTGTCAGTGATTGCCATGGTTGCGCGCAGAGCGCTGCGTGAGTCTACAGTTTAAAGTGGCACTTTTATGTGACTTAACCCTTTGTTTTCAAGGTCAGTGAGAGATTTCATGAGGGGAAATGCTAGTTCGCCAGAAAATCATGCTGGTTGCTATTGGCAGGCGGCTTCAAGCTGGATGAAGGGTTCTTGTCCATGGTGGGCAATGGAATTGAAGAGGTCTCAGAGGTTTGGGGAGGAGGTCTTAACCCCATGGGTTAACAGGGAACATCGCTCATACCTCCATATTTCTGATGCGCAGTGCGTTCAAAGGCTGCACTTCAGAGAAGAAGTGAAGACAGAGAAATGCCAGCTCCTACAGGCAGATCTACAGCCTACCAACACCAACAGGACTGCGCTGCCGTCAAGGTGAAGGTGATTGTAGTGATGGCCTTCTATGTCTTCAGCTCCTTGCAGGCAGCAGCAGCAGGAGACATATGCAGCATCTCTCAGCATGACACACATTGCTCTATTCACACAGAATGGACTTCATAAAGTTCCCAATGAACAGGGACAGCCAGAATGAGAGGATTATAGGGTTTGGATGATTTGCAGGCTTCCCCAAGGTTCAAGGTGCCATTGATTGTACACACGTTGCCTTGCGAGCACCAACACAGGATGCAGAGGTCTTAACTGAAACTGAAACTGAAAGGGATACCACTCCCGAAATGTTCAGCTGGTCTGTGATGACACTCAGCACATCCTCACAGTCAATACCCGCTATCCAGGAAGCACACATGATGCTTTCAACTTGTGTGAGAGCAGTGTGTCATGAATGTTTCAGCGACAAAGACAGAGCTGACTGATCGGGGACAAAGGTTACGGCTGGCCACCTGGTTCATGACCCCCCTTCCGGAACCGTGCCACAGAAGCCGAGCATCGCTATAATGACAGCCACGCAGTCACCCACATAATTGAACAGACAATTGGCATGCTAAAGTATCGCTTCCGATGCCTAGACCACTTTGCTTCAATACTCCCCCCCAACAAGTCTCTGAGTTCATTGTGGTGTGCTGCATGCTACACAACTTAGCCATCATGAGAAACATAGAAACATAGAAAATAGGTGCAGGAGTAGGCCATTCGGCCCTTCTAGCCTGCACCGCCATTCAATGAGTTCATGGCTGAACATGCAACTTCAGTACACCATGAGGGGCCAGGCAATGCCAGTAGGGATTGCAGGACCACTTCAGGAGGAGGAGGAGGAGGATGAGGAAGAGGAGACTGTCGAGGAACCCATGCTGCATCCACCACAACCACAGGGGAGGCAGCATGGAGATATGGCCACAGCAAGAGCCTTGTGTCAGCAGCTCATCATTAACCGGTTTGCTTGAACAGGGAAGGGGGGGTTGGAGCATTGCTTCGCTACTCTATGCCACCATGCTGACTTTTCTGCACCCGATTCTGCGAATGAGACATAGGACAGCAATGTCAAAGGTCAAACAACAATTTTTTAATCAAAATGCAACAGTTTCAACCCCCCCCACCCCCCGCCCCAAAACCCAAAACTATACCATGGTTAAAGACTTAAGAGCACAGAACTGGAGCTAGATTTTAAACTTTTTTTGCATGTTTAACGCCCACTTAATGCCCATTTTACTGCTGAAATGACGTTTAACGCCCATATAATCGGCCATTTAGCCACAAAATGGAAACTGACGGGCATTTTTCAGAAACTTATCATCGAGCGTTACTTTCCGCATGTGTTTATTGGCGGGAAAAAATAATATCGCCTGCCCATTTTTTGGGGGCAGAATCATCAGAATGGGCGAAATCAACGGCCATATCACCCAGCGTTAATCTCTGCACAGATTTAACGCCAGGATTCAATAATACTGCCCACCCATTTTTTTTGTCGTGAAGAGCATATTTACCGAAACTAGCGGCCATGAGATCACCCAGCGTCACTTTCACTACGTCGCACACTTATCGCCCACAATATCACGCTCCCAAAAAAACGCCCAGTAAAAGTGGAACTAACCAGAACTAATCGCAGCATTATGGATGCCATGTTCTACATCACATGTCATAGCCTTTAAAAGGCTGCTGTACTTCAACCTCAGGGGAGTTCAGATGTATTCTGGAGGTCGTTGGAGTTGATGTGAACATCTCTACAAACATCTTGACCATACTGTGACCGATTGCAATTGAATAGGCGTCTTCATCGGGACATTCCTTGTTTGTGACCAATCGGTGGAAAACAGAGAGCTATTGCAAAGGGGCCTGTCCTTTCTCACCCTCTCTTGATAACCAATTACATGCAGCAGACTCGAGTTCGCCAAAGGTATGCTCCACAGCATTATGTGCTCACGTAAGATGTGCCAGACTGATGAGGAGGACCAGACGTTACAACCCCCGTAAGCACAGGGAGAAGCAGCCTCACCTCAACTTGCCCGACACCACCTGCCTTCGGAGACTGCGCTTCCACAAAGAGGTTGTCACTAAGGTGTGCCAGCTGATAAGGGGAGATCTGCAGTCTACCAGCACCATCAGTACTGCACTGTCCGTCGAGGTCTACGCATCGGGTTCTTTTCAGGCCACAGCTGGTGACATTTGTGGACTGTCTCAGCATGCCACACATTGCTGCATTAGACAGGTCTTTGAAGCCCTGTACGCATGCCAGAGGGACTTGATCAGCTTCCCTATGACCAGGGAGGCACAGAGTGAGAGAGCTCGAGGATTCTCCAGAATTGCAAATTTCCCCAAGGTGCAGGGAGCAATAGACTGTATGCACATTGCAATGCGGGCACCTTTTCAGGATGCAGAGGTTTTCAGGAACCGCAAGCGATTCCACTCCCTGAATGTCCAACTCATTGTCGACCACCAGCAAATTATAATGGCAGTGAATGCTAAATTTCCAGGCAGCATCCATGATGCTCACATCCTGCGTGAGAGCACTGTATCTAACTTGTTTAACAATCAACAAGGTCAATGCTGGATGCTTGGTGACAAAGGATATGACCTCACCACCTGGCTGATGACCCCCCTGTGTGACACCCACACCAAGGTCAAGAGGCGATACAATGAGAGCCTGAGAGCCACAGAGCAACTCGCAATATCATGGGGAAAACCATTGGAGTGCTTAAGCAGCGCTTTAGATGCCTGGACCACTCAAGAGGCGACCTCCAATACCACCCTGAGCAGGTAGCTCAACTCGTGATAGTGTGCTCCATGCTGCACAACTTGGCTATCAGGAGGGGACAAGAATTGTCTGATGAGTCTGACAGTCCACTTCACCAGAGAGAGGAAGAGGAGGACAAGGAGGTCGATGCTGACATCGGCCAATACAATCAGGCTGATGCTGAAGCCTTGTCCCCGCCCCCCTGTAGACAGCATGAAAGTGCCCATGGTGGCATGATAGCTGCAAGAGCCTTACGTCAGGAGTTTATCAATGATCGCTTTGCCTGAAAGAATGTTGGTGTTATTTACAAAGCTGACACACTGCTGGGTGTGCAGGTCATACATTAATGGTGGGCATCACCTTGGTGACAGTTAAAGTTTAAGTTGATTGAAGTTAAGTGTCATTATACACTTTGATGTTAAGGAAACACCAGCGTGTAATGGTGTAGCTATCTGAGCCAATGCGCAACAAGGTTTTGTTAAATAAAAAGCATTTAAACCGAACATTTGTCTGAAATCATCAGTATTTCTGTAAAAAACAACCCTTCAACCCCCCCCCCCCACTCCTCCTCCCCACCTCTACCCCTTCCCCTCCTGACTCCAAGCCGCATGGCCGAGGAGCTCCTCAGGTGATGCTTCATTGCGGGGGAGGGTGGGGAGGTGACGGCCGAACCGCTGCTTGGATGGATTCGGGAGAGGATGTTCCCGAGGTGGGAACGTGCTCCGAGCCAGAAGCAAGATGGTGCTGGCTCTCATGTGTGGTTGGCAATGGGGGTGCGGCACCTTGGGGTGCAGTGCGGCGCTCCGGGATCATTGGGAGCCCTCTTCCACCAGTGTTCCTAGCTACCAGTTCCACAGCCTCCACCATCCCTTCCATGT
The DNA here is from genome assembly GCF_044704955.1 of Pristiophorus japonicus. Lineage (NCBI taxonomy): Eukaryota > Metazoa > Chordata > Chondrichthyes > Pristiophoridae > Pristiophorus > Pristiophorus japonicus. The sequence continues at coordinate 111,624,726 of NC_091982.1, read as the reverse complement.
TATATCTTATTTGTTGGACAAAAACTCAGTGCCAACTATGTTCTTGGTGTTTAGTAGGCTTTTTGCTGCTGGTGAATCTCCCTCGTACCTCCCACAACAGCCAAACAAGCACACACCACAGCCACACACACCTTCAGTCCCTCTCAGCTCCTTTTCTCTCTGTCTCCTCTTCTGCGTATGTCATGATGACCCTTGACCTCCTGAATCGTGTGAATCGAGTGTTGCAATGCCGTTGCTAAGGATGGCGACACTTTACGGCAGAAGGTCAGCAAGATTTAACTCTACCGCTCATTTCATATCATTCACGGTAACGCCCAATTCCAAAAATGGAGACTAAGTGTTTGAGATTGGGCGCGAGAAGCTGGCGATCTGAAAATCCATTTTTAGCACCCAAGCCGGAAATAATGTCCATTTTTGGGCGATATGCACAAAAGTGGAAAATCTAGCCCCTGATCCCTGCAGTCATCAACATATAAATTAACATAAATCTGCTCCCAGCAATCAACAACATCTAAAGTAACACAAAACTGCTTCATGCAGTGAACAAAATATGAAGTAACACAAAACTGCAACCTGCAGTGAACAAATTGTGAAAGAACACAAGACTAGTTCATGCAGTGACACCATTGAACAGGAGTGCATTGTTATCACACAACTATGTACAATGTGAACAATGGTACAGGCATTCCTGGCAATGAAGTGTTGTCAGCCCTTAATGAGACTTCCCCCTTCCCCACTTCTCTTCAACCCCTTCGCATGCCTGCTGCTCCTCCTCAATGAGTCCTCAGGCCATACAGCAAGGCTGCTACAGGGCTGCTGTGTTGGGGAGCCAGACAATGTAGATGGTATCTGAGGACGCTCTTGACCAGCTCCTGGCCTGGAAGGCCCGCCTTTCACTTGGGGCACCTCTTCCTCGGCGTCACCAGTCACACCGTGTATGGTGCATGGTTGGCGAGTGAGTGGTGGGAGCCAGAATGTTATCATACTGAGGAATGAGGCCACCTGCAATTTCCCTGGAGCCACTGACTCTCCAAGGAGGCTGGGCCTTAGCTACTGGAACACCATGTCTACGCACAACTTGCTGGCTTGTTTTGGCACTGTCACTTCCCCGTGGGACAGTGGGGAATGCAGAGAGTATGGAATCAGACATGGACTGCATCACTTGCCCAAGCTGAAGCGAAGCTTGTGCCGGTGATGCCTATGATGCGCCCGAGTCTGTGATGTAATCAAGGGCATGCACCTCACTCTCTGGAACTCCACTGTCACATGCTCAAGGCCACCAGCCTTTGTGTGTGGACAATGGTGGCCTCGCTGGACTCACGGCTCACAGCGACAATCTGTGACGCTGCCTCCGCAACAGTCGCAGTGAGCTTGTCAACGCTCGCTGGGATCCGTCCCAATTTATCCATAAGGTCACGGTGCAGCACTGTAGTTCCCAGGACATTTTCACCAGGTCCAGTTCAATGTCTGCCTGTCTGCCGACTCATACTCCAGAGAGCTGGCCTGCACGATTCCACCCCGGCACAGCGTTGCTGTACGCCGCTGAGGCCAGGAGCCTCTGAATCCTCAAACCCCGGGAAGTCAGAGTCATCACCAGATGAGCTGAGTGCCAACCGGGCAACTGGTGGGCTCCAATGCTCCACCGGAGCAGTCACCTCCAGTCCCTCATTGTCTGGAGCATGGCCTGAAGTGGAGGACTCCCTCGAGTGATGCTGCCCCTATGGTTGGTCATCTGTAAGTAGAAAACAACAGAGGAGTGATTAGCAGCAGGGGAGGGGGCAGGGTGACATGGGGAAGGTGGCATTGCACAGGTTCATTGGAAGGTCCACCACAACTCCATAATATCTCTCAATGCAGTGTCTTGAGTGGCACCATTCATTTACATACCCGAAGGGGGCTCAACGTCGCCCCCAGCAACTGTCCGAACTGGGACTCCAATAAGGACAGAGACCCTCTCCTCCATATCCGCCAGCGGGCCCCCGCCTGTCCGCAGCTGCTCCCTTCGATTATGGGAGTGCTTGGACTGCAAAGAGAAAATAAGAAGAGGTCAAAAAGGGTTTCGCTGCTGTTACGCCACATATGCCTACCATAGTAGACTTTGTGTGTGAATGTTCTAGTGTTCAATCTGTTTGGATCTTGCATGTGCTTTGTCAGTATGTATTCGCAGGTTAGAGGTATCTAACATGGGGGCTGTAAGTGATCTTTCAGAAAGTGACAGGAGTATTAGAGTGTTTTGCGAGGGACGATGTTAATGATACAAATAATGTGCATAGATCATTAAAAGCCAATTGGTGCCGAAGTAAGCCTCCATCTTTGTTATGCATTGTGAAAGACACCCCACAGAGTGTTGAGAGCGACCAGATGCATGCCAAACATCACATAGTGTGTGAGATTAATGTTAGAAGTTATGGAGGCATGCATAGATGCAAATGATACTCACCCTGATAAAATCTGTAAGGTTGTTGAACTTTTTTCTGCACTGTGTGCTAGTCCTGGGCACAATGTCTGCAGCAGGCACCTCCTTTGCAATGTTCCTCCATATGCGTTAAAGGAGGGAGTGGTTTGGCTCCCCCAGCAAGATGGAGTGAGGCTCACCTCCTCTCCATCACGCTCACTGACGCTTCACTAGCCTTCTGGCTGTAGCGCCTGGCACGCTGCCTTCCTTCTTGCTCCTCCATCTCAGCAGAAGTGGCTGAAGTGGGGTGCTTTAAATGCGCATATGTGCAGGAAGCTGGCGCGTCCTGCTTTTGCATTTGTGACCAGAAAAGAAACCAAGAAGAAGAAAGTAAAATATTCAATGCGCATGCGCAAAATGGCCACCTCATTCAACGCCGAAGGTTTTGGCTCGGGCGCACAAAGTCAGTCGTGCAACGCCAAAGCTCCTCCAGATCACTTTTTTGCAGAAAATTCCCGACGAAGGCGCAAACTATTTTCCGGCGCTAACTTTTGCACCATGCCGTGAATAGCACCCCGAAATACAAAAAGCCGAAAAATCCAGCCTTTTGTTTTTGCCCAATAGCTTGCCTTCCCTTTGCAGTTACCTCAACAGGGTGCTTCTTTGTGAAGAAGCGGATGGCAGAATTTAACCTCAGTTTCTTTACAACTGGTCACAGGCATTGTCACCTTAGCCCGATCAGCCCCTCAGACTTGGCAGTCACACTTTGTGGCCAGGTCCGAATCATGCCCAAGACAGCTCAGAGGTGTGCTCTGATGAAGGTCACTGGACAATATTCTGAAGTTTCCCAGCAACAATAAACAATTCAATTGGAAACAAAAGTACATGCAAAACTATTCACAAGTCCATTGTTAATTATGTTGCCATGAACCCCATACCAATTCCACCTATATAGGTGCACTTTGGAAAAGAAACATACAGCACTGGTGGAGGGATTTTCAACATCTCTGAAGCTGTAGACCAGATATATTCCAATCATCCATAATTGAACAAATACACTGAGTCTTAAAAGCATTAAAATGTTAATACTTTTTAAATGGAGGAGCGAGAAGCTATCGCATAGCTCTTTTTAGTGGCAGAAACTGTATAATGCTCAATTTCTGTATTAATTTTTAATATGTGTCCGCTTTCACATGGCAATGCCCTGTCTTTCTCTTGGAGTGATTGAGAGGAGTTGGCCTCTTATTGCTAATTAGTTGACATTAGTGATTTGGTGCTTTTTAAAAGAAATGTATATTCGTTCTTGAAGGGTACGGCTGTGCAATTTCTAGCGAGAGTCAACTGCGGTTACAAAGAGAAGGGATGAACAGGGCAACTTGAATTAGATGAATTGATCTGTAAAGAATGGGTTACATATTAAGGTTCATTTATCTGAACTCAACCATTAAGTAATGTTTCGCTCCCTTTCCCAGTCATCAACTAAGCGATCATCGAAGCATTTAAAAAATCCAGTGGCAGCTATATAATATGCAAATCTTGGCAGGAGAAATTCTGTCGCACCTCAGTTCGAGTGGTGTTCCGGTCAGAGCGGTAAATTTTGCGCTGGTAAATGCAGCTGGGCCCCGAGTGCGGGGCGGTGCGCTAAGGGAGGTGGTGCATCTCTTTTAGGGCGCTAGGCCAGCTGAGCAAGCGAAAATCCCGAGCTAAACAGCCGGCCTCAGAGCACAAGAGAGACCTTGGGGGGAAAAAAACCCTGCAAAATAAACACCAAAAATATTCTCAATACATAACTCATGCCACCACAACATAAGTCACACAAAAATCAATCACATTTACCCGAGGTCAACATTATTTACCTCACTGCGGCTGCTACAGCTCGAACCGCCAGCTTCCACAGGCGTCCCCAGCACGGCGCTCTACGGGTTGGAAGGCAGCCAAAAATCGAGCCGGTGTCGCAACCAGGGTCGTTGCACATCGGCTCGGCTATTCCTGGTGGTACTGCTCCGCTCCCCCTCGAAACCGGCATCGAATGTCCCGGTGAGGCGCTGGAAGCTGGCTGCCCGCCCGGAAGTGCTTACCGCCACCATTGCTGCCCCTCCAGGACTTTAATAGGGGCAGCAGACGCTCAAAAATCCAGCCCATGGTCTTTTAACTTAAGGTTTTAAAGATATTACGTGAAAAGCAACCAAGTTTTATGAGTAGGTAGCCTAATTTGGCTAAGAAGGAAGGAAGAACTTGCATTTATATAGCACCTTGCACATCCTCAGGACGTCCCAAAGTGCTTCATAGCCAATGAAGTAATGTTTTTCTAAAGTGTCGTCATGTTTGTAATATAGGCAAATGTGCCAGCCAGTTTGTGTATAGCTAAGCCCCACAAACAGCAGTGAGATAAATGACCAGATAATCTGTTTTTTAGTGACGTTCATTGAGTGATAAATATTGGCCATGACAGTGAAGAATTCCCCTGATCTTTTTCAAATAGTGAGATAGCCATGGGATTTTTTATATCCAACTGAGAGGTAAGCTGGGGCCTCAGTTTAATGTCTCATCCGACAGAAACCCAGAGCATTACAGATGCGTCTGGCTAGAACCAGACTGTTGTTAATGACCAGCATGGAACATTTGATCAATTATTGACAATGTTTTCCGTGTACAATTACACATGTAAACTTCATCATTCAGAAAGGAACATAGCCATGGTATTGCATTTCGTTACCCTTTTGAATTTTAATGGAATTTAAAACTGCCGGTGCAATTTCTGTTGTCGATTTTCAAATTAAGCTGGCAACAGTGGACATATGAGAGTACAATGGGATGTAATTGAAGACAGACAGCATGATTAAAGCACTAGACATCAGGCCAGAACTTTGAATCAGAAGGTTGCCCTCAATTACAACCTATTGTATGACCATAAGGTTCATTATTAAGGTTCCTTTACATTCTCAGAAAGCACAGCGCATAAAATAAATTCTGCATTTTTGATCATGTTTAGTCTCGCTCTGGTGTCCCCGGGCCACTGAATCCGGCTAGATGGGTGACCTCCCCAGGCCTCTGTATCACAGCTGCCACAAGGCAGACAAGAATAGCCCATTGCTGACTTCTGTTCCCTGTTTATCCTGTAGGAAGGTGCATTAAGTGTTTTCTCATTGTGACATGGCTTCCGTCAGGAACCCAAACGATATTGTTTCAGAAGATCAAGATGTAGAATCAGTTTGGGTAGAGATAAGAAATAATAAGGGAAATAAGTCACTGGTGGGAGTGGTCTACAGACCATCAAACAGTAGCCACACTGTAGGACAGAGTATAAATCAAGAAATAATGGAGGCTTGTAAGAAAGGTATGGCAATAATCATGGGTGATTGTATTCTTCAAATTGTCAAAGGTAGCCTTGAGGAAGAGTTCATAGCGTGTATGCGGGATGGTTTCTTGGAACAATACGTTGTGGAACCAACCTGGGAAAAGACTATTCTAGATCTGGTAATGTGTAATGAGCCTGGATTAATTAATGATCTCGAAGTGAAGGAGCCTCTTGGGAAGAGTGATCATAGCATGGTAGAATTTCAAATTCAGTTTGAGGGTGAGAAATCTAGGTCTCAAACTAGTGTCCTGAACTTTAATAAAGGTAATTACAAAGTTATGAAGGCAGAGTTGGTTAAAGTGGACTGGGAAAATATATTAAAGGGTAAGACTGTAGAAAAGCAGTGGCAAACATTTAAGGAGATATTTCATAACGCTCAGCAAAGATATATTCCAGTGAGAAAGACTCCAAGAGAAGGATGAACCTTCCATGGCTAACCAAGGAAGTAAAGGATGGTATCAAATTAAAAACAAAGGCATACAATGTTGTGAAGAACACTGGAAGGTCAGAGGATTGGGAAATTTTTAGAAACCAGCAAAAGACTAAAAAAATGATAAAGGCAGAGAAGATAGCATAAGAGAGTAAACTATCAAGAAATATAAAAACAGACAGTAAGAGCTTCTACAGGTATATAAAAAGTAAGCGAGTAGCTAAAGTAAACATTGGTCCCTTAGAGGATGAGACTGGGGAATTAATAATGGGTAACAGGGAAATGGCGAAGACTTTGAACATATATTTTGTATCTGTCTTCATGGTAGAAGACACTAAAAACATCCCAATAGTGGAAAATCAAGCGGCTAGTGGTGGGTGGGGGGACTTAAAACAATCACTGTCACTAGAGTTAAAATACTAGTCGAACTAATGGGTATTTGGATTTTCAGAAAGCATTCGATAAGGTGCCACATAAAAGGTTACTACACAAGATAACAGCTCACGGGGTCAGGGGTAATATATTAGCATGGATGCAGGATTGGCTAACTAACAGAAAACAGAGAGTCGGGATAAATGGGTCATTTTCCAGTTGGAAATCAGTAACTAGTGGGGTGCCACAGAGATCAGTGCTGGGGCCTCAACTATTTACAATTTATATTAATGACTTGGATGAAGGAACCAAGTGTAATGTAGCCAAATTTGCTGATGATACAAAGATGGACGGGAAAGCAAGTTGTAAGGAGGACGCAAAATTCTGCAAAGGGATATAGACAGGCTAAATTTGGCAGATGGAGTATAATGTGGGAAAATGTGAGGTTATCCACTTTGGTAGGAAAAATAAAAAAGCAAATTACTATTTAAATGGGGAGAGATTAAAAAATGCTGCAGTACAGAGGGGTCTGGGTGTTCTTGTGCACGAAACACAAAAAGTTAGCATGTAGGTACAGCAAGTAATCAGGAATGCAAATGGAATGTTGGCCTTTATTGCAAGGGGAATGGAGTATAAAAGCATGGAAGTCCTGCTCCAACTGTACAGGGCATTGGTAAGACCACACGTGGAGTACTCCATACAGTTTTGGTCTCCTTATTTAAGGAAGGATATACTTGCATTGGAGGCAGTTCAGAGAAGATTCACGACGTAGATTCCTGAGCTGAAAGAGTTGAAATATGAAGAAAGGTTGAGCAGGTTGGACCTATACTCATTGAAGTTTAGAAGAATGAGAGGTGATCTTATTGAAACGTATAATATTCTGAGGGGTCTGGACAGGGTAGATGCAGTGAGGATGTTTCTCCTCATGGGGGAATCTCGAACTAGGGGGCATAGTTTCAAAATAAGGGGTTGCCCATTTAAGACAGAAATGAGGAGGAATTTTTTTGTCTCAGAGGTTCGTGAATCTTTGGAATTCTCTACCCCAGAGATCTGCAGATGCTGGATCATTGAATATATTTAAGGTGAAAATAGACCGACTTTTGAATGATAAAGGAGTCAAAGGTTATGGGGAGCGGGCGGGTAAGTAGAGTTGAGGCCACGCTCTTATTGAATGGCGGAGCAGGCTTGACGGGCAAAATAGCCTACTCCTACTCCTATTTCTTATGTTCTTATGTAAAGAATTGAGCATTCAAACCTGCATATCACAACTGTTGGTGCCCATAGTTTTGTACTTGTTTTTATGTTGTGATATTGTTAGGGGGTCTAAAAACCCAGGGTTGAATGGCAAAGGAAAACAATGAGATTGTGGGTTCAAGACACAATCCTGAAACTTGAGCACAAAATCTAGGCTGACCCTCCAGTGCAGTACTGAGGGAGTGCGTCACTGTCAGAGGTGCTGTCTTTCAGATGAGATGTTAAACCGAGGCCCCGTCTGCTCTCTCAGGTGGATGCAGGAGATTCCACAGCACTATTTCAAAGAAGAGCAGGGGAGTTCTCCCCAGTGTCCTGACCAATATTTATCCCTCAATCAACATAACAAAAGCAGATCATCCAGTCTTTATCATATTGCTGTTTATGGGAGCTTGCTGAGCGCAATTTGGCTGCCGCGATTCCTACATGACAACAGTGTTGTATATGTATAATATAAGTATACTCCCTGTACACTCAATGTACAGTTACATAAGACTACTGAATGTATCTTCACACTGTATACACTATGCTTGTACCACCAGAGGGTGCAACTGGTGGAGACCTAGGGGTCACCTGTACACGACAGGTAACCAGGTATAAAAGGGAGCTCACCATGCTGTACCCTCACTCAGGAGCTGCAATAAATGGACTAAGGTCGCCACAGTTCAAGTACAATACCTTGCCTCATGGAATCATTACTAGAGTGCTTACAGACACAATAACGGGCGACGAGATTACGAATTTCTACTCGAAAAAAATGGCTAACCTTGACATGTTTCAGTAATTCACCGATGGGTAAGATTGGGATGCCTTTGTGGAAAGGCTCGAACACTTTTTCCTTGCGAATGACCTGGCGGGAGACACACCGACCTCGCTGGCTGATAAGCGCAGAGCTATCCTGCTCAGCAGTTGTGGGCCCACAGGGACTTGCTAGCCCCAGAAAAGACAACAACCAAAACATATGCGGAGCTCATAATGATGATACAGGAACAGCTCAAACCTAAAGAGAGCATCCTCACCGGCGGCCCGAAGGCCAAGAAATCGCAAAATATGCTGCAGACCTCAGACGATTGGCTGCATCGTGTGATTTTGGCAACCACCTCACCGAAGCGCTGCAGGACATCTTCATTATTGGAATCGGCCACGAGGGCCTTCTTCACAAGCTGTTCTCTGCAGACACCATGGTCACCCTGCAGAAGGCAATCAATATTAGCCAGGCGTTCATGCTCTCGGCCTGCGATTCCAAGCGGATGACTCACCCCCAGGACTCTAATCCGGCAAGTTACGTGAACCGACTGGCATCTTTTGACGGCAAGGCTGCTGCTAGCAGTCTCTCTCAGGGTCAAGAGAACAGAACCCCGAGTACCGCAACCCTGAGTCTGTCACATGGGGCCAACTGGCCAACCCCATGCTGGAGCTGTGGAGGAAATCACAGGGCCCACCAGTGCCGCTATAAAGACTATACTTGCAAAGGCTGTAACACGAAGGGCCATCTCCTGCGAATGTGCAAGAGAAATTGTATTCACCAAGTCGATGAAGAGTTGGCCAATCATCTGGACTCCAGCGACGATGAAAAGAGAGTCCATGAGGTGGCTCAGCCCCGCGATGAGGTGTACGGAGTGTTTACCTGCACCACCGAGAGCTTTCTGCTGAAAATGGAAGTCGAAATCAACAATGTTCCAGTCACGATGGAGGTGGACAAAGGGGTGAGCCGCTCGCTGATGAATCAGGCAGCCTTTGAGAAACTCTGGGACAATCCAATCGAACGACCTAAAATGATCCCGATCCAAGTGAAGCTGCTCACCTACACAAATGACACCATCCCAGTCGTTGGCAGCGTGGATGTCCAGGTGGAATGCTGCTCGGAAGAAGATGGATGAAACCAATCCGTTGGAGCTGAGAGAACCTCCAGCCTCAGGCGATCAATGTTCTACGTGGCCCTAAATTTGGATCCAGCACAGCACCTGAGAACCAGCCGCTCAACTCAACTGCATGGAGATGACACAGAAAGCTCAACTCAACAGCGAGATGATCCAGCCGAAAAGACATGACCTCACCGCCCAGGCTCAAGTGGCAGGACTCCGGAGGAAGAGAATTGGCGCAGAAGGCAACTTCCCTGAATCTGAGGAAAAAAGGATCACTGCAGCCTACCGCTTGGAGAGAAAGAAGATGGTGCCTGCACCAGGAGGTGAAGCGCCTGAAGTAAAGATGGCGGCGGCCAGACCACGAGGGGCAGCGTTGAGGGAGCAACACGTGATGCCGAGTAGCAAACCGGATTGGGGTAAAGATTGCAAGGCCTTCTTAAAAGAGACCGGCAACCCATCACAATTAAAGGGACAGTTCCACTCTTTATACAGCGATGCCAGTGATACACATGTAAACGATGTAATTGACAAATGCAAGTATGTAAATGTAACTAACCATGTCAAGTCGAGCGATTGTGGTCGGAACCAATGTAATATGAATGTAAATGAAATAATGATGTACGATGCCGGGTTCTACATGTACGCTGACAAAAACAAGGGCAACCCCCTGTCAGAAGCGCCCAGGTCCAGTGGGCTACCCGATCATGTAGCCTGCGCTTCCGAGACCAATATGATGCCCCAGGGAGCGTGGCCACACACAGAGGGAGCATACCAGCTGCAGGGCCAGCGATCAGCAGATGGAAAAGGCACTACTACTGGTACCCTGCCCCTGATCGGCTCTACCTCTCTGGCCACCAGGGCCAGTACCGGGAGCAAGAGACTAGCACCCTCCAGCTTTCCCCACGGGACCTGGGACGACCAGGCTCCCACCATCGCTGAAGGGCAGCAGGAAGACACTGCAGTCCTCAAAGGAGGACAGGGGGCCACACACTCCTGTGGCTCTGCCCACCACTAGGCAACGGCAAAGGCTCTGAGATTCAGCCAGGTGAGCGATCCGAGCCCACCCAGCTGGCAGGGGGCGCAGCGCCACCATCAGACAACCTGGACACAGTCCGGTCACTCTGGAACTAGTGTCCTCACCCACCTGCACCTACACCCCAGGGGCAAGATTGTGATATCACGTATGTGCTACTTACGTGTAAAATGTACTTCTTCCACTACTGCAGAACCCCAACAGTGATGCAATTAATCCTATGTTTTTTTTGTTCTTTCTTTCTGTACATGTATGCAGGTGTTGAGCCACACACACAGTCTATATATGGGGGGGGGGGGGGGGAAGGAAATGGATGTAGCCATGGACACACATGGATCACACCCAGAACCTACTCAACCCCCACTGCAACCTCAAACCATCCACTGCTGACCATTTCCCAATGTTGTGGCAATAAGGACTTGGGGGTCAACAGAGAGAGAGCCAAGCCAAAGCATAGACAAGGTGCAAGAGCTTTGAGCACTCAAGTCTAGGGCCAGAGCACACAATGCAAAGGCCAGTGGCACAAGACTTAGGGGAGAGTGATGTTGTGCATGTATAAAATAAGTATACTCCCTGTACACTCAATGTACAGTTACATAAGACTATTGAATGTACCTTCACACTGTATATATTATGCTTGTACCACCAAAGGGTGCACCTGGTGGAGACCTAGGGGTCACCTGTACATGGCAGGTAACCAGGTATAAAAGTGAGCTCACCATACTGTACCCTCACTCAGGAGTTTCAATAAATGGACTAACGTCATCACAGTTCAAGTACAATACCTTGCCTCGTGGAATCATTACTAGAGTGCTTACAGACACAATAAACAGTACTAATCTTCAAAAAGTACTTCATTCACTGTAAATCACTTTGGGACATCCAGTGGTCGTGAAAGGTGCTGTATAAATGCAAGCCTTTCTTTATGGTCTATAACAGCTTTACATAGAGCAGTTTGTTCCTATAGTAAAGGTTTCGCAGATTGATTGCCTCTGGACTGGATCTAGCCATTTGCTAAACTGGACCACTGATACTATACTGACTAATATTAAGGGACTGGCTCTAAATTCAGATACTCAAAATTGGAATATCATTACTGTCATTTATGTATACTCTGTATATACTATGCTGGTACCACTAGAGGGTGCAACTGTGGGGGCCCCAGGCAGGAGCTGTATTGCTGCCTCACTCTGGAGTTACAATAAAGGTCACAGCAGTTCAAGTACAACACTAGGCCTCGTGGAGTTAGTCTACAGATAAGTAGAGACATATTAATTACAGCTTCCTTCAAAACAAATTTACAACTAGAAGGTATCCTTTTCTTCCCATTTACGTGCATCAGTGATAATGGTACAATGCAACTATATTGTGATGCAGAGTCCCTTGATTTCTTGAGACCCCTTATCTACATCGACACATGATTGTTTCTTGCAACTTTTGCCTTTCATCATGTGCCTTGTCCAATTCACACTGACTGGCTAGAACTCTAGTCCAAGACAGATACACTGACTCTCAGATAGATAGACAGACAGACGCACAGGCAGACAGAGGTCCTTTACCAGCGGTTAAAATTAAATACGTAGATTTAAAACATGTCCCGGAGGTACAAAGTGCTGAAGAACTTGTAGCCAGTCCCTAGCAATGGCAACTTTCGTCACTCTAGGAGTGGGAGGACCTCAGGATGTGAGGTCATGTCAGTAAGATTTATTTCAAATTATACAAGTTTTCCTACTGTTGGGAAGGCTTTTTAGGAAATCACAACCGACCCTTATCCACCATGAGTGGCCATTCCCCTCCCTCCTCTCTCTGCCCCCTCGCTGGGATCACACCTGACCTAGAATCCAGCTTGGGGGGGGAAGGCATGGTCATTGTAGGGAGGGGAGGGACTTCTGAAAAGGGATTCGATCATCAGGTTTACCGTGCAGACAGTGGTGAGGAAACATTTTGATGAAATTTCCTCTTCCCCAATGACTGTCGCCTCTGTTTCTGTAACTCTCCTCCCAAATCCCAGGAACAACTTCTTAACATTACCCCTTGTCACGTTTTAGGAATTTTAAACCATTTTCCACAGTAGATTTATATTGAAAGGTTAGTCTTAACTTAAACTGAGCTCAGCAGTGTGCAGAAATCCCATGAAGCTGAGGTGGGAGTGGTGGGTAAGAGTTGCTTAAAGTCATCCCAGACTGTGGAATGTGGTGGGTCGTCTGATCAAATAAGGTGCTTGTTAAGTCTTTCCTGTGAACTATTCAGGTTAATTGTATTGGGATATCCCCATTCAGTTTGGAAGCAGCAGTAATTATTTGCCAGGAGCCTCCAGTCGGGGGCAGGGGTGGCAGGGGAGTGCTGTAACCTTCAGATGTGGTGGCATGGTGGTAATGTTACCAGTAATCTGATCGACCTGGACTAATGATCTAAAGTTCAAATCCCAGCTTGGGCTCTTGTGAAACTGAGTTTTACCGAGTGCTATAGCCCGTTCGATTGGCAGCCCTACAGGCCAACCCTTGGACAGGGAAGGGGTTAGAGGTCAAGCCCTTAATTTCTTGTCCAGAGGGGGAGCAATAGAACAAGGGAACACCCATTCTGGGTGAGTTGGTAAGTTCTGCTGAGAGAGGCAACCAGGCCAGGACTGACTGGAAGAATGTGCTACTTTGGTCACTAACAGGGACAGTGTGGCACGGTTTATAGTTTTATTTATCATAAGAAAGGGTTAAATTTAGTTAAAACAAGGTGAAATTTTCTATATCTATTAGTCTGTATGTTTACTACCTGATATCACTTTAGGGAGCAGCATGGGCTGGTGCAGGAGGGCGACAGCAGCGAAGAGTGATGTCATCAAGGTCCAGGTCAGTGATTGGAGCGTGGGCAGATACAGCAGGAGCGGCGAGAGACTGTGAAGGGATGTGATCGGGGCCCAGGAGAGGCGTGAGTTCAGGGCCAGGGGCCCAGGGGCAGCACGGGCCAGCCCACACTGCGATATGTGTGCACATTAGGTCCGTGCAGCAGACCTGGTCTCCAGTCGTCTTGGATAACCCTTGCCACTGGCCAAGACCTAGCTCTGTCAAGCCCGTGTGGTGGCTGGGGTGCAACAGCCACCACACGTTAAAAACAATCCTCGCACAGGCATCTTCCACCCTTCAGGATGTAGTTCAGGACCTGGAATCCCTTTTTTGGCATGGAAGCAAGTCATCCTCATTTCGAGGGACTGCCTATGATGATGATGATGATGAAATTTGAATGATTCAAATCTAGCCTTGTCTCACTAAAGTTTAAACCATCTGTCTCTCGGAAGATTGGAGATGCCCGACAGTAATGGATGTAAAATCTGCTTATAGGACAGACCAGTGACTCTGAACACGGGAAAATATCTAGGCCAGACCAAAACTCCCCTTTTCTGATACATACCGTTCCTACCAATTGTCAGCCTTGGCTCAGTGGTAGCACTCTCGCCTCTGGGCTAGATAGATTTTGGGTTCAAGCCACTATCTAGGCTGACACTCCAGTGCAGTACTGAGGGAGTGCGGCACTATTGGAGGTGCCATCTTTCAGATAGACATTAAACCCTATCTCCATTTGCTTGCTCAGGTGAACGTAAAATATCCCATGGACTATTCAAAGAAGAATAATGGAGTTTTCCCGGTGTCCTGGCCAGTTTTTTTTCTGTCAACCAACACCACTAAAAACAGATTATCTGGTCAATTATCTCATTGCTTGCCTGTGGGACTTTGCTGTTTGTAAATTGACTGCCGTTTTTGCCTACATTACAACACTGACTACACTTTAAAAGTACTTTGAAGTGCTTTGGAATGTCCCAAGGAAGAAAAGTTGCTATATAAGTACAAGTCTTTCCTTTCTTTGCCTCCTACTTGCAATCAGAAATACCTTCCTTACCACCTTCCTCTCTATCTTGAGCCTTTAAGAAAAGTATTATAATGAAACAGACATGTAATAACAAGGAAGACCACTGATTTACATTTTTCCTGAAAACATACATAGAATCATGAAACTGGAGGCCTGAAAATATCAGCAACACTTTAGCACTTTATCATAGAGATGAGATACACCTTATTGAATCATCATATATTGGTGTCCCTTATTTTATATTTTACATTATATGGGATAAGACAATGTATACTCACCACAGGAATTATTACTTGAAAAATTCTGTGTTCTTTCACAAGTTGAAGCCTCACCAAACTAAGAATACACTGATCCACTACTTCTCCATGTGAAAGTTATTCATTAACTTTGAACTGAATTATGGGTAGACATTAGGACTGTTACATTAACACTGTGTTTTAAAGTAAATAGTTGAATTAAAGGACTGCATGTCTCATTCTTAAACCAAGGAAACAAAGTAAAATCCCTCTAGTAACAATAAGCTAATGATGTACGCAATGCTTGAGATATCAAAAGATAGATACAGGGTGAACAAGAGATTTGAAGTATCTTTCATTCCCCTGCAACAAATAAAGTACAGCCATGCTTTGCATGACTACACTCAAAGTGTAGTATAAATCAACAACAGGTCAAACTATTTTTCAAATCGAGAGTTAAAGATTTGTTTTTTGACTAGTCCATGCACATCATGGGAGACTGGTTCTGGATCCCAATCTGGCTTATGATTTACAATATCTTTGAACTTTGCCACATCTTTTCTTGGGTCCACCAGATGAATACTATCAATAGGTCTCCAAGACTAGGCTCCCTCTAATAGATGTAAATGCAGTTACATAATATAAGCCCAGAAATGATTGCGAGTGATGCACTTCTATACACAATGAAGGTGCTTATATGCAATTGCTCTCTGTGTTGTTTTAAAAAAGGTATTAACTAATTAATTTTAAATATTGTAACGCCTCCATTAAAATAGCAATGAGAGGAATTTGATACAAACACTTTAAGTGTTCCTACAGTAACACTACTCAGAGTCATTATCAGGCTGTAGTCTTAAAGACCATATACGGGAGGGCATCTTTAAACTAACTAGGCTGCACATGCATGTAGTCAATGGTAGCACCAGGCGTTTTGCTAACATTTGATACTCATTAAAGTTGACCGTTCATTGACTTTTGCATAACACATGGGGTTGTTTAAGTGTTTCAGTTGGAGATGAGGAGGACTTTCTTAATCACTGATAGAATTAAGCTAATTTCTCATCAGCTCATCCCAAGTGGTAAGGATCTTAGCAACAGCCAGTGTGGCTGAGTATATATGTATGGGACCCTGCCACAAACCCCGCAGAGATGCAAGTAAATATTGAAGCCAGGCTTACCAATTCTCTTACATTCAGTGAAAACCATCGCTCTCCTGTTCATGAAGAGCCCGTTTCCCATAAGACCTGAAAGTTCCCCTCTGCATGGTGAGAAGAATTTGTTATCCTCGTACATGTAAGGCTCCACCTAGCGGGGATTGGGCATGAGATAAAAATCAGAAGCACAGGAAGATTCAGAAGAGAACTGAGAAGAACATTTTAAAAAATGGCGAGCGAGGAAAGAATAAAAAAATACCATCTTCATACTGCAGTGAAGATGCATGTTGACTATTTTCATAATGATGCCAGTGACAGTGCTTGCTTACATTGTAATCATAGAATCATAGAATCTTACTGCACAGAAGGAGGCCATTCGGCCAATCGTGCCTGTGCCGGCTCTTTGAAAGAGCGATCCAACGAGTCCCACTTCACCGCTCTTTCCCCATAGCCCTACTATTATTTCCTTTTAAGTACATATCCAATTCCCTTTTGAAAGTTATGGAGTTGCGGAATGCATTAGTCTCTGCATGAGTCTATGTATAGAGCATTGTTCATTGGCTTCCTACTGTCTGCATCCATAGTTACCAGGAGGTACCACTCAGCTGCTCGACTATTATTCATTGAGCAAATTGGTGACTTGGAAAAGCTGCATCAGCACTATCCGTGAATTCAGATTTAATCATTGACAGGCTGTTCCCACTGGCCCATATGATGGGCAAAACCTGCTGCTGTTAACTATGTTTCTGCTTTCAGCCAAACATGATGGGTTAATTTTAACCTAACCCACCCGTCAGGAAACCTATGGGATTTGAAATTAATGGAGAGCAATATCGGGCAGGGCGTAAATCCACCGTTCCACCCGATCCTGCGGGATTCTCGCCCAGCGAGTGAGCTTAAAATGAGCCTGGGGCCTCAGGCATAGAGCTGGTTCATAAATGATAATCTCAGATCTGGGATTTGTACAATGCCGACAGCGATGATTCTATCCATGGCCCCTTGCTCGCTCTGGCACTCAGTCCTGTCCCAGTATCTCCAATAAGATTTCAGCATTACTGCACACAACACACAACCCAGACAGAGAACGGGAATTACACACAGTACTCAACAAGACGTAGAAGAACAACAACTGCCCAATGTTACACAAGAACTAGTCGCAGACAATCATAGAGCGTGCATCATAAATGTGATTTCAAGCTGGAGGAATCAATCAGAAATTGTTAAGGTAAATAATGTTTAGTTAAAAACCTTCTCTTCACGCATGGGGAGACTTGGAATGTGCTGAGGTTTTTGATGCTTGATTTAATTTCCTAGTTACCTGCTGTATATTTATATTTCTGCCTGCTTAGTTTAGTGTTCTTGCTGTTGCACTGTGCGATGCTGGCTACCATCTGTTGTTTTCCTTGAAGATATTTGCAATAGCTTTCCCTTACTGTGCGTCTCCCTATAGATCATCAATTACAATGTTACATACTATGATTGGAGAATTAACATATTTGGCAAAGGTAAGCACAGTCTGATTGCTGGAAAATTAAGTGAATTCATTTGTCGGGCTAGAAACAAGTATTACATTTCATAACTTAACATTTTAATCATGAATCCATCTTTCTGAGCATTGTGACATTGACAAGAAAAGAAAACTTCATCATTTTGAATTAGAACTATGACTGTCAGATGATACTGTTATAACCATCATACACAGTCATATACTCCCTCTCTCTCCACCAGTCAGATGATACAAAGCTTGGTGACTATAACAAAGGCAGTTGTCAATAGTAAACGCAGATGCGAAACTCAACTGGAACGCTCAGCAGTTAAACAATCCACTTTGATGATTAATACATCCAACTGATAATGGCTGCAAGCCGTTATTACACCGTTGAGTTCTGGATAATCATCATAAATCAGTCAGTCTACACACTTTGTTGGAACAGACCTATCAACATCAATGAAATGTTAGGATTGCGTGGCACAGTCAGTCAACCCATTTACTCATGGGGCATGTTTTGTCCTGTTCACTAATGTTACAAATGGGTTTCCCCATTTTATACTTAAACTGACTCATTTGCTAACGCTGATATATTTCCCTTGGCATTGCTCACGGTAAGTCATTTTATAACAACGGGGGTGTTATGTCCTGTAATGTATTCACCATCATTATCATCATAGGCGGTCCCTCGAAACGAGGATGACTTGCTTCCATGCCAAAAAAGGATGAGTTCACAGGTGTTTCAATGAAGGACCTGAACTACATCCTGAAGGGTGGAAGATGCCTGTGCATGGATTTTTTTTAACGTGTGGTGGCCATTGCACACTAGCCACCACACGGACTTGACAGAACTAGGATTATCCAAGATGACTGGGGACCAGCTCTGCTGCACGGATCTAGTGCGCACACATATCGCAGTGCGGGTTGGCCCGTGCTGCCCCTGAGCCCCTGGGCCCCTGGGCCCGAACTCATGCCACCCCTGGGCCCTGATCACCTCCCTCTACAGTCTCTTGCCGCTCCTTCGCCCCGACCTTGTTGCTCCTGCTGTATCTGCCCATGCTCCAATCACCGACTTGGACCTTGATGACGTCACTCTTCGCTGGCATCGCCCTCCTGCACCAGCTCGCGCTGCTCCCTGGAGCGGCCTGCCTCCACGCTGCTCCTCGAGGTCTCCATGCCGCTCCTTTTATGGCCCCGACCTGCCGCTGGTGTTCTCACGCAGGTCAGGGCCTCCATGCTGCTACTAAGGTGTAGTTGTGTTCAACCTAGACTGTTCTGTTAAGGCCACCATGTCTAAATAGTCGAATGAGTGAGGAGAAACTGTGGCCGATGGAATTCAAGCATGAAGCTATCCACTGCGGATTCGAGATAGACAATTCATACTGTTTCTTTACTTGTGAAAAACTAGGAACTGTAGAAGAGCAGAGAATTAGATGTCCATGTACACAAAAGCTAGTGTAAAGGTACAAGAAGTAATCAAAAAGGCTGATCGAATGTTGGCCTTTATCTCAAGAGAGCAAGTGATGCTTCAGTTGTACATAGCGTTGATCAGACCAAGCTGGAGCACTGCGTTTGGTTTTGGGCATCAGATCTCAGCAAGGATATATTTGCCTTGCAGAGGGTACAGTAGAGATTGACCAAAATTAGACCGGGCATCAAGGGTTAAATTATGAAAGCAGGTTGCATAAACTTGGTTTGCATTCTCTTGAGTTTAGAAAGTTGAGGATGATTTAATTGGGGTGTTTAATATGATTAAGTTTCTCAACAGGATAGATACAGAGAAACTATTTCCTCCAGTGGGGAATCCAGAACAAGAGGGCATAATCTTAAAATTAGAGCTAAGCCTAATTAGGAATGAAATCAGGAAGCACTTTTTCACACATAGGGTAGTGGGAATATGGAACTCTCTTCCCAAAAATCTGTGGATGCTGGGACAGTTGAAATATCAAGACTGAAATGGAAAGAGTTTTGTTGGGTAAGAATATCAAGGGATATGGAGCCAAGGTTTGTCAATGGATTTTAGGTACAGATCCGCCATTATCTAATTGAATGGAACAGGCTGAGGGACCAAATGGCCTACTCCTATTTCTATGATTTTCCTGGGGCTCAATTTTCCCCAGTGATTTGCGCCATTTTTTTTTGAGCAGGCTGCTTTTTTTGGCCTAAGTTTAAAAAAACGACTGTTTCCCCGATCAATTAGTTATGATTTTTAAAAATACGTTTTCTTTTCAGCCAAAGGGGGCGTAACATGCCACCCGCGCCAATTCTGGCCATTTAGGGAAGTTTGGCCAGTTGAGAGTTACTCCAGTTCTTCTTAGGCCGGCGTATGTGTTTCACTTTCCAGCCTTAGCCTGCATAGGGTCCCTGGTTACCGTGGCAACCCGATCCTTTTGGCACCGATCAAGGCTGCACCCCCAAAACTAAAGGACAGGTTAGGCTGCACCAAAATGAAGAAATCCAACGGGGAAACTTAGAACATTTTGTTTTGGCGTACTTGGGCCCCAAAAAATGGGCGTAACTCTTCAAGTACGCCAAAAAAAAGCTTTGGGGAAAATTGAACCCAATGACTGTAACTCGGGCATCGCGAGGTGAGAGGTTTAATTATTGTTGAGAGTCATTTGCAGATTAGCATTTGTGAATTCCCAGCTCCAGGTCAGAGGAACTGGCATAAATGGATTACCTTTCAGTGTTTTAATACTTTCGACACTTTAGAATCTGATGTTTGAATTATCAAAAGTTTGATATATTTCAAGAGTGAATCAAAATATGTTAGATATTTGAATTAAACTGAACGGGCCTCTCTGGGAATAAATGAGACTTGATCAGCCTGCATCTGAATTTTGTAAGTCTGTTGAAGCCTCATAGCACACTCCCAAGCATCTGTTATTGTTTACACAATCAGAAAGAATAACTTGCATGTATTAGTGCCTTATCACATCTCTCACAAACATCCCGAAATGCTTCCCATAGAATGAATTACTTTTGAAGAACTCGGAGTGTTGTTATGAAGAAAATGCAATAGTCATTTGGTTGAGAAATTCTCAGTAATCAGCACCAGTGATAGCATGATAAACCCTGCAGTAATAATGTCCCAACTGTTAATCATTTTGAGAATGTACATATACTTTAAGCACATGGAAAGCACCAACAATCAATGCCTGCATCAAAAGCTGCAGCCAGGAAAGGAACTGGCCAAGAACACCCTCCCTGCAACCCCCCCCCACCCAATAAAACTGAACCGTACAAATCATAAGTAATAACAGATTCCAGGCCTCTTATCTTCCATGATTTATGATGTGATCTGAACCCCTCTATTAGATTACTCCTTGTAATCACCCCCAGGTATCCATTCCTCTGTATTAACTTAAAGTTAACCTCATGTGGACCCATTTTCTCGTATCCACGAAACTTAGCGAAAAAGTAATTGTGAATAAAAAGTGTTGTCGTGTCGTTGGCTGGTGCTAATGGCTATGGGTCACGTTGTCGCTGTTTTGAAGGATCCCACCATTCTAAAAATGGATGAACAAATTTGCTCAATTTTCATTGAGCTATTTTCCATTAACATAATAGTGGCCTCCACAGTCGGATCAATCAACTTGCTGACATTGAAACTGGTTGAGTTGCTCGTTTCGCTGCTTGAGAAACTTTAAAGGATCATTATTACAAGCCAGTTGTGAGGACTGTTTCACCATTACCACCAGCAAAACTGCATTCCCAGGAAATATGTGCTTCAAAATAATGTATTGTTGCACCTTAGTTGGCAGTTCATAAATTGTAAGCAACAACTTGCATTTATATAGCACTGTTTGGGAGTAATTTTGACTTTGAGCGATCGAGTAAAACATGCAATATCAGAACCACCGCTTGTTAGACATCTTTTAGTTTTCATGGATTTGAAAATGAGATGTGGATAATGGGTGGTTGATCTGTTATCATCCATTTTACACTATCACTCAAAGCCAAAGTATCCATTTTATGTGCAGGAAGCAGGAAGTGTCTGAGGCACTTCACAATGAGGAGGAAAGGGATACGGTGACACAGAGCATGAAAAAGGAGAGGAATCTCCTTTTATTTATATAGTTCAAAACACCTCCACTTTGACTGTGCTTTTGGTTGTCCGGTTTTGTTCAAAACGAACCCATTTTGATATGCTCTGACACATGTAACTGGAAATAGAGAGCTTAGGATAGAGAACCAATGACAAAGTTGAAAGGCAGGGTTTTGAACGCACGGAATGAGGTGGAAGTGCAGAAGAAATCGGGTAGAGAATTCCATAGGGCGGGAATGAGTGTCAGCCAATGGCAGAGTGGAGAAAGCAAGGGGTTGGGAGAAATCCACTGTTAGAGAAGCAGAGAGTCCATGCAGGAATGTAAGGCTGGAGGAGATCAGTAAGTTAGCGTGGGGCAAGACCATGAAGAGATTTTAAATGTAGGACAAGAATTTTGAAACGAATATCCTGGGACATGCGTAGTCAGTGGAGCTCAGAGAGGGCAGGGATTATAGGAGTATTTTGTTCAGTATGGGTGACGATGTTGAGGAGTTGACGTTTGTATGGGTTGTTACACAGAGCAGCTAGATGGCATTGGAACTCCTGAAAGTGTGGACTCAGACTTTGGTGGTAGAAGGGGGGTGGAGGTGGGTAATGTTGTCAAGGTAGAAGAAGGTGGTTTTGGTAACGGAGCAAATGTGGGAGACAAAGCTGATCGATCGGAGACAGCAAATATGGAGGTTGATGGACTGCAGGCCAAGGGCTTCGAGATGTTGATGAAAGGCCGTCGACCTGAAACGTTAACTCTGTTTCTCTCTCCACAGATGCTGCCTGACCCGCTGAATATTTCCAGAATTTTCAGTTTTTATTTCAGATTCCAGCATCCGCAGTATTTTGCTTTTGCGCTGCGGTAACTTCACCTGGAAACCCGCTTAAATGAGGTCTCTGTCACAATTCCGGCATAGTTAGGTCGTCGCAAGGGTGTTGAGGAAATTCAGGGCTGGGGGCCAAAATTCAGCCTCTCGACAAGGCCGCTTACCACCGGAAAGTGGCGGTCAAGCGGCGGAGTCGAATGGCCTCTGATTTGCAGTCGAATGGCCACCGCCAGCGAAATTGTTCTTGGGGGTTTTTGCAACGGTGATCACCTCCGCTCCGCTTCCCCCACTTCTGCCACGATCTTGTGGATGGGGCCTTAAAGACGTCATCAGAGCGCGCACCGCTGCTTCTCCACTCTGGAAGCTATATTCAGTATGGAAAAATCCAATCTGCTGCCTGACAGCTTTTTCAGTCGGAGCACTGTGCCGGTCAGATCGAGACCACCAGCGGAGGTGAAAGCAGTGTTGCGTGAATTGTCATTTTTTTGGACAAAACTTTTTCGGACTTGTAAAAACTTTTGAGGACGTGAAAAGTCGTCAGTGATTACTAGTGGCCTGCAATCCTCACTCTGTACTCCACAGAGGCCTTATAGTGAGGGTTGAGCCTGCAGACACAATGGGCTCAATGCTAGCAAGGGAAAGCCTTGTGCACATTGTGCACGGCTGGAAGGCACGAGGAAAAGGTGGCATCGTTATCAGCGGGTCCAGAGGCAACAGGCAAAGAAGGCAGCACACAGGGCTACCCAACATAGAGAAAGACCTGGAGATAGTCACAGACCTCAAGGCAGAAAGGTTGGCCAAGAAGGAACTGGCGTGAGGAGGAGGGTCAGGTATGCTGACCCCCCCGCACCAGATAGTGGGCGAGATCCAAAGAAGGTAGGATGTAGATGAGGCAGATGCTTGCCAGCAGCAGCCTGCAGAGGCTGAGGAGCATGAAGAGGATGAGGGAGAAGGCAATCAGCCAGCTGCCATAGGAGGGGCCCAGCATAGAGTTGGGGGAAGGTGGCCCTACCGTGCAAAGGCATACTGCCAGCAGTTTTCCTTCATGGACCTCGCAGATGACCAATGCCTCCGCAGGCTCCGCTACAGGAAGGACATCCTCAGGGAGCTGCGCAACCTCCTGTGGCCAGACTTGCAGCCTCAGACAAGGCTGAGGACAGCTCTGAGTGTTGAAACCAAACTGACCGTTGCACTAAACTTTCATGCAACTGGCTCTTTCCAATCGGCAACTGCAGACATCTCTAACATTTCCCAGTCCTCTACCCATCGCTCCATCCGTCAAGTCACAGGTGCTCTCTACAGGAGAAGGCTGGAATACATTTCTTTCCCAATGAGCGGAGAGAAGCAGATGGAGCGCAGACTGGGTTTGTGCGGATTGTGGGGTTCCTCAGGGGGCAGGGGGCCATCGACTGCATACACGTCGCACTGGGGGCACCACAAACCCATGCTGAGGTGTTTATCAACAGACATGGATTCCACTGCCTCAACGTCCAGCTGGTGTACGACCACCAGCACAAGATCCTGGTAGTCGATGTCCGGTATCCAGGCAGCAGCCACGATGCCTTCACCCTGCGCCAGAATAGTGTGTCCGCCGTGTTCTCCGGCCTTAACCAAGATTGTGGCTGGCTGCTTGGTGACAAGGGATATCCCCTGTGCACTTGGCTGCTGACTCTCCTTCGCAACCCCAGGACTGCTGCGCAACATGCTCACAACGACTCTCATTCAGCCACCAGGTGCATAATTGAGCACTGCATCGGGATCGTCAAGCAGAGGGATCCTCAAGCAGAGGTTCCATTGCCTGGGCCACTCTGGTGGAGTGTTGTAGTACTTGCCTGAGCGGGTCTCCCTATTCGTGGTCATCTGCTGCATGCTTCACAACCTGGCAATTATGAGGGGCCAGCCGCTGGAGGTTGATCCAGCAGTAGCACCTCAGGAGGAGGTGCAGGAGGAGGAGGAGGAGGAGGAGGAGGCGGATGCGCGTCGCCAGCCACCCAGGAGGTGTCGTCGCCATCCCAACCCTGCAAGGGAAGTGCAGACCCATCTAATTGCTGCTCGGTTCCGATGAGTTAATGTCCACATCACCCTTCAGCTTTGCTTTCCCATGGTCCTCACAATAAGTCTTTTCATACATCATTGCCCACCGTCAAATGATACATCTGCCAGATATAGGAACACAAAATAAAGATTTATTACATAATAAAGAAAGGTGCAAAAACATACACATAATCATTTCTCACCCATGGGCATCTCCTTATAATTGCTCTGACGCAAACCTATCCTGTAACTACGCCGCAGTGTCTCCCCTGTGGCTGCATCATGGGCCTGGGAAGGCTGCTGTGTTTCCCTTGTAAAAGCTACAGATGTCCTTCTAAGATGCCCTTGACCAGCTCTGGCCCTGGAGACCAGCTAGAGACTGGGCAGCACCCTCCTTGGAGGATTCAGTCAGACTTGGCTCGGGCAATGCCAGCATGCTTGGTAGCAATGGCACAGTGACAGGTCTGGGGCCAGGAATGGTGCGATCCTGAGAGAACACATCATCATCCTAAGGAGCCTGTGCCACTTCCCGGGGGCAGCACATTACCAGCGGCACCAATCTGAGGGAGGTCAGGTCGGTGCTGTGGCGCCACACCGGAAGGTCCCCCGGGGCCCATGGTGTACCCAGCCGCGAAGGCATCACTGAGGTGTCGAGTGGCATCCAGCTGAGACTGCATGAGAGCAGCCAGAGTCTGAAAGCCACCAGAGATGACAGCAGTAAGATGCTCCGTGGCCTGTTGCATGAGAGCATTCTGAGCTTCCAGGGCAGTGGCCATCCTCTCCAATTCAGCACTGATACGCTCGTTCACTTGTGCCTGTGCTGCAATGGCATCATAGCTGGATCCGCACAGTCTCTCTGGGCGTCCACCATCGCCTGCACACTGGCAATAATGGGTTCCATGGTGCGTGCAGAGATGTCGACAATGTAGGAGGCAGACTCCTTCACGCTCCTGACCACTTTCGACAGCCTCTCCGGCACCCTTGCCACTGCCCCCAACATCTGGGAATGCATAGCCTCCATCCTTCTTTCAGCAACCAGTAACTAGTGGGGTGCCACAGGGATCAATGCTGGGACCCCAACTATTTACAATCTATATTAACGACTTGGAAGAAGGGATTGAGTGTAACGTAGCCAAGTTTGCTGACGATACAAAGATAGGAGGAAAAGCAATGTGTGAGGAGGATACAAAAAATCTGCAAAAGGACATAGACAGGCTAAGTGAGTGGGTAAAAATTTGGCAGATGGAGTATAATGTCAGAAAGTGTGAGGTCAAGCACTTTGGCAGAAAAAAATCAAAGAGCAAGTTATTATTTAAATGGAGAAAGATTGAAAAGTGCTGCAGTACAGCGGGACCTGGGGGTACTTGTGCATGAAACACAAAAGGATAGTATGCAGGTACAGCAAGTGATCAAGAAGGCCAATTGTATCTTGGCCTTTATTGCAAAGGGGATGGAGTATAAAAGCAGGGAAGTCTTGCTACAACCACACCTGGAATATTGCGTGCAGTTTTGGTTTCCATATTTACAAAACGATATACTTGCTTTGGACGCAGTTCAGGGAAGGTTCACTAGGTTGATTCCGGGGATGAGGGGGTTGACCTATGAGGAAAGGTTGAGTAGGTTGGGACACTACTCATTGGAATTCAGAAAAATGAGAGGTGATCTTATCGAAACGTATAAGATTATGAGGGGGCTTGACAAGGTGGATGCAGAGAGGATGTTTCCACTGATAGGGGAGACTAGAACTAGGGGGCATGATCTTAGAATAAGGGGCCACCCATTTAAAACTGAGATGAGGAGGAATTTCTTCTCTCAGAGAGTTGTAAATCTGTGGAATTCGCTGCCTCAGAGAGCTGTGGAAGCTGGGACATTGAATAAATTTAAGACAGAAATAGACAGTTTCTTAAACGATAAGGGAATAAGAGGTTATGGGGAGTGAGCAGGGAAGTGGAGCTGAGTCCATGATCGGATCGGCCATGATCTTATTGAATGGCAGAGCAGGCTCGAGGGGCCGTATGGCCTACTCCTGCTGCTATTTCTGATGTCCTTATGTTTTTATAAGTCCCAACATTGATGGACTCGTCTGAGTCTTCCTCAGCAGAACTCTCATGCGCACTCGCCCTCTGAAAAGATGGCACCTGAGGTTGCCTTTGCCCATCACCATGCTACAGCCTGCTAGGCCCCGGTGCAACACCCAGTGCAGACCCCTCTGCTATGTCTATTAGATTGGACCGTGTACTCCCAGTATTTGAGCTGGCGCGTGTGATTGTAGGAAGCAGTGACACGGTGCTGCCAGCAGTGTCCCCCTCTTCCTCTTCCTCATCTGATGTGGTACCTACAGATGGAGTAAGTTCCAGGCTCTCAATGTCCTCCAGGTTGTCAGGATCACCATGGCTGTCATTGCCCTCAAGGCTGTCCTCCTGGCTTCGCTTCTCATTCTCAACATCAGCTTCTCCCTGGCCTCGGCTGCCACTGCCCTCAAGTCTGCCTTGCCCTCCCACTTGCACCAGCACTAATGACCCTCACCTTGGCTCTCACTCGGCCTCTCTTCTGCAAGCAGCAATGGCACAAGGGCTAGTGTGAGGGGGAGGTGGGGAATTGATGCATGGAGGCTGCAACTTGCACACTTTCAGAAGGAAAGGCACAGTAGGCGCTGGCGCTTTCAGGGAGAGAGAGCATTAAAGGAGGGCCTTCACTTACCCATGCTGTCCACAGCGGGATCGGCAGTACCGCAGGCCACAGGGAAGGCAGCATACCTGCTCACTAGTGCCTCAACCCTCTCTTCCAATGGTATGAGGACCTGTATCTCTGCCTTACCACCACCAGTCCTCCTTTGCTCCATGCGATTGTGAGCAACCTTGGCCTGCAAAACAAAGAATGCTTGCTGAGTAGTAGCATCATGAGGCATCAGAAATGAGTGCACAAAAGTGTGTCCCTGGCATGCAGCTGTAACTGTGACATGAAAGGGAGCCTCTATCGGGAGAACACACACACACATATATATAGAGACCTCAACAATTAAATGCTGCTTCAGTGACTATATAATGAAGGTGGGAAATAAGAGAAGGATGAAGGAGAGGTTCGCAGATGGAAGGTCAGCTGTTGGTGGAACAGGTGCTCACTTTCATCAGATGAATGATGTCATTCATCCTTTTTCAGCATTGGGTGGGGGTGCGATCATGAATGGAGGTCCCTGAGACCTCTACAGCTATCTCTTTCCATGCATTAGCAAGCAATTTCTGAGTCGGTCTGCCTACATCGGGGCACAGGACTCACCTCCTTCCCTCCACAGCCTGCACTAGTAACTCCAGCTCAGCATCTGAGAAATGGGTTGCCCTCCTTACTACAGGTGAAGCAGCCATGGCCTTCACTGAAAGGCCTTCCCGGCTCAGGGCCTAGCTGAAAATGCAGGCCTTTAAGAAGGCCAGGGACCAGCTGGTTTATTAGCAGCAAATCACCAGTAGGTAAATTTCCCGCTCCAAACATCGCTCCCCTCTCCCCACCCACACCGCTCCAAACTCCACCCCATCTCCCTACCCACACCGCTCCAAACATCGCTCCCATCTCCCCACCCACACCGCTCCAAACTCCGTTCCCCTCTCCCCACCCACACCGCTCCAAACTCCGTTCCCATCTCCCCACCCACACTACTCCAAACTCCGCTCCCCTCTCCCCACCCACACTACTCCAAACTCCGCTCCCCTCTCCCCACCCACACTACTCCAAACTCCACTCCCCTCTCCCCACCCACACTACTCCAAACTCCGCTCCCCTCTCCCCACCCACACTACTCCAAACTCCGCTCTCCTCTCCCCACCCACACTACTCCAAACTCCGCTCCCCTCTCCCCACCCACACTACTCCAAACTCCAATCCCCTCTCCCCACCCACACCGCTCCAAACTCCACTCCCCTCTCCCCACCCACACTACTCCAAACTCCGCTCCCCTCTCCCCACCCACACTACTCCAAACTCCGCTCTCCTCTCCCCACCCACACTACTCCAAACTCCGCTCCCCTCTCCCCACCCACACTACTCCAAACTCCACTCCCCTCTCCCCACCCACACTACACCAAACTCCGCTCCCCTCTCCCCACCCACACTACTCCAAACTCCACTCCCCTCTCCCCACCCACACCGCTCCAAACTCCGAAACTCCGCTCCCCTCTCCCCACCCACACTACTCCAAACTCCGCTCCCCTCTCCCCACCCACACCGCTCCAAACTCCACTCCCCTCTCCCCACCCACACTGCTCCAAACCCCGAAACTCCGCTCCCCTCTCCCCACCCACGCTACTCCAAACACCGCTCCCCTCTTCCCACCCACACCGCTCCAAACACCACTCCCCTCTCCCCACCCACATCGCTCCAAACTCCACTCCCCTCTCGCCACCCACACCGCTCCAAACTCCGAAACTCCGCTCCCCTCTCCCCACCCACACTACTCCAAACACCGCTCCCCTCTTCCCACCCACACCGCTCCAAACACCACTCCCCTCTCCCCACCCACACCGCTCCAAACTCCACTCCCCTCTCCCCACCCACACCGCTTCAAACTCCATTCCCCTCTCCCCACCCACACCGCTTCAAACTCCATTCCCCTCTCCCCACCCACACCGCTCCAAACTCCGCTCTCCTCTCTCCACCCACACTACTCCAAACACCGCTCCCCTCTTCCCACCCACACCGCTCCAAACACCACTCCCCTCTCCCCACCCACACCGCTCCAAACTCCACTCCCCTCTCCCCACCCACACCGCTTCAAACTCCATTCCCCTCTCCCCACCCACACCGCTTCAAACTCCACTCCCCTCTCCCCACCCACACCGCTCCAAACATCGCTCCCATCTCCCCACCCACACCGCTCCAAAATCCGCTCCCCTCTCGCCACCCACACTACTCCAAACTCCGTTCCCCTCTCCCCACCCACACTACTCCAAACTCCGCTCTCCTCTCCCCACCCACACCGCTCCAAACTCCGTTCCCCTCTCCCCACCCACACTACTCCAAACTCCGCGCTCCTCTCCCCACCCACACCGCTCCAAACATTGCTCCCCTCTCCCCACCCACACCGCTCCAAACTCCACTCCCCTCTCTCCACCCACACCGCTCCAAACTCCGCTCTCCTCTCCCCACCCACACTGCTCCAAACTCCGCTCTCCTCTCCCCACCCACACTGCTCCAAACTCCACTCCCCTCTCCCCACCCACACCGCTCCAAACTCCGCTCCCCTCTCCCCACCCACACTACTCCAAACTGCTGATTCCCCTCTCCCCACCCACACCGCTCCAAACTCCGCACCCCTCTCCCCACCCACACTGCTCCAAACTGCCGATTCCCCTCTCTCCACCCACACCGCTCCAAACTCCGCTCCCCTCTCCCCACCCACACCGCTCCAAACTCCGCTCCCCTCTCCCCACCCACACTGTTCCAAACTCCGTTCCCCTCTCCCCACCCACACTGCTCCAAACTCCGCTCCCCTCTCCCCACCCACACAGCTCCAAACTCCACTCCCCTCTCCCCACCCACACTACTCCAAACTCCACTCCCCTCTCCCCACCCACACCGCTCCAAACTCCGAAACTCCGCTCCCCTCTCCCCACCCACACTACTCCAAACTCCGCTCCCCTCTCCCCACCCACACTACTCCAAACTCCGCTCCCCTCTCCCCACCCACACTACTCCAAACTCCGCTCCCCTCTCCCCACCCACACCGCTCCAAACTCCACTCCCCTCTCCCCACCCACACCGCTCCAAACTCCGAAACTCCGCTCCCCTCCCCCCAACCACACTACTCCAAACACCGCTCCCCTCTTCCCACCCACATCGCTCCAAACACCACTCCCCTCTCCCCACCCACACCGCTCCAAACTCCACTCCCCTCTCCCCACCCACACCGCTCCAAACTCCATTCCCCTCTCCCCACCCACACCGCTTCAAACTCCACTCCCCTCGCCCCACCCACACCGCTCCAAACTCTGCTCCCCTCTCTCCACCCATACTACTCCAAACTCCGTTCCCCTCTCCCCACCCACACTACTCCAAACTCCGCTCTCCTCTCCCCACCCACACCGCTCCAAACATTGCTCCCCTCTCCCCACCCACACCGCTCCAAACTCCTCTCCCCTCTCTCCACCCACACCGCTCCAAACTCCGCTCTCCTCTCCCCACCCACACTGCTCCAAACTCCGCTCTCCTCTCCCCACCCACACTGCTCCAAACTCCACTCCCCTCTCCCCACCCACACTGCTCCAAACTCCGCTCCCCTCTCCCCACCCACACCGCTCCAAACTGCCGATTCCCCTCTCCCCACCCACACTACTCCAAACTCTGCTCTCCTCTCCCCACCCACACCGCTCCAAACTCCGCTCCCCTCTCCCCACCCACACTACTCCAAACTCCGCTCTCCTCTCCCCACCCACACCGCTCCAAACATTGCTCCCCTCTCCCCACCCACACCGCTCCAAACTCCACTCCCCTCTCTCCACCCACACCGCTCCAAACTCCGCTCTCCTCTCCCCACCCACACTGCTTCAAACTCCGCTCCCCTCTCCCCACCCACACTGCTCCAAACTCCGCTCCCCTCTCCCCACCCACACTGTTCCAAACTCCACTCCCCTCTCCCCACCCACACTACTCCAAACTGCTGATTCCCCTCTCCCCACCCACACCGCTCCAAACTCCGCTCCCCTCTCCCCACCCACACTGCTCCAAACTGCCGATTCCCCTTTCTCCACCCACACCGCTCGAAACACCGCTCCCCTCTCCCCACCCACACTGCTCCAAACTGCCGATTCCCCTCTCTCCACCCACACCGCTCCAAACTCCGCTCCCCTCTCCCCACCCACACTGCTCCAAACTGCCGATTCCCCTCTCTCCACCCACACCGCTCCAAACTCCGCTCCCCTCTCCCCACCCACACTGCTCCAAACTGCCGATTCCCCTCTCTCCACCCACACCGCTCCAAACTCCGCTCCCCTCTCCCCACCCACACTGCTCCAAACTCCGCTCCCCTCTCCCCACCCACACTGTTCCAAACTCCACTCCCCTCTCCCCACCCACACTGCTCCAAACTCCACTCCCCTCTCCCCACCCACACTGCTCCAAACTCCGCTCCCCTCTCCCCACCCACACCGCTCCAAACTGCCGATTCCCCTCTCCCCACCCACACTGCTCCAAACTCTGCTCTCCTCTCCCCACCCACACTGCTCCAAACTCCGCTCCCCTCTCCCCACCCACACTACTCCAAACTGCCGATTCCCCTCTCCCCACCCACACCGCTCCAAACTCCGCTCCCCTCTCCCCACCCACACTGCTCCAAACTGCCGATTCCCCTCTCTCCACCCACACCGCTCCAAACTCCGCTCCCCTCTCCCCACCCACACTGCTCCAAACTCCGCTCCCCTCTCCCCACCCACACTGTTCCAAACTCCACTCCCCTCTCCCCACCCACACTACTCCAAACTCCGCGCCCCTCTCCCCACCCACACTGTTCCAAACTCCGCTCCCCTCTCCCCACCCACTCTGTTCCAA
This sequence comes from Pristiophorus japonicus, assembly GCF_044704955.1. NCBI lineage: Eukaryota > Metazoa > Chordata > Chondrichthyes > Pristiophoridae > Pristiophorus > Pristiophorus japonicus. Next base: position 111,592,855 of record NC_091982.1, on the reverse strand, counting down.
ACTCCACTCCCCTCTCCCCACCCACACTGCTCCAAACTCCGCTCCCCTCTCCCCACCCACACTACTCCAAACTCCGCTCTCCTCTCCCCACCCACACTACTCCAAACTCCGCTCCCCTCTCCCCACCCACACTACTCCAAACTCCACTCCCCTCTCCCCACCCACACCGCTCCAAACTCCGAAACTCCGCTCCCCTCTCCCCACCCACACTACTCCAAACTCCGCTCCCCTCTCCCCACCCACACCGCTCCAAACTCCACTCCCCTCTCCCGACCCACACCGCTCCAAACCCCGAAACTCCGCTCCCCTCTCCCCACCCACACGACTCCAAACACCGCTCCCCTCTTCCCACCCACACCGCTCCAAACACCACTCCCCTCTCCCCACCCACACCGCTCCAAACTCCACTCCCCTCTCCCCACCCACACCGCTCCAAACTCCGAAACTCCGCTCCCCTCTCCCCACCCACACTACTCCAAACACCGCTCCCCTCTTCCCACCCACACCGCTCCAAACACCACTCCCCTCTCCCCACCCACACCGCTCCAAACTCCACTCCCCTCTCCCCACCCACACCGCTTCAAACTCCATTCCCCTCTCCCCACCCACACCGCTTCAAACTCCATTCCCCTCTCCCCACCCACACCGCTCCAAACTCCGCTCTCCTCTCTCCACCCACACTACTCCAAACACCGCTCCCCTCTTCCCACCCACACCGCTCCAAACACCACTCCCCTCTCCCCACCCACACCGCTCCAAACTCCACTCCCCTCTCCCCACCCACACCGCTTCAAACTCCATTCCCCTCTCCCCACCCACACCGTTTCAAACTCCACTCCCCTCTCCCCACCCACACCGCTCCAAACATCGCTCCCATCTCCCCACCCACACCGCTCCAAAATCCGCTCCCCTCTCTCCACCCACACTACTCCAAACTCCGTTCCCCTCTCCCCACCCACACTACTCCAAACTCCGCTCTCCTCTCCCCACCCACACCGCTCCAAACTCCGTTCCCCTCTCCCCACCCACACTACTCCAAACTCCGCGCCCCTCTCCCCACCCACACTGTTCCAAACTCCGCTCCCCTCTCCCCACCCACTCTGTTCCAAACTCCACTCCCCTCTCCCCACCCACACTGCTCCAAACTCCGCTCCCCTCTCCCCACCCACACTACTCCAAACTCCGCTCTCCTCTCCCCACCCACACTACTCCAAACTCCGCTCCCCTCTCCCCACCCACACTACTCCAAACTCCACTCCCCTCTCCCCACCCACACCGCTCCAAACTCCGAAACTCCGCTCCCCTCTCCCCACCCACACTACTCCAAACTCCGCTCCCCTCTCCCCACCCACACCGCTCCAAACTCCACTCCCCTCTCCCCACCCACACCGCTCCAAACCCCGAAACTCCGCTCCCCTCTCCCCACCCACACTACTCCAAACACCGCTCCCCTCTTCCCACCCACACCGCTCCAAACACCACTCCCCTCTCTCCACCCACACCGCTCCAAACTCCGCTCCCCTCTCCCCACCCACACTGCTCCAAACTCCGCTCCCCTCTCCCCACCCACACTGTTCCAAACTCCACTCCACTCTCCCCACCCACACTACTCCAAACTCCGCGCCCCTCTCCCCACACACACTGTTCCAAACTCCGCTCCCCTCTCCCCACCCACTCTGTTCCAAACTCCACTCCCCTCTCCCCACCCACACTACTCCAAACTCCGCTCCCCTCTCCCCACCCACACCGCTCCAAACTCCACTCCCCTCTCCCCACCCACACCGCTCCAAACTCCGAAACTCCGCTCCCCTCTCCCCACCCACACTACTCCAAACTCCGCTCCCCTCTCCCCACCCACACCGCTCCAAACTCCACTCCCCTCTCCCCACCCACACTGCTCCAAACCCCGAAACTCCGCTCCCCTCTCCCCACCCACACTACTCCAAACACCGCTCCCCTCTTCCCACCCACACCGCTCCAAACACCACTCCCCTCTCCCCACCCACACCGCTCCAAACTCCACTCCCCTCTCCCCACCCACACCGCTCCAAACTCCGAAACTCCGCTCCCCTCTCCCCACCCACACTACTCCAAACACCGCTCCCCTCTTCCCACCCACACCGCTCCAAACACCACTCCCCTCTCCCCACCCACACCGCTCCAAACTCCACTCCCCTCTCCCCACCCACACCGCTTCAAACTCCATTCCCCTCTCCCCACCCACACCGCTTCAAACTCCATTCCCCTCTCCCCACCCACACCGCTCCAAACTCCGCTCTCCTCTCTCCACCCACACTACTCCAAACACCGCTCCCCTCTTCCCACCCACACCGCTCCAAACTCCACTCCCCTCTCCCCACCCACACCACTTCAAACTCCATTCCCCTCTCCCCACCCACACCGTTTCAAACTCCACTCCCCTCTCCCCACCCACACCGCTCCAAACATCGCTCCCATCTCCCCACCCACACCGCTCCAAAATCCGCTCCCCTCTCTCCACCCACACTACTCCAAACTCCGTTCCCCTCTCCCCACCCACACTACTCCAAACTCCGCTCTCCTCTCCCCACCCACACCGCTCCAAACTCCGTTCCCCTCTCCCCACCCACACTACTCCAAACTCCGCGCCCCTCTCCCCACCCACACTGTTCCAAACTCCGCTCCCCTCTCCCCACCCACTCTGTTCCAAACTCCACTCCCCTCTCCCCACCCACACTGCTCCAAACTCCGCTCCCCTCTCCCCACCCACACTACTCCAAACTCCGCTCTCCTCTCCCCACCCACACTACTCCAAACTCCGCTCCCCTCTCCCCACCCACACTACTCCAAACTCCACTCCCCTCTCCCCACCCACACCGCTCCAAACTCCGAAACTCCGCTCCCCTCTCCCCACCCACACTACTCCAAACTCCGCTCCCCTCTCCCCACCCACACCGCTCCAAACTCCACTCCCCTCTCCCCACCCACACCGCTCCAAACCCCGAAACTCCGCTCCCCTCTCCCCACCCACACTACTCCAAACACCGCTCCCCTCTTCCCACCCACACCGCTCCAAACACCACTCCCCTCTCTCCACCCACACCGCTCCAAACTCCGCTCCCCTCTCCCCACCCACACTGCTCCAAACTCCGCTCCCCTCTCCCCACCCACACTGTTCCAAACTCCACTCCCCTCTCCCCACCCACACTACTCCAAACTCCGCGCCCCTCTCCCCACCCACACTGTTCCAAACTCCGCTCCCCTCTCCCCACCCACTCTGTTCCAAACTCCACTCCCCTCTCCCCACCCACACTACTCCAAACTCTGCTCCCCTCTCCCCACCCACACCGCTCCAAACTCCACTCCCCTCTCCCCACCCACACCGCTCCAAACTCCGAAACTCCGCTCCCCTCTCCCCACCCACACTACTCCAAACTCCGCTCCCCTCTCCCCACCCACACCGCTCCAAACTCCACTCCCCTCTCCCCACCCACACTGCTCCAAACCCCGAAACTCCGCTCCCCTCTCCCCACCCACACTACTCCAAACACCGCTCCCCTCTTCCCACCCACACCGCTCCAAACACCACTCCCCTCTCCCCACCCACACCGCTCCAAACTCCACTCCCCTCTCCCCACCCACACCGCTCCAAACTCCGAAACTCCGCTCCCCTCTCCCCACCCACACTACTCCAAACACCGCTCCCCTCTTCCCACCCACACCGCTCCAAACACCACTCCCCTCTCCCCACCCACACCGCTCCAAACTCCACTCCCCTCTCCCCACCCACACCGCTTCAAACTCCATTCCCCTCTCCCCACCCACACCGCTTCAAACTCCATTCCCCTCACCCCACCCACACCGCTCCAAACTCCGCTCTCCTCTCTCCACCCACACTACTCCAAACACCGCTCCCCTCTTCCCACCCACACCGCTCCACACAGCACTCCCCTCTCCCCACCCACACCGCTCCAAACTCCACTCCCCTCTCCCCACCCACACCGCTTCAAACTCCATTCCCCTCTCCCCACCCACACCGCTTCAAACTCCACTCCCCTCTCCCCACCCACACCGCTCCAAACATCGCTCCCATCTCCCCACCCACACCGCTCCAAAATCCGCTCCCCTCTCTCCACCCACACTACTCCAAACTCCGTTCCCCTCTCCCCACCCACACTACTCCAAACTCCGCTCTCCTCTCCCCACCCACACCGCTCCAAACTCCGTTCCCCTCTCCCCACCCACACTACTCCAAACTCCGCTCTCCTCTCCCCACCCACACCGCTCCAAACATTGCTCCCCTCTCCCCACCCACACCGCTCCAAACTCCACTCCCCTCTCTCCACCCACACCGCTCCAAACTCCGCTCTCCTCTCCCCACCCACACTGCTCCAAACTCCGCTCTCCTCTCCCCACCCACACTGCTCCAAACTCCACTCCCCTCTCCCCACCCACACCGCTCCAAACTCCGCTCCCCTCTCCCCACCCACACTACTCCAAACTGCTGATTCCCCTCTCCCCACCCACACCGCTCCAAACTCCGCTCCCCTCTCCCCACCCACACTGCTCCAAACTGCCGATTCCCCTCTCTCCACCCACACCGCTCCAAACTCCGCTCCCCTCTCCCCACCCACACCGCTCCAAACTCCGCTCCCCTCTCCCCACCCACACTGTTCCAAACTCCGTTCCCCTCTCCCCACCCACACTGCTCCAAACTCTGCTCCCCTCTCCCCACCCACACAGCTCCAAACTCCACTCCCCTCTCCCCACCCACACTACTCCAAACTCCACTCCCCTCTCCCCACCCACACCGCTCCAAACTCCGAAACTCCGCTCCCCTCTCCCCACCCACACTACTCCAAACTCCGCTCCCCTCTCCCCACCCACACTACTCCAAACTCCACTCCCCTCTCCCCACCCACACTACTCCAAACTCCGCTCCCCTCTCCCCACCCACACTACTCCAAACTCCGCTCCCCTCTCCCCACCCACACCGCTCCAAACTCCACTCCCCTCTCCCCACCCACACCGCTCCAAACTCCGAAACTCCGCTCCCCTCCCCCCAACCACACTACTCCAAACACCGCTCCCCTCTTCCCACCCACACCGCTCCAAACACCACTCCCCTCTCCCCACCCACACCGCTCCAAACTCCACTCCCCTCTCCCCACCCACACCGCTCCAAACTCCATTCCCCTCTCCCCAGCCACACCGCTTCAAACTCCACTCCCCTCTCCCCACCCACACCGCTCCAAACTCTGCTCCCCTCTCTCCACCCATACTACTCCAAACTCCGTTCCCCCCTCCCCACCCACACTACTCCAAACTCCGCTCTCCTCTCCCCACCCACACCGCTCCAAACATTGCTCCCCTCTCCCCACCCACACCGCTCCAAACTCCACTCCCCTCTCTCCACCCACACCGCTCCAAACTCCGCTCTCCTCTCCCCACCCACACTGCTCCAAACTCCGCTCTCCTCTCCCCACCCACACTGCTCCAAACTCCACTCCCCTCTCCCCACCCACACTGCTCCAAACTCCGCTCCCCTCTCCCCACCCACACCGCTCCAAACTGCCGATTCCCCTCTCCCCACCCACACTACTCCAAACTCTGCTCTCCTCTCCCCACCCACACCGCTCCAAACTCCGCTCCCCTCTCCCCACCCACACTACTCCAAACTCCGCTCTCCTCTCCCCACCCACACCGCTCCAAACATTGCTCCCCTCTCCCCACCCACACCGCTCCAAACTCCACTCCCCTCTCTCCACCCACACCGCTCCAAACTCCGCTCTCCTCTCCCCACCCACACCGCTCCAAACTCCACTCCCCTCTCTCCACCCACACCGCTCCAAACTCCGCTCTCCTCTCCCCACCCACACTGCTTCAAACTCCGCTCCCCTCTCCCCACCCACACTGCTCCAAACTCCGCTCCCCTCTCCCCACCCACACTGTTCCAAACTCCACTCCCCTCTCCCCACCCACACTACTCCAAACTGCTGATTCCCCTCTCCCCACCCACACCGCTCCAAACTCCGCTCCCCTCTCCCCACCCACACTGCTCCAAACTGCCGATTCCCCTTTCTCCACCCACACCGCTCGAAACACCGCTCCCCTCTCCCCACCCACACTGCTCCAAACTGCCGATTCCCCTCTCTCCACCCACACCGCTCCAAACTCCGCTCCCCTCTCCCCACCCACACTGCTCCAAACTGCCGATTCCCCTCTCTCCACCCACACCGCTCCAAACTCCGCTCCCCTCTCCCCACCCACACTGCTCCAAACTGCCGATTCCCCTCTCTCCACCCACACCGCTCCAAACTCCGCTCCCCTCTCCCCACCCACACTGCTCCAAACTCCGCTCCCCTCTCCCCACCCACACTGTTCCAAACTCCACTCCCCTCTCCCCACCCACACTGCTCCAAACTCCACTCCCCTCTCCCCACCCACACTGCTCCAAACTCCGCTCCCCTCTCCCCACCCACACCGCTCCAAACTGCCGATTCCCCTCTCCCCACCCACACTGCTCCAAACTCCGCTCCCCTCTCCCCACCCACACCGCTCCAAACTGCCGATTCCCCTCTCCCCACCCACACTGCTCCAAACTCTGCTCTCCTCTCCCCACCCACACTGCTCCAAACTCCGCTCCCCTCTCCCCACCCACACTACTCCAAACTGCCGATTCCCCTCTCCCCACCCACACCGCTCCAAACTCCGCTCCCCTCTCCCCACCCACACTGCTCCAAACTGCCGATTCCCCTCTCTCCACCCACACCGCTCCAAACTCCGCTCCCCTCTCCCCACCCACACTGCTCCAAACTGCCGATTCCCCTCTCTCCACCCACACCGCTCCAAACTCCGCTCCCCTCTCCCCACCCACACTGCTCCAAACTCCGCTCCCCTCTCCCCACCCACACTGTTCCAAACTCCACTCCCCTCTCCCCACCCACACTACTCCAAACTCCGCGCCCCTCTCCCCACCCACACTGTTCCAAACTCCGCTCCCCTCTCCCCACCCACTCTGTTCCAAACTCCACTCCCCTCTCCCCACCCACACTGCTCCAAACTCCGCTCCCCTCTCCCCACCCACACTACTCCAAACTCCGCTCTCCTCTCCCCACCCACACTACTCCAAACTCCGCTCCCCTCTCCCCACCCACACTACTCCAAACTCCACTCCCCTCTCCCCACCCACACCGCTCCAAACTCCGAAACTCCGCTCCCCTCTCCCCACCCACACTACTCCAAACTCCGCTCCCCTCTCCCCACCCACACCGCTCCAAACTCCGCTCCCCTCTCCCCACCCACACTGCTCCAAACTGCCGATTCCCCTCTCTCCACCCACACCGCTCCAAACTCCGCTCCCCTCTCCCCACCCACACTGCTCCAAACTGCCGATTCCCCTCTCTCCACCCACACCGCTCCAAACTCCGCTCCCCTCTCCCCACCCACACTGCTCCAAACTCCGCTCCCCTCTCCCCACCCACACTGTTCCAAACTCCACTCCCCTCTCCCCACCCACACTACTCCAAACTCCGCGCCCCTCTCCCCACCCACACTGTTCCAAACTCCGCTCCCCTCTCCCCACCCACTCTGTTCCAAACTCCACTCCCCTCTCCCCACCCACACTGCTCCAAACTCCGCTCCCCTCTCCCCACCCACACTACTCCAAACTCCGCTCTCCTCTCCCCACCCACACTACTCCAAACTCCGCTCCCCTCTCCCCACCCACACTACTCCAAACTCCACTCCCCTCTCCCCACCCACACCGCTCCAAACTCCGAAACTCCGCTCCCCTCTCCCCACCCACACTACTCCAAACTCCGCTCCCCTCTCCCCACCCACACCGCTCCAAACTCCACTCCCCTCTCCCCACCCACACCGCTCCAAACCCCGAAACTCCGCTCCCCTCTCCCCACCCACACTACTCCAAACACCGCTCCCCTCTTCCCACCCACACCGCTCCAAACACCACTCCCCTCTCCCCACCCACACCGCTCCAAACTCCACTCCCCTCTCCCCACCCACACCGCTCCAAACTCCGAAACTCCGCTCCCCTCTCCCCACCCACACTACTCCAAACACCGCTCCCCTCTTCCCACCCACACCGCTCCAAACACCACTCCCCTCTCCCCACCCACACCGCTTCAAACTCCATTCCCCTCTCCCCACCCACACCGCTTCAAACTCCATTCCCCTCTCCCCACCCACACCGCTCCAAACTCCGCTCTCCTCTCCCCACTCACTCTGTTCCAAACTCCACTCCCCTCTCCCCACCCACACTGCTCCAAACTCCGCTCCCCTCTCCCCACCCACACTACTCCAAACTGCCGATTCCCCTCTCCCCACCCACACCGCTCCAAACTCCGCTCCCCTCTCCCCACCCACACTGCTCCAAGCTGCCGATTCCCCTCTCTCCACCCACACCGCTCCAAACTCCGCTCCCCTCTCCCCACCCACACTGCTCCAAACTGCCGATTCCCCTCTCTCCACCCACACCGCTCCAAACTCCGCTCCCCTCTCCCCACCCACACTGCTCCAAACTCCGCTCCCCTCTCCCCACCCACACTGTTCCAAACTCCACTCCCCTCTCCCCACCCACACTACTCCAAACTCCGCGCCCCTCTCCCCACCCACACTGTTCCAAACTCCGCTCCCCTCTCCCCACCCACTCTGTTCCAAACTCCACTCCCCTCTCCCCACCCACACTGCTCCAAACTCCGCTCCCCTCTCCCCACCCACACTACTCCAAACTCCGCTCTCCTCTCCCCACCCACACTACTCCAAACTCCGCTCCCCTCTCCCCACCCACACTACTCCAAACTCCACTCCCCTCTCCCCACCCACACCGCTCCAAACTCCGAAACTCCGCTCCCCTCTCCCCACCCACACTACTCCAAACACCGCTCCCCTCTTCCCACCCACACCGCTCCAAACACCACTCCCCTCTCCCCACCCACACCGCTCCAAACTCCACTCCCCTCTCCCCACCCACACCGCTCCAAACTCCGAAACTCCGCTCCCCTCTCCCCACCCACACTACTCCAAACACCGCTCCCCTCTTCCCACCCACACCGCTCCAAACACCACTCCCCTCTCCCCACCCACACCGCTTCAAACTCCATTCCCCTCTCCCCACCCACACCGCTTCAAACTCCATTCCCCTCTCCCCACCCACACCGCTCCAAACTCCGCTCTCCTCTCCCCACTCACTCTGTTCCAAACTCCACTCCCCTCTCCCCACCCACACTGCTCCAAACTCCGCTCCCCTCTCCCCACCCACACTACTCCAAACTGCCGATTCCCCTCTCCCCACCCACACCGCTCCAAACTCCGCTCCCCTCTCCCCACCCACACTGCTCCAAGCTGCCGATTCCCCTCTCTCCACCCACACCGCTCCAAACTCCGCTCCCCTCTCCCCACCCACACTGCTCCAAACTGCCGATTCCCCTCTCTCCACCCACACCGCTCCAAACTCCGCTCCCCTCTCCCCACCCACACTGCTCCAAACTCCGCTCCCCTCTCCCCACCCACACTGTTCCAAACTCCACTCCCCTCTCCCCACCCACACTACTCCAAACTCCGCGCCCCTCTCCCCACCCACACTGTTCCAAACTCCGCTCCCCTCTCCCCACCCACTCTGTTCCAAACTCCACTCCCCTCTCCCCACCCACACTGCTCCAAACTCCGCTCCCCTCTCCCCACCCACACTACTCCAAACTCCGCTCTCCTCTCCCCACCCACACTACTCCAAACTCCGCTCCCCTCTCCCCACCCACACTACTCCAAACTCCACTCCCCTCTCCCCACCCACACCGCTCCAAACTCCGAAACTCCGCTCCCCTCTCCCCACCCACACTACTCCAAACTCCGCTCCCCTCTCCCCACCCACACCGCTCCAAACTCCGCTCCCCTCTCCCCACCCACACTGCTCCAAACTGCCGATTCCCCTCTCTCCACCCACACCGCTCCAAACTCCGCTCCCCTCTCCCCACCCACACTGCTCCAAACTGCCGATTCCCCTCTCTCCACCCACACCGCTCCAAACTCCGCTCCCCTCTCCCCACCCACACTGCTCCAAACTCCGCTCCCCTCTCCCCACCCACACTGTTCCAAACTCCACTCCCCTCTCCCCACCCACACTACTCCAAACTCCGCGCCCCTCTCCCCACCCACACTGTTCCAAACTCCGCTCCCCTCTCCCCACCCACTCTGTTCCAAACTCCACTCCCCTCTCCCCACCCACACTGCTCCAAACTCCGCTCCCCTCTCCCCACCCACACTACTCCAAACTCCGCTCTCCTCTCCCCACCCACACTACTCCAAACTCCGCTCCCCTCTCCCCACCCACACTACTCCAAACTCCACTCCCCTCTCCCCACCCACACCGCTCCAAACTCCGAAACTCCGCTCCCCTCTCCCCACCCACACTACTCCAAACTCCGCTCCCCTCTCCCCACCCACACCGCTCCAAACTCCACTCCCCTCTCCCCACCCACACCGCTCCAAACCCCGAAACTCCGCTCCCCTCTCCCCACCCACACTACTCCAAACACCGCTCCCCTCTTCCCACCCACACCGCTCCAAACACCACTCCCCTCTCCCCACCCACACCGCTCCAAACTCCACTCCCCTCTCCCCACCCACACCGCTCCAAACTCCGAAACTCCGTTCCCCTCTCCCCACCCACACTACTCCAAACTCCGCTCTCCTCTCCCCACCCACACCGCTCCAAACTCCGTTCCCCTCTCCCCACCCACACTACTCCAAACTCCGCGCCCCTCTCCCCACCCACACTGTTCCAAACTCCGCTCCCCTCTCCCCACTCACTCTGTTCCAAACTCCACTCCCCTCTCCCCACCCACACTGCTCCAAACTCCGCTCCCCTCTCCCCACCCACACTACTCCAAACTCCGCTCTCCTCTCCCCACCCACACTACTCCAAACTCCGCTCCCCTCTCCCCACCCACACAACTCCAAACTCCACTCCCCTCTCCCCACCCACACCGCTCTAAACTCCGAAACTCCGCTCCCCTCTCCCCACCCACACTACTCCAACTCCGCTCCCCTCTCCCCACCCACACCGCTCCAAACTCCACTCCCCTCTCCCCACCCACACCGCTCCAAACCCCGAAACTCCGCTCCCCTCTCCCCACCCACACTACTCCAAACACCGCTCCCCTCTTCCCACCCACACCGCTCCAAACACCACTCCCCTCTCTCCACCCACACCGCTCCAAACTCCGCTCCCCTCTCTCCACCCACACTGCTCCAAACTCCGCTCCCCTCTCCCCACCCACACTGTTCCAAACTCCACTCCCCTCTCCCCACCCACACTACTCCAAACTCCGCGCCCCTCTCCCCACCCACACTGTTCCAAACTCCGCTCCCCTCTCCCCACCCACTCTGTTCCAAACTCCACTCCCCTCTCCCCACCCACACTACTCCAAACTCCGCTCCCCTCTCCCCACCCACACCGCTCCAAACTCCACTCCCCTCTCCCCACCCACACCGCTCCAAACTCCGAAACTCCGCTCCCCTCTCCCCACCCACACTACTCCAAACTCCGCTCCCCTCTCCCCACCCACACCGCTCCAAACTCCACTCCCCTCTCCCCACCCACACTGCTCCAAACCCCGAAACTCCGCTCCCCTCTCCCCACCCACACTACTCCAAACACCGCTCCCCTCTTCCCACCCACACCGCTCCAAACACCACTCCCCTCTCCCCACCCACACCGCTCCAAACTCCACTCCCCTCTCCCCACCCACACCGCTCCAAACTCCGAAACTCCGCTCCCCTCTCCCCACCCACACTACTCCAAACACCGCTCCCCTCTTCCCACCCACACCGCTCCAAACACCACTCCCCTCTCCCCACCCACACCGCTCCAAACTCCACTCCCCTCTCCCCACCCACACCGCTTCAAACTCCATTCCCCTCTCCCCACCCACACCGCTTCAAACTCCATTCCCCTCACCCCACCCACACCGCTCCAAACTCCGCTCTCCTCTCTCCACCCACACTACTCCAAACACCGCTCCCCTCTTCCCACCCACACCGCTCCAAACACCACTCCCCTCTCCCCACCCACACCGCTCCAAACTCCACTCCCCTCTCCCCACCCACACCGCTTCAAACTCCATTCCCCTCTCCCCACCCACACCGCTTCAAACTCCACTCCCCTCTCCCCACCCACACCGCTCCAAACATCGCTCCCATCTCCCCACCCACACCGCTCCAAAATCCGCTCCCCTCTCTCCACCCACACTACTCCAAACTCCGTTCCCCTCTCCCCACCCACACTACTCCAAACTCCGCTCTCCTCTCCCCACCCACACCGCTCCAAACTCCGTTCCCCTCTCCCCACCCACACTACTCCAAACTCCGCTCTCCTCTCCCCACCCACACCGCTCCAAACATTGCTCCCCTCTCCCCACCCACACCGCTCCAAACTCCACTCCCCTCTCTCCACCCACACCGCTCCAAACTCCGCTCTCCTCTCCCCACCCACACTGCTCCAAACTCCGCTCTCCTCTCCCCACCCACACTGCTCCAAACTCCACTCCCCTCTCCCCACCCACACCGCTCCAAACTCCGCTCCCCTCTCCCCACCCACACTACTCCAAACTGCTGATTCCCCTCTCCCCACCCACACCGCTCCAAACTCCGCTCCCCTCTCCCCACCCACACTGCTCCAAACTGCCGATTCCCCTCTCTCCACCCACACCGCTCCAAACTCCGCTCCCCTCTCCCCACCCACACCGCTCCAAACTCCGCTCCCCTCTCCCCACCCACACTGTTCCAAACTCCGTTCCCCTCTCCCCACCCACACTGCTCCAAACTCTGCTCCCCTCTCCCCACCCACACAGCTCCAAACTCCACTCCCCTCTCCCCACCCACACTACTCCAAACTCCACTCCCCTCTCCCCACCCACACCGCTCCAAACTCCGAAACTCCGCTCCCCTCTCCCCACCCACACTACTCCAAACTCCGCTCCCCTCTCCCCACCCACACTACTCCAAACTCCACTCCCCTCTCCCCACCCACACTACTCCAAACTCCGCTCCCCTCTCCCCACCCACACTACTCCAAACTCCGCTCCCCTCTCCCCACCCACACCGCTCCAAACTCCACTCCCCTCTCCCCACCCACACCGCTCCAAACTCCGAAACTCCGCTCCCCTCCCCCCAACCACACTACTCCAAACACCGCTCCCCTCTTCCCACCCACACCGCTCCAAACACCACTCCCCTCTCCCCACCCACACCGCTCCAAACTCCACTCCCCTCTCCCCACCCACACCGCTCCAAACTCCATTCCCCTCTCCCCACCCACACCGCTTCAAACTCCACTCCCCTCTCCCCACCCACACCGCTCCAAACTCTGCTCCCCTCTCTCCACCCATACTACTCCAAACTCCGTTCCCCTCTCCCCACCCACACTACTCCAAACTCCGCTCTCCTCTCCCCACCCACACCGCTCCAAACATTGCTCCCCTCTCCCCACCCACACCGCTCCAAACTCCACTCCCCTCTCTCCACCCACACCGCTCCAAACTCCGCTCTCCTCTCCCCACCCACACTGCTCCAAACTCCGCTCTCCTCTCCCCACCCACACTGCTCCAAACTCCACTCCCCTCTCCCCACCCACACTGCTCCAAACTCCGCTCCCCTCTCCCCACCCACACCGCTCCAAACTGCCGATTCCCCACTCCCCACCCACACTACTCCAAACTCTGCTCTCCTCTCCCCACCCACACCGCTCCAAACTCCGCTCCCCTCTCCCCACCCACACTACTCCAAACTCCGCTCTCCTCTCCCCACCCACACCGCTCCAAACATTGCTCCCCTCTCCCCACCCACACCGCTCCAAACTCCACTCCCCTCTCTCCAGCCACACCGCTCCAAACTCCGCTCTCCTCTCCCCACCCACACTGCTCCAAACTCCGCTCCCCTCTCCCCACCCACACTGTTCCAAACTCCACTCCCCTCTCCCCACCCACACTACTCCAAACTGCTGATTCCCCTCTCCCCACCCACACCGCTCCAAACTCCGCTCCCCTCTCCCCACCCACACTACTCCAAACTGCCGATTCCCCTTTCTCCACCCACACCGCTCGAAACACCGCTCCCCTCTCCCCACCCACACTGCTCCAAACTGCCGATTCCCCTCTCTCCACCCACACCGCTCCAAACTCCGCTCCCCTCTCCCCACCCACACTGCTCCAAACTGCCGATTCCCCTCTCTCCACCCACACCGCTCCAAACTCCGCTCCCCTCTCCCCACCCACACTGCTCCAAACTGCCGATTCCCCTCTCTCCACCCACACCGCTCCAAACTCCGCTCCCCTCTCCCCACCCACACTGCTCCAAACTCCGCTCCCCTCTCCCCACCCACACTGTTCCAAACACCACTCCCCTCTCCCCACCCACACTGCTCCAAACTCCACTCCCCTCTCCCCACCCACACTGCTCCAAACTCCGCTCCCCTCTCCCCACCCACACCGCTCCAAACTGCCGATTCCCCTCTCCCCACCCACACTGCTCCAAACTCTGCTCTCCTCTCCCCACCCACACTGCTCCAAACTCCGCTCCCCTCTCCCCACCCACACTACTCCAAACTGCCGATTCCCCTCTCCCCACCCACACCGCTCCAAACTCCGCTCCCCTCTCCCCACCCACACTGCTCCAAACTGCCGATTCCCCTCTCTCCACCCACACCGCTCCAAACTCCGCTCCCCTCTCCCCACCCACACTGCTCCAAACTGCCGATTCCCCTCTCTCCACCCACACCGCTCCAAACTCCACTCCCCTCTCCCCACCCACACTACTCCAAACTCCGCGCCCCTCTCCCCACCCACACTGTTCCAAACTCCGCTCCCCTCTCCCCACCCACTCTGTTCCAAACTCCACTCCCCTCTCCCCACCCACACTGCTCCAAACTCCGCTCCCCTCTCCCCACCCACACTACTCCAAACTCCGCTCTCCTCTCCCCACCCACACTACTCCAAACTCCGCTCCCCTCTCCCCACCCACACTACTCCAAACTCCACTCCCCTCTCCCCACCCACACCGCTCCAAACTCCGAAACTCCGCTCCCCTCTCCCCACCCACACTACTCCAAACTCCGCTCCCCTCTCCCCACCCACACCGCTCCAAACTCCACTCCCCTCTCCCCACCCACACCGCTCCAAACCCCGAAACTCCGCTCCCCTCTCCCCACCCACACTACTCCAAACACCGCTCCCCTCTTCCCACCCACACCGCTCCAAACACCACTCCCCTCTCCCCACCCACACCGCTCCAAACTCCACTCCCCTCTCCCCACCCACACCGCTCCAAACTCCGAAACTCCGCTCCCCTCTCCACACCCACACTACTCCAAACACCGCTCCCCTCTTCCCACCCACACCGCTCCAAACACCACTCCCCTCTCCCCACCCACACCGCTCCAAACTCCACTCCCCTCTCCCCACCCACACCGCTTCAAACTCCATTCCCCTCTCCCCACCCACACCGCTTCAAACTCCATTCCCCTCTCCCCACCCACACCGCTCCAAACTCCGCTCTCCTCTCTCCACCCACACTACTCCAAACACCGCTCCCCTCTTCCCACCCACACCGCTCCAAACACCACTCCTCTCTCCCCACCCACACCGCTCCAAACTCCACTCCCCTCTCCCCACCCACACCGCTCCAAACATCGCTCCCATCTCCCCACCCACACCGCTCCAAAATCCGCTCCCCTCTCTCCACCCACACTACTCCAAACTCCGTTCCCCTCTCCCCACCCACACTACTCCAAACTCCGCTCTCCTCTCCCCACCCACACCGCTCCAAACTCCGTTCCCCTCTCCCCACCCACACTACTCCAAACTCCGCGACCCTCTCCCCACCCACACTGTTCCAAACTCCGCTCCCCTCTCCCCACCCACTCTGTTCCAAACTCCACTCCCCTCTCCCCACCCACACTGCTCCAAACTCCGCTCCCCTCTCCCCACCCACACTACTCCAAACTCCGCTCTCCTCTCCCCACCCACACTACTCCAACCTCCGCTCCCCTCTCCCCACCCACACTACTCCAAACTCCACTCCCCTCTCCCCACCCACACCGCTCCAAACTCCGAAACTCCGCTCCCCTCTCCCCACCCACACTACTCCAAACTCCGCTCCCCTCTCCCCACCCACACCGCTCCAAACTCCACTCCCCTCTCCCCACCCACACCGCTCCAAACCCCGAAACTCCGCTCCCCTCTCCCCACCCACACTACTCCAAACACCGCTCCCCTCTTCCCACCCACACCGCTCCAAACACCACTCCCCTCTCTCCACCCACACCGCTCCAAACTCCGCTCCCCTCTCCCCACCCACACTGCTCCAAACTCCGCTCCCCTCTCCCCACCCACACTGTTCCAAACTCCACTCCCCACTCCCCACCCACACTACTCCAAACTCCGCGCCCCTCTCCCCACCCACACTGTTCCAAACTCCGCTCCCCTCTCCCCACCCACTCTGTTCCAAACTCCACTCCCCTCTCCCCACCCACACTGCTCCAAACTCCGCTCCCCTCTCCCCACCCACACTACTCCAAACTCCGCTCTCCTCTCCCCACCCACACTACTCCGAAACTCCGCTCCCCTCTCCCCACCCACACTACTCCAAACTCCGCTCCCCTCTCCCCACCCACACCGCTCCAAACTCCACTCCCCTCTCCCCACCCACACCGCTCCAAACCCCGAAACTCCGCTCCCCTCTCCCCACCCACACTACTCCAAACACCGCTCCCCTCTTCCCACCCACACTGCTCCAAACACCACTCCCCTCTCCCCACCCACACCGCTCCAAACTCCACTCCCCTCTCCCCACCCACACCGCTTCAAACTCCATTCCCCTCTCCCCACCCACACCGCTTCAAACTCCATTCCCCTCTCCCCACCCACACCGCTCCAAACTCCGCTCTCCTCTCTCCACCCACACTACTCCAAACACCGCTCCCCTCTTCCCACCCACACCGCTCCAAACACCACTCCCCTCTCCCCACCCACACCGCTCCAAACTCCACTCCCCTCTCCCCACCCACACCGCTTCAAAGTCCATTCCCCTCTCCCCACCCACACCGCTTCAAACTCCACTCCCCTCTCCCCACCCACACCGCTCCAAACATCGCTCCCATCTCCCCACCCACACCGCTCCAAAATCCGCTCCCCTCTCTCCACCCACACTACTCCAAACTCCGTTCCCCTCTCCCCACCCACACTACTCCAAACTCCGCTCTCCTCTCCCCACCCACACCGCTCCAAACTCCGTTCCCCTCTCCCCAACCACACTACTCCAAACTCCGCGCCCCTCTTCCCACCCACACTGTTCCAAACTCCGCTCCCCTCTCCCCACCCACTCTGTTCCAAACTCCACTCCCCTCTCCCCACCCACACTGCTCCAAACTCCGCTCCCCTCTCCCCACCCACACTACTCCAAACTCCGCTCTCCCCTCCCCACCCACACTACTCCAAACTCCGCTCCCCTCTCCCCACCCACACTACTCCAAACTCCACTCCCCTCTCCCCACCCACACCGCTCCAAACTCCGAAACTCCGCTCCCCTCTCCCCACCCACACTACTCCAAACTCCGCTCCCCTCTCCCCACCCACACCGCTCCAAACTCCACTCCCCTCTCCCCACCCACACCGCTCCAAACCCCGAAACTCCGCTCCCCTCTCCCCACCCACACTACTCCAAACACCGCTCCCCTCTTCCCACCCACACCGCTCCAAACACCACTCCCCTCTCCCCACCCACACCGCTCCAAACTCCACTCCCCTCTCCCCACCCACACCGCTCCAAACTCCGAAACTCCGCTCCCCTCTCCCCACCCACACTACTCCAAACACCGCTCCCCTCTTCCCACCCACACCGCTCCAAACACCACTCCCTTCTCCCCACCCACACCGCTCCAAACTCCACTCCCCTTTCCCCACCCACACCGCTCCAAACTCCACTCCCCTCTCCCCACCCACACCGCTTCAAACTCCGCTCTCCTCTCCCCACCCACACCGCTCCAAACTCCGCTCCCCTCTCCCCACCCACACCGCTCCAAACTCCACTCCCCTCTCTCCACCCACACCGCTCCAAACTCCGCTCTCCTCTCCCCACCCACACTGCTCCAAACTCCGCTCTCCTCTCCCCACCCACACTGCTCCAAACTCCACTCCCCTCTCCCCACCCACACTGCTCCAAACTCCGCTCCCCTCTCCCCACCCACACTGCTCCAAACTGCCGATTCCCCTCTCCCCACCCACACTGCTCCAAACTCTGCTCTCCTCTCCCCACCCACACTGCTCCAAACTCCGCTCCCCTCTCCCCACCCACACTACTCCAAACTGCCGATTCCCCTCTCCCCACCCACACCGCTCCAAACTCCGCTCCCCTCTCCCCACCCACACTGCTCCAAACTGCCGATTCCCCTCTCTCCACCCACACCGCTCCAAACTCCGCTCCCCTCTCCCCACCCACACTGCTCCAAACTGCCGATTCCCCTCTCTCCACCCACACCGCTCCAAACTCCGCTCCCCTCTCCCCACCCACACTGCTCCAAACTCCGCTCCCCTCTCCCCACCCACACTGTTCCAAACTCCACTCCCCTCTCCCCACCCACACTACTCCAAACTCCGCGCCCCTCTCCCCACCCACACTGTTCCAAACTCCGCTCCCCTCTCCCCACCCACTCTGTTCCAAACTCCACTCCCCTCTCCCCACCCACACCGCTCCAAACTCCACTCCCCTCTCCCCACCCACACTTCTCCAAACTCCGTTCCCCTCTCCCCACCCACACTACTCCAAACTCCGCTCCCCTCTCCCCACCCACACCGCTCCAAACTCCACTCCCCTCTCCCCACCCACACCGCTCCAAACTCCGTTCCCCTCTCCCCACCCACACCGCTCCAAACTCCGTTCCCCTCTCCCCACCCACACTACTCCAAACTCCACTCCCCTCTCCCCACCCACACCGCTCCAAACTCCACTCCCCTCTCCCCACCCACACCGCTCCAAACATCGCTCCCCTCTCCCCACCCACACCGCTCCAAATTCCATTCCCCTCTCCCCACCCACACCGCTTCAAACTCCACTCCCCTCTCCCCACCCACACCGCTCCAAACATCGCTCCCCTCTCCCCACCCACACCGCTCCAAATTCCATTCCCCTCTCCCCACCCACACCGCTTCAAACTCCACTCCCATCTCCCCACCCACACCGCTCCAAACTCCGTTCCCCTCTCCCCACCCACACTACTCCAAACTCCGCTCTCCTCTCCCCACCCACACCGCTCCAAACATTGCTCCCCTCTCCCCACCCACACCGCTCCAAACTCCACTCCCCTCTCTCCACCCACACCGCTCCAAACTCCGCTCTCCTCTCCCCACGCACACTGCTCCAAACTCCGCTCTCCTCTCCCCACCCACACTGCTCCAAACTCCACTCCCCTCTCCCCACCCACACTGCTCCAAACTCCGTTCCCCTCTCCCCACCCACACTGCTCCAAACTGCCGATTCCCCTCTCTCCACCCACACCGCTCCAAACTCCGCTCCCCTCTCCCCACCCACACTGCTCCAAACTCTGCTCCCCTCTCCCCACCCACACTGTTCCAAACTCCACTCCCCTCTCCCCACCCACACTACTCCAAACTCAGCTCCCCTCTCCCCACCCATACTGTTCCAAACTCCGCTCCCCTCTCCCCACCCACACTGTTCCAAACTCCACTCCCCTCTCCCCACCCACGCCGCTCCAAACTCCACTCCCCTCTCCCCACCCACACTGCTCCAAACTCCGTTCCCCTCTCCCCACCCACACTACTCCAAACTCCGCTCCCCTCTCCCCACCCACACCGCTCCAAATTCCACTCCCCTCTCCCCACCCACACCGCTCCAAACTCCACTCCCCTCTCCCCACCCACACCGCTCCAAACATCGCTCCCCTCTCCCCACCCACACCGCTCCAAACTCCACTCCCCTCTCTCCACCCACACTGCTCCAAACTCCACTCCCCTCTCCCCACCCACACTGCTCCAAACTCCGCTCTCCTCTCCCCACCCACACTGCTCCAAACTCCGCTCCCCTCTCCCCACCCACACTACTCCAAACTCCGCTCCCCTCTCCCCACCCACACTACTCCAAACTCCGCTCCCCTCTCCCCACCCACACTGCTCCAAACTCCGCTCTCCTCTCCCCACCCACACTACTCCAAACTCCGCTCCCCTCTCCCCACCCACACCACTCCAAACTCCGCTCTCCTCTCCCCATCCACACCGCTCCAAACTCCGCTCTCCTCTCCCCATCCACACTGCTCCAATCTCCGCTCCCCTCTCCCCACCCACACTACTCCAAACTCCGCTCCCCTCTCCCCACCCACACTACTCCAAACTCCACTCCCCTCTCCCCACCCACACCGCTCCAAACTCCGCTCCCCTCTCCCCACCCACACTGTTCCAAACTCCGTTCCCCTCTCCCCACCCACACTGCTCCAAACTCCGTTCCCCTCTCCCCACCCACACCGCTCCAAACTCCGCTCCCCTCTCCCCACCCACACCGCTCCAAACTGCCGATTCCCCTCTCTCCACCCACACCGCTCCAAACTCCGTTCCCCTCTCCCCACCCACACCGCTCCAAACTCCGCTCCCCTCTCCCCACCCACACCGCTCCAAACTCCGTTCCCCTCTCCCCACCCACACTGTTCCAAACTCCGTTCCCCTCTCCCCACCCACACCGCTCCAAACTGCCGATTCCCCTCTCTCCACCCACACCGCTCCAAACTCCGCTCCCCTCTCCCCACCCACACTGCTCCAAACTGCCGATTCCCCTCTCCCCACCCACACCGCTCCAAACTCCGCTCCCCTCTCCCCATCCACACTGCTCCAAACTGCCGATTCCCCTCTCTCCACCCACACCGCTCCAAACTCCGCTCCCCTCTCCCCACCCACACCGCTCCAAACTCCGCTCCCCTCTCCCCATCCACACTGCTCCAAACTGCCGATTCCCCTCTCTCCACCCACACCGCTCCAAACTCCGCTCCCCTCTCCCCACCCACACTGCTCCAAACTCCGCTCCCCTCTCCCCACCCACACAGTTCCAAACTCCGTTCCCCTCTCCCCACCCACACCGCTCCAAACTCCGCTCCCCTCACCCCACCCACACTACTCCAAACTCCGTTCCCCTCTCCCCACCCACACTACTCCAAACTCCGCTCTCCTCTCCCCACCCACACCGCTCCAAACTCCGTTCCCCTCTCCCCACCCACACTACTCCAAACTCCGCTCTCCTCTCCCCACCCACACCGCTCCAAACATTGCTCCCCTCTCCCCACCCACACCGCTCCAAACTCCACTCCCCTCTCTCCACCCACACCGCTCCAAACTCCGCTCTCCTCTCCCCACCCACACTGCTCCAAACTCCGCTCTCCTCTCCCCACCCACACTGCTCCAAACTCCACTCCCCTCTCCCCACCCACACCGCTCCAAACTCCGCTCCCCTCTCCCCACCCACACTACTCCAAACTGCTGATTCCCCTCTCCCCACCCACACCGCTCCAAACTCCGCTCCCCTCTCCCCACCCACACTGCTCCAAACTGCCGATTCCCCTCTCTCCACCCACACCGCTCCAAACTCCGCTCCCCTCTCCCCACCCACACCGCTCCAAACTCCGCTCCCCTCTCCCCACCCACACTGTTCCAAACTCCGTTCCCCTCTCCCCACCCACACTGCTCCAAACTCTGCTCCCCTCTCCCCACCCACACAGCTCCAAACTCCACTCCCCTCTCCCCACCCACACTACTCCAAACTCCACTCCCCTCTCCCCACCCACACCGCTCCAAACTCCGAAACTCCGCTCCCCTCTCCCCACCCACACTACTCCAAACTCCGCTCCCCTCTCCCCACCCACACTACTCCAAACTCCACTCCCCTCTCCCCACCCACACTACTCCAAACTCCGCTCCCCTCTCCCCACCCACACTACTCCAAACTCCGCTCCCCTCTCCCCACCCACACCGCTCCAAACTCCACTCCCCTCTCCCCACCCACACCGCTCCAAACTCCGAAACTCCGCTCCCCTCCCCCCAACCACACTACTCCAAACACCGCTCCCCTCTTCCCACCCACACCGCTCCAAACACCACTCCCCTCTCCCCACCCACACCGCTCCAAACTCCACTCCCCTCTCCCCACCCACACCGCTCCAAACTCCATTCCCCTCTCCCCACCCACACCGCTTCAAACTCCACTCCCCTCTCCCCACCCACACCGCTCCAAACTCTGCTCCCCTCTCTCCACCCATACTACTCCAAACTCCGTTCCCCTCTCCCCACCCACACTACTCCAAACTCCGCTCTCCTCTCCCCACCCACACCGCTCCAAACATTGCTCCCCTCTCCCCACCCACACCGCTCCAAACTCCACTCCCCTCTCTCCACCCACACCGCTCCAAACTCCGCTCTCCTCTCCCCACCCACACTGCTCCAAACTCCGCTCTCCTCTCCCCACCCACACTGCTCCAAACTCCACTCCCCTCTCCCCACCCACACTGCTCCAAACTCCGCTCCCCTCTCCCCACCCACACCGCTCCAAACTGCCGATTCCCCACTCCCCACCCACACTACTCCAAACTCTGCTCTCCTCTCCCCACCCACACCGCTCCAAACTCCGCTCCCCTCTCCCCACCCACACTACTCCAAACTCCGCTCTCCTCTCCCCACCCACACCGCTCCAAACATTGCTCCCCTCTCCCCACCCACACCGCTCCAAACTCCACTCCCCTCTCTCCAGCCACACCGCTCCAAACTCCGCTCTCCTCTCCCCACCCACACTGCTCCAAACTCCGCTCCCCTCTCCCCACCCACACTGTTCCAAACTCCACTCCCCTCTCCCCACCCACACTACTCCAAACTGCTGATTCCCCTCTCCCCACCCACACCGCTCCAAACTCCGCTCCCCTCTCCCCACCCACACTACTCCAAACTGCCGATTCCCCTTTCTCCACCCACACCGCTCGAAACACCGCTCCCCTCTCCCCACCCACACTGCTCCAAACTGCCGATTCCCCTCTCTCCACCCACACCGCTCCAAACTCCGCTCCCCTCTCCCCACCCACACTGCTCCAAACTGCCGATTCCCCTCTCTCCACCCACACCGCTCCAAACTCCGCTCCCCTCTCCCCACCCACACTGCTCCAAACTGCCGATTCCCCTCTCTCCACCCACACCGCTCCAAACTCCGCTCCCCTCTCCCCACCCACACTGCTCCAAACTCCGCTCCCCTCTCCCCACCCACACTGTTCCAAACACCACTCCCCTCTCCCCACCCACACTGCTCCAAACTCCACTCCCCTCTCCCCACCCACACTGCTCCAAACTCCGCTCCCCTCTCCCCACCCACACCGCTCCAAACTGCCGATTCCCCTCTCCCCACCCACACTGCTCCAAACTCTGCTCTCCTCTCCCCACCCACACTGCTCCAAACTCCGCTCCCCTCTCCCCACCCACACTACTCCAAACTGCCGATTCCCCTCTCCCCACCCACACCGCTCCAAACTCCGCTCCCCTCTCCCCACCCACACTGCTCCAAACTGCCGATTCCCCTCTCTCCACCCACACCGCTCCAAACTCCGCTCCCCTCTCCCCACCCACACTGCTCCAAACTGCCGATTCCCCTCTCTCCACCCACACCGCTCCAAACTCCACTCCCCTCTCCCCACCCACACTACTCCAAACTCCGCGCCCCTCTCCCCACCCACACTGTTCCAAACTCCGCTCCCCTCTCCCCACCCACTCTGTTCCAAACTCCACTCCCCTCTCCCCACCCACACTGCTCCAAACTCCGCTCCCCTCTCCCCACCCACACTACTCCAAACTCCGCTCTCCTCTCCCCACCCACACTACTCCAAACTCCGCTCCCCTCTCCCCACCCACACTACTCCAAACTCCACTCCCCTCTCCCCACCCACACCGCTCCAAACTCCGAAACTCCGCTCCCCTCTCCCCACCCACACTACTCCAAACTCCGCTCCCCTCTCCCCACCCACACCGCTCCAAACTCCACTCCCCTCTCCCCACCCACACCGCTCCAAACCCCGAAACTCCGCTCCCCTCTCCCCACCCACACTACTCCAAACACCGCTCCCCTCTTCCCACCCACACCGCTCCAAACACCACTCCCCTCTCCCCACCCACACCGCTCCAAACTCCACTCCCCTCTCCCCACCCACACCGCTCCAAACTCCGAAACTCCGCTCCCCTCTCCCCACCCACACTACTCCAAACACCGCTCCCCTCTTCCCACCCACACCGCTCCAAACACCACTCCCCTCTCCCCACCCACACCGCTCCAAACTCCACTCCCCTCTCCCCACCCACACCGCTTCAAACTCCATTCCCCTCTCCCCACCCACACCGCTTCAAACTCCATTCCCCTCTCCCCACCCACACCGCTCCAAACTCCGCTCTCCTCTCTCCACCCACACTACTCCAAACACCGCTCCCCTCTTCCCACCCACACCGCTCCAAACACCACTCCTCTCTCCCCACCCACACCGCTCCAAACTCCACTCCCCTCTCCCCACCCACACCGCTCCAAACATCGCTCCCATCTCCCCACCCACACCGCTCCAAAATCCGCTCCCCTCTCTCCACCCACACTACTCCAAACTCCGTTCCCCTCTCCCCACCCACACTACTCCAAACTCCGCTCTCCTCTCCCCACCCACACCGCTCCAAACTCCGTTCCCCTCTCCCCACCCACACTACTCCAAACTCCGCGACCCTCTCCCCACCCACACTGTTCCAAACTCCGCTCCCCTCTCCCCACCCACTCTGTTCCAAACTCCACTCCCCTCTCCCCACCCACACTGCTCCAAACTCCGCTCCCCTCTCCCCACCCACACTACTCCAAACTCCGCTCTCCTCTCCCCACCCACACTACTCCAACCTCCGCTCCCCTCTCCCCACCCACACTACTCCAAACTCCACTCCCCTCTCCCCACCCACACCGCTCCAAACTCCGAAACTCCGCTCCCCTCTCCCCACCCACACTACTCCAAACTCCGCTCCCCTCTCCCCACCCACACCGCTCCAAACTCCACTCCCCTCTCCCCACCCACACCGCTCCAAACCCCGAAACTCCGCTCCCCTCTCCCCACCCACACTACTCCAAACACCGCTCCCCTCTTCCCACCCACACCGCTCCAAACACCACTCCCCTCTCTCCACCCACACCGCTCCAAACTCCGCTCCCCTCTCCCCACCCACACTGCTCCAAACTCCGCTCCCCTCTCCCCACCCACACTGTTCCAAACTCCACTCCCCACTCCCCACCCACACTACTCCAAACTCCGCGCCCCTCTCCCCACCCACACTGTTCCAAACTCCGCTCCCCTCTCCCCACCCACTCTGTTCCAAACTCCACTCCCCTCTCCCCACCCACACTGCTCCAAACTCCGCTCCCCTCTCCCCACCCACACTACTCCAAACTCCGCTCTCCTCTCCCCACCCACACTACTCCGAAACTCCGCTCCCCTCTCCCCACCCACACTACTCCAAACTCCGCTCCCCTCTCCCCACCCACACCGCTCCAAACTCCACTCCCCTCTCCCCACCCACACCGCTCCAAACCCCGAAACTCCGCTCCCCTCTCCCCACCCACACTACTCCAAACACCGCTCCCCTCTTCCCACCCACACTGCTCCAAACACCACTCCCCTCTCCCCACCCACACCGCTCCAAACTCCACTCCCCTCTCCCCACCCACACCGCTTCAAACTCCATTCCCCTCTCCCCACCCACACCGCTTCAAACTCCATTCCCCTCTCCCCACCCACACCGCTCCAAACTCCGCTCTCCTCTCTCCACCCACACTACTCCAAACACCGCTCCCCTCTTCCCACCCACACCGCTCCAAACACCACTCCCCTCTCCCCACCCACACCGCTCCAAACTCCACTCCCCTCTCCCCACCCACACCGCTTCAAAGTCCATTCCCCTCTCCCCACCCACACCGCTTCAAACTCCACTCCCCTCTCCCCACCCACACCGCTCCAAACATCGCTCCCATCTCCCCACCCACACCGCTCCAAAATCCGCTCCCCTCTCTCCACCCACACTACTCCAAACTCGGTTCCCCTCTCCCCACCCACACTACTCCAAACTCCGCTCTCCTCTCCCCACCCACACCGCTCCAAACTCCGTTCCCCTCTCCCCAACCACACTACTCCAAACTCCGCGCCCCTCTTCCCACCCACACTGTTCCAAACTCCGCTCCCCTCTCCCCACCCACTCTGTTCCAAACTCCACTCCCCTCTCCCCACCCACACTGCTCCAAACTCCGCTCCCCTCTCCCCACCCACACTACTCCAAACTCCGCTCTCCTCTCCCCACCCACACTACTCCAAACTCCGCTCCCCTCTCCCCACCCACACTACTCCAAACTCCACTCCCCTCTCCCCACCCACACCGCTCCAAACTCCGAAACTCCGCTCCCCTCTCCCCACCCACACTACTCCAAACTCCGCTCCCCTCTCCCCACCCACACCGCTCCAAACTCCACTCCCCTCTCCCCACCCACACCGCTCCAAACCCCGAAACTCCGCTCCCCTCTCCCCACCCACACTACTCCAAACACCGCTCCCCTCTTCCCACCCACACCGCTCCAAACACCACTCCCCTCTCCCCACCCACACCGCTCCAAACTCCACTCCCCTCTCCCCACCCACACCGCTCCAAACTCCGAAACTCCGCTCCCCTCTCCCCACCCACACTACTCCAAACACCGCTCCCCTCTTCCCACCCACACCGCTCCAAACACCACTCCCTTCTCCCCACCCACACCGCTCCAAACTCCACTCCCCTTTCCCCACCCACACCGCTCCAAACTCCACTCCCCTCTCCCCACCCACACCGCTTCAAACTCCGCTCTCCTCTCCCCACCCACACCGCTCCAAACTCCGCTCCCCTCTCCCCACCCACACCGCTCCAAACTCCACTCCCCTCTCTCCACCCACACCGCTCCAAACTCCGCTCTCCTCTCCCCACCCACACTGCTCCAAACTCCGCTCTCCTCTCCCCACCCACACTGCTCCAAACTCCACTCCCCTCTCCCCACCCACACTGCTCCAAACTCCGCTCCCCTCTCCCCACCCACACTGCTCCAAACTGCCGATTCCCCTCTCCCCACCCACACTGCTCCAAACTCTGCTCTCCTCTCCCCACCCACACTGCTCCAAACTCCGCTCCCCTCTCCCCACCCACACTACTCCAAACTGCCGATTCCCCTCTCCCCACCCACACCGCTCCAAACTCCGCTCCCCTCTCCCCACCCACACTGCTCCAAACTGCCGATTCCCCTCTCTCCACCCACACCGCTCCAAACTCCGCTCCCCTCTCCCCACCCACACTGCTCCAAACTGCCGATTCCCCTCTCTCCACCCACACCGCTCCAAACTCCGCTCCCCTCTCCCCACCCACACTGCTCCAAACTCCGCTCCCCTCTCCCCACCCACACTGTTCCAAACTCCACTCCCCTCTCCCCACCCACACTACTCCAAACTCCGCGCCCCTCTCCCCACCCACACTGTTCCAAACTCCGCTCCCCTCTCCCCACCCACTCTGTTCCAAACTCCACTCCCCTCTCCCCACCCACACCGCTCCAAACTCCACTCCCCTCTCCCCACCCACACTTCTCCAAACTCCGTTCCCCTCTCCCCACCCACACTACTCCAAACTCCGCTCCCCTCTCCCCACCCACACCGCTCCAAACTCCACTCCCCTCTCCCCACCCACACCGCTCCAAACTCCGTTCCCCTCTCCCCACCCACACCGCTCCAAACTCCGCTCCCCTCTCCCCACCCACACTACTCCAAACTCCGCTCCCCTCTCCCCACCCACACTACTCCAAACTCCGCTCCCCTCTCCCCACCCACACTGCTCCAAACTCCGCTCTCCTCTCCCCACCCACACTACTCCAAACTCCGCTCCCCTCTCCCCACCCACACCACTCCAAACTCCGCTCTCCTCTCCCCATCCACACCGCTCCAAACTCCGCTCTCCTCTCCCCATCCACACTGCTCCAATCTCCGCTCCCCTCTCCCCACCCACACTACTCCAAACTCCGCTCCCCTCTCCCCACCCACACTACTCCAAACTCCACTCCCCTCTCCCCACCCACACCGCTCCAAACTCCGCTCCCCTCTCCCCACCCACACTGTTCCAAACTCCGTTCCCCTCTCCCCACCCACACTGCTCCAAACTCCGTTCCCCTCTCCCCACCCACACCGCTCCAAACTCCGCTCCCCTCTCCCCACCCACACCGCTCCAAACTGCCGATTCCCCTCTCTCCACCCACACCGCTCCAAACTCCGTTCCCCTCTCCCCACCCACACCGCTCCAAACTCCGCTCCCCTCTCCCCACCCACACCGCTCCAAACTCCGTTCCCCTCTCCCCACCCACACTGTTCCAAACTCCGTTCCCCTCTCCCCACCCACACCGCTCCAAACTGCCGATTCCCCTCTCTCCACCCACACCGCTCCAAACTCCGCTCCCCTCTCCCCACCCACACTGCTCCAAACTGCCGATTCCCCTCTCCCCACCCACACCGCTCCAAACTCCGCTCCCCTCTCCCCATCCACACTGCTCCAAACTGCCGATTCCCCTCTCTCCACCCACACCGCTCCAAACTCCGCTCCCCTCTCCCCACCCACACCGCTCCAAACTCCGCTCCCCTCTCCCCATCCACACTGCTCCAAACTGCCGATTCCCCTCTCTCCACCCACACCGCTCCAAACTCCGCTCCCCTCTCCCCACCCACACTGCTCCAAACTCCGCTCCCCTCTCCCCACCCACACTGTTCCAAACTCCGTTCCCCTCTCCCCACCCACACCGCTCCAAACTCCGCTCCCCTCACCCCACCCACACTACTCCAAACTCCACTCCCCTCTCCCCACCCACACTACTCCAAACTCCACTCCCCTCTCTCCACCCACACCGCTCCAAACTCCACTCCCCTCTCTCCACCCACACCGCTCCAAACTCCGTTCCCCTCTCCCCACCCACACCGCTCCAAACTCCACTCCCCTCTCTCCACCCACACCGCTCCAACCTCCGCTCCCCTCTCCCCATCCACACTGCTCCAAACTGCCGATTCCCGACTCGTGGGGAAGCAGCCCCCGGACAGCCACAGAAGCATCTGCAGACTCTGAAGTGATGCCACGTGAGTAAAGCTTACACCATTGTGTGACGTAAAGTCAATAGATGCCACCAATTCATATCTGAACAATCATACATGAAAAATGATTTCTAAAAGTGTCATAGAAATAATGCTGACCTAATGAAAATAATTGCAATGCAAAATATGTTGATGGTCATTAAATGTGATGTCTGCCGATGATTTTGAGAACAGTGGTGCTTTTGTCGTGCATATACTGTATGTAGCGCTGGACTCACCTTGTCACCCTAGCACCCACTTCTCCTCTAATAACCTCATTTGTGTGTTGCATCTCAGCCAGCAGCGTGGCCCCAGGCAAGGCCACAGAGGCCAGAAGGTGGGAGCGCGGGTCAGGAGTCGGCAGACGATCTGGTGCTGAGGAGCTCGATTCTCGCCAGTCAATCCGCTGGGTCTGTTCTTCACAGACGAGAGTGCGGACTTCGAGGAACCTGCATCGCCACGCTCTAGAAGCCATCTAGTGGTCCTCCAGTCATTAATTGCCTCCACTGTGGAGGTACCAGCCCCAAGCACCTCTCCACATGGCACTCCATTTGTCCCCAGGACGGCGCCGACTCCGCGGAGGCCTCGTGGATGCGGCAGGTCTGTTCCACGGAGAGATGGTACAGTTGTCCAGGAGGACTGTAGACATTGGTGACCAGCTCATCGAAGCATTGGGGGGCATATCCCAACATCTGGCCATCATGACCGAGTACATTCCGCGCATGGCGGAGTCCCTGGATGCGATAGCCAGGAACACTGCTGCCACACGCCTCCCAGTGGTCCCCGAGCGCGGCACTCCACCCCTAGGTTCCGCACCACCACTGTGAGCGACAGATAAGAGCAAGGACCAAGATCCTGCTTCTGCATCAGAGAATGTTTCCCCCTCAGCACCCCCCCGCTCCTGTACCTGTGCAACCTCCGCATCTGGCTTCATCCCCACCCCCATGAGGCATCGCCTGAGGAGCTCCTCGGCCAGGCGCCGTGGAGTGAGAAGGGGAAGGGGTAGAGGTGGGGAGAAGAAGGAGAGGGGGGAAGGAAAGTGATGTGCATGTCTGCAGGTGATGGCTGTGTTATATCTCCATTTGGGTGTATGCAATTTGTTGCAAAGCATGGGTGGCTGTGGACCACGCTCCTTCTTTGCTTTTGTATTCTGTGTTGGTGGACATGTTGAACATGTGATTTATGTCAATGGGGGAAAAAGTGGGGTGTGGGAGGGGATTGGATATTATTGGCTGTGATACTTATGATTTCAGACCAATGTTGGTATTAAACTTTTGTTATTAAACATAACCTTGTTGCACATTGTCTCAGATAGCTGGACCATTAAACACTGGTGATTCCTTACCATGAAAAGGTTAAATACAACTTAACATCAATCAACGTAAACTTTAACTGGCATCAAGGTGATGGGCACCATTGATGTCTGAGCTGCACACACACAGCAGTGTGTCAGCGTTGTCACTCACATCAGCGCTCTTTCAGGCAAATGTTTCCGATATCAGCTCCAAACGTAAAAGTGGGATTTAACAAATGCCAGCCACACTGTTGACGTTCATTCCGGTTAGTTCCACTTTTTGTGGGCGGTTTTTTGAGCAAACGATATTGTGGGCGATATGTTTGCGAGATGGTGAAATTGACAATGGGCGATCTCCATGGCCGCCAGTTTGGGTAAATATGCTCTTTACGACAAAAAACAGTGGGCGGGCGTTCATATTGAATCTCGCCATTAATTCCGTGCGGAAAGTAATTCTGGGTGATATTATGGGCATTGATTTCGCCCATTCTGATGATTCCACCCCAAAAAAGTGGGCGGGAGATAATATTTTTTAGCCGGTGTTAAGCCCATTTGGAAAATAACGCTCGGCAATTTGTCTCCTAAAAAAGCCCGTCAGTTTCCATTTCATGCCAAAATGGGCAATATATGGGCGTATTACATAATTTAGCGATAAAATGGGCATTAAGTGGCCGTTAAGCATGCAAAAAAAGTGGAGGTTTTAGCCCTTTGTTTTTAAGAAGTTGCACTAACATCTCTAGGGCAAGTAAGGTCAACAGGCATTACAATTGCAGCATTGCAGGCCGTGATCCTTACCAACGGATCCATTTATTACCCAATCCACATCTGGACCGGTGTCAAACAGGTCATCACCCCAACCCTCTTTTCAATCTTCCTCGCTGCCATGCTCCACCTCACAATCAACAAGCTCCCCGCTGGCGTGGAACTAAACTACAGAACCAGTGGAAACCTGTTCAATCTTCGTCGTCTCCAGGCCAGGTCCAAGATCACCACAACCTCTGTCGTCGAGCTACAGTACGTGGACGACGCCTGCGTCTACGCACTGTAAGGTTCGAAAATCCACGGCCGCATTTGAAACACCGTAAGGACAAGAAAACTAACATGGGATCGTTCCATACACTAAATGAACATTTTTGGCCAAGTAAAAGCAGACTGGGAAAACGTGGGCGGATACAGACATTGTGGAGTCTGGCTCACAAGCGAGACCGAGGCACTGGCCAATGGGGGAAAAGTGCATTCTGGCAGGCCAATCAGAGGTCGAGTCGGGCCTGAAGTGGGGAAATCTTCAACCAATAATGACTTCCCGGCCCAGTTTGAAAATGACTTCCCCCCCCCAAATCAAACTACGAATGTGGGCCATTATCTACCTAATTAATATGGACAATAGCTCTGAATCAAAGCTACGAATCACTGCAGGAATGGCCCACTGACTCCCAGGACTATAACAAAGGACCCACAGACTTCCAGGCACCTATGTGCACTGAAACAATACCCTGGTCCTCACACCTGCGTGTACCTGTGACATCTTCTGGTTAAATATTCAAAGCTATCTCCCCGCCCAAACTTATACAATGGACCACCCACTGGGTTTGAGCGCGAAAAGACCAGAACTGAATTGAATGCAAATATAGGACACAGAACCACCCGAAAGACAGGTGTGGAGAAAAGGAGTTGTGGAGAAAAGCAGTTGTGGAGAAAGACAATTGTAGAGAAAAGGAGTTCGGGAGAAAAACAGTTAGGGGTCAGTTCTTGAAAGGGCTGCTGGCTGCTGGGGGCGGGGGGGGGGGGGGGGTGGGGAGGAGCTGAGAGAGTTTAGCAAACTTTGATTTTGGTCGAGACTAAAAACCCACGAGCCAACCTCCTGGTTGGTAAGCGGCAGCAGGTGCTGCTGTTAGCCCTGAACACACTGGACAGGGTGAGAATAGCCGAAGCATCAGACTGGGGCACGCAGAGCTGTGCAGACCTGGATACCTGGTTCAATAACCTGGATTCACAGCTGTAGTCTGACGATAACCGAGAGGCAGATAGAAGAAACCGACGCAACTTCGAGGAGGAAAACCGAACAACAACGAAAAACCCACCCCAGAGGGACCCTGAGCTGAAATAAGTGCTACAGAACCCCGGAGTTGATAGGATTGTGAGTACAGCCCAAACCCCCTCACAGACTCAATTTAGGATAGGAATTGGTAGGAAGGGTGGGAGTGGGAGGTGTGGTTGTGTGTGAGTGGGATGTTTTAACCTCTTGTTTTCTCCTTCCCTGTTGCAAGATTTATCGGGTTGTTGAGTGAGATTGTGCCATTACTGCTATTTTATGACCTCTTCCTATGCCCTCTATCTTTGTGTTTGCTATTCTAAATAAACAACATTAGCCATTTTGTACTCTTACCCACTGTGTCTGGTGCCTCATTACTCACCCACCCTCATAAATCACACATACAGAACCCAAGGGGAATGTGGATTCGAACCCACACCCCAAGCTCCCCTTACAGCACATACAGATGCTGAACTGCAAGTCATAGTCAACGTATTTACTGAGGCATACGAAAGCATGGGCCTTACACTAAACATCCGTAAGACAAAGGTCCTCTATCAGCCTGTCCACGCCGCTCAGCACTGCCCCCAGTCATCAAGATCCACGGCGCGGCCCTGGACAATGCGGGCCATTTCCCATACCTTGGGAGCCTCTTATCAACAAGAGCAGACATTGACAATGAGATTCAACACCGCCTTCAATGTGCCAGTGCAGCCTTCGGCCGCCTGAGGAAAAGAGTATTTGAAGACCAGGCCCTCAAATCTGCCACCAAGCTCATGGTCTACAGGGCTGTAGTAATACCCGCCCTCCTGTATGGTTCAGAGACACGGACCATGTATAGTAGACATCTCAAGTCACTGGAGAAATACCACCAACGATGTCTCCACAAAATCCTACAAATCCTGAGAGGACAGACGCACCAATGTTAGCGTCCTCGGCCAGGCATTGAAGTACTGACCACACTTGATCAACTCTGCTGGGCAGGCCACAGTGTTCGCATGCCAGACACGAGACTCCAAAAGCAAGCGCTCTACTCGGAACTCGTTCACGGCAAACGAGCCAAAGGCGGGCAGAGGAAACGTTTCAAAGACACCCTCAAAGCCTCCCTGGTAAAGTGCAATATCCCCACTGCCACCTGAGGATCCCTGGCCAAAGACTGCCCTGTGGAGGAAGTGCATCCGGGAGGGCGCTGAGCACCTCGAGTCTCATCGCCGAGAGCATGCAGAAATCAAGTGCAGGCAGCAGAGAGTGCGGCAAACCTGTCCCACCCACCCCTTCCCTCAACGACTAACTGTTCCACCTGTGACAGGGACTGTGGTTCTTGTATTGGACTGTTCAGCCACCTAAGGACTCATTTTAAGAGTGGAAGCAAGTCTTCCTTGATTCCGAGGGACTGCCTATGATGATGATGATGATTACCCGCTGATTCAATGGACTGGGGACATGGCCGTTAACTAGTATAAAGGTGCTACTTACACTGGTTTTATTTTGTTATAACAAGATTTGCTGTTCTTTACCTCAGTCAGTGACTTATGCCCCCTGGAAGCAGATATAATGGCTCTGAAATCGCAAAGAAAACAATGGAAATTCCTAATATCTGTGCATTGTAGTGGAAGGGTCAAAGATAACTTATTTTATTGTCATGTTCCACAATTATATGACTCTCTTCCCTCCTAAACGACCATGTAATTTGATGATTCTTGCTATGAAAGAACTAAGAGAAACTCAGGAAGGGCTCCAGTTTCTCGGAAAGGGAAAAGTTAATCTTGATTAAAGTACTTCCACCAAGTAAACGCCGACCTCCTGGGCTCCGCGAAACTCCAACTGGAGGAGCTCATCATCCAAGTATTTTAAAATTATTTTCTGATGTCACAGCAACACTACATCAAAAATTAAGTTGTTAGAATATCATAAGAAAGTGCTCAATCATCTCCGGATGAAAAACAACACAATTGCTGTAACATTATCTGCAGCTTCAAGGTCGGTTACTGTATAAACAGTAGCTTATGTTGACGATACTTGC
Organism: Pristiophorus japonicus; assembly: GCF_044704955.1. NCBI lineage: Eukaryota > Metazoa > Chordata > Chondrichthyes > Pristiophoridae > Pristiophorus > Pristiophorus japonicus. The sequence continues at coordinate 111,558,291 of NC_091982.1, read as the reverse complement.
TTTCTGTTTGAACACGTTTGGGGTTTGAAGCTTTGCTATAAAAATCCCAAGTATTCTGTAACATGTGAGATAATTTCATCAGCTCTGAACTTCACTATTCCCAGATTATGATCACACCCCCTCCGTATTTTTCCTTATTATTTTCCTGTTTACAGGAAAGGAAATGAGAGGAGAGGAGAGTAGAAGGAACGGACTTGCATTTATCGAGCGTTTTATCACTTATCGAGAAATGTCCCGAAGCACTTCGCGCACTTTTTGGAGTGTGTTCACTCTGATATTGCTAAGCAGAAAACATAAGGAAAAATACTGTTGTGTATGTAAATAACAGACTAACTGAACCAGGAGTAAAGTAACTTAACTGTGTCCTTTATAGCAACTCCCCAAAATGGTGTCCCAAACCAGCATGGGAACCAGCATGTTTACAGCAGTGTGTGAATAGCTCCCACATGGTCCTAATGCCTGTCTAGTGTCCTGTAACCAACCAATAGAGTATGAACACAACATATTTCCCCCTTCTGAAAAATACAGTCTATGAACAGACAAAGTCCTTGAGATAGCCAGGCCGTGTTCTGATATACTGAGACCGGTGTGGAGCTTGCGGTGTTTGATCAATGTTTTTGTTTGGGAAACAGAACAGTGCCTCTGTTCCATCCTGCTGGTCTGTTGGCCTGTGAGTTGGGATCAGTCTACGAACGTTCCATCGAGTTCCATCATTGGGCTCGAAGGTGTGAGGGCTGAACTTTTGCCCAATCTGTTTTGGAGGCAAAAGTGAAGATGCGAGCTTATGACTCCGGTTTGGGCACTTAACTCTGACCCAATCTCCATTCTTCAGTAGGTGCTTTTGTGTCAGTGTACAACTTCGCTTTTTGTTGCCGTTCCGAAATCTGGGATACGAGTGTGGTTATCTTTGCGCTAGGTTTGGCTGGGGGTTTGAGAATGTCTAGTAGCCAGTGAAGATTCCGCCCAATCATGAGCTCAGCGGGTGTCTTCCCCGTTAGCAAGTGCTTTGTCGCACAGTATGTGCGGAGAATGGTTTGAACCGCTTCATCGAATATTTGGCCTGCTGCGAGGTTGGCTGTCAAACCCTCTTTGATGACACGGTTAAATTGCTCAACACCTCCGTTGCTTTGAGGATTGTACCGAGCAGTAAGACGATGCTCGATAGCATGATGAGTGAAGAAATCCGCAAACTGGTTGGACACAAATTGTGGTCCATTTTCAGTGATTATGACCTCTGGGAGGCCCCACTTTGTGAATATACGTTGCAGAATAGTGACGATCATTGATGAGGTCACTAAACTTGTTGTAGCGATTTCTGGCCACTTGGAATGCAGGTCATGTACTACAACAAGGAACGCTGGTGCTGTGGAACTGCTTCAACTGGACCGAAGATATCCAACTGAAGTTGTTGCCATGGTCTTTGTGGCCATGGAATGGGCTTCATTGGCGCTGGTCGGATGTTTGTGGCCTTTTTGCTCAGACTGCATGCTTCGCAGTGCGAGACAAACTCCTCAATGTGAGTGTCAGTCCCAGACCACCATACTGAATCGCGACATCACTGCTTCATGCGGACAATGCCAGGATGTCCATCATGTGCCAATAAAAGTACACACTGTTGAAGCGACTTGGGAATTACTACACTATCACCATGAGCTAGGCAGCCATCGTTCCAAATGGAAAATTCCTCGCGAAGTCTGTGGAAGGTTTTCAGCTCTTCCGGAATTTGTCTAGGCCACTCAGCCTGGAGGAAGTGGCACATGTGCTGGAGCGTAGCATCACACTGTGATTCAGTTTTGAGTTCATTGTAGGTGACAAGGTTTCTGATGGACTGATTGATGATCGACGTGACATATGTGTCATCATCTGTGAACAAGTCAGCACCAGAGTCTGAAACAGGTGTCGAGCAGCTGAGCATGTCAGCGCCGTGGTTGCGACTGCCAGCGATGTACTGTACATCAAAGTTATACTGATGAAGGCGATCTGACCGTCGGCTGATTCATAGTGGTTTGTACCCCGATCCAGTGTGTGAATAGTTCCCGCAGGGTCCTAATGCTGTTTAATGTCCTGTAACAAACAAATGGATTATGAATACAACAGATACATCAGCAGAAGTGCAGAAATAATTAATTTGTTCAGATATTTTGATCCAAGGTGCCTGTATATAGTCAACTCAGACAGAATAATAAAACTGCACTGAAAGGTGTTTTATCATTTCTGATTTAATTTATTTGACCTGTTTTAATTTTCTCTCTCTCGCTCTCTCTGAGTTTCCTCATTTCCTTGCCTAGACCTTGATTTTTTATGTCTTTTAGTAAGAGTGTTTTGATTTGATGCTGCCGCTCTTTTTGTCACACTGCTTTTTTCTTTTCTTCTTCCTCTTCACCCCATGCTCAATGCAGATATACTCCTCGCTTATTACTCCTCCGCAGGATATTGTGATTTACCTACGGCCCGTTTAAACAGCACTGCTCATTGCTGGAATTTGGATCCTGTCTCAAATCAACTGTCAAGCGAGATTGAGACAATAAATGCATCATGATATGATCTAGGGAAGTTAATCAACACTTGGGTGAGTACTTTACTGATGGGTTCGTGGACCTGAATGTTTTCCAATGTGTTTTCCAAACGAAAGTATATTCAGCAATATTCTAAAATACACTTCTTATTGATCCTGTCTTATATGAAACTTGTAATGACCAATGCAAACTGCAGCCTAACTAATCGATCTATTTATTCACAATGATAAAAGTTTTACATCTTGCATGCATCCCACACACTCCAGACACTTTGTTACAGATGCAAAAGCAGTCTTAAATAAAAGGCAGTCACTTCATCTGAGGTTCTTCTGACCTGGATCCAGAAATCTACAATTGCCCTCTAAATGACCTCAAGAGTTTACCAGTAGGCACAATTATCTGGATATCCTATTTAAACCACTTCCCATAGGGAATGTCCAAACTGTGACCAGAAAGGGACAATCCAGAAAAACAGAGCTCCATTTTGTTACATTCATAATAAAGTAATGTAACTGAGTACTGTCGACATGAGTAAGTGTGACCTTAGTTCCTTTATTCTAATTCCAGAGTGTTGGTACAGCATGGGAGGCCTGCTTATATACCGTGCTCCCAGGGGATGCTGGGATCTCTTGGGACTCCAACAGGTACGCCCTCTCGTGGCGGTATAATACTGGTTACATAGGGTTGCATACATAACATCACTTCCTCCCAAAGTCAATAGTACACTTATTTACAGGGTGAGACGATCTGGGCCTTTCGCTCCCTAGTCGATCGTCTCAGTACAAATGCAGGTGTAGGTGAGTTGGTTGGTTCTTCGCTGGGCTGCTGTGCAGCTGGCCTTGCTGAGCTGCTGGGGATGGTGAGTTCAGCTTCGTGGTCAACCGTGATGTCGGTTGCCACTTGTGTGTGTGTCGGAGGGTCGAAGTTGGTGGTGTCCTCTTCGGATTGCTCGTGGCTGTCTGTGATCCGCAGTTTTGGTTGGTCCAAATGCTTTCTGCAAGTTAGTCCATTTGCGAGTTTGACATGAAGCACCCGACTCCTTGATGGGTTGGACTGCCCGTTCTGCCTGGCCATTGGATGTGGGCTTGAACGGGGCAGGTGTGACATGCTTGATCCCATTGCGGGTCATGAATTCCTTGAATTCAGCACTGGTGAAGCACGGGCCATTGTCGCTGACAAGGACATCAGGCAGGTCGTGCGTGGCAAGCATGGCTCGTCGGTGTTCGATGATGGCAGTGGGCGAGCTCACAGATATTATTGCACACTGGGGAATGAAACAGTTAATTCAGAGACCATGGTCCAGAACTTAAAGAAGGGTAACTATGAAGGTATGAGGCGTGAATTGGCTAGGATAGATTGGCGAATGATACTTAAGGGGTTGACTGTGGATGGGCAATGGCAGACATTGAGAGACCGCATGGATGAACTACAACAATTGTACATTCCTGTCTGGCGTAAAAATAAAAAAGGGAAGGTGGCTCAACTGTGGCTATCAAGGGAAATCAGGGATAGTATTAAAACCAAGGAAGTGGCATACAAATTGGCTAGAAATAGCAGCGAACCCGGGGATTGGGAGAAATTTAGAACTCAGCAGAGGAGGACAAAGGGTTTGATTAGGGCAGGGAAAATGGAGTACGAGAAGAAGCTTGCAGGGAACATTAAGATGGATTGCAAAAGTTTCTATAGATATGTAAAGAGAAAAAGGTTAGTAAAGACAAATGTAGGTCCCCTGCAGTCAGAATCAGGGGAAGTCATAACTGAGAACAAAGAAATGGCAGACCAATTGAACAAGTACTTTGGTTCGGTATTCACTAAGGAGGACACAAACAACCTTCCGGATATAAAAGGGGTCAGAGGGTCTAGTAAGGAGGAGGAACTGAGGGAAATCCTTATTAGTCGGGAAATTGTGTTGGGGAAATTGAAGGGATTGAAGGCCGATAAATCCCCAGGGCCTGATGGACTGCATCCCAGAGTACTTAAGGAGGTGGCCTTGGAAATAGCGGGTGCATTGACAGTCATTTTCCAACATTCCATTGACTCTGGATCAGTTCCTATCGAGTGGAGGGTAGCCAATGTAACCCCACTTTTTAAAAAAGGAGGGAGAGAGAAAACAGGGAATTATAGACCGGTCAGCCTGACCTCAGTAGTGGGTAAAATGATGGAATCAATTCGTAAGGATGTCATAGCAGCGCATTTGGAAAGAGGTGACATGATAGGTCCAAGTCAGCATGGATTTGTGAAAGGGAAATCATGCTTGACAAATCTTCTGGAATTTTTTGAGGATGTTTCCAGTAGAGTGGACAAGGGAGAACCAGTTGATGTGGTATATTTGGACTTTCAGAAGGCTTTCGACAAGGTCCCACATAAGAGATTAATGTGCAAATTTAAAGCACATGGGATTGGGGGTAGTGTGCTGACATGGATTGAGAACTGGTTGTCAGACAGGAAGCAAAGAGTAGGAGTAAATGGGTACTTTTCAGAATGGCAGGCAGTGACTAGTGGGGTACCGCAAGGTTCTGTGCTGGGGCCTCAGCTGTTTACACTGTACATTAATGATTTAGATGAGGGGATTAAATATAGTATCTCCAAATTTGCGGATGACACTAAGTTGGGTGGCATTGTGAGCTGCGAGGAGGATGCTATGAGGCTGCAGAGTGACTTGGATAGGTTAGGTGAGTGGGCAAATGCATGGCAGATGAAGTATAATGTGGATAAATGTGAGGTTATCCACTTTGGTGGTAAAAACAGAGAGACAGACTATTATCTGAATGGTGACAGATTAGGAAAAGGGGAGGTGCAACGAGACCTGGGTGTCATGGTACATCAGTCATTGAAGGTTAGTATGCAGGTACAGCAGGCGGTTAAGAAAGCAAATGGCATGTTGGCCTTCATAGCGAGGGGATTTGAGTACAAGGGCAGGGAGGTGTTGCTACAGTTGTACAGGGCCTTGGTGAGGCTACACCTGGAGTATTGTGTACAGTTTTGGTCTCCTAACTTGAGGAAGGACATTCTTGCTATTGAGGGAGTGTAGCGAAGGTTCACCAGACTGATTCCCAGGATGGCGGGACTGACCTATCAAGAAAGACTGGATCAACTGGGCTTGTATTCACTGGAGTTCAGAAGAATGAGAGGGGACCTCATAGAAACGTTTAAAATTCTGACGGGTTTAGACAGGTTAGATGCAGGAAGAATGTTCCCAATGTTGGGGAAGTCCAGAACCAGGGGTCACAGTCTAAGGATAAGGGGTAAGCCATTTAGGACCGAGATGAGGAGAAACTTCTTCACCCAGAGAGTGGTGAACCTGTGGAATTCTCGACCACAGAAAGTTGTTGAGGCCAATTCACTAAATATAATCAAAAAGGAGTTAGATGAAGTCCTTACTACAAGGGGGATCAAGGGGTATGGCAAGAAAGCAGGAATGGGGTACTGAAGTTGCATGTTCAGCCATGAACTCATTGAATGGCGGTGCAGGCTAGAAGGGCTGAATGGCCTACTCCTGCTCCTATTTTCTATGTTTCCATGTTTCTACACTCAATCCATTTTGAATAAGCATCCACAACAACCAAAAACATTTTGCCTAGAAACGGGCCAGCAAAGTCAGCATGGATCCTAGACCACGGTTTGGAGGGCCATGACCACAAATGTAGCAGTGCCTCCCTGGGTGCATTGCTCAGTTGAGAGCAAGTGTTGCATTGGCACATGCAAGACTCCAAATCTGAGTCGATGCCAGGCCACCACACATGGGATCTGGCTATAGCTTTCATCATTACTGTGCCTGGGTGTGTACTGTGTAGGTCACGTATCAACATTTCCCTGCCTTTCTTTGGTAAAACTACGCAATTGCGCCACAAAAAACAGTCCGCCTATATGGATATTTCGTCTTTGTGCCGCTGGAACGGCTTGATCTCGTCATGCATCTCCACTGGGACGCTGGACCAGCTCCCATGGGGGACACAGTTTTTTTACAAGGGGTAGTAAAGTATCCTGGCTGGTGCAGGTCCTGTTCTGGCGGGCCGTAACGGGTCACTTTTCGTTTTCAAATGCATCTGTCATGTATGTAACCTCTGTGTAACACCACTGCAATACTGTACATACTTAAGCATTGCACACCTTGACCACAGGGGGTGAACTTGTGGGAGACACTCCTTACCTGGTCATCCAGGTATAAAAAGGGAGGTCCCATGCAGGGTCATCACTTCCTGGTCCTGTGAATAAAGGTTCAGGTCATAGAGTGACCTTGTCCATAGAATGTGCCTCGTGTGGGTTTTGTGCCTTTGAGTAAGGACTTTACATTGGCGACGAGAAACGGGAATCAACGACCCACGAGAATGGCCACTGATAGCACAGATAAACGGTACTGTGTTGGTGAGGACTGGGACGATTTCATTGAGAGGCTCCAGCAAAGCTTTGTCACGAAAGAGTGGCTGGGAGATGCAGCGGCCAACAAGCGAAGGGCACATCTGCTGGCCAGCTGCGGACCTATGACTTACGCGCTCATGAAGGACCTACTAGCACCCGAAAAGCCAGCGGATAAAAGCTTTGAAGAGCTCAGCAAACTAATCAGTGAGCATCTCAAACTGGCGAGCAGCGTACACATGGCCTGACACAGAGTCTATACCCACCGACGTCGTGAAGGACAGAGCATAGAACTTTGTTGTGGAACTCCGGCGTTTGGCCAACCTCTGTAAGTTCACAGACGCCTGCAAGGGGGAGATGTTAAGGGATTTCTTTATTGAGGGCATCGGTCATGCGGGGATTTTCCGAAAGTTAATTGAGACCAAGGACTTGACTTTGGAAACGGCGGCATTGATGGCTCAGACTTTCATGGTGGGAGAGCAGGAAACCAAAATAATATACGCGCGCAATTCTGCCTCCAACATGGCGGGGGATCAGGGAGTCGATATCATAAACGCAACTCAGAGCCCGCAGGCAGGCAAGGGCAGTTCGACGCACCCCGGGCAGCAATAGACCCCAGACAGGTTTTCAACAGAGACAATGGCAGGCTGAATAGACATTTAAGCCATCACAGTGGACAATGCGGTCCGGGATGGGGCCATTGACAACCACTAACTGGGTACTCAAGGGCAGTCAAAGAGACAATCAGCGAGGAATGCCGGGTCATAGCTCCTTTGTTCACAACAATGGGAATCTCAGCTCATGCTGGAGGTGTGGGGGCAAACACTCTGCCAGGCCTTGCAGGTTTCAACAATTTGTCTGCAGAAATTGCAACCTCAGTGGCTATTTAGCTCGAATGTGCAGGAAGCCTGTAACCAGGCTAATTTATGAGGTGGATGGACTAGAAGAGGGGTCTGTGATGCAGGATGACCCTTGGGGCAAATCAATTGACGCTGAAGTTCATTGGGTTCATGTGGCAAACATTTACAGCTCATATACCAAAACGCCACCAATGATGATGAAGGTTTTATTAATTGGCATCCCTATACGTATGGAGCTGGACACGGGGGCCAGCCAGTCACTCATGAGCGTTCAACAATTCAAAAAGCCATGGCCACACAAAGCCAGTAGACCCAAACTAGAACGTATTGAGACACAACTACAGACGTATACCAACAAATCATTCCAGTGCAATGTTGGCGGTCAGACATAATGCATCAGTGAACTGGCTGCCACTCTGGATTGTCCCAGGCAATGGCCATGCACTGTTGGGAAGGAGCTGGTTAGCTGAGATGAACTAGAAATGGAGGGATGTGCACGCAATGTCATCTGTGGAGCGAAGCTCGTGCTCACAAGTCCTACAACAATTTGAGTCACTATTCCAACTTGACGTCGGGACGTTCAAAGGTAACAAAGTAGTGATACGCATCACCCAGGACGCCAGACCAGTGCACCACAAAGCCAGAGCGGTGCCGTATGTGATGCGAGAGAAAATTGAGAGGGAATTGGACCGTTTACTGAGAGAGGGCATCATCTCGCCCGTTGAATTCAGCGACTGGGCGAGCCCCATCGTTCCCGTCCTAAAAGTGGATGGTTCTGTCAGGATCTGTGGCGACTACAAGGCCACTATCAATCGGGTAACCCTACCAGACCAATACCCGCTCCCGAGAGCAGAGGATCTTTTCGCCATGCTGGCAGACAGCAAGCTGTTTACCAAGTTGGATCTCACTTCAGCCTACATGACCCAAGAACTGACCGACGAATCTAAACGACTGACCACCATCACTACGCACAAGGGACTGTTCGTTTACAACAGGTGCCCATTTGGCATTCGATCAGCGACCACGATTTTTCAATGAAACGTGGAAAACCTGCTCAAATCCATTCCTGGAACAATCGTATTTCAGGACGACATACTCATCATGGGTCGTGACACCGAGGAACATCTCCACAACCTGGAGGAGGTGCTACGCCGACTGGACCGGGTCGGCCTGCGACTCAAGAAGTCCAAATGTGTGTTTTTGGCTCCTGAGGTTGAGATTCTGGGCACGAGGGTTGTTGCAGATGGGATTCGGTCCACCGAATCCAAAACGGAGGCGATTCGACGAGCGCCCAGGCCCGGCAACACATTGGCGTTGCATTCATTTCTGGGACTCTTGAACTATTTCGGGAACTTTCTGCCGAACTTAAGCACATTGTTGGAGCCGCTTCATGTGCTCCTGCGTAAGGGTTGTGATTGGTTTTGGGGGGACTGTCAAGAACGGGCTTTCAATGTGACGCGGAACCTACTTTGTTCAAATAAGTTGTTGACCCTGTACGACCCCTGTAAGAAATTGGTTCTGACATGTGATGCATCGTCCTATGGGGTCGGGTACGTGTTGCAGCAGAGCAATGCTGAGGGCCAACTACAACCGGTGGCTTATGCTTCCAGGTCGCGCTCTCAAGCAGAACGAGGATATGGGATGGTTGAGAAGGAGGCACTCGCGTGTGTCTATCATGTAAAAAAAATACATCAGTACCTTTTTGGCAGGAGGTTCGAATTAGAGACGGACCACAAGCCATTAACATCCCTGTTGTCAGACAGCAAGGCTGTCAATGCCAACACGTCAGCCTGCATACAGTGATGGGCTCTCACGCTGGCTGCTTATGACTACTCCATCTGCCACCGGCCTGGCACCGAAAATTGCGCTGACGCGCTCAACAGGCTTCCACTGGCCACCACCGAGGGGGCAGTGGAACAAAGCGCTGAGATGGTCACGGCCTTCGACAGCGCAGACTCCCCCATCACAGCCCGCCAGATCAAAATCTGGACAAACAGAGATCCCCTTCTATCTCTGATTAAGAAATGTGTTCTGACTGGGGATTGGGCGTCGGCACATGGAGCATGCCCTGAGGAGGTCAGACCGTTTCACAGGTGGATGGATGAGCGCTCCATCCAAGCTGACTGCCTACTATGGAGCAGCCGGGTAGTCATACCCCAGAGGGGCAGGGAGGCATTCATCAGGGAACTCCACAGCGAGCATCCTGGCATCGTTCTGATGAAGGCCATTGCCCGGTCACATGTTTGGTGGCCGGGAATTGATTCAGACTTGGAACACTGTGTTCGCAGGTGCATGACAAGTGCCCAGCTGGGTAATGCCCCCAGGGAGGCCCTGCTCAGCCCATGGTCCTGGCCCACCAGGACATGGTCACGGATTCATGTACATTACGCGGGCACGTTCATGGGAAAAATGTTTCTCATTGTGGTAGATGCGTACTCGAAATGGATCAAGTGCATCATTTTGAATTCGTGCATGACATCCACCACTGTGGAGATCTACGTGCGGTTTTTGCAACCCATGGCTTGCCGGACATCCTTGTTAGCGATAATGGCCCATGTTTCACGAGCTACGAATTACGGGAATTCATGTCGGGCAATGGCATCAACCATGTCAGGGCAGCACCGTTCAAGCCGGCCTCTAATGGTCAGGCGGAATGTGCGGTCCAAATCATTAAACACGGCATGCTCAGGATTCAAGGACCCACCCTTCAATGCCGCCTATCGTGCCTCCTGCTGGCCTATAGGTCTCGACCGCACTCGCTCACGGGGGTCCCGCCCGCTGAGCTACTTATGAAACAAACACTCGAAACTCGATTGTCCCTCATTCACCCAGTCCTGTCCGACATAGTTGAGGGCAAGCACCAGTCCCAAAACGAGTACCATGACCGAAACCCAAGGGGGAGATGTATAGAAATAAATGACCCCGTATTTGTCCTCAATCACGCCATGGGGCCCAAATGTCTTGAGGGTACTGTAATAGAAAAAGGGGGGAACAGGGTCATCGTGGTTAAACTTAACAATGGGCAGATATGCTGTAAGCATCTGGACCAAGTAAAAAAAAGGTTCAGCATAGACACTGAGGAACCCGAGGAAGATCATGAGATAATGCTCACACCACTGCCAGTGAACGAGCAACAAGAACATTCAGCAGCACAGTCCCGGCAGTCAGCCCGGACAGGCCGGAATCACCACAGGTGACAGACACTCACGCCAAGGCTGAACAACCAGAGCCCCAACTGCAGCGCTCTACGAGGGAGCGTAGACCACCGGAAAGACTTAACCTATGATCCCAATAAGACTTTGAGGGGGAGGTGATGTCATGTATGTAACCTCTATGTAACACCACTGCAATACTGTATATACTTAAGCAATGCACACCTTGACCACAGGAGGTGAACTTGTGGGAGACACTCCTTATCTGGTCATCCAGGTTTTTAAAGGGAGGTCTCACGCAGGTTCATCACTTCTTGGTCCTGTGAATAAAGGTTCAGATCATAGAGTGACCTTGTCCATAGAATATGCCTCATGTGGGTTTTGTGCCTTTGAGTAAGGACTTTACAGCATCCATCACCAAGAATAAGTCTGCAGGCTGTGCCATTTCCACCCTGGTGGTGGGTAATGGTAGCCGGATGAGAGCATCAGCGCAGTTCCCTGTGCCTGGTCTGTGGCGGATTACGTAGTTGTATGCAGATAGCATGAGCGCCCACCTTTGGATGCGAGCAGAGGCATTGGTATTAATCCCTTTGCTCTGTGAGAATAGCGATATGAGCGGCTTATGGTCAGTTTCTAACACAAACTTAAGACCAAACAGATACTGGTGCATTTTTTTTAACCCCGTAAACGCATGCCAGACCTTCTTTTTCAATCATGCTGTAGGCCCTTTCGGCCTTGGACAAACTCCTGGATGCATAGGTGACCGGTTGCAATGTTCCCGATTCGTTTGCTTGTAACACACACCCAACCCCGTACGAAGATGCATCGCAAGTTAGCACTAAATGTTTACATGGCAAGCAGTTTGTTGGAACAAAACAGTTTTTTGGCTTTCTCAAAAGCAGCCTCTTGTAATTTCCCCCATACCCAGTCATCTCCCTTGTGTAGCAACACATGTAGAGGTTCTAGCAGGATGCTTAACCCGGGTAGGAAATTACCAATAATTGAAGAGTCCCAGGAACGACCGCAGCTCCGTCACGTTCTGTGGTCTCGGCGCGTTCTTGATGGCCTCCGTCTTGGCGTCGGTGGGTCTGATGCTATCTGCCACAATTCTTCTCCCTAAGAACTCGACCTCTGGCGCCAGGAAAACACACTTCGAGTGTTTCAACCTGAGTCCCACACGATCTAGCCAACTTAGAACCTCTTCCAGGTTCTTCAAGTGTTCGATGGTGTCCTGACCTGTGATCAATATTTCATCCCAGAAAACCATGGTGTGCGGAACTGTCTTCAGCTGGCTCTCCATGTTCCTTTGAAAAATAGCCGTGGCCGATTGAATTCCAAACGGGCATCGGTTGTAGATGAACAGATCTTTGTGCGTGTTGATGCAGGTGAGGCCTTTCAAAGATTCCGCCAGCTCCTGCGTCATGTAGGCCAAGGTTAGGTCCAAATTGGTGAATGTCTTCCCTCCTGCCAGCGTCACAAATCGGTCGTCCGCCTTGGGTAGTGGGTACTGGTCCTGCAGCGAAAAACAGTTAATCGTTACTTTATAGTCCCCATAAATTCTGACCGTGCTATCGCCCTTGAGGACTGGAATAATCGGACTGGCCCACTCATTGAACTCCACCGGCGCGATGATATCTTCTCGTTGCAGCCTGTCCAGCTCGATCTCCACTTTCTCTCGCATCATATATGGCACCGCCCATACTTTGTGGTGGATGGGTCTTGTACCGGGAACCAAGTGGATCTGCACCTTCACCCCCGAGAAACTTCTGATACCTGGCTCAAATAACGATGGAAACTTGCTCAGAACCTGGGCTCATGAGGCGTCATCGATGGACGAGAACGCTCAGATGTCATCCCAGTTCCAGTGGATTTTTCCCAGCCAGCTTCTGCCAAACAGTGTGGGGCCATCTCCTGGTACAATCCATAGTGGGAGTTCATGCACCGTTCCATCATAGGAGACTTTTACTGCTGCGCTACTTGCAGGGATCAGCTCTTTAGTTTAAATTCTCAGCTTGGTGTGAATTGGGCTCAGCTTGGGCCTGTGTGCCTTGTTGTGCCACAGCCTGTCAAACGCTTTTTTGCTCATGATAGACTGACTCGCACCCGTGTCCAGTTCCATGGATATTGGAATTCCGTTCATTTTGACTTTTAACATGATCGGTGGACATTTCGTGGTGAAGGTGTGTACCCTGCCTTCTCGGTTTGAGTCCCTAGTTCAGTTTGATCCACCATGGATCGGTCTTCCTCTCCAATGTGGTAGTTTGCAGGGTTTGCAGCTCATCTGCACACTCGCTGGAGGTGTCCCATTGTTCCACAGCCTTTGCACGCATAGTGTTTGAAGCGGCATTGATGGACTCGATGATCACCTCCGCAGCGCCAACAAGATGCCAATTGCCTCGCAATCATGCTTGATGGCAGACTCTGGGTCATCTGAGATCATGCAACTGCAGGCGTATACATTCTGCCATATGCATTCCTGCCTGAAAACGACATTACCTTGTGTACAGTACTTACCGAAACCTCTTTATGCTGCAAAATTTGTTTGGTGTTATCGCTGGTGGACATAAATGCCTGGGCTATCGTTATGGCTTTGCTCAGGTTCGGTGTTTCAACAGTCAATAGTTTGCGAATGATAACCTCATGGCCAGTGCCAAGCACGAAAAAGTCTCTTAGCATTTGCTTCAGGAATCCATTGAATTCGCAGTGTCCTGCAAGGTGCCTTAGTTCGGCGATGTAGGTCAACACTTCCTGGCATTCAGACCGTTGACATGTGTAAAATCGATACCTTGCCATCAGAATGCTCTCCTTCGGATTTAGGTGCTCCCAGACCAGCGTATACAGTTCTTCATATGATTTGGCTGTTGGTTTCACCGGAGCGAGAAGATTCTTCATGAGGCCATATGTTGCCCCGCAGATGGTGAGGAGAATCGCCCTTTGTTTGGCAGCGTCCTTGTCCCCTTCCAGCTTGTTGGCCATGAAGTATTGGTCAAGTCACTCCACGAAGGCCTCCCAATCGTCCCTTTCTGAGAATTTCTCCAGGATACCAACAGTTCTTTGCATTTTCGCGTAATGCTTCGTTATCTCGTCGCCAGTTATTACGTTCATAATAAAGTAATGTAACTGAGTGCTGTAGATGTGAGTAAGTGTGACCTTTGTTCCTATATTCTAACTCCAGAGTGCCAGTACAGCATGGGACGCCTGCTTATATACTTTGCTCCCAAGGGATGCTGTAATTCCCTGGGACTCCAACAGGTACGCCCTCTGGTGGCGATATAATACTGGTTACATAGGGTTGCATACATAACACATTTTAGTAGCTACATCTTTACAATTGTGTTCCACACATGTGAGCAACGTTATGGGAAGATCTTTGAGGTCAGTTGGTGCTCCAAAATACAGGACAAAAATGATCAAAATTCTTTCCCTCCTCTTTTCTGTGCTCCTTGGATCTTTCCCCTGCAGTGAAGATTTCTGCCAAAACTGCTGTTGAGCAGCCCACTGAGAAGTGGTCAGAGAGTAATGCACTCTCTGATTTTCCCTCTGCCCTGTGGGGAAACAACTGGCCTATCACCTCTCTCTGATGATGCAAATGAAATCGAAAACGTACAGATTGACGACTAATCAGTATCTGTTTACCATTTGTAATAGGAAAAGAACCAATAGCATAGATGTTGCACAGTAATCCCTTGCACTTCTTGACAACGGTCTAACATGATTTCTAAATTCTATGCAAGGTCTCTTTCTCTCCCCCATCTCTCCACATTAAGACTCAGTAAATTACAGTGGTCCAGTGAATACCTAGCGAAGAACGTAATCACCTGTCATTTGGTTGTATCTTCAAGAGACAGAACTTTTAAGAAATGAATTCTTTCAACTTTCCCAAAATCCTAAATGTCATTAGGGGAACTATTCAAACATTCATGGATATGTGATCTAGTGATACCATGAGTATGGACTGCGGCCAACACTTCCCATTGATGGACTGCACCTCTGGGGTCCATCTGCCTTTCTTGAGTGCCTTCTCCTCTAATCATTTATACTATCACTGGACTATACTTGTCTCATTATCACCTTATTTTGCCTTGAACCATCATCACTTTTACTATTTAATCTTTCCTGTTAACCACTCTATCACAGACCTTACCTTTTGTTATTTGTATGCTCCCTCCACCCCATTCTTTCCTGGCACTGTACTTGTTTAAAAGCTGTTAATCTCTAACATCTTCTAGTTCTGACAAAATGTCATTGACCTGAAATGTTAACTCTGTTTCTTTACACCTAAACCCATCAGACAGATCAGCCATGATCTAATTGAATGGCGGAGCAGGCTCGAGTGGCTGACTGGCCCACTGCTATTCCTAATGTTCCTAGGTAATACAGCCTGTCTAAATATTCCCAATGAAGGAATGAATGGAGAGTTCCACAAAGACTGGCTGCTTTCAAAGATTCAATACGATGTGTCTTAGGAAATTTTGATTTGTAAACATTGCAGTGAATATTTTTCCTGTGTAAATGTTCAAAGCAGCGATTAATTTTGTTTCGAGGATGAGGCACACAACGACCAGAAGAATTTTTCTTCAGCTAGGTCACTACACTTTAGACGTAAAAGTGAGATAAAGGGTTCAAAAGCAGCAGGAATGGAATCTGTTTGTAAAACAGTCGGCTTGAAACGGAGCTGAAGGAAGTGAAATCCGTTCTTATTTGAAAAGTAATGTCAAATGAGATATGGTTGAAGTACCCTAAAATGCCTCCATCTGGAAAGTAGTTCAGAGTTCAGCCTACATTTATTGCAGTCCATTGGTGTGTCCCATTCACACCACGTAAGAACAATTCACATGGATCTTCGCCTCTGGGACACTGTTGCAATGTAGCATAACATTCTGTTTTGAAACTGTGGTTGGTATTATAAAGTTGTTTTGAAGAATTGGGATGATGCATCACTAAGTTCCATCCCATTTCTGGGACAGACCAAGTAGGAAAGGTTCTGAGATGTTCAATCATTCCCATTTGGTCATCATTGGTAATTCTCCCTTCGCATTTTGCTCATTTTCTCCTTTTTTCTTCATGCTCTCTGTTATAGCTTTCTGTTATTGGATGTCAGACACAATTGGTCCTTCGAGTGATTTATAGATAAACATACAGGATATCTCTCTCAATTCACAATAATAATGGAGGTGCCTTTCAAGTGATTTTGGTTCAGAATAAATCTGCTCTTAATCCTCTTGCTACCCATCAGTGGGTGTGGTATGTTTAACCATATTGGTTATGATTCTGCAATTTAAAAAATGCAATAAATGCAATCTATAAATATCAAGAACAAAGTTTTGTGGTAATATAAGTCTAGAAATTACTGCCTGCAATATTAATACATGAATATTTAATGCATTCTATTTTAACAATGGATTAAAGGGTTACTAAAATACCACACAGAGGAATGCCATATGAATATGTTAGGGATTCAACAACAACTTGCATATATATAGCGCTTTTAATGGAGTGAAACATCCCAGGGCGCTTCGCAGGAATGTAATCAGACAAAAACTGACACAGAGCCAAAGGAGGAGACATTAGGGCAGATGACCAAAAGCTTGGTCAAAGCGATAGGTTCTAAGGAGCATCTTAAAAGGAGGAGAGAGATCTCGAGAGGTGTAGAGGTTTAGAGAGGGAATTCCAGAGCTTAAGGCCGAGATGGCTGTATGCACGGCCGCCAATGGTGGGGTGAAGTGACCGTTGGAGGAACACAGAGCTCTCAGAGGGTTGGAGGAGGTTACAGAGATAGGAAGGAGCAAGGCCATGGAGCTGTGTATTAAAATTACAAACAGTAATTTTGAGGAGGCAACGTACTGTTTTAGAAAAGACACAGAAATGTCATCCATTGGTACTCCTACGTGTTTAAAAACCTTTTGATTTTAAAACAATACTCCCTTCTCCCTTGTTTCTAGCACTCTGCTTGACTCCTGTGCTTTTCCTATACATTTGGTATGATCAAACTCCAGTGCAGCTGGAAGATTATTTTTGCCTCCCAGCTCCATCCTCACCACCATCACACCTGGAACAGATTACTGCACAACAGGAATTCACTTACCATCATCATAATCCGCTTTAATAATATAATCTGTTTATTACCACAGAATTCAAAAACACAAAGTCATTTCCTACTGACCAATACTTGCCTGTCTGTTTTATTATAATATCCAGTTAGAATTTTTTTTTTCTAGGTTTGAACTCCTCATTCAAACCTCATTTCACCTATCTCCCAAACCGAGCAAATGCCACATCTAGTTTTCAAATCCATGATCTCGCCCCTCCCTATCTCTGAAACCTCCTCCAGCCCTACAACTGTCCAAGGTCTCTGTGTGCCTTCAATTCTATCGTCTTTTGAATCTCCGATTTTGATCATACCACCATTGGCGACGTCCCTCCCTGTACCTCTCTGCCACTCTACCTCTCCCTCCTCCTTTAAGACACACTTTAAAACCTACCTATTTAACAGAGATTTTCTTCATCTGTCCTAATATTTTCTTATGTGGCTCAGTCTTGGGACACTTTACTATGTTAAAGGTGCTACATAAATGCAAGTTGTTACTGTAATCACGTTGTATTAGGTTGTACGGAGCATTGTGAGAACAGTCTTCGATAGTCTTCAACCTTGAGGGCATTGGTCCCTTGCTGCTACTGCTTCCCTCCTGGTTATCTAACATTAACAGATTTGCTGCGAGTTTAACCAGAAGGCTTCTCCTTTAGCTAATATCTCCTGTTCTGCTCACTAATGGAACTCTGTCAGCTCCCTGTTTAAACACCAGCTTTAAATGGAAGAAATTATTGCAATAGCGAACAAAATAAATTTTACACGTTGCACATTAATTGCCACTTAACAAGAAGTTAACAAACAAAAGAAAAAGATTCATGCCAAGTTTGTGTTGTGGACCATTCATTAGAAATATTCATAAGAACATAAGAAATAGAAGCAGGAGTAGGCCATTTGACCCCTTGAGCCTGCTCCACCATTCAATAAGATCATGGCCAATTCCATTAGAACACATTTAGAAGCATGGCAAAAGTTGAATCCCATTCAATTAACAGTAAATCACAAAATGAATGGTCCGTAACTCACAATTAGTGACTGCACTCCAGACAAATTATACCCACACTAGGGAACTGGAAGCGTAAACCCATATCCTGCCACTTGCTGGCACAATACAGTGAAGTTCTAGTCCACTTATATATTATATATGCTGCATCACTTAGTTATCCCATTGAAGATCACAAGATGGATCCAGATGTTTAAAGCTATTTGTCCCCTCCTCTCCCATTCATCCCGACAGACCTACAACCCGCCTTTCAAATAATTTCTTCAATGATTCCAAGCTTTTTGCCTCCACTACCCTACCCAGAAGTTCATTTCATATGTTGATTACTCTTTATGCAAAGAACTTACTGACATCAGCCCTAAATTTGCCTTTCACCAGTTTGAGTTGTGCTCCATTTCCTACCATCACCTCTCGAGTGCTCGATTTCATTCCCATTGTAAATTCCATATTGCTCAACAACAACACTCTGCCAGCTATTTCAATATTGTGAATAAATTAAGCATTTTGCCCACTCCAGCTACTAATGCTCATGAGCACTGGGATGCTATCATTTCTCCTGAATTGTAGTTTCCAAGTTAAGTTCTAATCCATTTATTCAGAACGTGAAAAATTGCATGTGTTCCCTCTTCCATTCTGTCTGTCATCACTTAGCAATGACCTCCAGCAAAAACACAGATGCTTTATTGCACATGGATTAAATTCAGAAAAAATTCTAGTGCCTTGAGTCAGGGATAAACATGTGCCATGGATGATGTGCTTATACACCGGGCTCCACATTGGCCACAGAGGTTGATAGGTATGTAAAATCCATTCAATTTTTATTACAACATCATGCTATTTTCAATGGTGTCCAAGCCACGGCTTTATTCTTATCAGTGGTGTTTTTGCATTGTGAAATAAATATTTAAAAAAAAATAGATTTCTTGTTGGTGTATCTGACACCCCGAGGAATTCCAGAGAGGAAATGCCTGCATTGAAATAGGAACATAGGCCAATCGAAAAAAGGCCAAGATCTATCTAGTTCATCGTCTAACATCCTGGTAGTCATATGAGATAACGATAATGGAGTTATTGACCAATCATAGCAATCAATCGCTATCAATTAGTCTACAGCAGGCCCAGACATGACGCAAGGAAAACCACAGTGGTGAAAACTTTGGGAAACCACAGATCTAAAGTCATTTGCACCTCCCAGCACACTAAACTTATCACATGTCACATCTCAAATTATTCATGTGTTGTTTCCCAAAATATTATTTTCTGTAAGAAATTGAACTAATTTGCCGTTGAATGAATCAATGCGAACTGCTGCCATCGTCTCCCTCGTGAGCATGTTCCATAGATTGACCACTTGCTCGCTGAAATATTGCTTCCGCAGATTGCTTTGAATTCGCCCCCTTCGAGTACAGGCTTTGGTGCAACGTCCCTCTCCTCTCTGTGGACAAAATAAAAATCACCGTGCCTGGAGTCAGGGATAAAGATGTGCCATGGATTTCAATGATATGCTTATACACTGGGCTTCACATTGGCCCTTTAAGTTGTTGATTCTTATGTGAAAGCCATTCAACATTTATTATAATATCATGCTATTTTCAATGGTGTGTTAAAACATGCTTTATTCTTATCAGTGATGTTTGTAGCTCGCAGTGTGGGCTGGCCCGTGTTGTTCCTGAGCCCTCGCCTCTCCTGGGCCCCGAACCCTCGCCTCTCCTGGGCCTATGGATCTATGGATAGTAGGAGCATGTGTGCACACTAGGTCTGTGCAGCAGAGCTTGGTCTCCGGTCGTCTTGGTTAAACCTTGCCACTGGATCAAGACCTAGCTCTGTCAAGCCCGTGTGATGGCTGGTGTGCAACGGCCACACCACGTTAAAAGAATCCATGCACAGGCATCTTCCACCCTTCGATATGTAGTTCGGGACCTAGAATGTCAGGTTCCTCATTGAAACACCTGTGAACTCATCCCTTTTTACTGTGGAAGCAAGTCATCCTCGATACGAGGGACTGCCTAATACTATACTGGTGTTTGTGCCTTTTTTTTACCTTAAAAAAACAAAAAAATATCATTATTTTCCAACATCTGTCCCACTGAAACCAGGATTCTGAATGTTCCTTTCCTAAGTTCCATATTTAGTGATGTTCTGTGTCTGAAGGCATTTTACACAAGGATGCCTGATCATCACTGCCCCCTAGTCATCAAGAGCCACGGCGCAGCCCTGGACACCGTGGACCACTTCCCATATCTCGGGAGCCTCCTATCAACAAGAGCAGGCATCGATGACGAGATCCAACACCGCCTCCAGTGCGCCAGTGCATCCTTCGGCCGCCTGAGGAAAAGAGTGTATCAGGAGAATGAAGGGTATACATCAATGATCTGGACTTGAATATAAGGGATATGATTAAGAAGTTTACAGATGATAGTAAAATCGGCAGTGTGGTTAATAATGAAGAAGAAAGCTGTGGACTGCAGAAAGATATCAGTTTCTTAACCGATGGGAAGTGATCCTGAGTCCATGATCGGATCAGCTATGATCGTATTAAATGACGGATCTTGCGGAGACATCGTTGATGATATTTCTCCAGCAACTTGAGGTGTCTACTGTACAAGGTCCATGTCTCTGAGCCATACAGGAGGGCAGGTATTACTATAGCCCTGTAGACCATGAGCTTGGTGGCAGTTTTGAGGGCCTGGTCTTCAAACACTTCTGAGATATGGGAAGTGGTCCACGGTGTCCAGGGCCATGCCGTGGATCTTGATGACTGGGGAGCAGTGCTGTGTGGTGAGGACAGGCTGGTGGAGGAACTTTGTCTTACAGATGTTTAGCGTAAGGCCCATGCACCTCAGTAAATATGTCGACTATGTCCTGGAGTGCAACCTCTGTATGTGCGCAGGCGCAGACGCCATCCGCGTACTGTAGCTCGACGACAGAGGTTGGGGTGGTCTTGGATCTGGCCTGGAGATGCCGCAGGTTGAACAGGTTCCCACTGGTTCTGTGGTTTAGTTCCACTTCAGCGGGGAGCTTGTTGTCTGTGAGGTGGAGCATGGTGGCGAGAAAGATTGAGAAGAGGGTTGGAGCGATGATGCAGCCCTGTTTGACCCCGGTCCGGACGTGGATTGGGTCTGTGATGGATCCGTTGGTAAGGATCACAGCCTGCATGTCGTCGTGGAGCAGGTGGAGGATGGTGACGAACTTTTGGGGCATTCCGAAATGGAGGAGGACGCTCCACAGACCCTCGCGGTTGACAGTGTCAAAGGTTTTTGTATGCAAGTACTCTACTCAGAGCTCCTTCATGGCAAATGAGCCAAAGGTGGGCAGCAGAAACACTACAAGGACACCCTCAAAGCCTCCCTGATAAAGTGCAACATCCCCACTGACATCTGGGAGTTCCTGGCCCAAGACCACCCTAAGTGGAGGAAGTGCATCCGGGAGGGCGCTGAGCACCTCGAGTCTCAACGCCGAGAGCATGCAGAAATCAAGCGCAGACAGCGGAAAGAGCGTGCGGCAAACCAATCCCACCCACCCCTTCCCTCAACGACTATCTGTCCCACCTGTGACAGAGTCTGTGGCTCTCGTATTGGATTGTTCAGCCACCAAAGAACTCACTTCAGGAGTGGAAGCAAGTCTTCCTTGATTCCGAGGGACTGCCTATGATGATGATGATGATGATGAAATGGCGGAACAGGCACAAGGGGCCGTATGGCCTACTCCTGCTCTTATTTCTTATGTTCTTATATCAATCAACTGGTCAGGTGGGCAGAACAGTGGCAAATGGAATTCAATCCAGATAAGTGTGAGGTAATGCATTTGGGGAGGGCTAACAAGGAAAGGGAATAAATATTAAATGGTAGGGCACTGAGAAGTGTAGAGGAACAAAGGGACCTTGGAGTGCATGTCCACAGATCCCTGAAAGTAGCAGGCCAGGTAGATAAGGTGGTTAAGAAGGCATACAGAATGCTTGCCTTTATTGTCTGAGGTATAGAACACAAAAGCAGGGGAGTTATGCTTGAACTGTATAAAACACTGGTTAGGCCACAGCTGGAGTACTGCATGCAGTTCTGGTCACCGCATTACAGGAAGGACGTGTTGCACTGGAGAGGGTGCAGAGGAGATTTACGAAGATATTGTCGAGAGTGGAGAATCTTTGCTATGAGGACAGATTGGATAGGCTGGATTTGTTTTCCTTGGAACAGAGGAGGCTGAGGGGCGACCTCATTGAGATGTATAAAATTATGTGGGGCCTAGATATAGTGGACAGAAGGGGTCTGTTTCCCTTAGCAACAACCAGGGGGCATAAATTTAAAGTAATTGGTGGAAGGTTTAGAGGGGGTTTGAGGGTAAATTTCTTCACGCGGAGGGTTGTGGGGATCTGGAACACTTTGCCTGAAAGGGTGGTAAAGGCAGAAACCCTCATCCCATTTAAAAAATACTTGGATGTGCACCTGAAGTGCTGTAACCTTCGGGGTTACGGACCTGGAGCTGGAAAGTGGGATTAGGCTGGATAGCCTCCTGTTGGCCAGCACGGACACAATGGGCTGAAATGGTCTCCTTCCGTGCTGTAAAGTTCTATGATTCTATGATTCTGTGAGTGCAACAATAAGCAACATTGGGCTCAATAAGCCAGTTGAAGCAGAAAAAGGCTGTTAAGGAGCTTTCAAAAATGCGTCAGCACAGCTGTTGTCAAATAATTTGTGGCAAACCCTTCAGATCCTGTAAAATATAGATTACAGAAAAAAAACAAAAGTAGTACATTTACAGACAGCTTTGTTTCTTGTTACTTGTATTGAAGGGACAATGCTACACCAGTGGAGACGACCTGCCCCTCTCCATCCATTCAATGGTCAATGTTAGCGGACACCCTCTGTAAACACTGCACAATCAGACCTCTGTGCACGTGGCACAGTTAACCACTGTTAAATGTTAACAGTAGCACTGTGGGTAAAGTATAATTATTGACTGAGGCCTAATAATCCCATCGGAGGGCTCCACTGTATCTGAAAAACAGCGGGATCTGGAGGACATCTCAAATTATGTACTTAAAGCGCAGTCCAATTGAAAACTAAACAAAAAAAAAAGGGAAATGAAATGCATGTGGTAGGCAGTGCTGAAGGCTCAATGTAAGTGGAAACATTTCCTTTTAGACTAGAGCATAAATATTTAGACAGATGCCATACATTTTTTAACCCCTTTAAGTTGCTTTATTTTCTGGGGAATCACTGTTCATTGTACTCGTGCTTTTTCTGAGCTAAATTCCTGCATCACTGCCAACTGGTGAAGCATTAAATAGCGATGTTTTTCCAAGGGCTCATTCTTGACTGGGACTTGGATTAAAACTACACAAACTTCTTTTACTAAAGGACTCTAGGGCCATACACAGCTCTCTTCAATAATGTTGGCAAAAAGAGTAGAAAGAAGTAAGAAGTTGTGCAATATTGGTAGAAAGTAGTGATGGCCTCTCCATTGCATTCAGTGCTTTGCTGAGGGGTGTTACAAAATGTCTTCATGAAGTTTGGGAACAGTCAGGACATATCCCGGACTTTTATTCATTGAGGCCCTGTTAATGCCCAGTTTAGAAAGCCTCATCTTAGAAGTATGCAGCAGAATGCGATGATTGAAAAGTAAATATTTTACTTCAGGTCAGTCCTCACATTATTGGTGAAGTAAGGAAGATTTTGAAGTATCACGATAGCAGTAATGGGGGTGACACAGGTGCTTTGTGCCCCAGAGCGTGGGTGCAGTGGGTATTGCTCAGCTTCTGATAGTGCAGCAGGAGGAGAGAGAGAATGAGAGTGAGGCAACAGCCTAGGAGCACAGAGGACATAGGAAGCAGGTTGTGGCCCAGACAGCCGATCTACTACAACAGAATCTGTTACATAGGCATCATGCAAGAGCAGTGGCCTGTTTTTGGAGTCTAAGCTTAGGGGATTTGAATGCCAATTTATATGTGACTGGCAGCCAAGTCTCTGTATCTTGGAGATCTAGGCAATTCGGTGAATCAATATCTGAGTTGCCTTGGACTTGCCATCCACCATTAAAGAATTGGTCAACCCCGTCATCATGTCTATCCAGTAAAAATGTTGTGCGAGTCAAATATGGTTGGTGAGAAGGGGGCCATTCCCATTGACTTTTCCTTGGGGTTTGAGTTTGGGGTGTTGGATGCCAAGCCATCAACGACCATGGTGGCTGACATGCTGGCCCTCATGTCTCAGACTTCTAGGCAGATGGGTGCCTCTGAATCACAGCCATCGCCGGAACCGGGACTAACACAGGAGCTGGTGAAAACTTTCGAAAACTTGGACTCTGGAGGTGGGACCAAGGTGGGGACAAGGTCAACAGCACATGACAAGTCATCCCAGCATGCACTGCAAGGGGAAGTTGAATGAGCAAGACTGTGAGCCTGTCAAAGACATTGGAGACAACAAAAAGTTGGTTTTCATCAAGTCATATGACTCCTTGGTGCTCTTGACTAAGTCCCCTCTTATTCCTGGGGTGGAGCTGCATCATTTTGTACAAGGAAGCCATCACCAAAAGAATAAAGTACAGCTGGCCCTGGGGAAATCGTCGGGCATAATGTTATTTATTTGATTTATCTATACCATCTGTAAGTCAAACCGGCAGCAAAGACCAGGATTACCATTCTCCCAATGTGCACCTCAGTTGGGCACATATTTACAGTCAACAAATTGCTCTTTGCTTTACCCTCTATACATTTTTCAGAGAGCTGCATTTGTTCTGCTGGGTCTACAGTTGTACAACTGATGCTTTCTTCCCTTTA
The DNA here is from genome assembly GCF_044704955.1 of Pristiophorus japonicus. Taxonomy (NCBI): domain Eukaryota; kingdom Metazoa; phylum Chordata; class Chondrichthyes; family Pristiophoridae; genus Pristiophorus; species Pristiophorus japonicus. The sequence continues at coordinate 111,533,544 of NC_091982.1, read as the reverse complement.
CAATGAAAGAATGTCTCACCGCCAGATATATTAAAAGTGAATAATAATTGTTATTGTTTTCAAGTCACATGCATGTTGAAGATGTTTTGTTAGTGCTTTTATCCAGTATTTGTTGTGAACTTCTGTATAAATGTTGATAAGGCTCTGTACTATGAAGTGCTTCTCTAGCTGATAAACAAATCTGTCAAAAAGCTGCAGAACCAATGGGCTATCTGAGGGATACTGAGGCTTCCTATTCAGATCTGCGACAAACCCTGATGTATTAGCATTTCCTTTGCGACGCTCATTATGGGCTCATTATTTTCAGAATCACTACCTATTGTCACTTGTACAAGGCTACTTGATGGCACAGAACAATTGCTGACATGCGTAGTAACACCAGGGGTATAGCCACCCATGGGCACCCAATTGGCACCTAGATTCATCTAAAACTGAGCCTGTGTGAATGCTCCTGCTAATCGACATTGAGGGGCGGACCTGTGCTGTCTCTCCAAGCCCAGCCCACTTGCCCTTTGATATTGTCTGCTCCTCATATCCGTTGATCATGCAGGCAGAGTGGTTCAGGCAGTGAGTGTTGACCAGATGACCTGATCTTGGCTCCATCTCCATCCTCAATGCAGTAAACGACAGATGGTGAGATCCCTTCCCCCAGCGTGGCACCGTGAATCTGCCATTGGTTCTTCACTATTGTCTCTGCAGCCTCCGACCTCTCCATCACTTGAGGAGGCTGTGAAGCAGAGGGATGAGCAGAAACGACATCCCACTCAGATCCATCCGCCAACGTTTGGGGCCCACCCAAATACCCATTCCTAGCAAGAACCACTGGCTTCATGTCCACATACATCCTGTACTATTTCCGCACAGTATTATTGTTGCTAAACTTTGTACTCTCATTCTGACAATTTTTCCAGTCTTTCTCCCAGATCTTTTGAGGGGTTGACAGAGAGCTCATATTGCATGTGACATAGCGCCATAGTTGTTGTATGTGTATCATATTTAGGGGCCATCATCCTGTAGAAAAAAATACAATGGTCCAGATTTTGCTGGAGCAAGGCAGTGTGCCCGGTAAGTTAGACTTGTTTGTCCATTTTTTATGTTTTAACATTTTTGTCCACAAAGTTGCTGGAAGTGCAAGCTGATAACAGCGCGATTAGGATAACAAGGCCTCTGGGACCTTGGTAAACGACAGGACCAACAGTGTGTCTCCTTAACCAATGAGATTTAAGAATTGAGAAATAAACAGAGGAAGGATTGAGAAGGAGGGTGAATTCAATGTCAAATCAGGTACATAAAGAGAAATGAAGAGAGGGAAGGAAAGATTGGATTAAGTGAGATAAAAAAAAATTAAAAAATTAAAATTTGTATTAAAACAAATCTCCAACAGCAATTCACAACCTGCAGGAATAAAACTCCACACTTTCTGGGCCAGGAAGGCTAACTGGCAGTTATTAATAATTATCACTGCCTTGAGAAGGTACTTACACTTTTAATTACGAGAGTTAACTTTCTATGGTGAGTTTAATAGGCAATTAATGTGCAAATACAGCAACTTGATGAAAATCACGAGGCGGTTAAGGGCAAGATGCTGTTTTTGCGTGTCTAACAGAAGAATGGCACAAATCGGCCAGGAACTTGTGGCTATTCACAATTCACGGGGTATCTCGCCGAGTTGCTAGCTGATTTCCACGTTAATAACGGCATGTGTTGTTCACCAGCTGTTATTCTTTCAGCAAATTCTGGGCCATAATCGTGTTCCTCCATTATGCAGTTGACAAGTGCATGAAGAGCCTTTCATACATCTGCCTTTTTTGTTGCATGTTGAGTCTTTTTTGAGAAGAACAGGACCCTTCATTGCTGGATTAATGGTATTTTTCCTTCATACTAGTTAGGTTAGGGACATTGCGCGATCGTTGTTGCAGGTGTGTCAGAGTTTTCTGTTATTGCTCGTAACATCACATTCTTGCAAATCGCATGTTTGAAAATTGCATTTTTTGAAATTTTTTTATTGGATTATTAACTTATTTTTCAAAAAAACAAAGTTTGACCCTAAATATTTGCCAGAGAGAAAGAGAGTGCATGTGTGCAAGAAAGAGGTGAGACTTTCATCATCATCATAAGCAGTCCCTTGGAGTCGAGGATGACTTGCTTCCACACTAGAAATGAATTCTCAGGTGACTGAAGAGTCCAGTGCGGGACCTACAATCTCTGTCACAGGTGGGGCAAACGGTGGTTGGAGGAATGAGTGGGTGGAGTGCCTGGGTTGCCACGCGCTCCTTCCACTGTTGACGCTTGGCTTCAGCTTGCTCTCAGTGAAGAGACTTGAGGTGTTTAGCGCCTTCCCTGCTGCTTTCCTTCCACTTTGAGCGGACTTGGGCCAGGGATTCCCAGGTGTCGGTGGGGATGTTACATTTTTTCAAGGAGGCTTTGAGGCTGTCCTTGAAGTGTTTCCTCTGCCCACCTGGGGCTCGCTTGCCGTGTCGGAGCTCCGAGTAGAGCGCTTGTTTTGGGTGTCTCGTGTCAGGCATGTGGGCGATGTGGCCCATCCAGTGGAGCTGATCAAGCATGGTCAGTGCTTTGATGCTGGGGTGTTGGCCTGAGCGAGGACACTGAAGTTGGTGTGCCTACCCTGCCAATGAATTTGCAGGACCTTGCGGAGACAGCATTGGTGGTACTACTCCAGTGTTTTGAGGTGCCTGCTGTACATAGTCTATGTCTCTGAGCCATATAGGAGGGCAGGTATCACCATTGCTTTGTAGACCATGAGCTTGGTGCTGGGTTTGAGGTCCTGGTCTTCAAACACTCTCTTCCTCAGGTGACCGAAGGCTGCACTGGCACACTGAAGGCGGTGTTGGACCTTGTCATCGATGTCTGTCCTTGTTGAGAGTAGGCTCCTGAGGTATGGAAAATGGTCCACATTGTCTAAGGCCTCGTCATCGATCTTGATAACCGGGGGGCAGTGCTCTGTGGCTGGGGAAGGTTGGTAGAGGACCTTTGTATTACAGATGTTTAGTGTAAGGCCCAGTCTCTCGTATACCTCGGTGAAGGTGTTGATGATGGCTTGGAGTTCAGCCTCCGATTACGCAGACGGAGGCATCATCTGCGCACTGTAGTTCGATGGTGGAGGATGGGATGACCTTGGATCTGGCCTGGAGGCAGCGGAGGTTGAATACATTTCTGTTTGTCCTGTAAATTAGCTCCACTCCAGCGGGGAGCTTGCTGAGGGTGAGATGGAGCATTGCAGCAAGGAAGATCGAGAAGAGCGCTGGTGCAATGACACAGCTTTGCTTGACCCGGGTCTGAATGTGGAATGGGTCTGTGGTGGATCCGTTGGTCAGGATCACGGCTTGCATATCATCATGGAGCAGGCGGAGGATGTGGACCAACTTTTGAGGGCAGCCAAATCTGAGGAGGACGCTCCATAATCCCTCATGGTTGACAGCATCGCAGGCTTTTATGAGGTCAAAGAAGGCCATGTACAGGGGTTGGTGCTGTTCCCTGCATTTCTCTTGTATCTGCCGCACAGTGAAATCATGTCCATTGTGTTACTTCGTGGACGGAATCCGCATTGCGACTCTGGGAAGAGTTCTTCAGCCACAGGAAGAAGGTGATTCACGAGGATTCTTGTGATGACTTTCCCGGTGGTTGACAGCAGGGATATTCCTCTGTAGTTACCCCAGTTGGACTTGTTACCTTTCTTGAAGATGGTCACGATTGCAGCGTCTCGGATCTCCTGGCATGATCTCCTTCTTCCAGATAAGAGGGATGAGGCCAAGGATCCACGCCAGCAGTGCTTCTCCGCCATGTTTTAGTGCTTCAGTGGGGATTCCATCTGTTCCTGATGATTGTTGTTCTTCAGTTGTCGGATGGCCTTTACAATCTCATGCCGGGCTGGGATTGTGCTGAGGTGGTGGTGGGTAGCATGCTGTGGAATGAAGTTGAGGACACTCACGTCGATGACAGTGTCTCGGTTGAGGAGATCCTCGAAGTGCTCCTTCCAGCGGGTCCTGACTGCCTCTCTATCCTTGAAGAGCACCTCTCCATTCTTGGCCAGTAGTGGGGTAGGGCCTTGGGTGCTTGGGCCATAAGTTGTGTTGATTGCGTTGAAGAATCCTCACACATCGTGGTTGTTGGCTAGCTGCTGGATTTCTTGAGCTTTTTCCACCCACTATCTGTTCTTTAGGTCGCAGGTTTTCTGTTGGACCTCGGCCTTCAGATGTCTGTAGAGCTGCTCTCTTGCCCTCGAGTTGTGTTGCTGTTTCCAGTCCAAGAATGCCTTGCGCTTGCGGCATATTACCTCCTGGACCTCCTGGTCATTCTCGTCGAACCAGTCTTGGTGTTTCCTGGTCGAGTGACCGAGCATCTCTTCGCAAGTACTGATTATAGAAGCCTTGAGGGTTGACCATGCACTGTGGACACTCTGCGTCACTGGGAGTCGTCAGGTTGGTAGCGAGGTGCTGGCTGAATGGAGCTTTCTTAGCAGGATCTTTGAATTCTGCGGCATTGTTTCTGTTGTCGTCGCGGTTTTGGGGCAATGGTGATGGAGATGACGGAATGGATTAGGCGGTGGTCCGTCCAGCAGTCGTCAGCTCCTGTCATGGCGCAGGTGATGCGCATGTTTTTGCGGTCCCTCGCTCGGACGATGACGTGGTCTAGCAGATGCCAGTGCTTGGAGAGAGGGTGTTGCCATGAAGCTTTATATTTGAGACTTTCAACCCATATGTCTGAGTTAGGCTCAAAACACTGTTCAAAGTGAAAGGAAAAAGCTGTTGAATACAGTAAAGGTTTGTGTCCTTGATTCTTCATCCACCGGGACGCTAGTGTCCCAATTCAACCATAAAAGAAAAATAAAAGTAAAAAAAGAAGCATACAGTAGCAGCTTGCTGTGACATTTCACACAAGAGCAGAAATATTAAGATTTTGAGTAAATTATTTTATGTTCTGGAAAGGAAGTTGTCATGTATTCAGCTATCATTGTAACCCATGCATAAACTGACCTAAGTTGTACACCTTGAGAACATTTACCACAAGAGGGTGAACTTGTGGGAGACAATCCGAACCTGGACTGTCTGGGATAAAAGGGGAAGCTCCACCCACCTTCATTGCTTGAGGTCTTGGTAATAAAGGTGACCTTCTCTCAAGTATGGGCCTCGTGTGCATTTATACTGTATAGTAAGGACATAACATTGGTGACGAGAAACTGAGATTTAAACCATGCGAGCATGGTCACTAGCAGCACAGAAGAGAGGTACTGTGTTGGTGATGATTGGGATGACTTTATTGAGAGACTACAGCAAAGTTGTGTCACTAAGGAATGGTTGGGATAGGATTCGGCTGACAAATGCAGGGCTCATCTCCTGACGGTTTGTGGATTCAGATCCTGATGAAGGACATTCTAGCGCCAGAGAAGCCGGTGGACAAGACGTTCGAAGAGCTCAGTAAGTTGATCGGGGAACACCTTAAACCAGCGAGCAGCATGCACATGGCGAGACACCGGTTTTATACACACTGGCGGCGAGAAGGGCAAAGTGTTCCTGAATTCGTAGCAGATCTCCGGCGACTGGCGAGCCTATGTAAGTTCCTAGATGCATACAGAGTGGAGATGCTGCGAGATTTTTTTATTGAGGGCATCTGGCACGCTGGGGTTTTCAGGAAACTGATTGAGACCAAAGACTTGACCTTGGAAGCGGCGGCTCTGACAGCCCAGACATTTATCTCACGGGAGCAAGAGACCAGAATGATGTATGACTAAAATCTTGGCTCAAATGTGGCAAACGACCAGGGAGTCAACATTGTTAACGCGGCACACAGTTCTCTAGGCAGACAAGGGCAATCGGAAATGCACCAGCATCTAGTCGAACCTAAAGATGGAATTCAAAGAGACAATGGCTAGCTGAACGGCGATTCATGCCATCGCAATGGACAATACGGCCAGTCATGGGACCATCAACACTTGCTAATGGTGCACTTAAGGACAGTTACGGAGACAGTCAGAGCCGATCAACTGGTAATGGGGCCGCCAGCTCATGCTGGAGGTGTGGAGGCAAACACCCAGCCAGAGCTTGCAGGTATCAGCAGAAATTGCAACATCAGTGGTCACTTGGCGCGTATGTGCAGGAAGCCTGCAGCCAGGTTGATGTATGAGGAGGATGGGCCCGATGTAAGCCTACAAGGCCAAATGAATACTGGGGGAAAACGCTGGAAGCTGAAGTTCAGCGAGTTCATGTGGAGCACACATACAGTTCATATACCAGGACGTCACTGATAATGATGAAAGTGCTCCCCAATGGCATCCCAGTATTAATGGAACTAGACACGGCCGCCAGCCAGTCCCTGATGAGTATCAAACAGTTCGAAAGGTTTTGGGTGTCCAAGGCCAGGAGGCCAAAATTATTGCCAATTGACGCACAGCTACGGACATATACAAAGGAGATCATTCCGATGCTAGGCAGCGCCACGGTAGTCGTGACCCACAAAGATTCAGAGAACAGGTTGCCACTCTGGATTGTCCCGGGAGACGGTCCCGCACTACTGGGGAAGAGTTGGCTTGCTGTCTTGAACTGGAAATGGGGCGATGTCAATGCAATTTCTTCTGTGGAGCGAGTATCATGCTCACAGGTCCTGGACAAATTTGACTCCTTATTTCAACCCGGCATTGGCACTTTCATGGGGACCAAGGTAGTGATTCACATAAACCCGGACACCAGGCCAGTACACCACAAGACCAGAGCGGTGTCGTACGTGATGCGGGAAAAGATAGAATGCGAATTGGACCGCCTGCTGAGGGAAGGCATCATCTCGCCAGTCGAATTCAGTGACTGGGCGAGCCCGATTGTGCCGGTGCTCAAGGCGGCTGGGTTGGTCAGCATATGTGGTGATTACAAGGCCACCATCAATCGGGTGTCACTCCAAGACCAGTATCCACTACCGAGAGAGGAGGACCTCTTTGCGACGCTATCCGGTGGCAAAGATTTTTCAAAATTGGACCTGACCTCAGCTTACATGACCCAGGAGCTGGTGAGTGAGTCAAAGAAGCTGACCACCATCACGACACACAAGGGGTTGTTTAAGTATAACAGATGTCCGTTCAGGATTCGTTCGGCCGCCGCGATCTTTCAGCGAAAAATGGAAAGCCTCCTCAAGTCGATTCCAAGGACGGTGGTTTTTCAAAACGACATCCTCATCACAGGTCGTGATACTGAAGAACACCTCCATAACCTGGAGGAAGTGCTACGCAGACTGGACTGGGTAGGGCTGCGACTGAAAAAGGCGAAGTGCGTCTTCTTAGCTCCAGAGGTAGAATTCCTGGGGAGGAGGGTAGCAGCAGACGGGATCAGACCTACTGCGTCCAAAAAGGAATTGATCCAGAGAGCACCCAGACCCCGTAACACGACGGAGCTGCGTTCGTTCCTGGGGCTCCTGAACTATTTTGATAACTTTCTTCCCAAATTGAGCACGCTGTTAGAGCCGCTACACGTGCTCCTACGCAAAGGTCGCGATTGGGTCTGGGGGGGACAGCCAGGAAAGGGCTTTTGATAGAGCACGCAATTTGTTATGCTCCAACAAACTGTTAACATTATATGACCCGTGTAAGAAACTTGTTTTAACATGCGATGCTTCGTCCTATGGGGTCGGGTGTGTGTTGCAGCATGTGAATGCCAATGGTCAGTTATAGCCAGTAGCTTATGCCTCTAGAAGTCTGTCATCTGTCCCAGGCAGAAAGGAGTTACAGGATGGTAGAAAAGGAAGCGCTAGCATGTGTATATGGAGTAAAAAAAATGCACCAGTACCTGTTTGGCAGGAAATTTGAGCTGGAGACAGTTCACAAACCCCTAACGTCCCTTTTGGCCGACAACAAGGCCATAAATGCGAATACATCGGCCCGCATACAGAGGTGGGCACTCACGTTAGCCGCCTATGACTACACAATTCGGCACAGACCGGGCACTGAAAACTGCGCCGATGCACTCAGCAAGCTCCCACTAGCCACCACTGAGGGGGCAACTGAGCATGATGCTGAGATGGTCATGGCTGTTGAAGCTTTCGAAAGTGAAGGATCACCTGTGACAGCCCGTCAGATTAAAGTCTGGACAAACAAAGACCCGCTACAGTTTTTAGTTAAGAAATGTGTCCTGAATGGGGACTGGGCAGCCACGTACGGGGCATGCCCTGAGAAATTTAAACCGTTTCATCGGCGCAAGGATGAATTCTCGATTCAGGCCGATTGCCTACTGTGGGGAAACCTAGTAGTCATGCCCCAGATGGGCAGAGAGGTGTTTATCAGAGAACTTCACAATGAGCACCCGGGCATTGTCACGATGAAGGCAATTGCCAGGTCACACGTTTGGTGGCCAGGGATAGATGCAGACCTGGAACTTTGTGTTCGCAGGTGCAACACATGTGCTCAGCTGGGCAATGCACCCAGGGAAGCTCCCCTTAGCCCCTGGTCCTGGCCCGCCAAGCCATGGTCACGCATCCATGTGGACTACGCAGGTCCTTTCATGGGAAATATGTTTTTGGTTGTAGTAGATGCCTACTCCAAATGGATTGAGTGTTCCATTTTAAATTCAAGCACATCATCTGTCACAGTAGAAAGTCTATGGGCAATGTTCGCCGCCCATGGTCTCCCGGATTTCTTGGTCAGTGACAAAGGCCCGTACTTCACAAGCAGTGAATTCCAGGACTTCATGGCAGGCAATGGATTCAACCATGCAGAACGGCACCGTTCAAGCCGGCCTCAAATGGCCAGGCTTGATAATCAAACCGGGGATGCTCAGAATCCAAGAGGGTTCCCTACAAAGCCGCTTATCATGTCTCCTGTTGGCCAATAGATCCTGACCACACTCGCTCACAGGGGTTCCACCCACAGAGCTGCTAATGAAAAGGTCGCTCAAAACCAGGTTATCCCTTATACACCCTAATATGAAAGAAATTGTTGCGAGCAGGTGTCAGTCACAATGTGACTACCATGACAGGAATGCGAGGGCGCGATGTATTGATGTCAATAACTCTGTTTTTGTCCTTAATTACACTGCAGGGCTCAAATGGCTCGCAGGCACTGTGATTGCCAAAGAGGGGAATAGAGTTTTGGTAGTTAAACTTACCAATGGACAAATCTGCCGCAAACACGTGGATCAAACTAAAAGGAGGTTCAACAACCCCATAGAAGAAGCAGAGGAAGAATACGACGTAGAGTTTACTCCACCACAGGTGACCGAACAATGGAACCAAGTGGAGGAGAGCCCAGTCACTGTGGGCAGTCCGGACAGGCCTGAGGCACCACAAACAGCAGGTACTCAGGCCAGCGCCCAACAACCGGAGCCCCAACTCAGGTGCTCTACAAGGGAGCGTAAACCACCAGAGAGACTTAAACTGTGATCCCAATAAGACTTTCGGGGGGGGAGGTGAAGTCATGTATTCAACTATCATTGTAACCTATGTATAAGCTGACCTAAGTTGTACACCTTGAGAACATTGACCACAAGGGGGTGAACATGTGGGAGACACTCCTAACCTGGACTTTCTGGTATAAAAGGGGAAGCTCCACCCATCTTCATCACTTGAGGTCTTGGTAATAAAGGTAACTGGTCACAGAGTGACCTTCTCTCAAGTATGGGCCCCGTGTGCATGTATTGTGTATAGTAAGGACATAACAGAAGTGGAGGAACATAACCATTTTTCATGATCAAAGGTGGCTCTGGAGAAACAGAGGGAAGGATATTTTTTTCCAGTCAATGTGCTCAGTGCCACATCAAACTGTTACCTGCAATAGTTACAATATCACCAGGATAGCTATACACGTGGTTAAGTACAGTAATTACTTGAATGACATTCAACAGGTTAAAATCCTGGAGAGGCAGTGCAGATCAATGACTTCATTTACACTTTTGTTATCATGTTACCAGCATCATTAAATGACCCGTCTTCCAATGAAAGCTGACAATATTTTGACTACGCCATTGATCGTGATGATGTGCTTTCAGTTAGCTTGGTGACCTGGGAATTGTGCAGTCCCGAGTTTAATCTGCACATGCCTTTGAGGAGTGTTATATCATTTGTTATTAATTCCACAGAATAAGCCAAAAAAATACTTCATTTTATGCATCCGATTGTTTGGGCATCGGTGCCACACAACATGTGTGTCTGGTTTGAAGATCTGCCCAGTCCTGGAGTCGCATGTGAAACTGATAAAAGCCAATTTAAGCTGAGGAAAAGAAACAGCCCAAACCCAAGTACAGGACTCCCTATTTGTTGTGCAAGTGTAAACTCAAGGGAAATTACTTCATCAAAACCTGATCCAGGCTGCAGTAATAAAGACCGTGGTGTACCCAATGCACAGCCATGTTGACTTTACGGTACTGGAATGAATCCATCTGCATTACAGCGAAGTGAAATCACTTCCAGCCCCCAGACTCACAGACTGATTTCATCCTTTGGGTCCAGATGTTTCACCGCAGCACCAAGGGGAGTTTGTCTCATCGCTGAAATGCAGGTGACCTTTTAAAATGGCACTGACTTCCTCACAGAAACCTTGTGCAGGTTTAGTACAGAATTTAGATATTGGAGGGCACACCAGCGAGGGATAAATATAAAGCTCGCTGAATACGAGAACCTATAAAGCCTGCACATCTGCAGTTACTTGTAGGACATGCACAGAGTCTTTGCGGCACTGTGCTTTGTGAAATATTTTCAAATGTATTCAATGCAAAATATACTTCCTAAAGGGCATTTGACAAACGTTTGTTGCACAGAAAGATTGGCAGAATACAATGACTTCTCATTTTTACATGACTTCCTACAATTTGTACTAGATATATTCGTATTGTATGTATTTAATATTGGGCTGGATTTTCCGGTTCTTTGCGCTCTGGGTCTGGCCCCGGAACGGCGTGAAATAGTGCGATGAGGTCTCGTGTGTTCGGTCGCGATCCTCGGGTCGGATTTTGCAGCGGCACTGAGCAGCACCACCAGGAAGAGCTGTGCCGGGTGTGCAACGCCTCTGGTTGTGACACCGTTCGAGTTTTGACTCGAACCCGACCCGTCCGCCCTGAATCGCGCCTCGCAATGACTGCCTGGAAAACCAGAGCGGTCCCACGATGCCGGCGGCGGTGAGGAAAGTAAAGTGCAGTAAAGGTCAGTGCGAGTGTTTGTCCTTTTAATGTTTTTTTACCAATTTGTGTTGTGGTGGCGTGGGCAATGTTTTGAGAATGTTTTTGTGGATTTTTTTAAGGTTACCCTCCCGCCTAGTCCTCTCTCAGAGCGCACATGGCCTGGCACTTTAGTTCGCGAGTTTCCCATTTTTGCACCTCAAAAGTTGTACAACGCCTCCCTTCACGCTGCGCACCCTGGCGCAGAGCCCAGATGGCAAAAATTCCTTCAAAAACGCAACCTTTTCCCGGCCAGTAACTTTCCTGCCCGCCTCCATTTTTGCCCCGAAAACAGAAAAGCCTACAATCCAGCCCAATCGTGTTGTTGGAGGTGATGAGGCCATTGCTGTTTATTTGCCGACCCATTATATTCTCTTGCATTCATTAAGAAGTCATAGCCGGTGTAATTATACATTTAATGCTTTACCCAACAAGAATGAAAATACATGCAAAATGTTCTGTAGGAAATATGATCACAAACAAATTGATATGGTAATAAATGAGGACATTGATGAGTTAAATGCAAGTACACTGCAGACAGTGGATTGCATGTAGTAAAGTGTGATTACCCACAACATTCAACAGTCTGGTCATTTATTTGATGGCTTTGTATTATCCACACTATTATGCTTTGGTGCTGAAAGCATGTTAACAGTTAAATCACAGAATAATTGGTGGCTTGCAATTGCAATAGATGCAGCTCCAGTTGGTTTTGGGCCAGTATAGGCAGAAATCAATAATCCATACCATACGTGTCTGTAGTTCATCCCTGACTGAGCCTTTGCAAATGTATTGATACAATTTGTTCACTTCTTCCGAGGGAAAATGTTCCTAATCATATCACATTGCTTTGCGTGTCAGTGAGCGGACTGACAGTAATGGAGAACAATGGACATGTGACATCACAAGAGCACTGGATGGCTAAAGTTTGAATCAACAGTAACAACTTGTATTTATATAGTGCCTTCAATGTAGTAAAACATCCCAAGACACTTCTCAGGAACGATATCATATAAAATTTGACACTAATCCACATAAGGAGATATGGAAGGCAGAGAGGTTGGTTTTAAGAAGCATCTAAAAGGATGAAAGAGAGGTTTAGGGAGGGAATTCCCACACTTGGGGCCCAGGCAGCTGAAGGCACTGCCGCCAATGGTGGAGCAATTAAAATTGGGGATGCTCAAGAGGCCAGAATTGGAGGAGTGCAGATATCTCAGAGGGTTGTAGTGCTGGAGGAGATTACAGAGATAGGGAGGGGCGAGGCCATGCAGGGATTTAAAAACAAGGATGAGAATTTTAAAATTGAGGTGTTGCTTAACAGGGAGCTAATGTAGGTCAGCGAGCACAAGGATGATGGATGAGCGGGACTCGGTGCAAGTTAGAATATGGACGGCAGACTTCTGGATGTCCTCCAGTATCCAAAGGGTAGAAAATGGGAGTTCAGCCAGGAGTGCGTTGGAATAGTCTAGTCTAGCTGTAACAATGGCATGGATGAGGGTTTCAGCAGCTGATGAGCTGAGGTCGGGCCGGAGTCAGGTGATGTTACAGAGGTGAACATAGGCTGTCTTAGTTATGGCGCGGATATGTGGTGGAAAGCTCATCTTGGGGTCAATTATGGTTTTGAACAGTCTGCTTCAGCCTCAGATAGCTGCCAGGGAGAGGAATGGAGCTGGTGGCTAGGGAACGGAATCCGTGGTGGGAACCAAAGACAATGGTTTCAGTCTTCCCAATATTTATTTGGAGGAAATTTATGCTCATCCAGTACTGGATGCCAGACAAGCAATGTTACAATTTAGAGGCAGTGGAGGGGTTGAGAGAGGTGGTGGTGAGGCAGAGCTGGGTGTCATCAGTCTACATGTGGAAACTGACCCTGTATTTTTGGATATGGCGCCAAGGGGCAGCATGTAGGTGAGAAATGGGGGGGGGGCAAGGATAGATCCTTTGGAGACACCAGAGTACACGGTGTGGGAGCGGGAAGAGAAGCCATTACAGGTGATTCTCTGGCTACGACTAGATAGTTAGGAATGGAACCAGGCAAGTGCAGTCCCACCCAGCTGGATGACGGTGGAGAGGCATCGGAGGAGGAAGGTTGCAGACAGGTCGAGAAGGACGAGGAGGAATAGTTTACCATTGTCACAGTCACATAGGATGTAATTTATAACTTTGATCAGAGCTGTTTCGGTACTGTGGTGGGGTGAAAACCTGATTGGAGGGATTCAAACATGGAATTCTAGGAAAGATGGTCACAGATTTGGGAGGCGACAGCATGTTCAAGGACTTTGGAGAGGAAAGGGAGGTTGGAGATGTTTGCAAGAACAGAGGGGGCAAGAGTTTTTTTTGAGGAGAGCGGTCAATACAGAAGATGTGAAGGAGAGGGGACAGTACCTGAGGAGAGAGAACCGTTAATAATACCAGCTAACATGGGAATCAGGAAGAAAAGTTGTGCAGTCAGTAGTTTAGTGGGAATAGGGTCGAGGGAGCAGGAGGTGGTTCTCATGGACAAGGTGAGCTCAGAGAGGTCATGAGGGGAGATCGGAGAGAAGCTAGAGAAATTTTGGCTCAGTGGGCTAGGGGAATGGAAGGAAACGGCAGAGGCAGCTGAATGGATGATCTCAATCTAAGAGACAAAGAAGTCCATGAGCTCCTCACACTTGTTGGAGGTGAGGGTGGAGGAGGCAGGGGAGAGGGATTTAAGAAGATGGTTTGCAGTAGAGAAAAGAAGCCAGGAGTTGTCTTTGCATTCCAGTATGATCCTGGAATAGTGAGCACTTTTGGCTGACAAGAGTAGGACTCGATAGTGCTTTATGTGGACCAGCCAGATCTGGCGGTGAATGGCTAAACAAGTTGTCCGTCATATCCGCTCAATTTCAGCCCCAAAGATGACATCTCTTTCAGAGAGCCAGCATAGGCATAGGCACAATGCGTTGAATGGCCTCCAGTGTTGTAAAATTCTATGATTCTATAAGCCGGCAATGCCAAAAATCAGCCGTGCCCGATTCTCCAATCTGCACTCCCATCTAGTGCTGTGGGCGGAGTCTCAGAAAATGTACACAAACATTTATACCAGCGCTCATTCTGAACGAGCATTAATTGAAAGTGTACGGTAGGGCTGTCACTACTGGTCTGACGGGTGTGTTACATTTTTGGTTCGGTTGCATGTAGAACTCTCCTCTTCTGCTGTCAGCTGTTATTTATTCTGGTAAATCAGCATCCTTTCTGCTGTTTGTGACCTCCCACATAGTGATTTCATCTAAAAAGGCAAAAAAAAACAAACACAACAACCATGCAGGAAAATCTTAAACACATTTACTTTTTCTCATCTACTCTCATTATATCTCTTGGTAGCAATATCTATGTTGTTTACTGCTATCAGAAGGGCAGAAGGAGTTGACACTGATACAAGTTTATCCACTGGAACTTAGAATCATCTAATATAAAAATAATAAAAATAACTAACAGAGTAGCTATATTCTTTAAACACTTAAATGCACGATTTCCCCTGTAATTTGCTTTGCGAGCATCACAATAATATAAAAAGCCTACTTCTGTTTGATGTGCATTCAATTATTTTTAAAATTTTAAGCTCATAATTCATACATGTAGTTCAAAGTCCTTAAAAAGGTACAGTTTTAAAAGCTGCCATTAATGCAGAATTACATTTAATATAATAATGATGATTTATCAAGGCAGTCAGCATTAATAAAAACAGTGGGACACAATAAATCGCATAGTACATTAGACCTGGAAATTCCCAACACATCTCCCATCGAGCTGAATGGGGGGAAGTTCTGAGCTGAGATTTAAGATTGTTCCAATACTTGGTAGAATTATAGCTCCAAATCAATCCCGATCAAAATTATAATAATTAAAGCTGCATGTATATTTCCAAGATGAACTGTTTTATATGAAAACTGTGATTGGAGGGTGTGGGGATTACATTGCTCACTTTATGTAGCAAAATCACTACCATCTTTTTGAATGGATTTACTGTCACTACAGAATTGCGACTGAAACAGTTATTTTCCTCTCATTTGTTTGGTTGGAGATTCACGGGTGGTGAAGTTGGATAATCCCCAAAAATGGGCACAGGGATCGCGATGCACGATTAACCGTGCCTGTTGATTGAAATATGCCCAGGACGCCAACTTCGTGCTGCCTGAGCATTAGCATATTTCCGCATGCAGCCAGTGCTCTCCGCACTGTTTATTGGCTGCACACATTAGCCGGGGGGCCACAATATCATGATTGGAAGGTAGCCTGCACTACTTAAGGCTAGCCTGCACCTCTTAAAAGGGAGGTGCCTTGTGGCTGCTGGAGGTGCTGAGATAATTGGGAATAGTGTGCTGTGTAACAATCAACAATGGTTGACCATGGGAAAGACCAAAGGTTTTGGCCGCTGCACTGGAGGTCTTGATTAAAGAGGTGGAATGGAGGGGAGATGTCCTGTATCTGCAGGGGGGCTGAAGCTACTTCCAACACATGCTCAAAAGGCAGTGGAAAGAGATAACGGAGGAGGTCAATGCCAGGAGTATAGCTCCAAGAACGTGGATGCCGTCATGCAGGAAGAAATTTAATGATCTCACACGCGTGTTCATGGTCAGTGAATGCATCTTCAAATGCCATTTCCCACCAACTACACCATTAGCTTCAGACACTGCTCAAATCACCACAACCCCATCAGTCACCTACAATCCCTATCAATCAGGACTCATACCTAACATTCAAAGCTTCGCCTCACCCTCACACACTTAGCACTGCTACAAGCCTCACGCCCAATTTGGATTGGAATATGTATTTTGTGTTGGTTTTTATTTTTGCACTGTGGGAAGGAGGACGCTGTGATGGTCAGTGTCAGAGGAAAGCTCTGGAGTGTGAGACTGTTGGTGAATGGGGAATTGGGATTGAAGTTATTAGTATTGCTCATGAATTATTTGTTCACATAGAGCCCAGGCAGAAAGGGCTGTCTGGGTTGCAGCCTCTCCTCCTCCTCCTCCTCCTCCTCCCTCTTCTAGCAACTTTTCCTGCTCTGCATAGCCTCTGCTCATTCTCCTAATTATGCTCAATGCCAAGAGGAAGGCCTATTAGTCCGCCCATATCTGGGAGAAATTGGTCTGTACAGAAGTCCTTAAGTCAGCAAAAAGTACTTCAGCACCTGCCACACCACTCCCTGTAGAATAATGAAAGTTTAACCAATATCGAAAGTACCCAAAACACATAGAATTGTGCAACAGCCAGAAGAAGTAAATCAGTAAGTAGTTCATGATATTTTTAAATTGCACTGGTGGGGTTCCATCATGTTGTTCAACATTGTGTTCAGCTGTGCGAGGTTAAGACAGGGCATAGGCTGGAACATGGACCTCCAAAATGGCAGCACTGGCATCAAAGCAGCATTGCATGCTGATTGACACCTTGCTCTGCATGTTGCCGGTGGACATCAGGTGGGTGTGGGCACACCTTTACCAAGATGGCGTCTGGCGCACCTCCCGTCAGAAGTGTCCGCACTCGCTGCAGACCCCATTTTTGATGCTTAAACGCCTCGTAGCACCCAAAAAACAGGCACTACAGAGCCCAATTTCATCCCCATGATATTTTGGGATTGTTATATTACACAAATCTGATTCTATATTACTTCCAGCCTGAATATAATTGATTTAAATGTGTCAAAAATTCAACAAACAGTTTCCTGAGCTCACGTTGCCTGCAGGAAGCCTTGCTTAGCAACAACGCTTATGACGTCACACCCACATTGCCCACTGTCATCCGTCCTTTTATTTTAATGGAACATGCCTATGATTTTCATGCTTGCAGGCAATGTGGACATAACTTTGGCCATTATATTTCAGCTTTCTGAAGCTCCACCCATTTCAAGTATTGCCATGTTCCACAGCTGCCTCACTCTAATTCGCAATGTGAAAATGATGCCAGCCTTGGCTCAGAGTTAGCATTCTTGCCTCTGAGTCATAAGGTCATGAGTTCAAGTCCGAGTCCAGCGACAAGAGAACATAATCTAGGCTGGCACTTTATGACACAACTGACGGAGTGCTGGACCGTGGGAACTGCTGTTGTTTGAATGAGATGTTAAACCGAGGTCCTGTTGGCCCTCACATAGATGTAAAGGCTCCCATGGCACTTTTTGAAGAGCACGGACTTCTTCTAGTTTCCTGGCCAACAATTATCACTCAACCAACATCTAAAACAAATGATTACATCATTTATTTCATTGCTGTTTGTGGGGCCTTCCTGTGCACAAATTGGCTGCTGTGTTTCTCTACATTCCAATGGTAGCTACACTTCAAAAGTACTTTATTGGCTGTAAAGCACTTTGGGGCGATGTCTTGAGGTTATGAATGGTGCCATACATTACAACAGTGACTACACTCCAAAAAGTACTTCATTGGTTGTAAAGCGCTTTGGGACGTCCGATGATTGTGAAAAATTATATATATTTTCTTATTTTCTTTCTTTCTTTCTTTCTTTCTTAAATTAAACAATGCAAGAATATATCATTTGTGAAGAGAGCAGGCTGCAAACAGGTAAGTTTTATGATCAGTTCAGATTACTGGTGCACAGATTTCCAGCACTGATCTGTAGACTATCCTTTACAGTCCCTGTGTTCTTTAAATGATCATTGATCGTACCCTTAAACATTTACAAACGAGAGATGTTAGACTGATCTATAATTTTTTAGCTTTATGACTCATTTGATTTTTGAATACTTAGATAACAATTGTTATCCTGCAGCTTTTAGGTACTTCAAGAATTACTTGAATTGGATGTTTCGTAATGTAATTACAAAATATGTGTCCCGTGTGCCTCCACGATATGCAGCTAAGAGAGACAGTGACATTGCGTCCCTGGCTTTTCCATCCATTAAGATACTTTGATTTTCCTGATTTAAAGGGTTTTTACTCTTTTCAGATGTCAGCTCAGTGGTAGCACTCTTGCCTCTGAGTCAGAAGGTTGCAGGTTCAAGCCCAACTCCAATACAATCTAGGATGATACTCCAGTGGAGTACTGAAGGAGGGCTGCACTATCAGAGGTGCCGTTTTTCACGTGAGACATTAAACTGAGATCCCATTTGACCTTTCAAATGGAGGTAACAGATCCAATGGCACTATTCTGAAGAAGAACAAGGGAGTCCTGACTAGTGCCCTGGTCAATATCTATCCCTCAACCAACACCACTAAAACAGGTTGATTGGTTATTTATCTGATGGCTGTTTATGGGACCTTGCTGAGTGTAAATTGGCTACTGTGTTTCCTACATTACAACAAGGACTACACATCAAATTACTTCACTGACTGTGAAATGTTATGGGACATCCTGAGGTCATGAATGGTGTTATATAAATGCAAGTTCTTTCTTTTGGTAAGACACGGTGCATCAAATATAGGATTTTTATGGATAAATAGAAAGATTAGAGCAAAAATGAGAAGTATATAAATATTACAAAGTAACAATTTGTACTAATGATTTTCTGTGCATGCGCCTCCTGACACCCGGAACTGGAAATGGAGCCCTGAACATGTTCATTCCCAAGCCGCTGAGCCTCCTACCAAGCCCAGAGCTATCTGCAGCATGCAGGCTGCCGAGCACTGAGCCTCCGACTGGGCCCCAGTGGAGGGGGAGAGCGACAGTGACGGCAGGGGGAAGAGAGAGAGAGAGAGAGAGAGCCTTGGGTGGGGGGAGGAGGTGGTGGGGGGGGTGAGAGAGGGAGCGAGCCTGTGGGGTGGGAGTGGGGCGGGGCTGTAGAGAGAGCGCGTTGGGCAGGGGGTGGGAGGGAAGAGAGAGAGAAAGAGAGAGAGATAGAACCTTTTGCAGGGGGTGAGAGAAAGAGAGAGAGCGCACTTTGAGGGGGAGGGGGAAGAGAGAGGCATGGTGGGTGGGCGGGAAAGAGGGAGTGTCATGTATTTCACCATCTTGCAATGACTATAAGTATGTAACTGTAACTCATGCATACTGTACCTGTACCCTTGTAATGCACACCCTGACCACAGGGAGTGAGCTCTTCACCTGGGCTTCCAGGTATAAAAGGGGAGGTCCCACCCAGGATCAGCACTCTTTAGTCCTGGGAATAAAGTGAAGGTCACAGAGTGACCATGTCTGATATATCCATGCCTCGTGTGAGTTTTTAACAAGGTGCAGAGACACAACAGAGAGAGACATGGGATGGGAGGAAGAGAAAAACACGGGGAGTGGGGTGGGGGGGGGGTGGGGTGTGGAGAGAGAGAGAGATGGGGAGGGGAAAGAGAGAGAGGCGGGGAGGGAAAAGAGAGAGACGGGGGTGGGGGGGCGGGGGGGGGGAAGAGAGTGGGAGAGAGACGGGAGCAAAAGAGAGAGAGAGAGACAGTGGGGAAAGAGACAGAGAGACAGGGGGTGGGGAAGAGAGAGAGAGAGATGGGGGGGAAGAGAGAGAGAGAGAGGGGGAAAAGAGAGGGGGGCAAAGGAAAGAGAGATGAAGGAAAGAGAGATGGGGGAAGAGAGAGGGATGGAGGGGGGAAAGAGAGAGAAACAGGGTTGGAGAAAGAGAGAGAAATGGGAGGGGAAGAGAGAGAGAGAGAGAGAGAGACGGGGGGGAAGAGAGAGAGAGAGATAGGGGGGAAAGAGAGAGAGAGAGAGACGGGGGGTGGTAGAGAGGGAGAGACGGGGGAACGAGAGAGAGAAGGGGAGAAAGAGAGAGGGAGACAGGGGGGAAAGAGAGAAAGAAGGGGGGAAAGAGAGAGTGAGACAGTGGAAAAGAGAGAGAGAGAAAGGGGGGGCAGAGAGAGAGACGGGAGGCAAAGAGAGAGAGACGGCGGGGAGATGGGGGGGAAGAGAGAGATGGGGGAAAGAGAGAGAAAGGGGGGGAAGAGAGAAAGACGGCCGGGGGGGGGGAAATGAGAGAGAGAGAGAGACAGTGGAAAGAGAGATGTACGGGGGGGGAAGAGAGAGAGAGAGATGGGGGAGGGGAAGAGAGAGCGAGATGGGTGGGAGAGACAGAGAGATAGACGGGGGAAAAAGAGAGAGGGGGACGGGGGGAAAAGAGAGAGAGAGAGACGGGGAGGAAAGAGAGAGAGAGACGGGGGGAAACAGAGAGAGAGACGGGGGGAAAGAGAGAGAGAGACGGGGGGAAAGAGAGAGAGAGACGGGGGAAAGAGAGAGAGTGATGGGGGAAAGAGAGAGAGAAACGGGGGGAAAGAGAGAGAGAGACGGGGGGGGAAGAGAAACAGGGGAGGGGAAGAGAGAGAGAGATGGGGAAATGAGAGAGAGAGAGAGAGGGGGAAAAGAGAGAGGGGGAAGCAAAGAGAGAGATGGGGAAGAGCGAGAGAGACGGGGGGAGGGAAGAGAGAGAGAGACAGAGTGGGAAAGAGAGAGAGAGACGGTGGGAAGAGAGAGAGATGGGGGGAAAGAGAGAGAGAGAGACGGGGTGGGGGGGCGAAGAGAGAGATGGGTGGGGGGGAAGAGAGAGAGACGGGGAGCAAAGAGTGAGAGAGAGGCGGGGAAAAAGAGAGACAGAGGGTGGTGCAAAGAGAGAGGGGGGAAGAGAGAGAGATGGGGGTGAAAGAGAGAGTGACTGTGTGGGAAAGAGAGAGATGGTGGAAAGAGAGAGAGACGTGGGGGAAAGAGAGAGAGACGGGGGAAAGAGAGAGAGGGAGAGGGGAAAAGGAGGGAGGGAAAAGAGAGGGGGGCAAAGAGAGAGAGATGGGGCAATGAGAGAAAGAGACGGAGGAAAGGGAGAGAAACAGGGTGGAAGAGAGAGAAATGGGGGGAAGAGAGAGAGAGGGGTGTTAGAGAGAGAGAGGGAGAGAGACGGGGGAAAGAGAGAGAGAGATTGCGGGGGGAAGAGAGAGAGAGACGGGGGGAAAGAATGAGGGAGACGGGGGGGGAAGAGAGAGAGATGGGGGAGAAGAGAGAGAGAGACGGGGAGGGAAGAGAGAGAGAGACAGGGGGGCAAAGAGAGTGAGAGATGGGGGAAAGAGAGAGAGGGGGAAGAGAGAGAAACGGGGGCAGGAAAGAGAGAGAGGGGTGGAAAAGAGAGGGGGAAAAGAGAGGGGGAGAAGAAAGAGAGATGGGGGAAAGAAAGCGAGATGGGGAAGAGAGCGGGATGGGGGGAAAAGAGAGAGAAACGGGGGGTGGAGAAAGAGAGAGAAATGGGGGGGGGAAGATAGGGGAGGGAGAGAGAGATGGGGGAAAGAGAGAGAGAGAGAGAGAGACGGGGAAAGAGAGAGAGAGGGGGAAGAGAGAGAAACGGGGGTGGGAAAGAGAGAGATGGGCGGAAAAGAGAGGGGGGGCAAAGAGAGAGAGATGGGGAAAGAGAGAGAAATGGGGGGAGAAAAAAGAGAAATGGGAGAAAGAAAGAGAGACGGGGGAAGGGAGAGGGATGGGGGAAAGAGAGAGAAACGGGGGGTGGAGAAAGAGAGAGAAATGGGAGGAAAGAGAGAGGTGGGGGGAGAGAGAGAAACGGGGGGTGGAGAAAGAGAGAGAAATGGGAGGGAAGAGAGAGGTGGGGGGAAGAGAGAGAAACGGGGGCGGGAAAGAGAGAGATGGGGGGAAAAGAAAGAGAGAGGGGGAAAAGAGAGGGGGGCAAAGAGAGAGAGATGGGGAAAGAGAGAGAAACGGGGGGAGAAGAAAGAGAGAGAAATGGGGGAAGAGAGAGGGGGGAGAGAGAGACGGGGGAAAGAGAGAGAGAGAGAGAGAGAGAGACGGGGCAGGGTAGTGAGAGAGACGGGGACGGGGGTAGAAAGAGAAAGAGACGGGGGGAAAGAGAGAGAGAGATGGGGGGGAAGAGAGAGGGAGTCGGGGGGGAGGGAGAGTGAGAGAGAGACGGGGGAAAGAGAGAAAGAAAAGGGCGGAAAATGAGAGAGATGGAGGGAAAGAGAAAGAGAGACAGGGTAAAAGAGAGGGGGGGGGCAAAGAGAGAGAGACGGGCGGCAAAGAGAGAGAGAAATGGATGGGAAGAGAAAGATTGGGGAAAGAGAGAGAAAGGGGGGAAAGAGAGAAAAAGGGGGGGAAGAGAGAAAGACGGCTGGGGGGGAAATGAGAGAGAGAGAGAGACGGGGGAGGGAAAGAGAGAGAGACGAGTGTGGGGGGGAAGAGATAGATGGGGGAAAGAGAGAGAGAGATGGGGAAAGAGAGAGAGAGAGACGGGGGAAAGAGAGAGAGAGAGACAGAGGGAAAGAGAGAGAGAGATGGGGAGGAAAGAGAAAGAGAGAGACGGGGGATGAGAGAGAGAGACGGGGGTTGGAGAAAGAGAGAGAAATGGGGGGGGAAGAGAGGGGAGGGAGAGAGAGACGGGGGAAAGAGAGAGAGAGAGAGACAGGGAAAGAGAGAGAGAGGGGAAGAGAGAGAAACGGGGCGGGAAAGAGAGATGGGGAAAGAAAGCGAGATGGAGAAGAAAGAGAGATGGGGAAAGAAAGCGAGATGGGGGGAAGAGAGCGGGATGGGGGAAAAGAGAGAGAAACTGGGGGTGGAGAAAGAGAGAGAAATGGGGGGGGGAAGAGAGAGATGGGGGAAAGAAAGAGAGACGGGGAAAGGGAGAGGGATGGGGGGGAAAGAGAGAGGGGGAAAAGAGAGGGGGGGCAAAGAGAGAGAGATGGGGAAAGAGAGAGAAACGGGGGGAGAAGAAAGAGAGAGAAATGGGGGGGAAGAGAGAGGGGGGGAGAGAGAGAGACGGGGAAAGAGAGAGAGAGAGAGAGAGAGAGACGGGGCGGGGTAGTGAGAGAGACGGGGACGGGGGTAGAAAGAGAGAGAGACGGGGGGAAAGAGAGAGAGAGATGGGGGGTGAAGAGAGAGGGAGTCGGGGGGGAGGGAGAGTGAGAGAGAGATGGGGGAAAGAGAGAGAGAGAAGGGCGGAAAATGAGAGAGATGGAGGGAAAGAGAAAGAGAGACAGTGGAAAAGAGAGAGGGGGGGCAAAGAGAGAGAGACGGGGGCAAAGAGAGAGAGAGACGGGTGGGAAGAGAGAGATTGGGGAAAGAGAGAGAAAGGGGGAAAGAGAGAGAAAGGGGGGGAAGAGAGAAAGACGGCTGGGGGTGAAATGAGAGAGAGAGAGAGACGGGGGAGGGAAACAGAGAGAGACGAGTGTGGGGGGGGAAGAGATAGATGGGGGAAAGAGAGAGAGAGAGACGGGGGAAAGAGAGAAAGAGAGACGGGGGAAAGAGAGAGAGAGAGACAGAGGGAAAGAGAGAGAGAGATGGGGGGAAAGAGAAAGAGAGAGACGGGGGTTTTGAGAGAGAGAGACGGGGGTTGGAGAAAGAGAGAGAAATGGGGGGGAAGAGAGGGTAGGGAGAGAGAGACGGGAGAAAGAGAGAGAGAGAGAGACGGGGAAAGAGAGAGAGAGGGGGAAGAGAGAGAAACGGGGGCGGGAAAGAGAGAGATGGGGGGAAAAGGGGGGGAGAAGAAAGAGAGATGGGGAAAGAAAGCGAGATGGGGGAAGAGAGCGGGATGGCGGGAAAAGAGAGAGAAACGGGGGGTGGAGAAAGAGAGAGAAATGGGGGAGGGAAGAGAGGGGAGGGAGAGAGAGACGGGGAAAGAGAGAGAGAGAGAAAGCGAAAGAGAGAGAGGGGGAAGAGAGAGAAACGGGGGCAGGAAAGAGAGAGATGGGGGGAAAAGAGAGGGGGGGGCAAAGAGAGAGAGATGGGGAAAGAGAGAGAAACGGGGGGAGAAAAAAGAGAAATGGGGGAAAGAAAGAGAGACGGGGGAAGGGAGAGGGATGGGGGGAAAGAGAGAGAAACGGGGGGTGGAGAAAGAAAGAGAAATGGGAGGGAAGAGAGAGGTGGGGGGAGAGAGAGAGACGGGGGGAAAGAGAGAGAGAGAGAGAGAGACGGGGTGGGGTAGAGAGAGAGACGGGGGCGGGGGTAGAAAGAGAGAGATGGGGGAAAGAGAGAGAGAGACGGGGGGAAGAGAGAGAGAGATGGGGGGAAGAGAGAGGGAGACTGGGAAGGGAGGGAGAGTGAGAGAGACGGGGTAAGAGAGAGAGAAGGGCGGAAAATGAGAGAGATGGGGGGAAAGAGAAAGAGAGACAGGGGAAAAGAGAGAGAGAGGGGGGCAAAGAGAGAGAGACGGGTGGGAAGAGAGAGATGGGGGGAAAGAGAGAGAAAGGGGGGGAAGAGAGAGAAAGGGGGGAAGAGAGAAAGACAGCAAGGGGGGGAAATGAGAGAGAGAGAGAGACAGGGGAGGGAAAGAGAGAGAGAGAGACGAGTGTGGGGGGGGGGGAAGAGAGAGATGGGGGGAAAGAGAGAGAGAGACGAGGGAAGAGAGAGAGAGAGAGACAGAGGGAAAGAGAGAGAGAGAGACGGTGGGAAAGAGAGAGAGAGACGGAGGGGGGAAAGAGAGAGAGAGGGGGGGAAAGAGAGAAACGGGGGCGGGAAAGAGAGAGATGGGGGAAAAAGAGAGAGAGAGGGAGAAAAGAGAGGGGGGGCAAAGAGAGAGAGATGGGGAAAGAGAGAGAAACGGGGGGAGAAGAAAGAGAGAGAAATGGGGGGGAAGAGAGAGGGGGGAGAGAGAGAGACGGGGGAAAGAGAGAGAGAGAGAGAGAGAGAGAGAGAGAGAGAGAGACGGGGCAGGGTAGTGAGAGAGATGGGGATGGGGGTAGAAAGAGAGAGAGACAGGGGGAAAGAGAGAGAGAGATGGGGGGGGAAGAGAGAGGGAGTTGGGGGGAGGGAGAGTGAGAGAGAGAGACGGGGGGGAAGAGAGAGAGAGATGGGGGAAAGAGAGAGAAGGCGGGGAAAGAGAGAAAAATGTGGGGTAAAAGAGAGAGAGACGTGGGGGGAAGAGAGAGAGAGATGGGGGAAGAGAGAAATGGGGGAAGAGAGAGAGAGACAGGGGGCTGGTAAAGAGACAGAGAGATGGGGAAAAGAGAGAGGGGGAAAAGGGAAGGAGGGTGGGCAAAGAGAGAGAGAGACGGGGGGAAGAGAGAGAGAGAGACAGGAGGGGGAAAGAGAGAGAGAGAGACGGGGGGAAGAGAGAGAGAGATGGGGGGAGTGAAAGAGAGCGAGAGAGAGAGAGAGCGGTGGGGGGAAGAGAGAGAGAGACGGGGGGGAAGAGAGAGAGAGAGATGGGGGAAGAGAGAGACGGGGGGAAGAGAGAGAGAGAGACGGGTGGAAAGAGAGAGAGAGAGAGACGGAGCGGGGGGAAGAGAGAGAGAGATGGGGGGAAAGAGAGAGAGAGATGGGGGGAAAGAAACAGAGAGACAGGGGGAAAGAGAGAGAGAGGGGGAGAAAAGAGAGAGAGGGGGGCAAAGAGAGAGAGATGGCGGGAAGAGAGAGAGATGGGAGAAGAGTGAGCGAAATGATGAGGAGGGAAGAGAGAGAGAGAGACGGGGGGGAAGAGAGAGAGACAGGGGGGTGAAAGAGAGAGATGGGGGGCTGAAAGAGAGAGAGAGACGAGGGGTAAGAGAGAGAGAGATGGGGGGAAGAAAGAGATGGGTGGGGGGAAAGACAGAGAGAGATGGGGGGGAATGAGAAACTGGGGGGAGAGAGAGACACGGGGGGAGGGAGAGACACGGGCGGGGAAGAGAGTGACATGGGGAGGGGCAAGAGAGTTACACGGTGGGGGGTGGGAAGAGAGAGACACGGTGGCAGAGGGAAGAGAGAGACATGGGATGGGGTTGAAGAGAAGTGGGGTGGAGGGTATTGGAGGGGCAGAGGGAGCTCGGAAGATGGAGCACATACTTTAACCCTCTTTACACCCACACCCAATTTCTCGGAAAGCTCGGTGTGTGTGTTACAAGGGACATCGTCGGAGTGGATGAAATCCAGAAGTCACGACAATGTCACTATTCACTTCATACCCAATAAACCTGTAAACAATCCACACACAATGACCCATCTATGGCGGGAGTGCGGGGTGGTGGCCGGGGGTAAGGTCTTGTGCTTGTGCTGAGGAAGGGACTTTGGCTGGGGGGGTCAGCACTTACACTGCGGTAAAGGACTTCGGCTGGGGCGGGGGTGCAGTTGCGCTGCGCGAGAGATGCACTTACACTGGGGTAAGGGATTTTAGCTGGGAAAGGGATGCACTTACATTGGGCTAAGAGACTTTGGCTGCGGAGGAATGTGTCATCTCTGACTTTTGAATGGATCATGTTACAATGTGCAAAGTTAGGCTGGGCAGTTCCATTTACACATTCCAGAAAAACTTCAGGGTGTGGCTTATCCTTCAAGGGGACCAATCAGCAATAGGTCATGTGATAATGGAGAGCCAATCAGAGAAACGATTTCCATTCAGTTAGTACAAATAGTTGCATCCCAAATATTAACACAGCAAGTTTCATTAGGATGCAAAGAATGAGATTAGGCAGGTGAAGAAAGAATATCAATGTGGTCTGGTTGTCAACATGAGGAGATCTAGCAGGAGTTTTTAAAAGCACATTAAAAGTAAAAAAGGGGTGGGTCTATTTTGAGATGAATGGACCATTTTGCACTTGAGATTGATAGATTGGTAGAGATGCATAACAAGTATTTTACTTTTGTTTATTAAAGCAGATGAAAAATGAGCCTGTGACGAAAGGAATTAACCCGTAAATTATGGACAGTTAGTCTTATGTTGGTTGTGGATTAACTTTTAAAATCCATAATACTGGATGGAAGTAATAAACATTTAGAAAGGCATGGACTAATCAGGGACAATCAGCACAGAGTTGTAAAGGGCAGCTTGTGATTGACTACTTTAGTGTAATGTTTGGGGAAACTACAGGAGTGTGATGGATGTATGTATGAATTTTCAGAAGGCATTTGATAGGGTACTGCGCAAGAAGCTTGTTATGGATATTAAGACATATGAGTAGTTAAATTTGATAGCCTCCAAAAATGGGCACGATAATTGCAATGTGTGATTAACCCGCACCCATTGCTACCGATGCAGGCAGCATGTCAACTTTGTGCTGCGTGCTCATGTAAATGATTTAAGCATCCAGCGAGCGCAAACTGTGCTGTTCATTGGACGTATCAGCAGGGGGCCAATATCAGGAAAGGCTAGCATCAGTTAAAGCTAGCCTGCACTGCTTAAAGATAGTCTGCACCTCTTAAAGGGGAGGTGCAGGTGCTGGGAGGCATGGTTGATAAGATTCTGATCTGGGAAAGAGTGAGTAATGGCACAACTATTTTGTTGCAAACCTTAATACAAGTGCCCCCTGCGGGGGGAGGCACTAAACCCGGCACATTAAACCAATTAACCTTTTGCCAGTAAACTTAAATCAAATTATAATTTGGTTGCCGGGGGTGATGATGCACTCCAGTCCCTCCGGTGCCCACCTCTCGCGGAAGGCCGCAAGTGTGAATAATGGCACAACAGTGGAGAGTGCGCGGGCTCCAAGGTTCTCAGTCACTGCACTGGTGGAGGAGGTGGAAAGGAGGAGCGATGTCCTGTATCCGCAGGGAGGGGAAGGAGGTGCTCCAGAATAACGGTCAGTGGCAGTGGGAGGAGATAGCCGTGGCAGTCAATGCCATGGGTCTAGCCCCGAGGATATGGATGTAGTACCACAAGAAGTTCGTGACCTCACACAAGTGGCCAAGGTCAATGAATGCATCCTCAAATGCCTCATCCTACTAACTGCACCAGTAGCCTCAGACACTGCTCAATCACCACAGCCTATCACTCCCCTACCAACAATCTCTTTCAATCAGGTCTCGTACCCAACATATACTTCACCTCACCTTCACAAACTTAGCACTGCTGCAAGACTCACACCCACATCT
The DNA here is from genome assembly GCF_044704955.1 of Pristiophorus japonicus. NCBI lineage: Eukaryota > Metazoa > Chordata > Chondrichthyes > Pristiophoridae > Pristiophorus > Pristiophorus japonicus. The sequence continues at coordinate 111,505,729 of NC_091982.1, read as the reverse complement.
CAAAGCTTGCACACACTACCAGTTATTCAACCATGACAGTCACATCACCCAAACATATTTCATGATGGTCACTGACACACTTCCCTATCTCTTGCAGGACAAGGTGGCACACAACCAGAGGCAACAGGAGCTAACTGGAGGGAGACAGGAGCGCCTGCATGTCCTAACCCCAATAGAGGAGACGGTGCCGGTCATTATTGGGATGAAAATCGCTTAGCCCGCAGCCAGCAGCGGGGGTGAATCAATTGAAGATGATGATATTCTCATACCTAATCCTCCTTCTCAAATCCCACTTCCCCCTCATCCCACAATCTCTGACTGAAGCTGCAGATGGTGTAAGCATGCACCTCTTATGTTTCCCTCCCCACTCTCATCACAATCTTACCCTTGTGCCTTTCTCCTTTCACAAGAAGTGAAACCTGCCCAAGCAGCGGAGGAACAGAAAGATGGCAGTGAAGATGAAGACGCACCATCACTCGATTTTATACTCGCAGCCATCAGCTCAGCTACGTACAGTGCCCGTAATTTAGAGAATAGCAGAGAGGTGGGATCTGCACGTGGTGAGTCACCGGGCATGAATGCCCTGCAGCCAGGGCAGGGGGAAAGGGTAACGCAGATGCCAGGTCCCCGGAGGGCGAGGACGCACACGAGTACTGCTGCAGAGGTCTTGCGTCAGCACTTCATGGGGGAGGCTACAGAAGAAGGCTGATGGGTATGCACAATGAAATGCATGGTGCATTGGGAAGCCTGCCAGAAAGCCCGCACTCAATGTCAAGGAGCATGGAGAAGTCTGGCACCAACTTGGCATTGGGATTTGTGCAGAGCTTGAAGCCCATCCTTCCCAGTATGGAAGTGGTGGCCAACTCTATTATCACACTTGTGGACTCAACCAAGTGTGGTCAGTGCTTCAATGCTAGGGATTTTGGCCTGGTCGAGGAGGCTAATGTTGGTGCGTCTGTCCTCCCAGGGGATTTGTAGGATCTTGTGGAGACATCGTTGGCAGTATTTCTCCAGCAACTTGAAGTGTCTACTGTACATCAGCATCACGGCAAATGAACCAAAGGTGGGGAGTGGAAATGTTACAAAGACACCCTTAAAGCCTCCTTGATAAAGTGCAACATCCCACCGACACCTGGGAGACCCTGGCCAAAGACCGCCCTAAGTGGAGGAAACGCATCCGGGAGGGCGCAAAGCGTGCAGAAATCAAGCGCAGGCAACGGAAAGAGCATGCGGCTAACAAATCCCACCACCGCGCCCATCCCTCCCTTCCCTCAACGATTATCTGCCTCACCTGTGACAGACTGTGGTTCTCATATTGTACTGTATAGCCACTTAAGAACTCATGCTAACAATGGAAGCAAGTTTTCCTCGATTCAGAGGGACTGCCTGTGATGATGATGATGATGATGATCATGGCTGCAGTGGAAGCTCAGACTGTTGACACATAAGGTCAGTTTGCTGCCATGTAGGCTCAAACTGCTGCCATCATGGCTGTAAATGCCAATGTTGAAAGGGGCTTGCGGGATGTCACAGCAGTCCAGCAATCTGAGTGCGATACGAGTAACTGCAACCCCAATTCCCCATTCATCAACAGTCCCACACCTTCCCTTCACCTCTATCACTGACTGTCACAACATCAGATTACAAGGATTGCCCTGGGGGAGTGACAGTGGCTCCCTGGAGCACGGACCTGCTGCCCTCTCTCAGAACGACAGCGATCGACCTCCCACCACTGCCACTCTGCCAGTGTCCTTGCTGTTGCCTGTCAGCTAGCCAGCCCAGACTGCTGCCGTCCTTGCTGAGATGACGCAGTCTGCAGCTGGGACTTCTCGATCCAGAGCTGCTCGAGGTCATCCTGCAAGGCCACTGCAACTCAGCAGCCTTCCACCAGCCATGCTGCAGCCATTGGTGTAGCACTGTTTAAGAGCACTAGGACAGGTAAAGGCGCACGCAAGACAGGCACTAAGGGAATGCACAAGGGTGATTAGTTGACTTTAATGGCATGATTTCATTTATAAATTTGGTTTGGAATGTTTATTTTGTGATGGCTTTTATTTTTGCATTGTGGCCAAGCGGATGCTGTGACGTTCAGTGACAGAGGGGAAGGGAAGGTGTGGGATTGTTGGTGAATGGGGAATTGGGGTTGCAGTTACTGGTATCGCACTCAAATGAGTTCACCATGGACAGCCTAGGCAGAAAGGGTCTGTGTAGGTTGCCTCCTCCCTTCCTCTTCCTATTTTCCCTCCTCCTCCGTCTTCTCATGCTCCTCCCCCTCATGCTCCCGCACCTTAGCTGGTCACCTTATAGCTGATGGCAAGGGCTGTTGCCTCATGATGGCGAGGTTTGCAGTAGCCAGCAGACCACCATGAATCTTGACAGCCACTGTGCTGAGTACGGTCGGGCTCCATCAGAGCAGTCCAGGCTGCGGAAACGTTATTTCAGCACATCAATGGTCTGCTCTATCACATTTCAATGGCAGCATGGCTTTCATTGTATGCATGCTGTGTATGTGTGTGTGTAGGTAGCGCATCGGAGACATGAGCAACATTTCCTTTAAGCTGTGTGACTGCATGGCCTCGCAGTGCTCCAGGGAACCTGTGCAGCCGGCTTTTTATGTAAAAACCGCGCACATGCGGTATTTTGAATGGTCTGCAAAAAAAATAGGTCATGAGCCATGTTGTCAGCGGATCGCACTCGTCTCCCAGTAGCCACCTTATGGTCTACGTTGGTGGCTGAAATGCAGCTGTCACAGTATACTTCTGCAAATTAAGGCATCATGATTGCTGATAGGCTATCAGGATATTCGCAGCCTATGCTCACACACCAGCTAGATGTTGAGGGAGTAGAATCGCTTTCAGTTCCATTATATGGCAGAGTTTACATGTGGCACCCACAAAGCAATGTGCATGCAGTCAGTGGCACCCTGCACCATGGAGAAGCCTGCAATCCTAGCATGACTTGGAGAATGATTAGAGGGCACGCATTGACTTCCCTGATGCAACAGTGAACAGTAAACTGCCAGATGTTGCAAATATCTGCAGCTCCAGCCTGGAAGGAGCCAGGCACAAGTTCATCACCACAGTCACCTTCACAGCCACGAACAATGCAGTCCTGTGCTGCTCTGAGATTGCAACAGGTGGCACATTTCGGTCAGGACGTCCTTACTTACCCGCAGACGTCTCACACATTGATTCTCACTGAGGTTCAGGTAGGAGAATTGCTCCCTGAACACCCTGGGTGGATATGGCCTCCTCATGAGAGCCTTTGTCAGCCACCCCTCCACCTCCCTCTTCCAGCAGATTGTCTTGCTCTGCGATCCCTCTATTCGTTCTCCAAGCCATGCTGTATTCCAAAGGGAATGCCTGCTAGTGCACCCATGTCAGGCAGCAAGTGGTTTGCAGTCAGGAAAACGTCCTTCAGCATCTGCCACACCACTCCCTGTAGAGTTTAGCAACTTTAAACAAATATAGAAAACACCAAACACTTGTAGAATTATAGCAATAGCCAATAGAAATCAACCAGCAACTAACCTGTATGTAAGGAATGACCCCTTTAAATATTGCTGTTTGGGGGTCCTTCCTGCTGCCAATTGCTTGCTCAGCTGTGCGAGGTTTTGGGAGGACGTTAGCTGGAGTGTGAAATTCCAAAATAGCATTGCGAGCATCAAATCAGCGTTGCATGCTGATTGACGTCATGATCTGCCTGCTCTGCAGACTTCTGGAAAACTACCGCCCCCATCTCGAACCTCCCTTTCTTCTCCAAAGTCCTTGAATGTGTTGTGGCCTCCCAAATCCGTGCCCATTTTCCCCGCAGTTCCATGTTTGAATCCCTCCAATGTGGTTTCCGCCCCTGCCACAGTACCGAAACAGCTCTCATCAAAGTCACAAATTACATCCTTTGTGACTGTAACAAAGGCAAACTATCTCTCCTCGTCCTTCTTGACTTATTTGCAGCCTTTCACATGGTTGACCACTCTAACCTTCTCCAACATCTCTCCACCATCGTCCAGCTGGGTGGGACAGCACTCATCTGGTTCCATTCTTATCTATCTAATCGTAGCCAGAGAATCACCTGCAACAGCTTCTCTTCCCACCCCTGCATCGTTACCTCTGGTGTCCCCCAAGGATCTATCCTTAGCCCCCTCCTATTTCTCATCTACATGTTGCCCCTTGGTGACATCTTCCGGAAACACAGCGTCAGTTTCCACATGTACGCTGATGACACCCAGCTCTACCTCACCACCACTTCTCTCGACCCCTCCGTAGTCTCTAAATTGTCAGATTGCTTGTCTGACATCCAGTTCTGGATGAGCAGAAATTTTCTCCAATTGAATATTAGGAAGCTGAAGCCATTGTTTTCGGTCCCCGCCACAAACTCTGTTCCCTAGACACTGACTCCATCCCTCTCTCTAACATTTGTCTGAGGCTGAACCAGACTGTTGGCAAATTTGGTGTCATATTTGACCCTGAAATGAGCTTTTGATCACATATCCGCAGCATAACTAAGATCGCCTATTTCCATCTCCATAACATCGCCCATCTCCGCCCTTGCCTCAGCTCATCCGCTGCTGAAGCCCTCACCCATGCCTTTGTTACCTCTAGATTTGACTATTCTAATGCACTCCTGGTTGGCCTCCCACCTTTTACGCAACATAAACTAGAGATGATTCAAAACTCGACTGCCCATGTCCTAACTCACACCAAGTCACCTATCACCCCTGTGCTCGTTGACCTACATTGGCTCCCAGTTAAGCAATGCCACGACTTCAAAATTCTTATCCTTGTTTTCAAATGCCTGCATGATCTCGTCCCTCCCTATCTCTGTAATCTCCTTCAGCCCCACAACCCCCCCCCCGCCGCCCGCCCAAGATGTCTGCGCTTCTCAGAGCAGCAGAGTCGGGAGGCCTACAAATGGCCCATCAGTCGGGAGGCGCCAGCGGGAGGTCGAGGAGTCATTGGAGAGGCGGAGCAGCAGAGTTGGGAGGCCTACAAAAGGCCCATCAGTCGGGAGGTGCCACCGGGAGGTCGAGGAAGTGTCGGAGAGGCGGAGTAGCAGAGTCGGGAGGCCTACAAAAGGCCCATCAGTCGGGAGGCACCACCGGGAGGTCGAGGAAGTGTCGGAGAGGCGGAGTAGCAGAGTTGGGAGGCCTACAAAAGGCCCATCAGTCGGGAGGTGCCACCGGGAGGTCGAGGAAGTGTCGGAGAGGCGGAGTAGCAGAGTCGGGAGGCCTACAAAAGGCCCATCAGTCGGGAGGTGCCACCGGGAGGTCGAGGAAGTGTCGGAGAGGCGGAGTAGCAGAGTCGGGAGGCCTACAAAAGGCCCATCAGTCGGGAGGTGCCACCGGGAGGTCGAGGAAGTGTCGGAGAGGCCAGCCGGTGCAGCTGCAACAGGGAGGCAAAAAAGAAGTAGAAAGAAATCGAAAGGTGACATCACAGCCAAGGGGGTATGTGATTGATGAGTAGCTTTTCTTCTTTTCTTTATCAGTAAATAACCTTTAGCATTGTTGTTGCCAAATTAAGTTAATCTAAGGGTTAAGACATGGGAGGAGAGCTCGGACACGTGTTATGCTCCTGTAATATGGGGGAAGTCAGGGACGGTTCCGGTGTCGCTGATGACTAAGTGTGCGGGAAGTGTATCTGCCTGCAGCTCCTGACAGAGCGCATTGCGGCACTGGAGCTACGGGTGGATTCACTCTGGAGCATCCACGATGCTGAGAATGACGTGAATAGCACGTTTAATGAGTTGGTCTTACCGCAGGTAAAGGGTACACACCCAGATAGGGGATGGGTGCCCAACAGGAAGAGCAGTGCAAGGAAGGTAGTGCAGAGGTCCCCTGCGGTCATCCCCCTGCAAAACAGATACACCGCTTTGGGTACTGTTGAGGGGGATGACTCATCGTGGGAGAGAAGCAGCAGCCGAGTTCATGGAACCATGGCTGGCTCTGCTGCACAGGAGGGCAGGAAAAAGAGTGGGAGAGCTATAGTGATAGGGGATTCTAATGTAAGGGGAATAGATAGGATGGTATGTTGCATCCCTGGTGCAAGGGTCAAGGATGTCTCGGAGCGGGTGCAGGACATTCTGAAAAGGGAGGGTGAACAGCCAGTTGTCATGGTGCATATAGATACCAACGATATAGGTAAAAAATGGGATGAGTTCCTACAAGACGAATTTAGGGAGCTGGGAGCTAAATTAAAAAGTAGGACCTCAAAAGTAGTAATCTCAGGATTGCTACCAGTGCCACGTGCTAGTCAGAGTAGGAATCGCAGGATAGCTCAGATGAACACGTGGCTTGAGGAGTGGTGCAGAAGGGTGGGATTCAAATTCCTGGGACATTGGAACCGGTTCTGGGGAGGTGGGACCAGTACAAACCGGACGGTCTGCACCCGGACAGGACCGGAACCAATGTCCAAGGGGGAGTGTTTGCTAGTGCTGTTGGGGAGGAGTTAAACTAACGTGGCAGAGGGATGGGAGTCTATGCAGGGAGACAGTGGGAAATAAAATGGAGGTAGAAGCAAAAGATAGAAAGGAGAATAGTAAAAGTGGAGGGCAGAAAAACCCAAGGCAAACAACAAAAAGGGCCACATTACAGCAAAATTCTAAAGGAGCAAAGTGTATTAAAAAGACAAGCCTGAAGGCTCTGTGCCTCAATGCAAGGAGTATTCTGAATAAGGTGGATGAATTAACTGCGCACATAGCAGTTAACGGATATGATGTAATTGGCATCACGGAGACATGGCTCCAGGGTGACCAAGGCTGGGAACTCAACATCCAGGGGTATTCAACATTTAGGAAGGATAGGCAGAGAGGAAAAGGAGGCGGGGTGGCACTGCTGGTTAAAGAGGAAATTAATGCAATAGTAAGGAGGGACATTAGCCTGGATGATGTGGAATCGGTATGGGTGGAGCTGCGGAATACCAAAGGGCAGAAAACACTGGTGGGAGTGGAGTACAGATCACCAAACAGTGGTAGTGAGGTTAGGGTTAGCATCAAACAAGAAATAAGGGATGTGTGCAATGAAGGTACATCAGTTATCATGGGCAACTTTAATCTACATATTGATTCGGCTAACTAAACTGGTAGCAATGCAGTGGAGGAGGATTTCCTGGAGTGTATTAGGGATGGTTTTCCAGACCAATATGTCGAGGAACCAAATTGAGAGCTGGCCATCCTGGGTGATGTGTAATGAGAAGGGACTAATTAGCAATCTTGTTGTGTGAGGCCCCTTGGGGAAGAGTGACCATAATATGGTAGAATTTTTTATTAAGATGGAAAGGTAACTTTGACGGTATGAGGCGTGAATTGGCGAGAATAAACTGGCAAAGGATACTTAAAGGGTTGACGGTGGATAGGCAATGGCAAACATTTAAAGATCACATGGATGAACTTCAACAATTGTACATCCCTATCTGGAGTAAAAATAAAATGGGGAAGGTGGCTCAACCGTGGCTAACAAGGGAAATTAAGGATAGTGTTAAAATCAAGGAAGAGGCACATAAAGTGGCTAGAAAAAGCAACAAACCTGAGGACTGGGAGAAATTTAGAATTCAACAAAGGAGGATTAAGGGTTTAATTAAGAGGGGGAAAATAGAGTACAAGGGGAAGCTTGCTGGGAACATAAAAAATGACTGCAAAAGCTTCTATAAATATGTGAAGAGAAAAAGAGTAGTGAAGACAAACGTAGGTCCCTTGCAGTCGGATTCAGGTGAATTTATAATGGGGAACAAAGAAATGGCAGACCAATTGAACAAATACTTCAGTTCTGTCTTCACGAAGGAAGATGCAAATAACTTTTCGGATGTACGAGGGGACAATAGTCTAGTGAGAAGGAGGAACTGAAGGATATCCTTATTAGGCGAGAAATTGTGTTAGAGAAATTGATGGGATTGAAAGCCGATAAATCCCCGGGGCCTGATAGTCTGCATCCAAGAGTACTTAAGGAAGTCGCCCTAGAAATAGTGGATGCATTGGTGATCGTTTTCCAACAGTCTATCGACTCGGAATCAGTTCCTATGGACTGGAGGGTAGCTAATGTAACAAAATTTTTTTAAAAAGGAAGGAGAGAGAAAACGGGTAATTATAGACCGGTTAGCCTGACATCAGTAGTGGGGAAAATGTTGGAATCAATCATTAAGGATGAAATAGCAGTGCTTTTGGAAAGCAGTGACAGGATCGGTCCAAGTCAGCATGGATTTATGAAAGGGAAATCATGCTTGACGAATCTTCTGGAATTTTTTGAGGATGTAACTGGCAGAGTGGACAAGGGAGAACCAGTGAATGTGGTCTATTTGGACCTTCAAAAGGCTTTTGACAAGGTCCCGCACAAGAGATTGGTGTGCAAAATCAAAGCACATGGTATTGGGGGTAATGTACTGACGTGGATAAAGAACTGGTTGGCAGACAGGAAGCAGGGAGTCGGGATAAACGGGTCCTTTTTGGAATGGCAGGCAGTGACTAGTGGAGTGCCGCAGGGCTCAGTGCTGGGACCCCAGCTATTTACCATATACATTAATGATTTAGATGAAGGAATTGAGTGTAATATCTCCAAGTTTGCAGATGACACTAAATTGGGTGGTGGTGTGAGCTGTGAGGAGGACGTTAAGAGGCTGCAGGTTGACTTGGACAGGTTAGGTGAGTGGGCAAATGCATGGCAGATGTAGTATAATGTGGATAAATGTGAGCTTATCCATTTTGGGGGCAAAAACATAAAGGCAGATTAGGAAAAGGGGAGGTGCAACGAGACCTGGGTGTCATGGTTCATCAGTCATTGAAAGTTGGCATGCAGGTACAGCAGACAGTGAAAAAGGCAAATGGTATGTTGGTCTTCATAGCTAGGGGATTTGAGTATAGGAGCAGGGAGGTCTTAATGCAGTTGTACAGGGCCTTGGTGAGGCCTCATTTGGAATATTGTGTTCAGTTTTGGTTTCCCAATCTGAGGAAGGATGTTCTTGCTATTGAGAGAGTGCAGCGAAAGTCCACCAGACTGATTCCAGGAATGGCTGGGCTGACATATGAGGAGAGACTAGATCAACTGTGCCTTTATTCACAGGAGTCGAGAAGGATGAGGGGAGGATCTCATAGAAACGTATAAGATTCTGACGGGACTGGACAGGTTAGATGTGGGAAGAATGTTCCCGATGTTGGGGAAGTCCAGAACCAGGGGACATAATCTTAGGATAAGGGATAGGCCATTTAGGACTGAGATGAGGAGACACTTTTTCACTCAGAGAGTTGGTAACCTGTGGTATTCCCTGCCGCAGAGAGTTGTTGATGCCAGTTCATTGGATATATTCAAGAGGGAGTAAGATATGGCCCTTACGGCTAAAGAGATCAAGGGGTATGGAGACAAAGCAGGAAAGGAGTACTGAGGGAATGATTAGCCATGATCTTATTGAATAGCGGTGCAGGCTCGAAGGGCAGAATGGCCAACTGCTTCACCTATTTTCTATGTTTCTATGTTTCTAATTTTGCCCTCTTGAGCATATAATCGCTCAACAATTGGTGGCCGTGCCTTCTCTTGCCTAGGCCCTAAGCTCTGGAATTCCCTGCCTACACCTCTCCGTCATCTGTACCTCTCTTTCCTCCTTCAAGACGCTCCTTAAAACCTACCTCTTTGACCAAGCTTTTGATCACCTGCCCTAATTTCTCCTTATGTGGCTCGGTGTCATATTTTTTTCTCATAATACTCCTGTGAAGCGCCTTGGGATGTTTCACTTTGTTAAAGGCACTATACAAATACAAGTTGTTGTTGTTCTGCTGGTGTTCACTGTGCGCATGTGAACACCTTTACCAATATGGCGTCCGGCACAATTCGCCTCACATGTATGTGAGTGCTCGCTGCGGACACCATTTTGGAACTCAAATGACACTCAGTGATGGAAAAATAGGCGCATAGATCCCAATTTTGTGCCCATGATATTAAAGGGCATTAACTGCAAGCTGGCTAGGGGACAGAAAGCAGAAGTAAATGAATGTTTATCAAATTGACAGGATATGGGTATTTGTGTGTTGCAGGTATCTGATTTGGACCTCTTTTGCTTTCCATTTATATAAATTATTTGGGCATTGGCACAAGAGGAACAGTATTCAAGTTTAATAATGATTTATGGTTTACTTCCAAATTAGGGGACATGGTAAACTGTGGCACATAAAGAAGGAGACTGCTGGAGAACAGAGAGATTTGCAGAATTGGCAGATAGGTGGCAGATGCGATTTGATGTAGAGAATTATGAAATTATACATTTTGGGAGATGGAATAGTAAAAGGAAGTGAACCCTAAATTATAACATTTTTAACAGAATGAAGAGCAGAGAGATCTAGGGGTGTCGGTACATAGATATTTACAGGTGAAAGTGTAGGTAGAAAAGGATATTAAAAAGATAAATGTGATTCTGAATTTTATATGGAGGTGTATTGAATGTACAAAACATTAGTTAGGCCTCAGTTGGAGTACTGTGTCCACTATTACAGGAAAGATAGGGGACCTGTGGAAAGAGTATAGCAAAAGTTTACTAAAATGACACCTGGAATTATATGTTATGGATATGGTCATGAGAAAAGGCTCAAAAATGTGTTTTTTCACTGAAATGGAGAAGGTTAAGAAGCATGTAATAGAGATATTTAAAATTATGCAAGATTTTGAAAGGGTAAATAGTTAAAGATTGCTTATGATTAGTGATTCAGTAACAAGAGGGCATACATTTAGGATTATCATTGGAAGAAGAAAGAGGAATTAGGTCAAGCTTCTTGTGTCAACATTTAACATAGAAAATTCCTATGTAATCAGTTATGAGTAAACAGTTCCTGGTGATACTGTAGTTGAAAGTTGTGGCCATTAGGTAGTGCTGTTGAGTAGGTTTGAAGAAATACTCGCTCCTAATTCCTTTGCCATCTTGCACATAGAAAAACACTTACTTTCATCAACTATGAACAAGTTACTCATCATTTAAAAAGGGAATTTGAATTAGTATTTGAAAAGAAAGCATATATAATAATGTGGGTAAAAGACAGGGGAATGGGATAGAATAGATAGTTCCAGTTGAAGAATGAGCACTGGAACAGGTGTGATAGACTGAATGACCACTTCCTTGCCTGCAATCTCTTTGTACTAGTTATGATACTTCCTAATCTTTCTCTTCCTTCATATGACTAATCCTTGTTCTGAATGGCAATTCAGAACTCGGTATTTATATCTAATTCACTCCCCATGTATAAGGTTGCACAATTTTATCTTGACTCTCCTTCGGGTCCTTAAACAGCCCTACAGAAGCCTTTTTGGGCTAATTTCCGTAGGCCCATTATGGGTTGCAAGTAAGAATCAACATCTGGCATCAACCAACCAAACTCCAGTACCTCTTTCTACTGATCTTACACATTGACTCACGTCCACTGTTTCTTTGAAAATGAACACCCAGAGGCAACTACACGACTTACATTCTGCTCCACTAAAATAACATGTTACACGGTATTTATTTAAAGTAGAAACTTAAAAATCGAAAGTGTATCTGTGCAGTAGAAAGCAGCCACTCACTGGAAACTGCAGTGTACTGTGCTTCCTTTGACAAGAGGTGACCAAGGGGTCATGAGGTTAAATTCCACCATGGCAAATTATGAAATTAAATTTAACAAATCTGCTGGTTAAAAACCCAACTGGTTCACTTTCACCTCAAGGGTATGGAACATGCCACCCATACCTACAAGTGACCAATCGCAAACATCACGGGTTACTCTTAATGCCATCTGAAGAGGCCTAGCAAGCCAACCAGTTGTACAAACAATTGACTTGAGAAGACAGCCCACCATTTCTGGGTGTAACATTGTAAGGCGTCCATTCCCATTAACGCCCACAAGTTAGCAGTCATTATCTAAGCATAGTCTTCATCCAAGAATAACATTCATTGGCAAGTTTTTGTGTCAGGTAAAAGATGTAAACATTCATTCATTTTTTTTTGCACCAGTTCTAAAATTTTGTGCCTGAACAAATTAAAAACATGTACATGCACATCAAAAAAAATTTATTCAGTCTGATTTGAATGGTCAGTTTTAAGGTGTGACTTGTCACCAGGGAGGACTTGCCAAAAGCTGTGGTACGTTCACTCAGTAAATGTTAATTGTTTCATGCAGTACAAACTCTCTGCGGAATAACCCAGAATATCAAATCCGTTAGTATTCATTCTGCCAGTTCACACTGGAAATATAAGTGCTTTTCCCACATATCATTTTAAACTACCTGCCACAGACCGAGGTTAACTAGTCTATTAGTGCAGCAAATTGTTGGATTTAATGGATAATTATGATGAGGAGACAGCCTTGGATGAGCCAGTAGCTTCATTGGAAATACAAAAAATATTTAGAACATTTGCAAATGATGGAATCCTGCCATGAATTTTAGGGGCTGTTTTTTATCGAACAGGGAAAATAATGGTGTGATTTGGTAGAGGTGTTTAAAATTATGAAAGTTTGGGGACAGAATAGATAGAAACATATTGTTTCCAGTAATTGAGGAGTCCAGAATGAGGGGACATTAATATATGATTAAGTGTAAGAGATTTAGGATAGGGAGCTGGAGAAACTTTCTTACAGAGGGTTGTAGGGCCGTGGAATGCAGATAGTGATTGAAGCAGAGACCATGTCAACATTTAAGAATAGATTGGATGGGTGGTTGAAGGAAAGGGGGATAAAGTGATATAGGAATAGATTGGGCACATGGGATGAGGACGACTCCTGTGAATAAACACCACTCACAGATTGCTTAGACCAAATGACCTGTTTCTATATTGTAATTTCTATGTAACCCAACATAATAGGGGAAATTGTTGGAATTATTAAAACTACATGCTATTGGAGAAGTAACAATTTGTCATTCTTCAAAACAAATGATGAAACAGCATGAACAGAGTAAAATTGATATAAGCCAAACCTCCTATTGCATTGTGTTTCCTTGGTAGCTATTAACTCCATTGCAACAACATGTAGAATTAACTGCCAACTGCTATCTTATGCGTGTTCTACGAAGTGCTACCCCTGCGGCTTCAGCAGAGGTAGAGGCAGCTGCTCACTTCCCTACTGAGACTGCTTAGATATTTTTGGCAGACATCCTCTGGGCTTTGGAGTCTCTGATGGCCCCGCCAAAGTTTGCTCCCCCTGTGCAGGGGCAGACTCGACCATCGCTGTCCGAGGAAGCATCTGGGGCTCTGACTGAGGGGGTGGCAATGGGAGAGACGTGTAAGTGCTTTGAAAGGAGCCCACACATTCCTTTCCCCTCTCACCGTCATTCCTCTCCTGGGCCCCCCGCACTTCCCTGCTAGCAAGGGGCTGGAGAGCACCTTGTTGCATATCAGTGGGGCCACGAGGACTCACGTCTATGCTGACATCCCTCCTAGAGAGGAGCTCAATGAGCTTTTGCCATCTATGCTCCATAGATGGCCATCTATTCTCCATAGAGACCATATGCACCTGTGAGTGCCGCATTAGTTGCTCCATGTAGGTGGCCATCCATTCCATGAAAGAGCCTACAGTCGCTATTGCCTGCGACACGGTGGCGCTCATGTTAGAGAGGAACTCCTCCATTCCCTGAACATTTGCAGATGTTGCAAAACCTGTGAGAAATTCCTGCATCTCCAGGATCTCCCTCTTACTGGATGGCCCCTGAGGTTCAGCGTCTGCATGTAGCTGAGCAGAGCTGGGAGCATCCTGCGCCCTTCGGCGAAGTGTCTCCACTGCTGTCCCTGTCTCCACCATCTGCTCTTGCTCACTTGTCACTTGTGACGGACCCAGTGACAACACTGCTCTATCTTGCATGGGACCCACCAAGGTGTGCATCTCTGTGTTAGTGCTGGGTGTGCTTATGTCTTGAAATGCTGCACCCTCAGAGGCAGGAGGCCCGTCTGAGGAGTTGGCTTCCTCTTCCTCCTGGACAGTTGGGTGGGAGGGGCTCTTGATGGACCTGTGGGAGAGTAAAGAGGTGAGTTAGATATGCCATATGAAGAATGGGTACAGATACCATTATGCACATGATGACCATTCAGTAGCTATGAGTGCTGTATGCCATACAGCTGTATGATTTAATTCTGTCACCAGGTTGTTGAGATGTCCTCCTCTCTCCATCTCCAACCTCTAGCTGCTCAGCCACTCCCAATACTTCCAACGCAGCCTCCTTTGCTGTTGTGAGGTTGGCAAATGATGGAGGCTCACCTCCAGCTCTCTCCCTCTCTCTCATATAATGCGTTCTCTCTTCTCCTGCAAAAAGGGAAAGAAGAGAAAGTTGAATGATAGTGATGGAATGAATGTAAGGAATGGATGGGTTACATCTTTAGAGGGCGACTATGATGGAGTGGGGTGGTAATGCCAAGTGACCTCTTTGCATGTTGTTAGTTGGTTTGATTGCATTAGAATGGGTCTGAGTGTGTGGGGTGGGTAGTAAGATGGGGATGTGATAATGTAGATATAAAGAGAGGGATGGATGGACATGCAAGGTATGTTGGTGTGAATAAGGATGTGCAGGTATAGAGTTGGGAAGGCAGAGTGATAGGGATGTGATGAGAGGCACAGCAGGATGAAGTTGAGTGTGGCTTTGTATTCATTGATATCATTGAAACATTTCCGACACTGCACCCAGGTCCTCCTGAACACATCCCAACTGATGACCTCCTCTACAATTAGGAGCCTGTGGTATATTCTTTACAACATCACAACATGCTCAGACTTTACAAGATGGCTCCATTCCTTTTATTATGGTTGTAAACAGCAGAGGTTGCATTACCACAGTCGTCCACTACGTGGACCAGTAGTCCATTAGGTGGAGCTATATATTACACTTCTCTCTCCTTAATGAAAAAATAATTATAACAAAGTAATCATCATATATAACTTGCACGGTTATACATAACAAAAGATATGGGGCTAGATTTTCCACTTTTTTTGCATGCATAATGCCCACTTTACCGTTGAAATGACGTATAACGCCCAGATATCGTCCATTTAGCCAAAAATGGAAACTGACGCCCATTTTTTGGACACTTATTGCCGAGCAATACTTTCCCCATGTGTGTAACACCAGGATAAAAATACCGCCTCCCCCCACTTTTTTTGGGTGGAATCATCAAAATGGGCGAAACCAACACCCATAATATCGTCCAGTGTTACTTTCTGCACGTAATTAATGCCGAGATTCAATAATACCACCCACCCATTTTTTGGGGGCAGAATCATCAGAATGGGCAAAACCAACGCCCATAATATCGTTCAGCGTTACTTTCTGCTCGTAATTAATGCCAAGATTCAATAATACCAACCGCCCACTTTATTTTGGCGCAAAGATCACATTTTCTGAAGCTAACACCCAGGAGATCGCCCAGTGTCACTTTCACCACCTCGCACATATCTCGCCCACAATATCGCTCGCCCAAAAAAAGGCCGGGAAAAAATGGAACTAACTGGAACTACTCACAGCGTTATGGACGCCATGTTCTAAATCACATGTTGCTTCAAAAGGCTACTCTGCTTCAACCTTGGGGGAGTTCAGATGTACTCTGGAGGTCTTTGGAGGTGATGTGAACATCTGAACAAACATCTTTATCATTCTGTGAACGATTGGAATTTAATAGGTGTCTTCGTCAGGACATTCATTCTTTGTGACCAATTGGTGGAAAACAGATAGCTATTGGAATGGGGCCTGTCCTTTCTCACCCTCTCTTGATGATCAATTACATGCTGCAGACTCGAGATGGCAGAAGGTATGCTCCACAGCATTATGTGGCCAATGTAGGATGTGCCAGACTGATGAGGAAGACCAGACATTACACCCCTCGCAAGTACAGGGAGAAGCAGTCTTACCTCCACTTGTCTGATAACACCTGCCTTTGAAGACTGCGCTTCCACAAAGAGGTTATCACTGAGGTATGCCAGCTCATAAGAGGAGATCTACAGCCTGCCAGCACCATCAGTACTGCATTGTCCGTTGAGGTCAAAGTCACCGCGGCACTGTTGTTCTACGCGTTGGGTTCTTTTCAGGCCTCAGCTGGCGAAATTTGCGATCTGTCTCAGCATGCCACACATTGCTGCATTAGACAGGTCACTGAAGCCCTGTACGCATGCAGGATGGACTTTATCAGCTTCACTATGACCAGGGAGTCACAGACTGAGAGGGCTTTAGGGTTCAACCGAATTGCTAACTTCCCCAAGGTGCAGGGAGCAATAGACTGTATGCACATGGTGATGCGGACACCTTTTCAGGATGCAGAGGTCTTCAAGAACCGCAAGGAATTCCACTCCTTGAATGTGCAACTCGTTGTCGACCACCAGCAAATTATTATGGCAGTGAATGCTAAATTTCCGGGCAGCATCCATGATGCTCACATCCTGCGTGAGAACACTGTAGCTGACTTGTTTAACAATCAGCCTCAAGGTCAATGCTGGATGCTTTGTGACAAAGGATATGGCCTTGCCATCTAGCTGATGACCCCCCTGTGTGACACCTACACCGAAGCCAAGAGGCGATACAATGAGAGCCACAGAACCACTCGAAATATCATGGAGAAAACCATTGAAGTGCTTAAGCAGTACTTTAGATGCCTGGACCACTCAGGAGGCGAGCTCCAATATCACCCTGGGCAGATAGCTCAATTCATGGTGGTGTACTCCATACTGCACAGCTTGGCTATCAGGAGGGGAAAAGAATTGCCAGAAGGGTCTGACAGTCTACCTCACCAGAGAGGGGAAGAGGAGGACGAGGAGTTGGACGCTGGCATTGGGCCAGACAATCAGGCTGATGCTGAAGCCATGCCCCCGCCCCCCTGTAGACCACATGAAAGGGCCCGTGGTGGCATGATAGTTGCAAAACTCTTACATCAGGAGCTCATCAATGATCGCTTTGCCTGAAAGAACGTTGGTGGTATTTACAAGGCTGACACATTGCTGGGTGTACAGGCTATACATCAATGGTGCGCATCACCTTGGTGACAGTTAAAGTTTAAGTTGATTCAAGTTAAGTGTAATTATTCCCTTTGATGTTGAGGAATCACCAGCGTGTAATGGTGCAGCTATCTGAGCCAATGCACAACACAGTTTTATTAAATAAAAAACATTTAAATGTAACATTTGTCTAAAATCATAAGTATTTTTGTAAAAAACAACCCTTTCCCCTTTTTCCTCCCCACCTCTACCCCTTCCCCTCCTGACTTGAAGCTGCATGGCCGAGGAGCTCCTCCGGCGATGCTTCATTGGGGGGAGGGGGGGGGCGTTGATGGCCGAACCGCTGCTTGGACGGATACAGGAGAGGACAGTCCCGAGGTGGGAACGTGCTCCAAGCCAGAAGCAAGATGTTGCTCCTGGCTCTCATGTGTTGTTGCCAATGGGGGTGCGCCACCTTGGGGTACAGTGCCTTGCTCTGGGATCACTGGGAGCCTTCTGTCACCAGTGTTCCTGGCTACCAGCTCCAGGGCCTCCTCCATCCCTTCCATGTTACATCTTATTTGTTGGACAAAATCTCGGTGCCAACTATGTTCTTGGTGCTTAGTAGGCTTTTTGCTGCTGGTGAATCTCCCCCATGACTCACAACAGTCAAACAAGCACACACCACACCCACACATGCTTTCAGTCCCTCTTGCCCACTCACTCTCAGTCTCTTCTTCTGCGCATTTAATGATGACCGATGACCTCCTGAATCGCGGGAAACGAGCATTGCCATGCCATTGCTAAGGACGGCGACACTTTACGGCAGAAGGTCAGAGAGATTTAACGCTACTGCCCATTTCATATCGCTCGTGGTAATGCCCAATTTCAAAAATGGAGACTAGGAGCTTTGAGAATGGGTGTCAAGCTGGCAATCTGAAAACCCATTTTTACCGCCCACGCCGGAAATAATGCCCATTTTTGGGCGATCTGCACAAAAGTGTAAAATCTAGCCCATGGACTTATTTTGTCATACTTACAAATCAAACTTAACCACTGGTTTTCTGTTTCGAAGGGGCTACCTTCGCTCTCGAGCAGAACATTCCAAACATGATGTCGAGCTTAAACTTATTCTAGGCTGAGGCTGAGGAAAGTTTACCTGCAAGGGATGCCCTTGATCTACATTTGGACTCTCAACAACTTCCTACCTGACTCAGACTCAGATGTAAATTTTGAATTTCTCGAGGACTGATGAGTCAGAAATAATCGAATCATTCCAACTTTTCACTACTGCCACATCTGTAGATAAAATATGATCAATGTGACAAACCTAACCTGTCCATGATCAAACATCTTGACCAAATATGGGCGAGGACGACATATCTTCACCACTCTTACTGGTAACCACTTTAAACATTTATGATGATGATTTTTCACTCTCACCTTCTGATTTAATTTCACACTTCTCTCTCTTACTCTACCTCTATCATGATTCTCTTTCTGTCTTAATTGTTTCTCTTCTACTGACTGTGCCAAGTTTGGTTTTAACAACGAGAACCTGGTTCGTGGCTGTTGTTTGAGAAACACCTCTGCTGGTGTTCTACCAGTAGTTGTATGATGAGTATTATGATAAGTAATTAGAAAATTAGCCAATTTGTTGTCCAATGACAAATGTCATTTCTTTTGACTTGGATCCAACATTTGTTTGATGAGAACACGTTTTACAATTTGTGCTCTGCTGCATCATTTGAAGCAGGGTGGTACGGTGGTATGGTTTCACACCATTTCTGCTTGTGAACTGTGCAAATTCTTCTGAACAAAATTGTGGCCCATTATTAGTCACAATTCCTTCTGGAAGGCAATATGAATAAAATAATCTTCGCAAATGGTCTAGTTTTTACTTGTTATTTTCCACGTTGGAAACACCTCTCTACCCATTTTGAATGGCTATTAATCACAATGAACAATTGCTATCCTTCTAGTTCAGCAAAATCTATATGTAACCTTTGCCACACCTTGGGAGGCAATTTCCATGGCTGTAATGGGACTGATGGTGATTTTTTGCTTACTGATTGAAATGTTGTACACTGACTAGGCCCAACAGGCGTCGAGCATCCAGTGGGGAGTAGGAGAGGTGGAGAGGCAGCATCGGGAGGCCTACAAAAGGCCAGCCCGTGCAGCTGCAGCAGGGAGAGAAAGCAAAAAAGAAGTAAAAAGAAATCGAAGGGTGTGTCAGAGCCAAGGGGGTAAGCGATTAGCTGGTGATTGGTGAGTAGTTTTTCTTTTTCTTTTCCTTTATCGGTAGGTAATCGTTATCATTGTTCTTGCCAAATTAAGTTAATCTAGGGGTTAAGTCATGGCAGGAGAGCTCAGACACGTGTCATTCTCCTCCTGTGTTATGAGGGAACTCAGAGACGCTTCCAGTGTCCCTGACGACTACATGTGCAGGAAGTGCATCTGGCTGCAACTCCTGACAGACCGCATTGCGGCACTGGAGCTGAGGGTGCATTTACTCTGCAGCATCCACGATGCTGAGGACATCGTGAATAGCACGTTAAGTGAGTTGGTCACACTGCAGGTAACGGGTACACAGCCAGATAGGGGATGGGTGACCAACAGGAAGAGCAGTGGAAGGTGGTGCAGGGGTCCCCTGCGATCATCCCCCTGCAAAACAGATACACCACTTTGGGGATTGTTGAGGGGGATGACTCATCAGGGGAGAGCAGCAGCAGCCAAGTTCATGGCACCGTGGGTGACTTTGCTGCACAGGAGAGCAGGAAAAAGAGTGAGAGAGCTACAGTGGTAAGGGATTCTATTGTAAGGGAGTAGATAGGCATTTCTGCGGCCACAATCAAGATTACAGGATGGTATGTTGCCTCCCTGGTGCAAGGATCAAGGATGCCTCGGAGCGGCTGCAGGACACTTTGAAGGGGGAGGGTGAACAGCCAGTTGTCGTGGTGCATACAGGTACCAATGATAAAGATAAAAAATAGGATGTGGTCCTACAAGACGAATTTAGGGAGCTAGGAGCTAAATTAAAAGGTAGGACCTCAAAGGTAGTAATCTCAGGATTGCTACCAGTGTCATGTGCTAGTCAGAGTAGGAATAGTAGGTTAGCTCAGAAGAATATGTGGCTTGAGGAGTGGTGCAGAAGGGAGGGATTCAAATACCTGGGACATTGGAACCGGTTCTGGGGGAGGTGTGACCAGTACAAACCGGACGGTCTGCACCTGGGCAGGACCAGAACCAATGTCCTAAGGGGAGTGTTTGCTAGTGCTGTTGGGGAAGGGTTAAACTAATATGGCAGGGGGATGGCAGTCTATGCAGGGAAACAGAAGGAAGTAGAATGGGGGCAGAAGCAAAAGATAGAAAGAAGAAAAATAAAAGTGGAGGACAGAGAAACCCAAGGCAAAAAGCAAAAAGGGCCACATTACAGCAAAATTCTAAAGGGGCAAAGTGTGTTAAAAAGACAAGCCTGAAGGCTCTGTGCCTCAATGCGAGGAGTAGTCGTAATAAGGTGGACGAATTAACCGCGCAGGCAGCAATTAACGAATATGATATAATTGGCATCACGGAGACATGGCTCCAAGGTGACCAAGGCTGGGAACTCAACATCCAGGGGTATTCAACATTCAGGAAGGATAGACAGAAAGGAAAAGGAGGTGGGGTGGCGTTGCTGGTTAAAGAGGAAATTAATGCAATAGTAAGGAAGGACATTAGTTTGGATGATGTGGAATCTGTATGGGTGGAGTTACAGAATACCCGGGCAGAAAATGCTAGTGGGAGTTGTGTACAGACTACCAAACAGTACAAGTGAGGATGGGGACAGCATCAAACAAGAAATGAGGGATACGTGCAATAAAGGTGCAGCAGTTATCATGGGCGACTTTAATCTACATATAGATTGGGCTAACCAAACTGGCAGCAATACGTTGGAGGAGGATTTCCTGGAGTGTATTAGGGATGGTTTTCTAGACCAATATGTCGAGGAACCAACTAGAGGGCTGGCCATCATAGACTGGGTGATGTGTAATGAGAAAGGACTAATTAGCAATCTTGTTGTGCGAGGCCCCTTGGGGAAGAGTGACCATAATATGGTAGAATTCTTTATTAAGATGGAAAGTGACACAGTTAATTCAGAGACTAGAGTCCTGAACTTAAGGAAAGGTAACTTCGATGGTATGTGACGTGAATTGGCTAGAATAGACTGGCGAATGATACTTAAAGGGTTGACAGCGGATAGGCAATGACAGACATTTAAAGATCACATGGATGAACTTCAACAATTGTATATCCCTATCTGGAGTAAAAAAAATAAAATGGGGAAGGTGGCTCAATCGTGACTAACAAGGGAAATTAAGGATAATATTAGATCCAAGGAAGAGGCATATAAATTGGCGAGAAAAAGCAGCAAACCTGAGGACTGGAAGAAATTTAGAATTCAGCAGAGGACGACAAAGGGTCTAATTAGGAGGGGGAAAATAGATTCTGAGAGGAAGCTTGCTGGGAACATAAAAACTGACTGCAAAAGCTTCTATAGATATGTGAAGAGAAAAAGAGTAGTGAAGACAAACGTAGGTCCATTGCAGTCAGATTCAGGTGAATTTATAATGGGGAACAAAGAAATGGCAGATCAGTTGAGAAAATACTTTGGTTCTGTCTTCACGAAGGAAGACACAAATAACCTTCTGGAAATATTAGGGGACTGAGGGTCTAGTGAGAAGGAGGAACTGAAGGAAATTGTGTTAGGGAAATTGATGGGATTGAAGGCCGATAAATCCCCAGGGCCTGATAGTCTGCATCCCAAAGTACTTAAGGAAGTGGCCCTAGAAATAGTGGATGCATTGGTAATCATTTTCCAACAGTCTATCGACTCTGGATCAGTTCCTATGGACTGGGGGGTAACTAATGTAACCCCACTTTTTACAAAACGATGGAGAGAGAAAACGAGTAATTATAGACCAGTTAGCTTGACATCAGTAGTGGAGAAAATGTTGGAATCAATTATTAAAGATGAAATAGCAGCACATATGGAAAGCAGTGACAGGATCGATGCAAGTCAGCATGGATTTATGAAAAGGAAATCATGCTTGGCAAATCTTCTAGAATTTTTTGAGGATGTAACTAGTAGAGTGGACAAGGGAGAACCAGTGGATGTGGTGTATTTGGACTTTCAGAAGGCTTTTGACAAGGTCCCACACAAGAGATTGGTGTGCTAAATTAAAGCACATGGTTGTGGGGTAATGTACTGACGTGGGTAGAGAACTGGCTGGCAGACAGGAAGCAGAGAGTCGGGATAAATGGGTCCTTTTCAGAATGGCAGGCAGTGACTAGTGGGGTGATACAGGGTTCAGTGCTGGGACTCCAGCTCTTTACAATATACATTAATGAATTAGATGAAGGAATTGAGTGTAATATCTCCAAGTTTGTAGATGACACTAAGCTGGGTGGCGGTGTGAGCTATGAGGAAGACGCTAAGAGGCTGCATGGTGACTTGGACAGGTTATGTGAGTGGGCAAATCCATGGCAGATGCAGTATAATGCGGATAAATGTGAAGTTATCCACTTTAGTGGCAAAAACACGAAGGCAGAATATTATCTGAATGGCGGCAGATTCGGAAAAGGGGAGGTGCAATGAGATCTGGGGGTCATGGTACATCAGTCATTGAAAGTTGGCATGCAGGTACAGCAGGTGGTGAAGAAGGCAAATGGTATGTTGGCCTTCATAGCTAGGGGATTTGAGTATAGGAGCAGCGAGGTCTTACTGCAGTTGTACAGGGCTTTGGTAAGGCCTCACCTGGAATATTGTGTTCAGTTTTGGTCTCCTAATCTGAGGAAGGACGTTCTTGCTATTGAGGGAGTGCAGCGAAGGTTCACCAGACTGATTCCCGGGATTGCAGGACTGACATATGAGGAGAGACTAGATCGACTGGGCCTGTATTCACTGGAGTTTAGAAGGATTATAGGGGATCTCATAGAAACATATAAAATTCTGATGGGACTGGATAGATTAGATTCTGGAAGAATGTTCTCGATGTTGGGGAAGCCCAGAACCAGGGGACACAGTCTAAGGATAAGGGGTAAGCCATTTAGGACTGAGATGAGGAGAAACTTCTTCACTCAAAGAGTTGTTAACCTTTGGAATTCCCTACCACAGAGAGTTGTTGATGCCAGTTCATTGGATATACTCAAGAGGGAGTTAGATATGGCCCTTACTGCTTAGGGGATCAAGGAGTATGAAGAGAAAGCAGGAAAGGGTTACTGAGGTGAATGATCAGCCATGATCTTATTGAATGGTGGTGCAGGCTAGATCGGCCGAATGGCCTACTCCTGCACCTATTTTCTATGTTTCTATGTTTCTATGTTTCTATGACTAACAATGTACTCTATCTCTTTATCTAGACCTGGCCACCATAAGTAACTGCATGTAAAACTCTTGGTCAAGCACATTCCCAGGTGCTGGTCATGAAGATCTCCTAATAATTTAGACCTGAATTTATTTGGGTTAACCACTCTTGCACCCCACATAATACAATCTTTATCCACTGATAATTCATTCCTACGAATGAAGTATGGATGAATATCTTTCTCTGATGCCTAGTTTGGCAGGCCATTTGCTATGTAATCATACACCTTTGACATAACTGGGTCATGTTTTGTTGCTCTACCAATCTCTTCAGCTGTGAAGGGCAGCTCATCAACATATGAAAAATAGAACATTTCTTCCCTATCGGGTGTAACTCGTGATGGGGAAGGCAATCTCGACATAGCATCAGCATTACTGTGATCAGCTGATCGTCTGTACTCAATGTCATACGTATATGCTGACAAAATCAAAGCCCATCTTTGCATTCAAGCTTCAAAGGTTGTAACTGGGACTTTGGATGGAGGATTGCTGTCAGGGGCTTATGGTGTGTAACGATGGTAAACTTATGACCATACAAGTATTTGTGGAACTTCTTGACCCCAAAAATTAATGCCAAAGCTTCCCTTTCGATTTGCACATAATTATGCTCACTGGCACTGAGAGTGTGTGAAGCAAAAGCAATTGGTCTCTGTTCCCCACTAGGTAGTTTGTGAGAGATCACTACCGCAACTCCATACGGAAAGGTGTCACATGCTTGCTTGATCTCCTTAGATACGTCATAGTGAACTAACATGGTGCTCGCTAGCAACTGGCTTTTACACTCCTTGAATGCTGCATCGCATTCTTCTGATCACTTCCACTGGACCTGTTTTTTCAACAGCTCGTTCAGTGGATGTAACACTGTAGCCTTTTTTGGTAGGAACTTCCCATAATAGTTCAAAAGACCCAAAAATGATCGAAGTTCAGTGACATTCTTGGGAGTGGGTGCATTTCTGATTGCATCCAGCTTTCCCTTGGTTGGATGTAAACCATCTTTGTCTACTCTGTGCCCTAAGTACTCCATTGAGTTTTGAAATAACTCTCACTTGTGAGCAGTCACTTGTACTCTGTGCTTCTCTAGCCATGAGAATCAAAATAAAGAATTCAATGTTTGGCAACACATTAACAGAAACCTTACATGAACATTGTCTAAAAGACCCAAGTGCCTATCCTTGTGTTAGTTGATATGATTGGATAAGGATGAGGGTGAGTGTAGGGGTGGCTAGTGAGATGAGGATGTGATAATGTAGATAGAGAGGAATGGATGGAGGTGTAAGGTAAGTTGGTGTGAGTAAAGATGAGGAGTAGGGTAGGGAAGGCAGAGTGATGGGGATGTGATGAGTGACACAGCAGGATGAGGTTGAGTGTGGCTTTGTAGTAATATTTTGTGATCTACTGAGATCATTGAAAGGTTTGTGCCACTGCAGCCAGGTCCTCCTGACCACATCCCTGCTTGAGTCCTCCTGTGCAACGTGCAACCAGGCTGTGTTGCTCTTCTGGGGAGGTCTCTTCTGCCCATTGGAATGGAAGAGAACCTCCCTGTGTGCTGAATGGGAGAGCCTGGGTGCAGTCGTGCACCTTTGTGCATCTCTGTCAGTGTTTGCAGCACCTCAATGCTGAGGAACACTGACAGAACAACTGTCAAAATCAATGTAGACATGGTCCCTTTAAGGAAACCGGCTGATGATGCATCATCAAATGACGCCATCTGACCTGCTTCCTTTTAATTGGCCGGGAACTTCGCAGGGTGGGCTTAACAAGGCTCATCAAGGTAAAATTATTTTCACAGAGTGGGATGGAGCCTGGAGCAGGGTCACAACCCACTACTTACCTTGGCCGCACTGAGCCCGCCTCGATCGACAAAATTGTGCCCTTTGAGTGGGGTTTAAACTCACAACCTTCAGTCTCAGACAACTAAACTAAGCTGGCACATTTAAGATACAATCAGTAGTCTAAGTTCCAAATTAAACCCCCATATTGGCCAGGAATGTGATCAATACCATATTGAAATTGATGATTATTGTCAAACGAACAATATTACGTTGTTAAAATATACATTAGCATGATTTCCCATGAAAGCCTTAATGTGTAGGGAAAGATAGCAGAAATACTAAATATTGAATACAAGAAGACGATAAAAGTGTAAATATCTCAAACATCCACCTTGTTTTTGGTATTGAAAGTGGCACAGATTATTGACTCATCTCGAAAGCAACTACACGTCCACTCAAAACACAAAGGGGTAGAAATTGTTCACGCCAAACCCCCCCTCCCTGTCGGAAATGAGGCACACGCATCCAGTTTCAATGGTTTTAACTGCAGCTATGGTTGAGGTCACCTCGTGCGAAATTCCACTCTTGTTTTTTTTACATTTGGATCCAGAAGTCGCTCTTACTGGGGGGGGCGACCACATGAGAGGGGTGGATATGCGGCAGTGGCAACACCTGAGAGACGGAAGTTGGGGACGGTGCAGAGTGACCACCGTGCTGATGTCATCACGGCGCCACGTCACCACGGCTCTCCCCTTTCACTTAGAGGGGAGAGCCTCCGCGATTTTAAAACTTTGCGCACTTTGCCACCAGGGAGGTATTGGCCGGCCCAGTGGCCTGGCACCCAAGAGAGGGTGCCAGGCTGCCTGTCGACAGCCCGGCCGAACCCGGGGGCATAATTGTCGGCCGACTGTCAAAAACATGGCGGCAGCGGCAGTGCGCCCTCCCCTTTAAGGGAAGCCGTAATGCCATTGCAGAAGGCCACAGCCTCACTGGACCACTGGGAAAAAACAGGTTTCGGCACCGTTGAAGATTATCAGAGGGGAATGTAACCGTCGCGGGATGGGAACATTGGTGGAGCGCACGGTGATGACGCACTTACCACGGATTGGTAGCAGCAGAGCGGTGGGGGTGGGGGGGAGGGGTGATTGGGGCACTGCCAGGAAAACTTGGGAGAGCAATTGAGCTATCGACGGAAATCCACGAAAAGTCGGTGGCCACTCCACTCCGCGGTGTTGCCGACGATTTGTGGTGGTAACAGGCCTTAAGGAAAGGGGCAATTTTGGCCCCAAACACTTATCATTACAGTTGGGTAGTTGAAAATCTGGGCAGCAGGACAACAGATTGGGATGCATGCATGAATCAATCTCTAAGATTTCTGTATGTTAGATTTGTTTTTTTTTTCCCATTCACCATCCTCAGCCTTGCCATCAGTATACCGTAGAAATGACTGTGAATGATGTTATTGTATGAATGTTCTTGTATCAAACACCTCTCTGTTGCTTTAGCAGAGGCCTCTATTAAATTAGCAGACCGAGAAATTTGATACAAAGGCATTAGTATTCATACAATAACATCGACAGTCATTTCTGAGCTTACATTTTTTCCTATACAATGCTAGTTATTGTTGTACACTGCTAGTTATTCTGACTGGGGCCTCCTATCCATCACTGCCTCACTTTGTACCATCTTTCAGTTGCCTAGGCCCTACTCTCTGGAATTTCTCTACTTTGCTCTCCTCCTTTAAAAGCCTTCTCAAAACCCATCTTTTTACCCAAGCGTTCAATCACCATCCCCTGGCTTAGTGTTCTGTTCCTTTTCTTCTTACTAAGTAAAGTGCCTTGGGATGTTTAGTTCTTTAAAGACACTACATAAAAGGAAGTTGCTGTTGTTATGGCAATTAACAGATATGAGAAAATAGCTGCCTGATGTTGTTCAAGTCTGGTTTAGTTGAAGAAAAATGTTAAGCGATGATCCAAAAATTGTGCTGCCCATCTCCTAACCCACACCAAGTTCCGTTCACCCATCACCACTATGCTCACTGACCTACATAGAATTGCATAGGATATATGGCACAGAAACAGGCCATTCGGCCCAATCAGTCCATGCCGACCTTTATGCCCCAGTCAAACCTCCTCCCGTCTGTCCTCATCTAAATCTATCAGCATAACCCTCTATTCCCTTCTCCCACATATACTTACCTATCCTCCCCTTAAATGCATCTATACTATTCGTTTCAGCCATTCCCTGTGGTAGTGAGTTCCACATTCTCACCACTCTCTGGGTAAATAAGATTCACAGTGCAGCATGCAGGAACAAGTCTTCCAGGTACGTATTCGTATCCTGGGATCACGTGGGCCTGAACCACCACTGAACATCTAGTATTCTTATTGATAATAATGGGAACTCCGTTTGTACGAGCTCTCATTACTATCAAGAGAATACCCCCCAAAAACAAGAAACATAACATAATAAATTTAAAAAACACCTCACATATTTAAAATTAGTTGAAATTGAATGGAATTAAATGTTTTAGAAAAATAGAATTTTATTTTGAAGTGTTTTAATTGGGTTAAAAATAAACTTACCTTAATGGACAGGGTTTTTAATATAAAAATTTGTGATTATATTTAATTTTTCTATATTTTTTAAACGCTTACACTGATAAAAGTAAGCTATATGCCTGCTTTTACCAGGAGTAAGAGTTTGAAGGACATTAGCTGGGCAAGAGTTGGAAAAATAGCCCAATTTCTGCCCCGCAAATGTCCTTCTCCTGCGGATGCGGACACATTGCGCGCCAAGGACTGACATTTGCGAGGCTTCTTTGGGTGCGCGCACATCGTACGCACCTGGAGAGACCGCAATTTTCAGCCCTTAAACCTCACATTTACCTGGGTTGAAATTAATTTGCCAATTATATGCCCATTCTGCGAGTTTATTAATGTTGTCCTGTAATTTTCTGTAGTCCTCCTCAGTATTAATTATCCCCCCCAATTTAGTGTCAACTGAAAATTTAGAAATTGTGTTTTTTATTTCAAAGTCTAAATCATTGATATAAATTGTGAACAGCAGTGGTCCCAGCACTGATCCTTGTGGAATAGGGAGCTAAGGCCTTCAGAGAGGCAGACTGAGGTAACTGCAAGGCTCAGGTTACGTTGTTTCACTCTCTGCTCTTTCCGTTGTCTCTACCTTTGATTCATTCATTTCCCACAGTCGCTGTAGATTATAAATTCTTCCAGCTGCCCTACTTCATTTGTTCTTCTCGGTTTTTCTGGTTCTCAGTCACTCTGGGTGATTGCCTCCGACGTTATTCCACTCTCCCCTCTCGAACAGTTTCTCCTGCCCTTAGCTCCACAAACTTCAAATTCAACGGTTTGAAAAAGAGGGCTGGAGAGAAATTTGCACTTCAACAAGAGAATACCCGAAGAATTAATAACTAAAGTCATAGCTGGTTGTCACAGAATATAAACAGGTAAAACCGTTTTAACTTTGCCTGTTGTAAGAATTCTGTCACAAATAAATGGCCCAAAGACGCAAAAAGAAATGCTTATGATCAGGCAAAATAATATAAAACATTTTCTAACAACGGCTTTTAAATCTTTATAGATAGGACATTATTTATCATACAATCTGAAAAATAAACTTTGTTTTAAGCTTTGAAGGTTCCGTCACAGATGTACTGTAACGGCTCGTTCCCACCATTATGACTCAGGATCAACTGTTAATGGGAGACAGTTTAACCTTATCCCTCTGTTAGGTTTTTTTTTCTACCCTTCTTACTTAGATTATTTCAACTCGTATCTTAGATCCGTCTCATGAATGAGTCCCAACTCTCCATTCCTTTGAGGGTAAGTATGCAAGTCCTGAGATCTAGGCAAGCTTTTGGTAGATAACAAAACAGCAAACCTTGCCTGTTAACTGCTTTTCGATATGGAACTCGTCCGCTACCCGCATAGGATCTCCCTCATTTTTGATCAGCGAATAAGGAGTCGCACCTTCAAACCTCATTTTAAGTTTAAAATAGCAAAGTTAATTTATTGAACAAAAGACAAGCAAGCAGATAACAGTCACATAATAAATTTACAGTAGAAATCCTCAAGTGGATAAAATAATAAAAAAGATCACGGGGATGGGGACGTCATCTTCGATGTATTAGTGGTGTAAATACGGCGCATGAATTTTTTTCTGGCAGAAAAATCAGGCAGAAGCAATTTCTACCCATTTTGCACCTTTGAATCGCTCCACCCACCCTCTCGAGTTCCTTGCACTTCCCGTGATCCGCCCATCGAGTCCTGACTGAGCTCAGTGAGATATCGTGGGGAGGCCCATTGGCACGGCAGCTCAGTGTTTCCTGCTATTACACTGCAAGTACAACAGAGGTGGTGAAACATATCAGGATAATCTTGGTGCAACAATGTGGCTTAGCAAGCCAATAAACTCCTTGGGGGAGGATGTAACTGGACATGGGCACGGACGCAAAATGGGAGATATCGCGTCGGGCACTCATTATACACCCCTCCCGATATTCGGTTCCATGGAATTCAGTGGCACTCAATATTGGGTGTGGCATAGAACGGTCGGCAAATGCGGTCCTGCTTGTCTTATATCCTCGCCCGTCACCAACTTCGCCCCTTGTTTATTATAACAAGATTTAAATGCACAGTCACTAGACTAAAATTAGTCAAATCAATACTTTATTTTTGTCACACCCTTCGTTCGTCATTGCACTAGCGTTTTTATATTCCTTCCCCCTTATTTTTCAAATTCTGTTCACTAGTGTCAAGCTTATCTTTATCGTAATACATGAAGAATGGCCGCAGGTTGTCATTCGTTCACATTACCTTTTGGAGAAATGTGTTGGTACTCCACAAGTAATACGTGGGCTTGCACCCGGGATTCCCGACGATACCAAATCCCATTTTCAATCCGTTGGATCAGAGGAGGTCGTGCAATGAAGGGTCTGCCCCTTCTTCAACATACAAACAGGGAATTAGTGAGCCAGTCTGCTATCGTTTCTCAGCCTACGAAAGTTGAGCGTTGGTGGAGACCTGGATGTCAGTTGCCTCCAGTTGATCTAATCACAGTATGGCACAGAATATGACAAAAGTCGAAATCAGTTAAATAGAAAACAGACAAAAATAGATCTATTTTTTTTATTTCAACACAAAGCAACGTAAAGATGGAAATGACACCCAATGATATTCTTTGACTGTTTAAGACAACCGCACGAAATTCCTCTCTGCGCTATTTTAACACGGAGGTAAATGTTGTACGAGCACATTTAGGACTCATAAGGGAAAAATATTAATTGTAATTTCCACCCTTTAGAAACATATTTGAAGCACAAGAAGACTATCAATCCATCCAGGCTGCTCACCCAATAATCGCCTTTCTCTTCTATAAGAGATCTCTGCATCATTTAAAAAAATGTATCATCAATCCAGATCCAGGAATGTGACTATTCCTATTCTGAAACTTTAACGTTTCCTGTTCAACCATCAGTTTATTTCATACGTTGGAAATGTCTGAATCTTGTGCTTCTTATCTTCAAATCAGATGCTCATCTGATCACTTTTGCCAAGTAACTGCACTCTTTTTGCTTCCGACTGGAGGTCTCTTCACATCATGTAGCCTCAAGCCAGATTGCTCCGGGTGAGAACGACCTCCGATTCCTCCCTCGCTGTTGCTCTTCCAATCTGACAATATCAGCCCAGCTGTGCTAAGAAAAAAACATGTGTGGATCTCTGGGAGTCAACCCCTGTCCTACCTCTCCATCCCAGTACGCATTGGTACATCAAAGCCCTGTACCTCCAAGCTAGCTGCACAAACCCCCTTCTTTAATATTTGAAACATTGAGATGCAGTCCGAGTACGATATCGCCTTTAATTATAAATTGCTTGGGTTCTCTGACGGAGATGCTTAAATGATCCAGCGTGTTTACACCAGGCGGAACATGCCCAGTGGCTGTTGAACCATGAATTTGCATTGAGAAAACGCAGTGTTATTGAATAGTGGTCAGTTATGACAGAAATGATTGAGCGAGGAAGACGGCTGCAAGCAACAGCAGTTTGCAGGAGGGCACTGACTGTGGCATTGTTTACATCAGTTACCTGTGTAATGTTGAGTTGTCAGCAACACAGCTGCCCGAGGCAGATTGGAAAGGGCTCAGCGGGGGCTATCAACAGCACGGGAAGGGCCTTTACAGCAGTGCCAGAGAAAAACAGAAGCCTTTGTCATTTTTCCATAAACAATAGCTCACAGTTTCCATCAGCTGAGAACAATGTGAAATTAATTATTTTGGCTTTTGGATTTCGAGCCCTGAAAGCAAAAAGACTACATTAGAGCCTGGGCTACAAGATTTGTGTGCTCACGAAAATGGGCACGGGGATCATGGTGCGGGATCAACCCACATCCCTTCAAAGCAATGCACACAGTACGCAAATGGACACCTTCGTATTTCTCCACATTATTTTCCATTTGCCATATTCTTGTCCACTCACTTAGCCTGTCTGTATCCCCTTGAAGCCTCTTTGCATCCTCCTCACAACTTACATTCCCACCTAGCTTTGTATCATCAGCAAACTTGGATATATTACATTTGGTTCCATCTTTATGTCCGATTATAATCGTTCAACCATTGGTGGCCATGCCTTCTGTTGCCTAGTTCCCAAGCTCTGGAGCCCCCTGCCTAAACCTTTCTATCTCGCTTTCCTCTTTCAAGATGCTCCTTAAAACATACCTCTTTGACCAAGCCTGCGCTAATTTCTATTTATGCGGCTCGGTGACAAATTTTTATCTCATAATACTCCTGTGAAGCACCTTTGGACATTTTGTTACGTTAAAGGCACTATATAAATACAAGTTGTTGTTGATCCAAATCATTGACATAGATTGTGAATAGCTGAGACTGAAGCACCCCACTAGTTACAGCCTGCCAACCTGAAAATTACACGTTTATTCGTTCTCTCTTTTTTCTGTCCGTTAACCAATCTTTAATCCATGCTAGTATATTACCCCCAATCCCATTAGCCCTCATTTTGTTTCAGTTTGACTAAGTTTAACAAATTGCAATTTGGACGTTGTAACTCCCTCCACTCAGAATTGCAGTCTCGTTCTGCTGGAGAATTTATTGCTGGAGTTGCAATGCAATAGTTCCTTGCTTTTGGTTCAACTCTGCAAAATGCATTGCTTATTTTTAAATTACTGCATGTGTTAATGTAATCAAGCAAATATCGAGATTATTCAACCTGTTTTTAATCTACTATAGATAATAAATTTTCAGCTGACGCCATTTGGAGATGAATTGCCATAAATATGTGGTAAGAACAGAAGAACATAAGAAATAGGAGAGGAGTAGGCCATATGGCCCCTCGGGCCTGCTCCGCCATTTAATACAATCATGGCTGATCCGATCATGGACTCAGGTCCACTTCCCTGCCCGCTCTCCATAACCCCTTCTTCCCTTATTGTTTAAGAAACTGTCTATTTCTGTCTTAAATTTATTCAATGTCCCAGCTTCCACAGTTCTCTGAGGCAGTGAATTCCACAGATTCACATCCCTCTGAGAGAAGAAATGTCTCCTCATCTCAGTTTTAAATGGGCGGCCCCTTATTCTAAGATTATGCCCTCTAGTTCTAGTCTCCCCTATCAGTGGAAACATCCTCTCTGCATCCACCTTGTCAAGCCCCCTCATAAGCTTATACGTTTCGATAAGATCACCTCTCATTCTTCTGAATTACAATGAGTAGAGGCCCAATCTACTCAACCTTTCCTCATAAGTCAACCCCCTCATCTCCGGAATCAACTTTGTGAACCTTCTCTGAACTGCCTCCAAAGTATGTATATTCTTTAGTAAATATGGACACCAAAACTGCATGCAGTATTCCAGGTGTGGCCTCACCAATACCCTATACAACTGTAGCAAGACTTCCCTGCTTTTATACTCCATCTCCTTTGCAATAAAGGCCAAGATTCCATTGGCTTTCCTGATCACTTGCTGTACCTGCATACTAACCTTTTGTGTTTCATGCACAAGTACCTCCAGGTCCCGCTGTATTGCAGCACTTTGCAATCTTTCTCCATTTACATAATAACTTGCTCTTTGATTTTTTTCTGCCAAAGTGCATGACCTCACACTTTCCAACATTATACTCCATCTACCAAATTTTTGCCCACTCACTTAGCCTGTCTATGTCCTTTTGCAGATTTTTTGTGTCCTCCTCACACATTGCTTTTCCTCCCATCTTTGTATCGTCAGCAAACTTGGCTACGTTACACTCAGTTCCTTCCTTGAAGTCGTTAATATAGATTGTAAATAATTGGGGTCCCAGCACTGATCCCTGTGACACCCCACTGGTTACTGATGACACAAAGGCGTTGAAATGATAAAGCATCGGGAACACTGAGCATGTTTATATGAAATCTCACATTTCTGCTATTTTATGGGGAGTTGTTTGAAATAAATGGGTCAACATCTTCGACAAACTAGCAGAAAGCAGGGCTTCAGACGAGTGCGTAGTTGAATGCTGAGTTTCATTGGCAACATTTCAGGCCAGGGTGCTTTCCAAATCAAACCAGTGAACTTTTAGAATTCATGGCCTAATTGCCATAATCCATATTTATATGCTTCACTTCAACTGTACATGGCTTTACTTGTGTTTTACCATTTAGGTTCACTATGGCCTCCCGCTGCTCCGATGTGACCTCCTTCAGATAGCAAGTTAGTAGCCGCTGTACTAGAGGCTTCTTCATAGTTGACAATAATTGGCTGAGAATTGATGGCCCAGAAATTGGATCGCATGCGAACTGGGGCCCATTCCCAGTGCCTCGCGCTGGTGCTGCATGTGCCCAATGAGGCCGGTGGCCAGATCATGTGGAATTGGTCGACTTCATTAGGATGATGATTAGCCGGCGGCTCAGACACAGGCTGAGGTGCTAAGCAGATTTCGGGGGGGGGGAGGGCGGGGTGGGAGGGTGAATAGGAGGGGTAAGTGGTGGCCAGCAGCGTCCCGCAAATTTAACAAGGCGCTGGGAGGTTCCTCCACATTAAGGGAAGTAAAAAAAAAATTAACTTATTTTGGGGGGGGGCAGCCTCTAACAGGCTTAGCTACCAAGCACCTGAAAATATTGAGCACATTGTGCGTGGTTCATGTTGCAGTCAGTCACTAACTAATTGTGGAAAGGAGGCCTCAAACAGGTGGGAGGCTCACTATTTGCCTATGCAAAGGGACTAATAATGTCTGTTTCAGGCTGGGGCCCCAGATGTCGATATAGGAGCCTTTACCAATATGGTGGGCCGCGATCTTTGCTGATGCAGGATGTGTGGCGCTGCCATCTTTGATGCTTAGATGCCTATTTTACATCTGTAAAACAGGCATGTCGCAAACTAATTTTAGGCCGATATCTTTCTGTGGGTGTAGACTAGCCTTGACTGTTCCTTTCCAGAGCTATCAAACTTTGTTGCTGTTATATATGTAAACCTGTAAATACCTTGTGTAAACACCAGAGGGCCCATCCCCTGGAGTCCCAAGGGATTCTACAATCCCTTGGAAGCACCTGTACTTAAGGAGGCCTCACAGGCTGAAGAGGCACTCTGAAGACCTGTAATAAAAGACTAAGGTCACACTTTACATTGAGCTCACAGTATTCATATACAACAGTTGCCACGTAGTGCTTTATCTGAAATCTCAGCTAAGAACTGCCAACACTCCTACCGAAGGCAAGTGAGCACAAGTATCAGTCAAGTACAGGAGTCTCTGGTTAGCAGTGCAAAACCTTAATCTTTACCATCTGCATTTCAGTGCTTCCATTCATGTAAACACACACATTGGGCCAAAGCTTCATGGAAAAATAACGGCATTAACTACATGCCACAATGAATGTGTAAAGCAGCCAGCTGGTTCAGGGGATTAATGGGGCGCTACAAGCTGTGAATCTCCAGCACTCGCTGGTCGATTACCGCCATTCACTTCACACAAAAGCCATCTCGCCCTTAGCCTCCCCGTTATATTGAAGAACTTGCTGGATTTGCTCATTAATTGCCTATTAAACTTCCTGCAGAAAGTTAGGGTTGAAACTTATCAGCGCAAGGACCTTTGTAACAACGTGGTAATTGTTAATTCAATGCCAAGCAACCTCTCTGGCCCAGAAAGGGAACAAATGAAACTGTTCCATTTGATTCTTGCATGTCTTCAATTGTTGTTAGCTATTTTTAAAAATGTCAAATTTAAAAAAAAATTTCTTCACTTTTCCTTTCAGTCTCTTCATCTCTCTCGCTCTAATCCAATCTTTCTTTCTGTACCCGATTTCACACTCCTTTTCTGTCGTTCCCCTATTTCTTTCTGAATCCTTAAATCACATTGGTTAAGGAGATACACTGTTGGTCCTGCCGTTCCCTGAGGTCCCAGAAGGCCCGTTATCAGCTGGCACTTCCAGTAAATTACGGCACAAATTTTTTTAGAGCTGAAGGGTGCAGGAATAAGTCTAACTAATGGTGAGAAACCCTGCTCCAGCAAGATCTGGCCCATTTAAAACATTACACACTAAAGAAAAGAAAATTCCCATTTTGGAAATTAGCATTAATTGAGATCTTTGTTTCCTGCTTGCTATGTCTTTAATACATATATAAAGACTGCACAAGGCTCTGTACTGTGCTTAAACTGGTGTGGCCTTAGCCCATTTATTTCAACTCCAGAATGAGGCCACAGCATGGTGAGCACCCTTTTATACTGCCCTGCACACCTGGGCAGGTAACCCCTGGGGCTTCCAACAGTAGCGCCCGCTGGTGGTACATCAAAATTCTAAAAGGACAGAGGGTGTTAAAAAAACAAGCCTAAAGGCTTTGTGTCTTAATGCAAGGAGTATCCGCAATAAGGTGGATGAATTAACTGTGCAAATAGATGTTAACAAATATGATGTGATTGGGATTACGGAGACGTGGCTCCAGGATGAGCAGGGCTGGGAACTCAACATCCAGGGGTATTCAACATTCAGGAAGGATAGAATAAAAGGAAAAGGAGGTGGGGTAGCATTGCTGGTTAAGGAGGAGATTAAGGCAATAGTTAGGAAGGACATTAGCTTGGATGATGTGGAATCTATATGGGTAGAGCTGCAGAACACCAAAGGGCAAAAAACGTTAGTGGGAGTTGTGTACAGACCTCCAAACAGTAGTAGTGATGTTGGGGAGAGCATCAAACAGGAAATTAGGGGTGCATGCAATAAAGGTGCAGCAGTTATAATGGGTGACTTTAATATGCACATAGATTGGGCTAACCAAACTGGAAGCAATACGGTGGAGGAGGATGTTCTGGAGTGCATAAGGGATGGTTTTTTAGACCAATATGTCGAGGAACCAACTAGGGGGGAGGCCATCTTAGACTGGGTGTTATGTAATGAGAGAGGATTAATTAGCAATCTCGTTGTGCGAGGCCCCTTGGGGAAGAGTGACCATAATATGGTGGAATTCTGCATTGGGATGGAGAATGAAACAGTTAATTCAGAGACCATGGTCCAGAACTTAAAGAAGGCTAACTTTGAAGGTATGAGGCGTGAATTGGCTGGGATGGATTGGCGAATGATACTTAAGGGGTTGACTGTGGATGGGCAATGGCAGACATTTAGAGACCGCATGGATGAACTACAACAATTGTACATTCCTGTCTGGCATAGAAATAAAAAAGGGAAGGTGGCTCAACCGTGGCTATCAAGGGAAATCAGGGATAGTATTAAAGCCAAGGAAGTGGCATACAAATTGGCCAGAAATAGCAGCGAACCTGGGGACTGGGAGAAATTTAGAACTCAGCAGAGGAGGACAAAGGGTTTGATTAGGGCAGGGAAAATGGAGTATGAGAAGAAGCTTGCAGGGAACATTAAGACGGATTGCAAAAGTATCTATAGATATGTAAAGAGAAAAAGGTTAGTAAAGACAAACGTAGGTCCCCTGCAGTCAGAATCAGGGGAAGTCATAACGGGGAACAAAGAAATGGCGGACCAATTGAACAAGTACTTTGGTTCGGTATTCACTAAGGAGGACACGAACAACCTTCCGGTTATAAAAGGGGTCGGGGGGTCTAGTAAGGAGGAGGAACTGAGGGAAATCCTTATTAGCCGGGAAATTGTGTTGGGGAAATTGATGGGATTGAAGGCCGATAAATCCCCAGGGCCTGATGGACTGCATCCCAGAGTACTTAAGGAGGTAGCCTTGGAAATAGTGGATGCGTTGACAGTCATTTTCCAACATTCCATTGACTCTGGATCAGTTCCTATGGAGTGGAGGGTAGCCAATGTAACCCCACTTTTTAAAAAAGGAGGGAGAGAGAAAACAGGGAATTATAGACCGGTCAGCCTGACATCGGTAGTGGGTAAAATGATGGAATCAATTATTAAGGATGTCATAGCAGTGCATTTGGAAAGAGGTGACATGATAGGTCCAAGTCAGCATGGATTTGTGAAAGGGAAGTCATGCTTGACAAATCTTCTGGAATTTTTTGAGGATGTTTCCAGTAGAGTGGATAAGGGAGAACCAGTTGATGTGGTATATTTGGACTTACAGAAGGCGTTCGACAAGGTCCCACACAAGAGATTGATGTGCAAAGTTAGAGCACATGGGATTGGGGGTAGTGTACTGACATGGATTGAGAACTGGTTGTCAGACAGGAAGCAAAGAGTAGGAGTAAATGGGTACTTTTCAGAATGGCAGGCAGTGACTAGTGGGGTACCGCAAGGTTCTGTGCTGGGGCCCCAGCTGTTTACACTGTACATTAATGATTTAGATGAGGGGATTAAATGTAGTATCTCCAAATTTGCGGATGACACTAAGTTGGGTGGCAGTGTGAGCTGCGAGGAGGATGCTGTGAGGCTGCAGAGCGACTTGGATAGGTTAGGTGAGTGGGCAAATGCATGGCAGATGAAGTATAATGTGGATAAATGTGAGGTTATCCACTTTGGTGGTAAAAACAGAGAGACAGACTATTATCTGAATGGTGACAGATTAGGAAAAGGGAAGGTGCAACGAGACCTGGGTGTCATGGTACATCAGTCATTGAAGGTTAGCATGCAGGTACAGCAGGCGGTTAAGAAAGCAAATGGCATGTTGGCCTTCATAGCGAGGGGATTTGAATACAGGGGCAGGGAGGTGTTGCTACAGTTGTACAGGGCATTGGTGAGGCCACACTTGGAGTATTGTGTACAGCTTTGGTCTCCTAACCTGAGGAAGGACATTCTTGCTATTGAGGGAGTGCAGCGAAGGTTCACCAGACTGATTCCCGGGATGGCGGGACTGACCTATCAAGAAAGACTGGATCAACTGGGCTTGTATTCACTGGAGTTCAGAAGAATGAGAGGGGACCTCATAGAAACATTTAAAATTCTGACGGGGTTAGACAGGTTAGATGCAGGAAGAATGTTCCCAATGTTGGGGAAGTCCAGAACCAGAGGTTACAGTCTAAGGATAAGGGGTAAGCCATTTAGGACCGAGATGCGGAGGAACTTCTTCACCCAGAGAGTGGTGAACCTGTGGAATTCTCTACCACAGAAAGTTGTTGAGGCCAATTCACTAAATATATTCAAAAAGGAGTTAGATGAGGTCCTTACTACTAGGGGGATCAAGGGGTATGGCGAGAAAGCAGGAATGGGGTACTGAAGTTGAATGTTCAGCCATGAACTCATTGAATGGCGGTGCAGGCTAGAAGGGCCGAATGGCCTACTCCTGCACCTATTTTCTATGTTTCTATGTTTCTATCATGCCTGTTTACATAAAATATACATACATAACATCATTCCCCCAAAGTCTTTGATGCGAGTAACTGTCTGTTTGGACTGTTGGGAATGGTGAGATGATCCTCATGTTTGGTCGCGAGGTCTGTTGCAGATTTGGTGTGTGCTGGTGGATTGCTGGAGATCAGGTCATTTCACAGTAGTTCCTGGTTATCTGTAGTTCACAGTTTGGTCTGGACCAAATGCTTTCTGCGTTTGCCTATTACATGATTTTACAACAAACACTCCATTTTCATCACAAACACTCCATTCCCCTCTTTGGCTAATACAGTGCTAGCAGCCCATCTGGGGCCATGATCAAGGTCTACATCATTTATTCTGATGTCACGTGGAGGAGCCGTGCAATCATGGTATTTTCTCTGCTGATAGCATACGGAAGGCTCGGTTCTGAGTGATTCTGTCCGGTGACTGCATAGCACCCGGGATAGCCGGGTCTGTGGGGAGTCTACCGTGACACGAGTGGTGCTTGGCGTTATCATTTGGGCTGCCCGCTCCAGACTATTGTCGCTGACCCTAAGGTCTGGCAAGCCAAGGATGGCCGATATGGCCTTGAGACTTTCAATAGTGGCGTGAGGCCGCATGGTCCAATGGATCCTGGGCCATGGTATGGAGGCCCAGGACCACCGACTGTGTGAAGCCTCCCTGCCTTTCTTTGCAACATTGCAGGGTTGTCCCATAGGGGGCAATCTGATGGGATGAGCATTTCGACTTTGTGATCGATAAGCTGCAACATCCCGTCTAGCGGTTTGCCGTTAGCAGGCAGTAACGTGGGATCCTGGCTGGTCCAGTTCCTAAACTGGGGAGCCGTTACACTTGACCCCTTGCTTTCTAGCACTTCCATAACAACAAGCAGGTCTGCTAGCTGCGCCATTTCCAGCCCGGTGGTGGGCAACAGTATCCAAATGAGGGCATCAGCGCCGTGCCCGTGGCGGATCATGTTACAGTGCACAGTGTTAGACATATATGAAACAAAGCATTGAAAATAGTGCTTCTACTCTCCAAAAACTGTGAGATTGGCAGCTTCTCTGACTCGAGCAAATATTGGGGCACACTTTGGTACGTCTCTTTTGTCCCGTGAACGCAGGCTACTGCCTTGGTTAACTTATTGGAGACATATACAACTGGTTGGGTTCGCCCGCTATTTTGGCTTGCTGTACAACACGCCCGACCCCGTGTGATAACACATCACTTGCTACAAGTACTTTGTTAGATACATATACGACCATTTGGTGTTCGCCCGCTACTTTGGCTTGTTTTCAGGTATCCCTGACCCCATATGGTACTACATAATATGCCACGAAAGGGCACTCACATGGGTTGCACAGTGCAAATGTAGTGTGTTCCTGGCCTTCTCAGCGGCCGCCCCTTTACCTTTGCCCGAAGCCCAGTCATCTTCCTTGCTGGGCAACACATGCCTCTGTTTCGTTGCGGCGACATCCCATGGTCTGGACGCACTCTCGTCCCGTGGTCTGGACGCACTTTCATCCCATAGTTTGGACGCATTCTCGTCCTGTGGTCTGGAAGCACTGTTGCCCCATGGTCTGGAGGCACTCTCGTCCCGTGGTCTGGATGCGCTTTCATTCTGTGGTCTGGATGCACTCTCGTCCGTGTCCTTGATGCCGACTGCCGTGATCTTCCTCCCCAGGGATTCCGTCTTTGGCATCGGGAAGGCGCATTCAGATCATTTCGGCCGGAGTCCCACTCTACTTGGTCGACCTGGAGCCTCTTCCATCGTCACAAAGAGGTCGTCGGCTTTGGATGGTATGTACTGCGCCTGTACCGCTGCTCGGTTGATCTTTACCTCCTCGTGGTCATGATGAACGGTCTGTGCCTCAGGGATCTGCAAATGAATCTGCACTTCGATGCCTGTTTCAGCTGAAGGTGGGGGCTTGCTCAGCCTTTGAGTACAGGAGACGTCGTTCACCGGAGAGGGCACACTAAAGTCTTCCCAGTCCCATCGAACTTTCCCCATCCACCTTCTACCAAGCAGCGTTGGTCCATCACCTGAAACAAACCACAGTGGTAAATCGTGCACCATTTCCTCATGGGATACTCTTATGTCCGCACTACCAATAATCGGTATCAATTCCTTGGTGTAGGTGCGCAGCTTTGCCTGAATTGGGATCAGCTTGGGTCATTGTGCTTGTCGCCCCACAGCCTCTTGAATGCCTTCTGGCTCATACTTGACTGACTCACCGCCATGTCCAACTCCATGGAGACTGGAATGCCGTTTAACTCGACTTTCTTCAACCTGGGAGGACTTTCTGTAGTGCAGGTGTGTAGCCTATATACTGCTTCCTCGGGCTGAGTTGCCTCTCTCGCTAATTCTCCATAGTCCTCACTGGACTGAAACTCTTCTGCCGACTCCTCTGCCACATGGTGAGTTGCATTACATTTGCACATTCGCTGGAGGTGGCCCATTGTTCTGCAGCCTTTAAATCGACATTGATGGCCCCTATGATTATCTCCGCAACACCAGCATTGTGTTAATGGATTTGCATTTACACCCCTTGATGGACTCTGAGTCATGCTTGGCCGAGCAACAGCAGGCATGCAAGTTCTGCCATGTACAGTCCTTGTTTGTTCAACAGTTCTGCCTGCAAACAGCGTTATTTTATTCACGGTACTTTCCGGTAAGCTTTGATTCTGGGAATAGATCATCTGTTTGGTATCGCAACTTGAGGACATGAATGCCTGGCTTATGGTGATGGCCCTCTTCAGGTCAACAATGGTTTCGGCAGCCAGTAGCTTGCGAAGGGTAGCCTTGTGGCCTATACCAATCACAAAAACGTCCCGCAACACATCGTTCAGGAGCTCAGCAAATTCGCACGGTCCTGCAAGTCGTCTTAGGTCAGGGACATACTTCGCTACATCCTGGCCCATCGGGCTGCGGTGTGTATACCTGACTGTTAAGATGCTCTCCTTTGGTTTGAGGTGTTCCTGAATCAGTGTGTGCAACTCTGCGTATGACTTCTCTGTTGGTTTCAATGGTGCAAGTAGATCGCTGATGAGGCTATAGACTGTGGACCCACAGCTGTTCAAGAGAATCGCCCAGCTCTTTCCCTCCAGCTTCTCATCGTCCAGATCGTTGGCCACAAAGTACTGGTCTAGCTGCTCGATAAAGACTTCCCAATCTTCACCCTCTGCAAACTTCTCTAAGGTACCAACAGCAGCCATGATTGTGTGAAAGTTCTTGATCCGTTGCTCATCGCCAATTGTTATGAATTTAATACAAATATAAATACACTACAAGGCTCTGTACTGTGCTTAAACTGGTGTAGCCTTAGCCCATTTATTTCAACTCCAGAATGAGGCCGCAGCATGGTGGGCACCCTTTTATATGGCCCCGCACACCTGGGTAGGTAATCCCTGGGGCCTTCAACAATAGTGCCCTCTGGTGGTACATCATGCTTGTTTACATAGTTAATACATAAAATATACATACAAAGTATACATACATAACACTGGTCAACTTTAGTCCTTCATACAACACCACCAAAAAGTTATCGATAATTTATCTCATCGCTATTTGTGGGGCCTTGCTGTGTTTGCCTACGAAAAAACGGTAACTACACTTCAAAAGTAATTCATTGGTTGTGAATTGCTTTGGGACATCCTGAGTATATGAAAGTCCTTATGTAGGTGCAAGTTCATTCTTTATTTATTATGAGCTCAATGTTCTTTGACCCAACATGCTTGTTTAGTAATGTCATAAGATAGTAGACACACAAGTTTGTGGAGAGGATTAAGATCCCAGCCATGATGGTGTTGAAGTTCAGATGAATAGACTGACTTGTTTAGGTTGCTATCCTAAACTTCACCAACAGGGGGTGGTCTCTGATAGATTCCCTTTCCACAGGGAGCTGAGAGACTTCAATGAAGATCAATTCAAGGCTGTGATCAGGCAGACACTGCGAATAAAGGAAGATTCTTGAATATCACGATTGTGGTTGTGAAATGATTGCTTTTGAAACCATGAAATTAATGACAGCTCACTTGGCCTGCGTGCTAAGTGCAAACAAGAATCACTGCTGTCCATTGATTACAAGCAGATACTGTTAACCAACTGGGAAACGCTGCAAAAGAGAATCTACTCTGTAAAGTTTAGGAGGGTCAGTAATAACTCAATGGATTGACTAGATGCCATAAATATCAACTCCAAGTTCACTGCATTAAGAAAAAGAAGTAATTGAAGTTTAATTCAGAGCAGCAAGTAAAAGAACTGGTTCACAGAATCATTCCTGAGGATAGGTACACAGGACCCAGGACAAGTAGAATCTGCATTTTAAAAAAATCATATTAAATCTTCTCTTCAGC
Organism: Pristiophorus japonicus; assembly: GCF_044704955.1. NCBI lineage: Eukaryota > Metazoa > Chordata > Chondrichthyes > Pristiophoridae > Pristiophorus > Pristiophorus japonicus. The sequence continues at coordinate 111,462,577 of NC_091982.1, read as the reverse complement.
AGGAGGAAATTACAAGAGCACAAATTCTAAATGGCCATAAGGGAGTGGAGCAGTGAGATGTTATTGGGCTGAATAATTAACTGTGAAACAGATAAACCCTTTTTCTATGAGAATCCTGAAAAATCCTGTACGCTTTTGGGGGAGCCAATCCTCTGCTGATTGGGTTACAAAAGCAGAGGAGTAGAGTGATGGACTGAGCGCTGTGGCTCAGTAGATAGCTGGGTTGCAGTGTGAGCTGTGAGGAGGATGCTAACAGGCTGCAGGGTGACTTGGGCAGGTTAGGTGTGTGGGCAAATGCATGGCAGATGCAGTATAATGTGGATAGTGTGAGGTTATCCACTTTGGTGGTAAAAACAGGAAGGCAGATTATTATCTGAATGGTGACAGATTAGTAAAAGGGGGGTGCAACGAGACCTGGGTGTCATGGTACATCAGTCATTGAAAATAGGCATGCAGATACAGCAGGCAGTTAAGAAAGCAAATGGCATGTTGGCCTTCATAGCGAGACAATTTGAGTATAGGAGCAGGGAGATCTTGCTGCAGTTGTACAGGGCCTTGGTGAGACCACACCTTGAGTATTGTGTTCAGTTTTGGTCTCCTAATCTGAGGAAGAACATTCTTGCTACTGAGGGGGTACAGCGAAGGTTCACCAGACTGATTCCCGGGATGACAGGACTGACATATGAAGAAAGACTGGATCGACTAGGCTTATATTCACTGGAATTTAGAAGAATGAGAGGGGATCTCATAGAAGCATATACAATTCTGACAGGATTGGACGGGTTAGATGCAGGAAGAATGTTCCCAATGTTTGGGAAGTCCAGAACCAGGGGTCACAGTCTAAAGATAAAGGGTAAGCCATATAGGACCGAGATGAGGAGAAACCTTTTTACCCAGAGCATTGTGAACCTATGGAATTCTCTATCACAGAAAGTTGTTGAGTCCAGTTCGTTGGATAAATTCAAAAGGGAGTTAGATGTGGCCCTTATGACTAAATGGATCAGGGGGTATGGAGAGAAGGCAGCAGTGGGGTACTGAAGTTGCATGATCAGCCATGATCATATTAAATGGTGGTGCAGGCTCGAAGGGCCGAATGGCCTGCTCCTGCACCTATTTTCTATCTTTCTATGTTTCTATAGCACACTCACCTCTGAGTCAGAAGGTTGTAGGTTCAAGTCCCACTCCAGAGACTTGAGCACAAAAAATCTAGGCTGACACAGTGCAGTGCTGAGGGAGTGCTGCACTGTCGGAGGTGCTGTTTTTTGGATGAGACGTTAAACCAAGGCCTATCTGCTCTCTCGAGTGTTCATAAAAGATCCTATGGTACTATTATGAAGAAGAGCAGGGGAGTTATCCCTGGTGTCCTGGCCACTATTGATCCCTCAATCAACATGACAAAAAAAAAGATGATCTGGTCATTCATTACCATCATAGGCAGTCCCTTGGAATTGAGGAAAACTTGCTTCCACTCTTAGAATGAGCCCTTAGGTGGCTGAACAGTCCAATACAGGAGCCACAGTCCCTGCCACAGGAGGGACAGACAGTCGTTGAGGGTGAGGGAGAGTGGGACAGGTTTACCGCACGTTCTTTTCGCTGCCTGCGCTTGTTTTCTGCATGCACTCGGCGATGAGACTCGAGGCGCTCAGCGCCCTCTCGGAAGCACTTCCTCCACTTAGGGCGATCTTTGGTCAGGGACTCCCAGGTGTCGGTGGGGATGTTGCACTTTATCATGGAGGCTTTGAAGGTGTGCTTGTAACGATTCCTCTGTCCACCTTTGGCTCGCTTGCCATGAAGGAGTTCCTAGTAGAGCGCTTGCTTTGGGAGTTTCGAATCTATCATGCGGACAATGTGGCCTGCCCAGCAGAGCAGATCAAGTGTGGTCAGTGCTTCAATGCTGGGGATGTTGGCCTGGACGAGGACACTAATGTTCGTGCGTTTGTCCTCCCAGGGGATTTGTAGGATCTTGCGGAGGCATCGTTGATGGTATTTCTCCAGCGACTTGTGGTGTCTACTATACATGGTCCGTGTCTCTGAGCCATACAGGAGGGCGGGTATTTTTTTTTTTTAAATATTCGTTGCCAATCTTTCCAATTCTTTGTCAGATCATCTTGTCAGATTACAAACGCCAGAGGTCACCTTACACACATCAAGGATCACTCTGCGCCAATGCTCTTAGCCAAAAGGCCGAGAGCCACTGCACCGTTCCTGGAAGTACTGCAATACCAGGTTCGTGCCATGGAGGTGGGTGTGTGCCCCCCACCCACCGTATTACTACAGCCCTGTAGACCATGAGCTTGGTAATAAATTTGAGGGCCTGGTCTGCGAACACTCTTTTCATCAGGTGGCAGAAGGCTGCACTGGCGCACTGGAGGCGGTGTTGAATCTCCTCATCAATGTCTACTTTTGTTGTGTATAGACCACCAAATAGTAGTAGTGAGGTTGGGGACAGCATCAAACAAGAAATAAGGGATGTGTGCAATAAAGGTACAGCAGTAATCATGGGCGACTTTAATCTACATATTGATTGGGCTAGCAATGCGTTGGAGGAGGATTTCCTGGAGTGTATTAGGGATGGTTTTCTCGACCAATATGTCGAGGAACCAACTAGAGAGCTGGCCATCCTAGACTGCGTATGGTGTAATAAGAAGGGACTAATTAGCAATCTTGTTGTGCGAGGCTCCTTGGGGAAAAGTGACCATAATATGGTAGAATTCCTCATTAAGATGGAGTGTGACAAAGTTAATTCGGAAACTAGGGTCCTAAACTTAAGGAAAGGTAACTTCGACAGTATGAGGCATGAATTGGCGAGAATAGACTGGCAAACGATACTAAAAGGGTTGACGGTGGATAAGCAATGGCAAACATTTAAAGATCACATGGATGAACTTCAGCAATTGTACATCCCTGTCTGGAGTAAAAATAAAACTGGGAAGGTGGCTCAACCATGGCTAACAAAGGAAATTAAGGATAGTGTTAAAGCCAAGGAAGAGGCATATAAATTGGCTAGAAAAAGCAATAAACCTGAGGACTGGGAGAAATTTAGAATTCAACAGAAGAGGACTAAGGGTTTAATGAAGAGGGCGAAAATAGAGTACGAGAGGAGGCTTGCAGGGAATATAAAAACTGACTGCAAAAGCTTCTATAAATATGTGAAGAGAAAAAGATTAGTAAAGACAAACGTAGGTCCCCTGCAGTCGGATTCAGGTGAATTTATAATGGGGTACAAAGAAATGGCAGACCAATTGAACCAATACTTCGGTTCTGTCTTCACGAAGGAAGATACAAATAACCTTCCGAATGTACAAGGGGACAGTGGGTCTAGTGAGAAGGAGGAACTGAAGGATATCCTTATTAGGTGGAAAATTGTGTTAGGGAAATTGATGGGATTGAAGGCCGATAAATCCCCGGGGCCTGATAGTCTGCATCCCAGAGTGCTCAAGGAAGTGGCCCTAGAAATAGTGGATGCATTGGTGATCATTTTCCAACAGTCTATCGACTCTGGATCAGTTCCCATGGACTGGAGGGTAGCTAATGTAAAACCACTTTTTAAAAAAGGAGGGAGAGAGAAAACGGGTAATTATAGACCGGTTAGCTTGACATCAGTAGTGGGGAAAATGTTGGAATCGATAATGAAGGACAAAATAGCAGCGCATTTGGAAAGCGGTGACAAGATCAGACCAAGTCAGCATGGATTTATGAAAGGGAAATCAAACTTGACGAATCTTCTGGAATTTTTTGAGGATGTAACTAGCAAGTGGACAAGGGAGAACCAGTGGATGTGGTGTATTTGGACTTTCAGAAGGCTTTTGACAAGATCCCACACAAGAGATTGTTATGCAAAATCAAAGCACATGGTATTGGGGGTAATATACTGACGTGGATAGGGAACTGGTTGGCAGACAGGAAGCAGAGAGTCAGGATAAACGGGTGCTTTTCAGAATGGCAGGCAGTGACGAGTGGGACCCCAGCTCTTTACAATATACATTAACGATTTGGATGAAGGAATAGAGTGTAATATCTCCAAGTTTGCAGATGACACTAAACTGGGTGGCGGTGTGAGCTGTGAGGAGGACGCTAAGAGGCTGCAGGGTGACTTGGACAGGTTAGGCGAGTGGGCAAATGCATGGCAGATGCAGTATAATGTGCATAAATGTGAGGTTATCCATTTTGGGGGCAAAAACACAAAGGCAGAATATTATCTGAATGGCAGCAGACTAGGAAAAGGGGAGGTGCATCGAGACCTGGGTGTCATGGTTCATCAGTCACTGAAAGTGGGCACGCAGGTCCAGCAGGCGGTAAAGAAGGCAAATGGTATGTTGGCCTTCATAGCTAGGGGATTTGAATATAGAAGCAGGGAGATCTTACTGCAGTTGTACAGGGCCTTAGTGAGGCCTCACCTGGAATATTGTGTTCAGTTTTGGTCTCCAAGTCTGAGGAAGGACGTTCTTGCTATTGAGGGAGTGCAGCGAAGGTTCACCAGTCTGATTCCAGGGATGACTGGGCTGTCATATGAGGAGAGACTGGATCAACTGGGCCTTTATTCACTGGAGTTTAGAAAGATGAGAGGGGATCTCATAGAAACATATAAGATTCTGATGGGACTGGACAGGTTAGATGGGGGAAGAATGTTCCCGATGTTGGGGAAGTCCAGAACCAGGGGACATAGTCTTAGGATAAGGGGTAGGCCATTTAGGACTGAGATGAAGAGAAATTTCTTCACGCAGAGAGTTGTTGACCTGCAAAATTCCCTGCCGCAGAGAGTTGTTGATGCCAGTTCACTGCATATATTCAAGAGGGAGTTAGATATGGCTCTTACGGTTAAAGGGATCAAGGGGTATGGAGAGAAAACAGGAAAGGGGTACTAAAGGAATGATCAGCCATGATCTTATTGAATGGCGGTGCAGGCTCGAAGGGCTGAATGGCCTACTCCTGCACCTATTTTTTTTTCTATGTTTCTAGATTCACCAGAATGATACCAGGGCTTACAGGGTTACATTATGAGGGCAAGTTGCATGAACATGGTTTGTTTTCCCTTCAGTTTAGAAGGTTGAGAGGTGGTCTAATCGAGATAGTTAAAGTGAGTAAGGGATTTGAAAGGGTAGAAAAAGAGAAAATATTTTCTCTGGTGGGGGAATTTGGAATAAGAGGGCAGCGACCACCACACAGTCATTATGGAGACTAAGTCCCGCCTGAGGACACCCTCCAGCGTGTTGTGTGGCACTACCACCCTGCTAAATGTAATAGATTCAGAACAGATCTAGCAGCTCCAAACTGGGCATCCATGAGGCGCTGTGGGCCATCAGCAGCAGCAGAATTTTATTCCACCACAATCTGTAACCTCATGGCCCAGCCTATCCCTCACTCTACCATCACCATCAAGCCAGGGGACCAACTCTGGTTCAGTGAAGAGTGCAGAAGAGCATGCCAGGAGCAGCACCAGGCATACCTAAAACTGAGGGGCCAACCCAGGGAAGCTGCAACACAGAACTACATGCATGCTTAAAAAGTGGAGGCAGCATGCTATAGATAAGGCTAAGCGATCCCACAACCAACGGATCAGATTAAAGCTCTGTAGTTCTGCCACATCCAGTCGTGAATGGTGGTGGTCCACTAAACAACTAACGAGAGGAGGCGGTTCCATGAATATCCCCATCCTTAATGATGGTGGAGCCCAGCACATGTGTGCAAAAGACAAGGCTGAAGCATTTGCAACCATCTTCAGCCAGAAATGTTGAGTGGATGATCCATATCATCCTCCTCCTGAGGTCCTGAAGCCAGTCTTCAGCCAATTCAATTCACTCCACCTGATATCAAGAAACGGCTGAGTGCTTTGGATACAGTAAAGGCTATGGGCCCCGACAATATCCCAGCTGTCATTCTGTAGACTTGTGCTCCAGAACTAGCCGTGCCTCTAGCCAAACTGTCCCAGTACAGCTACAACACTGGCATCTATCCGACAATGTGGAAAACTACCCAGGTATGTACTGGCCACAAAAAGCAGGACAAATCCAATCCGGCCAATTACCGTCCCATCAGTCTACTCTCAATCATCAGCAAAGTGATGGAAGGTGTCAACAACAGTGCTATCAAGCAGCACTTACTCACCAATAATCTGCTCACCGATGCTCAGTTTGGGTTCCGCTAGGACCACTCGGCCCCAGACCTCATTACAGCATTGGTCCAAATATGGACAAAAGAGCTGAATTCCAGAGGTGAGGTGAAAGTGACTGCCCTCGACATCAAGGCAGCAGTTGACCGAGTGTGGTATCAAGGACCCCTAGAAAAACTGAAGTCAATGGGAATCGGAGGGAAAACTTTCTACTGGCTGGAGTCATACCTCACACAAAGGAAGATGGTTGAGGTGGTTGGAAGTCAATCATTACAACACCAGGACATCACTGCAGGAGTTACAGTGTTGTAGGCCCAACCAACTTCAGCTGCTTCATCAATGACCTTCCCTCCATCATGAGGTTAGAAGTGGGGATGTTCGCTGATGATTGCACAGTGTTCAGTTCCATTCGCAACTCCTCAGAAAATGGAGCAGTCCATGCCAACCTGCAGCAAGACCTGGATGACATTCAGGCCTGGGCTGATAAGTGGCAAGTGACATTCACACCACACAAGTGCCAAGCAATGACTATCTCCAACAAGTGAGAGTTTAACCATTACTCCTTGACATTGAACAGTATTACTATCACTGAATCCCACAGCATCAACATCCTAAGGGTCACCATTGACCATAAACTTAGCTGGATAAGCCATATAAATACTGTGACAACAAGAGCAGATCAAAGGCTGGGTATTCTGTGATGAGTGTCTCACATCCTGACTCCCCAAAACCTTTCCACCACCTACAAGGCACAAGTCAGTAGTATGATGGAATACTTTCCACTTGCCTGGATGAGTGCAGCTCCAACAACACTCAAGAAGATCGACACCATCCAGGACACAGCTTAATTGGCACCTCATCCACCAGCTTCAACATTCACTCCCTCCACCACCGGCACACCGTAGCTGCAGTGTGTACCATCTACAAGACGCACTGCAGCAACTCACTAAGTTTTCTTCAGTAGCACCTCGCAAACCCACATCCTCTACCAGCTAGAAGGACAAGGGCAGCAGGTGCATGGGAACACCACCACCTCCATGTTCCCCTCCATTCTGACTTGGAAGTATATGACCGTTCCTTCATCGTCACTGGGACAAAATCCTGGTACTCCCTCCCTAAGAACACTGTGTGAGTACCTTCACCACACGGACTGCAGTGGTTCAAGAAGGCAGCTCACCACCATCTTCTCAAGGGAATTAAGGTTGGGCAATAAATGCTGGCCTTGCCAGCGATGCCCACATCCCGTGAACAAATAAAAAAAAACATTTAATCAGAGCTAGGCCATTTAGGATTGAAATCAGGAAGAACTTTTTCACACAAAGGGTAGTTGAAATCTGGTACACACTTCTCAAAAAGGCTATGGGTTGTTGGTGAATTGAAATGTTCAAGATTGAAATCAATAGATTTTATTAGGTAAGGGTATCAAGGGATATGGGAAAAATGGAGTTGAGCTACACATCAGCCATGATTTAATTCAATGGCGGAACAGGCTCGAAGGACTGAATGACCTACTCCTATTCCTACAGTCCCTTTCATTACAACTGTGACTGCACTTAAAAGGACTTCATTGGCTGTAAATCACTTTGGGACATTATACAGTTGTGAAAGGTGCTATGTAAGAGTTCTTTTAAAGCTGGTTTTATTCCAATGTTTAAACAAATTTAACAATCATATTTGATAATCAAAATTCATGATAGATAAAATCTGTGGATAAGAGACTAGTCCAAGGGGGAGTGTTTGCTAGTGCTGTGGGGAGGGTTTAAACAAATATGGCAGGTGGATGGGAACCTATGCAGGGAGAGGGAAGTAGAATAGGGGCAGAAACAAAAGATAGAAAGAAGAAAAGTAAAAGTGGAGGACAGAGAAACCCAAGGCAAAAAGCAAAAAGGGCCACATTACAGCAAAATTCTAAAGGGGCAAAGTGTGTTAAAAAGACAAGCCTGAAGGCTCTGTGCCTCAATGCGAGGAGTACTCATAATAAGGTGGATGAATTAACTGCGCAGATAGCTGTTAATGGATATGATGTAATTGGCATCACGGAGACATGCCTCCAGAGTGACCAAAGCTGGGAACTCAACATCCAGGAGTATTCAACATTCAGGAAGGATAGGCAGAAAGGAAAAGGAGGTGGGTGGCATTGCTGGTTAAAGAGGAAATTAACGCAATAGTAAGGAAGGACATTAGCTTGGATGATGTGGAATCAGTATGCGTGGAGCTACGGAATACCAAAGGGCAGAAAACGCTAGTGGGAGTTGTGTACAGACCACCAACATTAGTTGGGGACAGCATCAAACAAGAAATTAGGGATGCGTGCAATAAAGGTACAGCAGTTATCATGGGCGACTTTAATCTACATAGTGATTGGGCTAACCAAACTGGTAGCAATGCAGTGGAGGAGGATTTCCTGGAGTGTATTAGGGATGGTTTTCGAGACCAATATGTCGAGGAACCAACTAGAGGGCAGACCATCCTAGACTGGGTGATGTGTAATGAGAAAGGACTAATTCGCAATCTTGTTGTGCAAGGCACCTTGGGGAAGAGTGACCATAATATGGTAGAATTCTTTATTAAGATGGAGAGTGACACAGTTAATTCAGAGACTAGGGTCCTGAACTTAAGGAAAGGTAACTTCGATGGTATGAGACGTGAATTGGCTAGAATAGACTGGCGAGTGATACTTAAAGGGTTGACGGTGGATAGGCAATGGCAAACATTTAAAGATCACATGGATGAACTTCAACAATTGTACATCCCTGTCTGGAGTAAAAATAAAACGGGGAAGGTGGCCCATCCGTGGCTAACAAGAAAAATTAAGGATAGTGTTAAATCCAAGGAAGAGGCATATAAATTGGCCAGAAAAAGCAGCAAACCTGAGGACTGGGAAAATTTTATAATTCAGCAGAGGAGGACAAAGGGTTTAATTAGGAGGGGGAAAATAAAGTATGAGAGGAAACTTGTTGGGAACATAAAAACTGACTGCAAAAGCTTCAATAGATATGTGAAGAGAAAAAGATTAGTGAAGACAAACATAGGTCCCTTGCAGTCAGTTTCAGGTGAATTTATAATGGGGAACAAAGAAATGGCGGATCAGTTAAACAAATACTTTGGTTCTGTCTTTACGAAGGAAGACACAAATAAACTTCCAGAAATACTAGGGGACCGAGGGTCTAGTGAGAAGGAGGAACTGAAGGAAATCCTTATTAGGCGGGAAATTGTGTTAGGGAAATTGATGGAATTGAAGGCCGATAAGTCCCTGGGACCTGATAGTCTGCATCCCAGAGTACATAAGGAAGTGGCCCTAGAAATAGTGGATGCAAGGGTGATCATTTTCCAACAATCTATCGACTCTGGATCAGTTCCTATTGACTGGAGGGTAGCTAATGTAACACCACTTTTTAAGAAAGGAGGAAGAGAGAAAACGGGAAATTATAGATCGGTTAGCCTGACATCAGTAGTGGGGAAAATGTTGGAATCAATTATTAAAGATGAAATAACAGCGCATTTGGAAAGCAGTGATAGGATCGGACCAAGTCAGCATGGATTTATGAAAGAGAAATCATACTTGACAAATCTTCTAGAATTTTATGAGGATGTAACTGGTAGAGTGGACAAGGGAGAACCAGTGGATTTGGTGCATTTTGACAAGGTCCCACACAAGAGATTGGTATACAAAATTAAAGCAATGGTATTGGGGGTAATGTACTGACGTGGATAGAGAACTGGTTGGCAGATAGGAAGCAGAGAGTCTGGATAAACGGGTCCTTTTCAGAATGGCAGACAGTGACTAGTGGAGTGCCGCAGGGCTCAGTGTTGGGACCCCAGCTCTTTACAATATACATTAACGATTTAGATGAAGGAATTGAGTGTAATATCTCCAAGTTTGCAGATGACACTAAGCTGGGTGGTGGTGTGAGCTGTGAGGAGGACGCTAAGAGGCTGCAGGATGACTTGGACAGGTTAGGTGAGTGGGCAAATGCATGGCAGATGCAGTATAATGTGGATAAATGTGAGGTTATCCACTTTGGTGGCAAAAACACGAAGGCAGAATATTATCTGAATGTCGCCAGATTAGAAAAAGAGGAGGTGCAACGAGATCTGGGTGTCATAGTACATCAGTCATTAAAAGTTAATAAGAATATAAGAACATAAGAATTAGGAACAGGAGTAGGCCATCTAGCCCCTCGAGCCTGCTCTGCCATTCAACAAGATCATGGCTGATCTAGCCGTGGACTCAGCTCCACTTACCCGCATGCTCCCCATAACCCTTAATTCCCTTATTGGTTAAAAATCTATCAATCTGTGACTTGAATACATTCAATGAGCTAGTCTCAACTGCTTCCTTGGGCAGAGAATTCCACAGCTTCACAACCCTCTGGGAGAAGAAATTCCTTCTCAACTCGGTTTTAAATTGGCTCCCCCGTATTTTGAGGCTGTGCCCCCTAGTTCTAGTCTCCCCGACCAGTGGAAACAACCTCTCTGCCTCTATCTTGTCTATCTCTTTCATTATTTTAAATGTTTCTATAAGATCACCTCTCATCCTTCTGGACTCCAATAAGTAAAGACTCAATCTATCATCATAAGGTAACCCCCTCATCTCCGGAATCAGCCAAGTGAATCGTCTTTGTCCCCCCTCCAAAGCTAGTATATCCTTCCTTAAGTAAGGTGACCAAAACTGCATGCAGTACTCCAGGTGCGGCCTCACCAATACCCTGTACAGCTGCAGAAGGACCTCCCTGCTTTTGTACTCCATCCCTCTCGCAATGAAGGCCAATATTCCATTCGCCTTCCTGATTACCTGTTGCACCTGCAAACTAACTTTTTGGGATTCATGCACAAGGACCCCCAGGTCCCTCTGCACCGCAGCATGTTGTAATTTCTCCCGATTCAAATAATATTCCCTTTTACTGTTTTTTTTTCCCAAGGTTGTATTCCATCTGCCAAACCTTAGCCCATTCGCTTAACCTATCTAAATCTCTTTGCAGCCTCGCTGTGTCCTTTACACAACCCACTTTTCCACTAATCTTTGTGTCATCTGCAAATTTTGTTACACTACACTCTGTCCCCTCTTCCAGGTAATCTATGTATATTGTAAACAGTTGTGGTCCCAGCACTGATCCCTGTGGCACACCACTAACCACCGATTTCCAACCCGAAAAGGACCCATTTATCCCGACTCTCTGCTTTCTGTTAGCCAGCCAATTCTCGATCCATGCTAATACATTTCCACTGACTCCGTACCTTTATCTTCTGCAGTAACCTTTTGTGTGGCACCTTATCGAATGCCTTTTGAAAATCTAAATACACCACATCCATCGGTACACCTCTATCCACCATGCTCGTTATATCCTCAAAGAATTCCAGTAAATTAGTTAAACATGATTTCCCCTTCATGAATCCATGCTGCGTCTGCTTGATTGCACTATTCCTATCGAGATGTCCCGCTATTTCTTCCTTAATGATAGTTTCAAGCATTTTCCCCACTACAGATGTTAAACTAACTGACCTATAGTTACCTGCCTTTTGTCTGCCCCCTTTTTTAAACAGAGGCGTTACATTAGCTGCTTTCCAATCCGCTGGTACCTCCCCAGCGTCCAGATAATTTTGGTAGATTATAATGAATGCATCTGCTATAACTTCCGCCATCTCTTTTAATACCCTGGGATGCATTTCATCAGGACCAGGGGACTTGTCTACCTTGAGTCCCATTAGCCTGTCCAGCACTACCCCACTCGTGATAGTGATTGTCTCAAGGTCCTCCCTTCCCACATTCCTGTGACCAGCAATTTCTGGCATGGTTTCTGTATCTTCCACTGTGAAGACCGAAGCAAAATAATTGATTAAGGTCTCAGCCATTTCCACATTTCCCGTTATTAAATCCCCCTTCTCATCTTCTCAGGGACCAACATTTACTTTAGTCACTCTTTTCCGTTTTATATATCTGTAAAAGCTTTTACTATCCGTTTTTATGTTTTGCGCAAGTTTACCTTCGTAATCTATCTTTCCTTTCTTTATTGCTTTTTTAATCATTCTTTGCTGTCGTTTAAAATTTTCCCAATCTTCTATTTTCCTACTAACCTTGGCCACCTTATAAGCATTGGTTTTTAATTTGATACTCTCCTTTATTTCCTTGGTTATCCACGGCTGGTTATCCCTTCTCTTACCGCCCTTCTTTTTCACTGGAATATATTTTTGTTGAGCACTATGAAAGAGCTCCTTAAAAGTCCTCCACTGTTCCTCAATTGTGCCACCATTTAGTCTGTGTTTCTAGTCTACTTCAGCCAACTCTGCCTCATCCCACTGTAGTCCCCTTTGTTTAAGCATAGTACGTTCGTTTGAGACACTACTTCCTCACCCTCAATCTGTATTACAAATTCAACCATACTGTGATCACTCATTCTGAGAGGATCTTTTACTAGGAGATCATTTATTATTCCTGTCTCATTACACAGGACCAGATCTAAGATAGCTTGCTCCCTTGTAGGTTCTGTAACATACTGTTCTAAGAAACAATCCCGTATGCATTCTATGAATTCCTCCTCCAGTCTACCCCGTGCTATTTGATTTGACCAATCGATATGCAGGTCAAAATCCCCCATGATTACTGCCGTTCCTTTTTCACATGCCTCCATTATTCCCTTGATTATTGCCTGCCCCACCGTGAAGTTATTATTTGGGGGCCTATAAACTACGCCCACCAGTGACTTTTTCCCCTTACTATCTCTAATCTCCACCCACAATGATTCAACATTTTGTTCATTCGAGCCAATATCATCTCTCACAACTGCCCTGATATCATCCTTTATTAACAGAGCTACCCCACCTCCTTTCCCTTCTTGTCTATCTTTCCGAATTGTCAGATACCCCTGTATGTTTAATTCCCAGTCTTGGCCCCCCTGCAACCACGTTTCTGTAATGGCCACCAAATCATACCCATTTGTAATGATTTGTGCCATCAACTCATTTACTTTATTTTGAATGCTGTGTGCGTTTAGGTAGAGTGTTTTAATACTAGTTTTTAAACCATAATTTTTAGTTTTGACCCCTCCTGCAGCCTCTTTACATTCAGTGGTCCTTTTTGTTTTTTGCCTTGCGTTTCTCTGCCCTCCACTTTTACTCATCTCCTTTCTGTCTTTTTCTTTTGTCTCCTTTGTTTCCTTCTGTCTCCCTGCATTGGTTCCCATCCCCCTGCCATATTAGTTTAACTCCTCCCCAACAGCACTAGCAAACACTCCCCCTCGGACATTGCTTGCTGATGAATGCACGTTCAGCCGTGTGAGGCAAAACAGGGCGTTAGCTCCAGCAATGACGACAAAAATGGCAGCATGGCGTCAAATCAGCATTGCATGCTGATTAACATCATGATCTCCCTACTTACCGTAGTTCCAGCGTACGCTCCTAACAGCCACCGTACCTCACTCACCCACGCTGCTGGGACACCATTTTGGACCCAATTCGGCACCTGTAGCGCCAAAATAGGCGCCACAGAACTGAATGTTTGGCCCATGGAGTGAAAGTCTCTGGCTAAAAGACAGTCCTGTGTGAAAGACAAGCTGAACATGCTCAATCCTATTTGTAGTGGGCTACAATCCCACAACACAAAACTACCCCTAATTCAGTGTCAATCTATACTAAATTAGCGACCTCACTCAGAGCCCAGAAGGAGGCTGGTGTTTGAAATGGAAATGCAATCCTTAGGTTGCTTGTCTGATGTTGAGACTGAGGCACAATGCTGGGACTAAGCATAGGAACTATACTTAGCATCTACCTGTACAATTCTTGAAGTAGGAGTGTTTGATGCTGACATTGGGTGCTCGAAATGGAAAGGTTCCATTCCCCAGCACTGGGTCCCTAACTTTGATCAACACAGCATTCACAATGTCTAGATAATCACTCCCACACTTTTCTTTTCCTGTAATTAAATCAGGAAGTTGAAATATTGAACGAGTTTAATATTCTTTTCAAACACAATATCAAAATGTTACATGAAAAGACTATCATTCAACTTGATAAACGGTGAAATGGTGTGTAATAGCCTGTTATGTAATTGCTTTGTCTGCCAAATTCTCTTGCTGGTTCTGGACAGATGAAAACTTTCAGTCACAAGGCCACTGTTCAGAAACTGAACATCCAACAACTTCACAACATTATGGGCCCAAATTTCCCCAAGAGTTGCTCTGTTTTTTTTGGAGTAAGTAGCTTTTTTTGGAGTAAATTAAAAATCGCAAATTTCCCCATTTAACTTGCTCCAATGTAAGTCAGTTAGTTAGGGGTTTTTTTAGTTTAGTTTGTTCTCTCCAAAAGGGGGCGTGACAAGCCGCTTACAGCTCTTCTTGCCATAGAAACAAATTTGGCCAGCTGAAAGTTACTCCAAACTAACTTAGGCCAGTATATGTGGCCACTTTTATAAGCAAGAAAAACCTTACCTACATTGAAGAAATCAGTGCAGATAGCCAGAGATGGGGGGGAGGGCTGAGCAAGCGCAGCCGAAGCTCCGCCCCTCCCCCCCCCCCAGGCTCTGCTGCACAATGCCGATGGATCCGGACAACAAGGGAGCGGCCAAATTCAGAGGTAGATTTTTGACGCTTTTTTTTCTCCAGGAAGTCGGCGCACCATATCGAAAAACGCTGCTCTAAGTGGCTGGGGAAATTTGGGACCATAGAATGGCAATAAAGAATAGAGATCAAAGTGCACTACCACACACAAGACCCTCTGTACTGTAGTGAAGATGCAGTGATTGAGCTTGAAAACTTTACTGTCTGGTTTGTATATCCGTCTCCAGGTTGAAGCTCTTAAAGGGCAGGTCCCTTTAAGAGATCACCGTGCTTCTGGTAACCGGTGAGTTGATGTTATTGGACCAGTTAGAACTGATGTCGCCCACTCGATTAGGGGCGAATTGTTGCGACACAACAGTAGTGGAAATGCTTTAAAACGGTCATGAAATGCCTCTGTTTACTAATTTACAAAGCTGTTGAACCTTGAAAGGGTTAATGTCTACATTAAGGTAAAGGAAAAAATAGTTTTATGTGGAAGTATTTGTAACTAATAGTCTGAATGTTCCCAAACCATTTCCCAGCTTGAGTCACAGCACCTTCCTGTCCTTAATTCTTATGAATCTGGACATAACGGTCAGTGATGCCTTCATGTAATCATGGAATCGTAGAAATTTACAGCACGGAAGGAGGCCATTTTGGCCCATCGTGTCCGCGCCGGCCGACCAAGAGTTATCCAGCTCACTTCCACTTGCCAGCTCTTGGTCCATAGCCCTGAAGGTTACGGTACTTCAAGTGCACATCTAAGTACTTTTTAAATGTGGTGAGGGTTTTTGCCTCTACCATTCCTTAAGGCAGTGAGTTCCAGGCCCCCCACTACACTCTGCATGAAGAAATTTCCCCTCAAATCCCCTCTAAACCTTTGACCAATTACTTTAAATTTATGCCCTCTGGTTGTTGACCCCCTCTGCTAAGGGAAATAGGCCCTTCATAATTTTATACACCTCAATGAAGTCTCCCCTCAGCCTCCTCTGTTCCAAGGAAAACAAACCCAATCTGTCCTCATAGCTAAGATTCTCCATTCCCGGCAACATCCTCGTAAATCTCCTCTGTACACTCTGCAGTGCAATCACGTCCTTCCTGTAATGCGGTGACCAGAACTGTAAGCAGTACTCCAGCTGTAGCCTAACTAGTGTTTTATACAGTTCAAGCATAACCTCCCTGCTCTTATATTCTAAGCCTCAGCTAATAAAGGCAAGCATTCCGTATGCCTTCTTAACCATCTTAATGCATTTATATCAAAGTCTGATCTCCGCTATTTCAACAGAGGCAGCAAGCCATTTAAATAAATGCATTAACACCTCCATTAAAACAACATAGGCATTTAGTACAAATGCTTTAAGCATTTGTACGCTATCATCGCTGACAGTAATTTTCAAGCTGCAGTGAAACCTGTGAATAATGGACACATGGGGGATTGCCACCTGCTGTCTGCTTTTGCAGGTGGTATTTTCCAAATAGTCATTGTACTGTATGTAGTTTTAGCCTAGTTGTACGTAGATAGTTTTCATTTGATGAAAATGCTCATATATTCCTGCAAACAAATCTCTCATTAAATGCCATTTTTATTTTCATAAAATTAGCAGTTAATAAGCGCTATCAAATACCCATTGATACAAATAAATGACGTTCATTCATCATTCGTCTATAGTCACTTATGGAGACAGTCAGTGATTGGTGCCTGGGCCATTTGACTCAATGTAGTGAACCCCACTTGCAGCAGATTCAGCTGGATACCATGGAAATGACTTCTTGGAATGTGGGAATTACCACAGGTGTGTACTCGGGAGTTTACTCATCTTCTGGGTCATCATTGACATCATTGCCACAGGCTGCAACACTTGAGCGAGTGTAGGAATCAATGAAATCTTGCTCCCAGGACTCGATCAGGAATTCCTCAATAGGAAGTTTATTGTCAAAGGAGACAAACTCTTCATAGGATGGGCAGAGCGAGGGAGAACAGCAGGGAAGTATGGCAGGTGGCTCCCTAGTCTCTTCCACACTCACGAGGAAGCTGCACTTGGTGACTGTGGATAGCTTGAGCTGCTGTGCTGCAGAGGCAATCCAGAGGCAGGCTTCGGGCATGTTGACTTGGCGGACGATTGGCAGATGATGAGGATTTCATGGTCATGAGATACGGGGAAACTTAATTGCAATTAACCCCTTGTAAATTAGGCATCAGTGACATTGCTCGTGAAAAACTTTACAGTGTACCATGTTTTAAGGTATAGAATACACTAAGTAACTAGGGCTTGGCACAGTGAAGGCTGTCCATAATCTGTGATTTGTGAGTGTCCATCGTTTCAGAGTGCCCCTAGTATCCTTTATAATGTAAAATATTTGGTACGATCATGAAGTGTCCTTATTTTACGGTTGTTCGATATTTACGCGTGTCCATCGGACCTGGTTTCATTGTGCCTTGTCTCCTAACCAGATTTTTTTTAAGGGCAATGTTTCTCGAAATAGAAGTTATGAGTGCCCATTACACTCTCACTGCTACACTTTGTACAAAAGACCAGCACATTACAACTCCGCAATCTTTAAAAAAGATGGCATTTCCTAATTTGTTTCCTGATCTTGAGACCACTTGGCCTCTTCCCGAGGAGAGAATGCAGGCAGCTGTCAAACTTGAGAAACTTCCAACTATAATTAACCTCCAATTGACCTTGGAACCTCTTTGGACCACTTCCCCAAGTACAGCATCCAAACAGTAACCTTAAAAGGGACAAGTCAGATTGGCAATGAAACATTACAACTGTGCTGCAGAGTGACAGGAGACCAGCTGATCTCTATAAAAAGAAAGTGGTTTGGTAAATACAGATAAAAGGTTTGCCAATGCAGCAATATGATGTGAGCCTGCAAAAATATCACATTGTTTGCACATGACTTTATCATGACAAAAATGAAGTATAAGTCTCGTACCTGTTCGGCCTCCCTAGAACATGACAATAGTTTACAATTCTATGCAGTAAAAAACAATATCCACAGTTAGTTTGTTTGCAACTTCTCCACAATTTCAGTTCACTGCTTCATTACTGGCTCCAACATCTAGTAATATGAATATTTTATTAGAATCATAGAATCATAGAAAATTACGACGCAGAAGGGAGTCATTCGGCCCATCATATCTGTGCCAGTCGAAAAAGCCTAATCCCACCTTCCAGCACTAGGTCTGTAGCCCTGTACGTCACGGTTCTAAGAGCATATCCATGTACCTTTTAAATGTGATGAGAGTTTCTGCCTCTTCCATCCTTTCGGGCAGTGAGTTCCAGACATTCACCACCCTCTGGGTGAAGAAATGTTTCCTCATCTTCCCTCTAATCCTTCTACCAACTACTTTAAATCTATGCCCCCTGGTTGTTGACCCCTCTGCTAAGGGAAATAGATCCTTCCTATCCACTTGATCTAGGCCCCTCATAATTCTCACAGTAAAGAAAGAAGGAATACGGCCCTTAGCGCTACTCCCCCGATCTTTCCCAGAAGCCCTGGAACTTTCCCCCCTTCAAGTATATATCCAATTCCCTTTGGAAAGTTACTATTGAATCTCGTTCCACCACCCTTTCAGGCAGTGGATAAACATTAGACCTGCTATTGCCTCAGAAAGACTACTTAGCTCATTTGCTGACCTCTGACATTGCCAACCAACTGATAAAAGGAAAAAGTGGGCACTTGAGGTGAAGGTTAAGCATTCTGCTATAGTGGAATTTTCCTCAAATTCATTCTCCTCTCCCACAAATGTTCTTTGACTTAAGAGTTATTTTTTCGCCACTCGGACTGTTGCAATCCAATGATCTTTCCAAGCTGTGAAGCATACTTTCAATATATATAGGCTAATGTTACCCCCGGCAACCAAATTTTAATTTGATTTAAGTTTCCGTTAAAGATTTATTTGGAAATTTGTGGCTTCTAGTGCCCTTGCCAAAAGGGGGCATTTGATTTTAGTTTCTACTTAAAATAGTTATAGGCTAATGTTAATGGGTAAGCAATGAACAGTGGCAACATAGTCTGTAGCCTGAAACAGCTCTGCTGTTTTCTCACCATGCACTGCACTTAATATGAACATACAAACATACACAGTTGACAGGTAGGAAGTGACCAGCTGGTCCATCAAGCCTGCCCCATACCATGATAGGCAAAGCATCATGGCTAAACACACCTTCCCCCCAACCTCCCCCATCCCCGTCACTTCACACCCAACCCGCTGCCATGACATCTCCTGGGAGAGACAAAGAAACAGAAAAAATACCCAAGGCCAATAAGGGGAAAAAATACTTTGTAAAATTCTTCTCTGACCCCCTTAGGTAATCAAAATCAGTCCAGTAGATCACATGGACCATGTATTATTTATAAAGACCTTCTATATGATGTGATCTGTGCCCCAGTTAAGATCTGGTCCAGGTCCCTCCTGAAGGAATGCAGAGATTCAGCAGCCACCACACCAGCCGGCAATGTATTCCAGAGGCTCACAATTCTCTGGGAAAAGATGAACCGCCTAACATCCAATCTATTCCTACACGTACATAGTTTAAACTCACGTCCCCCTGATTCTCCCCAATCTGTTAAACTGGAATAATTTATCAATAGGGACTGTATCCAGCCCTTGAATTATCAAGTCACCTCTAAGTCTAATGTAAATAGACCAAGGGGCTTGAGTCTATCTGAGTAGCCGAGGTTCTTTTAAACTCCGGATCATTCTTGTAGCTCTCCTCTGGACTGTTACCAAGGCCACTATATTGCTATATGCAGCCTGGTACTCCTTCTTCTGATTCACAGTTAATCTGGAGTCCAGTTACCTGGGAGATGAAATAGGTTTCCTCTCATAAACAAAAAGCAAAATACTGCTGGAAACCTGAAGACAAAACCGGAAAAGGTTAGAAATACTCAACAGGTCAGGCAGCATCTGCAGAGAAACAGAAGTTGACGTTGTAGGTCTTAGACCCTTCCTCAAACTCTCTTAAGAAGTCATAAGCTATATGAAAGGCACAAGACACAAGACACTTTTTCTGTATTGGCTTTAACTTGTGTGTGTCTGGTCCAACATCTTTCAAAATGCTTACTTACAAGGGGAAGGAGTGATGTGCATGAATGACAGAGGAAGGTTTCTTGCAGTGAAGATTACTGGGAAGGGATCTTTTGTTTTTTTTCTACCCCCAAAGGCTTGTCAAACGCTTTTAATTATTGGCACTACGTTCTGAATGTTCTCATCAACTGTATTCTCAAATATATGTTGTTAGATCAGAGACAGTCAATCTATCCACAAGGAAAATACAGCACAGTGCCAAAAACAATCACACTGCTTGCATTGTGTTCAGTTATGGAACAAGTAGAGAATATAAAATAAATCTTTGAACTCTTGGCATAACTACTTCCCATTCTGAAGAATATTCTAATGATATATTGGGTAAAATTTCAATTCATTTCAATATAGTCTGTCACTGCATTTATTCTTCATCCCATAGATTCCATTCAGTATTAAATATGCAACCAATGCCACATTCTAACTCTCTTTCAATGGCCAAATCCAACAACTTGCCTTAATTATTCCACTGTTTTATTTTCCGATATTAATGTCCATCTGTCTGCTGTGTTCTGCCCCGAGGGCAGGTCCTAACTCAAGTCTCGCACATTCAGATTCTTGAGCCATTTATTAGGAAAGAGTAGCTGAGGTGGATTCCTCACGATTTTTATCTTTGAGTGAGTACCTTCTCCCAGGTGGGCTGCAACCAAGGTTAAAGAGCCCCACTTATCCTTTATGATGGGAAGGGGGACAATTCACACTAATCAGATGCAAGTACCCCTGCTGGACCATCACAGTATTGAGAGCCAGCACCCAGGTCTCCACTCACCAGGCCTGTCTGGAGTGGGGCCCAAACATAACCATTGTGACCTAGTGGCGAGAATGCTACCACTGAGCTAGTAGTCACTTTGTCTGGATGCGAGTTCCCCGCTGGATGTCAACCAAGTATTGTCTTTGGTTTTTCATCTCTGTTTGCCGGGGGTGTTTGGAATGCATCTTGAACCTTTCACTTTCTGTCTCAATGGCTACTTTTAAGCTAAAGGCTCACTCTTGGATAAATGTGTAGTGTCCTTACACCTTACTATGGAATCACACGAGGCATGTACTGCAGACAAGGTCACTACGTGACCTGAATCTTTATTCCCAGGACCAAAAAGTGCTGACCCTGCGTGGGACCTCCCTTTATATACCTGGATGACCAGGTGAGGAGTGTCTCCCACAAGTTCACCCCCTGTGGTCAAGGTGTGCATTACTCAGGTGTATACAGTGTACCGTGTTGTTACATAAAGGTTACAGTTATGTGAAGGTTACAAACATGACAAAATGTATAACATTTATTGAGTAATCCAGTAGTTAAGAGGTTACAGCATTGACTTGATGGGTATAGGTTTGAATTCTACCTGAAAGAGCTGGGATGAGGCAGCAAAGTTTATAGCTGAGAGTTCCAGGCAAAGTTGGAGGAGGAAAGGGTGGCGCTACATTCCCAAACTCAAAAGATCCACAGCTCACAAACATCTCAGGAGCAAATGAGTTCGATAGATATTCATTAGCTTTGGCTCAGTGGTAGCAACCTTGCCTCTGGGTCAGAAGATTGTGGGTTCAAGCCTCACTCCAGAGACTTGAGCACATAATCTAGGTTAACACTTCAGTGCAGTACTGTTGGAGGTGCTGAAATTCAGATGAGACATTTAAAGAGAGGCATTCAGGTGCTTGTAAAAGATCCCGTGATACTATTTGAAGAAGAAGAACAAGGGACCTTTCCCAGTATCCTGGCCAACATTTATCCCTAAACCAACATCACTAAAACAGTCTAATTCCTCAGCTTTTGATGAATATTTGGCATTAGCCAGTGATATAAAATTAACCATTTTAGTGCTGGGTTTACGTGTTTTGTAACCTGAAATATTTGCAATTTATCTCCATGTAAGTGACTGAGCCATGCCTGGCGATGGATGTTTGGAAACAAGTCTGCAGCAGACTCAGTAAACATTATACATGAATCAGCTAGAGACACAATACTACACTGGCGCTATTGGTTGACTAGCTAGCCTGGCACATTAGTGGAACCTAGACTAATATCATCATCATAGGCTTCCCTCGGAATCGAGAAAGACTTGCTTTCACTCTAAAAATGAGTCCTTAGGTGGCTGAACAGTCTAATACAAGAACCACAGTCCCTATCACAGGTGGGACAGATAGTCGTTGAGGAAAAGGGTGGGTGGGACTGATTTCTGTATACTTTCGGCAATGCGACTCGAGGTGCTCAGCACTCTCCCGGATAATAGGCCCATCATTGGATCATAACTCTTTCTACTCAGCTCCAGATAACCCTACATAATAGTGTCCTGGCACGCCATATAGTCTGAGCTGAACAAGCAGCAGGGAGCTGCTCTATACAAGGAAGCCTCATGGTTCCAGTTGGCTGTACACCTGCATTCTGGACTTAATTAAGTGAGGAAGGTAATTAGAGAGACAGTGTGTGCATTCCATGTCCAGCATTCAAAAGCTCTACCTGTGTAACTTTCTTTGTAGCTTGGTTTAGCGACTCATAAACATGGTAATAGGTTTCGACTCATGACAGACACCTGGCCAATCAAAAAAACAGCTTCCACATGGCAGTCTTGTGTATCACCATGAACCTATGTAATTATTGTGTTCCTGCTAGGAGGTTTCCAGATGAACGTCGAGAAATGCATCCAAATGGTTGGAGTTGAGTCTGAGCGTTACTTTCTGTTTGTAAACGTAAATAAAATTATCAGCATGTCGACATGGGAAATTGATCTGCTTTTGGCAGAGAAGTAGATTCTTGTAATAAATACTGAGTTGGTGAGGATATTCATTCAAGTAAAAAAAATGAAGCTGTCCTGTCGCTTCTGCATCTTTGCAAGGTGGTTTCAGGTACACTTTGACATGAAAAGCTGGCTGTATAACTTGGGTTTCAGGATCTGATCTGACTCTCGAGCACATTAATGCCCAGTGGTGCAAAATCCTCTTTCAGAAAGCCAATCTCACACCAGTTTGGGTGTGCACTGGCTGCATTATAACTTCAGCCAGTTGCATAGCCTGACTGGACCTCTCAGAATGATATAGACTTTTTATTGAACATTTTAAAACTATCTGCACTTTCCTCACATTTAACATTAGCAGTATGGGGAATGGAGCTCTGTGCACAGGTCCAACAATGTACGCACAGAGCTCCATTATCAATGACCTCAATACAGCATGCAGTGATGCCCAACCAGCAGTATAACTCCAGTCTGCCAGGTATGCAACGCAATCCACAGATGCTGGTCTCAGACCAGTGGGTGTCGTACACCTGCAATCTAAGGTATTAATTGACTATATGAAAGTGAAGTAAATATACTTTGATTACATTAACCATTGGAAGTTCGTTTCCCTATGACCATTGATGTCAGAGTGTTTGGTGTATTTTTAAGTCTGTTCTGAGCCATAAATATTGTTCTTCAATTCGTTTCAGAGCAAAGATTGAAAGGATAGTAAATGCTATTCATAAAAAGTGGGACATGAGCCAGGAAATTATAGAACATTTAGCCCAACATCTGTATTGGAGAAAATGCTTCAGATCATAATGAGGATTGCAGCCTCAAACGCATCTAAAGAGCAGAGAGGCCTAAAGCAGTAGTCAACATCGATTAAGGATCAATAGGTTATGCCTCATGGATCTCCAGGAATATTTTGAGGTGGTAACTAAACTAGTGATGAGTGACATCCAATTGATATAATTGGATTTTCTGATAAAGTGCCATATGTGCAACTGTCAAAAGAGGCAGGGCTCACTGAGTTAATGGGAAGTTTGCCAATTGGACTGAAAACTGGCTTGACAATAAGAAGCAGAAACCATTGATTGAGGCAAGGACTGATGGGGTCTACGGGAGCCCAATTTGGTTACATAAGAACATAAGAAAAAGGAGCAGGAGTAGGCCATTTGGCCCCTCGAGCCTGCTCCGCAATTCAGTAAGATCATGGCTGATCTTCTATCTCAACTCCACTTGCCTGCACTATCCCCATATCCCTTGATTCAGTTAATATCCAAAAATCTATTGATCTCTCAGTTGAATATACTCAAAGACTGAGCCTTCACAGCCCTCTGGGGTAGAGAATTCCAAAGATTCACGATCTTCTGAGTGAAGAAATTTCTCCACATCTCAGTCCTAAATGGCCAACCCTTTATTCTGAGACTGTGAACCCTGGTTCTAGACTCCCCACCCAGAGGAAACATCCTAGCTGCATTTACCCTGTCAAGCACTGTAAGAATTGTGTATCTTTCAATGAAATTACCTCTTATTCTTTAACTTTAGAGAATATAGGTCTAGTCCACTCAATCTGTCCTCATAGAAAATTCTTCTAAACTCCAATGAGTATAGGCCCAACCTGCTCAACCTTTCTTCATAAGACAACCCCTTCATCTCAGGAATCAACCTAGTGAATCTTCTCTAAACTGTCTCCAATGCAAGTATATCCTTCCTTAAATAAGAAGGCGAAAATTGTACACAGGACTCTGGGTGTGATCTCACTAACTCCACAGTTGTAGTAGGACTTCCCTATTTTTAGACTCCATCCCCCTTGCAATAAAGGCCAACATTCCATTTGCCTCCCTAATTACTTGCTGCATCTGCATGCTAACCTTTTGTGTTTCATGTACAAGGACCCCCAGATCCTTCTGTACCTCAGCATTTTGTAATATCTCCCCATTTAAATAATAATGTTCTTTTTTATTTTTTCTGCCAAAGTGGATAACCTCACATTTTCTACATTATACTCCATCTGCCAAATGTTTGCCCATTCACTAGCCTATTTATATCCCTTTGCAGATTCTTTGCATCCTCCTCACAATTTGCTTTCCCTATCATTGTATCATCAGCAAATTTGGCTACATTACACTCGGTCCCTTCATCCAAGTCATTAATATAGATTGTAAATAGATGAGGCCCGATCACTGTTCCCTGTGGCACCGCACTAACTATTAGTTGCCAACCTGAAAATTACCCATTCATCCAAACTCTCTGTTTTCTGTTAGTTAGCCAATCCTATAGCCATGCTAATATATTACGCCCATGAGATCTTATCTTATGCAGTAACCTTTTATGTGGCACCTTATCGAATGCTTTCTGGAAATCCAAATACATGACATCTACTGGTTCCCCTTTATCCACCCTGCTCATTACATCCTCAAAGAACTCCAGCATATTTGTCAAACATGATTTCCCTTTCATCAAACCATGCTGACTCTGCTTGACTGTATTAGGATTTTATAAATGTCCTGGTACTACTTCCTTAATAATGGACTCCAGCACTTTCCCAATGTCAGATGTTAGGCTAACTGGTCTATAGTTTCCTGCTTTCTGTCTACCTACTTTTTTAAATAGGGGCATTACATTTGCGATTTTCCAATCCACTAGGATCTCTCCAGAATCCATGGAATTTTGGTAGATTACAACCAATACATCCACTATCTCTGCAGCCACTTCTTTTAAGGCCCTAGGATGCAGGCCATCAGGTCCAGGGGACTTGTCCACCTTTAGTCTCATTAGTTTGCTTTGTACTGTTTCTCTAGTGATAATGATTGTTTTAAGTTTCCCCTCCCAATAGCCTCTTATCAATTATTGAGTTGCTTTTAGTGTCTTCTACCATGAAGACCGATGCAAAATATTTGTTCAAAGTCACTGCATTTCCTTGTTTCCCATTATTAATTCCCCAGTCTCATCCTCTTAGGGACCAATGTTTACTTTAGCTACTCTCTTCCTTTTTATATACCTGTAGAAGCTCTTACTGTCTATTTTATACTTCTTGCTAGTTTACTCTCAAACTATCTTCTCTCTCTTTATCATTGTTTTAGTCATCCTTTGCTGGTTTCTGAAAATCCTCTGGCCTTCCAATATTCTTCGCAACATTGTATGCCTTTGTTTTCAATTTGATACAATCCTTTACTTCCTTAATTAGCCTTTCTCACTGGAATATATCTTTGCTGAGAGTTATGAAATATCTCCTTAAATGTTTGCCACTGCTTATGTACTGTCCTATCCTTTAATCTATTTTCCCAGTCCACTTTAGCCAACTCTGCCTTCATAACTTTGTAACTGCCTTTATTTAAGTTCAGGACACTAATTTGAGACCTAGCATTCTCACCCTCAAACTGAATGTGAAATTCTATCATGCTATGATCATTCTTCCCAAGAGGCTCCTTTTCTATGAGATCATTAATTAACCCAGCCTCATTACACATTACTAGATCTAAAATAGTCTGCTCCCTGGTTGGTTCCACATCATATTGTTCTAAGGGCTAGACATACCGCTTTATTTTCAGTGGTTTTCTCGGCAGTACAACTCTGTTTTGGTGAAAAAACGGCCATCGAAAGTTTCCTCTTCATTTTTTAAAGAGTTCTGCTGACATTTTGAAAATACCATTGGGGAGCAGACCACCTATGTGCATCTGCATGCACTGCCAAGAAAACCACCACAATCCACGTTTTGCCTCAATGGGGGACCCATAAGTAAGATCGAAAAAAACACCCATGAAAATCTACCGGAAACAGGGCAGTAGGTAAGTACCCTGCAAAGAAAGGTAAGTTAAAGGTTTTTTTATAATTATTTTTAAATTCTTTTATGACGATTAAGTTAAAAAGGGTCTTGAGAATGTTTTCTAACTTTTTATTTTTTGTTTCATTGAAAAAATATTTTTTGAGTTTCCCCTCTCCCTAGGCCCAACCATAGCCTCGGTCTAAATTTTGAGTACTTACCGTCTATTCTGTTAAGAACTGCCCATTTTGCCAAGTTTTGCGTTTAACTGCCGAGAAACCATCGAGAATCTACGTGTAAGATCCATTTTCTCGCTGAGCGGTATTTTTTCCCTTTTTTATCAAATTTTTCACCAGCATTATTTGAAGAATCTTAGCGGTCTGTTTGGTCAGCAATCGGGCGGTAGGGGGCTTTAGGAAAAATCTAGCCCTAAGAAACCATCCCGCACACACTCTTTGAACTCTTCCTCAAGGCTACTTTTGCCAATTTGATTTATCCAATCAATATGAAGATTAAAATCGCCCATGATTATTGCCGTACTTTTCTTACAAGCCACCATTATTTCTTGATTTATACCCTGTCCTACAGTGTACCTACTGTTTAGGCGCCTGTAGGTGACTCCCACTAGTGACTTATTTCCCTTATTATTTCTTATCTCCACCCAAACTGAATCTAGATCTTGATCATCTGAGCCAATATCATTTCTCACTACTGCACTGATCTCATCCTTTATTAACAGAGCTACCCCACCTCCTTTTCCTTTCTGCCTGTCTTTCCGAAATGGCAATGCTATATGCATTCAGATAAAGAACTTTTAATTTTGTCTTTTTACAATTTTTCCCTATTCTGACTCCACTTTCTGAGGCACTCTTATGTTTATACGCTCTGTCCCTTCCTGTTACACTCTGGTTATCACTACCCTGCACTATTGCTTGCTCCTTTCTCTTTGACATTTTCAATTTCCATTCACCTGATCTCCCATCCCCACTATTTTGTTTAAAGCCTTAGTTACTTAATTCGCCAGGACACTGGTCCCAGCCTGGTTCAAGTGAAGCCCATCCCGACGGAACAGCTCCCTTGTATCCCAGTACTGGTGCCAGTGCCCCATGAATCGAAACCCATTTCTCCCACACCAGTCTTTGAGCCACGTGTTCATCTCCCTGTTCTTATTTACTCTATGCAAATTTGCTCGTGGCTCAGATAGTAATCCAGAGATTATTACCTTTGTGGTTCTGCTTTTTAATTTATCCCCTAGCTACTCATACTCCCTCAGCAGAACATCTTTCTTTGTTCTATCTATGTAGTCGGTAGCTACCTGAACCTTGACAACTGGATCTTTCCCCTCCCACTGCAAGTTTCTCTCCAGCCCAGAAGAGATGTCCTTAACCTTGGCACTGGGCAGGCAACACAGCCTTCGGGACTCACGCTCTCGGCTGCAGAGAACAGTATCTATCCTCCTAACTATACTGTCCCCTATCACTACCACATTTATTTTTACTCTCCCAACTTTAATGGCCCCCTGTACCACGATGCTGTGGTCAGTTTGCTCATCCTCCCTGCAGTCCCTGCTCTCATGCCCACAGGGAGTAAGAACCTCGAACCTGTTGGACAAGAGCAAGGGCTGAGGCTACATCCTGGATCCCCATACCTGCCTCACTCGTAGTCACACCCTCCTGTCCTTGACCACGGAACAAATTTGAGTTATTTCATTTAAGGGGTGTGACTGTCTACTGGAACAGAGCGTCCAGGTAACTCTCCCACTGCCTGATGTATCACAGTGTCTGAAGCTTGGATTCCAGCTCATCACCTCGGAGCCGAAGTTCCTCGAGCCGCCCAACACTTACTGCAGATGTGGTCGCCGTGAATCATACTGGTGTCCACCAGCTCCCACATGCTGCAGCTGCAACACATCGCCTGCCCTTCCATCTCTAATGTATTTTGTTTAATTAATTACATTTTCAGGTTTTGAAATATCAATTATCAATGTTTAGTTTTTAATCCTGACTCTTAATTTAACTAATACCCAAGCTTAGAAAAAAAGAGAATAATACCGACCAACCAATCACTTGCCTGCTTTCCTGTGACATCACACTTTGATTTCTTTTTTATTTCTTCCCCCAAAAGGTCCCTTAGTGCTGCTACGAGCATGCTCTTTATCCTCACTGGTCCCAATCTCACGCTCTTTTACCCCCATGGGTCCCCGTCGCTCTTTTACCCCCGTGGGTCTGCGCCGCTCATTTACCCCCATGGGTCCCCGCTGCTCTTTTACCCCCATGGGTCCCCGTCGCTCTTTTACCCCCCGTGGGTCTGCGCCGCTCATTTACCCCCGTGGGTCCCCGCTGCTCTTTTACCCCCATGGGTCCCCGCTGCTCTTTTACCCCCATGGGTCCCCGTCGCTCTTTTACCCCCATGGGTCCCTGTCGCTCTTTTACCCCCATGGGTCCCCATCGCTCATTTACCCCCGTGGGTCCCCGCTGCTCTTTTATTCTCGCTGGTCCCAATCTCAAGCTCTTTTAGCCCCATGTGTCTCCGCCGCTCTTTTGGTTACCTTGCTGTTCACAGTAGGCATAAAATATTTATCCATAAAGAGTGCAGTACTTCAGCCATCGAATCACTACCCTCTGGAAATCTCTAGACTTGATGGTCCGGCCTTTACGGGGCCTATAACCGTGTACGCACATGGTCATAAGAGCCCTGTGAGTTTCAGGTTTCCACATGTGCTGCGCATACACGAAAACCCGAAACTTGCTATCCATTCAACTACTGCCCAGCGAATGCCTGCAAATCCCTTACACCTGGTAAAATCAGGCATAGGGCATTATTTTAGCAGTGCAAGGGTGAAAATAAAGGTTAAAATACATTTTTAAATATCATTTAAACATTCAATAACCTTTAAAATTAGTTTGGGTTATTTTTGGCCCCTTTAAAAATGTTTACATTTATTTTTATCAAAAAATTACATTTTTGTTTTAATTGTTTAATTAAAGTTGTATTTTAATTAATTTTAAATGTGGTGATTTATTTTTATTTAGGTTGTGTGAAAGTGTTTCTTATATCATTCCTATTATGCTTATGGGGATTTCATACATAAATGGAATCTCCATAAGCATAATGGGAATCCTCCTTTGTAATTGGTTGGACTGGCCCATGTGATCCTAGGAACCCCTGAGAACCGCCTGCGCTCCTGGGATACATGGGCCTTTACACAGCCTGCAGGCCCAGGACTGCAAGAGTCCGAAGATACAGAGGCACCAAGTTGGTGTGTACTTTTTTTGCGGATCAGAGGCATTCGCCCGCAGGAAGCCTCCAACCACAATTTCAGGTCCATCATTTCTCTCGTCACCTTCAAGGCCTCCTGAAAAGCTACCTTTTGAGCTATGCTTTTAGTCTCCTTTCCAAAGTTTTCCAGCACTGCTCAATCCATTCTCATGAACCATTTTGGGACATTGCACTATATTAAAGGTGCTATACAAATGCAAGTTGTTATTATAACTTCTTGAAATCTGAAGCACGTGTACACAATATCAAGTTCCTATTCAGAAGAGACCTGTGGGAATAACATCACATGGGTGGAGTTTTAGATGGGTCCATTCGGAGACACAAAGTGCCTCCTCCAAAGAGGATGACATCACGGAAGGTGCGTGAGGGGTGGGGGGGTGGCACACCCAAACTTGTGTAAAAACAATGACAGGGTCTCCTTTCGAAAAATTGGATAAAGGAAAAGGTTATTATTCATTTACTAAACATTTCTGGTCGATGTGAAGTGCCAATAAACATCCTCTGCTCTTCCAACTCTGGTTGGCAATGCATTGCCCCTCCGTCTATTCCACCATTGGTCATGGAGCCATATCGTGGCCCCACACACTGGAATGTTCTGCATAGATACCACCGCCTTGCTACCACTCTTATCTCCTTCAAAACTCTTTCAAAACCTACCCCTCTGACCATGTATTTGGTCACCATCCCCAACTCCTCTCACTTCACTGCTCGGCTTCCATGTTCACCCCTTGGAAGCATTTTGGAAATTTGTAATACATTAAAAGAGCCTTGTGAATGTAAGTTTATGTTGTCATTATTAAAATGCTAATGAAATATTGGGATACATCTTGAAATTTAATTATAAAATAAAACATCGGGGAAAACTTCTGGAACTTTGCGCCTGGGACACAAACAACTATTCGCCCAGCCGTGGCGCCACTACTGACTCCTGTGAAATTCCACGGTCCTAGGTCCTAAGCTCTGGAATCCCCTCTCTGTGCCTCCCTAAACCTCCCTCCTCCTTTAAGACACTCCTTAAAACCTACCTCTTTGACCAAGCTTTTGGTCATCTGTCCTAATATCTCTTTATATGGTTCGGTGTCACATTTTGATTGATAACGGTCCTGTGAAGCGCCTTGCGCCACTTTACTACATTGAAGCCATTATATAAATGCAACTTGTTGTTGTTATTCCCAACTTATACAAATCACCAGTGAGGTTACAGATAGAAATGTAGAGTGTATTTTTGGAAACCTTTCAAAAAAGCATCATTACATTGTAAGGAGTTCAGAGAAAAAACACAGGGCTGACTCCAGAAGTCGGTGTTATGAAGAGAATCTCACGTAGGCTATCTTGTTTTCAGCAAAAAATGGAGGAATGTTAGGTCTTTTAACTGCTCGCTGATATAGGTGAAAAGCTACTATTTGATTTAGACTGTGAGTACAGAACTGGAGAACACAGGTTCAGTATTAATAATGCTCATGTTAAATTGGCAATTAGAAGTAATGGAGAGCGTGAGCATGGACGTGGACTTATGATTTGACTCTCCATGAGATGCAATATTTCCAGTGCAGCTGGGGTGTTGTTGTCGGGTTGAGGGGTACTGGGTGGACAACAGGAAGCTGCATTTAAACAGTGGAGGTCTGAGACCCTTGTGGATCAGGATTATGCACAATGTTTCCCTGAGGAGATTAAACAAATTAACTCCATGAGAAGGTAAATAATGCATGCTGTTAGAAGAGGTCTGAAAATGACCTCTTCTTTTCTTGTGTCCTATTAAATTATTTCTTACCGCTAAAATGTCCTTCTCCTTGAAGTGAATTAATCTGCGACATATAAAATATCAATAAATGCCAAAATAATATTGCAAAATGGTTTCAATTTGTAAAAAAAAATGATCTGGAATCAAATGGAAGAACCTGACTTCAGGGTGAATTGAGACAATAGCACCCAATCTGAAAGAGTTGCATTTATATAGTGCTTTTATGACCACTGGATATCCCAAAGTGCTTTACAGCCAATTAAGTGTAATGCGGGAAACGTGGCAGCCAATTTGCAACTGCAAGCTCCCACAAACAGCAATGTGATAATGACCAGATAATCTGTTTTAGTGATGTTCATTGAGGGATAAATATTGGCCAGGACAATGGGGATGAGTCCCCTGCTCTTCTTTAAAATATTGTCACAGGATCTTTTACGTTCACCTGGGAGAGAAGACACGGCCTCGGTTTAACGTCTCACCCAAAAGACGGCACCTCCGACAGTGCAGCACTCTCTCAGCACTGCACTGGAGTGTTATCTTAGATTTTTGTGCTCAAGTATCTGTTGTGGGACTTGAATCCATAATCTGAGGCTAGTAGCTGCAGATCAAGGATCCAGCCAGGCAGAGCCAAGGTTACATTGCTCACCTCCTTCCAGCTGGAAC
Organism: Pristiophorus japonicus; assembly: GCF_044704955.1. Taxonomy (NCBI): domain Eukaryota; kingdom Metazoa; phylum Chordata; class Chondrichthyes; family Pristiophoridae; genus Pristiophorus; species Pristiophorus japonicus. Next base: position 111,430,682 of record NC_091982.1, on the reverse strand, counting down.
TCTAACTGTCCTTCCCAGGAGACAGTTCTGTGCCCACCGGGATTTATTCAGCTCTCCCCCAACAGTTAGAAATGTTGCTGTAATGTGAGAGCAGAAGAAAATAATCAGAAGTCTCTAAATATTTAGTAAATGCCAAGTATGCTTAAAACATGCCCAGCGGTTCCAATAGAACCCCTGCAAGGGGGTGGTCTCTATGAGGGGTCAGGATCCCTTCTGACCCACTCCCTTGGGTTCTAAATTCTGGATTTATTTGGGGGATGTGACAAATGCAAAGGACACTGGTTTGATGCAAAAGAACTTTGATTTTATTACAGTCAAGAAATTACAAACTTAGAATTACTCTAATAAGCACACTGTGAACTTATTCAAACTTATTAAAGAACAATACCTTACACACTCAGAAGGGGTTACAATAGCTGATAATGACTCTAATAGAGGACAACACATTACTTTCAAAGGGGGTTACAGTAGGATTACACCTTCCACCTCCCAATCCCTAATCCTAGCTAGGTTGGACTCCAGGGCAGGCAGGGACTATGCTTACCAATTCTTTTTGATAGTTAGCGGTAGATCACAGTTTCATGTTTTGCTGGATGTGGTAGGGTCTGCTTGCCATACCCCGAATGTCGGAGAAGACTTCTTGCTGCGCAATCTTCAGTTGGGTTGAGTCCGCTGATGCGGTAAGGCACATTTTGGATCTATGGGGTAAGTACCCGGTTTTCTTCGTTAGAAATAGGTTAAAAGTTTTTTAGGTAATGTTTTGCCCGTTGGTAGGTCAGGGTTAGATTGTAGAGTGGAAAGTTTTCGATTCTTTGTTTTTTTCCCGTTGGAGTTTTGTTTCGAGTTTGGTCGATTGCGGTGGATTTTCATTGATACCACGTTGGCTGTGGTCAGTTGCTGCCACGATGGTAATGTTCTTCCTTCCTTCAGGACTTCAGGCCTTCGAGGCTGGAGAAGTTAGTTTACAACTGTCGCGTTGGTTTCTCTCCTTGTCTTGATGACACAAGCGTAGTATGGTTCTAGGTGTAGTGTGGCATACCCTCTGTTGAAACAGGGGGCCAGTTATACAGTTTGAGTAGTTCTAATCTTGGCGCAAAATCAGTTCAGAATTCTTTGTTTAAATTTGAAGGGCTTAACTCTTCTTTGTAATATTTTGGCGGGCTCATTAAAAGTTAATATGTTTTGGGTGTGTTAATGTTCAAAAACTGTTTTCTGATGGAAATGTTAGCTTGGTAATCGCAATGTCGTTTTGTGCTTAGTTTTTTTGCATACAGGCTGGATTGGGCCTCTTTGTGATGTATATGCTGAAATGGTTTCCCAGATTCAGGTTGATGGCTGGCTATCTCTAGGTTATTTGTTGTAATGTTAATGTTTCTCGTGGAGAAGGATTCTCAAATACCCATTTCTCCAGACAAGTTAACTTAGTCCCAACACCCAGACAATTCCAATAATCAAGTTGTCTCCTGTTAGTTCTTTAGACTCGCCCACAGCCTTGAATTCATCTTTTAAAATCCAAAATTTGATTAAAGTTTGTAGTTTCTTCCATAAGCATTTTAGGATTTCAAACTTTCTGGTAGATAGTCCCAAATTAAATTTCCTTTCGAATGAGCCCAAACACTGGGGGGTTCTTGTGAATTTTGCATCCTTCACCCCTGAGTTCTCAGTAAACCTGGTTTGACACCGCAATGGATTTACACTCCCTGTGCTGTCAAACCCAATGCCATCCAACATCGACTCCTGCTTCTCTGCACATGCTGCCTGACTATTCCCAGCCATTTTTCTATTTTTGTCTTCAGATTTGCTGCGTCAAAAGCATTTTGCTTCACCTTCAATTACATCAAACTATTATTTGCAGTGAGGCCCACTCTAGATCAAACTCTCATTCTGGATTTACACTCTCAGTTTACACCTTGAAAACCACTTTGCGCCAATGCTAATCATGTAGTGTGCATGCCCACTTCATCATGGGCGGTCCCTCCAGCGAGGATGACTTGCTTCCACATGAGTTCACAGATGTTTCAATGAAGGACCCGATGTTCCAGACCTGAACTCCAATTGAAGGGTGGAAGATGCCTGTGCGTGAATTTTTTTAACGTGTGGTGATTGTTGCACATTAGCCACCACACGGGCTTGACAGAGCTAGGCCTTTATCCAGTGACAAGAGTTAAGTGTTAAATAGGATGACTGGAGACTTGCTCTGCTGCATGGACCCCACACATATCACAGTGTGAACTGGCCCATGCTGCCCCTGGGCCCACGGCTCTTCTGGGCCCCGTACCCTCATTTGCCGCACCTCCGCCACGATCTCTCGCCGCTCCTCTGCCACAAACCTTTGCCGCACCTCTGCCATGAACTCTCGCCGCTCCTCCGCCACAAACATTTACCGCACCTCCACCACGATCACCCACCAAATCTCAACCACGATCCCTCATCACTCCTCCGCCATGATCACTCGTCGCAAGTCCGCGACGACCTTCCCGCTCCTCCACTGTACCAGGGCCCCGCTGATGCACCTGCCCATGTTCTGTGCAGCAACCTGGGTCCTGATGACATCACCCAGTCACCCACCTCAAAGCCGTCGCACATTTGTGTTGGCTCCCATTGGAAGCTGCAGTGGCATGCTCCGGCTCTTATACTCCTGACCTGCGGTGGTGTCCTCTCGCAGGTTGGAGTGGTCCACGATGTTGTAGGGGCCCGGCGCTGCAGCTCTTATACTCCCGACCTGCATCATTAAATTACCTCTGCCCATTGCCTATACTCAGCTGTAGTTGGCTTAGTGAACCCGAGAAACTGTCCTCAATAGAATTGTAGCACAGAAGGATCCCATTCAGCACTACCATGTTCAGAGAATGCACAGTGTTAACATGAACGATTTCAGAGAATGTAAAGCGTTAACACTACTGATTTCAGAGAACAGACGTGTGCTAACAGTACTGATTTTAGATAGGAATGGGTGAGGCCATGGAGGGATTTCAGAGTGAGGATGAGAATTTTTAAATCAAGGTGCTGGTGCACTAGGAGCCAATGTGGATCAGCGAGCAGAGGGATGATGGGTGAATGAGACAGTGCCAGTTAGGATGCATGCAGCAAAGTTTTGGATGAGCGAGAGTTTATTGAGAGTGGGAGACTGGCCAAGAGAGCATTGGAATAGTCGAGTCTGGAGAAAACAAAAGCATGGATGAGACTTTCAGTTGCTATGAGCTGAGGCAGGGGCTGAGATGGGCAATGTTGTGGAGGTGGTCTTTGTGAAGGAAAGGATATGGGGTCAGAAGCTCAGCTCAGGGTCAAACAGAATTGTGAGGTTGCAACCGGTTTGTTTCAGCTTGTGACAGTGGCCTAGGAGGGGTTGAAATCAATTGTGTGGAAATGAAGTTTGTGGTGGGGACCAAAGATAATGTTGGACAAGCTGTCTGACAAACAGAGGCTGTGGGGGTGTCGAGAGTTGTGGTGGTGGTGAGCTAGAGCTGGGTGTCATCTCGATACATGCGGAACCCAGCATCCTGTTTTCGGATGATGTCGCAAAGGGGCAGCGTGTAGATGAGAAATAGAAGGGGGCCAAGGATAGGTCCATGGTGGACTCTAGCGGGAATGATGGAAGGGGGGAAAGAGAAGCCATTGCCGGGGATTCTTTGGCTAGGATTGGAAAGGTAATTGTGGAACAAACCATCCACCTAATAGACTTGGAATGCAGGAACAGAGAGACCTGGGCGTTTACTTACAGAAGTCTTTGAAGGTGGCAGGACAAATTTAGAAGGCTGTTAAAAAAGCACATGAGATGCTTACTTTTTAAATAGAGGCATAAGAGTATAAAAGCAAGGAAGTCATGCTCAGCCTTTATAAAGCAACTGTATTTATATAGCGCCTTTAATGTAGTGCAATATCCCAGGGCCCTTCACAAGAGTATTATGCGATAAAAATGACACGGAGCCGCATAAGTAGAAATTAGCACAGATGTCCAAAAGCTTGGTCATTTTAAGAAGCATCTTGAAGGAGGAAAGAGAGATGGAGTGGTTTAGACAGGGAGCTCCAGAGCTTGCGGCCTCGGCAGCAGAAGGCATGGCCACCAATGGTGGAGCAATTACAATCATGGATGCTGAGGAGGGCAGAACTAGAGGAGCGCGGGGGGTGGGGGGGGGGTGGTTGTGGGGCTGGAGGAGATTACAGAGATAAGGAGGACATAAGAACATAAGAAATAGGAGCAGGAGTAGTCCATTTGTCTCCTCAAGCCTGTTCCACCATTCAATAAGATCATGGCTGATCTGATCATGGACTCAGCTCCACTTCTCTGCCCACTCCCCATTACCTTTTACTCCCATATCGCTCAAAAATCTGGCCATCTCCGCCTTAAATATATTCAATGACCCAGCCGCCACACCTCTCTGATGCAGCGCATTCCATAGATTTACAATCCTCAGAGAAGAAATTTCTCCTCATCTCAGTTTTAAATGGTCGGCCCCTTATTCTCAGACTATGTCCCCCTAGTTTTAATTTCCCCTATGAGTGGAAATATCCTTTCTGCATCCACCTTGTCGAGCCCTCTCATTATCATATATGCCGGCTCCATCCCACGCCATCCCATTCTGTTGAAGTTATTTTACCTTGATTGGGTTTGTTAAGCCCGCCTAGTGAGTTTACCCATCAATTAAAAGGAAGCTTATGGAGGGAGTCGCAGCACGTAGGGAGGTTCTCTTCCCTTCCAATGGAAGGGACCTCCCCAAGACACCAACACAGCCTGGTGCACATTGCACAGGAGGACTCAAGCAGGGATGTCATCAGGAGGACCTGGCTGCAGTGCCACAAACCTTTCAATGATCTCAGTACATCACAAAACATTGCTGCAAAGCCACACTCAATCTGATCCTGCTGTGCCACTCATGCTGAGCCTTCCCTTCTCTACTCCTGCATATCCTTACTCACACCAACTTAACTTGAACCTCCATCCATCCCTCTCTCTATATCTACATTAGCACATCCCCATCTCACACATGCCCTCATCCTTGTCCAATCAAAACAAATTAAAAACACACAAGGGTAGGCACTTGGGTCTTCTGGCCAATGTTCATGTTAAGTTCTGCTAATGTGTTGTCAAACATTGAAATCTTTAATTTCAACACTTTGCCTTCTTGGACAGATTTGTGTGCACCTTTGGATATGGCTTAGTGAGCTGCAGTGAATGGTGAGACATTATGGGTTCCCCTCCACAATGGTGATGAGTGTGAAAGGAATGACTTAGGCATTCCAGGGATGCTTTATGATGTTGGTGTGGGGTGCTGCCAACCTTGCATGTCATGTGGCAGCCAGGGTGTACAACATCAATTGAAGTAAATCTGGCCATGGTGAGACCCCCATCCCTGGCCTCCCAGGCAGCAATTTGCTGATGCCGTTTGTCCTGTGCAGCATCAAGTGATTGTGGAGAAGGTTGGTGTTGTTGTTGGTGCTGCTGGTGAGCCTGGTGATGCTGGTGTTGGGGCTGATCGTGGTGGGATTCTGAGGACCACAGTGAGATTTTTTCAAGGGCACTGATGCTGATGGAATAGATGGCAGCTGCAGTTGAGATGACAGAAGTGATCAGTCAATGGTGAGAAAACGTGCTCCAAGGAGATGACAGTGGATAGAGACTTCCAACCTGTATGAGGCATACATTAAATATATATAGACAGGAGGGGAGTACATAATGAGGAAGAATACAAAGAGATTAGGAGAGATGCCAAAAAAACAATTAGGTCAGCAAAGAGGAATTATGAAATTAAATTATCAAGGTACATAAAATACAGGCAAATCAATTAAAAAAGGAAATTTGGGATGGGAATAGGGTCATTAAAGGATAGACAGGATAATACCACAAGTAACGAGAGAGAGATGACAGAAATATTAAATCATTATTTTGCTTCAGTATTTACTAGGGAGATAGAACAGGTGGACATGACATTGGATCATGAGATTAGTAATGAGATAAGTACATTTAAAATAAAAAAGTGGATATATTAAATAAACTAATCAAAACTCAGAGGATAAAACCCCTGCTCCAGATGGATTGCATCCATGCATTTTTTTAAAAATGTAGGGAAGAGATAGCAGAGGCATTACTACACATCTTTAATAATTAATTCGAAAAAGGTGTAGTGCCGGAAGACTGGCAGATAGCTAACTTAATAATGATATTTAAGAAGGGGGATAGAACATGTCCAGGGAATTATAGACTAGTCAGCTTAATGTCAGTGGTAGGAGAAATAATGGAATCCCTACTAAAGGAGAAAATAGAACATCGAGAAACCAAAAATATATAAATCAATAGTCAGCATCGATTTCAAACGGGAAAGTTTTGCTTGACCAAACTCATTAAATTTTTTGAAGAGGAAACAGAGAGAGGAGAGAATGGTAATACAGCAGATGTAATTTAACTAGATTTTCAAAAGACCTTTGATAAGGTACCCCATAATAGACTGATGATCAAGGTCAGAGAATGCAGAGTCAGGGCACAAGTAACAGAATAAATAGCTAGCTGACTTCAAGACAGAAAGCAGAGAGTAGGGGTAAAAGGTGGGTAGTGGTGTTCCACCAGGATCATTGATGGGACCACCATTGTTCACAATTTATATTAACGACTTAGACTTTGGAAACAAAAACACAATTTCTAAATTTGCGGATGACACCAAATTGGGGGGGATAGTCAATACTGAGGAGGACTGCAAAAATTACAGGAAGACATCAATAAACTTGCAGAAAGGGCATATAATTGGCAAATGAAGTTTAACACACAAATGTGCGGTATTACATTTTGGTAGGAAGAATAAGGAGGTCACTTATTATTTGGAGAGTGCGAGTCTGGGTGGAGCAGAGGAACAAAGGGATCTCGGAGTACAAATACACAAATCACTAAAAGTTGCGACACAGGTTAGCAAGGCCATAAAAAAAAGCAAACCAAGCACTAGGGTTTATTTCTAGAGGTATAGAATTTTAAAGTAGGGAAGTTGTGCTAAACCTGTATTGAACCTTGGTTAGACCACACTTAGAGCACTGCGTACAGTTCTGGTCACCATATTATAAAAAGGATATAGAGGCACTAGAGAGGGTGCAGACATGATTTACAAGGATGATAACAGAAATGCGAGGGTATACATATCAGGAAAGGATAAACAGACTGGGGCTCTTTCCTCTTGAAAAAAAGCTGACGGGTAACCTAATAGAGGTCTTTAAAATTATGAAAGGTTTCGATAGAGTGGATACAGAGAGAATATTTCCACTTGTGGGGAAGAGCATAACTAGAGGCAATCAATATAAGATAGTCACCAAGAAATCCAATAAGGAATTCAAAAGAGACTTCTTTACCCAAAGAGTGGTGAGAATGTGGAACTCGCTACCACAGGGACTGGTTGAAGCGAATAGTATAGATGCATTTAAAGGGAGGCTAGACAGGCATATGAGGGAGATGGGAATAGAGGGTTATGCTGATAGATTTAGATGAGATTTAGATGAGAAAAGACTGGAGGCAGCTCGAGTGGAGCATAAACGCCGGCAAGGACTGGTTGGGCCGAATGGCCTGTTTCTGTATCGTATACCTGTGTAATCCTATGTAAGCTCAAAAGTGTGTTCCAAATCCTGAAGGCTCCAGCCTCTAAGTTTGGTAAATGAACAGCTGTGAAATGGTAGCATTTATACCAATTTTGCAGCTGTCAACTCTTCAGAAGAATGTATACTCATTGAAAACCTGCCTACTTACCTGATGTGATCCCCGAGCACTGTGAACCTTGTCAAGAAGCTGAACAAATGGTAAGTACATGGTAAAATGTTGTTGAAGTACATTTCATCATCATCATAGGCGGTCCCTCGAAACGAGGATGACTTGCATCCACGCCAAAAAAGGATGAGTTCATAGGTGTTTCAATGTAGGACCTAATATTCCAGGTCGCGAACTACATCCTGAGGGGTGGAAGATGCCTGTGCGTGGATTTTTGTAACGTGTGGTGGCAGTTGCACACCACTGAAGTACATTTTAACAAGCTGTTAATGAAGTCAATTGCCTCTTCCGCCACTTGGTATCGGGTCTGTAAAGCGCTGACAGACCCGGCACTTGGGAAACTAACATGGAGGCAAGTCGACAGCGGGCTGCCAACCCGCTGTCAATCTTTTCTAGTTTCACAGCGGATCTGCCTCTGAACCCGCCCTCTCAGCATCGGCAAAATTCCCCCAGACACACACACATTCACACACTCTGCTCCCTCTGGGCTCATGCTATTCCCCATCTCACCACCACCCACCCACACACACACTCTGCTCCCTCTGGGCTTATGCTATTCCCACAAACACACATACACCCATCCTGCTTTCACCGGGCCCATGCTATTCCCCCCACCCGCTCCCGATCTCTCCCCCGCCCCCCGTGCTATGCTCCCTTTGGACTGTTCCCTTCAGCCCCCCGTGCTGTGTCCTCCTCTCCCTGCACCAGCTGGGGTTCGGGTACTGGACTGCGGGCCTTGCTTTTGGTGAACGAGAGAATCCCCGAGCAATGCCCACACGTGGCGAGATCCGAGTTCTGCTCACACATGTCAGCGTCAACTGGCCGTCAGTATTTACCCGCCCGTTCCTTCAAGTATATTTCCAATTCCCTTTTGAACGTTTCGATTGAGTCTGGTTCCACCGCCCTTTGAGGCAGTAGGACAGATGTTGTCACTTACTTTCATTTGACTTTTCACCTGCACGGAGACATGTATTTATTTCAGGTGCAGCCTGAAAGCTCTCCCCGCAATGCCCATTGCAGTCAGGCTTTGTGCTGACTGCCTGCTTCCAACTGCCATGACCTTGCTGGGGTGCTCCTCTCCCAGCAGTTCGAGTGTAAACGTTGAGAATGTGGATGGAAGCTTCTGCACCACTAAATCCATTGAAAGGCGGGTTGTTGTGTTATTTTTTTACAGATAGCTGCAAGGAAATTCAAGGTCTGACTTCTAACGCGTCTATATGTATTTTGAAATACACTGCAAAACTTCATTTCTGTCAAATCAAACTCTTCTAACTATTTGTGCCTTTATAAGGAAACTGTTTCATTCTAGTTCCGGCGAGAAACAGTACTGGGCACGGAGTTCTTACATCTTGCTCTGTTACTCGTTAAACTAACCCCTTGTCCCACCAGCTTCACCGAGTTTAGAGCAGCGGTTTGTATTAGTTCGCCAATGAACGGTAGGCGTAAAGTCTGCGGTGGAAATTAAACTAAATTTAGCACCAAGTGGACTACTCACCGGGATGTGAGCAGAATGTTGCTCACTACCAACAGAGCGATTCCTTTCGGTCTACGCGGACTGGGAAACTTGTATAATAGCGTTAAACGCAGACGAAAATAGTATTACCGTGTAACATTATAGCAGGATCCCTCCACTGTAGTCACGAGATGGTGGTGTCTCCATTACCCCAAGACCTTTCTATGTTGCCTGGTTATAGATAGCCTTCTTCCCGTGATCTATCCACTTGTCACTTTCAGGTCAGTTACTTAAACTCCGCATCAGTCAACCAAAGGCCCCTGCCTGTTCGGATGGATTTAGAACGGGGCTACCAGTAAATAGGTTACTGTAATAAAACTTAAAATGGTCAATTGATTTCAGAATTTCAAATTGCGAGTGAGGGCGGGGGACATTTTTTTATATTCCATTTTGAGGAAACGGAGTTATATTTTATTAAAGGTCCAACCACAGAGTATAACCGTGAAGAAAACTGTATTCTCAAGTTTCAAATCCGAAAGATACAATCAAACTGGTGACACTTGTAGGGAAGTGTGAGAGTTCCTGACAATTATTTGCAGACGTCTTCATCATTCAGGACGGTTTTGAATTCTGTGGTTCCGAATGCATTAAAAAAAATCCAATGGCAGGTGTACGAATCGTGTTATCTTGTTTTATGTTCAATTTGTTTTTAGTAGACCAGTTTCATTTGAGATCAAAGAACCACACTGTGCCCATTATTTTCCTCTCTCGCTTATTATCGCGGCAATAGCCGTGACCTGCTGGATTTCAACAGATCTCCAAAAGTTTCGTTATTGAATGGGCTCCGAACATGCACACATCGATCTGACAGAGCGTTTACTTGTGAAAGTATTTACTGTCCAGCTCTGAGATTCAGCAACCCGTTAAAGTAGAGATGTTACCGCCCCACCATGTCTGTGACACTGGTCCCAGTGATTCTCCTTTCTCCGTCCATTAGGTGCTTATATTGGTATTTTGTATATCTGAAGGTAGTTTGTAATGCGTGTTGCAAATCAGATTCCGCCCAGGCTGCTTAAGATAATATAGAATAAATGGCATTAGCATATTTAATTTAAATTATTATTTTGGAACGATTGGTCACGGCTATTACCGCGATAATGTAATTAAGGGTCATTTTCTTTCACAATTACCAACAAACTGTGTTTAAAAACACCGAATAACTGTTGTACAAGATAAATGTTTATTCCACAAACTCCACGGTTTATAATATTTTCTGTCTAATCTGTTTGAAATGTGATCGTTGTAATTTGAAATTAATTACTTTGCAGCAGTGTTTAACCGAGAAACCATTTAATGGTGGAACTCGATAAATAATTTTAACTTTCACCTTATATATAATAAAAACAACATATTTTCTTATACATTATATATAGACACAGACATATTTATATCTATCTACGCACACACACACACACATATACTCACATATACATCTATATCTATATACATACATATATAAATCTATATCTATACACATATATATATAAATCTGTATCGGTATACACAGGCACATAAATTTATATCTCGACACACACACTTATATATATCTATAGACATACACATATACATTTACGCACACATTTTTACACACATTTACCTCTATATCTATATACACACACATATACCTCTCTGTCTATACACACACACATATATATATATTTATATTTATATATATATATATATATATAGAATGATTGATCGTTGGAAATCTAAGTACACTGTTGTGATTGGCGTTTAAAGTTTGGCCCCGCATGCAGCCTGTAACTTCTTTGCAATATTTACTTCTAAGTCATCAACGCTCAGTCAGATTTTGGTTCAAGTTCGTTGTTACCGGATAAAAAACCATGTGAAAGGAAGCAGTGCCTGCTCCTTCAAGTCGTGTGGCGAATCGAGTGGAAAGTGGAACTAGGAAAGGGTGCTGTCCATGATAAACCCCTACCCGTGCCTCCCTTACGGTCAGGGCACCCAGTAACATGGACGCTGTATGTATCGTGCTCAACTGTGGATGTTCAGCTTGTTCTCATTTATAGTTAAAACATGTGAATGATCGAGCTTAAAAAAAGAATGTACAGACCATATCAGCTCGCGTTTTCTTTAGTTTCTGTCAATCACAGGCATAGATTGCTGGAAATATTAGGTCAATTTCAATAAAGCAAAAGTATAAACAATTGTTAAAATAATCCAATTGAAATGGAGAAAGGAAACCGAGAATGTACCGCAAAGCTCTACACATCCTCTGAGAAGCCTTTGCTTGTCCACATGCATTCAAGTTTCATGAAAGAAAATATTTTTACACATGGAACCAGTTACACGTCAGTCAGCTGTGTTTCTGTTCCGTTCAACCCCCATGTTATTCCTGCCCTGACTTTTATTTTGCCTTTCTGGACAACGCGTGTTAAATTCACCAGTAAAAACACAAAGTAGAATATGTTTTAAACTATAAAAACAATGAAATGTTATAATAGATAAGAGGCGAATCAGTGGTGAATTGTAAACCTTCCAATACCCGGACCATATCTAAACGAATTCTTATAGTTATTTTCACTTTTATTTAAATAACGCGGAAAATTACCTCACAGTACTCCCATTTATATTGCGCCATTTAATCACATTCAATGAATCGAGAACTGATTATATCAAGTACGAATGGTACCGCTTTAACACGTGATTCTGTGTTTCTTTTGAATAATGTATTCTGGTTTTGTATAAATATTTAATTGATTAATTTAATACAAATTGCCATCTAAAATTTTTAACTCTTCAGCTGAAATGATTTTGATGTTTACAATAAATTGCCGTTAAAGTTATTGTTGCACATTTACAATTCAGAAGCAAGAATGTATGAGTGGATGTTAAAAGTTAAGTACTGTACACAGTGCTACAATCATTCTACCTCTACAGCTGATTATCCGATAGCTTTCTCATTTAAATGTTGTAACTGTATAAATAGTTACTTGTCATTCGTAAAAGTGGAAGTGGACATGGCATTGTCAGGGGATTGATTCTCCACCGCCAGTAGCAAACAGGAGGACGGAATGCGGGACTTTATCAACTTGTCATCCCGGTGCCGTTATTAGTACATAAGTTCAGTCAAATGGAGCTAGGTTGACTCCATGCTTCAGATATATCGAATAGATCCAAAAATTGATATCAAATACCAGGCAGCACTTCTGGACCGTTTTTGATTCTTATACTTTATTTTTCACTGACTTTATGGGAAATGATTGCTGGTACTGGGAATGGTGCGATATGTTGTCTAAAAGTTGTTTTCTGAAAAATAAAGCACTTTAAAGTGCTACTTTAGGCTATACGGGAATTACAGAGCAATGTTCTGAAATTGTCTTTACAATTTTTCTGAGATTATTCATAAATTAATGGATAAAAATCAAATCGCATAATAGTAACAATATAAACTAGCGCCAGTTGAAACCCAAAACACCGCAGTAACATTTCAGGGGAAAGGAATGGTGTAAACAGGGAACAAGACCACATCGGACCGACAGGCTCCCTCGCAAGTCATGGTCTCTGGCTCCTGTGGATCTGGACTGTGATCTAACCCACTGACCCCGCCGTGTTCCGCTGTCAGCACTAGCTAAATGTTGCAGCGTTTCCACCATTCACAGGGCAGGAATGCACCGTATGCCGAATGAGGGTCTGTGGGCAGCGGGCACCGGGTAATTCAGGTTAGATCCGAAGCTGGCAATCCGGTCATGCTGAAAGTGCAAACACTGATGTAAAATGCGTTCCGATCGTCCTCTCCCTAAAGGAACGCGACCTCGGTGCCTTGGGACGAGGGAAAGGCTCGGCGTACACAGCTGTGGAAAGGAGAAATTCTGGGTTGGTATTTTGGGTGGGTGCAGGTCCTTCAGCAGAGGTGGCTACAATCTACCACCTTGCTGCGCCGCAAGCATTAGCCGGGTTCTCCTTCACAGATGCTGGCTGGCTGGCTGCGCATGTTCTAACAGTTCCCGCTCTTGTGGCACGGTTACAGAACGCGGCGTTTGTGGTTTGTCTTTTGTCGTTCAATCCCAATATAGGAGCACCTCTCTCGGATAGAGATGGAAGTCTACTTCTTCTTATTTCAGTATCCTGCTCATAACTTCACCGAAATAACCACAAAATCATCATATGAAATTCGACGCAAAATACAGCGACTACCAAAAAATTAAAAGGGGCAACTTTGCGGGAGTTTTCAGTTCAATAAAAACTTCATAAGATTAGGTCTCGTTGAAATATAATTTATACATATATAGATACACATGTAAACACATATACGCACACACATACACATTACAGATCATGTTAATGGAAATTCGCCCCTTATTAGATCATTTCCCTTTTAAGATGGGTCCTTTGCCAAAGTTGAGCTAACCTTGTCACAAGACTAATAAAAGGTGACAGTGATCTGCACATGCCCACACTCTACCTACAGACAGACAGGTATGGTTGTAAACGATTATTTCCACATTCAGCCAGTGCAGGGAAGGCGCTTCCTCGGCTTCAATTAGTGATTAGTGGAACTTCACTCGCCCTGGGCTCCACTGACGTGCCGCTATTGGCTTGACTTTGACTGGCGGCCAGCTCTCGCCCTCCAGAATCTCACCACTTGGCACTGAAGGGGAGACCTTGGAGGAACGACAGGCTCATTTGGCCAGGAGTGATGCCGAGAGCGCGGCTTCCAATCACACTCTTCCGCTAACTGGGATGGGACTGACTGTGGGACACAGCGAATCTCACCGGCCCCCAGCTCCGCTCGGGCGCGCTACTTCAAGCGGACCTCTCCAATTCCTTGCGATCTTCGAACTGGCGCCTCCTGGCCGGGATTTAATGGTAACGGTCCGATGGCTCTGAGTTCGCGGGCCCACGCTTTCTCCGTGGAATCTCTGGTAGGGAACCCTCTGAAGAGGAAACTTGAAGATAGCGAGGATGAGAAGCTGAGAGAGCGGCCCGGAGACATGCTGAAACAACCGGGGCGCCCCAGACAGAGAGCAAAGGAGCAGTGTGGTGAGTCAACTTTCTGCGATCAGTACTGAAGCGGGGCGGGAACCAGATACAACTCACTTGCGGCGCACAGCGATAGTCTCCGTGATCGTTACATTCCTATAAACTTTGATTAAATCCGCAAAGAACTATGACTACAGATTATACCTTGTATAATTATTCTTATTTCTTTTAAGTAGGATTTGTAATTCGCTTCGTGCGTTTTTTATTCTGTTTTTAACTTTACTAATGTTTTTAATTTCAATTTTTGCAGGTTTTTGATGGGTTTTTAATAGATTCTTTGGTTTTCAGGTTTTGGCAGATAAGCGCTATCGGTTTGGAATATGTGTTTGCATTTAAAAACAAGGTGAAGAATAGTGGTGTGATGGCAGCGGCTAGTTTCATACACAGTATAATGGATAAGGAATCACTCCATGGTCAAGTCACAGAGCGGATTCCATCGTGGCAAACACTTTCTAGATCCAGATTCCAACTTTGATTTACTTTCGGCTAAACTTTGTTAAGTTTCCAGTTCTCCCAAGTTGCAACTAGATGAGATGGGGAGATCGGATAGGGAGTTCGGCGGGGTGAATGTAACCCTGTGTGAGGCGGCGCTGGCCCTGGCTTGCTGGGGATTTTGATCAGAACATTGCTTTTGGTATTTTGCATGTGATCCGTCAGTGGAGGCGAGAGCCCAAAGGACCAAAAGCCGGAGCTGCCCATCGCCCACATCTCGCGGTGGTGACTCCGAGGGTTTTCAGGTAGAACTGCAAGGGACGGACCTATGGAAGAGATTTCATGAGATTGGAACAGAAATGATCATCACGAAAGCCGGCAGGTGAGAGGCAGAGAGAGAGATTGGCTCAGCGCACGATGGAGCGGCTTAGCCATGATCATCTTAATAGGTTTACTCCGGATTGTTGTGTCTTCCGTTTATAACGAAATCGGGAGTCTGCTGGTGTTTTACGCGACCTCCGTTCGTTGGGAAAATCGATACAATAAAAAGAGCAAGCGATATGTCACGAAATGAAAAGGGGGTTTCCTGTTGAACGAGTTGTTGGGATCAGTCGGGTTAACTGCAGATCCGCGGCCCTCAATGAAGAATTACTTCCTAAACCGATAAAAAAAATAACCGAGTTACCTCCAGTGTCCTACACATTGGGAAAGATTTGCTTGTCTGGTTGCAGATTTGTTTTGCGAGATACCGCACTGATAAAACCAGCTTTACATACACGAATGAGCACATACAGAGAGGTTCAGTGGTCCATTTAATGAAAAAATTCAGAGTATGTCTACACTTTATAGTTTTGGAACTACCTATCACAAATTTAATCGGGCGCAGCTCACTCGCCTCCTTCTCTATTCTAAACAAGCCCGCTGATTTATGGTTTCCACCCAAAAAGGAAGAAATTTTCCTTTAATCCTCAAATAATAAGTTTGCCTCATTCAGTCACCGTAAACCAATAGCCGTGATTATAATTCGACAGAATCAGGGAATCAGATTCACAAACCAGTAAAACTCCCATGTAATGACATTACATTTATCTTATCACCTAAATCAACGCTGTGATTGTAAGTTGGTCTTTTTACACAGTGACTACACTTCAAAATAGTAATTCATTGGCTGTAAAGCGCGTTGGGACGTCCGGTGCATAAAAGGCGCCGGATAAATCCGAGTCTTTCTTTCACACATATGTGGGGCGTTATAATGCGAGCGGGTGCGAGCAGGGACGGCAGTGAGATCTAACGGTGCTGATCTGTGTGCAGGCGCATGTTTCCCGCGGTACGGGTGAAAATCAAAGGGCTGGAGCCCGCGAAGCAGTATTATATCGCCATGGACATCATCCCAGTGGATTCCAAGAGATACAGGTACTCGTCGCGGCAGTGTCAGTACTGAAAGCTGTGGCTGCATGTCCACTATGGCAAGAATTTGCCAAATGTTCAGGGAACTGGCTTCGCGGTAGGCTTCGCTGCTCTTTTAAATGTCAACATGTTATGTTTCATTGCACAGGGGCCCTAGCTGTAACTTTTCCTTTATATACAACTTTTTAAAAAAAGGATATAACATTTTGGAATTAAACTACCAATACACTTGAACTGGGATTTTACCAGCTGGAATATATTTATTCCTGGGGAGTTATTTTTTAAGGTTTGGATTCTGTAATCTGCCCGATGTCAATGATTCGATTTAACAACTTGGACCCCGGAGAGCGAGTTGCTTTTCTTTGCCTTCGTTGATCATTAGTTGAGAAATACGTACAAGCGAAAGTGAAGCCAAGCTGCGACTGCAAACACAGCACTGGCCATGAAGATATCTCAGAATAAGGCCTGCCTGCGTTAATACACATCTAATGGGTAGCCCCCGCATCAGTGCTTCTGAAACCGGGTTCCGCGGACTCCTGGGGATCCGTAGAGACTTCACGGGATCCGCGAAATCACGTGAGTACCGAGCAGGGCCGGCCCGTTGGGACATGTGGAGGCCGCACTGTGCTGCTACCTCTCACCAAACCCGCCTCCAGCCGCCCCTCACTCGCTTGAGTCAGTGAACAAGCCCAGAGGCGGCATCAGAGGGCGACCGCCACATATGCAGCACAGAGCAGGGCTGGGCTGTCTTACCCACGAGGGGAGCGCACATTGAGGAGCGCTGAGAGCAGCAGGCAGACCCACAGACCAAGGCTGGTGGTGGGACGGGCCAGCAGATGGGTCGATGCTAGTGTCAAGGGAAGTCAGACTCTGCAGGAGAAACAGGCACACCCATCTCACTCATAGCTGTAAGTAAATAAAAACAGAACACGCTGCAAATACTCGGCAGGTCAGACAGCATATGTGGAGAGAGAAGCAGCGTTAATGATTCAGGACGATGACCCTTCGTCAAAACTGGCAAAGGGCCCTCAACCTGAAACGTTAACTCTGTTTCTCGCTCCACAGATGTTGCCTGACCTGTTGAGTATTTCCAGCATTTTCTGTTTTTATTTCAGATTTCCAGCATCTGCAGTATTTTGCTTTTGTAATTAAATGCCTGTTTTCTTAGAAGCATTATTAAAACACTGTTTGCAGGCAGCATTTTCATAATGTGAGCATTATATAGTATTATGATTTAGATTGGGGGGTGGGCAGTCCTTGCTTATTAATCCATTTGAAAAAGAGTCTTTCAACCAAGGGGTTTTTAACCACTGCCCCACATAACTAACTGCACTACAGAGCAATTTACTGTGTGAATCTTGTAGGGACTGGTTAAGGCGCCATTTCGATGTAAGTTGCTCTCGGAGATTTACTAGAATGGTATCAAGGATGAGTGATTTCAGTTACATGGAGAGACTGGAGAAGCTGGGGTTGTTCTCAGAGCAGAGAAGGTTAAGGAGAGATGTGTTGAAAATCAGGAAGGGCTTTGAAAGAGTAAATAAGGGGGGTGGTGGTTGAATCTGGCAATGAAACAGTTACAGAAGGGTTGGTAATCAGAAGACATAGACTGAAGGTAATTGGCAAAAGAACCAGAGGGGAGATGAGGAAATAGTTTTTTTACACAACAAGCAATTCTTATCTGAAATGCACTGCCTGACAGGGTGGTGCAAGAAGATTTAATAATAACTTTCAAAAGAGAATTGGCTAAATACTTGAACGAGAAAGATTTGTAGGGCTACGGGGAAAGAGCAGGGGAGTGGGACTAATTGGATAGCTCTTTCAAAGAGCTGGCACAGGCATGATGGGCTGAATGGCCACCATCTGTGCTGTATGTTTCTATCATTCTATGATTCTTACACCCGTTAACTTTTGCTGTTTCATTGCCAGATTCAACCACCACCCCCCTCCACGCCCCACCCCTCCCATCCCCGTCACCACTCCCCCAAGACATTCACTCCTTGTTGTGTGGTATTCGCAGGTATGTGTACCACAGCTCGCAGTGGATGGTGGCTGGAAACACTGAGCAATCTCCTCTGTCGCCCCGGCTCTACGTCCACCCTGACTCGCCAGCTTCAGGGGAGTCCTGGATGAAACAGATCATCAGCTTCGACCGGGTGAAACTCACCAACAACGACATGGATGAGAAGGGACATGTAGGCATCCGTTCTCCAATCTTAAGACTGGTCAGCCTGACATCGGTAGTGGGTAAAATGATGGAATCAATTATTAAGGATGTCATAGCAGCACATTTGGAAAGAGGTGACATAATAGGTCCAAGTCAGCATGGATTTGTGAAAGGGAAATCATGCTTGACAAATCTTCTGGAATTTTTTGAGGATGTTTCCAGTAGAGTGGACAAGGGAAAACCAGTTGATGTGGTGTATTTGGACTTTCAGAAGGCTTTCGACAAGGTCCCACAAAAGAGATTAATGTGCAAAGTTAAAGCACATGGGATTGGGGGTAGTGTGCTGACGTGGATTGAGAACTGGTTGGCAGACAGAAAGCAAAGAGTAGGAGAAATGGGTACTTTTCAGAATGGCAGGCAGTGACTAGTGGGGTACCGCAAGGTTCTGTGCTGGGGCCCCAGCTGTTTACATTGTACATTAATGATTTAGACGAGGGGATTAAATGTAGTATCGTCAAATTTGCGGATGACACTAAGTTGGGTGGCAGTGTGAGCTGCAAGGAGGATGCTATGAGGCTGCAGAGTGACTTGGATAAGTTAGGCGAGTGGGCAAATGCATGGCAGAATGAGTATAATGTGGATAAATGTGAGGTGTAAAAACAGAGAGACAGACTATTATCTGAATGGTGACAGATTAGGAAAAGGGGAGGTGCATCGAGACCTGGGTGTCGTGGTACATCATTCATTGAAGGTTGGCATGCAGGTACAGCAGGCGGTTAAGAAAGCAAATGGCATGTTGGCCTTCATAGCGAGGGGATTTGAGTACAGGGGCAGGGAGGTGTGACTACAGTTGTACAGGGCCTTGGTGAGGCCACACCTTGAGTATTGTGTACAGTTTTGGTCTCCTAACTTGAGGAAGGACATTCTTGCTATTGAGAGAGTGCAGCGAAGGTTCACCAGACTGATTCCCGGGATGGCGGGACTGACATACCAAGAAAGACTGGATCAACTGGGCTTGTATTCACTGGAGTTCAGAAGATTGAGAGGGGATCTCATAGAAACGTTTACAATTCTGACGGGTTTCGACAGGTTAGATGCAGGAAGAATGTTCCCAATGTTGGGGAAGTCCAGAACCAGGGGTCACAGTCTAAGGGTAAGGGGTAAGCCATTTAGGACCGAGATGAGGAGAAACGTCTTCACCCAGAGAGTGGTGAACTTGTTGAATTCTCTACCACAGAAAGTTGTTGAGGCCAATTCACTAAATATATTCAAAAAGGAGTTAGATGTAGTCCTTACTACTAGGGGGATCAAGGGGTATGGCGAGAAAGCAGGAATGGGGTACTGAGGTTGCATGTTCAGCCGAGAACTCATTGAATGGCGGTGCAGGCTCGAAGGGCTGAATGGCCTACTCCTGCACCTATTTTCTATGTTTCTATTTCCTTCCCTAATGGACATTAGTGAGCCAGAAGGGTATTTATGACAATCCGATAGCTTCATGGTCAATGTTACTGATTCTAGCTTTTTACTCATGTCTCCAGATCATTAGTCCAGTCCATTGGATTGTACTCCAGTAACAGTGTGTGTGATGGTGTGTAACACTCAGGTAGTAATGTATTTATGTAGATTCTGGAATGCACTGCCTGAAAGGGTGGCGGAAGCAGATTCAATAGTAACTTTCAAAATGTAATGGGACAAATACTTGAAAAGGAGACATTTGTAGGTCTATGAGGAGTGAGCAGGGGAGTGGAAATTATTGGGTAGCTCTTTCAAAGAGCCGGCACACGTGTGTTGGGCTGAAAAGCCTCATTCTGTGCTGTAAATGTCTATACTTCTGGCATTTGATTGACAGTGAACTGCATGGGACCTGTTTTCTCAGAGGCTTGGTTATGCCAGACAGAAGCTGCCCTCTTGCATTGCTCCTGTAGTTTTGTACATTCTCCTGCCCGAGGCCATGGCTGATCACAACTGGGAACAATGGTGAGTCCATCTGTGGGGAATACAGTGATTACTGAAACTGTGATTACGGAAACAGCTCAGACTGTGGTCAGGTCACCAGTTTCAAGTTGCTTTCAATCCCAAATTTATCAGTAGAGGAGATTTATCAGTAGCTTTAATAATCGCTCAAGTATTCGTTATTTCAAACTCATATTCAATCTTTATATCAAAAACATAAATTATACTAAGCAGAGGTGAAGGATCAGTGAATTGTTCAACACACACAATACTTTTTGCTAAACACTGCTATGAATGAAATGACTTTCCAATATTTCTCTCACTCTTCCCAGATTATTCTACAGTCCATGCACAAGTACCGGCCAAGGATTCATGTGATAATGAAAGAGGCGGATGTGGACGTGTCTGTGAACCAGTTGCTCCCGGCTAATGGAGTCCAGACATTCGCATTCCCAGAGACTGAATTCACAACTGTCACAGCTTACCAGAACCAGCAGGTAAGAGAGGGAGAGGAACACTGACAGACAGGAAAGAGAGATAGAGAGAACTGAGAGGAGAGGGAGAGATAGAGAGAACTGAGAGGAGAGAGAGAGAGAGAGAGATAGAGAGAACTGAGAGGAGAGAGAGAGAGAGAGAGATAGAGAGAACTGAGAGGAGAGAGATAGAGAGAGAGAGAGAGAGAGAGACTGAGGAGAGAGAGAGAGGCTGAGAGGAGAGAGAGAGAGAGACTGAGAGGAGAGAGAGAGAGGGAGATAGACTGACAGGAGAGAGAGAGAGAGAGAGAGACTGACAGGAGAGAGAGAGAGAGAGACTGACAGGAGAGAGAGAGAGAGACTGACAGGAGAGAAAAAGAGGAACAGTGATAGGAGAGAGAGAGAGAGACTTATAGGAGAGAGAGACTGACAGGAGAGAAACATGGATGAGAGAGAGAGTGACAGGAGAGAGAGAATGTGTGACAGGAGAGAGAGAGAGACTGATGAGAAAGATAGTGACAGGAGAGAGAGAGACACTGATCAGAAAGAGAGAGTTGCAGGAGAGAGAGACTGATGTAAGAGAAAGAGAGTTACAGGAGAGAGAGAGACTGACAAAAGAGAGATAGTAACAGGAGAGAGAGAATATGACTAGTGAGAGAGAGAGACTGACAGGAGAGAAAGAGAGAGTGTGACAGGAGAGTTTAAAAAAAATATTCATTCCTAGGATGTGGGCGTCGTTGGCAAGGCCAGCATTTATTGGCCATCCCTAATTGCCCTTGAGAAGATGGTGGTGAGTCGCCTTCATGAACCACTGCAGTCCGTGTGGTGCAGGTACTCCCACAGTGCTGTTAGGAAGAGAGTTCCAGAATTTTTATCCAGCAACAATAAAAGAACGGCGATATACTTCCAAGTCAGGATGGTGTGTGACTTGGAGGGGAACGTGCAGGTGATGGTGTTCCCATGCACCTGCTGTCCTTGTCCTTCTCATCATCATCATCAGAGGCAGTCCCTCGGAATTGAGGAAGACATGCTTCCACTCTTCGAATGAATCCTTAGGTGGCTGAACAGTCCAATACGAGAGCCACAGTCCCTGTCACAGGTGGGCAGACAGTCGTTGAGGGCAAGGGAGGGTGGGACAGGTTTGCTGCATGTTCTTTCTGCTGCCTGCGCTTGTTTTCTACATGCTCTCGACGATGAGACTCGAGGTGCTCAGCGCCTCCCGGATGCACTTGCTCCACTTAGGGCGGTCTTTGGCCAAGGACTCCCAGGTGTCAGTGGGGATACTGCACTTTATCGGGGAGGCTTTGAGGGTGTCCTTGTAACGTTTCCTCTGTCCACCTTTGGCATGTTTGCCATGAAGGAGTTCCGAGTAGAGCGCTTGCTTTGGGAGTCTTGTGTTTGGCATGCGGACAATGTGGCCTGCCAAGCGAAGCTGATTAAGTGTGGTCAGTGCTTCAATGCTGGGGATGTTGGCCTGGATGAGGACACTGATGTTGGTGCATCTGTCCTCCCAGGGGATTTGTAGGATATTGCGGAGGCATCGTTGGTGATATTTCTCCAGCGACTTGAGGTGTCTACTGTACATGGTCCACGTTTCCAACCATACAGGAGGGCGGGTATTACTACAGCCCTGTAGACCATGAGCTTGGTGGTAGATTTGAGGGCCTGGTCTTCGAACACTCTTTTTCTCAGGTGGCCAAAGGCTGCGCTGGAACACAGGAGGCGGTGTTGAATCTCCTCATCAATGTCTGCTTTTGTTGATAAAAGGCTCCCGAGGTATGGGAAATGGTGCATGTTATCCAGGGCCGCGCCATGGATATTGATGACTGGGGAGCAGTGCTGTGCGGCCAGGACAGGCTGGTGGAGGACCTTTGTCTTATGGATGTTTTGCATAAGGCCCATGTTTTCATACGCCTCAGTAAATATGTCAACTATGTCCTGGAGTTCAGCCTCTGAATGTGTGCAGAAGCCTGCTCTATGATGACATGCAAGCCATGATCCTTACCAATGGATCCATTACAGACCCAATCCACATCCGGACCAGGGTCGAACAGGGCTGCGTCATCGCCCCAACCCTCTTCTCAATCTTCCTCGCTGCCATGCTCCACCTCACAGTCAACATGCTCCCCGCTGGAGTGGAGCTAAACTAAGGAACCAGTGGGAAGCTATTCAACCTTCGCCATCTCCAGGCCAGGTCCAAGATCACCCCAACCTCTGTCGTCGAGCTATAGCATGCAGACGACGTCTTCTCCTTCTAGGTGGTAGAGGTTGTAGGTTTAGGAGGTGCTGCCAAAAAAGCCTTGGCGAGTTTCTGTCGTGCATCTTGTAAATGGTACACACTGCATGGTGTGCCGGTGGCGGAGGGAGTGAATGTTTAAGGTGGTGGATGGGGTGTCAATCAATTGGGCTGCTTTATCCTGGATGGTGTCGAGCTTCTCGAGTTGTTGAAGCTGCACTCATCCAGGTAAGTGGAGAATACTCCATCACACTCCTGACGTGCCTTGTAGATGGTGGAAAGGGTTTGGGGAGTCATAAGGCGAGACACTCACCGCAGAATACCCAATCTCTGACATGCTCTTGTTGCCACAGTATTTATGTGGCTGGTCCAGTTAATTTTTTGGTGAATGGTAACCCCAAGATGTTAATGGTAGGGATTTAGCGATGGTAATGCCATTGAATGTCAAGGGGCGGTGGTTAGACTCTTGCTTGTTGGAGATGGTCATTGCTTGGCACTTGTGTCCTGCAAATGTTACTTTCCACTTATCAACCGAAGCCTGAATGTTATCCAGGTCTTGCTGTTTGTGGGCATGGACTGCTTCATTATCTGAGGGATTGTGAACACCGCGCAATCATCAGCGAACATCCCCACTTCTGACCTTATGATGGAGGGAAGTTCATTGATGAAGCAGCTGAAGATGGTTGGGCCTAGGACACTGCCCTGAGGAACTCCTGCAACGATGTCCCGGGGCTGTGATGATTGACCTCCAACCACCACCTTCCTTTGTGCTAGGTATGACTCCAGCCAGTGGAAAGTTTTCCCCCCGATTCCCATTGACTTCAGTTTTACTAGTGCTCCTTGATGCCACACTCGGTCA
This sequence comes from Pristiophorus japonicus, assembly GCF_044704955.1. NCBI lineage: Eukaryota > Metazoa > Chordata > Chondrichthyes > Pristiophoridae > Pristiophorus > Pristiophorus japonicus. The sequence continues at coordinate 111,406,903 of NC_091982.1, read as the reverse complement.
AATGCTGCCTTGATGTCAAGGGCAGTCACTCTCACCTCACCTCTGAAATTCAGCTCTTTTGTCCATGTTTGGACCAAGGCTGTAATGAGGTCTGGAGCTGAGTGGTCCTGGCGGAACCCAAACTGAGCATCTGTAAGCAGGTTATTGGTGAGTAAGTGCCGCTTTATAGCACTGTCAACGACACCTTCCCTCACTTTGCTGATGATTGAGAGTGGACTGATGGGGCAGTAATTGGCCGGATTGGATTTGTCCTGCTTTTTGTGGACAGGACATACCTGGACAGTTTTCCACATTGTTGGATAGATGTCAGTGTTGTAGCTTTTCTGGAACAGCTTGGCTAGAGATGCGACTCATTCTGGAGCACATGTCTTCAGCACAACGACCGGGATGTTGTCGGGGCCCATAGCCTTTGCTGTATCCAATGTGCTCAGCCGTTTCTTGATATCACATAGAGTGAATCGAATTGGCTGAAGATTGGTTTCTGTGATGTTGGGGACCTCAGGAGGATGTCAATATGGATCATCCACTCGACATTTCTGGCTGAAGATGTTGCAAATGCTGCAACCTTGTTTTTTGCACTCACGTGCTAGGCTCCACCATCATTGAGGATGGGGATATTCATGGAGCCTCTGCTACCCGTTAGTTGTTTTATGGTCCACCACCATTCACGACTGGATGTGGCAGAACTGCAGAGCTTTGATCTGATCAGTTGGTGGTAGGATCACTTAGCTCTGTCAATAGCATGCTGCTTATGCTTTTTAGCATGCATGTAATCCCGTGTTGCAGTTTCCCCAGGTTGGCACATCATTTTTAGGTATGCATGGTGCTGCTTCTGGCATGTGCTTCTACACCACATTGAACCAGGGTTGTTCCTCTGACTTGATGTTAATGGTAGAGTGATGGATTTGCTGGGCCATGAGGTTTCAGGAATACAATTTTGCTGCTGCTGATGGTCCACAGTGCCTCATCGATGCTTAGTTTTGAGCTGATAGATCTGTTCTGCGTCTGTTTTGAGTGATAGGAGAGGGGGAGATAGGGAGAGAGAGACATACTGACAGTACAGAGGGAGAGAGAGACGGACAGGAGACAGTGAAAAAGAGAGACTGGAGAGAGAGAGATTGACAGGAGAGAGAGTGACAGAAAAAAGAGAGAGAGAGAGAGACTGACAGGAGAGAGAGACAGTAACAAAAGAGAGAGAGTGACAGGAGAGAGAGTGATAGGAGAGAGAGAGACCGACAGGAGAGAGAGAGAGAGAGACAGTAACAGGAGAGAGAGAGAGAGTGACAGGAGAGAGAGAGACTAACAGGAGAGGGAAAGTGAGAGACTGACAGGAGAGAGAGAGAGTGAGAGAGAGAGAGACAGTAAGAGGAGAGTGAGAGAGAGAGAGAGAGAGACTGACAGGAAAGAGAAAGCGAGAGAGAGAGAGACTGACAGGAGCGAGAGAGAGACAGGAGAGTGACAGGAGAGAGAGAGGAACAGGAGAGAGAGAGAGAGAGAGAGACTGACAGGAGAGAGAAAGAGAGGGACACTGGCAGATAGTAGGGGGAAGGACACCTGTAGAGAGGCTGGCTTCAAGTATAACGCAATGATATAAATTGTATCTATCGATACATGTTATTAGTCTCTTAATGTTCCCTAATGGTTTTTTTTGAAGTGTTGGCACCCTCCTCTTTAGCTACTCTGCCATTCCCTATTGTTTTATGTCAATTTTAAGCACAAATGTGTATTTAAATATTTGAAGTTCTTATAAATTAGATATCGGGTCACATCTCTAAGTAATTCTGATGCTCATGCTCTAGCCCACCTTTTCTGCCCATATTATTTCTGCCCATTTTATCTTGAGTTCCACGTTTCCCAGGCAGTTCTAACCATGCTGAATTTTCCCGCGGCTTTTACCATTTAAATCTACCTGTTCTGATTTGTAACTTTGCCTTTCTTTCACTTGTAGATTACGAGGTTGAAAATTGACAGAAATCCTTTCGCCAAAGGTTTCAGGGATCCCGGGAGAAACAGGTACACAAAAAAACATCCTACTTCTGAACTGATGCAAACTTGCTCAAACCGAACAGCCACCGGGATCAGTTCAAGTGTTTTGAGTGCAGAGATTTTGAAGATAAAATTAGATTCACAGATCCAGTTAGCAACCATTAACCTATAAACCCTCCCAGGTTTCTGTTGGGAGAGTGGCAAATGATCTTGCACCAGGTAGGTATTTAATTGTTAAAGACTGTTGGAAGGTGATTTTTTTAAAGAATATATTGAAGGCAATCTAGGAACAGTATGTTCAAAGCACTTTTAAAACTGTAACGTGTCATCTTGAATTTAGGGTTGGTCTGGAACGAGTGATGGACAATTACCCCTGGAGACCTGTGGACTGTCGACCATCGCTAGACTTCCAAGCTTTTAGCATCCAAAAGCCAGGTATATGCAGTATCTCTGAATCTATGCATGTAGCCATGTAATCTAAATAAAGTACCAGTTCTTTAAATACATGAATCAAAATAAATATCTACCTCTTCCAACATGAACAGAGAGACCGGGGGGGGGGGGGGGGGCGGGGGGTATGTGTGCGCAAATCGTTGAAGGTGGCAGGACAAGTTGAGAAAGCGGTTAAAAAGGCTTACGGGATTCTGAGTTTCATAAATAGAGGCATAGAGTACAAAAGTGTGGGAATTATGATGAACCTGTATAAAACACTGGTTCGGCCCCAACTGGAGTATTGTGTCCAATTCTGGGCACCGCACTTTTGGAAGGATGTAAGGCCTTGGAGAGGGTGCAGAAAAGATTTATGAGGATGATTCCAGGAATGAGGGACTTCAGTTACGTGGATAGACTGGAGAAGCTGGGGTTGTTCTGGTTGGAGCAGAGAAGATTGAGAGGAGATTTGAAAGAGGTGCTCAAAATCATGAGGGGTCTGGACAGAGTAGAAAGAAACTGTTCCCATTGGCAGAAGGGTCGAGAACCCGAGGTCACAGATTTAAGGTGATTGGCAGAAGAACCAAAGGTGATGTATGAAAAAACATTTTTACCCAGTGAGTGGTTAGGATCTGGAATGCACTGCCTGAAAGGGTGGTGGAGACAGACGAAATCTTATCTTTCAAACGGGAATTGGATAAGTAGCTGAAGGGGACACAAAATTGCAGGACTGCAAGAAAAGGTGGGGGGGGGGAAGGAGTGGGACTAGCTGAGAATCAGCACGGGCTGGGCGGGCCGAATGGCCTTCTACCATACTGTAACCATTCTCTGATTCTATCTCCTTGTTCACCTTGTGAAAGCGCCACCCCCTGCTTGTGACAAGTGACCATCCAGTTTTGATAATGTGATCTGTGCCACGCAGGCCCTTCTATTTTGATTCTCTGACTTGTTATTATGTTTTAGTTGGGTGCTCCGACTCCCCTCTGGGGAACTCGTTCAGCGGGACTCCCTCCTCTCTCGGCTCGGTGCTCTCGCCGTCCTGCTCGCCGCCCTTGTTCCAGGTGACGGCGGGCTCGCTGGGAATGAGCTGCCGGGACAGTCGCCTCTGCAGTGTGGACGGGCCGGTGTGCTACAAGGTGGGGCGGCCTGGCAGCCCGGGATCTCAGCGTTTTGCCGTGCCGGCTTACGAGCGGCTGAGAGTGAACGGCTCGCCGGCCGAGCTCTTCGTCAGGCACAGATCGCCGCCACTCATGTTCCGCTTCCCTTCCTTGGCCTCGCTCAACGCGCTAAGCGCAAACCACGGCAAAGGTGCAAACTGCGGCGGGCCCGACTTGCAGCTCCCGCCCGGCGTGACACTCTCGCACCTTCAGGTACTGCCTCCAGCTGGCGCCCTGGCTCCCCAGGTGCAACCAGACTTGTACAGCGCCCGTCGCCCTTACACGTTCTACAGTCTGACCGCTCCTTCCAGACTGGCGGCCAGTCCATTCAAATTGCTGGCCCACAACACTGCGGCCTCCCCGAACGCCGGAGCACTGGTGAGCGAGAGGAATTTCCGGGATGGCAAGGCCGGCCAGTGGCCGCAAGCTGTCAGCCATTGCTTCTGATGGACGGGGCAGGCGTTGGGGGAGTCGGTGATTCCCCAGCCAGCGGGGACATTTGGAACTGAATCGTGAGTCCTGGCGTCTGGCTGCCGGCGGTGGCAGGCGAGCTGTGTGACTTGTCGACAAGGAGACAGCATTGCAGGAACACACCGACAGCGAATTACCAGCAGGAGCGATCGCTTGTTGTGCCTTTAAAGTGACCTAAATGCAGAGCGGTAATAACACGTCCAACTCCTCACAGCGTTTCCGAATCGAATCGAAAATCGCAGTTTCAACCCTTTGTAAATAACGATGTCTGGGTTTAAGTTGGATAAGCAGTCCTTCTCCCCAAGAATCAGCAATACGCACATGCTCTATATTTGGAATTGAAAGAAAATATTATGGAGAGAGAGCAAGGGCTAGTTTACACTGAACACACACATTTCGTTCGATTCTTAAAGTTCACATGGATCCTTACCCAATATGGTTCTTTGGAAAGACTGGACCTATCTGAATACAGTACACATATTTAATGATAACTTGCAATGGAATCAAATGCCTGATCGGATCCATAAACACCGAACAGTTAATGAGCAACACGAGTGCTCCTTTAATCGGGCTCACGCCTCGTGTGTGTGTGGGGCCACTGTTCACCACAATGAACTTTAAAACATGGTTTATGAGTATCTCGATCTTTACGTATTTTATGATCATTCTATATCTGGGGTTAAATGTTTTATGACCGCATTTTAACTGTCTGCTTTATGTGCCTTTGAACAGCATACTCTTTAACACGCAGAAGATACTGGCATCGAGTTTCAGAAAGGGCAGGAGAGATTGTTGGAGGGACTGTTCCAACATCATCCGGGTCTGTTTCTGGTAATCGATGCTTATTGTAGTGCGGTAGCGGCTGCCTTGAAGCCGTGGTTAAACCTCATTACCGCAGTTGGCAGTCTACACTGCAATATTTTGAAGATTAGTAACCTAATTTATATATATATTACAATCTTCAAAAATTACCTGGTTTCCCAGGAGATCAGTACCTATCCAACCATATATAGGTGTCTCGCCTAATGTACCCCTGGCACGCTTCAGATATCACACTTTAACGTGTTAAAAGTGTATCTTTTTAATAATAAACAAGCATTTTCTGTAGCCAGTTACAAATACCCTATCAATTTGCAAACTTCCTCATCGACTGCAATTCACCTTTAACTGATTTATTCATAATTAGATGTTGGAACCGTACAGAGATAGGGCAAGTTAAGGGACGCTGCAGATTAGCAGCAGAATAGTTCGTTGGATGGGATGGTACAAAGTCTGTATTATCTTGCTAAAATGACAGACCCAGCCTGCCCCACAGAACCTTGTGCATCACAATACATACACTCCCCACTCCTCCCGAAATCCGTGTAATCTGCTGGGAGATTACCTCACAGGAGATCTACTAAGTGCCAGCTAGTGATGCGCTGCGTTCAATGAAAATATGAATCATTGGTGGAATAATCTCTCCATATACATAGGGAAACAATGCTTTTAATTATTGAGCTAGGGAGTTTCCCTGTTTTTTTTCTAATCTATTTCTAGTCCAAGTTAACATGTACAATAAAATAAAATTGGTTCTGAATGTCAATGATTGCAATGGGCTCAGCGTTTCTTGTCCAGTTCTTTGCATTTCTTGCAGTGTTCTGTTGACCTTGTCAAAATCGGTTACGCACATTAACCAGGCAGTTGGAAGGAAGGACTCTTCTGTGTTTGAACTGTACATATACAGAAATTTTCTGAACTAACAAAATGTTTCTGTTACAATTTAAATTCAGATCTGTCTGAAAGTAAACAATTGTTTTCTTCAAAGCGGCCTGAGAAATGTTAAAACAATCCAATTCATGTTTGTGGAATTTTGTTGCACCCAAAATGGCAACTATGCTCACCTATATAGCAATAGGGATTGCATTTCAGAGTAATTCATTGTACATGAAGCCGCTTGGGACATTGGAGACGTACAGGGCGCGATTTAAATACAAGTTCCTTCTGATCGCTCTTAAGATTTATAGTCCTAGCTTAAAGGAATGTATTAATAAGATATAACCTATTATTACGCTGACCCCCAACATCAGCTCACCATTCAGGATATTACAACACTGACTACACTTACTTAATTGGCTTAAAGCAAATTGGAGTCCTGAGATTGTGAAAGGGCACGCCTGATACAAGATTCCCGGAACAAGCACTTTACTCCGAGCTCCGTCACGGCAAGCGACTTCTAGAAGGGCAGCGAAAATGCTTCAAGGACGTCCTCAAAACCTCTTTGAAAAAAATGTCACATCCTCATCTACTCTTGGGAATCCCTGGCCCAAGACCGCCTAAATTGGAGGAGAAGCATTTGAGAAGGCGCCTAACACTTTGAGACTCTTTGTCTGGCGCATGCGACGCCAAGTACAAAGAGCGGAAGGAGCGTACGACAACCCTCAACCACCATCTATGCCACCTGTGGCAGAGTCTGTCGATCCAGTATAGGACTCATTATTCGCCTTAGAACCCATAATATTGTTGTGGGAGCAAGTCATCCTCCACTCCGGGGGACTGCCTAAGAAGAAGATAGAACTGATGCATTTAAGGGGCAGCTAGATAGATACATGAGGGAGAAGGGAATAGGATATGCTGATAGGGTTAGATGAAGAGGGTGGGAGGAGGCTGGAGTGGAGCACTGCCAGAGACCAGTTGGCCGAATAGCCTGTTTCCGTGCTGTAAATTCGATGTGACGTAATGGAAAGATTTTCTTTTAAAAGGACCCTAATACATCTAAAGTCATGCTTTCTTCCGAAGCACAACAATATGGAATGTTTCCAGATTACCCAGCGGAGGAAATTCAGAGGCGAAGATCAGTCCCGTCACTGGGATTTCCGTGCAGCATAACCGTTCGCCTCTGCAATACTTGAAAACGGCTGACTATAATAATGTTCACCGTGGACAAAGCTGGGACTATTACAGGAATAGTGGAAACACGACCAGTCAAAACAGGGATTCAGCTGGAGCGTCCTGCCTGTGTTCGTATTTCAGGACAGTCGTCGACTGTTGCACAGAATGGAGGAGAGGAGACACATCCCGACCACTGCAACAGTTTACAATGGACTTCACAGCGCACAGACTCGGGCCGTCACTTTACGCAGATTCAGAGGACAAGAGGCAGTGGGAAATCGATGTGCACAAGACTTCGATTTGGAATATGTTGGATTGTCATCTAAATGGTAAAAAAAAACACACCCTTTGGCTGATTTTAATATAGGAGAAGCTCAAGGATATTGAGTAACAAATGGTTAGGGATCACTAACATCAAATTTTACTGATTTCCACCCATAAATTCCTGGCTATTTTTGAATTTGTGAATTAGCAAACACAAAAAAAATCCTTCTGTGTCTGAGAACGGCCCTCCCCCCCCCACCACCGCGAAACTTTGCATTATTTTTAAACCAAGAGTTGGATCTGGAGACGCGTGTGTGCACTGGATGTGCGATGTTAGCCGACATGTGCTGACATCACAGATATATCTCGAACTGATTTTTAGCAGGAAAATAAATGCATTTTTGTATTTTTTAATAACGAAAAGCTGATCCGGGTCATCTTGAAGTTGTGACGAATATATACTTTATACTGTAGAAAGTGTAAGTCTTTCACTCCGAGTTAGGTATGGAGTAAGGACAGCAGTGGACTGACACAGTGACCTTACTGACAGTTCCCCAACGTCATTAAATCAAAGTCTTGCCTTATCATAATAATAGGTCTTATTAATATATTCCTTTAAACTAGGACTAATCATTAGAGCGATCAGAAGGGACTCGCCTTTATATTGTGCCCTATCCCGTCCACAATGTACCAAAGGGCTTCACATACAATTCATTATTTTGAATTGCATTTTTTTTGTGTTTACTAATTCATCAATTAAAATAATCCAGGAATTTATCGGTGGAAATCATTGTTTACTAAAATCCCTCTGCATAATCTCCAACATTATTTCACCGTTATTGTGGTCGGCAAGTGCTAGGGCCAAACAACAGGTTCTTCAACTTTACTCTCTTTTATCTAGGGATTGAATATGAGTCTGACGGTGATACCATAAAGGTGGTGTGCATGAACCATGTAAATAATTAGTTAGACTGTACTCTTTCAAAAACACAGTGCCTGTTTGTTATCTTGAGTTCGAGCAACATTGATAATAAAAACTCTTCATTGATTTTTTTTTCAAGTTTATTCGAGTTTTTGGGGTTTTTTTCTCATTATTTCTAGAACCTAAAGCTAAAGGCAGAAAAATGCCAATATTTTTAAATGTCAACTTTTAAACTGACTTTAAAAACCCTTACAATTGTTAATTACACCATTCATATCTCCCATTTCCTGTATCTTCCCAACTAAACACAAAATAACATTGAGTGATACATGTCAATATTATTTATGTTTTTCAGTACTTATTTCACATTTGATACTGAAAATTGCATATCAGATCAATGCAGTTTAACACTAGAATAAATTAAATCATATGGCCGAGTTTGCCGAACTGTGCAATGGAGACTATAAAGACTTTCATTTATGTAGCGCCTTTCATGGCCTCAGGATGTCCCAAAATGCTTTACAGCCAATTAAGTACTTTCGAAGAGTAGTCATTGTTGTAATGTAGGAAATTTTTGCTCACTTTTTTAACCCTAAAGATGAACAGTCCTGACACATTTGACAAGGTAATGATTACACTGGAATCCAATATGTATTTATATATTGTTGGGAGCATTTTTTCAGCATTCATATATGCAGATAGAAAATTAAGCAGATAAAATGAAGTAAACCTGCTCTTTGTAATTTATACAATTTTCTGGAGTTGTTGTCAGTCTAATAGAGTTGCCAGAAGGGGGGGGTCTTTAAATTTCTAGGAGATAATACTGAATGCAGTTTGATAAATTCATCAGTAATATTTTGCTGCAGGTGTGCTACAGTTACCAGGCTGAAACTAATACCTGTAGAGTGCAATAGACTTGAGTTATACTAACTGCTGCACCTTGCACTCAATTTAGTGACAAGAGCCCTGCATGTGAAGGTTGGGACACCAGTGCAGAACTTTTGCTGATTTTTACTGTATGGAAAAAAAGAATGGGCAGAACCTTCCTGCATTGAAAATGTTAGAATATGAGTTTATAAAGAGCCCAGGTGGTCCAACAGGTCATCCGGGTACTTTTCAAATGTGCCTTTGCAGCCAGCTGCAGTCATACTGAGCCGAATGTGAACTCCAAGCAGTGTGGGATCACAACTATAGATGGTCACACATCGCATGCTTTGGACACTAAACATTCTGCATTGATGGGCACCTGAACCATTTCACAATTACAGGAAAGTGTTATTTTACCTGCACTCATTAAGTGATCTGTAATACTGATCTACTTTGTATTACTTGTATAAGTAGAAACACAATATTTACCTGTTTTGCTCTCAAGTTAAATTGATTTGTAAAAATTATTTTTCATTTCTTAACTGATAAAACAAACCCTGTAATTTCAATGCCTTTTGACAGTAGAAGTACTGTGCACATTTTATGGCACTGTATAGTGACTCTCAACATATGATATAAACTGTGCTGTCTATATAACAGTGAGGGCAACACTTTCACAAAAATGTAAGTGTGCGACATCTAATGATTTTAAGCCAGATGCAGATCATTCCTGAGCTCCTATGTCTCAGCTGCACACAAGCAAAAAACAACTCCATGAACAGTTTTCAGTCTGAGCCTGTAGAGGCAGAGCTAGAAAGGAAAGACACTCCCTCAAGGCTGTGCACCAATATACCCAGCAGGAGGTTCCAACAGAGTGAATCCCAGGTCCCTGAGTCCCCATTTGAAGCCAAGTAGGATGCTCAAAGACTTGTACATATATAGGGAGTGAAATTACCTCTTTTTATAGCCCCGTTAGCACCTCTAGGGGCGCAAGGCAGTTTTTGCCCGGGGAGGGGGGTGCTACTGCCTCCTGGTAAATTGCTCCAGAGGTTTGTGAGGTGGGGCGAGACTTCTGGGCCGGGCGATAAATGTCACAGCCCCGGAAGGTTACTGCCACTGATCGGGGCTCGGGGCAATTTCACCTCCATAGAAAGATAAGCTAATAATATAATAAATAAATGGACTGGTTGAGCCGAATGGCCTGTTTCTGTGCACAGCGACTCCACACCGCCCCACCACGGCCCCTTAATGCCCCGCAGGCCATGAGGCTAGCTGACATCCGCTCTCAGGTGCTGCTTAAAGGGGAGGCCTGCAATGCCCCGGCCGCCATTTTTCTTTGCTGACCGACTCTAGGGTCGGCCCGACGATGGTGGCCCTAGTGTGGACCGGGCTACCATCATGCAGCCCGGCACTCTGTCTTGAGTGCCGGTTGCCGGCCCGGTCTCACGCTACACTGGTAGTCCACTGTCGGCCACCAAAGGGCCATGCAGAGTGCACAGTGGCCCGCCCCGGCAACGCGTCCAAAGGAAGCGGAGTGCCGGAGACAGCGCTCTGCTTCCTTTGAAGGGTGGTAGGCCCAATTCCACATCAGGAGCAGGACTTCGGGGCCGGATGATAAAAGTCACAGCCCCGGAAGGTTACCGCCACCAATTGGGGCTTGGGGCATTTTCACCCCATAGAAACATAAGCTAATACTATAATAAATAAATGGACTGCTTGGGCCGATAGGCCTGTTTCTGTGCCATATATCCTATGTTATGTGATCCTATGTAACAGAAATAGATGAAAAAGCTGCTGGTAGTGTTTTTGTGCCTTCCTACCATCATGAGAGGAAGTGAATATGGTGTGAAAGTTAGAATTAATATGCAATGGTTTAAAAGTCAGCCTGGCTAGTTTTGCGAGTCCATATTTGTAAGAGAAGCAAAGATTGTCCAATAATGACATCTGTCTTTATGGAAATGGAGCAGAGATATTGGGGCCGAAATTGGTGGACATACCGCCGCATACTGCCCCATACCACCAAAAATCATGAAATTGATCAAAATATACCTACATACCGCCCGGCGGGAAATTCATCAGTGACATACCGCCGGGCGGTATGCCTACTGTCCGCCCACACAGAGCACCCTACAGTCCGCCCAAAAGTCCAACATTGGTAGCATACCACCGACATACCACCGGAACTGCACACAGTCTGAAAAAAGGTGGTTTTATGCCGATGATATGTAGGCGGTATGTAAACTACAATATTCCTCCCCACCAGCGATCTAGTTTCTCTGCCCCTCCCCAAAGATATAGTCCTCCCCCCCCCGTCATCTAGTCTTCCCCACAGAGATCTAATCCCCCCCCAGAGAGATCCAATCCCCCCATGAGATCTAATTTCACCCCAGAGAGATCTAACCTCCCGAAGATCTAATCCCCCCAGAGAGATCTAATCCCCCCAGAGAGATCTAATCCCCCCAGAGATCTAAACCCATCTCCAGAGATCTAGTCCTCTCCCCCAGAGATCTAATCCCCAGAGAGATCTAATCCCCAAGAGATATAAACCCACCCCCAGAGATCTAGGCCTCTCCCCAGAGATCTAATCCCCCCAAGAGATCTATTCTGCCCCCCTGCCCCCGAAAAATGCGAAAATAAATAAATAACAATATAAATATTATAAATAAATCAAAAACACTGCACAAAACAATTAAAAATCTAAACCTGGAGACACTTACCTGCGATCCGACATCGGCAGTCTCTGGCCCTCGGACCGCTCTTCTCAGGGGGGTTGGGGGGGGGGAAAGGAACGGAGGTCGATGGAAGAGCACGCATGCGCAGAGCTCAGAACCCAAAGAGTCCTGAGTCTGCTGGAGCAGACCGTCCATCACACTCCGCTAACACACCGCTCAGGACCGCCCGGACCAATGTTGCCAGCACTCCGCCCTAGCGGTACAGTGCAGTGAAGATTGACCTACCACCGCGAGATTGCCGAGGATTGGGTGGTCCACCAAATTCGAGCCCCTGATATAGGGAAGAAATATGTATGTTCACTCTCACTTGCACTCACACCCTGTAGTTGAAATGGGGTGAATTAATTGGTGTGACCTTTACATGATTTTTCATAATTGGGCCTGAATAGCATGTTGGCTTTCTCTGGGGTAAGCTGTCTTACATTACCAGAGCCTAAAAATGCAAAGGAAGGGAATAATTTAGGGATTATAATATAATAACTTCTAAGATTTCCCCACCACGTTCCCAAGGTGCAGGGCCTGCAATAACATGTTTACGTTTCTGGCTACATATGGAAAAACACACTAAAAATACCATCTGACATCACTAAGACTACCTTCCACACTCCACCTCAACTCATCTGTTGCTGAAACCCTCATCCACACCTTTGTCATCTCCAGCCTCGACCAATCCAGTGCTCTCCTGGTTGACTCCCATCCTCCACACTCCGCTAACTTCAGCTCCTCCAAAATTCTTCCGCCTGTATCCTATCCTTTACCAAGATCCTCCTGCAAGATCCTACAAAGCCCCTGGGAGGACAGATGCACCAACATCAGCATCCTCATTCAGGCTACATCCCCAGTATTGAAGCCCTGACCACACTCAATCAGCTCCGCTGGGCAGGCCACATAGTCCGGATGCCAGACACGAGACTCCCAAAGCAAGTGCTCTAATTGGAGCTCCTTCACGGCAAACGAGCCAAAGGTGGGCAGCGGAAGCACTACAAGGTCACCCTCAAAGCCTCCCTGATAAAGTGCAACATCCCCACTGACACCTGGGAGTCCCTGGCCCAAGACCACCCAAAGTGGAGGAAGTGCATCCAAGAGTCTCACCTTGAGAGCACCTTGAGTCTCAATGCCGAGAGCATGCAGAAATCAAGCACAGACAGCGGAAAGAGCATGCGGCAAACCAGTCCCACCCACCCCTTCCCTCAACGACTATCTGTCCCACCTGTGACAGAGTCTATGACTCTTGTATTGGACTGTTCAGCCACCAAAGGACTCACTTCAGGAGTGGAAGCAAGTCTTCCTCGATTCCGAGGGACTGCCTATGATGATGATGATGATCCTTCGCCAAGCTCCGAGACCCCCTTGTCCATCACCCCTCTTCTTGTTGACCTTAATTGGATCGTGATCATCCAGTGCCACAAATTTAAAGTTCTTATCCGTGCACATAAATCATTCCATGACCTTACACCTCCCTATCTCTATAGCCTTCTTCAGCACTACAACCCGCAGCTAACTGTCGATTTCTCTGACTCCAGCCTCTTGTGTAACCCCTTCCCTTAGCCCCACCACTGGCAAGTGCACCATCAGCTGCTTATGCCTCACGTTCTTAAACTCACATCTGAAACTGTTCCATCTCTACATCTCCCTTTTTGACCAAGCTTTTGGTCACGCCTGCTGGTATCACCTTCTTTGACTTGGTGTCCCTTTTCCTTTCCTTAGGCCTCTGTGAAGCGCCTTGGGAGCTTTATCTATGTTAAAGTCGCTATAAAAATGCAAGTCATTGACGCACATGGATCTGCACAATAATGCACATTGCAGTTAAATAAATATTGCTAATAATTAAAGCATCAGGCTTCATATGCCTGGTCTGTAAACAGCAAAAGTAACCAACATGTGCATATATTGGTTGGTGAGTGACTGGTAAGATGTAGGCCAATATTGTTCAAGCACATAGGATGGGCATCACTGCAGCCAACAGCAGAAAAATGTTCCAGAGTAGCAGCTTAGGGGGTGAAACTCACACTGCCAGTGACCACCGGAGTATGGTTTCACCTCTAAGAAATGGTTGAGCGATAAATATTGGTCAGGACACCAGGGAAAACTCCCTTGCGCTTCTTCAAAATAGTGCCTTAGGTTATTTTATGTCCACCTGAGAGGATAGACAGGGCCTCAGTTTAACATTTCATCCAAAGGCCAGCACCTCTGACAGTGCAATGCTCCCTCAGTGCTGCACTGGAGTATCAGCCTAGATTGTGTGCTCAAGTCTTAGAGTAACACTAAAGCCATCCACTGACACTTTCAACCTGTTGTTGTTCCTTTTAATCCCTAAATTTCCAAACAGAATCCAATTTTTCATTAGTGTCATTGATGATAATTTTTTGAAAGATTAAGATATTGGCTCCTACAGCAACATAACACACGTTTGATTGAATAGTTCAGCTAGGTGGAGTCTTGAGTCCAAAATGTCACTCTAGTCAATGTTAGGAATAGGTCCAGTCCATAAAATGGATGGTGATAATATAATACTGATTGTGCAGGCAGTGTCTGGATATCAAATAACTATAACATTAGGCCTATTAACTTACAGCCTACTACAGGTCCAGAGACATTTTAGTTTCCCTGGGCTAATTGGTTTGTTCAGGTTTCATAGAAATACATAGAATGTACAGCACAGGGACAGGCCATTTAGCCCAACTGGTGTATGCTGGTGTTTATGCTCCACTGAAGCCTCCACCCAGCCTCTTCATCTAACCCTATCAGCAGATCCTTCTATTCCCTTCTCCCTCATGTGTTTATCTAGCTTCCCTTAAATGCATCTTATGCTATTCCCCGCAGTTATCCCTTTTGGTTGCGTGTTACACATTCTAACCACTCGCAGGGTAGAAAAGTTTCTCCTGAATTCAATATTGAATTTATTAGTGACCATCCTATATTTATGACCCTCAGCTTGATCCTGAACCAAACACTAACTCCATAGTAATGGAACTGCCTCGAGTGTCTAAAATGGGTCTAAAATACAATGTCAGGCAGGCTGTCCATATATCTCATTGGAAGACCAGCAGAGTAGATGGCACAGTAATTAACGATCTCATTGGCAGTGCCCAATGATCGATGTGCCAACCAAGCAGAACATACTAAGACTACTCACATATCTGATGTATGGGGGGTTTGGGTTAGCTCAAGCTATAAGGTTTTGTTCAGGTTGAATTTGTACGTAAATGATGCAGCAAAGTGCAATATAAACTGTAAAACAAAGCTTCTAGATTACTACTGGCAATAGGAGCAGGTGAAGGTTCATCTGCTGTGTTACCACAGGCATTAAAATAAGTCGATTAGCACCTTAATGTCTCATTAAGTGTTCACCTGCTAAAATTGGCAACAATGATTCCTAGTCCTTAATGTGTTGTGATGTTTTATTGCCAAACCTTCACACTAAGGGTGGAAGAAGTTTGGATCTCCCTCTCCCAAAGGCTGGGGATGCTGGGCCAATTAAAGCTTTCAAAACTGAGATCGATAGATTTTTGTTGGGTAAAGATATCAGGATATGGAGCAAAGGCAGGTAAATAGTGTTCAGGCACAGATCTAATTGAATGGTGGAACAGCCCCGAGGGGCTGAATGGCCTACTCCAGTTCCTGTGCCTATTCCCACTCCATCTTATAGAAAAACAGATTAGTAGGCCTCAGCTGCATTTATATAAGTTTAGGAAGGTGTGAAAATGTAACTGGAACCAGTTGATTGTTAATGAAAAGCGAAGGTCATTATTGGATTTTGTGTTTGGAACTGGGGTCAAATTGGATTTGTGGGCATATTGAAAGAAAGAAAGAAGGAAAAAAAGAAGAAAAGAAAGAAGGGAGGAAAGAAGAAAAGAATTAAATAAGAAAAGACATAACATTCATATAGCGCCTTTCACACCCTCAGGATGTCCCAAAGTGCTTTACAGCCATTGAAGTACGTTTGACGTGTCATCATCATAGGCAGTCCCTTGGAATCGAGGAAGACATGCTTCCACACCTAAAATGAGTCCTTTGGTGGCTGAACAGTCCAATACGGGAGCCACAGACCCTGTCACCGGTGGGACAGACATTCATCGGGGGGAAGGGGGGGGGGCGGGTGGTGGGACTGATTTGCCGCATGCTCCTTCTGCTGCCTGTGCCTGACCTCTTCACACTCGCGGTGTTCAGATTCGAAGAGCTTAACGCTCTCCCGGATGCACTTTCTCCACCTAGTGCGGTCTTCAGCCAGGGACTCCCAGATGTCAGTGGTGATGTCGCACTTCACCAGGGAAGCTTTGAGGGTGTCCTTGTAATGTTTCCGCTGCCCACCTTTGAGCTAGAGCAATTGCTTAGGGAGTTTCGTGTCTGGCATGCGAACTACGTGGCCTGCCCAGCGAAGTTGATCGAGTGTGGTCAGTGCTTCAATGCTGGGGATGTTAGCGTGGACGAGGACGCTGATGTTGGTGCGCCTGTCCTCCCAGGAGATTTGCAGGATCTTGCGAAGACAATGTTGATGATATATCTCCAGCGACTTGAGATGTCTTCTATACATTGTCCATGCCTCTGATCCATACAGGAGGGCGGGTATTACTACAGCCCTGTAGAGCATGAGTTAGTGATAGATTTGAGGGCCTGGTCTTTTCCTCAGGCAGCGGAAGGCTGCACTGGCGCACTGGAGGTGATTTAAATCTCTGCATCAATGTCTGCCTTCATTGATAAGAGGCTCCCGAGGTATGGGAAGTGGTCCACGTTGTCGAGGGCCGCGCCATGAATCTTGATGACTGGGGGGCAGTGCTGTGCGGCGAAGACAGGCTAGTGGAGGACCTTTGTCTTATGGATGTTAAGCGTAAGGCCCATGCTTTCATATGCCTCGGTGAATACATCGACTATATCCTAGAGTTCAGCCTCAGAATGTGCGCAGACGCAGGCGTCATCCGCATACTGCAGCTCAACGACAGAGGTTGGGGTGATCTTGGACCTGGCCTGGAGGCGGCATAGGTTAAACAGCTTCCCACTCCAGTGGGGAGCTTGTTGACTGTGAGATGGAGCATGGAGCATGGCAGCGAGGAAGATTGAGAAGAGGGTTGGAGCGATGACACAGCCCTGTTTGACCCCGGTCCAGACATGGATTGAGTCTGTAATGGATCCACTGGTAAGGATCATGGCCTGCATGTCGTTGTGGAGCAGACGAAGGATGTTGACAAAATTTGAGGGCATCCAAAACGGAGGAGAACACTCCATAAGCCCTTACAGTTGACAGAGTCAAAGGCCTTTGTAAGATCAAAAAAGGCCATGTATAAGGACTGGCGCTGCTCCCTGTATTTTTCCTGCAGTTGTTGTGCTGCAAAGATCATGTCCATTGTGCCCCGCATTGTGATTCTGGGAGGAGCTCCTCGGCTAGAGAGAGAAGACGGTTGAGGAGAACTCTAGCGACAAGCTTCCCAGTGGCTGATAGCAGGGAGATTCCCCAGTAGTTGCCGCAGTCAGACTTTACCCTCTTTTTAAAAATGGTCATGATCACTGCATCTCTCAGATCTCCTGGCATGCTCTTCTCCCTCCAAATGAGAGAGATGAGGTCATGTATCCATGCCAACAGTGCCTCTCCGCCATACTTTAGCGCCTCAGCAGGAATTCCATCCACACCCGTAGCCTTGTTATTCTTGAGCTGTTTTATGGCTTTGCCTACTTCGTGCAACGTTGGGGTTTCACTGAGTTAGTGGCGGGTCGCATGCTGTGGGATGGAGTTGAGAACACTCGAGTCAAAGGCAGAGTCTCGATTGAGGAGATCTTCAAAGTGCTCCTTCCAGCGGGCCCTGATAGCCTCGGTGTCCTTGATGAGCGTTCCCCCGTTCTTGGCCAGGAGTGGGATGGGGTCTTGGGAGTTTGGACCGTAGGTGACCTTGACTGCAATGAAGAATCCTAGCATATCGTGGCTGTCAGCCAGTTGTTGTATCTCCTGTGCTTTCTCCATCCACCACCTGTTCTTTAGGTCCCGGGTTTTTTGTTGGATCTCAGCCTTGAGCCATCTGTAACGTTGGTTTGCAGCTCCCAAGTTGGGTTGTTGTTTGAGGCTCAGAAATGCTCCGCGCTTACGATCTATTAGTTCTTGGATCTCCTGATCCAAGTGTAGTCACTGTTGTAATGTAGGAAACACAGCAACCAACATGCACACAGCAAGCTCGCACAAACAGCAATGAGATAATGGCCAGATAATCTGTTTTAGCGATGTTAATTGAGGGATAAATATTGGTCAGGTGAACTACTGTCCTGTATTACTTCACTGAGTCCCATTAGCCAAGAATAGAAGTTGTACTGAAACAGAGGATGGTAGGGTATCTGCTGTACACAATGAGCTTCAAGCCCTGCTCATGCAGTTGGCTAATTTGGGAATTGCTAGAGCCCGGCTATTCTATCATCAAGCTGTGATAACATATTTGTTGATACAAGATGTCTCTGTTTCGATTCACTTTTTATAAATATTAGCAGCATGTTAACATGATGGGTGGCCTGGGGAGTAACTCTTGCTTTAAGTCTGCAATCATCCTTTATATTGCCTCCAAGTTTACTAACATCACACACACGAGTCTGTGCTGCAGTGCACATTTATACAAATGAAATGTATGCAGCATTACATTGAAATGGCATTTAAATTGAGAAAGTTCATTTTGTCTGTCAAAGCATGTCACAAAAGGCTAAAATATCCACAACAAATGGAAGTCTGTGCTCTAAGATGTTGCAGCTTACCCAGTTTTCCTAGGTCAATGGCTTGTTGGGTGTCTAATTTCAGTTTGTGTTTGTTTCTTTCCCATATGGAAATGATGCATACAGCATCTATCAGGGATGGATTCTTCAAATTTTTGAATTCAAAAACAATCTAGCATGGTTCCATTAGAGAGTCTCGTACTGGACTTACTGACATTGATCTTCAGAATGAATCAATTTTCCCTCATTGATATATCCCCAACCTGCTGATAGACATAAGCAAATCACTTTAAGGGTGCTGTTATACTCTACTTTCCAGTCTGATGCCAGTCTCTATAGAGTAGGGGTGAAACATTAGCTTAGTGCTAGCGATCCCACCACTGAGTCAGATGTTGGAATCTTACCAGCCCATGTGAGTGCAAATTTGGAGGCAGGTCCGCTGTCAAAATGGCCGTGATTGATAGTGGGGCGGAAGTTTGCTCTGAACCCGCCTCGTTAATTTCCCAAGTGCCAGCTCTGCCTGCAGTTTGCAGATCAGGCACTAAGCTTCGGGTCAGGCAATTTGAGATATATAAAAAAGCGGCTTAAAGATATTTAAGCAGCATTTTACCAGGTCCTAATAATATTTCCAAGCTTTGTATGAGGTTATTGATGCTCAGGCATTGAGCCATTTAAGTGTGTTGGGTTCTCAATGAATCTCCATTGCTGTGAATAGTTCACAGCTAAAATGTGATATAAAAGCTACCATTTCACAGCTCTTCCATTTCCAATCTTAGAAGCGGGAGTCTTCAGGATTTGGAATACACTTTTCAGTTTTATGGAGGTTTGATGTGTTTGCATTGAACTATCTATCCAGTGTCACCTCCTTGGAGCAACCTCTCTCAACATTGCCAGATGGCTTCTGTCATCTAAACTTCAGCTGTCATCTATTCCAGCAGCATCGGTGCCCTTGAAAAATCTCATCTTGGTCCTCAGAATTCCACTACGATCAGCCCCAACAACAACATCACCAGGTACAGCAGAATCACCAGGCACACCTGTAGCTCCAACAACAACATCATTCTTCTCTGCAATTACTTGATGCACAGGACACAGGGCATTAGCACTGGAGCACATTGCTGCCCGGGAGGCCAGGGATGGCCTCACCATGGCCAGATTTACTACACTTGACGCTGTACACCCTGGCTGCCACATGATGCGCCAGGTTGGCACCCGCATCATAAAACATCCCTGCAATGCCCAAGCCATTCCTTTCACACTCATCGCATTAGCATCTCTAAACTGCATTTCCACCACAGATTCAGAATGCTGCAAGTCTTTACACAAGTCTCATTAACAGAAACTTCACATGAACATTGGTTAAAACACACAAGTGCCTACCCTTGTGTGTTGTTAGTTGGTATGGTTGGACATGGATGAGGGTTCATGTGAGGGATGGCTAGTGAGATGGGAATGTGATAATTTAGACAGAGAGAGAGGAGGATGGGTGGAGCTGCAAGGTAAGTTGGTGTAAGTAAGGATGTGCAGAAGAAGGGTAGGGAAGGCAGAGTAATGGGGATGCGCTGAGTGGCACAGCAAGTTGAGATTGAGTGTGGCTTTGCAGTAACATTTTGTGATCTACTGAGATCATTGAAAGGTTTGCGCCACTGCTGCCTGGTCCTACTGATGACTTCCCTGATTGTGCCCTCCTGTGCAATGTGCAACCAGGCTAAGTTAGTGTCCTGGGGAGGTCTCTTCCACCCATTGGAAGGGAAGGGAACCTCCCTGCGTGCTGTGAACCCCTCCATAAGCATATGAAGGGAATCATGGGAGAGCCTGGGTGCAGCTCTGTGCCTTTGAGCAGTGCCTGTCAGTGTTTGCAGCACCTCAATGTTGTAGAACACCGACAGCACAACTGGCAAAATAAAGTTGGCCATGGTCCCTTTAAGGAAATGGCTGATGACGCATCATCAAATGACGTCACCAGACCAGCTTCATTTTAATTGGCTGGTAACCTCATTGGGCGGGCTTAGCAGGCCAATCAGGGTAAAAAAGTTTTGGAGGCCGGAATGGAGCCAACAGCGGGCTGTTGAGAGGTGACTTGCTGTTATCAGGCATCTGATCCAGAGTGATGCCCTTTACAGGGGATCTGTGCTGTGTGTGGCTCTTCAACCAATCAGATTGTAGAATCCACACACAGGCAAAAATTTTTCCTACCTCAACGGATCCATGGCGAGCGATGTCAGTGGCGGTTCCCGACCCCATTGTCGGCCTCCAAAATGTCTTTACCCTGATTGGGCTTGTTATCTCACCCATGGAGTTTCCCGGTCAATTGAAGGAAGCGAGTCTGATGACGTCATTTGAAGATGCGTCATCAGCTGGTTTCCTTAAAGGGACTGTTATGGAATATTTCAAAATAATCAACACCAGTCTGACATCAAAAGTTCAAATACATTTCTCTCATTTTTTGCCAAAATTCGGCGTTACTCTGTCTAGTTTGTATTTCTGGGAGTGATTGCAGCAATTTCAACTTGTTGCCGGGGAGAATGGTACATATGTAGTCCGGATTACATCCAATCCTGCTGCCACTGGTGGGACAGCATTTGGTTGGGCAGGTGCTCCTGGGATGAATTTCGATTTAATGAGAACTAGTGAGAATGGTTTGCCATAGGGAGGTGGTGCATCCCACCCATCATCCCTGTTATAATCTACTGCCGCTTTTCCTAAATCTCTGCAGTCTATGGATCCATCATCATCATTGTCATTGTCTGTCATGTCTGGTGCTGTTGGCACCATTGGTGACTGTGATACAGTCACGCTTGCGTATGGTTTTTTAACGTTTGCTTGCGTTCTTTTTGCGACGGCCTCGATAACCTTTTTGCTTAATTCATAATATCCTCGAGTTACTATTATGCATGTCTTTTCTTTCTTATGTTTCTTCTCATCTTCCCACCACTTCTTTTGCTCGGCGGAAATTGCACTAGAATCCCATTTATTTTTCAACATCTGAAAGGTCAAAATTCATGGAAACCTCCCAGTGTTTGGGCTCATTGGAAAGGAAATTTAATTTGGGACTATCTACCGGAAAGTTTAAAATCCTAAAGTGCTTATGGAAGAAACTACGAACTTTAATCGAATTTTGGACTTTAACAAGACAAATTCGAATCTGTGGCGGGCCTAAGGAACTAAAGAAGCCCACTTGATTATTGGAACTGTCTGGGTGTTGGGACTAAGGTCAACTGTCTGGAGAAATGGATACTCGAAAACCCTTCTCCACAACAGATATCAACATTACAACAATAACTCAGAGATGGCCAGCCATCGAACTGAACCGAGAAAAACCATCTTCAACATGAATAAGAACAAAGGGCAAACTACAGCCTGTATGCAAAAACCAAGCACAAAAGGACATTGCAATTACCAAGCTAATATTTCCATCAGGAAACAAATTTAGAAAACCACCCAAGACATATTAACTTTTAATGAGCCCACCAAAATATAAAAGAAATATCAAGCCCACCAAATTTAAACACAGAACTCTGGACTGATTTGGTGCAAAGATTAGGACAACTCAAACCGTATAACTGGCCCCCTGTTTCAACAGAGGGTATGCCATACTACGCCGAGTACCATGCTACGCTGATGTTATCAAGAAGGGAGAGAAACCAACACAACAGTTGTAAACTAACTTCTCCAGCTTCGAAGTCCTGAAGCCAGGAAGAACATCACCATCACGGCAGCAACCAACCACAGCCAATGTGGTACCAACGAAAAACCACCGCAATTGACCAAACTCAAAACAAAACTCCGACAGAAAAAAACTGAAGAATCGAAAATTTCCACTTTACAATCTAAGCTCTGACTACCAACAGGTGAAACATTACCTAAAGAGACTTTGAACCTATTTCTAACGAAGGAAACCGGGTATTTACCCCATAGATCCAAAACACGCCTTACCGCATCAGCGGAATTTAAGAATGTTTAGTGAGTAATTTAGAATAGTGTAAGATTATCTGTGTAATGATAATGATATATGTATCAGTTACTGGGGTAAGGAAAATAATCTATCTGTGCAGCTATTAAAAGAGGCACAGGCCAGGTAATACCTGGGAGTAAGAAGAATCTACCAGTATAACTATTAAGGGAAGCACCGGCAAGATAACAAGCTAAACGGCTGTGAGATAAAAGTTAGAAGCAGACATCAGTCCATAAAGAACTGACTAAGACAGCCAGTCAATTAAAGACTATACTATGTCTGAAAGGAAGAGAGCCCAATTTGGAACTCGATCATCTTTGTCAAGACAGAGAGCTTTCTCAGGGCTAGACAATCAGGTTTATGTGCCCCTACAGGAAAGAGGTCAACATGAGAAGGGTCCTGTTCCTACTTGCTCTGATAAGGATGAGCAGCAGCGACCGAGGAGACGTGGAAGAATCCGACATTTACGGATGTTCAGGAGAAAGAGCACCGATCGTAACCTCCGGGGGTGGCACCCCAGGCGTGGAAGACCTCGCCGTTTATGTCCACGAGGGAAGATGGCCAGGGTGGCTGGGAACTAATTCTACCCGCTACTCCAGCCAGGAAGGCTTTACCTACGGGGAGCCCTCAGTTCCATGCCCCTGGATACGGATCATCGCTGCCCGAGTCAGTGTTACAGAGGGAAAACGTGCATGTTTGACTTGCAAAGGAAAGATTCTCTTGGGAAGATGGTGGTGGCTCAGAAAACTCAGCAAGAATGCATGGGACCAGAAATCAGACTGGGAAAGACTTGGTAATGATACACCACCATCACGGGGACACGGGGAGGAGTAAATGTGTGTTGGGACAAATGATGGGAATCTGAACAAGGAATTTACGTTTGCATGTGGGGTTCAGAGAATATTTGTCCTGCAGGCATATCGATCGCCTTCGTCAGGCAATGGCAAGATGAAGGGGAAGGGATGGGGTGGGATTCTAGCCTACACAGGTGCGCGGTCCCACACTTCCCAGTTCCAATTAACGCCACCGAACTAAGAGCACACATTGAGAAACCCCTGCTCACAACCCTGCCAATACGCACGGTAATAGAAAGGTGTCCTAACACCACCAAGGGACCAGGGAACAGATTAGTATTGGTACCGACCGAAAAAGTGTTATATCAGGGGTTACATTATGCAGTAGTTTCAGTCATTTTAAACCTTACCGAGGTACACCTACCTGCATGGTGCCCGAAGGAAACAGAGCTGCTATACCAGGCCCTACTTAGAGACATGTTCAAGAAATTTTATGAGTTAGACTTTGGAAATGTAGACAAAGCAGACCTATACACCCTAAACACTAGGGACACCATGGGCTCGAGGAGACCTAGAAGGGGAATCATAAACGATGTTTTCATTGCCTACAATACAGGATTCTCTGTAATAAATAGCTTAGATGACATAGCAATGCAAACACAGATAAATGGTTTAAAGAAACAATTGAGGAAAATCCTGAAACAAGCGAATACAGTAGTAGTCTCAGAACTACACGAGGACCAGGCTAAAAGAAATAGTGGCTGAGCTGGAAAAACATGCACAGACAGTGAATGCACTCATACGGGAGGATAGAAATGCTTCTGACCAGGCTGCACAGAATGAGGTGTGCGTACTGTATGGGGCATGGTTGTTGGGCAAGGGCCGCAACAACCTGGAGGATTTAAAACAAGGTTTAGTCCCCTCTTGGATCAGGAACAAGCATCTCGCAGCCCTCCACCCATACAGCAATTCACTAAGCCCATGCCAGCTCCGCCTAGCCTCTGAAGCCTACCCTGTCCCAGTAGACTGTGGGAAATCGAACCAGACCATTATGGGAATTGTACTAAGGATGCTGGTCATGGGTGGGACAGCTCGACCCACACCGGTATACCGGGTGGAGAACATTGGAGTTATTCAGGGAAGTGCACACATTCATTTCGCAGCGGTCCCACCCTATGTCATAAAGTGGAAGCATGCTGTAACGGGTACTGATCTCTCCGGGTGCCGGTGCCGGGGTGCACACGTAACATTGTGTCCCCAGTACTTGAGTGCCCATTCAAAGTCACAGTGTGTGTTTAAAGCTGCTGGCGCACAGCCTA
Source organism: Pristiophorus japonicus (assembly GCF_044704955.1). Classification (NCBI taxonomy): domain Eukaryota; kingdom Metazoa; phylum Chordata; class Chondrichthyes; family Pristiophoridae; genus Pristiophorus; species Pristiophorus japonicus. The sequence goes on along the minus strand of NC_091982.1, from coordinate 111,382,452 downwards.
TTAACTGCACCATGGAGATAATGGCACAAGACCATGTCCCTCCACAGGTAACATACATAGGGGGTGGGACATATTGTGTCACCACCAGTGTGTCCCACTACCAACATGGACACTTCTGGTGTCCGGTAAGTGACAGCAGTTTTTGCTTCAAACCTGAGGCATCAGTTCAAGTTGCCCAGGAACGGATTATCCCCATTCCTGAACCCTCCACTGTCCACCTCACTGTGAAGGAAAACATTACAAACCTGCAGGACTATGTCGTACATTTTGGCTATGCAATTGCCTCTCTACTCGAACATCTTACCGCTCTGCTGAAAGCTGTAATTATCTCACAAAAACACTTCTACACTCTCGAACAGAAAACAATTGGAATAGAGAAAAAGATTCTCGAGATCACAATTCCACCTTGGTAGGACCTTTTCAGAAATATAGAAGTCCCAGTCTGGATCCGAATCGCATACCACACTTTAGTTATCTGACAACTCGCGATTATTCTTTACTTATGGTGTCTCACTTGCCGAGTGAAAAGCAGAGGCCGTCAGGTCAGGCACCAAAGGGTGCTGTACACTCCTTGGGAATCGCACAGGGAGGGGTGACACCATACTACCATATTTAATTTGTGTTTGATTTTACCTGCTGTAAACTGCAAAATATCGAGTGTTGTAAGAGTGTTACTTGAAATGTGTTTGACTATGTACCTTTTATTTTTGAGGAACTTAAAGTTGTGTTTGACTGTATACCATTATTTTACTGTGAAAACCGAGTAAAGGAGGGGCATCGTACCCCCTCTATGCTGTAACCGAATTGTAGTGATTGTATCCACCTGTAAATTGCATTGCATTTCAACGGGGGATGCACGTTAATGTTTAGCTAGTATAAATACGGGGAAGGTTGACTCTCGGGATCAGGAATTTTGCTTATCTTGCTTGACACTCAAGAGTGTAGAGTGTCAACAGGGGGGACAGAAAGGTCAAATTTCACAGGAACCCCCCCCCCCCCCAGTGTTTTGGCTCATTGGAAAATAAATTTAATTTGGGACTATCTACCAGAAAGATTGAAATCCTAAAGTGCTTATGCAAAAAACTACAAACTTTAGTCGAATTTTGGACTTTAACAAGACTAATTCAAGTCTGTGGGTGGGCCTAAGGAACTAAAGAAGCCCACTTGATTATTGGAACTGTCTAGGTGTTGGGACTAAGATAAATTGTCTGGAGAAATGGATACTCGAAAACCCTTTTCCACAGCAGACATCAACTTTGCAACAATAAGTCAGAGATGGCCAGCTCTCGAACTGAACTGAGAAAAGCCATCTTCAACATGAATAAGAACAAAGGGCCACTACAGCCTGTATGCAAGAACCAAGCACAAAAGAACATTGCGATTACCAAGCTAATATTTCTATGAGGAAACAGATTTAGAAGAGCGACTCACCCAAGACATATTAACTTTTAACGAGCCTGCCAAAATATTACAAAGAAATACGAAACCCGCCAAATTTAAACAAAGAACTCTGGACTGATTGGGCGTGAAGATTAGGACAACACAAACCGTATAACTGGCCCCCTGTTTCAACAGAGGTTATGCCATACTACACCAAGTACAATACTATGCTGATGTCATCAAGAAGGGAGAGAAACCAACGCGACAGTTGTAAACTAACTTCTCCAGCCTCGAAGTCCTGAAGTGCTGAAGAAAGGAAGAACATCACCATCACGGCAGCAACCGACCACAGCCAACGTGGTACCAACGAAAAACCACCGCGATCGACCAAACTCGAAACAAAACTCCGACAGAAAGAAACCGAAGAATCGAAAGTTTCCACTCTACAATCTAAGCCCTGACTACCAACAGGTGAAAACACTACCTAAAGAGACTTTGAACCTATTTCTAATGAAGGAAACCGGGTACTTACCCCATAGATCCAAAACGCGCCTTACCGCATCAGCGTACTCAACCCAACTGAAGATTGTGCAGTAAGAAGTCTTCTCCGACATTCGGGGTACGGCAAGCAGAACCTACAGAATTCAACGAACCCCGAAATCGTGAACCACCGCTAACTGACCAGAAAGGATTAGTAAGCATAGTCCCTGCCTGCCCTGGAGTCTAACCTAGCTAGGATTAGGTATTGGGAGGTGGGAGGTGTAATTTGTACTGTAACCCCCTTTAAATGTGTGATGTATTGTTCATTATTAGAGTGATTTTAAGTTTTGACATTGTATTTTCTTGTCTGTAATAAAGCCAAAGTTATTTTGCATCAAACCAGTTGTCCTTTGCACTTAATCACCCCCCCCCCCCCAAATAAACCCAGAGTCTAGAATCCAAGGGAGTCGGAGCGATTCGAATCGCTCAAGTAGGTCAGAGGTGAACCTGACCCCCAGGACCACCCCTTACACATCTTTACTATAATCCTATCAGCTAAATTCTTGGTCAGGGATCCCTCGCGTCCCCACTCCAAGTCCTCATCTCCCATGGTTATTTGTTGTCAGCGGTATCTCTACTTTCAAACTTCTCCCGAGCGAAACGGATACTTGTAACTTATATCAACTTTATACGTTCAATCACAATGTTCTTAACATATATTCTATGCAACCGATTCAATCCAGATAACAATCTATGCTACTGATTCAATCCCGATATTCTATGCCACCAATAATACAGATAACACAATATAACATAAGTCGTTTTACCTGGGGTAAACTGCGTGTAGTCTCGTTCAGACTTGCAGGATCAGATCGCTGAGGCAGCTGACACCAGACAGACTTCTATTAGTCCTTTCCATGCAAGATAATTGAAAACATACTCACGCATGTGACATGTTTCTGTCTGCCTTCTGCTTGAGATCCTGCTGACTACGCCAATTATTGTGGAATATTTCAAAATACTCAACACAAGTCTGACATCGAGAGTTCAAACAGTCTTTAATCACATGCATGGGGAGACAACCTGCATTCTGTCCTCAGCCAAGTCTCTCAAAATTGATACAGAAATTTATCGATAGTTATTCTCATAAATGACACATTGTACAATGTCCCCGCCAATTTTCTACATTACATCATTAGTCTTAATTCCTATTTACTACCAGATGTTCACCTTAGTTTCAGTAACAGTTAGACAGTAGGCGGTTGCAGTCAGCATTATATAATTCTTAAACGCTCACTTTATAAACAGGTGTGGTCAGCAGTTAGTCTGACCTATGACACACATTGTTGCAACTGATTTACTACTGGTAGTTGGGGTCAGCAGATTTAGCTTAATCACATTTCACTTTATTTTGTTTAGCCGTGTCTATTATTTCACCACTCAAGCTGTTGTCCAAGATATCCTTGGTTTTCCTCCCACACAAGCTATTCCCTGGCTCCCCTTTCAGGGACCATGTGCAAATTTACTTTGACATTTGTGCTGCCATTATTCTACAGCATTTAGATGCTGCAAACAATGACAGACACTGCCCAGAGGTGATCATGGAGGGAGTCACAGCACGCAGGAAGGTTCTCTTCCCTTCCAACGGGCGGAATAGACCTCCCCAGAACACTAATGCAGTCTGGTTGCAAATTGCACAGGAGGGCACAAGCAGGGATGTCGTCAGGAGGTCCAGGCTGCAGTGGTGCAGACCTTCAATGATCTCAGTAGATCATACAAAGCCACACTCAACTTCATTCTGCTGTGCCACTCATCACATCCCCATCCCTCTGCATTCCCTACCCTACTCCTGCACATCCTTACTCACACCAACTGACCTTGCACTTCCTCCCAGCTCTCTTTATCTGCATTATCACTTTCCCATCTCACTAGCCACCCCTCACACTCACCCTCATCCTAGTCCAATCATACCAACTAACAACACACAAGGGTAGGCACTTGTGTGTTTTAGCCAATGTTCATGTGAAGTTTCTGGTAATGTGCTGTCAAACATTGACTTCTTTATTTTGAACACTTTGTGTCTTTGGACAGATATGTGTGCACCTTTGGAAGTGGCTTAGTGAGGTGTAGTGAATGGTGAGACATAATGGTATCTCCCACGATGCTAATTAGTGTGAAAGGAATGGCTTGGGCATTGTAGGGATGCTTTATGTTGTTGGTGTGGGGTTGCACCAACCTGGTGCATCATGTGGCAGCCAGGGTGTACAGCATCAAGTGAAGTAAATGTGGCCCTGGTGAGGTCATCCGTGGGCAGCAGTGTGGTCGGGTGTTGATGCCCTGTGTCTGGGGTGGTATCAGGTGATTGTGCAGAAGGTTGGTGTGGTTGCTGGTGTGTATGGTGATGCTGGTGTTGGGGCTGATCGTGGTCAAATTCTGAGGACCAAGGTGGGAAATTATAAAGTATACCCATGCTGATGCTCTAGATGGGAGGTGATGTAGCGATGACAGAAGCGATCTGTCAATGGTGGCAGAGGTAATTAGGTCAAACTGCTTGGAGATTGTGTAAAGACTTGCAACATTCTGAATCTGTGGTGGAAATGCAGTTTAGCGATACTAATGCGTAAGGTGAGATATCTGAATCAGTTGGGTGCTTTGAGTTGACATTTGAAGCTGTCAACTCATCAGCTGATTCAGTGGTCACTTTACTCCTGCCTCAGCTTCACTGATGAGGTCTAGGCACAGCAGAAAACTGGTGGGAGACCTGTGAAAGTTAAAAAGCTGGGAAAATAAACATTGTTAAGTGGCTGTAAACAAGCCACTAATGATTTGAATTGCATTCCCTGCCTCTGCGTGTCGGGTCTGCTCAGTGCTGGCATACCCGACATCAGCAAATGCAGGTGTGCGAGTTTTGACAGCGGGTTCTCAATCGTTTTAACTTTTACAGCTGACCCACCATCCATCCCATCCGCTGGGCACTGTTAAAATTCCGGCCGCAGAGTCTAAACCAGGAAGTACAAATTAAATTAAAATCATGTACAGAAAGCAAAATTAAGAAAGGGAAAGAATGGCGGAATTAAAAGAGAGAGATAAAAGAGAGAGAAATAAACGTCTTTATTTTAAGTCTTTACTTGTTAAAATCTGAAGTAATGAGACTCCACACGTGTAAATTTAAAATTTCAGGGCTAGAGAGGTTGTTTGGCAGTAGTTATGACTTATGAAGCTATTAAAAATTCGCTTACTCCCGAATGCATCAGCTCCAACTTTTTCTGCCATGTTTAGTGGGTAACTAGTGGTTAAGTGCAGCAAATTCATGCCCTTACATTGATTTCAATGCCGAGTCTCTCAGCGAGGTACCGGTATAATGCAGCTTGTGGAAGAGCAAGGTAACTCAGACTGCAAGTTCCAGATTTCTGTGTTTAACTGCGCATATGCAGATCCCAGAAATTGCTGTCCGATTTAGTCCATAGTAGCCTCACCTTTATTCTCAATGCAAAAACTGGGCCAACATGTTTAATAAGAAATAAACACCAGTATTAGATCAGCCATGATCTTATTGAATGGTGGAGCAGGCTCGAGAAGCCAAATGGCCTACTACTGCTCCTATTTCTTATGTACCTTAGCTAAGTGTCTGGTGTCTTACCTACATACAATTCTAATGGATTACTAATGGAACAAGAATCAAATAGTGTTAATTGGGAGTGTGCTCTGTGGATCTCCAATGCCTTCAATTGAGTTTTGTAACAGCTGGAGTCCAAGATAAATCTTTGCCTGTTAACATATTTTGGATACAGGCAAAACTTCAGTGTCCCCAATAATCCCGTCACTGAACATTTGATACAGTTTAATGAATGCACTGCAGAAAACATCAAGAGATTAATTCCTGCATTCTGGTTCCACAGAGAACTAATGACAAAGTGAAACTAACCAGTCCTCAAACAAACTCACACAATCTGGTACCAATTCATCACTCAAGAGTTCCCAGGTGCACTTAAAAGGGTTGCACTGAACTTGGTTTTATTAACTTTTTCGAATATTACATGCATATCTTGAATTCAGTTGCATCATTTTTTGTTTTGGGCATCTCTGCACTGTTGCTGTTTTTGATCAGGGTTTGTGAAACTTTCTTGCATTGTACAAGAAAAACCTCTTCAATTTGCTATTTATTTCATGTGAGAAACTAATATGACATTCGCAACCTACTGAAGGATGGTGGGATGTGCGGGTACGTGCTTCTGGTTTGGGGAGTAGACTACACAAACCTTTTGAGCCTGGCAGAGATCACCTTTTGTTGGTGGACATCTTTTCCTTTGTATACGAACATCTTATCCTGTGTAGGGCTACCTGTAGAGCAAGTGCGAGTTCCAGTTAGGACTGGCGTTTAAGATGTGGAAGTGATCCTGTTACTTGAGAAGGCATAGGGCTGCAGCAGCAATAACAATCAGGAGTTGGGATCAGGAGCTTGGATCAGGAGTTTGCTTTCAATCAATTTGCTCTCATGGCCCCTATATGCCAACGCCAATATATCTCTTTGCATGTCCACATGATTCACCCTGGAATCCATCAACTTTTCCATCCTTCTGTAGATGGACTGTCCAATTGCTTTGCTGTAAATAAGGGATACCATTGAGGGAGAGGTGTGTGTATAGAAACATAGAAACATAGAAAATAGGTGCAAATGTAGGCCATTTAGGCCTTCGAGCCTGCACCACCATTCAATAAGATCATGGCTGATCATTCACCTTAGTACCCCTTTCCTGCTTTCTCTCCATACCCCTTGATCCCTTTAGCCATAAGGGCCACATCTAACTCCCTCTTGAATATATCTAATGAACTTGCATCAACAACTCTCTGCAGTAGAGAATTCCACAGGTTAAAAACTCTCTGAGTGAAGAAGTTTCTCCTCATCTCGGTCCTAAATGGCTTACCCCTTATCCTAAAACTGTGACCCCTGGTTCTGGACTTCCCCAACATTGGGAATATTCTTCCCACATCTAACCTGAGCAGTATACAGTAAACATTGTACCAATATTATCTGCCACTCCCTGCTGGATCTTGGCACCCATACCCTGAGGAACAGGTGTGTGCCAATTTGTGAGGAAAAGATTAGGGAAAGGGCTGCTATCAGCCCTGTTTTCCATCTTGTTGAGTATTAATGGTGCACTTCAAAATGATCAATGGTGGAAGAGCTGAGTACTGACTATTTGTTTTCTGTAGAGTTCTCATTTCAAGTTTTAAGGGTGCAGATATCTTGGAAAACATTGTAACTAATCTTGTGATGCATGGATTGTTCAAAGAATCTGACAGCACATAAGGAGGTTATTCGGTCCATCGTGTCATTTGCCAGCTCATTGAAAGAACAATCCAATTAGTCCCACGCCCTGCTCCCTCCCCATAGCCCTGCAATTTTCTCTCCTTCGAGTATATTTCCAATTCCCATTTGAAAATTACTGCTAAATCTGCTTCCATCACCTTTCAGACAGTGTATTCCAGATCTTAATAACTCGCTGCGTAAAACAAATTCTCCTCAACTCCCCTCTGGTTCTTTTGCCAGTTATCATAAATCTGTGTCCTCTGGTTACCCACCCTTCTGCCAGTGGAAACAGCTTCTCCTCATTTACTCGATAAAAATCTCTCATAATTTTGAACACCTCTTTTAAATCTCTCTTTACATTCTCTGCTCTAAAGAGATCAATCCCAGCTTCTCTAGTCAGGTCATGGCTCAGATGATAGCTCTGTATCAAATAGTTGTGGGTTCAAGTCCCACTCCAGAAACTTGAGCACAAACTCTAGGCTTGCACTCCAATGCAGCACTGACAAAGTGCTGCACTGTCGGAGGTGCCGTCTTTTAGATGAGATGTTAAACTGAGCCCTGACTGCTCTCTCAGATGGACATTAAAGATCTGATGGCATTATTTTGAAGAAGAGCAGGGGAGTTTCACCAAATAAAGATGGTGGCCTGGGGCACTGCAGGCCTCCCCTTTAAACAACGTCCCGGGAGCAGATGTCTTTCTGCTTTGCGACCCACAAAGCTGGCGTTGACATCCGCCCACACCCGTCCCATGGCCCATGGGGAAATTTCCCCCCCGGGGTATTAAGGGGTTGACACGGGGTGGTGAGGAGTTGCAGCGCACGGTGACGATGTCATCGCTGGTTGCGCGACAGCCTGGGGCGGTAACCACGGGACAGTGCCTCCCCAAACCACCAGGGCAATTTCCCGAGAGGCGGTAGCGCCCCCTCTCTGGGTGAAAACAGCCATGCACCCCATTAGCACCCCCCAGAGGTGCTAACGGGGCAATATAAAGGCGCAATGTCAGCCCCTGTTTTGGGAGAATGCCTCATGTATATTGTCATAGCTCCTGGCTTGAGGGAACAGCAGGGCTTTTACTGAGCTGATATGTGCATCTTTTACTGGGGACAAAATCCTTACTTGATTTACTTCAGCAGCTCATAATGAAATATTTGTGTTAGTAGTTGCTAAAGAGATGGGATGTAATAATGCAGCGATTGATGGTCCTGTTTTTTTGATTGGTTTCCCTAGGCAAGTGTAGCTACCATGGCCATGTTGGGCTGGTGATCGTCCGGTGCTTTTTAATCAATGCCACCACATACTTGGTGAAGTGATCCATCGTCATCATTAGATGTTTGTGACTGTTGGCCATCCTATGCGTGTGGGATAGTCCACAGCAACCAGTTTATAGTGGGGAGGAAGCCTTATCCTTTTACTGAAGACGTTAGGAAACAGACACTGTGGTCATTTTGAGACTGAGGTTCTCACAGTTAAGGCTCCAGCTGTAAATATTCTTTGGTTGGCCTGGTAAGTAGAACTGCCTGTGATTCAAGCTCCATGTCCAAGTCAAGGCTGAAATATCCAGCCAACTTCTTCAGTTGTGTTGTCATGTACGTGTTATGTTACTGGACGAGGAATCCAGGAGCGGGAGTTAAAATCCCACCACAACAGTTTCGAACATAAGAACATAAGAAATAGGAGTAGGAGTAGGCCAATTGGTCTGCTCTGCCATTCAATCAGATAATGGCTGATCTTCTACCTCAACTCCAATTCCTTGCACTATCCCCATATCCCTTGATTCTCTTAATATCCAAAAATCTATCGATCTCTGCCTTGAATATACTCAACGACTGAGCCTCTGTGGTAGAGAATTCCAAAGATTCACTCCTCTCTGAGTGAATAAATTTCTTCTCATCTCAGTCCTAAATGGCAAACCACTGATTCTGAGACTGTAACCCCCTGGTTCTAGACTCCCCAACCAGAGGAAACATCCTCACTGCATCTACCCTGTCAAGCCCTGTAAGAATTTTGCATGTTTCAATGAGATCACCTCTCAGTCTTCTAAACTCTAGAGAATATAGGCCTAGTCTACTCAATCTCAATTTGAGAACTTGAATTCAATTTTTTAAATCTGGAAATAAAAAGATTCTCTCAGTAAAAGTAACCATGAAGTTGTCAGATTGTCATAAAAACCCAACTGTTTCAAAAATGCCCTTTAGAGAAGGAAATGTGCTGTCCTTACCTGGTCTATGACTTTGGTTCATTCTTAACTGCCCTCTGAAGAGACCTAGCAAGTCCTTCAGTTGTATCACCACCTTCTCAAGGCAACTAGAGATGGACACTCAATGCCAGTCTTGCCAGCGATGCCCACATCCTTTCTCACAATTGCTCTTTCTCAATCTACACACTGACTTCGAAATGAATGAGGGAGGAGGTTGCAAATGTGGAGATTAACAGAACTCAGGTGTAAAACGATTAATGCTTTTAAAGAATTCATACACAAACAGTGCTCTGAGAGTTTTCCTTCCGTGTTCTCTTTGACCAACCCTTCAGTCGCTTCTGTGAAGGTTCAGCATCCATTACCTCCTTCCTGTGTGAAGTACCTTGGGATGTTTTACTTGTGGTAAACGTGCTATATGAATGCAAGACTTTGGCAGCAGTTTGAGGACTTTCCTAAAGACTGATGGCAAGAATGGGCTTTCCTCCAGTCACTAACCTGTGGGCAACAGGCAATGCCAGAGTAGACTTATGTTATGCTCTCAGAATTTTTTTTCTAAACTCACATTAGCAACCACATTAGAACTCCCCCCCCACCACCCCAAAAAAAATACTGTTGAGGCTGGGTCAATTAAAAATATCAAAACTGAGAATGAGAGATTTTTGTCAGACAAGGGTATTATGGGTTACCAGGTGGATTGATGGAATTAAGATACAGATCAGCCACAATCTAATTGACTGACAGAACAGGCTTGAGGGGCTGAATGACAGAAACTAACCCCAATTATATCTTGAATAGCATCCAATCACAAGAAAGCAAATCATTTTCCAATGAACAGACCTGGGAGATCATGGTTGCGCCTCTAGCAGGTGCCGGCTCCACAGGGCAAATGCATCGAGCCATTAATGTGGTTATACACGGCCTTACAGATTAGTCTGGAGTAACAGTGCATACTATTATTCAGGAAAGTACAGAGTCAAATTTGTTAGAATTGAATTGAATGGGGCATTTTAATGTCATTACCTCAAGAGTAGCTCCCATTTGTCAGCAGCACCGTGTTCACACTTTCCAATCAGATCCATACTTTTTCCAAATTTTTTTTTCAGTAAACGGAATGTGCCTCTGTTGTCGCTCATGGACATCTGAAAACTATTAAGCGTCGCATTTCATTTTGTTTTAACAACTTACTTTCCTTCTTTTTAATGCATGTCATATTCTCATTTTTTTTTAGCCCATAACGGATTTGCTGCATGACCCACAGAATAAATGTTAGGTTTTGGTTGGTCTGGATTTGATCTTAATGGTCATTAGAATTAATTGTTTCAGTGACTTTAACATAAGTTAAATGAACACCCTCTGGCCACTAGTGCTCAGGTTCTGGACTCCTGGCTTTGAAGATGTTTGGAGGAAAATCGAAGCAATTTCTTGATTTTAAAAAGTGCAAGGTCACGAGATTGAGCATAAAAGGTTAAATAAATGAGGGACTGCATAATACCTTTGAACTCGGGAAGGCTGAGTTCAAATCTGGTCTAATTATGGAGGATGGAAGTCAGTTCACCAAATTTCAATGTGCACCAGACTTTAGGTGAAAAACGCTACATCAAAGCCTGCTTTCTCTCTGTTCCAGATTCAAATAAAAGTAACAGTGCATAAGAAATAAAGGATATTTCTGTAATAATTTTAAACAATTCACCACTAATAAAAGAGAAGAAAAAAGCCTTTCATGTCCTCAGGAAGTCCTTAAGTGCTTTAAAGCCAATGAAGTACTTTGGAAGTGTAGTCAATGTTGCAATGTCAGAAATGCAGCACTCAATTTGCCAAATCAAGCTCCCACAAACAGCAATGTGATAATCACCAGATAATCTGTTTATGCGATGTATATTGTGTGATAAATATTGGCCAAGCCTCTGGGGATAACTCCACTGCTCTTCTTTGAAATAATGCCGTGGAATCTTTTAGCTGCTCCCGAGAGCAGACAGGGCCTCGGTTTAATATCTTATCCGAAGGACGGCCCTTCCAACAGTGCAGCATTCCCTCAGCACTGCACTGAAGTATCAGCCTAGATTTCTGTGCTTGAGTCTCTGGAGTGGGACTTGAGCCCACAACCTTCATACTCAGAGGCACAAGTGGTACCAACTGAACCACAGCTGACACTAAAATGCATGCCTTAAAATAGAGCTTAAAACCCTCTTGTGAATATTAAAAGCCCAAGAAAAAAATGGAACGTCTTCAAAACAATAAGAAACAGGCTGAAAGTTCTACCTTGAAAACAAAATGTCATGTCAATGGTCCATGTACGTTACTTAAGATAACAGATACCAGTGGGTGGGTTCAAGGATGTGCTAATCTCAGGGTTCATAATAGATTTATAAATTACTCCAGCTTTGCTCTCATGCTTTCTAACATCATTTCAACTCCTTCTTTAGGTTACAACCTTGCGACCTGCTCCAAGACATCCATTAATGTATAAAGTGCATGTAACATCACCTAACCAGGAGTGCATGTAGGCAGGTATAATTCTGTAGGTCAAAGTTAGGACTTGAAATTATGCTGTTGAAACCAAGTGTAATTTGTGCTCTGGGACTGGCTATATTAGAGAAACTTCCTGTATATTTCAGGAAGGTGTTAAGGCCACATCTGGGCCTTATTCCTCCTCCTAAAGAATAGCAGTATGTATGTTTTCATTTTGCTGTGTTTGTGTTTTATTAAATTAGTTCATCTGGTTATAGTATGGGGCCACCTGCAAAGACATTGGAATGAGATCCTCCCTCTGTATTTTAAACAGTAATACGCACTAATCTATTTACTACGAAACATTTGGAAAGTAAACGTTAATGTTATATTTGTCATGTATTAAAAAAAATTATTGAAGCAATGAACAAAACCATTGTTGTAAGTAATATACTAAATCCCATGAGTTACAAAGTGATGTTTCATCTGGAACATAGCTATAACAGGCTCTGATATAGAAACAGTTAGCAAATTATACTTGGATTATATTCATATCCAGAGTCAGAATTCAGCTCTAAACGTTCCATTGCAACACACACTGCTCCATGGGTGTTCACTGTGCCTGGCCAACTACTTATTGTAACATGGTCGCAAAGCACTTTCTGCTCTCCTAGGAGTTCCTCATTTTTCAGATACCAGATTTGATCAAAGTAGCAGAATGGATAGCTAGCTGGCTTCAAGCCAGAAAGCAGAGAGTAGGGGTAAAAGGAAGCTATTCAGAGTGGCAGAAGGTGGGTAGAGGTGGTCCACAAGGATCAGTGCTGGGACCACCATTGTTCACAATTTATATTAACAATTTAGACTTTGAAATCAAAAACACAATTTCTAAATTTTCAGATAACACCAAATTGGGGTGATAGTCAATACTGAGGAGGACTGCAACAAATTACAGGAGGACATTAATAAACTTGCAGAATGGGCATATAATTGGCAAATGAAGTTCAACACAGATAGATGTGAGGTATTATATTTTGGTAGGAAGAATAGGGTGGTCAGTAATTACTTGGAGAGTGAGAGTCTGGGTGGGGTAGAGGAACAAAGGAATCTCGGAGTACAAATACACACATCACTAAAGGTTGTGACACAGGTTAGCAAGGCCGTAAAAAATAAAACCAAGCGCTCGGGTTTATTTCTAGAAGAATAGAATTTAAAAGGAGGCAAGTTATGCTAAACTTGTATCGATCCTTGGTTAGACCACACTTAGAGTACTGCATATAGTTCTGGTCGCCATATTATAAAAAGGATATAGAGGCACTGGAGAGGGTGCAGAAAAGATTTACAAGAATGATACCATAAATGCGAGGATATACATATCAGGAAAGGATGAACAGGCTGGGTCTCTTTTCTCTTGAAAAAAGGCTGAGAGGTGACCTAATAGAGGTCTTTAAAATATGAAAGGTTTTGATAGAGTGGATACAGAGAGAATGTTTCCACTTGTGGGGAAGAGCATAACTAGTGACTAAGATAGTCACCTAGAAATCCAATAGGGAATTCAGCAGAAAGTTATTTACCCAAAGAGTGGTGAGAATGTGGAAATCGCTACCACAGGGAGTGGTTAAACCTGATAGTATCGATGCATTTAAAGGGAGGCTAGACAAGCATACAAAGGAGAAGGGAATAGCTGGTTATGCTGATAGATTTAGATGACGAAAGATGGGAAGAGGCTCGAGAGGAGCATAACTGGTTGGGCCGAATGGCCTGTTTCTATGCCGTATATCCAATGTAATCCCTATGTAATGATATTAGCCACCAGCTGCTAACATTACCATCACTGCACAAAGAGGTGCTTTCCTTCCTTCTACTCCATAGAAGGTGCTTTGTAAGCTTTAGAGGAGCAACACGGCACTGTTGACGACACAGGGTAGGTTATTGGGAGTGATATAGTCCCAGTCTTATTTTCTCCACTTTTTCTTATGAAGGCACTAACTTGGGTGCAGTTCTTTGAGTATTGTCAAACATCTATATTATCGATATTAGATTTGATCTATATTACTATTTATACGTTGGTTACCAATATTATCTGACAACCATGTTTGTGTGACTTTCTTCAGTGTACTATTTTAATATAGGTTTTAGCCTGCTTATCTTAAAAGGGTTAATGCACCCATTGAAATAGTGGAAAGCTATATATGTTCATTCCCTAATATCACCAATATCTATGTCTAGGCTCATGTGTGACAGTCCAGAGGTCACCATTGATAGTATCAGATCAGATCCCAATTCTCACCTCTCTTGACATCCACCCATTGCATCTTCCAGTTGACATCATTAGAAAGTAGTCTAAATAGTCTCCCGGTCTGATTTCCCCCCCTTTCTAATCCAATAGTATACTTATTCTTCGAAATAACGAACATTTTTCATTGTAGTGCCATAATTTATTAATTCTATATTATGTCTGTTATCTAAAGTTTATTTTAATTAACATTTATACTCATGTTATCTCCAAAAAGCAGGTAAATACATGATGTAAGAAAGAATGAATTTGCATTTATATAGTACCTTTCATGATTGCAGGACATCCCCGCGCACTTTACAGCCAATCATGTACTTTTGAAATGTCGTCATTGTTATAAAATAGGGAAACACGTCAGCCAGTTTTTGCACAGCAAGGTCCTTCAAGCAGCAATGAGATCATCTGTATTTTTAAGTGATATTGGTTGAGGGTTAAATATTGATCAGATCACCAGGATTAAATACCTTGTTCTATTTTGAATAATGCTATGGGATCTTTTTACGGCCACCTGATACGGAAGATGAAGCGTCCATTTGACGTCTTATCCTAAAGGTGGCACCTCCGACCGTGCAGCACTCCTTCAGTCCTGTACTGAAATGTCAGTTTAGATTATGTGATCGATCACCGTTTTGTGTACCGTTTCTTAACTAACCAAAATTCTATTAAGCAATAAGCCTTTCCCTGTGCAATGCATTAGGTGGCTCTGCATATCGCTGGATTGAAGAATGAAACTATTGGGCACACTACACTGAGGCATTCATAATTGCAGTTACTATGGGGGGGAAACTTCCTCTGGGCAATGACATTGTAAACCCATTCTTTATAAAGGGGTTTGTTAGAAATAGCGCATATTTGTGTATCTGAAGGTAAAAATGTAGTTTAATGTCGGAAAGAAAAACTTGCTAAAAGGCAGCTTAACTGCTGAGGAGGAAAAGAAAGACTGATTCCAGAGCTATTATTGAGCAATTTCTTGCATTATCTTGCCTTTTGAATTCCTGGTCTTTCGCAGCTTCCGAACGTCGCAACTTCAGTTCAAGAACACGCAGCTGCCCAAGGAGAATATCTTGTTGCAGCAATGATACACTGAGATGGGCAGCTAGTTAACTCCTCCCTCCATCCTGTGGTAGAAGGTGAACTGTGAGGTTATCCTCAGTTGAGTCCAACAGACGAGTAGACTGGAACGCAGTCACACTTCCCGCAGGCCAATCCATTGAAAGTGGTGTCCATGGAGGAATAGCAGGAACACTACTTTGCCTTTAATTAATCTTTAATTGTGGGAGATTATTAGGGGCATATGCATATGTGTCAGTCGATATAAACTGAGTGTTCAGTAATTGATTCAGCAGTATAACATTTTTGACATAGTAGATTTTGACTGCGCGATAATGTAAAACAAAAATGTAAACAGCGAATCGGCAGCCCTTTTTACATCTCTGCCGATTCGTTATCACCCATTTTGCAATATTGCATAAAGTTAAAATTACCCTAGAATCCTTAAGGACTCACAGAATTTGCGCCAAATACAAAATAAAAGAGTTTTTCCATCAGACAACCTGGGGCCCTTTCGATAACGGGCAGCTGGTCCCCAAAGTCAGTTTTACACCCATGTTTCCAACACATTAATGAATTCCTGTATAAGATGCGAGGCTTGATAAACTATGTACACAATAATTAAAACTAAAGTCTGTTAGCTACGTGGCAAAGGATTCGAGAGAGTGCCATTTTGAGTAAATCTTTTTGAACACATGATTTTATTATTAACAGCAAATATAGGAAATTATCCATTATGTTTATAGTATTGTCAGCAAAAATGACCAGAGGAGATCTTATGCCTGTGATTCTCTATTTGAGGATAAGATAAAGCCATTTGCAGTGAAAACTCTGCAATCACCCGCCGTTACATGCTGAAACTTGTTTTGGCAAATCGAAGTTGAATCTTAAAGTTATTTACTTAACTGTGATCAAAATTAGCAACATATTTGAATATTTACACAGATGAAACATTTCCTGTCTTGAAAAAATCAATCATTTTTCAAAGCTTTAAAGTAGTAGCTACCAGACTGCCATTAAATATACAAAGAAAGTAACACAGAGAAAGGCAACCTGGGGTCATGTTCAAGGTCAAGAGCAATAATTGGTCTGTTGTATATGATGCTCAGTCACTGGTTATTGGGTGAACAAGGTCAATCCTGTATGGTCAATCCCGTATGGTCAGTCTTGTTCTCGGAACCTCATTATTGTGATTTCCCGCCCCCCACTTCAAATGTATTATTTCTAGGCTAGAAAAAAGTCTAAAACGCTTCCTCGTCCTTTTCAAGGAAAAAATACATTTGTCTCTCATTGTTAATTCCTTGCAGACCACCTAGTCCAAGGGGAGGGCAATTTTCATTCATCGCATAAATCAGGTGGGTGGTGCCAGGGAGGGCATATGCTCCACCTGCCCGAGGAATTGGCACGGTGGCCCTTGCCACTTTAACAGCCAGGCCTAATTTAAGTGGAATTGATGAGCTGCCAGCATGAAACCCACTCCCTATAGATAGCTCACGGAGTGGGAGGGCAGGAAATCTGGTGGACGGGTATCAGTCACCTGCTTAAGACAAGCATGGACTGCAGGTTGATGGAAACCACATTTTAATTTGATTATTTAAGTTTAAAGTTTAATTTGTATAATTTCTGTTTTTAGTGCCCTAACCACACACCCCCCACCCCAACAAAAAGGGACACTGGAAAAAAAATTATTTTGCAGGAGGCATTTGTTTAAAGTGCACAACTAAAATAGTTGAACTGGTAATGTGTAGTGTGATTGTTAAACCTTTGCTAATACTGATACAACTCCAGTGAGAGTGAGAGTGAACCCAGGACTCTGTGAGAGGAAGAAGAAAAGCTGCAGGTCGATGGATGTTATTGATATCTTCTGTTGCAGCCTAAAAGGAGCCAGATATAAAGAAGCCCAGGGCTGCAGTGACTTGACTACAAAAGGCAATGCTGTGCTAGTAGTTGTCATTCATTTCAGGGATTGCTGACACAGCCCTGTCAAAGCATCCTTGGAGAAGCTTGTGAACTGCTCCTCAGAAAAGTGCAGCTATATTGTCCTGAGACTCTGAACTCTGCTGGGAGTGTAAGGATTCCTGCAATCATGTCTCCTTCAGCTCGGTTTGCTGCTGCTCTTGCCTGAGTGGAATTGCCAGAAGGAGCCCCATGAAGAAAAATGTGCGATGTCGGATGCTACTTACAGTTCAGGACATTCGACAGCAACTGCTATGGAAATTGTCTAAGTAGCCAAGAAACACAATGTAACACAAGCAAATCACAAAACGTTCTAGCATTTTATTCGAGAGCAGCTGAGGATCTCTTTTTGACTATCACTAGAAATGGTGGATGCCCAGCTTGCATCGCCAATGTTTGTGGCCAGGATCAGGAACCAGCAGTAGCAAGGCAGGCCAAGACGAAACTGGCGTTGAGAGTCGTGACTACGTTTTGCATTTATTAATAAGGCCCCTGTTCCCAGTGCGAGGACCAGCTGCCTATATCGTGGTCTGCATGAAAATCTGAATGGGCGGACAACCAGTGGAAGGCCAGCTCTTCGATTCCACTCACGATGTTGGTCTCACTGTCATCCTGATTTTAGGGAGAAACAGCAGGGCATGTAAATTGTACCTCAATGTGTCTTTCTCTGGCTAGGGTAGCTATGGATTTCTCCCTAACTGCTACCGACGTCTGCAATCTGCCAATACCTCCTGGTCAATTCAACTCAGGTGGCTAGGGGTGAGATTCTTCAAGAACTATAACAGAGATCAAAAACAGTGTGTGCCATTTTCTTTCAGAAAATAATATTTTGGGATACAGTATATGAGTAATTTGAGACATGATGTGGTAAGTATAGTATGCTTGGAAGAAACAAGTGATTTTGAATTGATAGTTCCAAAAGCTCTTCACTACTGGAGTGTTCCAACATCATGTCTGGGTCTGTTATAGTCCAATGGATAGAGATTGATTGATTCGTCAACAATTCCAATATCGTTGTATCACACGACTATCAGGATGGTGGAAGACCAACCAGATGGACCTTGGTCTTTTATCATCTAGCAGTTCTTATGATACATTGCCAACTTAGTGATGAGACTCGAAGTACAGGCCGTTGTGCAATAATGATCAAAGGCGAGATTTGACCGTCTAAGTGCTTAATACAATCCAATGATGTTATAAGAGTGAAATTTACAAGTTCAAGTCAAAGAAAACAAAATGGTGGCATAGCATTATAGGTCAATCCAACATTGTTAACTATAGGAATGAAAAATGAACTGAACAAAATCAGACTATATTTAGGAATATACTTTAGAATCTTTAGAGGAATGTAGAAAGTTAAGAGGCAAAATTAAAAAAGATATTAGGAATGCTAAGAGAGAGCATGAGAAATTCTTGGTCAGTAAAATTAAGGAAAACTCTAAGATATTCTATAAATATATTAAGAGTAAGAGGGTAACTAAAGAAAGGGTAGGGCCGATTAGAGATCATGAGGGTAATCTTTGTGTGGAGGCGAAAGATGTTGCTGGGGTTCTTAACGAATATTTTGCATCTGTTTTCACAAAGGAAAGGGGGAATTCAGATACTGCTATCGAGAAGGAGTGTGATATTCTGGATGAAATAAATATAGTGAGAGAGGAAGTATTAAGGGGTTTTGCAGCTTTGAAAGTAGATAGGTCCCTAGACCTGGAAGAAATGCATCCCAGGCTGTTGATTAAAGTAAAAGAGGAAATAGGAGAGGCCTTAATCATCATTTTCCAGTCCTCTTTGGATCTGGGCATGGTGCCGGAAGATTGGAGGACCTTGTTTAAGAAGGGAAAAAGGGATAGGCCGAATAATTACAGGCCTGTCAGCCAAACCTCAGTGGTGGGAAAATTATTCAAAAACATCCTGAAAGACAGGATAAATCTGCATTTGGAAAGGCAAGGATTAATTAGGGACAGTCAGCACGGATTTGTTAAGGGAAGGTCGTGTTTGACTAAACTGATTGAATTTTTTGAGGAGGTAAACAAGAGGGTTGATGAGGGTAGTGCATACGATATAGTCTATATGGACTTTAGCAAGGCTTTTGATAAGGTCTCACGTGGTTTGAATATAGGGAGTATGATTAAGATGTTTGCAGATGACACTAAAATTGGCTGTATGGTTGATGATGAAGAGGAAAGTCATGGGCTGCGGGAGGATATCAATCTACTGGTCAGGTGGGCAGAGCAGTAGCAAATGGAATTTAATTCAGAGAAGTGTGAGGTGATGCACTTTGGGAGGGCTAATAAGGAAAGGGTATACACATTAAGCGGTAGGCCACTTAATAGTGTAGCTGAACAAAGGGACCTTGGAGTGCTTGTCCACAGATCCCTGAAAGTAGTAGGCCAGGTGGATAACGTAGTTAAGAAGGCATATGGAATGCTTGCCTTTATTGGTCGAGGCATAGAATGTAAGAGCAGGGAGGTTATGCTTAAATTGTATAATATTTTGGTTAGGCCACAGCTGGAGTACTGCGTGTAGTTCTGGTCGCTCTATTATAGGAAGGACGTGATTACACTAGAGAGGGTGCAGAGGAGATTTACTAGGATGCTGCCTGGAATGGAGAATCTTAGTTATGAGGATAGATTGGATGGGCTGGGTTTGTTTTCATTGGAACAGACGAAGTTGAGAGGAGTACAAAATATTGAGGGGCCTGGACATACTGGATAGTAAGGGTCTATTTCTATTGGTGGAGGGGACTGTTATGAGGGGGCATAGTTTTAAGGTGGTTGGTGGAAGGTTTAGAGGGGATTTGAGGGGAGGGGGGTGCTTCTTTATGCAGAGGGTTCTGGGGATCTGGAACTCGCTGCCTGGAAGAGTGGTGGATGCAGAAACCCTCACTACTTTTAAGAGATGGTTGGATGGGCACTTAAAGTGCATTAACCTGCAGGGTTATGGACCTAGAGCTGGTAATTGTGATTAGACTAGATGACCTTTTGTTGGGCGGCACAGATATAATGGTAAGTACTGCAGAGAATAAAATACAGCCAGGGTGATCTCCTGGACTAGTTTCGATCGTCTGGATGGGTCGGAGAGGAATTTTCCCAGATTTTTTCTCCCTAAATTGGCCTGATTTTTTATCTCGTTTTTACTTCTCCCAGGAGATCACATGGCTCCAGTTGGGGTGGAGTGTAGATGTTTTCAGTATAAGGGGTGTCGCAGTTGTGTGAGGCGGACTAGTTAGGCTAGGTGCTCTTTGCCTTTCCGTCATTGTTCATTGGTTTATATATAACCTTTAGGGCTGCTGTCCAAGGGCCTTGCGGCTCTTTGTCGGCTGGCGCAGACACGATGGGCTGAAATGGCCTCCTTCTGCGCTGTAAATTTCTATGTTTCTATACCATCAGATGCGAGCTGGAGCAAGCAAGAGGTAAAAATACATGGACTCGCACTTCAGGGCAATCTAAATTGGATCAATGACTTTCTCTCTCTTGTATCCTATGTTTTTACACTCCGTCTTTCCTTTGAGATAAACTGCCTCACTTTCTATTTGGTGTGCTATGCATTAGCTCAGTCGAGAACTGCCCAGGTTCATCTACCCAAGGAAGGTAGAATTGAACGATGGGCCTGCATGAAACTTGAAGCCACAATCTTTTGAAGATGAGTGTTCTATGTTAGGACGGTGCAGGTGGGACTGTACACTTTCTTTGAACATTAGAAATAATTCATACACAGTTTTAACATGCAAAAATGATCAAAAACTGCCCACCCTTTGCATCAGACTGGAGTTATACTGCACCCAGTGTGCATGATGACCGCCTGGTGGGACCTCACAACCCTTGCATTCGTGCAATACCGGGACTCGACTCCCGAGCTGTACTGCTATTTTCACATCAACCCACACTGAAAACTGCTTTGCACAAGTGTCAGCGTAACTTCAGTCTCACACTGTTGTTAGCTGATTATTATTATGAGTCGTAAAATGATATTTGAATCATTTGAATATAAAGTGTTGCTGAAGCTCTCCACTGAAACAAATTTGATTTCAAACTAAAATTGTAAAGCCAGCACTCCTGGGGCCGATGCCCACCTGTGTCTCCAGTGGATTGTCAAAATGGCATGGTGTAAAATGACTAACTGTGGAGAGAACTACTGTCAACCCAACTTGTTCAGAAAGGACAGTTGTGTAAGTGACACATCCATTCAGATTATATTCAATTTTAAGTGATTCTGATTATATCGCCAGTAATTCTATCTACAAGTTCAACAGAGATATGCGATTTGAAAAGAAGATTGTCCTTATATAATTTCAAAGCCACAATTTTGATTTTTGTTATGATTTTTTAAACATGTTTATGTTTTAAGAAATTAATCTTTAAAACAGAGTGTATTTTTAAAAGCCAAAAACAGACACTTGAAATTTAAAACCAGAGACTAGATGTGGAAAGTTTTCTTAGCGCCGGGTGAATGGCAATCAACACAGGCAGTTCACTAGGAAATGTCATTAGCTTACAAAACAGGACTGTCTGACTGGCATGTGTGCGCAAATTGATCCTGAAGAAATGCATACCTCTGAGTCGGACACATGGAAAAGCTCCAGTAACATCAGGGAAACTGCTTATTATCTCAGTTAAGCCTTTCTAACTCGCACATACTATGGGAAAGAAAAAACACTTCCATTTTCTTCCACCTCTCTCCTCACTGACCATTCAGCGGTTAGACAGCAGTTAGAGATGGGGACAGATCCTCTCGTTACCACTATAGACCTGCTTGCGAGAAGCCACAATTCAAGTCGGCGAGGTCGCTTAGAAAATTTGATATATTACAAATGAATTAGTTGTACACAGACAAGGCGGAAGTGAGGGCAGAAAGAAGGAAAAGACAGACCTGCATTTATATATCGCCTTTCATGACCTCGTGACATCACAAAGTACTTTACAGCCATTGCAGGCACTGTTCCTACATTACAGCAGTGACTACAGAGACAACATGTTAGTTGGCTGTAAAGTGCTTTGAAATGTCGCAAGGTCATGACAGGCACTAAAGAAATACAAGTCCTTTCTTTCCATCCCAGATAGAAAGTCTCATTTTCAAAGGCATTCTAACTAATGATCTTGATGACACTCAATTAATGGAGGCAAGTGACTTTGACAGTTCTGGCAATTCGACTCAGCGGTTTGTGGTTGGCAGTTATACATTCAGTGTCCTTACAAACTTTGAACAAGAGTTAAGAGAGCCGTTTCCCTCTTGTCTCAGTACAATTAATTCATGTTATAATATAGCACATTCCCTTCCTTAACTACTCAATAATATTTACACAATGTGCCATTTAATATCTGCGATTTTGAATTTCACTGAATCTGTTCTATAACTCATCTATGCTTCATAGTTGCCTAATTTCAATTGACAACCAGCACACATCGATCTTCTGTATATTTTCACAATGTTCTAATAAATTCAAATAACGTGTTAAATGTATCTTAGTCTATATAATGTACTTTTAATCTCATGTTCTTCATGTATATTTTGTGGAGCATTTATTTTTCTCTGTCATTTTAGACATTATGGACAGGGATTTTCCCATCCAGCATTTGCCGGCCCACGATTTTCTGTCCATTCATAAAGAGTTCGTTCATACTTCAGAACATTCACTGCGTTTGTCATAAAATCTCACCATGCAGAGCCCTCTACAGCCAATCTTTCTAAGCTACACTTCAAAAATACTTCATTGGCTGTAAAGTGCTTTGGGACGTCCGGTGGTCGTGAAAAGCGCCATATAAATCCAAGTCCTTCTTTCTGAGCTGATGACTTTTCTATTGAAAATGTT
Source organism: Pristiophorus japonicus (assembly GCF_044704955.1). Classification (NCBI taxonomy): domain Eukaryota; kingdom Metazoa; phylum Chordata; class Chondrichthyes; family Pristiophoridae; genus Pristiophorus; species Pristiophorus japonicus. The sequence continues at coordinate 111,359,531 of NC_091982.1, read as the reverse complement.
TTGTGTGACCTTGGATACTATCCCTTTACATCCTGTTTCTAGCATACAAGTTAAACATTCAACACAAAAGTATATTTTTGCCACACAAACATTTAAATTAGTGCAACCCTTGACTCACCACGTGCATCACGGCAGATCCAATATCATACATAAAGGTCCAGGGTAGAGTTTCTGCTTTGGGCAGAATCGCCGATCTGGGCGCAAAGTGCACCCAAAATTGCTGTTTTCTTTTCTCAAGGTTCCACTCAAACTCATTTTCATATCAACGAACGCAAAATATGACATGAACCAGTGCAATCGGGCAGTGTTTGAGAATGTAATTTTAAAAAATTGCCTCAAGAAATATTCCTTGATACAGTTAAGAGTGTTATATTTTAGCCACACAAACATTGAAGTTAGTGCAACCCTTGACACACCATGTGCATCATGGCAGATCCAATTTCATACATAAATGTCCATGGGTAGAGTTTCTGCTGTTATTGATACATTTTAAAAATGGATTTATCAGAAGAAATATATGTTTTAATCAGAGTGTCTATTCCACTGCCTGTGAGTAACCTGATTTTAAATAACTGAAAATGACTTTAAAAAAAACGATACAGAAGCATTTGGTAGTTATATTGGGATACGCGAGTCAGTTTCTTAGTAAATGAGAAAAATTATATTTAATAGCTTTTAAAATGTACCTATTAGTGTCCTTATGCCAAAAATATCCAGCTTAATTTTTGGAGCCTCCTCGAAGGACTGCAAACGAGCACAGTTAGCGGAAACTCCCAATGGTCTCTCTGATTTCCTGCCGGATGCAACAAGTGATGTTCAATACATGCACCATATAAAGGTAGGTGTACTGAAATGATATTCAAATGATAGAAATATGCCATCTAATGTACTTTCCATCATTTAACCAATAGCGACACTTGGCACCTGTTCAACCCTGGTGCCCAGTATTGCTATGGCGATGGAGAGGGGATTTTACTCAAAAGGGCGATTGATTACAGACTTGACTTTTACCAGTAGATCAGAGGCCACCGGTAACTTCTTCTTAGTCAGTCCTTCGCAGTTGAGCATAACTAGCTTCCACACTAAATTGAGTTCTCAGGTGACTGCTGAGTCCAATGCAGGACTTACAGTCTCTGTCACAGGTGGGGCAGACGGTGGTTGGAGGGATGGTGGGTGGGGGGCCTGGGTTGTCATGCGGTCCTTCCGCTGTTTGCGCTTGGCTTCCGCATGCTCCTGGCAAAGAGACTCGAGGTGTTTGGCGCCTTCCCGGATGCTTCTCCTCCACTTTGAATGGTCTTGGGCAAGGGATTCCCAGGTGTCAGTGGGGATGTTGCACTTCTTCAAGGAGGCTTTGAGGGTGCCCTTGAAGAATTTCCTCTGCCCACCTGGGGCTCGCTTGCCATGTCAGAGCTCTGAGTAGAGAGCTTGTTTTGGGAGTCTCATATTGGGCATGCGGATGATGTGACCCATCCATCGGAGTTGATCAAGCCTGGTCAATGCTTTGATGCTGGGGCTGTTGGTCTGAGCAACAACATTGATGTTGGTGCACCTATCCTGCCAATGGATTTGCAGGATCTTGTGGAGGCAGCGTTGGTGGTACTTCACCAACCACCACTAACCGGTAACACTAGGCTACAGGTATCCTCAGAGATCTACAAGAGCAAATCTCAAAACCCACTTCCCCAAGGCCAGGGAGACCATCAAAAATATTTAAATGATCCCGGGGTTGGAAGATCTACCAGGACCTGCGGCATATCTTTGTAGTTGGTGGATGTCCAGCCACACCACAGATGTGCCCCAGTTCCAGAAAAGCAGAATATCTGGGCCTAAAAGTAGCTACAGTTAACTTGGGTTTGCTTAGTTGGAACAGTGGCCTTAAAAACGCAAGCCAAGTAATCATTACAGACCCCAGACTATCTGCGAGTAATGCCATGGGAGATCAACAACTATTTAGAAACCGGTGAATAATTTTGATCAGTATTTGGAATACTGTTCCCAATGTTGGTCCTCCCACAAGGTGGGTGGGTAATATAGTGGCCTTGGAACAGGTCCAAAGGAAAGCAACAAGAATGATTCCTAACTTAAAGAACCTCAGTTAATCAGGTAGGGCATTGATCTATTTACTTCAGACAGGAGTAGGCTTTGAGGGGACCTGATAGAGGTCGATAAAATAATAAAGGGCTTGACAGTGATAGATTATTCCAGTTTAACAAATTAGGGATGATCGGGTCAGGATTTTAAACTATGTAAGAGTAGGAATAGATTGGATAATAGGCGGTTCATCTTCCCCTAGAGGTAACTGTGAGCCTCTGGAATACATTACCGGCTGGTGTGGTGGGTGCTGACTCTCTATATGCCTTCAAGAGCTGGACCAGTTCTTGACCAGGGCAGAGATTGCATCAGATAGAGGGCGAGTGTCTTTATAGGCAATACTTGGTCCATGTGATCTCCTGGACTAGTTTTGATCACCTGAGGGGGTCGGAGAGGAATTTTCTCCATTGGCTCTGGTTTTTTACTATCTGTTTTAGCCTCTCCCTGGAGATTACATGGCTACAGGAGATGGGTGAGGAGGGTATAAAGTGTTTAGTCATAATGCTCTGGCCATCGTGGTGTGGGGCAGGCTTGATGGATCAGCTGGTCTTTTTCTACCAGTCAATTTCATATGTTGGCATGCTAAAGAACATTGATAAGAGGAAATTAAACATTTTTCCACCTTTTGCAATCAGGGGTAGATTCAAACATGGCCAGATCTAGGAAAGCTCAGGTCAGATGTAAAATTCCATCTACATTGGCCTGACAATGCACCTTAACCTCAACCTCAGAAAGACACATCCTCTAGCCAACCTGTTTCTCATTGTAAGGGAAATTCACTTTGATGCAAAATTTTGTTGTAAAAATGCAATGAGTTTTTGATTGAATTAATTATTTTTGTTTTGTTTGAGAACCAACCCGTTCGGTGCAATGCAATACATTGTTCAGTATTATAAAAGAGGCTCTCGCCAGTGCTAGTTCATGACTCCTCTTCCATTTAACAAAATAAACAATATGCTCAGCCTAAATCTTTGGTCCTGTCTGATGTTTTTCTATTGTAATTATATACCATATTTTGTTAAGGTTTTAAAAAATCTTATTACTGCATTTGTTGTCTTTTAAATTTCTGTGCTGAATTTATATTATGCAAGGAAATCTGTACATCAGGGCTATGCTTTAATAAAGAATAACTTGTAGCAAATAATTTAATTTTAGAGAATGCACCAGAGCTTCATCTGAGGAGATAGAAATGAAAGAACAGAATGAGGCTATGCAGCTTGTTGGCCCAATGCGGCTGCAAGCTCATTAACTGGAGCTCTCTCTACTCGTTCCCCATATTCATTTATATTGCTGTCGTTAAGACTGAACAGTGAACTGAGTGGACATGAAACAGTGAGATATCATGTCTGTGCTTTACTGTACCTGGATTAGCATAGAGTCTGCCTTTGAACGCACAGTGCTTCAGAAACTCTCGCTCTCGTGGTTTGCATTACTCTGCAATGTGATGACGGCTCGTTATTTGTTTGGTTGTTGATCAGGCAGGCTCTGTTGAAAGCCTCACATGGACCCATCGATCACATTCTGCCTTCTTCAGCTCCGCTAACAAATTATGGTCCAAAAGGTTAAGTGTCGATTCGGAGAACATGTGTGGGCGTGGAGAAGCGTATGCCAGAAAAGTGGCCCCGTGACATATGGCCTGCAAGGGCACTGAGGGCAAGTGTTAAATTACTGGCCTTTGAGGCACCCAGTTCAAGTGACACAAGAAAAAACAAACCTAACCAGTGGCAATTTCAGACCAGGGATTCCATCTGATACTCATTTTTTTGTTAACTACTTGGTAAAATAAACTGTGAAACACTACTGCATTATTAAAACATGGATCTACAGTATAGCACACTTTCAACAGCACAGGAATTCACTTTGCTTTTCCCCATGTGAGATTCCTGGACTGTTAAGTTATGGTGTAAAGCAAGCCAACATTACATCTGTAGAACTCAATTGTAAATGTGGTCACCTGAGAGAGCTTTAATGACAACAGCAAGTTAAAACTGGTTGTGAGGTACAGGAGTAAATCATTCCCATTAAACTATTCCATATTCAGCTTTCAGAAAACATTGTGACAGTTTTGAAGCACAAAGCCACATTTGTTCACATTACTGGTGGATGTTTTTATCATAGAAATACAGAAGGGAATTTTAACCTCAAGGAACGCATGGGTTTGGGTACGGGCGGGGGCTGAAAATTAGAGCGCACTGGGAAACCCGCTCAACCCGCTGACTTCCGCATGTAACTCGACCGCCTTAGGCTGCTTGCGCGTAACCCCCTCGGGAGAGGCGGGTTACCTATTAACATATGATAATCGCACAATTGCAGCGATATTTCAACGAATTTCAAACTTAACGGTGCATCCAGGGGTTTCCCGGGCTTCCTGAAACTCGCCAGTGAAAGCATAGCAAGAGCACAATGTCAATTGAGGGGGCTAAATTAATCTCATGGAAATACTGCAATAAATACTCAGTACTCACAGCTGCTTTCTTACCTATTAGTGGGAAAGGATTTGTTCACAATACTTTTGCTGAGAGTTTACTTTCTACACTTTGGAGGCTTTCTGAATCACAGCAGGATGGGTGGCTTTTGGCTGCATTAGATTGGATCTCGGACGAGGAGCAAGATGACCAACACCAGCAGCAGCCTGCTGCTCAGAAACCTGCAGCTGGACAGCAGAGGGGAGCAGGAGAGAGGGCAGCGGCAGAGGGGAACGGCAGAGATGGGAACAGGAGAGGGGAGAGGCGGACAGGCAGAGAGGGGAGAGGCGGAGAGGGGAGCAGGAGAGGGATGCAGTTCGCAAGAGGCACTACCACCAACACACTGTGTACAAGCAACGTTTCTTTGACATGTGCGAAACAGCAGTGCTTCAGGAGGCTCAGGTTGCCGTATCAGTTGATGACAGACATCTGCAGTCTGCTAGAAGGAGATCTGCTGCCTGCTGGACCTGGTGGCCACACATTACTAGTGATTGTCAAAGTCACTACCACCCTTGAATGTTTAGTTTCTGGATCCTTCCAGGACTCTGCCGGAGACATATCCAGGATCTCCTAGTCGGTGGTCCACAAATGTATTAGACAGGTCACTGATGGCCTGTATGCCAGGGCTGGCAATTATGTGATGTCAGTCAGAATAAGCGGATGCAATGGCAGTCCAAGCTCCCTGATGTTTTTTGACATGGAAGCAGAATTAAGGGGTGGCTGCAAGGAGACAAGGGATACTCACTTCAAACCTGGCTGAAGACATCCGTCAGAAATCCAGCCAATGAAGCCCAACAATGCTACAATGCATGCCATATGACCACCGAACAAGCCATTGGCAAGCTGAAGATATGCTTCACGTACCTAGATAGATTTGGAGGCGCCCTTCAGAATGCACCAGCCAGGACCTCCAGAATGGTCGTGGTGTGCTGTGCTCTGCACAACATTTCACAGCAGCAAGGTGTGGACATTCAGGAGGAACAAGGCGCAGAGCACAGATCCTCTTCAGACGATTCGTCTACTCTTCCTGACTCCCCTCTCCCCGCGCAAATTTCACTGACGCAAAGCAGTCCTGAAAACAAACAACCACTTATTGAACATCCCCCCCATTGGTCTCCATCAATTCATGTCTTCCCATTCATCATCAAACAAGTTAAAAGACAATGTGCCATCCAGCAACCAAATATGGGTAAGACAGGAAAGTGGTGCAAAAGAATAAATTTTACGTGATTCTATTAAAGAACGAAAACATCACAACATAACATTTACTCATACAGCCATGTGCAAAGCCTTGTGCAACTACAAAGCTTTACTCTTCCTTTTCCCTCTGTTGCTACATGGTGTAATCCATGTGGCTTCAGCTTTGGTAGAGGCAGGATGTTCAGGTCCCTGCTCTGACTGCTGAGATGCTCATGGCCGACATCCTCTGGGCTTTGGAGCCCGTGAGGGACCTGCCAAAGGCTGCTCCACCTGCACCTCTGCAGGGGCAGACATGGCCATTGGGACACGAGGTAACATGTTGAGTATTGACGAGGAGTGGGGCAACGGGGGAGAAGTGGAAGTGCTTTGAGTGGAGTTCTCATTTCCACGTCTCCTTTCGTCATCATCCCTCTCATGGCCCAGTTGCACCTCATTGCTACCACTGTGCTGGAGAACACTTTGGTGCCTATCAGTGGGGTGCTGTAAGACCAAGGCTAAGGTTTATGTCATACTTTTTAAGGCGGCAGATATGGTGGCATCTAGAGTGTGCATAGTCGTGGTCAAGGCATGCATGGTCATATTTGATTGGAGCATTTAATGCTCTATGACACTCGCCACTCTATCCATGGAAAAACACATCATTGCAATGGCCTGCGACATCAACCCACTCATGTTTGAGCTGGACTCCTCCATTCTCTCTGCGATTGTGGACAGTGTGTTTGGAAGGCCTGTCAGTGCATCGCACATCCTCAGCTGCTGCTCAATCATTATCCTTTTCGTTGATGGTCCATGAGGTACAGCATCTGTGTTCAGCTAAGCAGAGCTAGGAAAGGCCTACACCGTCTGACACGGACGCTCCACTGCTGTCCCCGCCACCATCATCTGCTTTTGTGAAGTGTGAGTCATCAGGGGAAAACCAAATTCTTAGTCTAAGTGGTCCCACCGAAGTGCGATTACCTGAGCTGGTGCACAGTATGTATGAGTCATGTGATGCTGCACCCTCAGATGAATTCAGCTCCTCTGAGGAATCATCATCCGCCATGTCCATCGACTTTTGCTGCACACGAGCAGACCCTGGCAGAGATAAAAGTTATGAATTAGTCCTGACAAGGTAAGAATCTTGCAACTTATCATTATGAAAATGGTCATATTTCACTCGCTGTTGAAATCAAGTCAACATGACTGAGTGTTTTATGACAAGTGAGTCGCTGATATTTAATTGTGTCACCAGATAGCTGGGAGACCCCCGTCTCCCCATCTCCGACAGCCAGTGATGCCGAAATGCCACTTGTCTCTCCCTCTCCCTTGTGTTCTGTGCTCTCTTCTGCAACAGGGGAAATAACAGCCCGATGAGTGAGTGTAATGGCATGTGTTCACCCGATGGATACAGTGCATCATGGTGAGGGTGACTATCAGGGAGTGTCATGAAATTGCATAATAATAATAACTTTTATTTATATAGCGCCTTTAACATAGTAAAATGTCCCGAGGCGCTTCACAACAGTCTTGCAACACATTCGCTACTGACAAGGGAGGGAAAGAGAGAAAAAGGATGAGGGTGAGGGGCATGGTAGATGGATAGATGGGGATGTGAGGAAGTGCACAGAAAGAGAAGAATGGGTGTGCTTGCAAGGTAAGTGGATGTGAGGAGTGCTGTGATAGAGTAGGTTTGACAAGGCAGAATGAAGGGAGTGGGTAATGCGCACAGCAGGATGTGCAACTATACTCACTTCTCCTGACCTGGGTAGGTCATGAAAATGCTTTCAGTACTGAATCCAGGAGCGTGGCACAATGTTTCTGCTGCTGACCTCCTGAACCACCTCCAGCCACTCCTTCCTTGCGTCAGCAGCAGGTTTCTTTCTCCTGCTGCTGGGGAACAATATTGCTCTTCGACTCCTCTTTGCATCCAGCTGCACATCAAGGGAGGTATCATTAAAGTGGGATGTAACCTTTGATCATCCTGAATCCATACTGACACTGCTTCCTCTCTTGCTTCCGACTCAAAGCTCTTGCAAGTTCCATCTTCGGATTGGCCCTTTCAATAAGAACATAAGAAATAGAAGCGGGGTAGGCCATTTGGCCCCTCGAGCCTGCTCCGCCATTCAATGAGATCATGGCTGATCTTCTACCTCAACTCCACTTGCCCGAACTATCCCCATATCCCTCGATTCCCTTAATATTCTAAAACCTATTGATCTCTGTTTTGGAATATACTCAACGACTGAGCTTCCACAGCCCTCTAGAGTAGAAAATTCCAAAGATTCACCACACTCTGAGTGAAGAAATTTCTCCTCATGTCTGTCCTAAATGGCCGACCTCTTATCCTGAGGCTGTGACTCCCTGGTTCTAGACTCCCCTGCCAGGGGAAACATTCTCCCTGCATTGACCCTATCAAGCCCTGTGAGAATTTTGTTTGTTTCAATGAGATCACCTCTCATTCTTCTAAGCTCTAGAGAATATAGGTTGAGTCTGCTCAATCTCTCATAAGAACAGAAGAGCATAAGAAATATGAGCAGGAGTAGGCCATAAGGCCTATCAAGCCTGCTCCGCCATTCAATAAGATCATGGCTGATCTGATCATGGACTCACCTCCACCTCCCTGCCCACTCCCCATAACTCCTCATCCCCCCATCGCTCAAGAAACGGTCTATTTCGGTCTTAAATTTATTTAATGTCCCAGCTTCCACAGCTCTCTGAGGCAGTGAATTCCACAGATTCACAACCCTCTGAGAGAAGAAATTTCTCCTCATCTCAGTTCTAAATGGATGGCCCCTTATTCTAAGAATATGCCCTCTAGTTCTAGTCTCTCCCACCAGTGGAAATATCCTCTCTGATTCCACCTTGTCAAGCCCCCTCATAATCTTACGTTTCTATAAGATCACCTCTCATTCTTCTGAATTCCAATGAATAGAGGCCCAAACTACTCCACCTATCCTCATAAGTCAACCCCCTCATCCCCGGGATCAACCTAGTGAAACTTCTCTGAACTGCCTCCAAAGCAAGTATATCCTTTCGTAAATATGGAAACCAAAACTGCACGCAGTATTCCAGGTGTGGCCTCACCAATACTCTGTACAGCTGTAACAAGACCTCCCTGCATTTATGCTCCATCCCCTTTGCAATAAAGGCCAAGATTCCATTGGCCTTCCTGATCATTTGCTGTACCTGCATACTATCCTTTTGTGTTTCATGCACAAGTACCCCCAGGTCCCGCTTTACTGCAGCACTTTGGAAACTTTCTCCATTTAAATAATAACTTGCTCTGTTATTTTTTCTGCCAAAGTGCATGACCTCACACTTTCCAACATTATACTCCATCTGCCAAATTGTTACCTACTCACTTAGCCTGTCTATGTCCTCTTGCAGCCTCTTTATGTCCTCCTTACACATTGCCCTTCCTCCCATCTTTGTATCATCAGCAAACTTGGCTACGTTACACTCAGTCCCCTCTTCCAAGTTGTTAACCTAGACTGTAAATAGTTGAGGTCCCAACATTGATCATTGTGGCACCCCACTCATCACTGATTGCCAACCAGAGAATTAACCATTTATCCCGACTCTCTGTTTTCTGTTTGTCAGCCAATTTTCTACCATGCTAATATATTACCCCCAACCCCATGAACTTTTATCTTGTGCTGTAACCTTTTATGTGGCACCTTGTCAAATGCCTTCTGGAAGCCCAAATACACCATATCCACTGGTTCCCCTTTATTCACCCTGTCCGTTACATCCTCAAAGAATTCCAGCAATTTGTCAAACATGACTTCCCCTTCATAAATCCATGCTGACTTTGTCTGACCAAATTTTGCTTTTCCAAATGTCCTGTTACTGTTTCTTTAATAATGGACTCCAGCATTTTCCCAACCACAGATGTTAGGCTAACTGGTTTATAGTTTCCTGCTTTTTTTCTGCCTCCTTTTTTAAATAGGGGTGTTACATTTGCAGTTTTCCAATCTACTGGGACCTCCCCAGGATCCAGGGAATTTTGGTAAATTACAACCAATGCATCCACAATCCCTGCCGCTACTTCTCTTAAGAACCAAGGATGCAAGCCATCAGGTCCACGGGATTTATTTGCCTTTAATCCCATTATCTTATTGAGCATCACCTCCTTAGTGATTGTGATTGTGTTAAGTTCCTCCCTCCCCCCCCCACCCCCGAACTCCATAGCCCCTTGACTATCCACTGTTGGAATATTGTTAGTGTCCTCTACCGTAAAAACTGATACAAAATACTTGTTTAGAGTTTCTACCATCTCCGTGTACCCCATTACTAATTCCCCGGACTCGTCCTCTAAGGGACCAACATTTACTTTAGCCATTCTTTTTCTTTTTATATACCTATAGAAACTCTTACTGTCTGTTTTTATATTTTGTGCTAGTTTACCTTCATAGTCTATCTTTCCTTTCTTAATCATTTTTTTAGTCAGTCTTTGCTGGCTTTTAAAAGCTTCCCAATCTTCTGTCCTCCCACTAGTTTTGGCCACTTTGTATGCCCTTGTTTTTAAATCGGATACTGTCCTTTATTTCTTTATTTAGCCACGGATGGCTTTCTTTTCTCTTGCACCCTTTCCTCCTTACTGGAATATTTTGCTTGAGAGTTGTGAATTATCTCTTTAAATGTACACCACTGTTCATCAACCGTCCCAGTTTTCCCAGTCCACTTTAGCCAACTCTGCCCTCATACCTTCATAGTCTCCTTTACTTAAGCTTAGTACGCTGGTTAGGGACCCAACTTTCTCACCCTCCATCTGAATTTGAAACTCAATCATGCTATGATCTCTCATTCCAAGAGGATCCTTTACGAGGAGATTTTTATTAATCCTGTCTCATTACACAGGACCAGATCTAGGATAGCCTGCCCCCGGTTGGTTCTGTTACATACTGCTCAAGCAACCCGTCCCTTATGCACTTTATGAACTCTTCCTCAAAGCCACCCTGACCAATTTGATTTGTCCAATCAATAAGGAGGTTAAAATCACCCATTTGCTGTTCCCTTTTTACAAGCCCCCAATATTTCCTAGTTTATGCTTCTCATAGGACAATCCCCCATCCTAGGAATCAGTCTGGTGCGCCTTTGTTGCACTCCCTCTATGGCAAGTATATCCTTCCTTAAGTAAGGAGACCAAAACTGTACATGATATTCCAGGTGTGGTCTTACCAGGGCCCTATATAATTGCAGTAAGACGTCTTTACTCTTATACTCAAATCCTCTTGTAGTAAAGGCCAACATATCATTTGCTTTCTTAATTGCTTGCTGTACCTGCATGTTAACTTTTAATGATTTATGTACAAGGACACCCAAGTCCCTCTGAACGCCAACATTTCCCAATCTCTGACCATTTAAAATATACTCTGCTTTTCTATTTTTCCTACCAAAGTGGACAACTTCACATTTCTCCATTTGTCATATTTCTGTCCACTCACTCAGCCTGTCTATATCCCCTTGAGGCCTCTTTGCATCCTCCTCACAATTTACATTCCCATCTAGCTTTGTAACATCAGCAAACCTGGATAAATTACATTTGGTCCCCTCATGCAAATCAATGATATAGATTGTAAATAGCTGAGGCCCAAGCACTGATCCTTGTGGCATCCACTGGTTATAACCTCTGAACCCAAAAATTACCCATTTATTCCTACTGTTTTCTGTCTGTTAACCAATCCTCAATCCATGCTAGTATATTATCCCAATCCCATGAGCCCTAATTTCATTTAATAACCTCTTGTGTGGCACCTTATTGAATGCCTTCTGAAAATCCAAACACACCACATCCACTGGTTCCCCCTTTTCTATTTTGCTACCTTCTGCTACAACTTCAAAAAACTCTAACAGATTTGTCAAGCACGATTTCCCTTTCATAACTCTGTGTTGACTCTGCCCAATCCTATTATTATTTTCAAAATGCCCTGTTACCATGCCCTTATTAATACATTCTAGCATTTTCCCGAGTACTGATGTCAGGCAAACTGGTCTGTAGCTCCCCGTTTTCTCTCTCCATCCTATCTTAAATAGTGGAGTTACATTTGCTATCTTCCAATCCACAGGAACCATTCTAGGATCTATGGAATTTTGGAAGATGACAACTATCTCTATAGCCACCTCTTTCAAAACCCTAGGATGTAGGCCATCAGGTCCAGAGGATTTATTAGCTTTCAGTCCCATAAATTTCTCCAGTACTATTTTTTTACTAATACTAATTTCTATTAGTTCTTCATTCTCACTAGACCCTTGGTTCTTCACTATCATGGAAGTCATAGAAATTTACAGCATGGAATAGGCCATTTCAGCCCATCATATCCGTGCCGGCTGACAAAGAGCTATCCACACTAATCCTACTTTCCAGTTCCTGGTCCATAGCCTTGTAGGTTATGGCGCTTCAAGTGCACATCAAAGTACTTTTTAAATGTGGTGAGGGTTTCTGCCTCTACCACTCTTTCAGGCAGTGAGTTCCAGACCCCTAACATCCTCTGGGTAAAAATATTTCCCCTCAACTTCCTTCTAAACCTCCTACCAATTACGTTAAATCTATATCCCCTGTTGTTGACCCCCACTGCTAAGGGAAATAGGTCCTTCCTATCCACTCTATCCATAACCCCTCATAATTTTATACATCTCTATAATGTCTACCCTCAGCCTCCTCTGTTCCAAAGAAAACAAATCCAGCCTATCCAATCTTTCCTCATAGCTTAAAAAAAAACTATTTCTTGCACATTTTTTGTGTCTTCTTCCATAAAGACAGACACATAATATTTGTTTAATTTCTCTGCCATTTCCTTATTCCCCATTATAATTTCTCCTGTCTCATCCTGTAAGGGACCCACATTTACTTTCACCTTTGTACATACCTACCTTTTAAATTCTGTTTTTATGTCTCTTGCTAGTTTACTCTCATATTCTATTTTCCCTTTCTTTATTAATTTCTTGGTCCTCCTTTGCCGAATTCTAAAATCCTCCCAATCCTCAGGCTTACTATTCTTTTTGGTAACGTTATAAGACTTTTCCTTTGATCTAATACTATTTTTGACTTGTCTTGTTAGGCACAGTTGGACCACTTTTCCTGTGAGGGTTTTGTACCTTAAAGGAATGTATATTTATATAAATTACATATTAATTATTTAAATATTATTCATTGCTTGTCTGCTGTCATATCTTTTAATGTTGTTTCCCAATCTACCTTAGCCATCTCGTCTCTCATAACTACGTAGTTTGCTTTGATAAGATTTAAGACCTTACTTTCAGATTTAACGAAATCATTTTCATATAAAATTCTATCATATTACGGTCACTCTTCCCTAAAGTCCCCTTTACTAAGAGGTTATTAATGAATCCTTTCTCATTGCACAATCAATGTGCAATCAATGCCAAACCTGGATTTAAATGATAACGTGGTGGCTGGTTTAAAAAGCCACAGACAGAATGCTAAACTTACTTCTGGGTTTCCCATGCAATATAGGACCCCTTCCACCACCCTCACGCACCCCCCCCCAACTCCCAACATGTCTCCAAGTTAATATTGCTGCATAGAATCTTACTGCACAGAAAGAGACCATTTAGCCATTGTGCCTATGGCAGCTCTTCGAATGAGCTATCTAATTACTCCCACTCCCCTGCTCTTTCCTCATTGTCTTGCAAATATTTCCTTTTCAAGCATATATCCATTCCTTTTTGAAAGTTACTTGAATCTGCTTCCACCATCCTTTCAGGCAATTCATGCCAGATCACAACAACTCACTGCGTAAAACAATTTTTTTTTAGCTCCCTCCTATTTCTTTTGCCAATTGTATTAAATCTGTGTCCTCTGGTACTGACCCTCGTAACTGTGGAAACAGTTTCTCCAGTCTATGCTATCAAAACCATTCATACATTTGAACATCTCCATTAAATCTCTCCTTAACCTTCTCTGCTTCTCTAGTCTCTCCACATAACTGCAATCCCTCATCCGTAGCATCATTTATTGTGCTAGTATTACTGTAAAATTCAGCTGGACCTGTGTATATGTTGCATTCTACCATTTTATACTTGTAATTGCAGCAACTCATCACACCCTGAGCATAGAAACTTGTGCCCTGGCACTTCAAAAGAGGTGTAATCAGAAAACATTTGTTTAAATTTGTGAGATGTGAGCCTCACTGGCAAGGCCAGCATTTATTGGCCAATCCTAATTGCTCTTGAGAAGATGGTGGTGAGCCACCTTCTTGAACTGCTGCAGTCCACATGGTGAAGTTACTCCCACAATGCTGTTAGGGAGGAAGTTCCTGTATTTTGACCCAGCAAATATGAATAAACGGCGATATAGTTCCAAGTCAGGACGGTGTGTGACTTGGAGGGGAATGTGGAGGTGATGATGTTCCCATGCACCTGCTACCCTTGTCCTTCTGGGTAGTAGAGATCATGGGTTTGGAAGGTGCTGCCGAAGAAGCCGTCGTAAGTTGCTGCAGTGCATCTTGTAGACGGTACACACTGCAGCCACGGTGTGCCGGTGGTGGAGGAAGTGAATGTTTAAGGTGGTGGATAGAGTGCCAATCAAGTGGGTTGCTTTGTCCTGGATGGTGTTGAGCTTCTTGAGTCTTGTTGGAGCTGCATTCATCCAGGCAAGTGAAGAATATTTCAGCACACTCCTGTCTTGTGCTTTGTAGATGTTGGGAAGGCTTTGGGAGTCAGGAGGTTAGATACTCGCCGCAGAATACCCAGCCTCTGACCTGCAAGTCCAGTTAAGTTTCTGGTCAGTGGATGCTGAACCAAAGAAGTAGATATTAGAAGGGGGTGATCAAAAGCTTGGTTAAAATGGTTGCTTTGAAAGGGGGTATTAATGGAGTAGTGGTAGGTGGTTTTAATGAGGGAATTCCAACACATGGGGAGCCAAGGTAGTTCAGCAAAGACAGGGGTGATGGTTCACAGGGACTTTATGCGTGATAGGATATAGACGGCATAGTTTTGGATGAAGGGAATTGTATGTAGAGTAGTGGATGGGAAGCTGGCCAGGAAAGTATTCGAATAGTCAAGTCTGGAGGGAACATAGGTCTGCAAAAAAGTTTCAGCAGCAGATGAGCTGATATAGGGGCAGAGGTGGGCAATGTTACAGGAGAAAGTCGTCGGGCTTTGTGCTGGTGAGCATATGCGGTTAGAAGCTGAATATGACAGCAAGGTTGCCAACAGTGGCCAGGAAGAGGGATGAAATCAGTGGAAAGGGTATGAAGTTTGTGGAGACGGGGCAAAGATAATAGCTTCAGACTTCCCAAAGTTTAGCTGGATGAAATTGGGGCTCATTCAAGACATGACATCACTGAGACAGCAAAGGGGTTGATTGGGGTGGTGTAGAGATAGAGCTGGGAGTCATCAATGGTACATGTCTTTGGATGATGTTGTCAAGGGGCAGAATGTAGCTGAGGAAGAGGAGGGACAAAAGATAGGCACTCAGAGGTAATGGTTTGGGGATAAGATAAACAGCCATTGCTGGGGATGCTCTGAATGTGATTGGATCGCTAAGAGTGGAATCAATGAGGGCAGTTTCACTTAGCTGTACAATAGAAAAGAGGTGTGGGAGGAATGTAGTGCGATCAACTGTGGCAAAGGCTGTAGCGGGGTCATGGAGGGTGAGGAGGGATAGAGAGCACCATAGTCATTTATGATTCAGATTAAGGCCATTTCACTGCTGCGCTAGGGGCAAAAACCTGATTGGAGAGATTCAAAGCATGGGAGTCTGCAGATACAGTTGGTAGCTGCTTGGTGAGAAATTGCAGGCAGAACGCACCTTCCTGTTTGTATATTTAAATAAAGTTTGCACTTATTTCAAGAAGGCACTGTGGAAATGTGGCCAAAGTATGGTCTTGAAACAAAACAAATTTAAGAAAAAAAATCCAACAGCAAAAAGATTATTACTCTGGAATAGATCAGCTATAAAATTCTGCAATATATGAAATTAGTTTATTTAAAATGACCATTTCAAATTTGCCTTTAACATTCTTTATAATCCCTTTGATGGATCGCCCACTCTCTTTTGCCATTATTTGATTACAGATGCTGATCTTGATCAGGAGGGTAGGTAAGTGACATCTTTCACTGATCTCCTCACACTATAAAAAGAGTGAAACCATTTTCTCCAGAAGATAGAACTCAGTTGACGTCTTTCAGATTGACAGCACAAATCTCGTCAATCTGGAAAGGAAGTGAACTGAAGAGTTAGCTGTCAGCAGCTCGCTACGATCAGATGTAAAGCAGCAAATGCTTTCCACATTCCAACTCCTACTGTGATTCACCATGTAATAAAACAAAACATGGCAGATCACCACAATCTGCTGAATAGATCACAATAGCTGTGGCCTACTCTGCATTTCTAGTGGCAGAGAAAGGTAATGTTTGTTTATCATCAACTTGCATTCATGACAACCAGTTAACAGTCACCATAATGTGCAATTAATATATATTACTTTAAAGGTGAATCGAAATTTGAATTAAACCGTTCTTTTCCAGTGATAATTGCATTTCATTATATTGTTTTCTTTAAATAAAAGTTGCAAGTTTAACTCATTAAAAATACACTCATTTTCAAAAAAAAACAGTGTTTAGGTGCAACACTGCTGTCTCTAAACAGAGCTTTGCAGCAATTTGTACTAGGCTTGTATATGAGGCATAAAAGAAAGGAAAATGCCTGAAAACCCTCCTGATCAAATCAGCATTCGGAGTACAGAATAATCAAAGGATTATTCCAGATTCAAATTTGCACCTCATCGACAAGATCTTGCCAAATTAAAACTGCAACTGTACAACCTGGATTTGCACATTCATCAAAATGTAAAGTTGAAAATGTTTACTTCTCACAGTCAAAGGCTTGTTTGACAATTCCAAAAGGACGCTACCAGATGGATGGAAGTAAACTCAAGGTAGCGAGGTAATCGAGGGATTAATAAGGCATAATAAATTGTGAGATCTAAGCTCGAGTTTTCGTTAGTCACATGAACCCTGAGGGTGGAGAAAGGACGGGACCATGGTTTGGGATGAACTGCCTGTATTCTTCTGCCATCTAACAAGTACTTATAGATTGGACCTCCCATGGCATTGCCCATGGTACGTTTGATAATGACAAGCATCCTATCATATAATGTATTATGAGATACTACAAAGAGACACAATAAATGGGCAAGTAGTCAGAGAAAAATTCTAAGCACACATACCAGGAGATGGAAAGGTCGGCTCTGATTACACATGTGCAGTTGAGTCTGATTTCAAGTCGGGGAAAAGAGTAAAAGCAATGCAGAAAATAAATATCAATGATTTATATCAAAGCAGCCCAAACAACAACACAGTAAAACATGAGCAAGGAAAACTACCACAAAAGGGAAGGCACTATAAAAGGCTGTGCATCTGTGGAGAATAGCATGGTGCAATACACGTGTGGGATTGGGTTTCTTTGTAAAAGAAATAAATGAGCAACAAAGCTCAGATAAAGAATTGAAGCAATGGGCAAGACACCTAATGTTCCTGAGTTTTAGCTCCATGTGTTTTAATGTCCATGGGTTTAATTATTCATGACATTTACTCATTATGGATGTTACTGTGCACGCATTTTACTCTCCATATGTTTTACTAGTCATGGACCTTACCATCCCTGGCATTCAATGTCCATGGGGAACATTTCACCTTTGCTACTTGGGCGGCAGAGTGGATGACATTTCATTGAAATCAATGGAATGGAAAATCAAGCTTGGGGGTGGGGGGTGTGGAGGCACAGATGTGGGGGTGGGGGGTGTGGGGGCACAGATGTGGAGGCGGGGGTGTGGGGGCACAGATGTGGGGGTGGGGGGTGTGGGGGCACAGATGTGGAGGCGGGGGTGTGGGGGCACAGATGTGGGGGTGGGGGGTGTGGGGGCACAGATGTGGAGGCGGGGGTGTGGGGGCACCGATGTATGGTGTGGGGGCACAGATTGGGGCTTGGTGAGCCTTCCGTGCCCTCCTGGCCCCACAAAACTTTTAATAATACAAAAACCCTTACCTTTTGGAAGAGCTCTCCCACCGTCCCCTTAAAGGCCTCTGGTTAGGTCTCTCAATGCCTGGAGATAGCCGGACTGGCTTGCACCATGCATGCTTCTCCATGAAAGTTGAAATCCCTGTTCTACAAGAGGATTAAAGCCTGATGTTCATATCTAAATAGCTTCCCAGTTGCTTTGAGAGGGAAGCTGGGAATCTAGCTGGAAGCTGATTGAGGTGGGTAAATGGGTGCACCAGGTTTTCTACTGCCGCTGGTCCATTTGTTCAGGTGAGAAATGGGTGTCTGGCATTTGAAAGATACCACCCCGCCTACTCTGCATAATTGTCCAGAGGTGGAAGCTTTCCCAGTCTGCTGTGATTTCCACTAACATTTGTGTCTGGTCAACATTTGATTGCCCCGTGGCTACCGCCCTATTCCTCAATGTAAAACGGACTGCCGATTCGCTATCGCCTGATAATTAGAGTACAGTGCGCAGTGTGAGTACCCCCTTATAGAAAGAATATTAAAACCATAAGTGTAGATTCATCAGGATGATGCTAGGAATTGGAAACTATTGTTATGAGGGGAGAGTTGAGATACTGGGACTATTTACACTGCAGCAAAAAAGGTTAAGAACATTTAATAGAGGTTTTTAAAATTAAGAAGAGATTTGATAGGACAGGAGATATGATAGGAAAAAAGTCTTTTCGCAGAGATTTGTTGGAGCATAAAATGCTTTACCACAGGGAGTGGTTGAGGTAAGGTCCACTGATCTTTTAAGGGGTTAGTAAATAAACATTTGAAGCAGAGGAAAATACAGGACTATGGAGAGACAGTAGGGCATTGGGATTCATTTGGATTGCTAATTTGAATGACCTTCTTCTGTGCAATAAAACCTCTAAGGTCATATCATGACTGCAATATCCAACAAGAGATGGAGAAATATACCAAAGATAAATTGCCAAAGGTAGACATCATTCCAGCTGGATTACAGCATTTGATTGGGTTGTTGAGAGTAGACAATTTATTTTCTTGCAGTAATTGTGGATATGAGGAAAGAAAGAACTTGCATTTATATAATGCTTTTCACAACCTCTGGATGTCACAACGCATTTTACAGCCACTTAAGTACTTTTAAAGTGTAGCTAATGTTGTAACGCAAGATATGCTGCAACCAATTTGCACACAGCATGCACCCACAAACAGCAATGAGATCATCTGTTTTCGGTTGAGGAATAAATTTGGCCAGGACGAATTGTGGAGTGGGTTCTTGTACATCCACTCGAGAGGGCCTTGGTTTAACGTCTCATCTGAAAGATGGCACTTCTGATGGTGCAATGATCCCTCAGTACTGAACTGAAGTGTCAGCCTAGAATATAAGCTCAGGTCTCTGGAGTGGGGCTCGACCTTATGACCTACTGACTCAGCAGCGAGATTGCTACAACTGAGCCAAGGATATGATTTTGCCATTAGGCATGTTCATTGCTGTGACGTGCTACGATACAAGGAGTCAATGAAACATCAGCAGAATACAGAGCGTACTGCAGGGAAAGTATGAATCAGTCCCTAGCTACACAAAATACATCCAGGGTAACAGAGACATGAATCAAGAGGTTTCCTTTTGTTGCATTGGTGGTGTGAAACTGCTGGTAATCTCAGGAAGATATTTTGATGAGAATACACAAAAGATTGACACCCAATTTTGGGATATGTTACAATCAGGGATTGACTGGGAAATGTTTGAATTCTTAATGGACTCATTAAATAGATCTGGGATTCCTCAAGGAATTATTGTCATTTACTCTGAAAATGGTTGCGAAGATCAAATTTAGTGTTGTCCAGAATGAAATAAATGAATCCAAGCATTGTGAATTTGGCTGATGTCTGCAGCAAATCAGGTTTTAAGGTCCTTTCAATAGCAATTGAGGAAATCGTTTCAGATCTCCACTTTTCTTCCAGTTCAAAAAGGCAACAACTACTCAAAGAGTTAGTCATGTTGGTCAATCTGGAACTACTGAATATAATAAAGAATGTTCCCCAAAGGTGGTTTAGTTTATACAAAATAAACTGGGTGGTTGATATGTGGGATGTCCTGAGTCCATATATTTTGTCTACTGAATCACGGACTGTCAATGTGGAGTCCTGTCAGGTGCTACAAATCACAAATTCCGAGCAATATTCCTCTTTCTGAAGCATGCACTTGGGCCTCTGCGTTAATTTCTTTTTAAAAAGGTGCAAGCTAAGGGGGAACTCAGTACGATAAAGAAAATAAAGGCTTGATATTATATTGCGTCTCACAAACATTTCAAAGTGCTTGACATACAATTAATTCTTTTGAAGCGCAGTGAGTTCTATTTAATAAGGTGAAGTTTTAAAAAGCAAATGAGGCATTTTTGCCCTAAAGTGAGAAACATGTTGAGCCAGAAGTGCAGAGCTCTTTCAGCAACTGTGCATCAGTGGAAGCTGCATTGTTCTGGGGATCTGTACTTTTATAGGAATATGAAATTCCCATTCCAGGCCAGCTTCGGAAAAATAGTGCCTTGATTCCAAACCATCTTAATGAATTTTCAAGTGCAACCCAAAGCTGTGGCAGATCTGCCTGTAAATGGAGGAATATTCATCACCAAGACCACCTACTTCTACCACTGTAACATCGTCTGACTCGATCCCTATCTCAGCTCATCTGCTGTTGAAACCCTCATCCATGCCTTTGTTAACTCTAGACTTGACTATTCCAATACACTCCTGGCTGGCCTCCCAAATTCTACTCTACGTAAACTTGAGGTCATCCAAAATTCTCCTGCCTGTTTCCTAACTCGCACCAAGTCCAATTCACCCATCACCCCTGAGCTCGATGACCTACATTGGCTCCCGGTTGAGCAACGTCTCGATTTCAAAATTCCCATCTTTGTTTTCAAATCCCTCTGCGACTTTGTGCTTCCCTATTTTGTAATTCCCTTCAGTTCTACAACCATCCAAGAGAAGGTTGTGTGCCTGGACTGCAGTTTTGGGGAGTTTGTGGACAGCAAGGCTGTCCCGAGCAAACACATCTGCAGGAGATGTCTCCATCTCGAATCTCTCCGGCTCAGAGTCATTGAACGATAAGGGAGTCAAGGGTTATGGGGAGTGGGCAGGGAAGTGGAGTTGAGGCCAATATCAGATCAGCCATGATCTTATTGAATGGCGGAGCAGGCTCGAGGGGCCAGGGCCTACTCCTGCTCCTATTTCTTATGAGCTGGAGTATGAGCTGGAGTGTGAGTTGGAGATACACTGACAGTAAGGGAGGGGGAGGAATTTCTGGACTTTTATCCAGAATATAGTCACACCCCAGAGGAAAACACAGGTTCAGGAAAGGGAGGGTATGACTGTTAAGAGCCGGGTAGCGGGGATTTCGGAGAGGTTGAGCAGGATGCCCCATAGACACTGGTCCTGTCCAACAGGTACGATGCACATGCAAATTTTCATAGAAGCAGGCAGATCAGGAGAATTAACACATGGCTAAAGGGCTGGTGTGGGAAAGAGGGGTTCCTTTTCATGGGGTACTGGCACTGGTTCTGGGAGAGGAAGGAGCTGTGCCGATGGGATGGGCACCACCTGAACCGGGACCCGTGTCCTAGCAGAAAGGGTAAATAGGGAGGTGGCAAAGGCTTTAAACTAGTAAGAGTGGGGAGGGATCTACAAGAAATGTAACCAGCCTAAATATAAACAAAACAGAGAAAGAGAGCATAGGAAAGAATAAATTACAGGATGACATTGATGGCAAGGGAATAAAGAGTTAGAGAACAGAAGTCTAAAAAGATGGTTAAACATAAAATGAGAGGAAATCCTATTAAAAATGATTTAAACTGTCTGTACAGCAATGCACACCGTGTCCGTAATAAAACAGGGGAGCTGGAGGCAATCATGCATTGCGAGGAACCAGACATAGTAGGCATGACTGAGACATAGCTACAGAAAAATCAGGACTGGGAACTAAACATTGCAGGGTAAACATATTTAGTAAAAAAAAGTGAGGGAAAAAGGAGAGGTGGAGTAGCTATATCTATTAGTGATAACATAATGGCAGTAGAAAAAAGTGGCGCAGCAAGACAAAAATAAAATGCATATGGACAGATAAAAGATAACAAAGGATCAATTGCATGAACAGGCATAGTCTACAGACCACCTAATAGTGGAAGAGTGGTGGAAAAAAAATATGCAGACAAATTAGAGGAATGAATAAAAAACATAGAATAATAATCATGGGGGATTTCAACTATCCTGATATTAATTGGATAGAAGAGGTAGGTAAAGGGGATAAGGGAATGGAGTTCCTACAATCTGGACTCCTTTGTAACCCAATATGTAGAATGCCCAACAAGGGAGGCTTCACTATTGGATCTAGTAATGGAGAATGAGTCAGAGCAGATAAGAGAAGTAAAGGTAGGGGAACATCTAGGCAATAGTGACCATAACATAATACGCTTATTGATGATAATTGAGAAGGACATACGTATGATGAAAACCAGGTTAATAGATTGGAGAAAAGCTGGTTTTGATGAGCTGAGAATAGAACCTGGGAAAAAAAAATGGGCAACAATATTGGCAAACAACAATGTAGAACAGCAATGGGAAACAATGGGAAACATTTAAAACAGTGTTGAACAGAGTGCAGGAACAATATATTCCACTAAAAGGAAAGAACAAATTAAACACTCTATGGATGAATAAAGCCATTAGGGAATAATTGATGGTAAAAAAAGACGCATACATTAAATATGGGCAGTGCAGAATATGAAAGGATTAGGAGAGAAGTCAAAGAAACAATTAGGAAGGCAAAGAGGAACTATGAAATTAAATAATCAAGGAACATAAAATAAAATAGTAAAATATTTTACAGGCACATCAATAAAAAAAGAAAGGTTGGGATGGGAATAGGGCCATTAAGGAATAAACAGGATAATACCACAGGTAATGATAAAGAGATGCCAGAAATATGAAATAATTATTTTGGTTCAGTATTTACCAGGGAGATAGAACAGGTGGACATGACATTGGATGATGAGATCAATAATGAGATAAGTACATTTAAAATAAAAAGAGGGGATATATTAAATAAACTATTCAAACTCAAAGAGGATAAAACCCCTGGTCTGGATGGATTGCATCCACACATTTTAAAAGAAACTAGGGAAGAGATAGCAGAGGCATTACTACATATATTTAAGAATTTGTTAGAAAAAGGTGTTGTGCCATAGGACTGGCGGATAGCTCATGTGAAAGGGGGATAGAACATGTCCCGGGAATTATAGACCAATCAGCTTAACATCAGTGGTAGGAAAAATAATGGCCCGAAACTTGCAGTCAGAGACTTCCTTTGTACGAATGCCTCCGACCCGAAAAAAATCAATGAAAATATCTGTTGATCTCAGAGGAAGATAGGATTCTGGTCTGAGGCCTTCATTCACTGCGCAGCGCACAGGAAGATATCTTCCATGTACAGATGTCTATGTTGGAATCACATGGGCCTGGACCACTAATCATTATTGAATATTCTCATTGAGAATGGGAACTCCGTTTGTACGAGCTCCCATTACTATCAATGAGAATATCCCGCTAAAACAAGAAACACAGCACAATAAAAAAAACTCACATATTTAAAATACATTGAAATTAAATGTAATAAAATGTTATAAAAAATATATATGTTTTGGAATTTTTTTTAATGTGTTTTAATAGAGTTAAACATAAACTTACCTTAATAGATAGCATTTTTAATTTAAAAATGAATGATTACATTTAATATTTCTATGTTTTAAGAGTGGTAACTTATAAAAGTAAACTCTATGCCTTTTTTTGTCAGGCATAAAAGTTTGAAAGACATTTGTTGAACAAGAGTTGAGCAAATAGCCCAATCTCTGCCCCGCAGACGTCCTTTTCCCAGAGATGTGTAGAATCTGTCTGAAGAAATTTTGACAGATCAGAAAAGCCGGTTTTCGGCGCATGCACATTGCTTCCCGAGAACTGGCTTTTCCGAGGCCTCGCCGGATCCATGCGCACATCGTACGGACCCAGCGAGGCCACCAATTTCGACCCATTGAAATCCCTACTGAAGGAGAAAATAGAAGAACATCTAGTAACCAAAAATATAATAAATAGTCAGCATGGATTTCAAAAGGGAACGTCTTTCTTGACCAACCTCATTGAATTTTTTGAAGAGGTAATAGAGAGAATAGACAATGGTAATGCAGTAGATGTAATTCATCTAGATTTTTAAAAGGCCTTCCATAAGGTCAGAGAAGGTGGAGTCAGGGGACACGTAGCAGAATGGATATCTAGCTGCCTTCACGACAGAAAGCAGAGAGTAGGAGTAAAAGGTAGCTATTCACAGTGGCAGAATGTGGGTAGTGGCGTTCCACCAGGATCAGTGCTGGGACCACTGTTGTTCACAATTTATATTAATGATTTAGACTTTGGAATCAAA
Source organism: Pristiophorus japonicus (assembly GCF_044704955.1). Lineage (NCBI taxonomy): Eukaryota > Metazoa > Chordata > Chondrichthyes > Pristiophoridae > Pristiophorus > Pristiophorus japonicus. The sequence continues at coordinate 111,335,344 of NC_091982.1, read as the reverse complement.
AGCACAATTTCTAAATTTGCAGATGACACCAAATTGGGCGTGATAGTCAATACTGAGGAGAAGTACAACAAATTACAGGAGGACATTAATAAACTTGCAGAATGGGCATATAATTGGCAAATGAAGTTCAACACAGATAAATGTGAAGTATTACATTTTGTTAGGAAGAATAGGGAGGTCACTTATTACTTGGAGGGTGCGAGTCTAGGTGGGATAGAGGAACAAAGTGACCTCGGGGTACAAATACACAAATCGCTAAAAGTTCCTACACAGGTTAGCAAGGCCATTAAAAAAAGAAAATACTTTACCCAGAGAGTGGTGAGAATGTGGAACTCGCTGCCACAGGGAGTGGTTGAAGCAAATAGTATAGATGCATTTAAGGGGAGGCTAGACAAGCATGAGAGAGAGCAGGGAATAGAGGGTTATGCGGAGAGATTTAGATGAGGAAAGATGGGAAGAAGCTCGAGTGCAACATAAATGGACTGGTTGGGCCGAATGACCTGTTTCTCTGTCGTATATCCCATATAATCCTACGTAATATCTGCATTCTTCCAATTTTGGCCTCTTGAGTATGGTCAGCCGTGCCCTCAGCTCCCTAGGCCCTAAGCCTAGGAATTCCCTCCCTAAACCTCTTCCCCTCCCTTTCCTCCTTTAAGATGTGCTGTAAAACCTATCTCTTTTCTGCCTTTGTCTCCTTATGTGGGTCGGTGTCAAATTGTGTGTGATAATGTGCCTGTGAAGCACCTTGGGACATTTTCCTACCTTAAAGACGCTACATAAATGCAAGTTGTTGTTATTCCATGTATCAATTGGCATTCGAGGTTTGCCACAGCTATCCAGAGTGTTGTACTAAGCAGAATGTGTGGGACCTTGTGGATTGGTGATCCTGGTGCAGATACTTGTAATGGCCGTCTTCAAACACTGAGCCCAACATGCTTTCAGCGGGGGAACAGAGTCAAAACAAAACTGCGGCAAAAGTCTCAGCCTAATAACACTGAATCCATTGCTTGCCATAGAGATAAATGGAAACTGTGAATCATTTAGGATACGGCAGCGGAAAGTACCAGGACTTCTCCAGAAAAGCTATAGAGCATTAGGAAAATTGTTGCAGCACAATGAAAGTATTGGGAGCAATTTGCAATGAGACAGCATTAGAACATTATGCATTCTGAAAAGGTAATGTTGCACAGTGCAGAGTTAGGAGATTGAGAGGCATGACATTGTATCAATATCATTTAATAAAGTACATTAGAATTAAGATACAGCTATCTAATTATGGATTTGTCAGAACAGCGGGGGGATTTCCTGCACTGTTTAAATAAGTACTGTCTGACTGTCTACACATAATTGTCAATGTAATTTTCTAGGATGTGGTCATGCTTGCTTTTGAGTAAATACTTATGGTCTATTTAGAGAGTTGGCATTGAAAATAAAGGGGACTGTAGTACAGTTTTGGCCAGGTTAAGCTGGAAGCAATTTTGGTTTACTTTTTCCCCCCTTACATGCTGAGCGGGCTGATTGGGTTAAGCCCTTTCAGAGCTCGCTTGTATCAGTTAGCAGTCTATCGCCTGGATGATTTATATTCAAATTCTTTCAGCCCTTTCCAGGTCTGTTCCCTCCTGTGTTTTTCTTTCATGTTTGGCAACAGAGGTCAGTGCCAGTCGTAGGCTTGTGCATTCACCCCACAAGACAGTTGTTGCTGTCGGTCCTGCTCCTCCCATATTGCCTTCAGTCAGACAGGATGTGGCTATGCTTGTAGTCTGATAGGTTAATTGATTTTGGGAAGCCCTCTGGGTCAGCTGGTTTAAAGGATCACCCACTAAGCCTGCTATTCACTGTCAAAGGTAATTCAATTAAACTTCCAGAAGTGTGACTAATTACCATTTGTTGAACACTTTACTGTCCGGCCCATAAACTGGAGCTGTCTATAATTGGATAAGTCATAACCTTGATAGATAGTTTCTGGTCTGAAGACAGCACTGTTTGATCTAACATTCCAGACCTCTGCCCTGAGCCTAACTGATGAGAACAGCTGTAGAGAAGCTTATAAAAATGTGATAAAGCAGCAGCCCTCTCATTGGAGACAACTGCCTCCCTTTTACAAAAACACAGGGACGTTGAAGATATTGTGCAGCACTAATTTCAATGGAGCAACTCGACTTGAACTGGACTCAGATGAAAATTGTTGCTCATGTTGACCTAGCATACGGAGATACAAAACATTCCTAAGAGCAAAGCTGCAATGTTTTGTTGAGTCAAAAGTATGTTTTCATTTTTCTGGCCAATTTTGCCCCCTCCCATTCCCTCTTCCCTTGTAGGAGTTGACTCCTTGTACAGTTTCACAGGCATCAGTCACTCTCCGATACACCCAAATGACCATTATCCATGAGTGTCAGTAGCCTGCTTGATGACAGGGAAGCTCGATGCTGTCCGCACCTGATATCCCCATGGGCACACACACTTCCAGTAGGAGTCACTGGATATAGTGCCCAGGAGCAGCAACTCTGGCCAATTTACTCTCCACTAGCCCAGCACTCAGACGGGATGTCGAACCTGCAACCCTCCTGGTCCATATTGCTGAGCAACTCAAAGGATAGACACATTGAGTCATCAGGGGAAATGTCCCTTTTTAAAAATGATATCCTTTCATTTGTTTCTCATTGATGAGATTTGCAATTCAAGGTTGTAAATTCTGGATTTTCAGCAAGTACCATACTGCTGTCACTGTTCCCCATTTGCCATAAGTTTACTTTCTCTCATTCTGTGTTGTTCCTCATGTCTGTCTAGGCACCTGACACTATTTTATCACAGAAGAACTAACTTTCTTTGCAGCTCTATATCACATATGAAAGAAATACAACAATTTTACAAGCAGGTGACAGGAAGACGAGTCTTACAATTTGCTTTCTCCGGTATCTATGCCAGTTTCCTTGGCTGAGAATGGTGGGTTGGTCGAACCCTGGGACAGCTCCACATGTGCCATCAATGGCACCAACCTACAACAAGCCAAAGTTGAGAAGTCCACACCACGCCCACAAGCTCATGTTGTCTCCCTTTCGCAAATGACCCAAAGATTGGTACAATTTGCCTCCACGAAACCCAAGTGTGAATGCAAGTGAAGGCTCGCGTTACAACACGGGCCCTTATCAAAAGCCTAACACTGTAATATTGGAGCACTTGGCTACTTTTACATGTTTTTAATTTGAGTCATGTTTCCTTAGTATCTTGTTGCAAATGAAACAATTGATAGTTGAAATTGTTATTAAGGCAATAGTACAATGGAGCCCAAGGGACTCTATAAAGGACAATGTTTAATTTATGGCGGGGTGGGGGTACAATTTAACCCCACCCACCCAGCAAAAACCAAGCAGGTGGGCAGTTAAAACTGAACAGGTTAGTTATCCGCTCGGGCCCTTTCCCTCAAATGGGGTCTTTAGCCTGCAGGGTTATGCAGGCGGCTGAGGTGCCCTTTACAACAATGGGCCCCAAATTACATTGTAACCCGGGCCTGAGCAGCGGGAGCTCACCGTGGCTTCATCGCCAGGTTGACACTGTCGGAAGGAAGAAGACATTTCCTTTTGTGGGGCCGGGGGGAGCAGGACTGCTCCTCCAGAGCACCTGAAGGAAAGTTGTGGTTCCCATGCCCCAGATTGCCCCTAGCCCAACACCTGCCCACTCATGAGATCCTCCTAAAATCTGCTAGCTCCCAATTACCTGGAAGCCGGCAGGGGGAAACAAGGGTCGTCCAATCTTCGGCAGCTAGTGACCCTTCTGTTCCCTCTTCCTTCCCATTCTGGTCGGGAAGTGTACGACAATTAACTCCAGTCCCGTGGTTAAGGTCGGCAAAGGCTTCCTAATGCCGCTGGCTCAAGTTTAAATCTGCGCAACATTTGTTACTGCTTCCACACTCTTGACAAAGCCAAGGTTAATGTCAAACTCTACATTTATAAGGTTTTTTGCAAAATGCTTATGTTGCAACATTTCAGTCCCTCCGGGCTATTATACTGTATCTCAAATTCTGGGAGATCCAGAACTGGGAACATGTATTTTTATGTAGAATACAGAGTTCCAATAGAGTGTATCAAAACATTAAATCCTGTTACCACCAATAAATTTAACTTGCCGAATTATAAAAGCTGGAGCAAACAAATCGAGTTTAATGAATATTAAGAATCAGAGCTGAACTAAATTCTAAATTGATCAAATTCATGTTCATTTATTGAATATTCAAACTTAATAAATCCACACACACCATATTTGAGCTGGCTTGTCCCTTTACAAAGATTGAGTTCAAGGAATAGGAAACATTCCCTGACCAAAATAAATAATAGATAACCAGTCAGTATTTAACTCCATATAATCGCTGATTTCTATAAACCACCTTTTAGACCATGCCCCAGCTCAGACTAATGCTTTGATTTCAAAGTGCAGCTGCCATAGGAGTTAATGAGCCGGAATTTCCTGGAAAGCTTTGGCGTAACTGTGATGTAAGAGCAGTGTAGCACCATTTTTCCCCAAGGAAATCGCCAGTTTTATGTTAAAAATCGCCATGGGGGAATCGCCTCAATCGTTTGCATCACCTCTGAGATACCTCTGCTGCTCATTTTACATAGTCCTGCCCCAACAAAATACCAGTTAGTGCGAGTGATTGATGCAAATAATGTGCCAGCATAGATTTACACCCCAAAATTCAGCTGTAGCACAGTTCGAAGTTACCTGATAGCAGCGTAACTCGAGTTTGGTAGCCAGTTACTGTGCATTTTTTTTTGTTGATGTTTTGTTACTGAGATCTGCACTAAATTTAATCAAAGGGCTGTTAGTGTCAGTGCACCTGCATTTTTTTAGACCCCCCGCAACACGTTCAGACGGACAACATGCATGGATTGGGAACTCCAATGGACATACCCCTGTTCTGCATAATAATGGAAGAGGAAGAGGAGTAGCAGAGGCAGGAAGCTGGTGCCATGGCAGAAGACAATAGTCCACTCCCTATTACCCCTATTGGTTAAACTGAATTTACACTTGTTTTATATCGGTTTTTACATATGGCGAGGCAAATAAACCCTAAAAGGAAATTTTGGTGCATGTTCCCAGCAGCAAGATTAACACAGAAAATGTCACGACATAAATACCATCCAGGAAATTCAGGGCCAATATAATTTAAACCAGGAAATTCAGGGCCAATATGATCTAAACCAGGAAATTCAGGGCCAATATGATCTAATATATATATATTTTTAAAGACATCTATTACAGTTTAGATTGCATCACAAAAGGTACAGGAAAAATGGAAAGTTAGTAATTTCCTGTTGGTTTCTTCTGACTTTGGGAAGGAGCCAGAGATTCATATGAACTGGCTGATCTACAGGCCATAGCAACAGACAATTGAGCTCAGGATGTGCAATTATACTTGTCCTTAAAGTGATATGCCAGGGGCTTCACCATCGCATTGGAATAATACATTGCATGTCAAATGGTCTAATTCTGCTGCCCTTATAAAAAAATGCGTATCCTCTGATTTCCATGATCAATGACATGGGAGACCCACTAATAGAGAGTGATAATCTCCATATTCTACCAGCATCCTCTGTATTCACGCCAGTTAATTGGTTAACTGTAGCTGTTTATTCCAAGGAGTATTTTTGCCTAAATTACACATTTTACCATGTTTGCGACCCAAATTGAATGTGCTCACCCATCATGTGACTTGCCTTTCAGAAATCGTTACAGAAGTTAAAAGTGATGGAAGCTAGAAACTGTTCATATTTCAGCCCATCTTATGAAACAATCAATAATGCATTAAACTGTATGATAGAAAGTACTCACTAATATTCCCTTAGGAGTTCCTCATCAATGCATGTGACACCAAATTCTCTGGAAAACAGGTTTTCACTAAAGAATTGACCAAAGACTTTGAGCTAATAGGACACCTACTTAAGTAGTTAGAATGGACTGAAGATATCATTGCTATAAGATGCTGAAAATTCAGTATTCGTATTAATGTTTAATATATTCTTTATCATCAAGAAGTTTTTTTCCCCAGTTGCTGGAACTGTTTCATTGGTTTAGCCATTTCTTTGTTATGTATTTACCTGAAAAGTCTACGCCTGTCATTTAGTTATCTATAAAAGTGGTTATCTAATAAAAGTAGAGATGGGAAAGAGAGAAAGAGATTGAGAGAGAACTTGGGAGAGAGAGAGAGAGAGAGAGAACATAAGAGAGATTGAGAGAGTAATTGAGAATGGAAGGGAGGGGAGAGAATTGTCAGAAGAGAGAAGGAAAAGGAGAAAGACAGAGAATGAAAGGCAGTGAGAGAGCGAAGGGAGGAAAGAGAGGAGAGAAGGAAAAGGAAAGAGAAAGAGGGAGGGAAAGAAAGGGAAAAGAGGAAGAGAAGCAAAGGTAGAGAAAGGGAAAGTGAGAAAGAGATAGAAGGGAGGCGTTAGAGGAGAAAGGAGGAGGGAGAGAGGGGGAAGCAGGAAAGAGAGAGAAAAAGAAAGAGCGGAAAAGGGAAAGAGAGAGAGAGAGGGGTTGGAGAGAGAGAGAGAGAGCGAGAGAGAGAGAAAGGAAGATACATTTTGACTCATGAACAAGTATTGAGGAAGATATCTATTAAACCTGTCCAGGTGAGGATGTGGAATGATTTTTTGATGCATCCAGGACACTGTCTTTGTTGCAATATATCACAATGCTGACCATAATGAACCTACCTTGGAAACAAAGTTACGTGTTGGAGTATTTGCAGCATTAGATATAAAATCAAGAAAAAGGCCAATGGAGTATCACCAGATGGCCCTAGATTATGAGCTGCAGAATTTACTGGCTAGTTAAATAATAGCGTTGTTTTGATACAACATCCCTGGAGATTGGAAACTGACAACCATCCCGTTATCTGTAATAGATTCCCCAGATTTATTCCATACCAGTGTTATCCCACATGCTTCCTGCAATTATGGAATCACCGGAGAGCATAAAGAACATCTGTATAACAGCACTTATCTCTCATTAGCAGATTGAATTTTGGAAGTGCTATTTGACTGTTGACCTTTTTAGAATATTTGCAAAAATATGATCCAATCATCCTAATGAAGCACATGAAGATTCTTACCGTATGATATCAATAATGGCTAATGGATGATATAATAGAGCCTATCTGAAGATGAGAATTTGCAGTATCTATGGCAGCTGACTACCTTCTTCCCCAGTCAATGGGCCAGTGTGATTATTCTATGCTAAGGAAGGTTAAAATGACTTTGTTCCTCATTTTTTGGCCCTCGAACAAGTTTTTAGAATCATCTACATGATAGATAAAACATTTGTCATTCTTTATGATAATTTACTGTCTTCCTCTTTAGCTGGTCAAAGAAACTGCAAAACAATGTGATATACAATAATTTAAATATGTGCAGAAAATAAGCACTATCCTTTCACCTCTGGGAATTGAGTTGAAAATCAGGGCACTGATAGTCTCTTCTCTGATAGTTAGGTTTGGCAGTATGTATATAACCAGTGCTCATGGCCATGAGTCTGCAGCCCAGCATTTCCTATAATTTAGCACAAATGAGTACTAAATCAGTACTCTCACTCTGGTGTGGGAAATCAGTGCAACAGGAGGTGTTCATAGGAGGTCAGCAGTGGGAGTCATTATGACAGCAGAGGGATGTTTAACCTGCACCCAACTTGTGCAGGAATCAGAACTCATTATAACATCTCCTATTCTAACGCATTCCAGGATTGCAACACTGGATGGGTTTTCCTTTCCATTTCCCTTTCCCCTTATAACCTACAGAGTATTAAAAGCCATGTGTGAAATAACCTAACCAGTTCTACTTGTTTTTACTTTGTTACCTTTCCCACTTTCTGATCCATGTGCTGTCCGACACCCGCGGGGGGGCTTGGCCTTTACCAAGGTTTCACAAGTTTTATTTTTTAAAACTTTAGATAATATGGAATGAGAAAAATCAATTTAGCCCATTGCTTCAATGGATCATGTACAATTTGCTCTACTATGGACTTCAACCTAATTTACTTAATCTCGCAAAGGAAGATTCGGCATAATTTCTGCTTGCACCCACAGGGATAATAAAGCAAAGCTTAAGAAATGATATCTAGCCTTTCAATCCCGGTTATTCATCTTTGAGCAATTGCTCTGCAAGGGATGGCATTTCCAAAACCACAGCAGCTCATGAAACATTATATTTCATTGGGTTTTAGGTTACCTCCAGCAACATGGGCGCAAAAAATGAGAAAGCATTCCATTGCCTAACTCAGACATCTGTTACTTTGCAAAGTACAAACGCGATCACAAATTTACTGTTCATCAGCCACTGGGGACTGAAGTTTATGAATGGCATAGTCAACAGGTTTATATCGATAAGTTGTCAGGCCTGAAGATATGTTACAGCACATGCTTCGCATGATAGTTAAAACCAGACTTGTTGTGCGAGTTGGAAACAGGAAGATATGAAAGGTATATTTTATATGTTGCTCCCTTATGGGTTATGAATGCGAACCTGACCATCACAAGCCATTAGGAATATATGGATTGTCCGTGTTTCATTCTAAACTAGGCCTCAAATGATAACTGCCAATGAAGCGCTTGAAGGGGCTCTTTTGATGCTAGATCAAGTGGTTTGTTGATTTAAACTGTTGGTGCTACAGAAACATAAATGGTATGGGTTTCCTGAGAGATGAATAAAATTAACAGTTTATTCATTACAAATTTATTGATATTTTTGGTATCAACTAATCCCTAACAGGCACAATTATTACATGGGGAGCAGACGCTCAAACTCTCATACAGCAGCACTCGCCCTGGTGTACTCTACAGCGGAGTACTGCTCTCTGTTATGGCTATCAAGTCTGCATGTCAAATCCGTTGATGTCCAGCTGAATTCTACTATGGGAATTATCATCGGTATGCTTTTATTGACACCAACACCTCGGCTCCCCGTACTTGCAAACATTGCATCACCAAACCTATGACGCGAATATGCAGTCTCCAGAGAATACAACCACTACATAAGCAAAGACATGCTGATCCAGGCCCTCTTGAACAACGTACCATCAACCCATCGCAGATCTAGAAGGCCATTTTGGACCATCACCGAAGCCCTTCAGCGATCTCCCCTTGGTGAAATGCTTGGAAGAACTGTGACATATGGAATGGATTCCTTATAGAGCACCCCACAGTTCAACCTGTAGGATCAAACCTCCCTCGCAAACAGTGGACAAACATCAACTGCCTCAGAACTGGTCATGGTCGATGCTGCCACCTTCTCCATAGATGGAAGATTAAAGCGACCCCATCATGCGACTGTGGAGCTCCTAATCAGGCTCTGGAGCACTTCATTGAGCACAACCCTCAGAGGGAATTTGCAGGCAGCCTACAAGATATCCATGCTGTTAGCATTGGCCTGGATATCCAAATTAGATATTGACATTTGATTTGCTTTGCTACTACCATAAGAAAGAAGAAGATTATTTCCTGGATTGTGTAAACCTTGTCGAGCTCGACTTAGATAGGTACCTATTAGATAGTTACATATATTATTGATTATGGTATTTGTTATGTATGAATAATGAGTCTGACTGGATACTGTGAGCTCAAACTAAGGTGTGACCTGTGTCTTTTATTGCAGGTCTCCAGAGTGCCTCTCCAACCTGTGAGGCCTCTTTAAGTACCTGTGCTCCCAAGGGATTGTGGGATCCCTTGGGACTCCAGGGGACTCTGGTGGCTATACAAGGTATATACAAGTTTACATATATAACAACACTCCCCCACAAAGTCAAGAGTGTAACTATTTACAAGGTGAGTCAATCTGGGGCCTTTCTTTCCCTGGTTAATCGTCTCGGTGCAAATGCTGGTTTTGGTGAATCATTTGTTGGGCCCTGCAGAGAGCAAAGTTCACCAGAGCCCTCCCCCCCACTCCTCCTACCCTTGTGTTTGGGCTCATTCGAAAGGAAATTTAATTTGGGACTATCTACCGAAAAGTTTGGAACTCTAAAGTGCTTATGGAAGAAACTACGAACTTTAATAGAATTATGAACTTTTACAAGACAAATTCAAGCCTGTGGGCAGACCGAGGGAACAAAAGAAGCCCACTTGATTATTGGAACTGTCTGGGTGTGAGGGCTGAGTTAACCTGTCTGGATGAATGAGTATTTGGAAATCTTCCTCCACAAGAGACATTACCATCACAAAATCACCCAGAGATAGCTCCCCATCAACATGGGTCTGGACAAACCATTTCAGCATATATATCACAAAGAGGCCCAATCCAGCCTGTATGCAAAAGACTAAGCAGAAAAGGACATTGCAATTACCAAACTAATAGTTCCATCAGGGAACAGTTTTTCGAACATCAACCCACCCAAGACATATCAACTTTAACGAGCCCGACAAAATATTACAAAGAAGAACCAAGCCCGCCAAAATTATACAAAGGATTGTGAACAGATTGGGTGGCAAGATTAGAACACTGAAATCGTATAACTGGCCACTGTTTTCAACAGAGGTTAGAGAGAGAAGATGAGGAGAGAGAGGAGAGAGAAGAGAGGAGAGAGAGGGGAGAGACTCTCCAGCCTCGAAGTCTTGAAGTCCTGAAGGAAAGAAGAACATCACCATCTACCATCAACTATCAAAAGGATTGATAAGCATACGTCCCTGCCCTGAAGTCTAACCTAGCTAGAATTAGGTATTTGGAGGTGGGAGGTATAATTTTACTGCAACCCCCTTTGAATGTGCAGTGTATGGTACTTTATTAGAGTGATTATAAGTTTGACCTTGTACCTTTCCTTGTATTGCTCTTTATTAGAATGATTGTAAGTTTGGCCATATATTTTCTTGCTAGAGGAATAAGCCTGTATTATTTTGACTGTAATAAAACCGAAGTTCTTTGCATCAAACCAGTGTCCTCTGCACTTTTGTCACCCCCCCAAATAAATCCAGAGTACAGAACCCAAGGGAGGGGGAGCGATTCGAAACCGCTCAAGTTGGTCAGAAGGGAACCTGACCCCCTCATAGAGACCCACAACACCAACACCCCCACCTTTCAAAATGGTGACTGTGGCACGACTCTGGTACATGGGGTGTAATGTGGAGAGTGCTGGTTTGGAGCAAAGAACCAAAATGGAAGAGAGGATTTCCTCCTATGTGTAAATGAAGATCAGTGTAACGAAAGAATGGGTGCTTAGTCTATTGCGCGCTGAGCGTCCGGATGACGTTGCAACCCAGTGGACAGCAAGTAAAGATCACAAAGAAGCAGTAGAGAAGGCAATTTGGTTGGTCTGTCTACAGCGACAGGTCCAACTGCTAGACAGAATGAATGAAACATTACAGGCAGAGTTATGGGAATGCGCAGAGAACTATCAGGAAGGGGTTATGTCAGAAGAAAGATTATCGGGAGAACTCTGTAAGCTAAAACAGGAAAGGACCCAAATAATGGAAAGGTTTAAAAACAGTCAGGACTATTTTCAATGTCAGGTTACCGAGGCCAAAAGTAATGAAAAGTCACTGAGGGAGGAAAGCACTCGCCTCACCCTACAAGTAAAAGAGCTCCAGGAAAGATTAAAAGATGTGCAAGCAGCGTATAAAGTAGCTAGCACTAATGGGTTTGAATCGGGAGACCACGGTCCCTGCCAGCAACAAATTAAAAGTTTAAACCTTGCTCTATCCAAGGCAAAAGGCATGGTATGCCAAATAAGCCGGGGTACACCGCAGGTAAACATGGAAGAGAAGGAAGAAACTACCTGGCCAGAACCTGTGGCACTGGTGACTACACCGGTGCAGCAGCAGGAGGGGCAAATCAGTTGCGGGGCGGACAGGGATAGTGAACCACCACCACCTGTAGCACTGAATTTCAGCTCGGCTTGGCCGCAGGGAAGAGAGGGAGGTGAACCAGAACAGGGAGAGCCAGAACCAGAGCGAATGTGCCCAGTCCGGCAACAGAAGTTTGGCCCGCCCACCCTTAACACGGGTCCAGGGCCCCTGGAAAGTCAGTTTGTGGTCCCCCACACTCCCCACCAGCTTAGGGCTATGATAAGCCACCTGGGAAGCTAACTCCAAAGGGAGACCCCTCCAGAAAGACAATTTAGAAGCTATGGACTGCAATGACGGGAGTCCCTCTCTAGAGTAGAGAAAATGGTGCAGCTCACAGGAGAAACCCCACAGGCTTTTGCAGACCGATTGTGGCCGGTGTACAAAAGCGCCTGTAGTGGGGACATAGACAGAGATCGCTTAAACCCGGACGAGTTAGCACACTGGCTCCGAAGCCTAGTAGCTAACAGTTTACCCAGAATAAGAACCAAGGCTGAGGCCTGGTTCGACCCCAGAGATCCCCAAGCCACAGAACAGGGAGTGCTCAGGCAGCTGACCCTAGCTTACAGAAATGGCAGAGGGACAGAAGAGTACCCACAAAAGGAAAGGGTTCACGAAATCCGACCTAACCAAGACAAGAGGGAATGGCGCCATGAGAGGGGCAACACCTCCGATACAAAACCTATCTGCTTTGCGTGCGGAAAGAGTGGGCACTGCAGAAGGGATTGTAGAAATCCTTGGAAGTGTAGCGCAGGAAAGAATTCTCCAGCCCCTGCCCAAAAGACCGAGACAAATAAGCCAGTCCCTCCCCACTCGTTTGAGACCTTTTTAACTGCGCTCCGAGCCATGTTAGATGGCCATGGGAAGGTAGCCACCGCCACCGGTACCGAGTTCCCCTCTGCCCCCTCCCAACCAAAACCGTGACTAGGACAGGCGCAGCCTGTCCACCTGTGTGCCCTCGAGTATGATGCGTGGGGGAGACCGACCGTACAGATGGAAGTGGAAAAGGTGAAAGGGACTTACCTGCTGGACACCGGTGCCTCAAGCATCCTTGTCTATGCAGCTAACTCCACCGCCTCACCTCTGTCTAACGGGGTCCCCTACAGCTTGATGGGTTTTACAGGCACTGTACAGACTGGCTCATTCTCCGTTCCGCTCTCCATTCATTTAGGTACACTCCACACTAAGTGGTCTTGTGTCCTGATGAAGTGGGAGCAGGAAGGGAGAGGGATCCTGGGGGGTGACTTCATCCTAGGCCACGGGATCCTAGTGGATTTAAGAAACCACTGTCTTTGGGAGTCAGTCTGTACGGGACAGGAGAGTGAGGTGATGGTTATCTCGGGAAAACAGGGAAAAGGGACGGTGTGCACCATGAAACCAAAGGAGGGTTACGACCTTGAATCACTGGTCAGTAACACCCCTGTAGAATATCAAGAGTATGTGAGGAAAAACAATTGCAGCTTTTGCCACTCACAAACACAACTGCGGGAGAATAAATGGAGTTGATGTTAGCATAGATGGGGACCCCATGACCCGACCACAGAAACAGTACAACTTCCCCAGGGAGGCGGAGGCAGACATGGAAACAGCTTTGGGTTCGCTGGTTAAACAGGGGTTATTGAGACCGATAGCTACCCATGTGAACTCTCCATTTTGGCCGGTTAAGAAACCGGACAATTCCTGGAGAGCCACGGTGGACTATCGAGCACTCAACCGTAACATCTCCGCCTGTGCATCCACCGTTGCTGCTGTTACCGACCTCATTGGAAGTATCCCAGCCTCCGCGACCACCTTCACGGTGCTGGATATTTCCAACGGTTTCTGGTCCATACCTTTAAGAAGGGAAGATCAGTACAAGTTTGCTTTTACCTTTAAAGGACAGCAATATACTTAGAACTGTCTCCCTCAGGGCTTCCACAACAGCCCCAGTATTTTCCATCAGTGTATGGCCAACTGTTTAAAGAGTTTCAGCAGACCCCAGCAGCTTGTACAGTATGTGGATGACCTGCTCCTGTTCACCGATGAGGGGGAGGAGCATGGCCCACTGCTGGCTGAACTGCTGGAGCTGCTGAAAGAAGAGGGATTTAAAGTAAACCCCAAGAAGGCACAGATCGACCTGAAGGAAGTAAAATTCCTGGGACTGGCTGTGCGCGCTGGGGAGAGAGCCATTGACAAAGCTAGAAGGGAAAGAGTGCAGAAGTTACCCGCCCCCAACACAGTGACAGGAGTAAGATCTTTTCTAGGGCTAACCGGGTGCTGCAGAGATTTCATTGAGGATTATGCAGCCACAGCAGCCCCTCTGCTCCAACTCCTACACAAGGGAGTGCAGTGGGAATGGGACGAAGGTTGCGAGGCAGCATTTATCCAACTCAAGAAAGACCTGCAGACCGCGCCAGCTCTAGGGGCCATCGACGGGGGTAAAGAGTTTTTCCTGGAGGTAGCAGCCAGTCCGGACAGTCTGAGTGCAGTACTGCTCCAAGAGCGGCACGACCAGCTGAGACCAGTGGTCTACTCCTCCAGGATACTCACGGATGTGGAGAAGGGATACTCCAACTGTGACCGGCACCTCCTAGCCACTCACTGGGCTGTGAAAAGATCACTGATCTTCACAGGGGGGTCCGCTATCACACTCCTTACCCACCATATGCCTACCCAAATGCTCCTGGACGGGAGAATCAAGGACGGGACAGTGAGCAGTGCCCGCATTGCTCGCTGGACCCTGCACCTCTCTCAAATTGACCTATGGGTAAATGGTCTCTGCGAGCCAAGACTCGCAGCCAACATGATTTATCCAGGGACAGCCCACCGGTGTTCCATAGAAGGGGTATGGGAAATTAATGTAGGCTTTCGGGCTGGGTTACACCCCACAGACCGAGAGATCTATGTGGACGGTTCAAGCACGGTATTTGCTGGTGAACGACGCACAGTCTACGGAGTTTATGACCCCGAGGCAGGCATTGCCCTGGCGATTAAACTCCCCAGTACTATGAGCGCCCAGCACGCTGAACTGTCTGTGGTGGTGTACGTAGTCACACACCCCGAAGAATTCCCTACCCCATACATGATTTGCTTGGACAGTATGTTCACATGCAATTCATGTACCGAGTACCTGGCTATCTGGTCCAGCCGCGGATACACATCCACAGACGGGAGAGCCCTGGCAATTAAGCTCATACTGGAAAAGATCATGAAAGCCGTAGGGGAGGAAGGGAATATCTACATACCTACATACATAAGGTGGAGGCACATTCCACCACAGAACCCCGTGGCGAGGGAAACCAGCAGGCTGACATGTTGGCCAAGCAGGGGGCCTGCACGGGCAAGCTCTGGGATCCGTACAGCTCAGTACCCATAGCAGCAGTCAGGGGCAGGATGGGGATGGCAGCGAAGGCAGGGATAGCTTTGCCCCCGGACCTAAAGATGGTCCAGACCTAAGACCCCATCCTCAAAACTGTCCTGAACACGCTAGCTAAAGGGGAAAAGGTAGACGGCCGTACGGCACCGCAGCAATTGCCATTAAAGAAGGCATGCTGTTCAGGGGGGAGCAATGGGTAGTACCGCAACAACACCGGAGAGAATTCCTCCAGCTGGCCCCCGAGGGTCCAGGAGCAGGACAGCCCGGACCTGAGACCACTTGGCAACAAGTGGAACAGGCAGGGTGGTGGCCAGGACTCAGGGAAGACGTCCGTGAGTTCTGTGCTAGCTGTCTGGTGTGCGCGGCCAACAACCCCGACCCCCAGAAAAGAAAGGTGTCGATGGGACATATCAGGAGGGTAGAGAGACCCTGGCAGTCGATCTAGATCAATTACATCGGGCCCCTACCCACTGCCCAGGAAGGTTACAAATACTGCCTAGTATTGGTGGATGTATTCACCAAATGGGTGGAAGCCTTCCCATGCCGAACAGCCACTGCCCTGGGAACAGCTAGGATCCTGGTCAGAGAAGTGTTCTCTCCATGGGGACTACCACAATACATGGAATCCGACCAGGGGAGACACTTCAGCGGGCAGGTGATGCAGAAGACCCTTAAGGTACTCGGCATCAAAGGGAAATGGCATGTCGCCCACAACCCGCACTTTAAACCGTACCATCAAAGAAAGGCTGCGCAAAGAGACAGGGGACTCACCCAAGGGGTGGGTAGAGGTCCTACCACTAGTCCTCATGGGGATCCGGGCCAGCCAGTCAAAGAGTACGGGGTACTTCCCGTACGAGCTCATGACCAGCAGAGCCATGCGAACCCCCACCCATGTGTTAGCCCCGGTACTCACGGAAGGTCAGCTGAGGGAAGCGAACTGGAAGAGCTTTGTCAGGAATCTGTTTGAACACCTTAAACAGATTCACTGGCAGGCTGCTAACAACATGGGAAAACAGCATCGCAGCAACTGACTGCTGCTAGAACCCGGTAAGCACCACGAGTGGGAGATAGGGGACCAGGTTATGGTAAGGAACTACACTAGAGTAGGGATCTTTGAGGCACTGTACATGGGACAGTACCACATTGTCGACAAGACAAGCCTCATGGTCTATGCCATAAAATTGCCCCGCCGAACAAAGTGGTTCCACATAAATCAGTGTAAACATTTCAACCCAGGGTCAGCAGCTAAATGTAAGGGACAGCCAAAACCTGTAAACCATACTACAGACAGGGACCCCCAGCCAAAAGCCCCCAACTGTGGAAATCCCACAGGGGACGTGGCAAACCCACAGACTGCACCTAGAGGGGTGGTAGTGAAGTGCTACTGGAGGAGCTGTCCCCCCAATCAGACGCACCTCCAGCAGCCGGAGCCTTAAGAAGGACTCCCTGCACACCACGGCCAAAGACATCGTGGTCACCAGCGCTCCAATTTAAATGGTTCAACCGGGGAATGGGACCAGCCGCAAAAAGGCACCTAAGGTCAGAGACCAGCCCATGAGCAGGGACACCCAGCCGGTAGACTCGGGCAACGAGGGACCCTCAGAAGAGATAGCAGTGGACCAGCCACCAAGTGAGAGTACCCAGCCTGTAGCCCTCAACCAGGCAGAACCTCCAGGGAAAGAAAGGAACCAGGCAGCCAACCCCAAAGGAGCGGTGTGCTGCAGCACCGGAGGGGACGTTCCCCCGATAGTGTGGGACTCAGACCCACCTCCAGTAAGGACACTCCGGGTCTGGCGGTGCAGACCGACCTATTACCGACCTTGCTGGACACCCAGCGGGAGACGAAGAAAGAGAGAAAGCAGGAATTAACCTGGCCACGCAGAGACGGGTGGCAGATGTATATATATAGTGATATGGATTTAAGAATGTTTAGTGAATAAGTTTAGAATAGTGTAATATTATCTGTGTAATGATAAGTATATGTGTATTAGTTAACTGTGGTAAGGAAAAGAATCTACCCGTGCAGCTGTTAAAAGAAGCACAGGCCGAGTAACACCCGGGAGTAAGAAGAATCTACCGGTATGGCTATTAAGGAAGCACCGGTAAGATAACAAGCAGAACGACTGTGAGATAAAGTTAAAAGCAATCAATCCACAAGGAACTGAATAAGACAGCCAGTCAATTGAGCCCAACTTGGAACTCAGTCACCTTTGTCAAGCCAGAGAACTTTCTCGGGGCTAGACAATCTGTTTTATGCGCCCCTACAGGAAAGAGGTCAGCATGAGAAGGGTCCTGTTCCTGCTCGCCCTGATAAGGATGAGCAGCGACGACCGAGGAGAGGTGAAAGAATCCCTCATTTACGGATGTTCAGGAGGGAGAGCACCCATCGTAACCGCCGGGGATGGCCCCCGAGACGTGGAAGAACTCGCCGTTTACGCCCACGAGGGAAGATGGCCAGGGTGGCTGGGATCTAACTCTAACTGCTACTCCAGCCAGGAAGGCTTTACCTACAGGAAGGCCTCAGTTCCATGCCCCCGGATGCGGATCATCACTGCCCGAGTCAGTGTTACAGAGGGAAAGCGTGTGTGTTTGACTTGCAAAGGGAACATTCCCCTGGGAAGATGGTGGTGGCTCAGAAAGCTCAGCAAGGACGCATGGGACCAGGAATCGGACTGGGAAGGATACATACCGCACCATCACGGGGACACGGGGAGGAGTAAAAGGGCGTTGGGACAAATGGTGGGAATCCGAACAAAGAATTTATGTTTGCATGTGGGGATCAGAGAGTATTTGTCCTGCAGACATATCGATCGCCTTCGCCAGGCAATGGCAAGATGAAGGGGGAGGGATGGGGTGGGATTCTAGCCTATGCGGGTGCGCGGTCCCACACTCCCCACTCCCAATTAACGCCACCGAACTAAGAGGACATATTAAAAAACCCCGTCAATACGCACAGCAATAGAAAGGTGTCCTACCACCAACAAGGCTCCTGGGAACGGATTAGTATTGGTACCAACCGAAAAGGTGTTCTACCAGGGGGTACATTATGCAGTAGCTAAACCTACCTGCATGATGTCCGAAGGAAACAGAGCTACTACACTAGACCCTACTCAAAGACATGTTTAAGAAATTTTATGAGTTAGACTTTGGAAATGTCGACAAAGCAGACCGATACACCCTAAATGCTCAGGACACCATGGGCTCAGGGAGACCTAGAAGGGGAATCATAAATGACATTTTCACTACCGACAATACAGCCACCTCTGTAATAAATAGCCTAGATGACATAAAGCTGCAAACACAGATAAACAGTTTAAAGACCCAACTGAGAAAAACCTGAAACAGGAGAATACCGTAGTAGGATCAGAACTACACGAGGACCAGGCTATGACTGTCCATTTAAAAGAAATAGTAGCTGAGCTGGAAAAACATGCACAGACAGTGAATACACTCATACGGGAGGATAGAAATGCTTCTGACCAGGCTGCACAGAACGAGGTGTGGGGCATGGTTGTTGGGTGAGGGCTGCAACAACCTGGAGGATTGGAGTTATTCAGGGAAGTGCACACATTCATTTCGCAGCGGTCCCACCCTATGTCATAAAGTGGGAACATGCTGTAACGGGTACTGATCTCTCCGGGTGCCGGAGCCGGGGTGCACACGTAATATTGTGTCCCCAGTACTTGAGTGCCCATTCAAAGTCAGAGTGTGTGTTTAAAGCTGCTGGTGCACAGCCTATTAACTGCACCATGGAGGTAATGGCACAAGACCATGTCCCTCCACAGGTAACATACACAGGGAGTGGGACATATTGTGTCACCACCAGTGTGTCCCACTACCAACATGGACACTTCTGGTGTCCGGTAAGTGACAGCAGTTTTTGCTTCAAACCTGAGGCATCAGTTCAAGTGGCCCAGGAACAGATTGTCCCCATTCCTGAACTCTCCACTGTCCACCTCACTGTGAAGGAAAACATTACAAACCTGCAGGATTATGTTGTACATTTTGTCTATGCAATTCCCCCTCTACCCGAACATCTTACTGCTCTGCTAAAAGCTGTAATTATCCCACAAAAACATTTCTATACTCTAGAACAGAAAACCATTGAGATAGGGAAAAAGATTCTTGAGATCACTTCTCTGCCTTGGTTGGACCTTTTCAGAAATATTGAGGTCCCAGTCTGGATCCGAATCGCTTCCCACACTTTAGTTATTTGTCAACTCGTGATTATACTCGACTATGGTGTCTCACTTGCCGAGTGAAACGCAAAGGCCGTCAGGTCAGGCACCAAAGGGTGCTGTACACTCCTTGGCCGAACTTGAGAATCGTGCAGGGAGGGGTGACACCATACTGCCATGTTTAATTTATGTTTGATTTTACCTGCTGTAAACCGCAACATCGCGAGTGTTGTAAGAGTGTTACTTAAATGTTTTGACTATGTACCTTTATTTTACTGAACTTAAAACGTTTTTGACTATGGACCTTTTATGCGATTTGAGAATGTGTTACTATGTGTTTTTATTTTACTTTATTTAAAGTTGTGTATGACTTGTGTATATACCGTCATTTTACTGTGAAAACTGAGAAAAGAGGGACATCATATCCCCTCTGTGCTATAACCGAATTGTAATGACTGTATTCGCCTGTGTATTGCATTGCATTTCAACGGGGGATGTAGGGTAATGTTTAGCTAGTATAAATGCAGGGAAGATTGACTCACGGGAGCAGGAATTTTGCTTACCTTGATTGACACTCAAGGAGTGTAGAGTGTCAACAGGGGGGACTGCAGAGAGCAAAATGCACCAGAACCGCCCCCCCCCCCACCCGCCCCCCCCCCCACCCGTGTTTGGGCTCATTCGAAAGGAAATTTAATTTGGGATTATCTACCGAAAAGTTTGGAACTCTAAAGTGCTTATGGAAGAAACTACGAACTTTAATAGAATTATGAACTTTTACAAGACAAATTCAAACCTGTGGGGGGACCGAGGGAACAAAAGAAGCCCACTTGATTATTGGAACTGTCTGGATGTGAGGACTGCGGTAACCTGTCTGGAAGAATGAGTATTTGGAAATCTTCCTCCGCAAGAGACATTACCATCACAAAATCACCCAGAGATAGTTCCCCATCAACATGGGTCTGGACAAACCATTTCAGCATATACATCACAAAGAGGCCCAATCCAGCCTGTATGCAAAAGACTAAGCACAAAAGGACATTGCAATTACCAAACTAATATTTCCATCAGGGAACAGTTTTTCGAACATCAACCCACCCAAGACATATCAACTTTAACGAGCCCGACAAAATATTACAAAGAAGAACCAAGCCCGCCAACATTATCCAAAGGATTGTGAACAGATTGGGTGGCAAGATTAGAACACTGAAATCGTATAACTGGCCACTGTTTTCAACAGAGGTTAGAGAGAGAAGAAGAGGAGAGAGAGGAGAGAGAAGAGAGAGAGGAGAGAGAGAGGAGAGAGAGGGGAGAGATTCTCCAGCTTCGAAGTCTTGAAGTCCTGAAGGAAGGAAGAACATCACCATCTACCATTAACTATCAAAAGGACTGGTAAGCATAAGCCCCTGCTTGCCCTGGAGTCTAACCTAGCTAGAATTAGGTATTGGGAGGTGGGAGGTATAATTTTACTGCAACCCCCTTTGAATGTGTAGTGTATGGTACTTTATTAGAGTGATTATAAGTTTGGCCTTGTATTGTTCTTTATTAGAGCGATTGTAAGTTTGGCCATGTATTTTCTTACTAGAATAATAAGCCTGTATTACTTTGACTGTAATAAAACCAAAGTTCTTTGCATCAAACCAGTGCCCTCTGCACTTTTGTCACACCCCCCAAATAAATCCAGAGTACAGAATCCAAGGGAGTGGGAGCAATTCGAAATTGCTCAAGTTGGTCAGAAGGGAACCTGACCCCCTCATAGAGACCCACAACATCAACCCCCCCCCCCCCCATTATAGCCCTCGCTGGGCAACTGTGCAGCTGTCCCTGCTGGAATGCCTGGTGTGGTGAGTCCTGCTGGGTTGCTGTGGGTGATGGGTTCTGCTTCGTGGCCAACCGCGGTGCCGGTTGCCATTGGTGTGTATGTTGGAAGGTCAAAGAAGGCAGGGTCCAAGGTGGGTTGCTCAGGATAGTCCATGAATCTGAGTTTGATTTGGTTCAAGTGCTTCCGGTGAATTAGTCTATTTGAAAGTTTGATCCGAAACACCCTGCTCCCCTCTTTGGTCACAATAGTGCCGGGAAGACACTTGGGACCTTGTCCATAATTCAACACAAATACAGGATCATTGATTTCAATTTTGCGTGACACATTTACGCTATCATGATATGAACTTTGTTGAAGCCGCCTGCTCTCTACCTGTTCATGTAGATCAGGGTGAACTAATGAGAGCCTTGTCTTAAGTGCCCTTTTCATGTGCAATTCAGCAGGTGGAATCCTAGTGAGGAGTGGGGTCTCATGCAGTAGCTCAGCAGGACTCGGGATAGGCGAGTCTGCAGTGAGCCTTCAGTTACCCTCTTCAAGCCCTGCTTGATAGTTTGCACTGCTCTCTCTGCCTGACCTTTGGATGCTGGTTTGAACGGGGCAGATGTAACATGTTTGCTCCCGTTACGGGTCATGAACTCTTTGAACTCGGCACTGGTGAAACATGGCCCGTTGTCGCTCACAAGGACATCAGGCAGTCCGTGCGTGGTAAACAAGGCCCGCAGGCTTTCAGTGGTGATAGCGACGTGCTTGCCAACATTATCTCACATTCAATCAATTTGGAGTATGCACCTACAACCACAAGGAACATTTTACCCAAAAACGGATCTGCCTAGTCGACATGGATCCTGGACCATGGTTTGGAGGGCCAAGACCATAAACTTAGTGGCGCCTCCATGGGTGCATTGCTTAAGTGCGAGCATGTGTTACATCTGCGCACGCAGGACTCTAAGTCTGCATCGATACTGGGCCACCACATGTAGGGTCTGGCTATCGCTTTCATCATTACGATGCCTGGGTGAGTACTGTGGAGGTCACTGATGAAAGTGTCCCTGCCCTTCTTGGGGACCACTACTCGATTACCCCACAGAAGGCAGTCTGCCTGTATAGACATTTCATCTTTGCGCCACTGGTACAGTTTTATCTCTTGCTGCATTTCCACGGGGACACTGGACCAGCTCCCGTGAAGCATACAATATTTTACGAGGGACAGTAAAGGGTCCTGGCTCATCCAGGTTCTAATCTGTCAGGTTGTGACGGGTGATTGCTCACTCTCGAATGCTTCCATAACCATGACTAAAACTGCAGGCTATGCCATTTGCACCCCCGTGGTGGGCAATGGCAGCCTACTGAGAGCATCGGCACAGTTTTCTGTGCCTGGCCTGTGGCAGATGGCGTAGTTGTATGCGGACAACGTGAGCGCCCATCTCTGGATGTGGGCTGATGCATTCGTATTTATCAGCTTACTTTCGGAAAACAGGGATATGAGTGTCTTGTGATCAGTTTCCAATTCAAATTTGAGCCCAAACAGATATTGATGCATTTTCTTTACCCCATAAACAGATGCTAACGTTTCTTTTTCAATCATGCTGTAGGTTCTCTCAGCCTTAGATAGACTTCTGGATGCATAAGCAACTGGTTGCAATTTCCCAGATTCATTAGCTTGTTGCAATACACACCCGACGCCATACGATGACGCATCACATGCAAGTACCAAACACTTATATGGATCATACAGCACAAACCATTTGTTTGAGCATAACAATTTTCTAGCTTTTACAAAGGCATTTTTCTTGTCTTTTGCCCCATACCCATTCATCTCCTTTATGCAGTAAGACATGCAGTGGTTCTAACAGTGTGCTGAGACCCGGTAAAAAGTTACCAAAGTAGTTCAGGAGTCCTAGAAAGGACCACAGCTCCATCACGTTCTGTGGCCTCGGTGCGTTCTCGATTGCCTCCTTATTCGAATCGGTGGGCCTGATGCCATCCACCGCGATTCTTCTCACCAGAAACTCCACTTCAGGCGCCAGTAAAATGCACTTCGAGCGTTTTAACCTGAGCCCCACGTGGTTGAGTCGACTAAGAACCTCCTCCAGGTTCTGCAAATGCTCGACTGAGTCCCGACCTGTAACCAAGATGTCGTCCTGGAAGACCACCATGCGTGGGACCGACTTCAGTAAGCTTTCCATGTTTCTCTGGAATTCGCCATGGCTGATTGAATTCCAAATGGGCATCTATTATAAATGAAGAGACCTTTGTGCGTGTTGATGCAGGTGAGGTCCTTCGATGATTCCTCCAGCTCCTGCGTCATGTAGGCCGAGATCAATTCCAGCTTCGTGAACGTTTTTCCTCCCGCTAGCATAGCATAGAAAAAAGTCATCAGCCTTTGGTAATGGATATTGATCCTGCAGGGAGAAATGATTGTTAGTTACTTTGTAATCACCACAGATTCTGACGGTGCCTTCTCCCTTGAGGACTGGAACAATCAGACTGGCCCACTCGTTGAATTCGATCGGCGAAATGATGCCCTCTCGTAGCAGCCAGTCTAGCTTGATCTCTACCCTTTCTCTCATCATGTACGGTACTGCTCTTGCCTTGTGTCGTGCCCCCGGAATTAGGTGGATCTGCACTTTTGCTCCTTGGAACTTCCCGATGCCTGGTTCGAACAGCGAAGGGAGCTTGTTTAAGACCTGGGCACACAAAGTGTCATCAGCAGACGGGAGCGCTCGGATGTCCATCCAGTTCTAGCGTACCTTTCACAGCCAGCTCCTGCCGAGCAGCGTGGGACCATCGCCCGGTACCACCCAGAGTGGTAGCTTGTGCATCGCTCCATCGTAGCAGACCTTTACAGTGGCACTGCCGATTATGGGAATCAGTTCCTTTGTGTAAGTTCTCAGATTCGTGCGAATGGGAGTCAAGATTGGCTTTGAAGCCTTGCTGCACCACAATTTATCAAAAGTCTTTTTGCTCATAATGGACTGGACCGCGCACGTGTCCAGCTCCATTGACACCGGGGGTCCATTTAATTCAATCTTCAGCATTATCGGGGGACATTTTGTGGTAAATGCATGCACCCCATATACCTCTGCCTCCTCGGCCTGAGGCTCTGGTTCTTCATGATCTGCCGTGGATCTGTCCTCCTCTGCAACATGGTGGTTGGCAGGATTAACAGGGTTTGCAGCTCGCCTGCACATACATTGGTGGTGTCCCATTGTTCCACAGTCCTTGCAAACATACCCTTTGAAGCGGCATGAATGAAAATGATGATCACCCCTGCAGCGCCAACAAGGTGTTAATGGCTTTGCATTCATCACCCTTGATGGTAGACTCTGAGACATCTGCGGACGTGCAGCTGCAGGTGTGGGACTTGCCCTGTACGTTGCAATTTAAAAGCAACAGCACTTTGTTCACAATACTTGTAGCAGCACTCGTGTGCTGAGAGATTTGTTTAGTATTGTCACTGGTGGCAATGAACGCCTGGGCTATCGTTATGGCTTTACTCAAGTTTGGGGTCTATACAGTCAAAAGTTTGCGAAGTATCACTTCATGGCCAATGCCAAGTATGAAAAAGTCTCTGAGCATGTGTTCCAAATGTCCTTCAAATTCGCAATGTCCTGCAAGGCGTCTTAGCTCGGTGACATAATTTGCCACTTCCTGGCCTTCAGATCTTTTGTAGGTGTAGAACCGGTACCTCGCATCAGAACACTTTGCTTCGGGTTCAGATGTTCCCGGACCAGTGTGCACAAATCACCGTACGATTTCTCTGTGGGTTTCGCTGGAGCAAGCAGATTTTTCATGAGGCCATACGTTGGTGCCCCGCAGACGGTGAGGAGAATCGACCTTTGTTTGGCAGCATTCGCTTCTCCTTCCAGCTCGTTGGCCACGAAGTATTGGTCGAGTCGCTCCATGAAGGTTTCCCAATCATCTCCCTCTGAGAATTTCCCCAGGATGCCCACAGTTATTGCATCATTGAGTTCGTCATCTGTATCTCATCGCCAGTTGTTATGTATGAATAAAGAGTCTGACTGGATACTGTGAGCTCAAAGTAAAGTGTGACCATATTCTTTTATTGCAGGTCTCCAGAGTACCTCTCCAGCCTGTGAGGCCTCCTTAAGTACCTTTGCTCCCAAGGGATTGTGGTATCCCTTGGGAATCTAAGGCATGAGCCCTCTGGTAGCTATACAAGGTTTATATATATATATATATATATATAAGTTTACATATATAACAGTATTTATATTTATTAATTATATTATTAAATTGCCTGGGACCCTGCCTTAAAGCGAATTGTGTGCTTAGACCCAGAGAACTTAAAAAATGATTAACTAACTCAAACAGGAAACACATAAAACAGAAATGATGGGAAACATACAGCATGAGTATCTGTAAAGAGTAAAGATGGGTTAACACTTCTTCAGAAACTCATGTTGGATCACCTAAGGCACAATAAAATATTAGCAGCAATTTCTGTCTTATTATAGTCCTGTTTAAGCCTAAAATTGGGCCAATATCAGACCAAAATTCTGCGGAACATTGACTTGCTAACTTACCGCTGGTTATCCACCCATTCTGATTTTATGGTGGACCTCGACTTTGGCATCCAGAGCTCCAGCTGGAAACAGGCAAAGGTTTCATTAATGTATGCAAATTGGGATCAGGTAATGCAGTTACATGATACATTTTTGTCTCTACCGTATTGCTACCGGCAGTTCCTCAACCTATCCATAAACCATGGGTGGTACAAGCTGGGAGGCAGCAATTTCCAGCGGTAGACCCCATGATTTCCAGCAGCGTAGGATTGGTGAGTGCTCCAGATGTGCCTGTAGTGGCACAGGTTCCTCCAAGTTCCAGGCAACTGAAGTGCCCTCACATTGACCCCAAGTAGTCCACAGAGTCAGCACTGGGGAGCAGCGACAGGCATAAAGCTGCATAACCACCAGCAGCGCGGCCCATGGATTATTGGCCCAATCTGTTGTTGGTGGTAATGGTTTAGGGAGGAGTGCTAGCCAGAACATTAGGACAACTTCTTGCTCTTCTTCAAAAGTGCCAGGGGATCTTTCATATTCGCCTGAACGAGCAGAGGGGCACTCAGTTTAACATCTCATCTAAAGGATGGCACCTTTCACAATGCTGTAACTCTCTCAGTACTACACTGAAGTGCCAGCCTAGATTAGATTCTCAACTCCTCCAGTAGGGCTTCAACCAACAATCTTCAGACTCAGAGGTGGGTGTTCTACCAACTGCCAAAACTGACACAAACTTGGCTTAAAACAGCATATCTTATTAAAGTTAAACTAACACAGTATTTGTCAGCAACTGCACTGCTGGCATAACAAACTGAACATTTGGTAGCAGCATTTTCTTGGGTTTCAGGAACAGAAGCGTATTAATCAACCTCACTGTGAAAGCACGGTTATGCCATTTGCCAGCATTAACCTACAAGGCTGAACTAAAACATCTCTGGATAGCATTATCCATGGGTTTGATTTGATCTAATACTGTACTGTAGTTAATACCACTTACTTTATGTGTGACCCTGACTTAGACACATTTGAAACCTGACGCAGTGCAACAATGGGATTAAAAGTAACTACTTAGGGTTTAAGTGAGAAAAAACAAGCTTCAAGCATTTTTCCATCTCAGTTCAACACAAGTTTTACAGTAGCATCATGGGTGGGAATCCCATAAGCAAAAAGAATAACCTTTAAAATGTACAAAATTAAAAATCATTATGATGCAAGAAGATAAAACTCTATACATTGTACCAACTTCACAAACAAGTGTTTTTTTGTTAGAATCTAATAATGCATAATTTTCCCACTCTTGCATAATGGAACTGAGGCTTGGCTTTCCCCCTATCTTCTTGTTAATTTCCCACCCTTCCTTCCCATTCTGAGAGTGTTGACCTTTTAACAGAGGGTCTTTACTCATCCTCCAGGACCTTGCCCAAGTGGCCATTATTCATGTGTGAGCATTGATGACAAGTGTGAGAAAGCTCCCTGACCCACGCTCACGTCCAGCAGGGTGTGCTGGGCGCTGATCAGGAACAGCAGCCCTGGCCAACTTCTCTCTTCTGCTACCCAGAGCGCCACTTGTAGTGCTGGTACCTTCTGAGATTTTGTTGCCGCACACTAGGAATCAAAGCTGGTTCATTCCCGGTCTGATGGCTTAGCAACTACTAGGACGTTCAAGTCTTTTGAATAGTCTTCTCCAATTGAAACATTTGACAAATATTTTGTTTTGAATACCGTGCCCTCTTTTCAGTGAAACATAGTTGAAGATTACACACTGGCATGACTCTTCCAGGATAAACAGGTTATAATTCAAGTTTTGTTGAGTGCCAGTCAAAGATTCATCTGTCTAACTGCAAGGAGAAGCAAGTAGACCTAATACATTCTCTAATAATTACAGCATCTCTCTCTTCTGGTCTCATTGAAAATCAATTTCTAATTTGATATGAATGGTTAGTTAGGTTAGAAAAAAAAAACGGTCAGGCATTTAAGTTGATGCAAAAGGCTGACAGGCAGCTAACTCTTTATACTTGTGCCAAAAAACAATGGTACAATTGGCACTTCAAATTGGTTGCAGATTGCAGAGATAGGTCTTTTCCTCCAATGAAATGGTAATGACAGGAAGGTATGCAAGTGAGGAGAGTGGCTTCCGACACAGGTGAGACTTTTGACCTCCTGCATATTTTATTGAAAATATTTTAGTCACAAACAGTTTCAGTATGGCAGCATCCCTATAACCCGAGACCACCCCCCCCCCCCCCCCCACCCACCCGTCCACTCCCACATCATCTTAAATTCATTATTTTTGCCCAAAACAAATCATGACTTTATATGCAGTGGGGAGGAGGAGGGGCGGGGGGATTTATGATATTAGAAGCGCATTTGAAATTATATTTTAAATTGGTTTCTCACCAATCTGAAAATCTATCGCTAAAATTATTGAACAGCTCAGCAGTTCGGACAAAATGAGTCTAGTCTCGGCAAATTTTGACAATTAAAATTAGGTTCAGCCCTGGGTAATCAGTTGAAGAGATTTACAATAATTGCAGTTCACTTCACCTTCACTGTACAGCTGTGCGCCCTGATCAAGACTTCTGAGAGACAAAGCTTTCAAACTACAGCTGCTCTCACTATTATTTCATTGCAGACAGTAACCTGCTTATTTTAGATGGGTAATGCAGCACTAAACTAGGGGACAGAATAATAAACAGTTTACGTGTTCATCTATGAATATCACCATCAGCAACATTACCTGCTGTTATCGGAAAGTCTGTTTAGTGTATTATAATAATAATGTGCAATTTATGTTTTGTTTATTCACTTCCAACAAGATTAGTGGGTCCAATTCTGAACTTTACACATACAATTGTTTACAGTCTGAAAAGAGGTAAAACTCTTTTGACCAGAGATTTAAGATAATTGGCAAAAGAATCAGAGGGGAGATGGGAGAATTTTCTTTTTTAATGCAGCAAGTTGTGTGATCTGAAATGCACTGCCTAAAAGGTGGTGGAGGCAGATTCAATAATAACTTTTTAAAGATAAATATTTGAAAAGGAAAAATTGCAGGACTAGGGGGAAAGTGCAGGGGAGTGGGATTAATGGGATAGTTCTTTCAAAGAGCCAGCACAGACACAATGGGCTGAATAGACTCCTTCTATGGGGGAGAAATTCGGTCATGCCTCTGTTGCGGCATTAATCCAGCCGGAGCGGTTCTTTTAGCGCCTTGAAAATGTTTCCGCCTCTTGTCCAGAAATTCTTCAGAATCGGTCGAAGAGTCGACAGAGGCGATAAATCAGCCGTTGCACAACAGGGCTGGGGGGGCGATAATGAAGGTTTGGTCGGTACATTTTGCGGACCCATTGCGCATGCGTGGAGCTCTAAATCAGATCCCAGGAAAAGCCAAGTCTTAAGGGTGCGGCATAGTAATACACCCATTAATGTTTTAAAAATCACTTGTTTTCAACCTGTACTGTTATGTCTGTCTGCCGCTTCAAACATGGAGGCTCACTCACCATGCTGTGTGTAAATGTTGCACTGACTGTGACCTCTGAGGGAAGTGCTTCATCATCCCTTTAAGTAGCCACCAGTTAATGACTCTGCAAGCCTGCACTGACTGTTTTTCCAGACATTGTTATTGGCAGACACTTAATGAGGTGCACGCATGGAATTTACCGACCGGGGTGCAAGCGTGCTCATTGCATCAGGAATACGTCATGATCGCACTGATTGTCAGCAGCCAGGCACTAATGGTTTGTGCCCCCGTTGAGCCTCTAATGAATTTCCTGTCGGGGCGCTAAAAGCTGCACGCCCGGTCCCTAAGCTCCAATGCTCGCATTACGCTCCTTCTGACTGCCAACTGAGGCTATAGACAACCGAAAATCCAGCCCTATGATTCTATCGGCCCAACTTTCCACTTTTGAAGCAAAATGGCCGATAGCCTGCCTTTATGGGCAATATATGGGCACTAGCCCAGCGATCTGAAGTGGAAAGTCTAGTCCTATAACTCAGACCCCATTATTCATCAACTTGCAATTGTACAGCACCTTTAACAGGCTGAAACAGTAACATCAAAACCTACCAAATGTAACACTCATGCTTAAATATTGTAAATAAAAACACGGTATTCTAAATCAATGCAGTTTTGCGAAGCTGTTGTTGCCTTTAGCGGAGATGCTGCTGGACCCAAACTGGAAGACACATCGGGCATTTAGGTGTTCTTTTACAGTTATAAATACATTGGGTTCTACTATTAGAGCTTTACATGTTTCTAAAAGGAAAAACTTCCAGTTAGCATTTAGATAAATAATTAAGAATTTTCTGCAAGCAATCAGCACCTTTAGTTTTTAGCACAGCAGGAAGACAGTCTGCCCTATAAGGTTACTTGTACATTTATATCCTAGTCTAACTTCACTATAATGAACCCTGCTTATAACAAACCCACGGTTTTAACAATCTCAACAACAATATCCTATTTTTTGATGGAAATCAGCCCTTTTACAAGGAACATTTAAGCAGGATTGATCCAGATCAACTCGATGGAGTTCAAGCTGAGTCTAATTGAAAGATAACCGAATGTAAGATGCATCCCGTATGATGTGTGCATTCATTGCCTGATATGATGGCTCGCCATCTCCACGCAAAAAGCAATGAGGCATCAGGCAGGAGGCAATGGGCAGCAGGGAATGGGCAGGAGGCAATGGGCAAAGGGTCAATGGGCAGGACGCAACAGGCAGGAGGCAACGGCAGGAGGCAATGGGCACAGGGCAACGGGCAGGAGGCAATGGGCATGGGGGCAACGGGCAGGAGGCAATGGACAGGAGGCAACGGGCATGGGGGCAATGGGCAGGAGGCAATGGACAGGAGGCAATGGGCACAGGGCAATGGGCAGGAGGCAATGGGCAAAGGGGCAATGGGCAGGACGCAACAGGCAGGAGGCAACGGCAGGAGGCAACGGGCATGGGGACAACGGGCAGGAGGCAATGGACAGGAGGGAACGGGCAGGAGGCAATCGGCAGGAGGCAACAGGTACAGGGGCAATGGGCAGGAGGCAATGGACAGGAGGCAATGGGCACAGGGGCAATGGGCAGGAGGGAATGGGCATGGGGCAATGGGCATGAGGGAACGGCACGGGGCAATGGGCAGGAGGCAATGGGCAGGAGGCAATAGGCACAGGGGTGACGGGCAGGAGGGAATGGGCATGGGGCAATGGGCAGGAGGGAACAGACAGGAGGCAATGGGCAGAAGGGAATGGACAGGAGGCAATGGGCAGAAGGCAACAGGCAGGAGGCAATGGGCACAGAGGCAAAGGGCATGGGGCAATAGGCACGGGGGCAACAGGCATGGGGGCAACGGGCACAGGAGCAACAGGTACGGGGGCAACAGGCTGGAGGCAACAGGCAGGAGGGAACGGGCAGGAGGGAATGGGCACAGGGGCAACAGGCTGGAGGCAATGGGCATGGGGCAATGGGCAGGAGGCAATGTGCACGGGGGCAACAGACTGGAGGCAATGGGCAGGAGGAAACGGGCAGGAGGCAATGGGCACAGGGCAATGGGCACGGTGGCAACGGGAAGGAGGCAGTGTGTAGGAGGGAACGGGCAGGAGGGAACGGGCACAAGGCAATGGGCAGGAGGGAATGGGCAGGAGGCAAAGGGCAGGAGGGACCGGGCACAGGGGCAACGGGCAGGAGGCAACGGGCACAGGGGCAACAGGCAGGAGGCAATGTGCACAAGGGCAACAGGCTGGAGGCAATGGGCAGGAGGGAACGGGCAGGAGGCAATGCGCAAGAGGGAACAGGCAGGAGGCAATGGGCAGGAGGCAACCGGTGCGGGGGCAACGGGTGCAAGGCAATGGGCAGGAGACACTGGGCACAGGGCAATAAGCATGGTGGCAACGGGAAGGAGGCAATATTCAGGAGGGAATGGGCAGGAGGGAACGGGTAGGAGGGAACGGGCAGGAGGGAGTGGGCAGGAGGGAACGGGCAGGAGGGAACGGGCGCAAGGCAATGGACGCAAGGCAATGGGCAGGAGACAACGGGCTGGAGACAACTACAACCAAGCAATCAGCATGAAAGATTGCAAGTAAGATATTGTCTTTGTCTCTGAGAACAAAACTTAAAATTATCGACGATCTGGACCATAAAGGAACATAACAAGCCACAACCTGCAAAGAGCCTGGCATAGCAATGAGCAACCAGGTGGGCCAACAGGTGAAAGATCACGGCGGAATTTGAAGAAAGCCAAGCAGCTCCACGAGAAACTATGAGTGATGAGGGCACTATTGAATCAGTGCTTTATTGAGTCGGGGAGAGGGCGAGGAATCCTCTGGTGGCAAGGTTGAAGAGAGCACAGAACTGGTCATCCTCTCACTAAATGAGTTCAGAAAAACAACGGGAAATGTACAAAACCTCACGCAGTCGTTACCTGGAACAGAGGATCTTTTTGGACTGGTTAAAACAATAGAAACAGCGAATATTGAGAAAAGCCTAAATATAAAGCAATCCACACTGTATGGTGCTTTTAACAGAATAAAATGATGTTCAATTTCATTAGTCATTTCTTCATTTTTCTGATGGTGCATATCTCCAAAGCCGACTATAGTCAACATTCTGATATCACCATCTTCTCCGCCGGTCCGAAAGGAGTTTATTATAGTGAAGTTCAACTTTACTTCGCAAACTGAAGCTCCCAGTTTTAATTCTCAGTGCATCAAGTCCTGTGCCTGTTCCCAACTGGGTCTTACTTCGTATATTCCAAGTCTCTCTTCCCAGATGCTTTGTGGAGATCATTTTATGAATCTACACTACTGGCCGAGAGCCTCACCCACTGAATTTGGATGGGAAATGCCTGAGATTTTCCTTCCATTATCAATGGCAGTGCATGTTGCAATTGCTGGAACTGCAGAGGTACTTGCGTCAGCCATGGCTCAGTGGGTAGCACCCTCTCGCCTGTGAATCAGAAGGTTGTGTGTTCAACACCCACTCCAGAGACTTGAACACAAAATCTAGGCTAACACTCCAGTGCAGTGCTGAGGGAGTGCTGCACAGGCGGAAGTGCTGTCTGTCAGATGAGACATTAAACCGAGGCCCTGTCTGATCTCTCAGGGGGACATGGTGGATCCCATTATACTATTTCAAAGAAGAGCAAGGGAATTCTCCCTGATGTCCTGGTAATATTTAACCCTTAATAAAAAGATTACCTGGCCATTATCACAATGCTGTTTGCGGGGGCTTTGTAAGATTTGGATCGCAGGTCACATACAAATTACACAAAGGGTCTTAAAAGTTGTAAGGCGTTTCATTAGGGAGCGGCAGATATAAGCATAATCAGATACAACACACAATCAGGATAGTTAGACATACAATCCGTGACAGATGAGAACGATTCAGGGTTCCGGAACAGAAAGGACGGACGTTGAGGTAGAACGGTGGTCTCAGAACAGATTCCGAGCTGGTGGAAGTATTAGGCCGAAGCAAGGAGAGGGTTCACCTCCGAGGTTTGGGCTTGACCAAGGTGTTAGGCCGAAGCCCGCATGAGGTCCACCTTGAGGAAACTCTCTCCTCAGTCTGCCTGTTTCTCTCAGTTGCTGGTTTTTATACCTTATTTCGGTGGGCTGGTGAATACCTTGCATCAATCATTTTTACCCATTCCATGGTCCAATTACAGGGGAGTGAGTACCTCTGACAGCCCCCTCCCACCCTCATGAGGTCAGCTTTTTTCTCATCTCTGTTCTAAATGTCTTGTTGTTCTTCTATAGTCAGTTTGCTTGTCCTACGGCTTCTTGCTACCTCCGTTATCAGTTTAGTCATGTATGCTGGGAGACCTGCTTTATGTGTCCTGACCTCGTAACGACCTTAGCCCTCTGTGTAGTTCTTACCTGAGATGCCTGGAATTTCTCCTGTGTCATCTGCTGAGTTGGTATAACTGCGTCTTTTATAGAATTATTATTTCCTTTATAATTCGCAATTTCTTCGGATTCATGATTTCTAACAGCTTGCTATGTGCAAATTAGCTGCTGCGTTTCCTACATTACAACAGTGACGACACTTCATTGGCTGTAAAGTGCTATGGGACATCCTGAGGTTGTGAAGGGCGCTGTATAAATGCAAGTATTTCCTTCTTCCTTTTCCAGGAGAACCAGGCTATTTGCCAGCACAAATTGCCCTGCTTTATGTGTTGACACAAGACCAATATTACAAATAGTAAGACAAATCTTCAGCTCAACTCACTCAGTTTTAAGGATTCTAATAAAATCTATACCCAAAAAGCTTCATTGGTTCTGACTGTTCAAAAGCAGATGACATGTAGTTAAAGGGACAGTGCTGCAAATTGCTAACAGATCCTTATTTCGCAACAGTGCTGATTAATGTTATTAAAATAACTTTTACACAAATTGACACAATGTAATTATTGCCAGTATTATCTGTCCATAAATCTGCAGGCTGTGTATTTTTATAATGTATTAAAAAAAAGGATCACTTTTCTTGTAACTATCTGAAGTCATCATGTTTTCTCCAGGAAAATAAACAAACCCTTTTCATTCTTCAAAATTTCTGCTGTTTGGGGATGAATCTGATCCCAGCAACGACTTAAAAAAATCCATCAACAGTATAAACAAAGCATCTTCTGGTGACCTTGGAAGCAAAGAGTAGCATTTATATAACATTTTATCATATCTCTGAAAAATATCTCAAAGTGTTTTATATGCAATGAATGAAACTGAAATGCAGTAAATGTGGTTAAGAAATAAAGACTTGCATTTATATGCGCCTTTCATAACTGTAGGATTTCCCAAAGCATTTTACAGTTAATGAAATACTTTTGAAGTGTACTCACTTTTGCAATATAGGAAACATGGAAGAATACCAGTAGGCCTCCTAGAAACAGAGAAACATAGAAAATAGGTGCAGGAGTAGGCCATTTGGCCATTCGGCCCTTCGAGCCTGCACCGCCATTCAATGAGTTCATGGCTGAACACGCAACTTCAGTACCCCATTCCCGCTTTCTCGCCATTCCCCTTGATCCCCCTAGTAGTAAGGACTACATCTAACTCCTTTTTGAATATATTTAGTGAATTGGCCTCAACAACTTTCTGTGGTAGAGAATTCCACAGGTTCACCACTCTCTGGGTGAAGAAGTTTCTCCTCATCTCGGTCCTAAATGGCTTACCTCTTATCCTTAGACTGTGACCCCTGGTTCTGGACTTCCCCAACATTGGGAACATTCTTCCTCCATCTAACCTGTCTAAACCCATCAGAATTTTAAACGTTTCTATGAGATCCCCTCTCATTCTTCTGAACTCCCATGAATACAAGCCCAGTTGATCCAGTCTTTCTTGATATGTCAGTCCCGCCATCTCGGGAATCAGTCTGGTGAACCTTCGCTGCACTGTCTCAATAGCAAGAATGTCCTTCCTCAAGTTAGGAGACCAAAACTGTACACGATACTCCAGGTATGGCCTCACCAAGGCCTTGTACAACTGTAGCAACACCTCCCTGCCCCTGTACTCAAATCCCCTCACTATGAAGGCCAACATGCCATTTGCTTTCTTAACCGCCTGCTGTACCTGCATGCCAACCTTCAATGAATGATGTACCATAACACCCAGGTCTCGTTGCACCTCCCCTTTTCCTAATCTGTCACCATTCAGATAATAGTCTGTCTCTCTGCTTTTACCACCAAAGTGGATAACCTCACATTTATCCACATTATACTTCATCTGCCATGCATTTGCCCACTCACCTAACCTATCCAAGTCACTCGCAGCCTCATAGCATCCTCCTCGCAGCTCACACTGCCACCCAACTTAGTGTCATCCGCAAATTTGGAGATAAAACATTTAATCCCCTTGTCTAAATCATTAATGTATAAATTAAACAGCTGGGGCCCCAGCACAGAACCTTGCGGTACCTCACTAGTCACTGCCTGCCATTCTGAAAAGTATCCATTTACTCCTACTCTTTGCTTCCTGTCTGCCAACCAGTTCTCAATCCACATCAGCACACTACCCCCAATCCCATGTGCTTTAATTTTGCACATTAATCTCTTGTGTGGGACCTTGTCGAAAGCCTTCTGAAAGTCCAAATACACCACATCAACTGGTTCTCCCTTGTCCACTCTACTGGAAACATCCTCAAAAAATTCTAGAAGATTTGTCAAGCATGATTTCCCTTTCACAAATCCATGCTGACTTGGACCTATCATGTTACCTCTTTCCAAATGCGCTGCTATGACATCCTTAATAATTTATTACATCATTTTACCCACTACCGATGTCAGGCTGACCGGTCTATAATTCCCTGTTTTCTCTCTCCCTCCTTTTTTAAAAAGTGGGGTTACATTGGCTACCCTCCACTCCATAGGAACTGATCCAGAGTCTATGGAATGTTGGAAAATGACTTTCAATGCATCCGCTATTTCCAAGGCCACCTCCTTAAGTACTCTGGGATGCAGACCATCAGGCCCTGGGGATTTATCGGCCTTCAATCCCATTAATTTCCGCAACACAATTTCCCGACTAATAAGGATTTCCCTCAGTTCCTCCTTCTTACTAGACCCTCTGACCCCTTTTATATCCGGAAGGTTGTTTGTGTCCTCCTTAGTGAATACCGAACCAAAGTACTTGTTCAATTGGTCTGCCATTTCTTTGTTCCCCGTTAAGACTTCCCCTGATTCTGACTGCAGGGGACCTACGTTTGTCTTCATTAACCTTTTTCTCTTTACATATCTATGAAATCTTTTGCAATCCATCTTAATGTTCCCTGCAAGCTTCCTCTCGTACTCAATTTTCCCTGCCCTAATCAAACCCTTTGTCCTCCTCTGCTGAGTCCTACATTTCTCCCAGTCCCCAGGTTCACTGCTATTTCTGGCCAATTTGTATGCCACTTCCTTGGCTTTAATATTATCCCTGATTTCCCTTGATAGCCACAGTTGAGCCACCTTCCCTTTTTTATTTTCACGCCAGACAGGGATGTACAATTGTTGTTGTTCATCCATGCAGTCGCTAAATGTCTGCCATTGCCCATCCATTGTCAACCCCTTAAGTATCATTCGCCAATTCACGCCTCATACCTTCTTTAAGTTCTGGATCATGGTCTCTGAATTAACTGTTTCATTCTCCATCCTATTGTAGAATTCCACCATATTATGGTCACTCTTCCCCAAGGGGCCTCGCACAACGAGATTGCTAATTAATCCTCTCTCATTACACAACACCCAGTCTAAGATGGTCTCCCCCTAGTTGGTTCCTCGACATATTGGTCGAGAAAACCATCCCTTATGCACTCCAGGAAATCCTCCTCCACCGTATTGCTTCCAGTTTGGTTAGCCCAATCTACATGCATATTAAAGTCACCCATGATAACTGCTGCACCTTTATTGCATGCACCCCTAATTTTCTGTTTGATGCCCTCCCCAACATCACTACTGTTAAGAAAGAGAGAAAGAGAGAAAGAGAGCGTGAGTGAGTGAGTGAGTGAGTTAGGTGAAGTGAAACATGGAAAGATAGAAAATAGGTGCAGGAGTAAGCCATTCGGCTCTTCAAGTCTGCACCACCATTCAATAATATCATGGCTGATCAATCCCTCAGTACCCCTTTCCTGCTTTCTCTCCATACCCCTTGATCACCTTAGCCATAAGAGCCATATCTAACTCCCTGTTGAATATATCCAATGAACAGGCATCAACAACTCTCTGCGGTAGGGAATTCCACAGGTTAACACTCTCTGAGTGAAGAAGTTTCTCCTCATCTCAGTCCTAAATGGCTTACCCCTTATCCTTAGACTATGAGCCCTGGGTCTGGACTTCCCCAACATCGGGAACATTCTTCCTGCATCTCACCTCTCCAGTCCCGTCAGAATTTTATATGTTTCTATGAGATCCCCTAAACTCCAGTGAATACAGGCCCAGTCGATCCAATCTCTCCTCATATGTCAGTCCTGCCATCCTGGGAATCAATCTGGTGAACCTTTGCTGCACTCCCTCAATAGCAAGAACGTCCTTCCTCAGATTAGGAGACCAAAACTGAACACAATATTCCAGATGAGGCCTCACTAAAGCCCTGTATAACTGCAGTAAGACCTCCCTGATCCTATACTCAAATCCCCTAGCTATGAAGGCCAATATACCATTTGCCTTCTTCACCGCCTGCTGAACCTGCTTGCCAGCTTTCAATGACTGATCTACCATGACACCCAGATCTCGCTGCACCTCCCCTTTTCCTAATCTGCCGCCATTCAGATAATATTCTGCCTTCGTGATTTTACCACCAAAGTGGATAACCTCACATTTATCCACATTATACTGCATCTGTCACGCATTTGCCCACTCACCTAACCTGTCCAAGTCACCCTGCAGCCTTTTAGCATCCTCCTCACAGCTCACAATGCCACCCAGCTTAGTGCCATCTGCAAACTTGGAGATATTACACTCAATTCCCTCATCCAAATCATTAATGTATATTGTAAATAGCTGTATAGTAAATATTGTATAGTAAATGGGTTCCCATCACTGAGCCCTGCGGTACCCCACTAGTTACTGCCTGCCATTCTGAAAAGGACCTGTTTATTCCGACTCTCCGCTTCCTGTCTGCCAACCAGTATGCTATCCAGTACATTACCCCCAATACCAGGCGCTTTAATTTTACACACCAATCTCTTGTGTGGGACCTTGTCAAAAGCCTTTGAAAGTCCAAATACATCACATCCACTGGTTCCCCCTTGTCCACTCTACCAGTTACATCCTCAAAAAATTCTGGAAGATTTGTCACGCTGGATTTCCCTTTCATAAATCCATGCTGACTTGGACCACTCCCTTCACTGCTTTCCAAATGTGCTGCTATTTCATCCTTAATAATTGATTCCAACATTTTCCCCATTACTGATGTCAGGCTAACTGGTCTATAATTACCCATTTTCTCTCTCCCTCCTTTCTTAAAAAGTGGTGTTACATTAGCTACCCTCCAGTCCATAGGAACCGATCCAGAGTCAATAGACTCTTGGAAAATGATCACCAATGCATCCACTATTTCTAGGGCTACCTCCTTAAGTACTCTGGGATGCAAATTATCAGGCCCTGGGGATTTATCAGCCTTCAATCATATCAATTTCCCGAACACAATTTCCCGCCTAATAAGGA
The DNA here is from genome assembly GCF_044704955.1 of Pristiophorus japonicus. Taxonomy (NCBI): domain Eukaryota; kingdom Metazoa; phylum Chordata; class Chondrichthyes; family Pristiophoridae; genus Pristiophorus; species Pristiophorus japonicus. Next base: position 111,296,538 of record NC_091982.1, on the reverse strand, counting down.
TTTCCTTCAGTTCCTCCTTCTCACTAGACCCTCGGTTCCCTCGTATTTCCGGAAGGTTATTTGTGTCTTCCTTCATGAAGACAGAACCAAAGTATCTGTTTAACTGGTCTGCCATTTCTTTGTTCCACATTATAAATGCACCTGAATCTGACTGCAAGGGACATGTGTTTGATTTCACAAATCTTTTTCTCTTCACATATCTATAGAAGCTTTTGTAGTCAGTTTTTATGTTCCCAGCAAGCATCCTCTCATACTCTATTTTCCCCCTCCTAATTAAACACTTTCTCCTCCTCTGCTGTATTATAAAATTCTCCCAGTCCTCAGGTTTGCTGCTCGTTCTGGCCAATTTATATGCCTTGCATTTAACACTATCCTTAATTTCCTTTGTTAGCCACGGTTGAGCCACCTGCCCCGTTTTATTTTTACTCCAGACAGGGATGTACAATTGCTGAAGTTCATCCATGTGATCTTTAAATGTTTGCCATTGCCTGTCCACTGTCAACCCTTTAAGTATCACTCGCCAGTCTATTCCAGCCAATTCACGTCTCATACCATCGAAGTTACCTTTCCTTAAGTTCAGGACCCTAGTCTCTGAATTAACTGTGTTTCTCCACCTTAATAAAGAATTCTACCATATATGGTCACTCTTCCCCAAAGGGCCTCGCACAACAAGATTGCTAAATAGTCCTTTCTCATTACACATCACCCAGTCTAGGATGGCCAGCCCTCTAGTTGGTTCCTTGACATATTGGTCTAGAAAACTATCCCTAATATACTCCAGGAAATCCTCCTCCACCGCATTGCTACCAGTTCGGTTAGCCCAATCACTATGTAGATTAAAGTCGCCCATAATAACTGCTGTACCTTTATTGCATGCATCCCTAATTTCTTGTTTGATGCTGTCCCCAACCTCACTACTACTGTTTGGTGGTCTGTACACAACTCCCACTAGCATTTTCTGCCCTTTGGTATTCCGTATCTCGACCCATACCGATTCCACATCATCCAAGCTAATGTCCTTCCTTACTATTGCATTAATTTCCTCTTTAACCAGCAACGCCACCCCGCCTCCTTTTCTTTTCTGTCTATCCTTCCTAAATGTTGAATACCCCTGGATATTGAGTTCCCAGCCTTGGTCACCCTGGAGCCATGTCTCCGTGATGCCAATTACATCATATCCCTTAACTGCTATCTGCGCAGTTAATTCGTCTACCTTGTTCCGAATACTCCTCGCATTGAGACACAGAGCCTTCAGGCTTGTCCTTTTAACACATTTTGCCCCTTTAGAATTTTGCTCCAATATGGCCCTTTTTGCTTTTTGCCTTGAGTTTCTCTGCCCTCCACTTTTACTTTTCTTCTTTCTAACTTTTGCTTCTGCCCCCGTTCTATTTCCCTCTGTCTCCCTGCAGAGGTTCCCATCCGCTTGCCATATTAGTTTAACCCCTCCCCGACAGCACTAGCAAACATTCCTCTTCGGACGTTGGTTCTGGTCCTGCCCAGGTGCAGACCATGCGGTTTGTACTGGTCCCACCTCCCCCAGAACCTGTTCCAATGTCCCAGGAATTTGAATCTTCCCTTCTGCACCACTCCTCAAACCACGTATTCATCTGAGCTATCCTGCGATTCCTACTCTGACTAGCACATGGCACTGGTAGCAATCCTGAGATTACTACTTTTGAGGTCCTACTTTTTAATTTAGCTCCTAGCTCCCTAAATTCATCTTGTAGGACCTCATCCCATTTTTTACCTATATCGTTGGTACCTATATGCACCACGACAATTGACTGTTCACCCTACCTCTTCAAAATGTCCTGCACCCGCTCCAAGACATCCTTGACCCTTGCATCAGGGAGGCAACATACCATCCTGGCGTCTCGGTTGCGGCCACAGAAACACCTATCAATTCCCCTTACGATAATATCCCCGACCACTATAGCTCTCCCACTCTTTTTCCTGCCCTCCTGTGCAGCAGAGCCACCCACGGTGCCATGAACTTGGCTGCTGCTGCTCTCCCCTGATGAGTCATCCCCTCAACAGTACCCAAAGCAGTGTATCTGTTTTGCAGGGGGTTGACCGCAGGGGACTCCTGCACTACCTTCCTTCCACTGCTCTTCCTGTTGGTCACCCAAGTGAAGTGAAGTGAAGTGAATCAGTAAGTAAGTAAGTAAATTAGTTAGTTAGTTCATTAGTTCCAGAGCTTGGGGCCCAGGCAACAGAAGGCACGGCCACCAATGGTTGAGCAAATATAATCAAGTATGCGCAGGAGGGCAGAATTAGAGGAGCGTAGATATTTCGAGGGTAGTGGGGCTGGAGGAGATTACAGAGATATGGAGGGTTGTGGCCATGGAGAGATTTGAAAATAAGGATGAGAATTTTGAAATCGAGGCGTTGCTTAACCGAAAGCCAAAATAGGTCAGCGAGCACAGGGGTGATGGGTGAGCGGGACATGGTGTGATTTAGGACACGGGCAGTCGAGTTTTGGATCACCTCTAGTTTACCTAGGGTAGAATGTGGGATGCCAGCCAGGAGTGCGTTGGAATAATCAAGAGGTAACAAAGACATGGATGAGGGCTTCAGCAGCGGATGAACTGAGACAAGTGCGAAGACGGGTGATGTTACAGAGGTGGAAATAGGAGCTTTAGTTATGCTGCGGATATTTGGTTGGTAGCTCATTTCAGATTCAAATATGACACGAAGGTTGTGAACAGTCTGGTTCAGCCTCAGATAGAAGTTGGGGAGAGGGATGGAGTCAGTGGCAAGGGATCGGATTTTGTGGCGGGGACCGAAAACAATAGCTTCGGTCTTCACAATATTCAATTGGAGAAAATTTACCCTCATCTATTACTGGATGTCGGACAAGCAGTCTGACAATTTAGAGACTATGGAGGGGTCAAGAGAAGTGGTAGTGAGGTAGAGCTGGGTGTCATCAGCATACAGGTAGAAACTGACGTTGTGCTTCCTGTGTTACAGGAGAAAGTTATGTTGCTTCCTCATGACTGCAGGAGAGTGAACAATTCAGCTGCAATGCAGTGTCAGTGACTGACTCCTCATGCCCACACCCACACCCACAGACTCGTCAATCTATATGCTGATCAGTTCAATGATTGGAGTAAGAACTGATTACTACTTTCTTGGGCCCTGGTTTGATTTGAGACTGCCAAGCATTGTTCAAGTTAGTGACAGTATAGACATTGTAACCCATTACTTGCTAAAAACAGTGGATCTTACTTATGTGGTAGCTTCAATGTACCTTTAATACCTTTACAATATTGTTCAAAAGTTAACTCTTATACGTACAGTACATACGTCAGACATATTATCGTGATGGCATTGTCGTCAGTTATGCAAGAGGCATGCTCCACTTTTACAGGTGGTGTACACCATTTATTTGAATATTTTAAGTTTTTATCACTAAATATCTTCTTGAGAATAAATATATACAAACAAATATATCCAAAACTATGTAAAAATTATAATTCGTACTTCATTATCTTACTATATTGATCATTGGCATCCTTAGCTATCTGTTTGATGTTTTAGAATGATAGGAGTATAGAACAAGCTTGGGGTGGGATGGAACGGGTAATGATTGGTACAATCCTTTTATTTATATCGAAAGATTAGTTTACTTGCAGCATAGAAAGGGTGCAAAAAACCTTATTTCTTTTAAATTCCTTCTCTCTTCTCTCGGGTTGGAGTGACACTTGATGCTAATTTGTCTCAAATTCTATAGAGTCCTCCACCTTGTGTCAGCGGTAGCAAGGCTTAACCAGCTCAATAAAGAGTTTTTGGCTGTGAAGTTGAGAAGAGGCTGAATCCAGGACTGTGTGTGCATTTGTACCTTCAGTGACCTGGTGCTTTGGATTCAGACATCTTTTAAATCATCTTTCACTTCAAAGCAATGTCCTAATTTGACTTCTGATCCACAGGGAGGGAAGATTTGTTCCTTGAAAGATTTCTTCTAATTCTGGACCTGACCGACAGCATTCCAAGAATTTATGGGTCTTGGAATTTTTAACATACTGCAGTCACTCTCCATATTTGTAGTGGCTCATCCATCGGATTTGGTTAATCTTGGGAATTATCCTGTTGGCTTCTTGTTTTAAACTGAGCACTGCAAAGGTCAGTTGAAGAGCTCCCCTCGGCTCAAAATATGTTGCTGTAGGCTACATAGATGCAAGTTTTTTCTTTCTTTTCCTAAATACGTATTCCAATCTCCCATTAACTGCAGTGGTCAAATTATATCGTTTGTTTTTAAATTTATTCCAAATGCCTCTCTGCTAGCACTGTATTTAATTGGCTCCCCTGGCTTCAATATCTTTTTCCACTCTTCTAATCTCTTCGCCATTTTGCATATGGCCTCTCCAAACCACATTATCCATTTTCCATAGTTTAGAATGCAAGCCTTTCATGTTATTAGATAAGCTGAAACATTACTTGACCTTTTTCCCTTCACTTTTCAGACTGTTTTTCATTTCTGTATTAGTCGGTGATTGAAGCACCATCATGGAGACTTGGAAAGAAGATTTAAACTATCTGTCTCATGCTAAGATGATCTTACTTTACTATCTTCAACCCCGCTTTTTACTCCGAGCAGTAGGGACTTGGAAATTAGCAATGGATCAACTTTGCAATAAGCATCATTGCAAGGCGCTTCACAGGAGCTTAATTAGATAAAATAAATTGATACTGAGCCAAAGAAGGAGATATTAAGACTTGGTCAAAGAGTTGGTTTTAAGGAAGGTTTCAAAGAAGGAGAACTGGAGTGACAGGGAGGTTTAGGGAAGGAATTCCAGGGTTTAGGGTCCAGACAGCTGAAGTCACGGCTGCCAATGGCAGGGGGAAGGAAGTCAGGATGGGGATGCACAAGAGGCCAGAGTTGGAGAAATGCAGAGTTCTTGGAGATAGGATGGGGTGAGGTCATGGAGGGATTTGAACATGAGGATGGGAATTTTAAAATTGAGGCATTTGGAGACTGGGAGCCAATGCAGGTCAGTGAGAACAGGGCTGATGGGTGAATGGATCTTGGTGCGAGTTAGGATATGGGTAGCAGAGTTTTGGATGAGCTCAAGTTTATGGAGCAACTTCGAGGGAAAGGAGGGAAGGTGGAGCAGGGTTAAATTGCTGCACTAGTGGTAATTCTAAGGGTACAGTGCACCCACAGTCCAAGTGAACTTGCAGTCCCTGACCTGCCCCCTGATAATTACCTCATTCAAGGTTATGATTGCTGCCCAGCACCGCACATATATGGAATGGATGGAAAGCCTGAGGAGCTAGGAACTGGGCTTCACTGTTCTCTTACTTTACATTATAGATGTGTAGGGAGAGATCCAGAGTATCTTCTATTGGTGGGCCTCTCAACACAATTGTGTCTCTGGAGTCTGCTTACGTGGTGACCTCTCAACAAGGTGAGCAAGTGAGTTCTTGCACTGTGAGATCTTGGTATCTCTTTGTTTTAAGTGTTTTCTCCTGCAGAGAGTTACAAAGTGAGGGGCCAAATTTGGTCGCCGCCCATTTCTCAGTGGCCCCTGGGCGGCACCTACCTTTTTGCCGCCCGCTGCCGCCGGGTGCTGTTGGGAGCCACTTTCGGCTCCATTGTGTGGGCGGCAGCGGTAGCGGCAGGAAGCGGCAGTCGCCGGGCGGGAGAGGAAGTGAGCAGCTGGCGTCATCAGTGTGCGGTAGTTGACGGCCTCTCCACTCGGGGATTTTCGGAGGGCCTCCTATGCCCATGTGCGAGACATCTTGATTTTTTTTTTGTTGCATTTTTTGTCTTCCAACGTGTCATCATTTCGAGGTCGTTTGAGGCTGTACTGCGCATGCGCATAAAGGCACTTTATTCCAGCTGTGAGTGTGAGAGGGGAGTGGAGAGAGTTGGAGGTTGCAGAGGACAGAGTTGGAGGTTGGAGAGGAGAGAGTTGGAGGTTGGAGAGGAGAGAGTTGGAAGTTGCAGAGGGGGCAGTCTGAGTTGCAGAGGGGGCCATTGGAGAAATTGAGACACACAAACTGTTGAGCAGCCATTTGTTTCATCATTGACGATGAATGGCCAGAAATCAGCAATGAAGACTGGCAAAACCAGGCTCAGAGCTCCCTGGTTTAATGAGCAGGAATTGGAGGAGTGAAGGGTGCAAAATTCGTGGGATAACCCGCCCCACCACCACCCCCCCACCCTCAGTGTTTGGATTAATTGAAAAGGAAACTTAATTTGGAACTAACCACTAGAAAGTTTGAAATCCTAAAGTGCACATGGAAGAAACTACGAACTTTAATCGAATTTGGGATTTTTAAAAGGTGAATGTTGGGTCTGCAAAAGAAAGGGTGGAGTCAATCTCTAAAAGGCCAGTTTGGACATTGGAGCTAATCAAATTGTCTGGAAACTGTTTACCCCCGAAACCTGCCCCTAGAAGACATTTACATTTTAACAATCGACCACAGAAGAAACATTATCCATCCCACCCAGAGGACCCAAATGTCACATACATATTCCAAAACCTTTTCAACAGGTATGGAAATATCTGGCTCAGGCCAGACTTCCGAAAGCAAAAAAAAAAGTACTATCACAATGGACAAGAGCTCATCAACTCAGAAAAGCATAACAACGCCAGATTAAAACCACTTAATCAAGTTTCAGTTAGCTGGGCTGCAAAACTTAAACAAAGAACCAAGGTTGATTTCGGGTGCAGATAAGGAAGCCTCTCAAAGTATAATAGGGCCTATCGTACCAAGAGAGCTATCTCTATTCTGACCATCACGGGAAGAACTTTTCTGACCAAGCACTTCGGAACAACACGATCGAGAGCACATGGCAAGAAAAGCAGGAAGAATCATTGTGACATCGGAGGAAAGAACTCGCCCCAACTGGCTTCAATACGCAGCAGAGGTCTTCTGCCACGTCCGGGGTATGGCAAGGCAAACCGGCTATAACCAAAGAACCCCAAGACCGCGAAACAGCCCTAACTATCAAAGGAAGGATTGGTGAGCATTATCCCTGTTGCCCTAGATTCTAACTTAGCTAGAGAATAAGTGGGAGGCGAGAGGTATTTATGTTATGTTCATTACCTGTATAACGTATTCCCCATTGTTTAGAACCTTTTGTAAGATTTTACAGTTTTACTGGAGTGTATTTGCGTTGTTTGCTTTCTTGAATAAAATCCATACCTTCTTTGTACAAAACAGTTGTCTGCCGTACTTTATCACACCCTGATTAATAAATCCAGGTTCGTGAACCAGGGAATGGAAGTGACTCGCAACCGCTCTGGGTCAGGGAAGGCAAACTGACTCCACACACCACTCCCTATAGGAGCTAGTAACGGAGGTGGAGTGCAGATACAAAGACCTCACCAGGGATGGTCGTGGCAAGCCTCCACTACCCTGAGCCATGAAGAAGAGGATAGAGAGGAGGGAGAAGGGCCCGACTTTGTGGCCCTTGAGCTCAAGGAGCCAGAACAGGATGACAGCAGCCTCCTGCCACGTGAGCCATCTGTCCACAGAACCTTGGCATCGGCCTCCGAGTTCCGGGCATTTTGAACGGACTACACACTGGCAAGCTCAACCAAGCGCAGAGGCCGTGGCGCAAAGGCAAGCAAGGCGCCAGAACCCACCAGCAGCGAGCAACCACCTGAGGATTCACCACGGCTCTCTGCAATTCTGGAGACGGTCCAGCTATCAAAGATAGATTGCGATATGCTCCAGACCATGACTGGGATAACTGCCAGCATGGCCACCTTCACCCAGCAGCATGATGACAGAATGGACCGGCTCATCACTATGTTGGAGCACACAAACGAGACCGTTGAGGTGATGTGGCAAGAGAGAGCTTCTGAATGTATAGTGCAAGCCCCCCAACCCACACTGTTACGTCTTGAATAAAGAGTCAGACTAGATACTGCAAGCTCAATGTAAGGTGCGACCGTAGTCCTTTATTACAGATCTCAGAGTGCCTCTCCAGCCTGTGAGGCCTCCTTATGTTTGGTGCTTCCAAGGGATTGTGGGGTCCCTTGGAATGCCAGGGGATGAGCCCTCTGGTGGTTAAACAAGGTATTTACAGGTTTACATACATAACAACACTCCCCCCCGCCCCCCCCCCCCCCCCCCCCACCCCGCTCCCCTGCAAAATCAATAGTGTAACTATTTACAATGTGAGTCAATCTGGGGTGTTCTTTTCCCTGGTTGATCGTCTCAAAATGCTGGTTTTGGTGAGTCGTTTGTTGGGCCCCCGCTGTGCTGCTGCGCAGCTGGCCTTGCTGGGCATGGTGAGTCCTGCTGGGCTGTTGCGGGTGATGGGTTCTGCTTCGTGGTCAACCGCTGTGTCGGTTGCCACTTGTGTATCTGTTGGAGGGTCGAAAAAGGTAGAGTCTATTGTGGGTTGTACTGGATAGTCCGTAAATCTGAGTTTGGCTTGGTCCAAGTGTTTCCTGCAGGTGAGTCCATTTGAGAGTTTGACCACAAACACCATACTCCCCTCTTTGGCCAAAACAGTGCCGGGAAACCACTTGGGACCTTGTCCATAGTTCAAACAAATACATGATCATTCATCTCAATTTCAAGTGAGTAGGACTCAGGATAAGCGAGTCTGCAGTGAGCCTTCAGGTACCCTTTTCAAGCTCTGCTTGATTGTTTGAACTGCTCATTCTGCCTGACCATTGGACGCTGGTTTAAAAGTGGAAGATGTGACATGATTGATCCAATTGCGGGTCATGAACTCCTTGAACTTGGCACTGGTAAAGCATGGCCCATTGTCACTTACAAGGACATCAGACAGGCCGTGCGTGGCAAACATAGCCCGTACGCTTTCAATGGTGGCTGTGGACGTGCTTGCCGACATTATAGAAACATAGAAACATAGAAAATAGGTGCAGGAGTAGGCCATTCGGCCCTTCAAGCCTGCACCACCATTCAGTAAGATCATGGCCTCAGTACCTCTTTCCTGCTTTCTCTCCATACCCTTGATCCCTTTAGCCATAAGGGCCATATCTAACTCCACCTTGAATATATCCAATGAACTGGCATCAACAACTCTCTGCGGTAGAGAATTCCACAGGTTAACAACTTTCTGCGTGAAGAAGTTTCTCCTCATTTCAGTCCTAAATGGCTTACTCCTTATCCTTAGACTATGTTCCCTGGTTCTGGACTTCCCCAACATCGGGAACATTCTTCCCGCATCGAACCTGTCCAGTCCGGTCAGAATTTTATATGTTTCTATGAGATCCCCTCTCATCCTTCTAAACTCCAGTGAATACAGGCCCAGTCGATCCAGTCTCTCCTCATATGTCAGTCCTGCCATCTCGGGAATCAGTCTGGTGAACCTTCGCTGCACTCCCTCAATAGCAAGAACGTCCTTCCTCAGATTAGGAGACCAAAACTGCACACAATATTTCAGGTGAGGCCTCACTAAGGCCCTGTACAACTGCAGTAAGACCTCCCTGATCCTATACTCAAATCCCCTAGCTATGAAGGCCAACATACCATTTGCCTTCTTCACCGCCTGCTGAACCTGCATGCCAACTTTCAATGACTGATGTACCATGATACACAGATCTCGCTGCACATCCCCTTTTCCTAATCTGCCACATTCAGATAATATTCTGCCTTCGTGTTTTTGCCACCAAAGTGAATAACCTCACATTTATCCACATTATACTGCATCTGCCACGCGTTTGCCCACTCATCTAACCTGTCTAAGTCACCCTGCAGCCTCTTAGTGTCCTCTTCATAGCTCACACTGCCACCCAGCTTAGTGTCTTCTGCAAACTTGGAGATATTACACTCAAATCCCTCATCCAAATCATTATTGTATATTGTAAAGAGCTGGGGTCCCAGCACTGAGCCCTGCGGCACTCCACTAGTCATTGCCTGCCATTCTGAAAAGGACCCGTTTATCCTGACTCTCTGCTTCCTGTCTGCCAATCAGCTCTCTATCCACGCCAGTACATTACCCTCAATACCATGTGCTTTAATTTTGCACATCAATCTCTTGTATGGGACCTTGTCAAAAGCCTTTTGAAAGTCCAAATACACCACATACACTGGTTCTCCCTGATCCACTCTGCTAGTTACATCCTCAAAAAATTCTAGAAAATTTGTCAAGCAGGATTTCCCTTTCATAAATCCATGCTGACTTGGGCCGATCCCGTCACTGCTTTCCAAATGTGCTGCTATTTCATCTTTAATAATTGATTCCACATTCAATCCATTTGGAGTACGCATCTACAACCACTAAGAACATTTTTCCCAAGAATGGGCCTGCATAGTCGACATGGACCCTGAACCACGGTTTGGAGGGCCAGGACCATAAACTTAGTGGCGCCTCCCTGGGTGCATTGCTTAACTGTGAACATGTATTACATTTGTGCATGCAGGACTCTAAGTCTGCATCGATACCAGGCCACCACACGTGGGATCTAACTATCGCTTTCATCGTTACAATGCCTGGATGGGTGCTGTGGAGATCACTGATGAAGGTGTTGCTGCCCTTTTTTGGCAACACTACCTGATTACCCCAGAAGGAGGCAGTCTGCCTGAATAGACATTTCATCCCTGCGCCGCTGGTACGGCTTTATTTCTGGGACACAGGACCAGCTCCCGTGAAGTACACAGTTTTTTTACTAGGGACAGGAAGGGGTCCTGGCTCGTCCAGGTTCTAATTTGTCGGGCAGTAAAAGGTGATTGCTCACTCTCGAATGCTTCCATTACCATGACTAAATCTGTGAGTTGTGCCTTCTCCACCCCTGTGGTGGGCAATGGCAGCCTACTGAAAGCATTGGCACAGTTTTCTGTGCCTGGCCTGTGGCGGCTGGCATAGTTGTATGCAGACAATGTGAGCGCCCATCTCTCGATGCAGGCCGATACATTCGTATTTATCCCCTTGCTTCCAGAAAAGAGGGATATATAAGTGGCTTATGGTCAGTTTCTAATTCAAATTTGAGCCCGAACAGATATTGATGCATTTTCTTTACCCTGTAAACACACGCTAACGCTTCTTTTTCGACCATACTGTAGGCCCTCTCAGCCTTAGACAGACTTCTGGATGGATAAGCAACCAGTTGCAATTTTCCAAATTCATTAGCTTGTTGCAATACACACCCGACACCATATGATGACACATCACATGCTAGTACCTAACGCTTACATGGATCATACAACAAAAGCAATTTGCTTGAACATAACAGCTTCCTAGCTTTCTCAAAGGCATTTTCCTGGCTTTTACCCCCTACCCATTCATCTCCTTTACACATTAAAGAGTGCAGGGGTTCTAACAATGTGCTAAGACACGGTAAGAAGTTACCAAAATAGTTCAGGAGTCCTAGAAACGACCGCAGCTCCATCATGTTCTGTGCTCTCGGTGCGTTCTTCATTGCCTCCGTCTTCGAATCGGTGGACCTGATGCCATCCGCTGCGATTCTGCTCCCCAGGAACTCCACTTCAGGCACCAGGAAAACGCACTTCGAGCATTTTAGCCTGAGCCCCACATACGATTGAGCTGACTAAGAACCTCCTCCAGGTTCTGCAGGTGCTCGACGGTGTCCTGACCTGTAAAGATGTCATCTTGGAAGACCACGGTGTACGGGATCGACTTCAGCAAGCTTTCCATGTTCTTCTGGAATATTACCGTAGCTGATCGAATTCCAAAAGGGCATCTGTTGTAAATGAAGAGACCTTTGTGCACGTTGATGCAGGTGAGGCCTTTCGATGATTCCTCCAGCTCCTGCGTCATGTAGTCCGAGGTCAATTCCAGCTTCATGAACGTTTTCCCTCCCGCCAGGGTCGCAAATAGGTCATCTGCCTTTGGTATCGGGTATTGATCCTGCAGTGAGAAATGATTGATAGTTACTTTGTAATCATCACAGATTCTGATAGTGACATCTCCCTTGAGGACTGGAACAATTGGACTGGCCCACTCATTGAATTCAATCGGCGAAATGATACCCTCTCGTTGCAGCCTGTCCAGCTCGATCTCCGCCCTCTCTATCATGTAAGGTACTGCTCTCACCTTGTGATAGATGGGTCGTGCCCCCGGAATCAAATGGATCTGCACTTTTGCTCCTTGGAACTTCCCGATGCCTGGTTCGAATAGCGAGGGGAACTTGCTTAGGACTTGGGCACATGAAGTGTCTTCGACAGACGAAAGCACTCAGACGTCATCCCAGTTACAGTGTATCTTTCCCAGCCAGCTCCTGCCGAACAGCGTGGGGCCATTGCCCGGTACCACCCAGAGTGGTAACTCGTGCACCACTCCATCGTAGGAGACCTTTACGGTAGCACTGCCAATTACGGGAATCAGTTCCTTTGTGTACGTTCTAAGTTTGGTACGAATGGAAGTCAGGACTGGCCTTGAAGCCTTGTTGCACCACAACTTATTGAAAGTCTTTTTACTCATTATGGACTGGCTTGCACCCAAGTCCAGTTCCTTGGACCCTGGGAGTCCATTTAATTCAACCTTCAGCAATATCGGGGGACATTTTCTGGTAAACATGTGCACCCATATACCTCTGCCTCCTCGGTCTGAGGCTCTGGTTCGTCATGATCTACCGTGGATCTGTCTTCCTCTGCAACATGGTGGTTTGTTGGATTAGCAGGGTTTGCAGCTCGCCTGCACATACATTGGAGGTGTCCCATTGTTCCACAGCCCTTGTAAATGTATCCTTTGAAGCGGCATGAATGGAAACGATGATCACCCCTGCAGCACCAGCAAGGTTTTAATGGCCTTGTATTCACCACCCTTGATGGTGGACTCTGAGACATCTGCGGATGTGCAGCTGCTGGCGTGTAAGTCCCTCCACGACCAATCTCACGCCTGGCGGAACTTGGATGGCAGATGGGCGGTTCCAGAGGAATCCCCCAGAAAACATACATTTTCAGCGGATCGTTGGCGGCTGCGGGCACAACCTGCACCAATTTCAGCCCCTAAATATTTGGAGTTGAAGAATAAAAGAGCTAACGGCAATACACGTACATAATTCAACCATTTTTTTGCTGCTGTTGTTTGGTATTAAAATTGAGCTGGGGAGTAAATTCCAATTCATTTTACGCAGTTCTCAATTCATTTTACATAATTGGATTCAGGTTTGGCGTACTTTCTCTTCACCTTTTGTGCCATGTTTATTGGAGTGAGTGTGATTAATAATGTGTGTTACTCCAGCATGCAATGCATGTGTACTGCACCTCGGTTCTGTTTTCCACTGCTAATCACATGTCAGTGCCTCAACATATTGTTTGAACTGAAAGCCTGGTGAAATAACAGCATCTCAAGAAGTAGAAGAGGACAGAAAGGAGATTTTTTATAAACTTTACTGGTGTACAGCTGTATGACCTCCAAGATAATCCCAAGGAACTGAGTGGAGAAAGAACTGGTCTGGAGCAACAACAAAAAAAACCTCTGAACTCAATTGAATAGGAAGAACTTAAGACAAAGGATAGAGAAGTTTCAGGATTGTGAGTGATGACATAAAGCTTAGACTGAACTTTGTCCCATCTAAATAATCAGAGATTCTGCACCGAGCACACCCATCACATCACACATTGAAAGTATCACACCTTAAAAGTGTCACACCATAGGGCATCATACGTACATCAGGCAAGAATTAGTGAATCTATAAAATGATCAAATATCCAATTTATTAAACATGAACTAATTAGAATCAGTCAATAACTACGGATGAGGAAACTAAGTAATTTGATCAGTCAATTTTTCCAAGGCTACCATTGACCAAGCAACATATACTTCAAAACTGATTAATCAGATTACTCAAGTAATTACTTCAGTTTACAATTGCCATTTTTTTTGTTCACTCAGGTGAGTGATCAGAACTCAATTAGAAAGGAAGTATAGATGGGAGCATACAGCTAGACATAACATTTACAGAGCAAACAAATAATGTCATTTCCCAATAAAAATCACAAAACTTACCCATAAAATATGTTCGATAATGCTTGACAGGCCTTCAGGCTTTGCCCAGCTAGCCCTAACCTTCTCCCTGGAGCAAAGGGCTAGATTTGGCAATTGCACCTGCACTTGCAGAGAGAGAGCGAGAGAGATGCACCTTTGGATTGGTCACCTTGTTCCTGCAGTATCCACATCCCATCAGGGCAAACTATTTCACATGACAACAGGAAGATAGGACTGGAGAGTTCTAGCTCAGAAAATTATGTGTGAAAGAAATGATTCATGATAGTTGCAATTTTTGCCTTACTTCTGTGGGAGGACAATATTCAGGATGCACCATGACCCAGGAAACATATATACGAATAAAATTTACAAATTGTGGGATGCAAGCAAAACATTTCATTTTGGTGTGTGTGTGGGGGGGGGGGGGGTGTTAAAGATTGAGCTAGGAATAAATTGTGTTGTCTGTGCTGAGTTTTTTTTGTGTTATGTGGGACAAATTTTTGTGCCAGAAAGAAAAATTCATGGCCATGATCTAATTGAATGATGGAACAGGCTTGAGGGGCTGAATGGCCTACTCCTGTTCTATGTTCCTAAATGCTGACCTGCATTACTGGCCAAGGCCATGGTGAATGACCACCTGGTCACATACTGGTCATTGGAGACTCAACAGTGCGAAGAGTACCGTGACATTTCACAGTCTTATTTCAAGGACTACCGTGGCTACATCACCACATGCTAAATGGCCGACACACAGTACATTAAAATGCATTTTACATCACATTATATGGCCTTGCATGACATGAGCATAACACAGAACGGAGATTATGATCAACTTACCATGCTGTAGCACAGGATCGGCATCACCATGTGTGGTGGCATGGGGGTGGTCACCCATCAACACTAAAGCACACTCCTCGATGTCAGTCACCCCGATGACATCTGGTGGGCCCCCTCCCGTGCTGTACTGGTTTTGAGGCGTTGGCTGTTCTTTTCCTCTGCAGAAATAAAAATTGCAATCTTTAACCGGTGCAACACACACACACACACACACACACAATAGCTACATATACTTTTTCAGTAGTACAGGAGGACAACAATACGATCTTTACATACTCTTGCTGCCGCTACCACATTGTTCCACCTTTTCCTGCACTGGTCTCCATCACGAACCATGGTGCTCACCACGGACACAGCCTCCCCAATCTCCTGCCAAATGCATTTATATTGGGGCGGGCTTGCCACGACCAGCCTGGGTGAGCTCTCTGTAATGGCGCTCCACGTCAGAGACAAGTGCCTGCTGTCATGTATCCTACATGGCTACTGTTGGTGCTATCACAAGGTGTGCCACCAGAGGGCAGAGCAGTGGGAGACTCGTAGATTACCTTTGCAGGTGAGCCTGGCCTGGCATAAAAGACAGGCTATCAGGTGTGATCCTCACTCTGGAGTTAACTAATAAAGGACTAAGATCATTACAGTTCAAGTATAACACACTGCCTTCGTGGAGTCATTACTAGAGCATCTAAGGACACCACAATTTGGCGACGAGATTACAAACTTTCACGCAGAAATGGGTACCCTTGGTACGTTGCAGCAGTTCGTTGATAGTGATGATTGGGACGCCTTTGTGGAGAGGCTAGAATATTTCTTTGCAGTAAACGACCTGGCAGGAGACGACCCGGCCACACTGGCTGATAAGCGCCACGCTATCTTGCCAACCAGTTGTGGGCCCAACGTCTATGACCTCATCAGGGACTTGCTGGCACCAACGAAAACAACGACCAAGTCGTACAAAGAGCTCATAACCATGATCTAGGAGCAACTGAAGCCCAAGGAGAGCATCCTCACAGTCAAACACCAGTTCTACACCCACCGACGGCCTGAAGGCTAGGAAATCGCAAAGTACGCTGCAGACCTCAGGAGGTGGGCAGCACTGTGCGAGTTCAGCACCCACCTCAACGAAGCGCTGTGGGACATTTTTGTCATTGGAATTGGTCATGAGGGCCTTCTTCACAAGCTACTGTCGGCGGATACCACAGTCACACTGCAGAAGGCCATCTCTTGAGCCAGTCATTCATGACCTCGACCTGCGGCTCTAAGCAGATAACTCACCCTCAAGACTCAAACCCGGCAGGTACTGTGCACAGAGTGGCGCCGTTCAGGAGCTGGACTGTAGAGCGCGAACCCTCTCAGAGAAGAGAGAACAGACCCCCGAGTCCCCTAACTCAGAGTCCACCGAGGGGGGCTAATCGAGTCGCACCATGCTGGCGTTGCGGAGGGAATCACAGGGCTCACCAGTGCCGTTTTAAAGACTATGTTTGCAAAGGCTGCAGCACAAAGGGCCACCTCCAGCGAATGTGTAAGAGAAATATGACTCACTGTGTCGATGAAGAGTCTGCAGATGGCCATGAATCCAGCGTGGATTATGAATCGATAGGCAGAGAGGCAGCCCAGCCCCATGGGGAGGTACATAGCATGTTTACCTGCACCACCGAGTGTTCCCTGCTGAAGATGGAAGTTGAGATAGAGGGAGTTACAGTCTTCATGGAAGTGGACACGGGGACGAGCCAGTCAATAATGAATCAAGGAGCCTTTGAGAGGCTATGGGACAATCAAGCTGAACGACCCGAGTTGGTCCCGGTTCAGGCAAAGCTGCGCACCTACACCAATGAAATTATCCCGGTCGTTGGCAGTGCGGATGTAAAGATACTCCATGATGGCACGGTGCACAAGTTACCACTGTGGATTGTTGCAGGTGAAGGACCAACGCTGCTCGGCAGAAGGTGGATGGAGAAGATCCATTGGAAGTGGGAAGACTCCACCCCTCCAGCGATCGAAGCCCTCTGCGCTCAGAGGCAAAGCAAGTCCACGCCTGAGACTGAACCCGACACCGGAGAGCAGACTAGCACAGCACCTGAGACACAGCACGACTGCGTGGAGATGATCCAGCAGAAATGACCCAAACGCAGCTTCCAGGATCCAGTGGCAGGACTCAGGAGGGAGAAAATCGGATCCAGAAGCGACTTCCCAACTGCGGAGGCAGAACCCAGGGAGAAAAGGATCACCGCAGTCGACATCATGGATGAAGGAAAGATGGCGCCCAAACCACGAGGTGAGGCGCTGAAGACAAAGATGGCCGTGGCCAGACCACGAGGTGCCGTGCTGATGGAGCAACATGTGGTACCAAATGGAGAAGCGGATTGGGGTAAAGAAAGTAAGGCTCTCTTAAAGGAGGCCTGCAACCCACCACAATTAAAGGGACAGTTCCACACACAAGCAATGTAATAAGAACTGTAAGTCAGAGACAAAATGTGTAACTGATCATGGAAAATGTGTAACTGATAATCTGAATTGTGTACATGCAACCAGTGAGGAAAAGTCACGCGATTATATAAAAAATGTACTTCATGATCTGAACTGTGCACATGCAACCAGCGAGGAAAAGTCACGCGATCGCGATTGGACCCACAGAGTGTCCATCTTAAGTCAGAAAAAGTTGTGCGATGCAGGATTTCAACTGCACGCAGCTAATGCAATGGACAGACACAGGTCCAGCGAGCTACCCAATGCAGTAGCCTGCGTCCCGGGACCAGAGTCATGCACCATGGAGTGTGGCCACAAACAGCCAACACACACGAGCTGCAGAGCAAGCGACCTCAGCAGGGCAACGGCACCGGTATCGATACCATGCCTCCGATCGGCTCCACCTCTCAGGCAACCGAAGGCGCCAACTGCCACGAGCCTGAAGGAGCAGACTGTACCAATGCGCAGTCCCCAGACCCCATCACCACCAAGGCCATACCCCTAGATGTAGGGTCACCTGCCACTATTCCCCCAAAGGAAACAGGGACCAGCCAGGATCCCAAACCAAACGACACTCAGGCCAGCGAGTCAGCAGTTCCCTGTGCACTGTTAAACAACAGTTCCTCAGGGAGCAGCAGCCACCCGGAGTGCAAAGAAAGGGAAGTCACAGGCATTTGTGAACTGTCCCGATGCTAGGGACCATGGCAACAGCCCTGAGAGCAGGCCACGCGAACCAACCGGGTTCTCCCTGCCAGCACCGGGCACTGAGCTGCCACCAGACTGCAGGGACACAACCCAGCAGCTCCAGAACTAACTTGTCCTCACGCACTGTCACTGCATCCATAAAGCATTTAACGCACTTGTCGCACCACGGAACTTCACACACACAAAAAAAAAATGCAAAACCCACTTACCGGAACTTGAATGTACATGAATGCCAGGAGCCCCTGCCATAATCGATGTAGGAGGGGGGGAGAATGGAGTGGTCAGGGACACACACACAAACAGCAAGCACCAGAACGTTACTGCACCAACTACTCACCCAAGATTGAAGTGACTCGCCAAGGGTCAACCAGACAAAGCCCACATACAACTAAGCCCAGCGCACAGCCAATGCAGCGGCAATTTGCACTGAGGGCTCAGGGAGGAATGATGTCATGTATCCTACATGGCTACTGTTGGTACTATCACAAGGTGTGCCACCAGAGGGCACAGCAGTAGGAGACTCGTAGGTTACCTGTACAGGTGTGCCTGGCCTAGTATAAAAGGCAGGCCACCAGGTGTGATCCTAACTCTGGAGTTAAGTAATGAAAGACTAAGGTCACTACAGTTCAGGTACAACACATTGCCTCGTGGAGTCATTCCTAGAGCATCTAAGGACACCAGACCTGCAACTCATCACCTGTAAACCAGGGAGCTCTGAGCCTTCCTGCATTGGACTTCCTGGCAACTTTTCGACCACTCATGATGGGTTTTCAAGGTGGATGTCTGATGATTCTCTTCCGTCTCTCTCTCTCTCAATGACTTCCCTCTGTAACTGTCAGCTGCAAGTGAGTAACGAGGTTTTATGCGCATACGCAGCTGACCCCTCAGCCCCAATCGCGGGAAAAGTGAGGTCGTCAGTCCAAAAAAACTACAAAAAATACATTTTCAAATCTCATGCATGCACGGTGCACGGCCTCCGATTTTTTCCGAGTCGAGAGGCCTGCACCTACCACCGAATCCTGCTGCCGCCGCTACTGGCCACCGACTCCTGCTGCCTGCTGCTCTCGCTCCCGCCGACAAAACCGGGATGAATCTCACGCCGAATCGGCCCCAGCAGTAGCGGGCGGTAAAAAAAATCACGCACCGCCCAGGGATCGCAGAAAAACATGCGGAACTTAGGTTTGACCAAATTCGGGCCCCAAGTCTTCCATCATAATTCTAAGACAACATCAATTTTGTGGCTCTTCTCTGTACAGCATCCAGCATTTGGAATGTCTCCCTTGTGTCTCAGTGACCTGAAAGAGACAAAGGGCTAGACTTTGCATTAGTGTCCAGATCGCGTTACTTCCGGCGTTAGCGTTTATATTATTTTTTGTGATCGCTGGAATATCACCCATTTTTAAACCTGCTAGTTTCCACTTTATGATTTGGGCGTTAGCGGTAGCGATGTGAAATAGGCGTTAGCGGTTTTTTCCAGTCGTGCAAGGCCAGCATCCATAACAATGGTCTTTTCCCGCGTTTCAGGAGGTTAGGGGTCATCTGCACATGCACACAAGAGAGTGAAAGTGAAAGAGGAGAGAGGGAGCGAGAGAGAGAGAGATAGTGGAAAAAGCTGGTGAGGGATTCTTGTGGTGTTTTCAGTGATTGGTGTTTTTGATTGAATTTTTCGGATTTCTGGATTAAAATAGATATTAGTGAAATGGGAATAGAGAAGGAGGCAGTTTTGAGCGAGGAGGAGGAGGAAGTGGCTGAAACGGGAGAGATGGGAGGACGAAGGTGCACAAAGTGCTTCACTGAGGAGGCCAATGCTGCCTTAGTTAGCGAAGTAGAGAATCAGTGGGCACAATTGACCTGGGGTGGTCATGGGAACCTCCTCCTGCCCCCTCCCCACCCCTTCCCCCCCCCCTCCCCCAGGGGTTTATCAATGAATTTGGTTTGAGATTGCAGAGGTAATCTCTACTAATATCCATGAGGTGAAAGAGCCGAACCAGTGTCGGAAGCGCTGGAATGACCTTGTTGGGTCCGATAGATTAAGTATTAAATTTATTGATATTATTTTTATAATTGTAATTGTAATGATGCAATGATGAATTTAAATGCAGATCTGATGTATTGTAGTTAGACCGGTAATCATTTAATCCAAACCTCGATCCTAAACAAGTTATTTGCAGATATAACCATGCATGCAATATGTATAACTTTTACGGTGAACTAGCATGTGTGTTGTGTTGTGTTGCATAATAATATGATAATAAATGATATCTGTCGCTAATCTGCTATCTGTTGTATCTGTATCTGTAACTGTACCTAGCAGTGATCTGATGCCATGCCATGCTGTTGTCACCTTTTGCAGAAGAAACTTTCGAAGAATAGGGCCGAGCAGCGTTGCATGGATGGCGGCCCAGCGGACCTTTGCGCCCTCACTGATCAGGAGGAGCGGGCGCTGGCACAGGTGATGTCCACAACCGGTCGGCCACCCGTGCTGCCTCAGAACATGTCCTTATGCCATGTGATTAAAGTATAAACCATTGGGTGATGTAAAGTAAATTAATGCTACTCATTTCTGTATAATATATGATTGATGATTGATGATATGATGTATTTGATTGATGCAATGTTATGTAATGTTATTAATGATGGGATCATGAAAATCTTTGTAATGCAATGGAGATTTTGTACTATCATGATGTTCATTAAATGTGATGTCTGTCATTTTTATAGCAGTAGTGTTGCTCTCGTACATATGCCTGTGTAGTGTTTGGATTCCCCCCCCTCCCTTCTCCTCTAATTACCTCTTAAACAGGTCAGAGACAATGCTCTCACGTAAGATGTGCACTTCATGAATGTTGCCTGGAAATTTTTCATTTGCCATGATTATTTGCTTGTGGTCGACAACAAGTTGCACATTCAGGGAGTGGAATCCCTTTTGGTTCCAAAAAAGGTGCTCGCATGTGCATACAGTCTATTGCTCCCTGCACCTTGGGGAAGTTTGCTATTCTCGAGAAACCTAGAGCCCTTTCACACTGTGCCTCATTGGTCATAGAGAAGCTTATAAAGTCCATCCTTCGAGCGTAAAGGGCTTCAGTCACCTGTCAAATGCAGCAATGTGTGGCGTGCTAAGAGATATCGCAAATCTTGCTAGCTGAGGCCTGAAAGGAGCCTGATGCATAGAAGGAAAGTGCCGCAGTAAACTTGACCTCAACGGACAGTGCAGTCCTGATGGTGCTGTTAGGCTGCAGATCTCCCCTAATGAGCTGGCATATCTCACTGATGACCTTCATTTGGAAGCGCAGTCTCCTAAGGCACGTGTTCTCGGACAAGTTCAGGTAAGACCGCTTCTCCCTGTAAGTGCGTCCGGTGTAAGTTCTCCTCCTCCTCAGTCTGCCATCTCTTTGATTGGGCACATAATGCTCTTCAATATACCTTCTCCCATCTCTAGTCTGCAGCATGTGAGTAGTCATCAATACTGGCTGTGAAATTACAGGCCCCATTACAATTACTATTATACGTATTCTTCAGAAATAATACATTTTCCTCCTTAAACACATATAAGAAATTCAATTCGACCACAATATGATAAAATGTTCCTTCAGATTTTAAATTCACCTTAAAATAACTCACAGATTAAATCAAAACTCCTCAGAACTTGAAGCAACCTTTTATATGAAACGTCCTCCGATTTACAAAACAGCTTCCATACCGCTGGGTTAAGGCCAGGTGTGTGTAGCTTTTTTTCAGCATTTTTTTGGACGAGCAATATGTTTGGCGATATATGGGTGACATGCCGAAAGTAACGCTCGGCAATATTCTGGGCGGTTTCTGGGTGTTAGTTTCCTTTAAGAACTGTATTCTGGGCAGTGCACTATTGTTGACATCATAAAAATATGGGCGGGTGGTCAAACTAATTCTCGGCATTAACTTGATGCCGAAACTAATGCTGCCGATAAATGGGCGATAAATTGATGTTAGTTTCCATTTTTAGGGAAAATGGGCGATAAGCAGGCAGTATACGTCATCTCAGCGGTTAGACAAGAGGGTAAGTGGGCGAAACTGACGGAAAGTCTAGCCCAAGGACTTCCTCTGACTTGTATTCTAACGTTCCGGTTATATAATTAAAAATGCGATCAACTTTGTTGCTTGCATTGGTTGAACATATTAAGCATTGAATATATTAACACTCTAGTCCTCTCTCAGCTTCAGTCTTAGTTATTTCAACACCATTCATGTAGTATGTATGTTCCTTCCAATATGTTGTTAGAAAAAGACACCTTTAATATTGACTATTTATCAAACCAAAATTAATGAGGATAACTAATCTCACTATATAGAGTATATATTTCACTCTATATTTTCCTGTGTAACATCTGTAGTCAATTTGCTTTATGTGTATAAATTTGTGTTTAAAGCTTCCTTCAACCATAGTAACACCTTCTAAGAATTTATTTATGATTGGCCTGGAAAGGTTATTCAAGAATTTTCCAGTGTTTGGCTTAGTTGTGAATGTTGTCATTTTGTTACAGGCCTTATTACCGGGAAAAGTTGGCTGATGGGGCAGTGACTGTGTAACAGAGTTAATAAACTTTAACTGCACCAAATCTTTAGCTATCTTGGTAGTAAATCGAAAAAAAGATAGTTCACTGGCTTATTGAGAATATGAGGCTGTATTCAGTGTTTTGTAAAGCTGCTGTACATGCAGAATTTATATCCAAAAGGGGGCGGGAGCGAGGGAAGGAAGGAAGTAGGGAAGGAAGGAGGGGAGGAAGGAGAGAAGGAAGAAGGGGAGGAAGGAGGGGAGGAAGGAGAGAAGGAAGAAGGGGAGGAAGGGGGGAAGAAAGGAGGGAAGGAAGGAAAGGAATAAATTATGAAGTCTAATCACATTTCTCAGGGCATCCCAAAATCATTAAATGATTTTTGAAATAAAGCAACATAGGCAAACAAGACAACCATTTTGTGTACAGAAAGATCCCAAACAGTAATGCGATGAATGACTAGTTAATCCAGATCTGCATGTTGGAATAACCAGTACATATCAGTCTGGATTACTTTAGATCACGATACTGTCCAATTCTTTTTCAATAACAATGCTATGTGTCAATGTATCCTGACTATTCCTTTGATTCTTTTAGCGTCATTCACACCACACAACAAATGATGAGAGAACACAGAAATTCAGCCTTCTGTCAAATGGGCATCCATCAAACCCCAAAGAACCATTCATCAAGTCATTAAGTCTCCGTGCAGCCAAATCTGCATATTTTGTCAACTGGCATCTAAATTTTGAATCAAGCTGCCACATAAAAGTGTTGTTTTATGGTGTAAATATAGTGTATTTACACTTCATCACTCCGACGCACTTGGCTATGTATGTCTCAAAAGAAGGACACTGTTTTTCCATAGCCATTTGCTACAGCTCATTAAAATCTCTTTCAAAAAGCAATGGCTGGCTTGAACTACAAATGTGAAGCTTAAAGTACGGGGACTTTATTTATTTATGAACAGTCAGGAGGCAATACAAATAAGACAGGCCAGCTGGAAAGATCATGACCTTGACTTTTAACTTGCTATCCGGACAGCAAATAAATAAATGAGAGGCAACACCAACACATCAGCCTGTCTGCACTTCCGACTTCAAACCAGTCCATTCATTTGCAAGTACACATGACACAAAGCTCTGACGATAATATCAGTACCAGAGTCTGGGCAGTGTTTGCATTAAAGAGAGTTGTCAGTTATTCGAATGGAAGCTCGGTATCAGTTACACCACTGTCTTCATTTTCCATTTTCTGCAATCAAGATACATATCTGAATGTGACATTGTAATATAGCATTTGACAATCTGCCCCTTAAATCAACCTATTTCAATTCGTACATTTTGGAAAGGTTAGATCAAAAATCGGAAAACATGCTGCAGTTGAGCAGCACTCAGTTCCAATTTGGTATTAATGTATTGTACAGAAACATGGAATGAACAAAGGTCACTTATCACTAAAGTTGCTGTACTATTTAGAATTTACATAGAAATATCCCCCTGTCACAATAAGGAAACAGGCCATTTGGCCCAACCAGTCCATGTTGGTGTTTAACCTCCACACGAGCAAATAGTCTTAGGGGCCAAAATTCATCACCTCACCACCTGCTGCCGCCGATTGCCATCCACTGCCGCCGATATTGCTCTTACAGACCTGCCCAGTGCCACTTTCGGGATGGCCTGGAGCGGGCGGTAGGGGAAAGCCATCGGGAACCGCCCGCTGACATCATCGGATGGCCGAGTGGCGCAACTGAGCTCCCGCCCGCCGAGCTCCCAGATTCCTGCAGGCGGGAGTCGGCGGGACTCGACGGCAGAACGGGGGTGGACCGCTGGCTGGAGGCTGGTCTGTCCCCGACGGTGAGTATGAAGAACCTGAAAAAAAGGATAGTGAACATTTTTTTTAAACTTCCGCAGCGACTTACCTGCATGGGGTCCCCTGAAGGTCTTCCGATAGTTTTTTTTTCCCCAGGTCTTCAACCCTCTGTGGGCCCAATTCCATCCTCAGTGGCACTTGGGCGGTAAGCACCTCTGCCGCCGAGAATGAGATCTCCCGCCTGCTGCTGCCCAGATTGGCGGTGTACATCATCAATTTGCCGTCCGCCGACCGTTGAGGGACCTCAGCGATGAATATCCCATCCAAAGTACCGTCCGGAACCTCGGCGGCCATCGGCGGCACTTTGGGTGGCACTTGGGCGGGCGGAGGCCTTGATGAAAATCAGCCCCTGAATCACAGCTACCCACTATGTTCCCATATCCCTTATCCAGGAATTACCTTATTCAACCAATTTCATTTCCTCCTGCCCGGTGCTAATGTTGTACAGTTCCTGAATCAGAAATCTGTTGGTATCGACTGCAACATTTAGCAGAACTAAGTATGAAGAAATTACTCTTCGAGTCTGGTAATCATATTGTTCTCTTAGCTTATCACAATGGCCACTAGTTCCACTTTTTTGTTCTGCAAAAACTATCTCAGCACGGGTTTTAAAATTTATGTTGTGTTTCCCTACAGTCTCCTTCACCACACATTACATAAGAACATAAGAAATAGCAGGAGTAGGCCATTCAGCCCCTCGAGCCTGCTCCGCCATTCTACAAGATCATGGCTGATCTGATCTTGGGCTCAGCTCCACTTCCCTGCCCGCTCCCCATAGCCCTTTGTAAGCATCGGCGCAGGCCCCAGGAAGGTATTAAAGGATATTGGACAAAATGCTTACGCCAGAAAGTTTTTATTAAAGAACATGTTGGACACTACTGTTTCCCAAAGATTGGGAGTTTTGGACATATTGTGTTTCATTGTTTGCTGAAAAGAAGACAGCGGCCCATTTGTATTAATGTCTGGAGCAGACAGAGGTCTCTGGGCAACAATGGTCAGGAGAGAAAACTCATCCCAGGCGATCGGCAGGATTGTTCTGTAATGGGAAACCACTTAGCCCAAGATCGGGTGTGAAGCAGAAACCCATCTATTGTGTTCCTAACACAGATGAGGCTGCACACAGGGAGGTTAAAATAACAGTGACCTCAGTCTTTATTAAGACACTCCAGAGTGAGGAACAGGCCTTAGGGGCCAGCTTACATACTGTGCTCCCAAGGGATGCTGGATCCCTTGGGACTTCAGGGGATGAGCTCCCTGGTGGCGGAATATTGGAGTCCATGCTTTACAGATACACAACATCACTCCCCCGCCAAAAAGTAAAAGTGAAAACTATTTACAAGGTGAGATGGTTGGGAGTCTTTCTTTACCTGGTGGACAGCCTCGGTATAAATGTCTGTTCTGGTGTGTTGGCTGTGCCCTCACTGGGCTGGCGTGTTACATAGAAACATAGAAACATAGAAAATAGGTGCAGGAGTAGGCCATTCGGCCCTTCTAGCCTGCACCGCCATTCAATGAGTTCATGGCTGAACATGCAAC
This sequence comes from Pristiophorus japonicus, assembly GCF_044704955.1. Lineage (NCBI taxonomy): Eukaryota > Metazoa > Chordata > Chondrichthyes > Pristiophoridae > Pristiophorus > Pristiophorus japonicus. The sequence continues at coordinate 111,270,714 of NC_091982.1, read as the reverse complement.
TTCAGTACCCCATTCCTGCTTTCTCGCCATACCCCTTGATCCCCCTAGTAGTAAGGACTTCATCTAACTCCTTTTTGAATATATTTAGTGAATTGGCCTCAACAACTTTCTGTGGTAGAGAATTCCACAGGTTCACCACTCTCTGGGTGAAGAAGTTTCTCCTCATCTCGGTCCTAAATGGCTTACCCCTTATCCTTAGACTGTGACCCCTGGTTCTGGACTTCCCCAACATTGGGAACATTCTTCATGCATCTAACCTGTCTGAACCCTCTCATTCTTCTGAACTCCAGTGAATAACAGCCCAGTTGATCCAGTCTTTCTTGATAGGTCAGTCCCGCCATCCCAGGAATCAGTCTGGTGAACCTTCGCTGCACTCTCTCAATAGCAAGAATGTCCTTCTTCAAGTTAGGAGACCAAAACTGTACACAATACTCCAGGTGTGGCCTCACCAAGGCCCTGTACAACTGTAGCAACAACTCCCTGCCCCTGTACTCAAATCCCCTCGCTGTGAAGGCCAACATGCCATTTGCTTTCTTAACCGCCTGCTGTACCTGCATGCCAACCTTCAATGACTGATGTACCATGACACCCAGGTCTCGTTGCAACTCCCCTTTTCCTAATCTGTCACCATTCAGATAATAGTCTGTCTCTCTGTTTTTACCACCAAAGTGGATAACCTCACATTTATCCACATTATACTTCATCTGCCATGCATTTGCCCACTCACCTAACCTATCCAAGTTACTCTGCAGCCTCAAAGCGTCCTCCTTGCAGCTCACACTGCCACCCAACTTAGTATCATCCGCAAACTTGGAGATACTACATTTAATCCCCTTATCTAAATCATTAATGTACAGTGTAAACAGCTGGGGCCCCAGTACAGAACCTTGCGGTATCACACTAGTCACTGCCTGCCATTCTGAAAAGTACCCATTTACTCCTACTCTTTGCTTCCTGTCTGCCAACCAGTTCTCACTCCACGTCAGCACACTACCTCCAATCCCATGTGCTTTAACTTTGCACATTAATCTCTTGTGCGGGACCTTGTCGAAAGCCTTCTGAAAGTCCAAATACACCACATCAGCTGGTTCTCCCTTGTCGACTCTACTGGAAACATCCTGAAAAAATTCCAGAAGATTTGTCAAGCATGATTTCCCTTTCACAAATCCATGCTGACTTGGACCTATCATGTCACCTCTTTCCAAATGCGCTGCTATGATATCCTTAATAATTGATTCCATCATTTTACCCACTACCGATGTTAGGCTGACCAGTCTTTAATTTCCTGTTTTCTCTCTCCCTACTTTTTTAAGAAGTGGTGTTACATTGGCTACCCTCCACTCCATAGGAACTGATCCAGAGTCTATGGAATTTGGAAAATGACTGTCAATGCATCCGCCATTTCCAAGGTCACCTCCTGAAGTAGTCTGGGATGCAGTCCATCAGGCCCTGGGGATTTATCGGCCTTCAATCCCATCAATTTCCCCAACACAATTACCCGACTAATAAGGATTTCCCTCAGTTCCTCCTTCTTACTAGACCCTCTGACCCCTTTTATATCCAGAAGGTTGTTTGTGTCCTCCTTAGTGAATACCGAACCAAAGTACTTGTTCAATTGGTCTGCCATTTCTTTGTTCCTCGTTAAGACTTCCCCTGATTCTGACTGCAGGGGACCTACGTTTGTCTTTACTAACCTTTTTCTCTTTACATATCTATAGAAGCTTTTGCAGTCCATTTTAATGTTCCCTGCAAGCTTCCTCTCGTACTCTATTTTCCCTGCCCTAATAAAACCCTTTGTCCTCCTCTGCTGAGTTCTAAATTTCTCCCAGTCCCCGGGTTTGCTGCTATTTCTGGCCAATTTGTATGCCACTTCCTTGGCTTTAATACTATCCCTGATTTCCCTTGATAGCCATGGTTGAGCCACCTTCCCTTTTTTATTTTCACGTCAGACAGGGATGTACAATTGTTGTAGTTCATCCATGCGGTCTCTAAATGTCTGCCATTGCCCATCCATTGTCAACCCCTTAAGTATCATTCGCCAATCTATCCTAGCCAATTCACAACTCATACCTTCAAAGTTACCCTTCTTTAAGTTCTGGACCACGGTCTCTGAATTAACTGTTTTATTCTCCATCCTAATGTAGAATTCCACCATATTATGGTCACTCTTCTCCAAGGGGCCTCGCACAACGAGATTGTTAATTAATCCTCTCTCATTACACAACACCCAGTCTAAGGTGGCCTCCCCCCTAGTTGGTTCCTTGACATATTGGTCTAGAAAACCATCCCTTATGCACTCCAGGAAATCCTCCTCCACCGTATTGTTTCCAGTTTGGTTAGCCCAATCTATATGCATGTTAAAGTCACCCATTATAACTGCTGCACCTTTATTGCATGCACCCCTAATTTCCTGATTGATGCCCTCCCCAACATCACTACTACTGTTTGGAGGTCTTTACACAACTCCCATTAACGTTTTCTGCCTTTTGGTGTCTGCAGCTCTACCCATATAGATTCCACATCATCCAAGCTAATGTCCTTCCTAACTATTGCATTAATCTCCTCTTTAACCAGCAATGCTACCCCACCTCCTTTTCCTTTTGTTGTGTTGTTGGCCCTGCAGGGCTGCTGGGTGATCCTGGCTTTGCTGGGCTGTTGGGTGTGATGGGTTCGATTTCCTGGTCCGGCGTGGTGTCGTTGATCCTTTGGGTGTGTGTTGTGGGCTCGAAAAAGGTGGTGTCTGCTGTGGGTTGTTCAAATCAGTCTGTGAACCACAGCCTCGTTTGGTCCAGGTGCTTTCTGAAAATTTGTCCATTGTCTAGTTTGACTACAAACACGCTATTCCCTTCTTTAGCTAACACCGTGCCCGCGATCCACTTGGGACTATGTCCATAGTTTAGCACATAAACAGGGTCATTCAGATCAATTTCCAATGTCACAGTGGCGCGACCATCGTTTACATTTTATTGCTGCTGCCTTCTCTCTACCTGATCATGCAGGTTGGGGTGAACAAGTGAGAGTCTGGTTTTAAGTGTCCTTTTCATGAGTAGCTCAGCCGGGGGCACCCCTGTGAGCGAGTGGGGTCTCGTGTGGTAGCTGAGCAGTACTCGGGACAGGCGGATTTGGAGTGAGCCTTCTTTGACTCGTTTAAGGCTCTGTTTGATGGTTTGTACTGCCCGCTCTGCTTGCCCATTGGAGGCTGGTTTAAATGGGGCTGAGGTGACATGTTTGATCCCATTGCGGGTCATGAATTCTTTAAATTCGGCACTGGTGAAACATGGCCCGTTGTCAGTGACCAGTATATCAGGCAGGCCGTGGGTGGCAAACATGGCCCTCAGGCTTTCAGTGGTGGCGGTGGCGGTGCTTCCTGACATTATTTCACATTCACTCCATTTTGAAAAAGCATCCACCACCACCAGGAACATTTTACCGAGAAACGGACCCGCATAGTCGACATGGATCCTCGACCATGGTCTGGAGGGCCAGGACCACAAACTTAGTGGTGCCTCTCTGGGCGCGTTAGCCCAATCTATATGTATGTTAAAGTCACCCATGATAGCTGCTGCACCTTTATTGCATGCACCCCTAATTTCCTGTTTGATGCCCTCCCCAACAACTGTTTGGAGGTCTGTACACAACTCCCACTGACGTTTTTTGCCCTTTGGTGTTCTGCAGCTCTACCCATATAGATTCCACATCATCCAAGCTAATGTCCTTCCTAACTATTGCATTAATCTCCTCTTTAACCAGCAATGCTACCCCATCTCCTTTTCCTTTTATTCTATCCTTCCTGAATGTTGAATACCCTTGGATGTTGAGTTCCCAGCCCTGATCATCCTGGAGCCACGTCTCTGTAATCCCAATCACATCATATCTGCTAACATCTATTTGCACAGTTCATTCATCCACCTTATTGTGGATACTCCTTGCATTAAGACACAAAGCCTTCAGGCTTGTTTTTTAACACCCTTTGTCCTCTTAGAATTATGATGTAGTGTGGCCCTTTTTGTTTCTTGCCTTTGTTTATTCGGCCTTCCACTATTGCTTTTTACCTTTTTACCATCTGTTTCTGACTCCATATTACTTCGGCCTGTCTCGCTGCATAGGTTACCATCCCCCTGCCATATTAGTTTAAACACTCCCGAACTGCATTAGCAAATGTTACCCTCAGGACATCAGTTCCAGTCCTACCCAAGTGCAGACCATCCTTTTTGTACAGGTCCCATTTCCCCAGAACTAGTTCCAATGTCCCAGGAATTTGAATCCCTCCCTCTTGCACCACTGCTCAAGCCATGTATTTATTCTAACTATCCTGCTCCCTCCACTCTGATTAGCATGTGGCACTGGTAGCAAACCAGAGATTACTACCTTCGAGGTCCTACTTTTTAATTTAACTCCTAGCTCCCTAAATTCAGCTTGCAGGACCTCTTCCCGTTTCTTACCTACATCGTTGGTACCTACGTGTACCATGACAACTGGCTGTTACCCACCCTCTCCAAAATGCTCTGCAGCCGCTCCGAGACATCCTTGACCCTTGCACCAGGGAGGCAACATACCATTCTGGAGTGCCAGTTGCGGCCGCAGAAACTCCTATCTATTCCCCTTACAATAGAGTTCCCTATCGCTGTAGCTCTCCCAATCTTTTTCTGACCCTTCTGTGCAGCAGAGCCACCCATGGTGCCATGAACCTGGCTGCTGGTGCCTTCCCCTGGTAAGTCATCTCCCCCAACAGTATCCAAAATGTTATATCTGTTTTGGAGGGAGATGACCGCAGTGGACTCCTGCACTATCTTCCTGCTTTTGCCTTGTCTCTTGGTCACCCATTCACTATCTGTCCTACCCCTTACCTGCGGTGTGACCAACTCACGAAATGTGCTATCCACAACATTCTCAGCATCGCGCATGCTCCAGAGTGAGTCCATCCGCAGCTCCAGTGCCGTCATGTGGTCTGTCAGGAGCTGCAGCTGTACACACTTCCCGCACACATAGTCGTCAGGGACACTGGAAGTGTCCCTGACTTCCCACATAGCACAGAAGGAGCATGACATGGGTTCAAGCTCTCCTGCCATGACTTAACTCTTAAATTAATTTACTTACTAAAATTTACTTAAACACCAAACAGCTACTTAGTATTTCGCTGCCAATTAAACCAATCTAAAAGTCAGTCTAAAAGAGAGTTATACTCACCAGTCGAACAGCCAAACACTTACCAGCTTGGCTGTGACGTCACCTCTCGATTTCGCACCCCTCTATCTTTGTCTGCAGCTGGTTGGGCTGGTCTCCAGGCCTCCGTCTCCTACTCTAGCACTCCTTATCAGCTGCTCTAGTGTCAGCACTGGTAGGAAAAACAAGAAAAAACAGCACCTGCCACCCCCACTTACCCGAACTCACCCACTTACCAAACTCATGAATGCCACTCTATGCTGCTGCACTCCGTGCTATGCACGAGCTGCCTCTTTTTAAACTTTGTTGGGGACTCTGAGTCATCTGGGTGATCTGAGGCCTGCTGGCAGTTGCAGACTCGTGGGTTCTGCCCTGTACATTTCTGCTCACAGTTCCAGTTAATTTATGAACATTGCTAGCACTTGTGTGCTGAGAGATTTGTTTGGTGTTATCACTGATGGACATAAACGCCTGTGCTATCGCAATGGCCTTACTGAGGGTCGGTGTCTCTACAGTCAAAAGTTTTCGTAGGATGGTCTCGTGGCCAATGCCCAGTACAAAAAAGTCTCTGAGCATTTGCTCCAGGTAGCCATCAAACTCACATTGTCCTGCAAGTCACCTTAGCTCGGCGACATAGCTCACCACTTCCTGACCTTCAGGTTGCTGGCACGTGTAGAACCGATACCTCGCCATCAGCATGCTCTCCCTCGGGTTAAGATGCTCCCGATCCAGTGTACACAGCTCCTCATACGACTTATTTGTGGGTTTCACCGGAGCCAGCAGATTCTTCATGAAGCTGTAGGTTGGTGCCCCGCAGACTGTGAGGAGGACCACTCTCCTTTTTGCAGTGCTTCCTTCTCCGTCCAGCTCATTGGCTACAAAGTACTGGTCTAGCCATTCAACATAGGCTTCCCAGTCCTCACCCTCCGAGACCTTCTCCAGGATGCCCACAGTTTGCTGCATCTTTGCATTGGATTCGTATTCTCATCGCCAGTTATTGTGTTCCTACACAGATGAGGCTGCACACAGGGAGGTTAAAATAACAGTGACCTCAGTCTTTAATAAGGCACTCCAGAGTGAGGAACAGGCCTCAGAGGCCGGCTTATATACAGTGCTCCCAAGGGATGCTGGGATCCCTTGGGACTTCAGGGGATGAGCTCCCTGGTGGCGGAACATCCGAGTGCATGCTTTACAGATACACAACCATCAACAGCCATTTACGCCATTACCTGGATGAGATAGCCCCTAAAGGTGGGAAATCGAACAAAAAATGGCCATTAAGTCCCAGGCCCAGTGGAAGCAGGAACCATCAGGAACCATCAACAGAATACACGAATGTAAGATCTGGGATGATGAGCCATTCAGACAACCACCCCAGACAAATGAAATACTCTAACTTTGCATGAAGAAGCATGGACTATAACGTATAAGAGAAGGCAGTTTGCTGCCATCTCTCTCTCTTCTCTCTTCGCTTCAAGAACTGTGCACCCCATCGGGGACAGAGAGGAAACCCAGCAACAAGGGACCAAGAGCCTCGCTATTCTACCTTCAGAAGGATCCTCAAGACCAGGACTGAATGCTGCAATGGTGGCACGGAATCGGAAGAGAAAGCTTTCCCCAAGGAAGCAGCGAGTAAGCCCACGGATAATCTGGGTGAGCATTATCCAAGCCCACGCACCGTTAAGACCATCGAGTCGAGTGTGAGAGGGTGTGTTGTGTCCCAAACCAAGCCTTAGGGGTTTAGTGGGGAGGTGCTGTGTGTGATTATAGCGTGTGTAAGGTGGGATTTGTTGGATGAACCCAGTTGTACCCTGTACATTACCATAGTATGTTGTTTTCTTAATCGTCTTAATTCGCGACAGGGGCCAGTTTTTGTACTGTTGTACTGTTTCGTTTACGCCACCAGGTGTTACTTTTACTGGTGTGTGTGTGTGTGTGGAACCGAATAAAATATTGTATGGTTGAGGCCGAAATACCTGTCTCTGGTTCAGTTTTCTGTTCCCCCCAAAAATTCCCGTGTTTAGAACCGTAGGCTAGGGTGATTTGAAGCCACCAAGGCAAACCACCTATAGCTTTAGTCCCTTATCGTTCAAAAATCTGTCTATTTGCACCTTAAATCTATTCAATGACCCAACCTCAACAGCTCTCTGGGGCAGAGAATTCCACAGATTTACAACCCTCTGAGAGAAGAAATTCCTCCTCATCTCAGTTTTAAATGGGCGACCCCTTATTCTGAAAATATGCACCCTAATTCTAGATTCCCCAATGAGGGGAAACATCCTCTCTGCATCTACCCTGTTGAGCCCCCTCAATATCTTATATGTGTCAATAAGATCACCTCTCATTCTTCTAAACTCCAACGAGTATAGGCCCAACCTACTCAACCTTTCTTCATAAGTCAACCCCTTCCTCTCAGGAATCAACCTAGTGAACCTTCTCTGAACTGCCTTCAATGCAAGTATATCCCTCCTTAAATAAGGAGACCAAAACTGTACGCAGTACTCTAGGTGTGACCTCACCAATACCCTGCACAGTTGTAGCAGGACTTCTCTGCTTTTATACTCCATCCCCTTTGCAATAAAGGCCAACATTTAATTTGACTTCCTGATTACTTGCTGTAACTGTATAGTAACTTTTTGTGTTTCATGCACAAGGACCCCAGGTCCTTCTGTACTGCAGCATTTTGCAATTTCTCTCCATTTAAATAATAATTTGCTTTTTTATTTTTCCTGCCAAAGTAGATAACCTCACACTTTCATTATACTCCACCTGCCAAATGTTTGCCCACTCACTTAGCCTGTCTATATCCCTTTGCAGAATGTTGTGTCCTCCTCACAACTTGCTTTCCCACCCAGCTTTGTATCATCAGCAAATTTGGCTATATTACACTCGGTCCCTTCATCCAAGTCATTAATATAGATTGTAAATAATTGAGGCCCAGCACTGATCCCTGCGGCACCCCACTAATTAACATTTGCCAACTGGAAAATGACCCATTTATCCAGACTCTCTGTTTTCTGTTAGCCAATCCGCTATCCATGCTAATATATTACCCCCAACCCCGTGAGCTTTTATCTTGTGCAGTAACCTTTTATGTGGCACCTTATCGAATGCCTTCTGGAAATCCAAATACACCACATCAATTGGTTCCCCCTTATCCACCCACTTGTTACATCCTCAAAGAACTTCAGCAAATTTGTCAAACATGATTTCCCTTTCATAAAACCATGCTGAATCTGTTTGACTGTATTATGCTTTTCCAAATGTCCAGCTACTGCTTTCTTAATAATAGACTCCAGCATTTTCCCAGCGACAGATATTAGGCTAACTGGTCTATAGTTTCCTGCTTTCTGTCTCCCTCCTTTTTTAAATAGGGACGTTACATTTGCAGTTTTTCAATCCCTTGGGACCTTCCCAGAATCCAGGGAATTTTGGTAGATTACAACCAATGCATCCACTATCTCTGCAGCCACTTCTTTTAAGACCCTAGGATGCAAGCCATCAGTTCCAAGGGACTTGTCCACCTTTAGTCCCATTATTTTACTGAATACTTTTTCTTTAGTGATAGTGATTGTTTTAAGTTCCTCCCTCCCTATAGCCCCTTGATTATCCATTATTGGGATGTTTTTAGTGTCTTCTACCATGAATTATTTGTTCAAAATCTCTGCCATTTTCCTGTTCCCCATTATTAATTCCCCAGTCTCATCCTCTAAGGGACCAATGTTTACTTTAGCTACTCTCTTCCTTTTATATACCTGTAGAAACTCTCACTATCAGTTTTTATATTTCTTGCTAGTTTACTCTCATAAACTATCTTCCCTCTCTTTATTATTTTTTTAGTCGTCCTTTGCTGGTTTTTCAAAGTTTCCCAATCCTCTGGCCTCCCACTAATCTTGGCCACATTGTATGCCATTGTTTTCAATTTGATACCGCCCTTTACTTCCTTAGTTAACCATGGATGGTTCTCCCTTCTCTTAAAGTCTTTCCTTCTCATTGGAGTATATTTTTGTTGCGAGTTATGAAATATCTCCTTAAATGTCGACCACTGTTTATCAACCGTCTTACATTTTAATCTATTTTCCCAGTCCAGTTTAGCCAACTCTGCCTTCATACCTTTGTAATCTCATTTATTTACCTTTTCTTCCCTATAGTAAACCAATGTCACTTTCAGAATAAACATCGTAGAAATGAGGCTTTTCATTATGATACTAATCGTAGAGCAAGTGGGTGAATTTCTCATTTACAACTAATGGTCATTAATACTCACAACAAGCGTGTTAGTATAAACAGAGAATGCTGGAAATACTCAGCAGGTCTAGCAGCATGTGTGGAGAGAGGAACAGAGTTAACAACTGCGAATGCTGGAAACCTATGTAGTGTTATTTTAGATGGGGCGGTGGAGGGAAGCATTGGTTAGGTGATAGTAGAATTTACATGAATTTTATTTGTGAGGAAAATTTAGTCAAACATAAGAAATTAAATTAATTTTGCAACTTCAAAGGTTGTTCCAATAACCCAAATACCTCCATATTACCAAAGGAACTGATTTTTCACATGACTGCAGAGGAGCAAAAATGATCGTTATCTATAAATTCTGATGTTCCAATGGGTTGCACCATATTGCTATTTGCAATTGCTGCAATGTATGACAATTAATATGTATACAGATATGGAAATATCACATATATAAAGTAGCCAAAAACAATAGATGATAAAAAGGTACCTCTTGAGGAAAAATCAATAGCATTGCGTGCGTGTATATTATGTAGCTCACTGACGCAGGCCTAGGACCCATTGGCCAATTAGACATGCAGACTGCAGCTTAATGGTCAAAACAAGTGAGGTTTATTCACCCACAGCAGTTGTGTTAGTAAGTGCAGGGATGAACAAAACAGTAACAGGGACTACTTTCCAGTCTACACATTCTCACTCTCAACCTCCCCTAACTGAACCATTTCCCTACCATTTATCCTTCCAGGTTGGAAGTCATTCCTGATTGACCTTAATTGTCTTTAAAGATTTCTTACAGCTATATCGCCTTGCCTTGATTATGCTGGCATTTTATACAATTTCTTAAAACTGTACCGCTACAGCAGATACAAAGCTCTGAAAAGCCCGCGGCTCACATGTTGTCTCTCTCTCACTCTGTTGCATATCCCACCTGCGTATTGTAGAAGACCCGTTGCTTTTCTTGAGCCCTTTCCAGGCGTTCCCTCGCTATAGGAATGACAGACTTCACCCTCTCCCTCATTTTCAGGATGTGTTCTATCATCTTCCAAGAGGTTATTCTGTTCCTCCCATACCTCCCTAATAATATCTAGACATTTTCTGTACTTGTTCATGGCATTTTAATGATCTATGTACATTGGACACCCCAGTTTCTCTGGACCGCCACTGTTTCTAATTTTTTATCATTTAGAAAGTACCCTGTTCTATCCTTTTTAGGGCCAAAGTGGATAACCTCACATTTGCCTACATTATAATCCATTTGCCACTGTTTTGCCCATTCGCTTAATCTATTAACATAGCTTTGAAAGCTTATACTTCAATCTATTCTGCTTATAATACAATGCCGTCTATCTTTTTTTCATTGGCAAACTTGGATATGTGGCTTTCTATTCCATTATTTAAGTTGTTAATCAATACAGTGAACAGTTGAGGTCCCAACACAGATTGTTGCGGGACACCACTAGTCACATCCTGCCAATTAAATTACCCGCCCATTATCTCTACTCTCGGTCTCCTGCCGCACAGCCAATTTCCTAACCGGCTAATCATTTTTTTTTAATTTGTTCATGGGATGTGGGCATTGCTGGTATGGTCAGCATTTATTGACCATCTGTAAGATTTCTAAATCTCTGGCATTAAATTGACAGCAAGACTGATTCTTTTAAAACAATTTGGAATAGTTTATTAAACACACACACATGCACATCTATCAGCAGTCCTGTTGCTGTGTGCTCAGGAAAGAAAAAGAGAGAGAGCAATCTGTGCTTGGGTCTTTATCGTTCTTAAGTACAGTAAACTCTCATTTACCCAGATACGAATGTAACGGATAACCCGCCGTAACAGAATTTAAAATATTGCGAGATTCAGCAATTTAACTGTCACACACATGAACATGTCGCTCACTTCAACTATCGCAAACGTGGCCAGGTTGCTCAATTACACATAAATTGACGCAGGCCTGGACTTCTTGTTCACTTTTCAACTGTCACACACATTAAAAGCAGTTCATTGCAACACATCAGTCTGTCGAGTGTGCTTGTCCAAAACACCCTGTAACACAAACTTATACTGACGAGGAACTTATCGGCATAGTCACCAATAAAGACAAACCTGACGAAGAGATGAGCGATTCAGACAATGAAATTGAAGAAAAACAAAAAAAGACTTGGACACGTGCTGAAGAAGCAATGAAATATGTCGTTGGTTTTTTTGAGGAGAATTCTCACTTTACTTCTCACGAGGTTCTGGAAACTTATATCATCCACAACATTTTAATTAAGAAGAAAATGAATTCATTTAAACAAGCAGATATAAGATCGCTATTTTAAAAATCAATCTCAAATGTCAATGCAGAAAAAGGAGTATCTGCAGACGAAGAACCATTGCTAGAAGTAGCAATTGAATAATCAAATTTAACAGAATAAAATAATAAAATAGCATGAACTAAATATTGTGTTTCAATTATTAAACATTTATTTTTAATTTTGAAAAGTTATGAATCAATTTTCATTTATTTTATTACATTCACGTTCAAATAACATGAACTAAATCTTCATTTTATTTATTTGACCTTATAAATTTAGCACTTGTCAATTATTTGTTTTATATTTTGGAAAGTTATGAATCAATTTTCAATCTGGATAGCTCATTGGAAAGAGCTGGTCAAGATATTTACGATACGATATATAAAATATTTTGTGGTTGGTTCTATCACCTTCAAATATTATCTTTAAAATGTAAACTTGCCCTATCGGAACATTAGTTTACCCGGAGTTGCCGAAGCCCCAAACAATCCGTGTAAACGAGAGTTTACTGTGCATTGTTTCTCAGAAAGCCCCAGGATTGGCTCTTGATTCCAGGGCCGTTTCTGATTGGCTTCTCCTCATGCATGTGCCTGTCTGGGGGACCGGTGCCATCCCTTGATTAGGTTAATGGCTTTCCAATTTAAGTTTCGATGGGTTTCAAAGACATTTCCTTTGTTCCTTTAAGCTCTGTCCAGCCAGAAGGCAATATAGAAACAGAACATGCTGGAAGTCTGTGAGCATTCATTTTGTTTCTTTCAAAACTGTCTTTTCATATAATCTCATTTTTTAACATTTGTATATATACAGAATCAATTTTGTCATTACTAAACACTTTTATTCTTACAAACTCCCAACCTTGAGGGGGAAATATCCTTATTGACTCCTCATAATGTTTATCTCCTCAGGGCTCACATATCATAAACATGAGATGGTTCTGATAGCTCTGCTGTTTATGTTTCTGGATGACCACTGTATAATGAGTTTTAAACTTAGAGAGAAAAGTGCATGATCTGACTCGGTCCCCACCTCATAAGGCGTATGCCACACGTAGAGGACTTACTATAATACAATCTTCAGTGCACCGTCAAAGCACATTGATAATTGATGATGTTCGTGAGTCATACTGCAGCTCCCACTTCTCCATCTACCCTCGGCTTCGGTCGTGGCCGGTATTGTCCTGACAATCATGAGGATCCGTAACATGGTCTGTGGGAAACAAGATCAGTACAGTATTTACTGATTAATGTGAAACCACTTCTTGTACTTAACACCCTTTTTCCCCGGTAACTGAATCAAATAAACCACAGGGTTCAATCGGTCTATAATTGTATGCGGTCCCCACCACCTGGACTCAAAGGCAGCTTCTTTTTCCCATAAGTTGGAATCATTGCGGAGTCTCCCACCTTGTATTCAAAGAGACGTACTTTCTTGTCAAAGTACCTTTTAATTTGTCTTCTTGACTTCCCCAATTTGGTGGCCACAAATCGATTGATCTGATCGATGTGATCTACCACTTGTTCCAGCCACTTGGAACTACATGGTTTCATTGTCAGGGGACTCATCCCTGTTAGTGATAGCTGGCCTGGCATTCTCATGAGCCGCCCCATCATGGCCTGATATGGGGAGATCCCTGTTGTTCTATGAGGTGTGGACCTCATTGCCATTAAGTATATTGGCAGCATGTTAGCCCATTGAGTGGGGTAGTCTGCGCACAATTTTTTTAACATTAACTTGAAGGTCATGTTACCCCTTTCGAACCCTCCAGACGACTGGGGGTGATGAGCAATATGTAATTTGTGTTTTATCCCAAACATTTCCTTCAGGTGGGTAAAAGTGTGAACCTTGATCGCTGTCCACTTGTACTGGTACTCCCCACCTACAAAAGACATGATTCAATAGTGTTTTGGCTGCTGTGTTGCGGTGTTGGAGCGGCAGGGGAATGCTTCGATCCATTTAGTGAATTGATCCACCATCACTAGGGCATGCTGAAAATTGCCTTCCGCCTGTGGAAGTGGTCCAATGAAGTCTATCTGGAGGTGAGTCCATGGCCCTTGAGGTGGGGGTGCGCGTTTAAGCAAGGCTTGGTTAGTGCATGCGGGAGGATTGTGTTGCAGGCACGGTAGGCATCGTGCCATGTATTGGTTGATTGTTTCCCTCATGGAAGGCCAACAAGCTGTGGATGCTACCTTATAGAAGGTTACCAGGGCTGAATAATGCCCTGCTGCGGGGTGGGAGTGAAAGAGGGAGAGCAGTTCCTGAGCCATCTCTGGTGGAACACACACCACCGGGCAGGCGTTTGGCTTTCTTTTGAACATCAGCAACTGCTCATCTGAGTCAGGGGCAGTGGCTAGTATGATATTGGGAGCCTAGGCTGTCGGTTGAGGAAGGGGGTCTGCCTTCCTCATGCCAGGTGCTTACAACAGCATATGACCGGTATTGCTGCTGCAGGGATTTTAAATCTAGATGATCTGTTGGGGAGGCCTTGCTAACAGCATTACAGGGCTCAACAACTATATCCTCTATCTCCCCATCAATCACAGCATCCTTGGCTGTTCTGTCTGCTCTGGAATTTCCCTAACTATGTGGACCCGCTTTTCTATGGGCTGCAACCTTTTCTATGAAGCAGGGCTGGGATCGCTTTTTAAGGTATGGCCAGAGCAGGCATAACCAGGGCCCCTGGACCAGGGCCTTACCGTCTATCATACAATACTCATTTTTATGGTATAGGGGCAAGGAGAGCTTGGTGTTTATAGCATAGGCACTATCGGACCTAATATTCACCGGTCTATCTGAGGTTTCCTTCACAGCAGTTAGAAGTGCGGCGATTTCTGCATATTGTGAAGACTGTTTGTTGCATCTTCACTGGATGGTTCTTTCTGGCAATACCACAGCATACCCAGTGTGAGGGGATACCTCAATGTGATATGAGGACCCATCGATGTAGACATCTGGGGCACCCTGTATGGGCTCTTTCTACACAGGATGGGTCTCAAAATTAATCAGGGGTAACGGACATTCATGTGGGTCCCCCTCATAGATCAGAAATTGTGGCAGCAACGTGGTGGATTTGGAAATGGTATCAATGTCTCTTTCTGTAAATTCCAATGTCCGTTTGCTGAGGCGCTGCGAGGAAACTAGTAAAATCTCCAGGTTTTATCAGTAGTTTCAGAGATGTGTGTCCGCTGTGCAGGATTGTAGCCTGTAACCCAGTAATAAAGGTAAAGTGATGTACCGACCAGAAGACGGCCAGTAGGTGGTGCTCGCATGTGGTATACATTTTTTCTGCCCCTGCAGGATTCGAGACACATATGCAATGGACTGTAGTCGATCAGCTCATGTTTGGCAGAGACTGCAGTGAGGCTTTGTACTGTGGACCCGATTTCCAAATGAAAGGGCTGCGTGGGATCAGGAGGGATCAGACATGCGGCCTGTATCACTGCAGTTTTTAATGTAGTCACGGAGTGGGTGTGGGCATCAGTCCATGCCGGGCGTGTGTCATCACCCTGCAGTTTTATCAAATCAGACAGGGGCTTTGTGCACTTTGCAAAGCCTGGGATAAAGTTCCTTTGGTAACCCACCAAACCCAAAAGTGATCGTAGGGCTGTTTTGGAAGTGGGTAATGGCAGTCGCTGTATTATCTCCACCTTGTGAGAGTCGGGGGATCATCCCTCTGGAAAAATGGACACTTCTAGAAAGGTGACCCGTTCTTTTACTAATTGAACCTTTTTCTTTAGGTTGAATCTCTTTTACTTGCAATTCTTTTAAATCTTGAATCACTTTTGCATCCTGCCTCATTTATTCCTCATCTCTCCGGGCACAATAAAATGCGCTGAATGCCAAGAGACCGTTTGCCCGTTTTGGCCTTAGCTCTCCTTGATCTACTGTCTCCTGGATAAATGCCATGAGCTCCCCAAAGGATGCATGTTGGCCCTTACGGAAGTACGGTGCCTGTGCCTGTAACTCTTCTATGTCCGTTACGGATACTGTTTTGGACAACTTCTCCTGATAAACTATCTCAACACTTCTTTTTGTTGGCTTTCTGTTCATGACCGATCCCTTCATCCTGTGTCTTTTGAATTTAACTACTGGTGGGTCCCCACGTAAACAGTTCCAACTATTGAGATGACTGCTCCTTAAGACGCAACTTCTCCCGATCCGTTTAACCGTTTATAGTTTATACTTCACAATACAGGTTAGAATCACAACTCCCGAAATTTACAATTGTTCAGAAGAATGATCAAAAGCTGTCTCGCCAGATCTCGGGTGAGCCCCCAATTTGTAAGATTTCTAAATCTCTGGCATTAAATTGACAGCAAGACTGATTCTTTAAAAACAATTTGGAATAGTTTATTAAACACACACACAGCACCTCTATCAGCAGTCATCAGCTATCCTACGGATCGACTTAGTTATAACAGATACAGTGTTAAAATAATGATTTATAAAAAAGGTATATATCACTTTCCTCTGGCTGGCTGGCTGGCTGAGTACACAGCCTTTGGGCTGGTCTTGAGAGGATGGTTTTCCTGTTGCTGTTTGCTCAGGAGAGAAAAAGAGAGAGAGCAATCTGTGCTTGGGTCTTTATAGTCCTTAAGTACATTGTTTCTCAGAAAGCCTCAGGATTGGCTCTTGATTCCAGGGCCGTTTCTGATTGGCTTTTCCTCATACATGTGTCTGTCTGGGGGACTGCTACTATCCCTTGATTAGGTTAATGGCTTTCCAATTTAAGTTTCGATGGGTTTCAAAGACATTTCCTTTGTTCCTTTAAGCTCTGTCCAGCCAGAAGACAATATACAAACAGAACATGCTAGAAGTCTGTGAGCATCCATTTTGTTTCTTTCAAAACTGCCTTTTTGTATATCTCATTTTTTTAACTTTTATATATATACAGAATCAATTTTGTCATTTCTAAACACTTTTATTCTTACACATCCCTAATTGCACTTAGGAAGGTGGTGTTGAGCCGCCTTCTTGAAACATTGCAGTCCGCGTGGCGAAGGTACTCCCACAGTGCTGTTCGGGAGGGAGTTCCAGGATTATGACTCAGCGACGATGAAGGAACGGCGATATACTTCTATGTCAGGATGGTGTGTGACTTGGAGGGAAACGTGTCTCCATGCGTCTGCTGCCCTTATCTTTCTAGGTGGTAGATGGCACAGGTTTGGGAGGTGCTGCCGAAGAAGCCTTGGTGATTTGCTGCAGTTGATCTTTTAGATGGTACACACTGTAGCCACGGTGCACCGGTAGTGGAGGGAGTGAATGTTTAAGGTGGTGGCTGAGGTGACAATCACGGGGGCTGCTTTGTCCTGGATGGTATCGAGCTTCTTGTTGGAGCTGCACTGATCCAGGCAAGTGGAGAGTATTCCATCACACTCCTGATTTGTGCCTTGCAGATGGTGGAAAGGTTTTAAGGAGTCAGGTGGTGAGACACTCGCCACAGAATACCCAGTCTCTGACCGACTCTTGTTGCCACAGTATTTATGTGGTTGGTCCAGTTAAGTTTCTGGTCAATGGTGACCCCCCCCTCGCCCCCCCCCCCCCCAGGATGTTGATGGGGGATTCGGCAATGGTAATGCCGTTGAATATCAAGGGGTGGTGGTTAGACTCTCGCTTGTTGGAGATGGCCATTGCCTGGCACTTGTGTGGCGTGAATGTTACTTGCCACTTATCAGCCCAAGCCTGAATGTTGTCCAGGTCTTGCTGCATTCGGGTATGGACTGCTTTATTATCTGAGGAGTTGCAAATGGCAATGAGCACTGTGCAGTCATCAGTGAACATCCCCACAGTGTAGCAGCTGAAGATGGTTGGGCCTAGAACACTGCCCTGATGCGATGTCCTGGAACTGTGATGATTGACCTCCAATCACCACAACCATCTTCCTTTGTGCAAGGTATGACTCCAGCCATTCAAGAGCTTTCCTCCTGATACCCATTGGCTTCGGTTTTACTAGGGCTCCTTGATGCCACACTCGGTCAAATGCTGCCTTGATATCAAGGGCAGTCACTCTCACCTCTGGAATTCAGCTCTTTTGTCCATGTTTGGACCAAGGCTATAACGAGAGCTGGAGCCAAGTGGTCCTGGCAGAACCCAAACTGGGCATCGGTGAGCAGGTTATTGGTGAGTAAGTGCCTCTTGATAGCACTGTCGATGATACCTTCCATCACTTTGCTGATGATTGAGAGTAGACTGATGGGGCAGTAATTGGCCGGATTGGATTTGTCCTGATTTTTGTGGACAGGGCATACCTGGGCAATTTTCCACGTTGTAGGATAGATTCCAGTGTTGTAGCTGTACTGGAACAGCTTGGCTAGAGGCCTGGCTAGTTCTGGAGCACAAGTCTTCAGCACGACAGCTGAGATGTTTTTGGGGCCCATAGCCTTTGCTGTATCCAGTGCGCTCACTGTTTTTTGATATCAGATGGAGTGAATCGAATTGGCAGAAGACTGGCTTCTGTGATGGTGAGGACCTCAGGAGGAGGCTGATATGGACCATCCCCTCGGCACTTCTGGCTGAAGTGGTGGTCACTGCTACCAATGCTGTCATGGACAGATGCATCTGCAACAGGTAGATTGGTGAGTACGAGATCAAGTAGGTTTTTCCCTCGTGTTGGTTCTCCCACCCCCTGCCCTAGGCCCAGTCTGGCAGCTATGTCCTTCAGGACTTGGCCAGCTCTTGTGATGGACATTGAAATCCCCACCCCAGAAAAGTACATTCTGTGCCTTTGCTACTCTCAATGCTTCTTCCAAGTGGTGTTCAACATGGAGGATTACTGATTCAGAGCACAGAGACAAGGTTTAGGTCCTGCCAATTGACATGCTGGACATGAATTTCAATATATTTGAACTTCTTTCTATATCCCTGACCAAACAAATCGTAGTAAGATTTTCTCCTGGGATTCTTCTACCCCAAGATGTCCACCCAACAAGTGTTGGGTCAGATTGAATACACGCCATCGAAAGGGTTTTGGAACCAATAGTTGTTCTACCTCTATCCCATGCTCACTGTTCACCCTGTACATACTCTAAAGTCACCATAGTTGTGGGATAATACTGCATATCACCATGCACACATCGTACCCCTGTTTTGAAACCATAATAACATTAGAAATAGGAGCAGGAGTAAGCCATACAGCTCCTTAAGCCTGCTCCTCCATTTAATAAGATTATGGCTGAACTTCGACCTCAACTCCATTTTCCATGAAGTAACGACGAAGGTCAGATGTGATTGGCGGGTCACAGCACTATCGGAATCAATCAGTGCAGTGATCTCTTTACCATTTATCTTTATGGGCTTTAAAAACAAATGGGTGACCTCCACATGGTTCATGGTTTTCACCATGCCACTCAAATAATCCTACCCAACGCAGAGTTCTAGTTTCTCAGCCTACAGTCCATAGGGTCCCCAATGCTTGGACACCATTTGTAATACATCCTAACCCATCACGACAATAGCACCCTAAAATGTTACAATAGGTGTTGCATGACAAGCAGCTCCACGATCTTCACCAGGTGATTTGTCTCGGGCTGCAGCTATCGCAGAGCCAGGTGTACCAAGTTGTACATCTGTGATCGTGAAGGTTTCCCCACCTCAAAGGCCCAAGCTTCAAACTGTTGACCTCTCACCCTAGGGCTCACTCCATTACAAGCCATGACCTCTAACCCTGGGGTTCACTCTAGTACAGGCCATGACCTCTCACTCTGGGGGGTCACTCCAATACAGACCATGACCTCTCATCCTGGGGGTCACTCCAGTACAGGCCACTATCTCTCATCCTGGGGGTCACTCCAGTACAGGCCACGATCTCTAACCTTGGGGGTCACTCCAGTACAGGCCACTATCTCCCATCCTGGGGGTTACTCCAGTACAGGCCATGATCTCTAACCTTGGGGGTCACTCCAGTGTGGGTCACAATCTCTCAGCTTGGGGGTCACTCCAGTGCAGGCCACGATCTCTAGCTCCGGGGGTCACTCCAGTACAGACCATGACCTCTAACCCTGGGAGTCACTCCAGTAAGGGCCACGATTTCTGACCCTGGGGTCACTCCAGTACAGGCCATGACCTCTTACCCTGGGGGTCACTCTGGTACGGGCCACGATTTCTCACCCTGGGGGTCACTCCAATAGGGGTCAGCATCTTTCACCCTGGGGGTCACTCCAGTAGGGGTCAGCATCTCTCACCCTGGGGGTCACTCCAGTAAGGGCTGGGATTTCTTCCTTCAATATCTGCTAATCAGCTGCATCCCTCAGTTACAAGTCAAAGTTTGCCTTTTGGGTATCTCCTACTAGAAGATGAGCCACTATCCCGGCCCACTGTTCTTTTAGCCACTTTTCTTGCTCTGCACAACGTTCGAAGGTCAGAATGTTCGCTCCCACATCGCTGTCCGGTGACACCTTTTTCAATACCAAACTCGTCCGGATAAGCTGCGGGTCTGTCACCATGGATCCTCCCGACACCAGTCTCTGCATCAAATTCTGGAACTCCACCTCAGTTCTTCTTGCTTTCGCCTTCATGATCCGATTTGTCTCTTGTTGGAGTTCCAGAATCATGTTAGTCTGCTCCTGTTGTGCCAATGTGAGCTGCATGAAAACTCTCACTATTTTCTCCATGATGACGTGTCCTGGCCTTTCTCAGAGTGCCGAATCCTATTTCTAACCTCCCGTGTAGCTCGCTGACGCTGGCCTAGGACACAGTGGTCAATTAGACATGCAGACTAGAGCATAATGTGCAAAACAAGTGAGGTTTATTCACCCACAGTAGTTGTGTCTTTAAGTGCAGAGATGAACAAAACAGTAACAGGGACTACTTTCCAGTCTAGTCATTCTCACTCTCAGCTCCTTCCTCTCCAACCTCCCCCAACTGAACTATTTCCCTATGTTTTATCCTACCAGGCTGGGAGTTGTTCCTGATTGACCTTAATTGCCTTTACAGATTTCTTAAGGCCATACTGCCTTGCCCAAGTCATTCTGATGTTATACAATTTCTTAAAACTGTACCCTTATAGCTGATACAGAGCTCACAAAAACCTACAGCTCACATATTGTCCCTCTCTCACTCTGTTACAATTACATATCAATACATGTATATACATATATATATATGTATATATATATATAGAGCTGATCAAATTTGTTAAGTGACCTTTATTAAAGGTTTGCCAAATTTAAGATTTTATTGAAAAACAGTTTCCAGTTCTAGTCTAAAGACTGGAACACTTCTTCACAACAACATTGTCCCCATGTTTGTGATCAACTGAGCATGTTTTTTGGTTCTATAAATATTGCATTAGAATAATGAGAACATTGTATGAAAGCATTGGTAACCTGTGACATTGGGGCTTAAAAGAGAGAACAGGTGGATATGACATCAGATGATGAGATTTTAGTAATAAGATGAATGCATTTAAAATAACAAGAGGAGATATATTAACTAAGTGAGTCAAACTCAAAAAAGGATCAAACCCTTGGTCCGGATGGATTGCATCCACACATTTTAACAGAATCTAGGGAAGAGATAGCAGAGGCATTACTACACATATTTAATCATTCATTAGAAAAAGGTGTAGTGCCAGAGGACTGGTGGATAGCTAACGTAATACCTATATTTAAAAACTGAGATAGAACCTGTCAAGGGAATTATAGACCAGTCAGCTTAACATCGGTGGTAGGAAAAATAATGGAATCCCTACTAAAGGAGAAAATAGAAGAACATCTAGAAACCAAAAATATAATAATGAATAATTAGCATGGATTTCAAAAGAGAAAGTCTTGCTTGACCAACCTCATTACCTTTTTGAAGAGGTAAAAGAGTGAGTAGACAAGGATAATGTAGTAGATGTAATTAATCTAGATTTTCAAAAGGCCTTCGATAAGGTACCCCATAATAGACTAATAAATAAGGTCAGAGAATGCAGAGTCAGGGGACAAGAATGGATAGCTAGCTGGCTTCAAGACAGAAACCAGAGTTTAGGGGAAAAGGGCAGCTATTCAGAGTGGCAGGAGGTGGGTAGTGGTGTTCCATAAGGATCAGTGCTGGGACCGCTATTGTTCACAATTTATATTAATGATTTAGACTTTGGAATCAAAAACACAATTTCTAAATTTGCGGATGACACCAAATTGGTCACTACTGAGGAGGACTGCAACAAATTACAGGAAGACATTAATAAACTTGCGGAATGGGCATATAATTGGTAAATGAATTTCAACACAGATAAATGTGAGGTATTACATTTTGGTAGGAAGAATAGGGAATAGGGAGGTCACTTATTACTTGGAGGGAGCGGGTCTGGGTAGGGTAGAAGAGCAAAGGGTCGGAGTACAAATACACAAATCACTAAATGTAGCAACACAGATTATCAAGAAAAATGCAAACCAAGCACAAGGGTTTATTTCTAGAGGGATAGAATTGAACAGTAGGGAAGCTATGCTAAACTTGTATTGAACCTTGGTTAGACCACACTTGGAGTATTGCGCACAACTCTGGTTGCCTTATTATAAAAAGGATATAAAGGCACTGGAAAGGGTGCAGAGATGATTTACAAGGATGATACCAGAGCATATACCTCTCAGGAAAGGATGAGCAGACTGGGTCTCTTTTCTCTTGAAAAGAGAAGGCTGAGGGGTGACCTAAAGAAATGTTTTAAATTATGAAAGGTTTTTATAGAGTAGATGCAGAGATAGTGGGCCCAAGTTTCGACCGACCCATAGAACGGCGCATGTCCGAGCGGTCCGCCGACTTTCTAAAACGAAAAGCGTGCCTAATATTTACCTCGGTTTTCTTCATTATGATCAGGCCTGCTTTGGACTCGGTGCGAAGCCTATGTCGAACGGCTAGACCAGTACTTTGCAGCCAACGAGCTGGACAGAGAAGGAAGCACTGCAAAAAGGTGAGCGGTCATCCTCACGGTCTGCGGGGCACCGACCTACAGCCTCATGAAGAATCTTCTGGCTCCGGTGAAACCCACAGATAAGTCATATGAGAAGCTGTGCACACTGATTCGGGAACATCTTAACCCGAGGGAGAGCGTGCTGATGGCGAGGTATCGGTTCTACACGTGCCAGCGATCTGAAGGTCAGGATGTGGCGAGCTACGTCGCCAAGCTAAGGCGACTTGCAGGACAATGTGAGTTTGATAGCTACCTGGAGTAAATGCTCAGAGACTTTTTTGTACTGGGCATTGGCCAGAAGACTATCCTACGAAAACTTTTGACTGTAGAGACACCGATCCTCAGTAAGGCCATTGCGATAGCACAGGCATTTATGTCCACCAGTGATAACACTAAACAAATCTCTCAGCACACAAGTGCTAGCAATGTTCATAAATTAACTGGAACTGTGTTTGCGAGCAGAAATGTACAGGGCAGAAACCACAAGTCTGCAACTGCCAATAGGCCTCAGGTGGCCCAGATGACTCAGAGTCCGCAACAAAAGATGAATGCAAGGCAATTCACACCTTGTTGGCATTGTGGAGGCTTCCATTCAGTCTATTCATGCCGCTTCAAAGGGTACGTTTGCAAGAGCTGTGGAACAATGGGGCACCTCCAAAGAGCTTGCAGATGAGTTACAAGCTCTGCAAAACCTGCTAACCACGATGTGGCAGAGGAAGATCGGTCCATGGTGGATCAAAGCAAATTCGAGCCTTAGATGAGGAGGCAGATGCTGACGTACACGGGGTGCACACATTTTTGACAAAATGTCCACCTATAATGCTAAATGTAAAATTGAATGGCTTACCGATAACCATGGAACTGGACACTGGCACTAGACAATCCATCATGAGTAAAAAGATGTTTGAGAGACTGTGGTGCAACAAGGCACTCAGACCAGCCCTGAGCCCCATCCACACGAAACTGAGAACATACACCAAAGAGATTATCACTGCCCTGGGCAGCGCCATGATCAAGGTCACCTATGAGGGCACGGTGCATGAACTGCCACTCTGGATTGTCCCGGGCGATGGCCCCACACTGCTTGGAAGGAGCTGGCTGGCAAAATCCGCTGGAACTGGGATGACATCCGAGCACTATCACATGTCGATGAGGCCTCATGTACCCAGGTTCTTAACAAATTTCCTTCCCTTTTTGAGCCAGGCATTGGAAACTTTTCCGGGGTGAAGGTGTGGATCCACTTAGTCCCAGAGGCACGACCCATTCACCACAAGGCGCGAGCTGTACCTTACATGATGAGGGAGAGAGTGAAAATCGAGCTGGACAAGCTGCAATGCGAGGGCATCATCTCCCCAGTGGAATTCAGCGAGTGGGCCAGCCTGATTGTTTCAGTACTCAAAAGTGATGGCACGGTAAGGATTTGCGGCGATTATAAAGTAACGATTAATCGTTTCTCGCTACAGGACCAATACCCGCTAACTAAGGCAGACGACCTATTTGCGATGCTGTCAGGAGGCAGGACGTTCATCAAGCTCGACCTGACTTTGGCCTACATGACGCAGGAGCTGGAAGAATCTTCGAAGGGCCTCACCTACATCTACATGCACAAGGGACTCTTCATCTACAACAGATGCCTGTTTGGAATTCGGTCGGCTACAGCAATCTTCCAGAGAAACATGGAGAGCCTACTCAAGTCGGTACCATACATGGTGGTTTTCCAGGACGACATATTGGTCACGGGTCGGGACACCGTCGAGCACCAACAAAACCTGGAGGAGGTCCTCCAGTGACTGAATCGCGTAGGGCTGTGGCTGAAGAGGTCGAAATGTGTCTTCATGGCAACTGAAGTGGAGCTTTTGGGGAGAAAGATCACGGCGGACGGCATTAGGCCCACAGACGCCAAGACAGAGACTATCAGGAACGCGCCCAGGCCACAGAACATCACAGAGCTGCGGTCGTTCCTGGGACTCCTCAACTATTTTGGTAACTTCCTACCGGGGTTAAGCACCCTCTTAGAGCCCCTACATGTGTTATTGCGTAAAGGTGAGAACTGGGTATGGGGGAAAAAACCAAGTAATTGCTTTTGAGAAAGCCAGAAACATTTTATGCTCCAACAAGCTGCTTGTATTGTATAACCCGTGTAAAAGACTTATGCTCGCATGTGACATGTCGTCGTACGGAGTCAAGTGTGTATTACAACAAGCTAACGTTGCGGGGAAATTGCAACCTGTCACCTAAGCCTCCAGAGGCTTGTCTAAGGCCGAGAGAGCCTACAGCATGATTGAGAAAGAGGCATTAGCGTGTGTGTTCGGGGAAAAGTAAATGCATGAGTACCTGTTTGGCCTCAAATTTGAGCTGGAAACCGATCACAAGCCCCTCATATCCCTGTTCGCTGAAAACAAGGGGATAAATACCAATGCCTCAGCCCGCATACAAAGGTGGGCACTTGCGCTATCAGCGTATAACTATACCATCCGCCACAGGCCAGCCACCGAGAACTGTGTGGAAGCTCTCAGTCGGCTGCCATTGCCCACCACGGGGGTGGAAATGGCGCAGCCTGCAAACTTGTTGATGGTGGCGCAGCCCGCAGACTTGTTGATGGTCATGGAAGCGTTTGAAAATGATAAATCACCTGTCACAGCCCGCCAGATTAGGACTTGGACCAGCCAAGATCCTCTGCTGCCCCTTGTAAAAAAACTGTACTGCATGGGAACTGGGCCAGCATCACCGTTGAAATGCAAGAGCTAATCAAGCCGTTCCAGCGGCGAAAGGACGAGCTGTCCATTCAGGCAGACTGTCTGTTGTGGGTAACTGCGTAGTGCTACCCAAAAAGGGCAGGGAGACGTTCATCTCGGATCTCCAAAGCACACACCCAGGTATAGTAATGATGAAAGCGATAGCCAGATCCCACGTGTGGTGGCCCGGTATCGACTCTGACTTAGAGTCCTGTGTACGGCAATGCAGCTTGTGAGCTCAGTTGAGCAACATGCCCAGAGAGGCACCACTAAGTTTGTGGTCCTGGCCCTCCAGATCATGATCAAGGATCCACGTCGACTATGCAGGCCCGTTTCTCGATTAAATGTTCCTGGTGGTGGTGGATGTTTTTTCAAAATGGATTGAACGTGAAATAATGTCAGGAAGCACCGCCACCACCACCATTGAAAGCCTGAGGGCCATGTTTGCCACCCACGGCCTGCCTGACATACTGGTCAGTGACAACGGGCCAAGTTTCACCAGTGCCGAATTTAAAGAATTCATGACCCACAATGGGATCAAACATGTCACCTCGGCCGCGTTTAAACCAGCCTCCAATGCACAGGCAGAGCGGGCAGTACAAACCATCAAACAGAGCCTTAAGCGAGTCACAGAAGGCTCACTCCAAACCCGCCTGTCCCGAGTACTGCTCAGCTGCCGCACGAGACTCCACTCGCTCACAGGAGTGCCCCCGGCTGAGCTACTCATGAAAAGGACACTTAAAACTAGACTCTCGCTGGTTCACCCCAACCTGCATGATCAGGTAGAGAGCAGGCGGTAGCAACAAAATGTAAACGATGGTCGCGTCACTGTGTCACGGGAAATTGATCTGAATGACCCTGTGTATGTGCTAAACTATGGACTTGGTCCCAAGTGGATTGCGGGCACGGTGATAGTTAAAGAAGGGAGCAGGTTGTTTGTAGTAAAACTAAACAATGGACAAATTTTCAGAAAGCACCTGGACCAAACGAGGCTGCGGTTCACAGACTGCCCTGAAAAACCCACAGCAGACACCACCTTTTTCAAGCCCCCAACACACACCCAAAGGATCAACTACACTATCCCCGGACCAGAAAATTGAACCCATCATGCCCAACAGTCCAGCAAGGCCAGGCTCACCCAGCAGCCTTGCAGGGCCAACAACACGCCAGCCCAGCGAGGGCACAGCCAACGCACCAGAACAGACATTTGTACCGAGGCGGTCCACCAGGGAAAGAAAGGCTCCCGACCGCCTCACCTTGTAAATAGTTTTCACTTTGACTTTGGAGGGGAGGGATGTTGTGTATCTGTAAAGCATGCACTCTCATGTTCCGCCACCAGGGAGCGCATCCCCTGAAGCCCCAAGGGATCCCAGCATCCCTTGGGAGCACTCGATACAAGCCAGCCCCTAAGGCCTGTTCCTCACTCTGGAGTGTCTTATTAAAGACTGAGGGCACTGTTACTTTAACCTCCCTGTGTACAGTCTCATCTGTGTTAGGAACACAATAGTAAACACAAGTAAAAATAGGTTAAATCTGTAGTAAACAGGGCAAGAATTAGTTACCAATCAAAGGGGTATATGTAAAGGAAATTACAGTAAGAACATTGCTTCCTTAGCTGATTAATATGGCGCCGTTTTAGTGAGCATCAAATATATGACATTTCCTAGTAGGTACACTTGGACTCACAAAACAGTGTTACGTATGAACTCTTAAAACAACATGAATTTTGATTAATCTAGTCAAACTTTGACGTAATTTTTATTTGATAATGTTCTTCAGTCATGTTGGCAACAGCCATGTGGGAGTAGATTTGCTTTGTGCACCAGGTGTAATAACATCTTTAGAAAGATTACCACGCAACATACAGAGCAAACTTTCCAATACACTTTTTATTATATCTTTAATACTCTTATGAATGACTCCACAAGGTCTAATATTGTACTTGAGCTGTTGTGATCTTAGTCCCATTTATTGTAACTCCAGAGTGAGGCACAAGCATGGTGGGCAGCCTTTTATACTGGGCCCTGCACACCTATCAGGTGACCCTCAGGTGTCCTACCACAGTGCCCTCTGGTGGCACACCTTATGTGACTATACAGTTAGTATACATGGTCTACATACATGACATCACTTCCCCCCAAGTCTTTAATGCAAATTGACTCATACATTGATGTTAACCTGGGCTTTGCTCTTCCTGGTTGACCATTGGAGGGTCGCTTCCAGCTTGGGTGGGTTGGTAGTGAGATTTGTTGCCAGTGGAGGTCCCAGTGGTTTCTGGTTGTGAGTCCATGACTACTCCATTCTCCCCCCCACCCCCACAGAGATCAGGCTAATGGTTCGTTACATGCAAGTTGCATTCAAGTTCATCACATGGGTTTTACATTTACATCTTGGTACATTAGTTGGGTGGATTACAGTTGCGTTTCTTTTAGTGTGGCACATTTACATGATCAGTACAGGTATATCGGTACAGGTACACAAGGACAGTCTAGTTCCAGCACGGCTGGATGAGATCCGGGTTGTCTGATGACGGCGCAGTGCCCCATGCTAGTGGGTCTGTGGGCGAGGTGAGCTCATTCTGCTCGAGTTGCCAGAGCTCAGGGCTCTTGCCGTTACTCCTAGTGTCGGGCAGGCCCAAAGACAGCTGATGTGTCTGTGACCTCCCTGTCCTTTTCGTTTGCACAGTGTCGCTGCTGCTCCCTGGGAAGCGGTCTGAGCGTGTGAGCGTTTCGTCTAAGTGACGGTGGGCCTCCTCGTCTTGTCTAGCAGTTCGCAGGGGACTGCTGACTCGCTTTCCTTGAGAGCACTGTTGTGAGCATTCTCTAGTTTGGGATCCTGGCTGGTCCAGGTTCCGTTCGGAGGAGCCGGTGCGGGTGACCCTTCACTCTTGGGCATTATTGTGGTGGCGAGTGGGTTTGTGGGCTGCACCTTTTCCACCCGGGTGGTGGGCGACAGTAGCCGACTGCGAGCATAGGCGCAGTCTATTGTTTCTGGCCCATGATGGTTCATGTCATCAGGTGCCTGCAATGTTAAACCGATCTGAGGCAGGGTATCGTTACTGGTGCCTCTGCTCTCCGGGGATTGTTTACTCTGCGGCTTGTCTACTTCTGTCAGCTGTGGGGACACTTTGTGAAACATTGTTCTGGTCCCAGGGGCGCAAGCTACAGCATTGGGTAACCTGCTGGACCTGTATATGACTGTTAGGTGTTTGCCCGCTACATTGGCTGATTGCAGTTTGCACCCGACATCGCTCAACAACATTTTGCTCGTTACAGCTGAGCTTTTACATTGGTTACCAATTTCAAGCAATTCATTCAAAAATGGCAGGTTGCTGGCCTCCTTTAAAATGGCCTTACTACTTTTACCCCAATCGTCTTCCTTGCATGAAACCACGTGTCGTTGCTCCATTAGCGCTGCACCTCGTGGTTTGGACGTCATCTTTTCCCTGTCCATGATGTCGACTGCCATGATCTTCTTTCCCAGGGATTCTGTCACTGAAGCTGGGAAGGTGTCCTCAGATCCAATCTTCCTCCCCAGGAGTCCTGCCACTGAAACCGGGAAGGTGCGTTCGGGTCATCTCGGCTGGATCATCGCCTCGCAGTCATGAGCGGTCTGTGTCTCAGGGGCTGCGTGGATCTGTTCTCCGGTGCCTGGTCCAACCAAAGGTGGGTGCTTGCTCTGCCTCTGAGCATGGGGGATGTTGATCACTGGAGGGATGAAGTCTTCCCAGTTCCAATGAATCTTCCCCATGCATCTTCTTCCAAGTAGCGTAGGTCTATCACCTGAAACAATCGACAATGGTAAATTGTGCACCGCGCCATCATGGGATACACTTACATCCACACTACCAACAACTGATATCAGTTCCTTGTTGTAGGTGCGCAACTTTGCCTGAACCGGGACCAGCTTGGGTCGTTCAGCTTGATTATTCCATAGCCTCTCAAAGGCTTCATAGAAACATAGAAACATAGAAAATAGGTGCAGGAGTAGGCCATTCGGCCCTTCTAGCCTGCACCGCCATTCAATGAGTTCATGGCTGAACATTCAACTTCAGTACCCTGGCTCATTACTGACTGACTCGCCCCGTGTCCACTTCCATGAAGACTGGAGCGCCATTTATCTCGACTTCCATTATCACTGGAGGATAATCTGTGGTGCAGATATATACTCCATACACTTCGTCCTGGGACTAAGCTGTCTCTCTAGCCATCTCCTCGTAATCCACGCTGGATTCACAGCTACCTCTTCCACATGGTGAGTCACAGATCTTTTTTAACCTCTAATTTTGGTCTCCCCACAAGTGAAAACATTTTCTCTACATTTATCCTATCAAATCATTTCATAAACTTAAAGCGCTCTGTTAGGTCACCCCTCAGCCTTCTTATTTTTAGAGAATGGAGCACCAGCCTGTTCAGTCTTTTCTGCTCAATATTTCCTCTCAGTTCTGGTATCTTCTTTGTAAATATTGTTTTCACCTTCTCCAGTGCCTCTATATCATTTTTATAATATGGAGACCATTACTGTGCACAGTACTCCAAGTCTGGTCTAACCAAGGTTCTATACAAGTTTAACATAACTTCTCTGCTTTTCAATTTGAGCACTCTAGAAATGAACTGTGGAGCGTGATTTTTTTTTTATGCCCTTATTAACCTGCATTGCTACTTCTACTGATTGTATATCTGTACACCTGGATCCCATTGCTCCTCTACACCATTTAGACTTATTATCCAAGCAGTATGTGGCCTTCTTACTCTTCCTACCAAAATGCACCACCTCACACTTACATAAGAATATAAGAACATAAGAATTAGCAGGAGTAGGCCGTACAGCCCCTCGAACCTACTCTGCCTTTCAATAAGATCATGGCTGACCTTCGACCTCAACTCCACTTTCCTGCCCGATATCCATATCCCTTCATTCCCCTAGAGTCCAAAAATCTATCTATCTCAGTCTTGAATAAATTCAATGAATCAGCATTTTGGGGTAGAGAATTCTAAAGATTCACGACATTCTGAGTGAAGAAATTCCTCCTCATCTCAGAATGAAATGACCGAACCCTTATCTTAAGACTGCCCCTAATTCTTGACTCTCCAGCCAGTGGAAACAATTTCTAAACTTCTACCCTGTCAATCCCCCTCAGTATCTTATATGTTTCAAACTCTAGGGGATATAGGCCTAATCTACTCAATCTCTCCTCATATGACAACCCTCTCATCCCAGGGATCAATCGAGTGAACCTTCGTTGCACCACCTCTAAGGCAAATATGTCCTTTCTCAGATAAGGAGACCAAAACTGTGCACAGTACTCCAGGTGTGGTCTCACCAAAGCCCTGTACAATTGTAGTAACAATTCCTTACTCATCCAAACCCCTTGCAATAAAGAACACCAAGCATTTGCCTTCCTAATTGCTTGCTGTACCTGCATGCTAACTGTCATGTATCCTACATGGCTACTGTTGGTACTATCTTAAGTTGTGCCACCAGAGGGCACAGCAGTGGGAGACTCATAGTTTACCTGTATAGGTATACCTGGTCTAGTATAAAAGGCAGGCCACCAGGTGTGATCCACACTCTGGAGTTAACTAATAAAGGACTAAGGTCACTCCAGTTCAAGTACAACACACTGCCTCGTGGAGTCATTAGTAGAGCATCTAAGGACACAATAACTGGCGACGAGATTACGAACTTTCATGCAGAAATGGCTACCCTTGTTGCTTTGCAGCAGTTCGCCAATGGTGATGATTGGGACGCCTCTGTGGAGAGGCTAGAACACTTTTTCACTGCAAACAACCTGGCAGGAGACGACCCAGCCACACTGGTTGATAAACGCCGAGCTATCCTGCTAACCAGTTGTGGGCCCAATGTCTATGGCCTCGTCAGGGACTTGCTGGCACCAGCGAAGACAACAACCAAGTCATACAAGGAGCTCGTAACCCTGATCCAGGAATAATTCAAGCCCAAGGAGAGCATCCTCACAGCCAGACACCGGTTCTATACCCGAAGGTCAGGAAGTCGCAAAGTACGCCGCAGACCTCAGGAGGCTGGCGGCACTGTGCGAGTTCGGCACCCACCTCAACGAAGTGCTGCGGGATATTTTTGTCATTGGAATTGGCCATGAGGGCCTTCTTCACAAGCTACTGTCGGCAGATACCACAGTCACACTGCAGAAGTCCATCGCTGTGAGCCAGGCATTCATGACCTCGACCTGCGGCTCTAGGCAGATGACTCACCCTCAGGACTCAAACCCGGCAGGTGCTGTGCACAGAGTGGCGCCATTCAGGAGCTGGACTGTAGAGCGTGAACCCTTTCAGGGAAGAGAGAACAGGTCCCCGAGTCCCTTAACTCAGAGTCCGCCGAGGGGGGCTAATCGAGTGGCACCATGCTGGCATTGCGGAGGGAATCATAGGGCTCACCAGTGCCATTTTAAAGACTATGTTTGCAAAGGCTGCAGCACAAAGGGCCACCTCCAGCGAATGTGTCAGAGAAATATCACTCACTGTGTTGATGAGGAGTCCGCAGATGACCATGAATCCAGCGTGGATTATGAATTGTTAGACAGAGGGGCAGCCCAGTCCCATGGGGAGGTACACGGCATGTTTACCTGCACCATCGAGTGCTCCCCGCTGAAGATGGAAGTTGAGATAGAGGGAAGTCCAGTCTTCATGGAAGTGGACACGGGGGTGAGCCATTCAGTGATGAATCAAGGAGCCTTTGAGAGGCTATGGGACAATCTGGCTGAACGACCCGAGTTGGCCCCGGTTCAGGCAAAGCTACGCATCTACACCAATGAAATCATCCCAGTCGTTGGTAGTGTGAATGGTACTCCATGATGGCGCGGTGCACAAGTTACCTCTGTGGATTGTTGCAGGTGATGGACCAACGCTACTCGGCAGAAGATGAATGGAGAAGATCCATTGGAAATGTGAAGACTTCACCCCTCCAGCGATCGAAGCCCTCTGTGCTCAGAGGCAAAACAAACCCTCACCTGAGGGTGGACCCGACACCGATGAGCTGACCAACACAGCATCTGAGACACAGACCGCTCAGCACGACTGCGTAGAGATGATCCAGCTGAGACGACCCGAACGCGCCTTCCAGGCTCCAGTGGCAGGACTCAGAAGGGAGAAAATCGGATCCAGCAGCGACTTCCCAACTGCGGAGGCAGAACTTGGGGAGAAGAGGATCACCGCAATCGACATCGTGGACGAAGAAAAGATGCCGCCCGAACCACAAGGTGATGCGCTGAAGACAAAGATGGCCGCGACCAGACCACGAGATGTAGTACCGATGGAGCAACACATGGCACCAAAAGGATAAGCGGGTTGGGGTAAAGCAAGCAAGGCTCTCTTAAAGGAGGCCTGCAACCCATTATAATTAAAGGAACAGTTCCACACATTTAAGCAATGTAACAGTAATTGTAAGTTAGAGACTAAAGGTGTAACAGATTATGTAAAGCGTGTAACTGACCATGTAAAATGTATAACTGATAATCGAAATTGTATACATGCAACCAGCGAGGAAAAGTCGCGTGATTATGTACAATGTGTAATTGATAATCTGAACTGTGCAGATGCAACCAGCGAGGAAAAGTCGCACAATCGTGATCAGACCTCCAGAGTGTCCATCATGAGTAAGGAAAAGCTGTGCGATGCAGGATTCCCACTGCATGCAGCCAATGCGACGGGCAGATACCCATCGGGTGCACACAGGTCCAGCGAGCTACCCAATGCTGTAGCCTGCGTTCTGGGGACCAGAGTCATGCACCACGAAGTGTGGCCATAAGCAAGCGACCTCAGCAGGGCAATGGCAATGGTAGTGATACCATGCCGTGGGTCGGCTCCATCTCTCAGGCAACTGATGACCCCAACGGCCACAAGCCTGAAGGAGCAGACTGCACCAAGGCCATACCCCTAGATGTAGCGGCACCCACCACTGTTCCCCCAGAGGAAACAAGCAGCAGCCAGGATTTCAAACCAAGCAACGCTTAGGCCAGCGAATCAGCAGTTCCCTGTGCACTGCTAGACAACAGCTCCTCAGGGAGCAGCTGGGACCCAGGCCGTAAAGGAAGGACGGGGGGGGTCACAGACATCTGTGAATCTGCCTGACACTAGGCAACAGCCCCGAGAGCAGACTACGTGAGCCAACCAGCTCCCCACTGCCAGCACCGGGCACTGAGCCGCCACCTGACTGCAGGGACACCACCCAGCAGCTCCAGACCTAGCTCATCCTCATGCTCCGGTCATCACATCGACAAGGCATCTAACGCTCTTGTCGCACCACAGAACCAGAAAAAAAAAACACAAAACCCACTTACCTGAACTTGAATGTACATGAATGTTATGAGCCCCCACCACACCAATATGGGAAGGGGGGAAGAATGAAGTGATCAGGAACACACAGCAACCACCAGCACGCTACTGCACCCACCACCCACCCAAGGTTGAGCTGGCCTGCCAGAGGTCTACCAGACAAAACCCGTATAGAGCTAAGCCCAGGCACAGTTAATGCAGAGGCAATTTGCACTGAGGGTTCAGGGGGGAGTGATGTAATGTATCCTACATGGCTACTGTTGTACTATCACAAGGTGTGCCACCAGAGGGCACAACAGTGGGAGACTCGTAGGTTACCTGTACAAATGTGCCTGGCCTATTTTAAAAGGCAGGCCACCAGGTGTGATCCTCATTCTGGAGTTAATTAATAAAGGACTAAGGTCACTGCAGTTCAAGTACAACACACTGCCTCATGGAGTCATTGTTAGAGCATCTAAAGACACAATACTAACTTTCTGTGTTTCCTGTATGAGGACACCTAAATCTTTTGAACACCAACATTTAATAGTTGCTCACCATTTAAAAAATATTCTGTTTTTCTATTTTTTATACCAAATTGAATAATCTCACATTTCCCCACATTGTACTCCATCTGCCACCTTATTGCCCACTCACTTAACCTGTCTGTATCTCTTTACAGGTTCTTTGTGTCTTCCTCACAGCTTACTTTCCCACCGAGCTTTGTATCATCAGCAAATTTGGATACTTCCAATCCGCTGGGACCGTTCTAGAATCTAGTGAATTTCAGAAGGTCACAAACAATGTATCCACTATCTCTGCAGCCACCGCTTTGAGAACGTGACGATGTAGGCCATCAGATCCAGGGGATTTGTTGGCTTTTAGTCCCATTAGTTTCTCAATTACTTTTTCCCTACAGATAGTAATTACTTTAAATTCCTCACTCTTATTAGCCTCTTGATTCCCCACTATATTTGGTATGCTTTTTTTGTCTTCTACTGTGAAGACAGATACAAAATATTTGTTTTAAGTCTCTGCCATTTCCTTATTCCCCATTATAATTTCACCTATCTCAGCCTCTAAGGGACCATCATTTACTTTTCCTATGCTCTTCCCTTTTACATACTTGTAGAAGTTCTTACAATCTGTTTTTATATTTCTTGCTAGTTTACTCTCATAGTCTATTTTCTCCCTTTTTATCAAGTTTTTGTTCTTCCTTTGCTGGTTTCTAAAGTTCTCCCAATCATCAGGCTTAGTATTATTCTTTGCAACATTATAAACCTTTTCTTTTAATCTAATGCTATCCTTAACTTCATCAGCTAGCCAAGGATGGATCACTTTTCCCATGGAGTTTGTAGTTCTCAATGGAATGTATATTCGTGAAGAATTTTGGAATATTTCTTAAAATGTCTGCCACTGCTCATCTACTGCTCATCCACTGCTCATCAATGTGATCGGGGCCCAGGAGAGGCGAGAGTTCGAGGCCCAGAAGAGCTCGAGGGCCCAGGGGCAGCACAGACCAGCCCACAAGGCAATATGTGTGCGCACTAGGTCCATGCAGTAGAGCTGGTCTCCAGTCGTCATGGTTAATCCTTGCCACTGGACCAAGACCTAGCTCTGTCAAACCCATGTCGTGGCTGGTGTGCAATGGCCACCACACATTAAAAAAATCCACACACAGGCATCTTCTACCCTTCAAGATGTATTTAAGGAACCTGGAATATTAGGTCCTACATTGAAACATCTGTGAACTCATCCCTTTTCGGCATGGAAGCAAGTCATCCTCGATGATGATGTACATTCGCTGGAGGTGGCCCTTTGTGCTGCAGCCTTTGCACACATAGTCTCTGAACCGACACTGATGAGCCCTGTGATTACCTCCGCAATGCCAGCATGGTGCTACTCGACTTATGTTTGTAACTCTCGGCGGACTCTGAGTTAAAGGACTCGGGGGCCTGTACGCTCTGCCCTGAGCAGATTCACATTCAACAGTTCTGCCTGTGAAAGGCGCCATTCTATTTACAGTACTCGCCGGGTTTGAGTCCTGAGAGTGAGTCATCATCTGCTTGGAGCTGCAGCTTGAGGTCATGAATGCCTGGCTGATGCTGATGTCCTTCTGCAGAGTGACGGTGGTTTCGGCAGACAGTAGCCTGTGAAGAAGGGCCTCATAACCGATGCCAATTACAAAGACGTCCAGCAATGCATCGGCGAGGGATACACCGAATTCACACGGACCTGCCAGCCTCCTGAGGTCGGCAGCATACTTCGCGATTTCCTGGCCCTCGGGGCGGCGGTGTGTATAAAATCGATGCCTGGCTGTGAAGATGCTCTCCTTCGGCTTGAGTTGGTCCTGAATTAGTACTTTCAGCTCCTCGTGTGACTTGGTCATTGTTTTCTCTGGTGCAAGCAAGTCCCTGATGAGGCCCACAACTGGTCAACAGGATCGCTCTGCGCTTATCTGCCAGCGTGGTCAGATCATCGCCTACTAGGTCGTTTGCTACGAAATATTGGTCAAGCCTCTCCATAAAGGCTTCACAATCCTCACCCTCTGAGAACTTTTCTAATGCACCGTTAGTCATTTTTGTGTGAAAGTTCATAATCTCGTTGCCAGTTGTTATGTTTTTAATACTCTTATGAATGACTCCACGAGGTTTAGTATTGTACTTGAGCTGTTGTGACCTTAGTCCCATTTATTGTAACTCCAGAGTGAGGCACAAGCATGGTGGGCAGCCTTTTATACTGGGCCCTGCACACCTATCAGGTGACCCTCAGGTCTCCCACCGCAGTGCCCTCTGGTGGCACACCTTATGTGACTATACAGTTAGTATACATGGTCTACATACATGACACTTTTGTTCAATCAACTGTTCTTAGTTCAAGAAAAATTGTGTTTTGATATTGGTCTCTCTGCCTCAACACTATATGATAATTTGACATATCTATCAGATAATCAATCTCCAGTGCACCTCGCTGCCAGAGGTCTGAGAGAGTAGCTCATCGCGGAGCACTTCACATGAACAATCTCTCCCATCACCAAAATACCAACAGTCCCGCATTCCTTATTACCACCGTCATTATCACCACCATCTGATTGCCTTACTGCAGTCTCGCATTTTGGGTCTTGTCCTTCCTTCACTACAAATATTGTACCAACACAACACTGAGAACTAAAACAACAGTAACACAACAGCTACAAAAAGTAATCCAAAAAAGTTTATGGAATGTAGACCTTCATCTCAAAGGGATTGATATTCAAAGGGGACGGGTTTATGGTTCAGTGTGCAGAACCATGGGATAGATTCAGAACAGATCTAGAAGCTCAAAACTGGTCATCCATGAGGTGCTGTGGGCCATCAGCAGCAGCAGAATTGTATTCCACCCCAGACTGTAACCTCATGACCTGGCATATCCTTCATTCTACCATTACCATCAAGCCAGGGGACAAACCCTGGTTCAATGAGGACTTTAGAAGAGCATGCCAGGAACAGCACAAGGCGTACCTAAAAATGAGGTGCCAACCTGGGGAAGCTGCAACACAGGACTATGTGCATGCTAAACAGCAGAAGCAGCAGGCTATAGACAAGGCTCAGCAATCCCACAATCAACGGATCAGATTAGAGCACCGCAGTCCTGCCACATTCAGTCGTGAATGGTGGTGGAGCATTAAACAACTAACAGGAGGAGGAGGCTAAGACTTGTGCTCCAGAACTAGCCGTGCCTTTAGCCAAGCTGTTCCAGTACAGCTACAACACTGGCATCTACCCGACAATGTGGAAAACCGCCCAACTGTCCACAAAAGGCAGGACAAATCCAATCCGGCCAATTATCGCCCCATCAGTTTACTCTCAGTCGTGATGGAAGGTGTCATCGACAGTGCTATCAAGCGGCACTTACTCACCAATGCCCAGTTTGGATTCTGCCAGGACCTCTTGGCTCCAGACCTCATTACAGCATTGGTCCAAACATGGACAAAAGAGCTGAATTCCAGAGATGACTTGAGAGTGATTGCCCTTGACATCAAGGAAGCATTTGACCGAGTGTGGCACCAAGGAGCCCTAGTAAAACTGAAGTCAATGGGAATCAGGGGGAAAACTCTCCACTGGCTGAAGTCATACCTAGCACAAAGAAAGATGGCTGTGGTGGTTGGAGGTCAATCGTCACAGCCCCAGGACATCACTAAATGAGTTCCTCAGGGCCCAATCATCTTCCGCTGCTTCATCAATGACTTCCCTCCATCACAAGGTCAGAAGTGAAAATGTTCGCTGATGACTGCACAGTGTTCAGTGCCATTCGCAATTCCTCAGATAATGGAGCAGTCCATGCCCGCATGCAGCAAGACCTGGACAACATTCAGGCTTGGGCTGATAAGTGGTAAGTAACATTCACGCTACACAAGTGAGAGGCAATGACTATCTCCAACAAGCGAGAGTCTAACCATCTCCCCTTGACATTCAACGACATTACTATTGCTGAATCCTCGATCATCCTGGGGGTCGCCATTGACCAGAAACTTAAATGGACTAACCACATAAACACTGTGGCAACAAGAGCAGGTCAGAAGCTGGGTATTCTGTGGCAAGTGTCTCATCTCCTGACTCCCCAAAGTCTTTCCACCATCTATAAGGCACAAGTCAGGAGTGTGGTGGAATACTCTCCACTTGCCTGGATGAGTGCAGCTCCAACAACACTCAAGAAGCTCGACACCATCCAGGACAAAGCAGCTCGCTTGATTGGCAGCCCAACCACCATCTTAAACATTCACTCCCTCCACTACTGGCTGCAGTGTGTACCATCTGCAAGATGTACTGAAACAACTCGCCAATGTTTCTTTGGCAGCACCTCCCAAACCCATGTCCTATAACACCTATTAGGATAAGGCCAGCAGGCGTATGGGAACACTACCACCTCCAAGATTCCCTCCAAGTCACACACCATCTTGACTTGGAATTATATCTCCGTTCCTTCATTGTCGTTGTGTCAAAATCCTGGAACTCCATCCCTAACAGCACCGTGGGAGTACCTTCACCATAAGGACTGTGGTGGTTCAAGAAGGCGGCTCACCACCACCTTCTCAAGGGCGTGCAGGATGGGCAATAAATGCTAGCCTTGCCAGCGATGCCCACATCCCAAGAACGAATTTAAAAAAAACATCTAGAGTACTGTGTCCAGTTTTGGGCAACACACCACACCAGATTCACCAGAATGATACCAAGGCTTAGAGGGTTACATTATGAGGCCAGGTTACATAAACTTGGCTTGTACAGAAGATTGAGGGGTGATCTGATCGAGTGATTTCAAATGTTAAAAAGGTTCGACAGAGTAGTTACAGAGAAACAAATTCCTCTTCATGTGGGAATCAAGAATGAGGGGACATAATCTTAAAATTAGTGCTAGATCATTTAGGAGGGATGCCATGAAGCACTATTCATACAAAATGAGTTAGAAATTGGGAATTCTCTCTCTCAAATGTTTGTCGGCGCTGGGACAATTGGAGCTTTCAAGACTGAGAATGATAGATTAAGTACGGATATCACAGGCTATGGAGCAAAGGCGGGTAATTGGGGTTGAGGTACAGATCAGTCAGGATGTAACTGAAATGCGAACAGGCTCGAGGGCTGAATGGCCCACTCCTGTTCGTATGTTCCTATTTCCCATCTGTGTATAATATTCATAGAATCATAGAAAATTACAACACAGAATGAGGCCATTCGGCCCATCGTGTCCATGTCGTTGAAAAGGAGCTACCCAGCCTAATCCCGCCTTCCAGCCCTGTAGGTCACAGCTCTTTAAATGCACATGCAAGTACTTTTTAAACGTGATAAGGGTTTCTGCCTCTACCACCCTTTCAGGCAGTGAGTTCCGTACCTCCACCACCTTCTGGGTGAAAATTTTGTTTTTCATCTCCCCTCTAATTCTTTTACCAACTACTTTAAATCTATGCCCCCTGGTTTAACAGGAATAATTAAGAATCACCCTTGGGAAACACCTTAGTGCCCATCTTATGTGCTCACTTACCTATCCTAGTGCTCCGATGAAGTGGATCCCAGTGGCTACAGCTTTGGAGGTGGGTTGCTGATGAGATTCCATTGATGACACTTCAGATGGCAATGTTGAGTGACCTGGAGCAGCTCTGGGCCTTGATGGCCCAGCTCCAAACATTTTCTTATTCATTCTCGGGATGTGAGCATCACTGGAAAGGCTGGTATTTATTGCCCATCCCTACTTGCCCTTGAGAAGGTGGTGGTGAGCCACCTTCTTTAACCATTGCAGTCCGTGTGGTGAAGGTACTCCCACAGTGCTGTTAGAATTTTGACCTAGCGCCGATGAAGGAACGGTGATGTATGTCCAAGTCAGGATGGTGTGTAACTTAGGAGGGTACCTTGGAGGCGATGGTGTTCCCATGCACCTGCTGTTCGCTGCACTTGTCCCAGGGAATAGAGGTTACGGGTTTGGGTGGTGCTGTCAAAGAAGCCTTGGTGAGTTGCTGCAGTGCACCCTATAAATAGTACACACTGCAGTCATGGTGCACCGGTGATGAAAGGAATGGATTTTTTAGACTGCAGCATCAGTTTGACCCAGTTTGCTGTGTGGCACTAACAAGGGTACGGGTGTAGTGGATGGTGGGGGGAGCAGGCATACTGTCAGAGAGGACAGTAGGCACTGCTCCAATGGAGTCAAGGCCACTGTCCTGGGACTGCACCTCAGCACTCTGCGCAAGATCAGAGTGCAGGAGTGATGTGACGCTCTGGAAGTCCCTGTCAATACTGGCCCCAAATACCAACATAGCAACTGCATGAGCTTTAATGGCATCAATGTGAGCTGCCATGGAAGCTGCCAGAGCTGTTACCTGAGGCTCCATCATCGTTCCCCTTTGTCGTGTTCATGGAGCTGACCACTCGCTGGTCTCCAGGCTCTGCGCGAAGCCTCGACACAAGTTGGAGCTGGACTCCTCTATGCTTTGAGCCATTGTGTGCAAGCTCGCTGGCAGGTAGCCCAGAGCCCCTACCATTTCACGCTGTATGCCTACCAACCTTCTTTGGTACCTTGAGCACTTGCAGTCAGCATCTGAGTCTTTTGCAGCAGAGCTAGAATGTGATGTCACCTTTAGAACCCTATCTCCTGCACACTTTCTGCTGGTGAGTCACTGCGTCAATACCCCTTCTCTAGCCTGCCCTCTAAAGTGCACGTGGTGCCAGTCTCTGAGCGGGTGTTAGCTAGTGTCAGATCAAGTAATGCTGCATCTTCAGTAAGGCTGCTCTCCACTTCTTGAAATGATTGGTGAAAGAGCTGCAGTTTGTCATACAGAGTGTGCAGGATGAGATAGAAAAGGGGGAAAAAAAAGGATAAGGTGTGAATAAAGTCTGTGCAAGGTAATCAACATCTTTAATCAACAATATATTAGATAAATGATAACGAATACCTCCAACTGAGCTGAATGAAAATCTCTCAGGATTACACAATAGAGCTGAATCTTTGCGATCCCCTTTAGACTTGACACCTCAAGCATCTCTGAGGCTGAATCAGACTGTTCGGAACCTTGGTGTCACATTTGACCCTGAAATGAGCTTTTGACCCAATATCTGCAGCGTAACTAAGACCGCCTTTTTCCATCTCCATAACATCGCCCATCTCCGTGCTTCCCTCAGCTCATCGGCTGCTGAAGCCCTCATCCATGCCTTTGTTACCTCTAGACTTGACTATTCCAACACACTCCATGTTCTACCCTACATAAACTTGGGATCATCCAAAACTCAGCTACCTGTGTCCCACTCACCTATCACCCCTGTGTTCACTGATCTACATTGGCTCCCAGTTAAGCAATGCCTCCATTTCAAAATTATTATCCTTGTTTTCAAATCCCTCCATGGCCTCGCCCCTATCTGTAATCTCCTTCAGTCCCACCGCCACCCCCTCCCCCCTCGTCCCCGGGATGTCTGCGCTCCTCTAATTCTCCCCTCTTAAGTATCGCTGATTATAATCGCCGAACAATGGTGGCTATGCCTTCTGTTGCCAAGGCCCTAAGCTCTGGAACTCCCTGCCTATACCTCACCTCCTCTCTTTCCTCCTCCAAGACGCTCTGTAAAATCTCTCTCTTTGACCAAGCTTTTGGGCACCTGCCCTAATTTCTCTTTGTGTGGCTTGGTGTTAAATTATTTTTTGCCTCAGAATACTCCTGCGAAGTGCCTTGGGATGTTTCACTACATTAAAGGCACTATATAAATACAAGTTGTTGTTATCTTCTAGTTCAATTCATCCACGGTATTTGCTATCACATGTATGCTTATGCTACTTTTTCTGTTGCAGCAGGACAACAATTTAATCCCTGTAGGATTTACTGCAAGTAGGAAAAATTGGGTAAATGCTACATTCCCAGTGGAGAGCCTTGACCAATGGGAAGATGGATTGGGAAATTATCATTACAGCGACCTGCTCTCCTGCCAAATAGCTTCCTGCAAGTATTATGGCATTTACTTGAACAATTTATCACTCAATCACTTTATTACACTTAATAGGAAAATTCACCATCTTTATACCATATTCCATTCTTAAAGGACTAAGGGCTAAGGGCTAGAATTTGCACTGCATCTCCGCCCGGTTTCTCAGCCGCATTGGTAGTTTTGGATGGAAACTGGGTCAGCGAAAAATTCCATAAAGAGTGCTGCCGGCAGTTTTGAAATACGAGCTAGACGGTAGGCGAGTAGCCCTGCAAAAAAAAGGTAAGTTTATGTGGTTTTAATAATTAATTTAAAATTATTTTACAGTGATTAAGGTGAAATGGGTCCAGAGAATGTTTTCAGATTTTTTATGATATTTTTTGGAAAAATATTTTGTGTGTTTTCCCCCTCCTAGGTCCAACCGCTGCCTCGGTGCAAATTTTAGTAATTATCGCCCTTTTTATTTAAGAATCTAATCGACCCAAGATTCCATTTTCCGACACAAGTCAGGTTGTAAGGTCCATTTTTTTCCGCCAGGTGGAATTTTTTCCATTTTTGTGGAAATTTTCACCGGCGGT
The DNA here is from genome assembly GCF_044704955.1 of Pristiophorus japonicus. Lineage (NCBI taxonomy): Eukaryota > Metazoa > Chordata > Chondrichthyes > Pristiophoridae > Pristiophorus > Pristiophorus japonicus. The sequence goes on along the minus strand of NC_091982.1, from coordinate 111,228,097 downwards.
AATTTTTTGGAAATTCTAGCCCAAAAACTAAAAATGCATTCTCTGTTTTAAAGTCTCAAAGATTAAAACTTAGAACATGGGAGTCTGTAAGTATTCTTCCAATGCTCTATGAATGACATTGCAATAGCTCACAATGATTTGACCACTCATTAAAGCATACTTCTGAGAACCACAGTTCCGTAATTCAAAGCAAGACATTGTGGACATATTATAAATTGAATTGTCTGTTTTAACATGAAAACAAAGTATAGGTTTTATATAATAAATGAGTTAAAGGGTGTAATCTGATCTGTGGGTTCAGGGAAAGTTTAGACACTGCGTGAGCTTCAGCATGACATTTACACCATCGAAATCCAACGAGTGGTTAAAGCCTTGTACCTCACTCTCCTCCATCTCTTATTCTAAAGCTTAAGCCTTGATGCAGTTCGGTGCTGTCTTGTTCAAACAAGGAGACAACTCAACCATGTTGTTTCGGAAAGATTTCACAATCTCTGAATACGAAGGGAATTTGGAGTTTTATAATGATACGTCAGCCAATGTAGCATTTTATGAAAATTTATAATGCTAAAAATAATGTAGCGGAATTCATTTCAAAGTACAGATTCTTAAATTATAATTCTTGAATTGAATCTCAACATGTGGTAAATGATTATAACAGCCCTCAACAGGTTAATTGGCTAATATCCATCGAACTAGCTAAGCAAAGCAAAAGCTACCATTATAAGCGATTCCATGCTGTAATTTTGTGAAAGATATAAAATCATACCTTTAAAAGTAAGTGTAATAGATGCAAGTGTGAAGCGTTTATAGTGCAATACCCCAACAGTGCTACATTATGCACTTTATTCAGCCCACTAAAAGTGCATGCAAGGCTTAAAATGAATCTTTAAGTGAGTTTTGAATCAAGCTTAAAAAGGCTTTGCATTTGTTTTTGATGTAGCTTGAAGCTTTGAAAAATGAAAAAATACATATCAAACTGCCAGAAGGGCTGCTTCTTCCAGCCATCTGGTGAGCATATTCTTGAGGGCTACAGCGCAAAGATTACAACTGTCATTTAATCTGCAGCCTCAGGATGTGGATCATGTCTTCCTTAGAAATGAAAGGTTGGCAATAAATAAAACCTATCAGTGCCTATTGTTCACACAAACAGGAACCTCCAAAAAAGCACTAAGGTCTGGGATTGTGTTGACATTGGCAAGCAATTATCTCAAGATGTCATAAACTATCAAATATGGGTGAGATGGGGAGAAGCAGAGCTTTAAACCAAAGAAATATATCGATGTCGATTTCGTGAAGTACATGGGTGCAATTTTATAAAGCAGTTGTCTGGCTTCACTGAAAAGCTCGAGAACTAAGACCAGTCCCTAAAGGATGCTGACTCGAGATGCAAGTCCTGTATGCTTTAATATATATAGTTCTACAGACAGCTTATAGGATTGCCAATTTAATCTTATTTGAATAAATGGGTTACATTTTGAGATCTTACTTTAAAGCCTCTATCAATTTAACCACAAAAACTACAGACTGATAAATCTACAGTAACATGCGGACAATTAATGCACATATTTAGTTACAATAGGTACAAAACCTCAAATTAAGGCTACCATATAAATTGAAACAATATACACATACGCACACACATTTACATACCCACATAAATAAAATCAACTATAGTTCAGGGCAGTAACTTAATCTCAGGGTTCAGATGACTTGCTTTGTTTTTGTGGTTCTTTATGTTATTGGATTCCTTGGATTAGATTACTGATTTACAGTCTCTCTCATAAAACCCATCAGTCCTACCACCCCCCCCAAAAATCTTCTATTTCATAAATAATATAAAATTGGAACTTTTTCCATTTAGTAGGAAGATTAAGCATAACCCAGTTAAGTGAAGCTTAGCACAAACTGCAGCATGGTTAAGTCCCGGGACATTGACAAGGCAATATTAATCTTACACACATTCTCATAGTCCAAATCAGCTCATAACATAATTGTTACAAATTCAACAGGAAACTTCAAAAAGGACTGGACCATACAGTGGGTTCTCAGTCCCTTTCACCTTTCTTACTATTGAGATGAAAGTTTCCAACCACTATTGGCTGCAAGGGCTGGTTTGCATAAACTAAATTAATCAGAACTGGCTCAACCTACTACCTAGCAGATGAAATTCCACAGCAGAAAGCTGCAACAATTAATACTTCTCAGAGGTCAGAGATCACATTGGCGCAGAAGGTGTGCTAATAAGACTATTAGCCCAGATTTTGCTGTCGCAGAGCATCTAATGGCATCTGCTGTTAGTTAGACTTGTTTGTGTACTTTTAGGATTTAAACATTTTTGCACCGTAAGTTGCTCGAAGTACGTGCATCTGGGAGCTGAGTGAACAGAGAAAGCAGCTGTGTATCTCCGTAACCAATCAGATTGAAGGATTGTGAAATTTATAGCACAAAGAATGAGAAGGGGGGTGAATTAGAGTGGGTGAATTCAATGTCAAATCAGGTACTGAAAGAGGGAGAGAGGGAAAGAAAGATTGGATTGAGATAAATGAAAAGTTAAATAAATTGTTACATTTTTAATTTGACATTTTTAAAATCTCTAACAATTACAACCTGAGAGAGACTTCACACTTGTAATAGTTAATTTCCGGTGCTAGAGAGGTTGATTGGCAGCAATTAACACATCGTTAAGTTACTTACACTTGCAATGACAAGACTTAACTTTCTATGGCGAGTTTGGTTTGTATCTACCACACATACACTGCAACTTCACGCCATTCAATCCATTTCAATGATGAGGCGAGATGCCGTTTTCACAAAGCTAACAGCAGAGAAGCGCAACATCAACTTTTGGATATTTGAGTTCAACCGCACAACTGTTCCTCGCTTGAAGTTGCTGTACACAAATAACGGCGAGCGTCATAGTCTCATCGTTAATTTGACAGCAAAATCTGTCTCACTGCGTCAGCTGTGGCTCAGCTGTAGTACTCTTGCCTGAGTCAGAAGGTTGTGGGTTCAAGTCTCACTTCCACTTCAGGGATTTGAGCACAAAATATAAGCTGTGCCGTTTTTTGGGTGAGATGTTAAATAGAGGCAATGGGCCTATTTCTTAGAAGAGCAGGGGAGTTCTCCCTGGTGTCCTGGCCAATATTTATCCCTCAACCTTTATCATTATCTGGTCAATATCACATTACTGTTTGTGGTAGCTTGCTGTGCACACGTTGGCGGTCATGCATCCTACATTACAATAGTGACTGCACTTCAACAGTACTTCATTGGCTGTGAAGCACTTTGGGATATCACGCAGTCATGAACGGTGCTATACAAATGCAAGTTCTTTCTTTCTAATGCAAGCTGCCAATGGCATTTTTAGTTTTATAAATAGGGACAAAGATGAGGATAAATGTGTACAAGACAATGGTTAGGCCACAGCTAAGAAAGCTGCATGCAGTTTTGGCCACCCCACTCAGAAATGAAAATTAAAGCATTAGAGTCGGTACAACATAGATTCACCAGGACAATGCGAATGATGGAAAACTATCGATATGAGGATAGACTGGGATTATTTGCACTGAAGCAGAGAAGGCCAAGAGATTTAATTGAGATTTTACTTTTAATTATGAAGAATTTCTGTTGGGTGAATAGGGAAAGATTATTTCCTCTGTGCTGAGTCAGCGCTGAAGGGATCAATAATTGAAGTGAGAAGAGTCGGAAGAAATTTCTTCATGCAGAAAACTGCTTGGAGTATGGAATGTTTTGTCAGAATAATTGGGGCAGAGACAATTACTTCTTTTAAGGGAAAATTGGATAACTATTTGAAGCAGAAAGTGCAGAGTTATGGAGAAAGAATAGGGCAGTAGGATTAGTTTAGGATTTCAGAACCGTTACACATACAATGGGCAAAACTGCATCCAACTAGTGCTGTAAACATTTAAGCAAAACCAGAGACTGTTAAAAGCAGGGAACCTGTGGAGCTGGTGGCAGAGCTCTGCATCTCCATATTCAATCACATACATGGAGCACCACTTGTTGTCTTATGGTTACTAGTGAAGTTCACAGAAGTCAGCTTTTTAATTTAAGTGGCTGGTGGAAAGCAAAATTAAAATACTTCATTGGTTGAAAAGTGCTATATAAATGCAACTCCTGTTTTTCTTTTTATGGTTCAGTTTGAAATTATCCCCAAGCACCATCAAGACAGAAGCTTCTCAAGGATTTTGACTGCATAATTACCAAGTGGTTGATCGACAAGGCCAGCCAGTAGCAAGCGGGTTATAAGACCAAATCAAGCTGCAAGGTTAGAAGAACAGGCAGGAATAGCTAGGCTTCACGATATTGCAGGCCTTGTAAAATATGCTTGCTAAAAACAGAAGTGCTTTTTAAACTGTCAGTTTATGGCTGATAAAATGCTATTTGCCTTAATATTCCAGGCAATTTGTGCCACACTTAAATCAATTACGAAGCAAACAAAAGCATATTTTTAAATTACTGCCGATAAATTTCTCAAAATGTAGCAGCTTTGATCACATCAGTACTGCATGAATAGAAATTAAACTTAATAAAAAGGATTACTTCACTTATATATGCTCAAAATGAATTTACGCTGATCGGCATGTTGTTACAAGTGAAGATTAGAAAAGGAAGAGCTGGTTCCTTGTGTAAATTAAAATGGGAAACATATGCTGCAGTAATTGCACACAAGTGATGACAGAATGGCACGTGCAATTAGCTAGGAAACAATTCCAGATCTTAAAGCCAGATCCATAAGTCAAAGAGCATGCCACCCCCTTCAATGGCTTTGTGGATAAAGGCACTGCCCAGAGTAGAACAGAACCACAGACCAGTCCCAAGTTCGATCCTTGGTCAGTCTTCAGATAACTGCTCCCAGACAAAGCACTGGTCGGGGTGCTACAATTGGTCTCTGCACGGCAGGGGGGGGAGAGAAAGAGAGAGAAAAAGAGGGGGGGGGGGGAAAAAGAGAGAGCGAGAGCGAGAGCGAGAACCGAAGTTTCTGCCTCCAATCACAATCCAGTGAATCCTGCTGGAAAGTGCACAGCTGTTGACATCAGTCAAGGATGGGACAATGCCTCCCACAAATGTATAGTCTGCAAACACACACAGCTTGTGTGAAGGGCTAGAAACAGTAGAAGAGTATCCAGCACAAGTCAATGTTTGCAGAGGGAAGTAAATTGAAAAGAAAAGTACATGGAGAAGACCACGCTGATGTCCTCCAGGTTATTATTTAAGAAATGGCAGGGCAAGGGCAAAATCACTAGTCCATGCACCATTTTCCCACTAAAATGTTAAATTCCACTTCAGCTTCTAATCAAAATCATAGGGGAGATCGTATCTCAGAGTTTGTGGCAAGTTGAGATAAAGTTGAACAAAATCTCACTTCCATTAAGTCTTTTGCTTTTAAATTGCCAAGTTTATTCCACTGTTCCTATTAACAAAATATAGGTAAAGAGCCCTTAGGTTAAGAAAATTAGACCTGCAATTTAAATGAATGGCTGTTGTTGGAGGAGGGTTCAAAATGGGCGAGAACAGTTTCAATTCACAGTAACGTACACATTTTGGCTCAAAGAACCTTTAATTGTGGGGTCAGAGTACAACAGAAGAAACTCAGAATCAAAATCAAACCGACATGAAAATCCCGTATAGACACACAAGCTCTGCAATCAATGTGTGATCATCAGGAGATTTAGTACAATAGTGCTCATTTTGTACCCCTCCCCATTCAGGTTACATCTCACAAAAATGAACAGTCTTGTTCAGACTCCATAAATAGATTACATTTGACAATACTCAGAAAACATTCTGGCAACTACAGAAACAGCTGTCCATAAGTTAAATTAAAAGCAGATTAAAAACAAGACTGTCCAGTGTGGTGAAAATTGGATAAACATACCATAGTACTAAAAATATTTTCAATCATCTTTTAATCCAAACTTCTGTTTTGCTCATGATGCAATCTGAATATTTAAGATACAATTTAATAGCAAAATTATAATACATTTTTGAGAGGGAAAACTGCCTCAGCACATAAATCATGGACATCCTTCTCCAGATAGAAAAGTGCACCTGAATTTAAAAAAAAAAATGTATTCCCAGTTTATACTAGGAAATGTGCTTTACAAAAGATAGTGAAGGAAGCTGTGAATGACTTAATGTATTAACCATATTATAGGTTTACTCCTGAACACTGACACTGTTGGAGATAGTGTACCAGCGACTATACTACAAAGAAAATCCCAATATTCTATGCAACACTACAGTCATTTTTTTCTATTTGCAGATATATATATATAAAAAAAATCAGGAAATCATTCCCAGAATAATAAGGCCAATAATTTTCTTCTCAGCTTTATACTTGATCTCTGAGCCTTGAAAGTCGTTGGGAGAGGTCATCCTGTATAAAGCAATGGACTTGAATTAATTCAGTAGTTAATTGCATTTAGAAAGTAATATGAAAATATTTCAGCCTACGACACATTTAAGCTTTCAATGGGTTGAAGAGTACAGTAGCATGGCTATCTTATCGGACGAGTAATCCAGATGTCTGGACTAATAATGGAGATCGCGAGATCAAATCTCACCCATGGCCGCTTGAGAAATTGAATTAATTTTTTCCAAAAATCTCAAAATGCAAAAACCCACGAGTTATGGATTGTCGTAAAATCCAACTGAGCAGGAAACCTGCCACCTTTACCTAGTCTGGCCTATATGTGACTTGACTCTCACCAATGTGAATGACTCTTAGCTTCCCTCTGAAGTGGCCAAGCAAGCCAGTTATATCAAAACCTTTGCTGACATGGACTGCACTAGTTGAAGGTGGCCCACGCCACCTTCTTAGTGCAACTAGGGATGGGCAATAAATGCCAGCCTTGTCAGTGACATCCATATCCTGAGAATGAATATTTTTAAAATAACTGAATTTGCCTGGGATCACTACAGTTTAACATTATACTAAATCTGTTTCCTCTTATTTGCCTTATGCTACTTTGATTCGCACATATGCTCACCTCACTGCCAAGAGGGCAAATGTATGTAATGACAATTTCCCCAACTCAATCTGATTGATCCCTAGGGTTTGCATTTCAATAATGATGAAATGGGCAGCATTTTGGCATTTCCCAATCTGACACACCACCTAGTGGCTCTTCAAAGCAAAAAACATCTAATACAGGTAAGGTCAGTAATAACCTTTTAAAATATTGCTTGGATTGCTACAGGCACAATTCGGGTACAAAAACAACTGGGATTACCTTATTAGACAGAGAATTCTCATTCTCCCCTACACTCCTTGCACAGTGGCCCAGGTACAATTAGCTGGTGGAGGGAGGAGGAGAGCAGGAAGAACTGATGTCAAGTTTAAAGGGAAAACCACTGAAGGTAAGTGGGCACAATTCGGGGGGGGGGGGGGGGGGGGGGAAGCAATAATTCTACTGCAATTCAGTAGGAAAGGAGTTTGCAATGCTGGCCATGTTGAGTGAATCATCAGGCATGCATGAGCAACACATTATCTGATATTGCATTGCTAGCGGAGACTGAGCCATAGGGGTAACAGTTGAGGACAATGGTGACCTAGTCAACCATTAAGCAATGCTATCAATACATTACAACATGGCTGCGGGTGTCCATGCTGCAGATGGTGATGCTGCAAATGGCGAAGCTATGTAACTGGCTCCCTGCTGATCACAGCAAGCTGAGGCAGTTGTACTTGATCAGTAGCTGGTAGGTGCACCAGGGTCTGCAGGTATGGTTTGGTGTCTAATCTGCCTCGCATGCCTTTCATCTTGTACAATATCAACTATGAAATACTGTATATACGGCTGATCCTCTACCTCACATCCACCTATCCGCACTATCCCCATATCTCTGGATTCCCTTAATAGCCACTTCCTCCACTATTGCTGTGGCCTTTGTGGGACAGCTAGTCTCTGCAGAATTGAGAGAAGTTGTGGACCTTATCCCACCAGCAATTGAATTGAGACTGCCCAATCCTGATTTACATGGGACTCAGAGGCTCCAGATTTTCAACTGAGCAGTCAAGGCTGGGTTGAATCCAAAGCTCCAAAAGGCAAAATGTCAATTTGCAATCAATTGCATCTCCTTGCAGAATGTCCGTTCACTTGCGAACAAGGCCCTTGCCGTCCAAAAGCCTATCGTGGATGATCACATTGACATCATGGTCCTGACGGAAACTTGACTGAGAGGTGATGACACCTTACCTTTAAAATGAAGCCTCCCTGCCTGGCTATAACTTCCACCATTTGTCCCGCCCAGACCACCAAATCACACCTTGGTCTGTCCCCGTGCCTCTGGCACGTTCTCTTCCTTTGAACATGGATATATCCTCAGCTTTCCTCCCTTAGCCTCTGCACCGAGTGACTTCTCATCCTCGGTGATTTCAACCTCCATCTCAATTCATCATTCTCTCTCTCTCTCTCTCTCTCTCTCTCTCTCGTTCACCAGCCTCCCTTAATCTCCCCCTCCATGTGAACTCCCAACCCATATTCATGACCAACCCCTTGACCTTCCCATCTCTCGTGGCCTTGCTATTCCTACCGTGTCAATTGCAGACAAGGCCACCTCAGACCATTTCCTTGAATCACTTTCCATCCACATTCCCCTACCCCCACCCAACCCGACTTCCTTCTGCGTCCGCCCCTGGAAAAAAAAAACTCTCCTCAAACTCTCTTACAACTGGACTTGCCAACTCCAAATTGTCCAGCCTTTAAGCCCTCCATTCACCATGACATTTCTGCAGCCACCGATCTGCTCAAGCACACCCTCACCACTATCTTTGATGCCCTAGTCCCTATAAAACTATTGTTCTCTCACCCTGGCCATTCCCCCTGGTTCAATTCTTTTTCTTCTAAATGCCATCTAATAGCTCTCATCTTTGCTACCTCAAGTCCAAGGAGCGCAGACTTGAACGGATGTGGCGGACAACTGGTTTAGACCCATCTTCAATCTCCTCCAGCCACCTGTTGCCTAGATTCCAAGCTCTGGAACACTCTGCCTGAACCTCTCCTCCTGTATACCTCTCTTTCCCCCTTTAAGACACTCCTTAAAACATACCTCTGAGCAAGCTTTTGGTCACCTGCGTTTATTTCCACTTGTGTGGCTTGGTGTCAAATTCTTAGCTCATAAGACTCCTATGAAGTGCCTTGGAACGTTTCACTGCTTTACAGGCGCTATATCAATACAAGTTGTTGTTGTTGTTAAGACGCTCCTTAAAACCTACCTCTTTGACCAAGTTTTTGATCACCTGCCGTAATTTCTTCTTATTTGGCTTGTTGTCAAATTTTTAAATTTTGTCTTTTAACACTCCTCTGAAGCGCCTTGGGAAGTTTTATTACGTTACAGGCGCTATATAAATACAAGTTGTTGTTGTTTGGTTTCCAGCACAGTTATCATCAGTCTGAGGCGGATTAAGCAGCCATGCATTATACAGATCAATAAACGATCTAGTAAAACGACAGCGAGCAGTTCAAAAAGACATTATTCCACAATGAAGAGTCAGTAACTCTCCAGTTCTAAATAAGGCACCTTAATGAAAATCAGGTATGTAGCAAAATACACAAAAATAATGTTGTTGTAATGGTTTCAAAAATGCAATGTTTAAGATTTTACCTGTTCTGCTGATGCCACACTGGCACCAACTGATCCCATTTGGCCTTCAGGAAGTTGCAGGTTCAAATCAAGGCTAGGAAAAAAAACACACCCTATATTAGACTGCTCATCATTAGAACTAGAATCAGAAAATCCTGGAACTACTCAGGTCAGGCAACATCTGTGGAGAGAGAAACAGAGTTAACGTTTCAGATCCATAACCTTGTCAGAACCTTTATTAGAACAGTGGCCACACCATTGGAAGTTTACTTTAAAAGAAACTCAGCTCTAGGTTGGAATTTTAGAAGCACAATGGAAGTGACCACCACTTCTGAACTTATCAGATGGGGTTCATCGTTTTAGTGCCTCGACAGGTTTCGCTTCAACCATGCTGAGACAGAACACTATGGCATTTAGAAGAAAAATAATTGAATTTAAGAGATTGACTCCTAAATACAACCTATTCTGTAAATTTGAAAAATGTGCCCAACACCAGGCTGCTCTTTTTAAAAAAAAAAAGCACAAATTGACACTCTGTATTAGTGCACTCCAGATTCCTTTGCACATCATGTGCGTGCATACATGTGTGAAATGCTGCCTGAGCAACAAGCTCTTGTGGTTTACAGCAGTTACAGGGCATGTTATGTGGTCACTAATACAGGAGACAGCACTCTTAAAGCTAGGCTGATCTGCAACATTTCACTTCAATGTTAGGTTATTGACATGGTGGCTATATCATATGCTGAATACAATTATGGAAAGTTTAGCAAAAACAAGGAACAAAATGTCTTTAATAAATCCCTGGCATCATGCTGAGAGGGCAAATTAAACAAATCCAGCAAACATATCGCTTTCCTTCTGCAAGCAGCAAAAACATGTCACTTTCAAACTAGAATTTGCTTTGGCAATTAAATGTACATTAGATATTAATAGTTTCAGAATGCAGCTTGTCTAAATATTATTTGAAATAAGTTTCAATTTCCTACATGAATGCAGAACTTAAAAATTACCAAAGGAGATGTCCATTATAATAACTAGCCACCTCAATAACATATCTGAATAATGCACCAACTTGAAATGTCATTGTCATAAGCAGGCTTGAAGGTCTGTAATTGAAATTCATTTAATCAATCTGCCAATATGCCAGAATTTCACTAAAGCAGCCACTCGCTGTGCCTGGACAGAGGAATTGTTTCTATATTTTATTACTGCACATTGGCCAGCTAGCAGTGATTAATTTCCCTGCCCCGACAGAATATCCAGCAAATTAATCATAAGCAGGAAAATTGCCACGTTACCCCACTAGGCAGGAGCTGCCTGCACCAGACCTGCAGTGTCTTAGGGCCACGCAGTTCAGGTACCAACTACTGCCACACTCTGATCATATTCACTGGAAAACTCTTCAGCCTTTAAACAGGAATGAGGTTACAGGAACTTTGTATTGAAACAGAAAATGTAGTGAAACCTGACCACAAATCACTGGGTCTTCTTTGCACAATTCCACAATGGTTGATAGAAGGTCACAAGAATGTACATCAGATTAAAAATACAAAGTCTACTTCCATTGGGTGTCAGCAGGACACAAATTATGTGTCAGTCACACTTTTTTTTCCCTCCTCTTTACAACTGCAAGTGCCAAACCAAGATATACTTCAGCTCTTTAATGTAAAGTCTGCTCCACAGAAAATTCAGTAAAGGGAAAGGCAGCAAGTTTAAATAATGAAAATATATATAATAAATCAAAACTAAACTCATGTTTTAATAATGGCGTACTTAATAAAAAAACACTTGATAAGGGAAATATATTCCACTACCAACATGTGCAGAAATGGCATGTACAAATGGTACCAGAAACATGCAAGTACCTGCATTGTAATTTGCAATAATTTGCAGGGGATGGGCACCAGGATGTAGCATTAGAAAAGAGAAACAAGGTGCACAAAGGATGGGGAGAGAAATAGTAAGGTATTAGGTGGGGTCAGACTAAGAGAGAATACAAGAAGTTCTAAGATAGGTTTATCGTGCATGTGTGTGAATGCTGTGTGGTAAATAAGGTTGGTGAGCTACAGGCACAAATAGCCACATGGGAATATGATGTGGCGATAACAGAGACCTGGCTCAAAAAAGGGCAGGATTGGTTACACCTGTACTAAATATTCCTGGATATAAGGCGTTGAGGAAAGATAGGGAAGGAAAGAAAGGAGGTAGGGTGGCAGTATTGATACAGGAGAATATTACAGTGCTGGAGAGAGAGGATGTTTTGGAGGGCGTCGAGGACAGAATCTATTTGGTTAGCGTTGAGAAAAAGTAGAGGTGCCATTACACTACTGTGTGTATTCTATAGGCTGCCAACTAGTGGAAGGATATAGAGGAGCACATTTGCAGGGAAATTACAGAGAGGTGTAAGAACTATATAGAGTAGTGATAATGGGGATCTTCAACTACCCTAATATAGACTGGGATAGTAATAGTGTAAAAGGCAGAAAGGGGGAAGAATTTCTGAAGTGTGTTCCGGAGAATTTTCTTGATCAGTATGTTTCCAGCCCAACAAGGAAGGAGGTATTCCTGGATCTGGTTCCGGGGAATAAAGTGGGTCAAGTAAAGCAATTGTCAGTCAGGGATCATTTAGGGAACAGTGATCACTATCATAAGGTTTAGATTAGCTATGGAAAAGAACAGGGAGCAATTAAGTAAAAATACTTAATTGGAGGAAAGCCAATTTCATTGGGTTGAGAATGGATCTGGCCCTGGTAAACTGGAATCAAAGATTAACAGGCAAAACTGTAATCGAACAATGGGCTGCCTTTAAAGAGATGATTCGGGTACAGTCGAGGTACATTCCCACGAGGGGAAAAAGGGCAACCAAAATCAGAGCTCCTTGGATAGAGAGTGACATGAAACAGAAAAATGAGATATGCCAGGTTGAGAATACAAGCAAGAATCAGGCTGAATATAGAAAGTTCAGAGGGGAAGTGAAAAAGAGGGGTAGAGAGAGAGTATGAGAATAGATTGGCAGCTAATATAAAAGGAAATCGAAAAGTCTTATAGGCACATAGTAAACGGATAGCAATAGGAGGGGTGGGGCCGATAAGGGATCTAAAAGGAGACCCAAACATGGAGGCAGAGTGCATGGCTGAGGTACTAAATGAGTACTTTGCATCTGTCTTTGCCAAGGAAGAAGATACTGCCAAATTCACAGTGAGAGGAGATAGTTGAGATATTGGGTGGGATAAAAATTGAGAGGTGGTACTAGAAAGGCTGGTTGTACTTAAAAGTAGATAAGTCACCAGGACCAGATGGGATGCATCCTGCAATGCTGAGGGAAGTAAAGGTGGAAATTGCAGAGGTACTGGCCATAATCTTTCAAACCTCAGATACAGGGGTCGTGCCAGTGGACTGGAGAATTGCAAATGTTACACCCTTGTTCAAAAAAGGGTGCAAGGATATACCCAGCAACTACAGGCCAGAGGGGAAAATTTTAGAATCGAAAATAACAGTCTCATGGACAAGTGTGGATTAATTAAGGAAAGCCAGCACGGATTTGTTAATAGCAAATTGTGTTTAACTAACTTGTTTGAGTATTTTGGAGGCAAGAGGGTATTGATGAGGTCAATGTGTTTGACGTAATCGACATCAACTTCCAAAATGCCTTTGATAAAAGTGCCACAAATAGGCTTGCCAGCAAAGTTGAAGCCCGTGGAATGAAAGGGACAGTGGCAGCATGGATATGAAATTGTCTATGTGACAGGAAACAGTAGTGGTGAACGGTTGTTTTTTGGACAAGAAGGAGGTATACAGTGGTGTTCCCCAGGGGTCGGTTCTAGGGCCACTGCTTTTCTTGATATATATCTTCACATATAAAGACTTGGACTTGAGTGTACAAGACACAATTTAGATTTGCAGGTGACACAAAACTTGGAAGTATAGTAAAGTTAGGTGGAGAGTGAGACACTTCAAGAGGACATAGACAGACTGGTGGAATGGGTGGAAACGCGACAGATGAAATTTAATGCAGAAAAGTACGAAATGATACATTTTGGTAAGAAAAATGAAGAGGCAATATAAACTAAAGGGTACAATTCTAAAGGGGTGCTTGAACAAAGAGTGGGGGTATATGTGCACAAATGGTTGAAGGTGGCAGGGCAGGTTGAGAAAGCGGTTAAAAAAGCAAACGGAACCCTGGGCTTCATAAATAGCAACAGAGTACAAAAGCGTGGAAATGAAGAACAACCTTTTTTTAAACACCGGTCCGGCCTCACCTGGAGTATTGTGTTCAATTCTGGGCACTGCACTTTGGGAAAGATGCGAAAGCCTTAGAGTGGGTGCAGAAAAGATTTACAAGTACAGTTCCAGGAATGAGGGACTTCAGTTATGTGGTTAGACTGGAGAAGCTGGAGTTGTTCTCCTTAGAACACAGAGAAAGTTGAGAAGGGATTCAAGCGAGGTATTCAAAATCATGAGGGGTTTAGATGGAGAGAAACTGTTCCCATTGGCAGAAGGGTTGAGAACCAGAAGAGACAGATTTAAGGTTGTTGGAAGAACCAAAGGAGACATGAGGGAAAACTTTTTTATGCAACAAAAAGAAATTGTAGTGTTACAGGAAAAGGGTGGGACTAGCTGAAGTGCTCTTGCAGGGAGCTAGCACGGGCTCGATGGGTCGAAAGCTCTCCTTCTGTGTTTTAACCATTCTATGATTCTATGAATTATCAAATTATAGTTTTAGGTACAATAGGCAATTTAAAAGCAGGTTTGAAGAACTCAGTAATTCAGTGAAAAACATTCTAATGTAACAATTCTAATTGAATAGAATAATAGTCCGGTTACAGTAAAACTATCCATGTACAGTGGAGGAAAAAAAATCCTTTGCCAGATAAAGATTATTCTGAAGAGGCTGGCAGATCATGTCATACAAAACATTATACTGTGCTTTGGCAAAATTAGTTGTGGATAAAAATATTGATGCTCCTCTCTATGAAGTTGCACTGTGCTCAGATCAGACCGCACAACGAGTACTGCTGCCAGTTCTGGCCGCCGTGATATAACTGAATCATTCAAGTGCTGGATGCTGATCCCTGACATCAACGGTCGAGTTATGAGTAAAGAGTGAAGGAGCTTGGGCTTTTCAGCCTGGGAAAGGTGATATTATATGCAAGAGGGAAAATCAGGGGTAAAGTAATTTGGTGTAATTCATATATAAAGAAAAACATAGAAACATAGAAAATAGGTGTAGGAGTAGGCCATTCGGCCCTTCGAGCCTGCACCGCCATTCAATGAGTTAGTTCATGGCTGAACATGCAACCTCAGTACCCCATTCCTGCTTTCTCGCCATACCCCTTGATCCCCCTAGTAGTAAGGACTACATCTAACTCCTTTTTGAATATATTTAGTGAATTGGCCTCAACAACTTTGTGGTAGAGAATTCCACAGGTTCACCACTCTCTGGGTGAAGAAGTTTCTCCTCATCTCGGTCCTAAATGGCTTACCCCTACAGAAAGACAGAGTAAGGTTTAAAATGCATTCATGGTAGAATAGCTGAATTAGGCAAAACATAGGTGGTCAGAGAAATTCTCTTAGGAGATAAGAACACCCACAGGATTTATGTAGACAGCTCACAGTAATAATGAGAAGACCGCAATGTTCCAGTCACATGAGATAACAGACACAAGGCCTCTTTGAAATGGGTAACAGACAGGTGGTCTGCCAAGGTTACAGCCTGAAAGCTAGTATGGGAACATATTTACAGAAAAGTAACACATAACCTATAGGGAAGGGGGGGCTTTTCCCATAGCAAATGATGTACCAATTAGAAATCACTAACCAATAGAATCATTAGAAATTACTGTAACCAATAGAATCATTAGAAATTGCTGTAACCAATGATATTGCCTGTAATGTCATTGGTATTAACCAATGTATTAGTAGCAGGTGGACGGGGACTGGTGGCAAATAACCAATGGAACACTTCATGTAGTTCCACCATTTTGACTGTATTTGAACTATGTAAGAATATAACTGCGCAGCTTGTCCCATGAGATCAGTGTGGGGAGCACTCAGTAAAGTACTGATTCGGCCAGATCTCCCTTGATTAATCAGGTTTTTAATAAACAACTCTTCACTTTAAAAGACCTTTCTTGGGTCGAGTGTTATATTTTTAATACTCCACAACATTTGAGATATACAAGATAGTTAAGGGAGTGGAGGAGGTAAATCTGGAATACTCCAAGGGGGAGTGTTTGCTAGTGCTGTTGGGGAGGAGTTAAACTAATATGGCAGGGGGATAGGAACCAATGCAGGGAGATAGAGGAAAACAAAAAGGAGACAAAAGCAAAAGACAGAAAGGAGATGAGTAAAAGTGGAGGGCAGAGAAACCCAAGGCAAAAAACAAAAAAGGCCACTGAATGTAAAGGGGCTGCAGCAGGGGTCAAAACTAAAAATCATGGTTTAAAAATTAGTATTAAAACACTACCTAAACGCACGCAGCATTCGAAATAAAGTAAATGAGTTGATGGCACAAATCATTACAAATGGGTATGATTTGGTGGCCATTACAGAAACATGGTTGCAGGGTGGCCAAGACTGAGAATTAAACATAGAGGTATCTGACGATTCGGAAAGATAGACAAGAAGGGAAAGGAAGTGGGGTAGCTCTGTTAATAAAAGATGATATCAGGGCAGTTGTGAGAAGATATTGGCTCTAATGAACAAAATGTTGAATCATTGTGGGTGGAGATTTGAGATAGCAAGGGGAAAAAGTCACTGGTGGGCGTAGTTTATAGGCTCCCAAATAATAACTTCACGGTGGGGCGGGCAATAATCAAGGGAATAATGGAGGACTGTGAAAAAGGAACGGCAGTAATCATGGGGGATTTTAACCTACATATTGATTGGTCAAATCAAATCGCACGGGCTAGCCTGGAGAAGGAATTCATAGAATGCATACGGGATTGTTTCTTAGAACAGTATGTTACAGAACCTACAAGGGAGCAAGCTATTTTAGATCTGGTCCTGTGTAATGAGACAGGAATAATAAACGATCTACTAGTAAAAGATCCTCGGAATGAGTGATCACAGTATGGTTGAATTTGTAATACAGATTGAGAGTGAGGAAGTAGTGTCTCAAATGAGCGTACTATGCTTAAACAAAGGGGACTACAGTGGGATGAGGGCAGAGTTGGCTAAAGTAGACTGGAAACACAGACTAAACTGTGGCACAATTGAGGAACAGTGGAGGACTTTTAAGGAGCTCTTTCAGAGTGCTCAACAAAAATATATTCCAGTGAAAAAGAAGGGCGGTAAGAGAAGGGATAACCAGCCGTGGATAACCAAGGAAATAAAGGAGAGTATCAAATTAAAAACCAATGCGTATAAGGTGGCCAAAGTTAGTGGAAAAATAGAAGATTGGGAAAATTTTAAACCACAGCAAAGAATGACGAAGAAAGCAATAAAGAAAGGAAAGATAGATTACGAAAGTAAACTTGCGCAAAACATAAAAACGGATAGTAAAAGCTTTTACAGATATATAAAACGGAAAAGAGTGACTAAAGTAAATGTTGGTCCCTTAGAAATGAGAAGGGGGATTTAATAATGGGAAATGTGGAAATGGCTGAGATCTTAAACAATTATTTTGCTTCGGTCTTCACAGTGGAAGACACAGAAACCATGCCAGAAATTGCTGGTCACAGGAATGTGGGAAGGGAGGACCTTGAGACAATCACTATCACTAGGGGGGTAGTGCTGGACAGGCTAATGGGACTCAAGGTAGACAAGTCTCCTGGTCCTGATGAAATGCATCCCAGAGTATTAAAAGAGATGGCAGAAGTTATAGCAGATGCATTCGTTATAATCTACCAAAATTCTCTGGACTCTGGGGAGGTACCAGCAGATTGGAAAGCAGCTAATGTAACGCCTCTGTTTAAAAAAAGGGGGCAGACAAAAGGCAGGTAACTATAGGCCGGTTAGTTTAACATTTGTAGTGGGGAAAAATGCTTGAAACTATTAAGGAAGAAATAGCGGGACATCTAGATAGGAATAGTGCAATCAAGCAGACGCAACATGGATTCATGAAGGGGAAATCATGTTTAACTAATTTACTGGAATTCTTTGATATAACGAGCATGGTGGATAGAGGTGTACTGATGGATGTGGTGTATTTAGATTTTCAAAAGGCATTCGATAAGGTGCCACACAAAAGGTTACTGCGGAGTCAGTGAAAATGTATTAGCATGGAGAGAGAATTGGCTGGCTAACAGAAAGCAGAGAGTCGGGATAAATGGGTCCTTTTCGGGTTGGAAATCGGTGGTTAGTAGTGTGCCACAGGGATCGGTGCTGGGACCACAACAGTTTACAATACACATAGATGACCTTGAAGAGGGGACAGAGTGTAGTGTAACAAAATTTGCAGATGACACAAAGATTAGTGGGAAAGCGGGTTGTGTAAAGGACAGAGAGGCTGCAAAGAGATTTAGATAGGTTAAGCAAATGGGCTAAGGTTTGGCAGATGGAATACAATGTCGCAAAGCGTGAGGTCATCCACCTTGGGAAAAAAAAACAGTAAAAGGGAATATTATTTGAATGGGGAGAAATTACAACATGCTGCGGTGCAGAAGGACCTGGGGGTCCTTGTGCATGAATCCCAAAAAGTTAGTTTGCAGATGCAACAGGTAATCAGGAAGGCGAATGGAATGTTGGCCTTCATTGCGAGAGGGATGGAGTACAAAAGCAGGGAGGTCCTTCTGCAACTGTATAGGGTATTGGTGAGGCCGCAGTTTTAGTCACCTTACTTAAGGAAGGATATACTAGCTTTGGAGGGGGTACAGAGACGATTCACTAGGCTGATTCTAGAGATGAGGGGGTTACCTTATGATGATAGATTGAGTAGACTGGGTCTTTATTCGTTGGAGTTCAGAAGGATGAGGGGTGATCTTATAGAAACATTTAAAATAATGAAAGGGATAGACAAGATAGAGGCAGAGAGGTTGTTTCCACTGGTCGGGGAGACTAGAACTAGGGGGCACAGCCTCAAAATACGGGGGAGCCAATTTAAAACCGAATTGAGAAGGAATTTCTTCTCCCAGAGGGTTGTGAATCTGTGGAATTCTCTGCCCAAGGAAGCAGTTGAGGCTAGCTCATTGAATGTATTCAAGTCACAGATATAGATTTTTAACCAATAAGGGAATTAAGGGTTATGGGAAGGGCGGGTAATTGAAGCTGAGTCCACGGCCAGATCAGCCACGATCTTGTTGAATGGCGGAGCAGGCTTGAGGGGCTAGATGGCCTATTCCTGTTCCTAATTCTTATGTTCTTGTACTTTAAATCACAATAGACCAAGGGGACACAGGTTCCAACTAGTAAGAGATAGATTTAGGAATTAAAACAGAAAACAAGTTTCCACAAAATGTGTGATCAGTCTATGGAACAGACTTCCAGGAAGAGCAGTGGAAGTAGAAATTCTGAAAGCAGATGTAAAAAAAAAACTGGAAGCTGAAATAAGGGGAACATTAGGACTTTTGGTCGAATGTCCTATCTCATCCATATTTGTATTGTACAGAACATTCAGAGCAGAAAACCCATTTTGAAAACTCAACGAACTTGAATTTATTTCGAAGTTCTGATGAAGGGTCATCGACCTGATACGTTAACTCTGTTTCTCTCTACACCGACGCTGCCTGACCTGCTGAGTATTTTGTTTTTATTTTTGGATTTATTTTGAAGCCTTCAAATCCTCAGGATGTCCTAAAGCGTTTCACAGCCAATGAAGTACCAGAAGCAGCTAAGAGTTAAATAATCAGATAATCTGTTTTAGTGGTGATGCTCTTTTTTATCCATTCCTGGCATCACTGGCAAAGCCAGCATTTATTGCCCATCCCTAATTGCCCTCGAGAAGGTTGTGGTGAGCCGCCTTCTTGAACCGCTGCAGTCCGTCTGGTGATGGTACTCTCAGTGCTGTTAGGGAGGGAGCTCCAGGATTTTGACCCAGTGACAATGAAGGAACAGCGATATATTTCCAAGTCAGGATGGTGTATAACTTGGAGGGGACTTGTAGGTGATGGTGTCCCGATGCGCCTGCTGCCCTTGTCGTTCTAGCTGGTGGGTTTGGGACGTGCTGTTAAAGAAGCCTTGGCAACCTGCTGCAGTGCATCTTGTAGATGGTACACAATGCAATCACGATGCGCTGGTGGTGGAAGGAGTGAATGTTTAAGGTGGTGGAGGGGGTGTCAATCAAGCTAGCTGCTTTGTCCTGGATGCTGTCGAGCTTTGTGTATTGTTGGAACTGCACTCATCCAGGTAAGTGGAGTGTATTCCATCACACTCCTGACTTGGGCCTTATAGATGGTGGAAAGAATTTGGGGAGTCAGGAGGTGAGACACTCGCCGCAGAATACCCAGCCTCTGACCTGCTCTTATTGCTGGTCCAGTTAAGTTTCTGGTCAATGGTGGCCCCCCAAGATGTTGATGGTGGGGGGATTCGGCAATAGTAATGCCATTGAATGTCAAGGGGCAGTGGTTAGACTCTCACTTGTTGGAGATAGTTGTCGCCCGGCACTTGTGTGGCACGAATGTTATTTGGCACTTATCAGCCCAAGCCTGAATGTTGCCTAGGTCTTGCGTGTGGGCATGGACTGCTTCATTATCTGAGGAGTTGTGAATGGAACTGAACACTGTGCAATCATCAGCAAAATCCCCACTTCTGACCTTATGATGGAGGGAAGGTTGAGGGATAAATGTTGGCCAGGACATTGGCAAAATGCCAGTGCACCTCCCTCAGAACTACACTGAAATGTCAGCCTAGATGTTGCGCTCTAGCCTCTGGAGTGGTGCTTGGACCCACAATGTTTTGACTGAGCCAGGGCTCAGAAAGAGGGTTCGAAAACATGGAACACCAGTTTAAACCAGACTCTAAGCCAGAGTCACATGGTGAGAAGGCAGCACTTAAAGAAGAACTCAGCATCATCCAAAATTCTTAAGCAAATATGCATCCATACTAACCCAGCTTCATCAGCCATTTCGTGCAGCAGTGAATCCACTTGGTGCTGGAAGAAGAAAAAAATGAATTATCAACTTGAGTATACACTGCTAAAAAATAACTTGCATTTATACAAATTAAAGAATCATAGAATGGTTACAGCATAGGCGGTCATTCGGCCCATCGAGCCCGTGTCAGCTGTCTGCAAGAACACTCCAGCTAGTCCCACTCCCCTACCTTTATCCTGTAGCCCTGCAATTTTTTTCACTTCATGTACTTACCAATTCCCTTTTGAAAACCACAATTGAATCTATCTCCACCACCCTTTCAGGCAGTGAATTCCAGATCCTAACCACTCGCTGCTTAAAAAAAAAAGTTTCCCCTCAGGTTCTTCTGCCAATCACGTTAAATCTGTTCCCTCTGGTTCTCGACCCTTCCGCCAATGGGAACAGTTTCTTTCTATCTACTCTGTCTGGACCCACCATGATTATGTGAATGCATCTATCAAATCTCCCCTCAACCTTCTCTGCTACAGCCCCAGCTTCTCCAGTCTACCCAGGTAATTGAAGTCCCTCATCCCTGGATTCATTCTCAAACCTTTTCTGCACCCTCTCCAAGACCTTCACATCCTAACTAAAGTGCGGTGCCCAGAATGGGACACAATACTCCAGTTGAGGCTGATCCAGTGTTTTATAAAGGTTCATCATAACTTCCTTGCTTTTGTACTCTATCCTATTTATGAAGTCCAGGTTCCCGTCGGCTATTTTTACCTCTTTCCCAACCTGCCCTGTTACCTTCAACGATTTGTGCATATATATGCTCAGGTCTCTCTGTTCCTGCACCCTCTTTAGAATTAACCCCAGCTTCTATTCTCCATTGCCAATCGTCTTTTTAAACTCCTCTCCCCAGTCTCCACCCTCACCTCCGACAATAAGTGTGAGGAGCTCATTGATTTCTTTGTCGCTAAGATTGAGACCGGTCAGCCGCCTGTCTCTTCCCTTCCTTACCCTAGCCCACCAGGCCAAACTTCTTCTAATGAAGCCCCTTGCCCTAGCTCTGTCCTCACATCTTTCTCCAGTTTCTCTCAGATCTCCCCTCATGACCTTTCCGAGCTCATCCTGTCCATCAGACCTACTTCCTGCTCCCTTGACCCTATTCCCACCAAACTGCTGACCACTCAACTGCCTTTTCTGGTTCCTATGTTAACAGTTCTCTCTCCTCAGGTACTGTCCCATTCTCCCTCAAATTTGCAGTCATCACTCCACTCCTCAAAAAACCAACCCTTGACCCCTCCGTTCTTGCAAACTACCGCCCCATCTCCAACCTCCCTTTCCTCTCCAGTCCTTGAACGTGTTGTTGCCTCCCAAATCCATGCCCATCTTCCTGCAATTCCATGTTTGCATCCCTCCAATCCGGTTTCCGTCCCTACCACAGTACCGAAACGGCTCTCAGTCACAAATGACATTCTTTGTGACTGTGACAAAGGCAAACTATCGCTCCTCGTCCTTCTTCAATTATCTGATTATCTGAATGGTGGCAGATTAAGAAAAAGGGAGGTGCAACGAGACCTGGGTGTCATGGTGCATCAGTGACTGAAAGTTAGCATGCAAGTACAGCAGGCGGTGAAGGTGGCAAATGGTATGTTGGCCTTCATAGCTAGGGGATTTGAGTATAGGAGCAAGGAGGTCTTACTGCAATTGTACAGGGCCTTGGTGAGGCCTCACCTGGAATATTTTCAGTTTTGGTCTCCTAATCTGAGGAAGGACGTTCTTGCTATTGAGTGTGTGCAGCGAAGGTTCACCAGACTGATTCCCAGGATGGCAAGACTGACATATGAAGAAAGATTGGATCAACTAGGCTTATATTGACTGGAATTTAGAAGGATGAGAGGGGATCTCATAGAAACATAGAAGTCTGACGGGACTGGTCAGGTTAGATGCAGGAAGAATGTTCCCGATGTTGGGGAAGTCCAGAACCAGGGAACACAGTCTAAGGATAAGGGGTAAGCCATTTAGGACTGAGATGAGGAGAAACTTCTTCACTCAGAGTTGTTAACCTGCAGAATTCCCTACCGCAGAGAATTGTTGATGCCAGTCATTGGATATATTCAAGAGGGAGTTAGATATGGCCCTTATGGCTAAAGGGATCAAGGGGTATGGAGAGAAAGCAGGAAGGGTACTGAGGTGAATGATCAGCCATGATCTTATTGAATGGTGGTGCAGGCTCGAAGGGCCAAATGGCCTACTCCTGCACCTATTTTCTATGTTTCTTGACTTTGTCTGCAGCCTTTGACATGGTTGACCACTCTATTCTCTCCAATGTCGTCCAGCTGGGTGGGACTGCACTTGCCTGGTTCTCTTATCTATCTAATCGTAGACAGCTTCTCTTCCCACCCAAACATCATTACCTCTGGTGTCCCCCAAGGATCTATCCTTGGCCCCCTCCTATTTCTCATCTACATGTTGCGCCTTGGTGACATCGTCCGAAAACACAGCTTCAGTTTCCACGTATGCCAATGACATCCAGCTCTACCTCACTACTACTTCTCTTGATCACTCCACGGTCTCTAAATTGTCAGACTGCTTGTCCGACATCTAGTTCTAGATGAGCAGAAACTTTCTCCAATTGAATATTGGGAAGACTGAAGCCATTGTTTTTGGTCCCCACCACAATCTACATTCCTTAGCCACTGATTCCATCCCTCTCCCCAACTTCTATGAGGCTAAACCAGACTGTTCATAACCTTGGCGTCATATTTGACCCTGACCCACATATCCACGGCATAACTAAGACCGCCTATTTCCATCTCCGTAACATTGCCCGTCTCCGCCCTTGCCTCAGCTCATCCGCTGCTGAATGTACCACATCCATGCTTTTGTTACCTCTAGACTAGACTATTCCAACGCACTGCTGGCTGGCCTCCCACATTCTACCCTACATTAGAGGTGATCCAAAACTCAGCTGCCCATGTCCTAACTCACACCAAGTCCTGCTCACTGACCTATGTTGGTTTCCCGTTAAGCAACACTTCGATTTCAAAATTCTGATCCTTATTTTTGAAATCCCTCCATATCTCTGTAATCTTCTCCCGCCCCACAAACACCACCCCCATGGTGTCTGTGCTCTTCTAATTCTGCTCTCTTGAGTAATGTTGATTTATAATCGCTCAACCATTGGTGGCCGTGCCTTCTGTTGCTTAAGCCCCAAGCTCCGGAATTCCCTGCCTAAATCTCTCCACCTCTCGCTCCTGCTTCAAGACGCTCCTTACAACATACCTCTTTGATCAAGCTTTTGGTCACCTGCGTTAATTTCTACTTATGCAGCTTGGTGTCAAATTTTTTATCACATAATACTCTTGTGAAGCACCTTGGGACATTTCACTACATTAAAGGCGCTATATAAATACAAGTTGTTGTTGTTTTTTTAATGTTGCATCTCCTCGTTCTTACACCCCACCTCTTTTCTCTCCTTCCCTATCTTTTCTAAACACCTTATATCCAGAAATATTTAGTACCCAATCCTGCCCTTTTTATAGCCACATCATATTCCCATGTGGCTATTTGCACTTGTAGCTCACCAACCTTATTTACCACACTTTGTGCATTCACACACATGCACTGTAAACCTATCTTAGAACTTCTTGTATTCTTAGTCTGACCCCACCTAATACCTTACTATTTCTTAATCTAGTGCTATCTGTTTCTCCCAATCCTTTGTGCACCTTGTTTCTCATTTCTAATGCTAGATCCTGGTGCCTATCCACCTGCCAACTTAGTTTAAACCTCCCAAACAGCACTAGCAAACAAACCTCCCCACGAGGACATTGGCCCCAGCTCTGTTGAGGTGCAACCCATCCGGCCTGTACAGGTCCCACTTCCCCCAGAACCAGTCCCTATGTTCCAGGAATCTAAACCCCTCCCTCCTGCACCATCTCTCCAGCCACGCGTTCATTTCCTTTAGTCTCCTATTTCTATACTCGCTCCTGCGTGGCACCAGGGGTTATCCAGAGATTACTAACTTTGAGGTTCTGCTTTTTAAATCACTTTCCTAGCTCCCTAAAATTTGCCTACAAAACCTCATCCCTCTTTCTACCTATGTCGTTGATACCAATATGGACCACGACCTCAGGCTGGTCACCTTCCCCACTCAATGTTCTGCAGTCGCTCAGTGACATCCTTGACCCTGGCACCAGGGTGACAACATACCATCCTGGAATCACGTCTGTGGCCACAGAAACACCTGTCTGTGCCTCTATCAATCAAATGTATTAGGGTAAATGACATATTTACTGTCCAGTAGAGCAGTAAGTCATAGGAGTCTAAAAGGTACAGTATGACAGACAGGTTGCTCCATATCTAATATTTTATATACACTTCACAAATAGAACTTTGTGTTCTTTTTTTGGCCAACAGATACGATGGGTTGAATGGCCTCCTTCTGTGCCGTAAATTTCTATGATTCGCAACCTAGAATAATCAAACATAACAGGAAGGATATAGGCCACAAGCTGAGCTTTCTCAAATATTACTGTAGTAGTAAATGAGAACCTTTTCTATAATTGACTTTTGTAGTATGAATACATCCTCAAAAAGACATCCATTATCTGTATCATATCACACATACTTGGTCCATTCCAAGATGAAAATGCCAATGATATCTTCCCTCACCTGTGGTGTGGTTAGAGTTGTGGTGCTGCTCATAGTGTCCTCCATCTGCTGGGTCTGCACATCTAATGTCTCAAATTGGTGCTCAAACTTATCCATTAGAGCAGAAATCTGAGAGAGAGAGAGAGAGAGAGAGAGAGAGAGAGAGAGAGAGAGAGAGAGAGAGAGAGAGAGAGAGAGAGAGAGAGATAAATACATTGCATTACAATTATCCAGACCTTCACTGATGCAAGTTAAAAGCACTTAGGAAGGTATATGCACAAATTACTGCAGAAACGATCTCCACACCCCCATTTCTTTCTTTCTTTCTGTAACTTGGTGTGCCACACAGGTTGGCACAGAATTCAACCTATTCCTATTTTCTGTTCTGCTATCTCTATCATGAGTTACATTGATTCAAAGTGAGGATCCTCATCCATACAGAAGCATGTCTGTAATGCTACTTCCATGTGATTTAATGAAACTTAAGACAGGTGAAAAAATAATTTTTGAAATTTGATCTATAGATTAATTTTTGTTATTAAAATTCTATCATATTTATTGGCAGCTCCAATATGTATTAAATTTCTGCCACAGTCCTGTTCTTTTCCACATATTGTAATTTCTTGGTTGCTTCATAAAATTCTACTGCCTCCCTTCTCTCTAGTTCAGATCCTCAGTGGATGCCAATGGGATGGTTTCTCTTCCCTTTGATTTGTTCCTGGCTGCTAAGCAGGCTAACCATAATACGCATGGGATAAGAGCTGCTGGTCAGAAACACAAGTTTCAATATGTTCAGATATGCTGCTATTTCCAACTAATTGGTTTCCGTAACAGACATTAAAGCCAGTGCTGTGCTCTGCCAGGATACAACAAAAAACGTATATTTTAGAAATAATTATTATAATAAAGATACAAGATTATATCTTCGGACCCTGCCCCCATCTTTTTTTAAAGACATTCCTATTCAGATGGACCAAATCCAATTACCTTGAATCAGCAGCTTTCCCACCAAAAGGTAATTATCCTTGCATTCTATACAAGCTTTGAAAGGATGGTCCCTTTCTTAGAAACATAGAAAATAGGTGCAGGAGCAGGCCATTCAGCCCTTCTAGCCTGCACCGCCATTCAATGAGTTCATGGCTGAACATGAAACTTCAGTACCCCCTTCCTGCTTTCTCGCCATAACCCTTGATCCCCCGAGTAGTAAGGACTTCATCTAACTCCCTTTTGAATATATTTAGTGAATTGGCCTCAACTACTTTCTGTGGTAGAGAATTCCACAGGTTCACCACTCTCTGGGTGAAGAAGTTTCTCCTCATCTCGGTCCTAAATGGCTTACCCCTTATCCTCAGACTGTGACCCCTGGTTCTGGACTTCCCCAACATTGGGAACATTCTTTCTGCATCTAACCTGTCTAAACCCGTCAGAATTTTAAACGTCTCTATGAGGTCCCCTCTCATTCTTCTGAACTCCAGTGAATACTGTTTCTTACTGTTTCTTGCTAGGTAAAGTCAGTCTTTTGCAAAATGTCCTTCTCGGTCTTCTAAGCTGATTTCAAGTACTCCCATTGTATATTTCCAGTCATATTCAAGCAATTCAATTAATCGGTGTCAAACATCACAACTTTGCACTGGGCTCAAATATTTAAACAACCTACCTTTCTGGACCAGTGTCATGAATTGCTATTCGATTATCTGCCCAGATTCATGCTCTATTGGATGGTTATGGAATAGCAATGTCACAATATCCCCATCCCCAAAAGCATTTCTCATTTTTCTTTTCAAATACCCTGTACTGGAGATCCTGTCCTCTATGGAGTCTCCCTCGTCACTTGGACAGCACATCACTAACTGGAGGTTATGACAATTTTCTGCATTCTGGTGGGTCTGGCAATTCACTTTTACATGTCTCCACACAGGAAATCCTCAATACAAGGTGGCCTTTTTTGCATTCCGCCCCTTTTGTATATGAAATTTGTCTGATCATACAATAACATTTGCAATGTCTCTGAAAAGGAGGCCTCGACTTTCTGAAACTTGGAATTTTTAATAGCCTCGGCTTCAATCACAATTTTTTATTTATGAGTGTCATTCAATTGAGAAATATATAAGCCAGATATCAACAAACCCATCACGAAAAGGAATGAGAACATTTGACAGGTTCAATCATAATGAAGCTAGTGCTCAAAGCCTATGCAATTTTGTCTGGGTGAAAGGTTTTATTAATGGCAGGATTCTACCTCCAAATCTACAGAATCAAAGTTAGACATTCACTCAAATTATATGCTGTTTGCAAACAAATTGGATCAAAACTATCACCTAGGCTAGGCTTTTTAACAGATATTTGTATTATAAATGTAATTGTTCAGGAGCAAACTGCAGGATAGGTGAACTATCATGTCTGATGTAGCACACACATTTTATTTTGGCAGATTGTGATTGACCTTTGTGATTGAACCAATTAAACGAGATGAAGAATGTTTCTGGGATCCAATGTGCTCCCGATTCCGGAATCTGACTGAAGGGAAAATTGGCTCGGGTTCTACCGTCTCATTGGTTGAAAGAATTCCCACAATTACACGGAGATTTGAAAATTATACATACACAAAAAAATACAAGAGTTAACAGTTACAAATCCATTTTAGTTTGAATGAAATATTTAAAAATTAATAACTGAAAGTTCGCCTTCTTTGAGACACAGCGCTACAATAACTGGAAAGGACAAGGCAAGAAATTATTGAACTAAAGCCGTTTAAGTTAAGTGGTACCTTTTCCAGGTTCATGCTTTTCAAGGTGATGTCCATGGATTTGACAACTCCTGCCATAGATTTGGTTACCTAAAACAAGAAGTGACAATTTGGCCAAATGCAGAAATTAATTCATAGCCATAATCAATCTGTGCAACAAAGCTGCTACTCATATATCCTATCCTTTATATGAACACAATGCAACGGTATAGCTCATGTCATATAGTTAAAGAAACTTGCATTGCAAGTGGAAGTCTGCTCTGACATAATAGCTATATTATTGCCCAACATGCAATATGTACCAGCATCACTGATGACAAATTTGCAGTTTGGTCAAATAAGGGAGTGAAGGAATATGTGGGTACTGATAATAACCTTGATTTTACTCGGAATTTGTTGGCCTCTATTTTGCTTATGTTCTGTAGCTTTTGGAGTGATTTTTGCAGTAGTTTGTTGTGTGGCTCCAGCAAGGTGGTTTGACTTGCGCAGTTAATGCCCCAATGTGTTAGGACCAATCATAATGGGGTACTGATTTCAGCTGGCAGACAGTGATGGCAAGAACGACTGCACAATATATTTTAACCTGTTTGGGCTCCTGAAAAGATAGTTAGGGTCGGGTTATGTCACATACTTGGAACAAATTCTGTATTCCACATATGGAAAATAACTGACATACATCACCTGATGTACTGACCATTTATTTAGATAAATTATAAGGCTCACAATAACAACTTTTTTTATATAGGGCTAGAAATTCCCCACCTTTGCGCCTGCATTAGCCCAGGGGGGCACTAACGGGGCGCTACCAGCTTTGCAACCGGGCGTGGCAGATGTACCGATGCCCGCGAAATTCCAGTCGAGGTTTGCAGCGATGGTAACCCCTAACACTACGATCTCCTGCGCCCGGAGATTGTGACGTCATCGTGCTGCGCATCTCCCCTGTAGCACCCCGGACCCGAACTTCAGTTCCGCTCCCTGCAGCATCGTCAGGCGTCAACACCGGCAGCTGCAGGAGGCATTGTTAGGGAGGCTGGCCACTTGGGGAGCGGTATTTAAAGGTAAGGCCGCTTGTATCAATAAAAAATGTTTCTGAATCCCTTACGTAAATTTTTCACTCTGTTAAGAGTGCTTGGGGCTGATCGTCGCAGATCACAGTTGCCATTGGCGACAAGGGGATTGACATCAAGCAGAGCCTGCAGCAATGGCCCTTTAAGGGAGGGAAGGTGCCTCCGTCCCCGGCAGCGCTGCTCTCGACATTGGGCAGCACTGCACCACTACCTTTGACAGTGGTGCAGCGCTGCACCACTACCGCCCCTCTTGCCGGCTTTTAGCTCTCCAAGGGAAGTGGTAGCGCTTGATTAAGCGCTCCACTTCCTTCCCGGAAGTTCGCGTCAAAGTCACTCGCGTAGCGCCCGGTGATACTTTTGCGCTACCACAAAAGTTATCGCCCAAACGGGGCCCTACGCAATTTCTCCCCCATCGTGTCTTTAACGTAGATATTCTTCCCAAGATGCTTCATAGAGGCATAATAAATAAAAATGTATTCTGAGTTAAAGAAGCACACATTAGGAAAGGTGACCAAAAGCTTGGTCAAAGAGGTGGGTTTTAAACAACTTGCATTTATATAGCACCTCCCAAGGCATTTCATAGGAGTGCTACCAGACATAATTTGACACGGAGCCACAAAGGGATATTAGGACTGCTGACCTAAAGCTTGGTCAAAATAGTAGGTTTTAAGGAGCGACTTAAGGAGGATAGCGAGGTAGAGGAGGAGCGGTTTAAAGAGAGAATTCCAGAGCTTTATGCCTACGCAGCTGAAGTCACATCCGCCAATGGTGAGAGAAAGAAATCGGTGATGTGCAAGAGCCCAGAATTGGAGGAGCAGAGCGATTTCAGAGGGCTGTGGGGCTCAAGGAGGTTATAGAGAAAGGGATGGGTGAGGCCGTGGAGGGATTTGAATAAAAGGATGAGAATTTTAAAATCGAGGCGTCTCCAAACCAGGAGCCAATATAGATCAGTGAGCACAGGGGTGACGGGTGTTAAAGGAGGAGAGGTGTGAGGAGATAGTGCAGGAAAGTGGAGTTGAGGTAGAAGATCAGCCATGATCTCATTGAATGGCAGGCTCGACGGGCCAAATGGCCTACTCATGCACCTAATTCTTATGTTCTTATGTGCAGAGACAGAGGGGTTTAGGGAGAGAATTCCAGAATGTGGGGCCTAGGTGGCTGAAGGCATGGCCACAGACTTGATTGACAAAGATAGAGTGAAGTGAGAGAAGATGCATACAAGGCCAGAGTCAGAAGAACAGAATTTGAGGAAGACTGTAGGGCCGAAGGCAGTTACTGAAATAGAAACATGCAGGATCAAGAACGGAATCAAAATTCAAGGATAAGAATTTTAAATTTGAGGCACTGAAGGATTGGGAGCCAAGGTAGGACAGGAGTGATGAGTGAACAGGACTTGCAGAGTCCTGGATGAGCTGAGATTCGAGGGTGGAGAACGAGGCACCGACCAGGATAGCATTGTACTACTCGAGTCTGGAGGTGATAAAGGCATGGATGAGGAGCAGACATTTTGCCGAAAATTCCGGCCTCACCGGGTGCATATGTAGAGAGCACAGACCCAGCGAGGTCTCGCAAAAGGCGGTTTTCGAAGCGAGATGTGCATGCTCCGAAAACCACCTTTTCTGCTCTGTCAAGATTTCACAGATCCTCCGTATCCCTGGGAGAAGGACAACCACGCGGGAGATTGGGCTATTTGCCCAACTCATGCCCAGCAAATATCCTTCAAACTTTTACGCCTAGTAAAAGCAGGCGCATAGCTTACTTTTACCAGCGAAAGTTTTAAAACATATAAAAATGTAATTTAATCATTCATTTTTATGTTAAAAACCCTGTCCATTAAGCCAAGTTTATTTTTAACCCTATTAAAACAAAAAAATTCAAAAAATATCCATTTTTTCTAAAACATTTAATGAACTTTAATTTCAATTAATTTTTAAATATGAGTTTTTTTTTAAATTTATGATGTTGTGTTTCTTGTTTTAGGGGGTTATTCTCATTGATAGTAATGGGAACTCATACAAACAGAGTTCCGATTATCAATGAGAATACTACCTAGTGATTGGTAGTCCAGGCCCACGTGACTCCAGCATTTCCATATATAAAGGGGAGTCATCTCCCCATACGCTGCGCATCAAATGAAGGCCTCCAACCGCAATTGAAGGTTCCTCGGTGACCACCAGGTATTTTCGTAAAATGTTTTCGGGTCCGAAGGAAGCAATTTCCCCCCCCCCCCTCCCAATGTTTTGGTAGGCAGTCTTAATGATGGAGAGGATAGGGGGTTTGAAGTTCAGCTTGTTTGGTTCAGCCTGAGACACTGACTGGGGAGAGGGAATAAAGTTTGTGGTGGGGGCAGAAGGCAATTGCTACAGTCTTCCTAATATTGAACTGGAGGAAACTGTAGCCCATCCAAGACAGATTGTTGGACTAGCAATCTGACAGCAGAGAGGCAGTGGAAAGGATCGAGAAAGGGGATGGAGAGGTAGCACTGGGTGTCATCAGCATACATATGGAACCTGACCTCATGTTTGTGGATGGCATTATCAAAAGACAGCATATAGATGAGGAGGAGGACAAGGATAGATCCATACAGGATTCCAGAGGTAGCATGCAGAGGGAGGAAGAGGAGCCACTGCTGGAGATGCTCTGGCTATGATTTAACAGGCAAAAGTGGAACCAAGTGAGGGCAGTCCCATTAAGATGTAGATGGAGAAGCGTTGGACAAGGCTGGTGTGGTTGAACATGTCAGAGGCTGAGATGCTGCGGAGAGACTGTGCACCAGTCAGAGGATGTAATTTGTAACTTTGGTTAGGGCCATTTCAGGGAAACCTGACTGGAGTGATTCTAACTGGAGGGAACCATGTAAAAAGTGGGCACAGATTTTGGAGGCAGCAGATAACAAAGGCTGATTCGCGATACAAGCCATTGAAGGACCACTTCTCAGTGGACATCCATTAAGCACAGGTAAAAGACTGCCATTGCTCCCATCCTGATATTCAAAAATGGAACACACCCAACATATGACATTTTTCTATTGGCTCACACATACGTATGCTAACTTGGATGTAGATATCAGAAAGGTCCTTTACCTTGCCCATTGTAACTGCACTCTGAACACGTGCTGCCACAGCATCCACTCTGGCACTCATTCGCAGAAAGTTGATGGATTGGTTCTTTTGCCGGATTGCATTTTCTGCATGTATCCTTGCTACTTCTGTATTACCTTTCTGAATTGCCTAAAAGCAATCATAAAATGTGACAAAGCAGGCACTTCAAAATACATAATGTTGAGCTTTGTTGTTAAAAGTATCTCTGGGATTATATCTACATCAGTCTTTCCTTTCAATCCTCGCAAACCACTTTTGTTTTTAATGCATTCCAATAAATTTATAGGAGTCTCCGATGAAAATCTGTTTTCATCATACCCCACCACACAATGCAAATAAATGGCTTGCAAAATCTGCTTTCAGTTTTAAAAGTAGTTCATGTAATGTCAAGTGGCAAACTTGTATATTAAAACTCTTGCATCTATACACTTCCAGTCTACAAAAACTTACTGCTGCAATATATCAACTTTTTTATTTCCATTGTACTTGCTGCTCTTGGTTTGACCACTTGTTTTGGAAGAACATATTCTTTAACATCCTTACAACTTCGACTGATCATAGAATCATCAGTTGCAACATGAACAGTACATCAACTGATCCACAAGCAAAATAAATTAGCTACAAAAATATATAATTACCAAATTCAGTTGGGTTCAATTTGCAGAGACATTTCATCAAAAAATATATTAATATTGTCAAGTTAACGATCTTGGTAAATAACACTGCCATCTGTAGTCTGCCTTGGAGGAAATAAAAATTCATTTATCCTATAAAACTGTGTCAATCTACTTGACAAAAGTCTCATCAGAGAATGCCAAACTGGTGTGACAGAAATGAGCAAATACAAAGTTTTTCTCAACTATTCCTCCAACAATCTGTTAAAGGTACAGGAAATCACTGTGCCCCTTGCAGCTAAAGTCTTAATTCGCCTCCAACAAAAAAAGTGTGTTTTTTTTTCTCTATGGAGCATTTCAAAGTTCGCAGTGGTCATGGATGGATTTGCATTCAAGTATAAAATGGGACACCATCTGAAATTACTCTTAGAACCGTTAAGACTAAAATTTATTACAATGACACGACTGCCCACCTTGGGGTGATTCAGAAAAAGAGACGTAAACTCGGTGCCCTGCATGCTCGTGTTCATTTCCCCCACCCCCACGGTGGCTCAATGCAGTTTTACAACATGCATTTATAAAGCGCCTTTAATGTAGAAAATCTATCATCGAGATCCATCCAAAGACTCCCCATAAAACTCAGGCAGCTGTATATATTTCTCCTCAAAAAACATGATACAGCGTCGAAAATCCAGAGTTCAGGAATCCGTACTGTTCTGGAATCCGGACATCAGGACGATCCGTGGCGGGATCGTCCGGGAATCCGGAAAATGTTCCGGAATCCGGACACCTGCCTCGAGTCGCCGCTGACCTCTCCCCAGCTGACCTCTCACCCGCCTCGGGGGCCACCAACCTAGGCCCCCGCCTTAGACCGCCACTGCAGACCTTGCCCCCCGCCTTATGCCGACCCTCCCCTCCCTACTTTGGCCCAGGTATGTCAGAACTCGGGACGTTGGAAAGACATTCCAAAGTCCGGAAATACATGAACCTGGGCTCGGGCGTTTCTGGATTCGGAACGAGAGAAAGACGCTGTACCTGTATGCCTAACACAAACATTCTGTGTCCCACAGAATGCCATACTATGAGCATGCAAACAGTGGAGAATTACAGTCTTAATAAATTCCATAATTACTTGTCTTGGTTTTAGCCTCTACTTTGCCAAAGACCATACCTGCAAGTGAGCCCTTGCTCTCTACAAACTAAAGTATGGACTCTGATAATGTAGCATTGCCCAGGATTAAACAGAAACCATAACTGTAATCGGCTTTTGGAACTTGTTGGTACCAGCTTCCTCGTATTCTCCAAGTCTAATGGAAGCATAAGCATTCTGTCAGATCATTCACCTCAAGCTATAAACTACGGAGCAGATTTATTAAAAGTAAACCTTAAACAGCAGCATAAAGTCACTGCTGCAGATTCTATGGTAACAGATCGATTGCAAAAAATATCAAGGCAGCCACGTCATCTGTGGGCCTGGTTTAGTTTGCAATGCTACACCTACAAAATTATATCATGTGAATTACTAGATATCCCCTAAAGATGACGCCAAAATGAAATTAACATTGGGAAAGGTGAAATTAATGTCTGTAAAGGTGAAATTCACACCACAGAGATCACTACATATTCGGGGGCAGCTTTCTTCAAGGTCAGTGGTGAGCGGCCTCACTTCACCGCTGACCACAAAATCCAAGCTTAAATCTTTTTGTTCTTGGAAGATGAACAGTTACAACATTTTATAATTCAATTAAATCTTTGCTCCATGTTGGGCAAGAAAGAAATCTTTTAACAGGCATTCTATAAACAGATCAGCACGAGTACTGACTTCCTCTAGACTTGGGAACTTTAACAAAAAAAATGCCACTTTCAAGCTGCTTGTTGATGTCATACATTACAACACAACTGATATTTCCATTGGTCGTCAAGAGCAGCCAATGAATTTGCTGCAAAGTGACACTCAACCAACCAATTAGCTGGCTCAGTTAAGATGGATCATGATAAGAACATTTTCAGTGGGGGAAAAAAATGAAAATTCACAAAACGTAGACCTGAACAGAAATCGATCTGGGACCATCAGCAGCAGTCTGCAGTTTCTGCAAGTGACTTAAGTGATCCGTGACATGGAAAGCTGACGATTGCACATTAGCATAGAGCATTGGTTAGAAATTTTAAACAACTGTCTTACAATGTTTTTTAGTCATGTCTGATTGCGACCATGTTCCATGGTTGACAACAGTGGGGAGCAGCCCTTTCCCAACTTCACACATTTTTCTGTGACAAATAGAAGGGCTGTCTGATGTCACTTGTTTGATGTATACATTTGATTCGCTGAAAATACAGACTTTGGAGAAGCCAGGAGGTAAATGTGTAACAGAAGTAAAATGTGTCTGAGGAAGACTGGAAGGAAGTGTTTCAGTGAACTGAGCAGCTGAATCCCACGCAGCACCCTCACCCACCTGCTGTGCAAAACACTAACAATTAAATACCTTTTTGATTTTGGCTTTCTCTGTTTTTTCTTCTTTATCACATTTTTTGGCACTTCTGGAAAGGTCCTTTGCAGCAAACTTAAGGTTAAACAAGTGTTCTGACAAAAAGTGTTAAGGATGTACTGTCCAAAATGGTTGCTGCTATTTGCCGCCGAGAATGAGAGTTCCCGCCGGCTGCCACCCAAATTGGCGGCATAAGTCCCTCATTTGCCGCCCGGCGCCCTTTGAAGGACCTTCACGATGAATATCCCGCCCAAAGTACCATCAGGTACCCCCGTGGCCATCAGCAGTCCTTTGGGCAGCACCTGAACGGGCGGGGTCCTTCACCAATTTTGGGCTCTTATCTATTCATTATCATATAAGAAACCAAAAAGTTAAAAGCAATCAATGTAATTTGGAAAGTAAATATTCTATATAATAGGCAAACGTTTGAAACAGAACAGATTTTAAAACTTTCAACCAGACTATTTCTTACTGTAGATATTAAGGTGGTCTTAAAGTAACTTAAAGCCACGAAATGACTTAACTTGTTGGCATAATAAATAACAATGTGATTCCTTCATTTTTAGAAAAATGGTAACAATAGCATTTCTACTGTTTTACAAATGGGTGGTCTGAGCAAGTTGCAGTTGCAATGTTCTAGCCCACACTGCACTCTGGCCAAGCAGTCATGTGTAGTGTCAATTACACAAGTCATTACTCTGCCAGCTGAACTGAAAGGCAGCAGGACCTGGCACAATATCACAGGTCTTGAAACAGTTTCAATAATGCACATGGCTCTTTTACATTACAAAAGACACCCAGTGTGGAGTGTACACCAACGAATCACACCAAACAATGGTTGGCACTGGAGGAGGGGGCAGTACCTGTGGAACTGTATCCCAGCACAACTTAGTGTCTTCAGGTGAGATGGAAGGAAAATTGGGGAACAGATTAATCTCTTGGCCTTCAGAAACCCAACATGGCTTCAATACAGAAACTCACTGTTTTGCTTTTACCAATCTTGCTAACAGCACTACAATCACCATAAGCAAAGATCTCAATTGCTTCTCATCACCCAAGTACCCTGGGCTTCATTGAGATCACTGGCCGTTAATATCAATGCAAGAAAAATCAGATTTACTGGTGCAGCAAAGAATACCCAAGGCACAAAGAGAACTAAAACATTACAGTCCAGCACATTCCTCAATACAATTCACTGTATATAATAAAACCAGAATATTGGAATGTTTTTACATTTCACAATATCATTAGAATGCCACATTAATACAGAGGAAGTGCATTTTCTAATACAGGATATCGAACGTATTTATTTTTCTTTCTGGATAGATTTAGCTGTGAATGCTGGTTTATATTTACTAAAGTGAACATGGAACTTTCTGATCAACATTTCTGTTAAAGGATGGTGCTGCAAGGTTAAAGCTAAGCAGTTCTAATTTTTCAGTAGAACTCATATGTGAGGCGCTTAGTGGCATTTTAAGATCCCAGCCCTGGACCTACATTCATCATGTGGACACCTGTGAACTCATCCCTTTTTGGCATGGAAGCAAGTCATCCTCGTTTTGAGGGACTGCCTATGATGATGGACACCAAAAATCAAAGAAATCAAAATCACAAGCGAACTTATTTCTTTATACAAAAGCAAAATACCGCAGATGCTGGAAATCTGAAATAAAACCAATAATGCTGGAAATACTCAGCAGGTCAGGCAACACCTGTGGAGAAAGAAACAGAGTTAATGTTTCAGGTCGTTGACTTTCTGATAGTTTTTGAGAAATGTTAACTCTGTTTCTCTCTCCACAGATGCTGCCTTAACTGTGGATATTTCCAGCATTTTTTGTGTTTCTATTTCTGATTTCCTTATAGATGGCTAATGAGTTTTCTGTCTTACTGGTGTTTTTTTTTTTTTTTTTTAAAAGTGAGCATTAAAAAAAATTCTTCCTGCATAGCTTTTTTCTATTGTATTTTCTTGCATGATGTCTTTCCCCCCCTCCCTCTGCCAGGCAGATGTTGACTTATTGCTGGGGGAGTGCACCTGGGGAGTTACTGTTCCACATGCATGAACATCTCTCTGGTTCCCTGCCAATTCTTCACGAGCATAGATTATTCAACCTGATATGCTCTGTAACCAATGTCAACACACAAGCACTTTCTCATAGGAATCACTAGATATTGATTAAGAGCAGTAACCCTGGCCAATTCCCACCCCCATCCCTTCCTCCAACTAGCTCAGTGGCACATCCCTACCAGCTAGCTCTGTATGCAAAGGGAGAAATCAAACCTTCCTGGTCTGCTTGTCTCTATTGCACGCTGGGCAATACATTTATAAACTGAATCATCTAATATACCTTTTTTTCAAATTTGTGCACCATTTTATTGAAGTACTAGTCAGGTAAACCACTTTAAAAAAGGTGGAGGAGAGGAGCAAAACAAAACCCAGAATTGCAAAGCAGTTTGCAATCCATACTAAATAGTTGAATCATATACAGAGATTAATGGATATCAAAGAGCCATGACCAGGAAGTAAACTTACTGAAGTATTGTGATGACATCAGAAACCACAAGGGCGAGGCATGGGCAATCCATAACCAGTCACATGATTCCCAAAGTGAAACCACTCCCAGGCACCAATGGTTGTTTTTTTTTAAATGTACACTGCAGATTTTCCAGGTCAAGTGAATTCTAATTTTATTGCTGCAGACATCACACCAGACACCAATAACCAGTCCAGTTTTGTTAAAGCACAATGCTCTCAAAAGCATGATTAACAATTGCGATACAATCATTACAAGTTTGATAACCAACAGTTCCAAGACTGCACAGTTAACATGCATTTTAGAGACAGAACACACACATTTCATACAGTGCTGCTCAATCACTGTCTTCCTGCAAGTTACAAATATACACATGAGCATTTGATTATTTTACAGTCCAACACATCTCATTGTTCTGCAACTTAAGTACTGTTTTGTCTCTAAAAGCTCAAAGAAACATTTGAAACCTGAATGGAATATTTTACACAGTATGGCTCTGCAAACATATTTGGCAAATGATAGCTGATGGTTTTAACTGTGTGCAGATGTAAACTGAATACCAGGTAGCAAGCTCAGTGAATCTATGACACGTCTATAAAGATAAGTTCAGAAATATAAACCACTTTTTGAAGTGACTCTTTTTCATGATGTAGATACACCATATACAGAGCGTTTAATTATGCGCAGTGTTTTGGTTCAGCAGATTCCTAACTACTTTATAAACCTACAAGCAGAATATAGGTGTGAGAAGTCATAAAAACACCCAACAAGCACTAACTGCCCACACAGCCAGTGAAATGCTGATAGAAGTAAAAGCTGCCAGCTCCAGAAAGAAAGCTGAACTTGAACTCTGGGTGCTGATGAGGGACAAACCCAAGTGAGGAGAAGCTGCTGCAGGATGTGCTAACGCAATGTTCTTTTTCTAAAAGATGTGTTATTTTTAGTGTATTTCTAAGTTTGTTAGAAATATATTATTGCACAGTCAGAAAATACCAGTCACTGAAATTACTGAAAAAATTTAGAGATTCCATTAGATGGTTTTGAGATAGTTACTTTGCAATGGCACAATGAAATTAGGGTATTTGCTTGGTTTTATGTGGGTTGGTGGTTCCTGGTCAGCAGTGGTAGCTTTTCTTATCTTGGTGCATCAATTCAGCATTGTAAACTAAGCAAATAGCAGTTATTTAAGCTAATTAGGATGACGCTACTTAACATGTAACAGATGATCCAAAGATGAAGTTACGATTTTACAAGACAGGACGTTTTGGCATATAGATAATGGTGAGTTCAGACAGTAACAGTGGAAGATGTTACAGACAGAGCAATGATTGGCAGTTTACAGATACAATCTGAACCAGAGTGTGCGAGCATGTTGACAGATCTGAACATTATTTTTCACAAAATAAAATTCCAATTTTTGTTAAGTTTCCAACTGCTCGTACATTCTAGTCTCACTAATGACATTTTTCCTTATGGATTAATGTGATGAGTGAGGAGAGGCGAGAGGGTTACATTATCACTACAGTGCTGGAAGTGCTTTAAAGAGATTGGTACCAGGAACAGAGAGTTACTACATCTATAGATATCGAAACACACACATATATTCGAAACAAACTAGCATAAAAAGTACCATCCCACTCTTCGGAACTACCCGTTGGTCGGTTTACAAAGCTTGTTACCTCATGCCATGGTCCCATTTGGTTTGCATCCAGAGGGAGCAACATTTGAAGTAAAGCTGTGAGTGGTGGTGGATTAACTCGGCAATGGACACAAGCTGCCTGGCTCAGGGGACCGCCGAGCCCAGGTATTGCTGGCCAGGGCAGTGCCACAAGTCTCCGCACTGCTGCCCGACACATCCAGCCAGGCCCCGACAGCTTCCCTGTTCCCGACCCAAGGGACCCTCTCTGCTCTCCGGTTGTGTGCGGGAGCGAAGCCCGGGAGCCGGGAAAGGCCGCAGACCCGCGAGACCAGCCTGCGGCCTCCCCGGGCTGCCCCACACAGAGCCGCGGCCGGCCGGCCGGCAGACCACCCGAACCCGGGCCGCTCAGGCCCCAGCTGAAAGGATACTCTCCAGGCTGGACGACATCTTCAGCTCCAACTGACCGGCGGCGAGTCAGTCTCGGCTCGCTCACAACAAACAGCACTACTTCCGCTTCCGGCCGCAGCCTCGCTCCTACCGACGTCACAGGCGCGCCCTGTCAATCAGCCGATTAACCCCGCCCCCTGTCAATCAGCCGATTACCAACGATGTCTCCACAAGATCCTGCAAATCCCCTGGGAGGATAGGCGCACCAACATCAGCATCCTCACCCAGGTTAACATCCCCAGCATTGAAGCACTGACCACACTCGATCAGCTCTGCTGGGCAGGCCACATTGTCTGCACGCCAGACACGAGACTCCCAAAGCAAGTGCTCTACTCGGAACTCCTTCACGGCAAACGAGCCAAAGGTGAGCAGAGAAAACGTTACAAGGACACCCTAAAAGCCTCCCTGGTAAAGTGCAACATCCCCACTGATACCTGGGAGTCCCTGGCCAAAGACCGCCCTAAGTGGAGGAAGTGCATCCGGGAGGGCACTGAGCACCTCGAGTCTCATCGCCGAGAGCATGCAAAAATCAAGCGCAGGCAGCGGAAAAAGTGTGTGGCAAACCAGTCCCACCCAGCCCTTCCCTCGGCGACTATCTGTCCCACCTGTGACAGAGTCTGTGGCTCTTGTATTGGACTGTTCAGCCACCAAAGAACTCACTTCAGGAGTGGAAGCAAGTCTTCCTTGATTCTGAGGGACTGCCTATGATGATGATGATATTTTCAGGCAGTCCCCTGGAGTGGAGGATGACTTGCTTCCACACTAATATGAGTTCTCAGGTGACTGATGAGATCAATGCGGGATCTATAGTCTCTGTCACTAATAAAAACAAAAAATGCTGGAAATCTCAGCGGGCCAGGCAGTATCTGTGGAGAGAGAAAAAGGGGGGCCGAGTAATGCCAGGAGTTAGAAAAAGATTACTTGAGATAAGGTGTGAATGGCGGAATAATAACCAGCTGCCATTGGAGACAAGGAGAAAAAACCTAGGTTGGGGGGGGGGGGGGGAAGGAGGCCAAAGATTGGCAGTGGTTACGCTCTGAAATTGTTGAACTCGATGTTAAGTCCAGAAAGCTGTAAAGTGCCTAAACGAAAGATGAGGTGCTGTTCCTCGAGCTTGTGTTGAGCTTCGTTGAAACAGTATAGGAGACTGAGGACGGAGAAGTCAGAGTGGGAATGGAGTGGAGAATTAAATTGACAGACGATTGGAAACTCAGGGTCACGCT
This sequence comes from Pristiophorus japonicus, assembly GCF_044704955.1. Classification (NCBI taxonomy): domain Eukaryota; kingdom Metazoa; phylum Chordata; class Chondrichthyes; family Pristiophoridae; genus Pristiophorus; species Pristiophorus japonicus. The sequence goes on along the minus strand of NC_091982.1, from coordinate 111,187,026 downwards.
TGCGGACTGAACGAAAGTATTTCGCAAAGCGGTCACTCAATCTACGCTTGGTCTCCCCAGTGTAGAGGAGACCACATCGTGAGCAGTGAATACAGTATACTAACTTGAAAGAAGTACAAGTAAATCACTGTTTCACCTGGGAGGAGTATTTGGGGCCCTGGATAGTGGGAAGGGAGGAGATAAAAGGGCAGGTGTTGCATCTCCTGCGCTTGCACGGGAAGGTGCAGTGGGAACGGGAGGGGGTGCTGGGGGTGACTGCGGAATAGACCAGGGTGTCATGGAGGAAGCGGTCCCTTCGGAATGCTGAGAGGGGAGGGGAGGAGAAGATGTGATTGGTGGTGGGATAATGCTGGAGGTGGCAAAATGGCGGAGGATAATCCGTTGAACGTGGAGGCTGGAGGGGTGAAATGTGAGGGCAAAGAGAACCCTATTATGGTTCTGACGGGGGGGGGGGGAGCGGTGAGTGCAGTGGTGCAGGAAATAGAACAGACACGGTCGAGGGCCATGTTATCCATGGCGGAGGGGAATCCTCAGTTGAGAAAAAAGGAAGACACGTCAGAGGCAATAGTGTGAAGGTGGTGTCGTCAGAGCAGATGCGATAGAGAAATTGGAAGAATGGAATGGAATCCTTACAGGATGCTGGGTGGGAGGAAGTGTAGCTGTGGGAGTCAGTTGGCTTATAGTGGATTCTGGTCGAAAGCCTATCCCTGGAGATGGAGACAGAGAAGTCGAGAAAGGGAAGGGAAAAGTCGGAGATGGACCATGTGAAGGTCAGGTAAGGGTGGAAATTGGATGCAAAGTGAATGAAATGTTCTAGTTCAGGGTGAGAGCAGGAAACGGTACTGACACAATCATCAATGTACCAGAAAAAGAGGTGAGGGAGGGGACCCGAGTAGGACTGGAACAAAGAATGTTCCACATATCTCACAAAGTGGTGGACTTAAATGAAAAGTTGTTCAATGTGAGAACAAGTTCAGCCAGGAGGAGGAGGGTGGTGGTGGATGGGACTGGTTGGGCCTCTGCTCGAGGAAGAAGCAAAGCGCCCTCAGGCCATCCTAGTGGAGGATGGAAGTATAGAGGGATTGAACATCCACGGTGAAAAGGAGACGGTTGGGGCCGGAAAACTGGAAACTGTTAAAGTGACGGAGGGCGTCGGAGGAGTACCAGATGTAGGTGGGAAGAGAGTGGATAAGGGGAGAAAAAGGCCCATCATCCCTTTTGTCTCTAATCTCACCTGCCTTCCATCCTATCACAGACCTTCCCTTTTGTTCTTTCTTCCTCTCCCCCTTTCAGTGCTTCTTTCGAATGTGTTCTTTTCAAACACTCGCCAGTTCTGACAAAGGGTCATCGACCCAAAATATTAACTCTGTTTTTCTCTCCACAGATACTGCCTGACCCACTGAGATTTCCAGCATTTTCTGTTTTTATTTCAGATTCCAGCATCCGCAGTATTTTGCTTTTGTCTCTGTCACTAACCCACCCCTGTCAATCAGCCAATTATACTCGCTCCTGTCAATCAGTCAATTAATCACGCCCCTACACAGTCATAGCCCAACTGAACATTTGCAAAATGTGATTAACCCTGCGCCCTGCACAGCTTAAGCCTCTCTGCAACAGAATGCAAGAAGGCATTTGTTTTTAGTGTCCCCCTCCCCTTTTATAGGGGGCACTTGAAAAAATATGATTTTAGTGCCCAAAAAAAAACAACAAAAAAAATTAATTAAAAAAAACACAAAAAAGGGCTTCGAAAAATGTTTGGAGTGTCCCCCAGATCGGGGGGCACTTGATTTAATTTATTATGTTTTCCCCAAAAGAGTTGCAAGAAGGCATTAATAAACTTGAACAATGGGCGTGTGATTGGCAAATTAAGTTCAATACAGATTAGTGTGAGGTGGTGCATTTTGGTAGGAAGAATAAAGAGGCCATATAGTGCTTGGATAATCACAGAATGGTTACAGCACAGTAGGAGGCCATTCGGCCCATTGAGCCTGCACCGCCATTCAATGAGTTCATCGCTGAACATGCAACTTCAGTACCCCATTCCTGCTTTCTCGCCTAAATTTGTGCTAAACTTGTATCTCTCTCTCTCTTAGGCAGTCCCTTGGAGTCGAGGATGACTTACTTCCACATAATATGAGTTCTCAGGTGACTGCTGAGTCCAATGCGGGACCTACAGTCTCTGTCACAGGTCGAGCAGACAGTGGTTAGAGGGACGGGTGGGTGAGGTGCTTGTGTTTTCGTCGCACCTTCCGCTGTTTGCGCTTGGCTTACGTTTGCTCCCAGCGAAGAGACTTGAGGTGTTCGCCGCCTTCCCGGATGCTTCTCCTCCACTTTGAGCGGTCTTGGGCCAGGGATTCCCAGGTGTCGGTGGGGATGTTGCACTTTTCCAAGGAGGCTTTGAGGGTGTCCTTGAAGTGTTTCCTCTTGCGCACCTGGGGCTCGCTTGCCGTGTCGGAGCTCAGAATAGAGCGCTTGTTTTGGGAGTCTAGTATGGGGCAAGCGGACAATGTGGCCCATCCAGCAGAGCTGATCGAGCGTGGTCTGAACGAGAATACTGACGTTGGTCGCCTGTCCTGCCAGTGGATTTGCAGGATCTTGCGGAAGCGCATTGGTGGTATTTCTCCAGTGCTTTGAGGTGCCTGCTGTACATATTCCATGTCTCTGAGGCATATAGGAGGGTGTATATCATCACTACTCTGTAGACCATGAGCTTGGTGCCGGGTTAGAGGTCCTGTTCGTCAAACACTCTCTTCCTCAGGTGACCGAAGGCTGCACTGGCACACTGAAGGCAGTGTTGGACTTCGTCATCGACGTCTGCCCTTGTTAACTATAGGTTCCCGAGGTATGGAAAATGGTCCATGTTGTGTAAGGCTTCGTCATGGATTTTGATGACCGGGGGACAGTACTGTGTGGTGGGGGCAGGTTGGTAGAGGATCTTTGTCTTACGGATGTTTAGTGTAAGGCCCATGCTCTCGTATGCTTCGGTGAAGGTGTTGATGGTTTGGGGTTCGATCTCAGAGTGTGCGCAAACGCAAACGTCGTCTGTATACAGTCATTCAATGACAGAGGACAGGATGACCTTGGATCTGGACTGGAGGTGACGGAGGTTGAACAATTTCCCGTTTGTTCTGTAGATTAGCTCCAATCCAGCGGGGAGCGCACTGAGGGTGAGATGGAACATTGTAGCAAGGAAGATCGAGAAGAGCATTGGTGCGATTACACAGCCCTGCTTGACCACGGTCCGTACATGAATTGGGTCTGTGGTGGATCCTTGGTCAGGATCACGGCTTGCCTGTCATCGTGAAGCAAGCGGAGGATGGTGATGAATGTTTGAGGGCAGCCGAATTTGAGGAGGACATTCCATAATCCCTCACGGTTGACAGTGTTGAAGGCCTTTGTGAGGTCAAAGAAGGCCATGTGGAGCGGTCGGTGCTATTCCCTGCATTTCTTTTGAATTTGATGCGTGTGAAGATCATGTCCATTGTGCCCCTTAGTGGGCGGAATCCGCATTGCGACTCTGGGAGGAGCTCTTCAGCCACTGGGAGAAAGCGATTGAGAAGGATTCTTGCGATGACTTCCCTGTGGCAGACAGCAGGGAAACTCCTCTGTAATTACTGCAATCGGACTTGTCACCTTTCTTGAAGATGGTCATGATTATGGCGTCTCTGAGATCCCCTGGCATGCCCTCCTCCTTCCAAGTAAGAGAAATTACTTCATAGATTCGCGCCACTAGTGCTTCTCTGCCATGCTTTAGTGCCTCGGCGGGGATTCCATCTGCTTCTGAGGCCTTGCGGTTCTTCAGTTGTCGGATGGCCTTTTCAACCTCATGCCGGGCTAGGGTTGTGCTGAGATGGTAGTGGGTAGCACGCTGCAGGATGGAGTCGAGGACACTCGCATCGAAGAGAGAGTCTCGGTTAAGGAGATCTTCAAAGTGCTCCTTCCATAGGCCCTGACTGCCTCTCTGTCCTTGATGAATACCTCTCTGTTCTTGGCCTGCAGTGGGGTAGGACCTTGGGTGCTTGAGCCATAAGTGGTCTTGACTGCGTTAAAGAATCCACGCATGTCATGATTGTCAACTAGTTGCTGGATCTCTTGTGCTTTCTCCACCCATCATCTGTTCGTTAGGTCACGAGTTTTATGTTGGATCTGGGCATTCAGATGTCTGTAGAGCTGCTTTCTTGCTCTTGAGTTGTGTTGCTGTTTCCAGTTCAATAATGCCTTGTGCTTGTGGCTTATTAGCTCCTGGATCTCCTGGTCATTCTCGTCGAACCAGTCTTGGTGTTTCCTGGTCGAGCGACAGGTGCTAATTATGGAGGCTTTGAGGGCAGACCAGGCGCTGTGGACACTGCGTCTCTGACTCACTGGGAGTCATCAGGTTGGTTGTGAGGCTCTGGCTGAATAGGGCTTTCTTAACAGCGTCTTTGAGTGCTCCAGCGTTGATTTTCTTGTGGCATTGTTTCTGTTGCTGTTTTGGGGCTATGTTTGGGGCTATATTGGGGCTACAGTCGCTAGAGTCCTCCTCAACCATCTTCTCCCTGTGGCCAAGGAGCTCCTCCCGGAGTCACAGTGCGGATTTCATCCCCTACGGGGCACAACGGACATGATCTTTGCAGCATGACAGTTTCAGGAAAAATGCAGGGAGCAGCACCAGCCCTTAGACCTTACAAAGGCCTTTGACACTGTCAACCGCGAGGGTCTATGGAGCGTCCTCCAATCGGACTTGTCACCTTTCTTGAAGATGGCAAACATCCTCCGTCTGCTCCATGACGACATGCAGGCTGTGATCCTTAACAACGGATCCATTACAGACCCAATCCACGTCCGGACCGGGGTCAAACAGGGCTGCGTCATCGCCCCAACCCTCTTCTCAATTTTCCTTGCTGCCATGCTCCACCTCACAGTCAACAAGCTCCCCGCTGAAGTGGAACTAAACTACAGAACCAGTGGGAAGCTGTTCACCCTTCGCCACCTCCAGGCTAGACCCAAGACCACCCCAACCTCTGTCGTTGAGCTGCAGTACACGGACGATGCCTGTGTCTGCGCACATTCAGAGGCTGAACTCCAGGACAGAGTTGATGTATAGTTGATGTATTTACTGAGGCGTACGAAAGCATAGACCTTACGTTGAACATCCGTAAGACAACCAGCCTGTCCTCGCTGCACAGCACTGCACCCCAGTCATCAAGATCCACGGCACGGCGCTGGATAACATGGATCATTTCCCATACCTCGGGAGCCTTTTATCAAAAAAAGCAGACATTGATGAGGAGATTCAACACCGCCTTCAGTGCGCCCGCACAGCCTTCGGCCGCCTGAGGAAAAGATTGTACGAAGACCAGGCCCTCAAATCTACAACCAAGCTTATGGTCTACAGGGCTGTAGTAATACCCGCCCTCCTGTATGGCTCAGAGACATGGACCATATGCAGCAGACACCTCAAGTCGCTGGAGAAATATCATCAGCGATGCCTCCGCAAGATCCTACAATTCCCCTGGGAGGACAGGCGCACCAACATTAGTGTTCTCATCCAGGCCAACATCCCCAGCATTGAAGCACTGACCACGTTTGATCAGCTCCGCTGGGCAGGCCACATTGTCTGCATGCTGTGTTATGCTCCTCCTGTACTATGTGGGAAGTCAGGGACGCCTCTGGTGTCCCTGACGATTACGTATGCGGGAAGTGTATCCGCCTCCAGCTCCTGACGGACCGCATTGCAGAGCTGGAGCTGTGGGTGGATTCACTCTGGAGCATGCACGCTGCTGAGAATGATGTGAATAGCACGTTTGGTGAGTTGGTCTTACCGCAGGTAAAGGGTCCACAGCCAGGTAGGGAATGGAAGACCAATCAGAAGAGCAGTGTATGGAAGGAAGTGCAGGGATCCCCTGCGGTCATCCCCCTGCAAAACAGATACACTGCTTTGAGTACTGTTGAGGGGATGACACATCAGCGGAGAGCAGCAGCAGCCAAGTTCACGGCACCGTGACTGGCTCTGCTGCACAGAAGGGCAGGAAAAAGAGTGGGAGAGCGATAGTGATAGGAGATTCAATTGTAAGGGGAATAGATAGGTGTTTCTGCGGCCGCAACCGAGACTCCACGATGGTATGGTGCCTCCCTGGTGCAAGGATCAAGGATGTCTCGGAGCGGGTGCAGGACATTCTGAAAAGGGAGGGTGAACAGCCAGTTGCCGTGGTATATATTATACCAACGATATAGGTAAAAAATGGATGAGGTGCTACGAGATGAATTTAAGGAGCTTGGAGTTAAATTAAAAAGTAGGACCTCAAAAGTAGTAATCTCAGGATTGCTACCAGTGTCACGTGCTAGTCAGAGTAGGAATCGCAGGATAGCTCAGATGAATACGTGGCTTGAGCAGTGGTGCAGAAGGGAGGGATTCAAATTCCTGGGGCATTGGAAAAGGTTCTGGGGGAGGTGGGACCAGTACAAACCGGACGGTCTGCACCTGGGCAGGACCGGAATCAATGTCCTGGGGGAGTGTTTGCTCGTGCTATTGGGGAGGAGTTAAACTAATATGGCAGGAGGATGGGAACCTATGCAGGGAGACAGAGGGAAATAAAATGGAGTCAGAAGCAAATGATAGAAAGGAGAATAGTAAAAGTGGAGGGCAGAGAAACCCAAGGCAAAAAACAAAAAGGGCCACATTACATCAAAATTCGAAAGGGGCAAAATGTGTTAGAAAGACAAGCCTGAAGGTTCTGTGCCTCAATGCAAGGAGTATTCGGAATAAGGTGGATGACTTAACTGCGCAGATAGCAGTTAACGGGTATGATGTCATTGGCATCACGGAGACATGGCTCAAGGGTGACCAAGGCTGGGACCTCAACATCCAAGGGTATTCAGCATTTAGGAAGGATAGACAGAAAGGAAAAGGAGGCGGGGTGGCGTTGCTGGTTAAAGAGGAAATTAATGCAATAGTAAGGAGGGACATTAGTCCGGATGATGTGGAATCGGTATGGGTGGAGCTGCGAAATTCCAAAGGACAGAAGACACGAGTGGGACCACCAAACAGTAGGAGTGAGGTTGGGGACAGCATCAAACAAGAAATAAGGGATGTGTGCAATAAAGGTACAGCAGTTATCATGGGCGACTTTAATCTACTTATTGATTGGGCGATCCAAACTGGTAGCAATGTGGTGGAGGAGGATTTCTTGGAGTGTATTAGGGATGGTTTTCTAGACCAATATGTCGAGGAACCAACTAGAGAGCTGGCCATCTTAGACTGGGTGATGTGTAATGAGAAGGGACTAATTAACAATCTTGTTATGCGAGGCCCCTTGGGGAAGAGTGACCATAATATGGTAGAATTCTTTATTAAGATGGAGAATGACACAGTTAATTTGGAAACTAGGGTCCTGAACTTAAGGAAAGGAAACTTCGACGGTATGAGGCGTGAATTGGCTAGAATAGACTGGCAAAGGATACTTAAAGGGCTGACGGTGGCAAACATTTAAAGATCACATGGATGAACTTCAGCAATTATACATCCCTGTCTGGAGTTAAAATAAAACGGGGAAGGTGGCTCAACCGTGGCTAACAAGAGAAATTAAGGATAGTGTTAAAACCAAGGAAGAGGCATATAAATTGGCTAGAAAAAGCAACAAACCTGAGGACTGGAAGAAATTTAGAATTCAACAGAGGAAGACTAAGGGTTTAATTAAGATGGGGAAAATAGAGTACGAGAGGAAGCTTGCAGGGAACATAAAAACTGACTGCAAAAGCTACTAGAAATATGTGAAGAGAAAAAGATTAGTGAAGACAAACGTAGGTCCCTTGCAGTCGGATTCAGGTGAATTTATAATGGGGAATAAAGAAATGGCAGACCAGTTGAACAAATACTTTGTTTCTGTCTTCACACAGGAAGACACAAATAACCTTCTGATTGTACTAGGGGACAGTAGGTCTAGTGAGAAGGAGGAGCTGAAGGATAACCTTATTAGGTGGGAAATTGCGTTAGGGAAATTGATGGGATTGAAGGCCGATAAATCTCCGGGGCCTGATAGTCTGCATCCCAGAGTACTTAAGGAAGTGGCCCTAGAAATAGTGGATGCATTGGTGATCATTTACCAACAGTCTATCGACTCTGGATCAGTTCCTATGGACTGGAGGGTAGCTAATGTAACACCACTTTTTTAAAAAAGAGGGAGAGAGAAAACCGGTAATTATAGACCGGTTAGCCTGACATCGGTAGTATGGAAAATGTTGGAATCAATCTTAAAGGATGAAATAGCAGCGCATTTGGAAAGCAGTGACAGGATCGGACCAAGTCAGCATGGATTTATGATTGGGAAATCATGCTTGACGAATTTCTGGAATTTTTTGACGATGTAACTAGCAGAGTGGACAAGGGAGAACCAGTGGATGTGGTGTATTTGGACTTTCAAAAGGCTTTTGACAAGGTCCCGCACAAGAGATTGGTGTGCAAAGTCAAAGCGCATGGTATTGGGGGTAATGTACTGACGTGGATAGAGAACTGGTTGGCAGACAGGAAGCAGACAGTCGGGATAAACGGGTCATCTTCAGAATGCAGGCAGTGACTAGTGGAGTGCTGCAGGGCTCAGTGCTGGGACCCCAGCTCTTTACAATATACATTAACGATTTAGATGAAGGAATTGAGTGTAATATCTCCAAGTTTGCGGATGACAGTAAACTGGGTGGCGGTCTGAGCTGTGAAGAGGATGCTAAGAGGCTGCAGGGTGACTTGGACAGGTTAGGTGAGTGGGCAAATGCATGGCAGATGCAGTATAATGTGGATAAATGTGAGGTTATCCATTTTGGGGGCAAAAACACGAAGGCAGAATATTATCTGGATGGCGGCAGATTAGGAAAAGTGGAGGTGCAACGAGACCTGGGTGTCATGGTTCATCAGTCACTGAAAGTGGGCATGCAGGTACAGCAGGCAGTGAAGAAGGCAAATGGTATGTTGGCTTTCATAGCTAGGGGATTTGAGTATAGGAGCAGGGAGGTCTTACTGCAGTTGTAAAGGGCCTTAGTGAGGCCTCACCTGGAATATTGTGTACAGTTTTGGTCTCCTAATCTGAGGAAGGATGTTCTTGCTATTGAGGGAGTGCAGCGAAGGTTCACCTGACTGATTCCAGGGATGGCTGGACTGTCATATGAGGAGAGACTGGATCAACTGGGCCTTTATTCACTGAAGTTTAGAAGGATGAGAGGAGGTCTCATAGAAACGTATAAGATTCTGACGGGACTGGACAGGTTAGGTGCGGGAAAAATGTTCCCGATGTTGGCCAAGTCCAGAACCAGGGGACATAGTCCTAGGATAAGGGGTAGGCCATTTAGGACTGAGATGAGGAGAAACTTCTTCACTCAGAGAGTTGTTAACCTATGGAATTCCCTGCCGCAGAGAGTTGTTGATGCCAGTTCATTGGATATATTCAAGAGGCAGTTAGATATGGCCCTTACGGCTAAGGGGATCAAGAGGTATGGAGAGCAAGCAGGAAAGGGGTACTGAGGGAATGATCAGCCATGATCTTGATTGAATGGCGGTGCAGGCTCAAAGGGCCGAATGGCCTATTCTTGCACCTATTTTCTATGTTTCTATGCCAGACACGAGACTCCCAAAGCAAATGCTCTACTCAGAACTCCTTCATGGCAAACGAGCCAAAGGTGGGCAGCTGAATTGTTACAAGGACATCCTCAAAACTTCCCTGATAAAGTGCAACATCCCCACCGACACCGAGGAGTCCATGGCCAAAGAAAACCCGAAGTGGAGGAAGTGCATCCGGGCGGGTGCTGAGCACCTTGAGTCTCATTGCTGAGTGCATGCAGAAAACAAGCGCAGGCAGCGGAAAGAGCTTGCGGCAAACCAGTCCCACCCACCTTTTCCCTGAACGACTGTATGTCGCACCTGTGGCAGGGACTGTGGCTCTCGTATTGGACTGTTCAGCCACCTAAGGACTCATTCTAAGAGTGGAAGCAAGTCTTCCTCGATTCTGAAGGACTGCCTATCATGATGATGATGATATTGATGTAAATGACAAAGCGGATTAGCCAGTGGTCCGTCCAGCAGTTGTCAGCTTCTGTCATGGTGCGGGTGATGGAGACGTCCTTGCAGTTCCTCGCTTGGACGATGATGTAGTCTAGCAGATGCCGGTGCCTGGAGCGAGGGTGTTGCCACGAAGCATTGTACTTATCCCTCTGATGGAACAAGGTGTTGGTTATGACAAGGCCATGTTCTAAGCATTTCATCAGGAGGAGGGTACCGTTAGAGTTGGTTTTCCCTACCCGCTCTCTGCTGATCACACCTCCCCAGAGCTCTGTGTCTTTTCCAACTCTGGTGTTAAAATCGGCAAGGAGGATTAGTTTGTTGCCTGTTGGGACTTGGGACAGAGATTCTTCAAGGCTTAAGTAGAATTCCTCTTTGGTCTCATCTGTAGCTTCCAGTGTTGGGGCATACGCACTGATGACCGTAGCACACTGGTTCCGTGCTAGGGTGAGCCGAAGGGGCATGAGGCATTCGTTTATCCCGCAAGGGGAGTCTCTGAGATGGCCCACTAGCTCATTTTTTATGGTGGTGGCATTCTTCTTCTGGTTTGCCGTTACAGAAGAAGTTGTAACCACCACCTTATTCCTTGAGTTGGCCTTCCCTGTTCACTGAGTCTCGCTGAGGGCAAAGATGTCTATGTCGAAACATCTGAGTTCTGGGGCAACGAGCTGTGCAGTGTTCCAGTCTGTCGCTGTTGGAGTTGTCCATGAAGGTCCTGATGTTCCAGGGCCAGATCTTAATTTTAAAGGTTGGAAGATGCCTGTGCTTGAATTATTTTATCGTGGGGTGGCCGTTGCTACCACAAGCTCCTACAAGGGCTTGACAGAGCAAGGTCTTGGTCCAATGGCAAGGGGTTCCAAGACGATCGGAGACCAGGCTCTGCCGCATAGGCCTAGTACATACATACAAACCGACTCCTACTGTCCTCCTTCCTCCTTCCCAGAGATCCTCTCTCCCTGGGTTACATAGGTTGCAGTGTAGACCTCCCAACCTCGCTGTTGGCTCATGCTGCACTTTCCTGGGCCCTGACCCCACTGCTGGCCCATGCTGTGCCACTCCTGGGTCCCGACCTCACTCCTCCCGACCTCATTCCTGAGCCCTGACTTCGCTCCTGGGCCCCGACCTCGCTCCTCCCGACCTCGCTCCTGGGCCCCGACCCCACTCCTGGGCCCCGACCTCGCTCCTGGGCCCCGACCTCGCTCCTCCCGACCCCGCTCCTGGGCCCTGACCCCACTCCTGGGCCCTGACCTCGCTCCTCCCGACCCCGCTCCTGGGCCCCGACCTCGCTCCTCCCGACCTCATTCCTGAGCCCTGACTTCGCTCCTGGGCCCCGACCTCGCTCCTCCCGACCTCGCTCTTGGGCCCCGACCCCACTCCTGGGCCCCGACCTCACTCCTCCCGACCTCATTCCTGAGCCCTGACTTCGCTCCTGGGCCCCGACCTCGCTCCTCCTGACCTCGCTCCTGGGCCCCGACCCCACTCCTGGGCCCCGACCTCGCTCCTGGGCCCCGACCTCGCTCCTGGGCCCCGACCCCGCTCCTGGGCCCCGACCTCGCTCCTCCCGACCCCACTCCTGGGCCCCGACCTCGCTCCTGGGCCCCGACCTCGCTCCTCCCGACCCCGCTCCTGGGCCCTGACCTTGCTCCTGGGCCCCGACCTCGCTCCTCCCGACCCCGCTCCTGGGCCCCGACCTCGCTCCTCCCGACCCCGCTCCTGGGCCCTGACCTCGCTCCTCCCGACCTCGCTCCTCCCGACCCCGCTCCTAGACCCTGACCCCACTCCTGGGCCCCGAGCCCACTCCTGGGCCCTGACCCCGCTCCTGGGCCCCGACTTCGCTCCTGGACCCGGACCTCGCTCCTGGGCCCCGACCTCGCTCCTCCCGACCCCGCTCCTGGGCCCAAGCTCACTCCTGGGCCCCGACCTCGCTCCTAGGCCTCGACCTCGCTCCTCCCAACCCTGCTCCTGGGTCCCGACCTCGCTCCTGGGCCCCGACCTCGCTCCTGGGCCCGACCTCGCTCCTGGGCCCCGACCTCGCTCCTGGGCCCCGACCTCGCTCCTGGGCCCGACCTTGCTCCTGGGCCCCGACCTCGCTCCTGGGCCCCGGCCTCGCTCCTGGGCCCCGACCTCGCTCCTGAGCTCGACCTCGTTGCTAAGCTCGACCTCACGGCTGGGTCCCAACCACGCTGCACCTATCCTGGGTCCTGCTCCTTCCAACCTCACTTGTGGGCCCCGACCTCGCTCCTGGGTTCCGACCTCACTCCTGGGCCCTGACCTCGCTCCTGGGTTCCGACCTCACTCCTGGGCCCTGACCTCGCTCCTGGGTTCCGACCTCACTCCTGGGCCCTGACCTCGCTCCTGGGTTCCGAACTTGGTTCCAGAACTTTGGTTAGACCACAGTTGGAGTACTGTGCACAGTTCTTGCCTTCATATTATGAAAGGAATATAGAGGCACTGCAGAAGATGCGAGGATGATACCTGAACTGGATGATATACTTATTAGGAAAGACTGAACAGGCTGGGGCTCTTTTCTCTCGAAAAGAGAAGGCTGAGAGATGACCTGATCGAGGTCTTTAAGATTATGCAAGGGCTTGAAAGGGTAGACTTAGAGAAAATGCTTCCACTTGTGGAGGAATTCAAAACTAAATGTCATAAATATAAGATAGTAACTAATAAATCCACTAGGGACCTCCTTTATTCTGTCTGATGGTGATTGGAAGAATGTAACAGTGAAAATGATTGATCCACTCAGTGAAGAGTTCAGTGGAGTCATTGAAGTAGTTGGAAACATCACACAGACTGCGATTATCAAGGCTGTATGACGTCCCTTTCCAAGAGGATGGGAAAGGTTTTGACCTCAGCCTTTATAATGAAGCCCTTCTCGTCTTATATGAATTTCCCCAGTGTAAAGTCCTTACTCTACAGCATGAAACCATATGAGGCACATTCTGGGGACAAGGCCACTCTATGACCTGCTCTTTATTTACAGGACTCCAAAGTGATGACCCTGTGTGGGGCCTCCCTTTATTTACCTGGAAGGACAGGTATGGGCAGTCTCCCACAAGTTCACCCCTTGTAGTCAAGGTGTGCATCTAGGTTGAGTTTATATAATAATACAGTGGTGTCACATTGTGGTTACATACATGACATCACATCCCCCCACCCCCCCCCCCCCCCCCCAAAGTCTTATTAGGATCATCGGTTTAGTCTTTCAGGTGGTCTACGCTCCCTCGTGGAGCGCCGCAGTTGGGGCTCTGGTTGTTGGACACTGACATGAGTGTCTGTCACCTGTGGTGATTCCGGCCTGTCCGGGCTGACCGCAGGGACTGTGCATTCTTCTGATTGCTCTTGTTGCTTGTTCACTGGCGGTGGTGTGAGCTCCATCTCATGGTATTCTTCAGGTTCCTCCATATCAATGCGGAACCTTTTTTTATCTTGGTCCAGATGCTTACTGGATTGTTGAGTTTTACCATGATGACCTTATTCCTCTCTTTGTCAATTACGGTACCCGCAAGCCATTTGGGCCCCATGGCGTGATTGAGGACAAATACAGGATCATTTATTTCTATACATCGCCCCCTCGAATGATGATCAGGGTACTCATTTTGGGACTGGCGCTTGCCCTCAACTATGTCGGTCAGGACTGGGTGAATGAGGGACAACCGAGTTTTGAGTGTCCGTTTCATGAGTAGCTCTGCAGGCGGGAGCCCCATGAGCAAGCATGGTCGGGATCTATAGGCCAGCAGGAGGCACGATATGCGGCATTGTAGGGAGGGTCCTTGAATCTTGAGCATGCCTTGCTTGATGATTTGGACCGCACGTTCCGCCTGGCCATTGGAGGCCGGCTTGAACGGTGCTGTCCTGACGTGGTTGATGCCATTACCCAACATAAACTCCCGGAATTCGTAGCTTGTGAAACATGGGCCATTATCACTGACCAGGATGTCCGGCAAGCCATGGGTTGCAAAGATCGCACGTAGGCTTTTCACAGTGGTGGATGTCATGCATGAATTTAGAATGATGCACTCGATCCATTTTGAGTACGCATCTACCACAATAAGGAACATCTTTCCCATGAACGGGCCCGCGTAGTCTACATGAATGCATGACCATAGCCTGGTGGGCCAGGGCCACAGGCTGAGCAGGACCTCCCTGGGAGCATTACCCAGCTGGGCACATGTCGTGCACCTGCGAACACAGTGCTCCAGGTCTGAATCAATTCCAGGCCACCAAACGTGTGACCGGGCAATGGCCTTCATCAGCACAATACCTGGGTGCTCGCTGTGGAGTTCCCTGATAAATGCCTCCCTGCTCTTCTGGGGCATAACTACCCAGCTGTCCCATAGTAGACAGTTGGCTTGGATGGAGAGCTCATCCACCCGTCTGTGGAATGGTCTGACCTCCTCAGGGCATGCTCCGTGTGCAGGCGCCCAATCCCCAGTCAGGACACATTTCTTAATCAGGGATAGGAGGGGATCTCTGTTCATCCAGATTTTGATCTGGCGGGCGGTGATGGGGGAGCCTGCACTGTCAAATCCATCGACGGCCATGACCATCTCAGCGCTTTGCTCAGCTGCCCCCTCAGTGGTGGCCAGTGGAAGCCTGCTGAGCGCGTCTGCACAATTTTCAGTGCCGTGCCGGTGCCGGATGGAGTGGTCATAAGCAGCTAGCGTGAGAGCCCATCGCTGTATGCGAGCTGATGCGTTGGCATTGACAGCCTTACTGTCTGACAACAGGGATATTAAGGGCTTATAGTCCGTCTCTAATTCGAACTTCCGACCAAAGAGGTACTGATGCATTTTTTTTACACCATAGAAACATGCAAGGGCTTCTTTCTCATCAATCCCATATCCCCGTTCAGCTTGGGAGAGTGACCTGGAGGCATAAGCCACAGGTTGTAGCTGACCCTCAGCCTAGCCCTGCTGTAACACGCACCCAACCCCATAGGACGATGCATCACATGTCAGAACAACATTTTTACAGGGTTAACAACCTTTTTGAACAAAGTAGGTTTCGCGCCCGATCAAAAGCCCGTTCCTGACAGTCCCCCCAAAACGAATCGCAACCCTTATGCAGGAGCATGTGTAGCGGCTCCAATAATGTGCTCAAATTTGGCAGAAAGTTCTCAAAATGGTTCAACAGTCCCAGGAATGAACACAACTCCGATGGGTGCTCGTCGAATCGCCTCTGTTTTGGATTCGGTGGGCCGAATCCCATCTGCAGCAACCCTCCTGCCCAGAAACTCAACCTTAGGAGCTAAGAACACACATTTAGACTTCTTGAGTCGCAGGCCTACCTGGTCCAGTTGGTGTAGCACCTCCTCCAGGTTTTGGAGATGTTCCTCGGTGTCACGACCCGTGATGAGGATGTCGTCCTGGAATATGATTGTTCCAGGAATGGATTTGAGCAGGCTTTCCATGTTTCTTTGAAAAATTGCAGCCGCTGATCGAATGCCAAATGGGCACCTGTTATAAACGAATAATCCTTTGTGCGTAGTGATGGTGGTCAGTAGTTTAGATTCGTCGACCAGTTCTTGGGTCATATAGGCCGACGTGTGGTCCAACTTGGTGAACAGCTTGCCGCCTGCCAGCGTGGCGAAGAGGTCCTCCGCTCTCAGGAGCAGGTATTGATCTTGTAGGGATACCCGATTGATGGTGGCCTTGTAGTCGCCACAGATCCTGACAGAGCCACCCGCCTTTAGGACGGGGACGATGGGGCTCGCCCAGTCGTTGAATTCAATAGGCGAGATGATGCCCTCTCTCAACAGCCGGTCCAATTCGCTCTCGATTTTTTCTCGCATCTCATGCGGCATAGCTCTGGCTTTGTGATGCACTGGCCTGGCGTCCAGAGTGACGTGTATCACTACTTTAGTGCCTTTGAAAGTCCCGACGCTAGGTTGGAATAGTGAATCGAATTGTTGTAGGACTTGTGAGCATGAACTTCGCTCCACAGATGACATTGCGTGAACATCCCCCCATTTCCAGTTCATCTCGGCTAACCAGCTCCTCCCCAATAGTGCGGGACCATTGCCCGGGACAATCCAGAGCGGCAGCCGATTCACTAACCCATTGTGTGTGACTGCCAACATTGCATTGCCCAGCACAGGGATGATTTCTTCACTGTAAGTCCGTAATTGTGTCTCAATACGTTCTAGTTGGGTCTATTGGCTTTAAATGGCCATAGCTTCTCAAATTGCTGAACGCCCATGAGTGACTGACTGGCCCCTGTGTCCAGCTCCATGCGTACTGGGATACCGTTCAATAAAACCCTCATCATCATTGGTGGAGTTTTGGTGTATGAGCTGTGAATGTTCGCCACATGGACCTGCTGAACCTCGGCATCCATCGATGGGCCCGAAAAGCCATCCTGCTCCAAAGAACCCTCTTCTGGTCCATCCACCTCATATATTAGTCTGGTTGCAGGCTTCCTGCATATTCGATCTAAATGGCGACTGAGATTGCAGTTTCTGCAGGCAAACTTTTGAAATCTGCAAGATCTAGCTCCAGCATGAGTTAAAGTTTCCATTGTTTGGAACAAAAGGACTATGGCCAGGCATTCCATGCTGACTGTCCCTTTGACTGCTCTTGAGTACCCTATTAGTGGGAGTCAATGGTCCCATCCCGGGTCGCATTGTCCACTGTGATGGCGTAAATGTCCGTTCAGCCTGCCATTGTCTCTGTTGCGGTCCTACTCTGGGATCTATTGCTGCCTGGGAGGGGTCGGTGGTTTGCCCCTGCCCCTGCGGGTCTCTGAGTCGCATTAATGATATTGACTCCCTGATCCATCGCCGCATTGGAGGCAGACTTGCGCGCGTATATTATTTTTGTCTCTTCCTCCCCCACCATGAACATAATAAGAACATAAGAACATAAGAATTAGGAACAGGAGTAGGCCATCTAGTCCCTCGAGCCTGCTCCCCCATTCAATAAGATCATGGCTGATCTGGCCGTGGACTCAGCTCCACTTACCCGCCCGCTCCCCATAACCCTTAATTCCCTTATTGGTTAAAAATCTATCTATCTGTGATTTGAATACAATCAATGAGCTAGCCTCAACGGCTTCCTTGGGCAGAGAATTCCACAGATTCACAACCCTCTAGGAGAAGAAATTTCTTCTCAACTTGGTTTTAAATTGTCTCCCACGTATTTTGAGACTGTGCACCCTAGTTCTAGTCTCCCCGACCAGTGGAAACAACCTCTCTGCCTCTATCTTGTCTATCCCTTTCATTATTTTAAATGTTTCTATAAGATCACCCCTCATCCTTCTGAACTCCAACGAGTAAAGACCCAGTCTACTCAATCTATCATCATAAGGTAACCCCCTCATCTCCGGAATCAACCTAGTGAATCGTCTCTGTACCCCCTCCAAAGCTAGTATATCCTTCCTTAAGTAAGGTGATCAAAACTGCACGCAGTACTCCAGGTGCGGTCTCACCAATACCCTATACAGTTGCAGCAGGACCTCCCTGCTTTTGTACTCCATCCCTCTCACAATGAAGGCCAACATTCCATTCGCCTTCCTGATTACCTGCTGCACCTGCAAACTAACTTTTTGGGATTAATGCACAAGGACCCCCAGGTCCCTCTGCACCGCAGCATGTTGTAATTTCTCCCCATTCAAATAATATTCCCTTTTACTGTTTTTTTTCCAAGGTGGATGACCTCACATTTTCCGACATTGTATTCCATCTGCCAAACCTTAGCCCATTCCCTTAACCTATCTAAATCTCTTTGCAGCCTCTCTGTGTCCTCTACACAACCCGCTTTCCCACTAATCTTTGTGTCATCTGCAAATTTTGTTACACTACACTCTGTCCCCTCTTCCAGGTCATCTATGTATATTGTAAACAGTTGTGGTCCCAGCACCGATCCCTGTGGCACACCACTAACCACCGATTTCCAACCTGAAAAGGACCCATTTATCCCGACTCTCTGCTTTCTGTTAGTTAGCCAATTCTCTATCCATGCTAATACATTCCCTCTGACTCCGCATATCTTTATTTTCTGCAGTAACCTTTTGTGTGGCACCTTATCGAATGCCTTTTGGAAATCTAAATACACCATATCCATTGGTACACCTCTATCCACCATGCTCGTTATATCCTCAAAGAATTCCAGTAAATTAGTTAAACATGATTTCCCCTTCATGAATCCATGTTGCGTCTGCTTGATTGCAATATTCCTATCTAGATGTCCCACTATTTCTTCCTTAATGATAGCTTCAAGCATTTTCCCCACTACAGATGTTAAACTAACCGGCCTATAGTTACCTGCCTTTTGTCTGCCCCCTTTTTTAAACAGAGGGGTTACATTAGCTGCTTTCCAATCCGATGGCACCTCCCTAGAGTCCAGAGAATTTTGGTAGATTATAACGAATGCATTTGCTATAACTTCCGCCATCTCTTTTAATACCCTGGGATGCATTTCATCAGTTACCAGGGGACTTATCTACCTTGAGTCCCATTAGCCTGTCCAGCACTACCTCCCGAGTGATAGTGATTGTCTCAAGGTCCTCCCTTCCCACATTCCCGTGACCAGCAATTTTTGACATGGTTTTTGTGTCTTCCACTGTGAAGACCAAAGCAAAATAATTGTTTAAGGTCTCAGCCATTTCTGCATTTCAATTATTAAATCCCCCTTCTCATCTTCTAAGGGACCAACATTTACTTTAGTCACTCTTTTCCGTTTTATATATTGGTAAAAGCTTTTACTATCTGTTTTTATGTTTTGCGCAAGTTTACTTTCGTAATCTATATTTCCTTTTTTTATTGCTTTCTTAGTCATTTGAGCTAACATCACTGCCGCTTCCAAGGTCAAATCCTTGGTCTCAATTAATTTATGAAAAATTTCCGCATGGCCGATGCCCTCGATAAAGAAGTCCCTTAGCATCTCCCCCCTGCAGGCATCTGTGAACTTACAGAGGCTGGCCAAACACCGGAAGTCCACTGCAAAGTCCGGTATGCTCTGTCCTTCACGACGCCAGTGGGTGTAGAACCTGTGTCGGGCCATATGTATGCTGCTCGCCGGTTTGAGGTGCTCCCCGATCAGTTTGCTGAGTTCTTCAAAGGTTTTGTCCACCGGCTTTTCAGGTGCTAGTAAGTCCTTCATGAGCGCGTAAGTCTTTGGTCCACAGCTGGTCAAGAGATGAGCCTTTCGCTTGTCGGCCGCTGCATCACCCAGCCATTCTTTCATAACGAAGCTTTGCTGAAGCCTCTCGATGAAATCGTCCCAGTCTTCCCCAACACAGCACCATTCCTCTGTGCTACCGGTGGCCATTCTCGTGGGTCGTGAATTACCGTTTCTCGTCGCCAATGTAAAGTCCTTACTCTACAGCATGAAACCACATGGGGCACATTCTGGGGACAAGGCCACTCTGTGACCTGCTCTTTATTTACAGGACTCCAAAGTGATGACCCTGCGTGGGACCTCCCATTATATACCTGGAAGAACAGGTATGGGCAGTCTCCCACAAGTTCACCCCTTGTGGTCAAGGTGTGCATCTAGTTGAGTGTGTACAATAGTACAGTGATGTTACATTGTGGTTACATTCATGACACCCAGCAATTAGTGTTACAGGCAGCAGTTGATTTCCTCATATTATACATTACCATGTGAAGAATCAGTATGATTCAGGAGAAACTGTGTTACCCAAAGAGTGATAAGAATTTAGAACAAGCTATCACAAGGTATAGTTGAGGCAAATATCATAAATGCATTTAAGGGATAAAAGAAACAAAGAAAGACTTGCATTTATATAGCGCCTTTTCTGACCTCTGGATGTTCCAAAACGCTTTACAGCCATTTAAGTACTTTTGAAGTTTAGTGACTATTGTAATATAGAAAATGCGACAGCCAATTTGCACACTACAATCTCCCACAAACAACAATGTGATAATGACTAGACAATCTGTTTTGGTTATGTTGATTGAAGGATAAATATTGGCTGGGGGATAACTCCCCTGCTCTTCTTCGAAACAGTGCAATGGGATCTTTTACATCCACCCGAGAGAGCAGATGAGGTCTCGATTTAACGTCTCATCTGAAAGACAACACCTCCGACAGTACAGCATTCCCTCAGCATTGTACTGGAGTGTCAACCTAGATTTTTGTGCTCAGGTTTCTGAAGTGGGACTTTAACCCACAAGCCTTCTGACTCAGAGGCGAGTGTGCTGCCCACTGAGCAACAGTTGGCACTAGATAAGCACATGAGGGAAAAAGGAATAGAAGAAGGTGCTGGTGGGGTTAGATAAAGAGGGGTGGGAGGAGGCTCGTGTGGAGAATAAACACCAGCTTAGACTAGTTGGGCCGAATGACCGGTGCTGTAGACCCTATGGGCTAAAAATTCCATTATTACTGCCCACACCTCAGTGGTGTTCCGGCAGTATACACTGATGGACTTTTTAGTACTGCCGGAATACCACTAAGAACCAAAGCCGCTAGTTTTGGCTTTTTTCCCCCGGTTTCACGGTAGCGGTAGAGATCGGGCAGTGGGGGTGTTCTTAGTCCTGTAAGGCTGGCGTCCTTGATAACAGCCCTTCTGCACATGAGCAATTTTTTTTTCCTCATACTTAACTTTTTCCCGCAATTCGGGGGTCAGAGGTACCCCACGCATGCACAGAAGAGGAAGGGAGGGGGAGAGAAAGAGAGAGAGGAGACTGCCTGTGGGCTTTTTTCAAAGCAAGATCATATAAAGCACTGCAATTGATTCTTTGTTTGACTTTCCAGCCAGGAATTTCAGCATTTATCTGCATTTAGTAATAATCGATACTTATTGTATTGAATATATTTAAAATATATAAATCTCCATCAAAATATAATGGAGAAGGAAGGTGAGAGAATGGTGGAACTTGAGGTAGGAGGGAGGAAGAGGGCCAAACGTTTCTCCCTGAAAGCTCAAGCGGCATTGGTCCACGAGGTGGAGGTGCGTTGAACTCAATTGATTCGAGGTGGGCATGGGAAACCCGCCCCAGTGGTCTACCAGCGTATATGGGCAGAGATTTCAGAGACGGTGTCCTCAGTCACACAGGACTATCGGGAGGCAAACCAGTGCCGTAAACGCTGGAATTACATTGTTTCGTCCGCAAGAGTAAGTAATAACATTAATCATGCACTGACTCATTAATAAAATGTAAATCTGCCACATTGTAATGTTGGTAAGCTTTGTGTCACGCATTATTTCCCATCAATCATCTTATTGCAATGTTTTTCTGTACTTAGATGTGTGCATCATGCATCACTTGAATCCTAACGGTGCATTAATGGGACATTGAGGAAAGGAGTAGGGATGGCTAATTGTGGATATCTATCTGTGTGTTCCATACTAGTACCTGGGCAATTAGGTTATACCATGCTCTTGTCACCTTTGCAGAAAAAAATATCTTTCAATCGCGCTGAGCGTCGGCGCACGGGAAGAGGGCCACCAAACCTTGCGGAACTCTCAGATCTGGAGGAGCGGTCCGCAGCCCTCGTCGGGGCGCATAATCGCTCGGCCACCTGTGGTAGCGGCAGGTAAGTCATGCATAATCCCCGGGCCGTGCAGTGTTCATGTAATTTAATGCTATATGAATATAATGTAGAAATGATGTAATGTAATATAATGCTGGGACCACAAAATCTAAACCTAATGCCATGCAGTTTCTGTACATTCTGTTCATGCTAATTGTATGCAACATCTCGTGGTGATATATAATGCAGTAGTGTTGCCCCTCTACATATGCCTGTGCAACATAAGCATTCTCGTGTCACCCTGACCCTCCCCTTCTGCTAACCTCTCAAATTCCAGTCGGAGGCTTCTTTCGGACGAACGCCTCTGATTGGAGAATTTTTACGAATTTACCTGGTGCTTCCGGAGGAATCTGGGATTCCGGTGGGGAGGCCTTCACTTCCCGCGCTGCAAAGTGCGCTCTCGTCCTCCAGGTTCCCACGCAGAAGGTGCAGTCACGTGTGACTGCTCAGCCAATCAGGTACAGTATTCCACAACTTTCTCATTAATAGCAATGGGAACTCCATATCTACAAAGTTCTCATTGCTATTAATGAGAACAAAAAACCATTACACTAAACACATATAATAAAAAATAAAAAACAAACCTCACATAATTAAAATTAATTGAAATTAAAGTTAATAAATGCCTTAGAAATTTTTTTTTCGATTTTTAATACATTTTTTTAAATTATGGTTTAAAATAAACTTACCATACTGGGCTGGGTTTTTAACAAGGACATGTGTTTTTTAAATTAAATTTTATAATATTTTTGTGTGTTTTAAAACTCTTACACCTGTAAAGGTAGGCTATGCTCCTGCTTTTATAAGGCGCAAGAGTTTTCAGGACATTTGCCGGGCAAGATATGGATAAATACAGCTGGAGCTTGACAGATCAGAAAAGCCGATTTACAGCGCATGCGCATTGTGCACTGAAAACCGACTTTTGCGATGCCTTCCCTGGTCCATACACACTCTGTGCTGACCTGGGGAGACAGAGATTTACAGGCCAATATGTTTTCTAGTTGCCCAGGAACATCATTGATCTGCTGAGCCCCCTGGAGCTTCACCACTATTGGTCCAGGTGGTGCTTACCAGAGGAGAGACCACTGAGGAGGCGACCGTACACATTGACCACCCTCCTCAAGCTGTGTCATGTGCACAACATGTGCAGGGGGATGTTGAGGAGGTGACTGAGGGGTCCAATCTACGTGCAGCCACCTCTTCCTCAGCCGAATCCATCTTTCCTGGATTCGGCTCGGAGGAAGTAGCGGGACCAAGCGGTGTGCAGCAGCGCACACTGAGTGTTCCTGCACCTGCGCCGAATCCGCAGATGTTGATCCGGCGAGGCAGGTATGCTCGACAACAGGCAGACATCAACCTAGACGTGGTGGGACTATCGAGGGCGAGCGTCGACGTTGGTCGAGAGCTCCTCCAGGCCATTGGTGGCTTAGCCGGGAACATCACCACGCTATCAGCACGCCAAGCGACAAACGATAGAATCGATATATGGCAATGCACCCCAAGGTGTCATATCACCAATGCCGGCAGCACCTGGGAGTCGGGAACAATCAATTGGTTCCGACTCTGAAGACGGGTCTTCAGAACCCCCAACTTCTCCAGAATCCCCACACAGGGTGTTGCCACTGTCACCCCCACCCCCCACAGCAGCAGTGCTCGAGGTGCCCTGCTACTCAACACAGTGGTCCCAACCTGGGCAGGGGTAGGGATAATGGGATAAAATAATTGAGGGTAAGGTGGAGGGGCGGGGGGAAGGTGGTGGGAATGGTGGCCGCAGGTAGAATTTTTGTTGGTGGGGGGGGTGTTGTGGCTGTTTTTTAATTGTAACTCAAAAATTGTTGACTGTTGTGGGGTGTTTGTAGTTTTTAATGTTTTCACTGTTTGTTCTTGTTGGTTGTTTTGGTTAAATTATGTATCACATTTCCTTTAAAAATAATTATTCATTAATTTATTTCATTTCAAAGATTATGAAGTTTTTCAATTTTCTAAATTTATAAAATATTTTATTCAACTTAATAATTCTTGTGCAGTGTCTCACTCACTTTTGCAAAATGAGCAGTAATAGTCACAATAGCCAGGCAAGGATTAAACGTAACTCTCACCATTCAAGCAAAGTGTTCATTTATGAACTGCTGACCTAACAGTTTTGCAGTTGCATAACTACCACGGGGCTTCTCCTGTGGTGTAAGAGGGTGGGGGGGGGGGGGGGGGGGGGGGTGGGGGGCGGCGGCAGACATGGGTTCATCGCCAGACTCCTCCTCGTGCTCCTCGACCTCTTCTTCCTCTCCCTCCTCTTCTGCCTCCTCCCTTCTGTCCTGAGGTGGTCCTGCAGGCCCCTGTGACAATTCCTGTCCTCTCATGATTTCTAAGTTGTGCAACATGCAACACACCACAATTAACTCCGCGACCTGCTCAGGGTGGTATTGTAGGTTGCCTCCAGAGTGGTCCAGGCATCGGAAGCGCTGCTTCAGTACTCCAATTGTCTTTTCAACGATATTGCATGTGGCTATGTAGCTGCTTTTGTGTCAACGCTTGGCATCTGTCTGGGGCTTACGGGTGGGGGCAGGAGGCGGAAGGGGGGGGCGGGCGTGTCAAGAGCCAGGTGGCAAGGCCGTATTCTTTGTCATCCAGCATCCAGCAATGACCTTGCGGCTGACTCTTAAAGAGGTTAGAGATAGTGCTTTCACGCAAGATGTGCGCATCATGAATGCTTCCTGGAAAGTTGGCATTTACTGCCATGATTATTTGCTTGTGGTCGACAACGAGCTATACGTTCAGTGAGTGGAATCCCTTTCAGTTCCGGTACACTCCTGGCTCCTCTAAAGGTGCTCGCAGGGCAATGTGCGTATAGTCGATTGTACCCTGGACCGTGGGGAAGTTTACTATTCTCGAAAAACCCAAAGCCCTCTCACTCTGTGCCTCCCTGGTCATAGGGAAGTTTATAAAGTCCATCCTGTGTGCATAAAGTGCTTCAGTCACCTGGCAAATGAAGCAATGTGTGGCGTGCTGAGAGATGCAACAAATGTCGCCAGCTGAGGCCTGAAAAGAGCCTGATGCATGGAAGGAAAGTGCTTCATTAACCTTAACCTCAACGGACAGTGTGGTCCTGATGGTGCTGTTAGGTTGCAGATCTCCCTTAATGAGCTGGCATATCTCAGTGATGACCTCTTTTTTGGAAGCACAGCCTTCTAACGCACATTGTATCGGACAGGTGCAGGTCTGACCACTTAGCCCTGTAAATGCGTTGGGGGTAAGGCCTCCTCATCAGCAATCTGCCACCTCTTTGATTGGGCACATAATGTTCTTGAATGAACTTTCTTCCAGCTCTATTCCGCAGCATGTAAGTAGTCAACAATATTGGCAGAGAAATTACAGGCCCCATTCCTTTAAATGTCCTAAACTGCAATCAAAGTTCTTCAATTATCCTTAAACAGCCACAAATGTACTCTAGATTGACCACAATGTGCTCAGATAATCAACAATATTTTCAAATACCCTTAAAATCCACTCACAAATGTCTTTAATGCTCCTACCAACTCGAAGCAGCCTTCTCTTCAAGTTCATCCGATTTAAAACATGGTGTCCAGAACACTGGGTTAAGGTCAGGTGAGTGCAGCTTTTTCTAGGCGGTACATTAGTCCGGCGGTAAAAATGGGCGATTTGCTGAATTTTCCACCAGCAGTAATTTAGGGCGGTATTTGGGCAGTGCACGAGAAATGATGGGGAAATCCACAAAAAAAAATGGGTGGGCGGTATCGTTTGCTGCCGGCGGTAATTGACCGCCGAATTTGCCGCTGGTGATATATGGGCGGTAAATGGGCGGTAATTTCTACTTTGTGCATCATTTGGGCGGCAATCTCTTCCTTATCGGTAAATGGGTGGCAGCGGGCAGGAGGTCTCATTCTCGGTGGCAGAGGTGCTTGCCGCCCAAGTGCTGGCGAGGATAGAGTCAGGCCCATCGAGGTTCGAAGACCTGAAAATTAAAATGCAGCAGTAAAATATTTTTAAAAATATTGGAAAGCCTCCAGGGGACCTCATGCAGGTAAGTCACTGTGGAAATTTTAAAAAATTGTTCACTTGCCTTTTTTTCAGGGTCTTCATACTCACCGTCGGGGACAGACCAGTCTCCTTGCAGCTGTCCACCCCCATTCTGCCGCCTAGTCCCGCCAACTCCCGCCTGCAAGAATCTCGGAGCTCGGTGGGCGGGAGCTCAGTTGCGCCACTCAGCCATCCGCTGACGTCAGCGGGTGGTTCCTGGCGGCTCTCCCCTTCCGCCCGCTCCAGGCCACCCCAAAAGTGGCACTGGGCAGATCAAGAAGAGCAATGTCGGTGGCAGTGGGCGGCAGTGGGCGACAGCGGGCGGTGAGGTGATGAATTTCGGCCCCAAAGTCTACTCAAGGAGAACAAAGTGACAAATGAGAACTTGACAATGTGGAAAATTTCCCATGTATGTCTTATCCACAAAAAGCAAACAAATCTAGCCCGGACAACTACCATCTGCAGGATGCACCGCAGCAAAACAACAGCTTACTTTAACAGTACCTCCCAGCCCCGTGACCTCTACCACAAAGAAAAACAAAGAGCAGCAAGTTCCTCTTCAACTCACACACTTTTCTGGCTTGGAAATTGTTATGTATATAATGACTCAAAAGACTTGTTACTGTAAACTCATTCAGGTGTAAACCTGGTCCACTTTATTCGCGCCTCAAAGTGACTACAAGACATGGTACCAGCACTTATATACCAGGGCCCGCACATGCGTGCGTACAGCCCAATGACCTCTGACAGTGGCGCCCCCTGGTGTCTAGTGACCCCAAGCATCAATACATGACTGACATATATCACCATTCCTTCAGGGTCACTGGCTGAACTCTGGAATTCCCTATCTAAAACCCTGTTGAAGCACCATCAGTGCAAGGATTGCTACAGTTCAAGGAGTAGGTCCACCAACTCTTTCTTAGGGATGGGCAATAAATGTGACATTGACCCTGAATTCACAGCCCCTACGGGAGTGTACAAGGTGCGCACGCGTCCGTAGGGGTCCCGCAAGTTCTGGATTCTGGGATCGATCCTCTTGACAGATCGCACGCACCCAGAAGAAAAGGGCCTCTACTGGCAGAGAGTTAAGCTATTTGCCCAACTTCTGCCCAGCGAATGCTCGTCAAATTTTTACGACTGATAAAAGCAGGTGTAAGGCTTGCTTTTATCAGCGTAAGATTTTTAAAGTACAGAATAGAATTTTTTTCCAATAATTTAAACATTTAAAAACCTGCGCAATAAGGTGAGTTTATTTTTAGACCCTTTAAAATAAGTACATTTATTTTTCGAAAAATGACATTTTTGTTTTATATAATTAATTAAATTCCTTTTTGATTAATTTTAAATATGTGATGTTTTTATATAATTTATTAAAAAATAATGTTTGTGTATTTTTTGGGGAATTCCCATTCATACTATATATACAGAACTCACCCCAAGTATCAATGGGAATATCCCTACTTTGGGGGCAAGTTTCGGCCTGAGTTGCTCCTATTTTTTTGGAACAACTAGTTTAGAATGGAGCATCTTAGAAATTGCAATTCTCGACATTTAGTTTGCTCCAGTTCTAGTGAGTTGGAACAGTTTCATTGTAGAACAGATTTTTTTTTCAAAAGGGGGCGTGTCCAGCCACTTAAGCCTGTTTTGCAAGTTTAAGCAGTGAAAACTTATTCCAAACTAACTTAGAATGGAGTAAGTGTAGATTTTTGTACGCTCAGAAAAATCTTGCCTACACTTATAAATCAGGTGTAGGGAGGGAGGGAAGGGAAGTAATTGAATTTTACAAGCATTTAACAGTTTCACTTCTACAAATAAACAGCTATCCTGAATAATAAATGATAAATAAAGCAAATTTAAAAAAATTGAATTTTCCTACCTGTCTGAAGCAGCAGCAGCAGCAGCAGCCTTCCGAGCTGTGAAGTAACTTGCAAGCAGGCAGGCCGTTTGGCCAGTGAACAGGGGCGGGAGACATCAGTGAGGCGGGCCACAGGCACACACAAACGGCAGTAGCTGAGCAGCCTCCGAGCTGCGAAGAGTCTTGCAGGCAGCCCGTTCGGCCAGGGGACAGGGGAGGTGTACAAAGCACCGGGACGGAGAGCCAGCCAGCCAGCAAGTTTAAAAGTTTAATTTTTACTTCAAGTATGGGTGCTGCATTATCAACACCACGGATAATGCAATGGTTCTCCATCAATTTACTGCATAGGAGATAATTGATTAGAGCTCACCGTACTAGGAATGTCATAGCCCGTAGGCTGATGGGCAGGAGGCCTTACCCACGTCAACAATATTGAGCCAAATGCTTGTACCTGGACATGAGCGAGGCTGATTGTATCAAAAGGCTGCATTTCCGCAGAGAAGTTGTCGTTGAGATCTGTGATATGCTGAGAGCGGATTTGCAGCCCAGAAGCAGAACGCCGACTGCCTTGTCTGTTGAAGTGAAGGTAACAGCTGCACTTGCTTTCTATGCCTTGGGATCGTTTCAAGCTACAACTGGAGATATGTGCGCCATCTCTCAACGTGCAACACATGCCTGTGTTTACCAGGTCACGGCTGCACTGTACGCGCAGAGGAATGACTTCATCAAGTTCCCAATGACCGGCCATGCAATGCATGACAGGGCTGTGGGCTTCTCCAGGATTGCTGGCTTCCAAAAGGTACAGGGCTGCATTGGTTGTAGCCACATAGCCTTGCGAGCACCTGTGGAGGATTCCGAGCAGTACAGGAATAGAAAAGGTTTCCACTCCATCAATGTGCAGCTCGTGTGTGACGTCAAGCAGCGCATCATGTCAGTCGATGCGAGATACCCTGACAGCACCCATGATGTGTTCATCCTACGCGACAGCGTTATATCTGACATCTTTGAGCAACAGCCAGAAGGGCAGAGCTGGCTACTGGGAGGCAAAGGGTACAGCCTGACCACCTGGCTCATGATGCCCCTATGCGTAACACGGACGGAAGCTGACCATCAATACAACATGGCGCACATTCCGACGTGCAGCATCATAGAGAGGACCATTGGCATCTTGAAACAGTGTTTTTGATGCCTGGACCATTCCGGAGGCCAGTTGCAATACTCTCCTCAGATTGTCGGTCACTTCACTGTTGTGTGCTGCATGCTGCATGACTTAGCCATCATGAGGCAGCAGGAGCTGGTAGTGGAACCACATGAGGGGCCAGTGCCTGATGACAGTAATTTGGAAGAGCAGGATGAGGATGATGACGATGATCAGGAAAGCAAGTGCCTGATGCTGGAGCACGAGGTCGGAGGAGGGCCGTCCATCGTGCTCCTTTAATGATTGCTCGAGCTCTGCGCCAGCAGTTCATCCATGAACGCTTCAGTTACTGATGCCTGAAGGCTCTGCGACAACTGTTACGCATGGACATGTTTATTTTTTGGAGTTGTTCCTATGTGTTAATGGAACATGATTCAGTTTTAATGAAAAAATATTTTATTGAAAAGTTAACGTTAGTGTAATAAAATATTTGTTGTATCAAACTTTACTTTTTAATATGACTCCTTAAGATCACTTAAAAACTTTAAGATCACTAATAAACTTGTAAAGTTACAAAAGTTACAAAATAATTTCAGTGTGAAAAATCTTACACTCTTAAGATCACTTAAACTTCAAGATCACTTTTTGGGTGCAAAATTAAATAAGTTACGAAATGTGAGAGCATTTACACTATAAGATCACTTAAAAACCCTAAGATCACTTATAAGTTGTAAAGTTACATAACTTACAAAACAATTTCAATTTGAAAAACGTTACTATAGTTACATCAAGAACAAGAACAAAAGCAGCAAAGAAAGGCTGCAACCATCTCTCAGCCACATCTCGGTGAATGTTCACTTCTTCATGGGGGTGTAATTTGATTGGTCGGGCTGTTGCAGCAGCTAACTCCATGAGGGCCTGTGCCGTCATTTGCATGCCCTCCCTGACGGTTTGTGCCATCGATTGCACTAACTCGGAAATTCCCTCCCTCATTTCCCGTGTCATTGCTGCTATTTCTCCCATCAGTACCGTTACCTCTTCACCCACCGCACTGACGCTGCCCACGAGTGATCAGGTAAGCTCATTGGTCTCCACACCCAATATCATGTATGTAACCTCTATGTAACACCACTGCAATACTGTATATACTTAAGCAATGCACACCTTGACCACAAGGGGTGAATTTGTGGGAGACACTCCTTACCTTGGTCATCCAGGTATATAAAGGGAGGTCCCACGCAGGGTCATCACTTCTTGGTCCTGTGAATAAAGGTTCAGGTCATAGAATGACCTTGTCCATAGAATGTGACTCGTGTGGATTTTGTGCCATTGAGTAAGAGCTTTACAGTGGCGACGAGAAACGGGAATCAACGACCCACGAGAATGGCCACCGGTAGCACAGAGGAATGGTACTGTGTTGGTGAGGACTGGGACGATTTCGTTGAGAGGCTCCAGCAAAGCTTTGTCACGAAAGAATGGCTGGGAGATGTAGCGGCCGACAAAGGGCCCGTCTGCTGACCAGCTGCGGACCTAAGACTTACGCGCTCATGAAGGACCTACTAGCATCCGAAAAGCCGGCGGACAAAACCTTTGAAGAGCTCAGCAAACTAATCGGTGAGCACCTCAAACTGGCGAGCACCATACACATGGCCTGACACAGATTCTATATTCACCGACGTCGTGAAGGACAGAGCAGGTTGCAGACCTCCAGCGTTTGGCCAGCCTCTGTAAGTTCACAGACGCCTGCAGGGGGGAGATGTTAAGAGATTTCTTTATTGAGGACATCGGTCATGCGGAGATTTTCCGAAAGTTAATTGAGACCAAGGACTTGACTTTGGAAGCGTCGGCGTTGATGGCTCAGACTTTCATGGCGGGGAGGAGGAAACCAAGATAATATACGCGCGCAATTCTGCCTCCAACATGGCGGGGGATCAGGGAGTCAATGTCATAAACGCGACTCAGAGCCCCGCAGGCAGGCAAGGGCAGTTTGACACACCCCAGGCAGCAATAGACCCCAGAGCAGGTTTTCAACAGAGACAATGGCAGGCTGAACGGACATTTACGCCATCATGGTGGACAATGCGGTCCGGGATGGGGCCATTGACACTCACTTACAGGGTACTCAAGGGCAGTCAAAGGGACAATCAGCGAGGACTGCCAGGTCATAGCTCCTTTGTTCACAACAATGGGAATCTCAACTCATGCTGGAGGTGTGGGGGCAAACACTCTGCCAGGACTTGCAGGTTTCAACAATTTGCCTGCAGAAATTGCAACCTAAGTGGCCATTTAGCTCGAATGTGCAGGAAGCCTGTAACCAGGCTAATTTATGAAGCGGATGGACCAGAAGAGGGGTCTGTGAGGCAGGATGACTCTTGGGGCAAATCAATGGATGCTGAAGTTCAGCGGGTTCACGTGGCAAACATTCACAGCTCATATACTGTTGTGGAAAAATATTTCCGAGACTGTATTTAAAGAGAGGTTTATTAAATTGGAGACAAAGCTTTGGGAGAAGTGTTAGAGACCCGCGCCTGCTGAACCACTTCTCAATTTGAAATCGCCTGCGAGGTTCCTTTATCTTACAAATTATGTCACTTTACATCACGTGCCTTAGCAACAGTCCTTATATTACTAGGTTTACAAAGCTTTTCATACAATTACCTTTCAAGGCTGGGCTCTTGATATAAGCCAGCCTCGCATTGTGACAGGCCATTATAAACAAAGAAGAGACCTAATTCCCCTGTTTTCACAGAAAAAACAAGTGGCAGGCTTCCTATAACCAGGAAAGGCAAGCATACAATAATGCATCAGTATTGTCTCTTACAAAATTCATTCGAGGGGGACAAATGTTTGGTATACTAGTCAAGTGTCCCCCTAGGCTTTATTATGTCCAAAAATCTGCTCCAACATATACTAAAACGTCACCAATGATGATGAAAGTTTTATTAAATGGCATCCCTGTATACATGGAGCTGGACATGGGGGCCAGCCAGTCACTCATGAGCGTTCAACAATTCGAAAAGCCATGGCCACACAAAGCCAGTAGACCCAAACTAGAACGCATTGAGACACAGCTACAGACGTATACCAAAGAAATCATTCCAGTACTAGGCAGTGCAATGTTGGGGGTCACACACAATGCATCAGTGAACCGACTGCTGCTCTGGATTGTCCCGGGCAATGGTCCTGCACTATTGGGGAGGAGCTGGTTAGCTGAGATGAACTGGAAATGGGGGGATGTGCACGCAATGTCATCTGTGGACTGAAGCTCGTGCTCACAAGTTCTACAACAATTTGAGTCACTATTCCAACCTGGTGTCGGGACATTCAAAGGTACCAAGTAGTGATACGCATCACCCAGAATGCCAGACCAGTACACCACAAAGTCAGAGCGTTGCCGTATGTGATGCGGGAGAAAATTGAGAGCGAATTGGACCGTTTGCTGAGAGAGGGCATCATCTCGCCTGTTGAATTCAGCGACTGGTTGAGCCCCATCGTTCCCATCCTAAAAGCGGATGGTTCGGTCAGGATCTGTGGCGACTACAAGGCCACTATCAATCGGGTGTCCCTACAAGACTAATACCCGCTCCCGAGAGCGGAGGATCTTTTCACCACGCTGGCAGGCGTCAAGCTATTTACCACGTTGGATCTCACTTCAGCCGACATGACCCAAGAACTGGCCGACGAAACTAAATTACTGACCACCATCACTACGCACAAGGGACTGTTCGTTTACAACAGGTGCCCGTTTGGCACTTGATCAGCGGCCGCGATTTTTCAAAGAAACATGGAAAGCCTGCTCAAATCCATTCCTGGAACAATCGTATTTCAGGACGACATCCTCATCACGGGTCGTGACACCGAGGAACATCTCAACAACCTGGAGGAGGTGCTACGCTGACTGGACCGGGTAGGCCTGCGACTCAAGAAGTCTAAATGTGTGTTTTTGGCTCCTGAGGTTGAGTTCCTGGGCAGGAGGGTTGCTGCAGATGGGATTCGGTCCACCGAATCCAAAACAGAGGCGATTCGACGAGCGCCCAGGACCGGCAACACATCGGAGTTGCGTTAATTTCTGGGACTCTTGAACTATTTCGGGAACTTTCTGCCGAACTTAAGCACGTTGCTGGAGCCGCTTCACGTGCTCCTGCGTAAGGGTTGTGATTGGTTTTGGGGGAACTGTTAAGAACGGGCTTTCAATCGGGCGCGGAACCTATTTTGTTCAAATAAGTTATTGACCGTGTACGACCCCTGTAAGAAATTGGTTCTGACATGTGATGCATCATCCTATGGTGTCTGGTGCGTGTTGCAGCAGAGTAATGCTGAGGGCCAACTACAACCTGTGGTTTATGCTTCCAGGTCACTCTCTCAAGCAGAACGGGGATATGGGATGGTTGAGAAGGAGGCACTCACGTGTGTCTATGGTGTAAAAAAAATGCATCAGTACCTTTTTGGCAGGAGGTTCGAATTAGAAATGGAACTCAAGCCATTAACATCCCTGTTGTCAGACAGCAAGGCTGTCAATGCCAACGTGTCAGCCCGCATACACCGATGGGCTCTCATGCTGGCTGCTTATGACTACTCCATCCGGCACCGGCCTGGCACCGAAAATTGCACTGATGCGCTCAGCGGGCTTCCACTGGCCACCACTGAGGGGGCAGCGGAACAAAGCGCTGAGATGGTCATGGCCATTGATGCCTTTGACAGCGCAGGCTCCCCCATCACAGCCCGCCAGATCAAAATCTGGACAAACAGAGATCCCCTCCTATCTCTGATTAAGAAATGTGTCCCGACTGGGGATTGGGCACCCACACACGGAGCATGCCCTGAGGAGGTCAGACCGTTTCACAGGGGGATGGATGAGCTCTCCATTCAAGCTGACTGCCTACTATGGGCAGCCGGGTAGTCATGCCCCAGAGGGGCAGGGAGACATTCATCAGGGAACTCCACAGTGAACACCCTGGCATCGTTCTGATGAAGGCCATTGCCTGGTCACATGTTTGGTGACCGGGAATTGATTCAGACCTTGAACACTGTGTTCACAGGTGCACGACGTGTGCCCAGCTGGGTAATGCCCCCAGGGAGGCCCCGCTCAGCCCGTGGCCCTGGCCCATCAGGCCATAGTCACGTATTCATGTAGACTACGTGGGCCCGTTCATGGGAAAAATGTTTCTCATTGTGGTAGATGCATACTCAAAATGGATCGAGTGCATCATTTTGAATTCGTGCACGACATCCATCACTGTGGAGAGTCTATGTGCGGTCTTTGCAACTCACGACTTGCCGGGCATCCTTGTTAGCCATAATGGCCCATGTTTCAAGAGCTACGAATTCCGGGAGTTCATGTCGGGCAATGGTATCAACCATGTCAGGACAGCACCGTTCAAGCCGGCCTCCAATGGCCAGGCGGAACGTGCAGTCCAAATCATTAAACAAGGCATGCTCAGGATTCAAGAACTCTCCCTTCACTGCCGCCTTTCTGCCTCCTGCTGGCCTATAGGTCCCAGCCGCACTCGCTCACGGGGGTCCCGCCCGCTGAGCTACTTATGAAACGAACACTCGAAACTCGGTTGTCCCTCATTCACCCAGTCTTGACCGACATAGTTGAGGGCAAGCACCAGTCCCAAAATGAAACTCAAGGGGGAGATGTATAGAAATAAATGACCCCGTATTTGTCCTCAATCACGCCGTGGGGCCCAAATGGCTTGAGGGTACTGTAATAGACAAAGAGGGGAACAGGGTCATCGTGGTTAAACTTAACAATGGGCAGATATGCCGTAAGCATCTGGACCAAGTAAAAAAAGGTTCAGCATAGATACTGAGGAACCCGAGGAAGATCATGAGATGGTGCTCACACCACCGCTGTTAGATCTCTTAATTTCCAATGAAATACGAACTCCGATGGTAGTTTTAACTTTTTAATCTTGGCAGAGAGCAACAAACTGCTTGGCTTCAAGCCAGGTCTTTGTTCTTACTGAGACACATGGTCAAAATGGCTGTATTTTATACCTGGATCAATTTACAGAAAAGAACTCGCCTTCTTTGACCTTATTGGCTCAATTGAAAGTCTTTTAACGTTTTAATTGGCTCGCTACCCAAGGTCCGAAAATGTCAAGTTGATTGATGAGTTAATGCAACATGCCGAACTGCATGTAGCAGCCTTGACTTGGGGGTCTGTGAATTTTCACAGTCTGTCTAAATGAGCCTGTTTGAATACTCTATCAATCCCCCCTTTGATTCTTTCACAAACTGAATCATAAAACATCAGGTATCACTGGTTAAACATTCTACAAAATAATTTCATACATGTTAGTAGAGTTTCCTTTGAAAATTTGTTGATGTGTTTCGCCACATGTCCGGACTAGTAGCTTCCACACAAATTTACACCAACCCGAGTTCCATCATGGCCACAATGGAAGTCTGGTTTTAATAGGTTAATTAACCTTATTCCAATTTAATCCAAATCAATATCTTAATTCAACCAGTAAACAACCTCTCCTTAAGCATAACATACTCCTGTGCCACGTACAGACGGTCTGCTGGGACCTGCAAGGTGTCTCACCTGTGGAACAGCAGCTACAGCCACCTGGTCACAACAACATTTAATCAACATAAACAAACAATATAAAACTAAAACAATTACAACAAATAGAATTAAACCTTCCACCAATGAAGTTCCTATTGAACCGAGCCATTCACAAAGTGAATGATGGGGGTTGCTTCAGTTTTTCTACCTCCTTTTGGATATGCTCCGCTAAGTGGGTAATTTCTTCAGAGCTATCTGGGATATATGTGCAACACTCAGTTCCGAGTAGGGCGCAAGTACCTCCCTTTTCAGCCAGGATGTAATCAAGGGCCAGTCTATTCTGTAGGGCTACTGTGCGGATTGCTACTATTTCTGCATTGATTTTAACTAGGGCCTCTGAGGTA
The DNA here is from genome assembly GCF_044704955.1 of Pristiophorus japonicus. NCBI lineage: Eukaryota > Metazoa > Chordata > Chondrichthyes > Pristiophoridae > Pristiophorus > Pristiophorus japonicus. The sequence goes on along the minus strand of NC_091982.1, from coordinate 111,151,552 downwards.
TCATTGGCTACCCGTTCCACAACGGATGCCATGTTAATGGATTCCCTTGCCAGTCTGGCGGTCCCATACCTGGGGATCAGGATGGCAAAGAACCTCTCTGTTTCTGTGATAGCTCTCTTAGGACGGTGTAAATGTTCCGACAGTGACTTTATATGATACATATAAGGCACAATGTAGGCTAAATAGCAGGATCCCATCCAATTCTGGGGCAGCCAAGGGTAGGCCTTGTGGCCACACACCCAATAGCTGCCATTATATGCAATGAATGTTAGCTGTTTCTTTGTCAGCAACACTCCGGGGCCTGTCCAGGCTTTTCCATCTGTTTTATTCAGAATCCCCGTTACGTTAAAAATTCCCACATCGGCCCAGTTTGGACGGTTCCGTGGCTTGATTATATTATAATTCCGGGAGCAGTTACTATACCCCATATTTTGGCCTCCTTTGATGTTTCTAATCAGACAGACCGATTCCCCCGATCTTCCTATTCCCGTTGTATTAGTGATAACAAAAAATGGGGGCCGTTTGGAATTATTATAGCACGGTTGTATCCCTCTTCAAAGGAAGTCAGATTGTAACCTGCTGACTTCCATTTACGTGCCCAGTTTTCCGTATCCTGAAACGCATTGCCTGTTTTATTTTGATTAATTATCCACTCAGCCATTTCCGAGATATTCAAGGGAACTGGCCTCAAGGGAATCCCTCCCTTTGAGTGAATAGGAATATGCGTACACACCCAACAACTAGAAATGTTACCTTGTTTAGCATAAATGTATGACATATATAAAAAGGTATTTACATGTAATTCCCTTGCTACCCTACTATTTCCCTTTGGTGCAGAGGGTCGGCTAGTAAGAAGTAGGCCTATGCCTATAATACCTACAATCAATAATACAGTAAATTTATACATTTTGGCAAAAAGTAATTGTCCTTATTAGATTTCAGCTTCAATTACGGGTGCTCGTTTAACGTGTGAAGCGTGGATCCAGGCTTTCTTTCCTTGGACTTTAACAGCTGCCTGGGTGGTCAATAACACTTGATAAGGTCCCTCCCACTTGGCACCCAAAGGTTTTTTATGCAACTTTTTCACATACACCCAGACTCCCGGGATGATGTCGTGTCCTCCTTCGGGTGGATTACCCCAAGCTGTCGATACCTGTCGGGAAACAGAACTAATAGCATTGGTTAAGTTCTGACAGTATGATAACAAAGTGTCACTCATTAAATGAACATCAGCTTTCCGTAAATCGATAGTTCCTGGCAGCGACATGGGTCTTCCTGTTATAATTTCAAATGGGCTTAGACCTGTAGTTCTGTTCGGGGTTGCCCTAATGCTACATAGCACTATTGGTAGTGCCTGGGGCCATGGTGTTCCTTCTTGGTGATTTGTGCTTTGTCGATGCTGGCTTTATGTCCTTTCAGCCGAAGGTGATCCAGCAAAGCTCGTAAATCTTGTTCATGCTGTTCTTCCGTGTTTGAAGCTAGCAGGATATCGTCGACATATTGTTGGGGTAAGCATGTTAATTCCGCCCCTGTGTCTAAAAGACAGTCCACATCCTTATCGCCCACCCTCACAGTTATATATATCCCATCTCCTCTCTGTTGTATTAGTGCGAGGAGGGGGGCCAGGGTGGGCTCTAATCGTTTTTTGCTATCCCAAGTAACTCCTTCTGTTGTTGTATTGTCAGTCGCTTAAATGCTTTTATGAGGTCGTTATCTTGTGACAAGCCTGGCTTGTTGGCTGAATTGTATCCCTGGCTGCGTCCTCTTCCCCAGCCACGACCTTTCTGTTTTGCCCTGCACGTCTTGGCCCAGTGACCTTCTTTCCCACAATAATGACATTTTCCGGGTAATTTTCCCAATAACTGTTTATCGGAATCCTGGGATTTCCATCCCATAGCCTGTACAGCTCGGACTTTAGCTCCCATATCCCGATCTAATTGGTTACATCGATCCACCAATGCTACAAAGGTAGTTCCTCTACCTTCCCAGTCCGGTAACACTACCTTAAGCATTTTGGACAGTTCTGGCTTTAGACTTGCCACGAAAGCTGCTTTCAGGGGTCCAAACGCTTGTTCATCCATTTCCTCATCCATATTATTCATACCCGAATGTTCTAGCCACGTGCATCTAAACCGCTCGTCATACTCCAGGACCTCCTCTGTTCCTTTCTGTCGGCAGGCTGCAAATTTTCCCCAGTCTGTCTTAGCTGGACTGAAGGCTTGCAGCCAGTGTTTAATCGCCTCCCATCCTACGTCTAATTCCTGCTCATTCTGCCCCAAAGCTTCATCTACCTTGTCGTGCAATTTTCTTCCCTGTGTTTTTGGCACCATTATGGTCAAAATTTGCACTCCGTCCCAGGGATGAAGTTGATATATATTTCTTAAGCGGTCCAATTGGTCCCACGTTTTTACTCCCCCTTTCTTTGGATTGGGCAATTCTTTGGACCATTTATCAATTTTCTCTGGGTCTGCCGGATCATGAACTAAGTATTCTGCATACACCCTTCTCTTTGTTTTTTTGGTTACGCCCTCATCCGCAGTCTCTTCTGATTTGACTACAACTCGTCTTTTTTTAAACGGGGCAAAGCGCACCCCTAATTCTTCATCATCCTCCGACACTGTATTGTCGGAGAATTCAGAAACCGTATCTATTCCTCGGTCGTGTCTTCGGGTTTGCGCTTTTAATTTATCCAAACATGGGTACCCTGGGAATTGATCAATACATTTTCCTTTTCCTATTACTGTCTCTTGACCTAATAATTTTTTCCATTCTTTAATTTCACCTTTAAGATCTTTAACTTCCGCTTCCAGCTTTTCAAGTTCAAGTTTTTTCTGTCGCAGCTGTGCACAAACAGCTTGCAATTGGTCCTTCGTACTGGTCAGTTCTCGATCATGTTGGGAACGCATTATAATTTCATTCCAGTTTCGGATCTGGCCCATAACCACTAGGGACCATCTAGTTCGCTCTTTATTTTTCATACGGGTCGTTTTTCCCCAGACCCTTTTAATCTCATCCAAGGACCATTGTCCTTTGGAGATTCCGTACTTTTGTTCGATCTTAATACAGGTTTTAGATAAGTTGAATTGTTGCTCTATGTATTCTTTCAACTGTTCGAGAATTAAATCTACCGAAACTTAAGGTGGTGCCTGCCCACCTTTAACAGTTGTAGGCCATTCTTTGTTCTTGTCTCCTGCTGCCATTTCTTTACTAGGGTTCTTTACTGGGGTCTCAAGTCATAGGCTTGCTAGCCGATCAATAGGTCGGTGATTAATTAACTAACACACCGCCGAAGTTTAGACGTCTATGGGACCTCGAGCTGACTACCAACCCGAGGGTTCGCAAACCGGAGGCTTTCGGAATTGGGTAGGAGAGGCGAATTTAGAATTTTGACTGAGGACTTTTTTAAAAAAAGAGGAGTCCTTACCTCAATATGTAGGTCCGATGTCCAAAATTCAGTTTCTTTCCTCAGCGACCCTGCTCGCAGCCCCAAAATTGTTAGATCTCTTAATTTCCAATGAAATACGAACTCCGATGGTAGTTTTAACTTTTTAATCTTGGCAGAGAGCAACAAACTGCTTGGCTTCAAGCCAGGTCTTTGTTCTTACTGAGACACATGGTCAAAATGGCTGTATTTTATACCTGGATCAATTTACAGAAAAGAACTCGCCTTCTTTGACCTTATTTGCTCAATTGAAAGTCTTTTAACGTTTTAATTGGCTCGCTACCCAAGGTCCGAAAATGTCAAGTTGATTGATGAGTTAATGCAACATGCCGAACTGCATGTAGCAGCCTTGACTTGGGGGTCTGTGAATTTTCACAGTCTGTCTAAATGAGCCTGTTTGAATACTCTTATCAACCGCCTGTGAACGAGCAACAAGAACATTCAGCAGCATGCACAGTCCCAGCGGTCAGCCCGGACAGGCCGGAATCACCACAGGTGACAGACACTCACGCCAAGGCTCAACAACCAGAGCCCCAACTGCGGCGCTCCATGAGGGAAAGTAGACCACCTGAAAGACTTAACCTATGATCCCAATAAGACTTTGTGGGGGAGGTGATGTCATGTATGTAACCCCTATGTAACACCACTGCAATACTGTATATACTTAAGCAATGCACACCTTGACCACGGGGGGTGAACTTGTGGGAGACACTTCTTACCTGATCATCCAGGCATATAAAGGGAGGTCCCACGCAGGGTCATCACTTCTTGGTCCTGTGAATAAAGGTTCAGGTCATAGAGTGACCTTGTCCATAGAATGTGCCTCGTGTGTGTTTTGTGACATTGAGTAAGGAATTTACACCCAATGCCACAACCTGAGCCGCATCTGTTGCACGCTGCATCTCAGGAGAGCATGTTTCCAATCTCCTTCTTCTCTACCTGGGTCTGCCTCATGGCACCACTCCACTGGTAGCTGCGGGCTGGGACGGTGGGACCCTTGGTGTTCCAGACGGCAGCACTAGAGTGGGAGCCGCGGGCTGGGATGGTGGGTCAATGGGTGTAAACTGCTCCATTATATCATCAGCACCACTGGGACCCGCAATGTCGGAATCAAAACCATGGAAGGTGGAACCAGAACCTATGCAAGGGGTTGAAACTCTGATGTCCGCTAAATTGGGCTCATAAATATTAATTTGGAAGGTCTCCCCTGAAGACATTTCAGTCATCGCCGCTTGCAGCCAACCTTGGTCTGGATCGTCCGCATCTGGTTCTTCTGGTTCTTGTTCTGAATCTTCAGGATCTTCAGGATTGGCATCATCAGCATCATCATCTTCTGCAAAATATATCAGAACAGTCAAATGTTTAGCAGCAGAGGAGGGGGAAGGATGGGTGGCATGAGTACTCTCATACATAGCAGGCGAGGCAGCAGGTTGATTTGAAGGGTCATGATGCATTTTCAGGACTTACCCTCTTCCGCACATGTGGGCCCAGCTTGTGCTGTACTGATTGCTTTTCTCCATGTACAACTCATCAAAGCAGCTACCCTCTGTTCCAAGGGTGTCAGTGGATGCAAATTTGACATGCCTCCTCCTGTTCAAGTTCTTTCCTTTTTGTTGTGGGCCAATTTCTTCTGCAAAGATTAAAATATAACTTTTTACAGAGTGCATCTTTCTGCAGGATGGGACATATACAAATAGTCACATTTACAATTACGATTCCATTGAAAAATGAAAATTTTACTTACACTAACTACTTGACCAAGGTCGTGCCATTTCTTTTTACACTGGCTTCCAGATCTCCTGGGATGCATCACTGCGCAGTAATCTTCTGCAACTTGGTTCCAGCGTTTCTTCATTTCTTTGGGTGGCATTTTTATGCGACCTCTGTTGCTGGTATCTAGCTCCTGCCATCTCTGCTTAATGACATTAACTAATGTCTCCACTTCCTCATGCAAGAAACTATTTGTTCTTGGTGGACATTGTTCCATTGCTGTATTCAATTGACACTGATTTTTCAAAACACACAGTCCTTATTTTGCATGCACCTATGCAGCACTTGTTTTGGTTTTAGCAGCAAAAAGCATCACTCACTGATTTCAGCAGGTGATTTCTTCAACAGTGCTGCTAAAAGCGCTCCTTGAGGCACAAAAAATCAGCAAAATTCACTCACAAGTCTTTCCATAGCTTCACAAAACAAAACAGCACTTTTCCAGATGTACCTTTAAAAATGGCCGAGTGCCAATGTTTATTTCACACTGTGCATGCATGCACACTCCAGCATGCATGCGCAGGGCTGCTGGCATGACATCGGCTTCTGCAACATAGCCCCGCCCCCCTGCAGGCAGAGAATCGGCGCCACGCTTTGGCCCTGCCCCCCACAGATGTCTCCACGCCGCACCGACCTGGAACAGAGCCAATTTCAACTGGAGAAGCAGGAAGTTTTTGACACACTTTTCAGCACAGAAAACAGGCGTGGCTCTCGGAGCTGCGCTGTTCTAGGCGCGGCCTGAAACTTGCCCCCTTTGATTGGTTGGGCCGATGCACAAGATCCTCGAGATGCTTGCGAAATTCCTACGTCGCTGGGATACGTGGGCCTCTACACAGGCCTATACATAGACGCCCAGGACTGCAAGTCCCCCCAAACTCCCGGACTACCAGGTAAGTTCGTAGATATTTTTCAGGTTGGAGGCATCTGCCCGCAGAAAGCCTCCGACTGCAATTTCTGGGCCATTGTCAACATCACGCAAATCCCCAAAACAAATTTTTTTAAACTCTCATCTGGACCAATTCAAACTGTTATTGTGCTCTACCCATTATTCACCAAAGAATTCTTTCCAGGCAAAAGTAATCTTTTCTGGAACAGTTATACATAAATTGCAGGTGACAAAAGTAATTGTTAGAACTTTGGTCCAATTTTACAGAGTCCAATTCCTTTGACTGGGAATCTAATTCTAGATATTTCGGGCTCAATTTCCCCTGTGATTTGCGCCGTATTTTGGCATGCGGCGCTTTTTTGGTCTAAATAAAAAATCCAAGTTTCCCCAAAAATTGTGCACCAGCGTAACTCAGTTAGTTGCGATTTTCTTAGGATAGTTTTTTTTTGCATAACCGGATGTCTGCAACAGTTTTTCACATTTTTGCAAATTTGGCCAACTTACATTTCTCCTAGGACGGTGTCATGTATGTACATGCTGTTTGTAGCCACCAGATGGTGTCATTGTTGGGGGCCACTGAGCAGCACACACATGGCGCTGCTCTGGTATAAAAGGCCAGCCATTTTGTGAGTCAGGCACTTTGGGCCGTAATAAAGCAGAACAAGGTTGTACCTTGTTCAGTTAAACAGTACTCAGTTTGTATCTTTATTGTATACATAACATTTGGCGAATGAGAATACAAGAACCTTTGTTTGCAAAATGAGCACAATTGAATTTTTAGAGCAATTCATAAAGGGAGAAGATTGGGCAGACGTTGTGAGCCGTTTGAACCAGTACTTCGTAGCTAACAAAAGGAAGGGGATTGACGATGCAGATCAACGCTGGGCCGTGTTTTTCACTGTGTGTGGTTCAAAGATCTAGGGTCTGATAAAGAATCTACTCATGACTAGTGATCCAACAGAGAAAACGTACGAGGAGTTGTGTACATTGGTACGGGAGCACCTCAAGCCAGACGACGGCATCGTCATCTCGAGATACAGGTTTTATACACACGTTTGATCGGAGGGCCAGAGCGCGGCGGAATTCGTAGCCGACCTGAGACTAGTGGGGTGCCGCAAGGTTCTGTGCTGGGGCCCCAGCTGTTTACATTGTACATTAATGATTTAGACGAGGGGATTAAATGCAGTATCTCCAAATTTGCGGATGACACTAAGTTGGGTGGCAGTGTGAGCTGCGAGGAGGATGCTATTAGGCTGCAGAGTGACTTGGATAGGTTAGGTGAGTGGGCAAATGCATGGCAGATGAAGTATAATGTGGATAAATGTGAGGTTATCCACTTTGGTGGTAAAAACAGAGAGACAGACTATTATCTGAATGGTGACAGATTAGGAAAAGGGAAGGTGCAACGAGACCTGGGTGTCATGGTACATCAGTCATTGAAGGTTAGCATGTAGGTACAACAGGCGGTTAAGAAAGCAAATGGCATGTTGGCCTTCATAGCGAGGGGATTTGAATACAGGGGCAGGGAGGTGTTGCTACAGTTGTACAGGGCCTTGGTGAGGCCACACCTGGAGTATTGTGTACAGTTTTGGTCTCCTAACTTGAGGAAGGACATTCTTGCTATTGAGGGAGTGCAGCGAAGATTCACCAGACTGATTCCCGGGATGGCGGGACTGACCTATCAAGAAAGACTGTATCAACTGGGCTTGTATTCACTGGAGTTCAGAAGAATGAGAGGGGACCTCATAGAAACGTTTAAAATTCTGACGGGTTTAGACAGGTTAGATGCAGGAAGAATGTTCCCAATGTTGGGGAAGTCCAGAACCAGAGGTCACAGTCTAAGGATAAGGGGTAAGCCATTTAGGACCGAGATGAGGAGAAACTTCTTCACCCAGAGAGTGGTGAACCTGTGGAATTCTCTACCACAGAAAGTAGTTGAGGCCAATTCACTAAATATATTCAAAAGGGAGTTAGATGAAGTCCTTACTACTCGGGGAATCAAGGGTTATGGTGAGAAAGCAGGAATGGGGTACTGAAGTTTCATGTTCAGCCATGAACTCATTGAATGGCGGTGCAGGCTAGAAGGGCTGAATGGCCTGCTCCTGCACCTATTTTCTATGTTTCTATGTTTCTACGTCTAGCGGGACCGTGCAAGTTTGGGACGGTGTTGGTAGACATGCTGCGGGACTTCTTTGTTATCGGTATCAACCACGGGATGATCCTGTGCAAACTTCTGGCAGTGGAGGAGTTGGATTTAAAAAGGGCCATCCAGATCACTCAATCATGTATGACGATGGACAGGAGTCTAAAGCAAATAGCGGTGAAGAACCGAACCTCGGCAAGAACTGTAAATGCAATTGATTCGACGTTCGGCAGAGCGGCACATGGCAGGGCCTATCCGGCTTTATTCGCGAAACCTGTGGCTGCCCAAAGTCCACCAGTGGGAATGTATCCACCTTCTCTGTGTTGGCGTTGTGGGGGAAATCATCGGCACCAGCAGTGTCGATTTAAGCAATATAGTTGCAAAGGCTGTCTGAGAGTGGGGCATCTCCAGCGCAAGTGTCCGCAGATGAGCAAGCGAGCTGCGACACACCACGTGGAGGATGAGAGTCAGACTAGCGCAGATCCAGATACGCAATCCGAGATGCAAGAGGAGGAAGTGTATGGACTGTATTCTTTCATAACCAAGAGTAAACCAATTTTGATTAATGTGAAGTTTAATGGGATACTGGTATCGATGGAACTGGACACAGGAGTGAGTCAATCGATCATGAATGAGAGGGCATTTAATAAGCTGTGGGATACTAAGACTGTAAGGCCTAGGCTGAGCCCTGTTAATGCCAAGCTGCACACGTACACCAAAGAACTGATAAGGATGATTGGCAGTGCACAAATTAATGTGTTGTATAATGGTGCGGTTCACGAGTTACCACTGTGGATTGTTCCAGGCAATGGCCCAACGCTGCTCGGCAGGAGCTGGTTGGAGAAAATCAGATGCGACTGGATCGACATAAAGGCGTTGTTGTCGGAGGAAGATACATGTGCCCAAATATTGAGCAAGTTCCCTTCGCTGTTCGACTGGGTATCGGCAACTTCACGGGAGCCAAGGTGCAGATCCACATGGACTCAGATGCAAGACCTGTCCATCATAAAGCTCGGGCAGTGCCGTATATGATGAGGGAGAAGGTCGAAATTGAATGGGACAGATTCCAGCATGAAGGGATCATATCACTGGTAAAGTTTAATGAGTGGGCCAGCCCCATTGTTCCTGTGCTGAAAAGTGATGGCACAGTCAGAATCTGTGGATTCAAGGCTACAATCAACAGGGTTTCAAAACAGGATCAGTACCCGTTACCGAAGGCTGCTGACTTTCTCGATGCCAGCCGGAGGGAAGTCGTTCACAAAACTGGACTTGACGTCTGCCTATATGACATAGGAGTTGGTCGAGATGTCGAAAAAATTTATGTGCATTAACATGCACAAAAGACTGTTTACTTATCACAGGTGCCTGTTTGGAAGTAACTCGGCTGCAGCAATATTCCAGAGGAATATGGAAAGTCTATTGAAGTCCGTTCCCAGAACTCTTGTGTTCCAAGATGACTTCCTGATCACCGGTCATGACTCCAAGGGACATCTGAACAACCTGGAAGAGGTTCCACTGCGTTTGGACATAGTGGGACTCAGATTTAAACGCTCAAATTGCGTCTTCATGGCACCGGAGGTCGAATTCCTCGCGAGGAAAATTGCCACTGTTGGCATCAGACCTACTGACGTGAAAACCAAGGCCATCAAGAATGCACCCAAGCCACAGAATGTGTCGGAGCTGCATTCGTTCCTGGGTCTACTCAATTACTTTGATAACTTCCTACCTAAATTGAGCACCTTACTGCACATGCTATTGAGAAAAGGCAACAACTTGGTGTGGGGCGCATTGCAAGACAGAGCTTTCGAGAAAGCCACCAATCTGCTTTGCTCAAACAAGCTGCTGTTAAATTATGGCACACATAAATGTTTAGTTTTGGCTTGTGATGCATCTTCATATGGAATTGGTTGCATGTTACAACAAGCCAATGAGTCGGGGAAACTTCAACCTGTTGCGTATGCATCAAAAAGTTTGTTTAAAGCAGAATGAGCCAACAGTATGGTAGAAAAAGAAGCTTTAGGATGTAATGAGCAGGATAGATAAGGGGGAACCAGTGGATGTGGTGTATTTGGAATTGTTGTGTATCTGTAAAGCATGCCCTCCCATGTTCCGCCACCAGGGAGTGCATCCCCTGAAGTCCTAAGGGATCCCAGCATCCCTTGGGAGCACTGTATATAAGATGGCCCCTAAGGCGCCTGTTCTTCACTCTGGAGTGTGTTAATAAAGACTGAGGTCACTGTTACTTCAACCTACCTGTGTGCAGCCTCATCTGTGTTAGGAACACAATAATTGACGACGAGTATACGAATCCAACGCAAAGATGCAGCAAACTGTGGGCAGCCTGGAGAAGTTCTCGGAAGGTGAGGACTGGGAAGCCTATGTCGAACGGTTAGACCAGTACTTTTTAGCCAACAAGCTGGATGGAGAAGGAAGCGCTGCAAAAAGGAGAGCGGTCATCCTCACGGTCTGCGGGACACTGACCTACAGCCTCATGAAGAATATTCTGGCTCCGGTGAAACCCACAGATAAGTCATATGAGGAGCAGTATACACTGGTTCGGGAGCATCTTAACCCGAGGGAGAGCGTGCTGATAGCGAGGTATCGGTTCTACACGTGCCAGCGATCTGAAGGTCAGGAAGTGGCGAGCTACATCGCCGAGCTAAGGCGACTTACAGGACAATGTGAGTTTGATGGCTTCCTGGAGCAAATGCTCAGAGACTTTTTTGTACTGGGCATTGACCACGAGACCATCCTACGAAAACTTTTGACTGTAGAGACACCGACCCTCAGTAAGGCCATTGCGATAGCACAGGCGTTTATGTCCACCAGTGATAACACCAAACAAATCTCTCAGCACACAAGTGCTAGCAATGTTCATAAATTAACTGGAACTGTGTTGGCGAGCAGAAATGTACAGGGCAGAAACCACGAGTCTGCAACTGCCAGCCTGCCTCAGGTGACCCAGATGACTCAGAGTCCCCAACAAAGGATGAATGCAAGGCAATTCACACCTTGTTGGCATTGTGGATGCTTCCATTCAGCCTATTCATGCCACTTCAAAGGGTATGTTTGCAAGAGCTGTGGAACAATGGAGCACCTCCAACGAGCTTGCAGACGAGCTGCAAGCTTTGAAAAACCTGCTAACCACCACGTGGCAGAGGAAGATCGGTCCATGGTGGATCAAAGCAATTTCGAGCCTCAGAAAGAGGAGGCAGATGCTGAAGTACACGGGATGCACATATTTTTGACGAAATGTCCACCTATAATGCTAAATGTAAAATTGAATGGCTTACCCGTAGCCATTGAACTGGACACTGGTGCAAGCCAATCCATCATGAGTAAAAAGATGATTGAGAGACTGTGGTGCAACAAGGCACTCAGACCAGCCCTGAGCCCCATCCACATGAAACTGAGACTGTACACCAAAGAGCTTATCACTGTCCTGGGCAGCGCCATGGTCAAGGTCACCTACAAGGGCACGGTGCATAAACTGCCACTCTGGATTGTCCCGGGCGATGGCCCCACACTGCTTGGAAGGAGCTGGCTGGGCAAAATCCGCTGGAACTGGGATGACATCCGAGCGCTAGCACATGTCGATGAGGCCTCATGTACTCAGGTTCTTAACAAATTTCCTTCCCTTTTTGAGCCAGGCATTGGAAACTTTTCCGGGGCGAAGGTATGGATCCACTTGGTCCCAATGGCACGACCCATTCACCACAAGGCGCTAGCGGTTCCTCACATGATGAGGGAGAGAATGGAAATTGAGCTGGACAGACTGCAATGCGAGGGCATCATCTCCCAGTGGAATTCAGCGAGTGGGCCAGCCCGATTGTTCCAGTACTCAAAAGTGACGGCACGGTCAGGATTTGAGGCGATTATAAAGTAACTATTAATTGTTGCTCGCTACAGGACCAATACCCGCCACCTAAGGCAGATGACCTATTTGCGACGCTGGCAGGAGGCAAGACGTTCACCAAGCTCGACCTGACTTCGGCCTACATGACGCAGGAGCTGGAGGAGGCTTTGAAGGGCCTCACCTGCATCAACACGCACAAGGGACTGTTCATCAACAGCAGATGCACGTTTGGAATTCGGTCGGCTGCAGCGATCTTCCAGAGAAACACGGAGAGCCTACTCAAGTCGGTACCATGCACTGTGGTTTTTCAGGATCACATATTGGTCACGGGTCGGGACACCGTCGAGCACCTACAAAACCTGGAGGAGGTCCTCCAGCGACTGGATCGCATAGGGCTGTGGCTGAAGAGGTCGAAATGCGTCTTCATGGCAACAGAAGTTGAGCTTTTGGGGAGAAAGATCGCGACGGACGGCATTCGACCCACAGACTCCAAGACAGAGGCTATCAGGGACGTGCCCAGGCCACAGAACGTCACGAAGCTGCGGTCATTCCTGGGACTCCTCAACTATTTTGGTAACTTCCTACTGGAGTTAAGCACCCTCTTAGAGCCCCTACATGTGTTCTTGCACAAAGGTGAGAACTGGGTACGGGGAAAAAAACAAGTAATTGCTTTTGAGAAAGCCAGAAACATTTTATGCTCCAACAAGCTGCTTGTATTGTATAACCCGTGTAAAAGACTTGTGCTAGCATGTGACGCATCGTCGTACGGAATCGGGTGTGTATTACAACAAGCTAACGTTGCGGGGAAGTTGCAACCTGTCGCCTATGCTTCCAGGAGCTTGTCGAAGGCCGAGAGGGCCGACAGCATGATTGAGAAAGAGGCATTAGCGTGTGTGTTCGGGGTAAAGAAAATGCATCAGTACCTGTTTGACCTCAAATTTGAACTGAAAACCGATCACAAGCTCCTCATATCCCCGTTCGCTGAAAATAAGGGGATAAATACCAATGCCTCAGCCTACATACAAAAGTGGCCACTAGCGCTATCAGCTTATAACTATACTATCCGCCACAGGCCAGGCACCGAGAACTGTGCGGGTGCTCTCAGTAGCCATTGTCCATCACGGGGATGGAAATGGCGCAGTCTGCAAACTTGTTGATGGTGGTGCAGCCCGCAGACTTGTTGATGGTCATGGAAGCATTTGAAAATGATAAATCACCTGTCACGGCCCGCCAGATTAGGACTTGGATCAGCCAAGATCCTCTGCTGTCCCGAGTAAAAAATTGTGTACTGCATGGGAGCTGGGCCAGCATCCCCGTTGAAATGCAAGAGCTAATCAAGCCCTTCCAGTAGCGAAAGGACGAGCTGTCCATTCAGGCAGACTGCCTATTGTGGGGTAACCGCGTAGTGCTACCCAAAAATGGCAGGGAGACGTCCATCTCGGATCTCCACAGCACACACCCGGGTATAGTAATGCTGAAAGCGATAGCCAGATCCCATGTGTGGTGGCCCGGTATCGACTCTGACTTAGAGTCCTGTGTATGGCAATGCAGCGTATGTGCTCAATTGAGCAATGCGCCCAGAGAGACACCACTAAGTTTGTGGTCCTGGCCCTCCAAACCATGGTCGAGGATCCATGTCGACTATGCGGGCCCATTTCTCGGTAAAATGTTCCTGGTGGTGGTGGATGCTTTTTCAAAATGGATTGTATGTGAAATAATGTCGGGAAGCACCGCCACCACCACCATTGAAAGCCTGAGGGCCATGTTTGCCACCCACGGCCTGCCTGACAAACCAGCCTCCAACGGGCAGGCAGAGCGGGCAGTACAAACAATCAAACAGAGACTCAAACGGGTCACTGAAGGCTCACTCCAAACCCGCCTGTCCCGAGTACTGCTCAGCTACCGCTCGAGGCCCCACTCGTTCACAGGGATGCCCCCGGCTGAGCTACTCATGAAAAGGACACTTAAAATCAGACTCTCGCTGGTTCACCCCAACTTTATGATCAGGTAGAGAGCAGGCGGCAGCAACAAAACGTAAACGATGGTCACGCCACTGTATCACGGGAAATTGATGTGACTGACCCTGTGTATGTGGTAAACTATGGACATGGTCGCAAGTGGATCGCGGGCACGGAATTAGCTAAAGAAGGGAGTAGGATGTTTGTAGTCAAACTAGACAATGGACAAATTTGCAGAAAGCACCTGGACCAAACAAGACTGCTGTTCACAGACTGCCCTGAACAACCCACAGCAGACATGACCTTTTTCGAGCCCACAACACACACCCAAAGGATCAACGACACCATGCCGGACCAGGAAATCGAACCCATCACGCCCAACAGCCCAGCAAGGCCAGGCTCACCTAGCAACCCTGCAGTACCAACAACATGCCAGCCCAGCGAGGGCACAGCCAACACACCAGAACAGGTGAGGCGGTCCACCGGGGAAAGAAAGGCCCCCGACCGCCTCACCTTGTAAATAGTTTTCACTTTGACTTTGCGGGGGAGTGATGTTGTGTATCTGTAAAGCATGCACTCCTATGTTCCGCCACCAGGGAGCGTATCCCCTGAAGTCCCAAGGGATCCCAGCATCCCTTGGGAGCACTGTATATAAGCCGGCCCCTAAGGCCTGTTACTCAATCTGGAGTGTCTTAATAAAGACTGAGGTCACTGTTACTTTCACCTCCCTGTGTGCAGTCTCATTTGTGTTAGGATCACAATAAAGGCCATCGCCAGGTCCCACATATGGTGGCCTGGAATTGAAGGTTACAGCTGTACTTTCATTCTATGCATCTGGATCATTCCAGGTCAGAACTGGGGATGTGTGAGCCATTTCTCAACATGCAACACATATCTGCATTCGCAGGTGACTGCTGCACTATATGCCAGGAGGAAACATAGAAATATCGAAACATAGAAAATAGGTGCAGGAGTATTCGGCCCTTCGAGCCTGCACCATCATTCATTATGATCTTGGCTGATCATGCAACTTTAGTACCCCATTCCTGCTTTCTCTCCATACTCCTTGTTCCCTTTAGCCGTAAGGGCCACATCTAACACCCTTTTGAATATATCTAATGAACTGGCCTCAACAACTTTCTGTGGTAGAGAATTCCACAGGTTCACAATTCTCTGAGTGAAGAAGTTTCTCCTCATCTCGGTCCTAAATGGCTTACCCCTTATCCTTAGACTGTGGCTCCTGGTTCTGGACTTCCCCAACATCGGGAACATTCTTCCTGCATCCAACCTGTCCAATCTCATCAGAATTTTATCTGTTTCTATGAGATCCCCTCTCATTCTTCTAAATTTCAGTGAATATAAGCCTACTCGATCCAGTCATTCTTCATATGTCAGTCCTGTCATCCCGGGAATCTGTCTGCTGAACCTTCGCTGCACTCCCGCAATAACAAGAATGTCATTCCTCAGATTTTGAGACTAAAACTGTACACAATATTCAAGGTGTGGCCTCACCAAGGCCCTGTACAACTGCAGTAAGACCTCCCTGCTCTTATACTCAAATTGTCTCGCTATGAAGGCTAACATGCCATTTGTCTTCTTCACCACCTTCTGTACCTGCATGCCAACTTTCAATGACTGATGTACCATGACACCCAGGTCTCGTTGCACCTCCCCTTTTCCTAAATTGTCACCATTCAGATAATATTCTGCCTTCCTGTTTTTGCCCACTAAACTGTCCAAGTCACCCTGCAGCCTCTTAGCATCCTCTTCACAGCTCACACTGCTACCCAGTTTAGTATCATCTGCAAACTTGGAGATATTATATTCAATTCCTTCGTCTAAATCATTAATGTATATTGTAAATAGCTGGGGTCCCAGCACTGAACCTTGTGGTACCCCACTAGTCACTGCCTGCCTTTCTGAAAAGGACCTATTTATTCCTACTCATTGCTTCCTGTCTGCCAACCAGTTCTCTACCCACATCAATACATTACCCCCACCCAATACCATATGCTTTAATTTTGCACACTAATCTCTTGTGTGGGACCTTGTCAAAAGCATTTTGAATTACTACATAAAGTTCTCCATGACCACCCAGACAATGCGTGAAAGGGTTGTGGGCTTCTCCAGGATTGCTGGCCTCCCAAAGGTACAGGGCTGCATTGGTTTACCCATGTCGCCTTGCGGATGCCTTTGGAGGATTCTGAGATGTATAGGAACAGAAAAGGCTTCCATTCCGTTAATGTGCAGCTCGTGTGTGACGACATGCATCGCATCATGTCACTTGATGCAAATTACCCTGGGAGCACCCATGATGAGTTCATTCTATGCGAGATCGCTATATCTGCCATGTTTCAGCAACAGCCAGAAGGGCAGAGCTGGCTACTGGGAGACAAAGGGTACGGCCTCGCCACCTGGCTCATGATGCCCCTATGCGTAACACGGATGGAAGCTGACCGGGAATGCAACATGTCGCACATTGCGATGCGCAGCATAATGGAGAGGACCATTGGCATCTTGAAACAACATTTCCGATGCCTGGACTATTCCATTGGCTACTTGCAATACTCCCTGAGATTGTCGGTCAGTTCACTGTTGTGTGCTGCATGCTGCATAACTTAGCCATAATGAGGCAGCAGCAGCTGGTAGTAGAAGACCCACCCGAGGTGAGAGTGGCTGATGATGATGAGGAAGATGCAGATGACGAGGAGGAGGATGAGGAAACCATGCAACTACCTGAACCTGGAGCACGACAGCGGAGGAGGGCGGCCATTGGGCCCCTTTAACGATTGCTCGGGCCTTGCACCAGCAGCTCATCCATGAATGCTTTGCAGCCTGAAGGCTCAGCGGCAACTATTCCAAATGGACCATGTTTACTCTATGGACCTGTTCCGTAATGTTGTGTTGTGTTAATGGAACAAATAATGTAAATGATTCTTCTTTAGTTCAAAAAGTTGTGTTAATAATGGAACAAATAATGTAAATGATTCAGTTATAATTTAAAATATATTTTATTCAAAAGTTTAATGAACACTTGTTTGTATTTAACTTAACTTTAGGATAAATATTCTTGTATCAAACTTTAAAGTTTTCAGTTAAGATCACTTAGAAACTCTAAGATCATTTAATAACTTTAATATCACTTACAAACTTTTAAACTTTTAAATTTACCTAACTTACAAAAACCTTTTAATTTGAGAACAGTTACAACAGTAACACAAATAATAATAACAACAACAACAACAGCAGCAGCAAAGAAAGGCTGCACCCATCTCTCCTCCACCTTAGCGTTTCTAGGGTTGGTACCAAGGTTATTCTTTCGAACATCTCCGGTAATGCGCACTTCTCGATGGAGGGGGAGGGGCAGCTGGCAAAGTGGAAAGCCCGGCTTGGGACTCTTCGGAGGCTGGTCTGGGGATTGGAGTGGGAGTGGCAGTTGATTCTGTCAATGGGCGCGGGGTCTAGGCGTATTCCCTTATTGCAGCAGCTACCTCCGACATTCCCTCCCTCATGTGCCCTGACAGTGTCTAAACTACCTCCAACATTTCCTCCCTCATGTTTGCCGACAGTGTCTCAGCTACCTGTGACATTCCCTCCCTCATGTTGAGCAACAGTGTGTCAACTATGTGAAACATTCCCTCCCTCATGTGCACCGACAGTGTCTCAGCTACCTGCGACATTTCCTCCCTCCTGTTCCTGGACAGTGTTCCCATTTCTCGTGAGAGTGTTGTTACTTCTCCCGACAGTCCCGATACTTCATCACCCACCCCATTGATGGTGTCCAGGAGTGATCATGTAAGGTCAATGCTCTCTGCACTCATTGCCATCATCTAAACCACATCTGTTAGATCCTGCACCTCAGGAGAGTGCTGTCGAGCTCTCCTTCCCCTCCTCACCCTGGGTGTGTCTCGCAGCATCTCACTGGGACCTGCAGCCTCGGAAGGTGGGCACTGGGCGTGGCTCGCTGCATCCCAATGGAACCCGCAGCCTCAGACGGTGGGGCACTGGATACTGGGCACTGGGACTGTCCCAGAAACACTCGTAACACTCAGGAAAGGGGCTGGCATCTCAATGGGCGGCACCTGCACCTCCTCCAAAGTGAGTATAACAGTGGGGACTTCATCCATCACCTCCCCCTCCCCCTCACCCCCATGCTCTTGGACTGGAAGATGGGATTGGAAGATGTTCTCCTCTTCAGGCTCGTCCGCGTTTGAATCTTCTTCTGCATCGTCAGGGTTGGCCTCAAGTTCTGCAAAATATAACAGAACAGACAAATGGTTAGCAGCAGAGGAGGGGGCAGGGTGGCATGAGTAGACTCACACAGCGCAGGCAGCAGGCTGATTTGAAGGACCACGATGAATGATAGCACATTGCATCAACCGAAGCGTAGCTGATGGAGACATCCGCATGAACCGAAGCATGGCTAGCCCGCGCAGTACTTAATATTTAGCAAAGCCAGACTGTGGAATTTGCAAGACTTACCCTCTCCCTCGAGTATGGGCCCAGCTTATGCAGTGGTGGTTGCTTTTCTCTGGGCAGGACACATCAAAGCAGCGACCTCTCTTCCAAGGTTGTCAGTGGGTGCAGATTTGTCGCGCTCCTCCTATTCGAGTTCTTTGCCTTTTGTTGTGTGCAACCTTCCTCTGCAAAGATAAAAATATAACTTTTTAGAGAGGGTGTCTTTCTGCTGGGTAGGACATACAAATGGTCATATTTACAATTGCAATTCCATTGAATAAATGAAAATATTACTTACCCTAACTACTTGACCAAGGTCCTGCCAGTTCTTTTTGCACTGGCCTCCAGACCTCGGGGTGGTCACCATTGCACAATAATCTTCTGCAAGTTGGTTCCAGCGTTTCTTCATTTCTTGTGATGAAACTTTTATGTGACCTCTGCTGATGTCCAGCTTGTGCAATTTGGCCTCAATTACAGTAACTAGTGCCTCCAGTTCATCCTGTAAGAAATTCTTGGTCCT
Source organism: Pristiophorus japonicus (assembly GCF_044704955.1). Lineage (NCBI taxonomy): Eukaryota > Metazoa > Chordata > Chondrichthyes > Pristiophoridae > Pristiophorus > Pristiophorus japonicus. The sequence continues at coordinate 111,132,522 of NC_091982.1, read as the reverse complement.
TGAGCCACGTTGCAGAATGTATTTCAGCTCCGATGTTTCCACTGAGAATTAAAGTTCTCATGCACAACTGGCTCTTTAAAAATGGCCGAATGCAGACCGGGAGCTAAACTGGGCACGCACGGCAATAGCAGTCACGTCAAAAACATCCTTTTTCTTTTGCGCATGCACAGAAGGGGTGGGGGGCATCATTTTTTTGGTGCAGACATTAGACTCCACCCTCCGAAACTAAAGGACAGGCTGCACGGCGCCAATTTAAAAAAATAGAACGAGGAAACTTGATAGTTATATTTTTGGAGTAGTTGGGGCCAAAAAAAGGGGTAACTCTGGCAATATGCCAAAAAACGGCACTGGGAAAAATTAAGCCCTTCATGTTAGTTTGTAAACTGAAACCTTTAACAGTATTAATCCCAACCAACAGAGAGCTTTACATTGACAAAGCAAAACCGACTCACTCTCACATCTATTCCTGTCCTGGTCTCCGTGGCAACTCAGAGACAGGCGTGGGGGTGGCGGGGAGCGGTGGAAGGTTAAGTGGATTGCCAGTATGTTAATTAACAAGTGTAAATATCATATTTTCTAGCCTATAATGCTCTTTTGGCCATGCTGAAAAGGTTTATTTTCTTGCATGACACAAAAATCGGAACACGCTACAATCGTTACCTAAATAAACTAGATTGCAAAAAATGTGGCTTGCAGGAACATGCATGAGAGAGCTGAATTTTGTGCTCTCGAGTGGAACTGATTGCCTCCAATCTGGGGGGGGAGGGGGGGCAGGGGCAGGGGTGCAATCCATTATACTGTCAATTAATGTCACTCTTCATATTTTCACTTGGATGTTGATTGATCCAATGCTGATAGTGCAAATTCTCTGTCCAGTTACTGCAAGGTACCAATAGGCCTGGACCATTGGTGCGTAAATGAACTGGAAACAATTTTTAAAGTTACAGAAGAGTTTAAAGTTACAACAGGGTTTCAGGTGGTAAATAGTAGGCATACGGTAAACTTGTGGTTATGGTACTTGTCTAGCAAGCCAGAGGTTGTGAGTTAACATTTTCCCATGGCAAGGTTATGAAATTGATTTCAATAAATTAGGTAATTTTTGGGCATGCACCAGAAATAAACAATGACCATGAAAGAGGCTTGTTGTAAAAAATCTGTGAACTGAAGCTCAGTTGGTAGCAGTCTTGCCCCTGAATTGGGTTCAAGCCTCACTACAGAAGCTTTGAGCACATAATTTAGGCTGACGCTCGAGTGCCAGTACTGAGATAGTGCTGCACTCTCAGTGCCTTCTTTCGGTTGAGATGTTAAACTAAGCCCTGTCTGTTCTCTCAGGTAGACATAAATATATGGCACTATTTCGAAGAAGAGCAGGAGAGATCTCCGCGGCGTCCTGTATAATATTTATCCCTTAACCAATCTCACTAAAACAGATTTCCTGGTCATTATTGTATTGCTGATTCTGGGGCCTTGTTATGCACAAATTGCCGCATTTCCTAAATGACAACAGTGACTACACCTCAAAAGTACTTAATTGGCAGAAAAGCGCTTTGGGATATCCTGAGGTCATGAAAGGTGCTATAGAAATGAAAGTTCTTTCTTTCAAATTAATGTTCTTTACTGATTTGGCCTACATGTAAGGGAAGGCAAACCCAATAATGAGGTACAAACAAGCAATGGATTATCTCAGAAGCCCATTTCATGGGTGGCAAAGTGGGCATGCTGCTAAATGAGGTGAGCGCTTCGTATTCCAGTAAATCCTCCCCACAAGATGGCAGGGCACCATGCCTGATGTGAGGTAACTGTATACAACAGTTGCTGGACCCTGGGAACAGATGTGGGAGAAGATGCCATACTTTAAGGAAAGCTGCCAATGCAAGAATATCCAACGATACCTTGTGCTAGGTAAATAGCCCATGAGCACCTGACACAAAGTGTTGCCGTCTGCTTGATCCATATTTACTTGTTGCCCGTGCCAGGCCTCGCGCAATTTTTCAGCTATTTCATAGCATCTCTTCTTAATCATACGTGAACAGGGTACACAATCAACAAGCTCCCCACTGGAATAGAATTAAACTACAGAACCAGTGGGAAGCTGTTTAACCTACGCTGCCTCCAGGCCAGGTCCAAGATCACCCCAACCTCTGACGTTGAGCTGCAGTACGCGGACAATGCCTGCGTCTGCGCACATTCAGAGGCTGAATTCCACGATATGGTCAATGTATTCACTGAGGCATATGAAAGCATGGGCCTTACGCTTAACATCTGTAAGACAAAGATCCTCCACCAGCCTGTCCCTGCCAAACATCACTGCCCTCCAATCATCAAGATTCACAGCGTGGCCCTTGACAATGTGGACCATTTCCCATATCTCGGGAGCCTCTTATCAACAAAGGCAGACATTGATGCAGAGATTCAACATCGCCTCCAGTGTGCCAGTGCAGCCTTCAGCCATCTGAGGAAAAGAGTGTTTGAAGACCAGGTCCTCAAATCTACCACCAAGCTCATGGTCTACAGGGCTGTAGTATTACCCACCCCCCTGTATGGATCTGAGGCATGGATGATGTATAGAAGGCATCTCAAGTCACTGGAGATATATCACCAACAATGTCTCCGCAAGATCCTGCAAATCCCCTGGGAGGACAGGCGTACCAACATCAGTGTCCTCGTCCAGGCTAACATCCCCAGTATTGAAGTACTGACCACACTCGATCAGCTTTGCTGGGCAGGCCACATAGTTTGCACGCCAGATACGAGACTCCCTAAGCAAATGCTTTATGCGGAGTTCCTTCATGGTAAACGAGCCAAAGGTGGGCAGCGGAAACGTTACAAGGGCACTCTCAAAGCCTCCCTGGTAAAGTGCGACATCACCACTGACACCTGGGAGACCCTGGCTGAAGACCGCCCGAGTTGGAGAAAGTGCATCCAGGAGGGCGCTGAGCTCTTCGAGTCTCAACGCAAAGAGTGTGAAGAGGTCAAGCGCAGGCAGCGGAAGGAACGCACGGCAAACCAGCCCCACCGACCCCTTCCATCGACAAATGACTGTCCCACATGTAACAGGGTCTGTGACTCTCGTATTGGACTGTTCAGCCATCAGAGAACTCACTTTGGGAGTGGAAGCAAGTCTTCCTCGATGCCGAATGATGATGATGACACATTCAAGGCGCAATTTACAACTGAAGGCACTGGCACACTGACATATTCCAATCAAATTGGACCCATCAAATTGTTGTAGCTGAACCTAGCTGTGTGATACATGGATGGGCTATAGGTGGGGCACATGTCTGTGGGCAGGATTCTGCAAATCCATTGGCAGGATAGGCACACCAACATCAGTGTTCTCGCTCAGGCCAACATCCCCAGCATCGAAGCATTGACCACTCTCGATCAGCTCCGATGAGCGGGCCACATCGTCCGCATGCCCGATACTAGACCACCAAAACAAGCGCCCAACACAGCAAGCGAGTCCCAAGTGGGCAGAGGAAACACTTCAAGGACACCCTCAAAGCCTCCTTGAAGAAGTGCAACATCCCCACCGATACCTGGAAATCCCTGGCCCAAGACCGCTCAAAGTGGAGGAGAAGCATCCGGGAAGGCGCCAAACACCTCGAGTCTCTTTGCTGGGAACATGCGGAAGCCAAACGCAAACAGCGGAAGGAGCGCACGACAACCCAAGCACCCTATCCACCCATCCCTCCAACCACCGTCTGCCGTACCTGTGATAGTAGATCCTACATTGGACTCAGCATTCACCTGAGAATTCATATTGTGTGAAAACAAATCATCCTCGACTCTGAGGGACTGCCTAAGAGAGAGACATGTCTGTTGTAGCGTATATGCTTCTTTAAATTACCACATCACAAGAATGCTTCGCTCATTGCGGATAAGACACATTAGGCATGTAGGGGTTTTTCCTTCTACGTTTGCTGGTGACCGGGCGCAACTTTCAGACTATGGTGATTTGAGTTGCTATCACCAGAGAACCTTTTTTTCCCCTGCTTATACCCAATTACAGCTTCGTGATATGTTTGATACCACCAATATGACTGAGGCTGCTTATATCCAATTACAGCTTAGTGATATGTTTGAGACTACCAATATGTCTGCGGCCGCTTATATCCAATCGCAACCTTGACGTTTTTGAGGCGTCCTGTACCCCTATCTGGTTCTGACCTCAGAATTTAGGTGGATAGTGAGCTTCCCACAATAAAACACTCAGAGATGCAAAAGACAAGAAATGTTCCTGGAAAATTCAGGTCAGTCCTACTTTATTAAAACCCAGGTGAGCATTTAAACAAGGTTACATTGCTAAAACAACACAAAGGCTAATACACACATGTATATTTGGTACAAGCCCCCAAAGTGTGGACCAGGTGAAATACAAGGTTGACGCACTGGCTTGTTGAACTACCTTGAACTAAGAAAAGGTCTATGGGAGGAACGGAAACATCGAAAGTTTTACACAAGTTTAAAATCCATACACCCACTCTATCACCCACCCCCTCCTTTACACCTAACTAGCCTAAGCTGACAGTTGGGAAAAGACTCCAGGGTGATACTCACAGTTTCCCCTTTGACAGGTATAGTGGGTCCCACCTTAAATCGGGCTTCTCCAGTCGTCCTCGGAGGTTTTATCTGCTGCGAGGCTGAGTCCCTCTCTCTTCCTTCGAAGTGTCGTCGGGTCTCTGTCTCTGTCTGAATGTGTCTCCTTCCGAGTGTGTGTCCTTCTTGTGTGCATCTCCTTCTCCGCCTGTGTGTCCTTCTTGCTCTTGCCTTTATATCCGGATCGGTTTCGGCCCCTTTTGCGCCCAAACTGAATCAATGTCTCATTGTTTGAGTAGAGGTGGGGATGAGGTGTTAAATGTAAAGCATTGTTTCTTGTGCACCTTGGTGCCTAATCGTCTGGTTGGCTATTGTGTCAGGGTCGGGATGTACTGAGGTATGAGGTTTTCCTATTGTCTTTATGTACATGGGTAATGGGATGGTAATAGGCCCATCTCCTTGATTAGACCCAGGTAAGCTGTTCTTTACAAAATAGGCCGGGTATTCCCCATTGGTCGACGATTTCCCTGCTTCTGGCCCGGCTCGATTCACTGATTGGCTGGCCCAGGTTGCACCTTCCCGGGATTGGCTGGCTTCTCAGCCTGCCTGTGGCCCTCGAATTCACAAAGTGTCTGGCCACAGATATCCTTCCCAGCCTGCCTTTCTTCCTGTGGCTTGCCTTGGCCAAAGTTCGATTAGAGGATGATCCCATGCTCTGTTTCCTTGTTACCGGGTGCCCCTTTTTTTTTATAGTGTAGCACTGGATTTTCGACCCTTACACTCCCCCATCCTGACACATCCGGAAATAAGCGGAATGTGTCAAAGGACTGTAAGAAAATCCTAGGGTCTGCCAAGTGTCAGCCTTCCCCAATAATTATCTTCGACAATGGGCCCGTTTACTCCCAGGTGCACAAACAACATTCTTACTATGTACATTAACCCCGCTTTCTTGCAGGTAAATTACAAAACAGGTACCTCTTTGTCTTAGTTACATAGAGCTTTCAAACCCAAAATTACACTATGTCGTGTGGTTCTTGCGCTTCTTGCGCCATGTTTCAAAACACTACAACACACCAACACACATAGTTACTGCACAAAAAATGTCCATGGTATAGGAGTCCATGATGTGCCTCATGTGACAGGGTTGGTCCGTCTCCGGGTGCGACTTCTAGGGATGTTACGGCAGCCAGAGTGTCCTTCTTTGTTTCTGAAAAAGGGAAAAACACCTGGAAACAAAGGGCGTTCTTAATGATCAGACGAGGCTGTCTTGCTGCTGTCTCTGGAACATTACGGAATAGCCCTGTGCTCTCTGAGTCTGCCTAGATTTACAAGCACTGGCTAGAAGGTTCAGGACAATAATTAACTGTGCAATAACCAGTGCGTGGGAGGCCACATGGAGCCAAACAGGGATGTCCACTCGGGTACCCCAGTCCCACCATGCTGGTGACTGTATGTTTGCAATCTCGAGGGCTATACTCTTTGTCCTTTGTTCCAGGGTGTAATAATGCTTTTGGCTGAGTTCCACTGCCTTCAACAAAGCGGTGAGCTTCTCAGGGAGTAATGGTATAGGATAACCAAAACGGACAGCGTACTTCTGCAGGTCACTCGCGTTGTATTGTACTGTGAGGTGAACTGTGGAGGATTCTGGGATTGGAATGATCCTTTCCTGGGCCACTTGAACTTCCGCCCTGGGTTTAAAATAAAAACTGCTGTCCGGAATATCACACCACTCACTCGGGCCGTGTCTATACCGGTGGGCAGTCGTGGCGACACAATACGTCCCACCACCTACATATGCTATCTGTGGAGGTACATGGCCAGGTGCCATCACCTCCATCTTATATATTCTCGCTAAACTCGCACTGTGGCCTCCTGAAGGCGTTCAAGTGCTGGGGACATAGGATGACCTGTGCTCCCCGGCTACGGCAACCAGCTAAGTCTGTCCCTGTCATTGCGCGTTCCCACGTAATGACATAGGGTGGGACCATTGCGAAACGGACGTGCACCCCCCCCTTGAATGACTCCTATGTTTTCCACACGGTACAGGGGTGCTGGTTTGGCGGATAGCCCCATGACTGGCATCCGCACGACTATGCCCATGGTGGTGTGGTTAGATTTCCCGCAGTCAACCAGGACAGGGTAGGCCTCGGAGGCTACCCGGAGCTGACAGGGCCTCAGGGTGCTGTTATAGGGGTGTAGTGCCTCCAGGTGCCTGTTACTGATCCAGGAGGGGACCCGACCTTGTCTAAGGTCCTCCAAGTTACTCCGTCCCTCTCCCAGCAACCAGGCCCCATAGAGTACACACACCTCATTCTGTGCAGCTTCATCAGAGGCCAGCCGGTCCTCTCTGATCAGGGCGTTTATGGTTCGGGCATGATTCTCTATCTGGGTAATGATTTCTTTAAGGTGTACCGTCATAGCTACGCACTTATGCAGTGAGGGACCCAATACGTGGTTCTCCTTGCCAAGGATGCTGCGCAGCTGTGATTTTAACCCGTTAATCTGTAGGGCCAGCTGTACCTCGTCCAGGCTGTTCATGACAGAGGCCCCAGTGTTGATCCCCATAAAAACGTCGTTCATGACACCCCTGCGTTGCCTGCCTCGTTCGATGATGTCTTCCTGCCTTTACAAGTCTGCTACATTGACGTCCCCAAAGTCCAGCTCGTAAAAGCTCCTGAACATTTCCTTCAGTGGAGTTTGATACAACAGCTTGGTTTCTCTGGGGCAGAAAGCAGGTAGGTGAACTTCTGTCAGGTTTAGAATTACTGAAGCAACTGCTTAAAGTACTCCCTGGTATACTAACTTATCTGTCGGTACGAACACTAACCCATTCCCAGGTCCCCTAATGGTGGACGGACATCCATAAATGTCAATGGGCTTGGGCGTGGGCAGGGGTTTCTTCACCTGCGCCAGCAGCTCGGTGGCGTTGACCGGTACCGGGAAGCAAGGGAGCACACAGTCTTCCCTGCTGCGATGCCATTCCATCTACTTCCCCGAGTTCTTCCACTATCAGGCAAAAGCAATTGACAGCCCAGCTGGGCATATTCGGATATTCGGGCTGACTCCCGTAAGCAGGTATAGATCCCCTGATCGTAGGCCCACCATTTCTCCCAACACGCAGTGACCCCCGCCCCCCCCAGTGACCCCGTGATCGTCGGGTAGGTGTCATTGCTCAGACGTTCCCAGTCTGAGCTGCTGTCCTCGACGTCCGCGCTCAGTTTCCTGAGCCACCACCAGCGTCCCAAAGGTATGTCCCCAACACACGTTAAACACACTCTCCTTCCCTCTGTCACCTTAACCCGGGACGTGGCCATCTCGATTTCGGGGCAAGGGATGGAGGCCTCCCCATAGGTAAAACTCTCGTGCCTCGAATACCGGGTGGAATTCGAACCCAACCAGCCCGGCCATCTCCCCTTGTGGAAGTAGGTGGCTTGGCCTTCTGCCTCCATGATCCCTTCTCCAGTGGTCACAATGGGCGCTCCACCCCCGGAGCACCCGTATGTCAAAGACATCTCAATGTCGAGTTTCTGTCCGGTGCAGGTCCCCAGGTAGGTAAATAACATCGCGACGGTCCGGAGCATCTTCTGGAACACAAGATTGAACACAGTCTTGCCTGAGGCTTCTTCTAGCTCGACCGGAGTAACATCACAAAATAAAAATCACCATCACCTCACTTTAAAATCTCCCTAAACTATATACAGAACACCGAGCTATATACAATGCCACCCGTCTCTGGGTGGCCAGGTCAGTCTCTGATACTGGCTTGGCTTGGTTGGCCATCTTGCTGACCTTGCCCCAGGAGCCGGACTGCCCCCTTTTGTAGGGCTTGCAGGAGGACTTCTTTTAAGTGTCCTGCTTCAATTTCTGTGAGCCCTTCGGAGTCTGGGATCTTTCCCGGGTCTTTCGGTGGTGTCCCTTTTACCGCACAGAGTCTACCACTCTTGTGCTTCTTTTCTCGTCTGACTCTGGGACGGGTGGGAAGGTATACGGGGGACCAAGGCATCCTAGGCTGCCTCACTCTGGAACTACGCCTAACCAGGGGCGCCGAGTCCCATGTTATGGGCTGCACCCCTTGGTCCACCCACTGGTCTATCCCTTCCTCTATCTGCCCTGTCGTTATACTGCACAGGATTCCCAACTCCTGTGCTAAGTCCCTTTCCTGCCTATCAGGCCATGCCACTTCACTCTGCTGTGTGATGGTCTTACTATGGCAGTGGACTATTCCGGGTCGTGGGGCTTCGGGACCAGGATTGACCTCTGTTACAGCCTCCACATCCACTGAAATGTCCTCTGTCTCCCGTGGGGTTTCTTTACCTGTGGGAGCCTTCCTGTTTCCTGCCCTAGTAGGGCCGAACCGCTTGCATTGGTTTATGTGGTACCACTTTACCCGGCGGGGTAATTGGACCGCATAAACCATGGGGCTTGCCTTGTCCACTATACTGTAGGGCCCCATGTACAGTGGCTCGAACACCCCCACCCTGGCGAAGTTGCGGACCATAACCTGGTCGCCTACTTCCCAATCGTGGTGGCTGTGGGGCTCCAGCAGCAGCTTGTTGCTAATGTGCTGCTTTCCCATGTTGGTGGCTGCCTGCCAGTGAACCTGCTGCAGCTGCTCCAGCAGATTCCGAGCAAAACGGTCCCGGTTAGCTTCCCGAACTTGCCCTTCTGTGAGGCTCGGCACCAGTAGGTGTACTGGGGTTCTCATGGGCCGCCTGGTCATTATTTCGCGGGGCGAATACCCTGTGCTTTTGGACTGACCGGCCCGGATACCCATGAGGACTAGGGGCAGGACTTCTACCCATTGATTGGGGAAATTCCCTGTCTGTCTTACAGAGCCTTTCTTTTATAGTGCGGTTGAGGCGTTCTACAGGGCCTGAGGACTGGGGGTTGTAAGCCACATGCCACCGTTCTTTAATCCCCAGTACCTTTAAGGTAGCCTGCATCACCCGGCCGGTGAAGTGACTTCCCCGGTCAGACTCCACAAACTGTGGCAGACCCCATCTTGAGAACTCTTACCGGACCAGGATCTTAGCCGTCCCCCATGCAGTAGCTGTTTGGCAAGGGAAGGCTTCCACCCACTTGGAAAACACATCCACCAGGACGAGGCAATATTTATAACCTCCCTGAGCAGTTGGTAGGGGCCCTATATAGTCGATTTGGATCGACTGCCATGGTCCCTCTACCTGCCTGATGTGCCCCATAAGTGCTTTCCTTTTCTGGGGGTCTGGGTTGTTGGCTGCACGCACCAGACAGGCTGCGATTAAATCACGGATGTCGTTCCGGAGCTCTGGCCACCATGCTGCCTGTTCCACCTTCTGCCAGGTGGATTCTGGCCCGGGGTGTCCCACACCTGGACCCTCATGGGCCAGTTGTAGGAACTCCTGCTGGTGTTGTGCTGGAACTAGCCACTTATCCCCTTTAAACAGCATCCCTTCCTTGACAGCTATATCTGCGGCACTGGATGGGCTCTCTGCCTTTCCTCCACTTAGGATGGTTGCTATGGTAGCCTTGAGGACGGGCTCCTGCGCTTGAACCGTTCTCAGGTCCGGGGCCACTGCTACCCCTGCGCTCCCTTGTTTCTCTGGCTTGCCTCTAGCTGCTATCACCCTGCCTTTCTCATACGGGACCCAGAAGCGACCGGTCTTGGCTCCTTCTCTGGCCAGGAGGTCCGCCCGCTGGTTACCCTCTGCCCTGGGCTCTGTCTTAGAATGTGCCTTAACCTTGTGGATGTAGACGTCCCTATTGTTCCCTCGGGCTGCCACTATCCTTACTAGCAGAGGTTTGGTTACCAGGGGCTTCCCATCTGCGGATGTGTACCCCCTGCGTGACCAAATAGCCAGATACTCTGTACACGAGTTGCAAGTAAACATACTGTCCAAACAAATCGTGTACGGGGTGGGGAATTCCTCGGGGTGTGTCACCACGTACATCACCGCTGGGCGCTCAGGGTGCTGGGGAGTTTAAGCGCCAAGGCTATGCCTGCCTTGGGGTCCCAAACTCCACAACCCGTGAGTCTTGTACCCGCGGACACCAAACTGGATCCATCGATGTAGATCTCGCGGCCTGTGGGATGTACCCCTGCCCGAAATCCCAAAGTCGGTGTCCCAAACCCCTTCTACTGAGCATCTATGTGGCTCCCCTGCATAAATGAGGTTAGCTGCAAGCCTGGGCTTGCAGAGACCCCTGACTCTGATGGCCATTTGGGAGAGGAGGAGGGTCCAGCGAGTGATCCTGGCACTGCTGACTGCTCCATCCTTTATTCTCCCATCTAACAACATCTGGGTCGGGGTGTGATGGGTAAGGAGTGTGATAGGGGATACTCTTGTGAAGACCTGTGCTCTTTTCACAGCCCAGTGAGTGGCTAACAGATGCCTTTCACAGTTGGAGTACCCTTTCTCCACCTCTGCAAGGACTCTAGAGGAGTACACCACTGGTCTCAGCTGTCCGTGCCTTTCCTGTAAAAGCACTGCACTCAGACTGTCCCCACTGGCTGCTACTTCTAAATAGAAATCCTTTCCCCCATCAATAGCCCCCAGTGCAGGTGCCTTCTGCAGGTTCTGTTTCAACTGGTCCCATTCCCACTCAACCCCTTTGTGTAGGAGCCTGAGTAGAGGGGCTGCGGTTGCTGCATAATCTTCTATGAAATCGCTGCAGTAACCTGTGACCCCTAAAGAAGATCTGACTCCGGATACGGTGGTCGCTACCGGGAGTTCCTGAACGGCTTGCCTTCGGGCCTGATCTATACCTCGTTCCCTTGCTCTGAGTGTTAGATCCAGGAATTTTACTTCCTTTAACCCTATCTAGGCCTTCTTGGGGTTGACCTGAAAAGCCCCCTCCTTGAGCACAGCCAACAGTTTTGCCAGCAGGGGTCCATGCTCTTTACTGTTGTCAGTAAAAAGGAGCAGGTCATCCACATACTGCACCAACTGTTACGGCTGGCTGAAGCTCTTTAACTAGTTCGCCATGCACTGGTGGAAGATGCTGGGACTGTTGTGAAATCCCTGAGGGAGACAGCTCCAAGTATATTGCTGTTCCTTGAAGGTGAACGCAAATTTATACTGGTCTTCTCTCCTTACAGGGATAGACCAGAAGCCGTTGGAGATTTCGAGCACTGAAAAGCTAGTGGCAGACGCAGGGATTTCCCTGATCAGGTCTGCCACTGCGGCTATTGTGGGAGCACAAGCTAGGATGTTTTTATTGAGCACCCGATAGTCCACGGTGGCCCTCCACGAGTTGTCCGGTTTTCTGACCGGTCGCAGCGGAGAGTTCACGTGCGTGGCTATGGGTGTCAACACACCCTGCTCCACCAGCGAGCTCAGTGCTACCTCCAAGTCGGCTTCTGCCTCTCTCGGGAAGTTATACTGCCTCTGAGGACAGGACATGGGATTCCCATCTACCCGGACTTCGACTCCGGTGACTCTCCCACAATCGTGTTTGTGGGTGGCAAATGCTGCGAGACTGGCTCGCACATAGGCCCTGTACTCTGCCGGGGTGTTCCTGACCAGAAGCTCCAAATCGTAACCCCCTTTCGGCTTCACAGTACATAGGGTCTCTTTGTCCTGCACTTTCTCAATAATCATGACTTCGTTATTCTCTCCCGGATCTACTGTTCCCCATAAACAGTGATTTCATAAATCCACCAGAATCTGGTGGGCTTTTACGAAATCTGCCCCTAGTATCCCCTTGTTAGCCTGCTCCCATCGCATTAGGACGCACTTCCACTTGGTTGTAAGTGCTCCCAACTTGACGGTCAATGGGATTGAGAAGTACCCTGCCCTCTCGTCTCCTGTGAAGCCGACCAGTTCGTAGGGTACACCGTTAGACAGGGGTGAGGAGGCTGGGTCCTCTGTGTGGACAAGGGTGCTTGAAGCCCCCGTGTCCAACAGGTAATTACCCTGGCTCTCCTCCACCTCCATCTTTACCCACAGACTTCCCCACGAGTCGTAGTCCAGCGGACACAGGTAGGCGGGCTTGGTGGGGCCTAGTCACAGCTTCTGTTGTAGGGGAGCTGTTGGGATCTCCCTGCCTACAGCTATGTTCACCCGGCCGGAACCTGCCAGCAGCTGCCTGAGGGTTTGCACCGCAGTCTCGAATGCTGCGGTGGCCCCGGGTTTCTCACCGCCTGGGTTCCCCTCCAGAGGTGTTTTCACTTCCTTGGTGCAGTACGGGTTGGTCCGGCAGTTGTTGCGGAAATGGCCCGGCTTGCCGCACCCGTAACACACCCCCCTCTTATCGGAAGGATACCCCCCTTCCTGATGCCACTCTTTTTGGGGGTTTGGTTGGGTTGCACCATGTGTACCCGAACCTTTATGGGTTTTTCAGGCTTCTCCTCCTCCTCCATCCACCGTGTGGCGGTCAGTCTGCCTATCATGATGTCCTCTGTGAGGTTGGGGTCTGCGGGGATAAACCAGAGGTCTGCCCTTTCCTTTACACTGGGCAGGCTGTTCGCGATTATGGTGTGAAACCAGGCCTCCCTCTGCTCTACCGTGAGATTAGCCCTCTCAAGCAGAGCCCCGCAGGCTGCGCTATACACCAGCCACAGCCTGTCCACATAGATCTGTGGGGCCTCTCCGGTTAGCTGACGGGTCTTTGCTATCCTTTCGAAAGGGCTTCCCTCGTTCCACCCCACAGCTTCCAGGATGGCCTTTTTCAGAGTCTCCAAGGTACAGCGTCCCCCTCGACAAACAGGGGGAACAGCCTGATAGATTCTTCCATCTATTGATAATAGGAGCACTTTAACCGCTTCTGCATTATCGCAGGCATTGAGGTCTACTGCCTGCGCTATTTCCAGGAAATGGGCGTACGGGTCTCCTTGCCTAGTCAGCTTGGGATGTGCGATACCATAGCCTTTAGGGCTTGCACTCCATGCGGGATAATAAACTCGCTGTCGAGCGGTCCCTGGAATTGCGCACCCTGCGGGGGGGCCGTACTTTCTCTGCATAGCCGGGCACATCGGTCCCGCTGCTGATGTTACTACTGGCTCCCTTTGTTCTTCAGCCATGATCAAACTGACAGACTCGACCCTTTCTACGGGTGTCCCATACCCCTTTGGCTCTGTCGGCTCCACCTGGCCGGCCCCATACCTTTTTGGCTGGACCGACTCTCCCTGGCCGGTCCCATGTCCTGTGGACTTCTTGGACCGCACACTCTGTTCCTCCCTGAAGCTTGCCGGACACACTACCGGCGCCTCGGGAGGCGATCGACTGGCTTCTGCCGTCGGATCCTCCTCCACTCTCCATTCATTGGTAGCCCCCCTGGGCCCCAGCAGACACACTGTCCCCTTTACCTGGGACAGAGCCTGGAGGAGGGATTGGATCCGTTTCTGGCAGGGTACATGATCTGCCTTCTCACGGCTGATTTCCGTGTTGACTTTATAGGCAACACGCAAATCCTCTAGCTGGCCCTGCAATTCCTGTACTTGCTTTGCATAGGTTATACTTTGTTCCCTATGTTTCTGCTCCGCAGCTCGAGACACTGTAACCTGACTCTGCAGGTACTCCTGATGGTTGTGGAACGTTTCCTCTAACTGTGCCCTTCTATTCCTTTCCTCTATTAACTCTTCTGTGACCTTAGTACCCGCTGCACTGCTGGCTGCTGAGGTTATTACTGCTTCTTTGAGTTCATCCTGTAACCTCCCTACCTCGAGGTCTAGCTTTCTAACCTGCCTTGTCAAGCAGATTAGCCAGATCGCCTTCTCTATATTCTTTCTATAGGTTGGGTCCGCAGTCCACTGGGCCGCCACGTCGGCTGGACGCGGCGTCCTAGTCAGGCTCTGAACCCAAGCCTTAGAAAAATTAACTTTAGAAAACACATAATCTTTCATTCTTTCCTCCATTTTGGAATGTTCCAGGATCACCTTCTCTGAGGTGGTCAGCTCATTTTCCCACTGAGGTCCCATCTGGGGTGCCATTAGTTGTCTCCTTCCGAGTGTGTGTCCTTCTTGTGTGCATCTCCTTCTCCGCCTGTGTGTCCTTCTTGCTCTTGCCTTTATATCCGGTTTGATTTCGGCCCCTTTTGCGCCCAAACTAAATCAATGTCTCATTGTTTGAGTCGAGGTGGGGATGAGGTGTTAAATGTAAAGCATTGTTTCTTGTGCACCTCGGTGCCTAATCGTCTGGCTGGCTATTGTGTCAGGGTCGGGATGTACTGAGGTGTGAAGTTTTCCTATTGTCTTTATGTACATGGGTAATAGGCTGGTAATAGGCCCATCTCCTTGATTAGATCCAGGTAAGCTGTTCTTTACAAAATGGGCTGGGTATTCCCCATCGGTCGACGATTTCCCTGCTTCTGGCCCGGCTCGATTCACTGATTGGCCGGCCCAGGATGCACTTTCCCGGGATTGGCTGGCTTCTCAGCCTGCCTGTGGCCCTCGAATTCACAAAGTGTCTGGCCACAGATATCCTTCCCAGCCTGCCTTTCTTCCTGTGGCTTGCCTTGGCCAAAATTCGATTAGAAGATGATCCCATGCTCTGTTTCCTTGTTACCGGGTGCCCCCTTTTTTTTATAGTGTAGCACTGGATTTTCGACCCTTACAGGCAGCAGATCCAAACGGGAAAAAGGCTCAGAAATCACAAGTCTGTGTTTCTGTTCGAGGAGGCCACCATGATCATCCAAGCATTTAGGAGAAGATAATGCTGCCGGTCTCCCCCAAGCTCTGGTCTTGTATTATCCTGTTCTTATGTATTGCAACCTTACCAAACACAGACACAGGAACGTATACACAAACATCACATGCAGTATATTGCAGAGCAAGATCTCTTGAAAGTAGAATTTTAACATTGCGTGTCATTGGAAGAGCAACCTACCAGTATTGCCAAGGCCCAAAATAAGACAGCAGAACATAGCACCCTGTGTCCTTCGCATCAATGTTTTCCAGTAGATACACACATCCCAGAGGAGCTTCAAAATAATCTGATGAATAATAATATGGTCTGATTGCTTTTGCAGAGACGTGGTTGCAAGATGACCAAGGCTAGGAACTAAATATTCAGGGGTATTTGCCATTTCGTAAGAAAAGGTAGAAAGGAAAAGGAGGTGGGGTAGCTCTTGTTAATAAAGGATGAGATCAGTGCAGTAGTAAGAAATAATATTGGCTCAGAAGATCAAGATGTAGAATCAGTTTGGGTGGAGATAAGAACTAATAAGGGAAAGAAGTCACTGGTGGGAGTGGTCTACAGGCCCCCAAACAGTAGCCAATCTGTGGAACAAAGTATAAATCAAGAAATATGGAGGCTTGTAAGAAAGGTACAACAATAATCATGGGCAATTTTAATCTTCATATTGATTGGACAAATCAAATTGGCAAAGGTAGCCTTGAGAAAGAGCTCATGGAGTGTATGCAGGATGGTTTCTTGGAAAAATACATTGTGGAACCAACAAGGGAGAAAACTATTTTAGATCTGGTAATGTGTAACGAGTCTTTATTAATTAATGATCTTGTAGTGAAGGATCCTCTTGGGATGAGTGATCATAACATAGTAGAATTTCAAATTCAGTTTGAGTTCTCAAACTAGTGTCCTGAACTTAAATAAAGGTAAATACAAAGGTATGAAGGCAGAGTTGGTTAAAGTAGAGTGGGAAAATATATTAAAGAGTAAGACTGTAGAAATGCAGTGGCAAGCTTTTAAGGAGATATTTCATAACTCTCAGCAAAGATATATTCCAGTGAGAAATAAAGGCCCCAAATTTCCCCAGCTGCTTAGAGGGGCGTAGTTAGATGTGGTGCGCTGACTTTGTGGGGGAAAAAACGCGCCGAAAACTTACCAGAATAATTTGACCGTTCCTGGATCCCTGTGGTCCCATGTCATGGCGCTGAGAAACCTGCGGGGGACAGAGCTTGGGCTGCGCTTGCTCAGTGCAGTCGGCAGTGGGGAGGGGCTTGGGCCCGACGTGTCCTCGAGTGCCGGCAGGGGGACGCATAACCGTTTGTGCGTATGCGCATTGCGCGTTAAAGCGTACGCGCATGCGCAATGGGGCAGAAACCTTGGCAATCGGCCATTTAAAGGGAGAGCATCCTCAGTGCCTCAGCAGCATTGGCAGTGGGCCATATTAGAAGGTAAGGTGTGAATTGTGATTTTTGGGTGCCTGAGGGAGTGGAAAGGAGTGCTGCACAGATGCATGAAAGGTGAGAACTGTGTGTTTTCAAGATGACCTGAGTGTAAATCCAATACACCAATGACGCAAGAACGTGCAACAAGGATGAAGAACTTCTTGCATGAGGTGTTGGAGAAACTAGTCACTGTCATTGAGGTTAGATGGCAGGAGCTGGATATCAGTAAGAGTGGTCCCACAAAAGTTCCACCCAAAGAAATGAGGAGACTCTAGAACCTAGTTGCAGAAGAATTCTCCGCAGGGGTGAAGACCACAAGAACTGGAAACCAGTGTAAAAAGAAATGGCAGGACATTGGTCAAGTAGTGAGTGTAAGTATTATCTTGAGTTTTAAATGGAATTTCAATTGTTATTGTGATCATCTGTATATATCCCATCCATCAGAACCTCACCACATGGCAAAAATGATATTTTCATCTTTGCAGAAGAAATTGGCCCACAACAAAAGGGAGAGAACTTGAACAGGAGGAGGGCTGCCAAATCTGCACCAACTATCACCACTGGAACAGAAGGTCGCTGCCTTGCTGAGTCACACCTGCAGAAAAAGAATCAGCTCTGCACAAGCTGGGCCAACACGCGAGGGTGAGGGTCAATCATGAAAATGCATCGTTGCCCTTCAAATCAAACTGCTGACTGGCCTGCTACATGTGGGACTACTCATTCCACCCATCCTGCCCCCTCCTTTCCTGCTAACCATTTGACTGATCTGTTGTATTTTGTAGAACAAGAAGATAATCCTGAACATCATAAGATCAACAAGAAGATCCAGATGCGTCTGCTCCAGACCAAGGTGGGTGGGGGGAGGAGGGGGTCCATGGATCTGTGTTCACGGGAGAATGCTGATCGTGATATGGATCAGTCCATGGTACAGGGCATCATTTTTCCAGGCACCTCCATGAGCTCTGCCATGATATTCCTTGGTTTCACACCTTCCGAGGTTGCGGGTCCTAGTGGCGGTGGTGGAATGCAGGTTGTAACACCCAGGGCCCCACCGTCCCAGCCTGTGCCTCACACTGGGGGGATGCCGCTAGGCAGACCCGTGGCGAGGGGAAGGAGAAGCCGACCAGTCTCTCCTGAGATGCAACCTTTATCAGATGTACATCAGGTTATGTCATTGGGTGAGGAGACCAATGCCCTTCCCGATCACTTGTGGCCGCCGTCAGTGGGGTGCATGATGAGATTGCGACACTGTCAGGATAAATATCAGCACTGAGACGGGAACTGAGGGCGGGCATGTCAGAGGGAGTGCAAATGATGGCAGAGGCCATGAGGGAGCTCGCTGTTGCAATAAGGGCACACAGGCCTGACAATCAAATGCCATCCCCACTGCAATCCCCACACCAGCCTCTGTTGAGACCCAAGCCGGGCCCCCAGCCGCCACCCCCCCCCCCCCCCACACCAACCACCATCACCGCCCCTATGAGGAAGTACACATTCCCCGATATGTGGGTGAGAGATAGGTGCAGACTTTCTTTGTTGTTGTTGTTGTTGTTGTTGTTGTTGAAGTGCATTGTAAACTTTCCAATAAAAGATTTTTTGCATTACAACTGAATCATGTTCCATTATCACCACACAACATTTCAGAACAACTGTAAAAAAAACCCATCCCTCACCTCTACAGTCATGCGTGCCTGCCGCCCCTAGCCCTGGCTGAAGGGCTAGCCGGTGCGTTCTGCAGTCGGCAAGGCAGGACTGCTCTATTTTCAGTAGCTAACTTATCTTTCATTTATCTTTGATGATGTCGTGAAGATGTTTTGTTGAAGTTGTTTTGATGTTGTGCTGATGCTGTGTAGGTGTTTAGTGCTTTAGAATCCTCTAACTCACCTCCCCCACCCCCTCCATCTACGGCTACCTACGATGATTTCTTAAATGTAGGTAAGGTTTTCTGTGCCTACAAAAGTGGCCACAAACACTGGCCTAAGTTAGTTTGGAGTAACTTTTAGCTGGCCAAATTTGCTTCTATGGCCAAAACAGGCATAAGTGGCTGGTTGCGCCCCCTTTTGGAGGAAAAAAACTAAACTAAAAAAATGACCTAACTAATTGACTTACACTGGAGCAATGGGGAAATTTGCGATTTTTAAGTTACTCAAAAAAAAGCTACTTGCTCCAAAAAAAGCGGGGCAACTCCTGGGGAAATTTGAGCCCATTGATGCTAAGAGAAGGATGAACCATCCCTGGCTAACTAAGGAAGTAAAGGCTGGTATCAAGCTGAAAACAAAGGCATACAATGTTGCAAAGGACAGCGGAAGGCCAGAGGATTGGGTAATTTTTGGAAACCAGCAAAGGACGACTAAAAAATGAAAAAGACAGAGAAGATAGCATATGAGAGTAAATGAGCAAGAAATATAAAAACATGCTGGAAGAATTTCTACAGGTATATAAAAAGGAAACGAGTAGTTAAAGTAAACGCTGGTCCCTTAGAAGATGAGACAGGAGAATTAATAATGGCAAACTAATGGGACTAAAGGTGAACAAGTCCTCTGGACTTGATGGCATGCATCCTAGGGTCTTAAAAGAAGTGGCTACAGAGATAGTGGATGCATTGGTTGTAATCTACCAAAATTCCCTGAATTCAGGAGAGGTCCCAGCAGACTGGAAAACTGCAAATGTAACACCCCTATTTAAGAAAGGAGGGAGACAGAAAGTAGGGAACTTTAAAAAACAGTTAGCCTAAAATCTGTCATTGGGAAAATGCTAGAGTCCATCAAATCATAATGCAGTCAAGCATGGTTTTATGAAAGGAAAATCATGTTTGACAAATTTGCTGGAGTTCTTTGAGGATGTAATGAGCAGCATGGATATAGGAGAACCAGTTGATGTCATATATTTGGATTTCCAGAAAGCATTCGATAAGGTGCCACACAAATGGCTACTGCACAAGATAAGAGCTCACAGGGTTGGGGGTAATATATTAGCATGGTTAGAGGATTGGCTAACTAACAGAAAACAGAGTCATGATAAATGGATTATTTTCACATTGCTAAACTGTACCTAGTGGGGTGCCATAGAGATCAGTGCTGGGCCTCAACTATTTACAATTTATATTAATGACTTGGATAAAGGGACCGAGTGTAATGTAGCCAAATTTTCTGATGATACAAAGATAGGTGGGAAAGCAAGTTGTGAGGAGGATGCAAATAATCTACAAAGGGATATAGATAAACTCAGTGAGTGGGCAAACATTTGGACTATAAGGTGGGAAAATGTGTGGTTATCCACTTTGGTAGGAGAAATAAAAAAGCTAATTATTATTTAACTGGGGAGAGATTACAAATGCTGCAGTTCAGAGGGATCTGGGGGTCCTTGTACATGAAAAGCACAAAGTTAGCATGCAGGTACAGCAAGTAATCAGGAAGGTAAATGGAATGCTGGCTTTTATTGCAAGGGAGATGGGAGTATAAAAGTAGGGAAGTCCTGCTCCAATTGTACAGGGTATTGGTAAGACCACACCTAGAGTACTACATACAGGGCCCAAGTTTCGGGCCGCGCCTAACAAAAACTTCCAGATTCTCCGGCTCCCTGCAGGTCCTCTGGCCCTCGGCGCGGCGCAGCACGAGCTGTAGGGGGCGGAGCTAGGTCCCTGCGCTGAAAACAGTGCCGGGACCTCTGCACATGCGCGCTATAGTGGGCGCGCATGTGCAGTAGCTCCAGGCACCCAAAACGGTGTGGGAGGGGCCCGAAGCACGCAACCCCTAGCCCTGGCCGAATGGCCTCACTGGGGCTGTGTGCAGAAGGCTCCTCCCACGCCCAGCTCCTGCTCCCTCCTGACCCGACTCGACTCCCGCTTCCCCCCCACTCCCCCCCCCCTCGCCTCCGGACCGGACCAGACCGGACCCCCCGGACTGGACCCGACCCGCGCTCCCACCCCCCCCACCCGACCTGATCTCCCTCTCCCTCCCCCCCGACCCGAACCAAACCGACCGCACTCCCGATCCCCCCCCCCGGACCGGACCCGACCCAACCTGACCTCCCTCCCCCCGCCCCCGACACGAATCGACCAGCGCTCCCTCCCTCCTCCCCCCCCCACCCGAACCAACCCGACCTCCATCCTCCCCCCCCGCGACCTGACCCGTGCTCCCGACCCCCCCGCCCCCCCGGACCGGAGCCGACCCGACCCGACCCGCGCTCCCGACCCGACCCAACGCCACCTACCTGTAAATCTGGTGCTGGGGATGGGCCCTGCCTGAAGTCTTGGGCCCGGCTGGGCCCGGCCCGTTCAGCCTTCCCCCCGCCTTCTCCTCCCCCCACTTCTCCTTTCCCCCCACCCCTTCTCCTTTCCCCCTTCTCCTTTCCCCCCTTCTCCTTCCCCCTCCTTTCCTTCCCCCCTTCTCCTTTCCCCCTTCTCCTTTCCCCTCTTCTCCTTTCCCCTTCTCCTCTCCCCCTTCCCCTTCTCCTCTCCCCCGTTTCCCCTTCCCCTCTCCCCTCTCCCCCCTTTCCCCTCTCCCCCCTTTCCCCTTACCCTCTCCCCCCTTTCCCCTTCTCCTCCCCCCTTCTCCTCCTCCTCCCCCCCTTCTCTCCCCCCCTTCTCTCCCCCCCTTCTCCCCCTTCTCCCCATCCCTCGCCCTTCCCTCCCTCCCTCTCTGCCTCCCTCCCTCCCCTCCCCCTGCCCCCCCCTCTCTCCCTCTACCCCCCTCCTCCCCCTCCCCTCGCTGTCAGAAACACAGACACTGACAGACAGAGAGTGAGAGACACACACAGGCAGACAGACAGACAGAGAGATAGAGACACTGACAGAGACACACTGGGGAGGGGGGGCATCCCAGCACGCTGTTGGAGGGCTCCCGGTGCTGCAGGCGGTAAGTAGAAAATGTTTTGTTTTATTGATTTAAAAAAAAAATTATTTCTTATTAATTTTCTTTGATTGATTTATTGGTTGATTTATTGATGTTTTTATTATTTATTATTGATGATGGCTCTTTATTTGTAAAATTGAAGTGTTTAATGTTTGTAAACTTCCCTTTAAACCCCCCCCCCCCCCATTCCCTACGCCTGATTTGTAACCTATGCCTGATTTTCTAAACTGTAGACAAGGTTTTTTCGAGCGTACAAAAATCTTCACTCACTCCATTCTAAGTTAGTTTGGAGTAAGTTTTCACTGACGAAACTTTGAAAACAGGCGTAAGTGGTCGGACACGCCCCCTTTTGAAAAAAAAATTCTGTTCCAAAGTGAAACTATTCTAACTGACTAGAACTGGAGCAAACTAAATGCCGAGAATTTGAATTTCTAAGATACTCCGTTCTACACCAGTTGCTCCAAAAAATCAGGAGCAACTGAGGCCGAAACTTGGGCCCACAGTTTTGGCCTCCTTATTTAAGGAAGGATATACTTGCATTGGAGGCAGTTCAGATAAGGTTCATGGTGTTGATTCCTGAGATGAAGGGGTTGTCATATGAAGAAAGGTTGAGCAGGTTGGGCCTATACTCCTTCGAGTTTAGAAGAATGAGAGGTGATCTTATTGAAATATATAAGATTCTGAGGGGGCTTAATAGGGTAAATGCAGAGAGGATGTTTCCCCTCATGGGGGAATCTAGAACTAGGGGGCATAGTTTCAGAATAAGGGGTCTCCCATTTAAAACAGAAATGTGGAGGAATTTCTTCTCTCAGAGGTTCGCGAATCTTTGGAATTCTCTACCCCAGAGAGCTATGGAGGCTGGGTCTTTGAATATATTTAAGGTGAAGATAGACATATTTTTGTATGATAAGGGAGTCAAGGGTTATGGAGAGCAGGCAGGGAAGTGGAATTGAGGCCAGGATCAGATCGGCCATGATTTTATTGAATGGCGGAGCAGGCTCGAGGGGCTAAATGGCCTACTCCTGCCCCTATTTCTTATGCTCTTATGTAATCTCCTGCACTGCACAACTGTTTGGAAATACAACCCCCCAGTGTCCAATTCTGAATTGCTCCTGCCTACATCCAATTTGGGTTCTTTACATTTCTCTTATCTAAAGAATACTTTATTCCACGATCCCTGAATATATTGGAGTAAACCTTACGATTTGCTGCTCCCTGGTGTAAAATCTTGTCTGATAACGCTCTTGTGAAGCATCTTGAAATGTTTTTACAGTGTTAAAAGAAATAAAATAAAGGTAAGTTGCTGTTTGCTCTTTTTGTTCCTATCAGTAATTCTTTATCTCCCCTCACGATCACCAAATATGATCATGGCATTGATTTCCCAATAATTTCCCCGCATCTGGTTACATTAGATTGGTCTTTTTGATTTAATTTTGATGCCCTTGTAATTTCAAAATAAGATCAAAATAGATCTCCTTGTCTATATGAAAGAGCAGCCATTCAGAATTGGACACAATAGGGTAGATTTACCAGCCAGCTGCACAAGTTACGCAAGATTTTTTTGAAATGTGGTGTTACTACTTTGTGATAATCAATTTAGCTTGGTATCAGATTTTGAGTTCCTGGTCTTCAAACACTCTCTTCCTCAGGCGACCGAAGGCTGCACTGGCACACTGGAGGCGGTGTTGGACCTCGTCGCCAATGTTTGCCCTTGCTGATAGTAGGCTCCCGAGGTATGGAAAATTGTCCACATTGTCCAAGGCTGCACCATGGATTTTGATGACCGGGGGGCAGTGCTGTGTGGTGGGGTCAGGTTGGTGGAAGACCTTTGTCTTATGGATGTTTAATGTAAAGCCCATGCTTTCGTCCGCCTCGGTGAAGATGTTGACAAGGGCTTGGAGTTCGGCCACTGAATGTGCGCAGATGAAGGTTAAACAGGTTCCCATTGGTTCTATAGGTTAATTCCACTCCAGTGGGGAGTTTGTTGAGAGTGAGATGAAGCATTGAAGCAAGCAAGATCGAGAAGAGCATTGGCGCGATGATGCCCCCCTGCTTGTTCCCGGTCTGGACATGGATTGGGTCTGTGGTGGATCCATTAGTCAGGATCACGGCTTGCATGCCATCGTGGAGCAGGCGGACGACGGTGACAAACATACAGTAGACACCTCAAAGCATTGGAGAAACACCACCAGTGCTGCCTCCGCAAGATCCTGCAAATCCCCTGGGAGGACAGGTGCACCAACGTCAGTGTTCTCGATCAGGCCAACATCCCCAGCATCGAAGCACTGACCACACTCGACCAGCTCCGTTGGGTGGGCCACATCGTCCGTATGCCCGACACGAGACTCCCAAAGCAAGCGCTCTACTCGGAACTCCTACATGGCAAGCGAGCCCCAGGTGGGCAGAGGAAACTGTTCAAGGACACTCTCAAAGCCTCCTTGATAAAATGCAACATCCCCACCGACACCTGGGAGTCCCTGGCCCAAGACCACCCAAAGTGGAGGAAGAGCATCCAGGAGGCGCTGAGCACCTCGAGTCTCGTCGCCGAGAGCATGCAGAAACCAAGCGCAGACAGCGGAAGTAGCGTGCGGCAAACCAGTCCCACCCACCCTTTCCTTCAACCATTGTCTGTCCCACCTGTATCAGAGACTGTAATTCCCACATTGGACTGTACAGTCACCTGAGAACTCACTTTTAGAGTGGAAGCAAGTCTGCCTTGATTTCGAGGGACTGCCTATGATGCTGATGATGATCAATTCAACCATATGCCTTAATTCCCTATTTTACTTTCTTTAATTTAGTTGAGATCTAAATCTTCCCTTTATGATAATTTCTGATTCTGTCTTTATTTTCTTTTCCAAAACATTTATACTGACTTTCCATTCTGTCTTACTTCATTTCCATATCTATTCATGATTTTAAGGTGGTCATATGTCTATCAACTTTTTTTTCCGCACTGTTTACCTGGTCAGAACTGGCTACAATACTTTTGTATCTACTTTGAAGCAGATTTCTCTGTAGTATAAATATAGATTTTGGATTTTATTTTCAAACTGATCTGTCACTTAGCAATGTGATACAGGTTGAAACTCCCTTATCCAGAACCCTTGGGACCTGGCCTGTTCTGGATGTGATTTTTCCGGATGAGGGGTGGTCACGTTAAATTGGATGGTACAGGTACTGAGCAAGGGAATACCGGCACTGGCTGGCTTGGGGCTGGGAGTGCAGTAGAGAGATCATGGGGCGGGGGACGGATGATGGATCGCGGGGTCAGGCCAGCGATTGTGGGAGTCGGCAGTGAGGAAGGACTTCAATTTGTTCATGTTGCAGTTCTGCGCAAGCACCATCCCTTGGCCGGGAATGGTTCCGGACGAGGGGTGGTGCCGGATAAGGGAGTTCTGGATAAGAGAGGTTTAACTTGTAATGTATCATGTTTAAAGTGGTATCCCTATTCCTTGGCACCTTGGGATGCTTCACGACGTTAAAGGCACAATATAAATATAAGTTGTTGTTGTTGTTTCCGCAGAATTCAGTATTTATTTCCATGTAAGTTAATTAAGCATCATAGAAATTATCTGATGAATATATACTTATTATACACTGATAGTAAAACTGCAAGGCTGAAATTTTGACCTAATCATCGGGTTGGATGCGTGTGGGTGGCGAAGCCAGTCCGGAACGCAATGCCCTGAGCAACATGCTGCTCAGAGCGACTTTCACTCAATGGCCCCAATTGAAAAAAACCATGCATGCTTTTCGGCCCAATTAAATGGTGCAGGTCTGATGACGTCATCGATGAGTTGTTCTCAGCGCCCATATTTAAAACAGCCTTTCACTGAAGTCACTTGAACGTTTCCAGAGGAAGGTGGAAGGTGTGAAACAAAGGCCATAGTACAGCTAAGACTTTAGAAACATGCATAGCCAAAGGCTGCACCCCACCGCCGCCCGCCCGCCCCCCCCTCCCTTCTTCCTTGCTTACTGTGATGGAGGCTGTCAGAGGATGCAGGGAGGTCCTCCTCCCTGCTGACAGGCGAAGGAGACCTCCATGAGCAATGAAGAGAGCCTGGCTAGATATTGCTGAGGAGGTGAACAGCAGGGATGTGCTGAGGAGGACCTCAATACAATGCAGGAAACACGTCAATGATCTCATGAGTTCAGCAAAGGTGAGAGCAATTCCACACTCACCCTCATAAGTACATAAGAACATAAGAAATAGGAGCAGGAGTAGGCCATATGGCCCCTCGAGCCTGCTCCGCCATTTCATACAATCATGGCTGATCCAATCATGGACTCAGGTCCACTTCCCTGCCCGCTCCCCATAACCCCTTAATCCCTTATCGGTTAAGAAACTGTCTATTTCTGTCTTAAATGTATTCAATGATCCAGCTTCCATAGCTCTCTGAGGCAACGAATTCCACAGATTTACAACCCTCTGAGAGAAGAAATTCCTCCTCATCTCAGTTTTAAAGAGCGGCCCCTTATTCTAAGATTATGCCCTCTAGTTCTAGTCTCCCCTATCAATGGAAACATCCTTTCTGCATCCACCTTGTCAAGCCCCCTCATGATCTTATATGTTTCGATAAGATCACCTCTCATTCTTCTGAATTCCGATGAGTAGTGGCCCAACCTACTCAACCTTTCCTCAAAAGTCAATCCCCTCATCTCCAGAGTCAACTGCCTCCAAAGCAAGTATATCCTTTCGTAAATATGGAAACCAAAACTGATACGTCCTTACAACACAGTATAAATGCACACGAGGCCCATGCTTGAGAGAAGGTCAATCTGCGACCTGTCCTTTATTCCTTAGCACTCAAGTGATGAAGGTGGGTGGAGCTTCCCCTTTTGTACCTAGTGGTCAGTGTTCTCACGATGTACAACTTAGGTCAGTTTATACATGGGTTACAATGCTGGTTGCATACATGACATCACCTTCCCCCCCAAAGTCTTATTGGGATCGCAGGTTGAGTCTCTCTGGTGGTTTACGCTCCCTTGTAGAGCGCCTGAGTTGGGGCTCCGGTTGTTGGGCGCTGGCCTGAGTGTCTGCTGTTTGCAGTGCCTCAGGCCTGTCCAGACTGCCCACAGTGACTGGGCTCTCCTCCCTTTGGTTCCGGTGTTCGGTCACCTGTAGTGGAGTGAACTTTATCTCGTGTTCTTCCTCTGCTTCTTCTATGGGGTTGCTGAACCTCCTTTTTGTTTGATCCACATGTTTGCGGCAGATTTGTCCATTGGTAAGTTTAACTACCAGAATCCTATTTCCCTCTTTGGCAACCACAGTGCCTGCGAGCCATTTGGGCCCTGCAGCATAGTTGAGGACAAAAACAGGATCATTTACATCAATACATCGCGCCCTCGCATTCCTGTCATGGTAGTCATATTGTGACTGGCGCCTGCTCTCGACAATTTCTTTCATGGTGTGGTGTATAAGGGATAATCGGGTTTTGAGCGTCCTTTTCATTAGTAGCTCTGCGGGTGGAACCCCTGTGAGCGAGTGTGGTCGGGATCTATAGGCCAACAGGAGGCGTGATAAGCGGGTTTGTAGGGAACCCCCTTGGAATCTGAGCATCCCCTGTTTGATTATCTGCACTGCTCGTTCTGCCTGGCCGTTTGAGGCCGGCTTGAACGGTGCCGTTCTAACATGGTTAATTCCATTGCCTGCCATGAAGTCCTGGAATTCAGTGCTTGTGAAGCACGGGCCATTGTCGCTGACCAAGATGTCCGGTAGACCATGCGCGGCGAACATTGCCCGTAGACTTTCGACCGTTGTAGAGGATGTGCTTGAATTTAAAATGTCACACTCGATCCATTTGGAGTAGGCGTCTACTACAACCAAAAACATTTTCCCCATGAAAGGACCTGCGTAGTCCACATGGATGCGTGACCAAGGCTTGGCGGGCCATGGCCAGGGGCTAAGGGGGGCTTCCCTGGGCGCATGGCCCAGCTGGGCACACGTGTTGCACCTGCGAACACAAAGTTCCAGATCTGCGTCTATCCCTGGCCACCAAACGTGTGACCTGGTAATTGCCTTCATCGTGACAATGCCCGGGTGCCCATTGTGGAGTTCTCTGATGAACACCTCTCTGCCCATCTGGGGCATGACTACGCGGTTTCCCCACAGTAGGCAATCGGCCTGAATCGAGAGTTTATCCTTGCGCCTGTGAAATGGTTTAAATTTCTCAGGGCATGCCCTGTATGTGGCTGCCCAGTCCCCATTCAGTACACATTTCTTGACTAGAGACAATAGCGGGTCTCTATTTGTCCAGACTTTAATCTGACAGGCTGTCACGGGTGAGCCTTCGCTTCCGAAAGCTTCAACAGCCATGACCATCTCAGCAGCATGCTCAGTAGCCCCCTCAGTGGTGGCTAGTGGGAGCCTGCTGAGTGCATCGGCGCAGTTTTTGGTGCCCGGTCTGTGCCGAATTGTGTAGTCATAGGCAGCTAACATGAGTGCCCACCTCTTTATGCGGGCCGATGCGTTTGCATTTATGGCCTTGTTGTCGGCCAAAAGGGACGTTAGGGGTTTGTGATCTGTCTCCAGCTCAAATTTCCTGCCAAACAGGTACTGGTGCATTTTCTTTACCGCATATACACATGCGAGCGCCTCCTTTTCTACCATCCCGTAGCCCCTTTCTGCCTGGGACAGACTCCTGGAGGCATAAGCTACCGGCTGTAACTGACCCTTGGCACTGACATGCTGCAACACACACCCGACACCATAGGACGACGCATCGCACGTTAACACAAGTTTCTTACATGGGTCATATAGCGTTAACAGATTGTTGGAACATAACAAATTGCATGCTCTATTAAAAGCCCTTTCCTGGCTGTCCCCCCAGACCCATTCGCAACCTTTGCGTAGGAGCACGTGTAGCGGTTCTAGCAGCGTGCTCAATTTGGGAAGAAAGTTACCAAAATAGTTCAGGAGTCCTAGGAACGAACGCAGTTCCGTTGTGTTGCGGGGTCTGGGTGCTCTCTGGATCGCTTCCGTCTTGGATGCAGTAGGGCTGATCCCGTCTGCTGCTACCTTCATCCCCAGGAATTCTACCTCTGGAGCTAGGAAGACGCACTTCGCCTTTTTCAGTTGCAGACCTACCCGGTCCAGTCTGCGTAGCACCTCCTCCAGGTTGTGGAGGTGTTCTTCAGTATCGTAACCCATAATGAGGATGTCGTCCTGAAAAACCACCGTCCCTGGAATCGACTTGAGGAGGCTTTCCATATTTCGTTGGAAGATCACGGCAGCCGAGCGAATCCCGAACGGACATCTGTTGTACTCAAACAACCCCTTGTGTGTCGTGATGGTGGTCAGCTTCTTCGACTCACTTGCCAGCTCCTGGGTCATGTAATCTGAGGTCAGGTCCAATTTTGAAAAAAGTTTGCCACCGGATAGCGTCGCAAAGAGGTCCTCCGCTCTCGGTAGCGGGTACTGGTCTTAGAGTGACACCCGATTGATGGTGGACTTGTAATCGCCACATATCCTGACCGACCCATCCGCCTTGAGCACCGGCACAATCGGGCTCGCGCAGTCACTGAATTCGACTGGCAAGATGATGCCTTCCCTCAACAGGCGGTCCAATTCGCCTTCTATCTTTTCCTGCATCACGTACGGCACCGCTCTGGCCTTGTGGTGTACTGGTCTGGCGTCCGGGTTTATGTGAATCACTACCTTGGCCCCCATGAAAGTGCCAATGCCGGGATGAAATAATGAGTCAAATTTGTCCAGGACCTGTGAGCATGATACTCGCTCCACAGAGGAAATTGCATTGACATCGCCCCATTTCCAGTTCATGACAGCAAGCCAACTCCTCCCCAGTAGTGCGGGACCGTCCCCTGGGACAATGCAGAGTGGCAACCTGTTCTCCAAATCTTTGTGGGTCACGACTACCGTGGCGCTGCCTAGCACCGGAATGATCTGCTTTGTGTAAGTCCGTAGCTGTGCGTCAATCAGCGATAATTTTGGCCTCCTGGCCTTGGATGCCCACAACTTTTCGAACTGTTTGATACCCATCAGGGACTGGCTGGCACCCGTGTCTAACTCCATTGATACTGGGATGCCATTGAGGAGCACTTTCATCATTATCGGTGGCGTCCTGGTGTATGAACTGTATACGTGCTCCACACGAACTCGCTGAACTTCAGCTTCCAGCGATTTCCCCCAGTGTCCATTTCTGAAATTTCTGCAGGTATTTTGCTCATCTCTGCACACTCCAGCTGAGTGTGTACCTCCACGCCTCCAGCATGAGTTGCGGTTTGAAGCAAAAAGTCCCTTGCCAGTCGATTGTCCCTGACTGCCCCTGTTATTGTCCTTGAGTGCACCATTAACAGGTGTTGATGGCCCCATTACTGGCCGCATTGTCCCTTGCAATGGCGTAAATCGCTGTTCAGCTTGCCATTGTCTCTGTCGAACTCCCCCTCTGGGTTCGACTACATGTTGGGGCATGCCTGACTGCCCTTGTCTGCCTGGAGAACTGTGTGCTGCTTTAACAATGTTGAATCTCTGTCCCAACCATTCCTTAACACAGTACCTCTTGTCTGTTCTGCTAGTGGCCATGCTCGCGTGGTTTAAATCCCAGTTTCTTGTCGCCATTGATACGTCCTTACTACACAGTATAAATGCACACGAGGCCCATGCTTGAGAGAAGGTCAGTCTGTGACCTGTCCTTTATTCCTTAGCACTCAAGTGATGAAGGTGGGTGGAGCTTCCCCTTTTATAACTGAAGGTCCAGGTTAGGAGTGTCTCCCACCTAGTGGTCAGTGTTCTCACAGTGTACAACTTAGGTCAGTTTATACATGGGTTACAATGCTGGTTAAATACATGACAAAACTGCACGCAGTATTCCAGGTGTGGACTCCTGAAGCATCTGTCAACACATCCCCATCACTCTGCCTTCCCAAGCCTGCTCCTGCACATCATTACTCACATCAACCTACCTTGCAAGTCCACCCATCCCTCGCTCTCTAAGTACATGCTCATATCCCATCTGACTAACCATCCCTCACCCTCAGCCTCATCCTAATGCAATCGTAGCAAATAACACCACAGAAGGAGGCCACTTGTCATTGGCACTCCACTCCCTCATAGTCACCCTCTATAGATGGAACCCATCCATTCCTTACAATTATTCCATCACTTTCACTCCAACTTATCTTTCCGTCTTTGCAGGAGAAGAGAGCCGACAACAACAGGATGAGGGTGGGAACCGGAGGTGGCCCTCCAGTTATTACACATCTCACAACAGCAGAGGAAGCGGTTCTGGAAATTTCAGGAATTTGAGAGACACTGGCGGTGGAAGACGGAGAGAGGGGCACATCTCAGCAACCTGCTGACTGAATCACATCTCATAAACCACATGGCATACAACAGTCACTCATATGTTGAATGATGTCAGCAGCCAGTGAAATGACATCATGTGCATAATGGTAACTTTACACATTCTTATTATGGCACTTCTAATTCATCTCTTTATTCTCCCACAGGTGCATAAACTCCCCCCCGCCGCCACACTGTACAGCTGGAGGAGGAAGACAACTCCTCAGAGAAATCACCAGCCTCTGAGGGTGCAGCGTCAGCAGACCCAAGCGCACCCAGCACCAGAGCAGATACGCACACCTCGATGAGGCCTACGCGAGATAGAGTGATGTTGTCACCAGGTGCCTCACACTTCACAAGTGAGCAAAAGCAGATGGTGTTGACAGGGACAGCAGTGGAGACTCCTCACCGGAGGACACAGGACCCTACAAGCTCTGCTCAGCTGCATGCAGATGCTGAGTCTTGGGGGCCATTGAGGAAGAAGGTGATCTTGGAGCAACAAATGCGCCACTCACCTGAGCACATGCTACCTGTGGACAACAGATGGCAGATGCGCATAGATCTCCTCTCAAGGAGGGATGTAAACGTTGATTTGGGCCTTCACCGCCCTACTGCTGTGCAGCAAGGTGTTCTCCAGATTCTTGCTAACAGGGAAGTGGGAGTGGCCCATGAGAACGAAGGTGGTGAGAGGCGAGATGGCAGTGAGGGCCCTTCTTAAAGCACTCCCATTTCTACCCCGTTGTCTCCTCCTCAGTCAGAGCCCCAGATACTTCCTCGGATCTCGATGGCCGAGTCTGCCCCTGCACTGTTGCAAGAGGAGCAGACTTTGGCGGGGCCCTCACAGACTCCAAAACCCAGAGGATGTCCGCCAAAAGTATCGAAGCAGTCGCTGCAGGGAAGTGAGCAGACTGCCTCTACCTCTGCTGAAGACACAGGGGTTGTACCTCATAGAAGCACTCGCAAAAGAAAAACGGCACAAATGTAGATGCACAAGGATATACACATGGATGTATCAACAAATGGTAGTGCTATGTTTCAGTTGTTTTGATTGAACACAATTTTTTTTCCTTTGCACCACTTTTGGGTCTTGTCCATTTTTGCCTCAAAACTTAGAAATGGCTTTGTCACTTGGAGTGAATGGTGACACATTATTTAACCTTGAGCATTGGAGCTTTGGGTGAGAGCAATGGATTGCTCATTGTAGGGATGCTTTAAGGTGTCGTAGGGAGGAGGAGTGGGGGGGGGGGAGGGGACATAATACAGCATGTGGCAGGCATGTGTCTGCATTGGAGCAAGTTAAATAAATCTGGCCATGATGAGGCCATCCTGGGCAGCAACATGCGCCGCTGCTGGTGGCATCTACATCTCAGGTTCCTCCTGCTCCTCCTCCTCTGAAGAGGCTGTGCACTGTGCACCATGCTCCCCCTCCCAATCCTTGCTGCTGCGCTATGCTGTGCAAAGTGCAGCAAACCACACTGATTCTGGAGACCCTGACTGGTGTGTAAGAACATAAGAACATAAGAACATGAGAAATAGGAGCAGGAGAAGGCCATGCGGCCCCTTGAGCCTGCTCCATCATTTAATACGATCATGGCTGATTTGATCATGGATTCTGATCCATTTCCCCGCCCGCTCCCCATAACCCCTTATTCCCTTATTGTGTAAGAAACTGTCTATTTCTGTCTTAAATTTATTCAATGTCCCAGCTTCCACAGCTCTCTGAGGCAGCGAATTCCACAGATTTACAACCCTTTGAGAGAAGAAATTTCTCCTCATCTCAGTTTTAAATGGGCGGCCCCTTATTCTAAGATCATGCCCGCCATTTCTAGTCTCCCCATCAGTGGAAACATCCTCTCTGCATCCACTCTATCAAGCCCCCTCATAATCTTATACGTTTCAATAAGATCACCTCTCATTCTTCTGAATTCCAATGAGTAGTGGCCCAACCTATTCAACCTTTCCTTATAAGTCAAGACCCACACCTCTGGAATCAACCTAGTGAACCTTCTCTGAACTGGCTCC
The DNA here is from genome assembly GCF_044704955.1 of Pristiophorus japonicus. NCBI lineage: Eukaryota > Metazoa > Chordata > Chondrichthyes > Pristiophoridae > Pristiophorus > Pristiophorus japonicus. The sequence continues at coordinate 111,099,755 of NC_091982.1, read as the reverse complement.
AAAGCACGTATATCCTTTCGTAAATATGGAAACCAAACTGCATGCAGTATTCCAGGTGTGGCCTCACCAATACCCTGTTCAACTGTAGCAAGACTTCCCAGCTTTTATACTCCATCTCCTTTGCAATAAAGGCCAAGATTCCATTGGCCTTCCTGATCACTTGCTGTACTGGCATATTAACCTTTTGTGTTTCATGCACAAGTACCCCCAGGTCCCGCTGTACTGCAGCACTTTACAATCTTTCTCTATTTAAATAATAACTTGCTCTTTGATTTTTTCTGCCAAAGTTCACCTCACATTTTCCAACATTATACTCCATCTGCCAAATCCTTTGCAGATGTTGTATGTCCTCCTCACACATTGCTTTTCCTTCCATCTTTGTATCGTTGGCAAACTTGGCTATGTTACATTCATTCCCTTCCTCCAAGTCGTTAATATAGATTGTAAATAGTTGGGATCCCAGCACTGATCCCTGCAGCACATCACTGGTTACTGATTGCCAATCCGAGAATGAACAATTTATCCCTACTCTCTGTTTTCTGATCGTTAGCCAATCCTCTAACCATGCTAATATATTCTGCTAATATGTACTGAAGGGCTCCTCCAGATCTGTCAAGGCATCTGAAGTGCATCTTCAGTAAGCCTATTGCTTGTTCTATGACAAATCTGGTGGAGATGTGGCTTTCATAATACCACTCCTCGGCCTCAATACATTGCCTCCTCGGTGGTTTCAATAGCCATATCTTCAGTGGATAGCCCGTATTTCCAAGCAGCCTCCAAGTAAGTCTGTTTGGACATGCGAAGAGCTGAGGGAGGGTGGACTGACAGCTTCCAAGGAATCTGGTGCACACGTGCATAACTATCTTTTTATGGTTGCAGACCAGCTGCACATTGAGGGACTGGAAGCCTTTGCAGTTCACAAACACTCCTGGGTGATGAGGGGGTGCCCTAATAGCCACATGTGTGCAATCGATGATTCCTTGCACCTGTGGGAAGCCAGCCAGAGCCGCAAACCCAGTGCCCGCTCAGTAACACTGGCTTCATCAGTGGCAAATTTGATATAATTGGCTGACTTGTGAAATATGGCATTGGTGACCTGGGTGATGCAGCTGTGGCGGCTGACTGTGAGATATCACAAATGTCTGCTGCAGATCCCTGGAAGGAGCCTGAAGCGAAGATGTTGAGGCCAGTGGTGAATTTGCCAGCCACTGGCAAGGAGTGTCCACCAGAACCTCTGGGCTGCAGGTCTTGTTCCACCAAGCTACAAATGTCTGCGATGACCTGGCGTGATAACCTGAGCCTCCCGAAGCACTGCTGCTCAGTTATGTTGAGGAAGCTCATCCTCTGCCTGTATACCCCGTACTGAGTGTGTAGCCTCCGGCGGCTGAAGCCCTGTGGTGTCCCCTCTCTCCTGTGGCCCATCAGGTCATGGAGGAGAAGGCTGCTGCTGCTGCTGCTGGTGTGATTGGTGGTGGGGCTCACCTTCGTCCGTTTCTGAGGATCAAGATGAGACAGTATAAGCGGCACCCATGCTAATGGAATAGATGGCAGGTCAAGTAGTGATCAGAGCAATGTGGTGAGAGTGGTTTCCGAGGTTGCAGAAATGACCTGCAAACAAAGAAACCTAAATCTGTGCACAAAATGGAGTCCGCAACAGGTGTAAGGTGTGTGTATTTATCGGGTATTCCCAGCTATCAATAAATGGACTTGCACAATGGCCTCTGAACCTCCGCCTCCCCTTCACAGGCGAGGTTCCCGAGCTGCGTGCTTCCTGTGTTCCTGCCGTTAAATTCAGATGCTGCAGCTAAAAACCCTGCAAAGGGTCTGATAACAAGCAGTTAATGAGTTCAATTATGCCGCCTGCCTCTCCCGCACAAGTTATAGGCACATGGAGGCAGGATGATGGCGGGTTCCCGACGCGCTGCCTATTTTCCTAATTTTTATAGCCGACTCTCCTCCAAACCCAGACGCATGGCAATGGGGAAGTTCCGACCCAAGTCTCGCTGTGGTGGGCACAAAAGTTGGTACAAAGACACCGTGATGAACAACTGTATCTGATATGCCTCTGGATAGGTTATAAAACAGGACTTGATTATGCATCACCCAGTGAGCGAGTGTTTCTCAATTACAAAACCCGACGAGTTGTGGAGAAAGCAAGACACCCGTCAAACCACGGATGGGGTGCAACGCCTGAAAGATCTCAACCAAATCCCATACACAACAGATGGAACTTCTTGATCCCGCATTGGGCTCAGTCACCTGCAAATGCATGGGGCTCAATTTTCAACTCCCCCGGGTGTGAAACCGACGAGGTGGGAAACCATCAACTTTCCTTCCCATTTTTTCATTAGCAAGTCAAAAATCTACACAATAGGATGATACAAGAACCATATGATATTGCCATTCTCGGCCTAAGAAAGAACCATTCACCTTATACTTCCACCACATCTTATTGACCTGTAGTTTGTCGTATATACTGGCGCTGTTATTTTCTGGAGACCAGCTGCAAAATGTTATTCAAACAACCTGTAGCAATTACATGACATTAATCTTTCAGGGAGGACATCATCAGCTCAATAAAGCATCTTGCTATTAATATCCACTAGATCACCCCACATTGGCAACAAAAATAAAACAAAATGAAATAAAACTGCTTCATCAATCCCTTGTGATTTGTTATTACTTTTATAATTTTCATTCACGGCAAGGATTCCCAGGGAGCCATTGTGGAATTCAATTCATTCTTATGAACTTCTACATTATTCTTATGCTTATATTTTGCTGAGATTAATGGCTGGTTTTATATTTGCTGGGTGATCCGTCATGATGCTCCCAATAAGTGTAAGCTGGGAGGGGAGTTGGAGGAGTCAAGGCGGCTCGACATGAAAGAAATGGAATGGGCTCAAAAATCCAAATGGAATGGGCTCAAAAAGCTGCCAATTAATGCCCTTAATTTCCTTTAGCTTGCAGGAGTATCCTGGAGAAGGAGTAGGATTTTTTAAATTCATTTACGGGATGTGAACATTGCTGGCAAGGCCAGCATTTATTGCCCATCCCTAATTGCTCTGGGGAAGCTGGTGGTGAGCCGTTTACTTGAACCGCTGCAGTCAGTATGGTGAAAGTGCTCCAACAGTGCTGTTATGGAGGGAGCTCCAGGATTTTGACCTGGTAACAATAAAGGAGCAGCAATATACTTCCACCTTAGGGTGGTCTGTAACTTGAAGGTGAACTTGAAGGTGGTGGTGTTCCCATGCATCTGCTTCCCCTGTCCTTCTAGGTGGTAGAGGTCATGGGTTTGGGAGGTGTTGCCGAAGAATCCTTGGTGAGTTGCTGCAATGCATCTTGTAGCTGGTATACACTGCAGTCATGGTGCACCGGTGGGAGAAGGAGTAAATATTTATGGTGGTGGATGGGGAGCCAATCAAGCGGGCTGCTTTGTCCTGGATGATGTGGAGCTTCTTGAGTGTTGTGGAGCTGCACTCATCCAGGCAAGTGGCGAGTATTCCATCACACTCCTGACTTGTGCCTTGTAGATGGGGGAAAGGCTTTGGAGAGTCAGGATGTGAGACATCCGCCGCAGAATACCCAGCCTCTGACCTGCTCTTGTTGCCACAGTATTTATGTGGCTGGTCCAGTTACGTTTCTGGTCAATTGGAACGTTATGAACCCCATTCTCCATCTGTACAGATCCTGTATCATGTTGCGGATGCAGTGATGTGCAGCAAATTGAGAGAAGCTGCATATGTCCCCTGATGCAGCCTGGAAGGAGCTGGAGGCATAGAAGGTCAGCGCCACAGTGACCTTCACTGGGACGGGCAGCACAGTCCTGGTGCCAATGTCAGGCTGCAGGTCTGCTTGCAGGAGATGGCATATCTCTGTGAGGAACGCCTTTCGGAAGCACATTCTTCGGACATACTGCTCCTCCGAAATGACGAGGTATGAGCGTTGCTCCTGGTAAACTCGTCGGGGGGTTAAGGCCTCCTGTCCCAACGTCTACGGGGTCTCCTCAGTCGTGGGCCGACATGGCCAACAGCCATTCGATCTTGACGCCGCCTAACAAGAGCATGTAGAAGGTGATGCTGGTGTGCTAGTAATGCACCCATTGAACTCTCAAACTCAAATTGTTAGGAACATATGTAAGGGGGGGGAGAGGGGGGGTGTTGTGTGGTCACTATGAGGGGGTCAGGTTCCCTTCTGACCAACTTGAGCGGTTTCGAATCGCTTCCCATCCCTTGGGTTCTGTACACTGGATTTATTTGGGGGGGTGTGACAAAAGTGCAGAGGACACTGGTTTGATGCAAAGAACTTCATTTTATTACAGTCAAGATAATACAGACTTATTACTCTGTAAGGTTCGGAAATCCAAGGCCGCATTTTTATTGGAACACCCTAAGGACAAGAAAACTAAGATGGGGTCGTGCTATACATTTTAAATGAACATTTTGAGCCAAGTAAAATCCTCAGACCAGGCAGGCTAGGTAACATGTGGGCGAATACAGACTTGGGAATATCTGGCTCACAACGAGACAGAGGCACTGGCCAATGGGGGAAAAGTGCATTCTGGCAGGCCAATCAGGGGTCAAGTCAGGCCTGAAGCGGGGAAATCCTCAACTAATGAGGACTACCCGGCCCAGTTTGAAAATATGACTCACCCCTAATGAATGTGGACCATCATCTACCTAATGGCCCATCAAAGGAGAGGCCCAAACCGATTGACTCCCCGGACTGTTACAATGGACCAGCAGACGTTGAGGCACCAATGTGCACTGAAACAATACCCCTGTCCCCACATCTACCTGTACCTGTGACATCTTCTGATTAAATATTCAAAGCTATCTCCCCGCCCAAACTTACACAATGGACCACCAACTGAGTTTGAGTGCGAAAAGACCAGAACTAAATTGGTTATAGGACCTACAGAACCACCAGGGGTGTAGAAGCAGCAGGGTGTGGAAGCAGCTGGAGAGAGGGGGAAGGAGTTGGAGTCAGCTTTTGGAGGTTGGAGTCAGCTTGTGGGAGTTGAGTCAGCTTTTCACAGGGCCCTCGCTCTGGGGAAGGGTGCTTAACTCCAGCAGCTTTTTGCTTAGGAGCCAACGGAAAGGCAAATAGAAGAAACCGACGCAACATCGAGGAGGAAATCCGAACCGATCAACAACGTAAAACCCACCCCAGAGGGACCCCGAGCTGAAATAAGTGCCCCCAGAACCCCGGAGTTGATAGGATTGTGAGTACAGCCCAAACCCCCTCACAGACTCAATTTAGGATAGGAATTGGTAGGAAGGGGGGAGTGGGAGATGTGGTTGTGTGTGAGTGGGATGTTTTAACCTCTTATTTTCCCCTTCCCTGTTGCAAGATTTTTCGTGTTGTTGAGTGAGATTGTGCCATTACTGCTATTTATGACCCCTTCCTATGCCCTCTATCTTGGTGTTTACTATTCTAAATAAACAACATTAGCCATTTTGTACTCTTACCCACTGTGTCTGGTGCCTCATTACTCACCCATCCTCATAAATCGCACGTACAGAACCCCAGGGAGTGTGGATTCGAACCCACACCCCAAGATCCTCTTACAATGGCGACCACGAAGAAGAGACGTGCGTTGAGTGAGGGTGAAGAGAAAGTCAGTCTTGGTGGAGAGGAGTATAAAATGGAGGGTAGGATTGCTAGGTATATAACAGCAATGATAAACTGCTCAAGGAAGTAGGTGCAGGCGCTGCTGAGGGCTGAGCGGCCTGAGGACGCAGCAGCCAGGTGGACCCAGAGTAAAGATCATAAAAGATCAGTGGAAAAGGCAGTGTGGCTGATGTGCTTTCAGAAGCAAATACAGGTCTTGGACAAGCAGGTAGATGTCCTGCAGACAGAGTTAGCTGAGCAGAGAGAGGAGCTAGTAAAGACCAGCAAAGAAAGGGAAAAGCTGGATCAGGATTTAAAGTGGGAGAGGCAGGAACGAGAGAGGGATGGAGAAAGCTATCGCAATCACAGGGAGTACCTTCAGTCCCAGGTAACTGAGGGAAAAGGTTACATCAGGGAATTGCAGGAGGAACTTGCAGGAGGAACTTGCCCAGGCTCAGAACCAGGGACTCTCCAGCTACAGGCTGCGCTTCAGGCATGCCAAAGCAGGGCAGAGACGGATCATCGTTCCTTTCAGGAACAAATTGATCGGCTCACCCTGGCTCTGGCTGAAGCCAAAGCAGCCCTTGTTCTAGCCGGAGCAAAAGCTCTGGAAGTGCTCGAGACTCGAATCCCCATCTGGCCCAACACCAAAGCTCTGGCCCTAGCTGAGGCAAAAGCCCTTGGCTGGGCTGAAAGCAAGGCACCCAGTAAAGGAGTGGTGTACCTTATCAGCCCAGCCGAGGTACGGAAGGGGGAGCATAGTGAAACAGGCTGTGGGGAGGAGAATAGGGAGGAAGAATCCTACAGGCCCTCTCCCACAGCCCCATTGGGGATCCCGGAGGAGAGGCAGGGCGAAATGCTGGAATCTAAACCTCTGGGACCAGCCCTAATGTGCCCCATCAGGCAGAGTAGATTCGGACCACCCGCAGTGGGTCAGGCTGAGGGTCCCCTACAGAACCAATACGTGCTTCCCCACAGTGCGACCCAGCTGCGGCAGATGGTGGCCCATGTGAATAAACTTACCCGAAAAGGAGACCCCTCTGTCCACTTTATGGAAGTAGAGCAGGTAGGAGACATAAATGACTGCGATGAGGCCGAACGGAGCAAACTGCTCCTGTTCTCACTGGACCCAGCCCTGTGTCAGGCTTTCTCTGCTGAGAGCAAGAGGGGTCAGCGAACAGTAGCCACTCTCCAGGAGGATATCCTGGAGGCCATGGGGTTGAACGATGGCTGTCCGTTCGATCGGGTACAGGTCACTGTCCAGAGACACGGGGAGATCCCCCAGGCGTTCGCTGATCGACTGTGGCCAGTGTATGAGGAAGCCTGCGGGGGGAATTTGGACTGAACCCAGCTGGATGCACATCGACGTGGTCGCTGGCTGTGTGCACTGGTGGCAAACAGCCTACCTGAGTTGCGCGCCCAGGCCAACCTGTGGTTCGATTTCAGAGACCCACAAGCCACAGAGGAGACGGTGCTGAGGCAGCTGACCCTCTCTTTTCGCAATGGCAGAATCGGGGGGGGAGAAACCCACCAAGTGGAAGGTGTGTGAGATCTGCCCCGGCTCTGATAAGAGAGAGTGGAGGCACGAACGGAATTGGCAGGCAGGCAGGCAGAGAGGTGGTTTACTACGGGTGCGGGAAGACAGGGCACATGAGGAGGGAATGCCAGGATCCGAGGCAGGAAAAGAGAGGTCCACAGGCCCCAAACTCAGCTCCAGTATCTGCGGCCGCAAGCCCTCCCAAGCCAGCTTTGCCCAGCCCTGCTGCCCCACTCGAGGGTCTCCTCGTAGCTCTGCAGGCACTTTTTATCCAGACTGGGAAGGTCGCAGCAGTGACCGGGGGAGAAGTCCCTCAGGCCCAGACCAACACCCTCCAATGACTAGACCCCGTGTACCTCTGCCCGGTCACCTATGATGCGTGGAGCAGATCAAGTGCTATGATGGGGGTTGAGGTGATCCGGGGGGAGTAGCTGCTGGATACAGGGGCCTCATGCACCCTGGTTCATGTAGACGACCCGACCACCTCACCCCCATCCAGTGGGATCCCCGACTGCTTAACCAGCCTCACTGGAGAAGAACGCGAGGGATTCTTCTCCAAACCACTGCAGATACACATAGGCACCCTCCACACCATGTGGAAGTGTGTCCTTGTGCCGTGGGAGGGAGTGGGTAAAGGCATCCTGGGGCAGATTTCCTCACCGGCCAGAAAATTCTGGTCGACCTGAGGAACCACTGTCTGTGGGGCACAGCTGACACCGGGGAAGGGGAAAGTACAGCAGTCATCCAGGGGAGGCAGGGGAAGGGTTCCCTCTGCACTGTAAAGCCGAAGGAGCGATTATGACCTCGGCGCACTAGTAGACGGCACCCCGATGATCTATCAGGCTTTTGTGCGGGCCAACCTGGCGGCACTTGCCAGGCATAAGCACGACTGTGGACAGGTAAATGGGGTCGAGGTCAGAGTAGATGGGGACACCATGTCTAAGCCCCAGATGCAGTATAATTTTCCCAGGGAGGCTGAGGCAGACCAAGAGGTCACATTGGGATCTCTAGTCAGACAGGGAGTGTTGAGACCAATAGCCACACATGTGAACTCTCCACTTTGGCCGGTTAGGAAATGGACAATTCTTGGAGGGCCACAGTGGACTACCGAGTCCTCAATAAAAATATCCCTCCTGTGCACCCACAGTGGCAGCCGTAGCCGACCTAGTCACAGCCATCCCCGCGTCCGCAGCCATCTTTACGGTGCTGGACATCTCGAATGGATTCTGGTGATTCCTGCTGCGGCGGGAGGACCAGTACAAATTCGCCTTTACATTCAAAGGACAGCAGTATACCTGGAACTGTCTTCCCCAGGGCTTCCACAACAGCCCAAGTGTATGGCCAACTGCCTGAAAGAGTTCAGCAGACCCAGACAGCTAGTCCAGTACGTGGACGACCTCCTGCTATTCTCCGATTTGGAGGAAGAGCACGGTCCCCTGCTGGCAGAGCTGTTGGGACTGCTGCACGAGGAGGGTTTTAAAGTAAACCCTAAGAAAGCACAAATCGGCCAGACAGAGGTAAAATTCCTGAGGCTGACTGTGCGGGCAGGGGAGAGAGCCATTGATGAGGCTAAGAGGAGGGCATTTCAGGAGTTACTGGCCCCAACTACAGTTACAGGGGTGAGGTCGTTCCAGTGTTTGACCGGTTACTGCAGGGACTTCATTGAGGAATATGCAGCCATTGCAGCCCCTCTACTCCGGCTCCCATGCAAAGGCATGGAGTGGGAGTGAGATGAGGACTGTGATGCAGCATTTACCCGCCTCAAGGGAGACCTGCAGAAAGCCCCGGCCCTGGGAGCGGTAGATGAGGACGAGGAATTTTTCCTGGAGGTAGCAGCCAGCAGGGATAGCTTCAGTGCTGTGCTGATGCAACAGCGGCACGGCCAGCTGAGGCCGGTGGTCTACTCCTCCAGGGTCCTCACTGAGGTTGAGAGGGGTTACTCAAACTGTGAAAGACATCTGCTGGCCATCCACGGGGCTGTGAAGCGGTCGCAGGTGTTTACAGGAGTGTCCCCAATCACCCTCCTCACTCATCACACCCCCACTCAGATGCTGCTGGATGGGAGAATTAAGGATGGGACAGTGAACAGCGCACGTATTGCTCGCTGGACCATCCTGCTCTCACAGATGGATTTGAGAATAAAAGGGATGTGTGAGCCCCTACTGGCAGCCAACATGCTGTACCCCGGGAAAGCCCACTGTTGCTCCGTTGAGGGGGTCTGGGATGTGGACATAGAGCTCCGGGCGGGGATCCATCCCCACGGCCGGGAGATCTATGTTGACGGGTCCAGCACGGTGGTGGCGGGGGAAAAGCTCACAGAGTGCGGGATTTTGATCGCCGGGCAGGCATTGCCAGGGCCATAAAGCTCCCAACCACCATGAGCACCCAGCATGCTGAACTGTCGGCAGTCATGTATGTAGTCACCCACCCCGAAGAATTCCCATGGCCCTATACTATCTTTTCAGATAGTATGTTCACCTGCAATGCTTGCACGGAGAACCTAGCCATCTGGTCCCGTCGCGGGTATATATCTGTAGACAGTAAACCCCTGGCCATAAAACCCCAACTGCAGCACATCATGCAGGCAGCAGGTGCCATATTTCTTACATTATTATATATAACTGTATCCTAACATGCTATACATGACTGTAATAAGATATGACCTTTAACCACCAGCATACCTTATCACCAGGGGTGCACTTGCAAGAGACAGGTATATAAGCACAGGTCTAGGCAAGTGCAGCATTCCAGAGCTGTGAAATAAAGGTGCAGGTCCAGAGTGACCTTGACTTCACTACATGCCTCGTGTGAATCTGTACTGAGGGGACAGGACTTTACAGTGGCGACGAGGATGGGATTACAGAATCCACAGAATGGCGAACAATGGATCAGATGAAAAGTACAATGCGGGAGACAATTGGGAGGACTTTATAGAAAGGCTCCAGCAAAGCTTTGTAACCAAAGACTGGTTAGGCGACGATAAGGCAGACAAGAGAAGAGCCCATCTCTTGACCAGCTGTGGCTCGAAAACATACGCTTTCATGAAGGATCTGTTGGCACCCGAGAAACCAGCAAGCAAGTCATTTGAAGAATTGAGCACACTGGTAAGAGACCACCTGAAGCCAGTGAGCAGCCTACACATGGTCAGAGACAGGTTCTACAACTACAGACGCTGTGTGGGCCAGAGCATACCCAACTTCGTGGCGGAACTTCGGAGGTTGGCTAGTTTATGTGAGTTCTCCAATGAACTGAGGCGAGAAATGCTGAGAGACTTTTTCATTGAAGGAATAGGCCACACAGGCATATTCCGAAAGCTCATAGAGATCAAGAACCTGACTTTAGAGACAGCAGCACTGGTTGGACAGACATTGTTGGCAGGGGAAGAAGAAACGAGGTTGATTTACAATGCAGGTACGACAACTAACGAATTATTGGAACAAGAAGTTCACATCACTAAACAAGCTGCTATCCCCACACACAGACAAAACTGGGAGAACAGGTTCTCGACAGCAGGCAGAAGCCATCAAGGGCCACAGGAACGGCCGTTCACACCTCACCAACCCACAATGCGAGCAATCAACTACAAACTGAGAGAAGCTCAAGAGAGATCAGCCAGACGCAGCTCATTCTTTGGGAACACTTTAAACAATAGAACAGGTCTGTGCTGGAGGTGTGGGGGTGGGCACTCGTCAAGAGGATGTCGATTTCAGCAGGCTGTTTGCAGAAATTGTGAATATACAGGGCATTTGGCCCGCATGTGCAAAAAAACGGCAGCTCAGCTGGTATACGAATCGGATGGGTCGGAAAGCGGACCAGGAGATGGTGGGGACAGTACCCAGGGCACCGGTGTACAGCGGGTCAACACGATCAATGGCTGCTGCTCCTACAACAGGACACCTCCTATAATGATGAGGGTCCTACTCAACGGGATATCTGTCATCATGGAGCTGGATACGGGAGCGAGTCAATCTCTCATGGGCGCTCAACAATTTGAACAACTGTGGCCGCATAAAAGAGACAGACCAAAACTCACAAGGGTCGACACCACACTAAGGACCTATACCAAAGAAATCGTACCAGTCCTCGGCAGCGCCATGCTCTCTGTCACACACAAAGGGACAGTGAACCGACTTCCCCTGTGGATTGTCCCCGGAGACCCCCCAGCACTGCTGGGGAGAAGCTGGCTGGCAAAACTAAACTGGAAATGGGATGATGTCCATGCCATGTCATTAGAGGAACGGACCTCCTGCTCAACAGTTATAAAGCGATTTGAACATCTCTTTCAGCCAGGTGTGGGCACTTTCAAAGGGGCCAAAGTCAAAATCTACATCACACAGGATGCTAGACCGGTCCATCACAAGGCCAGAGCTGTACCCTATGTGATGAGGGAAAAGATTGAACACGAATTAGACAGGCTTCTGCGGGAAGGCATTATATCACCTGTGGAATTTAGCGACTGGGCAAGTCCCATCATCCCAGTCATGAAGCCTGATGGATCCGTACGAATCTGTGGGGACTACAAATCTACCATAAACAGAGTCTCCCTACAGGACCAGTACCCGCTGCTCAGAACGGAGGACTTATTTGCCACATTGGCTGGAGGTAAACTTTTCTCAAAATTAGACCTCACATCTGCATATATGACGCAAGAATTGACCGAGGAATCCAAGCTACCCACCACCATCAACACACATCGAGGCCTTTTCATGTACAATCGATGCCCATTCGGCATCAGGTCGGCAGCTGCCATATTCCAACGCAACATGGAGAGTCTGCTCAAGTCCATCCCGGAGACGGTTGTATTTCAAGACGACATACTTATCACGGGCAGGGACACCGACTCCCATCTCAGTAATTTGGAGGAAGTACTAAAGCGGTTGGATCAGGTAAGCCTATGAGTCAAGAAATCCAAGTGCCTGTTTCTCGCACCCGAGGTTGAATTTTTGGGCAGAAGGATTGCCGTTGATGGAATCCGCCCAACAGAGTCCAAAACAGAAGCAATTCGCCTGGCACCCAGACCCCGGAATGTCTCAGAACTGCGCGCCTTTCTCGGGCTACTCAATTACTTTGGGAATTGTATGCAGAACTTAAGCACGCTGCTGGAGCTTCTCCACGTGCTACTCAGGAAGGGGTGCGATTGGTTTTGGGGGGACGCCCAGGAACGCGCCTTCAATAAGGCACGCAACCTTCTGTGTTCCAACAGTGTTTTGACTTTCTTTGACCCAGGTAAAAAGCTAGTTCTCACATGCGATGCGTCAGCGTATGGGGTCGGGTGTGTTTAGCAACATGTCAATAGTGCGGGCAAATTACAACCCATAGCTTATGCCTCCAGGTCACTTTCGCGGGCGGAGCACGGGTACGGAATGGTATGGAAGGAGGCACTCGCGTGCGTGTACGGTGTCAAAAAGATGCACCAATACCTTTTCGGGGCCAAGTTCGCGTTAGAAACCGACCACAAGCCCCTCACGTCCCTCCTATCTGAGAGCAAGGCAATAAACGTCAACGCCTCGGCGCGAATTCAACAGTGGGCACTCATGCTGGCGTCCTACGACTATACCATAAGGCACAGACAACTGTGCCGACGCACTCAGCAGGCTACCCCGATGACCACGGAAGGGTCTGACGAACAGGACTGTGAGATAGTCATGGCAATCAATGCCTTTGAGTCCACAGGTTCGCCCATGACGGCTCGCCAAATCAGAGCCTGGATGGCCAGCGACCCCACGTTATCGTTCGTAAAAAGATTGCTCGCTGGACCCTCCTGCTCTCACAGATGGATTTGAGAGTAAAAGGGATGTGTGAGCCCCGACTGGCAGCCAACATGCTGCACCCTGGGAAAGCACACCATTGCTACGTTGAGGGGGTCTGGGATGTGGACATCGGGCTCCGGGCGGGGATCCATCCCCACGGCCGGGAGATTTATGTTGACGGGTCCAGCATGGTGGTGGCGAGGGAAAGGCTCACAGGGTGCTGGATTTATGATCGCCGGGCAGGCATTGCCAGGGCCATAAAGCTCCCAACCACCATGAGCGCCCAGCATGCTGAACTGTCGGCAGTCATGTATGTAGTCACCCACCCCGACGAATTCCCACAGCCCTATACTATCTTTTCAGATAGTATGTTCACCTGCAATGCCTGCACGGAGTACCTAGCCATCTGGTCCCGTCGTGGGTATACATCTGCAGAAGGTCAACCCCTGGCCATAAAACCCCAACTGCAGCACATCATGCAGGCAGTAGGGACCGGGACAGACATTTGCATTCACAAAGTAAAGGCCCATTACAAACATGAGCGCAGGGCTGCAGGGAACCAAAAGGCAGATCGACTGGCCAAAGAGGGAGCCCGAATGGGAACCAAGTGGAACCCGCTCGAGGCAGGCCCCATCGCAGCTATCCGGGGCGGACAGGGGACACAATGGAGCACAGGGGCGGCTTTGGCCCCAGACCTCCAGCAGGTACAAGCGCGAGATCCCGTCCTCAAGTCCGTCATGGATAAGCTGACTGCGGGAGAAAAGGTCGAAGGACCGTATGGAGGTACAGGCATCCATGTTAGGGAGAAGATGTTGTTTAAAGGAGAGCATTGGATAGTGCCCCAGCAGCACCAGAGGGAGTTCCTTCAGCTGGACCACGCAGGCCCTGGAGCTGGACACCCCGGACCGGAGGTCACCTGGCAACAGGTGGAACAGGTCGGGTGGTGGCTCCAACTCCGGGAAGACACTCGTGAATTTTGCGTGAACTGTCTTGTCTGTGCAACCAATAATCCAGATCCCCAGAAAAGAAAGGTGTCTCTAGGACACGCAAGGAGGGTAGAGGGACCATGGCAATCGATACAAATCGATTACATAGGGCTCCTACCTGTGACTAAGGGAGGGTACCGGTACTGCCTGGTTTTGGTGGACACTTTCACAAAATGGGTTGAAGCCTTCCTTTGTCGAACAGCCACAGCAACGGGGACCGCCAGGATATTGGTTAGGGAGGTGGTCTCCAGGTGGGGACTTCCGGGGGAGCCACTTCACCGGACAGGTCATGCAGGCAACCCTTAAGGTGCTGGTGATTGAGGGGAAGTGGCACGTCGCCTACAACCCCCAGTCCTCGGGGCTAGTGGAGCGTATGAATAGGATCTTGAAAGAAAAACTCAGGAAAGAGACTGGGGATTCCCCACAGAGGTGGGTGGAGAGGTTGCCCCTGGTTTTGATGGGGATCCGGGCCAGCCAGTCGAAAAGCATGGGGTATTCCCCATACGAGCTTATGACTGGAAGAGCCATGCGAACCCCAACCCATGTACTTGCCCCAGTCCTGATGGAAGCTCAGGTAATCGAGGTGAATAGGGACCGCTTTACCAAGAGTCTGTTGGAGCACCTCAAACAGATTCACTGGCAGGCGGCCACTAACATGGGGAAGCAGCATCAGACCAACCGATTACTGCTGGAACTGAGCAAACACCACGATTGGCAGGTGGGGAACCAGGTTATGGTCGCAACTTTGCCAGGGTGGGAGTCTTTGAGCCACTATACATGGGGCCTTACAGCATTGTCAAGCCCCGTGGTATACGCGGTCAAGATGTCCCGCCGAGTTAAATGGTTTCACATTAACCAATGTAAACTGTTTACCCCAACAAGGCAAAACCTCATGGGAAAGGGCAGCCCGGAGGGATAATCCCGACGGGAAGTCCAGGCCCCCAGCCCACCACTGCAGCCCCACCGATCCCACCACAAGGAGCAGTGAGTTGCTCCACAGGTACAAACTACCCACAGATTTGGGACCCACAGGAAGGGGGATTCCCACCCTACATATGGGACGAGGACTCATCTCCACCCGTTAGGAGATCCACTTGGACTCTGCAGCCAAGGGTGCCACCGTCCCAAGCAGCCTGTTTTACTTTCCCGAGAGGTACTAGGGGAAAAGGGCCATGCAGGGCAGGCAGCTAGTCACTGGACGTGACCCCGCAGTCAAGGTCTCCCGATAGGGAAGGGGTTGTACTGGACACAGGGGCCGCCGACAGTGAGGAGCCTGTCGGGGATAGTCTAGCCTTCGGTGCAGACAGCCCAGAGCCTGCAAGCGAGATAGTGGCGGCGGGTGCCAGCAGTGAGTGGTCCCTGGAAGAACGAGAGTCTCCTGACAGGGAAGGGGGTTGTACCGGAGGAAGGGGCCGCCGACAATGAGGAGCCTGTCGGGGATAGCCTAGCTTTTGGTGCAGACAGCCCAGAGCCTGCAGGAGAGAGAGTGGCAGCGGGTCCCAGTAGTGAGTGGTCCCTAGAAGAACAGAGGAAACGCTGTGAGAGTATCAGCTGCGAGTGGTTTCGGGTGGAACCCTTGTACAACCCAAAGCCCCCAGAGGATACGGGAGTCCCCGGCAGTGAGGAGCCTGCCGGGGGAATTTTTGTTGCTCCCGAGGGCAGTGAGCCATCCCTGGAGGGGGTGAGGGGCTGTACCAGCCCAGTAAGCACCACCCGAAGCTCGAGGGACACCTCGGCAGGGGAGACAGAGGGGCCGCGGAGGTCGGTCTGGCCAAGAGGCCAAAGGAGAGGTGGTCTCCCCCCTACATTCCCCCGCATAAAAGGAAAACCAAGGAGCATCCCAGGGATTAGCACAGCCACCCGGGAAGGGTGGCAAGCAGGTTAAAAAGGAGAGCAGTAGGGGTGTACAGATTTATATAAAGATTTCTCGAGTGTAGTGGGGCTCAGGTGGCCTCTGCAATATAGGGAGTATAACAGTGAGGCTTTTGAGCCAATAGGATAGGAAGCCTGGACTTCTTTTTTTCTCTCACTTCCTCTTTTGTGTAAGGTTTGTTTGTTGTTTCAAGTGTTTATTAGTTGAAACCCCTTGACTTCCACAGTAAAATTGCGGTTTGCGGCCAGACCGATAGGCACAGACAGTTTAAACCCGTGCAGGGGTACTGTGAGGTGTAGACAGGGTGGAAAATGGGGGAAGGATGAGCCAGGGGGCTCTGGGTTTTGAACCAAATGAGGTTTTGTCTTTCAGAAGAGGAACCAGAGATGAGGAAAATCCTGCTCCTGTGCACCGACATCAGAATGTGCATCGGCTACTGGGGAGAGACTGAAGAAGCTATTATTTTTGGATGCTCAGGGGGGCAGGCACCGACTGTCACCACAGGAGAAGGGACACCAGTATATACCCACAGGGGAAGGTGGCCAGGGTGATTGGGGTCCAATTCCTCTAGATACTCCAGCCACCCTGGGGTCACGTATGGGGAAGCATCAGTCTCCTGCCCCAGCACTGAGGTGACCGCATCCCGGGTTAGGGTAATGGTTGGGAAGAGGGTGCGCCTGACCTGTAAGGGACACATCCCGGTGGGAAGGTGGTGGTGGCACAGGAAGCTGAGCAAGGACATGGGAAACCCGACAGCAGATTGGGAGGGACTGGACAACAGCACCTACCGGACCATCACAGGCACCCAGGGGGAGGAGTGTGTGTGTGTGTTGGGATAAATGGTGGGAGGCAGAGTTAGGAGTGTATGTGTGCATGTGGGGATCAGAGAAGATATGCCCGGCAGGCATTTCCATAGCGTTCTCCTGACAGTGGCAGGATGAAGGGGAGGGAATGGAATGGGACCGGAGCATGGTCGCATGCATAGTAAGCCAGCCCAGCTCCATCCACGCCACTGAGTTAAGCGCACACCCCAGACAGCCCCTACCCACAGCCCTGACCGAACCAACTGACACAGACAGATGCCCTACCACCACCCAGGGACCAGAGAACGGTTTGGTTTTGGTTCCCACGGACAAGCTGCTACAACAGGGGGTCCACTACACCGTGGCCTCCGTCATCCTAAACCTTACCGAGGTGCACCTACCTGAGTGGTGCCCAAAAGAGACAGAACGCCTCTACCAGGCTCTCCTTCGAGAAATGTTCAGGACATTCGACGAGCACGATCTTGGCTATTTGAAAAAAACTTTGCTGTACCGTCTACAACCCAGAGACAACGAAAGACACAGAAGAGGGATCGGGAATGACGTTTTTACCAGTTTCAACACCAGGGCATCAATGATTAAAACCATGGAAATTATGTAGCACATTTCGAATACCACATTCCATTTTTACCAGAGCGCCTGACAGATCTGTTCAAAGCAATACAAAAATCTCAGAAACATTATTTCACCCTACAACAAAAAAAACTGCAAAATTGGGAGCCCAGATAGCTGACTTAAATTCAAGGCCCTGGTGGGATTGGGGGTTGGACGTAGAGGTCCCGGCCTGGGACCGCATCCTCTCTCACACCCTGGTAATGGCACAGCTGATCATCGTAGCCGATTTGCTGGCGATCCGCTGCCATCTTAGGAAAAAGGGCCGTCGTTTAAAAATTGAGAAAGCTATGCGGGAGGCCAAGTCAAAGGCCAAACGAAAAGGGAGGGCTAGCAAAGTCTATGCAGTATGACGGGACTGATTGTACGAGCCGAATGTATTGCACTGTAAAGAAAAGTCTGTACCTTGTAAAAGGTCCATACCTCCCTACCTGTAATACTATGATGTGTGATACTATGTACAATTGTGATTTTGGTGAAGGGTATTGGTTGAGAAGCATTTTTACATTTTCAGTATTGTATTGATTCCAAATGTATGAATACCATTGGTGTATTTTAATGTTTTATCATGCGTTTAGGTAAGATTTGGGGAAGATTGGCTCTGAGTAAGGGAAAAGGTTTTGCTTCACATTTTGAAAACACCCTGAGACAGAGTGTTTTAATGGGGGAGTGTAAGGTTCGAAAATCCAAGGCTGCATTTTTACTGGAACACCCTAAGGACAAGAAAACTAACTTGGGATCATTCTATACATTTTAAATGAACATTTTTGGCCAAGTAAAATCCTCAGACCAGGGCAGGCTGGGAAACGTGTGGGTGGATACAGACATTGTGGAGTCTGGCTCACAAACGAGACAGAGGCACTGGCCAATGGGGGAAAAGTGCATTCTGGCAGGCCAATCGGGGTCGAGTCGGGCCTGAAGCGGGGAAATCCTCAACCAATGGGGACTACCCGGCCCAGTTTGAAAATATGACTCACCCCGAATAATGTGGACCATCATCTACCTAATGGCCCATCAAAGGGGAGGCCCAAACTGATTGACTCCCCGGACTGTTACAATGGACCAGCAGATGTTGAGGCACCAATGTGCACTGAAACAATACCCCTGTCCCCACACCTACCTGTACCTGTGACATCTTCTGATTAAATATTCAAAGTTATCTCCCTGCCCAAACTTACACAATGGACCACCAACTGAGTTTGAGTGCGAAAAGACCAGACCTAAATTGGTTATAGGACCCACAGAACCACCGGGAGTGTAGAAGCAGCAGGGTGTGGAAGCAGCTGGAGAGAGGGGGAAGGAGTTGGAGTCAGCTTGTGGGAGTTGAGTCAGCTTTTCACAGGGCCCTTGCTCTGGGGAAGGTGTGCTTAACTCCAGCAGCTTTCTGCTTAGGAGCCAACGGAAAGGCAAGGAGAAGAAACCGATGCAACATCGAGGAGGAAAACCGAACCGACCAACAACGTAAAACCCACCCCAGAGGGACCCCAAGCTGAAATAAGTGCCCCCAGAACCCCGGAGTTGATAGGATTGTGAGTTTAGCTCAAACCTCCTCACAGACTCAATTTAGGATAGGAATTGGTAAGAAGGGTGGAAGTGGGAGGTGTGGTTGTGTGTGAGTGGAATGTTTTAACTTCTTATTTTCCCCTTCCCTGTTGCGAGATTTTTCATGTTGTTGAGTGAGATTGTGCCATTACTGCTATTTATGACCTCTTCCTATATCTTGGTGTTTACTATTCTAAATAAACAACATTAGCCATTTTGTACTCTTACCCACTGTGTCTGGTGCCTCATTACTCACCCATCCTCATAAATCGCACGTACAGAACCCCAGGGAGTGTGGATTCGAACCCACATCCCAAGATCCTCTTACATTGGCGACCACGAAGAAGAGACGTGCGTTGAGTGAGGGTGAAGAGAAAGTCAGTCTTGGTGGAGAGGAGTATAAAATGGAGGGTAGGATTGCTAGGTATATAACAGCAAGGAGAAACTGCTCAAGGAAGTGGGTGCAGGCGCTGCTGAGGGCTGAACGGCCTGAGTACGCAGCAGCCAGGTGGACCCAGAGTAAAGATCATAAAAGATCAGTGGAAAAGGCAGTGTGGCTGATGTGCTTTCAGAAGCAAATACAGGTCTTGGACAGGCAGGTAGATGTCCTGCAGACAGAGTTAGCTGAGCAGAGAGAGTAGCTAGTAAAGACCAGCAAAGAAAGGGAAAAGCTGGATCAGGATTTAAAGTGGGAGAGGCTGGAACGAGAGAGGGATGGAGAAAGCTATCGCAACCACAGGGAATACCTTCAGTCCCAGGTAACTGAGGGAAAAGGTTACATCAGGGAACTGCAGGAGGAACTTGCCCAGGCTCAGAATCAGGGAAGGTTGGGAGAGGGTAAGAGTCTCCAGCTACAGGCTGCGCTTCAGGCGTGCCACAGCAGGGCAGAGGCGGATCATCCTTCCTTTCAGGAACAAATTGATCGGCTCACCCTGGCTCTGGGTGAATCCAAAGCAGCCCTTGTTCTAGCTAGAGCAAAAGCTCTGGAAGTGCCCGAGACTCGAATCCCCACCTGGCCCAACACCAAAGCTCTGGTCCTAGCTGAGGCAACAGCCCTTGGCTGGGCTGAAAGCAAGGCACCCAGTAAAGGAGTGGTGTGCCTTATCAGCCCAGCCGAGGTACGGAAGGTGGAGCATATGAAACAGGCTGTGGGGAGGAGGATAGGGAGGAAGAATTCTACAGGCCCTCTCCCACAGCCCCATTGGGGATACCGGAGGAGAGGCAGGGTGAAATGCTGGAATCTAAACCTCCGGGACCAGCCCCAATGTGCCCCATCAGGCAGAGTAGATTCGGACCACCCACAATGGGTCAGGCTGAGTGTCCCGTACAGAACCAGTACGTGGTTCCCCACAGTGCGACCCAGCTGCGGCAGATGGTGGCCCATGTGAATAAACTTACCCGAAAAGGAGACCCCTCTGTCCACTTTATGGAAGTAGAGCAGGTAGGAGACATAAATGACTGTGATGAGGCCGAACGGAGCAAACTGCTTCTGTTCTTACTGGACCCAGCCCTGTGTCAGGCTCTCTCTGCTGAGACTCTGAGGGGTCAGCAAACAGTGGCCGCTTTCCAGGAGGATATCCTGGAGGCCATGGGGTTGAACGACGGATGTCCATTCGACCGGGTACAGGCCACTGCCCAGAGACCTAGGGAGACCTCCCAGGCATTCGCTGATCGACTGTGGCCAGTGTATGAGGAAGCCAGTGGGGGGAATTTGGGCCGAACCCAGCTGGATGCACATCAACATGGTCGTTGGCTGTGTACACTGGTGGCAAACAGCCTACCTGAGTTGCGCGCCCAGGCCAACCTGTGGATCGATTTCAGAGACCCACAAGTCACAGAGGAGACGGTGCTGAGGCAGCTGACCCTCTCTTTTCGCAATGGCAGAACTGGGGGGGGAGAAACCCACCAAGTGGAAGGTGTGTGAGATCCGCCCTGGCTCTGACAAGAGAGAGTGGAGGCAAGAAGGGAATTGGCAGGCAGGCAGAGAGGTGGTTTACTACAGGTGCGGGAAGACAGGGCACACGAGGAGGGAATGCTGGGATCGGAGGCAGGAAAAGAGAGATCCACAGGCCCCAACCTCAGCCCCAGTCCCCGCGGCTGCAAGCCCAAGCCAGCTGTGCCCAGCCCTGCCGCCCCACTCGAGGGTCTCCTCGCAGCTCTGCAGACACTCCTTACCCAGACTGGAAAGGTCGCAGCTGTGACCGGGGGAGAAATTCTTCAGGCCCAGACCAACACCCCCCAATGACTAGACCCCAAGAAACCTGTGTACTTCTGCCCGGTCACCTATGATGCGTGGAGCAGACCACGTGCCATGTTGGGGGTTGAGGGAGTCTGGGGGGAGTATCTACTGGACACTGGGGCCTCGTGCACCCTGGTTCATGTAGACGATCCGACCACCTCACCCCTATCCAATGGGATCCCCTACTGCCTAACCAACTCCACTGGAGAAGAATGCGAGGGCTTCTTCTCCAAACCACTGCAGATACACATAGGCACCCTCCACACCATGTGGAAGTGTGTCCTTCTGCCGTGGGAGGGAGTGGGTAAAGGCATCCTAGGGGAAGATTTCCTCAGCAGCCAGAAAATTCTGGTCGACGTGAGGAACCACTGTCTGTGGGGCACAGCTGACACCGGGGAGGGGGAAAGTATAGGAGTCATCCAGGGGAAGCAGGGGAAGGGTTCCCTCTGCACTGTAAAGCCGAAGGAGGGCTACGACCTCGGCGTTCTGGTAGACGGCACCCCGATGATCTATCAGGCTTTTGTGCGGGCCAACCTGGCGGCATTTACCAGGCATAAGCACGACTGAGGACGGGTAAATGGGGTCGAGGTCAGAGTAGATGGGGACACCATGTCTAAGCCCCAGATGCAGTATAATTTTTCCAGGGAGGCTGAGGCAGACCTAGAGGTCGCATTAGGATCCCTAATCAGACAGGGAGTGTTGAGACGAATAGCCACACATGTGAACTCTCCACTTTGGCTTGGAAAACGGACAATTCTTGGAGGGCCACGGTAGACTACCGAGTCCTCAATAAAAATATCCCTCCTGTGCGCCCACAGTGGCAGCTGTAGCCGACCTAGTCGCAGCCATCCCCGCGTCCGCAGCCGTCTTTACGGTGCAGGACATCTCGAATCGGTTCTGGTCATCCCGCTGCGGCGGGAGGACCAGTAAAAATTCGCCTTTACATTCAAAGGACAGCAGTATACCTGGAACTGTCTTCCCCAGGGCTTCCACAACAGCCTGAGCGATTTTCATCAGTGTATGGCCAACTGCCTGAAAGAGTTCAGCAGACCCAGACAGCTAGTTCAGTATGTTGATGACCTGCTGCTATTCTCCGATTCAGAGGAAGAGCACGGTCCCCTGCTGGCAGAGCTGTTGGGACTGCTGCACGAGGAGGGTTTTAAAGTAAACCCTAAGAAAGCACAGATCGGTCAGACAGAGGTAAAATTCCTGGGGCTGACTGTGCGGGCAGCAGAGAGAGCCATTGATGAGGCTAAGAGGAGGACAGTTCAGGAGTTACTGGCCCCGACTACAGTTCCTGTATTTGACCGGTTGCTGCAGGTACTTCATTGAGGATTACGCAGCCATTGTAGCCCCTCTACTCCAGCTCCCATGCAAAGGCGTGGAGTGGGAGTGGGATGAGGACTGTGATGCAGCGTTTACCCGCCTCAAGGGAGACCTGCAGAAAGCTCCGGCCTTGGGAGCGGTAGATGATGGCAAGGAATATTTCCTGGAGGTAGCAGCCAGCAGGGATAGCTTCAGTGCTGTGCTGATGCAACAGCAGCACGGCCAGCTGAGGCCGGTGGTATACTCCTCCAGGGTCCTCACTGAGGCTGAGAGGGGTTACTCAAACTGTGAAAGGCATCTGCTGGCCATCCACGGGGCTGTGAAGCGGTCGCAGGTGTTTACAGGAGTGTCCCCAATCACCCTCCTCACTCATCACACCCCCACTCAGATGCTGCTGGATGGGAAAATTAAGGATGGGACAGTGAGCAGCACACGCATTGCTCGCTGGACTCTCCTGCTCTCATAGATGGATTTGAGAGTAAAAGGGATGTGTGAGCCCCGACTGGCAGCCAACATGCTGTACCCCGGGAAAGCCCAACGTTGCTCCGTTGAGAGGGTCTGGAACGTGGACACAGGGCTCCGAGTGGGGATCCATCCCCACGGCCGGGAGATCTATGTTGACGGGTCCAGCACGGTGGTGGTGGAGGAAAGGCTCACAGGGTGCAGAATTTATGATCGCCGGGCAGGCATTGCCAGTGCCATAAAGCTCCCAACCACCATGAGCGCCCAGCATGCTGAACTGTCGGCAGTCATGTATGTAGTCACCCACCCCGACGAATTCCCATGGCCCTATACTATCTTTTCAGATAATATGTTCACCTGCAATGCCTGCACGGAGTACCTAGCCATCTGGTCCCGTCGTGGGTATACATCTGCAGACGGTAAGCCCCTGGCCATAAAACCCCAACTGCAGCACATCATGCAGGCAGTAGGGACCGGGGCAGACATTTGCATTTACAAAGTAAAGGCCCATTACAAACATGAGCCCAGGGCTGCAGGGAACCACCCCCTGTGTATGTTACCTGTGGAGGGACATGGTCTTGTGCCATTACCTCCATGGTGCAGTTAATAGGCTGTGCACCAGCAGCTTTAAACACACACTGTGACTTTGAATGGGCACTCAAATAGTGGGGACACAGTATTACGTGTGCACCCCGGCTCCGGCACCCGGAGAGGTCAGTACCCGTTCCAGCGTGTTCCCACTTTATGACATAGGGTGGGACCATTGCGAAACAAATGTGCACCTCCCCGAATAACTCCAATGTTCTCCACCCGGTATACCGGTGTGGGTCGGGCTGTCCCACCCATGACCGGCATCATTAATACTATCCCCATAATAGTGTGGTTCGATTTCCCACAGTCTACTGGGACAGAGTAGGCTTCAGAGTCTAGGCGGAGCTGGTACGGACTTAGTGAATTGCTATACGGGTGGAGGGCTGCGAGGTGCTTGTTCCTGATCCAAGAGGGGACTATACCTTGTTTTAAATCATCCAGGTTGTTGCGGCCCTCGCCCAACAACCATGCCCCATACAGTACGCACACCTCGTTCTGTGCAGCCTGGTCACAAGCATTTCTATCCTCCCGTTATAGGTGCATTCACTGACTGTGCATGTTTTTCCAGCTCAGCCACTATTTCTTTTAAATGGACAGTCATAGACTGGTCCTCGTGTAGTTCTGAACCTTCTACGGTGTTCTCTTATTTCAGGATTTTTCTCAATTGGGTCTTTAAACTGTTTATCTGTGTTTGCAGCTCTATGTCATATAGGCTATTTATTACAGAGGATGCTGTATTGTAGGTAGTGAAAACGTTGTTTATGATTCCCTTTCTAGGTCTCCCTGAGCCCATGGTGTCCCTAGCATTTAGGGTGTATAGGTCTGCTTTGTCTACATTTCCAAAGTCTAACTCATAACATTTCTTGAACATGTTTCTAAGAAGGGCCTGCTATAGCAGCTCTGTTTCCTTTGGACACCATGCAGGTAGGTGTACCTCGGTAAGGTTTAATATTACTGAAGCTACTGCATAATGTACCCCCTGGTATAACACCTTTTCGGTCGGTACCAATACTAATCTGTTCCCAGGTCCCTTGGTGGTGTTAGGACACCTTTCTATTACTGTGCGTATTGGCGGGGTTGTGGGCAGGGGTTTCTTAATGTGTGCTCTTAGTTCGGTGGCGTTAATTGGGAGTGGGGAGTGTGGGACCGCGCACCTGTGTAGGCTAGAATCCCACCCCATCCCTTCCCCTTCATCTTGCCATTGCCTGGCGAAGGTGATCGATATGGATGTGGGACAAATACTCTCTGATCCCCACATACAAACGTAAATTCCTTGTTCGGATTCCCACCATTTGTCCCAACACACTTTTACTCCTCCCCGTGTCCCCGTGATGGTGCGGTACGTATCATTACCGAGTCTTTCCCAGTCCGATTCCTGGTCCCATGTGTCCTTGCTGAGTTTTCTGAGCCACCACCATCTTCCCAGGGGAATGTTCCCTTTGCAAGTCAAACATACACGCTTTCCCTCTGTAACACTGACTCGGGCAGCGATGATCCGTATCCGTGGACATGGAAGGGAGGCCTCCCTGTAGGTAAAGCCTTCCTGGCTGGAGTAGCGGGTAGAATTATATCCCAGCCCCCCTGGTCATCTTCCCTCGTGGGCGTAAACGGCGAGTTCTTCCATGTCCCGGGGGCCACTCCCGGTGGTTACGATGGGTGCTCTCCCTCCTGAACACCCGTAAATGAGGGATTCTTCCACGTCTCCTCGGTCGCTGCTGCTGATCCTGATCAGGGCGATCAGGAACAGGATCCTTCTCATGTTGACCTCTTTCCTGTAGGGGCACATAAAACAGATTGTCTAGCCGTGAGAAAGCTCTCTGGCTTGACAAAGGTGACCGAGTTCCAATTCGGGCTCCTAGTCTTAATTGACTGGCTGTCTTATTCAGTTCCTTGTGAACTGATGTCTGCTTTTAACTTTTATCTCACAACCGTTTTGCTTGTTATCTTACCGGTGCTTCCTTAATAGCCATACCGATAGATTCTTCTTACTCCCGGGTGTTACCCGGCCTGTGCTTCTTTTAACAGCTGCACAGGTAGATTCTTTTCCTTACCCCAGTTAACTAATACATATATACTTATCATTACACAGATAAATCTTACACTATACTAAACTTATTCACTAAACATACTTAAATTCATATTGCTAAACATCCTTAAATTCACACCGCTATAGATGTACATCTGCCACCCGTCTCCAGGTGGCCAGGTTAATTCCTGCCTTCTCTCTTTCTGCTTCTCCTGCTGGGTGTCCAGCGAGGTCGGTAATAGGTCGGTCTGCACCGCCTAACCCGAAGTACCCTGACCGGACGTGGGTTTGAGTCCCACACTATCGGGGGACACACCGCCCTTTTGGGAGTGGCTGTCTGGTTCGTTTCTTCCCCTGGGGGTTTTGCCTGGTTGAGGGCTACGGGCTGGGGACTCTCACTTGGTGGTTGTTCCACCGCTATCTCTTCTGGGGGTCCCTCGTTGCCCGAGGCTACTTGCTGCGTGTCCCAGCACGCGGGCTGGTCTCCGACCTTAGGTGCCCTTTTGCGGCTGGTCCCTCTCCCAGGGCTGAACCATTTAAATTGGAACGCTGGTGACCAGGTTGTCTTAGCCGTGGTGTGCAGGGAGTCCTTCTTAAGGCTCCGGCTGCTGGAGGTCTGTCCGAGTCCCAAATGATTGGGGGGACAGCTCCTCCAGTAACACAGTCCACCGCTCCTCTAGGTGCAGTCTGTGGGTCTGCCACGTTCCCTGTGGGATTTCCACAGTTGAGGGATGTTGGCTGGGGGTCCTTGTCTTTAGTGCAGTTTACAGTTTTTGGCTGTCCCTTGCGTTTAGCTGCTGCCCCTGGGTTGAAAAGTTTGCACTGATTTATGTGGAAACACTTTGTTCGGCGGGGCAATTTTATGGCATAGACCATGGGGCTTGCCTTGTCGACAATGTCGTACGGTCCCATATACAGTGCCTCAAAAAGTCCCCTACTCTAACGTAGTTCCTCACCATGACCTGGTGCCCTATCTCCAACTCGTGGTGCTGACTGGGTTCTAGCAGCAGTCGGTTGCTCCGATGCTGTTTTCCCATGTTGTTAGCAGCCTGCCAGTGAATCTGGTTGAGGTGTTCAAACAGATTCCTGACAAAGCTGTCCCGGTTCGCTTCCCGAAGCTGATCTTCCGTGAGTCCCGGGGCTGACACATGGGTGGGGGTTCACATGGCTCTGCTGGTCATGAGCTCGTACGGGGCGTATCCCGTGCTCTTTGACTGGTTGGCCCGGATCCCCATGAGGACCAGTGGTAGGACCTCTACCCACCCTGGGTGAGTCCCTGTCTCTTTGCGCAGCCTTTCTTTGATGGTGCGGTTTAAACACTCCACAGGCCCGGATGACTGCGGGTTGTGGGCGACATGCCATTTTCCTTTGATGACGAATACCTTAAGTGTCTCCTGCATCACCTGCCCGGTGAAGTGACTCCCTTGGTCGGACTCTACGTATTGTGGTAGTCCCCATTGAGAGAACACTTCTCTGACCAGGATCCTGGCTGTTCCCAGGGCAGTGGCTGTTTGGCATGGGAAGGCTTCCACCCATATAGTGAATACATCCACCAATACTAGGCAGTACTTGTAACCTTCCTGGGCAGTAGGTTGGGGCCCGATGTAATCGATCTGGATCGACTGCCAGGGTCCCTCTCCCCTCCTGATATGTCCCATAGACACCTTTCTTTTCTGGGGGGTCGGGGTTGTTGGCCGCGCCCACCAGAACAGCTAGCACAGAACTCGCGGACATCTTCCCTGAGTCCTGGACACCACCCTGCCTGTTCCACTCGTTGCCAAGTGGTCTCAGGTCCGGGGTGTCCTGCTCCTGGACCCTCGTGGGCCAGCTGGAGGAATTCCCTCTGGTGTTGTTGCGGTACTACCCATTGCTCCCCCCTGAACAGCATGCCTTCTTTAATGGCAATTGCTGCGGTGCCGTATGGGCCGTCTACCTTTTCCCCTTTTGCTAGCATGTTCAGGACAGTTTTGAGGGTGGGGTCTTGGGTCTGAATCATTTTTAGGTCCGGGGGCAAAGCTATCCCTGCCTTCCCTGCCATCCCTATCCTGCCCCTGACTGCTGCAATGGGTCCTGGGTTGTACGGGCACCCTGCTTGGCTAACATGTCAGCCTGCTGGTTTCCCTCACTATGGGGTTCTGTGGTGGAATGTGCCTTCACCTTATATATGTCGATATTCCCTTCCTCCCCTACGGCTTTCATGATCTTTTCCAGAAGGGGCTTAATTGCAAGGGATCTCCCGTCTGCGGATGTGTATCCGCGGCGGGACTAAATAGCCAGGTACTCCGTACACGAATTGCATGTGAACATACTGTCATGTATCTTACATTATTATATATAACTGTATCCTAACATGCTATACATGACTGTAATAAGATATGACCTGTAACCACCAGCATACCTTACCACCAGGGGTGCACTTGCAAGAGACAGGTATATAAGGACAGGTCTCAGGCAAGTGCAGCATTCCAGAGCTGTGAAATAAAGGTGCAGGTCCAGAGTGACCTTGACTTCACTACATGCCTCGTGTCAATCTGTACTGAGGGGACAGGACTTTACACATACTGTCTGAGCAAATCGTGTATGAGGTAGGTAATTCTCCAGGGTGTGTGACTACATACACCACCGCAGACAGTTCAGCGTGTTGGGCGCTCATAGTGCTGGGGAGTTTAATCGCCAGGGCAATGCTTGCTTCAGGGTCATAACCTCCGCAGCCTGTGAGTCGTTCACCTGCAGATACCGTGCTTGAACCGTCCACATAGATCTCTCGGCCTGTGGGGTGTAACCCAGCCCGAAAGCCTATGTTAATTTCCCATACCCCTTCTGTCATGTATGTAACCTTTATGTAACAACACTGCAATACTGTATATACGTAAGAAATGCACACCTTGACCACAGGGGGTGAACTTGTGGGAGACATTCCTCACCTGGTCATCCAGATATATAAAGGGAGGTCCCACGCAGGGTCATCACTTCTTGGTCCTGTGAATAAAGGTTCAGGTCATGGAGTGACCTTGTCCATAGAATGTGCCTTGTGTGGATTTATGGTATTGTGTAAGGACTTTACATTGGCGACGAGAAACGGGAATCAACGACCCACGAGAATGGCCACCGGCAGCACAGATGAACCGTACTATGTTGGTGAGGTCTGGGACGATTTCATTGAGAGGCTCCAGCAGAGCTTTGTCACGAAAGAGTGGCTGGGAGACGCAGCGGCCGACAAGCGAAGGGCTCATCTGCTGACCAGCTGTGGACCTAAGACTTACGCGCTCATGGAAGACCTGCTAGCACCCGACAAGCCGGCGGACAAAATCTTTGAAGAGCTCAGCAAACTAATCGGGAAGTACCTCAAACCGGTGAGCAGCATACACATGGCCCGACACAGATTCTATACCCACCGACGTCGGGAAGGACAGAGCATACCGGATTTCGTTTCGGACCTCCGGCGCTTGGCTAGCCTCTGTAAGTTCACAGACGCCTGCAGGGGGGAGATGCTAAGGGATTTCTTTATTGAGGGCATTGGTCATGCTGGGATTTTCAGAAAGCTAATTGAAACTAAGGACTTGACCTTGGAAGCAGCGGCGTTGATGGCTCAGACTTTTCTGGCAGGGCAGAGGAAACCAAGATAATATACGTGCGCAATTCTGCCTCCAACGTGGCGATGGATCAGGGAGTCAATATCATAAACGCGACACAGAGCCCCGCAGGCAAACAAGGGCAGTTTGACATACGCCAGGCAACAATAGACCCAAGACCTTTTTGCCATGCTGACAGGCGGCAAGCTTTTCACCAAGTTGGAGCTCACTTCAGCCTACATGACCCAAGAACTGGCCGATGAATCTAAACTACTGACCACCATCACCACGCACAAGGGACTGTTTGTTTACAACAGGTGTCCGTTTGGCATTCGATCAGCGGCCGCGATTTTTCAAAGAAACATGGAAATCCTGCTCAAATCCTTTCCCGGAACAATTGTATTTCAGGACGACATCCTCATCACCGGTCGTGACACCGAGGAACACCTTCACAACATGGAGGACGTGCTACGCCAACTGGACCGGGTAGGCCTACGACTCAAGAAGTCTAAATGTGTGTTTTTGGCTCCTAAGGTTTAGTTCCTGGGCAGGAGGGTTGCTGCAGATGGGATTCGGCCCACCGAATCCAAAATGGAGGCGATTCATCGAGCGCCCAGGCCCTGCAACACATCGGAGTTGCGTTCATTTCTGGGACTCTTGAACTATTTCGGGAACTTTCTGCCGAACTTAAGCACATTATTGGAGCTGCTACACGTGCTCCTGTGTAAGGGTTGCAACTGGTTTTGGGGGGACTGTCAGGAACGGGCTTTCAATCGGGCACGGAACCTACTTTGTTCAAATAAGTTATTGACCCTGTACGACCCCCTAAGAAATTGGTTCTGACATGTGATGCATCGTCTTATGGGGTTGGGTGCGTGTTGCAGCAGGGTAATGCTGAGGGCCAACTACAACCTGTGGCTTATGCCTCCAGGTCACACTCTCAAGCTGAACGGGGATATGGGATGGTTGAGAAGGAAGCACTCGCATGTGTCTATGGGGTGAAAAAGATGCATCAGTACCTTTTTGGCAGGAGGTTCGAATTTGAAATGGATCACAAGCTGTTAACATCCCTGCTGTCAGACAGCAAGGCTGTCAATGCCAATGCGTCAGCTCGCATACAGCGATGGGCTCTCACGCTCGCTGCGTATGACTACACCATCCGGCACTGGCCCGGCACTGAAAATTGTGCTGACATGCTCAGCAGGCTTCCACTGGTTACCACTGAGGGGGCAGCAGAGCAAAGCGCTGAGATGGTCATGCCTGTCGATGCCTTTGACAGCGCAGGCTCCCCCATCACAGCCCGCCAGATCAAAATCTGGACCAACAGAGATCTCCTCCTATCCCTGATTAAGAAATGTGTCCTTACTGGGGATTGGGCGCCCGCACACGGAGCATGCCCTGAGGAGGTCAGACCATTTCACAGACGGATGGATGAGCTCTCCATCCGAGCTGACTGCCTACTATGGGGCAGCAGGGAAGCATTCGTCAGGGAACTCCACAGCAAGCACCCAGGCATCATGCTGATGAAGGCCATTGCCCAGTCACATGTGTGGTGGTCGGGAATTGATTCAGACCTGGAACATTATGTTCGCAGGTGCACGACGTGTGCCCAGCTAGGTAATGCCCCCAGGGATGCCCAGCTCAACCCGTGACCCTGGCCCACCAGGCCATGGTCACGTATTCACGTAGACGACGTGGGCCCATTCATGGGAAAAATGTTTCTCATTGTGGTTGATGCGTACTCGAAATGGATCGAGTGCATCATTTTGAATTCGTGCACGACATCCACCACTGTGGAGAGTCTGCGCGCGGTCTTTGCAACCCACAGCTTGCCGGACATCCTTGTTAGTGATAATGGCCCATGATTCACAAGCTACGAATTCCGGGAGTTCATGTCCTGGAAGAGGGGGCAGAGTGTAGTGTAACAAAATTTGCAGATGACACAAAGATTAGTGGGAAAGCGGGTTGTGTAGAGGACACAGAGAGGCTGCAAAGAGATTTAGATAGGTTAAGCAAATGGGCTAAGGTTTGGCAGATGGAATACAATGTCGGAAAATGTGAGGTCATCCACCTTGGAAAAAAAAACAGTAAAAGGGAATATTATTTGAATGGGGAGAAATTACAACATGCTGCGGTGCAGAGGGACCTGGGGGTCCTTGTGCATGAATCCCAAAAAGTTAGTTTGCAGGTGCAGCAGGTAATCAGGAAGGTGAATGGAATGTTGGCCTTCATTGCAAGAGGGATGGAGTACAAAAGCAGGGAGGTCCTGCTGCAACTGTATAGGGTATTGGTGAGGCCACACCTGAAGTACTGCATGCAGTTTTGGTCACCTTACTTAAGGAAGAATAT
This sequence comes from Pristiophorus japonicus, assembly GCF_044704955.1. NCBI lineage: Eukaryota > Metazoa > Chordata > Chondrichthyes > Pristiophoridae > Pristiophorus > Pristiophorus japonicus. Next base: position 111,068,456 of record NC_091982.1, on the reverse strand, counting down.
ACTAGCTTTGGAGGGGGTACAGAGACGAGTCACTAGGCTGATTCCGGAGATGAGAGGGTTACCTTATGATGATAGATTGAGTAGACTGGGTCTTTACTCGTTGGAGTTCAGAAGGATGAGGGGTGATCTTATAGAAACATGTAAAATAATGAAAGGGATAGACAAAATAGAGGCAGAGAGGTTGTTTCCACTGGTCGGGGAGACTAGAACTAGGGGGCACAGCCTCAAAATACGGGGGAGCCAATTTAAAACCGAGTTGAGAAGGAATTTCTTCTCCCAGAGGGTTGTGAATCTGTGGAATTCTCTGCCCAAGGAAGCAGTTGAAGCTAGCTCATTGAATTTATTCAAATCACAGATAGTTAGATTTTTAACCAATAAGGGAATTAAGGGTTACGGGGAGCGGGCGGGTAAGTGGAGCTGAGTCCACGGCCAGATCAGCCATGAACTTGTTGAATGGCGGAGCAGGCTCGAGGGGCTAGATGGCCTACTCCTGTTCCTAATTCTTATGTTCTTATGTTCTTATGTCGGGTAATGGCATTAACCATGTCAGGACAGCACCGTTCAAGCCGGCCTCCAATGGCCATGCGGAACGTGCGGTCCAAATCATAAAACAAGGCATGCTCCGGATTCAACGACCCTCCCTTCAATGCCGCCTATTGCGCCTCCTGCTGGCCTATAGGTCCCGACTGCACTCACTCACGGGGGTCCCGCCCGTGGAGCTACTCATGAAATGAACACTCAAAACTCGGCTGTCCCTCATTCATCCAGGCCAGTCCGATATTGTTGAGGGCAAGCGCCAGTACAAAAACGAGTACCACGACCGAAATTCAAGGGGGAGATGTATAGAAATTGATGACCCCGTATTTGTTCTCAATCACACTTTGGGGCCCAAATGGCTTGAGGGTACTGTAATAGACAAAGAGGGGAATAGGGTCATAGTGATTAAACTTAACAATGGGCAGATATGCCGCAAGCATCTGGACCAAGTAAAAAAAAGGTTCAGCATGGACACTGAAGAACCTGAGGAAGATCATGAGATGGTGCTCACACCACCGCCAGTGATCGAGCAACAAGAACATTCAGCAGCATGCACAGTCTCTGCGGTCAGCTCGGACAGGCCGGAATCACCACAGTTGACAAACACGCATACCAAGGCTCAACAACCAGAGCCCCAACTGCGGCGCTCCACGAGAGAACGCAAACCACCCGAGAGACTTAACCTATGATCCTAATAAGATGTTGAGGGGGAGGTGATGTCATGTATGTAACTTTTATGTAACAACACTGCAATACTGCATATACGTAAGATATGCACACCTTGACCACATGGGGTGAACTTGTGGGAGACACTCCTCACCTGGTCATCCAGGTATATAAAGGGAGGTCCCACGCAGGGTCATCACTTATTGGTTCAGGTCATGGAGTGACCTCGTCCATAGAATGTGCCTCGTGTGGATTTGTGGTATTGTGTAAAGACTTCACACCTTCTACAGAACACCGGTAGGCTGTTCCTGGATAAATCATGTTGGCTGTGAGTCTAGGCTCGCAGAGACCCTTTACCCATAGGTCCATTTGAGAGAGGAGCTGGGTCCAGTGAGCAATGCGGGCACTGCTCACTGTCCCGTCCTTGTTTCTCCCATCCAGGAGCATTTGGGTGGGCGTATGGTGGGTAAGGAGTGTGAAGATCAGTGATCTTTTCACAGCTCAGTGAGTGGCTAGGAGGTGCCGCTCACAGTTGGAGTATTCGTTTTCCACGTCCATGAGCATCCTGGAGGAGTAGACCACTGGTCTCAGCTGGTCGTGCCGCTCTTGGAGCAGTACTGTGCTCAGGCTGTCCCCACTGGCTGCTACCTCCAGGAAAAACTCTTTAACCCCATCTAAGGCCCCTAGAGCTGGCACGGTCTTAAGGTCTTTTTTGAGTTCGATAAATGCTGCCTCGCAACCTTTGCCCCATTCCCACTCCACTCCCTTGTGTAGGAGTCGGAGCAGAGGGGCTGCGGTAGCTGCATAATCCTCAATGAAATCTCTGCAGTACCCGGTTAGCCCTGGAAAATATCTTACTCCTGTTACTGTGTTGGGGGCGGGTAACTTCTGCACTGCTTCCCTTCTAGCTTTGTCTATGGCTCTTTCCCCAGCGCGCACAGCCAGTTCCAGGAATTTTACTTCCTTCAGGCTGATCTGTGCCTTCTTGGGGTTTACTTTAAATCCTTCTTCTTTCAGCAGCTCCAGCAGTTCAGCCAGCAGTGGGCCATGCTCCTCCCCCTCATCGGTGAACAGGAGCAGGTCATCCACATACTGTACAAGCTGCTGGGGTCTGCTGAAACTCTTTAAACAGTTGGCCATACACTGATGGAAAATACTGGGGCTGTTGTGGAAGCCCTGAGGGAAACAATTCCAAGTGTATTGCTGTCCTTTAAAGGTAAAAGCAAACTTGTACTGATCTTCCCTTCTTAAAGGTATGGACCAGAACCCGTTGGAAACATTCAGCACCGTGAAGGTGGTCGCGGAGGCTGGGATATTTCCAATGAGGTCGGCGACAGCAGCAACAGTGGGTGCACAGGCGGAGATGTTACGGTTGAGTCCTCGATAGTCCACCGTGGCTCTCCAGGAGTTGTCTGGTTTCTTAACCGGCCACAATGGAGAGTTCACATGGGTAGCTATTGGTCTCAATACCCGCTGTTTAACCAGCGAACCCAAAGCTGTTTCCATGTCTGCCTCCGCCTTCCTGGGGAAGTTGTACTGTTTCTGTGGTCGGGTCATGGGGTCCCCATCTATGCTAACCTCAACCCCATTTATTCTCCCGCAGTCGTGTTTGTGAATGGCAAAAGCTGCAAGGTTTTTCCTGACATATTCTTGGTATTCTAGTGGAGTGTTACTGACCAGTGATTCAAGGTCGTAACCCTCCTTTGGTTTCATGGGTCACACCGTCCATTTTCCCTGTTTCCCGGGATAACCATCACCTCACTCTCCTGTCCCGTACAGACTGACCCCCAAAGACAGTGGTTTCTTAAATCCACTAGGATCGCGTGGCCTAGGATGAAGTCAGCCCTCAGGATCCCTCTCCCTTCCTGCTCCCACTTCATCAGGACACAAGTCCACTTATTGTAGTGTGTACCTAAATGAATGGAGAGCGGAACGGAGAATGAGCCAGTCTGTTCAGTGCCTGTGAAACCCACCAAGCTGTAGGGGACCCCGTTAGACAGAGGTGAAGCGGCGGGGTTAGCTGCACAGACAAGAGTGCTTGAGGCACCGGTATCCAGCAGGTAAGTCCCTTTCATCTTTTCCACTTCCATCTGTACGGTCGGTCTCCCCCACGCATCATACTTGAGGGAACACAAGTGGACAGGCTGTGCCTGTCCTAGTCACGGTTTTGGTTGGGAGGGGGCAAATTGGGATTTCGGTACTGGTGGCGGTGGCTACTTTTCCAGGGCCATCTAACATGGCTTGGAGCGCAGTTAAAAAGGTCTCAAATGAGTGGGGAGGGACTGGCTTATCTGTCGCGGTCTTTTGGGCAGGGGCTGGAGAATTATTTCCTGCGCTATTCTTCCAAGAATTTTTACAATCCCTTCTCCAGTGCCCACTCTTTCCACACCCAAAGCAGGTACCTTTTGTATCGGAGTGGTTGCCCCCATCATGGCGCCATTCCCCCTTGTCTTGGTTAGGTCGGATTTCATGAACCTTCCCTTTTGTGGGTGCTCTTCTGTCCCTCTGCCGTTTCTGTAAGCTAGGGTCAGTTGCGTAAGCACTCCCTGTTCTGTGGCTTGGGGATCTCTGGGGTCAAACCAGGCCTCAGCCTTGGTTCTTATTCTGGGCAAACTGTTAGCTATAAGGCTTCGGAGCCAGTGTGCTAATTCGTCTGGATTTCAGTGATCTCTGTCTAGGTCCCCACTGCAGGCGCTTTTGTACATCGGCCACAGTCGGTCTGCGAAAGCCTGTGGGGTTTCTCCTGTGAGCTGCACCATTTTCTCTACTCTAGAAAAGGGACTCCCGTCATTGCAGTCCATAGCTTCTAAAATGTCTTTCTGGATGGCAGCCAGTGTTTCCTGTCCTCTTTTGGTCTCAGTACAGAGGGACTGGTACAGTTTGCTGTCAAGAGATAGGAGAAGCATCTTTGCCATTTCTGCATCATCGCACCCATTAATATCCCCTGCCTGTTCCACTTCCACAAAGTGAACCGAGGGGTCTCCCTTTGGAGCTAGCTTTCCCAGGTGGCTTATCATAGCCCTAAGCTGGTGGGGAGTGTGGGGGACCATAAATTGACTTTCCAGGGGCCCTGGGCCCCCGTTAAGGGTGAACGGGCCAAACTTCTGTTGCCGGACCGGACACATTGGCCCTGGTTCTGGCTCTCCCTGTTCTGGCTCGCCTCCCTCTCCTCCCTGCGGCAAAAGCCGAGCTGAAACTCAGTGCTACAAGGGGTGGTGGTTCACTATCCCTGTCCGCCCCACAACTGATTTGCCCCTCCTGCTGCTGCACCGGTGTAGTCACCGGTGCCACAGGTGGTGGCCGGGTAGTTTCTTCCTTCTCTTCCATGTTTACCTGGGGCGTACCCGGGCTTATTAGGCATACCATGCCTTTTGCCTTGGACAGAGCAAGGTTTAAACTTTTAATTTGTTGCTGGCAGGGACTGTGGTCTCCCGATTCAAACCCATTAGTGCTAGCTACTTTATACGCTGCTTGCACATCTTTTAATCTTTCCTGGAGCTCTTTTACTTGTAGGGTGAGGCGAGTGCTTTCCTCCCTCAGTGACTTTTCATTACTTTTGGCCTCGGTATCCTGACATTGAAAAAAGTCCTGACTGTTTTTAAACCTTTCCATTATTTGGGTCCTTTCCTGTTTTAGCTTACAGAGTTCTCCTGATAATCTTTCTTCTGACATAACCCTTTCCTGATAGTTCTCTGTGCATTGCCATAACTCTGCCTGTAATGTTTCATTCATTCTGTCTAGCAGTTGGACCTGTCGCTGTAGACAGACCAACCAAATTGCCTTCTCTACTGCTTCTTTGTGATCTTTGCTTGCTGTCCACTGGGCTGCAGCATCAGCTGGACGCTTAGCGTGCAATAGACTAAGCACACATTCTTTAATTACATTCACTTTCTTATACACATAGGAGGAAATCCTCTCTTCCATTTTGGTTCTTTGCCCCAAACCAGCACTCTCCACATCACACCCCTTGTACCAGAGTCCTGCCGCGGTCGCCATTTTGAAAGGTGGGGGTGTTGGTGTTGTGGTCTCTATGAGGGGGTCAGGTTCCCTTCTGACCAACTTGAGCGGTTTCGATTCGCTCCCCCTCCCTTGGGTTCTGTACTCCGGATTTATTTGGGGGGGTGTGACAAAAGTGCAGAGGACACTGATTTGATGCAAAGAACTTTGTTTTATTACAGTCAAGATAATACAGGCTTATTACTCTAGTAAGAAGGTACAAGGCCAAACTTACAATCACTCTAATAAAGGACAGTATAAGGAAAGGTACAAGGTCAAACTTATAATCACTCTAATAAAGGACAGTACAAGGAAAGGTACAAGGTCAAACTTATAATCACTCTAATAAAGTACCATACACTACACATTCAAAGGGGGTTGCAGTAAAATTATACCTCCCACCTCCCAATACCTAATTCTAGCTAGGTTAGACTCCAGGGCAGGCAGGGACTTATGCTTACCAATCCTTTTGATAGTTAATGGTAGATGGTGGTGTTCTTCCTTCCTTCAGGACTTCAAGACTTCGAGGCTGGAGAAGTTAGTTTTACAACTGTCGCGTTGGTTTCTCTCCTTGTCTTGATGAGGTAGTAGCAACCACCTCTCTCCTCTCTCTCTTCTCTCTCCTCTCTCTCCTCCCTCTCTCTCTTCTCTATCCTCGTCTCTCTTTTCTCTCTGTTGAAAACAGGGGCAGTTATACAATTTTAGTGTTCTAATCTTGCCACCAAATCTCTTCAAAATCATTGTATAATTTTGGCAGGCTTGGTTCTTCTTTGTAATAGTTTGTTGGGCTCGTTAAAGTTGATATGTCTTGGGTGGGTTGATGTTCGAAAACTGTTTCCTGATGAAAATATTAGTTTGGTAATTGCAATGTCCTTTTGTGCTTAGTCTTTCGCATGCAGGCTGGATTGGGCCTCTTTGTGATGTATGCTGAAATGGTTTGTCCAGACCCATGTTGATGGGGAGCCATCTCTGGGTGATACTGTGATGGTAATGTCTCTTGTGGCAAAGGATTTTCAAATACTCATTCTTCCAGACAGGTGAACTCAGTCCTCACACCCAGACAGTTCCAGTAATCAAGTGGGCTTCTTTTGTTCCCTCGGTCCGTCTACACGCTTGAATTTGTCTTGTAAAAGTTCATAATTCTATTAAAGTTTGTAGTTTCTTCCATAAGCACTTTAGAGTTCCAAACTTTTCGGTAGATAGTCCCAAATTAAATTTCATTTCAAATGAGCCCAAACATAGGGGGAGGGGGGGAGGGGTTCTGGTGAATTTTGCTCTCTGCACCTATAAGGTCAGATAAATCTGCCGCTGCCAAGTAAAAGGTTCATGCACAGTGCTCTGTCGAAATGTTGCACTCACTGTGATCTCCGATTAATCTGGTTGCTCCTCCCTTCAAATTGCCTCCAGGTATCGCATAAAGCAGGTGGGACTGCCTGGTTTCTCCAGCATGTTCAGTGGCAAACACTAAATGAGGCGAAGATACTTAATTTTGCTAGTGGGGCACTAGCTGGTCATTGCACGCACACTGACATCCTGGTCTGACTGAAGTTGGACAGTGAGGCAGCAGCCTTTTGTGCCGCCAGTAAACCTGAACCAAATTTCCCGACGGGGCCCTACAACCTGTGTGGCTGGGCGGTAAGCCATTCTAGATGCAATAACGCCTCTCTGGGGTGCTAACTGAGGCGCTATACAACCAGATTTCTCGCCCATTGTCTTTGGTTACTGCCACAAACTCCATTCCCAAGCAACTTACTCCATCCCCCTCCCTGGTAACTGTCAGAGGCTGAACCAGACTGTTCGCAAACTTGATGTCATATTTGACCCCAAGATGAGCTTCCGATCCCATATCCACACCGATAGTAAGACTGCTTATTTCCACCTCTGTAACATTGTCCAATTCCGCCACTACCGCAGTTCATCTGCTGCTGAAGCCTATCCACGCCTTTGTTATCTCTAGACTTGACTATTCCAATGCACTCCTGGCTAGCCTCCCACATTCTACCCTCCGTAAACTTGAGGTGATCCAAAACTCTGCTGCCTGTGTCCTAACTCTCACCAAGTCCCGTTCATCCATCCCCCTTGTGTTCACTGACCTACATTGGCTCCCAGTTAAGCAATGCCTCGATTTTAAAATTCTCGGCCTTGTTTTCAAATCTCTCTATGGCCTCACCCCTTCTGATCTCTGCTAAATCCTCTAGCCCCACAACCCTCTGAGATATCTGCTCCTTCTGCCTGCTTGAGCATCCCTGATTTTAATCGCTCAACCATCGGTGGCCGTGCCTTGAGCTGCCAAGGCCCTAAGCTCTGAAATTTCCTCCATCAACCTCTTTGCCTCTCTATCTCTCTTTCCTCCTTTAAGACGCTCCTTTATAACCTACCTCATTTGCCCTAATTTCTCCTTATGTGGTTTGGTCAAATTTTCGGTGATAATCTTTCCTAGGAAGCACCTTGGGACTTTTTACTACATTATAGGCACTATATAAATAAAAGTTGTTGTTGTTGTTGGGGTATTAAATGGCACTAACACCGTGGGACTGTTTCTCGAGCTTGAGTCAGTACTTCAGGTGAGTAAGGACATAAATGGAAAAGAAAATCACAAGAACTTAAAGAATATCCCTTGATGGTCCTTGTGTCATTTCCTTTCTTTCTAAAGTGTCTTTTTTTCTTTTCACTTCTACATTAGGCTCTTTACAGGCTTACATTAGTCGCTTGGTCATTGCCTTCGTGACAGCTGATATATCTGGTTTATTTTCTCTGACATTTTTTCTCTCTCACATTGCAGGGCCACATTACAGCAAAATTCTAAAGGGACAAAGTGTGTTAAAAAGACAAGCCTGAAGGCTCTGTGCCTCAATGCGAGGAGTATTCGTAATAAAGTGGACAAAATAACTGCACAGGCAGCTATTAACGAATATGATATGATTGGGATTACGGAGACATGGCTTCACGGTGACCAAGGTTGGGAACTCAACATCCAGGGGTATTCAACATTCAGGAAGGATTGACAGAAAGCAAAAGGAGGTGGGGTAGCGTTGCTGGTTAAAGAAGAAATTAATGCAATAGTAAGGAAGGACATTAGCTTGGATGATGTGGAATCTGTATGGGTAGAGCTGCGGGATACCAAAGGGCAGAAAATGCTTGTGGGAGTTGTGTACAGACCACCAAACAGTAGTAGTGAGGTTGGGGACAGCATCAAACAAGAAATTAGGGATGCGTGCAATAAAGGTACTGCAGTTATCATGGGCGACTTTAATCTACATATAGGTTGGGCTAACCAAACTGGTAGCAATACGGTGGAGGAGGATTACCTGGAGTATATTAGGGATGGTTTTCTAGGCCAATATGTCGAGGAACCAACGAGAGGGCTGGCCATCCTAGACTGGGTGATGTGTAATGAGAAAGGACTAATTAGCAATCTTGTTGTGCGAGGCCCCTTGGGGAAGAGTGACCATAATATGGTAGAATTCTTTATTAAGATGGAGAGTGACACAGTTAATTCAGAGACTATGGTCCTAAACTTAAGGAAAGGTAACTTCGATAGTATGAGACGTGAATTGGCTAGAAAAGACTGGCGAATGATACTTAAAGGGTTGGCCGTGGATAGGCAATGGCAAACATTTAAAGATCACATGGATGAACTTCAGCAATTGTACATCCCTGTCTGAAGTAAAAATAAAACGGGGAAGGTGGCTCAACCGTGGCTAACAGGGGAAATTAGCAATGGTGTTAAATCCAAGGAAGAGGCATATAAATTGGCCAGATAAAGCAGCAAACCTGAGGACTGGGAGAAATTTAGAATTCAGCAGAGGAGGACTAAGGATTTAATTAGGAGGGGGAAAATAGAGTATGAGAGGAAGCTTGCTGGGAACATAACAACTGACTGCAAATGTTTCTATAGATATGTGAAGAGAAAAAGATTAGTGAAGACAAATGTAGGTGAATCAGGTGAATTTATAATGGGGAACAAAGAAATGGCAGACCAATTGAACAAATACTTTGGTTCTGTCTTCACTAAGGAAGACACGAATAACTTTCTGGAAATACTAGGGAACCGAAGGTCTAGTGAGAAGGAGGAACTGAAGGAAATCCTTATTCGTCAGGAAATTGTGTTAGGGAAATTGATGGGATTGAAGGCCGATAAATCCCCAGGGTCTGATAGTCTGCATCCCAGAGTACTTAAGGAAGTGGCCCTGGAAACAGTGGATGCATTGGTGATCATTTTCCAACAGTCTATCAACTCTGGATCTGTTCCTATGGACTGGAGGGTAGCTAATGTAACCCCACTTTTTAAAAAAGGAGGGAGAGAGAAAACGGGGAATTATAGACCAGTTAGCCTGACATCAGTAATGGGGAAAATGTTGGAATCAATTATTAAGGATGATATAGCAGTGCATTTGGAAAGCAGTTGCAAGATTGGTCCAAGTCAGCATGGATTTATGAAAGGGAAATCATGCTTGACAAATCTAGAATTTTTTGAGGATGTAACTAGCAGAGTGGACAAGGGAGAACCAGTGGATATGATGTATTTGGACTTTCAAAAGGCTTTTGACAAGGTCCCACACTAGAGATTAGTGTGCAAAATTAAAGCACATGGTATTGTGGGTAATGTATTGAGGTGGATAAAGAACTGGTTGGCAGACAGGAAGCAGAGAGTCAGGATAAATGAGACCTTCTCAGAATGGCCGGCAGTGACTAGTGGAGTGCCGCAGGGCTCAGTGCTGGGACTCCAGCTTTTTACAATATATATCAATGATTTAGATGAAGGAATTGTGTGTAATATCTCCAAGTTTGCAGATGACACTAAGCTGGGTGGCGGTGTGAGCTGCGAGGAGGATGTTAAGAGGCTGCAGGACGACTTGGACAGGTTAAGTGAGTGGGTAACTGCATGGCAGACGCAGTATAATGTGGATAAATGTGAGGTTATCCACTTTGGTGGCAAAAACATGAAGGCAGAATATTACCTGAATGGTGGCAGATTAGGAAAAGGGGAGGTGCAACGAGACCTGAGTGTCATGGTACATCAGTCATTGAAATTTGGCATGCAGGTACAGCAGGCGGTGAAGAAGGCAAATGGCATGTTGGCCTTCATAGCTAGTGGATTTGAATATAGGAGCAGGGAAGTCTTAATGCAGTTGTAAAGGGCCTTAGTGAGGCCTCACCTGGAATATTGTGTACAGTTTTGGTCTCCTAATCTGAGGAAAGACGTTCTTGCTATTGAGGGAGTGCAGTGAAGGTTCACCAGACTGATTCCCGGGATGGCAGGACTGACATACGAGGAGAGACTGGATCGACTGGGCCTGTATTTACTGAAGTTTAGAAGAATGAGAGGGGATCTCATAGAAACATAAAATTCTGATGGGACTGGAGAGGTTAGATGCAGGAAGAATGTTCGTGATGTTGGGGAAGTCCAGAACCAGGGGCCACAGTCTAAGGATAACGGGTAAGCCATTTAGGACCAAGATGAGGAGAAACTTCTTCACTCAGAGAGTTGTTAACCTGTGGAATTCTCTACCACAGAGAGTTGTTGAAGCCAGTTCATTAGATATATTCAATAGGGAGTTAGATATGGCCCTGACGGCTAAAGGGTTCAAGGGGTATGGAGAGAAAGCAGGAAAGGGGTACTGAGGTGAATGACCAGCCATGATCTTATTGAATGGCGGTGCAGGCTCAAAGGGCCGACTGGCCTACTCCTGCACCTATTTTCTATGTTTCTATGTTTCATGCCTCTTATCTCTGGCGATTCTCTCAATTCCTCTTTTCCATCATCTCATGGTTTTCCTGTATGCTCTTGCCCTCCCCCTGTAGCATCAACCAAATATTGGACCGGTTCTGATGACGACTACACGTTCTTCACTATTGTACTTGTGCTGTCTTCTCTCTCTCTCTCGCTCTCTCTCTCTCTCTCTCTCTCGCATTAATCTAAGGTCTCACTCATGTTAGAGCTGCAATGCACAGCATCATAATCCATTGTCCTGATTCCACCTTTTGTTCTAAATAATTAGACAATAATGAATGTGAATTTTATGTATGTAAACCTGTAAATACCATGTCTATCCACCAGAGGGATTATCCCCTGGATTTCCAAAGGATCCCCAATCCCTTGGGAGCACCTGTATATAAAGAGGCCTCACAGGCTGGAGAGTGCATATAAGGTGTTTTCCACTTTTGGAGCAGTTTGGAGCGCGAGGCTAGAGCTGTGGACAAATCAAAAGATGCTAGTCACCGCAGCAGCAGAATCAACACCAGGAACGTCGGAACCCGGCGCAGAACAGAGGTCGGAAGCAGCGAGGAGCGGAGGTCGGAAGCGACGAGGAGCGGAGGTCGGAAGCAGCGAGGAGCGGAGGTCGGAAGCAGCGAGGAGCGGAGATCGGAAGCGGCGAGGAGCGGAGATCGGAAGCAGCGAGGAGCGGAGGTCGGAAGCGGCGAGGAGCGGAGATCGGAAGCGGCGAGGAGCGGAGGTCGGAAGCGGCGAGGAGCGGAGATCGGAAGTGACGAGGAGCGGAGGTCGGAAGTGACGAGGAGCGGAGGTCGGGAGGGGCGAGGAGCGGAGGTGGGAAGCGGCGAGGAGCGGAGGTCGGAAGCGGCGAGGAGCGGAGATCGGAAGCAGCGAGGAGCGGAGGTCGGAAGCGGCGAGGAGCGGAGGTCGGAAGCGGCGAGGAGCGGAGATCGGAAGCGGCGAGGAGCGGAGATCGGAAGCAGCGAGGAGCGGAGGTCGGAAGCGGCGAGGAGCGGAGATCGGAAGCGGCGAGGAGCGGAGGTCGGAAGCGGCGAGGAGCGGAGATCGGAAGTGACGAGGAGCGGAGGTCGGAAGTGACGAGGAGCGGAGGTCGGGAGGGGCGAGGAGCGGAGGTGGGAAGCGGCGAGGAGCGGAGGTCGGAAGCGGCGAGGAGCGGAGATCGGAAGCAGCGAGGAGCGGAGGTCGGAAGCGGCGAGGAGCGGAGGTCGGAAGCGGCGAGGAGCGGAGATCGGAAGCGGCGAGGAGCGGAGATCGGAAGCAGCGAGGAGCGGAGGTCGGAAGCGGCGAGGAGCGGAGATCGGAAGCGGCGAGGAGCGGAGATCGGAAGCAGCGAGGAGCGGAGGTCGGAAGCGGCGAGGAGCGGAGGTCAGGAGGGGCGAGGAGCGGAGATCGGAAGCGGCGAGGAGCGGAGGTCGGAAGCGGCGAGGAGCGGAGGTCAGGAGGGGCGAGGAGCGGAGGTTGGAAGCGGTGAGGAGCGGAGGTCGGAAGCGGCGAGGAGCGGAGGTCGGAAGCAGCGAGGAGCGGAGGTCGGAAGCGGCGAGGAGCGGAGGTCGGAAGCGGCGAGGAGCGGAGGTCGGAAGCGGCGAGGAGCGGAGGTCGGAAGCGGCGAGGAGCGGAGGTCAGGAGGGGCGAGGAGCGGAGGTCGGAAGCGGCGAGGAGCGGAGGTCGGAAGCGGCGAGGAGCGGAGGTCGGAAGCGGTGAGGAGCGGAGGTCAGGAGGGGCGAGGAGCGGAGGTGGGAAGCGGCGAGGAGCGGAGGTCAGGAGGGGCGAGGAGCGGAGGTGGGAAGCGGCGAGGAGCGGAGGTCGGAAGCGGCGAGGAGCGGAGGTCGGAAGCGGTGAGGAGCGGAGGTCGGAAGCGGCGAGGAGCGGAGGTGGGAAGCGGCGAGGAGCGGAGGTCGGAAGCGGTGAGGAGCGGAGGTGGGAAGCGGCGAGGAGCGGAGGTCGGAAACGGCGAGGAGTGGAGGTCGGAAGCGGCGAGGAGTGGAGGTTGGAATGGGTGAGAAGTAGAGGTCGGGACCGACAAGGAGTGGAGGTCGGGACTGGCGAGCTCCGGAAGTCTGGACTGGCGAGGTCTGCAGATCGGGATGGGTAAGGTCCAGAGATCGGGAAGGATGAGGTCCGGAGGTCGGGACCGACAAGGTCTGAAGCGGAGAGGAGAGGCACGGAGGAGTGGAAAGGTTGGAGCCCAGAGGTGGAACAGTGTGGACAAGACTAAGGGAAGGCACAGCATGGGCCAATAGCGAGGCTGTGAGGTCATGACACTCACATTGCATACTATGAATTCCACATAGAGAGAGGTCCTGTGGGAAGGAGGAAGGAAGGAGGACAGTTGGAGTATGTTTGAGTTTGTGTGTATGTATTGGCACATGCGGCGGAGCCTGGTCTGCAGTTGTCTTGGATCCCCTTGCCACTGGGCCAAGACCTTGCTCCGTCAAACCCGTGTGGTGGCTGGTGTGCAATGGCTACCTCATGTTAAAAGAATTCACGCACAGGCATCTTCCACCATTTAAATGAGTTCATCAGTCATCTGAGTACTCATTTTAGTGTGGAAGCAAGTCATCCTTGACCCCGAGAGACTGCCTATGATGATGATGACGGTGTTTTCCACCAGAATTAGTACATGTGGCTAAAATGGAGTTGCTGTAATATAGCCACACCCACGGCTAGTCAGCAATTTCTATTGGAAGACACTGCTGCAAAGTAAGGCTCCACATTATGAACTTTGCCTTGCAAAGTTACCCTTGAAGGCTATTTAATCAGTTCTACTTTCCCATAGAAATCATTTAAGGCTAACTTTAGGAAAACTTGTGCTGTGGGTACTGTAGCATTTGGCTCAGTCGCCATGGATTTTAATGACAAGTATTGGATATGAGGACAAATCTCTGCTGTAAGTCAACAGCCTGTTTGCAAAGATGGGAGTGGCCCAGGGGAACTGATGGACAGAAAATCTTAACCAATCAAAGGGGGGTTGCTGCATAAACAGACTTCTTTGGCGAAATAATGTCCCGAGAAGTCGACTCCCAACTGGTAAATAGCAGGAAATGGCTGGACCATTGTCTGTATGGAAATAAGCCAGTTAATGAGATCAGTTTGGAGATCACCGACCATTAAGGTCATGAAAACATATCAAGGAGACATCAAACCTGAAGCACGTTTTGTTACCACGGAGGCCAGGCCCCAGAAGGCAGGAAGAGGCCACAAAGGACTCGAATGAATGATCTATCCAGACCTGGGAGGAAGCCTGGAAACCATGCCTGAATCCGTTAAAACATAGACAGTGGTCTGTGTATTGGAGGGGTATATCAGAGAGCTGTTTTGGATAGCTCTCTCTCTCTCTCTTGCTACTTCGCTCACCTCAACGCCCTTTGATATACCAGCACTCTGCCACGGGACGGAAGGGCGGAACATCACGAAGAGCTGAGCCTTGCTCTTTCACCCCAATATGGATCGCAACTCAAACTGGGACTCGAATACTGCATCAGCGGTACAGAATCAGGAGCCAAGTCGTGCGGGAAGAAGCTGCAAGTCCGCGGGCAATCGGGGTGAGCATTGTCCACACCTACACATCCTTAAGACCACTTAGCTGTGGTTGTATGTCCTAGCCAAACCATAGGGGTTTAGTCTGGGAAGGTTCTTTTCTTGTGTACTGTATCTTATATGTTAGGCCGTGGTAACTTGACATGGCAGGGGCTTGTTGGACAAGCCAGGGTTGTATTTTTGTACTGTATTACACCACTGTGTACTGTTTTACTAGTGGTGCAGTTGAACTTTATTAAACACGACATAGTTGAGCCCGAAAAACATTGTCCATGCCAGATCTGTCCATAGTAATCCCTATCGTCCAGAACTTGTAGTAGGAAGTGTGTTTTGGTACGCCCGAGCAAACCAAGTGAATCTTTACCATGTTCTCATCTGGTATAGTCGTATTTTATTGCTAAGGGGGGGCGATTTTAACCTTACTTGCGCAGCAGAAATCTGGCAGGTGGGCAGTTAAAATTGCCCTGGCTCTTACCTGTCCAAAAGCCACCATGATCGCAACACCTGAGCAGGCAGCAAGGACATGCATCCGGAGCCTTGTATACGTATGCATGCTGTGGCATCATTGGGACCTGACTGTAATTTTAACTCAGGCTTGAGCGGGGAATCCACCTAGCATTAAAATCTTTAAATGCTTCAGAGATTTATGCAAGCCTTTGGAACAGTGTTCAAGTAGTAATTCAACCACAAGGTCGACATATAATGAAACATCTATCTTTACAAATTCCACAAAATAAGTAATTTCATTAATTAACTGGATAAGATTGGTAATGTGCATGAAAGTAAGTGTATTTGCTGCTCACGATACGGTCTCCTCTAAATTGGGGAGACCAAATGCAGATTGGGTGACCGTTTTGCAGAACACCTTTGTTCAGTTTGTAAGCGTGACCCCGAGTTTCCGGTCGCCTGACACTTTAATTCTCCGCTCCATTCCCATGTGACCTCTCTGTCCACAACCTCCTACACTGTTCCAATAAAGCTCCACGCAAGCTCGAGAAAGAGCACCTCATCTTTCGTTTAGGCACTTTATAGCCTTCTGGAATCAACATTGAGTTCAACAATTTCAGACCATAACCTCTGCCCATATTTTGTTCCCTTTCCTCCCTTTATTTTGTACAAACCCTGCCCCCCCACCCTTTTTATTTTTATTTTATTCCCAGTTTCCCACGGCAGCTAGTAATTATTCCGCCATGCACATCCTATCTAGACTCGTCTTTTGTTTCCTAACTTGTGCTATTACCATCTCAATTTGGCCCATCGTCCCTTTTGTCTCTCTAATCTCTACTGCCTTCCATCCTATCACAAACCTTCCCTTTTGTTCTTTCCTCCCCTCCCCCTTTCACTGCCGCTACACCTCCTTAAGAATCTGTTACAGCTCAAACTTTTGCCAGCTCTAACGAAGCGTCATCAACCCAAAACGTTAACTCTGTTGCTCTCTACAGATGCTGCCTGACCCGTTGAGATTTCCAGCATCTGCAGTATTTTGCTTTTCTATTGCATTTCTGTGAGTTTAGATTTTCATAATGTTGCATATCTGTAAAGCATGCACTCCCATGTTCCGCCACCAGGGAGCGCATCCCCTGAAGTCCCAAGGGATCCCAGCATCCCTTTGGAGCACTGTATATAAGCTGGCCTCTAAGGCCTGTTACTCTCTCTGGAGTGCCTTAATAAAGACTGAGGTCACTGTTACTTTAACCTCCCTATGTGCAGTCTCATCTGTGTTAGGAACACAACAAAGTTTGACAACAAACAACCTACTCCCTTCTTTAGCTATCACCGTGCCCGCAATTCACTTGGGACCATGTCCATAGTTTAGCACATACACAGGGTCATTCAGATCAATTTCCCGTGACACAGTGGCGCGACCATCATTTACATTTTGTTGTTGCCGCCTGCAGGTTGATCATGCAAGTTGGGGTGAACCAGCGAGAGTCTGGTTTTAACTGTCCTTTTCATGAGTAGCTCAGCTGGGGCCACCCCTGTGAACGAGTGAGGTCTCGTGCGGTAGCTGAGCAATACTCGGGACAGGCAGGTTTGGAGTGAGCCTTCTGTGACTCGTTTAAGGCTCTGTTTGATTGTTTGTACTGCCCCCTCTGCCTGCCCATTGGAGGCTGGTTTAAACGGGGCCGATGTGGCATGTTTGATCCCATTGCGGGTCATAAACTCTTAAATTCGGCACTGGTGAAACATGGCCCGTTGTCACTGACCAGTATGTCAGGCAGGCCGTGGGTGGCAAACATGGCCCTTAGGCTTTCAATGGTGGCGGTGGCGGTGTTTCCCGTCATTATTTCACATTCAATCCATTTTGAAAAATCATCCACCACCACCAGGAACATTTTACCGAGAAACGGGCCCGCATAGTCGACATGGATCCTCGACCATGGTCTGGAGGACCAGGACCACAAACTTAGTGGTGCCTCTCTGGGCGCGTTGCTCAACTGAGCACACACGCTGCATTGCCGTACACAGCACTCTAAGTCATAGTCGATACCGGGCCACCACACGTGGGATCTGGCTATCGCTTTCATCATTACTATACCCGGGTTTGTGCTGTGAAGATCCGAGATGAACTTCTCCCTGCCCTTTTTGGGTAGCACTACGCGGTTACCCCACAACAGGCAGTCTGCCTGAATGCACAGCTCGTACTTTCGCCGCTGGAATGACTTGATTAGCTCTTGCACTTCAATGGGGATGCTGGCCCAGCTCCCATGCAGTACACAGTTTTTTACTAGGGACAGCAGAGGATCTTGGCTGGTCCAAGTCCTAATCTGGTGGACCGTGACATGTGATTTATCATTTTCAAATGCTTCCATGACCATCAACAAGTCTGCGGGCTGCACCACCATCAACGTGGTGGGCAATGGTAGCCGACTGAGAGCATCCGCACAGTTCTCGGTGCCTGGCCTGTGGTGGATGGTATAGTTATACGCTGATAGCACGAGTGTCCACCTTTGTATGCGGGCTGAGGCATTAGTATTTATCTCTTTGTTTTCAGCGAACAGGGATATGAGGGGCTTGTGATCGGTTTCCAGCTCAAAGGCCTCAGGTGACCCAGATGACTCAGAGTCCGCAACAAAGGTTGAATGCAAGGCAAGGCAATTCACACCTTGTTGGCGTTGTGGAGGCTTCCATTCAGTCTATTCATGCTGCTTCAAAGGGTATGTTTGCAAGAGCTGTGAAACAATGGGGCATTCATTCTTCTTGAATAAAAACCATACACTTCTGTTGTGTATCTGTAAAGCATGCACTCCCATGATTCCGCCACCAGGGAGCGCATCCCCTGAAGTCCCAAGGGATCCCAGCATCCCTTGGGAGCACTGTTTAAAGCCGGCCCCTAAGGCCTGTTCCTCACTCTGGAGTGTCTTAATAAAGACTGAGGTCACTGTTACTTTAACCTCCCTGTGTGCAGTCCCATCTGTGTTCGGAACACAACACATAACACCTCACTTCAAAATAAAGGTACTTCATTGGCTCTAAAGCACATTGGGACATCCTGAGGTCATGAATGATGCTATAAAAATATAAGTCTTTCTTTCTTTGCAGTTTAATATATCTGATATATCTTTCTAACAGCAGTTGGTTTCTAAACCTTTGGGTTACCATTTAAATAACCTGATACATTTTCTATTTTTGTCATTAATTTAAAAGCAGAGACTCATTGAAATATGTATTTAATAGCAGTTGTTTATTCCAATTGACCCACAAACTGTTGAATGAATACAGCGAAAGGCTGAGTTTCTCTAATTACAGGAAAGGCAACAAGGAGCTTTGACCCCAGCACTCCCATATCCACAACATAGACACAGTATATCACTGGCCCATCTCCTGAATCCTGCATGTTTAGGTATATAAGATCTTAACACACTACGGGGGCGAAAATGCCTCTTTTTTTAGTCCCGTTATCTTCTCCGGTGGGCACACGGCACTTTTTGCCCAGGGAGGGGGGGGGGCGCTACCGCCTCCCCGGAAATTGCCCGGGAGGTTTCGGAGGCGCTGACGTCATCGCCGTGTGCAGCGACCCTCACCGCCCAACGCCGATCCCTTAACGGCCAGCGGGGGAAATTGTCCCTCATGCTGCAATGTTGGCAGATGTCAACACCAGCTTCGTGGGTCACCATCCGCTCATGGGGCACTCCCTAAGGGGGAGGGCGCCAGCGCCCTGGGCCACCATCATTTTTTGTCAGCCGACTCTCGGGTTGGCTCATCGATGGTCGCCCTAACCTGGTCTGTCTTGGGTGTCGGGCTGCTGGCCCAGTCTCACGCTGCTCCGGTGGCCCAGTGGCGGCGATCAAAGGGCCTGAAGAGTGCGCTGCGGCCCCTCCCCTTTAATTGAAAGGGAGGAACAGTGTAGCACATCAGCACTACATGGAGAATCTGCGTAGCGATTGATTCAGCGCCGCAGTGGGGTCCCAGGACCGGCCCCCACAAGAGGCTGGGGGAGATAACGGCACTATAAAAAGAGGCAATTTCGCCCCCATGGTGTGTTAAGATGTGGCGCACCGGAGATAATGCTCCACTTCCTTTGAGGGGCAATCGGACCAATTCAGCGTCAGAGGCGGGACTTCCGCACTGGGCACTAAAAGTCCCGGCCCTGAAAGGTTACCGCCGCCAATCAGGGCGCAGGGAAATTTTGCCCCCTATGTGGGTGAAATTCCATACCGCTAAAAAATGCGCGCGGGCACTGTGATGCGCGATATGTCCGTGCTCATTCAAGGAATGCTAATTATAATGATTGTAGCACACAGCCTAGAGCTGAACACGCTACTCGGCAGGGTGCCCAAGTTCCCAATGTTCGAGCATGGCTGGCTTTACTTAAAGCTATCCTGCATCTCTTGAAGGCAGTCTGCACCTCTTAAAGATGAAAAATGGTAAAAGTGATTCAGCATTAACCCAAATGGCTCATCAGACCAGGGACAGAGCACCCAGCATTTTGCATGCAGCACTCAAGCTTTGTGCAGGGGGTGAACACTGGAAGAGAGGTCCAAGAGGCCCTCCAGAAAGAAGAATGTGAGACCATATCACCGAGGCGGTCACTGCCAGCAGTGTCACCTCCAGGACATGGCTGCAGTGCCCAAAGAAGTTTCATGACCACAGACAAGTGGCCAAGATCAATGACTGCATCTTCAAAAGCCTTCTCCTAACAACTGCACCACTAGCCTCACAGACTGATCAATGCACGAGTCCCCTAATCGTTCACCTACCAACAATCTCGACCAAACAACCTCCACCAAACACAAGGTACATCTCCCATCGAAAGGAGAATTGGAGTTGTGTTTATTTACTGCAGTCGGTTGATTCGATCCCGCATATCCTAGCCAGAAAGGGGCTGTCTGAGTTGCATCCTTCCTTCTGCTTCTCCCTCTTCTGCTACTTCTTCCTTCTTGTCTTCCTCTTCCTCCTCCTCTTCCTCTGCCTCCTCTTCCCCTCTCTGGGAGCAGCTTGCCTCCTTTGCTGCTTCTGCTCCATCTCCATGTCATGCTGCAGCCCAAGGGGGACTGCAACTAAAGCCCTCAGGACTGTGAGCAAGTGGTGTCCTCAGAGGCCTTCCTTTAAGAACCAAAGCCGTGACAATGTCCAGCAGCACTCCATGTCCTCCTTTCCCAGTTTAACAACATTTTAAATGTATTACACCGAGCCACTACTCCAATAAAATGTAAAGACACCAGTACAAAAGCAAAAATCTAAACTTAGCTGAAAATTGAGTGTATCCCTTTAAGAAGTGCTGGTGGGGGTCCGCGTGCTGCTGCAAGCACGTTCTGACATTTGTGCTTTGGAGAGGGCGGTAAAAGGAGTGGCGCCGTCCAAAATACCAGATTGTGCGTTAATTTAGCGTTGCACACCGATTGACATCATGTGCTGACTAATTTCCATATCTGGAGCAAGCGCAGGCAAAGGCAGCGCTGCCGACCCACCCAAAATAGTGGCCGCCACGTTCTGCGGGGGAAGTTGGTGGAAGTGAGGCGACCGACATTTTTTCATCCAAACCGGCCTTAACGGCCTAGCGAAAGGTTGAAGTTCACAGCATATTTTTTTCAGATCACAAGTCAACAGAAAACATTTGAAAGATTTTTGGGACTAATTTTATGCTTGAGATAATTTCCATTTGTTACATGTGTGTCCCTATACAACAACTGCAACCTGCATTTATACAGCACCTTTAATATATTAAAATGTTCCAAGGCTCTTCACAGGAGCGTAGCCAAACAACAATTGACACCAAGCCAAAGAACGAGACATTAGGATGGGTGACGTAGGTTTTAAGGTAGGACAGAGGTGGAGAGGTGAAGAGGTTTGGGGAGGGATTGCCAGACCTAGGCGGCTGGAGGCGCTGTCATCAATGGTGAGGCATTGGAAGTGGGGGATGCATAAGAGGACAGAGTTGGAGGAATACAGAATTCTCAGTGGGTTGAAGGGCTGGAGGAGCTTACAGAGATAGGAAGGGGCAAGGTCATGGAGAGATTTGAACACAAGGATGAGAATTTGAAAGTTGAGGTGTTGGTGGACCATGAACCAATGTGACAAAAGCACACGGCGATATACAGTCCGTAATCTACATCAGCATGTCCACCTAATGCATTTGCAAAAGAAATAAAGTATTAAATATCTCAATTAACCATTCACTTCTAGTCAGCTGATCATCATTGCCTTTCTGGCCTGTCGTGTCCCCCATATGTATCAGTTCCCCACAGGAAAAACCCAGCAGCTACAATTACATTATAATACATTTGAGAATTTACTCTTCAATTTTCTTTTATTCATTCATGGGATGTGGGCATCGCATGCAAGGCCAACTTTTAATACCCACCCCTAATTGCCCTTGAGGAGGTGGTGGTGAGCCGCCTTCTTGAACCGCTGCAGTCTGTGAGGTGAAGGTACTCCCACAGTGCTGGTCGGGAGGGAGTTCTGGGATTTTGACCCAGTGACAATGAAGGAAAGACAATATATTTCCAAGTCAGGATGGTGTGTGACTTGGAGGGAACTTGTAGGTGACAGTGTTCCCGTGCACCTGCTGCCCTTGTCCTTCTAACTGGTAGAGGTCACGGGTTTGGGAGGTGCTGTCGAAGAAGCCTTGGCGAGTTCCTGCAGTGCATCTTGTAGATGGTACACAGTGCAGCCATGGTACACCGGTGGTGGAGGGAGTGAATGTTTAAGGTGATGGATGGGGAGCCAATCAAACAGGCTGCTTTGTCCTGGATGATGTTGAGCTGTTTGAGTGTTGTTGGAGCTGCACTCATCCAGGCAGGTGGAGAGTATTCCATTACACTCCTGACTTGTGCCTTGTAGATGGTGGAAAGGCTTTGGGGAGTCAGGAGGTGAGTCACTCGCCATAGAATACCCAGCCTCTGACCTGCTCTTGTTGCCACACTATTGATGTGGCTGGTCCAATTAAGTTTCTGGCCAATGGTAACTCTCAGGATGTTGATGGTGGGAGAGTCGGCTATGGTAATCCCATTAAATTTTTAAATAAAATTTATTTCGGGATGTGGGCGCCGCTGGCAAGGCCAGCATTTATTGCCCATCCCTAATTGTCCTTGAGAAAGTGGTGGTGAGCCGTCTTTTTGAACCGCTGCAGTCCTTGTGGTGAAGGTACTCCCACAGTGCTGTTAGGGAGGGAGTTTCAAGTTTTTTGACCCGGCAGCGATGAAGAAATAGCGATATATTTCCAAATCAGGATGTTGTGTAACTTGGAGGGGAACTTGCAGGTGATGATGCTCCCATGCACTTGCTGCCCTTGTCCTTCTAGGTGGTAGAGGTCGCAGGTTTGGGAAGTGCTGCTGGAGAAGCCTTGGCGAGTTGCTGCAGTGCGTCTTGTAGATGGTACACACTGCAGCCATGGTGTGCCGGTGTCGCAGGGAGTGAATGTTGAAGGTAGTGGATGGGGTGCCAATCAAGCGGGCTGCTTTGCTTTGGCTAGTGTCAAGCTTCTTGAGTTTTGTTTGAGCTACACTCATCCAGGCAAGTGGACATGTTTAGACTCTCTCTTGTTGGAGATGGTCATTGCCTGGTGCTCGGATGGCATAAATGTTACTTGCCACTTATCAGCCCAAGCCTGAATGTCGTCATGGACTGCTCCATTATCTGAGGAATTGTGAATGGCACTGAATACTGTGCAGTCATCAGCAAACAAATCCACTTCTGACCTTATGATGGAGGAAAGGTCATTGATGAAGCAGATGAAGATGGTTGGGTCTGGGATACTGCCCTGAGGAACTCCTGCAGCGATGTCCTGGGGCTGAGTGGATTGGCCTCCAACAACCACGATTATTTTGCTTTATGCTAGGTATGACTCCAGCCAGTGGAGAAATTTACCCCTGAACCCCAGAGACTTCAATTTTACTAGTGTTCCTTAATGCCACACTTGGTCAAAAGTTGCCTTGATGTCAAGGGCAGTCACAGTCACCTCACCTCTTGAATTCAGCATTTTTGTTCCTATTTGGACCAAGACTGCAATGAGGTCTGGAGCCGAGGAGTCCTGGCAGAACCCTAACTGAGTATCAGTGTGCAGGTTATTGGTAAGGAAGTGCTTTTTATTAACACTGTTGACAACACCTTCCATCGCTTTGCTGATGATTGAGAGTAGGCTGATGGGGTGGCAATTGGCTAGATTGGATTTGTTCTGCTTTTACTGGGCATGACATACCGGGGTAGTTTTGCACATTGTCGGGTAGATGCTAGTGTTGTAGCTGTACTGGAACACGTGGGGTAGAAGGGCGGCTAGATCTGGAACACAAGTCTTAGCAGTATATTGTCGGGGCCATAGCCTTTCCTGTATCCAGTGCGATCAGCCGTTTCTTGATATCCCGCTGAATAAATTGAATTGACTGAAGTCTGGCTTCTGCGATGATGGGGACCTCAGGAGGAGAAGGATCATCCACTAGGCACTTCTGTCTGAAGATTGGCAAGATGTTAACAAAAGTAAACAAAATTAAATCACACATACGACAAAGGGTGACTGTGAATGTAAACAAGCCTTTAACAAATCCCAATATTCAGACGTAAATTATGGCCCAGAATTTGGGCTACATACCGCCACACGTTTTGTGTGGCAATCCTGGTACAAAATGGCAGCCGCCGCTCTAATGCCCGCCTCTGGCGTGGGACTCAGTGGCCGCCATTTTGGTGAGGCCCTGAGCGTTGCCCTAGACGTACAAATATGGAAAGTGTGACTTAACATTACACTCTGTGAACTTGGACTTCTCCATTGTGTTTGGCGCTGGGTCCTAAGCTCGCTGTGAAAAGTAAGCATGCAGCCGACGGACAGAGATGCTGCCAGCACCTCTTAAAGGGACACTCACATCTTTCAGGTAAATTTGCATTTAATCTTTGGATTGTTCTTTTAATATTTTATCAAAGTAGTGGTTTGGTTCAATAGATTTGAAACATTTTTTAAGTGTGCAAGGGAGTGCTGTTGGACACTTGCAAGACCACAGAGAGTAAAGGAATCCATCTGAGAAGACAGAAAATCCTGGAAATACTCAGCAATTCAGGTAGTATCTGTGGAGCAAGAAACAGAGTTCACGTCTCAGATCAAGATGCTGCCTCGCCGACTGAATATTTACAGCATTTCATGCAACCCAGGCAGCCCTTTCTGGGGCCGGGATTTGCATGACGGAATCATCCGCCTGTGGTACCAGTGACCACAACCCCAATTCCCCTTTTAACATTTGTCCCACACCTTACCTTCCCTCTGTTACTGACCATCACAGTGTCCTCTTGGCCACAATGCTGAAATGAAAGCCACCACAATGCAAATTTTCTTTTTATACATCTATCCAACCAATATGACATTGAGAAATCAACTAATCACCCTTTTGTGTTCCCTTCGTGACGTTTTGTGTGTGTCTTCGTCTTATTCTTCGGAAAACTTAAAACAATCACTATCACTAGAGAGAAAATACTAGGCAAACTAATGGGACTAAATGTGGACAATCCCCTGGACCCGATGGCCTGCATCCTAGGGTCTTAAAAGAGGTGGCTGAGAGATAGTGGATGCATTGGTTGTAATCTACCAAAATTCCCTGGATTCTGAAGAGATCCCAGCGGATTAGAAAACCGCAAATGTAACGCTACTATTTAAAAAAGGAGGGAGACAGAAAGCAGGATCCTATAGACCAGTTAGCCTAATATCTGTCATTGGAAAAATGCTGGAGTCCATCATTAAGGAAGTAGTAGCAGGACATTTAGAAAATCATAATGCAGTCAAGCAGAGTCAGCATGGTTTTATGAAAGGGAAATCATGTTTGAAAAATTTGCTCGGGTTCTTTGAGGATGTAACGGACTGAATGGATAAGGGAGAACCAGTGGTTGTGCTGTATTTAAATTTCCAGAAAGCATTCGATAAGATGCCACATAAAAGGTAAGAGCTCACTGGGTTGGGGGTAATATATTAACGTGGATAGAGGATTGGCTAACTAACAGAAAGCAGCGAGTCGGGATAAATAGGTCATTTTCAGGTTGGCAAACTGTAACTAGTGTGCTGCCACCGAGATTTGTGCTGGGGCCTCAACTATTTACAATTTATATTAATGATTTGGATGAAGGGACCGAGAGTAACTTAGCCAAATTTGCTGATGATTCAAAGATAGGTGGGAAAGCAAGTTGTGAGGAGGACGCAAATAATCTGCAAAGGGATATAGACAGGCTAAGTGAGTGGGCAAAAATTTGGCAGATGGAGTATAATGTGGAAAAATGTGAGTTTATCCACTTTGTTAAGAATAATAACAAAGCTAATTATTATTTAAATGGGGAGAGATTACAAAATGCGGTGGTACAGAAGGATCTGGAGCTCCTTGTGCGTGAAACACAAAAAGTTAGCACGCAGGTACAGCAAGTAATTAGGAAGGCAATGGAACGTTGGCCTTTATTGCAAGAGGGATGGAGTAGAAAAATAGGGAAGTCCTGCTACAGCTATACAGGGTATTGGTCAGGCCACACCTGGAGTACTGCTTACAGTTTTGGTCTCCTTATTTAAGGAGGAATATACTTGCACTTGGAGGCAGTTCAGAGAAGGTTCATGAGATTGATTCCTAAGATGAAGGGTTGTCATATGCAGAAAGGTTGAGCAGGTTGGGCCTAGACTCATTGGAGTTTACAAGACATGGAGGTGATCTTATTGAAGCATATTAGATTCTGAGGGGGCTTGACAGGGTAGATGCAGAGAGGATCTTTCCTCTCGTGGGGGAATCTAGATCTAGGACTAGAACCAGTTTCAGAATAAGGGGTCGCCCATTTAAAATGGAAATGAGGAGGAATTTCTTCTCTCAGAGGTTTGTGAATCTTTGAAATTCTCTATCCCAGGGAGCTGTGGAGGCTGGGTCATTGAATGTATTTAAGGTGGAGATAGACAAATTTTTGAAAGATAAGGGAGTCAAGGATCATGGGGAATGGGTGGGAAATGGAGCTGAGGCCAGGATCAGATCAGCCCTGATCTTATTGAATGGTGGAGCAGGCTCGAGGGGCCAAATGGCTTATTCCTGCTTCTATTTCTTATGTTCTTATGTTCTTCTTCTCCTCTCCCTATTCTTGGTCGCCCACTGGCTGGGCAGGCTGCATGTGAGGAAGGCAGAAGGGTGGCGTTGTGGTGAGGGAAGGGTGGGAAAGCAAAGGGTGCATACCAGAAGGAGGATAATCTATGAGGATACCCGCATCTTGTATCCTTTCAGCCCCGTCGCTGGCCAAGGGCTCAACCATGCCCCTGACAAGAATGGCCTGCATTGTCTCCTCTAAGGGGATGAGGTAAAATTAGGAATGGGAGGTGTGCCTCATGTTTGCTATTGATTGTTGGTCGATGAGTGATGCTGGGTGAAGAGGTGAGCGTGAGGGGCAGTCGTGCATTGAGCAGTGTGTGAGGCTGGTGGTGCAGTTGGTAGGAGACGGCTTTTGAAGATGCATTCACTGACCTTGACCAGTTGTTTGTGGTCATGTAGTTTCTTTGGGCACTGAAGCCAGGTCGTGTGTGCGACACTGCTGGCAGTATCGGTCACGGTGATCTGATCTCACGTCCTTCCTTCTGGAGGACCTCCTGGCCAAGCTGGGTAGCAGACCTCTCTTGCATGTTAACCACCTGCTCAAAGCCTGAAGTGCTGCATGCGAGACCCTCGATGACCCTTCGCTAGCTTGTCGAACCGTTTGTGTTAGTGCTGAAGCACATTTTCCAGTTTTGAGGTGCAGAAGGCAATTCAGATGTAAGAGCTGATGACTCCCATTTGGGAATTCTTTTTAATGTTCATTTTTTTGCAGAAGGCAGTTGAACACTAAGGGCTAAAAACTGCCTATTTTTAAAAGATTAAAAACAACATTTGCAAGGCAGTTCCTCGTTAAGGGAATGCACTGCTTTCTAAAATGCCAGCCTTGCTTTAAGAGAAGGCTGTTCTTTTTTATATGGGCACCGCTGGCAAGGCCAGCATTTATTGTCCATCCCTAATTGCCCTTGAGAAGGTGGTGGTGAGCCACCTTCTTGAACCGCTGCAATGATTACTCTCCGGTATCTTGCCCAAGTGCCCATTCTTCATGTGTGAGCTTTAACTGTGAGTATTGGTGGGACATTTGAAGATAAGAGGCATCACAACCCTGCTCTCACCTGACATTTTCACTGATGCATTTCCACATGCCTCACTGGATAGCTCTAAGGAGCAGGATACGAGCTGAGTAATCCTCTCCCTAGTCCAGGATACTGAGGCCAATTGTTGCGACACGACTGTGTCCCTGCTTGAGATCAGTTTACTCAACATACACC
This sequence comes from Pristiophorus japonicus, assembly GCF_044704955.1. Taxonomy (NCBI): domain Eukaryota; kingdom Metazoa; phylum Chordata; class Chondrichthyes; family Pristiophoridae; genus Pristiophorus; species Pristiophorus japonicus. The sequence continues at coordinate 111,041,247 of NC_091982.1, read as the reverse complement.
AGTGATTGAACCCGGGGCCTAATTGGCCTATAATGGTGCAACTAACTATTGGATAAACCCTTGGAGCCTTCGGAAGAAACAAATAAACCGTCATTGGCCCATTTGTCAGAGAGTAGGGTGTTGCATTGCTGTTTAGCAGCATTCACACAAAGAAAAAGGAGAGATTGAGCAGAATGGGCCTATACTCTCTGGAGTATGGAACAATGAGAGGAGATCTCATTGAAACGTACAGAATTCTTAGAGGACTTAACAGGATAGATGCTGAGAGGCTGTTGCCCCTGGTTGGAGAGTGTAGAACTAGGGGTCATAATCTCAGGATAAAGTTTTTTTTAATTCGTTCATGGGATGTGGGCGTCACTGGCAAGGCCAGCATTTATTGCCCATCCCTAGATGCCCTTGAGAAGGTGGTAGTGAGCCGCCTTCTTGAATTGGCGCAGTCTGTGAGGTGAAGGTACTCCCACAGTGCTGCTAGTGAGGGAGTTCCAGGATTTTAACCCAGCAACAATGAAGGAATGGTGATATTTTTCCAGGATGGTGTGTAACTTGGAGAGGAACTTGCAGGTGATGGTGTTCCCATGCACCTGCTGCCCTCGTCCTTCAAAGTGATAGAGGTCGTGGGTTTGGGACGTGCTGTCGAAGAAGCCTTGGTGAGTTGCTGCAGTGCATCTTGTAGGTGGTACACACTGCAGACACAGTATGCCAGTGGTGGAGAGAGTGAATGTTTAAAGGGGTGGATGGGGTGCCAATCAAGCGGGCTGCTTTGTCTTGGATGGTGTCGAGCTTCTTGAGTGTTGTTGGAGCTGCACTCATCCAGGCAAGTGGAGAGTATTCCATCACAGTCTAAGGATAAGGGGTAAGCCATTTAGGACTGAGATGAGCAGAAACTTCTTCACCCAGAGAGTGGTGAACCTGTGGAATTCTCTACCACAGAAAGTTGTTGAGGTCAATTCTCTAAGTATATTCAAAAAGGAGTTAGATGTAGTCCTTACTACTAGGGGGATCAAGGGGTATGGCGAGAAAGCAGGAATGGGGTACTGAAGTTGCATGTTCAGCCATGAACTCATTGAATGGCGGTGCAGGCTCGAAGGGCCAAATGGCCTACTCCTGCTCCTATTTTCTATGTTTCTATGTTCTATGTTTCTATCACACTCGTGACTTGTGCCTTGTAGATGGTGGAAAGGCTTTCGGCAGTCAGGAGGCTAGACACTCACCACGGAATACCCAGCCTCTGACCTGCTCTTGTTGCCACAGTTTTTATGTGGCTGGTCCAGTTAAGTTTCTGATAAATGGTGATGCCCACGATGTTGATGGTGGGAGATCTGCTATGGTAATGCCGTTGAATGTCAAGGGACGCTGGTTAGACTCCCGCTTGTTGGAGATAGTCATGGCCTGGCACTTTTGTGGTGTGACTGTTACTTGCCACTTATCAGCACAAGCCTGAATGTCGTCCACGTCTTGCTGCATGTGGGCATGGACTGCTCCATTATCTGAGGAGTTGCGAATGGCACGGAACTCCTGCAGTGATGTCCTGGGACTGTGATGATTGACCTCCAACAACCACAACCATCTTCCTTTGTGCTAGGTATGACTTCAGCCAGTGGAGAATTTTCCCCCTGATTCCCATTGATTTCAGTTTTACTAGGGCTCCTTGATGCCACACTCAGTCAAATGCTTCCTTGATGTCAAGGGCAATCACTCTTACCTCATCTCTGGAATTCAGCTCTTTTGTCCATGTTTGGACCAAGGCTGTAATGAGCTCTGGAGCAGAGTGATCCTGGCGGAACCCAAACTGAGTATCAGTGAACAGGTTATTGGTGAATAAGTGCTGTTTGATAGCACTGTTGTCGACATCTTTCATCACTTTGCTAATGATTGAAAGTAGGCTGATGGGACGGTAATTGGCCAGAATGGTTTTATTCTGCTTTTTATGGACAGGACATACTTGGGCAGTTTTCACATTGTCCTGTAGATGCCAGTGTTGTACAGGTTGTACCTCTCCAGTCTGGGACTTTTTGGTCCAGCAACATCCCTGGTCTGGCATCATCCCTGGCGGGGGGTCGGTGTGTCCTGGGACTGGCTGCTCCTCCTCACCCTGCTGCTTCCGGTGTTCCCTCTGAGGTCGGGTTGGCGCACTGCATTCTGGGGCTGGCCACATCCCGCTGTCCCCGGCGCCCCCTCCCCAGTCGGGTCGGCGCGGAGATCGAGCGGGGAGCCTGGCAGCCGACTGAGGCACCGAAGCTGGGCCTGAAACGCTGTGCAGTGGGCTTCTGCACAGCGCATGCACAGAACGCGGTAGGGTCGTTGTGCAGCATTTCGGGCCCAGCTTCGCCGTCTCAGTCGGCTGTCGTACTCCCCGCTAGCTCTCTGTGCCGACCCGACTGGGGTGGTGGGGGGGGTGCTGGGGGCAGCGGGGGTGGGGGGGTGGGGAATGGAGTGTCAGGGGGTGGTGAGGGGGCGCCGGGGGCAGCGGGGGGGTGGGGGGGGGTTGCCAGCGGCAGCGGGGGGGTGAGGTGGGGGGGGGCGCTGGGGGCAGCGGGGAGGGGGGGAACTGCCGGCCCCAGGACACAGCATGCCGGCCCGATCTAGGGGGGAGCACCGGAGGCGGTGGGCAGAGGAGAAGCAGCCAGCCCCAGGTCAGCAGTACACTTTATTCCTTTTTAATTCTAATGCTTCTGTGTTGTTTGGTTTTGCTTTTTATAACCGAGAACTCTGTGCAACAGCTGCAAGGCACTTCGCGTCAACTGGACTCTGATGTGGATTCCAGTGAATGTAGCAGAAACCAGGCTGCAAACTTTGCTGATAGTGGGATTTTTAAGTCTGGGGTCTGGGTTCGGCGTGACCTCCTGTGGTCTGGAAAATTCTCTGGTCCGCCACCGGTCAGGTACCAAGGGTGCCGGACTGGAGAGGTTCAACCCGTAGCTGTACTGGAACAGTTTTGCTAGTGGCGTGGCTAGTTCTGGAGCACAAGTCTTCAGCACAACATACAGGGTGTTATTGGAGTTCATAGACTTTGTTGTATCCAGTGCGCTCAGCCATTTCTTGATATCACGTGGAGTGATTTGAATTGGCTGAAGACTGGCTTCTGTGATGGTGGAGACCTCAGGAGGAGGCTGATATGGATTATTCACTTGGCACTTCTGACTGAAGGTGGTTGCAAACACTTCAGCCTTGTCCTTTGCACTCATGTGCTGGGCTGCGCCATCATTGAGGATTAGGATATTCATGGAGCCTCCTTTGTTTGTTGTTTAATGATCCACCACCATTCACGACTGATGTGGCAGGTCTACAGAGCTTTGATCTGATCCGTTTATTGTGGGATTGCTTAGCTCTGTCTATAGCATGCGGTTTCTACCTTTTAGCATACATGTGTTGCAGCTTCCCCAGGTTGGCACCTCATTTTTAGGTATGCCTAGTGCTGCTCCTGGCATGCTCTTCTACACTCCTCACTGAACCAGGGTTAGTCACCTGGCTTGATGGTAATGGCAGAGTGAGGGACATGCCGGGCCATGAGGTTACAGATTGTGGTGGAATACAATTCTGCTGCTGCTGATGGCCCACAACACCTCACGGATGCCCAGTTTTGAGCTGCTAGATCTGCTCTGAATCTATCCCATTTAGCATGGTGGTACTGCCACACAACACGATGGAGGGTGTCCTCAGTGTGAAGACGGGATTTTATCTCCCCAAGGACTGTGCGTTAGCCACTGCTACCAATGCTGTAATGGACAGATGCATCTGAGACAGGTAGAATGGTGAGGACGAGGTCAAGTAGTTTTTTTCCTTGTGTTGGTTCTCTCTCCACCTGCTGCAGGCCCAGTCTGGCAGCTGTGTCAGTAGTGGTGCTACCGGGCCACTCTTGGTGATGGACATTGAAGTCCCCCACCCAGAGTACATTCTGTGCCCTTGCTACTCTCAGTGCTTCTTTCAAGTGGTGTTCAACATGGAGGAGTACTAATTCATCAGCTGAAGGAGGGCGGTAGGTGGTAATCAGCAGGAGGTTTCCTTGCCCATGTTTGACCTGAAGCCTTGAGACTTCACAGGGACTGGAGACAATGTTGAGGACTCCCAGGGCCACTCCCTCTCGACTGTATACCACTGTGCCACCATCCCAGGTGGGCCAGTCCTGCCGGTGGGACAGGACATACCCAGGGAAGATGACAGAGGAATCTTGGCTATTGGCTGAAAGGTATGATTCTGTGAGTATGACTATGTCAGGCTGTTGCTTGACTAGTCTGTGGGACAGCTCTCCCAATTTTGGCACAAGTCCCCAGATGTTAGTGAGGAGGACTTTGTCGGGTCACTTGGACTGGGTGTGCCGTTGTCATGTCCGAAGTCAGTGCCAAGGTCGATGCTGGGTGGTCCGTCCGGTTTTCTTATTTTTTTTGTAGTGGTTGTGTACAACTGAATGACTTGCTTGGCCATTTCAGAGAGCAATTAAGATTCAACCACATTGCTGTAATGCTACGGCTTGCAACATTGAGCCTATTGCTGGGACCACCGCACGAAAATGGCCTTGTACAGTAAGTTTAGTCCTAGGTTAATGTTAATTACCAAGTAACATCAATTTACCGGTGCTGTCAGCACTATAAATTTCAGCAGCCGTTACTTGTGGACCGGCGATCTCGAATTTCTAGGCCTTTTTGTTTACTTTCTGAGTCTGTGACATTATCCTGATGTATTATAATCTTTTAACACGTTGTGCATCTCTGCTTATTCACAATGTAATATAATAATGTATGCTGAAAGATGATTAAGATTTTGTGTTGATGTTTATTTTGAAATCCAGTCCTGGATGAACCCAAAATTCCTCCAATTGGGAAGACCGAAGCCATTGTCTTCGCTACCCTGCCAGAAACTCCATTCCCGAGCCACCGATTTCATCCTCCTCCCTGGCTGCTGCCTGACTGCTCACAATCTCAGTGTTCTATTTGATCATGAACTCAGCTTCCGGCCCCATCTCCTCTCCAAGACCACCTACTTCCACCTGTGTAACATCACCACTCCCCACCCTGACTCCAGACCATCTGCTGCTGAAACACTCATCCATGCTTTTGTTATGTCCAGACTCAACTGTTCCAATGCTCTCCTGGCTGAGGAATGTCAAGCAGAATTCTGAATGTGAATATTGCAAACAGTAATTTCCAAGCTTCCAGTTTTTTGCTGGCTGCAGATGATGCCAGGTTTTTATGCTGCCTGACTTCAATCTGCAGTAAAGCTGGCTCAATTTTTGTCCATTTTATGACCTGTCTATGCTGCAGCTTTTATTATTTGTATTTATTTCTCTTAATATCCATGGCATAAACAGAACATACTTTGGGGACCCATAGGCAGATGCAACATATAATACACTCAGGACTTTGCCATTTGCTCATTATTCAGCAAGCCGAGCCCTTTAATAAATATAGTGACATGGTCCCTGCCTTATGCCTCGTGTCTGAAATCTTTCCGCAGAGTCATCCCCGACTATCTTCCATTCTGACTAAATGTCACGGCCGTGAAATTCAGCTCATTAGTGCCGGCTGTTAAGGCCAGTTTCATGAAAAACTGAGGGCCGCCTCACTTCTGCCCACTTCCGGTGCGGCCCGTTTTGGCCGCCATTTTGGGCAGGTCGGCAGCACGGTCGCTGCCTGCGCTCGCTAGACAAATGGTAATGAGGCAGAACATGACATGACGCACAACCTACTATTTTGACGTGGCCGCTCGATTGTACGCCCTCTCCAAAGCACGCACGTCTAGCTGGATGACGGACCCTCAACCAGCACTAGTTAACTGGACACACGCAACTTTGAGGTAAGTTTTAATTTTTGCTTTTGTACTGGTTCCTGTACAGTTTATTTGAGTAGTGGCTTAGTGTAAGACATTTAAAAAGTTGTTAAAGTGTGAAAGGAAGTGCAAGGAATGCTGCTGGATGTTTGCAAGGCTTTGGCTCTTAAAGGATGACTTCTGAGAGCATCACTTGCTCCTTGTCCTGGGGGCTCTAGCTGCAGTCCCCCTTGGGCTTCTGCATGACAGGGAGATGGAGCAAAGGCAGCTAGGGGACAGTTGCTCACAGAGGGAGGAGGAAGAGGAAGAGGAGGAAGTGGAGGAAGTGGAAGAGGAAGAAGTAGAAGCAGAAGGAAGGAGGCAACCCAGACAGCCCCTTTCTGGCCTGGATATCCAGGATCGCAACATCTGCCTGCGGTACCAGTGATTATAATGCAGTTCCTGCCATTTGTACCATAAATATTTTATTTCAATCTTCATTCTTACACAGTAAGTAGGATTATATTTTTCCTTACATAGCTACGTGATTAAAAGGCTTGAGCCCAAAATTCTGTGGTTCCCGCTCTGCCTACTCAAGTGGTGAAGTGGAACGCCCAGCTATTCATACAGAAAGAGACAGGGGTCCGACAAAAGAGATGATGGTGCAAGGCAACCGAGGATGGTAATGGGACAAGTAAAGAAATAAAAGACAGGTCTAGAGGAGGTGTAAATGGCAACAGCAGAATCATTATCAACTGCTGCGGACTGAAAAAGTGGGAGCGGAGGTTCTGACCTGAAATTGTTGAGCTCAGTGTTGAGTCCCGAAGGCTGTAAAGTGCCTAACTGAAAGATGAGGTACTGTTCCTCGAGCTTATGTTGAGCTTCATTGGAACTGTCCAGGAGGCTGAGGACAGAGCGGGGGGGGCGCGGAGAATTAAAGTGACAGGCAACCGGAAGCTCAGGGTCACGCTTATGGACTAAACAGAGGTGTTCTGCAAAGCAGTCACTCAATCTGCGTTTGGTCTCCCCAATGTAGAGGAGAGCACATCGTGAGCAGCGACTATAGTATACTAAGTTGAAAGCAGTAAAAGTAAATCGCTGTTTCACCTGGAAGGAGTGTTTGGGGCCCTGAACGGTGGGAAGGAAGGAGACAAAAGGGCCGTTGTTACATAAGAACATAAGAACATAAGAACATAAGAAGTAGGAACAGGAATAGGCCATCTAGCCCCTCGAGCCTGCTCCACCATTCAACAAGATCATGGCTGATCTGGTCGTGGACTCAGCTCCACTTACCCGCCCGCTCCCCGTAACCCTTAATTCCCTTATTGGTTAAAAATCTATCTATCTGTGATTTGAATACATTCAATGAGCTAGCCTCAACTGCTTCCTTGGGCAGAGAATTCCACAGATTCACAACCCTCTTGGAGCAGAACTTCCTTCTCAACTTGGTTTTAAATTGGCTCCCCCGTATTTTGAGGCTGTGCCCCCTAGTTCTAGTCTCCCCGACCAGTGGAAACAACCTCTCTGCCTCTATCTTGCTATCCCTTTCATTATTTTAAATGTTTCTATAAGATCACCCCTCATCCTTCTGAACTCCAACGAGTAAAGACCCAGTCTACTCAATCTATCATCATAAGGTAACCCCCTCATCTCTGGAATCAGCCTAGTGAATTGTCTCTGTAACCCCTCCAAAGCTAGTATATCCTTCCTTAAGAAAGGTGACCAAAACTGCACGCAGTACTCCAGGTGCGGCCTCACCAATACCCTATACAGTTGCAGAAGGACCTCCCTGCTTTTGTACTCCATCCCTCTCGCAATGAAGGCCAACATTCCATTCACCTTCCTAATTACCTGCTGCACCTGCAAACTAACTTTTTGGGATTCATGCACAAGGACCCCCAGGTCCTTCTGCACCGCAGCATGTTGTAGTTTCTCCCTATTCAAATAATATTCCCTTTTACTGTTTTTTTTTCACAAGGTGGATGACCTCACATTTTCCAACATTGTATTCCATCTGCCAAACCTTAGCCCATTCGCTTAACCTATCTAAATCTCTTTGCAACCTCTCTGTGTCCTCTACACAACCCATTTTCCCACTAATCTTTGTGTCATCCGCAAATTTTGTTACACTACACTCTGTCCCCTCTTCCAGCTCATCTATGTATATTGTAAACAGTTGTGGTCCCAGCACTGATCCCTGTGGCATACCACTAACCACCGATTTCCAACCCGAAAAGGACCCATTTATCCCAACTCTCTGCTTTCTGTTAGCTAGCCAATTCTCTATCCATGCTAATACATTTCCTCTGACTCCGTGTACCTCCATCTTCTGCAGTAACCTTTTGTGTGGCAACTTATCGAATGCCTTTTGGAAATCTAAATACACCACATCCATCGGTACACTTCTATCCACCATGCTCGTTATATCCTCAAAGAATTCCAGTAAATTAGTTAAACATGATTTCCCCTTCATGAATCCATGTTGCGTCTGCTTGATTGCACTATTCCTATCAAGATGTCCCACTATTTCTTCCTTAATGATAGCTTCAAGCATTTTTCCCACTACAGATATGAAACTAACCGGCCTATAGTTACTTGCCTTTTGTCTGCCCCCTTTTTTAAACAGAGGCGCTACATTAGCTGCTTTCCAATTCGCTGGTACCTCCCCAGAGTCCAGAGAATTTTGGTAGATTATAACGAATGCATCTGCTATAACTTCCGCCATCTCTTTTAATACCCTGGGATGCATTTCATCAGGACCAGGGGACTTGTCTACCTTGAGTCCCATTAGCCTGTCCAGCACTACCCCCTAGTGATAGTGATTATCTCAAGGTCCTCCCTTCCCACATTCCCGTGACCAGCAATTTTTGGCATGGTTTTTGTGTCTTCCACTGTAAAGACCGAAGCAAAATAATTGTTTAAGGTCTCAGCTATTTCCACATTTCCCATTATTAAATCCCCCTTCTCATCTTCTAAGGGACCAACATTTACTTTAGTCACTCTTTTCTGTTTTATATATCGATAAAAGCTTTTACTATCTGTTTTTATGTTTTGCGCAAGTTTACTTTCGTAATCTATCTTTCCTTTCTTTCTTGCTTTCTTAGTCATTCTTTGCTGTCATTTAAAATTTTCCCAATCTGCTAGTTTCCCACTAACCTTGGCCACCTTATACGCATTGGTTTTTAATTTGATACTCTCCTTTGTTTCCTTGGTTATCCCTTCTCTTACCGCCCTTCTTTTTCACTGGAATATATTTTTGTTGAGCACGATGAAAGAGCTCCTTAAAAGTCCTCCACTGTTCCTCAATTGTGCCACCGTTTAGTCTGTGTTTCCAGTCTTCTTTAGCCAACTCTGCCCTCATCCCACTGTAGTCCCTTTGTTTAAGCATAGTACGCTCGTTTGAGACACTACTTCCTCACCCTCAATCTGTATTACAAATTCAACCATACTGTGATCACTCATTCCGAGAGGATCTTTAACTAGGAGATCGTTTATTATTCCTGTCTCATTACACAGGACCAGATCTAAGATAGCTTGCTCCCTTGTAGGTTCTGTAACATACTGTTCTAAGAAACAATCCCGTATGCATTCTATGAATTCCTCCTCAAGCCTACCCCGTGCGATTTGATTTGACCAATCGATATGTAGGTTAAAATCCCCCATGATTACTGCCGTTCCTTTTTCACATGCCTCCATTATTCCCTTGATTATTGCCCGCCCCACCGTGAAGTTATTATTTGGGGGCCTATAAACCAAGCCCACCAGTGACTTTTCCCCCTTACTATCACTAATCTCCACCTACAATGATTCAACATTTTGTTCATTAGAGCCAATATCGTCTCTCACAACTGCCCTGATATCATCCTTTATTAACAGAGCTACCCCACCTCCTTTCCCTTCTTGTCTATCTTTCCAAATCGTCAGATACCCCTGTATGTGTAATTCCCAGTCTTGGCCACCCTGCAACCACGTTTCTGTAATGGCCACCAAATCATACCCATTTGTAATGATTTGTGCCATCAACTCATTTACTTTATTTCGAATGCTGCGTGCGTTTAGGTAGAGTGTTTTAATAATAGTTTTTAAACCATGATTTTTAGTTTTGACCCTCCTGCAGCCCCTTTATATTCATACATATTGTCCCTTCCTATCACCTTGTGGTTTACACTTACCCCAGTGCTACTCTGCTCTGTTGCCTCCTGCCTTTTGCATTCTTTCTTGGGGTCCTGTTCATCTGAGCTCTCACCCACTCTAACTAGCTCAGAGCCCTCTCCTGGGTTCTGAATACTCCTTGCATTGAGGCACCGAGCTTTCATGCTTGCCTTTTTATTACACTTTGACTCTTTAGGATTTTGCTGTACATTGGCCCTTTTTGTTTTTTGCCTTGGTTTCTCTGCCCTCCACTTTTACTCATCTCCTTTCTGTCTTTTGCTTTTGTCTCCATTTTGTTTACCTCTGTCTCCCTGCATTGGTTCCCATCCCCCTGCCATATTAGTTTAACTCCTCCCCAACAGCACTAGCAAACACTCCCCCTATGACATTGGTTCCGGTCCTGCCCAGGTGCAGAACCTCCGGTTTGTACTGGTCCCACCTCCCAGAACCGGTTCCAATGCCCCAGGAATTTGAATCCCTCCCTGCTGCACCACTGCTCAAGCAATGTATTCATCTGAGCTATCCTGCAATTCCTACTCTGACTAGCACGTGGCGCTGGTAGCAATCCCGAGATTACTACTTTTGAGGTACTACATTTTAATTTAGCTCCTAGCTCCTTAAATTCGTCTCGTAGGACCTCATCCCGTTTTTTACCTTTATCGTTGGTACCAATGTGCACCACAACAACTGGCTGTTCAACCTCCCTTTTCAGAATGTCCTGTACCCGCTCCGAGACATCCTTGACCCTTGCACCAGGGAGGCAACATACCATCCTGGAGTCTCGGTTGCGGCCGCAGAAACGCCTATCTATTCCCCTTACAATTGAATCCCCTATCACTATTGCTCTCCCACTCTTTTTCCTGCCCTCCTGTGCAGCAGAGCCAGCCACGGTGCCATGAACTTGGCTGCTGCTGCCCTCCCCTGATGAGTCATCCCCCTCAACCGTACTCAAATCGGTGTATCTGTTTTGCAGGGGGATGACTGCAGGGGACCCCTGCACTACCTTCCTTGCACTGCTCTTCCAGCTGGTCTTCCATTCCCTAACTGGCTGTGGACCCTTCACCTGCGGTAAGACCAACTCACTACACATACTACTCACGTCATTCTCAGCATCGTTGATGCTCCAGAGTAAATCCACCCTCAGCTCCAATTCCGCAACGCGGACCGTCAGGAGCTGGAGGCGGATACACTTCCCGCACACGTAGTCGTCAGGGACACCGGAGGCGTCCCTGATTTCCCACATAGTACAGGAGGAGCATAACACTTGTCCGAGCTCGCCTGCCATGACTTAACCCTTAGATTAACTTAAACTGGCAACAAGAGTGCTAAAAGTTACTCACTGATATAGAAGAGAAAAAAGAAAAACTAATTACCAGTCACCAGCCAATCACTTACCCCCTTGGCTGTGACGTCACCTTTCTATTTCTTTCTACTTCTTTTTGCCTTCTCCCTGTAGCTGCATAAGCCTCTCGTCGACCCCGGACTCACGCCTCAGCGACGACCTCCCAACCTCGCGGCCTTTTGTAAGTCTTTCTGACTCATGGACTACTGACTCAGCGATGCACCTCCCGACCTTGCGGCCTTTTGTAGGCCTCTCTGACTCACGGACTCCCGACTCAACCCTATGTAAAGTTGCATCTATATCATGGGAACAGGGTTGTTAGCATAATCGAGGCAGATGGCCCAGGCTTATAAGAGTGCATCAGGTGCTCACTCCGATCCGTTGTCAGGTTTCAGAAATTATTGCATTGCTCCTGGCACCTTTCCAAGAGCCTCAATGGAACTCATGCCCGCTCTCAGCCAGTAATATTTCTGACGAGGCCCAACAAGGGTGTAATGGGCAAAGTCCCAAAGTGGAAACTTAACAGGTATAGAAACTGGCCCTGCGAGTCTTAACATAATAGTCGCAGAAGACAAAGGTATTTGAATTTACTCGATTAAATGCAAAATTAATTGACATTGCAAATTTTTTGAACAGTTAATAATATCATTGTCCTGTTAGTAATGTTCCCACTACTTTTGTTCTATTATTCTGTTACAATGTTAGCATTTACAATTTGTTTCAGTAATTGTTGAACACATTCAATAAAACCTGCCAATAAAAATCACATCAGATCACATCAGGTGATGAATTTGGGTAACTGCCCTCACTTCAAATGGTTTGGCTCTCCAATGTTATACTGTGAGTGAACTCCATTCCCCCGATGGTATGTTGATGCCCATCTCACCGTTTCCCCTTCCCTTCCTGCTTTGTAGCAATCATGCTGGATTTAGTCTTGTGGACAAGTGATGCAATGACACAGAAAGAGCATCCATTCAATGGAATTGTGTTCCAGAGTGCAGTTTAACAGCTGGGAACTCCCTGGACATACCCTCTTGGCATAAAGGTGGTGGGCATAAGATTCTCCTGCTACGACCTTTGGCTAGAATTTAGTGTGGAAGTTAACTGGAGTGGAAACCTGCCCGGAATGGGTCTCGCCTCAATTTCCACTGGGCAGTCCGCCTTCTCTCTACACTGTGTCTGTTGTGTTAATATCTTCCAAAGATGTTGCACTTGAAAGTATGACCTTAGAGATGTCACACCTCAAGTGTCACACCTCAAGTGTCGCACCTTAAGAACTTAGAAGAAATTCATTTTGCGCAGAGGGTTATTAGAATCTGGAATGCTTTCCCACAAGGAGCTGTTGAGGCACAGACTATAGTTTCATTTAAAATGGAATTGCATAGGTATTTTGAAAAATAATATAAAAGGATATGTTTAAAGTGGATTAGAGTGGATAGCTCGAGTTGAAGAATGGTCTGCACAGAATGGTCTTAAATGGAGTGCACTTAAACAAAGTGTTGGGAATTTGGAGAGAGTAAGAATTCAGAGCAAAGGGGAAAGGAGGTGCTGCTTTTTGCCTCCAATACTTGTACAGGTGCAACATCCCGAATCTGGAACTCTGAAAACTGGAATTGTCCGAAAACCGACATTTTGCGCTAAGCTGATGGAGTCGTCCGGAATCCGGAACTATTGTCCAAAGAGCGGACATTTTTGAGGCGGCCAAATGGCGACATCGGGCAGCGAGGGACGAGTAAACAGGTAAAAAGTGCAGTGCCAGGGGGCCATAGGCGGTGGCAATCGTCGGGCAGTGAGGAGCGGAGGAGTGGCATGAATTGGCGGGCGGCGAGGAGCAGAGGCTCGGCGGGAATCGGCGAGCGGAGGATCGGCGAGAATCGGCGGGCGGCGAGGAGCGGAGACTCGGCGGGAATCGGAGGGCGGTGAGGAGCGGAGGATCGGCGTGAATCGGCGAGCGGAGGAGCGGAGGATCGGCGTGAATCGGCGAGCGGAGGAGCGGAGGAGCGGCGTGAATCGGCGAGGAGCAGAGGCTCGGCGGGAATCGGTGAGCGGAGGAGCGGCGTGAATCGGCGAGCGGAGGAGCGGCGTGAATCGGCGAGCGGAGGAGCGGAGGAGCGGCGTGAATCGGCGAGCGGAGGAGCGGCGTGAATCGGCGAGCGGAGTGAATCGGCGAGGAGCAGAGGCTCGGCGGGAATCGGCGAGCGGAGGAGCGGCGGGAATCGGCGAGCGGAGGAGCGGCGTGAATCGGCGAGCGGAGGAGCGGAGGAGCGGCGTGAATCGGCGAGCGGAGGAGCGGAGGAGCGGCGTGAATCGGCGAGGAGCAGAGGCTCGGCGGGAATCGGCGAGCGGAGGAGCGGCGTGAATTGGCGAGCGGAGGAGCGGAGGAGCGGCGTGAATCGGCGAGGAGCAGAGGCTCGGCGGGAATCGGCGAGCGGAGGAGCGGCGGGAATCGGCGAGCAGAGGAGCGGCGTGAATCGGCGAGCGGAGGAGCGGCGTGAATCGGCGAGCGGAGGAGCGGCGTGAATCGGCGAGCGGAGGAGCGGCGTGAATCGGTGAGCGGAGGAGCGGAGGAGCGGCGTGAATCGGCGAGCGGAGGAGCGGAGGAGCGGCGTGAATCGGCGAGCGGAGGAGCGGAGGAACGGCGTGAATCGGCGAGCGGAGGAGCGGAGGAGCGGCGTGAATCGGCGAGCGGAGGAGCGGAGGAGCGGCGTGAATCGGCGAGGAGCAGAGGCTCGGCGGGAATCGGTGAGCGGAGGAGCGGAGGAGCGGCGTGAATCGGCGAGGAGCAGAGGCTCGGCGGGAATCGGTGAGCGGAGGAGAGGAGGAGCGGCGTGAATCGGCGAGCGGAGGAGCGGAGGAGCGGAGGAGCGGCGGGAATCGGCGAGCGGAGGAGCGGCGTGAATCGGCGAACGGAGGAGCGGAGGAGCGGCGTGAATCGGCGAGCGGAGGAGCGGAGGAGCGGCGTGAATCGGCGAGGAGCAGAGGCTCGGCGGGAATCGGCGAGCGGAGGAGCGGAGGAGCGGCGTGAATCGGCGAGCGGAGGAGCGGAGGAGCGGCGTGAATCGGCGAGCGGAGGAGCGGCGTGAATCGGCGAGCGGAGGAGCGGCGTGAATCGGCGAGCGGAGGAGCGGCGTGAATCGGTGAGCGGAGGAGCGGAGGAGCGGCGGGAATCGGCGAGCGGAGGAGCGGCGTGAATTGGCGAGCGGAGGAGCGGCGTGAATAGGTGAGCGGAGGAGCGGAGGAGCGGCGTGAATCGGCGAGCGGAGGAGCGGCGTGAATCGGTGAGCGGAGGAGCCGCGTGAATCGGCGAGCGGAGGAGCGGAGGAGCGGCGTGAATCGGCGAGTGGAGGAGCGGCGTGAATCGGCGAGCGGAGGAGCGGCGTGAATCGGTGAGCGGAGGAGCGGAGGAGCGGCGTGAATCGGCGAGCGGAGGAGCGGAGGAGCGGCGTGAATCAGCGAGCGGAGGAGCGGCGTGAATCGGCGAGTGGAGGAGCGGCGTGAATCGGCGAGCGGAGGAGCGGAGGAGCGGCGTGAATCGGCGAGCGGAGGAGCGGCGTGAATCGGCGAGTGGAGGAGCGGCGTGAATCGGCGAACGGAGGAGCGGAGGAGCGGCGTGAATCGGCGAACGGAGGAGCGGAGGAGCGCCGTGAATCGGCGAGCGGAGGAGCGGAGGAGCGGCGTGAATCGGCGAGCGGAGGAGCGGCGTGAATCGGCGAACGGAGGAGCGGAGGAGCGGCGTGAATCGGCGAACGGAGGAGCGGAGGAGCGGCGTGAATCGGCGAACGGAGGAGCGGAGGAGCGCCGTGAATCGGCGAACGGAGGAGCGGAGGAGCGGCGTGAATCGGCGAACGGAGGAGCGGAGGAGCGCCGTGAATCGGCGAGCGGAGGAGCGGAGGGGCGGCGTGAATCGGCGAGCGGAGGAGCGGCGTGAATCGGCGAACGGAGGAGCGGAGGAGCGCCGTGAATCGGCGAACGGAGGAGCGGAGGAGCGGCGTGAATCGGCGAACGGAGGAGCGGCGTGAATTGGCGAACGGAGGAGTGGAGGAGCGGCGTGAATCGGCGAACGGAGGAGCGGAGGAGCGGCGTGAATCGGCGAACGGAGGAGCGGCGTGAATTGGCGAACGGAGGAGTGGAGGAGCGGCGTGAATCGGCGGGCGGCGAGGAGCAGAGGCTCGGCGGGAATCGGCGAGCGGAGGAGCGGCGTGAATCGGTGAGCGGAGGAGCGGCGTGAATCGGTGAGCGGAGGAGCGGAGGAGCGGAGGAGCGGCGGGAATCGGCGAGCGGAGGAGCGGCGTGAATCGGCGAACGGAGGAGCGGAGGAGCGGCGTGAATCGGCGAGCGGAGGAGCGGAGGAGCGGCGTGAATCGGCGAGGAGCAGAGGCTCGGCGGGAATCGGCGAGCGGAGGAGCGGAGGAGCGGCGTGAATCGGCGAGCGGAGGAGCGGAGGAGCGGCGTGAATCGGCGAGCGGAGGAGCGGAGGAGCGGCGTGAATCGGCGAGTGGAGGAGCGGCGTGAATCGGCGAGCGGAGGAGCGGCGTGAATCGGCGAGCGGAGGAGCGGCGTGAATCGGTGAGCGGAGGAGCGGAGGAGCGGCGGGAATCGGCGAGCGGAGGAGCGGCGTGAATCGGCGAGCGGAGGAGCGGCGTGAATAGGTGAGCGGAGGAGCGGAGGAGCGGCGTGAATCGGCGAGCGGAGGAGCGGCGTGAATCGGTGAGCGGAGGAGCCGCGTGAATCGGCGAGCGGAGGAGCGGAGGAGCGGCGTGAATCGGCGAGTGGAGGAGCGGCGTGAATCGGCGAGCGGAGGAGCGGCGTGAATCGGTGAGCGGAGGAGCGGAGGAGCGGAGGAGCGGCGTGAATCGGCGAGCGGAGGAGCGGAGGAGCGGCGTGAATCGGCGAGCGGAGGAGCGGCGTGAATCGGCGAGTGGAGGAGCGGCGTGAATCGGCGAGCGGAGGAGCGGAGGAGCGGCGTGAATCGGCGAGCGGAGGAGCGGCGTGAATCGGCGAGTGGAGGAGCGGCGTGAATCGGCGAACGGAGGAGCGGAGGAGCGGCGTGAATCGGCGAACGGAGGAGCGGAGGAGCGCCGTGAATCGGCGAGCGGAGGAGCGGAGGAGCGGCGTGAATCGGCGAGCGGAGGAGCGGCGTGAATCGGCGAACGGAGGAGCGGAGGAGCGGCGTGAATCGGCGAACGGAGGAGCGGAGGAGCGGCGTGAATCGGCGAACGGAGGAGCGGAGGAGCGCCGTGAATCGGCGAACGGAGGAGCGGAGGAGCGCCATGAATCGGCGAGCGGAGGAGCGGAGGAGCGGCGTGAATCGGCGAGCGGAGGAGCGGCGTGAATCGGCGAACGGAGGAGCGGAGGAGCGCCGTGAATCGGCGAACGGAGGAGCGGAGGAGCGGCGTGAATCGGCGAACGGAGGAGCGGCGTGAATTGGCGAACGGAGGAGTGGAGGAGCGGCGTGAATCGGCGAACGGAGGAGCGGAGGAGCGGCGTGAATCGGCGAACGGAGGAGCGGCGTGAATTGGCGAACGGAGGAGTGGAGGAGCGGCGTGAATCGGCGGGCGGCGAGGAGCAGAGGCTCGGCGGGAATCGGCGAGCGGAGGAGCGGCGTGAATCGGTGAGCGGAGGAGCGGCGTGAATCGGTGAGCGGAGGAGCGGCGTGAATCGGCGAGCGGAGGAGCGGCATGAATCGGCGAGTGGAGGAGCGGTGTGAATCGGTGAGCGGAGGAGCGGAGGAGCGGTGTGAATCGGCGAGCGGAGGAGCGGCGTGAATCGGTGAGCGGAGGAGCGGCGTGAATCGGCGAGTGGAGGAGCGGCGTGAATCGGCGGGCGGCGAGGAGCAGAGGCTCGGCGGGAATCGGCGAGCGGAGGAGCGGCGTGAATCGGTGAGCGGAGGAGCGGCGTGAATCGGCGAGTGGAGGAGCGGCGTGAATCGGCGGGCGGCGAGGAGCAGAGGCTCGGCGGGAATCGGCGAGCGGAGGAGCGGTGTGAATCGGTGAGCGGAGGAGCGGAGGAGCGGTGTGAATCGGCGACATCACAACACACAGACGTTACAAGATGGCTCTTAACACGGGAACTTATCAGGTGACCTGTCACCTGCTGCTTTATTATTGTAAGAGAACGTTCTCTGAACGTGTGGATTGTGGATCTGAGCAGGCCAGGAAGCGGAAGGGGCAGCATGGTGGCCTGGCCCAGCAAGCTGAGTGGCCCCTAGCCTAGCAGGCTGAGTGGCCCACGGCCTGCGAGCACCATCGGAGCAGGCTGGGGAGCAGAAGGAGCAGCGTGGCGGCATACCACTCCAGGGAGCAGCACCTGCTGGAGCAGGAGAGCAAAGGCAGTGAAGAGGGACGTCACCAAGATCCAGGTTGGTGATTGGAGTGTGGGCAGGTGTAGCAGGAGCGGTGAGGTCGGGGTGAAGGAGCGACGAGTGATTGCAGAGGGACGTGATCAGGGCCCAGGAGAGGAGTGAGTTTGGGGCCAAGGGCCCAGGGGCCAGCCCACACTGCAATATGTGTGCACACCAGGCCTGTGCAGCAGAGTAGGTCTCCAGTCGTCTTGCTACTGGACCAAGATCTAGCTCTGTCAAGCCCATGTGGTGGCTGGTGTGCAACGGTCACCACACGTTAAAAAAATCCATGCACAGGCATCTTCCACCCTTCAAGATTAGTTCGGGATCAGGAATATTAGGTCCTTCATTGAATCACCTGTGAACTTTTTAACGTGGAAGCAAGTCATCCTCGATTTGGGGGACTGCCTATGACTGACTGCCTATTATTGTAAACAGCAATGGCTGTGTTACCACAGTAGTGCACTAGGTGGAGCAATAGTCCACTAGGTGAAGCTATATATTACAAGGGCCTCCCTGCATGTTGTGACTCTCTCCATAAACATATGAAGGGAGTCAAGGGAGAACCTGGGTGCAGTCATTGTCAGTGTTTGCAGCACATCAATGCTATCAGTGCTGTAGAATACTGACAGCACAATTGTCAAAATAAAGTTGGCCATGGTCCCTTTAAGGAAACCGGCTGAAGCAGGGTCATGAATGACATCACCAGACCCGCTTCCTCTAATTGGACTGGGAAACGCGCTAGGTGGGCTTAACAAGCCCTATCAATGGAATATCATTTTCCAGAGCGGGATGGAGCTAGCAGCTGGGTCAGGTCCCGCCACGATGTCAGCCGCTCCGGACCCGCCGATGTAAGGAAAATCTCGGCCAGAAAGTTAGCATGCAAACACTGACAATGACTGCACCCACGTTCTCCCTTGACTCCCTTCATATGTTTATAGAAAGAGTCACAGCAATTAGGAAGGCAAATGGCATGTTGGCTTCATTGCAAGAGGGTTGGAGTACAAGAGTAAGGAAGTCTTGCTACATCTGTCCAGGGCTTTGGTGAGACCACACTTGGAGTACTGTGCACAGTTTTTGTTTTCAGGAACCAGTAGAGGTACCAGCACCGCAGATGGTCGATGCACCGGGAGCTGACTCCAGATTCCTTCCAAGCAGCACCACAGCTAGATCATTTCTTCAAGGGTCCAATTCACTTCTGGGCTTTGGGTACATCCCAGAAGTTAGACCCAAATATGTGTGCCCAATGTTACATCCATTTCACCAATGTCAAGTTATGCCCAACTGACGTCCCAATCTTGTGCCATAAATTAATGTATATGGATGCAAATGGATACATTGTATCATTCACATTGTTACCAAGTGAGGTGGAACTGGTTAACAGAATGACTTATCATCTTTGGAAATTCAGAGTTTAGCAAATTTTGTTTTGTGCTTTTCTCTTTTTTTAAAACAAAGTTATTTTCTGCCCGACTGGACCACACTGTCAAGAAGGGGGCAGGCTAGTGGTGTTGGAGAATCACAGATGAGAATTCACATTTCATGAATCCTTAAAATTTGTATCCTGGCCAATATGTATCCCCCAACCAAAAACGACCTGGCTCCAGGTCAGAACAACCTAACAGGAAATGAGTGCCTTTCTTTTTCATGAAGGTTGTTGTTATGTATGTAATAACTCGATAGGCTGAATACTGTAAACTAACACAGGTACAAACCTGGCTCTGCTTTATTAGGGCTCAAAGTGATTACATTACATGATGGCTTGCCCTTTATACCTGGGTTGCACACAGCCCAATGACCTCTGACAGTCATGCCACCTGGTGGCTAGTAACTCCAAGCATACATACATGACAGTTATTTTCTCATCTGAAACAAAATGTGATGAATTGAGGTGTTACACCCGAAATGTCATGGTCACACACTAGATCCACATAATAGATTTTAGCATTATATATTTCTGCTCAATCTCCATTGGCAAAGGCAAATAAAATATATATTGTAAACAAAAGATAATTTGCATTTGTAGTTAACTTGCTCCTTGTGGCATGCCTGTTGCCTATTTGTTTACTTCAATGCTGTATGTTGTCTCCTTTTCATTCTGCTCATTATATTTTCCACTTAAAAAAAAAATCAGCACCACACTACTTTATTCTGACAGAATTAGATTTTTCAGCAGACTAACACAATAATTCTGTTTCCTGTAACACATGGTAACTTTGTTGCCTACAGTTACTTACTGTTATGTAACCTTGAGTCTACTGCATTTTCAATAGGGAAAATTAAATTGCTGTTTCCACAGTATGGTAACAATGATGCATTTTGTAGTATTTTCCAGGCTTTCATCCCACACAACTGTCATGTGGATAATCCTCTTTTTATTGCACAGGTTAATGACGTCAATTGTGATGTTTCATTACTGAAATTCAATCTTTTGTTCGAACAGTGCAGCCACATCTCAAATTGTAATAGGTGCGCTGTGACTACATGTCATGAAAAATTGATTATAGCCAGCAAAGTGGCTAAAATCATCCATTCATAAAAGGCCTTGAGGGTTTTAAATCAATAAGAGTGTCCAAATATAGAAAGCCCATTCTGCCTTGTTAGTCATATCCCTAAATAACATCATGCATACTGCTGAAATGAAGTAAGATTTGCAGTTCCTTTAAACAGTATTTCCTTTCTGCGTAGTAATTACAGTTCTTTTTAATCTTTTTCCTAAAATTTCATGCCAAGATTTGCATTGTGTTGTAACACAGGTTCCGTGGTTAAAGGGAATAAAATCTGTTTTCCTCTGTCAACGAGAAGGTGCAGCCACTAATTGCATTGAAAACACAGGAGAGTGTTACAATAAAGCAACTAGTTCAGTAAATCAGCCAGAGCCTGTTCCTACAGTTTTTGGAATTGCTGCTGGCAGTAAATTCTCTTTAATCATTCAGAACAGTGAGTTTATTTGCAGATTCCCAAAAATCCGACTGGTTCACTGTGGGAGGGAAGCACTTCAGAATCTTTTGTATATGGACTGCTATCTTGGGTGGAATCCATGAAATTCTCTACCACGAGCCAAGAAAGGCAGGTGAAGAAAAACTGTATCTAACCTCATTCCTATATTTTATAGATATTATATAGAATAAGAGAGTGCATTTTTTTTAAAAGAGCTAGCATTTAAATAGTACTTCATCATATCCTTAGGACATATTGTCCCAGTGGTAATGACGGCAAAACTGTCAGTGGTCGTCATCATTAGTCCTGTGAAACTGACCGCAACTTCAGGGTTTAGTGCATGTGCAGAAATGCATATGCACTAAACCTGAAGTTGCCGTCAGTCATTCCTTGCTCCACCACAGGCTACGCTGTGGAACTCCCCATAGCCGGCAATCAGTGAAATCACTTGAACTGATGAAAACTTCCCCTTGTCCTAGCCAATATTTATCCCACAATCAACATAACAAAAACAGATTATCTTGTCATTATCACATTGCTGTCTGTGGGATCTTGCTGTGCATAAATTGGCTGCCGCATTTCCCACATTACAACTGTGACTACACTCCAAAAATACTTCATTGGCTGTAAAACGTTTGAGACATCTGGGGCTTGTGAAAGGTGCTATATAAATACAATTCCTTCTTTCTTTTCCACTCTAATATCGCTGTTAAACATACCATAAAAGGTTTAGCCTTGTTGAAAGAGATGCAACTGAGGTTTTAATGGTATTTTTACTGTTGATCAACTGTTCTGTCCCAGAAAAACTAATTTAATATTTGTGGAATGTCAAATTTCTCCATTGATAAAAGTTACTAGATTTTTAAAATAATAAAAAATATATTTTTAATTTTTTCAAAGTTTGTTTATGATATTTCAGCTTCTGCATTAACCCAGCATGTATGTCCTAATCTGTATTTTGCTCTCTTTAAAATTTCTAAAAAGTGAATGATAATCAGTGCTTTTTATTTCCTGATTTGCTGTCTGTGAGAATTTTTTAACGTGGTTGACTTCTTGGACAGCTTGATGGCATCACTGTTGCTGAATGGTGGAAATCCCCTATTGACAGCATTACAATCAATTCAGCTTGAGAAAATTTAAATATTCGCCACAGGGATCGCAAGATCTTTGTGGGCGGCTTTCTTTGAGGTCAGTGGCAATCGCCATTGCTTTGCCACTAACTGTACGTCCTGTGCAATAGTGTTGCACAACCACTGAATTACATTTGAACTGCAGTCGCTGTTGAAAGATGATTAGAGGAAGGTGTACCTTGCCTCCATTTTTTGAGGCATTTGTAGAATTGCTTTAGTGCAATTAGGCTCTCTGCCACAAGCTCCATGGTGGACTATAGTTCTGCTAAGTGGCTACACATTTGTGGCTGGTGGACTCCCATTCCTTGCCTAACAGGGTAAATGGATGATCTGTTTCTTAGCCAAATGGTAAGAGGTACACAGGAACCAGAAAATTTTTGTCAGGAAATTTTTACATCAAGAATATTAATTTACAGCTCCTTTTTTTTGGTTTATTATTTCCAGTTTCTCTTATTACTCAATTTTTTTCTTATTTTCCACTCCATCTTGTCTTTTTTTCTGTTTTTAATTATTTTCTTACTCTGAATCTGCTTCTCTTTTTTTCACTGATGTGGGGAACCAATAGTCCAAAAGTCTTCTGTGCAATGTATAGTTTGCATCGTCACATCATCGAGTCTACAGCACAGAAACAGGCCATTCAGCCTGTCTATGCTGATGCTCCACACAAGCCTCCTCCCGCCCCTCTTCATCTAACCGTATCAGCAAACCTTTTAGTCGTTTCTCCCTCATGTGCTTATCTAGCATCCCCTTAAATGCATCTATGCTATTCGCCTCAACTACTTCTTGTGGCAGCGTGTTCCACATTCTTACCACTGTTTGGGTAAATAGGCTGCTTCTGAATTCCTTATTAGATTTATTAGAGACTATCTTATATTTATGGCCCATAGTTTATGCATCCTCTACAACTGGAAGCATCCTCTCTGGCCTAGAAATTGGACACCTTAGTGCCTCCCATTATCACCTCTGGGGGGGCGATAACAGAGTGCTAACTACTTCCTGACCGGGAACAGCTAGATGATTGACTCCCGCTAAATTCGGTGGGAGGTTTGCGGTGGCGGTAAGATGTTGTACCCCAATCACCTTCATCTGGAGATCGTGACGTCATCGCTGTGTGTATCGCCCTGATAGCACCCCAGGCCCGAACTTCAGTTCCATCCCCTGCAGCATTGTTGGGCAAAAATACCAGCAGCTGTAGGAAGCGTTGATCAGGAGGCCGGGCGCTTCAGGAGCAAAACTTAAAGCTGGATGAACTTCAACAATTGTGCATCCCTGTCTGCCCTAAAAATAAAACGGGGAAGGTATCTCAACCGTGCCTAACAAAGGAAATTAGGGATAGTGTTAAATCCAAGGAAAAGGCATATAAATTGGCCAGAAAAAGCAGCAAACCTGAGGACTGGGAAAAATTTAGAATTCAGCAGAGGAGGACAAAGGGTTTAATTAAGAGGGGGAAAATAGAGTATGAGAGTAAGCTTGCAGGGAACATAAAAGCTGACTGCAAAAGCTTCTATAGATATGTGAAGAGAAAAAGATTAGTGAAGACAAACAAAGGTCCTTTGCAGTCGGATTCAGGTGAATTTATAATGGGGAACAAAGAAGTGGCAGAAGAATTGAACAAATATTTTGGTTCTGTCTTCACGAAGGAAGACACAATTAACCTTCCGGAAATACTAGCGAGAAGGAGGAACTGAAGGAAATCGTTATTAGTCAGGAAATTGTGTTAGTGAAATTGATGGTATTGAAGGACAATAAATCCCCAGGGCCTGAAAGTCTGTATCCCAGAGTACTTAAGGAAGTGGCCCTAGAAATAATGGATGCATTGGTGGTCATTTTCCAACATTCTATAGACTCTGGATCAGTTCCTATGGATTGAAGGGTAGCTAATGTAACCCCACTTTTGAAAAAAGGAGGGAGAGAGAAAACAGGGAATTATACACTGGTTAGCCTGACATCAGTAGTGGGGAAAATGTTGGAATCAATCATTAAAGATGAAATAACAGCGCATTTACAAAGCAGTGTAGGATCAGTCCAAGTCAGCATGGATTTATGAAAGGGAAATCATGCTTAACAAATTCTCTCGAATTTTTCGAGGATGTAACTAGTAGAGTGGACAAGGGAGAATCAGTGGACGTGGTGTATTTGGACTTTCAAAAGGCTTTTGACAAGGTCCCACACAAGAGATTAGTGTGCAAAATTAAAGCACATGGTATTGGGGGTAATGTATTGACGTGGATAGAGAACTAGTTGGCAGACAGGAAGTAAAGAGTAGGAATAAATGGGTCCTTTTCAGAATGGCAGGCAGAGATTAGTGGGGTACCGCAAGGTTCAATGCTGGGACCCCAGCTATTTACAATATACATTAATGATTTAGACGAAGGAATTGAATGTAAAATCTCCAAGTTTGCAGATGACACTAAGCTGGGTGGCAGTGTGAGCTATGAGGAGGATGCTAAGATGCTGCAGAGTGACTTGGACAGATTAGGTGAGTCGGCAAATGTATGGCAGATGCAGTATAATGTAGATAAATGTGAAGTTATCCACTTTGGTGGCAAAAACAGAAATGCAGAATATTATTTGAATGGTGACAGATTAGGAAAAGGGGAGGTTCAACGAGACCTGAGTGTCATGGTACATTAGTCATTGAAAGTTGGCATGCAGGTACAGCAGGTGGTGAAGAAGGCAAATGGCATGTTGGCCTTCATAGCGAGAGGATTTGAGTATAGGAGCAGGGAGGCCTTACTGCAGTTGTACAGGGCCTTGGTGAGGCTATACCTTGACTATTGTGTACAGTTTTGGTCTCCTAATCTGAGGAAGGACATTCTTGCTATTGAGGGAGTCTAGCGAAGGTTCACCAGACTAATTCCCGGGATGGCAGGACTGACATATGAAGAAAGACAGGATCGACTAGGCTTATATTCACTGGAATTTAGAAGAATGAGAGGGGAGCTTATAGAAACATATAAAATTCTGATGGGATTGGACAGGTTAGATGCAGGAAGAATGTTCTCAATGTTGGTGAAGTCCAGAACCAGGAGTCACAGTCTAAGGCTAAGGGGTAAGCCATTTAGGGCCGAGATGAGGAGAAACTTCTTCACTCAGAGAATTGTGAATCTGTGGAATTCTCTACCACACAAATTCTCTACCACACAACGTTGTTGAGGCCAGTTCGTTAGATATATTCAAAAGGGAGCTAGATGTGGCCCTTATGGCTAAAGGGATCAAGGGGTATGGAGAGAAAGCAGGAATGGGGTACTGAAGTTGCATGATCAGCCATGATCATATTGAATGGCGGTGCAGACTCGAAGGGCCGAATGACCTACTCCTGCATCTGTTTTCTATGTTTCTATGTGATAAGTAAAAGATAAGTAAAACAATTTCCAAATTGGTGTTTATTTTTGCCAGCCAACTTCACAATCAGCCGGGCCGCAAACGGGCAACCTGACTCCCTCTCTCCCAAATCCATGCCCATCTTTCCCGCAACTCCATGTTTGAATCCCTCCAATCAGGTTTCCACCCTGCCATTTCCACAGTACCGAAATGGCTCTCATCAGTCACAACTTACATCCTTTGTGACTGTGACAAAGGCAAACTATCCTTCCTCATCCTTCTTAACTTGTCTGCAGCCTTTGACGTGGTTGACCACTCTATCCTCCTCCAATTCCTCTCCACCATCGTCCAGCTGGGTGGGACTGCACTCACCTGGGTCCAATCTTGTCTATCTAATCGTAGCCCGAGAATCAACTGCAATGGCGTCTCTTCCTGCTCCCATATCATTACCCCTGGTGTCCCCCGACGATCGATCCTTGACCCCCTCCTATTTCTCATCTACATGTTGCATCTTGGCAACATCATCCTTATACACAGTGTCAGTTTCCACATATACGTTGATGACACCCAACTCTACCTCACTACCACTTCTCTTGAATCCTCCATGGTCTCTAACTTATCAGGCTGCTTGTCCAACATCCAGCACTGGATGAGCTGAAGTTTTCAGCATTTAAATATTGGGAAGATTGAAGCCATTATTTTTGGTCCGCGCCACAAACTCCGTTCCCTAGCCACTGACTCCATCCCTCTTCCTAACATCTTCCTGAGGCTGATCCAGACTGTTCGCAGGCTTGGTGTCTTATTTGACTCTGAAATGAGCTGACAACCACATATCCGCGGCATAACTAAGATCGCCTATTTCCAGTTCTATAACATCGCCCGTCTCTGCCCTTGCCTCAGCTAATCCACTGCTGAACCCCTCATCCATGCCTGTTACCTCTGGACTTGACTATTCTACTACACTCCCGCCTGGCCTCCCAAGTTCTATCCTACATAAGCTTGAGGTCATCCTAAACTCGGCTGCCCATATCTTATCACACACCAAGTCCCGGTCACCCATCACCCCAGTGCTCGCTGACCTATATTGGCTCCCAGTTAAACAATGCCTCAATTTCAAAATCACATCCTTGTTTTTAGATCCTTCCATGGCCTTGTCCCTCCCTATATCTGTAATCTCCTCCAACCCCACAACATCTCGCCCCCACCCCCGCCACCCGCCCCCGCCGAAATAGCTGCGCTCCTCTAATTCAGCTCTCTTCAACCATTACCTTATGTTGCCTAGGACCTAAGCTCTGGAATTCCTTCCCTAAGCGTCTCTGCATCTCTACCTCTCTTTTCTCCTTCAAGATACTCCTTAAAACCTACCTCTTTGACCAAGCTTTTGATCATCTACCCTAATCTCTCCTTATGTGGCTGGGTGTCAATTTGTTGTCTTAAAATGCTTCTGTGAAGCGCCTTGGGATGTATTACTACGTTAATGGCTCTGTATAAATACAAGTTGTTGTTGTAAACCTACTTATTTTACATGGATCTGTTAAAGTAGCTGACAGAGGGATATCATACAAAGAATGCATTTGGCATTTGTAGCTAAACATCAAATGTTTAGGATTGGGTTAGAATCAGGAATATCAGTGGGAGCAAGGAGCTCAGACCACTTGGACAACAGAGCACATCTACACCTGCTGCAAACAGCATGATTCGAACAGTTAATCAGTAGCTCAGAAATGCTTCATTATTCATGCTACAATCCTGTAGTTGCTTGTTCCATTCGCCTGTTTGTTTACTGTACCTATTCTGTGCAGTTTGCGTTTTGAATATAGATGAGACTGTTTAAATACTATACTGAGGTTTTGTAACGTATTCTACTTTTCACAATCCATTGACAGCCGGTCACTAGGGAGTTCCTTCCAAGCAACGACAGTTAAAGAATTCAATTCCGTGAAATGTCAGAATGGCACAGGGAGAAAGACAATTAAATACTAGTTTAGTGAATGAATAATCTTTTATTATTCCCAATGCTTTTCAGCTTATTTTAATGGGAAGATAGCAAAGTCGATGTTGTGAGGCAACATTTAGAACATAAGAACATAAGAAATAGGAGCAGGCGTAGGCCATATGGCCTTTCAAGGCTGTTCCGCCATTCAATACATCATGGCTGATAATCAACCTCAACTCCTCTTTCCCGCCCGATCTCCATATCCGTTGATTCCCCTAGATTCCAAAAATCTATCTATCTCAGCCTTGAATATATTCAGAGACTCAGCATCCACAGCCCTCTGGGGCAGAGAATTCCAAAGATTCACAACCCTCTGAGTGAAGAAATTCATCCTTATCTCTGTCTTAAATGGCCTACCCCTTATCCTGAGACTGTGCCCCCGAGTTCTAGACACTCCAGCCAGGGGAAACAACCTCTCAGCATCTACCCTGTCAATCCCATTCAGAATCTTGTATGTTTCAATTAGATCGCTTCTCATTCTTCTAAACTCCAATAGGCCCATTCTACACAATTCTTATCATAAGACAGCCCTCTCATCCCAGGAATCAATCTAGTGAACCTCCATATATAATTCCTTAGATATGGAGACCAAAACTGTGCACAGTACTCCAGGTGTGGTCTCAATAAGGCCCTGTATAATTGTAGCAAGACTTCCTTACTCTTATACTCCAACCTCCTTGCAATAAAGGACAACATGCCATTTGCCTTCCTTATCGTTTGCTGTACCTGCATGCTAGCTTTGTGTGTTTCTTGCACAAGGGCCCCCAAATCTCTCTGAACACCAACATTTAAAATGTTTCACACTATTTAAAAGTGATTCTGTTTTTCTGTTCTTCCTACCAAAGTGAATAATCTCACATTTCCCTACATTATACTCCATCTGCCACCTTACTGCCCACTCACTAAGTCTATCTATATCCCTTTATATTCTCCTCACAGCTTACTGTCCCACCTTGCTTTGTATCATCAGCAAACTTGGAAACATTCGGTCCCTTCATCTAGGTCATCAATATAGATTGTGAATAGCTGAGGCCCCAGCACTGATCCTTGCGGCACCCCACTAATTACAGCCTGCCAGCCTGAAAAAGACCCGTTTATCCCTACTCTCTTGTCTGTCCGTTAACCAATCCTCTATCCATGCTAATGTATTAACTCCAATCCCATGACCCTTATCTTGTGTAATAACCTTTTATGAAGTACCTTATCGAATGCCTTTTAGAAATCCAGATATATTACCTCAACTTGTTCCCCTTTATCTAACCTGCTAGTTACATGCTCAAAAGCTCTAATAAATTTGTGAAACACAACAAATGTTGATTAGGATGTTTTGCTTAGTTCACAATAAAGTAAATGAGCCAACAGAGCAATTAAATAAATTCACATTGAAAAATTAATTGGGCTGGATTATCGGCTTTGCTGATTTCGGGGCCATAATGGCAGCGGGGCGATAAATTTTGTGCCCGGGAACAGTTTGTGCCTCAGTCATCAAAATTGGGCAGATGGGCCGTGAGTGTGGGGCTGAGCACTAAGGGAGGCATTGTAGGCTCTGAGGGTGCTAGGCCGGCTGAGCATGGAAAAATCCCAAGCAAAAGAGCTGGCCTGGGAGCACTCTAAGAGAGGCATGGGGGGGAAAAAACCTTAAAAAAAGCAACCACCATAACATAAATTGCCAAATAAAAATAAAATACAAACGCACTTACTTGAGATGGACATTACTTACCTCACTGCAGCTGGTATAGGTTGAACTGCAAGTTTTCACACAAGATCCCAGCAGGTTGCACTGCGGGGCATACGGGTCGGGTGGGAGTTGAGCCAGTGTGCAACGCTCCTGGTTGCGACACCGGCTCAACTCTCCTGGGTGGTACTGCTCCGCACCCCCACAAAACTGGCTCTGAAAACCCCCGCGGGGCACTGGAAACTGAAAGCCCGCCTAGAAGAGCTCACCACCACCATTGCCGCTCCTCTGGGGTGAAAACAGAGGCGGACATCACCAGAAAATCCAGCCCCTTGTATTGAACTACCTTACTCTCTGAATTTATTTATTCATCACCTCTGCAGCCTTAATCTTATACCCTGTATCTCCCCAAATGAAATATACAGTGACCTTGAAATTGTTCCGTGGGATAGCAGTGCATGAGTCCTCAATGTGTTCCTCTCTCTCCATATTGCAGTGGAGACGTTGTTGTTTTTGTACCTTCATATTTCTCCTTTGGGGAACAATGTTTTTTTAAATTCATTTACAGGATGTGGGCTTCGCTGGCAAGGCCAGCATTTGTTGCCCATCCCTAATTGCCCTAGAGATGATGGCGCCTTCTTGAACCGCTGCAGTCCATGTGGTGAAGGTACTCCCACAATGCTGACTTTGTCACAATGGTTTGTTACAACTCAGTGGCTTGCTGGGCCATTTCAGAGGGCAGTTAAGAGTGAACCACATTGCTGTGGGTCTGGAGTCACATGTAGGCCAGACTGGGTAGAGATAAGAAAGGACATTCGTGAACCAGCTGGGTTTTTACAACAATCTGGTAGTTTCATGGGGCTCAAGTTTCGGCTCGAATTGCTCCTATTTTTTTTTGGAGCAACTAGTTTAGAATGGAGTATTTTAGAAATTGCAATTCTCGGCATTTAGTTTGCTCCAATTCTAGTGAGTTAGAATAGTTTTGTTTCAGAACAGTTTTTTTTCAAAATGGGGTGTTACCTACCACTTACGCCTGTTTTAGAAACATAGAAAATAGGTGCAGGAGTAAACCATTCAGCCCTTCGAGCCTGTACCACCATTCAATAAGATCATGGCTGATCATTCACCAAAGTGCCCCTTTCCTGCTTTCTCTCCATAGCCCTTGATCTTTTTAGCCGTAAGGGCCATATCTAACTCCCTCTTGAATGTATCCAATGATGGCATCAACAACTCTCTGAGGAATGGAATTCCACTGGTTAACAACTCTCTGAGTGAAGAAGTTTCTCCTCATCTCAGTCCTAAATGGCTTACCCCTTATCCTTGTGTTTCCTGGTTCTGGACTTCCCCAACATCGAGAACATTCTTCCAGCATCTAAACTGTCCAGTCCCCATGTTTCCATGAGATCCTCTCTCATCCTTCTAAACTCCAGTGAATAGAGGCCCAGTCGATCCAGTCTCTCCTCATATGTCAGTCCTGCCATCCCGGGAATCAGTCTGGTGAACCTTCAGTGCACTCCCTCAATAGCAAGAATGTCCTTCCTCAGATTAGGAGACCAAAACTGAACACAATATTCCAGATGAGGCCTTAGCAAGGCCCTGTACAACTGCAGTAAGACCTCCCTGCTCCTATACTCAAATCCCCTAGCTATGAAGGCCAACATACCATTTGCCTTCTTCACCACCTGCTGTACCTGCATGCCAACTTTCTATGACTAATGTACCATGACACACAGGTCTCATTGCACCTCCCCTTTTCCTAATCTGCCGCCATTCAGATAATATTCTGCCTTCATGTTTTTGCCACCAAAGTGGATAACCTCACATTTATCCACACTATACTGCATCTGCCATGCATTTGCCCACTCACCTAACCTGTCCAAGTTATCCTGCAACCTCTTAGCGTCCTCCTCACAGCCACCCAGCTTAGTGTCATCCGCAAACTTGGAGATATTACACTCAATTCCTTCATCTAAATCATTAATGTATATTGTAAATAGCTGGGGTCCCAGCACTGAGCCCTGCAGCACCCCACTAGTCACTGCCTGCCATTCTGAAAAGACTCTCTGTCTGCCAACCAGTTCTCTATCCACGTCATTATATTACCCCCAATACCATGTGCTTTGATTTTGCACACCAATCTCTTGTGTGGGACCTTGTCAAAAGCCTTTTGAAAGTCCAAATACACCATATCCACTCCCTTGTCCACTCTACTAGTTACATCCTCAAAAAATTCTAGAAGATTTGTCAAGCATGATATCCCTTTCATAAATCCATGCTGACTTGGGCCGATCCTGTCATTGCTTTCCAAATGCACTGCTATTTCATCTTTAATCATTGATTCCAACATTTTCCCTATTAATGATGTCAGGCTAACCGGTCTATAATTACCCGTTTTCTCTCTCCCTCCTTTTTTAAAAAGTGGAGTTACATTAGCTACACTCCAGTCCATAGAAACTGATTCAGATTCGATAGACTGTTGGAAAATGATCACCAATGCATCCACTATTTCTAGGGCCACTTCCTTAAGTACTCTGGGATGCAGACTAACAGACCCCGGGGATTTATTGGCCTTCAATCTCATCAATTTCCCGAACACAATTTCACGCCTAATAAGGATTTCCTTCAGTTCCTCCTTCTTACTAGACCTTCGGTCCCCTAGTATTTCTGGAAGGTTATTTGCGTCTACCTTTGTGAAGACAGCACCAAAGTATTTGTTCAACTGGTCTGCCATTTCTTTGTTCCCCATTATAAATTCACTTGAATCTGACTGGGTAAGGGGTTGGTCTCTATGAGGGGGTCAGTTCCCTTCTGACTAACTTGAGCGGTTCGAATCACTTCCACTCCCTTGGGTTCTAGACTCTGGATTTATTTGGGGGATGTGACAAAGTGCAAAGGACACTGGTTTGATGCAAAAGAACTTTGATTTTATTACAGTCAAGAAATTACAAACTTATAATTACTCTAATAAGAAAGTACAATGTCAGAACTTATTCAAAACTTATTAAAGAACAATACCTTACACACTCAGAGGGGGCTACAATAGCTTATAATGACTCCAATAGAGAACAACACATTACATTCAAAGGGGGTTACAGTAGAATTACACCTCCCGCCTCCGAATACCCAATTCTAGCTAGGTTGGACTCCATGGCAGACAGGGACTATGCTTACCAATGCTTTTGGTAGTTAATGGTAGATCGCAGTTTTGGGGTTCACTGGATGCGGTAGGGTCTGCTTGCCATACCCCGAATGTCGGAGATGACTTCTTGCTGCGCAATCTTCAGTTGGGTTGAGTCCGCTGATGCGGTAAGGCGCATTTTGGATCTATGGGGTAAGTACCCGGTTTTCTTTATTAGAAATAGGTTTCTACAGTCTTTTAGGTAATATTTTACACATTGGTAGGTTAGGATTAGATTGTAGAGTAGAAACTTTTGATTCTTCGGTTTTTTCCCGTTGGAGTTTTGTTTAGTGTTTGGTTGATTGCGGTGGTTTTTCGTTGATACCAAGTTGGTTGTGGTCGATTGCTGCCTCGATGGTGATGTTCTTCCTTCCTTCAGGACTTCAGGAGTTCAGGACTTTGAGGCTGGAGAAGTTAGTTTCCAACTGTTGTGTTGGTTTCTCTCCTTGTCTTGATGACAAGGAGAGAAACCAGCGTAGTGTGGTACTAGTCTGTCATCTGAGGTAGTAGCAGCCTTGTAGCTACCTAGCAACCCAACCTCTGTTGAAAACAGGGGCCAGTTATACGGTTTCAGTGGTTCTAATCTTGGCGCCAAATCAGTTCAAAATCCTTTGTTTAAACTTGGCGGGCATGAATCTTTGTAATATTTTGGCGGGCTCGTTAAAAGTTGATATGTTTTGGGTGGGTTGATGTTCGAAAACTGTTTCCTGATGGAAGTGTTAGCTTGGTAATTGCAATGTCCTTTTGTGCTTAGTTTTCTGCATACAGGCTGGATTGAGCCTCTTTGTGATTTTTATGCTGAAATGGTTTTTCCAGATCCATGTTGATGGGTAGCTATCTCTGGGTGATTTTGTAATGTTAATGTCGCTTATGGATAAGGATTCTCGAATACCCATTTCTCCAGAAAGGTTACTTTAGTCCTCAACACCCAGACAATTCCAATAATGAAGTTGTCTCCTGTTAGTTCTTTAGGCCCGCCCACAGCCTTGAATTTGTCTTTTAAAACATAAAATTCGATTAACGTTCGTTATTTCTTCCATAAGCATTTTAGGGTTCCAAACTGTTCGGTAGATAGTTTCAAATGAAATTTCCTTTCGAATGAGCCCAAACACTGGGGGGCGAAGTGGGGGGGGGGGCGGGTGACGATGGCGGGGGGGGCGGTTCTTGTGAATTTTGCACCCTTCAATCCCCCCTGTTGACACTCCACACTATTGAGTGTCAATCAATGTAAGCAAAATTCCTGCTCCCGAAAGTCAACCTTCCCTGCATTTATACTAGCTAAACATTACCCTGCATCTCCCTTTGAAATGCAATGCAATTTACAGGTGAATACAGTCATTACAATTCGGTTATAGCATAGAGAGGGTATAATGCCCCTCTTTTACTCAGTTTTCATTGTATAATAACGGTATACAGTCAAACACAATTTAAGTAGAGTAAAATAAAAGCACATCGTCAAACCACATTCTCAAGTTCAGTAAAATAAAGGTACATTGTCAAACACATTTTCAAGTTACATTCTTACAATACTCGAAATTTTGTGGTTTACAACGGGTAAAATCAACACAAATTAAACATGGTAGTATGGTGTCACGCCTCCCTGCGCGATTCCCAAGTTCGGCCAAGGAGTGTACAGCACCCTTTGGTGCCTGACCTGACGGCCTCTGCATTTCACTCGGCAAGTGAGACACCATAAGTAAAGAATAATTGCGAGTTGATAGATAACTTAAGTGTGGGAAGCGATTCTGATCCAGACTGGGACTTATATAGTTCTGAAAACCTCCCACCAAGGCAGAATGGTGATCTCGAGAATCATTTTCCCTATCTCAATTGTTTTTTGTTCTAGAGTATAGAAGTGTTTTTGTGAGATAATTACAGCGTTTAGCAGAGCGGTAAGATGTTCGGGTCGAGGGGAAATTGCATATCCAAAATATACTGATGTCTGCTTCTAACTTCTGCCTCATAGCTGTTTTGCTTGCTATCTCACCGGTGCTTCCTAAGAGCTATACCGGTAGATTCTTCTGTCTCCCGGGTATTATCCGGCCTCTGCCTCTTTTAATAGCTGCACAGGTAGATTCTTTCCTTACCCCAGTTACTAATACATATATACTTGTCATCACACATAATCTTACACAACTCTAAATTACTCACTAAACATTCTTAAATTCATATCGTGCTATATATGTACATCTGCCACCCGTATCCGGGTGGCCAGGTTAATTCCTGCCTTCTTTCTTTCTTCTTCTCCTGCTGGGTGTCCAGCGAGATCAGTAATAGGTCAGCCTGCCCCATAGTGTCCTTACTGGAGGTGGGTTTGAGTCCCACACTATCGGGGGAACGTCCCCTCTGGTGCTGCAGCACACCGCTCCTTTGGGGGTGGCTGCCTGGTTCATTTCTTCCCCTGGGGGTTCTGCCTGGTTACGGGCTACGGGACTCTCATTTGGTGGCTGGCCCACCGTTATTTCTTCTGGGGGTCCCTTGTTGCCCGAGGCTACCGGCTGGGTGTCCCTGCTCGCGGGCTGGTCTCTCACCTTAGGTGCCCTTTTGCGGCTGGTCCCTTTCCCGGGGTTGACCCATTTAAATTGGAGCGCTGGTGACCATGTTGTCTTAGCCATGGTGTGCAGGGCGTCCTTCTTATGTTTCCGGCTGCTGGAGGTCTGTCCGAGTCCCAAATGATTGGGGGGACAGCTCCTCCAGTAACACAGTCCACCGTCCCTCTTGGTGCAGTCTGTGGGTCTGCCACGTTCCCTGTGGGATTTCCACAGTTGGGAGCTGTTGGCTGGGGGTCCCTGTCTTTAGTATGGCTTACAGTTTTTGGCTGTCCCTTACGTTTAGCTGCTGACCCTGGGTTGAAAAGTTTGCACTGATTTATGTGGAACCACTTTGTTCGGCGGGGCAATTTTATGGCATAGACCATGGAGCTTGCCTTGTCGACAATGTGGTATGGTCCCATATACAGTGCCTCAAAGACCCCTACTCTACCGTAGTTCCGCACCATAACCTGGTCCCCTATCTCCCACTCGTGGTGCTTGCAGGGTTCTAGTAGCAGTCAGTTGCTCCCATGTTGTTAGCAGCCTGCCAGTGAATCTGTTTAAGGTGTTCAAACAGATTTCTGACAAAGCTGTCCCGGTTCGCTTCCCTAAGCTGACCTTCCGTGAATACCAGGGCGAACACATGGGTGGAGGTTCACATGGCACTGCCGGTCATGAGCTCGTACGGGGAGTACCCCGTGCTCTTTGAATGGCTGGCCCGGATCCCCATGAAGACTAGTGGTAGGATATCTACCCACCCTTTTGGTAAGTCCCCTGTCTCTTTGTGCAGCCTTTCTTTGATGGTGCGGTTTAAACATGCCACAGGCCCGGATGACTGCGGGTTGTGGGCGACATGCCATTTTCATTTGATGCCGAGTACCTTAAGGGTCTCCTGCATCACCTGCCCGGTGAAGTGACTCCCTTGGTCAGACTCCACTTATTGTGATAGTCCCCATCGAGAGAATACTTCTCTGACCAGGATCCTGGCTGTTCCCAGGGCAGTGGCTGTTCGGCATGGGAAGGCTTCCACCCATTTAGTGAATACAGCCACTAATACTAGGCAGTACTTGTAACCTCCCTGGGCAATGGGTAGGGGCCCGATGTAATCGATTTGGATCGACTGCCAGGGCCCCTCTACCCTCCTGATATGTCCCATCGCCACCTTTCTTTTCTGGGGAGTCGGGGTTATTGGGCGCGCACACCAGACAGCTAGCACAGAACTCGCGGACGTCCACCCTGAGTCCTGGCCACCACCCTGCCTGTTCCACTCGTTGCCAAGTGGTCTCAGGTCCGGGGTGTCCTGCTCCTGGATCCTCGTAGGCCAGCTGGAGGAATTCTCTCCGGTGTTGTTGCGGTACTACCCATTGCTCCACCCTGGACAGCATGCCTTCTTTAATGGCAATTGCTGCGGTGCTGTACGGGCCGTCTACCCTTTCCCCTTTAGCTAGCGTGTTCAGGACAGTTTTGAGGACGGGGTTTTGGGTCTGAACTGTTTAGATCCAGGGGCAAAGCTATTCCTGCCTTCCCTGCCGTCCCTATCCTGCCCCTGACTGCTGCGATGGGTGCTGAGTTGTACGGATCCCAGAGCTTGCCCGTGTAGGCCCTCTGCTTGGCCAACATATCAGCCGGCTGGTTTTCCTCGCTCCGGAGTTCCGTGGTGGAATGTGCCTTCACCTTATGTATGTAGATATTCCCTTCCACCCCTATGGCTTTCATGATCTTTTCCAATAGGGGCTTAATTGCCAGTGGTCTCCCGTCTACGGAGGTGTATCCGCAGCGGGACCAAATAGCTAGGCACTCCGTACATGAATTGCATGTGAACATACTGTTCGAACAAATCGTGTATGGGGTAGGGAATTTTTAGGGGTGTGTGACTACGTACACCACCGCAGACAGTTCAGCGTGCTGGGTGCTCATAATACTGGGGAGTTTAATCGCCACGCAATGCCTGCCTCGGGGTCATAAACTCCGCAGTCTGTGAGTCGTTCACCCGCAGATACTGTGCTTGAACTGTCCACATAGATCTCTCGGCCTATGGGGTGTAACCCAGACCGAAAGCCTATGTTAATTTCCCATACCTCTTCTACGGAACACCAGTGGGCTGTCCCTGGATAAACCATGTTGGCTGCGAGTCTTGGCTCGCAGAGACCCTTTACCCTTAGGTCCATTTGAGAGAGGAGCAGGGTCCAGTGAGCAATGCGGGCACTGCTCACTGTCCCGTCCTTAATTCTCCCATCCAGGAGCATTTGGGTGGGCGTATGGTGGGTAAGGAGTGTGATAGGGGACCCTGTGAGTGGCTAGGAGGTGCCGCTCACAGTTGGAGTATCACTTCTCCACATCCGTGAGTATCCTGGAGGAGTAGACCACTGGTCTCAGCTGGCCGTGCCGCTCTTGGAGCAGTACTGCGCTCAGGCTGTCCCCACTGGCTGCTACCTCCAGGAAAAACTCTTTACCCCCATCTATGGCCCCTAGAGCTGGCGCGGTCTGCAGGTCTTTCTTGAGTTGGATAAATGCTGCCTCGCAACCTTTGTCCCATTCCCACTCCACTCCCTTGTGTAGGAGTCGGAGCAGAGGGGCTGCGGTGGCTGCATAATCCTCAATGAAATCTCTGCAGTACCCGGTTAGCCCTAGAAAAGATCTTACTCCTGTTACTTGGGGCGGGTAACTTCTGCACTGATTCCCTTCTAACTTTGTCAATGGCTCTTTCCCCAGTGTGCACAGACAGTCCCCGGAATTTTACTTCCTTCAGGCCGATCTGTGCCTTCTTGGGGTTTACTTTAAATCCCTCTTCTTTCAGCAGTTCAGCCAGCAGTGGGCCATGCTCCTTCCCCTCGTCGGCGAACAGGAGCAGGTCATCCACATACTGTACCAATTGCTGGGGTCTGCTGAAGTTCTTTTAACAGTTGGCCATACACTGATGGAAAATACTGGGATTGTTGTGGAAACCTGAGGGAGACAATTCCAAGTGTATTGCTGTCCTTTAAAGGGAAAAGCAAACATATTCTGATCTTCCCTTCTGAAAGATATGGACCAGAACCCGTTGGAAATACCGTGAAGGTGATCGCGGAGGCTGGGATGCTTCCAATGAGGTCGGCGACAGCAGCAACAGTGGGTGCACAGGCGGGGATGTTATGGTTGAGTGCTCGATAGTCCACCGTGACTCTCCAGGAGTTGTCCAGTTTCTTAACCGGCCACAATGGAGAGTTCACATGGGTAGCTATTGGTCTCAAATACCTGCTGTTTAAGCAAAGAAACCAAGGCTGTTTCCATGTCTGCCTCCGCCTCCCTGGGGAAGTTGTACTGTTTCTGTGGTCGGGTCATGGGGTACCCATCTATGCTAACCTCGACCCCATTTATTCTCCCACAGTTGTGTTTGTGAGTGGCAAAAGCTGCAAGCTTTTTCCTCACATATTCTTGGTATTCTATCGGCATGTTATTGACCAGTGATTCAAGGTCGTAACCCTCCTTTAGCTTCATGGTGCACACCGTCCCTTTTCCCTGTTTTCCCGGGATAACCATCACCTCATTCTCCTGTCCCGTACAGACTGACCCCCAAAGGCAGTGGTTTCTTAAATCCACTAGGATCCCGTGGCCTAGGATGAAGTCAGCCCCCAGGATACATTTCCCTTCCTGCTCCCACTTCATCAGGACACAAGTCCACTTAGTGTGGAGTGTACCTAATTGAATGGAGAGCGGAACGGAGAATGAGCCTGTCTGTTCAGTGCCTGTGAAACCCATCAAACTGTAGGGGACCCCGCTAGACCGAGGTGAGGCGGCGGGTTTAGCTGCATAGACAAGGGTGTTTGAGGCACTGGTGTCCATCAGGTAAGTCCTTTTCACTATTTCCAGTTCCATCTGAACGGTCGGTCTCCCCCATGCATCATACTCGAGGGCACACAGGCTGTGCCTGTCCTAGTCACGGTTTTGGTTGGGAGGGGGCAGATGGGATCTTGGTAATGGTGACGGTGGCTACCTTCCCAGTGCCAGCTAACATGGCTTGGAGTGCGGTTAAAAATGTATCAAACGAGTGGGGAGGGACTGGCTTACCTGCCTCGGTCTTTTGGGCAGGGGCTGGAGAACTCTTTCCTGCATTATCTTCCATGGATTTCTACAATCCTTTCTCCAGTGCCCACTCTTTCCACACCTGAAGCAGGTATGTTTTGTATCGGAGGGGTTGAACCCTCGTGGCGCCATTCCCTCTTATCTTGGCTAGGTCGGATTTCGTGAACCCTTCCCTTTTGTGGGTGCTCTTCTGTCCCTCTGCCGTTTCTGTAAGCTAGGGTCAGTTGCCTAAGCAGGCCTCAGCCTTATTTGGGGTAAACTGTTAGTTACTAGGCTTCGGAGCCAATGCGCTAACTCGTCCGGGCTTAAGTTATCACTGTCTATGTCCCCACTACAGTTGCTTTGGTACATAGGCCACAGTCGGTCTGCGAAAGCCTGGGGGGTTTTCTACACTCTGCAGAAGGGACTTCCGTCATTGCGACCCATAGCTTCTAAAATGTCTTTCTGGATGGCAGCAAGTGTTTTCCATCCTCTTTTGCTCTCAGTAGAGAGGAACTGGTGCAGTTTGCTGTCTCGAGATAGGAGAAGCACCTTTGCCATTTCTGCATCATCGCACCCATTAATATCCCCTGCCTGTTCCACCTCCACAAAGTGAACCGAGGGGTCTCTCTTTGGAGTTAGCTTTCCCAGCTGGCTTACCATAGCCCTAAGCTGGTGGGGAGTGTGGGGGACCACAAACTGACTTTCCAGGGGCCCTGGACCCCTGGCAAGGATGGGCGGGCCAAACTTCTGTTGCCGGACCGGGCACATTGGCCCTGGTTCTGGCTCTCCCTGTTCTGGCTCGCCTCCCTCTCCTCCCTGCGGCCAAGCTGAGCTGAAACTCGATGCCACAGGTGGTGGTGGTTCACTATCCCTGTCCGCCCCGCAACTGATTTGCCCCTCCTGCTGCTGCACCGGTGCCACAGGTAGTGGCCGGGTAGTTTCTTCTTTCTCTTCCAGGTTTAACTGGGCGTACCCAGAATTATTAGGCATACCATGCCTTTTGCCTTGGACAGAGCAAGGTTTAAACTTTTAATTTGTTGGTGGCAGGGACCGTGGTCTCCCGATTCAAACCCATTAGTGCCAGCTACTTTATAGGTTGCTTGCACATCTTTTAATTTTTCCTGGAGCTCTTTTACTTGTAGGGTGAGGCGAGTGCTTTCCTCCCTCAGTGACTTTTCATTAATTTTGGCCTCGGTAACCTGACATTGAAAATAGTCCTGACTGTTTTTAAACCTTTCCATTATTTGGGTCCTTTCCTGTTTTAGTTTACGGAATTCTCCCGATAATCTTTCTTCTGACATAACTCTTTCCTGGTAGTTCTCTGCGCATTCCCATAACTCTCATAGGTCCAGCTCCTAGATAAAACCAGTCATTGTAGACAGACCAACCAAATTGCCTTTTCTCCTGCTTTTTTGTGATCTTTGCTTGCTGTCCACTGGACTGCAGCGTCAGCTGGACGCTCAGTGCGCAATAGAATAAGCACCTATTCTTTGGTGACATTGACCTTCTTTGCCCCAAACCAGCACTCTCCACATCACACACCTTGTACGGGTCCTGCCACCAATGCCATTTTGGAAGGGGATGGTCTCTATGAGGGGATCAGGTTCCCTTCTGACTAACTTGAGTGGTTCGAATCGCTCCCACTCCCTTGGGTTCTAGACTCTGGATTTATTTGGGGAATGTGACAAAGTGCAAAGGACACTGGTTTGATGCAAAAGAACTTTATTTTATTACAGTCAACAAATTACAAACTTTTAATTACTCTAATAAGAAAGAACAATGTCAGAACTTTTTCAAAACTTATTAAAGAACAATACTTTACACACTCAGACGAAGTTACAATAGCTTATAATGACTCTAATAGAGAACAACACATTACATTCAAAGGGGGTTACAGTAGAATTACACCTCCCACCTCCCAATACTTAATTCTAGCGAGGTTGGACTCCATGACAGGCAGGGACTATACTTACCAATCCTTTTGACAGTTAACAGTAGATCGCAGTTTCGGGGTTTGCTGGATGCAATAGGGTCTGCTTGCTGTACCCCAAATGTCGGTGAAGACTTCTTACTGCGCACTCTTCAGTTGGGTTGAGTCCGCTGATGCGGTAAGGCGCGTTTTGGATCTATGGGGTAAGTACCTGGTTTTCTTCGTTAGAAATAGGTTTCTACAGTCTTTTAGGTAATGTTTTACCCGTTGGTTGGTCAGGATTAGATTGTAGAGTGGAAACTTTTCGATTCTTCATTTTTTTCCCGTTGGAGTTTTGTTTCGAGTTTGGTCGATCGCGGTGGTTTTTCTTTGATACCACGTTGGTTGTGGTTGGTTGCTGCCACGATGGTGGTGTTCATCCTTCCTTCAGGACTTCAGGACTTCGAGGCTGGAGAAGTTAGTTTACAACTGTCGCGTTGGTTTCTCTCCTTGTCTTGATGACACCAGTGTAGTGTGGTACTAGCCTGTCATCTGAGGTAGTAGCAATCTTGCAGCTACCTAGCAACCCAACCTCTGTTGAAAACAGGGGCCAGTTATACGATTTCAGTGGTTCTAATCTTGGCGCTAAATCAGTTCAAAACCTTTTGTTTAAATTTGGTGGGTTTGACTCTTCTTTGTAATATTTTGGCGGGCTCGTTAAAAGTTGATATGTTCTGGGTGGGTTGATGTTCGAAAACTGTTTCCTGATGGAACTATTAGCTTGGTAATTGCGATGTCCTTTTGTGCTTAGTCTTCTGCATACAGGCTGGATTGGGCCTCTTTGTGATGTATATGCTGAAATGGTTTTCCCAGATCCATGTTGATGGGTAGCTATCTCTGGGTGATTTTGTAATGTTAATGTATCTTGTGGAGAAGGATTCTCGAATACCCATTTCTCCAGACAGGTTACTTTAGCCCTCAACAACCCAGATAATTCCAATAATCAAGTTGTCTCTTGTTAGTTCTTTAGGCCCGCCCACAGCCTTAAATTTGTTTTTTAAAACCCAAAATTCGATTAAGGTTCGTAGTTTCTTCCATAAGCACTTTAGAGTTCCAAACTTTTCGGTAGATAATCCCAAATTACATTTCCTTTCGAATGAGCTCTACACTGTGGGGGGGGGGTTCTTGTGAATTTTGCACTCTTCAACTGCAAGTGACCTACGTTTGTCTTCACTAATCTTTTTCTGTTCACTTATATATAGAGGCTTTTGCAGTCAGTTTTTATGTTCCCAGCAAGCTCCCTTTGCAAGTTTAGGCAGCGAAAACTTACTCCAAACTAACTTAGAATGGAGTAAGCGTAGATTTTTTACGCTCAGAAAAACCTTGCCTAAATTTTATAAATTAGGTGCAGGGAGCAAGAGATGGGGAGGGGGGTGGAAAGGGAAGTTAGAGTGAAGGTAGGGGATTTAAAAGCATTAAACACTTCACTTTTACAAATAAAGAGCCATCATCAATAGAAAATGATAAATAAATCAATAAATCAACCAATAAACCAATCAAAAAAAATAAATAAAAATAAAAAATAATTAAAAATTAATCAATAAATAAAAAATTTAAAGTTTCTACTCACCTACTGCAGCACCGGGAGCCCTCCAACAGCCTGCTGGGATGGGCCCCCCCCCCAGGAGATGCCGGATGGGCGTGCCCCACCGCCGACAAGGAGTTTGGGTGGGGTCTGCCCCCAGGGGATGCCGGGTGGGCCGCCGTGGCAGAGGTAAGTGCAGTCAGGCCACTTGGCCTGGGATAGGGGCGACGTCCCTTCGGCCAGGGATAACGTTGTCGCCCGGAGACAGGACGTGCTGGGAGGGCCAGGAGCTACTGCGCATACGCAAAGCTGCCGGCACAGTTTTTGGCGCAGGGCTGTAGCTCTGCCCCCAGCAGATCCTGCTGCGCTGCGCCGAGCTGGAAAAGGGCCTACAGATATGGGAGAATTGCAATGTAACTATTTGGCACAATTTCTGTTCTACAAATTAGGTGGGCCTCTCCGATGTGCGCCATTCTATCGGGGGTCCGAAACTTGAGCCCATGGTCACCATTACTGCTACTAGCTTTTTAATTTCAGATTTTTTTTAATTAATCTAGATTTGAATATAGGGAGTATGATTAAGAAGTTGTGTGGTTGATAATGAAAAGCAAAATCATGGGCTGCAGAAGGATATCAATCTACTGGTCAGGTGGGCAGAACAGTGGCAAATTGAATTGAATTTGGAGAAGTGTGAGATAATGCACTTGGGGAGGGCTAATAAGGAAAGGGTATTCACATTAAATGATTGGCCACTTAGAAGTGTAGATGAACAAAGGGACCTTGGAGTGCTTGTCCACATCCCTGAAAGTAGCATGCCAGGTGGATAAGATGGTTAAGAAGGCATACGGAATGCTTGCTTTTCTTGGCCAAGGCATAAAATACGAGAGCAGGGAGGTTATGCTTAAATTGTTCGAGCAGGAGGCGGGAGTTCGAGCAGCCAGCGGCCTATAAAGGCCCAGCAGTCGGGAGTCGGGGAGTTCGAGCAGGCAGTGGCCTACAAAGGCCAGCTAGTGCAGCTGCAGCAGGGTGAGAAGGCAATAAAGAAGTAGAAAGAAATTGAAAGGTGATGTCATAGCCAAGCGGGTAAGTGATTGGCTGGTGATTGGTGAGTAGTTTTTCTTTTTCTTTATCAGTAAGTAACATTTAACATTGTTGTTGCCAAATGAAGTTTATCTAAGGATTAAGTCATGGCAGGAGAGCTTGGACACGTGTTATGCTCCTCCTGTACTATGTGGGAAGTCAGGGATGCTTCTGGTGTCCCTGATGACTACATGTGCGGGAAGTGCATCCGCTTGCAGATCCTGGCGGACCGCATTGTGGCACTGGAGCTGCGAGTGGATGAACTCTGGAGCATCCACGATGCTGAGAATGTCGCGAATAGCACGTTGAGTGAGTTGGTCTTACCGCAGGTAAAGGGTACACAGCCAGATAGTAAATGGGTGACCAACAGGAAGAGCAGGGCAAGGAAGGTAGTGCAGGGGTCCTCTGTGGTCATCCCCCTGCAAAACAGATACACCGTTTTGGGTACTGTTGAGGGGGATGACTCATCAGGGGAGGGCAGCAGCAGCCAAGTCCATGGCACCGTCGGTGGCTCTGCTGCACAGGAGGGCAGGAAAAAGAGTGGAAGAGCTATAGTGATAGGGGATTCTATTTAAGGGAAATAGATAGACATTTCTGCGTCCGCAACCGAGACTCCAGGATGGTATGTTGCCTCCCTGGTGCAAGGGTCAAGGATGTCTCGGAGCGGGTGCAGGACATTCTGAAAAGGGAGGGTGAACAGCCAGTTGTTGTGCTGCACATAGGTACCAATGATATAGGTAAAAAACGGGATGAGGTCCTACGAGACAAATTTAGGGAGCTAGGAGCTAAATTAAAAAGTAGGACCTCAAAAGTAGTAATCTCAGGATTGCTACCAGTGCCACGTGCTAGTCAGAGTAGGAATCACAGGATAGCTCAGATGAATACGTGGCTTGAGGAGTGGTGCAGAAGGGAGGGATTCAAATTCCTGGGACATTGGAACTAGTTTTGGGGGAGGTGGGACCAGTACAAACCAGATGGTCTGCTCCTGGGCAGGACCGGAACCAATGTCCTTGGGGGAGTGTTTGCTAGTGCTGTTGGGGAGGAGTTAAACTAATATGGCAGGGGGATGGGAACCTATGCAGGGAGACAGAGGGAAGTAGAATGGGGGCAGAAGCAAAAGATAGAAAGAAGAAAAGTAAAAGTGGAGGGCAGAGAAACCTAAGGCAAAAATCAAAAAGGGCCACATTACAGCAAAATTTTAAGGGGGCAAAGTATGTTAGAAAGACAAGCCTGAAGGCTCTGTACCTCAATGCGAGGAATGTTCGGAATAAGGTGGACGAATTAATTGCGCAGATAGCAGTTAACGGGTATGATGAAATTGGCATCACGGAGACATGGCTCCAGGGTGACCAAGGCTGGGAACTCAACATCCAGGGGTGTGGTGTATGTAGGCACCTTTAGTAATGACTCCACAAGGCAGGATATGGTACTTAAACTGGGCAGACCTGCAGTCCTTTATTAGCAACTCCTGAGTCGCGACAACCAGCTGTGTGTTCCTTTTAATACTGGGTTACCTGCCGTGTGCAGGCAACTCCTGAATCTTCAGCAACAGCGCCCTCTAGTGTACCGGTAAGTTGTGTACAGTACAAGGATACATTCAATGTTGCATACAGTGTTAGAGACATCACACAGTGAACAGGCATGCCTACACAACA
Source organism: Pristiophorus japonicus (assembly GCF_044704955.1). Classification (NCBI taxonomy): domain Eukaryota; kingdom Metazoa; phylum Chordata; class Chondrichthyes; family Pristiophoridae; genus Pristiophorus; species Pristiophorus japonicus. The sequence continues at coordinate 110,996,624 of NC_091982.1, read as the reverse complement.
ATACTCACCCCTGAGCATTTTTCATATCCTAGTTGCCATGACCAGAGGAGGTGATCAGTGGTGGGCTATGCGAGGTTGTGGTAAGGGTTGTGTGGTTGACAGGTGTGACCCCTGTGTTTGAGGCTGGCCTCGTACGTTTCCACTCCCTCACACACAAACCAAGTGTCACGGTTGTGGGATCCCTCGGGGAGGTAGCCATGGCAGCAGTGGGTGATGTGTATACACTGTGATGTGGGTAGTTGTCGGGTGGTGGGCAGGGCCATAAGACTGGGTGGGCTCCTTGTCCACCAATGGGGATGAGGGTCAGGTCATCCCAGGGTTTGCCAGGGAAGCTGGAGGGTATTGGCCTCATGCTTCTGGTGTTGGCCCTGGTGGCCAGAGGCTGTAGGGCTGGTCTGGTGCTGGTTGCCATTGGTGGTGGCTGGGCTGCCCATTGACCACTGTCCCTGTAATGGGTCTGCTCCCACTGCATGTGTGTGTGTCCTGTAAGGGGCATCACATTCGTTCCAAAGGTGCAGGCTACATGGTCAGGTAGCCTGCTGGACCTAGGTGTCTCCCACAGGGGGATTACATTGGCATTAGCGTGGTCCCTGTAGGATCCAATGTCCTTTGGCACTGTCCGACCGGTATACATTACACCTTGGCTCTGATCACACATAGTCGAGCCTGCATTATACATTCTAGCACTTGCATCACTCATGGGTGTCCTGGTTTCAACAGACATGGTTACATTAGGCATTTCACAATCTCTATCATTATTGTTAAGCATAATAAACTTGTTCTTAACCTTAGTGACACCTGCATTCATCTCATTAATCACGTTAGTTAAACCAGCATCACAATCCATGGTTACATTGCATATATTTTCATACTTGCACCCTTTAATTGCATCTTTAGCTTTAAAGTCCGTGTACTCAAATAGTTGGAACTTCCCCTTTAATTTTTTTGGTTACTGGTCTCCTTTAAGAGAGCTTTCAAATCCGATTGGCCGCTCGATGTCACATGATGCTCCTTCATGTTGACTCGCATTTTGAATGCAGGTCTGCTGCTTGGTGTGCTGCAGCCATTTTGTGGTGCTCTTTTCTTCCACGTTCTTATGGTGCTGCAGCCATTCTGTGGTCTTGCAGCAGGCAGGCTGTGATGCTCTTTTCTTCCACAGCACCACTTCGCCTGATGTGGACCCGGTTCATCCAATTCCTGCCCAGCAGCGTGGGACCGTCGCCGGCTACAATCCACAGGGGGAGTTTGTGCAACACACCGCCCTGGAAGACCTGGACACCTACACTGCCAATGATTTGGATTTTACCTTTGGTTTAGGTGAGCAGCTTTGCCTGGACAGGAGACAATTTTGGTTGAGTGGCAGAATTCCTCCAAATTTTTTCAAAGGTCTTTTGGCTCATCACAGACTGGCTCGCCCTTGTGTCGATCTCCATGGAGACTGGAACCCCGTTAATGTCCACTTCCATCATCCATGGAGAACTTCCGTTGGAGCAGGTAAAGATTCCATACTCTTCTCCCTAGGTGAGAGCAGCTTCATCTTCATCTGTGTCGGAGCCCCGGTGATTAGCCAACTCATCAGAGACACCGTGAGTACAGCCTTTTCTGCACATTCTCTGAAGGTGCCCTTTTTCTTTGCAGCCTTTGCATGCATCGTATTTGTAGTGGCACTGGTGGGCCCTATGGTTTCCTCCACAGCGCCAGCACGAGGCCATCCGGTTTGCCCCATGTGGCAGAATCAGGGTTGCGGGACTCGGGGCAGAATTTCTGCCTTTAGAAGTGTCCATGCGGTGCACTGCTCTCGCCGGTTTAGAGTCCTGGGTCAGTATTCGCCTGGAGTCGCTGGCCGAAACCATGTAGGCCTGGCTCACTTGAATTGCCTTTTGCAGGGTGACCGTGTTGTCAGCCGAGAGCAATTTGTGTAGGAGGCCTTCGTGGCCGATTTCCGATGACAAATATGTCTCTTAGTGCTTCATTAAGGTGGTTTCCAAACTCACACGGTGCAGTTAGTCTTCTTAGGTGTGCAGCACACTTGGCAATTTCTTCGCCCTCAGGTCGCCGGTCAGTGCAGAACCGGTGCCTGGCTGTGAGGATGCTTTCTTTAGGTTTTAGTTGTTCCTGTATGATTGTTACAAGTTTCTCATAGCTCTTGGTGGTTGTCTTCTCCAGGGCTAGTAAGTCCCTGATGAGACCGTAGATGGTGGGCCCTCAACTGCTAAGCAGGATGGCCCTGCGTTTGTTCGGAAGCGTGGCCGGTGTGTCCCCGTCCAGGTCCTTGGCGATAAAGAAGTGTTCCAATCTTTCCACAAAAGCATCCCAATCTTCCCCCTCTGTAAAATGCTGAAAGTTGCTGAGGTTAGACATGTTGAGCGTGTAGTTCGTGATCCCGTATTCCCATCGCCAGTTGTAGTTGTACGTGGACACCTTTAGTAATGATTCCACGAGGCAGAGTATGGCGCTTTGACTGTGCAGACCTGCAGTCTTTTATTAGCAGCTCCTGAGTGTTAACAACAGACTGTGTGTTCCTTTTTATACCGGGTTACCTGTCATGTGCAGGCAACCCCTGGGTCACCAGCAACAGCACCCTCCAGTGTACCGGTAAGGCGTGTACAGTACAAGGGTGCATTCAACGTTGCAAGATAGTGTTACAGACATCACACAGTGAACATGCATGCCTACACAACAAGGGGTATTCAACATTTAGGAGCGATAGACAGAAAGGAAAAGGAGACGGGCTGGCATTGCTGGTTAAAGAGGAAATTAATGCAATAGTAAGAAAGGACATTAGCTTGGATGATGTGGAATCTGTATCCGTAGAGCTGCGGGATACCAAAGGGCAGAAAATGCTAGTGGGAGTTGTGATCAGACCACCAAACAGTAGTAGTGAGGTTGGGGACAGCATCAAACAAGAAATTAGGGATGCATGCAATAAAGGTACAGCAGTTATCATGGGTGACTTCAATCTACATATTGATTGGGCTAATCAAACTGGTAGCAATACGGTGGAGGAGGTTTTCCTGGAGTGTATTCGGGATGGTTTTCTAGACCAATATGTCGAGGAACCAACTAGAGAGCTGGCCATCCTAGACTGGGTGATGTGTAATGAGAAAGAACTAATTAGCAATCTTGTTGTGCGAGACCCCTTGGGGAAGAGTGACCATAACATGGCAGAATTCTTTATTAAGATGGAGACTGACACAATTAATTCAGAAACTAAGGTCCTGAACTTAAGGAAAGATAATTTTGATGGTTTGTGGCGTGATTTGGCTAGAATAGACTGGCAAATGATACTTAAAGGGTTGACGGTGGATAGCAATGGCAAACATTTAAAGATCACATGGATGAACTTCAGCAGTTGTACATCCCTGTCTGGAGTAAAAATAAAACGGAGCAGATGGCTCAACCGTGGCTAACAAAGGAAATTAAGGATAGTGTTAAATCCAAGGAAGAGGTATATAAATTGTCCAGAAAAAGCAGCAAACCTGAGGACTGGGAAAAATTTAGAATTCAGCAGAGGAGGACAAAGGGTTTAATTAAGAGGAGGAAAATAGAGGACGAGAAGAAACTTGCCGGGAACATAAAAACCGACTGCAAAAGCTTCTATGGATATGTGAAGAGAAAAAGATTAGTGAAGACAAACGTAGGTCCCTTGCAGTCGGATTCAGGTGAATTTATAATGGGGAACAAAGAAATGGCAGAACAATTGAACAAATACTTTGGTTCTGTCTTACGAAGGAATACACAAATAACCTTCCAGAAGTACTAGGCGACCAAGGGTCTAGTGAGAAGGAGGAACTGAAGGATATCCTCATCAGGCGGGATATTGTGTTTGGGAAATTGATGGGATTGAAGGCCGATAAATCCCCAGGGCCTGATAGTAGGCATCCCAGAGTACTTAAGGAAATGGCCCTGGAAATAGTGGATGCATTGGTGATCATTTTCCAACAGTCCATCAACTCTGCGTCAGTTCCTACGGACTGGAGGGTAGCTAATGTAACACCACTTTTTAAAAAGGGAGGGAGAGAGAAAGTGGCTAATTATAGACCAGTTGACTTGACATCAGTGGTGGGGAAAATGTTGGAATCAATTATTAAGGATGAAATAGCAATGCATTGGAAAGCAGTGACAGGATCTGTCCAAGTCAGCATGGATTTATGAAGGGGAAATCATGCTTGACAAATCTTCTGGAATTTATTGAGGATGTAACTAGTAGAGTGGACAAGGGAGAACCAGTGGGTGTGGTGTATTTGGACTTTCAAAAGGCTTTTGACAAGGTCCCACACAAGAGATTGGTGTGCAAAATCAAAGCACATGGTATTGGGGGTAATGTACTGACGTGGATAGAGAACTGGTTGGCAGAAAGCAGAGAGTCGGGATAAACGGGTCCTTTTCAGAATGGCAGGCAGTGACTAGTGGAGTGCCGCAGGGCTCAGTGCTGGGACCCCAGCCCTTTACAATATACATCAATGATTTCGATGAAGGAATTGAGTCTAATATCTCCAAGTTTGCAGATGACACTAAACTGGGTGGCGGTGCGAGGTGGACACTAAGAGGCTGCAGGGTAATTTGGACAGGTTAGGTGAATGGGCAAATGCATGGCAGATGCAGTATAATGTGGATAAATATGAGGTTATCCACTTTGCGGGCAAAAATGCGAAGACAGAATATTATCTGAATGGCGGCAGATTAGGAAAAGTGGAGGTGCAACGACACCTGGGTGTCATGGTTCATCAGTCATTGAAAGTTGGCACGAGGTACAGCAGGCAGTGAAGAAGGCAAATGATATGTTGGCCTTCATAGCTAGGGGATTTGAGTATAGGAGCAGGGAGGTCTTACTGCAGTTGTACAGGGCCTTGGTGAGGCCTCATCTGGAATATTGTGTTCAGTTTTGGTCTCCTAATCTGAGGAAGGACGTTCTTGCTATTGAGGAAGTGCAGCGAAGGTTCACCAGACTGATTCCCGGGATGGCTGGACTGACATATGAGGAGAGACTTGATCAACTGGGCCTTTATACATTGGAGTTTAGAAGGATGAGAGGGGATCTCATAGAAACATATAAGATTCTGACGGGACTGGACAGGTTAGATGCGGGTAGAATGTACCCGATGTTGGGGAAGTCCAGAACCAGGGGACATAGTCTTAGGATAAGGGTAAGCCATTTAGGACTGAGATGAGGAGAAACTTCTTCACTCAGAGAGTTGTTAACCTGTGGAATTCCCTGCCGCAGAGAGTTGTTGATGCCAGTTCATTGGATATATTCAAGAGGGAGTTAGATATGGCCCTTACGGGTAAGGGGATCAAGGGGCATGGCGAGAAAGCAAGAAAGGGGTACTGAGGGAATGATCAGCCATGATCTTATTGAATGGTGGTGCAGGCTCGAAGGGCCGAGTGGCCTACTCCTAAACCGATTTTCTATTTTTCTATGTTTCTATGTAATCTAGTTAGGTCGCAGCTGGTATGCTGCGTGCAGTTCTGGTCACCGTATCATAGGAAGGACATGATTGCACTGGGTGCAGAGGAGATTTACTTGGATGCTGCCTGGAATTGATAATCTTAGCTATGAGGACAGATACTTTAATAGTGGCTTAGTGAGTTGAAGTGAATGGTGAGATATAATGTTACCTCCAGCAATGGGGGTCAGTGTGAAAGGAATGGCTTGATAATTGTAGGGATGCTTTATGGTGTTGTTGGGTGGGGGATGATGGGGGGTGGACCTGGCACAGCATGTGGCAGCCGTATGGGTAAAATGCAGGAAGTTAATTAAATCTGGCCATGCTGAAGCCATCCCTGGCCTTACGGGCAGCAATGTGCTCGGGTGCTGCTGACATCTGGACCTCAGGTTCCTCCTGCTCCTCCTCCTCGTCTTTCAGCTGATGCTCCTCCTCCTTTGAAGAAGCTATGCGTTCTGCGCTTTGCTCTTCATGCAGCGCTAATCCTCATTGCTGCACTATGTCGTGCAGCACGCACCAGCTGACAACTATTCTAGATACTCTGGCTGGTGTGTACTTAAGGGCTCCTCCAGATCTGTCAAGGGGGATAGAGTATAAAAGCAGAGAAGTTCTGCTACAACTGTACAGGTATTGGTGAGGCCACACCTGGAGTACTGCGTACAGTTTTGGTCTCCGTATTTAAGGAAGGATATACTTACATTGGAGGCTGCTCAGAGAAGGTTCGTTCGGTTGATTCTGGAGATGAGGGGGTTGATTTATGAAAATAGGTTGAGTAGGTTGGGCCTATACACATTGGATTTCAGAAGAATGAGAGGTGATCTTATCGAAGCATATAAGATAATGAGGGGGCTTGATAAGGTGGATGCAGAGAGGATATTTCCACATCGGGGAAACTAAAACTAGGGGACATTGTCTCAGAATAAGGGGCTGTCTATTTCAAATTGAGATGAGGAGGAATTTCTTCTCTCAGAGGGTTGTAAATCTGTGGAATTTTCTGCCCCAGAGAGCTGTGGAGGCTGGGTCATTGGATATATTTAAGGTGGAGATAGACAAATTTTTGAGTGATAAGTGAGTAAAGGGTTATGGGGAGCGGGCAAGGAAGTGGAGCTGAGTCCATGATCAGATCAGCCATGATATTGAATGGGAGCAGGCTCGAGGGGCCAAACGGCCTACTCCTGCTCCTATTTCTCAGTCTTATGTTCTTAAGCACATTTTCAGCATGCCTATTGTTCATTCTATGACCCATCTGGTAGAAATGTGGCTGTCATTGTCTCTCCTTGGCCTCAGTACTTGACCTCCTCAAGGGCGTCATGAGCCACGTCTTCAGTGGATAGCCCTTGTCTCCAAGCAGCCAGCCGGAAAGTTTGTTTGAAGGTGTGAAGAGCTGAGGGAGTCCGGACTGGCGCAGCACGAAAGAGTCATGGCAGCTGCCAGGGAATCTGGCGCGCACACGATGATCTTCCTATGGTTTCGGACGAGCTGCACATTGAGAGACTGGAAGCCCTTGCAGTTGACAAAGACTCCTGGGTGATGTGGGGGTGCCCTGAAGGCCACATGTGTGCAGTTAATCACACCCTGCACCCGTGGGAAGCCAGCCAGAGCCGCAAAGCCCAGCGGCCGCTCAGTAACAGTGGCTTCATCAGTGGCAAAGTTGATATAATTGGCTGACTTGTCAAACAGTTTATCGGTGACCTGTGTGATGCATTTGTGGGTGGCCAACTGAGAGATGCTGCCAATGTTTGCTGCAGATCCCTGGGACTAGCTTGAGGCGAATAAGTTGAGACCGCTGGTGACTTTGACAGCCACTGGTAAGGCATGTCCACCCGCTCCTCTGGACTACAGGTCTTGCTGCAGCAATCTGCAAATGTCTGCGACAACCTGGCGTGATAGGCTGAGCCTCCTTTGGCACTGCTGCTCAGTCATGTTGAGGAAGCTCATCCTCTACCTGTATACCCTGTGTTGGGAGTATCACCTCCGGCACGGTGCAGTCCTGCGCTGATGCCCTCTGTCCTGTGCAGCATCAGGTGGTTGAGGAGAAGGTTGGTGGTGGTGTTGCTGCTGGTGTGCCTGGTGCTGGTGTTGGGGCTCATCATAGTCCGATTCTGAGGACGAAGGTGTGACAGTATAAACGGCACCCATGCTAATGTAGTCGATGGCAGGTCAAGTCGCGATCTGAGAAGCAATCTGTCAATGGTGTGATAGTTAATAGCAATGAGGTGAGAGTGGCCATCGAAGTTGCAGGAAATACTTGCAAACTGTAGACACCTAAATCTGTGCTCAAAATGCACCCAACAGGCACCTTTCCCTTAGGAAAGTAAGCAGGTGTGATATGACAGTATTTTTTGTGCTCTCCATGCTCTGCAGTAATGAGCTGGATCAATGGCCAGCTTCTGCCTCAGGTTGACAGACCTGGTTCCTGAGCTGCGTGATTCCCGTGGGCATCCAGTGAAATTCAAAAGGTCTGGTTAAAATCACTGTTAAAGATCTGACCACAAGGTGTCAATGAGATAAATGAGGTGGCCTGCCTCTGCCGTTTGGGTCCGTGCCGCACTGGCAAACGCGCCCGAGTTAAAGTTTCGAGGCGGCGGGATGACGGCGGGTTCCCACATGCTCCCATTTTTTGAGACTTTTACTCCCGACCCGCTTCCAAATCCTGCACGCACGGCAGTGGGAAAATTCCGGCCTCAGGGCTGATTTTAACTCTTGGAGGGGGACATCAGGCAGGCTGTGACCAATGAAAAGTTCAGAAATATTTTTAAATAATCTCTAATAAAAATACAGCACCTAAACACTGTATTTCAATAAGAAAAAAACACATAAAACTTATTCCTTTTTAATAGCTTGATCACGTATAGAGAATGTGCGATAGAAATTTGCTTCAGACATTCACACAAATACTATCTGAGTATCGATTAGAATGAAGTTCTCCAGATGAAAATGACAGTCTTGTTGATTTGCAGGATTAAATTGTTATCATTATAATTACCTCGAATTGTTTTGTCTTTTGTATTCAGCTCTAAAACATGATTCTAATCATTTTTGTTTTCATTTGTTAGCATTTGCTAAAATATTGTTCCTCAAAAGAGGAAGGTATCATTAGGTCTAAATGACTTGTATTCAAGATACAGACATTCGGTTCAACACTGTGGTGTTGTGTTTATCAGCACTCTGTTTTATTACAATTCTGTAAAGTACAAGATAGAACCAAGAGAAAAGCAGATTGTGAACATTTACAATAAACGTAAGCAACTATCTTGCAACTGCAAGCCAATAATAATAATCTAAAGTTGGCACAAGCTGCTTTGAGTTGGAAATTAATAATTGCCAGTGATGTTCATTGAGCTCAGTGGAAATTGCTTTTTGATGTTCAATGGGATTTTCCACTGACTTTGCAACTTGCAGTATGCTCGTCTGTCACTGGTTCCAATCCTCCAGCTGGCCAAGAGTTCTCAAAATATAATACTGAATCAACAAAGGCAAAATGTTTTTCTTTGCTACAATCTAAAGAGACAGGCCTACATGTATGAAGTACTGTAAAATTCACATGATGTCAATCCCCTATTTCAGCTTTGTTTTTACTGCAAGAAAGAAAGATTTGTATTTCTATAGCTTCTTTCACGACTTCAGGATATCGCAAAGAGCTTTACAGCCAATGAAGAACATTTGAGGTGCAGTCACTATTGTAATGTAGGAAATGCGGCAGCTAATTTGTGCATAGCAAGCTCCCACAAACAGCACTGAGATAATGACCAGATCATTTGTTTTTAGGTGTTGCTAGAGGGATAAATATTGGCCAAGACACTCGTCTTCAAATAGTGCCTTGGGATCTTTTACCTCCACCTGAGAGGGCAGATGGAGACCTAATTTTAATATCCCATCCAAAAAACAGCCCCTCTGACAATGCAGCACTCCCTCAGTACTGCACTGGAGTGTGAGCCTGGATTATGTGATCAAATCTCTGGCATGGGACTTGATCCACAACCCTTATGAATCTTAGCTATTTGTAAGTGGTCCAACAAAAGTTTGTATCGAAATTACAACATGGAAACAGGCACTTTGGCCCAAGTTGTTCAGTGTTGATGTTTATCTTCTACAGTTGTCCTAATCCCATATGCCCATTTTATCCCATATGCCTTAATTCCCCTTTCTTTCAATCACCTAACCTATTCTTAAATGTTGACATGGTCACTGCACCAATCACTAACTCTACTAGTGTAATCCACAGCCTCACAACCCTTAGTGTAAAAATGTTATAAAAACAGAAAATGTTGGCAATCTCAGCAGGTCAGGTATCTGTGGAGAGAAACAGAGTTAACGTTTTGGGTCTGTGACCCTTCGTCAGAACTGGAACAGCTCGAGATGTAACGGATTCTTCAGGAAGTGCAGGAGCAGTGAAAGGGAGAGGGAAGGAAAGAACAAAAGGGAAGGCCTGTGATAGGGTGGAAGGCAGAAGTGATTTAAGAAACAAAAGGGATGATGGGATAAAATGAGATGGTAATAGCACAAGTTAGGAAACAAAAGATGAGCCTAGATATGGTGTTAATGGTGGAGTGATCACTAGCTGCCATGGGAAAGAGGAAAAAAAGTATAAAATGTTACTCCTGCTCTCTCCCTAAATCTTTTACTTTTAATCATAACTATATCCCCTCATTCTGAACCCAGCAAACACTCAAAACAGCCTGGGGAAAATGCCGACCCAAACATTGCTTTTATGCCAAAGCAAGTGTCGACGCTCTGGAGAGGTATTTACGTGGTTACGTTTATTTGTACCAACTGAAAAGCAGCCATTTCTCTATTAGGGTCTCCATTATCACATGACCTATTGCTGATTGGGCACCTTGGAGGATAAGCCACACCCTGAAGTTCCTCTGGAATGTGTAACTGGAACCGCCCAGCCCAAGTTCTGACTGACTTTCCAATCTGTAATTCGCTCCATTTTGACTTCAGAAGCCACAGAGGATAGATCTCCCCAAAAGCCACCAAGTTCCAGCCGAAGTCCATTACCCCAGCGCAAGTGCTGCCTCCACTAGCTGAAGACCCTTACTCCAGTACAAGTGCATCATTCCCCTAGCTGAAGACCCTTACCCGCTTCTCTCTCTCCCCACCAGCCCGTTTCTCTCTCGGGGCTGCAACGTGGTGTTTGGGGCTGGTTCCGGTTCTGGTTCTGGTTCCGGTTTTGGATCGGGCATCAGAGGGGGGGTGCGGTGGGACAAGGAGGACTTATGTGCAGAAAAGTGTTAGTAAAATTGCGCTGCGGGGGGGAGGGGGGGGGCGGGCGGTGTCGGTGACTATTTGTCCTAACTCTCGCTTTCGCAATAGTAACTCTGTATTTACGTGGGAGTTTCAACTAATTTGCATATCCAATGGAGAAGTCGTTGCTGCTAATCATGTGTAAAATTGATGTAATCTGCTGGCCGGCATGGAAATTAGAGTGCAGGCTTTAAAAATCCAATTCTAGCTGGACCCTGCAGCAGCCAACTGGGGACGTAGGTAAGTCGGGAACAGCACTTCGCTCACTCATTTGACGGTCAGCTCGCTTGACTCCACTTCTCATGAATCTTTTTCTGCCACCTCTCAAGTATCTCTACTGTAGGAGCAGCTGACACACACAGTCAAACAAGGCAGCAGAGCATGACACACAGGAAGAGAAGAAATAGGAACAGGAGTAGGCCATTCAGCCCCTTGTGCCCGGCACAATTTCACAGACTCTGACCCTTTTCGAGGAAAGTACAAGGTATTACATAGAATTACACAGAATTCACAGCACATAAACAGGCCATTCTGCTCAACTGGTTTGCGCCAGTGTTTATGCTCTACACAAGCCTCCTCTCACCCTCCTTCATCTTACCCTATCAGCAGATCCCTCTGCAGTATATACTTCTCGTACATTCAGGACAAAGAGTCAGAGGTTGACTTGATGGATGTACCAGCCAGTTACAAGCAGAGATACGAGAGTCACTTAACAATGCACTGTATCTGAGATGGGGAATGGCATGAAGGAAGTCAGTTTGCAGATACCATCATTTTTGCTGAACAAAATGTTAAACCTGAACAGAGGATCCAAGTGGAACAGATAACCCTGCCGCTGAAGGGACTCATCAACTCAACGCTCGGGAGGGAAGAAGATCAACTCAAACACGCAGCCCGTAGGGACAAGGTTGTATAAGCTCTGGAGACATTGCTCACCACCAATATCTAGATGGTAATCTATCCAATAGACTGGCGAGCCAAAGCTTTTCACTTGTCAGCTATCGAGGGAGTTAAACATAATTTGATTTCTGCATGCTCTCATCGCCGACAGCAGAAGGAGCGTGCGGCACACCACATACAGCACCCACCCTTTCCTTCAACCACTGTCTGTCCCACCTGTAACAGAGACTATAATTCCTGTTTTAAACTGTACAGTCACCTGAGAACTCACTTTTAGAGTGGAAGCAAGTCTTCCTCGATTCCGTGGGACCACCGATGATGATAATGACGATAAGCCTAATTTAACCTCACCAATTCGTAGTAGTCTCGGACATTGATCTCAGCTATCATTCAATACTCAGTGATCCCATTAGGGCTGAGTTACGGTGATATCACTGAATTGCCACTATAACCTCTGCTGCTCATTTTGTTGAGTAACTCCATCCATGAATGATTTTCTATTCAAATTGCGATGTAACCCTGGCAACACATACTTATATCTACGAATTGCTCATGTACTCAATCTTTAAGTTGTGATGCTGTCGTCAATAAATAGTTATTATTGCATGAATTGTTGTTGAACTCCTCTTTGATGATTTGGCGAGAAAGGGTTAATACATTCACTCAGTAATTTGTTGGCATCCCAAGTGAGGATTGGTAAGGTGAAGATAAATTCCGTCTGAGTCAGTTCAATGAGCTGACGCAGACAACATTCACCCCTAGACCTAAACTGGGCAGCAAAAACCCCAGACAGTTCCTTGGTGAGGTGTTAAACAAGGGGTTATGGATTTGTCTGTTTCTTGTATTTTCCAGGATACATAAAATCCAGTGTCTTTACAAACCCCTGTAGTATATGCAGCAAAAGTCTCAGTAGCTCAGATCGTAGGCCCAGTGGAAGCATCTGTCACTTGCTGCTGGAGAATCCTTGGGCTCTAATTCTGGCGATGCTTGGGTGTCGGAACCAGCCAAACATCAACCAAGGATTCACAGGTACCACAGCCACCAAGATTGTGCCATCAGTCAGATCAGTGGAGATTTGAGGGAATGCCCACTTTTATTGGTGTGCCTGTACTAAACACAAATGAGCTGGCCCACATTTATTGTCCATCCTTAGTTGAGAAGGTGCTGGGGCTTCTTCTTGACAGTGATCATTTGTGCTTGACAGAAGTCACTTGTCAGCCAGATCAGGTAAGAGGAAGGTTCTCTTCCCCGAAGCACATTATTAAACCAGTTTGGTTCTGACAACAGCTTTCGCGATCATATTGTCTGATCCCAGCCTCATAAAACTACCTGATTGAATTACATTCTGTTCAATTTCACTCACAACCTCTGAGTTGTTCATCCTAAAGCATAGCAAATACACCACACTACCAGCTTTCAGGTACTGGAAAGGCCACGGGGGAGGGTTTATTTGCTCGGAGGTTTTGTTTGTACTAAGTGAAGAGTCTTATTCAGCAAAGTATATAATGAAGTGTTTATGGATCCCAATACACCTGCCTTAATAGTTGAGTCAATCTGGCTTCTCAGTGCACGGAATGTTTTCATCAAGCAGTGAGCACACTCCAGTCACACAGGAACACAGATCCATCATTAATAAATGGCATAATGCATCTTAAATATCAATTGCAAGCAAAACTTGAAAAATAACTAAAATTGCCGTACATTTTTAATTTTGTCAAATCAGATATATAAGACACCATCTCTATATTTGGTCCTTATTCCCGACTGAGTAAATTTAGCACAGGCATAATTACTACATGGGACCTCCCTGCTGTGGTAACAGGGGCCAAATTAAAATAAACGGGAACTGAAAAAAGACCAAAGAAGCAATGCTTGAAAATCAGTCTAGAAGATAAAAAGTCACAAAGCAACAAAATCTATATATTTACCAATCCGAGATACAGTTTTAAGAGTAGAGAGGCACTTCCTATGGCTGTGCAATGACGGGCCTACCATCTGATCCAACATGTTATGGCATATCTGGACAAGCTTCCATCACAGAGCAAAGCATTTGGATTTCCAGGGTGCATAGGACTAGTCCCTATAACGCCCCAAATGCGTGTAATAATGAGGGTGACGTCACACAGCAGTTATTAGTGACTCTCGCTCAGCCCTTGTTTAAGTTGTTTTATTCTTTAGAGCTGGTAGGGCTAAATTCATTGTGTAGAATGCACTTTTCTATGATAGCATAATATTCTGCCTGGTAAATAGAGCCAAGCCTTGGAAGCAGCACATCCCATTTATGGTATCACCTGGGCAGAACTTCAGGACATTACATGAAGGGATGTTCAGTAAACTGTATAGTTTCCAATTCTAACAGTTAGAGATTGTATTGAAATGTGGCAGACTCTATTGCCCTTTAATAGTATTAAAGGGAGTATCATTTGGATAATGACAGGCAGACACAAGATTAAGTGATATAGCATTCCCATACACCAGAAGTCTCATAATTCAACACTTACAGCTCGCTTCGACCTTATCCTCCACGTGTCTCTGGGGCACTTGGGAGCACAATCAGAGATATCGTGGTCTTCATAGAAAGGCTAGTGCTTAACCCTGTCTTGCGCACTAATTAATACATTGATTAACACAGATCTGCTCTGAGACAAAGAAGGGCAAACTTAATTAAATAGCGGCTTGGAAGAGCTGTAAGACAAGGGGGATTAAAAAACAGCTCATGCAAACTTTTAAAGTTCCGTGTTATCCTTTTTTGACACTTAACTTCATCTCAATTTCTCCGACAACTGATGGGAAGCTGACATTCCAGCTCTGTTCCCGACAACATGAGTTACCAGCCAGAGCTTGGGGACAAATGCAAGAATCTCAAGCATCAACTTCAGAAGATAAGAAATAAATAGATTACTTCCATTTATCTAGCGTCTTATCACTTTGAGTGCTAACCTTGACTCAGTGTGTCACACTCTCGCGGCTGAGTCAGAAGGTTGTGGGTTCAAGTCCCACTCCAGAGACATGAGCGCATAATCTAAGATGACACTTTGCAGAAGGCCAGATATTAGGGTGGTAAGTGCTTGACCATGCCTTTTGGCCTGCTGCTGTCCCATCTTCACCTGGAGGCTGGTACTTCAGGTGCCACCATTTGGATGAGCTGTTAAACCAAGATCCCTTCTGCCTTCTCAGGTGGATGTAAAACATCCCATGGCACAACTGGAAGAAGAGCAGGGGAGTTCTCCCCGGTGTTCTGGCCATTATTTATCACTCAATCAACATCATTAAAACACTATAGGACAGGCAATTCGGTTGCATTGCGCCTCTGTTAGTGCCCCAAGGGAACGGTAATGTGTCTCGAAATGTTTACCGCCCGGGCGGCCAGCTTCCAGCACCCCGCCGGGAAATTTGGTGCCGCTTTTGCAGTGGCGCAAAATGCTACCGCCTCACTCTGTAGTTTCATTCAGATCATGACGTCAGTCATTGTGCAACATCTTGCTAGCATCCCGGTCACTAAGTTCAGTTCACATTTAACATCCCTCCAAGTCACGCCTGAAAAACTAGGTGGTTCCACGGTTGATTGGCGCTATGTGCAGCGTACTGAAAGGGAGGGAGGAGGATCATAAATCGGAGGGCACATTGAGTGGCACGTTTTCGCTCAGGACCTTGCGTCAACCCCTGATTTTAAATCTGAAGAATGATTTGCCATTACAGGGTCCTTACAGCTTGAGTGAAATCATTTAATGGGTGCATGACTAGTTCGCCAGCATCGCCTACTCCACACTGTGGTTAGGCGGCATGAAGATAGAAGATCTGTTGGCCATTTCGGGCCATGATTGAGGAGAGGCCTTAGACATCTGGACAGGAGGCCTCGCCCCCCACGGGTTGCAGGAAGAAATGCTCATACCGCCACCTCTCTGAGGAGCAGTATGTGCGAAGGTTGCACTTCCGAGAGGAAATGCTGAGATATGCCATCTTCCACAGGCAGACCTGCAGCTTCACAACGGGAGGAGAATGAGGAACAGGAGCCTGGCGAGGCTCCAAATGGACAGCCACAGCAGGAGGAGCACCATCCAGGAGGCAGAAACTTTTAGAGGGCGCTATACTTACCGCCCCACCATGAATAACGCTACAAACCAGGAACCGAATTTCCAGACCAACATCTGGTCAGTTATTTCACTATTGTTTCTGGGACTATACTATGTGCAAATTGGCTGCCACATATCCTACATTATAACAGTGACTATACCTTAAAAAAGTACTTCATTGGCTGTAAAGCACTTTGGGATGCCCTGAGATTGTGAAAGGTGCTATATACATCAAAGTTCTTTCTTTTATCTCAAAGTACTTCACATCTAATCAATTAATTTTTGAAGTACAGTCACTGTTGTTATTTAGGCGAATGCAGCAGCCAATTTGCATCCAGCAAGTTCCCACATGAGCTGAACCACCGGATGATCTGTTTTTTGGTGAATTTGGAATGGACCTTGGATCTTCAACCTTCTGACCCAAAGGTGACAGTGCTGCTAAGCTGACACAAGGTAGGTTTTGTGCGAGATTTTGCACCAGTCAGTAAGTTAGCTTATTTCCTTTGAATGTTTAGACATACAAAAAGACCAACTGACCCATCAATGCTCACTTTTCCTTTAGGTAGTGAAATCCCGTGTACCACCCTTCCTAATCACTAGGCACGCTAATTCCTGAGATGCAAAAAACAGAGTTAAAAAACTGCAGTCAATTCTGCTCCAAAACACAATCAAGAAAGCTCCAGAGAATGCTGTTTTTTTTCTATGAAACAGCAGGAGATGTGCTTAACTAACCATCCTCATCACACTTCCCCGTCACATTTAGTTGATTGGTTAAGGTAAAACAGCAGCAAACCAGAAACGAAGAGACAGAGAACATCAAAGAGAGGAAAGCAGCAGGACAACTGTCAACGAGAAACTACTGAACATTAATGAAAACAACGAACCTTGAATGACCCGTCAGGAGATCTTACCAATGAATGAAGGAAGAGCAACCAATAAAATCAATGAAAATGTTTTTTTCCTCAGTAACTATAGTTTCTAATGTCGAAAATAAAAATGATATTCAAAAAATGAGATATTTCACAATGATATGATTAAACCTAACTATAATGTTATTTTTCTACCTAAAACTTGACTGTAATGGTGACTTTTATGTCTTTGTGTACATTAATTGATGTTTCTAACTGAAGGCCTCTGCCTCTCTCAAAAGGTCAAAGCTTGTACTCTGTGAGCAGAAGGCAGATCCTGCATGTGCCCTGTCTAAAATTTCATGGGATGCATTAACTGGAAAACAAAATTCTCTTCAGGCTTTAACAGTGTTTGTTTGGTTGGGTTTTTTTCTCTCAAATAATTTGATGAGAAACTAGGGGACAAATGACAAAACCTTTGTTCAGGTAAAGCTTTTTTTTTAAACAGAGAGGTTGCGTGTGAGTGATTGAGAAGGAGAGGGGGTCGATTTTAACCTTTGGGCAGCCTACGGGCGGGAGTGAGCCAGCAGCTCACCTACTCCAGCAGCGAAGACCAATTTGGAGGCCTGGGCCTCATTTCAGTACAACTGGTGAGCAACGTTCCCTGTAAGCTGCGCGCTGTTCCAATGTTAAAGTTCGCGCTTACATGAAACTGTGAATGGGCCTTAAAGGGGCCGTGCACCCAAGAAGAAAATGGAAGGGATCATTGCCGGTGAGCTGAGGGTGTCAAATGGATGTTCCAATGCAGCTTGCCAGATTTAAGCTGGCGCAATAGCAGTTGGGCCCAGTGGCTGCCCAGCCGGCAGTAAAGTAAGTCCGGGGAGGAGTAACGATCGCAAAGGGGGGACAGCCCAGGGTGTCAGCAGGCTGTGGTGCTCTTTTCTTCCACAGCACCACTTCGCCTGATGTGGACCCAGTTCATCCAATTCCTGCCCAGCAGCATGGGACCGTCGGCGGCTACAATCCACAGAGGGAGTTTGTGCAACACACCGCCCTGGGAGACCTGGACATCTACACTGGCAACTATTTGGATTTTACCCTTGGTATAGGTGAGCAGCTTTGCCTGGACAGGAGACAGTTTTGGTCGAGTGGCAGGATTCCTCCAAATTTTTTCAAAGGTCTTTTGGCTCATCACAGACTGGCTTGCCCCTGTGTCGATCTCCATGGAGACTGGGACCACGTCAATGTCCACTTCCATCATGCACGGAGAACTTCTGATGGAGCAGGTAAAGATTCCATACTCTTCTCCGTAGGTTAGAGCAGCTTCATCTTCATCTGTGTCGGAGCCCCGGTGATGAGCCAACTTATCAGAGACACAGTGAGTACAGCCTTTTCTGCACATTCTCTGAAGGTGCCCTTTTTCCTCGCAGCCTTTGCATATATAGTCTTTGTAGTGGCACTGGTGGGCCCTGTCATTTCCTCCACAGCACCAGCACGGGGCCATCCGGTTTGCCCCATATGGCAGACTCAGGGTTGCGGGACTCGGGGCAGCATTTCTGCCTTTAGAAGTATCCATGCGCTGCACTGCGCTCGCCGGTTTAGAGTTCTGGGTCAGTATTCACCTGGAGTCGCTGGCCGAAACCATGTAGGCCTGGCTCACTTGAATTGCTTTCTGTAGGGTGACCATGATGTCAGCCGAGAGCAATTTGTGTAGGAGGCCTTCGTGGCCGATTCCGATGACAAATATGTCCCTTCATTAAGGTGGTCGCCAAACTCACACGATGCAGCTAGTCTTCTTAAGTGTGCAGCATAGTTGGCAATTTCTTGGCCCTCAGGTCGCCGGAAAGTGTAGAACCTGTGCCTGGCTGTGAAAATGCTTTCTTTTGGTTTTAGTTGCTCTTGTATGATTGTTACAAGTTCCACATAGCTCTTAGTGGTTGTCTTTTCCGGGGCTAGTAAGTCCCTGACGAGACCGTAGATGGTGGGCCCAGAACTGCTAAGCAGGATGGCCCTGCGTTTGTTCGGTAGTGTGGCCGGTGTGTCCCCATCCAGGTCGTTGGCTGTAAAGAAGTGTTTCAATCTTTCCACAAAAGCGTCCCAATCTTCCCCCTCTGTAAAATGCTGAAAGTTGCTGAGGTTAGACATGTTGAGCGTGTAGTTCGTGATCCCTCATTCCCGTCGCCAGTTGTAGTGTATGTATGCATCTTTATTAATGACTCCACGAGGCAGTGTATGGTACTTAAACTGTGCAGACCTGCAGTCCTTTATCAGCAGCTCCTGAGTGCAGACAACAGACTGTGTGTTCCTTTTCATACTAGGTTACCTGCCATGTGCAGGCATCCCTTGGGTCTCCAGCAACAGCACCCTCTAGTGTGTGTGTACAGTACAAGGGTACATTCAGTGTTGCATGACAGTGTTACAGACATCACACAGTGAACAGACATGCCTACACAACACTTCCTGTCTCACATCTTGACTTCCTGTTGTCATATTGTTGTCACACCTTTTGTGTCAGCTTTTTCCCATTATAAATTACTATGTCCTAATTTATAATGGGCTTTCCCTATGTAAACTTGTCACGCTGTAGTCACCCTGTTCTACTTCCAGTGGTGATGCTGTGTGGCCTGGCTAGTACATCCTCTAGCTGTTGAATCCCTATTTCTCCTGGTGAATTACTCTTTTTGCCCCTTCTCCCAATGCCCCATAAAATTGCTGGACAAATGGCCACTTTGTTTTTTAAAGTCATCCTTGTTTTTTTTCTCTTGAGCATCAGAGCTACTGTGGCCAAAAGTGTTTTTAAAATATAATAGTTGCTCAGTTCTCTTGCACACCGACAAGTGTAACAGCAGTGAAAGCTAACAGGACTGCAATGGCCCCAAAGTAGGGTCCTTACCCTTACTGTCGAGCCAGTGCTGACGGACGCCTGACTGTCACTTTTAAAGGGGCCTGCCTGTTTCAGGTGGTAGGCCCATCTCAATATCCAGATCGGGGTCCTATGTACATCATAGAGAAAAACCCACGGCCAATAAGGGAAAAACAAAAACTCTGAAAAATTACTCTCCTTTCGTTTTGCTTCAATTAGAGCAATATTGAAAGGGATGGGGAACAAAAGGGGATCAAGTAAAATCATTTTAAATGATTTTCTTCTACTGATATTCTACTTTTAATAGTAATTCTCACCGACGTTCCAGTGCGATACAGAAAAGCGCACACTTCTCTGCTGTACCACTGTTCATTTCTGTTAGAGGTTGGTTGCTCTGTTTTTGGAAACTGTGACCTTGTTTGCCATTTTTTTCGACGCACCAATTGCAGACTGGATTCCTGCTAGCTTCTCTTTGACTTCAGGAAGCACACTGGTTATTTCCTCTGCTTTGACTGCCCACACAGTATGAGTGCTAATGGGCAACACAGCATCCTGCGGGAGGTGATATTTCAAGAAGCATGCTATCATTAACTTGACAGGACATTGTAAGCAGTTGGGCTTGGAATCCGAGAATGTCTCCTCTCTCTCTCTTAGGCAGACCCCCGGAGTCGAAGATGACTTGCTTCCACACTAATATGAGTTCTAATGGAGTTGTCCTGTTTTTGTTCTGTTGATTGAGGGATAACTATTGGCCAGGACACTAGGGATAACTCCCCTGCTCTTCTTCAAAATAGTGCAATGGGATCTTTTATATCCATATGAGGCCTCAGTTTAACATCTTATCTGAAAGACAGCACGTCTGACAGCGCAGCACTCCACTGGAGTGTCAGCCTAGATTTATGCACTTCAAGTCATTGGAGTGGGATTTGAACCCACAACCTTCTGACACAGAAGTGAGCATGCTACCCACTGAGCCACAGCTGAACAAATGAACAAGTGGCTGTATCAATAAGTACGTAACCGGGTACCAGATGGCTGAAGGATATATAATTGAGGTAAACTATGTTGCTGATGAAGATAAATATGTATTTCACTCCAAGTCCCGAGTGATAAATTAATTACCAATTAGATAAATTAGGTTATCTAAACCCTGAAGGGAAAATTCTGTACAGCTTGAAATTATACTGCTTCAATATTTGAGTACAAATGCTTAAAACATTTGTATGAAATTCTTTTGTTTCTATTTTAAGAAGGCAAGAATCTGTTCAAAGTAGCAGTCAAAGGAATTTCAATATGTACACATTAATTGTTTGTGTGCTAAATTGAATCTCTAAAAATATTTTTATTACATAAAATTAAAACAGCCTGAAAGTGCAATGCACATTATAATCTAGCCACGTTCCTTGCAACATACCAAGTGAGTCATTTGGATTTTTGGCAAGAGTGTAATATAAGCGATATTGGATCAGCCAATATACATCTTTCCCCATTTTAATTTCCATTGAAATCAAAATCATGAGAGGTGTATAACAGGCTGAGTCGCTATCGCCTGTCTTACACTATCATGCAAAGTCAAAATTACCCCAAATGTCTTCGAAAGCTCTATTGCATGCAGCCCACTAGCCAATTTATGGACATGTGCAGGATGCACCTAGTTAAACGGTTCTTTTTATGTTCTGCCTGCAGTACAGGAGGAGGCCAATCATCCCACAATGTCTGTGCCAATTCTTTGCTTGAGCAGTCTGTAGCTAATTCTATTGCTATGCTGTCTTCCTGTAGCCCTCTGCTTCAAATGTGCACTCCATTCCCCCTTTATGTTGCTGCTATACTGCTACAGCTAGCAAGAGTCAAGAGCATAATGCTGCTCCCCTCATGCCAGCCTGTGTACACTGACACATGCAGTGGCCACTCTGGTCTCCAATGAAATGTGGCGTATGGAGGAAATGTGAATGCCCATTCTGTGTTGTGAATATAAACTGGGCGTTCACATTGCATCTATTTACTGCTGGGAGTCTGCTGTCCAAGGGGGGGCCGACTTATGCCATTAGATAGACATAAGGTAGTTTTGATGCACATCCATAATGGAGCAATAACAGCATCATTAATCTTGAGGCCTGTGCAAACTCTAGCAGTCAGATTGAAGCCGCTGCAATAGACTTTGCGTGAGCCTCAGTGGAAATTGTAGCGTTCAACTGGACTGATTTCTGGTACTTCTTCACCGATTTTTGTACTGATTTATGTTGGCATGGGCATAAAGTCAGCATGAAAATCAAAGCATGATTTATCTGCACCTTCAAACTCACTCGTGGCCTTCTGTTATTTCTATGTTAGGGCTGAAATTGCGGTCGGAGGCTTTCCGCGCACAATTGCCTCCGACCTGAGACATTTCTACGAAAGTACCTGGTGGTCCCGGAGGAGCATGGGATTTCTTTGGGGAGGCCTTCTCTTCCCACGCTGCGAAGTGCGCTCCCGTCCTCCT
Source organism: Pristiophorus japonicus (assembly GCF_044704955.1). Lineage (NCBI taxonomy): Eukaryota > Metazoa > Chordata > Chondrichthyes > Pristiophoridae > Pristiophorus > Pristiophorus japonicus. The sequence continues at coordinate 110,974,764 of NC_091982.1, read as the reverse complement.
GGTTCCCATGCACGTGTGACTGCTCAGCCAATCAGGTACAGTATTTCACAGCTTTCTCATTAATAGCAATGGGAACTCCGTATCTACAAGTTCTCATTGCTATTAATGAGAAAAAAATACAAACACACTAAACATATATAATAAAAATAAAAAACACTTCAGATAATTAAAATTAATTGAAATTAAAGTTAATAAATATCTTAGAGATCAAAAACATTTCTGAATTTTTTAAATGTTTTTTAAATTATATTTTAAAATAAATGTAATGCAGTGGGCAGGGTTTTAAAAAATAATGTGTTTTTTAATTGAATTTAATTATATTTTTTATGTTTTTAAACTCTTACGCCTGTAAAAGTAGACTATATGCCTGCTTTTTAGCTGACGATATAAAGAAAGGAGGAAAAGCAATGTGTGAGGAGGACACAAAAAATCTGCAAAAGGACATAGACAGGCTAAGTGAGTGGGCAAAAATTTGGCAGATGGAGTATAATGTTGGAAAGTGTGAGGTCGTGCACTTTGGCAGAAAAAAATCAAAGCAAGTTATTATTTAAATAGAGAAAGATTGCAAAGTGCTGCAGTACAGCGGGACCTGGGGGTACTTGTGCATGAAACACAAAAGGTTAGTGTGCAGGTACAGCAAGTGATCAGAAAGGCCAATGGTATCTTGGCCTTTATTGCAAAGGGGATGGAGTATAAAAGCAGGAAAGTCTTGCGACAGCTATATAAGGTGCCACACCTGGAATACTGTGTGCAGTTTTGGTTTCCATATTTACGAAAGGATACACTTGCTTTGGAGGCAGTTCGGAGAAGGTTCATTAGATTGATTCCGGGGGTGAGGGGGTTGACTTATGTGGCAAGGTTGAGTAGGCCGGGCCTCTACTCATTGGAATTCAGAAGAATGAGAGGTGATCTTATCGAAACGTATAAGATTATGAGAGGGCTTGACAAGGTGTATACAGAGAGGATGTTTCCACTGATAGGGGAGACTAGAACTAGAGGGCATGATCTCAGAATAAGGGGTCGCCCATTTAAAACAGAGATGAGGAGAAATTTCTTCTCTCAGAGGGTTGTAAATCTGTGGAATTCGCTGCCTCAGAGAGTTGTGGAAGCTGGGACATTGAATAAATTTAAGATAGAAATAGACAGTTTCTTAAATGATAAGGGGATAAGGGGTAATGGGGAACGGCTGTGGAAGTGGAGTTGAGTCTATGATCAGATCAGCCATGATCTTATGGAATGGCGGAGCAGACTCGAGAGGCCATATGGCCTACTCCTGTTCCTATTTCTTATGTTCTTATGTTTATCTGGCGCAAGAATTTTGAGGACATTTGCTGGGCAAGATATGGGTAAATCCCGCAATCTTGCCTTTGCAAATGTCCTCGCTCCCGATATCTGTCAAGCTCTAGCTTGACAGATCGGAAAAGCCGGTTTTCAGCACATGCGCATTGTCCACTGAAAACCGGCTTTTGCGATGCCTTCACCGATCCGTACACATTCAGTATGGACCCGGGAGGCCGGGATTTCCAGACCAATATGTGAATGTTTCAGGAAAGGCAAATTATTCCATTTTGATAAATGTGTTCATTATCTGTGTCGTTGATATGCAGCAACGATCACTCACAGTGACAGATTAATGGGTGGCATGTAGAACCATAGAAACCTGCAGTACAGAAGAAGGCCATTCATCCCACAATGTCTGTGCTGGATCTTTGCTAGAGCAGTCTGCAGCTAATCCCATTGCCGTGCTGTCTTCCTATAGCCCTGTATCTTCCTCTGTTTCAAATGTCCAACTGCTCTTCTCAATTACTCCCTAAAGCATAGCATTTCATGGCGTAAAAGCAGTCTGTGACGGAAATGTAAGCTCATCGCTGTACCCCAAGACATGTTCCAAGGTCCAGAGAAAATCTTACTCCAAGGTACTTCAGCATCCCTCAGCCAAAGGAAATAAAAGCCAACAATAGCACATCAACAAATTCTAATGATTCATGAATTATCAGGCTTTTAAATATTTAAAATGTTGTCATTCGGTTGCCGCAGTACAGTGGGACCTGGGGGTACTTCCGCATGAAACACAAAAGGATAGTATGCAGGTACAGCAAGTGATCAGAAAGGCCAATGGAATCTTGGCCTTTATTGGAAAGGGAATGCAGTATAAAAGCAGGGAAGTCTTGTTGCAGCTATACAAGGTATTGGTGAGGCCACACCAGGAATACTGCGTGCAGTTTTGATTTCCATATTTACGAAAGGACATACTTGCTTTGGAGGCAGTTCAGAGAAGGTTCACTAGGTTGATTCCGGGGATGAGGGGGTTGACTTATGAGGAAAGGTTGAGTAGGCTGGGCCTCTACTCATTGGAATTCAGAAGAATGAGAGGTGATCTTATCGAAACGTATAAGATTATGAGAGGGCTTGACATGGTGGATGCAGAGAGAATGTTTCCACTGGTGGGGGAGACTAGAACTAGAGGGCATGATCTTAGAATAAGGGTTCGCCCATTTAAAACAGAGATGAGGAGAAATTTCTTTTCTCAGAGGGTTGTAACTCTGTGAAATTTGTTGCCTCAGAGAGCTGTGGAAGCAGGGATATTGAATAAATTTAAGGCAGAAATAGACTGTTTCTTAAATGATAAGGGAATGAGGGGTTATAGGAAGAGGGTGGGGAAGTGGAGCTGAGTCCATGATCAGATCAGCCATGATCTTATTGAATGGCAGAGCAGGCTCGAGGGGCCGTATGGCCTAGTCCTGCTCCTATTTCTTATGTTCTTATATTCTTATGATATTCCAATGCCAATGGTTTAAAACAATGCATACTTTAGCATTTTTGAGAGATTTAACTTAATTCAACAATGCATGTCAGATTAGTTAAACTCTTTTGTTCTTGTAGTGAATTTGACTTTGTATAAAACCAGGAAATTATTAGTAACGCACTATATAACAGAAACAAGAATTATTTAAGCTATCATTTATCCATGATTTCTGATCACTTCAGTCAAGCTCTGAGTAGTCTGATTCTTTATAGCTTCAGCGAACACTCCTATGTTTATCATGGTTTGTAACATGGGGGCCAGGTTTCGGCCTGAGTTGGTCCTGTTTTTTTGGAGCAACTGGTTTAGAATGGAGTATCTTAGAAATTTGAATTCTCGGCATTTAGTTTGCTCCAGTTCGAGTCAGTTAGAACAGTTTCACTTTGGAACAGAATTTTTTTTTCAAAAGGGGGCGTGTCCGGCCACTTACGCCTGTTTTCAAAGTTTAGGCAGTGAAAACTTACTCCAAACTAACTTAGAATGGAGTAAGTGAAGATTTTTGTACGCTCGGAAAAACCTTGTCTACACTTTAAAAAATCAGGCGTAGGTTACAAATTAGGCGTAGGGAACGAGATGGGGGAGAGGGGGGGTGGGGGAAGGGAAGTCATTAAATTCTACAATCAATCCTTAGTTATACTTATACAAATATTATATAAATAAATCCAACCTGAATAAAAATTTATATCAAAGAAAAGATTAAATAAACCCTGTTCCTACCTGTGTGAAACAGCAGCAGTCTTCGAGCTGCTATGCTTCAGGCAGGCCTTTCATATTGGAGACAGGCAGGGGTGTGGCGTCAGTGTCTCAACGGCAGCCCCAACAGTGGCAGCAAGCAGCCTTCGAGCTGAGCTGCGGTGCTTCAGGCAGGCCTTCATTCTCTTCGTGGCTGGCCGCGAAGAATCAACACCGGACCGACGTGAGGCCATTCGGCCATGGGATATCAGCGGCGTCAGTGGCTGGCCGGCAGCTGAAGAATCAACACCGGACACACGCAGCTCTTTAAGTTGCTTGAGGCCATTTGGCCACGGTTTAGGGGCGGCCTCAGTGGCTTGACGGCAGCCGAAGAATCAACACCTGACACATGCAGCTCTTTATGGTGCTTGAGGCCATTCAGCCATGCTTTAGAAGCGGCGTCAGTGGCTTGACGGCAGCCGAAGATACAGCAGCAGCCTTCGAGCTGTGAGGGGGACTGAGGCCATTTGGACAGGGAGAGGCAGTCACATCGACAGTTTTATACTTAAATTTGCAGAATGGGTGCTGCATTGTCAACACCATGTATTATGCAATGGTTCGCCATCAGTTCACTGCATAGGAGAGAATTGATTAGAGCTCACTGCACCAGAACGTCGTAACCTGTAGGTTGATGGGCAGGAGACCTTACCCACATCGACAATATCGAGCCAGGCGCTCGAACCTGGACATGAGCGAGGCTGATTGTGTGAAAAGGCTGCGTTTTTGCAGAGAAGTTGTTGCTGAGATCTGTGATATGGTGAGAGCAGATTTGCAGCCCAGAAGCAAAATGTCAACTGCCCTGTCTGTTGCAGTGAAGGTAACAGCTGCACTTTCTTTCTATGCCTCGGGATCGTTTCAGGCTACAACTGGAGATGTGTGTGCCATCTCTCAACGTGCAATACATGCGTACATTTACCAGGTCACGGCTGCACTGTATGCGCAAAAGAATGACTTCATCAATTTCCCAATGACCGCACAAGTAATCCATGAGAGGGCTGTGGGCTTCTTCAGGATTGCCGGCTTCCCAAAGGTACAGAGCTGCATTGATTGTACCCACATAGCCTTGTGAGCACCTGTGGAGGATTCTGAGCAGTACCGAAATAGGAAAGGTTTCCACTCTATCAATGTGCAGCTCGTGTGTGACGACAAGCAGCGCATCATGTCAGTCGATGCGAGATACCCTGGCAGCACCCACGATGCATTCATCCTACGCGACAGCGTTATATTGACATGTTTGAGCAGCAGCCAGAAGGGCAGAGCTGGCTGCTGGGAGACAAAGGGTACGGCCTGACCACCCGGCTCATGACGCCACTACGTGTGACACGGACAGAAACTGACCGTCAATACAATATGGCGCACATTGCGACGCGCAGCATCATTGAGAGGACCATTGGCATATTGAAACAGCGATTCCGATGCCTGGACCATTCCGGAGGACAGTTGCTATACTCTCCTCAGATTGTCAGTCACTTCACTGTTGTGTGCTGCATGCTTCATAACTTAGCCATCATGAGGTAGCAGGAGCTGGTAGTGGAACCAGAAGACCTACGTGAGGGTCCAGTGCATGATGATAGTATTACGGAAGACCAGGATGTGGATGATAACGACGATCAGGAAAGCATGCAAATGCCTGATGCCGAAGCACGAGGTCGGAGGAAGGCCATCCATCTTGCCCCTTTAACGATTGCTCGAGCCTTGCGCCAGCAGCTCATCCGTGAACGCTTCAACTACTGATGCCTGAGGGCTCTGCGACCACTTTTGCGTATGGACATGTTTATTCTTTGCAGTTGTTCCAACGTTGTGTTGTGTTAATGGAACATGAAACAGTTTTAATGAAAAAATATTTTATTGAAAAGTTAACGTCACTCTAATAAATATTTGTTGTATCAAACTATACTTTTTAATATGACTATTGAAGATCACTTAAAAACTTAAAGATCACTTATAAACTTGTAAAGTTACAAAAGTTACAAAACACTTTCTATGTGAAAAATTTTACACTCTAAGATCACTTACACTTCAAGATCACTTTTTAGATGCAAAATTAAATAATTTACAGAATGTGAGAGCATTTACATTATAAGATCACTTGAAAACCCTGAGATCACTTATATGTTGTAAAGTTACAAAACTTACAAAACAGTTTCATTGTGAAAATTCTTACACTCTGAAGAACACTTAAACTTCAGGATCACTTTTTAGGTGCAAAATTAAATAAGATACAAAAATATTTGAGAGCATTTACACTATAAGATCACTTAAAAACCATAAGATCCCTTATAAGTTGTAAAGTTACAAAACTTACAAAACAATTTCAATTTGAAAAACGCTACTACAGCTACATCAAGAACAAGAATAAAAGCAGCAAAGAAAGGCTGCAACCATGTCTCATCCATATCTCAGTGAATGTTCACTTCCTCATGGGGGTGTCATTTGATTGGCTGGGCTGTGTGCCCTTATTGCAGCAGCTACCTCAACCAGGCCCTCCCTGACGGCCTGTGCCGACACTTGCATGCCCTCCCTGACAGCCTGTGCGTCGATTCCACTCCCTCGGACATTCCCTCCCTAAGTTCCCGTGTCATTACTGCTATTTCTCCCATCAGGCCCGTCAACTCTTCACCTACTGCACTGACGCTACCGATGAGTGATCGGGTAAGCTCATTGGTCTCCATACTCAATGCACAACCTGAGTCGCATCTGTTGCACGCTGCATCTCAGGAGAGCGTGTCTCCAATCTCCTTCTCCTCTGCCTGGATCTGCCTTGTGGCACCACTACACTGGGAGGCACGGGCACGGACGGTGGGACGCTCGGTGTTGCAAGCGGCACCACTACACAGGGAGGCGAGGGCTGGGACTGTGGGACGCTCTGTGTTGCAGACGGCTGAACTGGAGGGAGAGGCTCGGGCTGGAATGGTGGGATGCTCTGTGTTGCAGACGGCAGAACTAGAGGGAGAGGCTCGGGCTGGAACGGTAGGACGCTCTGTGTTGCAGGCGGCAGTACTAGAGAGGGAGGCTCGGGCTGGGATGGTGGGGCGCTCGGTGTTCCAGACGACAGCACTCGAGTGCGAACCGTGGGCTGGGATGTTGGACGAATGGGTGTAAACTGCTCCATGATATCAGCAGCAACACTGGGACCCAAAGCGTCGCAATCAAAACCATAGTAGATGGAACCAGAACCTATGCGAGAGGGAGATGCAGGCTTGGACGGTAGTGCACTGACTGTAGAATTCTGCATTATACCAGCAGCACCACTGGGACCCACAACATCGGAAGCGAAACCATGGAAGGTGGAACCAAGACCTATGCTAGGGGTTGAAACTCTGATGCCCCTTGATGGGGGCTCATAAACATTAAATTGGAAGCTCTCCCCTGCAGACATTTCAGTCATCGCTGCCATCATCCAGTCTGGTTCGTCTGCAGCTGGTTGTACTGGTTCTTGTTCTGTACCCTCAGGATCCTCAGGGTTGGCAGCAGCAGCATCATCATCATCATCATCATCATGTTCTGCAAAATACATCAGAACCGTCAAATGCTTAACAGCAAGGGAGGGGGCCGGGTGGGTGCATGAGAACTCTCACACATAGCAGGTTAGGCAGCAGGTTGATTTAAAGGGCCACGATGCATTTTCAGGACTTACCCTCTTCCTCGTGTGCGGGCCCAGCTTGTGCTGTTCTGATTGCTTTTCTCCATGTACGACTCATCATAGCAGCTACCCTTTGTTCCAAGGGTGTCAGTGGATGCAGATTGGGCACACCTCCTCCTGTCCGAGTTGCCTCCCTTTTGTTGTGGGCCAATTTCTTCTGCAAAGAGTAAAATATAACTTTTTACAGAGTGTGTCAGTCTGCAAGGTGGGACATACAGATAGCCAGATTACAATTACGATTAAATTAAAAATGGGAAATATTACTTACACTAACTACTTGACCAAGGTCATGCCATTTCTTTTTATACTGGCTTCCAGATCTCATGGTATGCACCACTGCGCAGTAATCTTTTGCAACTTGGTTCCAGCGTTTCTTCATTTCTTTTGGTGGCACTTTTATGCGACCTCTGGTGCTGGTATCTAGCTCCTGCCATCTCTGCTCAATTACATTGACTAATATCTCTACTTCCTCATGCAAGAAATTCTTTGTTCTTGGTGGACGTTGATCCATTGCAAAGTTGAATTGGCACTCTTATTTCTCAAAACACACAGTCCTTAATTTGCAAACACCAATGCAGCACCGGTTCTGCAAGTTTAGCAGTGAAAAGCTGAACTCACTGATTTCAGCAGGTGATTTATTCAACAGTGCTGCTAAAAGCACTCCCTCACACACAAAAATATCACAAAAATTAAATGACAAGCCTTTCCAGGGGTCCAAGAGACAAATCTTCACTTTTTCTCCAGTCCTTTTAAAAATGGCCGCGTGCCAATGGTTGTTTGACACTGCGCGTGCGCGCATGCTCCAACGCGCATGTGCAGGGTTGCCGGCACCACATTGGCTCATTTAAATTGGACCTGCCCCCCACTACTTACAGAATTGGCGCGAGTGTTTGGCTCCGCCCCCCGCTGTGAAGAGCGCGCTGCGCCAAGCACAGATCGAGCTCCGAGGAGCCGGAGAATATGGCAGTTTTTTTCTTGCGCATTTTTAGGCGCGAAGAACAGGTGTGCAGCTCGGAGGTGCATCTTTTTCGGCGCGGCCGGAAACTTGGGGCCATAGAATCATAGAATGGTGCAGCACAGAAGGAGACCGTTCAGCCCATCATGCCTGTGCCGGTTCTTTGGCAGAGTTATCCAACTAATCCCACCACCCTGCTCTTTCCCCATAGCCTTGCAATATATTTCCCCTTCCAAGTATTTATCCAATTCTCTTTTGAAAGTTACTATTGAATCTGCTTCCACCATCCTTTCAGGCAGTGCATTCCAGATCACAACAACTCGCTGTGTAAAAAAATATTTCCTCATTTTAGCCTCTGGTTTTTCTGCCAATTACTTTAAATCTGTGTTCTCTGGTTACTGACCCTTCCGTCACTGGAAAAAGTTTCTCCTTATTTACTCCATCAAAACCAGTCATGATTTTGAACACCTCTATCAATTTCACACTGCATCTTTTCTTTTTGATATTTCCCATTTGGAGCACAACCACTGACATTTTACAAGCCACATGTTGTGCAGCTAGAGGTTCCAGCTCAGACATTTTCATTACTCTTGTACGTTATGGAAATAACCAATAACTAAAGCAATCACTGATGAATAGTCACAGTAATTCAGATTCAAGGGAATCCTTAATTATCTGAGAAATATGAGCTTTCTGTCGCCTCCAGAATCTAGTGCTTTTTTCATGGGCAGTTATCACATTTACTGTTTGTGGGAGCTTGCAAATTGGCTGCTGAATTTGCTGACATAACAATAGCGATTAGGCTTTGAAAAGTAATTAATTCGATATAATGTGATGTTACATAATTACAAAGGGGTTGAAATTGTTTATGGTCCATTTGGAGCATGCACATCCAAACCAGGAATCCCACGGCTCACCCATAATTGGACCTCGGCCCTCATTTCAATAATTTGATGAGCTGTCAGTGCCTGTCGTGCTTACGGATGAAGCACGCCCATTTCTGGCCGTATTTCCAGCCGTTTTTCTCACCGCCAGCGGCCCTAAGGTAGGCCCTGGGGGGAGGCCAATGGGAGGAGTTGCCAATTGTGGGCCAGCAGCGATCCTTGAGAGATCACAGGTGATCCAGAAGCTGTAGATCATCTGTTCAGGTTGGTATATTCCCAAATGCCTGCTGTACAAGTGCTTGTGCTTTGCACAATGTGGAGATGCACATTTCATGCTGCAAACAGCAAAAGCTGATACGCATCTGCATACCATGTGAACCATCCTGTCTCAAGCAAGCAGGCCTAGAATGCACGGGAGTCAAGACACACTGTTTGTGATCTCGTTGCTCAGAACAGCAGTAGGTATAACTTCTTGCTTTTTCAAACTATTCTATGGAGTCATATGAGTCATCAGATTTCTGCATTCTTCTGCATTTGCTAACTTACTACCTTGTTATTTCTGTTGCTGTATATGAATAAAAATAAATTTCCTGTGGGAAGCTGACACTCTCGTTTGCAAGTGAAAATAGAGCATAGCTGGGAGCGTATCAATATCTACAGGGGCTACCCCACACACACACACAATGTTTGAAGTCCATGGATATACTGACTGAATTTACCCAACATGACAAACTTGGAACTGTGCTTTTGGATGAGGATGGTCTTCAACTTTAGCCAGCCTGAAATTCCAATACAAAGAAAGAAAGAACGTGTACGCCTTTCCCCTGAGGTGCCCATCATTATCGAAGAGGTGCGGAGGACAGCAAGAGTTGATTCAGACATACATCCTATCCCCAAGCCCCATGTATATACCACAAAACCAGCCACAAAGCCCATTGGCAGTTAGGCCCACCAATGTAGAACTTTGCAGAAGGTCAGAAAAAGGTTGTACAAAGAAGAAAGAAACAACTTGCATTTATATAGCACCCTCCACAACCCCAGGATGTCCCAAAGCGCTTTACAGCCAATTAGTACTTTTGAAAAGTAATCACTGTTGAAATGCAGGAAACACAGCAGGCAATTTGTGCACAGCAAGGTCCCACAAACAGCAGTGTGATAATGACCAGATAAACTGTTTTTAGTGATGTTGGTTGAGGGATAAATATTGGCCAGGTCACCAGGGATAACTCCCCTACTCTTCAAAATAGTGTCACGGGATCTCTTGCGTCCACCTGAGAGGGCAGACGGGGTCTCGGTTTACCATCTCATCTGAAATATACCGCCTCTGACAGTGCAGCACTCCCTCAGTACAGCATTGAAGTATCAGCCTAGATTTTGTACTTAATTCCCAGGGCGTGGGACCTGAACTCACAACGTGCTGACTCAGGGGTGAGAGTGTTACCACTGAGCCATGGCTGACACTTGAGGTATGAATTCTTTCCAGTATATTTGCCCTGCTATAATATTTTTCCCTGCTAAAAATATTTATTTCTATTCTCTCTCTTTAAATACTTACACTATGTAGCTACAACACAACTCAATGTGATTCACAGTAGTGTAAGTAAACGACCATAAGATGGCGCTGTCTGAACTTATATTCAACAGTATTATCCTCATTTTCAAGGTCTTGAATGAGATTAGTGTTGTACAGTTGAAGCTAGAAATATGGAAGAATCTTATTTTTTTCAATCGCTGCAACATCATAGAGAATATGAGCTAAAGGTGGCATTTATACTGCAGGCTTATAGCTGTAGAGTGTGAAGTGCATTAGGTAAAAACCTGAGGTATACTGAGGGTTGTGAATGCATTCTGCCTGCTGGAAGGAAGCTGCCTGAACACAGGCACAGAGCTGTGCATCCTCGGCTCCTACTTCTTAATGTTCAGAGAGAGAGAGTCATATGGCAGCATCCACATTCTACTAAGGTTAATGAGAATGAATATGAAGTTACAAAGAGCCAGCACAATACCAGAGAGTTTGTGAAATCCTCAGATTCACACAGTGCTAAGGTTATTTGTGCCTGGTGTGAAGCAGGTGATACGAGATGCCCACCAGCAACTGCCACATTGATGGTAGTGAAAGCAGCTCTGTGTTTAAAATTATGAATGGATGGGACAGAGTCAGTAGAAACAGAATGTTACCAATGAGTGGACAATGATTTAAGATTAAATGTAAGAGATTTAGAGCAGAGAGAGGGAGAAACATTTTTACACAGAGGCTTGTGAGACTGTGGAATGCATGACCAGAGTTAGTGATTGAAGCAGAGACCATGTTAACGTTTAACAATAGGTTAGATAGGTGATTGAAGGAAAAGGGAAAAAAAGATACGGGAACAGGGCGGGCACATGACATTAGGACAACTGTTGATATGAAGAATAGACACTAACATGAACTGACTGTACCGAATTACCTGTTTCTGCGCAGTAATTTCTATGTAATTCTATGCATCAACAAGCAAATATCTGAATAACTCTGGGCAAATATACAAGGCCCTTTTGAGAATTTAAAAAAATCTAAAATTTTTAATTAGATTTAATAATCTTAACAGGAAGTCAATTTTCTAATGGACCAGAAGTAGTATTGAATGAAAAAAATAGGTTCCTTTATCTTCTAATAAAAGCCAGTTTTATATATATATATGATATCTGAACTGTCACACCCTCATATCAAGAGTTAAGCATATTTTTATCAATGAGGAAGGAAATATTGATTCTCTCAACAACTTACACCTCAACAGAGCTGGGACCTTGTGTGTGTGTGTGTGGGTGGTGGTTGGGGGGCGGGGGGGAGGGGGAGGTTTGCTAGTGCTGTTGGGGAGGGTTTAATCTAGCTTGGCAGGGGGATGGGAACCTGAGTGCATTATCAGAAGGGAGAGAAGCCAAGCTGAAAATAGAGGGCAGAAAATTAGCGAGTTTGGAAGGCAGAGGAAACAAAAGCTAGAAAATAGACAACAAAGCAGTTTGGCAGTGCTTAATGCAAGGAGTCTAGGAAATAAGGCAGATGAGCTAAAGGCACAGATAGACACATGGGATTATGATATTATAGCTATTACTGAGACATGGCTGATAGAAGGTCAGGAATGGCAGCTCAACATTCCTGGTTACAGGGTTTTCAGGCGAGATATAGAAAGGGGGATAAAAAAGAGAGGGTTCACAGTATTGATTAAATAAACAATTACAGCTGTGAGGAGGGATGATATGTTAGAAGGATCATCAAATGAGGCCATATAGGTTAAAATAAAAAACATAAAAGGGGCAATCACACTGCTGGGAGTGTACTATATGCCCCAAACAGTCACAGGGAGATAGAAGAGCAAATTTGTAGGCAAATTTCTGACAAGTGCATAAACAATAGGGCAGTAATAGTAGGGGATTTCAATTACTCTAATATTAACTGGGATACTATTAATGTAAAAGGTACAGAAAGTACAGAATTCCTAAATTGCATTCTGGAGAACTTTTTTAGCCAATACGTAGCAAGCCCAACAAGATTGGGGGGGGTGCAGTTCTGATTTTAGTGTTAGGGAATGACGCTAGTCAGGTGGAAGGAGTATCAGTGGGAGAGCATTTTTGTGGTAGTGATCATAATTCAGTTAGCTTTAGCATATTAATGGATAAGGACAAAGAAAAAGCAGGAGTAAGGGTTCTAAATTGGGGGAAGGCCAATTTTACTAGGCTGAGAAGTGGTTTAGAAAAATTGGACTGAAACAGTTACTTGCAGGTAAATCAGTGCCAGAGCAGTGGGAGGCATTCAAGAGCGAGGTACATAGAAACATGTTCCCACAAAGAAAAAGGGTAGAACTGCCAAATTTAGAGCCTCCTGGATGACCAAGTGCATATAGGGTAAAATAAGGCAAAAAAGGGAAGCCTATATCTGATATCATGAGCTCAATACTGCAGAAAGCCTAGAAGAATATAGAAAGTGCAGGGGTAAAATTAAGAAGGAAATTAAGAAAGCAAAAAGAGGGCATGAAAAAGTACTAGCAAGTAAAATCAAAGAAAACCCAAAAATGTTTTACAATTACAAAAAGAGCAAGAGGATAACTAAGGAAAGAGTAGGGCCTATTAGGGGCCAAAATGGTGCTCTATGTGTGGAGGCGGAGATTGTGGGTGAGGTACTAAATGAATACTTTGCGGCTGTCTTCAGAAAAGAGGGGAACAATGTTAAAGTTCAGAGGAGGATAGTGAAATATTGGACGGGATAAACACAGTAAGAGAGGGAGTATTAAGGGTTGTAACATCCTTAAAAGTAGATAAATTGCCAGGACTGGATGAAATATATCCGAGGCTATTAAAAGAAGCAAGGGAGGAAATTGCAGAGGCTTTGACCATCATTTTTCAATCCTCCTTGGCTATAGGAGTTGTGCCAGAGGATTGGAATACTTCTAACATTGTACCATTGTTCAAAAAGGAGGAAGGGATAAATTGAGCAATTACAGCCAGTTAGTTTAGCCTCAGTGGTGGGCAAATTACTGGAATCAATTGTGAGGGATAATATAAACCTTAATTTAGAAAGATATAGATTAATCAAGGACAGTCAGCATGGATTTGTTAAGGGAAGGTTGTGTCTGACTAACTTGATTGAGTTCTTTGAGGAGGTAACAAAGAGGGTCGATGAGGGCAGTGTGTTTGATGTAGTTTGCATGGATTTTAGCAAGGCTTTCAACAAGGCCCCACATGGTAGGCTGATCAAAAAAGTAAATGCCCATGGGATCCAAGGGAGAGTGGCAAATTGGATCCAAAATTGGCTCAGTGGCAGGAAGCAATGGGTAATGATTGAGTGGAGTTTTTGTGACTGGAAGGCTATTTCCAGTGGGGTTCCACAGGGCTCAGTACTCAGTCCCTTACTTTTTGTAGTATATATTAATGATTTAGACTTAAATGTAGGGGGCATGATAAAGAAATTTGAGAATGATACAAAAATTGGCCGTGTGGTTGACAGTGAGGAGAAAAGTGACAAAGGGAATTCAATCTGGAAAAGTGTGAGGTAATGCATTTGGGAGGGGCAACAAGGCAAGGGAATACACGTTAAATGGGAGTATACTGAGAGGTACAAAGGGACCTTGGAGTATATGTCCACAGATCCTTAAAGGTAGAAGGACAGGTCAATAAAGTAGTTAAAAAGGCATACAGAATGCTTTCCATTATTAGCCGAGGCATAGAATACAAGAGCAGGGAAGTTATGCTAGAACTGTATACAACACAAGTTGGGCCACAACTTGAGTACTGCGTGCAGTTCTGGTCACCACATTACAGGAAGGATGTGATTGCACTTGAAAGAGTGCAGAGGAGATTTACGAGGATGTTGCCAGGACTGGAAAACTTTAGCTATGAGGAAAGATTGGATCGGCTGGGGTTGTTTTCCTTGGAACAGATGAGGCTGAGGGGAGATTTAATTGAGGTGTATAGAATTTTGAGTGGCCTAGATAGAGTGGATAGGAAGGACCTATTTCCCTTAGCAGAGGAGTCAATACACATTAAATGGTACGAAACACATTAAATGGTATGACACTGAAAAGTGTAGAGGAACAAAGGGACTTGGAGTGCAGGTCCACAGATCCCTAAAGGTAGCAGGCCAGGATAATAAGGTGGTTAAGAAGGCATATGGAATACTTGCCTTTATTAGTTGAGGCATGGAATACAAGAGCAAGGAGGTTATGCTTGAACTGTATAAAACACTGGTTAGGCCGCAGCTGGAGTACTGTACAGTTCTGGTCACCACATTATAGGAAAAATGTGATTGCACTAGAAAGGGTGCAGAGGAGATTTACAAGAATGTTACCTGGACTGGAGAATTTTGGCTATGAGGAAAGATTGGAGATGCTGGATCTATTTTCTTTGTAACAGAGGAGGCTGAGGGGAGACCTGATTGAGGTGTATAAAATTATGAGGGGCCTGGATAAAATGGATAGGAAGGACCTGTTTCTCTTGGCAGAGTGGTCAACAATCAGGGGACATAGAATTAAAGTAGTTCGGGGGAGGTTTAGAGGAGATATGAGGGGAAATTTCTTCACTCAGAGGGTGGTGGGTGTCTGAAACTCAATGCCTGAAGGAGTGGTAGGGGTAAAAACCCTCAACACATTTAAAAAGTACTTGGATGTGCACTTAAAGTGCCGTAACCTACAGGGCTATGGAAAGTGTGATTAGGCTGGATAGCTCTTGGTCGGCCGGCGCGGACACGATGGGCCGAAATGACCTCCTTCCATGCTTTAATTTTCTATGATTCTATGAATAACTAGGGGGCATAGATTTAAAGTAATTGGGAGAAGGATTAGAGGGGAGATGAGGAAACATTTCTTCACCCAGTGGGTGGTGGGAGTCTGGAACTCACTGCCTGAGAGGATGGTAGTGGCAGAAACCCTCATGACATTTAAAAAGTACTTAGATGTGCACTTGAAGACCCGTAACCTATGGACCTAGATGCTGGAAAGTGGCATTAGGCTGGGTAGCTCTTTTTCGACCGGCGCGAACACGATGGGCCGAATGGCCTCATTCTGTGTTGTAATTTTTCTATGATTCTATAACACTCCTTACATGCCAGGGAGATATCTCAAAGCACTTCATAACGAGAGAGGAAAAATTAACCAATGGAGATGAAAAGGGAAAACAGATTGGAACCAAGTGGATAATCAGAAACCGTTTTAAGGGGGGTTTATTTTTAAATAGGAAAGAAGGTGACAAGGCATTGGGATCTAGGAAGAGAATTCCAGCAGGAAGAGTATGGTGACTGAAAGAATCGCCACTAATGGTAGAGTGCTGGGAGCAAGGAGCAAAGAGCACTCCAGCATAACAACAACAACTTGTATTTATATAATGCCTTTAACATAGTTAAACACCCCTAGGCGCTATAAGGAGCATTATCAAACTAAATTTGACATCTAGCCACATAAGGCGATATTAGGGCAGGGCTTGGTCAAAGAGGTAGGTTTTCAGGAGCGTCTTAAAGGAGGAAAGAGAGGTGGAGAGATGGAGAGGTTTAGGGAGGGAATTCCACAGCTTAGGATCCAGGCAACAGAAGGCACAGCCACCACTAGTGGAGCAATTGAAATCGGGGATGCTCAAGAGGCCAGAATTAGAGGAACGAAGATATCTTGGAGGGTTGTGGGCTGGAGGAACTTACGGAGATAGAGAGGAGCGAGGTCATGGAGAGATTTGAAAACAAAGTTGAGAATTTTAAAATTGAGGCTTTGAGGGCATATGTGACTGGGAAAGTTACCACAGGAGGGTGGATCAAGGCCTCAAAGGAATTTGATAGCAAAACTGAGAATCTGAAAAAATTAGATTACTGGCACAGGTGAAGTGATATTATTAATAATAAGAGACCATTAAATACTGCATGGCAAATTTAATTAAATAAAATATATTTCCTATTATTATTGATTAAATATTAATAAACCAATTGAGGACTGTGCAACTAATTTTGCAAAATTTGAAACAGATTAAAGAATGTATCCAGTGAAAGTGTAGTTTTTTGATCATCTTTGATATTATTTATCCCTACCCACACGCAGATATTTAACATTTTAATTCTGTTGAACATCCGTGCATAGTGCAATGTAAACAAGTCAATGAACCGCTAACATGAATGTTTTGTGTGCCAGTTTCACAGATAACAATTGTATAAAACACTAGATAAAGAGGAAAAGTGTGCAATGTAAATGGCATTTATCCATTTTGTGGCTGCAAACTGTGACATGTCCCAGCCCACTCGTTTACCTCGACCTATGATTCGGATGAAATTTGATACTGATCATGTGTTATAATGGAGGTACAATATGGGTCATAAATGGTGTGAGCCATATGTTGTTTAGATGTGGACCCGAACAAGTCAACGAGTTCATCCTGTAGAGGGCGCTGGGCACGGAACAAGGGCCAGAAAGAGAATGAGGATCAGCACTGAGCAAGGTTTGCAAACATCATCGGAGCTCTCAGTTAATGTACTTCCAGCGCCTTGTCACTCATAAAATAATATCTATTTGTGTGTGAAATTATATTTCAGCTCTAGGGGAGAGAGAAGACAAAAAGGCTGTGGGTCACTGTCTGATGGCACTTGTATTTACCATTGAATGGTGCAGTGGAAGCAATACCTGACAGGGTCGATGGAGGCATTTCCTCTGCACGCTTAGCATTTACACAGCAAAGCATTGCGGGCTCCACACTAACTCTAAACCCCGAGTCCGGAGCTGCACTTACCTCCCCAGTGAGACTCCCTGAAGCAGTAGCACGGCACCGTTTGGGCTGATGTAGTGTCAAACCTGCTTTGCAAACCTTCTCACTTGGATTGCTTGGGCACTTACTAAACCCGTCTGGACCTCAAGGGTTTTAGGCAGAATGGGCTGCCCCCCCCCTTGTCTAACAACTTATATATTTAATTGTTGGGGGCACTGGCTGTGACAAGCCTTGCAGACAGGATTACATAGAGCTCTCCCGCAGGCAGGACAGAAGACTTGGATTTGTCTAGCCCCTATTGCGACCACCGGACGTCTCAAAGCGCTTTACAGCCAGTGAAGTAGCTTTGGAGTGTAGTCATTGTTGTAATGTTGGAAACGCGCAGCCAATTTGAGCACAACATGCTCCCACAAAACAGCAATGTGATAATGACCAGATAATCTGTTTTTTTTCGGTATGTTGATTGAGGGATAAATATTGGCCAGTAGACCGATAATTCCCCTGCTCTTCGAAATAATGCCATGGGATACTTTACGTCCACTTGAGAGAGCAGATGTGGCCTCGGTTTAACGTCTCATCCGAAAGACGGCGTCTCCGCCAACACTGCACTGGAGTGTCAACCTAGATTTTTGGTGCTCAAGTCCCTGGAGTGGGACTTGAAGGAGGGCATTGTGATCTACAGCTCCGGGTCTCAGGGTAAAGCCACTCTATGAATATGGGTAATGTGTGACCCAAGATGATCCCAAGCTCAGCATTGGGTGGGGGGGGGGGGGGCTGTTGAACAAGAACAAGTCGGCTATGGCTGCAGAAAACTCTGCCTTCACGCCATGTCCGAGCTGGACATTAAAACCAAAGGTTATACAATCCAGGCAAAAACAACTTCTGTCACATTGCTCCATCTCCGGAAACCCGGCACCGTTGATATTCCTGTTGTCCTAACATTTAATTAAATGCCATTTATGGGTTCTCGCAACCCTGTTACCGACATGCAATTCGTTTCAAAGTGATTCTTGTGTGCATTTCCCTTTGAGCCGGTTCTGATAACGCGCGATATAACTGCAGAGTATTTGGAGTGTCACCAAGGTTGCCTTTTGTCAGTTTTATACGGTCCTGACTGCCGATATAAAAAGGCCACTCGGCACGTTGTGCCTTTGCTGGCTCCCAACTCCCCTGCGCTTTCCCCATAGCCCTGCAACGGTTTCCTTTTCCAAGTATAGATTAAATTCCCTATGTAAAGTTATTATTGAATCTGCTCCCTCCACCCCTTCAGGCAGTGTATTCCAGATCATAACAACTCGCCGTGTAAGAACAATTCTCCTCATTTCCCTCCTGGATTTTTTTTTTGCCAATGTAATTCCTGGTGTAAGCAAATGCAATTTAATTAAAACAACTCTTTCTGGCAAGAAACACATTAAACAGAACTGTAAACAACACGGGTCCCATAACGCGACCATACGCTGCGCTTTCATTAGCAACTTTGGTTAACAAGGAAACTCTGTTTTCTTCCGAGTATTACGGGAGATTGTACGCAGGAGCGTGCGATCCAGCAGCGCACAATGAACGACACAAACCTGTGCTGAACTTCCCTCTCCCAGCACTGCGGGGAAGTGCAGCAGCCGGGCTACCTGAGTATAGGGACAGGGACACGGTACAACCAGCAACAACAGCCCCGCGACACCGGACTCCACACTGCATGCTGCTCGAGAAATGGATCTTCAAAAAACGCAGAATGAATTCTAACCCCGCCTGCAAACTGCATTAAAAAGAGACTCTCATGTTTGTGAAAGTTCGATTTAAACATTCTCCAGAAAGGGGGAATGCTCCCAGACATTTCAGGCCATTTCTAAAGCGTGCATCCGTCCAACTTTTGTTTTATAAAACTCCTGCATTTAATTAATGCCTTGTGTTTAGACACTGGCTTTTTAATTCTCCAGGTTTGGGCACATGTCTCGTGGACTGTGGCTTGGCTCACTCGCGGTTCCTGCCCGCCGGACCTTCCTTATCTCGGTGTCTCATGTCATGGTTGGAATGGCTGTGTCTTTTTCTTTTGTTGAACATTATTGATCAGATCAGTTGACATTTGCAGTATCTACTATGGGCAAACTGACTTAAACCGGCGTGGAAAATGCAACGAACTGTGCGCAGGATGGGAGTTATACTGGTATGAAGATGTAAAGAGAGATGTAAATATCACCGAAGTGACTAGCAATGAGACGGTAGATCAGGCCCAGGGGCAGTTACTGCTGTGACTGGGTGTCCAGGTCTCGCTGAGAATAATACGCTTCACATTTATAAAGATAATGACGCAAATCTATGTCAAAACAAGCTCGCCAACACTCAGTACCAGCCTCCCAATATAACTCTGATAATTCATATTAACCCCACTCAGAAATAGTTCACCGACACGACTCGAGTGTTTGCCACCTTGGGGACCTGCCTGCCACTCTCCTGTCACTTTAAGTGCCCTTGATTTGCTTTTGTCCCGGACCACCTTAAATGTCTGACGAAAGCATCTCCAAGACAACAGCTTTACGCTCCAAGGACGGGCTAGAAAACACACTGACGGGGTGGTTTCTTTCAGTACCACCGTTTTCCTGGACAGATCCCTGCCGCTCACAGAGCGAATCACTGCCTCAGGTCCACAGCTGGAGCCAGACCCACATCCGGATCCAGTACCTGCAGCCAGATACTGAGTCCCAGATCCGGATCAACATCTGCAGCCAGAGACTGAGTCCCAGATCCGGATCAACATCTGCAGCCAGTGACTGAGTCCCAGATCCGGATCAACACCTGCAGCCACAGACTGAATCCCAGTTCCGGATCAACACCTGCAGCCACAGACTGAGTCCCAGCTCCGGATCCAACATCTGTACGGAAAGCGAGTGTCCGACCCACGAACACTAGTTTCAACCTCCAGCCAGTCACTCGTCCCTGAACTTCCCAACATCAGCACATTGTCGGCACCCGAAATTCCACTATTGGTGAGTATCTCTACTGCGGTGTGTACCCTGGCTGGCGAGCTTTCAGTTCGCCACGGTATAATCCCCGCGGTCTCAGTCTTTAATAAACAGAGGCATAGACACTGAGATAATAAAATCGCCATTTGTGATACAACCTCTTGTTGTTCCAAGTTGAATCTTCATTATGAACAGTAGAGGAGGCTAAATCTCAGTGTGACAAAGCTCTGCCAAAATCTACAGTGCCAGGAGTCAGTAATGTAACTGCATGGTGGGGAAGTCACAAGTTCAAACAGGAGCATACATACAAGTCTTGCATGCCTGGGATCGGCTCCATCTCCCCTTTCTCCATCAATATGTACCGTGTTGTGTTACTCATTTCATTAAGTCAATCTTAATTATTATCAGAAACAAGTTGGACGGGACACCTTTAGTGTAGTGAGGGAACAGTCAATATTAATATTGAGCCAAATCGTTCCGAGAGAACAGAATCTGGGCAATGATTGTAATGCTTCAGGTAGGGGCTGGATTGAAAAAAGCGAACGACGTAGATTGTGCAGCACTGGAAGTCAATATTTTGTATATGACGGTATACAGTTCTACCGTATTCTTGTGCTATTGGACAGACAGGCATTACATGGTATGACATGTCCGCGTTGAACAATTATACAAAGCGGCTTGCGTGCACAGAGATAAACGAGTAAAATGTGTAATTATATACTATATATGAAACGTTGTATGGATATGTGCGCGAGTATTTATATCTGCACTTATATAGTCTGGGCACTGCTTCTGTGTTATGAGAACTTATATTTAAAGGCAGACAATCTGCCGATATCCCCCCACAGCTACTTCTTATATTACAACAGTGACTACTCGTCAAAAAGTACTTCATTGGCTGTAAAGCGCTTTGAGACGTAGGATGGTTGTGAAAGGCGCTATATAAATGCAAGTCGTACTTTCTTTTTTCTTCCACTTGCCTGTTGAGCCGCTGGAGCTCGTTCACAATGAGCAATGTTTGCCTTGGGCACTGGGACTGCCAACTAATATTATCAATGAACGAAGCAGTTAGCCTGCGGCATGCTGCCACTCGGGCGGTTTACTACAGTCAGCATCGCTTGAACTATCGTGGAGTATTGATCAACAAAACCCAAACATTCTACCATGTGTACGGCTGGGGTGGGGGGGGGGGAGAGTTAATGGTATAGATGGGGAGGTTTATGTTGTAGATGGAGGGGGGTTAATGCTGTAGATGTGTGTGTGTGTGTGTGTAGGGGGGGAAGGAGTTAATGCTGTAGATGGGGGGAGGGGTTAATGCTGTAGATGGGGGAGGGGTTCATGCTGCAGATGGGGGAGGGGTTCTGCTGCAGATGGAGGAGGTGTTCATGCTGTAGATGGGGGAGGGGTTCATGCTGTAGATGTGTGTGTGGGGTGGGGGGGATTTATAACAAGCGGAAATAATTACTGTGGCGCGAAGCCCTTTGAAGGTTCCGGGATAGCCGATTGAATCCTGGCCCAGTAAGTGACGGGAATAGACAGCCCAGCTCCAGTTGTTTGTGTGAGCGGTGGTCCGGGTGGTGTAAAGACGGCCAGCTCGCTGTGCGTGCTCTTGTCTGGGTGACGCAGGTTTTATTAGTGGCGACCTTGTGATTAATTGAGTCCGGCAGGGAGAGATCAATAATCTCTTTAGTCTTTCATCCTCGCCATTTCCAAAATTCACCATCACCAACAACAAGCAGGACGTGTCTTGGAGTTGCGACACTTTTTAAACCACAGTCCTGTGCACAACATGGAATCAGGATTAATGGCTGTCGCAATCCTATTGACTATACGTTATACACGGTTCAACACCCTGGGTGTGCGGTCTGACATGCAGACTCCACCCACAAAGGAAGAGCATGACCCACAGGCCAAGTCAGTGGATGGGTTTGTGTTAGGAATGGAATACACTTCTGCCAACAGTGCTGTTTTTAATTAGCCCCCAGCCCGAAACAGGGCGCACGTGTCCCGTTTCAATGGTTTTTACAGCAGCTGCGGTTCAGATCGCTTCTTGAGCAAAATTCCGCTCTTTGTTTTTTTTACTTGGGTCCAGAAGTCACTCTTAATGGAGGCGGTGGCAACACTTGAGGGGTGGAAGTTGGGGGCGGTGCAGAGTGACCGTCACCACGGTTCTTCACTTAAAGTGGAGAGCCTCTGTGATTTTAAAACTTCGGTCCACTGGGCCAGCAGGGTAGGTTTCGCCCGGCCAGCGGCCTGGCACCCAAGAGGGGGCTACCTGTTGGCGGCCCGGCCGAATCCGGGGGCATAATTCTCGGGCCAACATGGCAGTCGGCCGCCAAAAAATAAACATAGCGGCAGTAAATCATCCCCTTTAAGGAAAGCCACAGCGCATTTGCAGAAGGCCACAGCCTCACTGGACCATCAGGTTTTGGCACCGGCAGGCAGGCCGAAAATTTTCAGAGGGGAATGTCGCCGTCGGAGGGCGGGCTAGATCGGCGGTGTGCACGGTGATGACGCACTTACCACGGATCGGCAGCAGCAGAGCGGTAGGGGGGAGGGATCGGGGCACCGCCGGAAAACCTCAGGAAGGCAATGGGGCTAGCAGCGGCTATTCCACGAAAAGTCAGCGGCCACTCCACTCCGCAGTGTGGCCGTCGATTTGCGATGGTAACAGGCCTTAAGGAGAGGGGCAATTTCGTCCCCATAATGTTTTTGATCATTAGGAACTGTAGTTAGCCATTCAGCCCCTCGAGCCTATCCCAACATTCAATTGATCGTGGCTGATCTGCACCTGCACTCCATTAACCCACTGTTATTCCATTTCACTCCATATCCTTGCATAACAAAAATTATCTCAGTCTTGAAAGCTTCAAATTGTCCTAACATCCATTGCATTTGGGGTGGTGGGGGGGCGGTAAGAGTTCCAATTTGTACAACCCTTTGTGTGGAAAAGTGCTTCTTGATTTCGCCCCTAAATTTCTCTAATTTTATGATTATGTCCCCTTGTTCTTGATGCCCCCACCAGAGGAAATAGTTTCTCCATATCTACCCTTTAAACATCTCGATCAGTTCAGCCGTCAATCTTAGACTTGCAAAATCCAATTTTCAATTTTCATTTTCTCTCACTGTTTATTTTCATATATTCAATGATTCCTTTAGAGAGGCATTGTTAACAAGCGGAGGATTTTCCAACAGCTTCTTAGCCCAGAAGCCGCTAATCCCAGTCAATATGCAACAAGGTCTTATGATCTGGAATGTAATAGAAACTTGCAAAGGAAAAATATGAAAGACTATGGGGAAAGAGCACGAGAGTGAGACTAATTGGATAGCTCGTTCAAAGAGTTGACACAAACACAATGAGCTGAATGATCTCCTTCTATGATTCTATAATACCTGCCATGACCTGCTTTTATTTCCATTTCATAACTTGGTGTATGTGTTGAGTGACAGGGGAATAAATGGGAGGGGTTAACTGACTGAAACCTGCACCCAGGATTTCCCATGATGCCCTCCAGATGCTTACGGAGGGGGTCATAGCATGCAGAGAGGTCCTCTTCCCTTCCAATGGGCAGAAGGGCAGAAGACATTGCACAGGAGGGCACAATCAGGGATTTCATCAGGAGGACCAAGCTGCAGTGGCACAAACCTTTCAATGATCTCAGTAGATCACGAAACGTTACTGCAAAGCCAAACTTAACTTCATCCTGCTGTGCCACTCGTCACATCTCCATCACTCTGCCTTCCCTACCCTACTCCTGCATATCCTTACACCAACTTACCTTGCACCTCCATCCATCCCTCTCTATCTACATTGTCACTTCCCCATTTCATGAGCCACCCCTCACACTCACCCTCATCCTAGTCCAATCATACCAACTAACAATACACAAGGGTAGGCACTTGGATGTTTTATGCCATGTTCATGTGAAGTTTCTGTTAATGTGCTGTCCAACATTGAAACCTTTATTTTCAACATTTTGCATTCTTGGACAGATCTGTGTGCACCTTTGGAAGTGGTTTAGTGAGTTGCAGTGAACAGTGAGACATAATGATACCCCCTCCCACCCCCACCATCATGGTGATGAGTGTAAAAGGAATGGCTTGGGCATTGTAGGGATGCTTTATGATATTGGTGTGGGGTGGTGCCAACCTGGCACATCATGTGGCAGCATCGCTGTACTGCGTCAAGTGAAGTAAATTTGGCCATGATGTGGCCATCCCTGGAATCCCTGGCAGCAATGTGGTTGGGTGCTGATGTCCTGTGTCCTGTGCAGCATCAAGTGATTGTGGAGAAGTTTGGGGTTGTTATTGGTGCTGCTGGTGTGCCTGGTGACGCTGGTGTTGGGGCTGATCGTGGTGGGATTCTGAGGGCCAAGGTGACAAAGTGTAAATGGTTCCTATCCTGATGGAGTGGATACCAGTTGAAGGTGAGATTTCAGCAGCACTCTGTCAAAGGTGAGAGAGGTTGCTGCAATGAGGTGAGCCTGGCTGGAGAGTTTGCTACATGCAGCCTGTATAAAGCACAATCTGTCTTCCAAGGGGAGAAACCAAAGCATCGCTGGGTTTGGAAAATGTGCAGGAGTAAATTGTGAGGTTTATACAAGTTTTAACGCTGTCTCCAATTATCTGCTTCAATGACCACTCATCCTCCGCCTCAGATGAACAGACGGGATTCAGGAGCACTGTGAAATCTGTGGGTGACCTGGGAAAGTTAAAAAGTAGTAAAATATCATTGATAAGGGCTTCTAAACAAGCCAATAACTGGCTCAATTTCCTCCCCCACCACTGTGCTGACAGACCCGACATTTGGGAAAGGCGCGTGATGGAGGTTTGACAGTGGGGTCCCGAGCCACTGTCAAAAAAAAACATTTTTCCACCTGAGCCACCACCAAACGCAGCTGCTGACCCCTATCTGTGGGTCGGGCTCTTTCAATAGATGGAAATAAAGAGCAGAGAACACAGGCAGGCAGTGCAAGTATATCAACCACATTTGTCGAAACTTAAGATAGAGTGGATGACAACTGACAATGTTTTAATAGTTAGACATCTTTCATTTCTCCCTATATATTTTTTAGATTACAACAACGGGACACCGATGGTAACAAAATAGCAACATTTCTCTTAAACACTTAAGTGGCAATTGATCTTGTAAAATGAATTTCAATCATGACATTTGGGGTTGTGTTTATTATAAGACTTTCTGAAGTCATCCATTGTATCTTAAGTTTCAGAAGATATTTTAGGTCATGTTCATTTAAAAGCAAACTTTCTGCATTCATTCACAAAATGGTGCCGTGATTACAGCAACCCAACCACCACTATTTCAAGTTAAACCATGATAATCAAGCAAACTGGTAGAAGGCAAGTTCCTGACCAATGTCAGGAAGCACTTCTTCACACAAATAGTGATCAGTAACTGGAATGGACTATAGGTAGGGTTGTGGATATTTTCAGGGTTAAATGTCCTGGGAACATGTTTATCCTTTACACTGGGTGTGTTTGACTGTTGCAGTCTGTAAGGCCTTTCCATATGAAATGTCTGCTGTCCTCTCACTGAGGCTCCATCCTCAGCTTTTCACTGGTGGCCAAACAATGATGTGAATTAATGCCATTGTGTGAAAAACAGGGGCCGAGTCACAAGGATGTCAAAATAAATATGTACTAATCTGAAAAATAAATTAAAGTAGAAATTCAATCAATGACAAATATAACAGTAAAATTGATAGTTTCAGTCATCACCAGATGGACAAAAGATGTATTTTGGTCCAAAAGTATCATTAATCTGGTCAGAGCTAGAAATGGGCCATTTATTTAGGGAATGTTGAAGCTTATGTAAGCCTGGGATAAATATAGTGATTCTTTTTTCAAAGAAAGACACTCATATGTATTTGTATTTTTAAAAGTACACAAAGGGCCTTCTAACCAATGAGGTACTGGATGGTTAGCACACTGGCTTTTCCTCTCTGGGACTTATGCATGAAAGACTCCTCAGCTGTTACTGTCCGATATGAAATGAGTTTGGCAGTCCCTACCCACTTCCTAATGAGCAAACCTCACAGTATAAAACTGTCACCTTACTCAAAGAATAGATGCCATACAGGGAGTAAGGTAATCCTTTTCTGAGGTTCGGTTGGTGGTATATCATTGGGAAGAGTAGAGGAAACTTTAATCTGCATCCAACTCTACTATATCTAACCTGGAAATTATTAATGTTGATATCTTGTGCCCAAAATGAGAACGTATTTCATTACCCGGTGATAAGTTTTAAAATTCCTATGTATCCTGCACCTGGTCTTTGTGCCAACTAGGTTACTATAAGGCAATTTATAATGAGTTGACTGCACATGTTCATGATTTCAGTATGTGTAAATCTTGAAAGTAGCAGTTTGGTCCATTTCTGCAAGAAATGCACAGCCCAGATGTGAACTGGACCATTTTTTTAAAGGAAATAGCTTTTGAAAAGAGAAACATAACAAAGGACACACCCTGTGCTTGAGAGGGGAGGGGGGTGCGGGGGTGGATAAATTTAAAGCACATTTTTGGAAATCATTATTTTCATGAGCGAGTGGTAAATCTATGGAGCAAGCTCCTTGGGGGATGTTGGAAGTAGAAAGTGTTGATTCATTCAAATACAAATTAGATACATTTCTTTCAGAAAATAATATTTTGGGATACGGAATATGAGTTCATTTTTCGTACGGTAGTAGCAAAGCAAATCAAATGTCAATATCGAAGTTGGATATCCAAGTCAAAGCTTCCGGTGTAACAGCGTGGGTATCTTGTAGGCTGCCTGTAAATTTCCTCTAAGGGCAATGCTCAATGATGTGCTCCAGGGCCTGATTACGAGCTCCACAGTCACATGATGGGGATGCTTTTATAGAGCAGGTGGCAGCATCTACTGTGATCAATTCTGAGGCGGGTGATGGCTGTCCACTGTTTACAACGAAGATTTGATCCTTCAGGTTGTACTCTGGGGTCCTCTATAAGGAATCTATTCCGTATGTTGTAATTCTTCCAAAATAGCCTTCTAGATTTGAGATGGGTTGGTGGTAGGTTGTCCAAGTTGGCCTGGATCGGCATGTCTTCGCTCATGTAGTGGTTGTATTCTCTGGAGATTGCATATTTGCGGTGAAGGTGTGGTGGTGCGATGTTTGCAAGCACGGGCAGCCAAGGTGTTGGTGTCGATAAAAGCGTACCGGTGATAATTTGAGGCATGAATTCTGTAAGTGTAGCATGCTTGGGAGGGACAGGTGAGTTTGCACCTATGGTTCCCTAAGTGTTCGATCACAGAGGGTTTCCTCACATCATGTCTGGGTCTATTGTAGATGAAGCGATAGAGGTTGATTGCAATGATTAGACAACAATGACATTATCATTTTATTATGTGACTAGCAGGATGGTAGAAGGTGAACTAGATGGACCATGATCTTTTTTCATCTAGCTATTCCTACTTTCTATCTTCCTATTTAGCCATCAGTGTTATGTTCACAGAGTGGATTTGTTTTAAATGTCACAATACTAAATCATGTTTTTTAAGAACTTCTGAAAACCCTGAAATTACTGTTATGGTAAGAGAATGTTCATATCAAATGTCTCTCCTTCTAGTATTTTAATGGAGATATTAAGCTATTTGTTTTAAAAGTCTTTTTCCAGTATTTGTGGGCTCAAAACTGAGGGATTGTAAATACAAGATCAAAAATAAGAGATTTAGAACAGAGGGCAGGAGAAATCTCTTTAAACTGAGATTTGTGAGGATGTGGAATTGAGTTCCAGGGTCAGTGGTTGAGCAGAAACTATGTGAACATTCACAATTGGATTGATGGAGGAAGGAAAAGGGATTGAAGAGATATAGGAACAAGGTGGGTAATTGTATTTAAAGAAAATATAATGCATTTATATAGCGCCTTTTGTAACCTCAGGCCATCCCAAAGTGCTTTACAGCCAATTAAGTAATTATGAAGAGTAGTCACTGTTGCAAATTAGGGAAACGTGGCAGCCAATTTGTGCATAGTAATGTCCCACAAACAGCAATGATCTAATTATCAGATAATCTGCTTTAGTGATGTTGGTTGAGGGATAAGTGTTGGCCAGGACACCAGGGAGAACTCCCGTACTCGTCTACAAAATACTGCCATGGGATCTATTGTGCCCACCTAAGAGGGCAGATTAATGTCTCATCCAGAAGTGTCAGGCTAGATTTTATCCTCCCGTCTCTGGAGTTCAACTTGAATCCACAACCTTCTGACTCAGAGGAGAGAGTGCTACCACTTTCTAATAATAATAATTAGAATTATTTGGACGGTAAACATCGACCAAGACTGGTTGAGCTAAATCGTCTGTTTCTGTGTTGTAATGCTATATATTTCTATGTATTGAATGGACTAACACTTCCATTAAAGTAGCAGAGGGATGAATTTAATACATACAAGTTAAACATTTGTTCAATAATACCACTCACAGTGATTTCTAATCTATTACGTGACACAGTATATTTCCAGAAAAAAATAATTGTAAGGAATGGGGGGGTTGTGTGTGGTGTGTTGTGGTCTCTATGAGGGGTCAGGTTTCCTTCTGACCAACTTGAACGGTTTCGAATCGCTCCTCGTCCCTTGGGTTCTGTACTCTGGATTTATTTGGGGGATGTGAAAAAAGTGCAGAGGACACAGGTTTGATGCAAAGAACTTTGGTTTTATTACAGTCAGGGTAATACAGGCTTATTACTCTAATAAGAAAATACACGGCCAAACTTACAATCACTCTAATAAAGAACAATAGAAGGAAAAATACAAGGTCAAACTTAAAATCACACTAATAAAGAACAATACAAGAAAAGGTACAAGGTCAAACTTAAAATCACTCTAATAAAGAACAGTACAAGGAAAGGTTCAAGGTCAAATTTATAATCACTCTAATAAAATACCATACACTACACATTCAAAGGGGGTTGCAGTAAAATTATATCTCCCACCTCCCAATACCTAATTCTAGCTAGGTTAGACTCCAGGGCGGCAGGGACGTATGCTTACCAATCCTTTTGATAGTTAATGGTAAATGGTGATGTTCTTCCCTCCTTCAGGACTTCAAGACTTTGAGGCTGGAAAAGTTAGTTTTACAACTGTCGTGTTGGTTTCTCTTCTTGTCTTGATGAGGTAGTAGCGACGACCTCTCTCCCCCACTAACCTCTGTTAAAAACAAGGGCAGTTATACGATTTCAGTGTTCTAATCTTGCCGCCCAATCTGTTCACAATCCTTTGTATAATTTTGGCGGGCTTGGTTCTTCTTTGTAATATTTTGTCGGGCTCGTTAAAGTTGATATCTCTTGGGTGGGTTGATCTTTGAAAAACTGTTTCCTGATGGAAATATTAGTTTGGTAATTGCAATGTCCTTTTGTGCTTAGTCTTTCGCATACAGGCTGGATTGGGCCTCTTTGTGGTGTATATGCTGAAAATGGTTTGTCCAGACCCATGTTGATGGGGAGCTATCTCTGGGTGATACTGTGATGGTAATGTCTCTTGTGGAGGAAGATTTCCAAATACTCATTCTTCCAGACAGGTTACCTCAGTCCTCACATCCAGACAGTTCCAATAATCAAGTGGGCTTCTTTTGTTCCCTAGGTCCGCCCACAGGCTTGAATTTGTCTTGTAAAAGTTCATAATTCTATTAAAGTTCATAGTTTCTTCCATAAGCACTTTAGAGTTCCAAACTTTTCAATAGATAATCCCAAATTAAATTTCTTTTCGAATGAGCCCAAACACAGGTGGAGAGGGGGTCTCTTGTGAATTTTGCTCTTTGCAGAATCACATAATGTACCTTAATTTGTTGGTTAGAAGTTTTCAAATTAGGCTCACTGGATCTTAGAAGATGTTTGAGAGGATGCCAGAGGGTTCATAAAGTCAGCAGATTTTTGTTTTTGTTAATCTATTAGCATTTTATCTTGGTTGCTGTTGTGCGAATAAAATACAATTCCTGCAATGATAGCACTGCTTTCAACTAGGCTGCTGTTTTTCAGTAGTTAGGACAGGGGTCCTCAGCAGTGGGTGCAAATTTGCAGGATCTTCTCCCACACAGAGAAGTTTTAAAACCAATGGCCTAGTAGCCTTTTCTTTCCACTTTTGGATATTTGCATCCATGCCAGTGTAAGACTAAAATCATGCTATGTAAATGAGTGTCATGTATGGGGTTTCAAAGACTTCCAGGAGTAAATCCAATTAAAACAAGGATTTGGACACACTACTGTGAAAACATGCTTGGACATATTCGAAGGTTCCTGCAATCAGTTAATCCTAGGATGCAAATTGTTGTTGAAAGTCATGAAGAGATAGATTCATTTTAACTTCAGCTTAAGAGTTTTTGATACTGAAATGAATAGGCAAAAATGATCACATTCACATTCTGTGTGTATCCATAGTAAGGTTAGAATGGACAAAAACTCACATGAAATGTTACCTTGTTTAATTTTTCACTTGTAACTGCAATTTTATTATTTTCAATTTGTGTTTGCAGATAAAGACTTGCCAAGCCGTATCATGGATGAAAGTCTTGACTGCAGATTCAACAACCTTAATTGGGAACAGGTTCAGAGCTTGGATCAAGTCTTAACAGAAGTGATACCTATTCATGGAAGAGGCAACTTCCCCACCCTGGAAATAAAGCCAAAAGACATAATTTATGTTGTGAAGGATCGCCTGGAAGAGAATGGGATTACAGTCCACGACGTTCGTCTCAATGGCTCAACAGCAAGTCACATCCTTGTGAAGCAAAATGGAACAAGCTACAAAGATCTTGACATAATCTTTAGAGTAGAGTTGCCTGGAGAGGAAGAGTTTCAGGTGATAAAGAGAGTGGTTTTGGATTGTCTTCTGGACTTTCTACCACAAGGTGTGAATAAAGAAAAGATCACAGGACTTACTTTGAAAGAGGCTTACGTTCAGAAAATGGTTAAAGTTTCCAATGATCACGATCGGTGGAGTCTCATCTCCTTGTCTAACAACAGTGGGAAAAATGTTGAGCTAAAGTTTGTTAATTCACTACGGCGACAGTTTGAATTTAGTGTAGACTCTTTCCAAATAATTCTGGACTCACTGTTACCTCTTTTCAGTTGTCCAGAGGACGCAATGACAAAGGAATCCCATCCGACTGTTATAGCAGAGAGCATGTATGGAGATTTTGAAGAAGCAATGGATCATCTGAGGTACAAACTGATTGCCACAAGGAACCCTGAAGAAATTCGCGGTGGTGGATTGCTCAAATATAGCAATCTCTTGGTTCGAGAATTTAAACCAACATCTGATGCAGAGATCAAAAACTTAGAGCGCTACATGTGCTCAAGGTTTTTCATTGACTTCCCAGATGTGTCTGAACAGCAGAGGAAGATTGAATCCTACCTACGGAACCATTTCATTGGGGAAGAGAAGAGCAAGTATGATTACTTGATGACTCTGCGTCGAGTTGTGAATGAAAGCACAGTCTGTTTGATGGGACACGAGAGAAGGCAGACATTGAACATGATCACCCTTCTTGCTCTGAGAGTACTTGGCGAACAGAATATCATTCCAAACGCTGCCAATGTCACCTGCTACTATCAACCTGCCCCTTATGTCAGTGACCGGAGCTTTAGCAATTACTACATAGCACATGGACAGCCACAGCTTGTGTATCAGCACTATCCACTACACATCAATATGCAGACTGGTCTGGTTTAGTGTTTCGCTGAATGCAAATGCCAGACTTTAAACAAGACCCGAGATTTCAGGTCCCCAGAGATCTAATGAAAGGGGCATGTTGTAACCCATTGAGTGTGCTGCTGGTTGCCTGTGAGGTCAGATTTATACCAATTGTCGGGTAACCCATGTTTAAACTGACCTGCAAATAGATGACCAAACGGTAGGTGCGTCACATAATAAACATATGTGCTTATTCAGTGAAGACTGATCTCACAACTGAATAAGCACAGACACATCTATCTGGAGTGTAATGGTAGGGATTTGCTCTAAAAGTAAACTGTTGAACCAATGCAGATGTAGAAAGATATATTACTAGGTGACGTTAGATCATGTGAATGACAGTCCTGCATATCCATGCTTTGGCGATTGCAGTTAGGAGTAAAAGCACCTTTCTTAATGAAAGCGTAGATGGCAAAGTTAATGTGCTATCAGGAATACTGATTGCATAGAAAATAACCACTGTGTACTTGAATTGTTTTGGTTACGTAACAGTAATTTGCAACTCAAAGTGCACATAGAAAACATTTCCTGAACTTGAAATGATTATGTGACCAAGAAAACATTTATTGACCAAAGATTGTTTGTAAATAATGCATCACACAAGTGCCTAAGCTATGTAGATAGGTCATTAAAGCTTTCCGCTTTGAAATAATTATTCCAGGATGTGCCATTTAGTTATCACTTGGACTGGGATTGAAAATAGTGCATTCAGTTAAGTAATGGCCCATATCAAAGAATCCTAAAATCCTACAGCACAGAAAGAGGCCATTTAACACATCAGGCCTGTGTCAGTAACATGGGGCACAATATAATTTCGACAGGCTACATTATACTTTTAAGACTGGATTGCCTTACATCATTCACAGCCACAGTCTTTGATATTCCTGCTCTATCCCTCAGAAACCTATTTGTCAACTCCAGGGAAATGGATTTGGTCAGCCAACTGCAAGAGAAGTTACCGATTGAAACTTTCCCAAGGAATGACACACACATCACCACTGTGTTATACTCGACAACACACAGTCCCAGTAAAAC
Source organism: Pristiophorus japonicus (assembly GCF_044704955.1). Classification (NCBI taxonomy): domain Eukaryota; kingdom Metazoa; phylum Chordata; class Chondrichthyes; family Pristiophoridae; genus Pristiophorus; species Pristiophorus japonicus. The sequence goes on along the minus strand of NC_091982.1, from coordinate 110,941,827 downwards.
TGCAAATAAGAAAGAACATGTGCATTCATCTCTAAGGAACTGGTGCCATTCACTTGCATATATTTGGAAATTCTAAGTGTCAAAAATATAGATCACTCTAAATGCAAACAACATTCTTCCCTAATATCGCAGTATGATCATAGTAATCGTACAATGGGCATTCTAATATTTTTAATTATGGATAAAGAAAACATTTCAATCTTATAAAATTGTATAACTCTTATTCTGCGAAAAAATGCTAAACTTTATTCATTAACATATTGCATTTTTATTTGCCTTTGTTTTTTGAAACATGGGCCTGAAATCCCGGTTCTGGGCTTCCCACGGGCGGTCGCCTGAAAAGAAGAAAAAAGATGCGCACCTACCTTTTGCTCGGGTGCCCATCAGCGATTCCGGGTTTAGACCTCTTTACATTTTGTAGGTACGTAACTGAAGCCAGAGCTGGACTCACGTTGGCCTGCACACCCAATCAAGGTAAAGTATTCTCATTCATAGTAATAGGAGCTCCATAACTCCGAGGTCCTATTAGTATCAATGAGAAACCCCCCAAACACAACATAAAAAATAAAAAAAACACCTCACATATTTAACATTAATTGAAATTAAAGTTAATGAAATATTTTAGAAAAAAAAAATTGTTTTTTAAGTGTTGTAATTTTGGTTTAAAATAAACTTACCTTAGTTTTTAAACTAAAAATGTGTTTTTAAATTTTATTTTTATATGTTTCTTCTATTTTTTATTTGTTATTGATTGATTGCTTATTACTTTGGTCTTGGTGCTTTAGGTACAGGGTTCCTTCTATTTATTATTTGTTAATTCATTGCTTATTACTTTTTGTGCTTTGTTTAGTGCTTTGTAACCCTTGGTGCTAGGTCCAGGTCCTCTCAGCTTCCTTGTATTTTTTATTTGTTATTGAATGCTTATTTTTGTGCTTTGTTTAGTGCTTGGTGCTTTAGAATGTACTTATCTGCGCTGATTTCTTAACTCTCCGCAAGGGTTTTCAGTGCGGGCCACAAGTGGCCAAATATGCTGGCCTAAGTTAGTTTGGAGCAAGTATTAGCTGTCCAAACTGGCTTGAATGGCCAAAACAGGCCATAGGTGGGTGGTAATGCCCCCTTTTGAAAAAAAGCAAAACTAAAAAAAATCCTAACTAACTCACTTACACTGGCGCAAATTAAATGTGCAGAATTCGGATTTTTAAGATACTCCAGAAAAATCAAGTTGCTCCAAAAAAAACAGAGCAACTCCTGGCCAAATTTGGGCCCCTTGTAAGGAGTGTTGGTGCATCAATCCTCCCAGGGGATTTGTAGGAGACATCGTTGGTGGTATTTCTCCAGTGACTTGAAGTGTCTACTGTACATGGTCCATGTCTCTGAGCCATACAGGAGGACGAGTATTACTACAGCCCTGTAGACCATGAGCTTGGTGGCAGATTTGAGGGCCTGGTCTTCAACCGCCCTAAGTGGAGGAAGTGCATCCGGGAGAGCGCTGAGCACCTCGAGTCTCATCGCCAAGAGCATGCAGAAATCAAGCGCAGGCAGCGGAAAGAGCATGCGGCAAACCAGTCCCACCCTCCCTTACCCGCAATGACTGTCTGTCCCACCTGTGACAGGGACTGTGGCTCTCGTATTGGACTTTTCAGTCACCTAAGGACTCATTTTAACAGTGGATTCCAAGGGACTGCCTATGATGATGACGTAAGGAGTATTTCAGTCGGGGTAACAAATCAGAATAGTCTATTCATGTTTGAGAAACTTTCAATCAGGGGCTCATTCAACAATGTTTTCTTCCTGTTTTGGATGGCACTTTAACCAAACTTTGAAAACAGTTCAGTTTTTTGTTAGCAAAGCTTCAGTTATGGTTCTATTAATTGCCATAGCAACATACTGTGTAGAAAAGAAAGCAGCAATATAAAAAATGTAAGATAATAAAAAAGAGTTGAGAAAATAAATTATTCTTCACTTGGCTTAGAATCAAACATCAAATCTTAAAGCACAGAAAGTGGCCATTTTTCCCATCGTGCCTGTGCTGGCTCTTTGAAAGAGCTTTCCAATTATTCCCACTCCCCCACAACCCTGAAAAGTTTTCAGTTTCCTTTGTTTTGGTTACACATTTTAGTTTTTTGATGCTGCTTTTTATACATTGCTGTAACCTGCATTTTTCCACTTTACATGTCATAAAGTCTTGATAATTAATAAAGGGACCGGATATATCAAGTCTATTATCATATCCTTATCTTGTCAAGTATCCTATCATAAAATTGGTTGCTGTGTTCAGGGAAGCAATGCAGAAATAAATTAACAAGAGCACTAACATTGCATTGGCTTTGCAAACTAATCTATTAGTTCAGTAAAAAATTCCATTAGCAAATCATGGAATCAAATAGCACAGAAGGAGGCCATTCGGCTCATCGTGCCTGTGTTGGCTCTTTGAAACAACTGTCCAATTAGTCCCACTCCCTGATCTTTCCCCATTGCCCTACAACTTTTTCCTTTTCAAGAATATGTTTGGTCTTGATATTTGGAAATCAAATCATTTTGGGAACAAGGAGTTTCTGCTTGTTAATGGTCCTGTTGGTTAGGGTAATTAATGGTCCTTAACTATGGTTGGGTATCTGTGTTGTTTCTAGCCTAGAAATTATTAGTGATCTTCAGTCATTTTCTACCATTGATTGGAGAGAGTGTGTATTTTGCAGTATTCCAAAATAAGAAAGCAGTGTTCTTGGCAAAACATAGTATTTATTTTTTAAGACATATGCACACTATTCCATCCAAATCAACTGAAATATCTCATGCTGGTCAAACCAATTTTTCAACTAGTACAGTAGACTCTCTTTATGAGACTGTCTTGGGAGTCATGCAAAAAATGTTGTAAAGAGAGTCTTTTGTAGGGTATCTTTTTTTAAGAGAGCAAAGCGCCTTCTGCGAGGAATCTCAATTTATTAGTGCCTCTTACCGAGGAAATCAAACGTAACGTTCTATCAAATATAACATTCAGAAAGAATCTGTCAGATTTCGGATACTGCATCTGAAGTTGGAAAAATATAAAGCAAGTGGTCAAATGATGGCAATACTTCTAGAGATGTCAGCTCCAGCTTTGATACTCAACTTGAGAAATTACCATTGAGCAGTGCATTGCCACAGTGTATTACAACTGAATCCTGTCTTTCTAACAGCCAAATCTAGTCCAAGGAAAGTACCTGATAGCGATGCAGGTAAGCGTACTGATTATAAAAAAGAGGAGATATTCTTTTGTTATACTTATATAGCATGGAAGCTTGGAAATTCCTGGGACCTGGCTTTGACAATCCTCATCCAAGGCTGGAAACCCTGTCCTTGGGGACGGAGTTATTTACATAGCCGGGTGTGCCTGCAAAGGTGCATCAATGGCGGCCACCTCAGTTCAAAAAAATTCCACCATTGTAAGATAGAGCGGAGTCCCCTTGAGGCCCTAATGGACTAAAGTAAACCACTTATTTTCATCCTTTGGCTTCCACTGAAGCCATTCTGATTAAAGAAGGTAATTACATAAGAATTAGGAGCAGGAGTCAGACATACGGCCCTTCGAGCCTGCTCCGCCATTCACTAAGATCATGGCTGATCTTCGACCTCAACTCCACTTTCTCGCCCGATCCCCATATCCCTTGATTCCCGAGAGTACAAAAACCTATCTATCTCAGCCTTGAATATACTCAACGACTGCGTAGTGACTTAATCCCCTCTAGGATTGATTACCTTAGGCTAGCAAAGGATTGGGACCTTCAGAAGACTTCAAAGATGCCATGTGTTAACTGACATGGCTTCTACTAAAGTCCTTTTAGGCGTAAAGGCAGAATTTCCTCGGAATACCAATAACTCCCCTGCCATACATTCCCTTCATGTAGGAAGATCTGCCTCCAACTGGGCTAAACAAAGTGGAATCTCAGCAGATTGGGTTCTAGCTTACAGTCCAGGCCTTTCCCAAGAGGAACAAGATATCAAATAGGGAATTTAAAAAATCAAATAGGTGATTCAGAAGGAACTTCTTTACCCAGAGAGTGGTGAGAGTGTGGAACTCGCTACCGCAGGGAGTGGTTGAAGTGAGTAGCATAGATGCATTTAAGAGGAGGCTAGATAAGCATATGAGGAAGAAAGGAATATCGGGTAATGCTGACAGAGTTAGATGAGGAAAGGTGGGAGGAGGTTGGAGTGGAGCATAAACTCCGACATGGACTGGTTGGGCCGAATGGCCTGTTTCTGTGTTGTATATTCTATGTAATTCTATGTAATTTCAAGGCCATAGATATTAGAAAACATTAACACCTCTTTGTCAGGTGATGAGCTGCTATTTCAGTCATAAAGTAGTCATTTTGTTCAGAGGAAGAGAGGCCTCACTTTCCAAAAAATGTATATGAAACCTAGAACACTTTTGTTTTAAGAAGTTGTTCAGCATGCTAAATCTAGCAAATCTTCAATCAGTGTCAGAAACACAGTAAAAACGGGTTTAATACACAACCCAGGAATCAATAATACCATCTAATTGCAATGATTTTATTAAACAAATCATCTTTATCAAATTACCTGGCACATGATTTTCTGTTTTCTCAGGACTGGAGAGGATATTTTTACAATCAATAGTAGCTCAATGGGTAAATTAAGAAAAACAAACATTCTGGTTAGTTCTCAATCTCATTTTCAATTTTTGCTTTCTAAAATTGAAAATTTGTATAGCAAAATTAGTTCAAAACAAATGAACCTTGTGAAATACCACTAACCATGCAAAAATAGTCACAAGATATTCCAGTGTCATGGTTTCAGCCTTTACTCAATGGTAGCACTCTCGCCTCTAAGACAGAAGGCCATGGATTCAAGTCCCACTCTCGAGAATTAGTCACATAATCTAGGCTGACACTCCAGTGCAGTACTGAGGGAGTGCTGCACTGTCAGAGGTGCTGTCCTTCGTATGAAACGTTAAACCGTAGCCCGGCTCCCCTCTCAGGTGGATCTAAAAGATCCCATGACACTATTCGAAGAAGAGCAATGGAGTCTCCTGGTGTCGAGGCCAATATTTATCCCTCAACCAACATCACTAAAACAGATTATCTGGTCATTATCTCATTGATGTTTGAGGGCCCTTGCTGTGCACAAATTGACTGCCGCTTTTCCTACATTACTGCAGTGACCACGCTTCAAAAGTACTTCACTGGCTGTAAGGCGCTTCGGGACATCCTGAGGTTGTGAAAGGCGCTATTAAATGCAAGTTCTTTCTTTCAATGCAAACAAGAGACTGGATGCACTATACTAAGAGATACGGCAGCAAAACTATGTTTTCTATAGACTATTTTTAGTGTATTTAAAAGTATGGACCTATAAATTACACTGTGTAAATATTAACATATGTGCTAACACCTCATTTAAAAGAGTGAGCAAAAGGAATTTCACTCAAACGCATTAAACGCTCATACACTAATATTTATAAAGTGTAATTTCAAAGGCCTCTTGTTTTTGGTGTTCCTATATTGTATAAATCACAAAATACATATGTACATAGTCAAATACAAATATAAAGCTATATATTTTGCCTGAAGTAGTTTTAAGAGACTACATTTAACCCTGATTCTCCACGAGTACATAAACAAAACTGAGCATAATTTCTATCCGGTCAGGACCTCTGTCTTTTAACAGTCCTGTGCCACTGATTCCAGCTTTCTTCATTGCTGTTATTGAAGCTGTTGTACGTGTTGTATTCTCCACTTTGTTGTAATCTGATCAGAATTTACAAACTAGTGTGTGCACCTTGATTTGTGTCTGATGACTTGAAATCTATTGAATACTGTAAATTTCAGTGTAATGGAAACTGAATGCACTACATGTGTCTGCATTGCAAAAAAGAATGGTTTTGCAAACTGTGAATTGAATAAAATTACATCACCAGCTGAGATACTGTGCCAATATTTTTCTACTTATACCACAGAGTATTTTAAAATTGTCCAGTGCGTTATCCCTGGTAATTTTATATATTCCTAACATGCAGTTGCCAGCACATTGAGATAGAGAGTCAAGGCAAATAATTTGTTTTAGGGAGATCATACTGGAGGGAAGAATAAATAAACCCAAGTTTGTGCAGTTCTTTTCCATTCACCTGTAGCAATGCGTCAGAGTTGTAAGAACCTCATGGCACACCCACGCAATCCTCAAGTATCAATGGAAATATTCAGTGCACTAGTCACTTGTAGGGTCTGTTCAACAAATATTCTTTGTTTAACTGTAACTGTAATACAATGGATCCATGTATAAAGCAGGCCTAAAGATAGGCTTTAAAACAAAAACAAATAAACTAGAAGATCCACCTAAAGCTTCTGTGTACCTTGGAAATAATTAAATCTGGACCTTCATTAATTAAAAGATAACTTCAAAGGACATATGATGTAAGATGTGAATGGAAGATTGTTCTATCTGGTTGTTGCTGTTGCATTCTGCCTTTATTGTTTTATGTCTGCACTCACTGTACAAATCCGTTTTGCTTTGTTCTGTTTTTGGTGATTATGTACTTGTTTACAGTGTTCAGTAAATAGTGGAAATTTCAAATGAGGTTTCAAATAAATGTTTGCAATCACTCCAACATTCTTGTTCTGGAACATGATTAAATATTGCAAAATAGTCTATCTCATTCTACAGGCTATTTTGTGTCGGATCCTCAGACTTCATTTCAAACTACCTTGTTGATAATAAACTCTGTAACGTGGTGGTCTCAACGATAGGTTTGGCGTTGAATCGATAGGTTTGGAGTTGAAATGTCAGTCTCAATGGATAGGCTCCTTGCCTGACCTCACTGGGCGACTTTCACTGGTTCTCAACTGAGCTGCTGTTCGGATGGCTTCACTGTTGCTGAATACTCTATCATTAATCAGGCTGAGGTGCGAAACATTGATCAGGCCACTTCTACCATAAGATGGCCATGAAGTAGCATTGATTATAGGAATAGGAGGAGGCCATTCTGCCTTTGGACCTGTTCCATGATTCAGTTAGATCATGGCTGATCTGTACCTCAACTCCATTTACCTGCCTTGGTTCCATTTCCCCTAATACCTTCACACATCCATTGTGTGAAGAAATGCTTCCTAACACCTTTGCCGAACAAAAATCTTATCAATCCCAGTTTTGACATTTTCAATTGATCTAGACTCAACAGCTTTTTGGGGGAGAGAGTTCCAGATTTCCAATACCCGTTGTGTGAAGATGTGCTTCCTAACAGCACCTCTGAACGACGTAGTTCTAATTTTAAGATTGATCCGGACTTGATCTGGCCTCCCGCACCAGAGGAAATAGTTTCTCTCTATGTCTCTCAAATCCTTTAACCATCTTATACATCTCAACTAGATCAGCCCTTAGTCTTCTATACTCAGAGGAATACAAACCTTGCCTTGCAACATGTCCTCATAATTTAACCCTTAGAGCCCTGGTATCATTTTGGTGAATCTGCACTGCAATCTCTCCAAGGCCAATATATCCATTCTGAGATGTGGTGCCTCGAACTGAACATAGTACGACAGATGTGGTTTAATCCGAGCTTTGTAGTGATGAATATAGAGGTGGCCCACACTGCAATATGTGTGCGCACTAGGTCTGTGCAGCAAAGCTAATCTCCAGTCGCTTGTGGACCAAGACCTAGCTCTGTCAAGCCCGTGTGGTGGCTGGTGTGCAACGGTCACCACACATTAAAAAAATCCACGCACAGGCATCTTCCACCCCTTCAACATGTAGATCGGGACCTGGAATATTAGGTCCCTCATTGAAGCACCTGTGAACTCATCCTTTTTTGGTCGGGAAGCAAGTCATCCGTGATACAAGGGACCGCCTAAGAAGAAGATAGTGGTGAGGAAGGCAATGGCCTGAACTATACCCATTCACAGCTAAAGGAAAGGAGTGGGGAAACATAAATGTTGGCCAATAATGGAGCTGCATTGACATTGGCTCAGTATGTATCATCACCTCAGCAAAAGGAATGGAGCATCCTAATGGCAGCAAGCCAGGCAGTGGTTAATGATGGGGAAAGGAAAAGATCAAGGCCTTGATATTAAAGTGCAAGTGGCTTCCGAGAGGGGGTGAATTGCATGGGCGACACCCGGCAGTCAAGACAGCGCATCGGATTCAGCTTGACTGAGCCAATTAATTTTGACTTCAGGGTTTTGCATCGCCAAGCTGTGCAGTGGGTGTGCTGCGCACCCACAAGATACAATCTCAACTCTATTTAAAAGTACCTGTATAATGTAGAAATGGAAATTGGAGGAGCCAATTACGATGGATGCACAGGGAGCAAGGGCAGCACCCAGGTTTAAATAATGCTGGAATTACTGCTGCATGCAGTCAGGAGCAGGAGGGACATATTTTTCCCAGCAATGGGGGGAACAAACCTAAGGCTCTTACCAGAAGGTATAGTTGGAGGTAGCTGAGGAGGCGAGCAGCAGGAGCGTTGAGCTTGATGCAGTCTTGGATGCAGTGTAGGAAGCAGTTTATTGACCTATCAAGAAAAGGGAATACATTTGGTGATTCAACTATATCCTGTGCATTAAGCCCGCCCCCACCTTTTAATTTGACTTGCTAAGCACTTCATCACCTCCCCATTTGTCCATCCACCGTTTACACTCACTGTAATCCTTATGCAAAGTGATGCATTTGTCTCACCTCACTGAATACACTGCATCCATCCGGTGAATACCAGACCTCACAAGTTTAGTTATCGCCCCTTGTAGGCGAAGAGAGCACAAAATGCAAGGGAGAGGGCCAGGACTAGAGGTGGGCTGCCACAAATAGTCGAGCTCACAGATGCAGAGGAGGACACCCTGGAGATAAATGGCACATCTGCATCCCTCTCAGTTGGAGATGGAGAGACAGGGAGCTTGCAGATAGCTGCTGACAGAATTAAAAATATCGCTGACACACATATGCTGACTTTATTTCATCAACAACTGAACTATGAGAAGACTGAGTATGGTGATTGCCAAGATTGTTACTTTGCCACGACCAAATTATATCCCTTTTTTGTCTTCCAGGGTGTTCACACATACAACAAGAGTCGCAGGACATCCATGAGGCTGATTCCTCTGAGAACCTCATCCCTTCTGAGGGTGTACAGCCATGCACCAGTGCAAATACTTGTTCTTCGGTCGGTCCATTTAGACAGTTACTTGGGTTTTCATCTGGTGACTCACACCTCACAGGTGAGCATGAGCATACTCTGGAGGCAGGGACAGCGGTGGAGAGTCTGTGTCGGTGGGGGGGGGGGCGCAATCCTCTCCAAGCTCTGCTCAGCTGAACACAGAAACTGAACCCTGGGGGATATCATTGAGAAGGAGAATGCTAAAGGTGCATCAGTAACTTAGCCAGGTATTGACAGACGTGTCACACACACTCTCCACAATAGCTGAGAGGATGGAGGAGTCCAACTCAATCACTAGTAGATTGGTGGTGCAGGGAACTGCGAGAATGTCTACCATGGAGAAAGTCTGACTTCATGGACCTGCAAGCAAGGCCCTCAAATGAGTCCATGCAGGCCATGACCACAGCCATGCAGACGTTGGATGTCATCATGTCTGCCGCCTCAATCAGGATGATAAATGCCTTATCTGTGGCATTGCTACACGTCACTGATCTTCACCAAGCTGGTCTGTAGCAGGGTGGTAGGAATGATGTGACACTGGGCCAGGAGACAGATGATGGTGAAAGGGAACATGGAAGGGGGAACTCCACTCAAAGCGCTCCCACTTCTCACCCGTTGTCCGCCCCTCCCCCTCAGCCAGTACCCTACATGTTATCTCATCTCCTGATGGCCAAGTTGGAGCAGTCTTTAGCAGTGCCCTCAGGGCCTTCAAAACCCAGAGGGTGTAGGCCAAAATCATCTGAGCAGTCAGGGTAGGGATCTGAGCAGCCTGCCTCTACCTCTGCTGAAGCCACACAAGATGCACCACATAGAAGCGGTAGGAAGTGTAAGATTGTAATTTACCAAGGGTGTGCACATGGGTGTTTGACAAACTATTATGTACGTTTCTTTTTCTTACAACAACACATAGCATTTATTGCTTAGAACCAATTCCACATCTTGCCCATTATTATGTCCTGGGTGTCAACTTTCCCTTTCGTTTGTTTTATGATGAATGGCAAAACACGATGGAACCCATTGGGTGGATATGCAATGGTGGATATGCAATGGCGGATGTGCAATGGGTGGATGTGTGGTTGAAAGGCTGTTTAATGTAAAGGAAGTGGGGATGGTGCTGGTAGTAGGAGCGGATCACACTTGTGATGTTTTCTTGTGTGAGTCACCACTAGCTGAACCTTCGAGCTATTAGGGCATCCCTGGCAACCTGGGCAGCAATGTACATGGCTAGTCTGGTGATGGGTACCCCAGCTTCACATTCCTCCTCCTTCTCCTCTTCAATGTTCTCCTCATCCGAAGATGAGTGATGAGCCCTTTCATCCTCCTCCAACTCCAAATCTCTCTGCTGTGCAATGTCATGCAGGACACAGCACACCAGTGTTATTCTGGAGAACCCCGCTGGTGAGTACTGAAGGGCACCTCCAGACGTATTGAGGCACCTGAAGCTCATCTTCAATGTTCCGATGGCTTGCTTGGTGACACACCTGGGTGCAGTGCTCCTGCGCCTCATTGGTGGGGTTCCTCACAGGTGTCATGAGACATGTTTAAAGGGGGTACCCCATGACTCCTACGAGCCAACCCTTAAGACTGCTTCCTGGAAAAAGTAGGTCTGGAATGATAGACTGATGCATTATGAAGGCATCGTGACAGCTCCCAGGGAATCTGGTGCAGACCTACAGGAACCTCTTCTTGTGGTTACACACCAGCTGCGCATTGATGGTTAAAAATCCCTTGCAGTTTATTAAACCTCCTGCTAGCTGAGGTGCTCGGATTGCCATGTGTGTGCAGTCGATGGCACCTTGTGGAAAGCCAGAGAGGCAAATCTGAGTGCCCGCTCATTCTGGCTATTGCAATCACAGAGGAGGTTTACATAACTCCCAGCCCTGACAAACAATCCATCATCACCTGCCTTATGTGCAGCAAACTGTGAGACTCTCGAGATGTCTCCAGTAGTGCCCTTGGAAAGAAACAGAGGCAAACAAATTGAGGGTGGTGGTGACTTCCTCAGCCACTGATAATGCATGGCCGCCGGGTCCAGCAGGGAGCAGGTCTTCCTAAAGGAGGCTGCAGATATCAGCAATCACCTGACGTGACAACCTCAGCCTGCGGAGGCACTGCTCTTCCAAGAGGTCAAGGAAGCTGAGCCTCTGTCTCTATATCCTATCATGTTGGTAATGCCTCCTGTCACCTCTTCCGTGTACCTCCTCCCGTGCCCCTCCCCTCTGTCCCCCTCCTCCTGTGCACCTCCTCCAGTGCACCTCCTCCGGTGCCCCTCCCCCGTGCCCCTCTCCCCCGTGCCCCTCCCCTCTGTGCCCCCCCCCGTGCTCTCCCACCTGTCCCTCCCCTCTGTGCCCCTCCCCCCTGTGCCCCTCCCCCTGTGTCCCTACCACTGTGCCCCCTTCATGTGCCCCTCCCCCTGTGCCCCTCCACCTGTGCTTCCCCTGTGCCACCTCCCCATGCCCCTCCCCCTGTGCCCCTCCGCCCGTGCCCTTCCCCCTTGTGCCCCTCCCTCCTGTGCCCCTCCCCGTGTCCCTCCCCCGTGCCCCTCCCTGTGTCCCTCCCCCTGTGCCCCTTCCCCCATGCCCCTCCCCCCTGTGCACCTCCCGCTGTAACCCTCCCCATGTGCCCCTGTGCATCTGCTGATCCCAGAGCACAGCACGTCGTCACTGCCGTGGATGGTGATGGTCTTCCTCTTTTGATGAAGTGTCAAAAACATCGAAGAGATCTCCCATCCTGCTGGTGTCTGTTTGAAAAAAACAGTTTGGATTCCCATTCATGAATGCTACCGTGTGATCTTTGTTGAACGTCTGCATACCGATACCGAGGAGGAGGATTTCCTCTGTGCACGAAGTGTAGCAAAACCATAGACATGTTTCTTATAAACGAGGGTACAATTTCACTACAACAGAGGATATCGTCCCTTCCAGATGAGGACAAAACTCAGGCTGGACTACAATGTTTCCCATTATTGAAGAGTTCCTGTAACTTACTGCCGAGGCTCACACATGAAGAATGACCACTTGTGTGAAGTAGTGGTAGGCTGCTTCTGCCCAAGGAACCACTAGCTCCCTGGGTTGGAGAAGGAGGGAGGAGTAACATTTCAACTGACAACTTTCTATCTCAAATGAGAATTTGAGACAACTTTCACAGGATAGAAATGATGATATTTCATGTCCATCAATTTATACGGCTTGCTTTCCAAAGGAGAGAAGTGCAAAAGAGCACATTTTGTAGTCTTGTGAAAGCAATTACTTTGTATTTCCTTTAATCAGATAAGCTTTCAAATGAGAAAGATCGAGTCCATTACTGCGCTGTTTATATCGATATAGTGCATTGGAGCTTAATGTGCAAATTGAATCTATAAATGAACATGAAAACCAACCTTATTTCCCATGAATAAGTGGCACAAACGTAATGAGAAGTTCAGAGTTCAGAAGCAGAAAAACAAAGTGCCAACATTTAGTGATACGTCCTTACTATACAGTATAAATGCACACGAGGCCCATGCTTGAGAAAAGGTCAGTCTGTGACCTGTCCTTTATTCCTTAGCACTCAAGTGATGAAGGTGGGTGGAGCTTCACCTTTTATACCTGAAGGTCCAGGTTAGAAGTGTCTCCCACCTAGTGGTCATTGTTCTCACAGTGTACAACTTAGGTCAGTTTATACATGGGTTACATGCTGGTTGAATACATGACATCACCTCCCCCCCAAAGTCTTATGGGGATCACAGGTTGAGTCTTTCTGGTGGTTTACGCTCTCTTGTAGAGCGCCTGAGTTGGGGCTCCGGTTGTTGGGTGCTGGCCTGAGTGTCTGCTGTTTGTGGTGCCTCAGGCCTATCCAGACTGCCCACAGTGACTGGGCTCTCCTCCCTTTGGTTCTGGTGTTCGGTCACCTGTGGTGGAGTGAACTCTACATTGTGTTCTTCCTCTGCTTCTTCTATGGGGTTGCTGAACCTCCTTTTTGTTTGATCCACGTGTTTGCGGCAGATTTGTCCATTGGTAAGTTTAACTACCAGAATCCTATTTCCCTCTTTGGCAATCACAGTGCCTGCGAGCCATTTGGGCCCTGCAGCGTAGTTGAGGACAAAAACAGGATCATTTACATCAATACAGCGCGAACTCGCATTCCTGTCTTGGTAGTCATATTGTGGCTGGCGCCTGCTCTCGACTATTTCTTTCATGGTGGGGTGTATAAGGGATAGCCGAGTTTTGAGCGTCCTTTTCATTAGCAGCTCTGCGGGTGGAACCCCTGTGAGCGACTGTGGTCGGGATCTATAGGCCAATAGGAGGCGTGATAGGCGGGTTTGTAGGAAACCCCCTTGGATTCTGAGCATCCCCTGTTTGATTATCTGCACTGCTTGTTCTGCCTGGCCGTTTGAGGCTGGCTTGAACGGTGCCGTTCCAACATGGTTAATTCCATTGCCTGCCATGAAGTCCTGGAATTCAGTGCTTGTGAAGCACGGGCCATTGTTGCTGACCAAGACGTCCGGAAGACTGTGGGCGGCGAACATTGCCCGTAGACTTTCTACCGTGGCAGAGGCTGTGCTTGAATTTAAAATGACACACTCGATCCATTTGGAGTAAGTGTCTACTACAACCAAAAACATTTTTCCCATGAAAGGACCTGCGTAGTCCACATGGATGCATGACCAAGGCTTGGCGAGCCATGGCCAGGGGCTAAGGGGGCTTCCCGGGGCACATTGTCCAGCTGGGCACACGTGTTATACCTGCGAACACAAAGTTCCAGATCTGCGTCTATCCCTGGCCACCAAACGTGTGACCTGGCAATTGCCTTCATCATGACAATGCCCGGGTGCTCATTGTGGAGTTCTCTGATGAACACCTCTCTGCCCATCTGGGGCATGACTACGCGGTTTCCCCACAGTAGGCAATCGGCCTGAATCGAGAGTTCATCCCTGCGCCTGTGAACTGGTTTAAATTCCTCAGGGCATGCCCTATACGTGGCTGCCCAGTCCCCATTCAGGACACATTTCTTGACTAGAGACAATAACAGGTCTCTATTTGTCCAGACTTTAATCTGACGGGCTGTCACGGGTGAGCCTTCGCTTCCGAAAGCTTCAACAGCCATGATCATCTCAGCAGCATGCTCGGTAGCCCCCTCAATAGTGGCTAGTGGGAGTCTGCTGAGTGCATTGGTGCAGTTTTCGAAGCCCGGTCTGTGCCGAATTGTATAGTCATAGGCAGCTAACGTGAGTGCCCGCCTCTGTATGCGAGCCGATGCGTTTGCAATTGTGGCCTTGTTGTCGGCCAAAAGGGACGTTAGGGGTTTGTGATCTATCTCCAGCTCAAATTTCCTGTCAAACAGGTACTGGTGCATTTTCTTTACAGCATATACACATGCGAGCACCTCTTTTTCTACCATCCTGTAACCCCTTTCTGCCTGGGACAGACTCCTGGAGGCATAAGCTACCGGCTGTAACTGACCCTTGACATTGACATGCTGCAACACACACCCGACATCATAGGATGACATATCGCACGTTAACACAAGTTTCTTACATGGGTTGTATCGTGTTAACAGAGTGTTGGAACATAACAAATTGCGTGCTCTATTATAAGCCCTTTCCTGGCTGTCCCCCCAGACCCATTCTCGACCTTTGCGTAGGAGCATGTGTAGCGGCTCTAGCAGCGTGCTCAATTTGGGAAGAAAGTTACCAAAATAGTTCAGGAGCCCCAAGAACGAATGCAGCTCCGTCGTGTTGCGGGGTCTGGGTGCTCTCTGGATCGCTTCCGTCTTGGATGCAGTAGGGCTGATCCCGTCTGCTGCTACCCTCATCCCCAGGAATTCTACCTCTGGAGCTAGGAAGACGCACTTTGCCTTTCTCAGTCGCAGCCCTACCCGGTCCAGACTGTGGAGGTGTTCTTCAGGATTGGTACCCGTGATGAGGATGTCGTCCTGAAAAACCACCGTCCCTGGAATCGACTTGAGGAGGCTTTCCATATTTCGTTGGAAGATCGTGGCGGCCGAGCGAATCCCGAACGGACATCTGTTGTACTCAAACAACTCCTTGTGTGTCATGATGGTGGTCAGCTTCTTTGACTCACTCGCCAGCTCCTGGGTCATGTAAGCTGAGGTCAGGTCCAATTTTGAAAAAAGTTTGCCACCGGATAGCGTCGCAAAGAGGTCCTCCGCTCTCGGTAATGGATACTGGTCTTGGAGTGACACCCGATTGATGGTGGCCTTGTAATCACCACATATCCTGATCGACCCATCCGCCTTGAGCACCAGCACAATCGGGCTCGCCCAGTCACTGAATTCGACTGGCGAGATGATGCCTTCCCTAGCAATTCGCCTTCTATCTTTTCCCGCATCACGTACGGCACCGCTCTGGCCTTGTGGTGTACTGGCCTGGTGTCCGGGTTTATGTGAATCAGTACCTTGGTCCCCATGAAAGTGCCGATGCCGGGTTGAAATAATGAGTCAAATTTGTCCAGGATCTGTGAGCATGATACTCGCTCCACAGAGGAAATTGCATTGACATCGCCCCATTTCCAGTTCATAACAGCAAGCCAACTCCTCCCCTGTAGTGCGGGACTGTCCTCTAGGACAATCCAGAGTGGCAACCTGTTCTCCGAATCTTTGTGGGTCACGACTACCGTGGCGCTGCCTAGCACCGGAATGATCTGCTTTGTATAAGTTCGTAGCTGTGCGTCAATCGGCGATAATCTTGGCCTCCTGGCCTTTGACGCCCACAACTTTTCGAACTGTTTGACACCCATCACGGACTGGCTGGCCCTCGTGTCTAGCTCCATTGATACTGGGATGCCATTGAGGAGCACGTTCATCATTATCGGTGGCGTCCTGGTGTATGAACTGTATACGTGCTCCACATGAACTCGCTGAACTTCAGCTTCCAGCGATTTCCCCCAGCGTTCACTTCTGCAATTTCTGCAGGTATTTTGCTCATCTCTGCAAACTCCGGCTGAGTGTGTTCCTCCACACCTCCAACATGAGCTGTTGTTTGAAACAAAAAGTCCCTTGCCAGTTGATCGTCCCTGACTGCCCCTGTGACTGTCCTTGAATGCGCTATTAACAGGTGTTGATGGCTCCATTACTGGCCGCATTGTCCCTTGCAATGGTGTGAATCGCCGTTCAGCTTGCCATTGTCTCTGTCGAACTCCCCCTCTGGGTTCGACTACATGTTGGGGCATGCCCGGTTGCCCTTGTCTGCCTGGAGAACTGTGTGCTGCTTTAACAATGTTGAATCTCTGTCCCAACCATTCTTTAACACAGTACCTCTCGTCTGTTCTGCTAGTGGCCATGCTCGCGTGGTTTAAATCCCAGTTTCTCGTCGCCATTGATACGTCCTTACTATACAGTATAAATGCACACGAGGCCCATGCTTGAGAGAAGGTCAGTCTGTGACCTGTCCTTTATTCCTTAGCACTCAAGTGATGACGATGGGCGGAGCTTCCCCTTTTATACCTGAAGGTCCAGGTTAGGAGTGTCTCCCACCTAGTGGTCATTGTTCTCACAGTGTACAACTTAGGTCAGATTATACATGGGTTACAATGCTGGTTGAATACATAACATTTAGCACTAAACATTACTTAAGAAGATGCAATTTGAGTGCATTACTCTGTTTGTATACTTGTCAGAAATCACTCGATGTTCCATTGGAGCAGGAAATAATTTTTGACCTTTTGAGTAATTATATTTTTGCTACCAATCATGTTGTATCTCAGTTGCGGATGATTGAGATCCATTTCGTGGTGTACAAATGCAAACCTCAGTGGAAATAAAAATCGGGAGAGAGTGATGTAAAACAGGCTGGCGACACTGTTGCAGTTAAGATCCACCCCATAGTTCCTAGGATATATAACACTGCAGTACTTTATGATTTACCGAGTGCTTTCACATCTTCATAGAATGTATAAGTCAAATATACTTATTTTTAATCCTTGCACCTTACTGCAGGGGAATCCAATACCCAGGACTCACAGAACACTATCACATACATGGAGCATGATGGGCCAGAACAATCACAAGGAATGGTCAAAAAAATAAGCAATGAAATAGAACATAAATGCTAATAAAACTTCCCGTTGGTCAGCTTGACTGTTCCCCTGAAAGGTTTTTGTCATGTAGTAAAAATGCATATGATAAAAGTTTTATAGAAAAGAATAAATTCAGCTCCAGACAGGCTGAACCAAAAAGTACCACTGTTGAATTACACCTTGTTAACGACACCAAAAGATAGGCAGATCACCATAGCAACTTGCAGAAACTGGCTCCAGACCAGCTGAAGACCTGTTTAACTTGGCGACGTTAAAGATACTAAAACAAATGGATTGTCAATCAATCCTGGGGTTGTATTTGAAGAAGCTGACTGTTGGCAAGCAATCGGCCCTGAGATGTGGTTCAAAAATAAAGCACTCTTAAAAACCCTGGACCTCATTGCTTTGTTCCACATGGCTCACTTTCTACCTGGATGCAGGCTTACGTATTGCTTCTGGAATGGCTGACATGACCACCAGAGAAACCCATGTGCTACATCACAAGCCATGTCCATCATCATCAACAACAACAACTTGGATTTATATAGCGCCTTTAATGTCGTAAAGTGTCCCAAGGCGATTCATAGGCGTATTACTGGACAAAATCTGACACCAAGCCACACCGAGGACAGATGACCAAAAGCTTGGTCGATGAGGTAGATTTGAAGAAACGCATTAAAGGAGGAGAGATGTAGCGAGAGAATTCCAGACATTAGGGTCTAAAATCTAGAGATGTAGAAGACCTCGACAAGATAGATCTTTGTTTTCCAAAATGGTAAACATTTTGGGGAGTCAGTAGTTTATTTTATTATTGTTGTTAACGCAATTCTAAATCGTGCATGAACCAAAGGCGGTGCTTAATTCTAATGTCGATTTTTTTTCTAGTACATAATAAATGATTGTTTTCTTGACAAAGCCATGATTTCTGCGTGAAGTTTCTTAAGGAAAAAGAGCCCATTAAATTAAATATAAAATTTAAATTGTGTGAATATTGAAATGGCATTTCTCCAAATTAAGACTAAAATCACTTTGCCGCCTTGTGTTCCTACAGCGACTAGGTTTAAAAAGATCTAAGGACATATGGATTCCCAGACACGGAGGTTGGGCCAAAGGTCGATAAACCGAAAGTTGGTTGATTGTCGTCATTGTGGGCGATCTATATTGAAATGATATTAAAATGAAATTGATGCCAAAGTGGTGAAATTGCTCACCGTGAGAGAGTTCCATTCTGTAGAGCTTCGGGAACAGTGTTTAAGTTCAGTATCATGATAAACACAAGGGAATGTCGATAAATCTTTTTTTTAACTAAAGCACAGGCAGGAAAAACATGCAATGCCTGATGTTTTTAATGTTATAAGGGGGTAAGGGAGAGGAGTTAAGCTATAAGAGAGCATGCGTGTGTATCAACGAATAAAAGGGTCCATCAAGGCAGCCCAGTATTAAAATGGATTCCAGAAGGAAGAACACTTTGAAAAAGAGCACATGAAGGAAGCAAATGTAAACATGGACACCAGTAAGCAGTAAAAATCAAAAAGGGAAAACTAGAAATCATAAAATAAAAGTAAAAGAGAGGAAATTGGAAAACAATACTAAAAGGTCAGCATCACGAGAACATTACAGTGGCAGCTAGGAAATGTTATTGCTGTGCATTGTTCACAAATGAGAAAGACAGATACATTAAGCAGGTGTCTGAAAGTCCAGGTTAGGAGTGTCTCCCACAAGTTCACCACCTAGCGGTCAGTGTTCTCACGGTGTACAACTTAGGTCAGTTTATACATGAGTTACAATGACAGTTGAATACATGACATCACGTCCCCCCCAAAGTCTTATTGGGATCACAGGTTAAGTCTCTCTGGTGGTTTACGCTCCCTTATAGTGCACCTGAGTTGGGGCTCCGGTTGTTGGGCGCTGGCCTGAGTGTCTGCTGTTCGAGTACCAGCGGCAGTTGGCGAGATGTGGGAGCAGCGTCGGAGCGGCCTTTAAAAGGCCCAGCGGGAGCTCAAGTACCAGCGGCAGTTGGCGAGAGGTGGGAGCAGCGTCGGAGCAGCCTTTAAAAGGCCCAGCGGGAGCTCGAGTACCAGCGGCAGTTGGCGAGAGGTGGGAGCAGCGTCGGAGCGGCCTTTAAAAGGCCCAGCGGGAGCTCGAGTACCAGCGGCAGTTGGCGAGAGGTGGGAGCAGCGTCGGAGCGGCCTATAAAAGGCCTAGCGGGAGCTCGAGAGTCAGCGGCAGTTGGCGAGAGGTGGGAGCAGCGTCGGAGCGGCCTTTAAAAGGCCCAGCGGGAGCTCGAGTACCAGCGGCAGTTGGCGAGAGGTGGGAGCAGCGTCGGAGCGGCCTTTAAAAGGCCCAGCGGGAGCTCGAGGGTCAGCGGCAGTTGGCGAGAGGTGGGAGCAGCTTCGGAGCGGCCTGTAAAGGCGTACTTGTGCAGCTACAGCGGGAGAGAAAGCAAAATAGAAGTAGAAAGGAATTAAAAAGTGACGTCACAGCCAATGGGGTAAGTGATTGGCTGGTGATTGGTGAGTAGCTTTTCTTTTTATTTTTTATATCAGTAAGTAAACTGTAACATTGTTATTACCAATTTAAGGGTATCTAAGGGTTAAGGCATGGCAGGAGAGGTCGGTCAAGTGATATGCTCCTCCTGTACCATTTGGGAACTCGGGGACACTTCCGGTGTCCCTGGGGACTACGTGTGTGGGAAGTGTATCCGCCTCGAGCTCCTGACGGTCCACGTTGCAGAATTGGAGCTGAGGGTGGATTCACTCTGGAGCATCCACGATGCTGAGAATGACGTGAGTATCACGTGTAGTGAGTTGGTCTTACCGCAGGAGAAGGGTCCACAGCCAGATAGGGAATGGAAGACCAGCAGGAAGAGCAGTGCAAGAAAGGTAGTGCAGGGGTCCCCTGTGGTCATCCCCCTGCAAAACAGATACACCGCTTTGAGTACTATTGGGGGGGGATGACTCATCAGGGGAGGGCAGCAGCAGCCAAGTTCATGGCACCATGGCTGGCTCTGCTGCACAGGAGGGCAGGAAAAAGAGTGGGAGCGCGATAGTGATAGGGGATTCAATGGTGAGGGGAATAGATAGGCGTTTCTGCGGCCGCAACCGAGACTCCATGGTATGTTGCCTCCCTGGTGCAAGGGTCAAGGATGTCTCGGAGCGGGTGCAGGACATTCTGAAATTGGAGGGAGAACAGCCAATTGTCGTGGTGCACATTGGTACCAACGACATAGGTAAAAAAAGGGATGAGGTCCTACGAAACGAATTTAAGGAGCTAGGAGCTAAATTAAAAAGTAGGACCTCAAAAGTAGTAATCTCGGGATTGCTACCAGTGCCACGTACTAGTCAGAGTAGGAATCGCAGGAGAGCACAGATGAATACGTGGCTTGAGCAGTGATGCAGCAGGGAGGGATTCAAATTCCTGGGGCATTGGAACCGGTTCTGGGGGAGGTGGGACCAGTACAAACCGGACGGTCTGCACCTGGGCAGGACCGGAACCAATGTCCTAGGGGGAGTGTTTGCTAGTGCTGTTGGGGAGGAGTTAAACTAATATGGCAGGGGGATGGGAACCAATGCAGGGAGACAGAGGGAGACAAAAAGGAGGCAAAAGCAAAAGACAGAAAGGAGATGAAGAAAAGTGGAGGGCAGAGAAACCCAAGGCAAAGAACAAAAAGGGCCACTGTACAGCAAAATTCTAAAAGGATAAAGGGTGTTAAAAAAACAAGCCTGAAGGCTTTGTGTCTTAATGCAAGAAGTATCCGCAATAAGGTGGATGAATTAACTGTGCAAATAGATGTTAACAAATATGATGTGATTGGGATTACGGAGACGTGGCTCCAGGATGATCAGGGCTGGGAACTCAACATCCAGGGTTATTCAACATTCAGGAAGGTTAGAATAAAAGGAAAAGGAGGTGGGGTAGCATTTCTGGTTAAAGAGGAGATTAATGCAATAGTTAGGGAAGACATTAGCTTGGATGATGTGGAATCTATATGGGTAGAGCTGCAGAACACCAAAGGGCAAAAAACGTTAGTGGGAGTTGTGTACAGACCTCCAAACAGTAGTAGTGATGTTGGGGAGGGCATCAAACAGGAAATTAGGGGTGCATGCAATAAAGGTACAGCAGTTATAATGGGTGACTTTAATATGCACATAGATTGGGCTAGCCAAACTGGAAGCAATACGGTGGAGGAGGATTTCCTGGAGTGCATAAGGGATGGTTTTCGAGACCAATATGTCGAGGAACCAACTAGGGGGAGGCCATCTTAGACTGGGTGTTGTGTAATGAGAGAGGATTAATTAGCAATCTCATTGTGCGAGGCCCCTTGGGGAAGAGTGACCATATTATGGTGGAATTCTGCATTAGGATGGAGAATGAAACAGTTAATTCAGAGGCCATGGTCCAGAACTTAAAGAAGGGTAACTTTGAAGGTATGAGGCGTGAATTGGCTAGGATAGATTGGCGAATGATACTTAAGGGGTTGACTGTTGATGGGCAATGGCAGACATTTAGAGACCGCATGGATGAATTACAACAATTGTACATTCCTGTCTGGCGTAAAAATAAAAAAGGGAAGGTGGCTCAACCGTGGCTATCTAGGGAAATCAGGGATAGTATTAAAGCCAAGGAAGTGGCATACAAATTGGCCAAAAATAGCAGCGAACCTGGGGACTGGGAGAAATTTAGAACTCAGCAGAGGAGGACAAAGGGTTTGATTAGGGCAGGGAAAATGGAGTACGAGAAGAAGCTTGCAGGGAACATTAAGGCGGATTGCAAAAGTTTCTATAGGTATGTAAAGAGAAAAAGGTTAGTAAAGACAAACGTAGGTCCCCTGCAGTCAGAATCAGGGGAAGTTATAACGGGGAACAAAGAAATGGCAGACCAATTGAACAAGTACTTTGGTTCAGTATTCACTAAGGAGGACACAAACAACCTTCCGGATACAAAAGGGGTCAGAGGGTCCAGTAAGGAGGAGGAACTGAGGGAAATCTTTATTAGTCGGGAAATTGTGTTGGGGAAATTGATGGGATTGAAGGCCGATAAATCCCCAGGGCCTGATGGACTGCCTCCCAAAGTACTTAAGGAGGTGGCCTTGGAAATAGCGGATGCATTGACAGTCATTTTCCAACATTCCATTGACTCTGGATCAGTTCCTATGGAGTGGAGGGTAGCCAATGTAACCCCACTTTTTAAAAAAGGAGGGAGAGAGAAAGCAGGGAATTATAGACCGGTCAGCCTGACCTCAGTAGTGGGTAAAATGATGGAATCAATTATTAAGGATGTCATAGCAGCGCATTTGGAAAATGGTGACATGATAGGTCCAAGTCAGCATGGATTTGTGAAAGGGAAATCATGCTTGACAATTATTCTGGAATTTTTTGAGGATGTTTCCAGGAAAGTGGACAAAGGAGAACCAGTTGATGTGGTGTATTTGGACTTTCAGAAGGCTTTCGACAAGGTCCCACACAAGAGATTAATGTGCAAAGTTTAAGCACATGGGATTGGGGGTAGTGTGCTGATGTGGATTGAGAACTGGTTGTCAGACAGGAAGCAAAGAGTAGGAGTAAATGGGGACTTTTCAGAATGGCAGGCAGTGACTAGTGGGGTACCGCAAGATTCTGTGCTGGGGCCCCAGCTGTTTACACTGTACATTAATGATTTAGACGAGGGGATTAAATGTACTATCTCCAAATTTGCGGATGACACTAAGTTGGGTGGCAGTGTGAGCTGCGAGGAGGATTCTATGAGGCTGCAGAGCGACTTGGATAGGTTAGGTGAGTGGGCAAATGCATGGCAGATGAAGTATAATGTGGATAAATGTGAGGTTATCCACTTTGGTGGTAAAAACAGAGAGACAGACTATTATCTGAATGGTGACAGATTAGGAAAAGGGCAGGTGCAAAGAGACCTGGGTGTCATGGTACATCAGTCATTGAAGGTTGGCATGCAGGTACAGCAGGCGGTTAAGAAAGCAAATGGCATGTTGGCCTTCATAACGAGGGGATTTGAGTACAGGGGCAGGGAGGTGTTGCTGCAGTTGTACAGGGCCTTGGTGAGGCCACACCTGGAGTACTGTGTACAGTTTTGGTCCCCTAACTTGAGGAAAGACATTCTTGTTATTGAGGGAGTGCAGCGAAGATTCACCAGACTGATTCCCGGGATGGTGGGACTGACCTATCAAGAAAGACTGGATCAACTGGGCTTGTATTCACTGGAGTTCAGAAGAGTGAGAGGGGACCTCATAGAAACGTTTAAAATTCTGACGGGTTTGGACAGGTTGGATGCAGGAAGAATGTTCCCAATGTTGGGGAAGTCCAGAACCAGGGGTCACAGTCTAAGGATAAGGGGTAAGCCATTTAGGACCGAGATGAGGAGAAACTTCTTCACCCAGAGAGTGGTGAACCTGTGAAAGTAGTTGAGGCCAATTCACTAAATATATTCAAAAGGGAGTTAGATGAAGTCCTTACTACTCGGGGGATCAAGGGGTATGGCGAGAAAGCAGGAAGGGGGTACTAAAGTTTCATGTTCAGCCATGAACTCATTGAATGGCGGTGCAGGCTAGAAGGACTGAATGGCCTGCTCCTGCACCTATTTTCTATGTTTCTATGTTTCTATGTTTGCGGTGCCTCAGTCCTCTCCGGACTGCCCACAGTGACTGGGCTCTCCTCCACTTGGTTCTGGTGTTCTGTGGTGGAGTGAACTCTACATCGTATTCTTCCTCTGCTTCTTCTATGGGGTTGCTGAACCTCCTTTTTATTTGATTCACATGTTTGCAGCAGATTTGTCCATTGGTAATTTTAACTAGCAGAATCCTATTCCCCTCTTTGGCAATCACAGTGCCTGCGAGCCATTTGGGCCCTGCAGCGTAGTTGAGGACAAAGACAGGGTCATTGACATCAATACATCGCGCCCTCGCATTCTCGTCATGGTAGTCACATTGTCACTGGCGCCTGCTCTCAACAATTTCTTTCATGGTGGGGTGTATAAGGGATTACCTGGTTTTTGAGCGTCCTTTTCATTAGCAGCTCTGCGGGTGGAACCCCTGTGAGTGAGTGTGGTCGGTATCTATTGGTCAACAGGAGGCGTGATAAGCTGCTTTATAGGGAACCCCCTTGGATTCTGAGCATCCCCTCTTGATTATCTGCACTCCTCGTTCCACCTGGCCGCTTGAGGCCGGCTTGGTTGATGCCATTTCTTGCCATGAAGTCCAGGAATTCAATGCTTATAAAGAACGGGGCATTGTCACTGATCAAGACGTCAGGTAGACCATGGGTGGCGAACATTGCCCGTAGACTTGCTACCGTGGCAGAGGATGTGCTTGAATTAAGAATGTCACACTCGATCCATTTGGAATAGGCATCTACTACAACCAAAAAAATTTTTCCCATGAAAGGACCTGCGTAGTCCACATGGATGCATGACCATGGCTTGGCGGGCCAGGACCAGAGACTAAGGGGGGCTTCCCTGGGTGCGTTGCCCAGCTGGGCACACATGTTGCACCTGCGAACACAAAGTTCCAGGTCTGCATCTACCCCTGGCCACCAAACATATGACCTGGCAATTACCTTCATCATGACAATGCCCGGGTGCTCATTGCGGAGTTCTCGGATGAACACCTCTCTGCCCATGTGGGGCATGACTATTCGGTTTCCACATAGTAGACAAACGGCCTGAATCGAGAGTTCATCCTTGCGTCTGTGAAATGGTTTAAATTCCTCAGGGCATGCCCCGCACGTGGCTGCCCAGTCCCCATTCAGAACACATTTCTTGACTAAAGACAGTAGCAGGTCTCTATTTGTCCAGACTTTGATCTGACAGGCTGTCACGGGTGAGCCTTCGCTTTCGAAAGCTTCAACAGCCATGACCATCTCAGCAGCATGCTCGGTTGCCCCCTCGGTGTTGGCTAGTGAGAGCCTGCTGAGTGCATCGGCGCAGTTTTCAGTGCCCGGTCTGTGCCAAATTGTATAGTCATAGGCAGCTAACGTGAGTGCCCACCTCTGCATGCGGGCCGATGCATTTGCATTTATGGCCTTGTTGTCAGCCAAAAGTGACGTTAGGGGTTTGTGATCTGTCTCCAGCTCAAATTTCTTGCCAAACAGGTACTGGTGCATTTTCTTTACTGCATATACACATGCAAGCGCTACCTTTTCTACCATCCCGGAGCCCCTTTCTGCCTGGGACAGACTTCTGGAAGCATAAGCTACCGGCTGTAACTGACCCTTGGCATTAACATGCTGCAACACAACTCGACACCATAGGACGACGCATCACACGTTAAAACAAGTTTCTTACATGGGTCATATAGCGCTAACAGATTGTTGCAGCATAACAAATTGCGTGCTCTTTCAAAAGCACTTTCCTGGCTGTCCCTCCAGACCCAACTGCAACCTTGCGTATGAGCACGTGTAGCGGCTCTAACAGCGTGCTCAATTTGGGAAGAAAGTTATCAAAATAGTTCAGGAGCCCCAGGAACGATCACAGCTCCGTCGTGTTACGGGGTCTGGGTGCTCTCTGGATCGCTTCCGTTTTGGACGCAGTAGGTCTGATCCTGTCTGCTGCTACCCTCCTCCCCAGGAATTCTACCTCTGGAGCTAGGAAGATGCACTTCGCCTTTTTCAGTCGCAGCTCTACCCGGTCCAGTCTGCAGAGCACCTCCTCCAGGTTGTGGAGGTGTTCTTCAGTATCGCAACCCGTGATGAGGATGTCGTCTTGAAAAAGCACCGTCCCTGGAATCGACTTGAGGAGCCTTTCCATATTTCGCTGAAAGACCGCGGCGGCTGAGCGAATCCCGAACGGACATCTGTTGTACTCAAACAACCCCTTGTGTGTCGTGATGGTGGTCAGTTTCTTAGACTCACTCGCCAGCTCCTGGGTCATGTAAGCTGAGCTCAGGTCCAAATTTGAAATAAGTTTGCCACCGGATAGCGTCGCAAAGAGGTCCTCCACTCTCAGTAGCGGGTACTGGTCTTGGAGTGACACCCGATTGATGGTGGCCTTGTAATCACCACATATCCTGACCGACCCAGCCGTCTTGAGCACCGGCACAATCGGGCTCGCCCAGTCACTGAATTCGACTGGCGAGCTGATGCCTTCCCTCAGCAGGCGGTCCAATTCGCCTTCTATCTTTTCCCGCATCACGTACGGCACTGCTCTGGCCTTGTGGTGTACTGGCCTGGCGTCCAGGTTTATGTGAATCAGTACCTTGGTCCCCATGAAAGTGCCAATGCCGGGTTGAAATAATGAGTCAAATTTGTCCAGGAACTGTGAGCATGATACTTGCTCCACAGAATAAATTGCATTGACATCGCCCCATTTCCAGTTCACGACAGCAAGCCAACTCCTCCCCAGTAGTGCGGGACCGTCCTCTGGGATAATCCAGAGTGGCAATCTGTTCTCCGAATCTTTGTGGGTCACGACTACTGTAGCGCTGCCCAGCACTGGAATGATCTCCTTTGTATATGTTCGGGGTCGGCGAGAGGCCTATAAAGGCCGCGAGATCAGCAGTCGGGAGGTGCGTCGCTGAGGCGCGAATCCGGGGTCGGCGAGAGGCTTGTGCAGCTGCAGGGAGAAGGCAAAAAAGAAGTAGAAAGAAACAGAAAGGTGACGTCACAGCCAAGAGGGTAAGTGATTGGCTGATGATTGGTGAGTAGTTTTTCTTTTTTCTCTTCTATAACAGTGAGTAAACTTTAGCATTGTTGTTGCCAATTTAAGTGTATCTAAGGGATAAGTCATGGCAGGAGAGTTCGGTCACGTGATATGCTCCTCCTGTATCATGTGGGAACTCAGGGACACTTCCGGTGTCCCTGACGACTATGTGTGCTGGAAGTGTATCCGCCTCCAGCTCCTGACGGTCCACGTTGCGGAGCTGAGGGTGGATTTAATCTGGAGCATGAACGATGCTGAGAATGACGTGAGTAGCACGTGTAGCAAGTTAGTGTTACCGCAGGTGAAGAGTCCACAGCCAGCTAGGGAATGGAAGACCAGCAGGAAGAGCAGTGCAAGGAAGGTAGTGCAGGAGTCGCCTGCGGTCATCCCCCTGCAAAACAGATACACCGCTTTGAGTACTTTGAGTACTTTGAGGGGGATGACTCATCAGGGGAGGACAGCAGCAGCCAAGTTCATGGCACCATGACTGGCTCTGTTGCACAGGAGAGCAGGAAAAAGAGTGGGAGAGCGATAGTGATAGGGGATTCAATTGTAAGGGGAATAGATAGGCGTTTCTGCGGCCGCAACCGAGACTCCAGGATGGTATGTTGCCTCCCTGGTGCAAGGGTCAAGGATGTCTCGAAGCAAGTGCAGGACATTCTGAAAAGGGAGGGAGAACAGCCAGTTGTCGTGGTGCACATTAGTACCAACAACATAGGTAAAAAAAGGGATGAGGTCCTACGAGACGAATTTAAGGAGCTAGGAGCTAAATTAAAACGTAGTACCTCAAAAGTAGTAATCTCGGGATTGCTACCAGTGCCACGAGCTAGTCAGAGTAGGAATCGCAGGATAGCTCAGATGAATACGTGGCTTGAGCAGTGGTGCAGCAGGGAGGGATTCAAATTCCTGGGGCATTGGAACCGGTTCTGGGGGAGGTGGGACCAGTACAAACCGGATGGTCTACACCTGGGCAGGACCGGAACCAATGCCCTAGGGGGAGTGTTTGCTCGTGCTGTTGGGGAGGAGTTAAACTAATATGGCAGGGGGATGGGAAACAATGCACAGAGCCAGAGGGAAACAAAATGGAGACAAAAGCAAAAGACAGAAAGGAGATGAGTAAAAGTGGAGGGCAGAGAAACCAAGGCAAAAAACAAAAAGGGCCACTGTCCAGCAAAATTCTAAAGGGTCAAAGTGTAATAAAAAGGCA
Source organism: Pristiophorus japonicus (assembly GCF_044704955.1). NCBI lineage: Eukaryota > Metazoa > Chordata > Chondrichthyes > Pristiophoridae > Pristiophorus > Pristiophorus japonicus. The sequence goes on along the minus strand of NC_091982.1, from coordinate 110,913,824 downwards.
AGCATGAAAGCTCGGTGCCTCAATGCAAGGAATATTCCGAACCCAGGAGAGTTCTCTGAGCTAGTTAGAGTGGGTGAGAGCTCAGATGAACAGGACCCCAAGAAAGAATGCAAAAGGCAGGAGGCAACAGAGCAGAGGAGCATTGGGGTAAGTGTAAACCACAAGCTGATAGAAAGGGACAATATGTATGAATATAAAGGGGCTGCAGGAGGGGTCAAAACTAAAAATCATGGTTTAAAAACTAGTATTAAAACACTCTACCTAAATGCACACAACATTCGAAATAAAGTAAATGAGTTGACGGCACAAATCATTACAAATGGGTATGATTTGGTGGCCATTACAGAAACGTGATTGCAGGGGGGCCAAGACTGGGAATTAAACACACAGGGGTATCTGACAATTCTGCAGATGGATAAGAAGGTAAAGGAGGTGGGGTAGCTCTGTTAATAAAGGATGATATCAGGGCAGTTGTGAGAGACGATATTGGCTCTAATGAACAAAATGTTGAATCATTGTGGGTGGAGATTTGAGATAGTAAGGGGAAAAAGTCACTGGTGGGCGTAGTTTATAGGCCCCCAAATAATAACTTCAGGGTGGGGCGGACAATAATCAAGGGAATGTGAAAAAGGAACGGCAGTAATCATGGGGGATTTTATCGATTGGTCAAATCAAATCGCACGGGGTAGCCTTGAGGAGGAATTCATAGAATGCATACAGGATTGTTTCTTAGAACAGTATGTTACAGAACCTACAAGGGAGCAAGCTATCTTAGATCTGGTCCTGTGTAATGAGACAGAAATAATAAACGATCTCCTAGTAAAAGATCCTCTCGGAATGAGTGATCACAGTATAGTTGAATTTGTAATACAGATTGAGGGTGAGGAAGTAGTGTCTCAAACGAGCATACTATGCTTTAACAAAGGGGACTACAATGGGATGAGGGCAGAGTTGGCTAAAGAAGACTGGAAACACAGACTAAACGGTGGCACAATTGAGGAACAGTGGAGGACTTTTAAGGAGCTATTTCATGGCGCTCAACAAAAATATATTCCAGTGAAAAAGAAGGGCGGTAAGAGAAGGGATAACTAGCTGTGGATAACCAAGGAAATAAAGGAGAGTATCAAATTAAAAACCAATGAATATAAGGTGGCCAAGGTTAGTGGGAAATGAGAAGATTGGGAAAATGTTAAACGACAGCAAAGAATGACTAAGAAAGCAATAAAGAAAGGAAAGATAGATTACAAAAGTAAACTTGCACAAAACATAAAAACAAATAGTAAAAGCTTTTACCGATATATAAAACGGAAAAGAGTGACTAAAGTAAATGTTGATCCCTTAGAAGATGAGAAGGGGGATTTCATAATGGGAAATGTGGAAATGGCTGAGACCTTAAACAATTATTTTGCTTCGATCTTCATAGTGGAAGACACAAAAACCATGGCAAAAATTGTTGGTGACGGGAATGTGGGAAAGGAGAACCTTGAGATAATCACTATCACGAGGAGGGTAGTGCTGGATAGGCTAATGGGACTCAAGGTAGACAAGTCCCCTGGTCCTGATGAAATGAATCCCAGGGTATTAAAAGAGATGGCGGAAGTTATAGCAGATGCATTCGTTATAATCTACCAAAATTCTCTGGACTCTGGGGAGGTACCAGCGGATTGGAAAGCAGCTAATGTAACGCCTCTGTTTAAAAAAGGGGGCAGACAAAAGGCAGGTAACTATAGGCCGGTTAGTTTAACATCTGTAGTGGGGAAAATGCTTGAAGCTATCATTAAGGAAGAAATAACGAGACATCTAGATAGGAATAGTACAATCAAGCAGACGCAACATGGATTCATGAAGGGGAAATCATGTTTAACTAATTTACTGTAATTCTTTGAGGATATAATGAGCATGGTGGATAGAGGTGTACCGATGGATGTGGTGTATTTAGATTTCCAAAAGGCATTCGATGAGGTGCCACACAAAAGGTTACTGCAGAAAATAAAGGTTCGCGGAGTCAGAGGAAATGTATTAGCATGGATCGAGAATTGGCTGGCTAACAGAAAGCAGAGAGTCGGGATAAATGGGTCCTTCTCGGGTTGGAAATCAATGGTTAGTGGTGTGCCACAGGGATCGGTGCTGGGACCACAACAGTTTACAATATATATCGATGACCTGGAAGAGGGGACAGAGTGTAGTGTAACAAAATTTGCAGATGGCACAAAGATTAGTAGGAAAGCGGGTTGTGTAGAGGACACAGAGAGGCTGCATGAGAGTTAGATAGGTTAAACGAATGGGCTAAGGTTTGGTAGATGGAATACAATGTCGGAAAATGTGAGGTCACCGACCTTGGAAAAAAAAACAGTAAAAGGGAATATTATTTGAATGGGGAGAAATTACAACATGCTGCAGTGCTGAGGGACCTGGGGGTCCTTGTGCATGAAACTCTTTTAGAGTCTACCTACAAAACATAAAACATTAAACCGTGCCACCCGACCTGGGTGACACACCAGACATTTACAAGGCCCTTTTTTTCCTTTTTTTGGTTTTTTTTTTGTGTTTTTTTTTTTGGGCACTAAAATCACAATTTTCCAGTGCCCACTAAAAGCACCGGCAATTAAAACAAATTAAACTTCAAAACGTGAAATCAAATTAAAACTTGGTTGCCGGGCGTGATGATGCACTCCAGTCCCTCCGGTGCCCACCTCTCGCGGAAAGCCGCGAGCGTGCCGGTGGACACCGCGTGCTCCATCTCCAAGGACACCCTGGACCGGATGTAAGAGCGGAAGAGAGGCAGGCAGTCAGGTTGAACGACCCCCTCGACCGCCCGCTGCCTGGACCGGCTGATGGCACCCTTGGCCATGCCCAGGAGCAGTCCTACGAGGAGGCCTTCGGACCTACCCGCTCCCCTCCGCACAGGGTGCCCAAAGATCAGGAGAGTGGGACTGAAGTGCAGCCAGAATTTCAGGAGCAGCCCCTTCAAATAATGGAACAGGGGCTGCAACCTCGTGCACTCAATAAAAACATGGAACACGGACTCCTCCAGACCGCAGAAATTGCAGGCGGCCTGGGAGTCCGTGAACCGGCTTAAAAATTTGTTGCACGGCACTGCTCCGTGCACCACCCTCCAGGCCAAGTCCCCGACGAATAGTGGGAGGACCCCTGCGTAGAGTGCCCTCCATCGGGGACCCCCGCCTCCACCGGACGGCAAGATGGTACGCCATGGCGTGTCCGGACGGCCGGTGAGGATGGCAAAGTTGAGAGTGTGCAGGAGCAGCCCGTACAGGAAACCCCTCCGCGCGGAACTGAAAGGCACGGAGGGGATTTCCCCGAGGCGGCTCAAGTTGTGAGGCGCCGGCCCCCGACGGAGGTTGCGGGGTTTGGCGCCGATGAGGAATTCCGTCCGGACGGGGGTCAGTTCGGACGGGATCTCCCCACGTGCTTGAGCCTCCTCGATGCACCTAACGGGGTCAGGGCCCAGAGCTGTTTTTAGCGACTCGATGGCATCGACCGCGTGGCGGACGTTGGCAGAATTTAGGCGCCGCGCCAGCGTGTCTGGCGCCATCCAACCCGCTCCTCTGCCATCGAGCAGGTCCCTGACCCTGGTCACCTCACCAGCCACAGCCCTCTCTTCCAACCGCCACATAAAACCTCGGTCGTGGAGGTACGGATTCCCGAGCAGCGGCTCCTGCAGGATGGCCGCCACTCCAGCCGGCGGAGAGCTGCGCTTGGTGGAGACTTTGTTCCAGACCCTGATGAGTTCCTTGTAAAAGACAGGCAGCTCCCGGAGGGTGGTCCTGACACCCCCCAAGTTCACAAACAGGAGCTGCGTGTCGTAATTGAGGTCGCGCTGCTGGCGGAAGAAATACGTCGCCAGAGCACACCACCTAGGAGGGGGCTCGACGTAAAGGTATCTCTGCAGGGTCTGAAGACGGAAAGTCGCGAGCTGGGCGCTGACGCACACCAACGACTGACCGCCCTCCTCAAGCGGGAGACTCAAGACCGCAGCAGAGACCCAGTGCTTCCTGTTGTTCCAGAAGAAGTCCACCAGCTTCTTCTGTATCTTGGCGACAAACGCAGGGGGAGGGGTCAAAGTGACCAGCCGGTACCACAACATTGCGGCCACCAGCTGGTTTATGACTAGCGCTCGACCCCTGTAGGACAGCACTCGGAGCAGTCCTGTCCAGCGCCCTAGGCGAGCGGCGACCTTGGCCTCCAGCTCCTGCCAGTTCGCCGGCCAGGCTCCCTCGTCGGGGCTAAGGTCGACTCCCAGATAGAGGAGATGGGTCGTGCTCCAGGCAAAAGGCCTGAGCTCCTCCGGCAGGGAGTCCACCCGCCACTGACCCACCAGGAGTCCGGAACATTTCTCCAAGTTTATTCTGGCGGAGGACGCGGCCGAGTAAATCTCTTGGCACTCACGCATCCTCCGCGGGTCAGCGGGATCCTCTACCGCGAGGAGCACGTCATCGGCGTAAGCCGAGAGGACGACCTCCACACCCGGCCCTTGCAGAGCCAGTCCCGTCAACCTCGTCCGCAAGAGGCGCAGGAAAGGCTCCACGCAAACGGCGTATAACTGGCCGGACATGGGGCATCCCTGGCGCACCCCTCTCCTAAAGCGAAGGGGCGCCGTCAAGGACCCGTTAACCTTAATCAGACACTCCGCGGCGGCGTACAAAAGTCGGATCCGGGCGACGAAATGCGTCCCGAACCCGAAAGCGCGCAGAGTTCCGAGCAGATAGTCGTGATCCACCCTGTCGAACGCCTTCTCTTGGTCGAGGGATAGGAAGGCGACCGACAGACCAGCCTCCTGGGAACAATGGATGAGGTCCCGGACCAGATGGATGTTATCGTGGATTGTCCGGCCCGGGACCGTGTAGGACTGGTCGGGGTGGATCATGTGGTCCAGCACGGCACCAAGGCGAGCAGACATCGCCCTGGCGAAGATTTTGTAGTCCGTGCTGAGGAGGGAGACCGGGCGCCAGTTCTTAAGGAGGCGGAGATCGCCCTTCTTAGGCAGCAGGACGATGACTGCCCTGTGCCAAGAGAGGGGCATCTCCCCGGTCGCCAGACTTTCCCCCAGGACCCGCGCGTAGTCGCCCCCCAGGACGTCCCAGAACGTCCTGTGGAACTCCACGGTCAGCCTGTCCAGCCCCGGGGATTTTCCCCTCGAGAGCCAGTCGAGGGCACCGGTCAGCTCCGCCAGGCTTAGCGGAGCTTCCAGATTTTCGGCGCCCTCCGGGCTGATCTTCGGCAGGTCCTCCCACAAAACTCTACGCGCTTCCTCGCTGGACGGATCCGGAGAGAACAGAGCCCCGTAATATTCCCGGGCCCTGTTGTTGATGCCCTCCGGATCCGAGACGAGAGAGCTGTCGTCGGCCAGCAGCGTCAAGAGCTGCTTACGGACACTCTGCCTTTTTTCCAGCGAGTAGAAGAAGAGGGAGCCGCGGTCCAGATCCCGCAGGAACCGGATCCGCGACCTCACGAACGCGCCTCGGGACCCGACGAGCTGCAGGTCCTTCAGCGCGGCCTTCTTCGCTTCGTACACCGTCTGCAGGGCCGGGTCCTGGACGACTTGACCGAGACGGGATTCCAGGTCGAGCACCTCTTTTTCTAGGCGCCCGACTCTGGCCGCCCGCCTCTTGGTCGACCCCCTCGCGTACTCTTGACAGAAGACGCGGACGTGAGCCTTGCCCACGTCCCACCATAGCCTCAAGGAGGGGAAGCCCCCCTGCTTCCTTCTCCAGTCGGACCAGAATCGACGGAACGAGTCCTGGAACCGCACGTCCTCCAGCAGCCGGTTGTTAAAGTGCCAGTACGCGGACCCCGTCCTCGCGCGGAGCGAAGCGAGCTCCGCCCACACCAGGTGGTGGTCCGAACACGGCACCGGCCGCATGGAGGCCGCCGGGACGCAGGAAACATACGCCCGAGACACGTAAAGGCGGTCGACTCTGGACCATCCTACTCCAGGCCTCACCCAAGTAAAGGCGCTGGAGTCGGGGTGGAGATTTCGCCAGACATCCACCAAGTCGAAGGACCCGACCAGGTCCCTCAACTTCTCCATCGCCGTCATGCACTGCGGGGCACCGGAGCGGTCCCTCGCCTCGAGGGTGCAGTTAAAATCCCCCCCGAGGACAATGCAGTCGCCGACGTCGACGGAGCCAAGAAGAGCGGACACCTCTTCAAAGAAACGCGTTTGCTGCGGGCCGGGCTGAGGGGCGTACACGTTCACGAGATGGAGCGGCACGTCCCCCAGGCGAACCGGTACGTGCAGCAAGCGGCCTGGCATGGGCTCCTCGACCCCCAAGATCTCCGGCTGAAAATGCGGGCCCAGCAAGATGGCCACCCCACTATAAATGGCGGTGAGGTGGCTCATGCGGACCTCTCCTTGCCATTCCAGGAGCCACGTGGCTTCGTCTCCCGGAACGGTGTGGGTTTCTTCAAGGAAGCACACCGCATATTTCCCCTCCCGCAGGAGCGAAAAATGGTCAAATCTACGGCGTGCCCCTCTGCCGCCGTTGATGTTGAGGCTGGCTATGGTTATCTTCATGGCAAAAGCATAGTGCAACCTCTACCTTAACCTATTGTGGGGGAGGGAGCGGAGTCTTTTGTTGAACTCCACTCCCTCCGCAGCCCAGCGAAGAGTCCCTCGAGCTTGCGCAGCTCAAGGTGTTGCGCCTTTGTCAAGGGCCCGCCCGCGGCCAAGGTTTTAACGGCGGCGCGGACGGACCCCTTGATCAGCTCTGGCTCGGACCATTATTCCAGGGCCAGTCGGGCTTGGTTGCAGCGACCCCGGCTCTGGGCCAAAAAGTCCCGGAGTTCCTTTGCAGGAATGAGGATGGTCTCGGCGGCGGCCGCGAGCAGATCCACCGCCTCGCTGGCGGTGGTCTCTAGATTTTCACCCGCGTCCCCCACCGAGTCCCCGTCCTCCTCCGGGAGGTGGCCGCCAGCAGCCGGCCCATCGACCGCACAAGGTACGGCAAATGACCCGGCCGCTCCAACCGGCCCTGGCTCTGCCCCGATCCCACCCCCAGGATCATCGGCAGAGGAGTCCCCACTGGGCTCTTTTAAAAATGGTGCTGGGTCGGGAAATGACAGCGGAAGGGGTTCCCCCTCCGCCCCAGGAACCGGGGAACAAGGAGAGACCCGGCCATAGGAAATCCCCAGGCTCCCCAAGTGCTCCAGCTCCAAAGTAGAGGGCGAGGGTGGGTCTTCCTCCCCCTCCCCGCTGCCACCCCCCGGCCCAGCATCTACAGTGTCATAAAAATCATTAATTTCATTTTCTGCCGGGTCGAGCGACTACCGGGGGAAGTTGGGTATTGGCTGGGCGGGCTCAGGTTCGGCCTTTTCGGCCCCGCCCGCCTCAGTCCCCGGGACGCCTGGCCCGGCGGCAATGCATTCCTCCGCGGTCCCCACGCCCCCCACGACAGGCAGATCTTCCACGCCATCCCCGGGAGGCAGAGGCTGGGCAGCCTCGACTGTCTCACCCTCCCCGGGGACAGACTCCTCCCGCCTACGGCGCTTCTTGGGGGCGCTGGTGGGGGACGCGGGACACGCGGCGGGCACCGACTCCTCCGCGGAGGGATGTTGTTCCCCCTCCGCCTCAACGGAGTGGCGCCTCCTTTTGTTGCTGGGGGTGCGCTGAGGCAGGGAGACCTCCATGTCTGCTGAGGCCTCCCGCTCCGCCCCCCCCTTTTCCTTTTCTTGCCCTCACCCGAGCCCCTCTGCGGTATTGGTCAAGGGCTCGGGCACGGGCTCAGGGCACCCCGCGCTCGCCGGTGACTGGGTTGGGCTGAGCGCGGTGGTCAATCTTTCCAGCGCACTGAGGGGACCCGCCTCTAGATGTTTCACCTTGTTCCGCGCCTTCTTTCCGGTCGGACGCTCTCCCTCCCCTCCGCCGGAGGCCGTGAAAACAAAGGCCCCCGACGATGCCCGCGCATACGGCTCCCGGCACGCGGACGCAACTAGGGGGAGGGGTGGCGGCGGCGCCAGCCTTGGCCGCCTTCGGTGGTTTGGCGGCCTTGGAGGCGGGGCAGTTCTTACGAACATGCCACACCTCCCTACAGGCATGGCACCGCACGCTGTCCGACGTCCAGAAGACGCGGTAGGCAGTCCCCTCGTGCACCACATTAAATGATCCCTCCGTCGTGTCCTCCCGCGCCAGCCGGACAAAGAGCTGGCGGCGGAAGGAGAACACGTGGCGCAGGCTGTTCTCCCTGAGGCCGAGCGGTATTGGGTTGATCCCCGACCTTGCCTCCCCCAGTTGGTGTAGGTGAGGGAGGAGGAGCTCAGCGGGAACAAAGGGCGGGACGTTTGACACGATGACCCTCTGCGCGGTGGCCTCGAGAGGGTCCACTGGCAGGAACGTCCCGCCCACCGTGAGCCCCTTTTCAAGGGCCAGGGACACCGCCCGCTCCGACCCCAGGAAGAACACGGCCTTCCCAGACATCTTGGAGGCTGCGACAATGGCCGAGGGGCCGACTACCCCAGCCATCGCCCGCACGCACTCCTCGATGCTCATTGTGGGGTGAGTGTAGCTCTTGACCCCGTATTTCTTTGTTATAAGTCTGAATGGTGGCAGGGCAGCGGGTGGCGCAGGAGGTGCCGTGGAAGCGGTTGCCACCTGCGCATATGTCTTCGCTGGCCCTGCCACCGGCATGGATGGGGTCGCCATCACGGGGTCCCTTTAAGGGCTACACCCACCCCAAAGTCACAGGCCTTAATGGTCTTAATTAGGCCTTGTTTGATAAATACTGAGCAGAGGAGCTCTTAACGAGGCACACCTCTCCCCTAGTTGGCAATTGGGGAGGGGCCTTGCTCCCTCTGCTCAGTTGTCTTAATTGTTTGTTTTTTTATTTTTTTTAAATTAGGAGGAAGGGTCTCAGAGAGAGAGGGGAGAAACAGAGAAAGAGAGAGGGGGGTGGGAAGGGGGGGGGAACTGCGAGGGCAGGTCTCCCCTCGCAGCTGAGGGTGGGTACAATCCCCAGATGGTAAAACACAAAATAGTCTTTGGGATGGTCTTCGGGTGAGGGGAGAAGATGTCTTCACCTGGGGCAGCTAGAGCCACCAGGCACACACTCCTAATGATGTTAAATAAGTGGTAAAAAAATCTTCAGCCTGGTAGCTCCAGCTATCCCAGGCTAGGCAATTGGGGGGGGGGTTCAGTTGTGTGTGGGGCCTAGTTGTAAGCAAGGCCCCCACACACACTTCCACACACACACACCCCCCGCGATGTTCCGGCCCTCAGTGGTCTTCTTTCCTCCCCCCACCGATATAACAAAGTATTTTTGGGAAATGCACCCACACCCACCTGTAGAAGATGTAGAGTCACCCTCCCTCCACACTGGATGTTGTTTTGGTCTTTCCCCCTCTCTCCAACTCTTTGCAGAAATGATAAAAGTTGTTGAAAGTTTTCTGCTTTTTCCTCCTCTCCCTCTGGGTGAAAGTTGGTGATGAAGCCCCTTCCTTCCTTCTCTTCCTGGGCTGTTCTCAGGGCTCTCCAGGCAGGAGCAAAAGTTGGTAGCTCCTCTCCTCACTGCAGCTCAGCTCCAACTGTGCAGGACACGCCTCCACTGCTCCACAATTGGTCCTTGTGCTTGAAACTCTTTTGAGTTTACCTGAAAAAAAAACATTAACCCGTGCCACCCGCCTGGGTGACACAGCAGACATTTTCAAGGCCCTTTTTTTTCCTTTTTTTGTGTTATTTTTTTCATTTTTTTGGGGGTTTTTTTTGGGGCGCTAAAATTACATTTTTCCAAGTGCCCCCTATGAAAGGGGAGGGGGACACTAAAAGCACCGGCAATTAAAACAAATTAAACTTTAAAACGTAAAATCAAATTAAAATTTGGTTGCCGGGCGTGATGATGCACTCCAGTCCCTCCGGTGCCCACCTCTCGCGAAAGGCCGCGAGCGTACCGGTGGACACCGCGTGCTCCATCTCCAAGGACACCCTGGACCGGATGTAAGAGCGGAAGAGAGGCAGGCAGTCAGGTTGAACGACCTCCTCGACCGCCCGCTGCCTGGACCGGCTGATGGCACCCTTGGCCGTGCCCAGGAGCAGTCCTACGAGGAGGCCTTCGGACCTACACGCTCCCCTCCGCACAGGGTGCCCAAAGATCAGGAGAGTGGGACTGAAGTGCAGCCAGAATTTCAGGGGCAGCCCCTTCAAATAATGGAACAGGGGCTGCAACCTCGTGCATTCAATAAAAACATGGAACACGGACTCCACCAGACCGCAGAAATTGCAGGCGGCCTGGGAGTCCGTGAACCAGCTTAAAAATTTGTTGCATGGCACTGCTCCGTGCACCACCCTCCAGGCCAAGTCCCCGACGAATAGTGGGAGGACCCCTGCGTAGAGTGCCTTCCATCGGGGACCCCCGCCTCCTCCGGACGGCAAGATGGTACGCCATGGCGTGTCCGGACGGCAGGCGAGGATGGCAAAGATGAGAGTGTGCAGGAGCAGCCCGTACAATAAACCCCTCCGCGCGGAACTGAAAGGCACGGAGGGGATTTCCCCGAGGCGGCTCAAGTTGTGAGGCGCCGGCCCCCGAGGGAGGTTCCGGGTTTTGGCGCCGATGAGGAATTCCGTCCGGACGGGGTCAGTTCGGACGGGATCTCCCCACGTGCTTGAGCCTCCTCGATGCACCTAATGGAGTCAGGGCCCAGAGCTGTTTTTAGCGACTCGATGGCATTGGCCGCGTGGCGGACGTTGGCAGAATTTAGGCGCCGCGCCAGCGTGTCTGGCGCCATCCAGCCCGCTCCTCCGCCATCGAGCAGGTCCCTGACCCTGGTCACCTCACCAGCCACAGCCCTCTCTTCCAACCGCCACATAAAACCTCGGTCGTGGAGGTACGGATTCCCGAGCAGCGGCTCCTGCAGGACGGCCGCCACTCCAGCCGGCGGAGAGCTGCGCTTGGTGGAGACTTTGTTCCAGACCCTGATGAGTTCCCTGTAAAAGACAGGCAGCTCCCGGAGGGCGGTCCTGACACCCCCCAAATTCACAAACAGGAGCTGCGTGTCATAATTGAGGTCACGCTGCTGGCGGAAGAAATACGTCGCCAGAGCACACCACCTAGGAGGGGGCTCGACGTAAAGTTATCTCTGCAGGGTCTGAAGACGGAAAGTCGCGAGCTGGGCGCTGACGCACACCAACAACGACTGACCGCCCTCCTCAAGCGGGAGACTCAAGACCGCAGCAGAGACCCAGTGCTTCCTGTTGTTCCAGAAGAAGTCCACCAGCTTCTTCTGTATCTTGGCGATAAACGCAGGGGGAGGGGTCAAAGTGACCAGCCGGTACCACAACATTGCGGCCACCAGCTGGTTTATGACTAGCGCTCGACCCCTGTAGGACAGCACTCGGAGCAGTCCTGTCCAGCGCCCTAGGCGAGCGGCGACCTTGGCCTCCAGCTCCTGCCAATTCGCCGGCCAGGCTCCCTCGTCGGGGCTAAGGTAGACTCCCAGATAGAGGAGATGGGTCGTGCTCCAGGCAAAAGGCCTGAGCTCCTCCGGCAGGGAGTCCACCCGCCACTGACCCACCAGGAGTCCGGAACATTTCTCCAAGTTTATTCTGGCGGAGGACGCGGCCGAGTAAATCTCTTGGCACTCACGCATCCTCCGCAGGTCAGCGAGATCCTCTACCGCGAGGAGCACGTCATCGGCGTAAGCCGAGAGGACGACCTCCACGCCCGGCCCTTGCAGAGCCAGTCCCGTCAACCTCGTCCGCAAGAGGCGCAGGAAAGGCTCCACGCAAACGGCGTATAACTGGCCGGACATGGGGCATCCCTGGCGCACCCCTCTCCTAAAGCGAAGGGGCGCCGTCAAGGACCCGTTAACCTTAATCAGACACTCCGCGGCGGCGTACAAAAGTCGGATCCGGGCGACGAAATGCGTCCCGAACCCGAAAGCGCGCAGAGTTCCGAGCAGATAGTCGTGATCCACCCTGTCGAACGCCTTCTCTTGGTCGAGGGATAGGAAGGCGACCGACAGACCAGCCTCCTGGGAACAATGGATGAGGTCCCGGACCAGATGGATGTTATCGTGGATTGTCCGGCCCGGGACCGTGTAGGACTGGTCGGGGTGGATCATGTGGTCCAGCACGGCACCAAGGCGAGCAGACATCGCCCCGGTGAAGATTTTGTAGTCCGTGCTGAGGAGGGAGACCGGGCGCCAGTTCTTAAGTAGGCGGAGATCGCCCTTCTTAGGCAGCAGGACGATGACTGCCCTGCGCCAAGAGAGGGGCATCTCCCCGGTTGCCAGACTTTCCCGCAGGACCCGCGCGTAGTCGCTCCCCAGGACGTCCCAGAACGCCCTGTGGAACTCCACGGTCAGCCCGTCCAGCCCCGGGGATTTTCCCCTCGAGAGCCGGTCGAGGGCACCGGTCAGCTCCGCCAGGCTTAGCGGAGCTTCCAGATTTTCGGCGCCCTCCGGGCTGACCTTCGGCAGGTCCTCCCACAAAACTCTACGCGCTTCCTCGCTGGACGGATCCGGAGAGAACAGAGCCCCGTAATATTCCCGGGCCCTGTTGTTGACGCCCTCCGGATCCGAGACGAGAGAGCCGTCGTCGGCCAGCGGCGTCAAGAGCTGCTTACGGACACTCTGCCTTTTTTCCAGCGAGTAGAAGAAGGGGGAGCCGCGGTCCAGATCCCGCAGGAACCGGATCCGCGACCTCACGAACGCGCCTCGGGACCCGACGAGCTGCAGGTCCTTCAGCGCGGCCTTCTTCGCTTCGTACACCGTCCGCAGGGCCGGGTCCTGGACGACTTGACCGAGACGGGCTTCCAGGTCGAGCACCTCTTTTTCTAGGCGCCCGACTCTGGCCGCCCGCCTCTTGGTCGACCCCCTCGCGTACTCTTGACAGAAGACGCGGACGTGAGCCTTGCCCACGTCCCACCATAGCCTCAAGGAGGGGAAGCCCGCCTGCTTCCTTCTCCAGTCGGACCAGAATCGACAGAACGAGTCCTGGAACCGCACGTCCTCCAGCAGCCGGTTGTTAAAATGCCAGTATGCGGACCCCATCCTCGCGCGGAGCGAAGCGAGCTCCGCCCACACCAAGTGGTGGTCCGAACACGGCACCGGCCGCATGGAGGCCGCCGGGACGCAGGAAACGTACGCCCGAGACACGTAAAGGCGGTCGACTCTAGACCATCCTACTCCAGGCCTCACCCAAGTAAAGGCGCTGGAGTCGGGTGGAGATTTCGCCAGACGTCCACCAAGTCGAAGGACCCGACCAGGTCCCTCAACTTCTCCATCGCCGTCATGCACTGCGGGGCACCGGAGCGGTCCCTCGCCTCGAGGGTGCAGTTAAAATCCCCCCCGCGGACAATGCAGTCGCCGACGTCGACGGAGCCAAGAAGAGCTGACACTTCTTCGAAGAAGCGCGTCTGCTGTGGGCCGGGCTGAGGGGCGTACACGTTCACGAGATGGAGCGGCACGTCCCCCAGGCGAACCATTACATGCAGCAAGCGGCCTGGCACGGGCTCCTCGACCCCCAAGATCTCCGGCTGAAAATGCGGGCCCAGCAAGATGGCCACCCCACTAGAAGTAGCGGTGAGGTGGCTCAAGCGGACCTCTCCTTGCCATTCCAGGAGCCACGTGGCTTCGTCTCCCGGAACGGTGTGGGTTTCTTGCAGGAAGCACACCGCATATTTCCCCTCCCGCAGGAGCGAAAAATTGTTAAATCTACGGCGTGCCTCTCTGCTGCCATTGATGTTGAGGCTGGCTATGGTTATCTTCATGACTAGAGCATAGTGCAACCTCTACCTAACCTATTGTGGGGGGGGGAGTGGAGTCATTTGTTGACCTCCACTCCTTCAGCAGCCCAGCGAGGAACTTTTTGAGCCGGCGCAGCTCAAGGCCTTGAGCCTTTGGTAAGGGCCCGCCTGCGGCCATGGTTTTAGCGGCGGCGCGGACGGACGCGACGAGCAGCCCCGGCTCGGACCATCTTTCCAGGGCCAGACGGGCTTGGTCGCGGCGACCCCGGCACTGGACCAAAAAGTCCCGGAGTTCCTCTGCGGGAATGAGGAGGGTCTCAGTGGCGGCCGCAAGCAGATCCACCGCCTCGCTGGCGATGGACTCGAGATCTTCACCCGCGTCCTCCACCGTGTCCCCGTCCCCCTCCGGGAGGTCGCCGCTAGCAGCCGGCCCGTCGACCGCACGAGGTACGGCAAACGGCCCGGCCGCTCCATCTGGCCCTGGCTCTGCCCCGATCCCACCCCCAGGATCATCGGCAGAGGAGTCCCCACTGGGCTCTTTTAAAATTGGTGCTGGGTCGGGAAGCGACAGCGGAAGGGGTTCCTCCTCCGCCCCAGGAGCCGGGGAACACGGACAGACCTGGTTTAGGAAGTTCTCCAGGTCCACCAAGTCTCTCAGCTCCAAAGTAGGGGGCGAGGGTTGTTGTGCTTCCCCCTCCCCGCCGCCACCCCCCGGACTAGCGTGTGGATGTATATTAAAATTGGCATTTTCAGTTTCTGCCGAGTCAAGCAAATCCCGGGGGAAGTTGGGTATTGGCTGGGCGGGCTCAGGTTCGGCCTTTTCGGCCCCGCCCGCCTCAGTCCCCGGGACGCTCGACCCGGTGGCTACGCATTCTTCCGCTGGCCCCACGCCCCCCACGACAGGCAGATCTTCCACGCCCTCCCCAGGAGGCAGCGGCTGGACAGCCTCGACTGCCTCACCCTCCCCGGGGACAGATTCCTCGCGCCTACAGCGCAATTTGGGGGCGCTGGTGGGGGACGCGGGACACGCGGCGGGCACCGCCTCCTCCACGGAGGGATGTTGTTCCCCCTCCACCTCATTGGGGCGGTGCCTCCTTTTGTTCCTGGGGTTGCACGGAGGCAGGGAGACCTCCATGTCTGCCGAGGCCTCCCGCTCCGCCCCCCCCTTTTCCTTATCTTGCCCTCGCCCGAGCCCCTCTGCAGTATTGATCAAGGGCTCGGGCACGGGCTCAGGGCACCCCGCGCTCGCCGGTGACTGGGTTGGGCTGAGCGCGGTGGTCAAACTTTCCGACGCACTGAGGGGACCCGCCTCTAGATGTCTCGTCTTCTTCCGCGCCTTCTTTTCGATCGGACGCTCTCCCTCCCCCCCGCCGGAGGCCGTGAAAACAAAGGCCCCCGACGATGCCCGCGCACCTACGGCTCCCGGCACGCGGACGCAACTAGGGGGAGGGGTGGCGGCGGCGCCAGCCTTGGCCGCCTTCAGTGGTTTGGCGGCCTTGGAGGCGGGGCAGTTCTTACGAACATGCCCCACCTCCCTACAGGCATGGCACCGCACGCCATCCGACGTCCAGAAGACGCGGTAGGCAGTCCCCTCGTGCACCACATTGAAACTTCCCTCCGTCGTCTCCTCCCGCGCCAGCCGGACAAAGAGCTGGCGGCGGAAGGAGAACACGTGGCGCAGGCTGTTCTCCCTGAGGCCAAGCGGTATGGGGTTGATCCCCGACCTTACCTCCCCCAGTTGGTGTAGGTGAGGGAGGAGGAGCTCAGCGGGAACAAAGGGCAGGACGTTTGAAATGATGACCCTCTGCGCGGTGGCCTCGAGAGGGTCCACCGGCAGGAACGTCCCGCCCACCGTGAGCCCCTTTTCAAGGGCCAGGGACACCGCCCGCTCCGACCCCAGGAAGAACACGGCCTTCCCAGACATCTTGGAGGCTGCGACAATGGCCGAGGGGCCGACTACCCCAGCCATCGCCCGCACGTACTCCTCGATGCTCATTGTGGGGTGAGTGTAGCTCTTGACCCCGTGTTTTTTTGTAATTAATCTGAATGGTGGCAGGGCAGCGGGTGGCGCAGGAGGTGCCGTGGAAGCGGTTGCCACCTGCGCATATGTCATCGCTGGCCCTGCCACCGGCGTGGATGGGGTCGCCATCACGGGGTCCCTTTAAGGGCTACACCCACCCCAAAGTCACAGGCCTTAATGGTCTTAATTGGCCTCTTATAGTAAGACTGAGCAGAGGAGCTCTTAACGAGGCACACCTCTCCCCTAGTTGGCAATTGGGGAGGGGCCTTGCTCCCTCTGCTCAGTTGTCTCAATTGTTTTTTCTCAATTAATTTGGGAGAAAAAGGGCTCTCAGAGAGAGAGGGGAGAAACAGAGAGTAACAGAGAAAGAGAGAGGGGGGTGGGAAGGGGGGGGGAACTGCGAGGGCAGGTCTCCCCTCGCAGCTGTGGGTGGGTGCAATCCCCAGATGGCAAAACACAAAGTAGTCTTTGGGATGGTCTTCGGGTGAGGGGAGAAGATGTCTTCACCTGGGGCAGCTAGAGCCACCAGGCACACACTCCTAACGATGTTTAAAGAGGTGGTAAATAAAATCTTCAGCCTGGTAGCTCCAGCTATCCCAGGCTAGGCAATTGGGGGGGGGGGTTCAATTTTGTGTGGGGCCTAGTTGTAAGCAAGGCCCCCACACACACTTCCACACACGCACACCCTCCGCGATGTTCCGGCCCTCAGTGGTCTTCTTTCCTCCCCCCACCGATACAGCAATGTCTTTACGGGGAAATGCACCAACACCCACCTGTAGAATGTTGTAGACTCTCCCTCCTTCCACACAGGTTGTTGTTTTTTCCCCCTCTCTCCAACTCTCTGTAGTTGTAATAAATGTTAAATTGTTTCTGTGCTCCTCCTCTCCCTCCGGATGTTGAATGGGTAGCAAGCTAGCCCTTTCCTCCTCTTCCTGGGCTGGTCTCAGGGCTCACTCCAGGCCTTCCAGGCAGGAGCAAAAGTTGGTAGCTCCTCTCCTCACTGCAGCTCAGCTCCAACTGAGCAGGACACGCCTCCACTGCTCCACAATTGGTCCTTGTGCATGAAACTCTTTTAGAGTCTACCTGCAAAACATTAAACATTTACCCGTGCCACCCGACCTGGATGACACACCAGACATTTACAAGGACCTTTTTTTTCCTTTTTATTTTGTGTTTTTCTTTTATTTTGCTGGGTTTTTTTGGGAACTAAAATCACAATTTTTCCCCAGTGCCCCCTATAAAAGGGAAGGGGGACACTAAAAGCACGGGCAATTAAAACAAATTAAACTTTAAAACGTAAAATCAAATTAAAATTTGGTTGCCGGGCGTGATGATGCACTCCAGTCCCTCCGGTGCCCACCTCTCGCGGAAGGCCGCGAGCGTACCGGTGGACACCGCGTGCTCCATCTCCAAGGACACCCTGGACCGGATGTAAGAGCGGAAGAGAGGCAGGCAATCAGGTTGAACGACCCCCTCGACCGCCCGCTGCCTGGACCGGCTGATGGCACCCTTGGCCGTGCCCAGGAGCAGTCCTACGAGGAGGCCTTCGGACCTACCCGCTCCCCTCCGCACAGGGTGCCCAAAGATCAGGAGAGTGGGACTGAAGTGCAGCCAGAATTTCAGGAGCAGCCCCTTCAAATAATAAAACAGGGGCTGCAACCTTGTGCATTCCATAAAAACATGGAACACAGACTCTTCCAGACCGCAGAAATTGCAGGCGGCCTGGGAGTCCGTGAACCGGCTTAAAAATTTGTTGCACGGCACTGCTCCGTGCACCACCCTCCAGGCCAAGTCCCCGATGAATAGTGGGAGGACCCCTGTGTAGAGTGCCCTCCATCGGGGACCCCCGCCTCCTCCGGACGGCAAGATGGTACGCCATGGCGTGTCCGGACGGCCGGCGAGGATGTCAAAGTTGAGAGTGTACAGGAAACCCCTCCGCGCGGAACTGAAAGGCACGGAGGGGATTTCCCCGAGGCGGCTCAAGTTGTGAGGCGCCGGCCCCCGAGGGAGGTTCCGGGGTTTGGCGCCGATGAAGAATTCCGTCCGGCCGGGGGTCAGTTCGGACGGGATCTCCCCACGTGCTTGAGCCTCCTCGATGCACCTAACAGAGTCAGGGCCCAAAGCTGTTGTTTAGCGACTCGATGGCATCGACCGCGTGGCGGACGTTGGCAGAATTTAGGCGCCGCGCCAGCGTGTCTGGCGCCATCCAGCCCGCTCCTCCGCCATCGAGCAGGTCCCTGACCCTGGTCACCTCACCAGCCACAGCCCTCTCTTCCGACCGCCACATAAAACCTCGGTCGTGGAGGTACGGATTCCCGAGCAGCGGCTCCTGCAGGACGGCCGCCACTCCAGCCGGCGGAGAGCTGCGCTTGGTGGAGACTTTGTTCCAGACCCTGATGAGTTCCCTGTAAAGACAGGCAGCTCCCGGAGGGCGGTCCTGACACCCCCCAAGTTCACAAACAGGAGCTGCGTGTCGTAATTGAGGTCGCGCTGCTGGCGGAAGAAATACGTCGCCAGAGCACACCACCTAGGAGGGGGCTCGACGTAAAGGTATCTCTGCAGGGTCTGAAGACGGAAAGTCGCGAGCTGGGCACTGACGCACACCAACGACTGACCGCCCTCCTCAAGCGGGAGACTCAAGACCGCAGCAGAGACCCAGTGCTTCCTGTTGTTCCAGAAGAAGTCCACCAGCTTCTTCTGTATCTTGGCGACAAACGCAGGGTGAGGGGTCAAAGTGACCAGCCGGTACCACAACATTGCGGCCACCAGCTGGTTTATGACTAGCGCTCGACCCCTGTAGGACAGCACTCGGAGCAGTCCTGTCCAGCGCCCTAGGCGAGCGGCGACCTTGGCCTCCAGCTCCTGCCAGTTCGCCGGCCAGGCTCCCTCGTCGGGGCTAAGGTAGACTCCCAGATAGAGGAGATGGGTCGTGCTCCAGGCAAAAGGCCTGAGCTCCTCCGGCAGGGAGTCCACCTGCCACTGACCCACCAGGAGTCCGGAACATTTCTCCCAGTTGATCCTGGCAGAGGACGCGGCCGAATAAATCTCCTGGCACTCACGCATCCTCCGCAGGTCAGCGGGATCCTCTACCGCGAGGAGCACGTCATCGGCGTAAGCCGAGAGGACGACCTCCACGCCCGGCCCTTGCAGAGCCAGTCCCGTCAACCTCGTCCGCAAGAGGCGCAGGAAAGGCTCCACGCAAACGGCGTATAACTGGCCGGACATGGGGCATCCCTGGCGCACCCTTCTCCTAAAGCGAAGGGGCGCCTTCAAGGACCCGTTAACCTTAATCAGACACTCCACGGCGGCGTACAAAAGTCGGATCCGGACGACGAAATGCGTCCCGAACCCGAAAGCGCGCAGAGTTCCGAGCAGATAGTCGTGATCCACCCTGTCGAATCTTGGTCGACTCTCTCGCGTCCTCTTGACAGAAGACGCGGACGTGAGCCTTGCCCACGTCCCACCATAGCCTCAAGGAGGGGAAGCCCCCCTGCTTCCTTCTCCAGTCGGACCAGAATCGACGGAACGAGTCCTGGAACCGCACGTCCTCCAGCAGCCGGTTGTTAAAGTGCCAGTACGCCGACCCCGTCCTCGCGCGGAGCAAAGCGAGCTCCGCCCACACCAGGTGGTGGTCCGAACACGGCACCGGCCGCATGGCGGCCGCCGGGACGCAGGAAACGTACGCCCGAGACACGTAAAGGCGGTCGACTCTGGACCATCCTACTCCAGGCCTCACCCAAGTAAAGGCGCTGGAGTCGGGGTGGAGATTTCGCCAGACGTCCACCAAGTCGAAGGACCCGACCAGGTCCCTCAACTTCTCCATCGCCGTCATGCACTGCGGGGCACCGGAGCAGTCCCTCGCCTCGAGGGTGCAGTTAAAATCCCCCCCGAGGACAATGCAGTCGCCGACGTCGAAGGAGCCAAGAGCGGACACCTCTTCGAAGAAGCGCGTTTGCTGCGGGCCGGGCTGAGGGGCGTACACGTTCACGAGATGGAGCGGCACGTCCCCCAGGCGAACCGTTACGTGCAGCAAGCGGCCTGGCACGGGCTCCTCGACCCCCAAGATCTCCGGCTGAAAATGCGGGCCCAGCAAGATGGCCACCCCACTAGAAATGGCGGTGAGGTGACTCATGCGGACCTCTCCTTGCCATTCCAGGAGCCACGTGGCTTCATCTCCCGGAACGGTGTGGGTTTCTTGCAGGAAGCATACCGCATATTTACCCTCCCGCAGGAGCGAAAAATTGTCAAATCTACGGCGTGCCCCTCTGCCGCCGTTGATGTTGAGGCTGGCTATGGTTATCTTCATGGCAAAAGCATAGTGCAACCTCTACCTTAACCTATTGTGGGGGAGGGAGCGGAGTCTTTTGTTGAACTCCGCTCCCTCCGCAGCCCAGCGAGGAGTCCCTCGAGCTCGCGCAGCTCAAGGTGTTGCTCCTTTGTCAAGGGCCCGCCCGCGGCCAAGGTTTTAACGGCGGCGCCGACGGACCCCTTGATCAGCTCTGGCTTGGACCACTTTTCCAGGGCCAGTCGGGCTTGGTTGCAGTGACCCCGGCTCTGGGCCAAAAAGTCCCGGAGTTCCTTTGTAGGAATGAGGATGGTCTCGGCGGCGGCCGCGAGCAGATCCACCGCCTCGCTGGCGGTGGTCTCTAGATTTTCTCCCGCGTCCCCCACCGAGTCCCCGTCCTCCTCCGGGAGGTGGCCGCCAGCAGCCGGCCCATCGACTGCACAAGGTACGGCAAATGACCCGGCCGCTCCAACCGGCCCTGGCTCTGCCCCGATCCCACCCCCAGGATCGTCGGCAGAGGAGTCCCCACTGGGCTCTTTTAAAAATGGTGCTGGGTCGGGAAATGACAGCGGACCGGGGAACAAGGAGAGACCCGGCCATAGGAAATCCCCAGGCTCCCCAAGTGCTCCAGCTCCAAAGTAGGGGGCGAGGGTGGGTGTTCCTCCCCCTCCCCGCTGCCACCCCCCGGCCCAGCATCTACAGTGTCATAAAAATCATTCATTTCATTTTCTGCCGGGTCGAGCGACTCCCGGGGGAAGTTGGGTATTGGCTGGGCGGGCTCAGGTTCGGCCTTTTCGGCCCTGCCCGCCTCAGTCCCCAGGACGCCCGGCCCGGCGGCAATGCATTCCTCCGCGGTCCCCACGCCCCCCACGACAGGCAGATCCTCCACGCCATCCCCGGGAGGCAGAGGCTGGGCAGCCTCGACTGTCTCACCCTCCCCGGGGACAGACTCCTCCCGCCTACGGCGCTGCTTGGGGGCGCTGGTGGGGGACGCGGGACACGCGGCGGGCACCGCCTCCTCCGCGGAGGGATGTTGTTCCCCCTCCGCCTCAACGGAGCGGCGCCTCCTTTTGTTGCTGGAGGTGCGCTGAGGCAGTGGGACCTCCATGTCTGCCGAGGCCTCCCGCTCCGCCCCCCCTTTTCCTTATCTTGCCCTCGCCCGAGCCCCTCTGCAGTATTGATCAAGGGCTCGGGCACGGGCTCAGGGCACCCCGCGCTCGCCGGTGACTGGGTTGGGCTGAGCGCGGTGGTCAAACTTTCCGGCGCACTGAGGGGACCCGCCTCTAGATGTCTCGTCTTCTTCCGCGCCTTCTTTTCGATCGGACGCTCTCCCTCCCCCCCGCCGGAGGCCGTGAAAACAAAGGCCCCCGACGATGCCCGCGCACCTACGGCTCCCGGCACGCGGACGCAACTAGGGGTGGGGGTGGCGGCGGCGCCAGCCTTGGCCGCCTTCGGTGGTTTGGCGGCCTTGGAGGCGGGGCAGTTCTTACGAACATGCTCAACCTCCCTGCAGGCATGGCACCGCACGCCGTCCGACGTCCAGAAGACGCGGTAGGCAGTCCCCTCGTGCACCACATTGAAACTTCCCTCCGTCGTCTCCTCCCGCGCCAGCCGGACAAAGAGCTGGCGGCGGAAGGAGAACACGTGGCGCAGGCTGTTCTCCCTGAGGCCGAGCGGTATGGGGTTGATCCCTGACCTTACCTCCCCCAGTTGGTGTAGGTGAGGGAGGAGGAGCTCAGCGGGAACAAAGGGCGGGACGTTTGACACGATGACCCTCTGCGCGGTGGCCTCGAGAGTGTCCACCGGCAGGAACGTCCCGCCCACCGTGAACCCCTTTTCAAGGGCCAGGGACACCGCCCGCTCTGACCCCAGGAAGAACACGGCCTTCCCACACATTTTGGAGGCTGCGACAATGGCCGAGGGGCCGACTACCCCAGCCATCGCCCGCACGCACTCCTCGATGCTCATTGTGGGGTGAGTGTAGCTCTTGACCCCGTGTTTTTTTGTAATTAATCTGAATGGTGGCAGGGCAGCGGGTGGCGCAGGAGGTGCCGTGGAAGCGGTTGCCACCTGCGCATATGTCATCGCTGGCCCTGCCACCGGCGTGGATGGGGTCGCCATCACGGGGTCCCTTTAAGGGCTACACCCACCCCAAAGTCACAGGCCTTTATGGTCTTAATTGGTCTCTTATAGTAAGACTGAGCAGAGGAGCTCTTAACGAGGCACACCTCTCCCCTAGTTGGCAATTGGGGAGGGGCCTTGCTCCCTCTGCTCAGTTGTCTCAATTGTTTTTTCTCAATTAATTTGGGAGAAAAAGAGCTCTCAGAAAGAGAGGGGAGAAACAGAGAGTAACAGAGAAAGAGAGAGGGGGGTGGGAAGGGGGGGGGGGTAACTGCGAGGGCAGGTCTCCCCTCGCAGCTGTGGGTGGGTGCAATCCCCAGATGGCAAAACACAAAGTAGTCTTTGGGGTGGTCTTCGGGTGAGGGGAGAAGATGTCTTCACCTGGGGCAGCTAGAGCCACCAGGCACACACTCCTAACGATGTTTAAAGAGGTGGTAAATAAAATCTTCAGCCTGGTAGCTCCAGCTATCCCAGGCTAGGCAATTGGTGGGGGGGGGGTTCAATTGTGTGTGGGGCCTAGTTGTAAGCAAGGCCCCCACACAAACTTCCACACACGCACACCCCCCGCGATGTTCCGGCCCTCAGTGGTCTTCTTTCCTCCCCCCGTCTTTACGGGGAAATGCACCAACACCCACCTGTAGAATGTTGTAGACTCTCCCTCCTTCCACACAGGTTGTTGTTTTTTCCCCCTCTCTCCAACTCTCTGTAGTTGTAATAAATGTTAAATTGTTTCTGTGCTCCTCCTCTCCCTCCGGATGTTGAATGGGTAGCAAGCTAGCCCTTTCCTCCTCTTCCTGGGCTGGTCTCAGGGCTCACTCCAGGCCTTCCAGGCAGGAGCAAAAGTTGGTAGCTCCTCTCCTCACTGCAGCTCAGCTCCAACTGAGCAGGACACGCCTCCACTGCTCCACAATTGGTCCTTGTGCATGAAACTCTTTTAGAGTCTACCTGCAAAACATAAAACATTTATCCGTGCCACCCGACCTGGATGACACACCAGACATTTACAAGGCCCTTTTTTTTTCTTTTTTTTTTGTGTCTTTCTTTTTTTTGGTTTTTTTTTTGGGCGCTAAAATCACATTTTTCCAAGTGCCCCCTATGAAACTCTTTTTGGAGTTTATCTGCAAAAACAAAAAACATTAAACCGTGCCACCCTACCTGGGTGACACACCAGACATTTACAAGGCCCTTTTTATTCCTTTTTTTTTGTGTTTTTCTTTTTTTTGCTGTTTTTTTTGGGGAACTAAAATCACAATTTTTCCCCAGTGCCCCCTATAAAAGGGAAGGGGGACACTAAAAGCACGGGCAATTAAAACAAATTAAACTTTATAACGTAAAATCAACTTAAAATTTGGTTGCCGGGCGTGATGATGCACTCCAGTCCCTCCGGTGCCCATCTCTCGCGGAAGGCCGCGAGCGTACCGGTGGACACCGCGTGCTCCATCTCCAAGGACACCCTGGACTGGATGTAAGAGCGGAAGAGAGGCAGGCAGTCAGGTTGAACGACCCCCTCGACCGCCCGCTGCCTGGACCGGCTGATGGCACCCTTGGCCGTGCCCAGGAGCAGTCCTACGAGGAGGCCTTCGGACCTACCCGCTCCCCTCCGCACAGGGTGCCCAAAGATCAGGAGAGTGGGACTGAAGTGCAGCCAGAATTTCAGGAGCAGCCCCTTCAAATAATAAAACAGGGGCTGCAACCTTGTGCATTCCATAAAAACATGGAACACGGACTCTTCCAGACCGCAGAAATTGCAGGCGGCCTGGGAGTCCGTGAACCGGCTTAAAAATTTGTTGCACGGCACTGCTCCGTGCACCACCCTCCAGGCCAAGTCCCCGATGAATAGTGGGAGGACCCCTGCGTAGAGTGCCCTCCATCGGGGACCCCCGCCTCCTCCGGACGGCATGATGGTACGCCATGGCCAGCGAGGATGGCAAAGTTGAGAGTGTGCAGGAGCAGCCCGTAGAGGAAACCCCTCCGCGCGGAACTGAAAGGCACGGAGGGGATTTCCCCGAGGCGGCTCAAGTTGTGAGGCGCCAGCCCCCGAGGGAGGTTCCGGGGTTTGGCGCCGATGAGGAATTCCGTCCGGACAGGGGTCAGTTCGGACGGGATCTCCCCACGTGCTTGAGCCTCCTCGATGCACCTAACGGAGTCAGGGCCCAGAGCTGTTTTTAGCGACTCGATGAATCGGCCGCGTGGCGGACGTTGGCAGAATTTAGGCGCCGCGCCAGCATGTCTGGCGCCATCCAGCCCGCTCCTCCGCCATCGAGCAGGTCCCTGACCCTGGTCACCTCACCAGCCACAGCCCTCTCTTCCGACCGCCACATAAAACCTCGGTCGTGGAGGTACAGATTCCCGAGCAGCGGCTCCTGCAGGACGGCCGCCACTCCAGCCGGCGGAGAGCTGCCCTTGGTGGAGACTTTGTTCCAGACCCTGATGAGTTCCTTGTAAAAGACAGGCAGCTCCCGGAGGGCGGTCCTGACACCCCCCAAATTCACAAACAGGAGCTGCGTGTCATAATTGAGGTCGCGCTGCTGGCGGAAGAAATACGTCGCCAGAGCACACCACCTAGGAGGGGGCTCGACGTAAAGTTATCTCTGCAGGGTCTGAAGACGGAAAGTCGCGAGCTGGGCGCTGACGCACACCAACGACTGACCGCCCTCCTCAAGCGGGAGACTCAAGACCGCAGCAGAGACCCAGTGCTTCCTGTTGTTCCAGAAGAAGTCCACCAGCTTCTTCTGTATCTTGGCGACAAACGCAGGGGGAGGGGTCAAAGTGACCAGCCGGTACCACAACATTGCGGCCACCAGCTGGTTTATGACTAGCGCTCGACCCCTGTAGGACAGCACTCGGAGCAGTCCTGTCCAGCGCCCTAGGCGAGCGGCGACCTTGGCCTCCAGCTCCTGCCAGTTCGCCGGCCAGGCTCCCTCGTCGGGGCTAAGGTAGACTCCCAGATAGAGGAGATGGGTCGTGCTCCAGGCAAAAGGCCTGAGCTCCTCCGGCAGGGAGTCCACCCGCCACTGACCCACCAGGAGTCCAGAACTTTTCTCCCAGTTGATCCTGGCGGAGGACGCGGCCGAGTAAATCTCCTGGCACTCACGCATCCTCCGCAGGTCAGCGGGATCCTCTACCGCGAGGAGCACGTCATCGGCGTAAGCCGAGAGCACGACCCCCACGCCTGGCCCTTGCAGAGCCAGTCCCGTCAACCTCGTCCGCAAGAGGCGCAGGAAAGGCTCCACGCAAACGGCGTATAACTGGCCGGACATGGGGCATCCCTGGCGCACCCCTCTCCTAAAGCGAAGGGGCGCCGTCAAGGACCCGTTAACCTTAATCAGACACTCCGCGGCGGCGTACAAAAGTCGGATCCGGGTGACGAAATACGTCCCTAACCCGAAAGCGCGCAGAGTTCCGAGCAGATAGTCGTGATCCACCCTGTCGAACGCCTTCTCTTGGTCGAGGGATAGGAAGGCGACCGACAGACCAGCCTCCTGGGAACAATGGATGAGGTCCCGGACCAAATGGATGTTATAGTGGATTGTCCGGCCCGGGACCGTGTAGGACTGGTCGGGGTGGATCATGTGGTCCAGCACGGCACCAAGGCGAGCAGACATCGCCCTGGCGAAGATTTTGTAGTCCGTGCTGAGGAGGGAGACCGGGCGCCAGTTCTTAAGGAGGCGGAGATCGCCCTTCTTAGGCAGCAGGACGATGACTGCCCTGCGCCAAGAGAGGGGCATCTCCCCGGTCACCAGACTTTCCCCCAGGACCCGCGCGTAGTCGCCCCCCAGGACGTCCCAGAACGCCCTGTGGAACTCCACGGTCAGCCCGTCCAGCCCCGGGGATTTTCCCCTCGAGAGCCGGTCGAGGGCACCGGTCAGCTCTGCCAGGCTTAGCGGAGCTTCCAAATTTTCGGCGCCCTCCGGGCTGACCTTCGGCAGGTCCTCCCACAAAACTCTACGCGCTTCCTCGCTGGACGGATCCGGAGAGAACAGAGCCCCGTAATATTCCCGGGCCCTGTTGTTGACGCCCTCCGGATCCGAGACGAGAGAGCCGTCGTCGGCCAGCAGCGTCAAGAGCTGCTTACGGACACTCTTCCTTTTTTCCAGCGAGTAGAAGAATGGGGAGCCACGGTCCAGATCCCGCAGGAACTGGATCCGCGACCTCACGAACGCGCCTCGGGACCTGATGAGCTGCAGGTCCTTCAGCGCGGCCTTCTTCGCTTCGTACACCGTCCGCAGGGCCGGGTCCTGGACGACTTGACCGAGACGGGATTCCAGGTCGAGCACCTCTTTTTCTAGGCGCCCGACTCTGGTCGCCCGCCTCTTGGTCGACCCCCTCGCGTACTCTTGACAGAAGACGCGGACGTGAGCCTTGCCCACGTCCCACCATAGCCTCAAGGAGGGGAAGCCCCCCTGCTTCCTTCTCCAGTCGGACCAGAATCGATGACACGAGTCCTGGAACCGCACGTCCTCCAGCAGCCGGTTGTTAAAGTGCCAGTACGCGGACCCCGTCCTCGCGCGGAGCGAAGCGAGCTCCGCCCACACCAGGTGGTGGTCCGAACACGGCACCGGCCGCATGGAGGCCGCCGGGACGCAGGAAACGTACGCCCGAGACACGTAAAGGCGGTCGACTCTAGACCAACCTACTCCAGGCCTCACCCAAGTAAAGGCGCTGGAGTCGGGGTGGAGATTTCGCCAGACGTCCACCAAGTCGAAGGACCCGACCAGGTCCCTCAACTTCTCCATCGCCGTCATGCACTGCGGGGCACCGGAGCGGTCCCTCGCCTCGAGGGTGCAGTTAAAATCCCCCCCGAGGACAATGCAGTCGCCGACGTCGACGGAGCCAAGAAGAGCGGACACCTCTTCAAAGAAGCGCGTTTGCTGCGGGCCGGGCTGAGGGGCGTACACGTTCACGAGATGGAGCGGCACGTCCCCCAGGCGAACCGTTACGTGCAGCAAGCGGCCTGGCACGGGCTCCTCGACCCCCAAGATCTCCGGCTGAAAATGCGGGCCCAGCAAGATGGCCACCCTACTAGAAATGGCGGTGAGGTGGCTCATGCGGACCTCTCCTTGCCATTCCAGGAGCCACGTGGCTTCGTCTCCCGGAATGGTGTGGGTTTCTTGCAGGAAGCACACCGCATATTTCCCCTCCCGCAGGAGCGAAAAATTGTCAAATCTACGGCGTGCCCCTCTGCCGCCGTTGATGTTGAGGCTGGCTATGGTTATCTTCATGGCAAAAGCATAGTGCAACCTCTACCTTAACCTATTGTGGGGGGAGGGAGCGGAGTCTTTTGTTGAACTCCACTCCCTCCGCAGCCCAGCGAGGAGTCCCTCGAGCTCGCGCAGCTCAAGGTGTTGCGCCTTTGTCAAGGGCCCGCCCGCGGCCAAGGTTTTAGCAGCGGCGCGGACGGACCCCTTGATCAGCTCTGGCTCGGACCATTTTTCCAGGGCCAGTCGGGCTTGGTTGCAGCGACCCCGGCTCTGGGCCAAAAAGTCCCGGAGTTCCTTTGCAGGAATGAGGATGGTCTCGGCGGCGGCCGCGAGCAGATCCATCGCCTCGCTGGCGGTGGTCTCTAGATTTTCCCCCGCGTCCCCCACCGAGTCCCCGTCCTCCTCCGGGAGGTGGCCGCCAGCAGCCGGCCCATCGACTGCACAAGGTACGGCAAATGAACCGGCCGCTCCAACCGGCCCTGGCTCTGCCCCGATCCCACCCCCAGGATCGTCGGCAGAGGAGTCCCCACTGGGCTCTTTTAAAAATGGTGCTGGGTCAGGAAATGACAGCGGAAGGGGTTCCCCCTCCGCCCCAGGAACCGGGGAACAAGGAGAGACCCGGCCATAGGAAATCCCCAGGCTCCCCAAGTGCTCCAGCTCCAAAGTAAGGGGCGAGGGTGGGTGTTCCTCCCCCTCCCCGCTGCCACCCCCCGGCCCAGCATGTACAGTTTCATTAAATTTGTTCATTTGTTTTTCTGCCGGGTCGAGCAAACCCCGGGGGAAGTTAGATATTGGCTGGGCGGGCTCAGGTTCGGCCTTTTCGGCCCCGCCCGCCTCAGTCCCCGGGATGCCCGGCCCGGCGGCAATGCATTCCTCCGCGGTCCCCACGCCCCCCACGACAGGCAGATCCTCCACGCCATCCCCGGGAGGCAGAGGCTGGGCAGCCTCGACTGTCTCACCCTCCCCGGGGACAGACTCCTCCCGCCTACGGCGCTGCTTGGGGGCGCTGGTGGGGGACGCGGGACACGCGGCGGGCACCGCCTCCTCCGCGGAGGGATGTTGTTCCCCCTCCGCCTCAACAGAGCGGCGCCTCCTTTTGTTGCTGGAGGTGCGCTGAGGCAGGGAGACCTCCATGTCTGCCGAGGCCTCCCGCTCCGCCCCCCCCTTTTCCTTATCTTGCCCTCGCCCGAGTCCCTCTGCGGTATTGGTCAAGGGCTCGGGCACGGGCTCAGGGCACCCCGCGCTCGCCGGTGACTGGGTTGGGCTGAGCGCGGTGGTCAAACTTTCCGGCGCACTGAGGGGACCCGCCTCTAGATGTCTCGTCTTCTTCCGCGCTTTCTTTTCGATCGGACGCTCTCCCTCCCCCCGCTGGAGGCCGTGAAAACACAGGCCCCCGACGATGCCCGCGCACCTACGGCTCCCGGCACGCGGACGCAACTAGGGGGAGGGGTGGCGGCGGCGCCAGCCTTGGCCGCCCTCGGTGGTTTGGCGGCCTTGGAGGCGGGGCAGTTCTTACGAACATGCCCCACCTCCCTACAGGCATGGCACCGCACGCCGTCCGACGTCCAGAAGACGCGGTAGGCAGTCCCCTCGTGCACCACATTGAAACTTCCCTCCGTCGTCTCCTCCCGCGCCAGCCGGACAAAGAGCTGGCGGCGGAAGGAGAACACGTGGCGCAGGCTGTTCTCCCTGAGGCCGAGCGGTATGGGGTTGATCACCGACCTTACCTCCCCCAGTTGGTGTAGGTGAGGGAGGAGGAGCCCGGCGGGACCAAAGGGCGGGACGTTTGAAATGATGACCCTCTGCGCGGTGGCCTCGAGAGGGTCCACCGGCAGGAACGTCCCGCCCACCGTGAGCCCCTTTTCAAGGGCCAGGGACACCGCCCGCTCTGACCCCAGGAAGAACACGGCCTTCCCAGACATCTTGGAGGCTGCGACAATGGCCGAGGGGCCGACTACCCCAACCATCACCCGCACGCACTCCTCGATGGTCATTGTGGGGTGAGTGTAGCTCTTGACCCCGTGTTTTTTTGTAATAAGTCTGAATGGTGGCAGGGCAGCGGGTGGCGCAGGAGGTGCCGTGGAAGCGGTTGCCACCTGCGCATATGTCTTCGCTGGCCCTGCCACCGGCGTGGATGGGGTCGCCATCACGGGGTCCCTTTAAGGGCTACACCCACCCCAAAGTCACAGGCTTTAATGGTCTTAATTGGCCTCTTATAGTAAGACTGAGCAGAGGAGCTCTTAACGAGGCACACCTCTCCCCTAGTTGGCAATTGGGGAGGGGCCTTGCTCCCTCTGCTCAGTTGTCTCAATTGTTTTTTCTCAATTAATTTGGGAGAAAAAGGGTTCTCAGAGAGAGAGAGGGGAGAAACAGAGAGTAACAGAGAAAGAGAGAGGGGGGTGGGAAGGGGGGGGGAACTGCGAGGGCAGGTCTCCCCTCGCAGCTGTGGGTGGGTGCAATCCCAAGATGGCAAAACACAAAGTAGTCTTTGGGGTGGTCTTCGGGTGAGGGGAGAAGATGTCTTCACCTGGGGCAGCTAGAGCCACCAGGCACACACTCCTAACGATGTTTAAAGTGGTGGTAAATAAAATCTTCAGCCTGGTAGCTCCAGCTATCCCAGGCTTGGCAATTGGGGGGGAGTTTCAATTGTGTATGGGGCCTAGTTGTAAGCAAGGCCCCCACACACACTTCCACACACGCACACCCCCCGCGATGTTCCGGCCCTCAGTGGTCTTCTTTCCTCCCCCCACCGATACAGCAAAGTCTTTACGGGGAAATGCACTAACAACCACCTGTAGAATGTTGTAGACTCTCCCTCCTTCCACACAGGTTGTTGTTTTTTCCCCCTCTCTCCAACTCTCTGTAGTTGTAATAAATGTTAAATTGTTTCTGTGCTCCTCCTCTCCCTCCGGATGTTGAATGGGTAGCAAGCTAGCCCTTTCCTCCTCTTCCTGGGCTGGTCTCAGGGCTCACTCCAGGCCTTCCAGGCAGGAGCAAAAGTTGGTAGCTCCTCTCCTCACTGCAGCTCAGCTCCAACTGAGCAGGACACGCCTCCACTGCTCCACAATTGGTCCTTGTGCATGAAACTCTTTTAGAGTCTACCTGCAAAACATAAAACATTTACCCGTGCCACCCGACCTGGATGACACACCAGATATTTACAAGGCCCTTTTTTTTTCTTTTTTGTTTTTTTTTGTGTTTTTCTTTTTTTTGTTTTTTTTTGAGCGCTAAAATCACATTTTTCCAAGTGCCCCCTATGAAACTCTTTTAGAGTCTACCTGCAAAACATAAAACATTTATCCGTGCCACCCGACCTGGATGACACACCAGACATTTACAAGGCCCTTTTTTTTCTTTTTTTTTTCTTTTTTTTGGGTTTTTTTTTGGGGCGCTAAAATCACATTTTTCCAAGTGCCCCCTATGAATCCCAAAAAGTTAGTTTGCAGGTGCAGCAAATAATCAGGAAGGCGAATGGAATGTTAGCCTTCATTGCGAGAGGGATGGAGTCCAAAAGCGGGGAGGTCCTGCTGCAACTGTATAGGGTATTGGTGAGGCCGCATCTGGAGTACTACATGCAGTTTTGGTCACCTTACTTAAGGAAGGATATACTTGCTTTGGAGCGGGTACAGAGACGATTCACTAGGCTGATTCCGGAGATGAGAGGGTTACCTTATGATGATAGATTGAGTAGACTGGGTCTTTACTCGTTGGAGTTCAGAAGGATGAGGGGTGATCTTATAGTAACATTTAAAATAATGAAAGGGATAGACAAGATAGAGGCAGAGAGGTTGTTTCCACTGGTCGGGGAGACTAGAACTAAGGGGCACAGCCTCAAAATACGGGGGAGCCAATTTAAAACCGAGTTGAGAAGGAATTTCTTCTCCCAGAGGATTGTGAATCTGTGGAATTCTCTGCCCAAGGAAGCAGTTGAGGCTAGCTCATTGAATGTATTCAAATCACAGATAGATCGATTTTTAACCAATAAGGGAATTAAGGGTTACGGGGAGCGGGCGGTTAAGTGGAGCTGAGTCCACGGCCAGATCAGCCATGATCTGTTGAATGGCGGAGCAGGCTCGACGTGCTAGATGGCCTACTCCTGTTCCAAATTCTTATGTTCTTCAGTTCTTATGTAGCTGTGCGTCAATAGGCAATAATTTATGCCTCCTGGCCTTGGACGCCCACAACTTGTCGAACTGTTTGATATTCATCAGGGACTGGCTGGCCCCTGTGTCTAGCTCCATTGATACTGGGATGCCATTGAGGAGCACTTTCATCATTATCGGTGGAGTGCTGGTTTATGAACTGTATATGTGCTCCACATGAACTCGCTGAACTTCAGCTTCCAGTGATTTCCCCCAGTGTTCATTTGGCCTCGTCGGGTTTACATCGGGCCCGACCTCTTCGTACATCAACCTGGCTGCAGGCTTCCTGCACATACGCGCCAAGTGACCGCTGACGTTGCAGTTTCTGCAGGTATATTGCTGATACCTGCAAACTCTGGATGGGTGTTTGCCTCCACACCTCCAACATGAGCTGTTGTTGGAAACAAAAGGTCCATTACCAGTCGATTGTCTCTGACTGTATCTGTAACTGTCTTTAAGCGCACCATTGTCATGTGTTGATGGCCCCATTACTGGCCATATTGTCCCTTGCGATGGCATGAATCGCCGTCCAGCTAGCCATTGTCTCTGTTGAATTCCCCTTTTGGTTTCAACTACATGCTCGGGCATATCCGATTGCCCCTGCCTGCCTGGAGAATTGTGTGCCGCATTAACAATGTTGACTCCCTGTCCATTTGCTGCATTTAAGCCAAGATTTTTGTCAAACATCATTCTGGTCTCTTCATCCTCTGAGATAAATGTCTGGGCCATCAAAGCCGCCGTTTCCAGGGTCAACTCTTTGGTCTCAATCAGTTCCCTGAAAACCCCAGTGTTCCCGATGCCCTCAATAAAAAAGTCTCACAGCATCTCCGCTCTGCATGCATCTGGGAACTTACATAGACTCGCCAGTCGCTGGAGGTCTACCACGAAGTCTGGAGCGCTTTGCCCTTCTCGCCGCCAGTGCGTGTAAAACCGGTGTCTCACCATGTGCATGCTGCTCGCCGGTTTAAGGTGTTCCCTGATCAACTTGCTGAGATCTTCAAAAGTCTTGTCCACCGGCTTCTCTGGCGCTAGAAGGTCCTTCATCAGGGAGTACGTCCTGGATCCACAACCCGTTAGGAGATGAGCCCTGCGTTTGTCGGCCAAATCCTGTCCCAACCATTCATTGGTGACAAAACTTTGCTGTAGTCTCTCAATAAAATCATCCCAATCATCATCAACACAATGCCTCTCATCTGTGCTGCTAGTAGTCATGCTCGCGTGGTTTAAATCCCAGTTTCTCGTCGTCAATGATATGTCCTTACTATACAGTATAAATGCACACGACGCCCATACTTGAGAGAAGGTCACTCTGTGACCATTAATCTTTATTAGCCAGCACTGAAGTGATGAAGGTGGGTGGAGCTTCCCGTTTTATACCTGAAAGTCCAGGTTAGGAGTGTCTCCCACAAGTTCACCACCTAGTGGTCAATGTTCTCACGGTGTACAACTTAGGCCAGTTTATACCTGGGTTACAGTGACAGTTGAATACATGACATTGGCTGTTACTAGAAAGCCTTTTAGTACACCACTTGCTCCCAGTCATGGGGGCTCTAGTTACAATTCCCGTTGTGCTGCGGCATGACAGGGAGATGGAGCAGAGGCTGCAAAGAAGACAAGCTGCTCACAGAGGGTAGAGGAGGAGGAGGAGGCCTTATCCACCTGGGGTCTTCAGGGAGCACTTCACCTACCTGCACCTAAGCCAGGAGCAGTGTGTTCAGTGGCTCCGCTTCACCAAGCAGGTGGTCACAGAACTCTGCCACCTCCTGGAGCCAAACCTGCAGCCTCATTGCAGGGTGACGACACTGCTGCCAGTAGCCCTCAAGGCTACTGTGGCCCTGAATGTTTTCGGCAGCAGATCCCTCCAGGCAGGAACAGGCAACATAGCAAAGTTCTCACAGTTCGCTGTCTATCGCTGCATCCGGGAGGTAACAGAGGTTCTACACGCTAGGAGAAGTGACTTAATTGTCTTCTCTCCGACCAGAGACTGTCAGGGGAAGCGTGCACAGAGCTTTGCCAGGGTATCGAGCTTCCCCATGGTGCAGGGTGACACCAAATGCACACACATGGCTTTGCAGGTGCTACATCTCAATGGTGAGCTGTGCCTTAGTGGGTAGCGCACTCGATTCTAAGTCAGAAGGCTGTGGGTTCAAGTCCCACTCCAGGAACTTAAGCGCATAAATCTAGGTTGACATGCCAGTGCAGTGCTAAAGGAGTGCTACACTGTTGGAGGTGCCACATTTTGGTTGAGATGTTAAACCGTCTGCACTCCAGGTGGACATAAAAGATCCCATGGCACTTTTTTGAAAAAGGGAGGAGAGAGAAAGCAGGTAATTATAGATTGGTTAGTCTGACATCAGTGGTAGGGAAAATGTTGGAATCAATTATTAAGGATGAAGTAGCAGCGCATTTGGAAAGCAGTGACAGGATTGGTCCAAGTCAGCATGGATTTATGAAGGGGAAATCATGCTTGAGAAATCTTCTGGAATTTTTTGAGGATGTAACTATTAGAGTGGACAAGGGAGAACCAGTGGATGTGGTGTATTTAGACTTTCAAAAGGCTTTTGACAAGGTCCCACACAAGAGATTGATGTGCAAAATCAAAGTACATGGTATTGGGGGTAATATACTGAAGTGGATAGGGAACTGGTTGGCAGACAGGAAGCAGAGAATTGGGATAAACGGGTCCTTTTCAGATAGGCAGGCAGTGACTAGTGGAGTGCCACAGGGCTAAGCTCTTTACAATATACATCAATGATTTGGATGAAGGAATTGAGTGTAATATCTCCACGTTTGCAAATGATACGAAACTGGGTGGCAGTGTGAGCTGTGAGGGGGACGCTAGGAGGTTGCAGGGTGACTTGGACGGGTTAGGCGAGTGGGTGAATGCATGGCAGATGCAGTATAATGTGGATAAATGTGTGGCTATCCACTTTGGGGGCAAAAACGCAAAGACAGAATATTATCTGAATGGCGGCAGATTAGGAAAAGGGGAGGTGCAACGAGACCTGAGTGTCATGGTATATCAGTCATTGAAAGTTACCATGCAGGTACAGCAGTCAGTGAAGAAGACAAATGGCATGTTGGCCTTCATAGCTCGGGGATTTGAGTATAGGAGCCGGGCGGTCTTACTGCAGTTGTACAGGGCCTTAGTGAGGCCTCACCTGGAATATGTGTTCAGTTTTGGTCTGCTAATCTGAGGAAGGACGTTCTTGCTATTGAGGGAGTGCAGCGAAGGTTCACCAGACTGATTCCCGGGATAGCAGGACTGACATATGAGGAGAGACTGGATCAACTGGGCCTTTATACACTGGAGTTTAGAAGGATGAGAGGGGATCTCATAGAAACATATAAGATTCTGATGGGACGGGACAGGTTAGATGCGGGTAGAATGTTCCCGATGTTGGGGAAGTCCAGAACCAGGGGACACAGTCTTAGGATAAGGGGTAGGCCATTTAGGACTGAGATGAGGAGAAACTTCTTCACTCAGAGAGTTGTTAACCTGTGGAATTCCCTGCCGCAGAGAGTTGTTGATGCCAGTTCATTGGATATATTCAAGCGGGAGTTAGATATGGCCCTTACGGCTAAGGGGATCAAGGGGTATGGAGAGAAAACAGGAAAGGGATACTGAGGGAATGATCAGCCATGATCTTATTGAATAGTGGTGCAGGCTCGAAGGGCCGAATGGCCTACTCCTGCATCTATTTTCTATGTTTCTATGTAAGAGCAAGGGAATTATAGTCGGTATCCTGGCCAAAATTTATCCCTCAATCAACATAACAAAAAAAACAGATTATTTGGTCATTATCACATTTCTGTTTGTGGGACCTTGCTGTGCGCAAATTGGCTGCCGCGTTTCCCACATTGCAACAGTGACTACATTCCAAACGTACATAATTGGCTGCAAATCACTTTGGAACATCTGGTGGTCGCTATATAAATGTACGTCTTTCTTTCTTTCTGAGTTGTTGCATAACCACAAAAGCTTTCGCTCACTTAATGTTCTGTTGGTGTGCGACCACGCCCAGCATATCGTGGTGATGAATGCCCGGTATTCTGGCTGCACACATGATGGGTTCATCCTGTGCCAGTTCGCTGTGCCAGCAGCCCTCCAGCGACCATGCTGAACCCAAGGGTGGCTGCTCGGCGACGAGGGCTATCCGCGCTACACCTGGCTGATGACTCACCTCCACAACCCGACAACTCGTGGGCAGCACCCATACAATGACAGCCATGCTGCCACGAGGAACGTCATCGAGCAGACCATCGGGGTTCTGAAGCAACGGTTCCGCTACCTTGACCATTCGGGAGGAGCCCGCCGGTACACGCCAGAGCGGGTGTTCCTATTCGTGGTGGTCGGCTGCATCCCCCACAACTTGGCCACCATGAGGGCACTGCCCTTGGCACCTCAGGTTCCGCAGCCAGCTCAGGAGGAGGAGGAAAGAGGGAGGAGGGAGGCAGCCTACAAATCCACAGGCTGTCCATGAGCACATTATCAGAATCCAGTTCCCCTGAATGAAATCCCAGATGACCGTTGCTCAACACTTCCCCAACTTTCCATCCCTCTGTCACAGAACATCACGGTGTCCTCTTGCCACAATGCTAAAATGAATTCCACCACAAAGCAAATATTCCAAACCACGTTTATAAATCATTTAAACCATGACTGCTGCCAGGATACTGAGCATTCATCATCAAAGTCAACTAATCACTCTTGTGCATTCCCTTTGTAGTAATGTTTCGTGATCTACTGAGATCATTGAAAGGTTTGTGCCACTACAGACTGGTCCTCCTGACAACATCCCTACTTGTGCCCTCTTGTGCAATGTGCAACCATCTGCATTGGTCTCCTGGGGAGGTCTCTTCTGCCCACTGGAAGAGAAGAGGACCCCTCTGCGTTATGTGACTCCCTCCATAAGCACATGGAGGGAGTCATGGGTGAGCCTGGCTGTAGCTGTGCACCTTTGTGTATCTGTGTGTAAGACTCCAAAATTCGTGGAAACCCCCCAGTGTTTCGACTCACTGAAAAGGAAGTTCGGGATCCTAAAATGCCCATGGAAGAAATCTATGAGTTTTAACCAAGTTTGGGATTTCAAAAAGGTGCATGTTGGGTCTGTGAGAGATGGCTGCAGGGGTGGGTTCAACCTCTGAAAAGCAAGTTTCGATATTGGAGCTAATCAAATTGTCTGGGGAACTGTTTACCCTCAAACCCGCCCCCTAGAAGACATTTACATTTCAACAATCGATCCAAGGAAGTACTGTTTAAATCCAAGCACAGAACCCATCCAACACATGCATAATGCTAATCACCTTTCCGGCCTACATAGAAATCTCGGACCCAGACTCGAAACCAG
Organism: Pristiophorus japonicus; assembly: GCF_044704955.1. Classification (NCBI taxonomy): domain Eukaryota; kingdom Metazoa; phylum Chordata; class Chondrichthyes; family Pristiophoridae; genus Pristiophorus; species Pristiophorus japonicus. The sequence goes on along the minus strand of NC_091982.1, from coordinate 110,877,010 downwards.
AGACTAACTTTAACAATTGCGACTCGAAACCAAAGGATAATTTCAACAGTTGACACATTTTTAATCGAGTTACCATTAATGAGCCCGCCAAAATTAAACCAGGAACCGGGCTTGATTTGGTGCGTAGATTCGGACGCCTCTCAAAGTATAATTGAGACCCTGTTTTACATTCAGTAGGTTATCACAGATCATCACAGCCAAGGCAGAACAGTGAGTCTTCAGTGACCCTGGACATCATCGGACACATCGCGGCAACAAGAGCCTCACAAAACTATCAACGAGCCATTACCAACAACCAACTTGGTAATATTGAGCCACCGCAACCGACAGATTTCGACAAGAACCAACTCAGGGGAAAAACCGGAGATTCGAAAGTTTTCCACTCTACAATCTGTTCCTGACCTGCAAACAGGCAAAACTTTACCTAAAGTAACCCAAAAATCTACCTCTGCAAGAGAAAAGTGGGTACTTACCCCATACATCCAAAACGCATCCTACCGCATTAGCAGACACACCTCAACTGAAGGAAATGCAGCAAGAAGTCCTCTACTACGTTCGGGGTACAGCAAGCAGAACCTACAAAACCCAGTGAACCCCGAAATCGCGAACCACAGTCAACTGTCAAAGGAAGGATTGGTGAGCATTATACCTAGAGTCTAACTTAGCTAGAGATAGGGATTGGGAGGTGGGAGGTGTTCTTCTGCTGTATTTCTTCTTGTGTGTGTATTAAAGTGTTCCCTATTTTAGAGTTGTAACATTTGACAATACATTAATATTGTAATGCTCTTTCTTGAATAAAATCAAAGTTTCTTGCACCAAAACCAGTTGTCTGCTGCATTTTGTCACATCCCTAAATAAATCCAAAGTCTAGAATCGAGGGAGTGGGAGTGATTCGAACCGCTCAGAAGGTCAGAAGTGAACCTGACCCCCACACCACCCACTACATAATAGTGACCACAGCAGGACTTTGGTATAAAGGATGTGATGCAGAGGATACTGTTTTGGAGGAAAAAACTAAGATGGAAGAGAGAATTTCCTGTTTTGTGTACAAGAAAGTAAATGTCACTAAGAAATGGGTGCTTGGTCTGTTGCGTGATGAGCGTCCGGGAGACTCTGCAGCCCAGTGGACTGGGAGCAAAGACCATAAGGAATCCGTGGAGAAGGCCATCTGGTTGGTCTGCTTGCAGTGACAGGTCCAGCTCTTAGATAGAAGTGTCGAGGCACTGCAAGCAGAGCTGAGAGAATGTGAGGAACAGTCTCGCACAAGGGCTATGGCAGGGGAAAGGTTATGGGTAGAACTAAGCCAACTGAAACAAGGAAAAATGCAGCTGATGGAAAGATACAGGAACAGACAGGATTACTTTCAGTGCCAGGTCACTGAAGCCAAGAATAACGAACTGGTATTCGGGAAGAGAACGCCCGCCTTACCCTTCAAGTAAAAGAGCAGGAGGAGAGGCTAAGAGACGTCCAGGCAGCTTACAAGGTAGCCAGCACTAGTGGGTTTGAGACGGGAGACTCACCTAAGAAACGGGTGGAGGTCTTAATACTGGTCCTCATGGGGATCCAGGCCAGCCAGTCAAAGAGCCCAGGGTAAAGGTCATTGCTGCACGGGTCAGTGTCACTGAGGGAAAACGTGTGTGTTTGACATGTAAAGGACAGATTCCCCTGGATAGGTAGTGGTGGCTCAGGAAGCTGAGCAAGGACATGGGGAACAGAGAGCCGACTGGAAACGACTCATTAACAATACTTACTGGACCATCACGGGGACACAGCGGGGGGAGTGAGTGTGTGTTGGGATAAGTGGTGGGAGTCTGAACAGGGGATTTACGTAAGCATGTGGGGATCAGAGAGGGTCTGTCCCGCAGGCATATCGATTGTCTTTGCCAGGCAATGGCAAGATGCCGGGAAAGGGATGGGGTGGAATTCTAGCCTACACGTGTATATAGTCCCACATTCCCCGCTCCCAGTCAACGCCACCAAACTCGTAGCACGCACCAGAAAACCTCTGCCAATGACCCCGACAGTACGGACAGTGATAGAGAAATGTCCTACCACCACCAAGGGACCAGGGAATGGATTAGTGTTAGTTCCGACCGAAAAGGTACTATACCAGGGGTACACTATGCAGTAGCTTCAGTCATCTTAAACCTTACAGAAGTACACTTACCTGCATGGTGCCCAAAGGAAACGGAGCAGCTATACCAGGTCCTACTCAGAGAAATGTTCAAGAAATTTTACGAGTTAGATGTCGGTAATGTAGACAAAGCAGATCTATACACCCTATATGCTGGGAATACTATGGGCATGGGGAGACAAAGGAGGGGAACCTGGAACTACATTTTTACTGCATATAATACAGGATCCTCTGTGATAAATAGCATGGATGATATAGAACTGCAAATGCAAATAAATGGTCGAAAAAACCAACTACGGAAGATCCTAAGGGAAGAGGACACAGTGGTAGGCTCAGAGCTACACGAGAATCAGGCTATGATAGTCCATTTAAAAGAAATTATAGCTGAGCTGGAAAGACACACAAAAACAGTAAATGCACTCATATGGGAGGATAGGAATGCCTCAGACCAGGCTGCAAGGAATGAGATGTGTGTGCTGTATGGAGGCATGGTTGTTGGGTGAGGGTCTGGAGGATTTAATGCAAGGTTTAGTCCCCTCCTGGATCAGCAACAAGCACCTCGCAGCCCTCCACCCATTTAGTAATTCACTAAGGCCATGTCAGCTCCGTCTAGCTTTTGAAGCCTACCCTGTCCCAGTGGATTGTGGGCGTTCCAATCACACTATCATGGGAATAGTAGTGAGGATGCCAGTCATGGGTGGGACAGCCCGACCCGCACCGGTATACAGGGTGGAGAACATTAGGGTCATTCAAGGGAGTGCACATGTTCGTTTCACAGCGAACCCCAGCACTTGAATGCCTATTCCAAACCACAGTGCAGCTTTAAAGCTCTGGCGCACAACCTATCAACTGTACCATGGAAGTAATGGCACAAGATCATGTTCCTCCACAGGTAGCATACATAGGGGGTGGGACAGATTGTATCATTACAAGTGCGCCCCACTACCAGCATGGACAGCACATCTGGTGTCCGGTAAGTGACAGCAGTTTCTGTTTTAAACCCGAGGCAGAAGTTCAAGTGGCCCAGGAACGGATTGTCCCCATTCCTCAACCCTCCACTGTTCACCTCACTGTAAGTGACAACATAACAAACCTGCAAGACTATGTCGCACATTTTGGTTACGAAATCCCCCCTCTAGCCGAACATCTCACTGCCCGACTGAAAGCTGTAGAAGTATCACAGAAACATTTCTGTACTCTAGAACAAAAAACAGTTGCGGATGACACTAAGTTGGGTGGCAGTGTGAGCTGCGAGGAGGATGCTATGAGGATGCAGAGTGACTTGGATAGGTTAGGTGAGTGGGCAAATGCATGGCAGATGAAGTATAATGTGGATAAATGTGAGGTTATCCACTTTGGTGGTAAAAACAGAGAGACAGACTATTATCTGAATGGTGACAGATTAGGAAAAGGGGAGGTGCAACGAGACCTGGGTGTCATAGTATATCAGTCATTGAAGGTTGGCATGCAGGTACAGCAGGCGGTTAAGAAAGAAAATAGCATATTGGCCTTCATAGCGAGGGGATTTGAGTACAGGAGCAGGGAGGTGTTATTTCAGTTGTACAGGGCCTTGGTGAGGTCACACCTGGAGTATTGTGTCCAGTTTTGGTCTCCTAACTTGAGGAAGGACATTCTTGCCATTGAGGGAGTGCAGCGAAGGTTCACCAGACTGATTCCCGGGATAGCGGGACTGACATATCAAGAAAGACTGAATCAACTGGGCTTGTATTCACTGGAGTTCAGAAGAATGAGAGGGGATCTGATAGAAACATTTAAAATTCTGACGGGTTTAGACAGGTTAGATGCAGGAAAAATGTTCCCAATGTTGGGGAAGTCCAGAACCAGGGGTCACAGTCTAAGGATAAGGGGTAAGCCATTTAGGACTGAGATGAGGAGAAACTTCTTCACCCAGAGAGTGGTGAACCTGTGGAATTCTACCACAGAAAGTTGTTGAGGCCAATTCACGAAATATATTCAAAAAGGAGTTAGATGCAGTCCTTACTACTCGGGGGATCAAGGGGTATGGCGAGAAAGCAGGAATGGGGTACTGAAGTTGCATGTTCAGCCATGAATTCATTGAATGGCGGTGTAGGCTCGAAGGGCCGAATGGCCTATTCCTGCATCTATTTTCTATGTTTCTATAGGGGGCAAGATTTCGGAGATCACAGTTCCACCCTGATGGGATATTTTCAGAAATATAGAGGTCCCTGCTGAGATCAGGATAGCTTCCCACATTTTAGTTATCTGCCAGCTCGTGATTATTCTTTATCTATGGTGTACTACCTGCAGGGTGAGAGGCAGAGGTCATCGGTCCCGGCACCAGAGGCTGCTGGACGAGCCCTAGCTGAACTTCAGGATTGTATCAGGGAGGGAAACACAAAATATGATAAAACACTGCGGAAAAATTGCAGTCACCCGGTGAGGTCTGGTTTAGATTCCACCTGCTGTAAAACGCAGAGGTCAAGTGTTGTAAACAGTTTGTACTATGTGTGTTTTACTGTGTATTTTTATGAAGCTGGAGTAATGGAGGGGCGTTGGACCCCCTCTATGCTGTAATGTAATTGGAATGATTGAATTTATCTGAACACTACATTTAAAGGGGAATCTATGCTTCTGGTTTTAGATAGGTAAATTACAGGGGAAGGTTGGCTCTCGGGGATCAGGAATTTTGTTCATTTAGGATGACACTCTGTGGCGAAGAGTGCCAAATGGGGGACTGTAAGATTCCAAAATTCGTGCAACCCCCCCCACGCCCCCACCCAGTGTTTGGGCTCACTGAAAAGGAAATTGGATTTGGGACTATTAAGCAGAAAGTTTGGGATCCTAAAATGCCCATGGAAGAAATCTACGAGTTTTAAACAAGTTCTGGATTTTAAAAAGGTACATGTTGGGTCTGTGAGAGAGGACTGCAAGACTAGGGGTGGGTTCAATCTCTGAAAAGCCAGTTTGGATATTGGAGCTAATCAAGCTGTCTGGGGATATTGGAGCTAATCAAATTATCTGGGGAACTGTTTACCTTCAAACCTGCCCCTAGAAGACATTTACATTTCAGCAATCAACCCAAGGAAGTAGTTTCAATCCAAGCACAGAACCCATCCAACACATGCATAATGCTAATCACCTTTCCGGCCTACATAGAAATCTCGGACATAGACAGGCAACTCGAAACCAGAGACTTACTTTAACAATTGCAACTCGAAACCAAAGGTTAATTTCAACAGTTGACACATTTTTAATCGAGTTACCATTAACGAGCCCGCCAAAATTAAACCAGGAACCGGGCTTGATTTGGTGCGTAGATTAGGAAGCCTCTCAAAGTATAATTGAGGCCCTGTTTTACAGTCAGTAGGTCATCACAGGTTATCATAGATCATCACAGCCAAGGCAGAAAAGTGAGTCTTCAGTGACCCCGGACATCATCGGACACATCGCGGCAACAAGAGCCTCACGAAACTGTCAATGAACCATTACCAACAACCAACTTGGTAATAGTGAACCACCGAAACCAACAGATTTCGACAAGAACCAACTCGGGGGAAAAACCGGAGATTCGAAAGTTTTCCACTCTACAATCTGTTCCTGACCTGCAAACAGGTAAAACTTTACCTGAAATAACCCAAAACCCTACCTCTGCAAGAGAAAAGTGGGTACTTACCCCATACATCCAAAACGCGCCCTACCGCATCAGCGGACACACCCCAAATGAAGGAAACGCAGCAAGAAGTCCTCTACTACGCTCGGGGTACAGCAAGCAGAACCTACAAAACCCAGTGAACCCCGAAATCGCGGACCACCGTCAATTGTCAAAGGAAGGATTGGTGAGCATTATCCCTGCTGCCCTAGAGTCTAACTGAGCTCGAGATAAGGATTGGGAGGTGGGAGGTGTTCTTCTGCTGTATTTCTTCTTGTGTGTGTATTAAAGTGTTCCCTATTTTAGAGTTGTAACATTTGACAATACATTAATATTGTAATTCTCTTTCTTGAATAAAATCAAAGTTTCTTGCACCAAAACCAGTTGTCTGCTGCATTTTGTCACATCCCTAAATAAATCCAAAATCTAGAATCGAGGGAATGGGAGCGATTCGAACCGCTCAGAAGGTCAGAAGTGAACTGACCCCCACAACACCCCCTACATGTGTCAGTGTTTGTAGCACCTCAGTGCTGTGGAACACTGGCAACACAACTGCCAAAGTAAATTTGTGCATGGTTCCTTTAAGGACACCGGCAGATGATGCGTCATCAAATTACATCATCAGACCTGTTTCTTTTAACTGGCTGGGAAATGTGCTAGGTGAGCTTAACAAGCCAATCAGCGTAAAATCATTTCTGCACAGCAGGCTGGGGTGAGGCCGAGACCTGCCTACCGACCCCGGACGCACCGGACCCGCTGAGGCAGGGGAAATCGCAGCCTAAGTTTAACATAATTCGAGAAATACCCAAGACCATGAGTCAGGTAAATAACGTTAAACAGGTTACATTCAATGAAATGAGGGAAATGGACTGGAGGAAATTGTTCAATACCATTTCCAAAGAGGGTCAATGGAATATAATTCCAGAAATAATGCTAAGCATGCAGGACTGAAATATACCTAGATCAGCAAATTCAGATTAAACAAGCATGGCCCGAAGTAAATTAACAGTGAACTAAAGAGGGAGAATGACTACTGAAATTCCTGCAGGTAGAAAGGGTGCACTAGAATATAAAGAGGAACAGGCAGGAACATGTCAAAAGTGTGACCAGAGGGGCAAAGAGACATCTAGAGCATTGCATCGCTGCAGAGGCAAAACAGAACAGTAAAAATCTCTCAGTACCACAATAGTAAGAGGACGCAGAGAAGAAGTGGGAAGATTAAAAATGCAAAAGGGCTGAAAGTTGAATATGACCATAAACAACAAATATTTGGAATGATTAACTCTTCACAATTTTCACAAGGGACCAACAAATAACATGACCTTCCCACAAAAGAATACCAATGCAAAATTCAGGACTTCAATATAAATGAGATGGAAGTCCTAGACAAGCTACAAAGGCTTAAAAGAAATAAATCCCCAGGATTAGATAGTATATAAGAACATAAGAAATAGCAGGAGTCGGTCATTTGGCACTTCGAGCCTGCTCCGCCATTTAATAAGATTATGGCTGATCTTCTACATTAACTCCACTTTCCCACCCTATCCGCATATCATAGAATCATAGAAAGTTATGATAGTATCCAATAAATCTTTTATCCCAGAATGCTGAGAGAGAGATGAGGGAGGAAATTGATGAGGCATTGGTGGTCATTGCGAGGGGGCAAAGGGCATTCGAGAGGATAATGTGGCAAAACAGACACAGGAAATTGCAACAGAATAAATACTGAAGATCTATCTATTCTATCTATTTTACTTCAATTCTCTGTAAAACAATAGAATCAATTATCAGGAATAAATTTGAGGACTATCTATACAACAATAATCTAGCAAACAGCACACTTCAAGCAGCTCGCGCTGGAAGTTGAAGTGGTATGCTCTTTTATAGCCTGACCTGCAGAGCTGTTCTCTCACAGGTCAGGGGCCCATGATGTCCCAGTCCCAGGATGATTCTGAGATGGGTGACTGGGCAACGTCATCAAAACCCTGGTCGCCGTTTTGGAGTGTGAGCAGGAACATTGGCGGAGTCCAGGTACAGGGGAGTGGGGCGTAGGAACGGTGAGACATCATGGCATAGGAACAGTGAGAAATTGTGGCATAGGAACGGTGAGAGATTGTAGCGGAGGTGCGGTGATTGTTTTTGTGGTGGATGAGCGGCGAGAGATCGTGGCGGAGGAGTGGTGTGAGATCGCAGCGGAGGTGAGGCGAATGTTTGGCGGAGGAGCGGCGAGAGATCGTGGCGGAGGTGAGGCGAATGTTTGGCGGAGGAGCGGCGAGAGATCGTGGCGGAGGTGAGGCGAATGTTTGGCGGAGGAGCGGCGAGAGATCGTGGCGGAGGTGAGGCGAATGTTTGGCGGAGGAGCGGCGAGAGATCGTGGCGGAGGTGAGGCGAATGTTTGGCGGAGGAGCGGCGAGAGATTGTGGCGGAGGTGCGGCAAATGAGGGTACGGGGCCCAGAAGAGCAGAGGGCCCAAGGGCAGCACGGGCTTGCCCACACTGTGATATGTGTGTGTACTCGGTCCGTGCAGCAGAGCTGGTCTCCAGTCGTCTTGGGTAACCCTTGCCACTGGATAAAGGCCTCGCTCTGTCAAGCCCGTGTGGTGGCTGATGTGCAACGGTCACCACACGTTAAAAAAATCCACGCACAGGCATCTTCCACCCTTCACGATGTAGTTCAGGATCTGGAGTATTCGGTCCATCATTGAAACACCTGTCAAATTAACTCATCCATTTTTGGCGTGGAAGCAAGTCATCCTCGTTTCAAGGGACTGCCTATGATGATGATGAGATTTCCAAAAAGCATTTGACATTATTCCAAGTGAAAAGCCAAAAGTTAAGTTTAAAACTGCCTGGCCTGGGCCAGCGGGTGCTGCCTGGGTGAAGTTTCCTTTCCTTTCTTTAAATCCCATCAAGAAAGGGTCATCATAGGCAGTCTCTCGGAATCGAGGAAGACTTGCTTCCACTCCTAAAGTGAGTTCTTTGGTGGCTGGACAGTCCAATGCGAGAGCGACAGACTGTCACAGGTGGGACCATCAAGAAAACCTGGAGGAGGACAGTGCCTGCACTGTTCCAGCTGTCCTGGGTGAAGACACCTTCTCGCCCTACCAGGAAGACCAACATAATAGACTTTAAAAAACACCGGAAAAGTACACTGAGCTCCATCTCGAGCGCCGACACTGCCCTTGTGACTTCCCGCCTTCCCCTCCATCACTCTCTCTCTCTTCTCTCTGAGAGGCAACCTCTCTTGATTTTTGTTATTTATTTTCCTACTTTACTATTGAACAGAGGGGAGAAAGCCCTCAATTCGCTGGCGACATATTTCTTCCACCGGCTGCATGGCCTCAATTATGAGACGCAGCTCCTGTTTGTAAACCTGGAGTGGGTAACTACAGGCCCATTAGTTTAACACCAGTAATAGGTAAGATGAATGAGGGAATCAATATATGAATGCTTGGATAGAGAGGGACATATTAAGGACATCCAACGTGGCTTAAAAAAAAGGAGGATCAAGTATTACAAATCTAATTGTATTTTTTGAAGAAGTTACAAAGTTGGTGGATGAGGGAAGCCCAGTAGACATTGTCTATGTAGATTTCCAAAAAGCTTTTGATAAGGTACCGCACAAGAGGCTTCTCTACAAGATTGAAGCCTCTGGTATTAGTGGTAATATATTGAACTGGATTGTGAACCGGCTGGCAGGACATAGGCAAAGAGTAGTTATAGATGGACATGGATCTGCTTGGAGATCGGTCACCAGTTTTGTCCCGCGTGGATTGGTGTTGGGACCATTGTTCTTTACTATTTTTATTAATGATCTGGATGTAGGTGTTGGGGGTGTGATCTGCAACTTTTATACTGAGGTCTATGCGAGTGTTACAACTGTAGATGATGCTCGTCTGCTTCAGGCTGATCTTAAAGTGCTGGGAGATTGGGCTCATAACTGACAAATAATGTATAACTTGGATAAGTGCAGTGTTATGCAAGTGGGCAGGGCAAATGCTTAACAGCCATAAATCCTTCAGGGAAAATCATTAAAGAAAATGGATATAGAAAGAGATCTGGACATTCTAGTGCATACATCATTAACTGTATATGAGCAATGCTGTGAAGTGATAAAGGAGCGAACAGAGTGTTGGGTCAACAAGATGAGGCATTCTGTTTTGTCCTTGTACAAGACCTTGGTCAGGCCTCACTTGGAATACTGTGTCCAGTTTTGGTCTCTTGACATGGTGGGTGATATTGAGGCTTTGGAAAGGGTGCAGAGGAGGGCCATTATACTCATTCCAAAGTTTAAAGCTTCTTAGTTATCAAGATAGGCTAAAAAAAGTTGGGATTCTAATCGAGAGGTGATCTGATTGAGGTTTATAAGATAACGAAGGGAATGGATTGTGTTCCAGTTGACAGCTTGTTTCAATTAAATAGGTTTGGGAGTGTAGTGTATGTAGGCACCTTTAGTAATGACTCCACGAGGCAGAGTATGATACTTAAACTGTGTAGTCCTGTAGTCCTTTATTTGCAGCTCCTGAGTGAGGACAACAAGCTGTGAGTTCCTTTTTATACTGGTTACCTCTTAGGTCTCCAGCAGCAGCACCCTCTTTTATACAGGTAGTGTGTACAGTATAAAGGTACATTCAATGTGTCATAACAGTGTTACAGATATCACACAGTAAACAGGCATGCATACACAACAATACTCCCCCCTAAGCATTTTTCATATCCTTATTGTCACGTGGGGTGGTGGGCAGGGCCACAAGACTGGGTGGGCTCCTTGTCCACCAAGTGGGATGAGGGTCAGGTCATCCCAGGGTTTGCCAGGCCAGGGGTTGTACGGCTGGTCTGGTGCAGGTTGGCATTGGTGGTGGTTGGGCTGCCCATTGACCACTGTCCCGATAGTGGGTCTGCACCCACTGGCTGTGTGTGTGTCCTGCAAGGGGCATCACATTCGTTCCAAAGGTCCTGGCTACATGGTCAGGTAGCCTGCTGGACCTAGGGGTCTCCCACAGGGGGATTCCATTGGCATCGGCATGGTCTCTGTAGGACCCAATGTCCTTTGGCAGTGTCCTACCAGTATACATGACACCTTGGCTCTGATCACACATAGTCGAGCCTGCATTATACATTCTAGCATTTGCATCACTTTTGGGTGTCTGGTTTCAACAGACATGGTTACATTAGGCATTTCACATTCTCTATCATTATTGTTAAGCATAATAAACTTGTTCTTAACCTTACTGACACCTGCATTCATCTCATTAGTCACATTAGTTAAACCAGCATCACAATTCATTGTTACATTGCAGACATTTTCATACTTGCACCCTTTAATCGCATCTTTAGCTTTAAAGTCCATGTACTCAAATAGTTGAAACTTCCCCGTTAAATTTCTTTGGTTACCGGTCTCCTTTAAGGGAGCCTTCAAATCTGATTGGCCGCTCAGTGTCACGTGCTGCTCCTCCATGCTCACTCTTGGTATGGCCGCGGCCATTTTGATTACAAGTTTTTCTCCTCATGGTGCTGGTGCTGCAGCGATTTCCTGGCTTTCCTGCAGGAGGGCTGTGGTGGTCTTTTCTTCCACAGGGCCACTTCGCCTGATGTGGACCTGCTTCATCCAATTCCTGCCCAGCAGCATGGGACCGTCGCCGGCTACAATCCACAGGGGGAGTTTGTTCCAAACGCCGCCCTGGGAGTCCTGGACATCCACGCTGCCAACGATTTGGATTTTACCTTTGGTATAGGTGAGGAGCTGCACCTGGACAGGAGACAGTTTTGGTCGATTGACAGAATTTATCCAAATTTTTTCAAAGGTCGTTCGGCTCATCGCAGACTGGCTCGCCCCTGTGTCGCTCTCCAAAGAAACTGGGACTACGTCGAAGTCTAGTTTCATCGTCCACGGAGAACTTTCGGTGGAGCAGGTATGAGTTCCATACTCTTCTTCCAGGGGTTGAGCAACTTCACCTTCATCTGTGTCGGAGCCCCGGTGATCTGCCAACTCATCAGAGATGCGGTGAGTAAAGCTTTTTCTGCACATCCTTTGAAGGTGCCTTTTCGCTTTGCATGCATAGTCTTTGTAGCGGCACTGGTGGGCCCTGTGGTTTCCTCCACAGCGCCAGCACGGGGCTAGCCGGTTTGCTCCATGTGGCGGACTCAGGGTTGCGGGACTCGGGGCAGCGTTTCTGCCCTGAGAAGTTTCAATGCGGTGCACTGCTCTTGTCAGTTTAGAGTCCCTTAGTGCTTCATTTAGGTGGTCGCCAAAGTCATACGGTGTAGCCAGTCTCCTTAAGTGTTCCAATCTTTCTACAAAAGCGTCCCAATCTTCCCCATCGGTAAATTGCTGAAAGATGCTGAGATTCGACATGCTGAGCGTGTGGTTCGTGACCTTGTATTCCCGTTGCCAGTTGTAGTATATGTAGGCACCTTTAGTAATGACTCCATGCGGCAGGGTATGATACTTAAACTGTGTAGACCTGTAGTCCTTTATTTGCAGCTCCTGAGTGAGGACAACAAGCTGTGAGTTCCTTTTTATACTGGGTTACCTGCAGTATGCAGATAACCCTTAGGTCTCCAGCAGCAGCACCCTCTGGTGTACAAGTAAGGTGTGTACAGTATAAGGGTACATTCAGTGTGGCACAACAGTGTTACAGACATCACACAGTAAACAGACATGCATACACAACAGGGAGGATTAGGGTCACAATTTTAACTTGTATAAGGCCAGATCTAGGTTAGACATCAGGAGGTGGTTCTTTTTCCAGGGAATAGTGGGCCTCTGGAACAGGCTGCTGCCTCGTGCTGTGGATGCTGATTTGCTGAATTTCTTAAAGCGAGAGCTGGACCTGTTTCTGGCTGGGGTGGAGATCACCTCTTACAGAAGGTAGGTACTACAGGGAATTCAGAGCCAGATCTCCTGGACTAGTTTTGGTTGCCTAGATGGATCGGAGAGAAATTTAGTGGATTTTTACCCCAAAATGGCCTGGGTTTTTTCTGTTTTTTTGCCTCTCCCAGGAGATCACATGGTTTCAGGTGGGGTGGAGAGTATATATAGGGATACTCAAGGTATCACAATTATGTGGGATAGGCTTGATGGACCAGAGGGTCTTTATATGTCCTTCATTGTTCATATGTTCGCATGTTTGTATGCTTGTAAAATTGTAAATGGCATAGATAAAGTTAATGCATAAAACTGTGAGAGCAGGACAAGAACACACACGTTCAAACTAGTAAAAGGGAACTTTAGGACAATATCAGGAAGTCCTTCATGCAAAGAGTAATCAACATTTGAAATGGACTTTCAGGCAGAGCAGTGGAGGCAAAAACCTCAGAATCATTTAAGAAACAAGGAGACACAGCAATGTTGTTGTTTTTCTGGATGGATGAATTATGATGGACTGAAAGCTTCATATTAGTAGAAATGAACTTTCGGAAGATATCAATAATGTAGATAAATAGAGGCACAAAAGGATATAATAAATAATGCAATACGCAAAAGGAAGGTGATGTGGTGTATGGTTGATCATGTAAAGGCTGTGACTCTGACAAACAATTGGAGACAGTGTTGTTTCTGGACCAGTAGTTTTGAGGTCAGTGAGAAGATCTATTACATACCTCTGATCTTGCATCAGTGGCCCTGCTCTATGAATATAAATGTTTCACCCCTGGAGTCGGCCTTCTTCCTCACACCTGCTGCCTTGCTGACCCAAGCAGTACCAATGCCGACTGATGACGTTCACTAGCTACTCTTGCAGTTCAGTGTAATTGAGACTGGCAGTACATCACACGCAATGTAGAGAGAGAGAGATAATGAATGTAGTAGTCAGCCAGCCAGCCTCAGTGCATTAAGCTTTGACACAGGAGAAGGAAAGAAAGCAGCGAAAAATGAGTTGTAAACCAGAGGAAGTTGACTGAGCAGATAAGAGAAAATAAGTTTCTGAATTATGAGTAAGCGTTTCCATCCCCCATCATCATCATCATTATAGGCGGTCCCTGGAACGAGGATGACTTGCTTCCACATCGGTTCGCAGATGTTTCAATGAAGGACCCGATGTTCCAGTTTTGAACTCCAATTGAAGGGGTGGAAGATGCCTGTGTGTGGATTTTTTTAATGTGTGGTGACCGTAGCACATCAGCCACCACACAGTGCTCGGCAGGGCTTGACAGAGCTAGGCCTTTATCCAGTGGCAAGGGTTGAACCAGGACGACTGGAGACCTGCTCTGCTGCATGTCTGCTGCATGGACCTAGTGTGCACTCATATCGCAGTGTGGGCTGGCCCGTACTGCCCCTGGACCTTCGGCTCTTCTGGGCCACGTACTCTCATTTGCCACACCTTCGCCCACGATGTTCCAGGGCCCAGCGCTCCAGCTCTATTTATAGCCCCGACCTGCGGTGGTGTTCTCACACAGGTCGGGGCAGCTCACGATGTGCATTTATGGCAGATAATACCAGAATAAGCTTTTCCATTTAGTCAAAGAATACACAATGCTGATTGAGTTCAGCAACACTTCGATTTCCAGATCAAACCAGTTCATTGGTGAAATCCTAGCATGAAGCCTAATTTTATATACCAGTGTATCATTCTATATATAGGCATTTCATTTCATATACTGATATTTCATTTTATATAATGGTATGTAGTCTATGGGGGGAATTTTAACCCAAAGATGTGTAGGATGGGGACGGGTGTGAAAGTAAATATTTGAACATTCTCAAACCCGACCCCAACCTGCCCACTTGCGGTTTTAACGGAGGCGGGTTGGCGAGTGGGCGAGCAATCCGCTCTCAGGGGACAGGTCAGTCACTAAACTCTTTTGGGGATGCTGTATGCCTCCATTTTAACTCAGTTTTTATTTTTAACACATGCATGCGGAATACCAGGGCCTGGGAATCCCAGCAGGTAGAAGAAGGTGAAAAGAGCGAGACTCATGAGGTAAGTACTTTTATTGCACTGCTTGTGGGCCAGAAGGAGCAGGAGTGTATCCGCTAGTTCCCCAAGCTAACCTCCATGTGATCGGCCAACCTGCAAGTCCAATTTCCCCACCCCCGCCAAGTCCGATTCTCCCCCACGCTGTCCCCTCTCCCCACGCTGCCCCCCCCCCCCGCTGTCCCCTCCCCCCGCACTGTCCCCTCTCCCTGCACTGTCCCCTCCCCCTGCGCTGTCCCCTCCCCCGCGCTGTCCCCTCCCCCCACACTGTACCCACCCCCCGCACTGTACCCTCCCCCTGCGCTCTCCCCTCCCCCCGCGCTGTCCCCTCCCCCCACACTGTACCCTCCCCCCGCACTGTCCCCTTCCCCCCCAAGATGTCTCCTCCCCACCGCGATGGCCCCTCCCCCATGATGTCCCCTCCCTGCCCCACGATATACCCTCCCCGTCCCACGATATACCCTCCCCGCCCCACGATATACGCTCCCCGTCCCACGATATACCCTCCCTGCCCCACGATATACCCTCCCCGTCCCACGATATACCCTCCCTGCCCCGCGATGTCCTCTCCCACCGCGCTGTCCCCTCCCCGCCCCGCGTTATTTCCTCCCCCCGCGCTGTCCCCTCCCCCCGCACTGTCCCCTCCCCCCGCGATGTCCCCTCCCCCCGCGCTGTCCCCTCCCCTGCACTGTCCCCTCCCCCCACGCTGTCCCCTCCCCCCATGATCGCCCCTCCCCGCCCCACGATGGCCCCTCCCCCCACAATGTCCCCTCCCCCCGCGATCTCCCCTCCCCCCCACAATGTCCCCCCCCCCCCGCGATGTCCCCTCCCCCCCCCGCGATGTCGCTTCCCCCCCCCAGTGATGTCCCCTCCCCCCCGTGATGTCCCTTCCCCCCCCGCGATGTCCCCTCCCCCCCACAATGTCATCCCCCAGGCGATGTTCCCTCCCGGCACGATGTCCCCTCCCCCTGTGATGTTCCCTCCGCCCCCCCCTGCAACAATGTCCCATTCCCCCAATCAGACGGCCTCTAGAGTACTGTGCCCAAGTTTGGTTCCCCCACATGGTGTGCTATATAGTGGCCTTGGAAAAGATCCAGAAGAGAGCTACAAGAATGTAGAGAGCTGGAATTTCGATTGCTGCTACCAGCTGATACTGCCTGGGTGAGGCGACAATGGGGAGTGAGCGACTGGGTGGCGGCGTTAGGCGGGGATACTGCCTGATGGGAAATTTGGTTGTGCTTTTTCAAGGGTGTAACGATTTGCCACCTCGCTGACTACTGCCATGGAAATCCTGATTCCAGTACACGTGCAACACCTCCTTGGTACCGGTCTCGCCAAATTCACTTTTGCCGCCCCACTTACCGGCTGGCGGGAAACATGGCACAAAAAGTTGGTGTTCATAAGGCGAGGTAAAGATTCTGGGGCGATATGTAAAGGGAGTTGTAGCCTTGTCACAGAGGTCGTGGCCAGTGCTGTGTCCTCTCCTCACAGAGTGCGGAGGTGTTGGTGTGCTGTGACGACTCAGCATCACAACGAGCATTTCGCAAACATTGCTGGGTTTCAGGTCACATCCATTGGCGACGTATATCTATCTTCTGCAACTTAATGGGGACAGTGATGGCACACCACGTCGTCCTGCGGCAGAGACTTCAAAGGCGTCGGCTACAGGGACGGCTTCAGGCCAATTTGGGTCCATGCCAGTGGAGAGGCCCCAGACCTCGGGGCAGGAAGCCGTACAGATGCAGGTTTATCGTGCACATTATTCTTACCTTGATATGTTTGAGGAGCAGTGCATAAGAAGGCTACGGTTCCACAAGGAGGTTGTCACTGAGCTCTGCCACCTCCTGCAGACATACATCGAAGCTGACATCATCACTTGAACTTCACTGTCAGTGGCAGTGAAAGTGACAGTAGCCCTCAACTTCGATGCTACTGGCTCCTTCCAGTCTCCTGTAGGCAATATATGCAATATTGCGCAGTTTGCAGTTCATTGCTGCATTCGCCAGGTGACCGATGGTCTCTATAGCCGACACATGGATTACATAAAGTTCAGCATGTCCAGGCAGAGCCAGGATGAGCGCTCATGTGGCTTTGCCAGGATAGTGGGCTTCCTCATGGTTCAGGGGGCCATTGATTGTACGCATGTGGCATTGCGGGCCCTGCCTCACACTGGAGAGGTGTTTCGCAATCGAAAGGGCTACCACTTCCTCAACGTTCAGCTGGCCTGCGACCACAGGCAGATGATCCTCGCTGTCAATGCACGCTATCCTGGCAGCTGCCACGATGCCTTCATCCTGCGGGACAGCAGTGTGCCTCGACAGTTCCAGCCACCGCATGAAGGGCGTGCCTGGCTCATCGGTGACAAAGGATATGGTGTGGCTCCCTGGCTAATGACACCCCTCCACAATCCCACCAACCCTGCTGAGCAGCGCTACAACATCAGCTATATCGCAACCAGGACAATTGTAGAGCAAACTATCATGGTTCTGAAGCAGCATTTCTGCTGCCTTAACCGCTCTGGAGGGGCATTTCAATACTCACCTGATAGAGTCTCCATCTTTACTGTTGTGTGCTGCATGCTGCACAACCTAACCATTATGAGGGGATCAGCAGGGATTCATGATTCACCTCAGGAGGACGACGACGATGAGGAGGAAGATGAGCAGTTTCAGCCAAGGAGGAGGCAGTTTGCAGCTGCAAGGGCTGCTCATCAGAGGCTCGTCGTGCATCGATTCCAGTAAATAACAACGCAAGATGTACAGAATGACGATCTGCTGAAGACATCGTGCCCCACCCTCCAAGCCTCCATCTGTACAAATGGCAAGACAAGATTGTGGCAAATTAAAATCATTTTTATTTACAATAAGAACCATAGTGTGCTGTAAAGAAGCACTAAAGGACGCCATCATCCACAGCAAACAATAATCAAAACCAGACCCCTTGAAACATTATCACCCACATCCACGTGCAACTATTCACATTAGTTCATAATGGATCAAGGTCACCATCTCTCGCCACTATCACACAATTCTTTATTGGCTCATGAAAGTGCAACTATTGACATGTGTTCATATTCGAGCAAGGTCACCATCTCTGGCCACTAGCACACACATATTTAGCGGGTCTTTCTCAGCCCTTCCCTTCTCCTCTCCCCACCTCCTATGCCTACAGCTCCTCCTCAATGAGGTCTCAGTGTCTGCAGCAAGGCTGGTAGAAGGTCACTCTGTTGGCACCGCTACCACAGCTGATGGCCTAGCAGAACATTCCCCAGCAGCTCGAGCCCTGGAAGGGCCAGCTGCGGACTGAATCACCTCAGCATGGGCGGCAGCACTCTATGGTGGATGGGTTGCAAAGAACAGCAGGGGCAAGGGCGGAGTGATGTCATCCTGAGAAAGAACATCATGATCCAACAGGCCCGACACGGTGCTACTCCCCCGGGGCAGAGCCTCAGGATCTGGAGCAATCTGGATGATCACAGATTGCTGCCGTGCTTTGCCAACGTTAATTCCCCATTCAACTGATGGGGCCCCAGACACGATGGCAGCAGTCAGTGCCTGCATGGCATCAGGTTGGCTCTGCATCAGGGCAGACTGCGCCTGCAGCCACCACAGAGCTGAGTGATGCCACCATGTACTGATGACATGACAGTCTGCAGGCCTACCATAGCATCGGCCTGATGCTCAATGGCTACTCCCACGTCAGCCATAGCCCAGGCAACCATGTCTGGGACCCCATGGTCACTTGATGCATTCAACATCCATTGGTATCTACCAAGCATGGGCTCGACGAGCTGCTGAGAGGAATGTGCAACAGTTGAGGCGGACTCCTCCATCCTCACAGCTAGTGCATCGATATTCTCGTACACCCTTGACAATGCACTCAGCAGATCGCTGTGCATCCGCAATGATTGTCTTGCGACATCCTCTAATTCGAGCTCATCATCAGAATGCTGCTGAGCATCACTCAGGCATGCACTCACCCTTCGGGGAGCTAGCCCCCTACTTTCCCCTCCCCCATGTGGTTTAGTTAATAAGTCTTATTAACCTCTGTAGTAAAAATTGGGATTGAATAGTGAGTATTGATTTTTGCTTTAATGAAATGAACAAAAAGGGAACTATTTGCTGGCCAGAATTTTCACAGGTCAGAGCAGGTGGGTTGGAGGCATGGGGGGAAGTGAAAGTTGATAAAATGTGAACTCTGACTCCAACCTGCCTCCAACCAGCTCACTTTCACCTTTCACTCAGGAGGGACGGGGGTGGGGCGGGGGGTGGTGGGTGGGGGTGAGCTGCCAACCTGCTGCCAGGAGGCGGGTTGGCAATTTACATATTATAATGAGGCCTGAAGCCTCGACTACAACCTGTGTTGCAGGTTAAATTGCAGGCGGCCATGGATCCTGGGGTTTGGGATTCCCGGTGGCTGCCACAAGGTGACCTCAGTGTCGGGGAGCGATGCTCCCCCACCAGCAGCCTGCACTTCCCAGGGTCAGAAATCCGACCCCCGATGGGCCTGGTATTCCCTCCCCCCCACAGTTGCGACTCGGCCCCAGGGTTGGGGATCGGACCCCCCTCCCCTTCCCCGGGGGATCAAAGACAATGGTTTCAATCTTCCCAATATTTAAGAGCAGAAAATATTTCCTAATCCAGAACTGGATGTTGAACAAGCAGTCTGACAATTTAGAGACCGTAGAAGGGTCGAGAGAAGTGGTAGTGAGGTAGAGCTGGGTATCTAGTGTACATGTAGAAACTGACGCTGTGTTTTTGGATGATGTCGCCAAGGGACAACATGTAGTCGAGAAACAGGAGGGGGCCAAGGATAGATCCTTGAGGGGACACCAGAGGTAATGATGCGAGGGCGGGAAGAGAAGCTGTTGCAGCTGATTCTCTGGCTACAATTAGATAGATAAGAATGGAACCAGGCGAGTGCAGTCCCACCCAGCTGGATGATGCTGGAGAGGTAACGGAGCAGGATGGAGTGGTTAACCATGTTAAAGGCTGCAGACAGGTCAAGAAGGACGAGGAGGGATAGTTTACCTTTGTCACAGTCACAACAAATGTCACGTTGAGAGCCTTTTCTATACTGTGGCAGGAACAGAACCTGATCGGACAGTTTCAAACATGGATTTCCGGGAAAGATGGGCATGGATTTGGGAAGCGACAACACGCTCAAGGACTATTAGAGAGGAAAAGGAGGTTGGAAATGTGGCGGTTGCCTGCAAAGACAGAGGGGTCAAGGTTTTTTTTTTAGGAGATTTGCATTTATGTAGCACCTTTCACAACCACCAAACGTCTCAAAGCGCATTACAGCCAATGAAGTACTTTTGGAATGCAGTCACTGTTGTAATGTGGGAAACACGGCAGCCAACTTGCGCACAGCAAGCTTCCACAAACAGCAATGTGATAATGACCAGGTAATCTGTTTTTATTATGTTGATTGAGGGATAAATATTGCCCAGGGCAATAACTCCCCTTCGAAATAGTGCCATGGGATCTTTACAACTTGAGAGAGCAGACAAGGCTTTGGTTTAACATCTCATCCGAAAGGTGGCACCTCCAACAGTGCAGCACTCCCTTAGCACTGCACTGGAATGACAGCCTAGATTTATGTTCTCAAGTCCCTGAAGTGGGGAATGAACCCACAATCTCCTGACTAAGAGACGAGTGTGCTACCCACTGAGCCACAGCTGACACAGCTGATACGGAGAGGATTGATGACATCAGATTTGAAGGAGAAGGGGATAGTACCCGAGGACAGAGAATTGTTAATAATATCAACTAATATGGGAGCTAGAAAAGGAAATCGGGTGGTTAACACAGGAAGAACAAACCTCTGTGGCTTTTCTTGAAGGCTCATAACTACATATATTTTGGTTAATCTAATAAACAACATCAGTAATAAAAAGTACCCAATACTACAATGACTATTAGACACAAATTTAAAATAAATAATTTTTTAATGCTTTAACTATGGGCTTACTCATAAAGTTATCAGATTATTCATATAGCAATTTTCTAAAGGAGTGGAGGTCATTAATCTTAATGCAGAAGAAGTACATAACATAACCTGACTTGGTGTCTGGCCTGCTAAAGCATAAATGGAATTACACTAAGGATACTCCAGTCGCATTAGCTGGTTTGTAAGGGATAAATTGTAAAAGTTGCAAATAGGTGGTCAGAATTATGCTGAAGGTAGTGAACTTATCAGTATTAGGAGGGTCTATAATTGCCTATGTGTAACACTTGCTTATACGCATTAAACTGTAGCTTACCCTTAGTAACACTGAAACAGCCGAAGTCAGCAGTTTTGTTTAGAAGTCCCTGAGGAAGAGATAAGGAAGCCAATACAGCCACCCTAGGCATCGGATAGACTGGGATAGAGGGCAAAATGGAATAACACAATGATGATAGATGGACAGTTGCATGTACCACTCAGAACCCATCTGATAAGAGTCGACAAATCAATGTAACTTCGCTTATAGCAATAGACCTATCGATGATTTTGTAGGAGGATAGCTCCTCTCCAAAACCTGTATAAATTGTACTTGAAATCTCTTATATTTCGGAGGTTCCATGGCTGAACCTTCCCGTGCATTGCTCGTAATAAAACCGGTAAACCTGAGGTTTCGTTTGTTTATTTCCATGGCTGTTATACAGTGGGAAGCTGAGCGAGGTGTCGGTTAACTATATCAGTTAGTCCACCTTGAGGGAGAGAAGCCTCCTTTTACCCCAACATAGGTCCAGGAGCTTTATTCCTAAACTGTACACAGTACAATGGAATGGAACCATCAGCTCGGCCTTAAACATTAAAACAAAGGGCAAATATCAGTCTGCTTGCACATGCACAGATTTGCTCCATCTGCCTGGAGAGAACTGCAGGCAGGCAGTATTTGCACAGGAGAGTATCACCAGTGGACGTAATCATCCTTTTTTCCAGGCTCTTTACTACAGGGGAATATCTTTCGTCTGGGATAAGTTCCCCCTCACCCATTGGTGGTGTCATACCCTTTAAAATACATGGTCTCTATTTCTTCACACAGTAAATGATTTACTTCTTTAACAATGTGTCCCACCTATAGTGGGGACTGAGTAAAACCAAAACTTTCTGACTCAGTGTGCGTGTTAAATGGGCTGATGCCTCGGGGAAAATAGTGGACAAAGGATGTTAAGTGTTTGTGTGCTGTTATTTGTGTGTCTGAGGTGGTAACACTCTCATCTCGGAATCAGAAGCTTGTAGAATCAAATTACACTGCCAATCTTGGGCAGGTATTTCAGTGCAGTACTGTCACAATTACATCTTTCAGATGAGATATTAAACCAAGGCCCTGTCTGCCTGCCGCAGTGGTTCAGTTGAAGGCAAGAGATCCCATGGACCATTTTCCGAACCAATATATCTCAACCAACACTGCCAAAATCAGATTAACTGGTAAGTGCACAAAATTAGCTGCCACGTTTGCTTAAATATTGACAGTGAGTGAACTTCAAAAAGTAATTCATCAGATGTGAAGCACTTTGGGACACCCTGTGGATGCGATAAGTCATTGCATAAATGCAAATTCTATCTCTTTCATTTGCATTGGCATAATTTCAGGGCCATGGAAAAAAGGAGAGTGTGCGTGTTGTGTGTAACTAAACAAACCAAGCAAACATTTTCTAGTGCTGACATAATCTGGGAGAGAAAAAAGGAGATAATCAGGGAATCAGCATCGTGCTTTGTCTCCCCAATCAGTTTTCTTTTTACCCGAAGATATGGAGATTGTAAAATGTGGCGTTGAGCTATGCTACAAGTTACTAGCGAACCGATGCTGATAGGTTCATCTCTCTGCTAAAATAATAGAGCGGAATTGCAGATAACTGTGCTAGTTTATCCTAGTCTCAATGTTGATTGCCTTTTTTCCGTTCCTTTAGATTGGTATTTTGTCCCCTGATTTTGCAAACAATTATTGGCGTAGAATTTGCGGGAGACATAATGGTGAGGCTATCAGTGCTTACCGTTATTAAACAATAAATCGGACAGCAACTTCCAGTGACCGCACGTGCACAGCTAAATGCACAAACAGAGTTTGCTCTCCAAGTTATCCTGCTCCTCCAGAATCTGCACTACTCTGATATCTTGCCGAGAGACTCGACATTCAAATACGTGGAACGGCATGAAGTTGTGATATTTACCCTATCGGTACCCACTATGTCAGCTGTGGCTCAGTGATTAGCACTCTAACTTCTGAGTCAGGAGGTTGTGTGTTCAAGTCCCACTTCAGGAACTAGAGCACGATAAATTTAGGCTGATACTTCAGTGCAATGCTGAGGAAGTGTTGCACTGTTGGAGGTGTCATCTTTTAGATGAGACATTAAACTGAGGTCCTGTCTGCTCTTCCAAGTGGACGTAAAAGATCCCATGGCACTATTTCAAAGAAGAGCAGGAGAGTTATCTCTCGTGTCTTGGCCAATATATATTTTGTTATTAACATAACAAAAACTGATTATCTGGTCATTATCACATTGAAGTTTGTGGGAGCTTGCTTGTGCACAAATTGGCTGCCACGTTTCCGACATTGCAACAGTGACTACACTCCAAAAGTACTTTATTGGCTGTAAAGCAATTTGATACATCTGGGCGCTATATAAATCCTTGTCTTTCTTTTTAAACATGCCAGAAAAGGTTAGGCCTTGTCCATTCAAGCGTAAGCACATTTTTAATGGTGTGTTAATTACTGCCAATGAACCTCTCTGGCACCAAAAATTAACTTTTACAAGCGTGCAGTCTCATTCCTTCAAATTTTAATTATTGCTGGAGATTTTAAAAAAATTAAACATTTACATTTTTTATTTACTTTTACTTTCTGTCTCTTTTTGCTCTCTCTCTTAATCCCATATTTCTTTCCCTCTCTTTATTTTGCTTTCTGTACGTGATTTGGCACTATTCTAACTTACACTTCCTGGTTCAGACACTCTGTGGCTCAGTAATGATTCCTCAGTCTGATTGGTTAATGAGATACACAGTTGCTTGTCCTGTTCACACGGGTCCCAGATTCCCTATAGAGGGCGCCGCGCTGAAATGTATTTCTACTCATCGCGACCTTCAGTGCAAAAGGCCACAGATAGTCTGTGGGAAGCTGTAAATGTAATCAACGGCCAGTGCTGTTGGTTCATCGCTGATCACAAAATCCAGGCCCTTGCTTTCTTATGTAACGACATCTCCAGTCCCATAGAAGGAAAAACCCTGATATTGTAGGGGAAATGCTGATGTAACCAAAGAGAAAACAAATAGAAAAGAAGCACGTGGGCTGTTGCTGCCACTGGATTAAAGTTATTTCTGGTATCGAGATGTGTTGGTCATCTGTACTGACCTGTAAATACATTTTGAAGAAGATGCCAAAGAAAGCAAAATCTCAGATTTAGGTTCGCAGTGGTTAATGCGTTCAAATGTCACATCAGAGTCAGGCCAGGAACGAGAAAGAGATGAACATCCACTTTTTCCCCAAAATTTGTTAAACTCCACCAGTAAACTTAGATGCAATAATGAAAAGGTTACAGTGATTACTGCACTGGTAAAGAGTTGTCTGATGGGTGGGGCAGTATGGATGGTAATTGAATCATTGTGACAGAAACCATTGCCACCAAGTCAGTTCTTTACTTCAGGCATACCAACTAGTAAAGATCAGCTGATCCTAAAGTTAACGCATCATCCCTTCAGTACCCATTGCCTGGTGACTTGTTTATATTAATATTTGCACTTGGAATGTGCAAATATTAAGGCAGTGTTTATTATACATACCTAGTTTTGGTTGCTACAACAATCTAACAACTTTCATGGTAATTTTCTCATGCTAGCTCACAAATTACCATAGTATAATTTTGAACTCACAACCTTTGGGTTACTAGTCAAGTGCCATAGCCACTCGGATACCGACCACTTCAAACTCACAACTAATCCTATGCTTTGCCTACTAGTTCATGTTGTGATCCCTCACTGACGACTTTTTCCAGCTGCCTGAAGGCATTATCCTTACCTAAAACTGCCGGTGGATATCAAAACCATCAAAAATCATCATGGAGTAACTGATGAGTTTTGACATATGTAATGAATCCAGATTATGGCCCCAAGTTTCCACTCGCGGCGAAAAAGGCGCACCTCAGAGCTGGGCGCCTGTTTTTCGCGCCGAAAACGGCGCCGGAAAGAAAGTGCGGTATTCTCGAGCTCCTTGGAGCTCGATGTCTGCTTGGCGTGGCGCACAGGGTGCGGAGCCTACCACTTGCGCTGATTTTGTAAGTAGAGGGCGGCGGGTACAATTGAAATGAGGCTTCTTGGTGCCGGCAACCCTGCGCGTGCGCGTTGGAGCGTTTGCGCACGCGCAGTCTGAAGTAAACATTGGCACTTGGCCATTTTTAAAAGTACTGCAGAAAAAGTGAAGATTTGTTTCTTGGACCCCTGCAAAGGCTTGTATTTTAATTTTCTTGATATTTCTGTGTGTGAGGCAGTGCTTTTAGCAGCACTGCTGAATAAATCACCTGCTGAAATCAGTGAGTTCAGCTTTTCACTGCTAAACTTGCAGAACCGGTGCCTGCAAATTAAAGACTGTGTGTTTGGAGAAATAAAAGTGCCAATTCAACTTTGCAATGGATCAACTTCCACCAAGAACAAAGAATTTCTTGCATGAGGAAGCAAACCATTGCATAATATGTGGTGCACCCATTCTGCAAATTTAAATATAAAGATGTCGATGTGGCTGCCTCTCCCTGTCCAAATGGCCTCAGTCAGTCCCCCTCACAGCTCGAAGGCTGCTGCTGCTCCCGGCCAGCCACTGACGCCGCTGCAATCCCATGGCCGAATGGCCTCACGTCCGTCCGGGTGCTGCATCTTCGCAGGGAATGAAGGCCTGCCTCAAGCACCGCAGCTCAGCTCGAAGGCTGCTTGCTACCTGCCGCTGCCGTTGAGACACTGATGCCACACCGCTGCCTGAAAGGCCTGCCTGAAGCACTTTCACACAGGTAGGAACATGATTTATTTAATCTTTTCTTTGCTTATAAATTTTTATTCAGGTTGGATTTATTTGTATAATATTTGTATAAGTATAACTAAGGATTGATTGTAGAATTTAATGACTTCCCTTCCCCCCCTCCCCCCCCACCTCGTTCCCAACGCCTAATTTGTAACCTGCGCCTGATTTTTAAAAGTGTAGACAAGGTTTTTTCAAGCGTACAAAAATCTTCACTTACTACATTCTAAGTTAGTTTGGAGTACGTTTTCACTGTGGAAACTTTGAAATCAGGCGTCAGTGGCCGGACACGCCCCCTTTTGAAAAAGAAATTCTGTTCCAAAGTGAAACTGTTCTACCTGACTAGAACTGCAGAAAACTAAATGTGGAGAATTCCGATTTCTAAGATATTCCGTTCTACACCAGTTGCTCCTAAAAATCAGGAGCAAATCATGTGGAAACTTGGGGCCAATATTTTGTATATGTCAATCCATTATGGAGAAACCTTAGACAGAAAGCACACTGTGTAAACGTTTTGGTTCAGGTGATTACTGCCTTAAACAGTCTTTGTCCGGTCGACATCAGCTGGTGCATTAGCAACCAGCCAATATAAAACACTGGCAGCGAAACCAATGTACTGAGCAATTGGATCAATGCACAGGAAGGACAATAGACAAATATATGTCACAGACACTTCGGCCGCGATTTAACGAACCTCGGTGGGTCTGTGGCAGGCAACGTTGGTGACAGGTCCCGAACCTGCTGCTGGCTCCATCCTGACCTTTGAAATGAATTTCCCGAGATTGGGCTTGTTAAGCCCATCCAGCGTGTTTCCCGGCCAATTAGAGGAAGTGGGTCTGGTGACATCATTTGATGACGCGTCATCAGACAGTTTCCTTAACGGGTCCATGGCCAACTTTCTATTGACATTTGTGCTGTCAGTGTTCTACAGCATTGAGGTGCAACTGCACATAGAAACATAGAAACATAGAAAATAGGTGCAGAAGTAGGCCATTCAGCCCTTCTAGCCTGCACCGCCATTCAATGAGTTCATGGCTGAACATGCAACTTCAGTACCCCATTCCTGCTTTCTCACCATACCCCTTGATTCCCCTAGTAGTAAGGACCTCATCTAACTCCTTTTTGAATATATTTAGTGAATTGGCCTCAACAACTTTCTGTGGTAGAGAATTCCACAGGTTCACAACTCTCTGGGTGAAGAAATTCCTCCTCATCTCGGTCCTAAATGGCTCCCCCCTTATCCTTAGACTGTGTCCCCTGGTTCTGGACTTCCCCAACATTGGGAACATTCTTCCTGCATCTAACCTGTCTAACCCCGTCAGAATTTTAAACGTTTCTATGAGGTCCCCTCTCATTCTTCTGAACTCCAGTGAATACAAGCCCAGTTGATCCAGTCTTTCTTGATAGGTCAGTCCCGCCATCCCGGGAATCAGTCTGGTGAACCTTCGCTGCACTCCCTCAATAGCAAGAATGTCCTTCCTCAGGTTAGGAGACCAAAACTGTACACAATACTCCAGGTGTGGCCTCACCAAGGCCCTGTACAATTGTAGCAACACCTCCCTGCCCTTGTACTCAAATCCCCTCGCTATGAAGGCCAACATGCCATTTGCTTTCTTAACCGCCTGCTGTACCTGCATGCCAACCTTCAATGACTGATGTACCATGACACCCAGGTCTCTTTGCACCTCCCCTTTTCCTAATCTGTCACCATTCAGATAATAGTCTGTCTCTCTGTTTTTACCACCAAAGTGGATAACCTCACACTTATCCACATTATACTTCATCTGCCATGCATTTGCCCACTCACCTAACCTATCCAAGTCGCTCTGCAGCCTCATAGAATCCTCCTTGCAGCTCACACTGCCACCCAACTTAGTGTCATCCGCAAATTTGGAGATACTACATTTAATCCCCTCGTCTAAATCATTAATGTACAGTGTAAACAGCTGGGGCCCCAGCACAGAACCTTGTGGTACCCCACTAGTCACTGCCTGCCATTCTGAAAAGTCCCCATTTACTCCTACTCTTTGCTTCCTGTCTGACAACCAGTTCTCAATCCATGTCAGCACACTACCCTCAATCCCATGTGCTTTAACTTTGCACATTAATCTCTTGTGTGGGACCTTGTCGAAAGCCTTCTGAAAGTCCAAATATACCACATCAACTGGTTCTCCCTTGTCCACTCTACTGGAAACATCCTCAAAAAATTCCAGAAGATTTGTCAAGCATGATTTCCCTTTCACAAATCCATGCTGACTTGGACCTATCATATTACCTCTTTCCAAATGCACTGCTATGACATCCTTAATAATTGATTCCATCATTTTACCCACTACCGATGTCAGGCTGACCGGTCTGTAATTCCCTGTTTTCTCTCTCCCTCCTTTTTTAAAAAGTGGGGTTACATTGGCTACCCTCCACTCCATAGGAACTGATCCAGAGTCAATGGAATGTTGGAAAATGACTGTCAATGCATCCACTATTTCCAAGGCCACCTCCTTAAGTGCTCTGGGATGCAGTCCATCAGGCCCTGGGGATTTATCGGCCTTCAATCCCATCAATTTCCCCAACACAATTTCCCGACTAATAAGGATTTCCCTCAGTTCCTCTTCCTTACTAGACCCTCCGACCCCTTTTATATCCGGAAGGTTGTTTGTGTCCTCCTCAGTGAATACCGAACCAAAGTACTTGTTCAATTGGTCCGCCATTTCTTTGTTCCCCGTTATGACTTCCCCTGATTCTGACTGCAGGGGACCTACGTTTGTCTTTACTAACCTTTTTCTCTTTACATATCTATAGAAACTTTTGCAATCCGTCTTAATGTTCCCTGCAAGTTTCTTCTCGTACTCCATTTTCCCTGCCCTAATCAAACCCTTTGTCCTCCTCTGCTGAGTTCTAAATTTCTCTCAGTCCCCGGGTTCGCTGCTATTTCTGGCCAATTTGTATGCCACTTCCTTGGCTTTAATGCTATCCCTGATTTCCCTTGATAGCCACGGTTGAGCCACCTTCCCTTTTTTATTTTTACGACAGACAGGAATGTACAATTGTTGTAGTTCATCCATGCGGTCTCTAAATGTCTGCCATTGCCCATCCACTGTCAACCCCTTCAGTATCATTCGCCAATCTATCCTAGCCAATTCACGCCTCATACCTTCAAAGTTACCCTTCTTTAAGTTCTGGACCATGGTCTCTGAATTAACTATTTCATTCTCCATCCTAATGCAGAATTCCACCATATTATGGTCACTCTTCCCCAAGGGGCCTCGCACAACGAGATTGCTAATTAATCCTCTCTCATTACACAACACCCAGTCTAAGATGGCCTCCCCCCTAGTTGGTTCCTCGACATATTGGTCTAAAAAACCATCCCTTATGCACTCCAGGAAATCCTCCTCTACCGTATTGCTTCCAGTTTGGTTAACCCAATCTATGTGCATATTAAAGTCACCCATTATAACTGCTGTACCTTTATTGCACGCACCCCTAATTTCATGTTTGATGCCCTCCCCAACATCACTACTACTGTTTTGAGGTCTGTACACAACTCCCACTAACGTTTTTTGTCCTTTGGTATTCTGCAGCTCTACCCATATAGATTCCACATCATCCAAGCTAATGTCCTTCCGAACTATTGCCTTAATTTGCTCCTTAACCAGCAATGCTACCCCACCTCCTTTTCCTTTTATTCTATCTTTCCTGAATGTTGAATACCCCTGGATGTTGAGTTCCCAGCCCTGATCATCCTGGAGCCACGTCTCCGTAATCCCAATTACATCATATTTGTTAACATCTATTTGCACAGTTAATTCATCCACTTTATTGCGGATACTCCTTGCATTAAGACACAAAGCCTTCAGGCTTGTTCTTTTAACACCCTTTGTCCTTTTAGAATTTTGCTGTACAGTGGCCCTTTTTGTTCTTTGCCTTGGGTTTCTCTGCCCTCCACTTTTCCTCATCTCCTTTCTGTCTTTTGCTTTTGCCTCCTTTTTGTTTCCCTCTGTCTCCCTGCATTGGTTCCCATCCCCCTGCCATATCAGTTTAAATCCTCCCCAACAGCACTAGCAAACACTCCCCCTAGGACATTGGTTCCGGTCCTGCCCAGGTGCAGACCGTCCGGTTTGTACTGGTCCCACCTCCCCCAGAACCGGTTCCAATGCCCCAGGAATTTTAATCCCTCCCTGTTGCACCACTGCTCAAGCCACGTATTCATCTGCGCTATCCTGCGATTCCTACTCTGACTATCACGAGGCACTGGTAGCAATCCCGAGATTACTACTTTTGAGGTCCTACTTTTTAATTTAGCTCCTAGCTCCTTAAATTCTTTTCGTAGGACCTCATCCCTTTTTTTACCTATGTCGTTGGTACCAATGTGCACCACGACAACTGGCTGTTCTCCCTCCCTTTTTAGAATGTCCTGCACCCGCTCCGAGACATCCTTGACCCTTGCACTAGGGAGGCAACATACCATCCTGGAGTCTCGGTTGCGGCCGCAGAAACGCCTATCTATTCCCCTCACCATTGAATCCCCAATCACTATTGCTCTCCCACTCTTTTTCCTGCCCTCCTGTGCAGCAGAGCCAGCCATGGTGCCATGAACTTGGCTGCTGCTGCCCTCCCCTGATGAGTCATCCCCCTCAACAGTACCCAAAGCAGTGTATCTGTTTTGCAGGGGGATGACCACAGGGGACTCCTGCACTACCTTCCTTGCACTGCTCTTCCTGTTGGTCTTCCATTCCCTATCTGGCTGTGGACCCTTTCCTTGCGGTACGACTAACTCGCTACACGTGATACTAACGTCATTCTCAGCATCGTGGATGCTCCAGAGTGAATCCACCCTCAGCTCCAACTCCCAGGCTCTCCCATGAGTCCCTTCATATGTTTACGGAAGGAGGGACAGCACACAGGGAATTTCTCTTCCCTTCCAATGGCAGAAGAGACCTCCACAGGGGACCAACGCAGCCTCATTGCACATTGCACAGGAGGGCACAAGCAGGGATGTTATCAGGAGGACTAGGCTGCAGTGGCACAAACCTTTCAATGATCTCAGTAGATCACAATACGTTACTGCAAAGCCACACTCAACCTCATCCTGCTGGGCCTCTCATCACATCCCCATCACTCTGCCTTCCCTACCCTACTCCTGCATATCCTTACTCACACCAACTTACCATGCACCTCCACCCATCCCTCTATCTACATTATCACATCCCCATCTCACTAGCCAACCATCACACTCACCCTCATCCTAGTCCAATCATACCAACTAACAACACACTTGTTCATGTGGTGTCAAGCATTCAAACCTTTATTTTCAACACTTTGCATTCTTGGACAGATCTCTGTGCACCTTTGGAAGGGGCTTAGTGAGTTGCAGTGAATGGTGAGACATAACAGTACGCCCCCACAATGGTGATGAGTGTGAAAGGAATGGCTTGGTCAATGCAGGGATACTTTATGGTCTTGGTGTGGGGTGGTACCAACCTGGTGCATCATGTGGCAGCCAGGTTGTGCAGCATTAAGTGAAGTAAATCATGCTATAGTGAGGTCATCAGTTGATTGCAGAGAAGGTTGGTGTTGTTGTTGGTGCTGCTGGTGTGTCTGGTGATGCTGATGTTGGGGATGATTGTGATGGGATTCTGAGGACCAAGGTGAGAGAGTTTGAAGGGCACTCATGCTGATGGAATAGATGGTAGGTGAAGTAGAGATGACAGAAGCGATTTGTCAATGGTGGGAGAGGTCAGACTGGATGGAGACTTGTGTAAAGACTTGCAGCATGGTGAATGTGTAGTGGAAATGCAGTTTGGAGAGCATGTCTCAATCAGCGGGGAGCTTTGACTTGACATTTTAAGATGTCAACTCATCAGCTGATTCAATGGCTACTGACCTCCAGCTTCAGCTTCACAGCAGAGGTCTAGGCACAGCAGGAAATCGATGGGCGACCTGTCAGATCCAAAAATCTGAGAAAGTAACATTGATAAGTGGCTGTAAACAGGCCACTAATGATTTTAATTACCTCCTCCGCCGCTGCGTGTTGGATCAGCTCAGCACTGACAGATCTGACATTTGGTAAAGACGCGTGGCGGCAGGTTCACTACGGGGTCCTGACCCGTTGGGGAAATAAACCACTTTCCCACCCGACCCGCCACCGATTATGGCCGTTGGCCGCTCTGCAAATTCCAGCCCTTCATTTTTTTTTCATCTCAGCTCTGATTTCATTTGCTAGAATGTAGAATAGCAGTGGTGAAAAATTATCCACGACACTGTGACCTTTACAATCCTTGGTTCACAGGGATCATGTGACATCATCACCATAACTTTCCTGTTTAACAAAAAAAACAACACAACTAATTAGGCGGCAGCCTTGGTAGCACATCACATCTCTGAGCCAGGAGGCCATGAACTTCAGCACATAATCTAAGCTGACACTCCACTGCAGTACTGAGGGAGTGCTGCACTTTTGGAGGTGCTGTCTTTCGGATGAGCTGTTAGACTGAGGCTCTGTCTGCCCTCTCAAGTGGATGTAAAATATCCCACGGCACTATTCAAAGAAGAGCAGGAGAGTTCTCCTGGTGTCCTGGCTAACATCACTAAAAAATATTGTCTGGTCAATTACTTTGTTGCTATTTGTGGGAGCTTGCTGTGTGCAAATTGGCTGCCCTGTTTTCCTAAAATCGTTCAGTGACTACATTTTAAAAGTACTTCATTGGCTGTGAAGTGCAAGTTATTTCTTTAATTGGCTGTGAGCCAATATGTGTGATAGAGAATGATGGGGAAGCTGCAGAAAATGTTAGAGCAGCCTCGAAGCGTAATGAACAATTTTACCAGGGGAGATCGGAAACTCCGAATCAAATTAATGTCATGCAACCCATGATATGTTGTCATCCCCCACCAGCCCCCGCAGCAAAACTCTGGGAAATTCACAACATTCAAGCGCGTAGTCAAGGGTGATTTCCATAGAATCAAGTACTCCGTGCTGCTGAATGAAAAAGTGTATGTTGCCTTATTGATTGCAATCTAATCAGCCCATTTACACATGGGCAGAGAAAATGAAGAGGTAGGAGTTCAGTTGAATCCCAGTGAGGGGGACAATTTTAATTTATCCCGCCCATCGGGGAACTGACATGATTGGGTTTTCACACCCCGCCTCGATTTTACTCTCTGAAGTGTGAATGGAGAGTAATATTGGGCAGGGTTAAAGCCAATCCTATGGGTTTGCCACCTGATGAAATAGGTTAAAATTACCCCCAGACAGTGTGAGCAAACAGTGAAGTAGAATACATGTGGCGATCTGTGTTGTGGTTCATTTAAAATCCATCTCCTTACTTGAGTTCAGCTGGAAAAAAAAATCAGGAAAGTTATGCCTCAGTTAAAGGAAAGATTAGACATCCCAATTACACTATGATTAAAACTTCAATAAGTAGCACACGTTTTAGAGAACAGAATTGCAAAGCTCCTCTGGGATACTTTCAATCATAATCAGAGTTATATGGCCCTTGAAGAAATGTTTAATTAAATCTTTCCTGTTGAGGAACCTATTAACCTTGCTAATGAAACAAAGTGGTCTCTTTGCTCAGTATGTTTGAATTAGGAAAACAAATTTAATAAACAATGAAGGGATTATCTTTCGCCTGCTTAATTAAAGTGAATATAAATAACGAAAAACCAGTTTAGAACTGAATGTGAGGAGGACATTCAAATTCTGTTCTGTAATCTGTCATATTTACACAAATTAATTAACACTATGAGTAGAAGCATCATCATAAGAGGTGCAAAACAAGGTGAGAGTGAACTGCAATTGGACTCCCCTTAAATAGGAGCACCTTTACTCAACTATAAAATAAGTCAGTGTAATGTAGGCACCAGTAAGTATGCTCACAGGTTTGTTGCACTCACCAGAGTGTCCCTGGAGATGGAACACGCATTGTCCTCTGGTATGCTCGTGGCCTTCCATGACAGGTGGGCACCAGAGGGACTGGAGTGCATCATCACCCCCGGGAACAGAATTTTAATTTAATTTGGTACAGTTCCCAGTTGATTTCTTAATTTGAGCGTTCTAGTGCCCTCACTAAAAGGGGACACTTGATTTAAAAGTTCTATCTAAAATAGTTATTGAGTTGTTGCATTGCGAGTAGCTTAGCTAGTCATGTGATGTTCACACGACTCAATGAAACCCCAGTCACTTGGGTTTAGGTCATCCAGGATGAAGTATGCAGTTGTGAGCCTAGTAGATGAACTGGTAATGTGTAGTGTGATTGTTAAACTTTTGTTAATAAACCAACTAGTTCTTAACAGCAATGTGTTGCTATGAATTCTTAAGCAAAGAACCCATGAAGCAAATACATTACATTCAGCACTGTGGATTTTATTTGTAAAATAATCTGGAAGCACTGGAGGGTCAGAAAAGCCAATTGGGTGAAGAAAAATAATAAAGGATTGTTTTTTCTGTCATTCCAGTGTATTGATCTAATTGTTCCACACATTAGCTCCTCTAGCAGTATTTTACTTTGATTGGCAGCTAATGCACTAGCTGGTGTCGACCGGGCCAAGTCTGCTTAATACCAGCAGCAAGAGGTTTGCAGTATATTTTCTGTCTAGGGCTTCTTCATGATGGATATTGTTTAATAGACAAACCATAAAGTTAATAACACAGGAAGAAGCCCTTTGTGTTCATGTGTTCAGAACAGTCCAGTCCAAACCCACTGCCCTGCTCCCTTCCCAAAACCTTGCATGGGCCTCTGCTTCAAATGTTTATCTGCTTTTCCCTTAAAAGATTCAATGCTCTCTTAACTCAACTATGCCCGTTGCTGAAGGACATTAACGGTCAACCACATAGTGTGGGGCTGGAGTCACATGTAAATCAGAAGAGACAAGGTCATGATATGAGAAACTGATTTTGAAGTTTGAAAGCTGAAATAAATATTTGTTCCCAAATGTAGAAATTCACTTTTAAGTGCACAAATCCTTTTAATTTTGACGACATACATTTGTCTTGCTCCTTTGGGCTGGCTCCCTGCATAAGGGTAAAGCAAAGAAAATAGTGATGCAGAATTATTCTAATGGTCTGGAATGTAAAATGCGGAGCAGCACACGCTTGCCCCCACTGGGAAAGTCTTTATCCGCGGTCCAGTAATAAAACCCCCATGGTGCGGGAAACACAATTCATGATCCCGAATGACCATTTTAAATTGATGACTCTTTCATTGATTCCTCAACCAGAGGAAAGAATCCTTCTTTATTCACTCTTTCAGTTCAGAGCAACATTGCTGGCACTGCATCAATCAATTTGGTCAATTTGCAAAGTGGTTACTTGGGTACGGTAGAGCAGTGGTTATGTCACTAGACTAGTAATTCAAAGGCCTGGACTAATAATCCAGAGAACGTGAGTTCAAAGTCCACCATGGCATTGGGAATTTGAATTCAGTTTTTAAAAAATCTGTAAATAAAAAGCTGGTGTCAGTAAAGGTAACCATGAAGCTGTTGGATTGCCATAAAAATGTCCTTTCAGTGAAAGTCTTAAATCAAATACCTTCCTGGTGTATATGGTTCAGCTACTCAGTGACTAAACTCACAGAGCCATCAGGGTGCAGAAGTTAGTTTCAACAAAGGTAGGGTGTATTATTTGATAAAATCAATTCAATAGAAACTGAACATCCCTTCCACTGAGGTAAAATGTACACTTAGAAATAAAAAAGAGGGTAGAAGGTCCGATTTGTGCTTGTACTACATTCCCTCTGTGTCCCATTTATCTGAAATGGATGAATAGCTGAATAAAAATAGCACACAAGGGCCTGTACTGCACAGGAATCTATCTATCGATAGATTTATGTTGGGTAAGGGTATCAAAGGATAGGGAGCAAATGTGGGTAGAAAAAGTTGAGGTACAGATCAGCCATGATCTAATTGAATGGTGAATGAGACTTGAGGGGCTGAATGGCCTACTCCTGCTCCTAATGTTCCTATGTTCTACTAAAGTTTGCCAACTGGTGTTTCTAGTCTGTAACCTTAGTGCAGTGCCAAATCCTTTGTGAGATGCTATAAGGTTTGCTAAAGTCTTCTGATGACGTAGAACATAAGTAAAAAGTATGGAATTGAAAATGGGCTTATTTGGTCGCTAACAGACCACAATAATACAACAGAAAACAAAAGTATAATGCACAAAGTGGGAAAGTTCCATTCATTCGTACCATTTATGTGTTGCTGTTGTTGTGCAGTCAGATAATCAATAACTTGGCAAATGCTATTATCCACTAAAGATCTCCATGGGCCTGAGGCTCAGGTCCTTATCAGCAATGTGGAAGTGCTGTCAAGCTCACATACAATAAATCAGGTTGATAGCAAAGTGATGAGAGTTCTTCAGCAATTTCAAAATAATTAATAATCCAGTAACATTACTGACTGATTCATTGGGGCTGTCTATCTCTTTCAGCTTAGAGAGGAGACATCAGAGACTTTTTTGCTTTTGTAGCCTGTATTTCTCCCTGACTTAGTCAACTGGAAGTAGGTTTATAAGTGACATAGAGTGGGGGAGTGGGGGCTAATATTTCCTGGTGTGTCTTCGATAACAAAATCAAAAACCTGTTGGCAAATAACAAATTTGTGATTTTGCTACATTTAACACACAGTGGAAATCACCCCAACACCCCCCACCCCCCTCACCACCCCCAGCACTATGTAAGAATGCACGATTAGATGTAAGAATGCACGATTGTTCTGTCTTCACCAAGGAAGACATGAATAACCTCCCTAATATACTAGGGGACCGAGGGTCTAGCGAGAAGGGGGAACTGAGGGAAACCCTTATTAGTCAGAAAATTGTGTTAGGGAAATTGAAGGGACTGAAGGCCAATAAATCCCTAGGGCCTGATAGTCTACATCCCAGAGTACTTAAGGAAGTGGCCCTAAAAATAGTGGATGCATTGGTGGTCATTTTCCAACATTCCATGGGCTCTGGATCAGTTCCTGTGGATTGGAGGGTAGCTAATATAACCCCACATTTTAAAAAAGGAGGGAGAGAGAAAACAGGGAATTATAGACTGGTTAGCCTGACATCGGTGGTCGGGAAAATGCTGGAGTCAATTATTAAAGATGTAATAGCAGCACATTTGGAAAGCAGTGACAGGATCGGTCCAAGTCAGCATGGATTTATGAAAGGGAAATCATGCTTGACAAATCTTCTAGAATTTTTTCAGGATGTAACTAGTAGAGTGGATAAGGGAGAACCAGTAGATGTGATGTATTTGGACTTTCAAAATGCTTTTGACAAGGACCCACACAAGAGATTAAAGTGCAAAATTAAGGCACTTGGTATCGGGAGTAATGTATTGACGTGGATAGAGAAATGGTTGGCAGACAGGAAGCAAAGAGTGGGAATAAATGGGTGCTTTTCAGAATGGTAGGCAGTGACTAGTGGGGTGCTGCAGGGTTCAGTGCTGGGACCCCAGCTATTTACAATATACATTAATGATTTAGACGAAGGAATTGAATGTAATATCTCCAAGTTTGCAGATGACACTCAGCTGGGTGGCAGTGTGAACTGCGAGGAGGATGATAAGAGGCTGCAGGGTGACTTGGACAGGTTAGGTGAGTAGGCAAATGCATTGCAGATGCAGTATAATGTGGATAAATGTGAGGTTATCCACTTTGGTGGCAAAAATAGGAAAGCAGATTATTATCTGAATAGTGACAGATTAGTAAAAGGGGAGGTGCAACGAGACCTGGGTGTCATGGTACATCAGTCATTGAAGGTAGGCATGCAGGTACAGTAGGCAGTAAAGAAAGCAAATGGCATGCTGGCCTTCATAGCAAGGGGATTTGAGTATAGGAGCAGGGAGGTCTCACTGCAGTTGTACAGGGCCTTGGTGAGACCACACCTTGAGTATTGTGTGCAGTTTTGGTCTCCTAATCTGAGGAAGGACGTGCTTGCTATTGAGGGAGTGCAGCGAAGGTTCACCAGACTAATGCCCAGGATGGCAGGACTGACATATGAGGAAAGATTGGATCTGCTAGGCTTATACTCACTGGAATTTAGAAGAATGAGAAGGGATCTCATAGTACTGGTTCTGGACTTCCCCAACATCAGGAACACTCTTCCTGCATCTAACCTGTCCAATCCCATCAGAATTTTATATGTTTCTAGGATAGTTCCTTTACCTCTTAGCCCAGCCCACATAGATCCAATCTGCCTTGTAAGATACCAAATTCAATTACAGTTTGTAGTTTCTTACATTGGGAATTTTCTGGTAGATAGTTCCAAATTAAATTTCCTTTTCAATGAGTCCAAACTAAGAGCGTTTCCCACGAATTTTGTAATCCTTCACCCTCCTTTTTTTTTAAAAAGTGAGGTTACATTAGCTACCCTTCTATCCATAGAAACTGATCCAGAGTTTATAGAATGTTGGAAAATGACCACCAAAGCATACACTATTTCTCGGGCAACTTCCTTAAGTACTAGGGCATGCAGACTATCAGGCCCTGGGGATTTATCGGCCTTCAATCCCATCAATTTCCCGAACACAATTTCCTGACTAATAAGGATTTCCTTCAGTTCCTCCTTCTCGCTAGACCCTCAGTTCCCTAGTATTTCCGGAAGGTTATTTGTGTCTTCCTTAGTGAAGACAGAACCAAAGTATTTGTTCAATTGGTCTGCTATTTCTTTGTTCCCCATTATAAATTCACCTAATTCTGACTGCAAGACTACATTTGTCTTCATTAATCGTTTTCTCTTCACATACCTATAGAAGCTTTTGCAGTTAGTTTTTATGATCCCTGCAAGCTTTCTCTCATATTCTATTTTCCCCCTCCTAATTAAACCCTTTGTCCTCCTCTGCTGAATTCTAAATTTTTCTGTCCAATTTATATGCCTCTTCCTTGGATTTAACACTATCTCTAATTTCCCTTGTTAGCTAAGGTTGAGCCACCTTCACGGTTTTATTTTTGTGCCAGACAGGGATGTACAATTGTTGAAGTTCATCCATGTGATCGTTAAATGTCTGCCATTGCCTATCCACCATCAGCCCTTTTAGTATTATTTGCCAGTCTATCCTAGCAAATTCATGCCTCATACTATCGAAGTTACCTTTCTTTAATTTCAGGACCCTAGTCTCTGAATTAACTGTGTCACTCTCCATCTTGATGTAGAATTCTACCATATTATGGTCACTCTTCCTCAAGGAGCCTCGCACAACAAGATTGCCAATTAATCCTCTCTCAGTACACAAGACCCAGTCTAGGATGGCCTGCTCTCTAGTTGGTTCCTCGACATATTGGTCTAGAAAACCATCCCTAATACACTCCAGGAAATCCTCCTCCACCGTATTGCTACCAGTTTGGTTAGCCCAATCAATATGTAGATTAAATTCACCCATGATAACTGCTGTATCTTTATTGCACATATCCCTAATTTCCTGTTTGATGCCATTTCCAACCTCACTACCACTGTTTGGTGATCTATACACAACTCCCACTAGTGTTTTCTGCCCTTTGGTGTTCCACAGCTCCACCCATACAGATTGCACATCATCCAAGCTAATGTCCTTTCTTACAATTGAGTTAATCTCCTCTTTAATCAGCAATGCTACCCCACCTCCTTTTCATTTCTGTCTATCCTTCCTGAATATTGAATACCCCTAGATGTTGAGTTCCCAGTCTTGGTCACCCTGGAGACATGTTTCTGAAATCCCAATTACATCATATCCGTTAACAGCTATCTGCGCAATTAATTCATCCACTTTATTCCGAATGCTCCTCGGATTGAAACACAGAACCTTCAGGCTTGTTTTTTTAACACTCTTTGTCCTTTTAGAATTATGATGTAATGTGGCCCTTTTTGATTTTTGCCTTTGATTTCTCTGCTCACCACCTTTCCTTTTCTCCTTTCTACCTTTTTCTTCTGCCCCCATTTTATTTCCGTCTATCTCCCTGCATAGATTCCCAACCCCTGCCATATTAGTTTAAATCCTCCCTAACAGCACGAGCAAACACTCCCCCCAAGACATTGGTTCTGGTCCTGCCCAGGTGCAGACTGTCTGGTTTGTACTGGTCTCACCTCCCCCAGAACTGGTTCCAATGTCCCAGGAATTTGAATCCCTTCCTCTTGCACCATTCCTCAAGCCACGTATTCATCTTAACTATCCTGCTATTTCTACTCTGACTAGCACGTGGCACTGGTAGCAATCCTGAGATTATTACCTTTGAGGTCCTACTTTTTAATTTAACTCCTAGCTCCCTAAATTCAGCTTCTAGGACCTCATCCCATTTTTTACCTCTATCATTGGTACCTATATGCACCACGACAACTGGCTATTCACCTTCCCCCTCCAAAATGTCCTGCAGCTGCTCCGAGACATCCTTGACCCTTGCACCAGGGAGGCAACATACCATCCTGGAGTCTCAATTGTGGCCGCAGAAATGCCTATCTATTCCCCTTACAATAGAATCCCCCACCACTATAGCTCTCCCACTCATTTTTCTGCCCTCCTGTGCAGCAGAGCCACCCATGGTGCCATGAACTTGGCTGCTGCTGCCTTCCCCTGATGAGTCATCTCCCCCAACAGTTCCCAAAAAGGTGTATCTGTTTTGGAGGGAGATGACTGTAGGGGACCCCTGCACTACCTTCCGTCCACTGCTCTGCCTGATGGTCATCCATTCTCTATCTGCCTGAGTAACCTTTACATGCGGTGTGACCATCTTACAACATCCTCAACATTGCAGATGCTCCAGAGTGAATCCATGCGCAGCACCAGTGCCGCAATGCGGTCTGTCAGGAGCTGCAGCTGGACACACTTCCTGCACACATAGCAGTCAGGGACACTGGGAGCGTACCTGACTTCCCAAATAGCACAGGAGGAGCATGTCATGGGTCTGGGCTTTCCTGCCATGACTTAACCCTTAAAATAACTTAATTTGGCAACAATGTCAAAGGTTACCTACTGATAAGGAAATAAAAAGAAAAAGAAAGAGATTAAATACTCACTAATCCCCCAGCCAATCACTTACCCACTGGGCTGACTGACCTCATTCTGTGCTGTCTCATTTTGAATTGGAGTCAATTACATAGTGTGAGACTGAGTCACTTGTAGGCCAGATTGGATAAGGGCAGTAGGTTCCTTTCGCTGAAGGACACGAGAACCAGTTGGGATTTTACAACAATCCGTCAGCTTTCATGGTCATTGCCTTTGTCTGGTGCTAGTCCACAAATTGATTGATTGATTACATTCAATTTCACAACTTGCCATGGTGGGATTTGAATCCGTGACCGCTGGGTTGCCAGCCCAATAACAGGACCATCGCTACTATACTTCACCTTAATCATACTGACTTTCCACTTGAAATCAGCCCTGTACTTAACACAATAAATGGAGGTCGACACAATTTTCTTCGTGGAAAGGTTCTTCATCACAGAAACAGCATGAGCTGAATCCCTTCATTGTGTCTTTTGAACTATGAAAGTTGAAATTATTGCGAGTAGGGATATCATCTAACAAAGCAAAGCTGCTGATTCTCTGCACAGAAGCACAATGTGATTTGTTAAATATGGTGACAAGTTCAAAAGACAATGCTACGTTCATTCTCCACTTGGTACAACTAAAAATATTAAACTGAGACCTACTTTTGATGCTCTCCACTATTGAAAGTAAGGTCACGTAAGGCTAAGTTAGGTCAAGTAAGGCCAAGTAAGATCAAGTAAGGTCAAGAAGGCCATGAAAGTAGCATCATGTTTAACTTCAACCTTGAAATTAAGAAACATTAGGATACCAAAACAAAAGGAGAAATTTCAGTCATGAAGTGTGTTTCCATTATCAAAATCCCTTTTTTTTTGTTTTACTAGTTTGCCTCTCCTCTTGTGCTGAAGGTGCAGACTCATACTGGTGTACACTTCCAAGGTTTTCCATCGCCCCTTCAGCTTGCCCCTTCACGTGTGTGTCCACACACAAAGAGTCAGCAGGCTGTTCAACCATGTGGGTTAGCACAGCCCAACCTAATCCTGTGCTCATCTTATATCCACACGTGCACCTTCCAGGAGAAGTTGCTGGCTAGTGATTGAGAGCAAGAATCCTCACTAATGTTTCCCCCTCCATTTGCAAAGAATATCGAGGTCAATCATTGCACCCTTATCACTATCTCAGCTAAAATCATGCTAGCTCAGTACAAGTCAGGCCTCAAAACTGGGGCCTACTTCCTCTGCATGGCTCAGTTCCACACTGAGGAGTACATTTATCAATGATTCATTGAGGCACTCAAAGTTCTAAATTCAAAACTAGTAATCACTAGGGAAAAAGGCCAGATGAGAGCATTAAAGAATAATCATACTCTTCTCAGGACTACCACGTAGCAGCTGAAGCTAAATCTGCCCAACAAAATGGACACAAAGAGGAGAAATATACAAATAGTTTCTTCTGATACACATATAGCAATAATTTGCCTGCCTTTTAAAGACCATGGAGTTATTTTCCTTGGAGGCGGGGGTTGAATTTCTGCGGGGCTTCACCCGATCATCTGCCATAGCTTTGGTGGAAGATCTGGGGAAACTCTGTAGAAACCACGTTTACATTGCTTTCTCTGGAGTTTCTACAGGTCCTCTGCTGACGTTACGGCAGATAATATAGAGAACACTTAGGAAATTCATCCCCTATCTTATGACATGCCACTGTGTTCACAGAAATTCAGAAAAGCAGCAATCTACCCAGTAGTAATATGGATCCATGGTCCTTGAGATGACAATGGAATTTATACCAACTGTTAATGACTGTCTTTAGGTAAAATATTTTCTTCTGACTGTACACATGGTAGTATCAGGATAATTGGAGTTACACTGGTCGAATTGTTGGGGTGTCACTCAATTTTACTCTTTCCAACAGAGACAGGACCTTTCAGGGATGGGCCTAAAACTTGCACTGAAAAATATAAGGCCTCACTACCCTTAGAAACATGGAAACATAGAAAATAGGTGCAGGAGTAGGCCATTCGGCCCTTCGAGCCTGCACCACCATTCAATAAGATCATGGCTGATCATTCCCTCAGTACCCCTTTCCTGCTTTCTCTCCATACCCCTTGATCCCTTTAGCCGCATGGGCCATATCTAACTCCCTCTTGAATATAGAAACATAAAAAATGGGTTCAGGAGCCTTAGATATGGCTGGACTACTGTCAACAATAAATCTTGGCTTTAGCCATGGAATTATTAGCATTTAGAGAGCTACAACCAAGCTATTTCACTTGTTGCAGCTTGGCCTCACTTACCCTCAGTGGACTCCCTATCGTACTCTTTACTGATGCTGTGGATTTGAAATCTGTTCGTCAAACTGTCAGGAAACAGTTGAGCAGGATTTAAATGTTCTAATTAATTGTAATCAGACATGGAAAATGGCAAAAAAAACAGATGGTAGCAGATTTCCATTGGTAGAAATCTTCTCACTATAAGATTCAGGCCGATGGCCAATGGCTCAGTTGGTAGAACCCTCACTTCTGAGTCGAAGATTGTGGGTTCAGGTCCCACACTAGGACTTAAGCACTCCAATGAGGTGCTGTCTTTCAGATGAGATGTTAAACCAAGCCCCGTCTGACCTCTGAGGTGGATGTATTTTGGAGAAGAGCAGGAGAGTTATCCCCGGTAGCATGGCCAATATTTATCCTTCAACCAACATCACTAAAGCAGATTATCTGGTCATTAGCACACTGCTGTTTGTGGGAGCAAATTGGTTGCTGCATTTCCTACATTACAATAGTGACTAAACTTCAAAAAGTGCTTCATTGACTGTAAAACTCTATGGGATGTCCGGTGGTCGTGAAAATCGCCGTATATAAGTGCAAGTCTTTCTTTTTGTGATCCACTTCAACAAGCTATGCTCATGTCTTTCCTCCATGCCTTCCTCTCACTGCACTTAGAGGCATAGAGTCATTACAGCACAGAGGAGACAATTTGGCCCATCGAGTCCATGCCAGCCATGTCAGTCCCATTCCCCCGCTCTATCCCCGTAGCCCTGCAAGTTTATTTCCCTCAGGTGCCTATCCAATTTCCTTTTGAAATCATTGATCGTCTCCACTTCCACCACCTCGTCGGCAGCGAGTTCCAGGATACTACCACTTGCTGTGTAAAAAAGTTCTTCCTCACATCCCCCTTGTATCTCTTGTGCCAAACTTTAAATCTGTATCCCCTAGTCCTTGTGCCATCAGCTAATGGGAACAGCCTTTCTCTGTCTACCTTATCCAAACCCATCATAATCTTGTGCACTTCTATCAAATTACCCCTCAACCTCCTTTGATCCAAGAAGAATAACCCCAGCTTTATCAACTTAACCTTGTAGCTAAAATCCCTCATCCCTCGAACCATTCTGGTTAATCTCCTCTGCACCTTCTCAAGGACCTTCACATCCTTCCTAAAGTGTGGTGACCAGAACTGGATACAATACTCCAGTTGTGGCCAAACCAGAGCTTTATAAAGGTTCAGCATAACTTCCCTGCTTTTGTACTCAACACCTCCATTTATGAAGCCCAAAATCCCATATGCTTTGCTAACTACTCTCTCAATATGTCCTGTCACCTTCTATGCACATGAACCCCCAGGTCCCTCTGTCCCTGCAAACTCTTTACAACTCTGCTATTACATCTATATTGCCTCTCCCTATCCCTTCCGCCAAAATGCTTCTGTGTATTAAATTCCATCTGCCACTTGTCTGCCCATTCTGCCAGCCTATCTATGTCCTGTTGTAGTCGATTGGTATCATCCACGCTGTTTGCCACATCTCCAAGTTTGGTATCATAAGCAAATTTCGAAATTTTACTTTGTATTCCAATATCCACATCATTTATATATATCAAAAAAAGCAGTGATCCCAGCACTGAACCCCTGGGAACACCACTGCCTACCATTCTCCAGTCTAAAACAGCTATTCACCACGACTCACTGTTTTCTGTCCAATTTCTTATCAAAGCTGACGCTAACCCTCCTATTACATGAGCCTCAATTTTGTGAACCAACCTTTTATGTGGTATTTTGTCAAACGCTTTCTTAAAATCCATATAGACAACATCCACTGCATTTCCTTCATCACCCTTTCAGTTCTAAAAATTCAATTAGATTATTCAAACACAATCTGTCTTGCTAATATATTCACAAAAATTGAACATGAATGTGAGACCATTTAAAATAAACAGGTAATGTTTGCGTTAACATTGCGCAAATAGGAAT
Organism: Pristiophorus japonicus; assembly: GCF_044704955.1. Classification (NCBI taxonomy): domain Eukaryota; kingdom Metazoa; phylum Chordata; class Chondrichthyes; family Pristiophoridae; genus Pristiophorus; species Pristiophorus japonicus. The sequence goes on along the minus strand of NC_091982.1, from coordinate 110,832,155 downwards.
TAATATAAACACACCAATGGCAGCATTGAAAATATCACATGGAGTGGATTAAGATGAGTAATCAGATGAACAACAGTCTGGAGGGTCTTTTAAATGGATAAATTAAGATGGGCCAAATGGCCTTCCACTTTCACAATTGTCTTGTGATCTTATGATATGAAAAGAACTGAATGATGTTGACATAATGTCCTTCCACACTGGAGCAGGAGTTTATATCTAATCCAGCCTATGTCAAAATCTCTTAACTTTGCCAGTGGCAAGGAATGTAAGTACCTTATAAATTCTCCAGACAGTTCCACTGCAATAAATTTCTCTTAATTGCTAGTGTGTGAGGTGATCAAGAGAAGAATATTGGTGCAATAGAAGGTTCTCTTTTAATGTTGGAATTAAAATAGATTACTGTGGAAGAGTGGACAGAACTTTACTCTGCGTATGACCCATGCTATGTCAGACCCAATAGTACTTACTGGTGACACAACTTAAGAACAGTTTCATTCCCTTCAATGTCAATCTTCACTTTGATGAACAGGAACAGAAAATATCAGTGAGATACATTGTAAATATTCAATAGAATTTAAGACAATGGTAGGAAGGAATTAAGCACAAGACTGCTCAAAATCCTAAATTATGTGAAATCCATATATAGGGATTGATTTAGCAAATTGCATTAATTATGATTATAATTAGCTGAACACTATTGTAGAAGGCAGGAATCCCATAATCCTCTAGTCCTTGCAATGACCACTTCAGTTCATTTTTGAGTTGTATGATCATAAATTCTGTTTGCAAGATTAAAAGTTTACAAGTTTGGGTTTTAAAAGTTAACAATGTTCACACCGTACAAAATTAAAATTAGTTTTCCAGGCCCTTATCCTTTGCTTAGCAGTTATTACGCTGTTAAAACCCCAGTTACACCTGATCCCTTTGGGTCTAACTTTTAGTGGGAACTCTAACAGCGTACTTACTGCGGAGGAGCCGATGTTTTCCATCAGTTTCAATGCTTTACGAGATTTCACTGATTGGCGGCTCTATGGTGGGTGGGGGGAGGGGGGAGGCACAATGCAGTCAGTTTCAGAGCTGTCATTGACAGACTGCGACTTCGGGATTTCTGCGCCCGCCTGCACCGCCATCCTGATCGCAAATTCCAGGCCATTACTTGTTCCATGCATTGAAAGCAACTATGAAAAGGTCTCAGTAGTGATCTTTGATTAGTGCTGAGGGAGCTATTGCAAACTTGACATCACAAGTTGAATTCATAAATTCATTTCATGGCTATTAAAAAAAAACTATAATTCTTAAAATAAACATCGCAGTGCTCATTCTGAAAACTGATAATACAGATCACAATGATGAGCCATTGCCAAGCTCAGTGTCAAGCTGCATCAGCAGGGCTGGCTGTGTGCTAACTATTCCATGAATAATTGGGATGTTTTGAGATATTTCTATCACTCTTCAGATATGACACATGCAAATTTCATTAACATGCTTTTAAAAAAAAGAAACCCAGTTATTTCCTGTGGGTTTTTTCTGACCTCTGACCTCACAATCTGCCTGAAGGCAATTATCTTCGAACTAACTACAGCAAGGCATAACAACTAAATCCCGAGGCCTTAAAGAGACATACCTAGTTTATGCACAGTTGCACCTTAGCATAATAGTCCATACTGCACTCCATGATATAACACCCTTAACCTTTCTGATTGCAGAAAATTAGTACGAACAAAAATCTGTTTCCTGCCAAAACAAAACTTTTCTTAGGCCTAGATTTTCCTATCATTTCTCGGCGATTTTCTCGGTGGTACAGCTGCTTTTCCATCCGGCTAAAGTTTCCCCTTAAGTTTTTTCATGGTATCGTCCACATCTGAAGTGGCCCACTGGGACCAAACCGCCCACGTGCAACGCCAAGAATAACCGCCAGGATGTAAGTTTGGCCTCAACCGCTGATCGCCGAGAGACCCGCCTATAAAAGCTGCTTAAACAGGGCAGTAAGGGGGAACCCTGCAAAGAAAGGTAAGTTAAAGGTTTTTTTTTTTATTTTAAAATGGTGATTAGGTTTAAAAGTGTCTTGGCCATGCTTTGTACGTTTTTTTAATTGCAATTTTTTAAAAAGTTTCCCCCCTCCCTAGGCCCAACTGCAGCCTCGGACTAAATTTTAAATACTTACCGTCCATTCCGGTAACAACTGCCCATGGTACCAAGTTTCCACTTAACCGCCGAGAAGACCGCCAACAATAAAGGTGCAACGCCCATTTTTTCGCCGAGTGATTAGTCTTAATTAGTTTAAGCATAAAAACGGAAATGCTCACCAGTGTTACTCCCTGAACGTTAGTGGTTCTTCACAGCGGGCAATTGGGCATTCAGGGGCTCATAGGAAAGTCTAGCCCAAGTCTCTTGGAGTACATACTTAATAGATATATAAATCTATATCATGTCAGGAAAAAAATGTGACTTGTTCTATATTAAAATGATGACAATCTTCCACTCTCAATATGCTTTACAATTGCCAAATGTACTTGCAAAACATGACACCTGTACTAACTAACACTTTGGTCTTGACGCACACAGAATGCGAGGTACCATTTACTGCCTCCTCAGCACCAGAATATCAATGCGTGTTACATATACCTCTGACTAAGAAATCTGATCCCTGATCAGCTATAGCAATAAATTAGTGCTTACTTGGTTACACTACTGATTCTATTCTTCTAGCAGAATTTGCAGCCAGAGGAGCTCATATTAATCAAATTGGTAGCCAACATTGGGGTGGCCTTAATGGGATGGGTAAGGTCAAGGCAATAGCCTCACCAGGCACAACGTGTGGGGGAGACGATCATTTGGATTAAAGGATTGGGGCTAGGGTTACCTCCAACTGCTTCAAAAAGTCTACCTATGCTTTGTAATTGTGAGTCCTACTTTATGCCACTAATGGGGAAGAGAAGCAATATCTTAAATCTTATGAATGGTATTACTGGAGGTACAAGTGATCCAAGTGCGAGGGATATCAGATGAGGATACCTTCTTTGTGGAATCCTGACTAATTACTGGCTGCTTTTGGTCTCAGGAACATCTCAGCCACTCATGGTACAAATACATATCACTGATGGGGGAACACTGTAGAAACAAGGGCTATTGAATGTTCTTCTGAAGTCCTTCAAGCCTGCACAAGAGCCCTCCATGTCTCTAACTTGGTTGGTTTCCAGCTACATCACCTCTCACTCTCTCTCTGGGTGTGATCCATCGCTATGTAACAGAGCACAAAAGGTTTGGGCAATGTAGTTAACTTTAGCAATTTGAAATGTCAGACCTGGTCATGGAAGAATGATACTTCTCTCTGCCACTTGATACCACTGGTCGAAATCCCCTGACTGTTGGAGCACCTCTCGCAGATGTTGAAGGAATTTCTCATTGAAAGATGTACTGCTCCAGGTACTTCAGAAATCCAGACATTCAGGTGATAGTATCAGGCCCACAGTGCCATGGAATAAGACAATATGGATCCACTAGATGACGCATCACAGGGTTTGGAGCATTACAGTACAGATATTGTCCTGCAAACCTATGTAATGTCTCGATAGTTGTGCAAGAGCTTAACTTCTTATCTCCCCACTACTTGGAAAATAACAAGGTGTCCTTCTGTCTGTTTGGGCTAATCCTTGCCATCATGACTGTAAATTGGAAATCCTTGAAAGGTTGATTGGTTTTATTGACGTATGGGGGTAGAAATTCTGGTCCGCTCGAAACGGGATGCAGTTACCACTTTTTGGCTGCCATTACTGCAGCAATGGTTGGTTGGGGCGGCCATTCGGTCGAAATTCAGCTTTAAAAGAAAATTGCGACCAGCAGTATTGTCTGGCGGGAATCGGCAGTTTGGAGCAGTGTGGGTGGGGAGCATGGAGTTTGGATCGTGTGAGTGGGGAGAGGGGAGCGGAGTTTGGAACAGTGTGGGTGGGAAATGTGGAGTTTGGAGCGGTGTGGGTGGGGAGAGGGGAGCGGAGTTTGGAGCAGTGTGGGTGGGGAGAGGAGAGCGGAGTTTGGAGCAGTGTAGGTGGAGAGAGGGGAGCGGAGTTTGGAACAGTGTGGGTGGGGAGAGGGGAGCGGAGTTTGGAGCGGTGTGGGTGGGGAGAGGGGAGCGGAGTTTGGACGGGGAAATTCACTTTCTGATGATTTGCTTTTAATGAGCAGGTCATTGCAACTAGCCGGGAAGACCTTTCAATGAAGGCCATGGCTGCTGCACCTGTAGCAAGGAGGGTAACCCGTTTCTCAGATGCTGAGCTGGAGACACTGATGCAGGCTGTGGAAGGAAGGAGGTGAGTCCTGTACCCCGATGCAGGCAGACCGACTCGGAAATTGCTTGCTAATGCATGGAGAGAGATAGCTGTAGAGGTCTCAGGGACCTCCATTCATGACCGCACCCCCACCCAATGCTGAAAAAGGATGAACGACATCATTCACCTGATGAAAGTGAGCACCTGTTCCACCAACAGCTGACCTTCCATCTGCGAGCCTCTCCTTCATCCTTCTCTTATTTCCCACCTTCACTATATAGTCACTGAAGCAGCATTTCATTGTTGAGGCCTCTATATATATGTATGTGTGTGTTCTCGCAATGGAGGCTCCCTTTCATGTCACAGTTACAGCCGCATGCCAAGGACACACTTTTGTGCACTCATTTCTGATGCCTCATGATGCTACTACTCAGCAAGCATTCTTTGTTTGGCAGGCTAAGGTTGCTCACAATCGCATGGAGCAAAGGAGGACTGGTGGTGGCAAGGCAGAGATACAGGTCCTCATACCATTGGAAGAGAGGGTTGAGGCGTTCATGGGCAGACATGCTGCCTTCCCTGTGGCCTGCAGTACTGCCGATCCCGCTGTGGACAGCATGGGTAAGTGAAGGCCCTCCTTTAATGCTCTCTCTCCTACTCTCCAGCGCCTACTGTGCCTTTCCTTCTGAAAGTGTGCAAGTTGCGGCCTCCATGCATCAATTCCCCACCTCCCCCTCACGCCAGCTCTTGTGCCGTTTATGCTTGCAGATGAGAGGCTGAGTGAGAGCCAAGGTGAGGGTCGTAGTGCTGGTGCAAGTGGGAGGGCAAGGCAGGACGACAGCCTTGAGCGCAGTGGCAGTCGAGGCCAGGGAGAGGCTGATCTGGAGAATGAGAGGCGATCCTGACACCCTGGAGGATATTGAGAGCCTGGAGTCCACTCCATCTGTTGGAACCATGTCAGATGAGGCAGAGGAAGAAGGAGGTACTGCTGGCAGTACCGCGTCACTGCTTCCTACAGTCACACGCGCCAGTTCAGATACTGGGAGTACACGGTCCGATCTATTAGACACAGTAGGGGGGGCTACACTTGGACCTAGTTGGCTGCAGCATGGTGACGGACAAAGGGAACCTTGGGAGTTATCTCTCCGGGGGCGAGTGCGCACGGGAGGCCTGCTGAAGAGGACTCGGATGAGCCCATTGATGTTGGGGGTGATTAAAGAAGGATGGAGGCCATGCATTCCCAGATGTTGGGGGCAGTGGCAAGGGTGCTGGACAGGCTGTTGGAAATGGTCAGAAGCGAGGAGGAGTCTGCCTCCCACATTGTCGACAGCTTTGCGTGCACCATGGAGCCCATCACTGCCAGTGTGCAGAAGATGGTGGACTCCCAGAGAGACCGTGTGGATCCAGTTGTGTTGCCATGACTCGTTGGCGATGTGGCAGCTGCCATTGCAGCACAGGTGCAAATGAACGAGCGTATCAGTGCTTCTTTGGAGAGGATGGCCATGACCCTGGAAGCTCAGAATGCTCGCATGCACTCTGGGCAACAGGCCACGGAGCGTCTTACTGCTGTCATGTCTGGTGGCTTTGAGACTGTGGCTGCTCTCAGCTGGATGCCACTCGACACCTCATTGTTGCCTTCGTGGCTGGGTCCACCATGGGCCACGGGGGATCTTCTGGTATGGCGCCACAGTACTGACCTGACCTCCCTCAGATTGGTGCCGGTGGTAATGTGCCGCCCCCGGGAAGTGACGCAGGTTCCTTGGACCATGATGATGATGATGTGTTCTCTCAAGATCACACCATTCCTGGCCCCAGACCTGTCACTCTGCCATTACCTCCAAGCATGGAGTTGCCCGAGCCAAGGCTGACTGAATCTTCTGAGGAGGGTGCTGACCAATCTACAGCTGGATCTTCCGGGGCCAGAACTGATCAAGGGCATCCTAGAAGGACATCTGTAGCTTCTACACAGGAAACGCAGCAGCCTTTCCAGACCCATGAGGCAGCCACAGGGGAGACACTGCAGCGTAGTTGCAGGATAGGTTTGCGTAAGAGGGGTTATAAGGAGATGCACAAGGGTGAGAAATAATTATGTGTAAGTTTTTGCACCTTTCTTTATTATGTAATAAATCTTTATTTTCTGTTCCTATATCTGGGAAGGTGTATCATTTGACGGTGGGCAATGATGTATGAAAGGATTCATTGGGATGGCCATGGAAAAGCAAAGCTGAAGGGTGATGTGGGCATTAACTCATCAGAAATGAGTAGCAATGAGACGGGTCTGCACTTCCCTTGCAGGGTTGTGATGATGACGATGCCTCCTGAGTGGCTGGCGACGTGCATCATAAGAACATAAGAAATAGGAGCAGGAGTAGGCCACCTGGCCCCTTGAGCCTGCTCCGCCATTTAATAAGAGCATGGCTGATCTGATCACAGACTCAGCTCCACTTCCCTGCCTGCTCCCCATAACCCTTTACTCCCGTATCTCTCAAAAATCTGTCTATCTCCGCCTTAAATATGTTCAATGACCTCGCCTCCACAGCTCTCTGGGGCAGAGAATTCCATAGATTACACTCCTCTGAAAGAAGAAATTCCTCCTCATCTCAGTTTTAAATGGGCGGCTCTTTATTCTGAGCCTATGTCCCCTAGTTTTAGTTTTCCCTATGAGTGGAAATATCCTCTCGGCATTACTAACTTTTTGTGTTTGATGCACAAGGACCTCCAGATCCCTCTGTACTGCAGCACTTTGCAATTTTTCTCCATTTAAATTATAATTTGCTTTTCTATTTTTTCTGCCAAAGTGGATAACCTCACATTTTCCCACATTATACTCCTTCTGCCAAATTTTTGCCCACTCACTTAGCCTGCCTATATCCCTTTGCAGATTTTTTGTGTCCTTACAATTTGCTTTCCCACCAATCTTTGTATCATCAGCAAATTTGGCTACATTACACTCGGTCTACCTTCCCTCTATTATTTTTTTAGTTGTTCTTTGCTGGCTTTTAAAAGTTTCCCAATCCTCTGGCCTCCCACTCGTCTTGGCCACATTGTATGCCCTTGTTTCCAATTTGATACCATCCCTTATTTCCTTGGATGGTTATCCCTTCTTTTACATTGTTTCCTTCTCATTGGGATATATTTTTGTTGCGAGTTATGAAATATCTCCTGGCCCTCCTCCTCCTCCTCCTGCACCTCCTCCTCCTCCTCCTGCACCTCCTCCTGAGGTGCTACTGCTGGATCGACCTCCAGCGGCTGGCCCCTCATAATTGCCAGGTTGTGAAGCATGCAGCAGATGACCACGAATAGGGAGACCTGCTCAAGCAAGTACTACAACACTCCACCAGTGTGGCCCAGGCAATGGAACCTCTGCTTGAGGATCCCTCTGCTTGAGGATCCCGATGCAGTGCTCAATTATGCACCTGGTGGCTGAATGAGAGTCGTTGTGAGCATGTTGCGCAGCAGTCCTGGGGCTGCGAAGGGGAGTCAGCAGCCAAGTGCACAGGGGATATCCCTTGTCACCAAGCAGCCAGCCACAATCTTGGTTAAGGCCGGAGAACACGGCGGACACACTACTCTGGCGCAGGGTGAAGGCATCGTGGTTGCTGCCTGGATACCGGACATCGACTACCAGGATCTTATGCTGGTGGTCGCACACCAGCTGGACGTTGAGGCAGTGGAATCCATGTCTGTTGATAAACACCTCAGCATGGGTTTGTGGTGCCCCCAGTGCGACGTGTGTGCAGTCGATGGCCACCTGCCCCCTGAGGAACCCCACAATCCGCACAAACCCAGTCTGCGCTCCATCTGCTTCTCTCTGCTCATTGGGAAAGAAATGTATTCCAGCCTTCTCCTGTAGAGAGCACCTGTGACTTGACGGATGGAGCGATGGGCGGAGGACTGGGAAATGTTAGAGATGTCTGCAGTTGCAGATTAGAAAGAGCCAGTTGCATAAAAGTTTAGTGCAACGGTCAGTTTGGTTTCAACACTCAGAGCTGTCCTCAGTCTTGTCTGAGGCTGCAAATCTGGCCACAGGAGGTTGCGCAGCTCCCTGAGGATGTCCTTCCTGTAGCGGAGCCTGCGGAGGCATTGGTCATCTGCGAGGTCCATGAAGGAAAACTGGTGCACGGTAGGGCCTTCTTCCCCCAACTCTGTGCTGGGCCCCTCTTATGGCAGCTGGCTGATTGTCTTCTCCCTCATCCTCTTCATGCTCCTCAGCCTCTGCAGGCTGCTGCTGGCAAGCATCTGCCTCATCTGCATCCTGCCTTCTTTGGATCTCGCCCACTATCTGGTGCGGGGTCAGCATACCTGACCCTCCTCCTCACGCCAGCTCCTTCTTGGCCAACCTTTCTGCCTTGAGGTCTGTGACTATCTCCAGGCTCTTCTCTATGTTGGGCAGCATGTCTGTTGCCTCCCCTTGCCCGCTGCCTCTGGAGATGTTACCTCCTTGCTGTGCACAATGTGGACAAGGCTAGCATTGAGCCCATTGCAGCTGCATGCTCAACCCTCACTATGAGGCCTCTGTGGAGTACAGATTGAGGCCCGCAGGCCACCAATATTCAATGCCGGTCTCAAAAGGGTGAATGAGAACGTTTTCACAAGTCTGAAAAAGTTTTCACAAGTCCGAAAAGGTTTTTACAAGTCTGAAAAATTTTGACTGATAATATGGCGATTCACGTAACACACCTTTCACCTCTGCCGGCGGTCTTGAGCCAGCCGGCGCAGTGCTCTGACACAAAAAGCTGTCGGGGGCACAGTTAGGAGGCAGGTCGCGTTTTTATACTGAATATAGCCTCCGGTGCGAAGAGGCAGCGGTGCACGCTCTGATGACATCTTTAAGGCCGCATCCACAAGACCGCGGCAGAAGTGGGGGAAACGAGTCGGAAGTGATTTTGCTGCCATTCGACCGCAAATCGGTGGCCACTCAACTCCACCACTTGGCCGCTGCTTTCTAGCAGTAAGAAGCTTTTTTGGGACGCAGAATTTCGGCCCCATGTTCTGCTGAATCAGGGTAACCATCGTGGGAATTTTAACCCCCGAAAACGGGTGGTTTTGAATTGGGTGGGATGTTAAAATGTTACAAACCTCAAACCACCTGGAACCTGCCCACTTCAGGTTTTAATGCCGATGGAATGGGGCAGGCAACCAAGCTGCTCCCGTTAGGCAGGTCGTTCATTTCAATATTTAATGAGATGTGGCCCTTACGGCTAAAGGGATCAAGGGGTATGGAGAGAAAGCAGGAATGGGATACTGAAGTTGCATGGTCAGCCATGATCATATTGAATGGTGGTGCAGGCTCGAAGGGCCGAATGGCCTACTCCTGCACCTACGTTCTGTGTTTCTATGTTTCTATATTCTTTCTCCACTTTAGGTTTAACCCGCGACTCGGGAATCACGGCAGTTAAAGGGAAAAATGTAAAATTGGAGATTTTGGGGGTCTTTCAGCCAATGTAGATGAGCAAGTACAGGGCTGATGAGTGTGCAGGACTTGGTATGGGATAATATATGGGCAACAGAGTTTTGGATGAACTGAGGTTAACTGAGAGTGGAGGGTAGAAGTCAGGGCTAGGAGAGCAGGGCAGTAGTCCAGTGCGGAAGTGATAAAGGCATGGATGAGCTGAGGTATGGGTGGGGGCAGGTGGTGCTACAAAGATGGAAGTAGTGGCCATTGTGGTGGGAAGGCTGGGTGCAGAATGTCCGATCTTGGAATCATTACCGCCCCCAAACGGGGCGACACGCAATTTCGTCCCTTAGTTCTCCTATTTCTTTCAGTGATGCAATGCAGAGTGACTGCAGTTACTCATGTCATAATCAGATTGCTGCAAAGAGCCTGAGGCAAAAGAAGTTCATGCCGGCTGATATCCTCACTGCCAATGCTTGGAGTTTAGCCAGAGATCTGTCAGAAGCATGTCGCTCAACTCTGTTATCATCTTGCAGATGAAATGGAGCTCCAAAGGCATTGATCCTCTAATTAGTCCAGATAATTGTTCCAGGGCTGATATAGTTGGTTGGCACACTAATAGTGGGTAGGTACCCTTCTCTTGTGGGGTTGTCTCACTTCCTTGGCATCCAACAGTTCTTCCTCATTGTCCTACACTTTCTCAAGGTAGCACATGAACAATCAGACCCGAAAGGAGACACCCATTGTGGAATTGGCAATGGTGAGGAGTATAACCTCAACAATGCCCTAAAAACAAGGGGCGAAATTGATGCAGGTCTCCACCCACCCAAGTGCTGCCCAAAGGACTGATGATGGCCGCCGAGGTCCCTGGCGGTTCTTTGGGTGGGATATTCATGAAGAAGGTCCCTCGAAGGTCGGCGGGGGGCAAATGAGTGACTTACGCCACCAATCTGGGCGGCAACCAATCAGCGCAGCAACAGCTAATGGCCAGTTTACACGGGCATTCCCCCAAACAGGTTTACATTCAGCACTGCACAGCGTGGCATGACTTCCATGGCCATTTTCACCTAGTAAATGCTCCCACTGCTTTAGGCAGGATATTCCTGACCTGGAAAGGTGCGGACATGCAGAAACCTGGCGTTACAGGGTCTCTGCCATTTTTTTTGTCCCATCAATATCACTTCAAGAACTGGCATGAATGAAGTATTATGGACACCAAATTGGCCTTAGATTTCTTATACACCGAACATGCATCTGGGTTGTTGGATAAATGTTGCATCAAAATGGTCTCTAAACTTAAGCCTTGTTCGTGATTGAAAAGTGCAGTTCTGGAGAAAGGTTGAACAATAATCAGCTATAGCAGAGAGTTCTAAGCAGTATCACTTACCCACTGCAACATAAACACTGAGAAATTGATGGGCAAAAATAGTTGTTCTGTTCCACAGGGTGCTGCCAAGTTATATCCTTTCTGTGTCTGGTTCTGCATCTTCACTGATCCATGAACCTAGCAAATGTGACCCTTTTAGTTCCTGTGGGCTTTACTGTTCTAGATATTTGGGAGTGATGAAGCTGAGATGATATAATATGTGTCATTGTAGCAACACATGTAAAATTTAATGTCAAGTCATTTCAAGCTCTCCAGGGTTGTTACTTAAAATCTTTTATGATGTTTTCCCATCTGTTAAGAATTCCAAAGCTATTGGAATTACCAGTTCTTAATAGGCTGCATATTGTTTTCAAGCTCTATAATTGCATAAAAATGTTAAAAATGTATCGAAAGCAATCTAGTAGATTAAGATATAAAGTATGATTTATCACACATCACACTTGACTGAGGTAATATTCAAACAACAATTAGCTCGAATTCGTGATAATACCCAGAAATCTTACCTTCCCGTAATGTGCGTGAAAATTATAAGGGGAGAGGGAGGACCTTTCAAAGGCAATGTCCGGCTCACAAGCTGTAACATTGGAGGAACAGCAGCGAAAACCCTGAAAGAATGTCACAACGAGCGTGTATGCCATTTCCCAGTGTCTCGATGGTCAAAGTTTTGGCAGATGAGCAGGAGAATCGCTGCTGAGATTGACGCTGGGAAACAAGTTCCTGAATTTACAATGTATGAATGCTCGATCTGCAATTCCTTCCTCTGATAAGCACTTTATACCGGTGTTCCAAGAGGTCATTTAAAATGGGTGACATTTGTGTGCTCAACAAGGTGATGTTAGTTGAAGGGAGTTGAAAACATTCTTATTTTAACTCGAGGCAAGAGTCAGGCGGGCCGCGGAGGCCCAGGCAGATGGCCAACTGTCCCGACTTCGACAGCACCAGGTGCGATAGGTTTTAACTCCCAGGCCTCATCTGCACAGTGTCATTAATCTTCCGGCCAGTACTGGCAGAGTTCCGCCGCCGACCGAGGGGAGGGTCCCCGGCACTGAGGTAAGTCGCAAAAAACATAGGAGCATAAGGAGTAGGCTAGTCAGCCCCTTGGGTCTGCTTCACCATTCAATTAGATCATGGCGGATCTGTACCTGCAACTCCATTTACCCGCCTTTGCTCCATATCCCTTGATATCCATACCTAGCAACAATCGATCGATCTCAGTCTTGTCCCAGAATCCACAGCCTTTTGCAGGGAGAAAGTTCCAGATTCCCACTACCCTTTGTGTGAAAAAGTGCTTCCTTATTTCCCTCCTGAATGGTCTAGCTCTAATTTTAAGATTATGTCCCTTTGTTCTTCATTCCCCCACCAGAGGACATAGCTTCTCTGTATCTACCCTATCAGGCAGGGTCGTGGTTGGGGGGGGGGCGGGGTGCGGAAGCCCGGGGTAGGCGAGGCCTAAAACCGGAACCTGTGATTTCTGCTGCGCTAGCGGGGTTAAAAACACCATTCTTACGTCAGTATCAAGCACTCCAGGTTGAGGCACAACAGATCCAGCTTCAGAGCAAAATTCCTCCTACTCTGCCTCAGGACTGTGCATAAGCTCCAATTTTGGAAGAGCAGTGTGACATTCTTCATCCCCCACACATGAGCATTCTTCCTGACTGTGAGTGAGATTTTCAATTTAGTGCCATATGTTGCCAAATTCTGGGTGGTTTCATGCTATGGGCCTGCACCTGGGGAACTGGGCCCACTTAACCCAAACTCCATTCATATAAGAATGTCACAGCCAGCAGAAATCTTCATTTCATCAATCCAAATTAAATTAAATCGCATCCTTCTTGACTAAATTCAATGCCACCATCTCAGCTACATTTAATACCATCATTCAAGACGAAATCTCAATCCCATCATTACACAGTATTGTAGTAACAGTGTCAGGTACGAGAAGATCTTCAATCCATCTAGCCCTTCTATCCACAGTTATTTCTTTGGTGCATCTCTAATAATTGGTGCACTGTCGGAGATACCGTCTTTTGGACGAAACGTTAAACTGAGGCCCCACCTTCCCTCTCAGGTGGACGTAAAAGATCCCATGGAACTATTTCAAGGAAGAGCATCAGAGTTCTTCTTTGGAATAGTATCATGGGATCTAAAAAAACAAATTATCTGGTAAATATCACATTGCTGCTGTGGAAGCTTGCTGTGCACAAATTGGCTGCCACGTTTCCTACATTACGACAAAACTACTTCATTAAAGCGTTTGGGAAAGGCACTATATAAATGCAAGACTTAGGGCCTGACTTTGGTGAACTGCCCAATTCTTGGTGGTATGCGGGTGTTCTGCGGGCAGTAGTAAGCGGTGTGTCCACTAAAGTCGGGCCCAATATTTCTTCTTTCCAATAACACTGGATCCCATTTTTTGACAAAAACATTAAAAATAATTCTCAAACAAACTCAATTACATCTTTGTAGATTGAATTCAATCCAATCATTCTTGGTTAAATTTGAAACTAGGTCATGTTAACCTAAGCAGTCGGTGAACCCACCCCACCAGTCCACTGGAACCGACTGCAACAAATCCAATCTCAGATTCTGTTCAACAAATTGCAAATTCTGCAACATTTTTACAAGCAATTTTGAAAAACTTAGATAGCATTACGCTGCTGTAGAGATACATTATTCAGCAGGTGGTATAATATTATTCACTGCTGCTTGATGAAGGGATTCATATTGAGCCTAAAACTCCACAGGTGTTCATTTGAAGCTGCGTGAGTAACTCTCTGAACAACACAGAAATGCACAAATCTTACCTTCTCGCTGAATAGAAGTAATGGATGATGTGTGTGGTGTCTTTCTGATTCAGCTACATTTCTAATTGTCCAGCCCACTTTCAATTAAATGAGGCCGTGTTTAATTAGATATTTATAAAAGCAAGTAAAAATAGGATCATTTTACAAATTCTCACTGCTCTCTACCACTGACTGGCTTGTCCTGTGTAATCCTTGGTAACATATAGCACACAACATGATTCTAGCCACAGATCGTTACAGGCTTTATTGCCAAGTGTCAGCTGTGGCTCAGTTAGTAGCACAGTTGCTTCTCCCCATCTGAAGATTGTGGGTTCAAGTCCCATTTCAGAAACTTAAGCACAATAATCTAGGCTGATACTTGCTGTTGGAGGTGCTGTCTTTCAGATGAAACATTAAACTGAGGCTCTGTCTGCTCTTTCAGGTGGATGTAAAAGATCCCATGGCACTATTTTGAAGAAAAGCAGAGTTATCCCTGGTATCCTGGCCAATATTTATCCCTCAACCAACATAACAAAAACAGATTATCTGGTCATTACCTCTTTGCTGTTTGTGGAACTTGCTGTGCGCAAGTTGGCTACTGTGTTTCCCACAGTACAACAGTGACTACACTTCAAAAGTACTTCATTGGCTGTAAAGCTCTTTGAGATGTCCAGTCATCATAAAAGGTGCTATATAAATGCAAGTGTTCTTTTTATTTTTAAGTTCAGATGGGCTGGGGACAGTTAATATCAAGACACAAGGGAAAGGATGTTATCTGGGTGTATATGTGTGTGTACCACTCAGGTACATCAGGCTACACATTATGATTTTTTTATATGTTCATGGGATGTTGGCATCGCTGGCAAGACCAATGTTTATTGCCCATCCCTAATTGCCTTTGAGAAATTGGTGGTGAAGGTACTCTCACACTGCTGTTAAGGAGGAGTCAGGATGCTGTGTAACTTGGAGCGGAACTTGCAAGTGATGGTGTTCCCATGTGCCTGATACCCTTGTCCTTCTAGGCAGTATAGATCACAGGTTTGGAAGGTGCTGCCAAAGAAGCCTTGGCAAGTTGTCACAGTGCATCTTGTAGCTGGTACACACTGCAGCCATGGTGCGCTAGTGGTGGAGGGAGTGAATGTTTAAGATGGTGGATAGGATGCCAATCAAGCGGGCTGCTTTGTCCTGGATGGTGTTGAGCTTTTTGAGTGTTGTTGGAGCTGCACTCATCCAGGCAAGAGGAGAGTAGTCCCTCACACTCCTGACTTGTGCCTTGCGAGGGCCTCAGGAGGTGAAACACTTGCCGCAGAATACCCAGCCTCTAACCCGCTCTTGTTGCCGCAGTATTTATGTGGCTGGTCCAGTTAAGTTTCTGGTCAATGGTGACATTCCCAGGATGTTGATGGTGGGGGATTCGGCAATGGTAATTCCATTGACTGTCAGGTGTGGTGGCTAGATGCTCTGTTGTTGGAGATTGGATTGTCATTGCCTGGCATTTGTTTGGCGCAACTGTTACTTGTCACTTATCAGCCCAAGCCTGAATATCACCCAGGTCTCGACACATGTGGGCATGGACTGCTCTATTATCTGAGGAGCTGTGAATGGCACTGAACACTGTGCAGTCATCAGCAAACATCCCCACTTCTGACCTTATGATGGACGGAAGGTCATTGATGAAACAGCTGAAGTTGGTTGGGCCTTGGACACTACCCTGAGGAACTCCTGCAGCAATGTCCTGGGGCTGTGATGATTGACCTCCAACAGCCACAACCATCTTCCTTTGTGCTAGGTATGACTCCAGCCAGTGAAGAGTTTTCCCTTGATTCCCATTGACTTCAGTTTTACTGGGGCTCCTTGATGCAACACTCAGTCAAATGTTGCCTTGATGCCAGGGGCAGTCACTCTCACCTCACCTCTGGAATTCAGCTCTTTTTTCAGCCATGTTTGAACCAGGTCTGGAGCCAAGTGGTCCTGGTGGAACCCAAATTGAGTATGGGTGGGCAGGTTATTGGTGCATAAGTGCCACTTAATGGCACTGTCGATGACATCTTCCATCACTTTACTGATGATTGAGAGTAGACTGATGGAGCAGTAATTGGTCAGATTGGATTTGTCCTGCTTTTTGTGGACAGGACATACCTGGGCAGTTTTCCACATTGTCGAGTAGATGCTGGTGTTGTAGCTGTACTGGAACAGCTTGGCCAGAGGAGCGGTTAGTTCTGGAGCACAAGTTTTCAGCACGACAACTGGGATGTTGTCAGGGCCCATAGCCTTTGCTGTATCCAGTGCACTCAGCTGTTTCTCTATCACGTGGAGTGAATTGAATTGGTTGAAGACTGGCTTCTGTGATGGCGGGGACCTCAGGAGGAGTCCGACGTGAATCATCCACTCAGCACCTCTGGCTGAAGATGGTTATAAACGCTTCAGCCTTGTATTTTGCACTCACGTGCTGCACTCTGCTATCATTGAGGATGAGGATATTCATGGAGTCTTGTCCTCTCGTTAGTTGTTTAATGGTCCACCACCATTCACGACTGGATATGGCAGGACTACAGAGCTTTTATCTGATCCGTTGATTGTGAGATCACTTAGCTCTGTCTATAGCATGCTGCTTCTGCTGTTTAGCATGCATGTAGTCCTGTGTTGCAGCTTCCCCAACCTAATTTTTAGATACGCCTGGTGCTGCTCCTGGCATGCTCTTCTGCACTCCTCATTGAACCAAGGTTGGTCCCCTGGCTTGATGGTAATGGTAGAGTGAGGGACATGCTGGGCCATGAGGTTACAGATTGTGGTGGAATTCAATTCTGCTGCTGCTGATGGCCCACAGCATCTCATGGATGCCCAGTTTTGAGCTGCTAGATCTGTTCTGAATCTATCCCATTTAGCATGGTGGGAATGCCACAAAACATGATGGAGGTTGTCCTCAGGGTGAAGACGGGACTTTGTCTCCACAAGGACTGTGCGATGGTCACTACGGCCAATGCTGTCATGGACAGATGCATCTGCGACAGGTAGATTGGTGAGGACAAGGTGAAGTAGGTTTTTCCCTCATGTTAGTTCCCTCACCACCAGCCGCAGGCCCAGTCTGGCAGCTATGACCTTCAGGACCCAACTAGCACGGTCAGTAGTGATGCTACCGAGTCACTCTTGATGATGGACATTGAAGTCCCCCACCCAGAGTGCATTCTGTGCCCTTGCTACCCTCAATGCTGCTTCCAAGTGGTGTTCAACATGGAGGAGGACTAATTCATCAGCTGTGGGTGGTAGGTGGTAATCAGCAGGAGGTTTCCTTGCCCATGCTTGACCTGAAGCCATGAGACTTCATGGGGTCCAGAGTCAATGTTGAGGGCTCCCAGGGCCACTCCCTTCCAGCTGTATACCACTGTGTCGCCACCCCTGGTGGGTCTGTCCTGCCGGTGGGCAGGACATACTCAGGGATGGTGATGGAGGGGTCTGGAACATTGCTGAAAGGTATGATTCTGTGAGTATAGAAACATAGAAACATAGAAAATAGGTGCAGGAGCAGGCCATTCAGCCCTTCTAGCCTGCACCGCCATTCAATGAGTTCATGGCTGAACATGAAACTTCAGTACCCCCTTCCTGCTTTCACGCCATACCCCTTGATCCCCCGAGTAGTAAGGACTTCATTTAACTCCCTTTTGAATATATTTAGTGAATTGGCCTCAACTACTTTCTGTGGTAGAGAATTCCACAGGTTCACCACTCTCTGGGTGAAGAAGTTTCTCCTTATCTCGGTCCTAAATGGCTTACCCCTTATCCTTAGACTGTGACCCCTGGTTCTGGACTTCCCCAACATTGGGAACATTCTTCCTGCATCCAACCTGTCCAAACCCGTCAGAATTTTAAACGTTTCTATGAGGTCCCCTCTCACTCTTCTGAACTCCATGAATACAAGCCCAGTTGATCCAGTCTTTCTTGATAGGTCAGTCCCACCATCCCGGGAATCAGTCTGGTGAACCTTCGCTGCACTTCCTCAATAGCAAGTATGTCCTTCCTCAAGTTAGGAGACCAAAACTGTACACAATACTCCAGGTGTGGCCTCACCAAGGCCCTGTACAACTGTAGCAACACCTCCCTGTCCCTGTACTCAAATCCCCTCGCTATGAAGGCCAACATGCCATTTGCTTTCTTAACCGCCTGCTGTACCTGCATGCCAACCTTCAATGACTGATGTACCATGACACCCAGGTCTCGTTGCACCTTCCCTTTTCCTAATCTGTCACCATTCAGATAATAGTCTGTCTTTCTGTTTTTACCACCAAAGTGGATAACCTCACATTTATCCACATTATACTTCATCTGCCATGCATTTGCCCACTCACCTAACCTATCCAAGTCACTCTACAGCCTCATAGCATCCTCCTCGCAGCTCACACTGCCACCCAACTTAGTGTCATCCGCAAATTTGGAGATACTACATTTAATCCCCTCGTCTAAATCATTAATGTACAATGTAAACAGCTGGGGCCCCAGCACAGAACCCTGCGGTACCCCACTAGTCACTGCCTGCCATTCCGAAAAGTACCCATTTACTCCTACTCTTTGCTTCCTGTCTGACAACCAGTTCTCAATCCACGTCAGCACACTACCCCCAATCCCATGTGCTTTAACTTTGCACATTAATCTCCTGTGTGGGACCTTGTCGAAAGCCTTCTGAAAGTCCAAATATACCACATCAACTGGTACTCCTTTGTCCACTTTATTGGAAACATCCTCAAAAAATTCCAGAAGATTTGTCAAGCATGATCTCCCTTTCACAAATCCATGCTGACTTGGACCTATCATGTCACCATTTTCCAAATGCGCTGCTATGACATCCTTAATAATTGATTCCATCATTTTACCCACTACTGAGGTCAGGCTGACCGGTCTATAATTCCCTGCTTTCTCTCTTCCTCCTTTTTTAAAAAGTGGGGTTACATTGGCTACCCTCCACTCCATAGGAACTGATCCAGAGTCAATGGAATGTTGGAAAATGACTGTCAATGCATCCGCTATTTCCAAGGCCACCTCCTTAAGTACTCTGGGATGCAGTCCATCAGGCCCTGGGGATTTATCGGCCTTCAATCCCATCAATTTCCCCAACACAATTTCCCGACTAATAAAGATTTCCCTCAGTTCCTCCTCCTTACTAGACCCCCCGACCCCTTTTATAACCAGAAGGTTGTTTGTGTCCTCCTTAGTGAATACTGAACCAAAGTACTTGTTCAATTGGTCTGCCATTTCTTTGTTCCCCGTTATGACTTCCCCTGATTCTGACTGCAGGGGACCTACGTTTGTCTTTACTAACCTTTTTCTCTTTACATACCTATAGAAACTTTCGCAATCCGCCTTAATGTTCCCTGCAAGCTTCTTCTCGTACTCCATTTTCCCTGCCCTAATCAAACCCTTTGTCCTCCTCTGCTGAGTTCTAAATTTCTCCCAGTCCCCAGGTTCGCTGCTATTTCTGGCCAATTTGTATGCCATTTCCTTGGCTTTAATACTATCCCTGATTTCCCTAGATAGCCACGGTTGAGCCACCTTCCCTTTTTTATTTTTACGCCAGACAGGAATGTACAATTGTTGTAATTCATCCATGCGGTCTCTAAATGTCTGCCATTGCCCATCCACAGTCAACCCCTTAAGTATCATTAGCCAATCTATCTTAGCCAATTCATCCCTCATACCTTCAAAGTTACTCTTCTTTAAGTTCTGGACCATGGTCTCTGAATTAACTGTTTCATTCTCCATCCTAATGCAGAATTCCACCATATTATGGTCACTCTTCCCCAAGGGGCCTCGCACAATGAGATTGCTAATTAATCCTCTCTCATTACACAACACCCAGTCTAAGATGGCCTCCCCCCTAGTTGGTTCCTCGACATATTGGTCTAGAAAACCATCCCTTATGCACTCCAGGAAATCCTCCTCCACCGTATTGCTTCCAGTTTTGCTAGCCCAATCTATGTGCATATTAAAGTCACCCATTATAACTGCTGCACCTTTATTGCATGCACTCCTAATTTCATGTTTGATGCCCTCCCCAACATCACTACTACTGTTTGGAGGTCTGTACACAACTCCCACTAACGATT
Organism: Pristiophorus japonicus; assembly: GCF_044704955.1. Classification (NCBI taxonomy): domain Eukaryota; kingdom Metazoa; phylum Chordata; class Chondrichthyes; family Pristiophoridae; genus Pristiophorus; species Pristiophorus japonicus. Next base: position 110,812,233 of record NC_091982.1, on the reverse strand, counting down.
TTTGCCCTTTAGTGTTCTGCAGCTCTACCCATATAGATTCCACATCATCCAAGCTAATGTCTTTCCTAACTATTGCATTAATCTCCTCTTTAACCAGCAATGCTACCCCACCTCCTTTTCCTTTTATTCTATCCTTCCTGAATGTTGAATACCCCTGGATGTTGAGTTCCCAGCCCTGGTCATCCTGGAGCCATGTCTCCGTAATCCCAATCACATCATATTTGTTAACATCTATTTGCACAGTTAATTCATCCACCTTATTGCGGATACTCCTTGCATTAAGACACAAAGCCTTCAGGCTTGCTTTTTTAACACCCTTTGTCCTTCTAGAATTTTGCTGTACAGTGGCCCTTTTTGTTCTTTGCCTTGGGTTTCTCTGCCCTCCACTTTTCCTCATCTCCTTTCTGTCTTTTGCTTTTGCCTCCTTTTTGTTTCCCTCTGTCTCCCTGCATTGGTTCCCATCCCCCTGCAATATTAGTTTAACTCCTCCCCAACAGCACTAGCAAACACTCCCCCTAGGACATTGGTTCCGGTCCTGCCCAGGTGCAGACCGTCCGGTTTGTACTGGTCCCACCTCCCCCAGAACCGGTTCCAATGCCCCAAGAATTTGAATCCCTCCCTGCTGCACCACTGCTCAAGCCATGTATTCATCTGCGCTATCCTGCGATTCCTACTCTGACTAGCATGTGGCACTGGTAGCAATCCCGAGATTACTACTTTTGAGGTCCTACTTTTTAATTTAGCTCCTAGCTCCTTAAATTCTTTTCGTAGGACCTCATCCCTTTTTTTACCTATGTCGTTGGTACCAATGTGCACCACGACAACTGGCTGTTCTCCCTCCCATTTCAGAATGTCCTGCACCCGCTCCGAGACATCCTTGACCCTTGCACCAGGGAGGCAACATACCATCCTGGAGTCTCGGTTGCTTCCGCAGAAACGCCTATCTATTCCCCTCACCATCGAATCCCCTATCACTATCGCGCTCCCAATCTTTTTCCTGCCCTCCTTTGCAGCAGAGCCAGCTACGGTGCCATGAACTTGGCTGCTGCTACCCTCCCCTGATGAGTCATCCTCCCCAACAGTACTCAAAGCAGTGTATCTGTTTTGCAGGGGGATGACCACAGGGGACCCCTGCACTATCTTTCTTGCACTGCTCTTCCTGCTGGTCTTTCATTCCCTATCTGGCTGTGGACCCTTCTCCTGCGGTAAGACCAACTCACTACACGTGATACTCACGTCATTCTCAGCATCGTGGATGCTCCAGAGTGAATCCACCCTCAGCTCCAATTCCGCAACGCGGACCGTCAAGAGCTCGAGGCGGATACACTTCCCACACACGTAGCGCCCAGGGACACCGGAAGTGTCCCCGAGTTCCCACATGGTACAGGAGGAGCATATAACGTGACCGAGCTCTCCTGCCATGTCTTAACCTTAGATACCCTTAAATTGGTAATAACAATGTTACAGTTCACTTACTGATATAAAAAAGAAAAGAAAAGCTACTCACTAATCACCAGCCAATCACTTACCCCATTGGCTGTGACGTCACTTTTTGATTACTTTCCACTTCTATTTTGCTTTCTCTCCCACTGTAGCTGCACCGGTATGCTTTTGACAGGTCGCTCCCCTCTCACCAACTGCCGCTGGCTCTCGATCTCCCGCTGGGCCTTTTATAGGCCGCTCCCGCCTCTCACCGACTGCCGCTGGCTCTCGATCTCCCGCTGGGCTTTTGAAAGGTCGCTCCCCTCTCACCAACTGCCGCTGGCTCTCGATCTCCCGCTGGGCTTTTGAAAGGTCGCTCCTCTCTCACCAACTGCCGCTGGCCCTCGATCTCCCGCTGGGCTTTTGACAGGTCGCTCCCCTCTCACCAACTGCCGCTGGCTCTCGATCTCCCGCTGGGCTTTTGACAGGTCGCTCCCCTCTCACCAACTGCCGCTGGCCCTCGATCTCCCGCTGGGCTTTTGACAGGTCGCTCCCCTCTCACCAACTGCCGCTGGCTCTCGATCTCCCGCTGGGCTTTTGACAGGTCGCTCCCCTCTCACCAACTGCCGCTGGCTCTCGATCTCCCGCTGGGCCTTTTATAGGTCGCTTCCCTCTCACCAACTGCCGCTGGCTCTCGGTCTCCCGCTGGGCTTTTGATTGGTCGCTCCCCTCTCACCAACTGCCGCTGGCTCTCGATCTCCCGCTGGGCTTTTGATAGGCCGCTCCCCTCTCACCAACTGCCGCTGGCTCTCGATCCCCCGCTGGGCTTTTGATAGGCTGCTCCCCTCTCACCAACTGCTGCTGGCTCTCGATCTCCCGCTGGGCTTTTGACAGGTCGCTCCCCTCTCACCAACTGCCGCTGTCACCCATTAAGTTTCTCTTTCCACAGGTATAATCAATACCATCTCCACAAACGATCTTGCCTTTTGATTGGCTGCTCTCAAGATGTTCAGTCTCCTCATAAGATTCATAGCCTGGTCTTGTCCCAAAGAGAATTTTCACATTCTTACCCAATTTCTCAATACTCTTTCTCTCTCTCGAATATCTGTAGCACCAGAACCACTGATTTCCCTCTTAGCAGCAGTCCTTCTGCAATTCAGATAGAGATGCTAGGATTTTCTCGTCCAAGAGCTTCCAAGATTAGAAAATGATGTTAGGAGTATGATGTCAGGCTGTTACTTGACTGGTTTGTGGGACAGCTCTCACAATTTTGGCACAAGTCCCCAGATGTTCGTGAGGAGGACTTTGCAGGGTCGACTGGGCTGAGTTGCCATTGTCGTATCCATAGCAGGTGCCGAGGTCGATGCCGGGTGGTCAGTCCGATTTTATTCTTATTGTTTCTTGTAGCGGTTTGTTACAACTGAGTGGCTTGCTAGGCCATTTCAGAGGGCAGTTAAGAGCCAACCACATCGCTGTGGGTCTGGTGTCACATATAGGCCAGACCAGGGAAGGACGACAGATTTCCTTCCCGAAAGGAAGTTAGCAACAAAAGGGGGGAAATGGGTTTTCAAGCCAGAAAGATATGCAGTGGAAGGCCATTTTAACAGCCTGTCCTTATTAGAATCTCACTGCCCACTAACGGTCCATAAATGGATGCCCAGAGATAATTCATCGATTGTGCCCTGAAAACGTTTGGGAGCCCATAGACCACCAAGCCAGCAGTCAGGTGAGTCGTTGTGTGGTGGCGGGGTGTGGCGGGGGGGAGGGGGTTTGGTGGTTGGGAGGGTTTCCCTGGGCAAAAGGAGGGGGGAGACTGATTCGATAGTGAATCTGAAGGGATACTCCTGCATCTCCAAGCCCCACAAAAGTAAGTTTCACCCTTACCCAACAGGGTAGGGTCTCTGCTGGCTGCATGCCAGGTTTTACTGATCACCTGCAAGTGCCTTGGGATGCTTTTTCACATTAAAGGTGCTTTTGTTTTTATTCGTTCCTGGGATGTGGACGACGCTGGCAAGGCCAGTGATTATTGCCCATCCCTAATTGTCCTTGAGAAGGTGGTGGTGAGCCGCCTTCTTAAACCGCTGCAGTCTTTGTGGTGAAGGTACTCCCACAGTGCTGTTACGGAGGGAGTTCCAGGAATTTGACCCGGCGACGATGAAGGGACGGTGATATATTTTCAAGTCAGAATGCTTTGTAACTTGGAGGGGAACTTGCAGGTGATGGTGTTCCCATGCGCCTGCTGCTCTCGTCCTTCTAGGTGGGAGAGGTCGCAGGTTTGGGAGGTACTACCGAAGAATCCGTGGCGAGTTGCTGCAGTGCATCGTGTAGATGGTACACACTGTAGCCACGGTATGCCGATGGTGGAGAGAGTAGATGTTTAAGGTGGTGGATGGGGTGCCAATCAAGTGGGCTGCTTTGTCCTGGATGGTGTTGAGCTTCTGGAATGTTGTTGGAGCTGCATTCATCCAGGCAAGTGGAGAGTATTCCATCACACTCCTAACTTGTGCCTTGTAGATGGTGGAAAGGCTTTGGGGAGTCAGGAGGTGAGACACTCGCTGCAGAATACCCAGCCTCTGACCTGCTCTTGTAGCCACAGTATTCATGTGGCGCTAATGTTACTTGCCACTTATCAGCCCAAGCCTGAATATCATCCGGGTCTTGCTGCAGCGGGCATGGACTGCTTCATTATGTGTTAGAAACATAGAAACATAGAAAATAGGTGCAGGAGTAGGCCATTCGGCCCTTCTAGCCTGCACCGCCATTCAATGAGTTCATGGCTGAACATGCAACTTCAGTACCCCATTCCTGCTTTCTCACCATACCCCTTGATCCCCCTAGTAGTAAGGACTTCATCTAACTCCTTTTTGAATATATTTAGTGAATTGGCCTCAACAACTTTCTGTGGTAGAGAATTCCACAGGTTCACCACTCTCTGGGTGAAGAAATTCCTCCTCATCTCGGTCCTAAATGGCTTACCCCTTATCCTTAGACTGTGTCCCCTGGTTCTGGACTTCCCCAACATTGGGAACATTCTTCCTGCATCTAACCTGTCTAACCCCGTCAGAATTTTAAATGTTTCTATGAGGTCCCCTCTCATTCTTCTGAACTCCAGTGAATACAAGCCCAGTTGATCCAGTCTTTCTTGATAGGTCAGTCCCACCATCCCGGGAATCAGTCTGGTGAACCTTCGCTGCACTCCCTCAATAGCAAGAATGTCCTTCCTCAGGTTAGGAGACCAAAACTGTACACAATACTCCAGGTGTGGCCTGAGTTGAGAATCGAAGTGTATGCTGTGCAATCATCAGCGAACATCCCCACTTCTGACCTTATGATGGAGGGAAAGTCATTGATGAAGCAGCTGAAGATGTTTGAGCCTAGGGCACTGCCCTGAGGAAATCCTGCAGCGATGTCCTGGGGTTGAAATGATTGATCTCCAACCACCACAGCCATCTTCCTTTGTGCTAGGTATGACTCCAACCAATGGAGAGTTTTTCTCTGATTCCCATTGACTTCAATTTTACTCGGGCTCCTTGATGCCAAATGCTGCACTGATGTCAAGGGCAGTTACTCTCGCCTCACTGTGTACTGCTATATAAATGACCATTGAAATTGCATGGGGGTGCTAATTACATCAGATGAGCCCGACTTACGTTTACTCATGATGCTGCCGCCTGACTCTGGCAGGCATGCCAGCAGTGAGATTAAAATGGCCACACTTGGATTTCAGCTCCCATTCTGCCCACTTTTCGTTGGGAATCCTTTATGTGCTAAAACTTCACCCCACTATTAACAGCCGTGTCTTCAATCGTACAGGCCAGGACATTTGCCAACATTAAAGGCACTAAGATTAATGTAAGTTGTTGTTGTTGTATGAATTGAGAAGAACAATTATCACAACACTGATCCCTGAGGACACTACTGTTTACATTCTTCCACTCTGAAAACATCCATTAACGATGACTCTGTTTTATGTCCTTTATCCAATTTCCTTTCCAAGTTGCCACAGATCCTTTAATGTCACATGCCTCTAACTTATCAGCAAACCTCACATGTAGCACTTTAGCTAGGTGTACAACCTCCTTGGCTATCCATGTATCAATACACTGTGTTATTTTCTCAAAGAAGTCTATTAAATTTGTCAGACACAATTTACGCATGCCTTTCTAGATGACTATTAATCTTATCCTGTATTATAGAAATATAGAAACATAGAAAATAGGTGCAGGAGTAGGCCATTCGGCCCTTTGAGCCTGCACTGCCAATTGATAAGATCATGGCTGATCATTCCCTCAGTACCCCTTTCCTGCTTTCTCTCCATACCCCTTGATCCCCTTAGCCGTAAGGGCCATATCTAACTCCCTCTTGAATATATCCAATGAACTGGCATCAACAACTCTCTGCGGTAGGGAATTCTACAGGTTAACAACTCTCTGAGTGAAGAAGTTTCTCCTCATCTCAGTCCTAAGTGGCCTACCTCTTATCCTAAGACTGTGTCCCCTGGTTCTGGACTTCCCCAACAACGGGAACAATCTACCCGCATCTAACCTGTCCCGTCCCGTCAGAATCTTGTATGTTTCTATGAGATTCCCTTTCATCCTTCTAAACTCCAATGTATAAAGGCCCAGTTGATCCAGTCTCTCCTCATATGTCAGTCCAGCCATCCCGGGAATCAGTCTGGTGAACCTTCGCTGCACTCCCTCAATAACAAGAATGGCCTTCCTCAGATTAGGAGACCAAAACTGAACACAATATTCCAGGTGAAGCCTTACCAAGGCCCTGTATAACTGCAGTAAGACCTCACTGCTCCTATACTCAAATCCCTTGGCTATGAAGGCCAACATACCATTTGCCTTCTTTACCGCTTGCTGTACCTGTATGCCAACTTTCAATGACTGATGAACCATGACAATCAGGTCTCGTTGCACCTCCCCTTTTCCTAATCTGCCAGCATTCAGATAATATTCTGTCTTCGCGTTTTTGCCCATAAGGCGATAACCTCACATTTATCCACATTATACTGCATCTGCCATTCATTTGCCCACTCACCTAACCTGTCTAAGTCACCCTGCAGCCTCTTAGCATCCCCCTCACAGCTCACACCACGACCCAGTTTCGGGTCATCTGCAAACTTGGAGGTATTACACTCAATTCCTTCATTCAAATCATTGATTTATAATGTAAAGAGCTGGGGTCCCAGCACTGAGCCCTGCGGCACTCCACTCGTCAGTGCCTGCCATTCTGAAAATGACCCATTCATCCCGACACTCTGCTTCCTGTCTGCCAACCAGTTCTCTATCCACGTCAGTATATTACCCCCAATAACATGTGCTTTGATTTTGCACACCAATCTCTTGTGTGGGACCTTGTCAAAAGCATTTTGAAAGTCCAAATACACCACATCCACTGGTTCTACCTTGTCCACTCTACCAGTTACATCCTCAAAAAATTCTAGAAGATTTGTCAAGCATGATTTCCCCTTCATAAATCCATGCCGACTTGGACCGATCCTGTCACTGCTTTCCAAATGTGCTGCTATTTCATCTTTAATAATTGATTCCAACATTTTCCCCACCACTGATGTCAGGCTAAGCAATCTATAATTACCCGCTTTCTCTCTCACTCCCTTTTTAAAAAGTGGTGTTACATTAGCTACTCTTCAGTCCATAGGAACTGATCCCGAGTCGATAGACTGTTGGAAAATGATTACCAATGCATCCACTATTTCTTGGGCCACTTCCTTAAGTACTCTGGGATGCAGACTATCAAGCCCCGGGGATTTATCGGCCTTCAATCCCATCAACTTCCCTAACACAATTTCCCGTCTAATAAGGATATCCTTCAGTTCTTCCTTCTCACAAGACCCTCGGTCCCCTAGTACTTCCGGAAAGTTATTTGTGTCTTCCTTCATGAAGACAGAACCAAAGTATTTGTTCAATTGGTCTGCCATTTCCTTGTTCCCCATTATAAATTCACCTGAATCCGACTACAAGGGACCTACGTTTGTCTTCACTAATCTTTTTCTCTTCACATATCTATAGAAGCTTTTGCAGTCAGTTTTTATGTTCCCGACAAGCTTCTTTTCATACTCTATTTTCCCCCTCTTAATTAAACCCTTTGTCCTCCTCTGCTGAATTCTAAATTTCTCCCAGTCCTCAGGTATGCTGCTTGTTCTGGCCAATTTATATGCCTCTTCCTTGGCTTTAACACTATCCTTAATTTCCCTTGTTAGCCACGGTTGAGCCACCTTCCCTGTTTTATTTTTACTCCATGACCTTTATAGTTTACCCATCCGCTACCAATGTTAGGCTGGCTGGTCTATAGTTACCTGGGTTATCTTTCTCTCTTTCTTGACCCCTCTCCTCCCTCTCCCCCACCCTGCTGTGCTCTGTCCCCACTTCCCCTCCTCCTCTTCCCTCCCTTCCCTGCTGTGCTTCACTTCCAAATCTTCCACTGTGTACCATTCCTCAGCCCTGATTAGGAATATTCCATATATCATAACCAATGTTCCCTTTTTCTGTTTTTTGGGGGTATGCGGCTCCTTTAAATGGCTGTGCAGCCTCTTGAAAATACCATGCATGTGCCGTTTCTCCCAACTAAAAGCAGGTGAGCCAGCCACGCAGCTGCGCCACTTACAGGGAACAATGATCACAACCATGCTCCAGAACTCAGACCACACATGAGGTTAGCTTGCATTCTCTGAAATTTCCAAACCGCAAAACTTGCAGCACTCATAACTGGCTTTTCTGCTTCCATCATAATATTTGTCTCAACACAGCTTCCGCTTCCTCACAAATCCTTAGAATCATAGAATCATAGGGCTAAACTTTCCACTTCACATCGCTGGCTAGTGCCCATACATCGCCCAAAAAGGCCTGCTATCGCCCATTTTGAATAAAAAGTGGAAAATTGGGCCAGCACAAAAGGAAGCCATTCGGCCCATCGTGTCCACATCGGCCAACCAAGAGCTATCCAGCCTAATCCCACTTTCCAGCTCTTGGTCCATAGCCCTGTAGGTTACAGCACTTTAAGTGCACATCCAAGTATCTTTTAAATGTGGTGAAGGTTCCTGCCTCTACCACCTTTTCAGGCAGTGAGTTCCAGACCCCCACCACCCTTTGGTGAAGAAATGTCCCCATCTATCTCCTCTAAACGTCCCCCCAATTACTTTGAATCTATGCCCCCTGATTGTTGCCAAGGGAAATAGCTCCTTCCTATCCATTCTATCCAGGCCCCTCATAATTTTATATCCCTTAATTAGATCTTCCCTTATCCTCCTCTGTTCCAAAGAAAACAGATCCAGTATTTCCAATCTTTCCTCATAGCCAAAATTCTCCAGTCCAGGCAACATTCTTGTAAATCTCCTTTGTACCCTTTCCAGTGCAATCACATCTTTCCTGTAATGCGGTAACAAGAACTGCACTCAGTACTCCAGCTATGGCCTAACCAGTGTTTTATACTTTAGCTCTCCAGTAAGTTGAATTCATATAGGGAGAAAGTGCTATTTTAAGAGGTTATCCAATGTTGTCTTATTGCTCTCACTCTATAGAAATTACCAGTATTGTAATAGCTCCTGAAGTTAGCAACACACATCAGTAAAAGATTATGGTACTTTTACAGTTATGTGTTTTAGAATCATTTTGAGGATGGGTGGATAAAGGGGAACCAGTAGATGTAGTGTATTTGGATTTCTAGAAAATATTCGATAAGGTGCCACATAAAAGGCTACTGCACAGGATAATAGCTCACGGCATTGGGGATAATATATTAGCATAGACAGAGGATTGGCTAACTGACAAAAAACAGTGAGTCGGGATAAATGAGTAATTTTCAGGTTGGCAAACTGCAATTAGTGGGGTGCCACAGGGATCTGGGGAGTACTGGGGCCTCAACTATTTACAATCTATATTAATGACTTGGATGAAGGGACTGAGTGTAATGTAGTCAAATTTGCTAATGATACAAAGATAGGTGGGGAAGTAAGTTGTGAAGACGACACAAAAAATTTGCAAAGGGATATAGATAGGTTAAATAAGTGAGCAAACATTTGGCAGATGGAGTATAATGTGGGAAAATGTGAGGTTATCTACTTTGATAGAAAAAATAAAAAAGCAAATTATTATTTAAATGGAGAAAGATTACAAAATGCTGCAGTACAGAAATATCTGGGAGTCCTTGAAACACAAAAAGTTAGCATGCAGGTTCAGCAAGTAATTAGGAAGGCAAATGGAATGTTGGCCTTTATTGCAAGGGGGATGGAGTATAAAAGTAGGGAAGTCTTGCTACAACTGTACAGAACATTGGTGAAACCACACCCGGAGTACTGCTAAAAGTCTTGGTTTCTATTTAAGGAACTCCTACATGGCAAGCGAGCCCCAGGTGGGCAGAGAAAATGCTTCAAGGACACCCTCAAAGCCTCCTTGATAAAGTCTAATATCCCCACTGGCACCTGGGAATCCCTGGCCCAAGACCGCCCAAAGTGGAGGAAGAGCATCCGAGAGAGCGCAGAGTACCTCGAAACTCGTCGAGAGCATGCAGAAACCAAATGCAGACAGCGGAAGGAATGTGCGGCAAACCAGGCTCCCCACCCACCCTTTTCTTCAACCACTGTCTGCCCCACCTGTTACAAAGACTGTAATTCCCACATTGGACTGTACAGCCACCTGAGAATTCACTTTTAGAGTCTTCCACGATTTTGAAGGACTACCTATGATGATGATGATTTAAGGAGGGATATACTAGTACTGGAGGCAGTTCAGAGAAGGTTCACGAGGTTGATACCTGAGATGAAGGCGTTGTCATATGAAGAAAGGTTGAGCAGGTTCAGCCTATACTCACTGGAGTTTAGAAGAATTAGAGGTGATCTTGTCGAAACTTATAAGATTCTGAGGAGGCTTGACAAGGTAGATGGATAGAGGATGTTTCCCCTCGTGGGGGAATCTAGAACTAGGGGGCATAGTTTCAGAATAAGGGGTTGCCCATTTAAAAAGGAGATGAGGAGGAATTTCTTCCCTCAGAGGGTCGTGAATCTTTGGAATTCGCTACCCCAGAGAGCTGTAGAGGCTGGGTTATTGAATATATTTAAGGTGGAGATAGACAGATTTTTGAATGATAAGGGAGTCAAAGGTTATGGGGAGTGGGCGGGGAAATGGAGTTGAGGCCAAGATCAGATCAGCCCTGATCTTACTGAATGGTGGAGCAGGCTTGAAGGGCCAAATGGCCTACTCCTGCTCCTATTTCTTATATTCTTGTATTGAAACTCTCGGCCGACAATCTTAATACATTACAACAACAACTTGCATCTATATTGCGCCTTTAATGCAGTAAAAATGTCCCAAGACACTTCACAGGAGCATAAATCAGACAAAATTTAACATCGAGCCACATAAGGAGATATTAGGACAGATGATGAAAAGCTTGGTCAAAGATGTAGGGCTCAAATTTACCCAGGAGTTGCCCGCTTTTTTTGGAGTAAGTAGCTTTTTTGGAGTAACTTAAAAATTTCAAATTTCCCCATTTAACTTGCTTCAGTGTAAGTCAGTTAGTTAGGTTTTTTTTACTTTAGTTTTTTTTCTCCAAAAGGGGGCGTAACCAGTCACTTACACCTGTTTTGACCATGGAAGCAAATTTGGCCAGCTAAAAGTTACTCCAAACTAACTTAGGCCAGTGTATGTGGCCACTGTTGTAGGCACAGAAAAACCTTATCTACTTTTAAGAAATCGGCATAGGTAGCCATAGATGTGAGGGGGGTGGGGGGGGGGGAAGGTGAGTTAGAGGATTCTAAAGCACTAAACACGTTCACAGCATCAGCACAACATCAAAACAACTTCAGCACAACATCTTCACGACATCATTAAAAATAAATGAAAAATAAATCAGCTACTGAAAATAGAGCAGTCCTGCCTTGCCGACTGCAGAATGCAGCGGCTAGCCCTTCCACCAGAGCTAGGGGCGGCAGGCACGCATGACTATAGGGGTGAGGGATGTTTTTTTTTACAGTTGTTCCTAAATGTTGTGTGGTGATAATGGAACATGATTCAGTTTTAATGCAAAAAAATCTTTTATTGGAAAGTTTACAATGCACTTCAACAACAACAACAACAACAGCAAAGAAAGGCTGCACCCATCTCTCACCCACATATCGGGGAATGTGCACTTCTTCATAGGGGCGGTGATGGTGGTGGAGGGTGGGGGGGCTGGGGGCCTGGCTTGGGTCTCAACAGAGGCTGGTGTGGGGATTGCAGGGGGAGTGGCATTTGATTGTCAGGCCTGTGTGTTGTAAGGGATGGTCCCGGGGGTCGGATTCACCTCTGACCTACTTGAGCGGTTCGAATCGCTCTCACTCCCTTGGGTTCTAGACTCTGTGTTTATTTGGGGGTTACGATAAAGTGCAAAGGACAACTGGTTTGATGCAAATGAACTTTGATTTTATTACAGACAAGAAAACGCAATGTCAAACTTATAACCACTCTGATAAAGAACAATACATTACACATTCAAAGGGGGGTTACAGTAAAAATTACACCTCCCACCTCCTAATACCTGATCCTAGCTAGGTTAGACTCCAGGGCAGGCAGGGACTATGCTTACCAATCTTTTCTGATCAGTTAGCGGTAGTTCGCGATTTTGGGGTTCGTTGAATTCTGTAGGTTCTGCTTGCCGTACCCCGAACGTCAGTGAAGACTTCTTACTGCACAATCTTCAGTTGGGTTGAGTCCGCTGATGCGGTAAGGTGCGTTTTGGATCTATGGGGTTAGTTCCCGGTTTCCTTCGTTAGAAATAGGTTCAAAGTCTCGTTAGTTAATGTTTTAACCTGTTGGTAGTCAGGACTTAGATTGTAGAGTGGAAACTTTCGATTATTCGGTTTCTTCCTTGTGGAGTTTCGTTTCGAAATTGGTCAATCGCGGTGATTTTTCAGTGGTACCACGTTGGCTGTGTGCTTCGATGGTGATGTTCTTCCTTCCTTCAGGACTTCAGAACTTCGAGGCTGGAGACGTTATTTTTCAACTGTCGCGTTGGTTTCTCTCCTTTCTTGATGGCATAAGCATAGTATGGCACTAAGCGTAGTATGGCATAGCCTCTGTTATACAGTTTGAGTTGTCTTAATCGTTGTGCCAAATCAGTCCAGAATTCCTTGTTTAAATCTGGCGGGCTTGACATTTCTTCGTAATATTTTGGCGGGATCGTTAAAAGTTAATATGTCTTGAGTGGGTTGCTCTTCTAAATCTGTTTCCTGATGGAAAATATTAGCTTGGTAATCGTAATGTCCTTTTGTGCTTGATTTTTGCACACAGGCAGTAGTGGGCCCTTTGTTTTTATTCATGCTTTTCTTGGTTCAGTTCGATGGCTGGCTATCTCTGAGTTATTGTTGTAATGTTAATATCTCTTATGGAGAAGGGTTTTCGAGTATCCATTTCTCCAGACAATTTACCTTAGTCCCAACACCCAGACAGTTCCAGTAATCAAGTTGGCTTTTTTAGTTCCTTAGGCCCGCCCAGATTTGAATTTGTCTTGTAAAAGTCCAAAATTTGATTAAAGTTCATAGTTTCTTCCAAAAGCACTTTAGGATTTCAAATATTCCGGTAGATAGTCCCAAATTAAATTTCCTTTCCAATAAGTCTAAACACTGGGGGGTGGGGGGGGGTTCCTGTGAATTTTGACCTTTCAGTGCCCTTATTGTAGCTCCATCATCGCCTCTACCATCATTTGCATTCCCTCTGACATGCCCGCCCTCAGTTCCCGTCTCAGTGCTGATATTCCTCCTGACAGTGTCGCAACCTCATCAGGCACCTGACTGACAGTGGCCATGAGTGATCAGGTAAGAGCATTGGTCTCCTCACCCAATGACATAACCTGATGTACATCTAATGAAGGTTGCATCTCAGGAGAGACTAGTCAGCTTCTTCTTCCCCTCGCTGCGGGTCTGCATAGCGGCACCCCTCCAGTGCGAGGCGCAGGCTGGGACGGTGGGGCCCTGGGTGTTACAACCTGCATTCTACCACCGCCATTGGGACCCACAACCTTGGAAGGTGTGAAACCAAGGAATTTCATGGCAGAGCTCATGGAGGTGTCTAGCAAAGTGATGCCCTGTACCATGGACTGATCCATATCACGATCAGCATTCTCCCGTGAACACAGATCCATGGACCCCCTCCTCCCCCCACCCACCTTGGTCTGGAGCGGACGCATCTGGATCTTCTTGTTGATCTTTAGGATGTTCAGTATTATCAAAATACAACAGATCAGTCAAATGGTTAGCAGGAAAGGCGGGGGCAGGATGGGTGGAATGAGTAGTCTCACGTGTAGCAGGCGAGTCAGCAGGTTGATTTGAAGGGCGACGATGCGTTTTCATGATTGACCCTCACCCTCGCGTGTGGGCCCAGCTTGTGCAGAGCTGATTCTTTTTCTGCAGGTGTGACTCAGCAAGGCAGCAACCCTATGTTCCAGTGGTGATAGTTGGTGCAGGTTTGGCAGCTCTCCTCCTGTTCTAGTTCTCTCCCTTTTGTTGTGGGCCAATTTCTTCTGCAAAGGTGAAAATATAATTTTTGCCACATGGTGAGCTTCTGATTGATGGGACATATATGGATAATCACAGGAACAATTGCAATTGCATTTAAAACTCAAGCTAATACTTACACTCACTACTTGACCAATGTCCTGCCATTTCTTTTTACACTGGCTTCCAGTTCGTGCGGTCTTCACCCCTGCGGAGAATTCTTCTGCAACTAGGTTCCAGAGTCTCCTCATTTCTTTGGGTGGAACTTTTGTGGGACCACTCTTACTGATATCCAGCTCCTGCCATCTTCCTCAATGACAGTGACTAGTTTCTCCACCTCCTCATGCAAGAAGTTCTTCGTCCTTGTTGCACGCTCTTGCGTCATTGGTGTATTGGATTTACACTCAGGTGATCTTGAAAACACACAGTTCTCACCTTTCATGCATCTGTGCAGCACTACTTTCTACTCCCTCAGCCATGCAAAAATCACAATTCACACCTCACCTAATATGGCCCACTGCCAATGCTGCTGAGGCATTGAGGACGCTCTCCCTTTAAATGGTCGATTGCCAAGGTTCTTGCCCCCATTGCGCATGCGCGCATGCATAAACAGTCATGCGTCCCCCTGCCGACACTCGAGGACACACCGGGCCCAAGCCCCGTCCCCCTGTCGCCAGCTGTGCTGAACAAGCGTGGCCCAAGCTCCGCCCCCCCCGCAGTTTTCTCCACGCCACGCCATGGGCCCACAGTGATCCAGAAACGGCCAAATTATCCCGGTAAGTTTTTGCCGCATTTTTCCCCCCACGAAGTTGGCGCACCAGATCTAACTACGCCGCTCTAAGCGGCTGTGGAAATTTGGGGCCGTAGGTTTTAAGAAGGATGTTAAAGGAGGAAAGAGAGCTACTAAGGCAGAGAGGTTTAATTAGGGAATTCCAGAGCTTGGAGCCTTGGCAGTTGAAGGCGTCAATGGTGTAGCAATTATAATGGGAGATGTGCAAGAGGCCAGTATTAGAGGAGTGCAGAGCTTGCGGAGGGTTGTAGGGCTGGGAGAGGTTAACGAGATAGCGAGGGGGCGAGGCTATGGAGGAATTTGAAAACAAGGATGAGAATTTTAAAATTGAGGACCGGGAGCCAATGTCGGTCAGCGGCACAGGGGTGATGGTTGAAAGGGACTTGGTGCAAGTTAAGATACGAGCAGCCAAGTTTTGGATCAGCTCAAGTTTATGGAAGGTGGAAGATGGGAGGCCGGCCAGGAGAGCATTGGAATAGTCAATCTAGAGGTAACAATGGCATGAATGAAGGTTTCAGCAACAGATGCACAGAGGCAGGGGTAGAGTTGGGCGATGTTACTGAGGTCGACATTCTACTGACATGATACTAAATCAAAGATAATGTCCAGTAATTTTGCACCTCATTGTGTCTCTCAAAAGCATCTCGAGCGCTTCAAACTGTGAAGTGTATTGATGGTTGTTATGCAACATTGAAGCCAAATGTTGCCAAATTAAGTTAATTTAAGGGTTAAGTCATGGCAGGAGAGCCCAGATCCATGTAATGCTCCTCCTGTGCTATGTGGGAAATCAGGGACGCTTCCAGTGTCCCTGACTACTACGTATGCGGGAAGTGTGTCCAGCTGCAGCTCCTGTTAGACCGCATTGCGGCACTGGAGCTGCGCATGGATTCACTCTGGAGCATCTGTGATGCTGAGGGTGTCGTGAATATCATGTTTAGTGAGTTGGTCACATCGCAGGTAAAGGTTACACAGGCAGATAGGGAATGGATGACCATCAGGCGGAGCAGGAGTAGGAAGATAGTACAGGAGTCCCCTGTGGTCATCTCCCTCCAAAACAGATATACCACTTTGGATACTGTTGGAAGAGATGGCTCATCAGGGGAAGGCAGCAGCAGCCAAGTTCATGGCACCATGGGTGACTTTGCTGCATAGTAGGGCAGGAAAAAGAGTGGAAGAGCTATGGTGGTTGGGGATTCTATTGTAAGGGGAATAGATAGGTGGTTCTATGACCGCAATCGAGAGACTCCAGGATGGTATGTTGCCTCCATGGTGCAAGAGTCAAGGATGTCGCGGAGCGACTGCAGGGCATTCTGGAGGGGGAGGGCGAACAGCCAGTTGTCGTGGTGCATATAGGTACCAACTATTGTGTATCCGCTCCGCTCGATCAGCTCCATTCGGCAGGCCACATAGTCCGCATGTCAGACACAAGACTCCCAAAGCAAGTGCTCTACTCGGAGCTCCTTCACGGCAAATGAGCCAAAGGTGGGCAGCGGAAACGCTACAAGGAACCCCTCAAAGCATCCTTGATAAAGTGCGATATCCACACTGATACCTGGGAGTCCCTGGCCCAAGACCGCCCTAAGTGGAGGAAGTGCATCCGAGAGGGCGCTGAGCACCTCGAGTCTCAATGCCGAGAGAATGCAGAAATCAAGCACAGGCAGCGGAAAGAGTGTGCAGCAAACCAGTCCCACCCACCCCTTCCCTCAATGCCTATCTGTCCCACCAGTGACAGAGTCTGTGGCTCTCGTATTCGACTGTTCAGCCACCAAAGAACTCACTTCAGGAGTGGAAGCAAGTCTTCCTCAATTCCGATGGACTGCCTATGATGATGGTATGGTGATGATTGTGTATGCAAGCACTCTAATAATGACTCCATGAGGTAAGGGTATAGTACTTGAACTGTCATGACCTTAGTCCTTTATTGCAGCTCCAAGAGTGAGGACACCAAGAGGTGAGTTCCCTTTTATACTTGGTTACCTGCAGTGTACAGGTGACCCTTAAGTCTCCAGCAGCAGCACCCTCTGGTGTACATGTATGGTATATACAGGGTGAAGGTACATTCAGTGGTCTAGTGTTACATACATACATTAACATGTATACATAACAACACTCCCCCCAAAGCCTTTCTCAAGTCCTTATTGCCATGACATGGGGAGTGATCAGTAGTGGGCTGTGGGAGGTTGTGGGGAGTGTTCTGTGGGTGCCAGGTGTGATCCATGTGTTCGTGGCTGCACACATCCATTTCCCCCCGCCACCCCCCCCTCCCCCATAAATAGACCATGTGGGTGTCACTGTTGGAAGAATCTGCAGTGGTGGAGAAAGTACATGTTGTTATGAGTAAGGCACATACATTGTAGAATGGGTAGGTGGTGGCAGGGCCACAGGGTGGCTTGTCCTTCTTGTCCTCCATTGGTGGTGGAAGTCTGGTCATCCTAGGTTCCGCCGGGAAAGCTGGAAGGTACTGGCCTCTCGCTCCCGGTGCTGGCCCTGGTGGCCAGGGGGGATAGGGCTGATCTGGGGCAGGTTGCCAGTGGTGGTGGCTGTGTTGCCCATTGCCCGTGTCTCTACAGTGGGTATGCTCCCACTGGTTGTGTGTGAACCCTTCCTGGGGCATCACATTGGTCCTGGAAGCGCAGGCTACATGATCAAGTAGCCCGCTGGACCTGGGTGTTTCCCACAGGGGGGTTCCCTTTGGCATTGTCAGTATACATGTAGAACCCGGTATCATTTCTCATTCTATCATTAGCATACATGATACATTGGCTCTGATCGCAACTAGCTACTTCGACATTGTTATACTTCTTTACACTTTCACATTTGTCACTTACAATGTTTTCTTTTGTGCCTTCCATATCTCTGTACAAGGTTACATTTGGGTACCTGCCTTTGTTGGTTACATTTGTCACGTTAGCATTACTGGCATCACTGTTCAACAGTACAAACTTGTCACTTACATCACTTTTTGAAGCATTCGTTACATTTCTCCCATTAGCATTGCTGGCATCACCATTCAACAGTACATTTATATACCTGCATTCATTGATTACATTTTTATCTTTAATATCACCGGCATCACTGTGCTAAGAGTGGAACTGTCCCTTTAATTGTTCTGGGTTGCCGGTCTCCTTTAAGAGGGCCTTGCAATCTTCACCCCAATCCGGTTCGCCACTCGGTAACACGTGTTGCTCCCTCAATGCTGCCCCTCGTGGTCTGGTCACGGCCATCTTGATTCCAGGTGCTTCACCTCGTGATGCGGGCGCCATCTTCTTTCTCTCCATGAGGTAGGCTGCAGTGATCCTTTTCTCCCCAGGTTCTGCCACAGACGCCGCGAATCTACCTTCTGCACCGATCTTCTTCTCTCAGAGTCCTGCCACTGGAGCCCGGAAGGTGAGGTCTGGTCGTTCAGGTTGGATCATCTCGCCATTGAGTTGTGCAGTCTGTCGTCGCCACGCAGTCGAGTTGGATGGTAGGATTTTCAGGTGCTATGATGGATCCAAGTTTGGGGCCATGTAGGACGTTGATCGCTGGGGCCTGGAGGCCTTCGTCACTCTGATAGATTTGGATTTGCTTCATCCATCTTCTTCCCAGCAGCGTTGGACCATTGTCAGCAACGATCCACAAGGGAAGCTTATGCATCGCGCCCCATGGGATACCTGGACCTCCACATTGCCAACAACTGGGATGGTGCCTTTTGTGTAGGTGAGCAGCCTTGCCTGAATTAGGGACATTTTGGGTCATTTGGCGGGATTGTCCCAGAGTTTCTCAAAGGCCGTCTGATTCATCAACGATTGGCTCGACACACCGTTGATTTCTACTTCCATTTTCCACGGGGAACTCTTGGTGGAGCAGATATATATTCCGTATTCCTCTTCCAGGAGCTGAGCAGCTTCGTCTTCATCAGTGCTGGAGCCCGGATGATCAGCCAACTCTTCAGCGACTTGGTGAGTAAAACTTCAACTACACATTCTCTGAAGGTGACCTTTAGTGTTGCAGCCTTTGCAGGTATAGTCTTTGTAGCGGCACTGGTGGGCCTTGTGGTTTCCTCCACAGCGCCAGCCTGGGGCTAGCCGGTTGACCCATGTGGCGGACTCAGGGTTGTGGGACTCGGTGCAGAAGTCTTGCCCCTGAAAGTCGCCATTCGGTTCACTGTACTCATCAGGTTAGAGTCCTGGGTGTGAGTCATCATCCGTTTGGATCGCAGACCAAAATCATGAAAGCTTGGCTCACTTTGATTGCCTTCTGCAGGGTGACCGTAATGTCCGCAGAGAGCAGCTTCCAATAACGAAGATGTCTCTTAGTGCTTCGGTGAGGTGGTTGTCAAAATCACACAGTGCAGCCAATCTTCTCAGATCTGCAGCATATTTAGCAATTTCTTGGCCTTCAGGCTACCGGTGGGTGTAGAACCGATGTCTGCCTGTGAGGATGCTCTCTTTCGGTTTGAGTTGTTCTTGTATTAAAGTTCCGAGCTCTGCTTAGGTCTAGGTTGTCATCTTCGCTGGGGCTAGCAGGTCCCTGACGCGGCCGTGGATAATGGGCCCACAACTGCTGAGCAGGATGGCTATGTGCTTGGTCGCCAGCGAGATCGGTGAGTCCCCAGCCATGTCGTTCGTGATGAAAAAGTGTTCTAGCCTTTCCACAAAGGCACCCCAGTCTTCCCCATCAGCAAATTGTTGGAAGTTGCTTAGGTTAGGTTAGGTTGTGCGTGGAAATTCGTAACCTCATCACCAGTTATTGTGTATGCAAGCACTCTAATAGTGACTCCACGAGGTAAGGGTATAGTACTTGAACTGTAGTGACCTTAGTCCTTTATTGCAGCTCCTAGAGTGAGGACACCAAGAGGTGACACTCTTAGGTCTCTAGCAGCAGCACCCTCTGGTTGTACAGGTATAGTGTACACAGGATGAAGGTACATTCAATGGTATAGTGTTACAGTACATACATTAATGTGAATACATAACACCAATGATATAGGTAAAAAATTGGATGAGGTCCTACAAGCTGAATTTAGGGAGCTAGGAGTTAAATTAAAAAGTAGAACCTCAAAGGTAGCAATCTCAGGATTGCTACCAGTGCCATGTGCTAGTCAGAGTAAAAATAGCAGGACAGTTAAGACAAATATGTGGCTTAAGGAATGGTGCAAGAGGGATGGATTCAAATTCCTGCGACATTGGAACCAGTTCTGGGGGAGGTGGGACCAGTACAAACCGAATGGTCTGCACCTGGACAGGACCGGAACCGATGTTCTTGGGAGAGCGTTTGCTAGTGCTGTTGGGGAGGGTTTAAACTAATATGGCAGGGGGATGGGAATCTATGCAGGGAGGCAGAGGGAAGTAAAATGGGGGTAGAAGTAAAAGGTAGAAAGGAGGTAAGGAAAAGTGGAGGGCAGAGAAATCAAGGGCAAAAATCAAAAAGGGCCACATTACAACATAATTCTAAAAGGACAAAGAGTGTTAAAAAAAAAACAAGCCTAAAGGCTCTGTGTCTCAATGCGAGGAATATTTGTAATAAGGTGGATGGATTAACTGCACAGATAGCTGTTAACAGATATGATGTAATTGGGATTACAGAGACATGGCTCCAGGGTAACCAAGGTTGGAAACTCAACATCCAGGGGTATTCAATATTCAGGAAGGATAGACAGAAATGAAAAGGAGGTGGGGTAGCGTTACTGGTTAACAAGGAGATTAACGCAATGGTAAGGAAGGACATTAGCTTGGATGATGTGGAATCTGTATGGGTAGAGCTGCGGAACACCAAAGGGCAGAAAACACTCATGGGAGTTGTGTACAGACCATCAAACAGTAGTAGTGAGGTTGGGGATGGCATCTAATAGGAAATTAGGGATGTGTGCAATAAAGGTACAGCAGTTAACATGGGTGACTTTAATCTACATACAGATTGGGCTAACCAAACTAGTAGCAATACGGTGGAGGAGGATTTCCTGGAGTGTATAAGGGATGGTTTTCTACACCAATATGTCGAGGAACCAACTAGAGAGCAGGCCATCCTAGACTGGGTCTTGTGTAATGAGAGAGGATTAATTGGCAATCTTGTTGTGCGAGGCCTCTTGGGGAAGAGTGACCATAATATGGTAGAATTCTTCATTAAGATGGAGAGTGACACAGTTAATTCAGAGACTAGGGTCCTGAACTTAAAGAAAGATAACTTCGATGGTATGAAACGTGAATTGGCTAGGATAGACTGGCGAATGATACTTAAAGGGTTGACGGTGGATTGGCAATGGCAGACATTTAAAGGTCACATGAATGAACTTCAACAATTGTCTGGCGTAAAAATAAAATAGGGAAGGTGGCTCAACCAAGGCTAACAAGGGAAATTAGGGATAGTGTTAATTCCAAGGAAGAAGCATATCAATTGACCAGAAAAAGCAGCAAACCTGAGGACCTTGAAAAATTTAGAATTCAGCAGAGGAGGACAAAGGGTTTAATTAGGAAGAGGAAAATAGAGTATGAGAGAAAGCTTGCAGGGAACATAAAAACTGACTGCAAAAGCTTCTATAGGGAAAAAGATTAGTGAAGACAAATGTAGGTCCCTTGCAGTTGGATTCAGGTGAATTTATAATGGGAACAAAGAAATGGCAGACCAATTCAACAAATACTTTGGTTCTGTCTTCTGTAAGGAAGACACAAATAACCTTCCAGAAATACTAGGGGACCGAGGTTCAAGCGAGAAGGAAGAACTGAAGGAAATCCTTATTAGTCAGGAAATTGTGTTAGGGAAAATGATGGGATTGAAGGCCGATAAATCCCCAGGGTCTGATAGTCTGCATCCCAGAGTAATTAAGGAAGTGGCCCTAGAAATAGTGGATGTATTGGTGATCATTTTCCAACAGTCTATCGACTCTGCATCAGTTCCTATGGATTGGAGTGTAGCTAATGTAACCCCACTTTATAAAAAAGGAGGGAGAGAAAAAACACGGAATTATAGACTGGTTAGCCTGACATCGGTGGTGGGGAAAATGTTGGAATCAATTATTAAAGACGTGATACCAGCGCATTTGGAAAGCAGTGACAGGATCGATCCAAGTCAGCATGGATTTATGAAAGGGAAATCATGCTTGACAAATCTAGAATTTTTTGAGGATGTAACTAGTAGAATGGAAAAGGGAGAACCAGTGGATGTGGTGTATTTGGATTTTCAAAGGCTTTTGACAAGGTCCCACACAAGTGATTAATATGCAAAATTAAAGCACATAGACATGGACAGAGAACTGGTTGGCAGACAGGAAGCAAAGAGCAGGAATAAACGGGTCCTTTTCAGAATGGCAGGCAGTGACTAGTGGCGTACCGCAAGGTTCAATGCTGGAACCCCAGCTATTTACAATATACATCAATGATTTAGATGAAGGAATTGAATGTAATATCTCCAAGTTTGCAGATGACACTAAGCTGGGTGGCAGTGTGAGCTGTGAGGAGGATGCTAAGAGGCTGCAGGATGACTTGGACAGGTTAGGTGAGTGGGCACATGCATGGCAGATGAAGTATAATCTCGATAAATGTGAGGTAATCCACTTTGGTGGAAAAAACAGGGAGGCAGAATATTATCTGAATGGTGACAGATTAGGAAAACGGGAGGTACAACGAGACCTGGGTATCATGGTACATCAGTCATTGAAAGTTGGCATGCAGGTACAGCAGGCGGTGAAGATGGCAAATAGCATTTCGGCCTTCATAGCGAGAGGATTTGAGTATAGAAGCAGGGAAGTCTTATTGCAGTTGTACAGGGCCTTGGTGAGGCCCTGAATATTGTGTACAGTTTTGGTCTCCTAATCTGAGGAAGGACATTCTTGCTATTGAGGGAGTGCAGCGAAGGTTCACCAGACTGATTTCCAGGATGACAGGACTGACATATGAAGAAAGACAGGATCGACTAGGCTTATATTCACTGGAATTTAGAAGAATGAGAGGGGATCTCATAGAAACATATAAAATTCTGACGGGATTGGACAGGTTAGATGCAGGATGAATGTTCCCGATGTTGGGGAAGTCCAGAACCAGGGGTCACAGTCTAAGGATAAGGTGTAAGCCATTTAGGACCGAGATGAGGAGAAACTTCTTCACTCAGAGAGTTGTGAACCTGTGGAATTCTCTATCACAGAAAGTTGTCGAGGCCAGTTCGTTAGATATATTCAAAAGGGAGTTAGATGTGGCCCTTACGGCTAAAGAGATCAAGGGATATGGAGAAAAAGCAGGAACGGGGTACTGAAGTTGTATGATCAGCCATGGTCATATTGAATGGTGGTGCAGGCTCGAAGGGCCTACTCCCGCAACTATTTTCTATTTTTCTATGTAAGCCGGGCAGCTGTTTTGTGTGAAGCAACTTGCCACAAATAGCAGTGGGACAAGTGATTAGTGTTTTTGGTAGTATTGATTTAGGGAGGTTTGTTGGTCATGACACCAGGGAACAAAGTGTTCTCTGAGAAAGAGCAGTCAATTGCACCTGTGAAATCTTATCAGTTATGTGACTTCCACCACCACGAAAGTGTAATGGCAACACAACGTGGCTTAAATTAGATTGTCAGTGCACTGCTGCTAAATACCATTACTACTATGAGCCAGGGTACTGATATTAATTAGTGTTGCACTAACAAAACAGGATGTTTTAACTCCATCCCTTACTCTGGCTTATAGCAGCCTACCAGGAGTTTTAAGCTGTGGTCTTGTGGTCTTACACATTCCAAGACGAAATACCCATTAAATCTCTTGAACCTTGTCCAGCCATTGACTCAAAGTGTTCCATGGAACACAGTGACATGGCAATGCAATTAACAGTTGATTGAAAATAAACATTTTATCAATGATATGCCATCACTAATCTTCATTTCCTACCAGGATATGGAACTATTTTTGGATCACAATGACAGAGAGTGAAGAGAAAGTTAGGAGAGCATTGAAGGAAGAGGACTTTACATCCCCAACTTACCTGCACAATCTTTCACTTGCTTCGGCTTGAGTTTATGTTGTCTTGTCAAGGTCACAGATGGTCGGTCAGGAGGTAGTATTCAACTTACTATCAGAGCATAAAACCAGCACTGGGGGTTAGGCACCCATTATAAACACCCGATTTCCCTTTCCAGTGGTTTCTATAATGGCTACCTGACCTGCAATGCTGGTTTTAACACTCCAATATACTCAAGAAACTTGGCACCATCAGGACAAAACTGTCCACTTGATCGGCACCTCATCCGCCAGCTTAAACATTCACTCCCTCCACCATCAGTGCACCATAGCTGCAGTGTGTCCTATCCAAAGGATGCACTGTGACAACTCACCATGGCATCTATGGCAGCACCTCCCAAACTGGCAATCTCCGCCAAATAAAAGGACAAGGGCAGAAGATGCATTGGAACACTAGCATCTCGAAGTGCCCCTCTAAGTCACACATCATCGCGAATTTGACATATATCGGCGTTCCTTCATCATCGTTGAGTCAAAATCCTGGGACTCCCTATTGAACAGTTTTGTGAGAGCACCTTCAACACACAGACTTCAGCTGTTTGAAAAGAAGGCCCACCAACCCCCTTCTCAAGGGCAACAGAGCTGGGGTAATAAATGCTCGTTTAAGAAGAATGAAAGAAAAAATCTTCAGTCATCCAAGGAGATTACATGGCAGGGAGGGAGGTGGGTGGGGGAGGGAGGAAGTGTTCAGGCCTGATGCTCCGGCTATCATGGTGTGGGGCAGACTTGATGGACTAGCTGGTCATTTCCTGCTTGTTAATTTTGTATTGTGTGGTATTTTATATTGTATGTATTGTATGTCATGGGTCATTCTCTGGAAGATCGGTCAGCCCTCCAACATACTTTGTTTTTTGTGAGTGTTTGTAGTGTCACCTGATCTGTTGATGACACCATGGACAGAGAGAGTAGATAGAGAAAATGCTGCCCAATTTGAGCATAAACAACTGTGAAAGACTCACACTGTTAGGTCTCTTTGGATCCTGTTTAACTCGATCTAGGTTTAAACAAGTTAGGGAGAACCCAAAACATGATCTTAAAATTTGAACTAAGCCAATTAAAAGCAAATCCAAGAAAATTTCCTCACACATGCTTCATCTGCCCGTTCCCCACCCCCCCTCCTCCCCCCAAAAAAACAATCAGTGTCACAGCGATTTTTTTTGCCCTGCTCAGTAAAATATCACATTGTATTCGGGTTTGGCATATGCTGTGCGACCCCAACTTGTATGTTTACTCACAAGAAATAAGATTTATATAGCATTTTCATGACCTCAGGACATCCCTAAGCACTTTACAACCAACTTTTGAAGTGTAGTCACTGTTGAAACGTAGGAAACGCGGCACCCAATTTGTGCATAGCAAGGTCACAGAAACAATAATGAGATAAATGACCAGATAATCTGTGCTTTTTTTTTGTGATGTTGACTGAGGGATAAATATTGGCCAGGACACCGGGGAGAACTCCTCTGTTCTTCTTAGAATAGTGTCATGGGATCTTTTACTTCCACCTGATGGAGCAGACGGGGCCTCGGTTTAATGTCTCATCCGAAAAAGGGCACCTTCAATAGTGCAGCACTACCTCGGTACTACACTGAAGTGTCAGCCTGGATTATGTGCTCAAGTCTTTGAAGTGGGACTGGAAACCACACCCTTCTCGACTCTGAGGCAAGAGTGGTACCACTGAGCCAAAGCTGACACCTGAACTAAGCTCCTAACTGTTTTGGGTGGGAATGCTGTTTGCCTGTTTTCCAGCCCGCTGCAAACCGTGATAGGCCAAATACCGGTGGTAATGGGGTGTAAGTGTTTTGCCAGGACAAGTGGCTGGTTATTTCCCCATTTCCACCCAAGAAGTTTAAATTGGTATCAATAAAACAAAGGTTAACACCCATAGTATTCATGCATTGGGTACAGACAACCATGTGTTCACTAAAGGCCCAAAAATATGTTAATGCAATGCTGGCCCCATAATTCAGTCTCAGTCCTGATCAGTGCTGCAGTTGCTCAGTGCTCAATGTTCAGGGGGAGATAGTGGGGCGGGAAGGTTGTGGAAGAAGAAGAGGGGGGAAGAAGGGGAAAAATGCAGAGTTGGGGGAGGGTTGGAAGGGGCAGGCAGAGAAATGTTTTTAACCAATTTTTAATGGGGTTTCTCCTTCAGGCCCATTGAAAAGCAGTGATGTGCAAATGGAGCCCTGCTCAGGCACTCCAGTCAAACTATGGGGAGACCCGAAATTTAAATATGTTTTTGTGGCCCCGTTGAGCCTTCTGCCCAGACTTCCTGCACCCTTCCTGTTGGCTAACCGTGCTAGGCTGAACCCAGGCACGAAAGGCCCCAGGCCTCCACATCTGATAATACAAAGAGCAGGTGCCCAATGAACTTCGACACATTAGTCATCCAACCATTGTATCATTGCCCCATTGTGTCAGGCAACATAATGCAGCGACCTTAGATTATTAGAGCTTATTTAAAAAATGCTGTTGGAATGTTAAGTTCCTTAGACATACAAAAATTAGACTTTTCTATAATGATCTCCTCCTGGACATGTTATGACTTTCCTCTGGAATTTTTCCAGAGGCAATTACAGAAGCTTTTGTTTGTGGTCTCCCAGCGGAGGTTCATGAGAGACCCGTTACAAAACCGAGCTTCAACCACACATTCACCATTCACTCAAATAATGAGACAGCCGATCGTTCTTCCCGAGTGTGTAATAAGTCACCTTCTGTACCAAAGTGTGCTACAATTCAGTGTTTCATGGATTGTACAGTTTGTTCTATTTGTATCTTTGTAAAATCAAAGTGCAGTACTTTCAGCTTGCTTACTTGGAAACATGGAGTGAACTGAATCTGCTATGGATGTTTCGGTCATTTTGATTTGGGATTACTCCAGGTAGTTAGATTCAATGAGCTGCTGAATTAGAAGAGCCAGAGCTAATAATACTGGTGAGAATGTGCCTTTGGATGAAGTTTTTCAGTAGGGAGGATTTAGATTTATTGATAGCACTGACTCAAATTCAAGTGTTATTTGGTGATTGGAGATCAAGTTGACCTCCAAATCCAGCTGCAATGCAAGCTCTACTGTGCAATATATTATAACAAAATCATGGATCCCAAACCAGCGCACATATAGGGACTGATAATGCAATGGTTGCTCATTGTGGCCCATATGCACATTGAGGGTGGGCAACCTGTATTATTGGCTGCTCAGCCCTGCCGTGTACCCGTTTTACCTAGCGCACCATCATGCTGCCAGGAAGTGTCCGTGTCATTGCGGACCAGTACACCTGGCATGCGCTAGGCTCATTGAAGCCTCAACAGAGTATGGCAATTACAAGGTGGCCCTGATGTGCATCCACGGCTTCTAAACGTTGCCCCAGTTGTGCAATGCCCACATAAAACAGGTCCAGATTGTTAGGTCCATTCAACCATGCTGTGTTCTGGTCTTAATCCACCACCTCTCTCAATTGTTCCACTGCCTCTGTGCTTTCAGATTGATTGCTCTAAATCCAGTATTGGATGCATCACAATTTTCTCTAGTTACACATTGAAATAGCAAAGCCAGCATAATCGTCCCTCGTCACCAATTCCATTTCCCTTCATGGTCTTGAACCTTAGACATTAACCGACAACCTACTGTTGGGATAATTCCTCACGTATCCTTTTAACAGATTTGAAAAGATAGAGACAGTAATATGTCAGATAATTAACTTCATTTATTATTACTACAAACCATTAATCTTAAAACTCCCATCAGAGCAAGGCACTTCAGCCTTATGTCTAACACACACATGTGAAGGATTTGGTGAGGATCTGTGACAAGGTTTCTCCAAGCCTATTCATGAGATCGGGTCTTGAAGGTAGCAAAAGTCTTCAGAACTGAGTAAAAACATTGCATCTCTTCTTGTACCATTTTCTTTATTGTCTGCTTGCTGCTGGATTCAACACTATCTGATGTTTATGGTTCTCAGGGGGAAACATTCGGTACCTTAGCGCCTCCAGTTAGTGCCAGAAGATGGCGCTAATGGGGCGCTAGAGCATTGTCGCCGGACTGAGGCGAATCCAATGCCGCACGCTGAATCCCGCATCCCTGCAGCTCCGCCACTAACATTTATCACCAGGAGCCTCAACGCCAGGTGGATCGTGACATCAGTGAATGTGCACCGCTCACAGAGCACCTGATCTGCAATATTGATTCTCACCACCTACCTTAGCGTCTGGAGGAAACACCAACAGGGAGAGCTGACGTGAAGCACCAGGAAGCTGGCTCCAGGGACATTATTTAAAGGGATCATCAATAATGAGTCGCAGCTGTAAGTGAGGGGAGTTTCAGTGCTTTCTTGTCAGTTTCACATAGTGAAACTATTTCATTCCATAATTTCAAGGTTATTTAGTATCAGGCATGTTGTGGCAACTAAAAACTACATGTCTAAAATATTCTTAAAGAATCAAACTGCTACCTTGGTTGCATGAATGGGCACTGTACTTGCAGTCGACCTCACCCTCCAGGATCTACGGCGGAGGCAGCGAGAAAGATTGGAACATGGGCCAAAGGGAGGAGGAGGGCCATCAGGGCTCTCAACAGGAGTCCTTACCCTCTGAGGGTATTCCAAGAGCACTTCTCCTACCTCCAATTAAGCGAGGAGCTGTGTATTAGAAGGCTCCGCTTCACCAAGGAGGTGGTCACAGAACTCTGCCACCGCCTGCAACCAGATCTCCAGCCTGAGATCAGGGTGACCACGGCTCTCTCAGTGGCAGTCAAGGTCACTATCGCTCTCAATTTCTTCGCCAGTGGATCCTTCCAGTCTGCAGCAGGAGACCTGAGTAACATCTCGCAGTTTGTCCTCCATCGCAGCATCTGTCAGTTCTTTGCACATATAGCTAGACAGTGATGAGAGGCCTCATGTCTTTTCAAATCATACTGTTACTCCCTATCATTTTTTTCCCGAGCTATAGCTTTAGTGTACAAAAGCTTTAATGTATTCTCCATAACAACCTCTTGACTTTTTATATTGTCCCAATGCCGACCCATCCCCTCACCTCATCAGAACCAACCCCTCGCATCTGGGGCCTACCTGCCAGCAGCCAGCCTCTCAATCTGGCTGGCTGTAGGCGGGAATCCTGGCCTCATATGCAAATCAGGCCCTGCTGTTGAAGTCAGCCTCCTGGGTTTCCCGCCCACCTCAGAGGCCGCCCGCCCCCAACCCACCTCCCTGCAGAAAATGCCCGCCAACGTTTCAGATCAATGACCTTTCGCCAGAACTGGAAAAGGTTGTGGATCTAACAGATTTTAAGCAAGGGCATGGGGCAGGGAAAGGGAGCGTGCTGTGCTCCTCCAGTGTATGAGTCAACAGGAAAAAGGGAGTGCTTGGTCATGGGGATCTTGCTCCGGGTCCCCCTTGACCCGGATGAGGAAATGGAGAAGGCCATGAGGCCAGGCAGAGCAGCACCAGCTGCTGCACAAGACAGAGGCAGGAGGACGAGGAGAGCAAGGTTCTGTCCTTCCCAACCCCTGCGGGTACAGGAAATTCCCCCTTCTCTGGACCTTCTCCACCACGACTATCAGTGCCGCATTCGAGAATCTGGGCATCCACTCCTTCGAGAAATCCCGCAATGTGCTGCAGTGTGCCAGCCAGAGCACTCCACACCTTCACTGGACGTGGGTGCGAGGAGCCCACATGGACTGCTCCTTGGAAATTGCATCTAATCAGCACTTGAGTGCTAAACCTGCAGGTTTCTGGTTCAGCACCTCCAAAGTTTAACACTTCCAGGCATGTTCAAATTATGATAATTAGCAATTAGGAACCAAATTGCTAAATCCAGACTTTCAAACAGGTGTGTCTTATTAGCACAGCATCCATTTAATGCCTGTTTTCACCCGTTGGCTTAAATAACCCTGTATTTGTTTTAATCCTAACAACCCTTTTAACTAAATTAGCCACCTAGCTTATTTCTTTAATCATTTATATGTGTCTATCCTGTTCTGTATGAAAGTAATGTATAGTTTTACACCTTGTGACTCAGAGGCGAGAGTGCTTCCACGAAGCTCAGGCTCATACCTAACCTAAAGTAAGCTCCCAACTGCTTCGGGCGGGAGCGGAGCTTGCCTGCTTCCCAGCCTACTCCAAATTGCGGCATGCCAGATATCAGTGGGACTGGGGTAGTAAGTGCTTTGCTGAGACTT
The DNA here is from genome assembly GCF_044704955.1 of Pristiophorus japonicus. Taxonomy (NCBI): domain Eukaryota; kingdom Metazoa; phylum Chordata; class Chondrichthyes; family Pristiophoridae; genus Pristiophorus; species Pristiophorus japonicus. Next base: position 110,782,378 of record NC_091982.1, on the reverse strand, counting down.
CTGCCCTGCTTTGTCCCTTTTCCACCCACAGGCTGGCACTCTAGTGCAATACTGAGAGAGTGCTGCATGGTCGCAGGGCAGTACTGGGAGAGTGCTGCATGGTCGCAGGGCAGTACTGGGAGAGTGCTGCATGGTCGCAGGGCAGTACTGGGAGAGTGCTGCATGGTCGCAGGGCAGTACTGAGAGAGTGCTGCATGGTCGCAGGGCAGTACTGGGAGAGTGCTGCACGGTCGCAGGGCAGTACTGGGAGAGTGCTGCATGGTCGCAGGGCAGTACTGGGAGAGTGCTGCATGGTCGAAGGTGCCATTTTTCAGATGCGACATTACATCCACCGACGATGTGACGATTTTGCCGTATGGTAATGTTGATTGCCACCATATATTGGTTTGAAACCGGTAGCTTTTAAACTACTGCACAGCAGGCCCAGGTTCTGGGAACAATTAATGACTCCTATTCCAGTACAGCTATTGGGCTCAATTTTCCCCAAAGCTGTTTTTTTGGCGTACTTGAAGAGTTAAGCCCATTTTTTGGGGGGCCCCAAATACGTCAAAAAAAAATATTTTAAGTTTCCCCATTGGATTTCTTCATTTTGGCGTGGCCTAGCCTGTCCTTTAGTTTTGGGGGTGGAGCCTTGATTTGCGCTAAAAAGATCGGATTGCCACGGTAACCAGGGGCACAATGCGAGCTGAGGCTGCAAAGTGAAACATACAGCCAGCTCACAACACATTAAAACATATTGCATCAACTTAAAAACACATTAAAATATATTGCAGTAACTTAAAAACACATAAAAAGTATATTGTCGCAACTTACCTCCAATTATTAAAGTCGGTCCCGCTGCCCGTCCCTAGCCCTGGCCGAAGGGCTTGCCGGTCTGCTTGCTGAGCCTGCCCCAAGCCCCTTGCCGGTGCAGGTCCAGCTCCAGCTCCCCCACCTCACTGCCCCCCCCAGCCCCGAATACCTTGCCAGTCCTGCTCCCCCACTACCACCACCACCCTGAGCCCCGAGTACATTGCCGATCCCAGTCCTCTGACCCTATCCCAGGCCGAGTGGCCTGCTCCCTCGTAGTCCCTGCACCTAACTACACCCGAAAGGCTTCCCCCCACCCCATCTTCCCCCCCCCCCCCACCTCTCTCTCTCCCCCTCTCTCTTACCTTTCCTGCTGTTGCTGTCCAGACAACTGCTGCACTTACCTGCGCTGATTTCCTTACCTGCACCGATTTCCTTAACTCTCTGGAAGGTTTTTCTGCAGAGGCCACATACGCCGGCCTAAGCAGAACTGGAGTAACTCTCAACTGGCCAAACTTGCCTAAATGGCCAGAATTGGCGCGAGTGGCAGGTTACTCCCCCTTTGGCTGAAAAAAGAATTACCTAAATAAATCGTAACTAACTGAGTTACGCTCGTGCAAACTGATCGGGGAAACTGTGGTTTTCTAACTTAGGCCAAAAAAAGCAGCCTTCTCCAAAAAAATGGCCCAAATCACTGGGGTAAATTGAGCCCATTATTTGTAAGTATTGCAATGAAAGCTATTTAAAGGTCTATTACATTTTTATTGATCAGCTTGTTGTGCTCTGTACTTGTTAAATATATACATATTGCTTTTGATACAGTGCCTGGTCATCCACATCGGGTCATTTGCTCTTATGCAGAGCTCAGCATGATCGCTATTGCTGCACGGGCACAAACTGTTGTGTATGGAGAAAGAGTCAGACTGAACACTGTGAGCTCAAAGTAAAGTATGACCTTAGTCTTTTATTGCAGGTCTCCAGAGTGCCTCTCCAACCTATGAAGCCTCCTTAAATACCTGTGCTCCCAAGGGATTATGGGATCCCTTGGGACTCCAGGGGATGAGCCCTCTGCTGGCTGTACAGAATAAATACAAGTATTCATTTATAACAACACTCCGCCCCAAAGTCAATAGTGTAACTATTTACAATGTGAGTCGATCTGGGGCCCTTCTTCCCCTGGTTAACCATCTCGGTGTGAAAGCTGGTGTTGTTGAATCATTTGTTGGGCCCTCGCTAGACTGCTGTGCAGCTGGCCTTGCTGGGCTTCCTGGTGTGTTGGGCCCTGCTGGGCTGCTGTGGATGATGGGTTCTGCTTCGTGGTCAACCGTGGTGGCGGTTGCCACTGGTGTGTATGTTGGGGGATCAAAAAAGGTAGGGTCCAAGGTAGGTTGCTCAGGATAGTCCATGAATCTGAGTTTGATTTGGTCCAAGTGTTTCCAGTGAATGAGTCCATTTGAAAGTTTGACCTGAAACACCCTGCTCCCCTCTTTGGCCACGACAGTGCCGGGAAGCCATTTGGGACCTTGTCCTTAATTTAATATAAATACAGGATAATTAATTTCAATCTCGCATGACACATTTGCGCTATCATGGTATGCACTTTGTTGAAGCCGCCTGCTCTCTACCTGTTCATGTAGATCAGGGTGAACTAACGAGAGCCTTGTCTTAAGTGCTCTTTTCATAAGCAATTCAGCAGGTGGGATCCCAGTGAGCAAATGGGGTCTCATGCAGTAGCTAAGCAGAACTCGGGATAGGCACGTCTGCAGTGAGCCTTCAGTTACCCTCTTCAAAGCCTTGCTTGATGGTTTGCACTGCTCTCTCTGCCTGACCATTGGACGCTGGTTTAAACAGGGCAGATGTGACATGTTTGATCCCGTTACGAGTCATGAATTCTTTGAACTCAGCACTGGAGAATATGGCCCATTGTCGCTTACCAGGACATCGGGTAGGCTGTGTGTGGCAAACATGGCCCGCAGGCTTTCAGTAGTGGCAGTGGATGTGCTAGCTGACATTATCACTTTCAATCCACTTGGAGTACGCGTCTACAACCACAAGGAACATTTTACCCAAGAACGGGCCTGCATAGTCGACGTGTACCTTAGACCATGGTTTGGAGGGTCAAGATCATAAACTTAATGGCGCCTCTCTGGGTGCATTGCTTAACTGTGAGCATGTATTACATGTGTGAATGCAGGACTCTAAGTCCGCATCGATACCGGGCCACCACACGTGGGATCTTGCTGTCGCTTTCATCATTACGAGGCCTGGGTGGGTACTGTGAAGATCATTGATGATGGTGTCTCTGCCCTCCTTGGGGACCACTACTCGATTGCCCCACAGAAGGCAATCTGCCTGTATAGGCATTTCATCTTTGCGCCGCTGGAACGGCTTTATTTCTTCCTGCATTTCCACTGGGACACTGGACCAGCTCCCGTGAAGCACACAGCTTTTGACTAGAGATAATAGGGTGTCCTGGCTTGTCAAGGTTTTGATCTGCCGGGCAGTGACGGGTGATTGCTCACTCTCAAATGCTTCCATAACCATGGCTAGATCTGCGGGCTGCATCATTTCCACCCCCGTGGTGGGCAATGGCAGCCTACTGAGAGCATCAACGCAGTTTTCTGTGCCTGGCCTGTAGCGGATTGCATGGTTGTATGCGGATAACGTGAGCGCCCATCTCTGGATGCGGGTCAATGCGTTGGCATTTATTCCTTTACAGGAATTTTAGCCTAAACAGGTATTGATGCATTTTCTTTACCCCATAGACACACGCTAATGCTTCTTTTTCAATCATGCTGTAGGCTCTCTTAGCCTTAGACAGACTCCTGGATGCATAAGCAACCGGTTGCAGTTTCCCGAAATCATTCGCTTGTTGCAATACACACCCAACGCCATATGACGACGCATCACATGCTAGTACCAAATGCTTACATGGATCATACAACACAAGCAATTTGTTTGAGCATAACAATTTTCTCGCTTTTACAAAGGCATTTTCTTGGCTTTTGCCCCAAACCCATTCGTCCCCTTTTCGTAGTAAGACATACAGTGGTTCTAACAGTGTGCTGAGACCCGGTAAGAAGTTACCAAACTAGTTCAGGAGTCCTGTGGCCTAGGTGCTTTCTTGATTGCCTCCATCTTCGCGTTGGTGGGCCTGATGCCATCCGCTGTAATCCTCCTTCCCAGGAACTCCACTTCAGGCACCAGTAAAATGCACTTTGAGCATTTTAACCTAAGCCCCATGCGGTTGAGTCGACTAAGAACCTCCTCCAGGTTCTGCAGAAGCTCGACTGTGTTCCGACCTGTGACCAAGATGTCATCCTGGAAGACCATGGTGTGCAGGACCGACTTCAGTAAGCTTTCCATGTTCCTCTGGAATATCATCGCCGCCGATCGGATTCCAAATGGGCATCTGTTCTAAACAAAAAGACCTTTGTTCATGTTGATGTAGGTGAGGGCCTTCGATGATTCCTCCAGTTCCTGCATCATGGAGGCTGAAGTCAGATCCAGCTTCGTGAATGCGTCTTTCCTCCCGCCAGCATTGCAAAGTGGTCGTCAGCATTTGGTAGTGGGTATTGGTCCTGCAGGGAGAAACAATTGATAGTTACTTTGTAATTGCCACAGATTCTGACAGTGCCATCTCCCTTGAGGACTGACCCACTCGTTGAACTCGATCGGAGAAATGATACCCTCTCTTTGCAGCCGGTCTAGCTCGATCTCTACCCTTTCTCTCATCACGCACGGTACTGCTCTCGCCTTGTGATGGATGGGTCGCGCCCCTGGAATTCGGTGGATCTGTACTTTTGCTCCTTGTAATTTTCCGATGCCTGGTTCGAACAGTGAAGGAAATTTGTTTAAGACCTGGGCACACGAAGTATAGTCAGTGGGCGATAGCGCTCGGACGTCGTCCCAGTTCCAGCGTATCTTTCCCAGCCAGCTCCTGCCGAGCAGCATGGGACCATCGCCCGGTACCACCCAGAGTGGTAGCTTGTGCACCGCTACATCATAGGAGACGTTTACGATAGCACTGCTGATTACAGGAATCAGTTCTTTCGTATATGTTCTTAGTTTTATGCGAACTGGAGTTAAGACTGACCTTTCGAAAGTCTTCTTGCCCATGATGGACTGTCTCGCGCTCGTGTCCAGCTCCATTGACACCGGGAGTCCATTTAGTTCAACATTCGGCATTATCGGGAGAAAATTTGTGGTGAATGTGTGCACCCCATGTACCTCTGTTTCCTCGATCTGAGGCTCTGGTTCATCGTGATCCTCTGTGGATCTGTAATGTGGTGTTTTGCAGGTTTAACAGGCTTTGCAGCTCACCTGCGCACTCGTTGGAGGTGTCCCATTGTTCCACAGCCCTTGCAAACATACTCTTTGAATCGGCATGAATGGAAACGATGATCACCCCCACAGTGCCAACAAGGTGTTAATGGCCTTGCATTCATCATCCTTGGTGCTGGACTGTGAGACATCTGCGGTCGTGCAGCTGCAGGTATGTGTGACCTGCCCTGTATGTTACGATTCGAAAACAATTCTGACTTGGAAATATATAACCGTTCCTTCATCGTCGCTGGGCCAAAATCCTGGCACTCTCTCTCCCTAACAGCACTGTGGGAGTACCTTCACCACAAGGACTGCAGCAGTTCAAGAAGGCGGCTCACCACCACCTTCTCAAGGACAATTAGGGATGAGCAATAAATGCTGGCCTTACCAGTGACGGCCACATTGCATGAACAAATAAAAAAAGTTACAGATCAGGCCTACTCCTCTTCCTACGTTCCTAAATTTTATGTTTAATTTATAATATGACAACTTTACAACTTTGTTGTGTTATTATCATCATCATCATCATCATCAAAGCATCGAAGCATTGACCACGCTCAATCAGCTCCGTTGGGCGGGCCACATCGTCCGCATGCCCAACACGAGACTCCCTAAGCATGTGCTCTACGCGGAGCTTCAACACGGCAAGTGAGCCCCAGGTGTGCAGAGGAAACGCTTCAAGAACACCGTCAGAGCCTCCTTTGATAAAGTGCAGCATCCCCAATGACTTCTGGGAATCCCTGGCCCAAGACTGCCCAAAGTGGAGTAAGAGCATCCGGGAGGGCGCTGAGCACGTTGAGTCCCATCGCCAAGAACAAGCAGAAACCAAGCGTAGACAGCGGAAGGAGCGTGTGTCAACCCAGGCTCCCCACCCACCCTTTCCTTTAACCACTGTCTGCCCTACCTGTGACAGATACTGTAGGTCCCGCATTGGACTCTTCAGTCACCTGAGAACTCACTTAGAGTGGAAGCAAGTCACCTCGACTCCGAGGGATTGCCTATGATGTGTTATATATAATTGTAGTGAGTAGATGCTCATTATGTATTGCACTGTTAAAGACTGTATAAGACCATTGAAAGATTCTAAGGGACAGGTCTGAATGGACTCCCAGGGGATGGCAGAGGCATTAACTGGTTATGTCACATCAGTCCTAAATCTTGAGATTGGGCTGCTGGTCCAGATGACATCCACTTGGGGGTTCTTTTAAGAGCTGGGATATGTGCTATGGATATGAAGCCCTTGCCCACAACTTTAATAGCTCGTTACAGTCAAGGACTGTTCCTCGCAATGATTGGATGTTCATGTAGATCCAATTTTCAAAAAGGGAAGCAGGCAGTACCAAGGAACTATAAATTTGTTGATTTGACTTCAGTTGGAGGAAAGATGTTTGAAGGGATCATAAGAGATGCTCTAAATGATCACTTAGACAAAGAGGGTGCAATCAGGGACACTCCACATGGAGTGTCTCATCGTGTCTTACTAATTTGGTTGAATTTTTTTGAAGAAGTCACCAGGTTAGTAGCTGAGGGTAGCCCAGAAGACATTGTCTACCTGGATGTTGAGAAAGCCTTTGATAAGGTATCACACAACACGTCACTCCACAAGACAGAATTTTGTGGTATTAGTGGGAAGCTGCTACAGTAGATTAAGAATTGGTTGCATGCCCATGGGCAGAAAGTGGTTATCAATGGCTGTGGATCTGCTTGGAGACCGGTTACCAGTGGTGTCCCACAGGGTTAGGTGTTAGGAACTTTTCTCTATACTCTCTTTTTAAATGAAGGCATTGTGGGAATCATCTGCTGGTATGGGTGAGTGTTAGCACTGTGGAGGACACTAAACAACTGCAAACAGATGTGTTGGGGGAATGGGCCTGTGTTTGGCAAATGGTATTTAACCTAGAGAGATGCAGTGTTATGCATGTGGACAGGATCAACACTTAGTATACTTACACCTTACAGGAACACAACTAAAACCTTTGGTGAAAGAAAAAGATTTTGATATCACAGTTCATAACCCTGGAATTCTCGTCTTAAGCCTCTCTACCTCTTTCTCCTCCTTTCAAATGCTCCTTAACACTTACCTCTTTGAACAAGCTATTGGTCGCCTGCCTAATATCTCCTTATGTGGCTCGGTATCAAATTTTGTTTGATAATGCTTCTGTGAAGCGCTGTGGAACTTTTTACTACATTAAAGGCACAATATAAATTCAATTTGTTATTGTTGAAAGATTTACAACCATACAGAGGAGTTATAGCTAAAGCAAATAGGATACTGGACTGCTTCCATAGGACTATCCATTTCAAAATGAAGCATACCATTTTCTCTTTGTATAAGACCTTGGTTAGGCCTTATTTAGAAAACTATGTCCAGGTTTGATCCCCTCACATGGTGGGTGACATTGAGACCATAGAAATGATTCAGAGGAGGGCCACACATATGATTTCCAATTTAAAACACTTTAGCTGCTCAGACAGGGCTAAAGAGCTGGGGGTATATAGAGAGGTGTAGACCTGGTGGGGGTTATGGAGGTGTGGGGCGGGGAAATTTGATTGAGGTCTATAAAATGATTCCAGGACTAGTTTGTGTGCGCAGTAACAAATTATTTCAATTTGATAGGTTGGCAAGGACATGAGGTCATGTGTATCATTTCTCTCAGAGGGTTGTAAATCTGTGGAATTCTCTGTCTCAGAGAGCTGTGGCGGCTGGGTCATTGAATATATTTAAGACGAAGATAGACAGATTTTTGAGCGATAAGGGAATAAAGGGTTATGCGAAGCGGGCAGGGAAGTGGAGCTGAGTCCATGATCAGATCAGCCATGATCTTATTAAATGGTGGACCAGGCTCGATGGGCCAAATGGCCTACTCCTGCTCCTATTTCTTATGTTCTTATGTTCTTATTTACAAAGGAGAAGAATTAGGTTAGATGATAAAGAGTTCCACTTTTCCCAGAGAATAGTAGATCTGTGGAACAAGTTGTCAGCTTGTGTGGTGAGTGCTGATTCACTGTGTACCTTCAAGAGAGAGCTGGATTGGTTCCTGGCTGAGCTGGAGATCATATCATACAAGAGGTCGAGGCCCAGTAATATAAGTCATGGTTAATGTGGTCTCCTGGACTAGTTTCACTTGCTTAGAGATACGGTTGCCAAATCTGCTAGGAGGCACACCTGGAGGTTTGATCACATGGCATTCTGACCGCATGACACTAAACCATGTGATGCCAGATTGCATGACATTGATCACATGACTTTTACAAATGATGTGTCACCTGTTGTTGAGTATTTTTGCTTGTGGTTTCGTGTCAGCAGTTGTTGTGCGACAAATTACAAGAACCAGGACGCAAGCCAAGCGCAGGAGCAGAGAGCAAACAAGGCAGGGAAGAGGGGAACCGAGGGTGGGGAAGAAGGAACCTGAGAGCCACATACACCCCTTACCTATTCTCCCCCCACTTGAGCCCCAATCCCTTGACTCGGTACTCCCTTCTCTCCCCCATTCCCTAGTCCCCATCTCTTCCCCCGAGCCCCCATTCCCCAGTCTCCCTCTCCCCGAGCCCCCATTCCCCAGTCTCCCTCCCCCCGAGCCCCCATTCCCCAGTCTCCATTTCCCCTTGAACCCCCATTCCCCAGTCTCCCTCTCCCGCTGAGCCCCCATTCCCCTGTCTCCATCTCCCCTTGAATCCCCATTCCTCAGTCTCCCTTTCCCCCCTGAGCCCCCATTCCCCAGTCTCCCTCTCCCCCGAGTCCCCATTCCCCAGTCTCCTTCTCTCTCCCCGAGCCCGCATTCCCCAGTCTTCCTCTCTCCTCGAGCCTCCATTTCCCCAGTCTCCCTTTCCCCCTGAGACCCATTCCCCAATCTCCCTCTCCCCCCAAGCCCCCATTCCCCAGTCACCCTCTCCCCCCGAGCCCCCATTCCCCAGTCTCCATTTCCCCTTGAACCCCCATTCCCCAGTCTCCCTCTCCCGCTGAGCCCCCATTCCCCTGTCTCCATCTCCCCTTGAATCCCCATTCCTCAGTCTCCCTTTCCCCCCTGAGCCCCCATTCCCCAGTCTCCCTCTCTCCCCAAGCCCCCATTCCCCAGTCACCCTCTCCCCTCGAGCCCCCATTCCCCTGTCTCCATCTCCCCTTGAATCCCCATTCCTCAGTCTCCCTTTCCCCCCCCGAGCCTCCATTCCCCAGTCTCCATCTCCACACCGATAGTGAGGAATGGAGACCTACTTCAAAGCCTCTCTGAGCTGGTCTGTAGAAATACAATAGAAAACGATAATGAATGGATTTCATTATGATATGAAAATATGCAGTAACTCTGAATATCCATAATAAGAATTAGAAGAGGCACTTGATGAATGCCAGACCTTCATGCCTCTGGAGCTTCAGTTACCCCATTTCCATAGTCACCTTCACTCTATCTGCCGCTCTCAAGTTCCCCCGATTTGTAACACCACCCCTTTCATCAATTTCCGAGTCCCTACAATTTCCGAATCCCCAACACCCCCACCCCGATTCCTGTGACCACCCCCAGCAATTCCAGACTGTCCAGCAGCCCCCTCCCGACCGTTCCCGGCACACCAGCTGGTCACGGCGCTCTGCAAAGGACATGTGATGTCACCGTACCAGAGCTTTATCTGAGCAGCAGCCGGTGACCTCATTGAACTGGCAGGGGCAAACCGTGGTGGGAAAATTTGAAGAGCTAATCTCCCAGGTTGCTGGAGGCAGCAGTCGGGGAGGAATCCCCAATTTCGGGAAACTCCGGTTCCTAGCAAGAGGGATCGGAGAGGAATTTTCCAGATTTGGAAATCTGGCATTGACCTTGTTTTTTGATGGGGGTTTATCACCTCTCCCAGTGGATGACATGGTACCTGGTGGATAGAGAGTATGGTGACCTGATGCAGAATACATCACACCTGTATGGGACAGGCTCGATAGACCAGCTGGTCTCTTCGGGCCCAAGTTTCCACACGATAAAAAACGGGCGCCCCTCCGAGCTGGGCGCCCGTTTTTCGCGCCACAAAGTGCGCCTAAAAAAACCCTCCGTATTCTCCACCTCCCTGCAGGTCCTCTGGCCCTCGGCGCGGCGCAGCAGGAGCTGTAGGGGGCGGAGCTAGGACCCTGCGCCGAAAACAGTGCCGGGAGCTCTGCACATGCGCGCTACAGTGGGCACGCAAGTGCAGTAGCTCCAGGCGCCCGAAACTGTGTGGGAGGGGCCCGAAGCACGCAGCCCCTAGCCCTGGCCGAATGGCCTCACTGTGGCTGCGTGCATAAGGCTCCTCCCACGGCCAGCTCCTGCTTCCTGCCGACTCCCGCTCCTGCTTTCCCCCCCGCACCGGACCCGACCCGACCCGACCCGACCTAGATCTCTGTACTGTTGCTTTTTAAGTTGCCACTTCATGGTGGGAGACACTTCAGTCACATAGACCTCGTCAAAATGGGGGCTGATGGTTTTATAACCTCTACGTCTCCAGCTCCGAGATCAAGCACCCTGCCCGTCCTCCAACTGAAGGAACTGCTCCTCAGAGAAGACGAGCTGCCGCTCCTGCTTCCTCCCCCACCGACCGGACCGGACCCGACTCGACCCGTCTGTGTCTGCCGCTACCGCTGCCGCTCCCGCTCCCACCCGACTCGACCCGACTCTACTCTCGCCCCCGGACTGGATCCGACCTGACCTCCCCCTCCCCGACCTGACCTCCGTCTCCCCGACCTGACCTCCCTCCCCGACCTCCCTCCCTCCCTCTCTCCCTCCCTCCCTCTCCCTCCCTCCCTCCCTCCCTCCCCCTCCCCCTCTCCCTCCCTCCCTCTCTCCCTCTCTCCCTCCCCCCCCTTCTCTCCCTCCCTCCCCCGCCGACCCGAACCGAACCTCTCTCCCCGACCCGACCCAACGCCACCTACCTCTGGTGCTGGGGACGGGCCGAAATCTCGGGCCCGGCCCGTTCAGCCTTCGGTCCCGACGGCAAACCGCTTCCTAAAGGCCTGCCTGAAGAACTTTCACACAGGTAGGAAGATGGTTTATTTAATCTTTTCTTTGCTTATAAATGTTTATTCAGGTTGGATTTATTTGTATAATATTTGTATAAGTATAACTAAGGATTTATTGTAGAATTTAATGACTTCCCTTCCCCCCCCTCCCCCCCACCTCGTGCTGGACGCCTAATTTGTAACCTGCGCCTGATTTTTTAATGTGCAGAACAGGTTTTTTCAGTTCTACAAAAATCTTCACTTGCTCCATTCTACTTTAGTTTGGAGTACGTTTTCACTGTGGAAACTTTGAAATCAAGCGTCAGTGGCCGGACACGCCCCCTTTTGAAGAAAAAATTCTGTTCCAAAGTGGAACTGTTCTACCTGACTAGAACTGCAGAAAAAAAAATATGGAGAATTGCGATTTCTAAGATAATCCGTTCTCCACCAGTTGCTCCTAAAAATCAGGCGCAAATCATGTGGAAACTTGGGCCCAATATGTCTGACGTTATTGTATGAACCACACGGAACAGAAAGTCATGAAGAAGTCTTGGCCAATTGTGACATTTTTCACTGGAATAAAGAATGCTAAAGGGGTATTGGAGGGTTTCAAAATTATGAAAAGATTTGAAGGTAAATAATGAAATATTGCTTCCATTCGTTGGTGAAATGGACTCATTGCTGTTTGTGGGAGCTTGCTGTGCACAAATTGGCTGCATTGTTCCCTACATTATAACAGTGACAACACTTCAAATTGGTTGTGAAGGGCTTTGGGACGTGTGATGGTCATGAAAGTATGTTACATGTTCCAATTGATCTCTCAGTGAATTTATAATCTAAATACCGGTTCCTTGAGAAGATTGATGAGGTCGTTTTCATGTTGGTTTATTCCACAAATGAAATACCTGGGTCTCATTCTTTCTGAAAAAAAAGAACTACTAGTCTCTTTTCCTCCTTAGCATGTGCCGTGCAAGTACATGGCGGTGGGCGGGGGTGAGCGGCACATGAATTTCACCTCGGGTGGTATCACAAAACGAGCAATAGTGAATCGGCAATTAAGTCAAGGTAAAAGAAAATCGGGCAGAGTGTAAAATAAGCTGTCGATTCGCCCAAGATGAATCTCACCCCCGTGGCGTTAGATTTTGAATTTGCCGGCCAAGTGAAAACTGCTATTGCAGGTCGACTGTCTATTTAGAAACCTCCCAATTTTCATTGGAATTAAAAATCAGAGGGCTTCTATAGCGGGAAGCTGATTCACAATGCCAGTTTTACACCTGGACAGCAAGTTGAAAATTTACCTCATGCCATCTTGTTGCACCCTAATCCTGATGGAGATGGAAATTTATAAAAAGAGACTGATCACATTTCCAGGCATCTGCCTATTGAAGTTTAAATGGGCGATGTTACTTCAATGGAAAGTATTCAGGGATGCTACCATCCTAGAACAGCCCACTTTGAAATTACCGATACTGAAACAACTTGTTGGCTATTGTTGGGGTAAAAAGAAGACTTCTCTTCTTCAAGGTGGATTCCCTGAAATAAGCAATCGACACCTGCCCTTATAACAACCATGGAATCAAACAGAGGAAACCTTGGATTCACTTTTACGATTTTTATTCCAGCATATGCAGGGGAAGCATCTCAGTCTTAGCCGCCTAAGAAAGGATCTTCCCCGAGTAATGGTTCTACACACAGTTATACATTTTCTGAGGCGTGCGACCCTCGTGCAAAGCCTTCTACGACCATCGGTTGGCCTACAGCTTATTAGCGGAGCTTATCAGAAGAACTGCTGAATGGTTTGTTCCACAGCATCTTCACCTTATCTGTTCAGCTCATGAGGAGCTGACTTCAGTCTATTGGAATGTTGTTGTTCTGCAGTTTTAACCTTGTTCTGCAATTTTAAGCTTGTTCTGCAGTTTTTAAAGATAAACGCACAAGCACGAACTACGCCCTTTAACCTGATTTGGTTCCATACCCTTATTTTGTTTTTAAATATACTTTTTACCCCCTTACAGCTATTATTAATAAAATTGCATTAGCAGTATTACTTTAAACCGTCACAGAACTGAGGAAGACTTTATTAGCGTCTTTACTACAGAGCCGTGTTTCTGCATGTACCAGTGCTTGCTATAGAGCAGCTCTGACTGTCAACTCTGGTAAAATGCAATATAGCAATACTAATTATTTGTAATTATTTTTCACTTTGATTCCATAGATTAAGAGTGCAGGTGTGCGTTTGTGATAGGGTTTGAAATTAGAAGCAAAAACATTAATAAAATACATCCATTTTTTTTAAAACAGTGGGAAGATCAATTGAAATCTATTGTGCTCTGTTGCCTTGTCGCAGAATCACAACATTAATGAGATGCAAATGAATGGCTAGATGCCACATTGTGTGGAGTGAATATTGACAGCACTGTGTCAGCCAATGAATTGGAGGTGGGGTGGGGCTTGTGCTGTCACTATATGCAGCCCAATTGGAATGATGCAGTGGTTTAGTTGAACCTTCACCAATATAATGATTTCTTGCTGTCCCACTATCGTTTCACTGGAAACACATTAATTAGTGCTGGATTTCCACCAGGTTTGCGACCGGGTTTTCGTTGCGATTTGACCCTCCGCGGCGAAAACCCGGCCGGCAGGATCCTCGGGTACCTCTTTGCGTTGGCGCTTTCAAGTGCAGGCAGGGAAAGGTGCGCCGACGTGCAACGCCGCGGATTGCGTTACTGTTGTACTTTTGGCTCTCTCCCGACCCGTACGCCGCACCCAGAACCTGCCGGTGCAGCCCTGTCAGCAGCGGTAAGATTGGAAATCTGTAAAAAAGGTAAGTTATAGTTTTTATTTTTTTTTCAGCGATTCGATACATAATGGTCGTGTAAATGTTTTTTGAGTATTTTTGGAATGTTTTTGCAAATTTATTTATTATTTTTTTTCCCCTCCCGAGGCCTCTCTCGCAGCGTTCCCGGTCCCGGATTAAAGTTGCCGAAACTCACGGTTTGTGGCGCAAATCATCATGCAATGCCTCCGTGCAGGTGTAAAGGCCAAATGTTTGGCCTAAAAACGGTAGCGAAAACCGAAAATCCCGCAAATACTGCTGCATGTGTTGCTATTACAATCTAGGGAATTTATCATTTTAACATAATTTAGGAGAAAAAATACTGGCTTTCCATTAGATTACTTTAAGGCTAGAGCATTCAGCTTTATTGTTTCCAGAAGCCAGGTACTGATATGTAAAAATGTCACAGAAAATGCTGGAAATCTCAGCGGGTCAGGCAGGATCCGTGGACGTTAACTCTGTGTCTCTCTCCACAGATGCTGCCTGACCTGCTCAGATTTCCAGCATTCTCTCTTTTTATTTCAGATCCCAGCATCCGCAGTATTTTGCTTCTGTATAAAAATGTCACATCAGGCGAGGGTTGCCATCTCCGGTTTGACGTAATTCTGGAGATTTAATCAAATTACATTTGATTAGCTGGCATAGGCTGGGGTTGGTTTTTTGGAACAGAGGAGGCTGAGGGGAGAATGAAGGAAAGACTTGGATTGATATAGCGCCTTTCACTTCCACTGGACATCTCAAAGCATTTTACAGGCAATTAAGTACTTTTACAGTGGTCACTGTTGTAACCTAGGAAACGTGGCAGTCAATGTGTGCACAGCAAGCTCCCACAAACAGCAATGTGATAATAACCAGATAATCTGTATTTTGTTAAGTTGATTGAGGGATAAATATTGGCCAAGACACCAGGGATAACTCACCCGCTCATCTTCAAAATAGTGCCATGGGATCTTTTACATCCACCTGAGAGAGCAGACAAGGCCTCAGTTTAGCGTCTCATCCAAAGGCTGCACCTCCAACAGTTCAGCGCTCCCTCAACACTACACTGGAGTGGCAACCTAGATTTTTGTGCTCAATGACCCTGGAGTGGGGCCTGGACCCTCAGCCTTCTGATGAAGAGGCGAACGTGCTACCCACTGAGCCACAGCTGACACTTAAGCGGGGACTTAATTGTGTTTAAATTTATGAGGGGCCTAGATAGAGTAGATACTTCCCTTAGCAGAGAGGTCAATACCAGGGGGTATAGATTTCAGTAATTGGTCGAAGGATTTCACCAGAGGATGGTGAGGATCTGGTACTCACTGCCGGAAAGGTTGGTAGAGGCAGAAACCCTCATCATATTTAAAAAGTACTTGGATAGTACCTTGAAGTGCCGTAAGCAACAAGGCCATGGTCCAAGAACTGGAAAGTAGGAGTAGGCTGTATAGCTCTATTATGGCCGGCACAGACACGATGGGCCGAATGGCCCTTCTGTGCCATAAATTTCTATGACTCTATTGGTGTATAGAAACATAGAAACATAGAAAATAGGTGCAGGAGTAGGCCATTCAGCCCTTTGAGCCTGCACCACCATTCAATATGATCATGGCTGATCATGCATTTCTGTACCACATTGCTGCATTCTCTCCATACCCCTTGATCCCTTTAGCCATGAGGGCCACATCTAACTCCCTTTTGAATATATCTAACGAACTGGCCCCAACAACTTTCTGTGGTAGAGAATTCCACATGCCTGCAACTCTCTGAGTGAAGAAGTTTCTCCTCATCTCGGTCCTAAATGGCTTATCCCTTATCCTTAGACTGTGACTCCTGGTTCTAGACTTCCCCAACATCGGGAACATTCTTCCTGCATCTAACCTGTCCAATCCCGTCAGAATTTTATATATTTCTATGAGATCCCATCTCATTCTTCTAAATTCCATTGAATACAAGCCTAGTCAATCCAGTCTTTCTTCATATGTCAGTCCTGCCATCCCGGGAATCAGACTGGTGAACCTTCGCTGCACTCCCTCAATAGCAAGAATGTCCTTCCTCAGATTAGGAGACCAAAACTGTACACAATATTCAAGGTGTGGCCTCACCAAAGCCCTGTACAACTGCAGTAAGACCTCCCTGCTCCTATACTCGAATCCTCTCGCTATGAAGGCCAACATGCCATTTGCCGCCTTCATCGCCTGCTGCACCTGTATGCCAACCTTCAATGACTGATGTACCATGACACCCAGATCTCGTTGCACCTCCCCCTTTACCAATCTGTCACATTCAGATAATAATCAGCCCTCCTGTTTTTACCACCAAAGTGGATAACCTCACATTTATCCACATTATACCGCATCTGCTATGTATTTGCCCACTCACCTAACCTGTCCAAGTCACTCTGCAGCCTCTTAGCATCCTCCTCACAGCTCACATTGCCACCCAGCTTAGTGTCATCTGCAAACTTGGAAATATTACATTCAATTCCTTCGTCTAAATCTTAAATGTATATTGTATATAGCTGGGGTCCCAGTACTGAACCTTGCGGTACCCCAATAGTCACTGCCTGCCATTCTGAAAAGGATCCGTTTATTGACACTCTCTGCTTCCTGTCTGCCAACCAGTTCTCTATCCACGTCAGTACATTACCCCCAATACCATGTGCTTTAATTTTGCACACTAATCTCTTATGTGGGACCTTGTCAAAAGCCTTTTGAAAGTATAAATACATCACATCCACTGGCTCCCCCTTATCCACTCTACTAGTTACATCCTCAAAATATTCTAGAAGATTTGTCAAGCATGATTTCCCTTTCATAAATTCATGCTGACTTGGACCGATCCTGTCACTGCTTTCCAAATGTGCTACTATTACATCTTCAATAATTGATTCCAACATTTTCCCCATCACCGATGTCAGGCTGACCGGTCTATAATTCCCTGTTTTCTCTCTCCCTCCTTTTTTAAAAAGTGAGGTTACATTAGTTACCCTCCAGTCCAAAGGAACTGATGCAGACTTTATATAATGTTGGAAAATGACCACCAATGCATCCACTATTTCTAGGGCTACTTCCTTAAGTACTCTGTGATGCAGACTATCAGGCCCTGGGTATTTTTTGGCCTTCAATCCCATCAATTTCCCTAACACAATTTGCTAACTAATAAGGATTTCCTTTAGTTCCTCCTTCTCGCGAGACCCTCGTTCCCCTAGTATTTCCGGAAGGTAATTTGTGTCTTCCGTACATAAGACAGAATCAAAGTATTTGTTCAATTGGTCTGCCATTTCTTTGTTCCCCGTTATGACTTCACCTGATTCTGACTGTAAGGGACCTACATTTGTCTTTACTAATCTTTTTCTCTTCACATATCTATAGAAGCTTTTGCAGTCAGTTTTTATGTTCCCAGCAAGTTTACTCTCATATTCTATTTTCCCCCTCCTAATTAAACCTTGTCCTCCTCTGCTGAATTCTAAATTTCTCCCAGTCCTCAGATTTGCTGCTTTTTCTGACCAATTTATATGCCTCTTCCTTGGAGTTAACACTATCCCTCTGGTAGCATAGTGATTATGTTACTGGACCAGTAGTTCAGAGGCTTGGACTGATGATCCAGGGACACAAGTTCAAATCCCACCACGGTGGAATTTAATTTCAGTTCATGTGTATTGTGTATTGGTGATGATGAAACTACTTGTATAAAACCCAATTGATTCACTAATGTTCTATAGGGGAGGAAATCTGCTGTCCTTACCTGATCTGGCTTATATGTGACTCCAGACCCACAGCAATGTGGTTGACTCTGAAAGCCCTTCTCAAGAGCAATTAAGGATGGGCAATAAATACTGATCTTGCAAGTGACACTCACATCCCCTGAATGAATTTTAAAAAGTGACATTTGCAAACTGTTTGCAAATTTCATTGCATTTAACTTCATTGAGTATCTCAGTAGTGCCAACCCCTCAATAAAATATTTGACTTTTTGTTTTATAGTGAGATGAATAACATAATTTATAAATCACAGAAAGAACACAAAAGAACAGAAAGATTTAAGGATAAGAAGTATTTAAATAAAACTACTTCTGTAATGTTCCTACAGTATTGATCGCCATGAGAAACATCAATTAAAGACCACTGATTCCACAAAAACATAAACTGATGTAGGATACTTCTAATTAAAGTTTTCATACAATTTTATGACATTTTACAACACACAGTAAGTTATAAAAATAATAAATAAAACCAAAACCAAGCCTAATTCAATTCACTGACTCCCACACCCCGCCCACACCCCGCCACTTAAGCCCAGCTTCAGAGAGGTGAGGCTCAGTCCTCAGAGAGAAGCACCAAAGGTACCCGACTCCTGGAATAAAACACAATATTCAGCAGCGCACATCACAGGCTGACATGAACGCTACCTCTCTCCCCCAGTTTGTGCTTCTTGCTCCCTCCCTTCCCCAGTTTGTGCTGCTCTCTCTCTATCCCAATGCGTGTTTCTTTCTCCTCTCTTTCTCAGTTTGTGTTTCACTTTCTCTTTTACTCTCCCTCCCTCAGTTTGTGTTTCTCTCTCTCTTCCCCCTTCTCCCAGTTTGTACTTATCTCTTTTTCCCAGTTTGTATTTCTCTCTCTCTCTCTCTTTCCTCCAGTTGCTCTCTCAGGCCCCACGGAGTTTTCAGGCGAATTTCATTGGCTCCGATGACATCATCCTCACAACTGACAATGAAAGCAATGTTTGCAAATAATGGGGACCAGCAGGGCTCAGACAACATGGTTTGGTTGGAAGCCACGACAGCCGGAGTACGAAGTATGCATGAACCTCACGAACAAGCCACCAACAGCCGTGCTAGGGAGACCAAGCGCCCATTCAGGTAGACGACTGCACAAAGCGGGAGAGTTGGGGACCCTACATCATTCGTGTATTTCACACTACAGGGACCACACTCAGATATCATTGATTCATAGAATGGTACAGCATGGAATGAGGCATCATGCCTGTGTCGGCTCTTTAAAAGAGCTATCCAATTAGTTCCACTCCCCTGCTCTTTCCCCATAGCCCTGCACATTTGTTCCTTTTCAAGTGTTTATCCAATTACCTTTTGAAATTTACTCTAGAATCTGCTTGCATCACCCTCTCAGGCAGAGCATTCCAGAACATAACAAATCGCTGCGTAAAAAAAATGTTTCTTCATCTCTTCCCTGGCTCTCTTATTAATGATCTTAAATCTGTGTCCTCTGGTTATTGACCCTCCTGCCAGTGGCAACAGCTTCTCCCTATGCACTGTATCAAAACTCTTCATTATTTCTCCCCTTAAATCTCCCCTTAACCTTCTTCACTTTTAACATGACACACTTCCAAAATAGGGCATAAAAGAGACAAATGCATTTGTTGCAGGAGCCAGTATCTCTGTAAACTCTCAGCAAAATTAACAATTTACACTTGGAAACAATGGCGATCATTTGAAGAAGGAGCCAGAATATCTGTAATCGCTGAGTACATTTTCAATTAAATAGAAAGAGAAAGAAAGCCAGCTTCGTGACCTCCACCAGTTTTTACTTAACAACGATTATATTTTGAAGCATTAAAGTAACGCAGCTTTGCCTTAGCAGCAGAATAATACATTCTGTGATTACCTAGAATTTTGTTGGGGCCTCCTTTCCTCTGCTGCCTCAACTTCGGCAGCAATCCTGTTTATGCGCAAATGAGATTTCCGCAGAACTTCCGCCAAAGGGCAGGATAAGCTCCGAGGAAATGGTCGTTATAAAACACTGTATCATCCAACTAACTATGAGCACCATCACAGGTGATCCACTTGTAGAAAATATTCTGATGATGTCTGGTGATGCTGAAGAGGAAAAGGAGCTTCAACTATTGTAGTTTGAGTAGCAATGGAAAATGGAAGTCCATTACCAGCGCCGCCATAATAAAATCCAAAAGGCACCCCACCTTCCTCTGTTCTTAGGTGCTACTCGGTTAATACAAGGCAGGTAGATGGAGCCAAGATACAGTCAGCCATGATCTAATAGAATGGTGCACCAGGCTTGAGAAGCTGGATGGCCTACTTCTCTTCTTATGTTTCTAAGACAGTGGGAAATGGAGAAACAATTCTTTAGTCAGCATGCAGAGTTGTAAAACTGCCCAGCACAACAAATCAAAATGGTAGGGTCATAGCTAAAATAAATGGCAATACTACTAGGCAGAACACCTGGGATTGGTGCTTAATCTCCTCCCAGCAAGCAAAGAAAGACTAGAATTTATGTAGCGCCTACAAATGTGTTGAAACCCATGTCATTATAGACTGTTGTCATGTTGTTAAGTCAATGTTGCCATCAATGGAAATATTAAAAAAGGGTAATGCTTGGAGATACTGCTGCTTGAAACAAAAATGATTCTATTGTGCCATCAAGGATGTGGTGAGCTGACCTGTTACGGATGGTTACACAGAAACAATTAGGTTGCCATTGGCATCTTAAACTTCACAGTTTGCAGTTGTTGAAATGTCACCATGTTCCTGAACATTTGGCTGATTTAACGATAATGTGCTGAAATATTTGCATAGTGGATTGCATACACATTTCCCACCAGCATTTGTGTGGTGAGAAGTATTGACTCCAATGGTCTTAACTCTTGCATTTATATAACTGGTAACAACAAACATTTTGCCCACTGTTGCTTAGTATAAAATATCACCCAATATACATTTTTAAATTATGCATTACTTATTCAATTGAGCTGATTTGAAATGTATCTGCTTTAATTGTAATGGTAATGTGAGTTATCATTGAGACATACCTATTCTTTTTCATAGAAGCAATATAAAGTCACCTAGGGACATCATAGGGTTTGAATTCACTAATTTCACTATTTTTTTGCAGTAATTCATCTTCCTAATAAAAATAGAATGAAAACTAAAATTGCCTTTTTGCTGACCTGTCCACTGAAATTCATTTTCAGTTTAATGGTCCAAGTTATTTTGCGCTGTTAAGTCACCATCATGCTAAGATTTCAATCTCATTTTGTTTTGTCTAAAAAAGGTCAGTCCCAGCAACTCCTTGTATGATTTTGACAGTTCCTCTTCTGGAGACCATGGCCAGTGATAAAAACGGCTTGGTTGCATATGTTCTTGCACATTCACCTCCTGTGCCAACAGGTGGACTAAAGCAAATTTCCTGTGCGGTGCTCCATGGCGCCGTCACCTCAGTCACTGCAGGTTGTGGTGTAGCGTGCTTGCTGCCATGTCAAGTCGCTCACACACTCAGGCCACGGTTTCGCCAACCGTAGCAGGTCCTGGGCAGCCGGGGTCGGTGGTGGGTTGCGACCCCGCTCCTGGCTCCAGCCCACTTTGTGAAAAGAATCTTACCTAGGTTGGGCTTGTTAAGCCCGCCCTGCGAGGTTCCCGGCCAATTAAAAGGAAGCGGATCTGATGACGTCATTTGATAATGCGTCATCAGCCGGTTTCCTTAAAGGGAGTATAACCACATGGATTTTGACAGTTGTGTTGTCAGTGTTGCTGCAAACACTGACAGTGACTGCACAGAGGTGCACGGCTGCACCCAGGCTCTCCCATGACTCCCTCCAGATGCTTATGGAGGGAGTCACAGCATAGTGGGAGGTTCTCTTCACTTCCCACAGGCAGAAGAGCCCTCCCCAGGATACCAACACAGCCTGGTTGCACACTGTACAGGAGGGCACAAGCAGGGCTGTTGACAGGAGGACCTGGCTGCAATAGCGCAAACCTTTCAATGATCTCAGTAGATCACAAAAGGTTACTGCAAAACCACACTCGCCCTCATCCTGTTGTGTCACTCATCATATCCCCATCACTCTGCATTCCCTCCCCTACTAATGCACATCCTTACTCACACCACCGAGCCTTACATCTCCACCCATCCCCCTCTCTCTATCTACATTATCACATCCCCATCTCACACTCACTCTCATCCTTGTCCAATCATCCAAGGGTAGGCACTTGGGTCTTTTAGCCAATGTCCATGTCGAATTTCTGTTAACGCGTTGTCAAACATTGAAATCTTTATTTTGAACAATTTGCGTTCTTGGACAGACTTATGTGCACCTCCACAATGATGATGAGTGTTAAAAGAATGGCTTGGGCATTGCAGGGACCCTTTATGGTGCTGGTGTGGGGTGGTACCAACCTGGCATATCAGGTTCTGCAGCATCAAGTGAAGTAAATCTGGCCATGGTGAGGCCATCCCTGGCATCCCGGGCAGCAATATGGTTGGGTGCTGATATCTTGTGTCCTGTGCAGCATCAGGTGATTGTGGAGAAGGTTGTTGTTGGTGATGTTGGTGTGTTTAGTGATGTTGATGTTAGGGTTGATCATAGTGGG
The DNA here is from genome assembly GCF_044704955.1 of Pristiophorus japonicus. Classification (NCBI taxonomy): domain Eukaryota; kingdom Metazoa; phylum Chordata; class Chondrichthyes; family Pristiophoridae; genus Pristiophorus; species Pristiophorus japonicus. Next base: position 110,760,163 of record NC_091982.1, on the reverse strand, counting down.
ATTCTGAGGACCAAGGTGAGATTTATTCAAGGGCACCGATGCTGATGGAAAAGATGGCAACTGAAGTTGAGACGAAAGAAGCGAGCTAGCAATGATGAGAGGGGTTGCTCCAAGGAGGTGACAGTAGATAGAGAGTTTACTGAAAACACTTCCAACCTGCATACAGCTCAAATGTTTCTTCCAAATTCTGAAGGCTTCAGCTTCTGAGATTGCAAAGTGAACTGCTGTGAAATAGTAACTTTTATACCACTTCTGCAGCTGTCACCTATTCACAACAATGGATAGTCATTGAGAACCCGACACACTTACCTGCATCCCCGAGGAATGCGAACCTAGTAAAAACTTGGAAAAATGGTAACTAACTGGTTAAATTCTTAATGATGTTAATTGGCTGGCCCACCGTGTGGTGTCGGGTCTATGCACCCGTAGCCAGACCCGGCTTTGGAAACTTATAAGGAGCAGGGTTCAGAGCGGGATCCCTCCCCGCTGTCAATCACGGCCATTTTGACAGCGGGCCCACCTCCAAACCCGCCCTCACAGGGCTGGTAAGATTCTGGCCAAGGGCCTGGGTCTGTATTCCTGGAGTCAATGAGAGACTGAGGCAGGATAAAAGCATACAGCACAGAAGGAGGCCATTCAGTCAATCGTGCCTATGCCGGCTCTCTGAAAGAGATGTACAATTAGTCCCATTCCCCTGCTTTATCCCCATATTCCTGTAAATTCTTCCCTTTTACGTAGAGATCCAGTTCCCTTTTGAAAGGTTTGATTCACTCTGCTTCCACTGACAAGACAGACTGCTCAACATTGTGTCTGTTTTGAGACTCTCAGTGAAGCTTTCCTGTCTAGATTGGTAGCGTGATCCAGGAGGTACAAGATGCTATGAGAGATGAAAGATTTCTCCATGTGGATTGCTGATTGCAGCATTCCTCCTTCCTTTGAATGTGCGTTATTGCTGTACAGCGTTACTTAGGATTACATAGGATATCCGGCACAGAAACAGGCCATTCAGCTCAACAAGTCCACTCGAGCATCCTCCCGTCTTTCCTCATCTAAATCTATCTGCATAACCCTCTATTCCCTTCTCCCTCATATGCTTGTTTAGCCTCCCCTTAAATGCATCTATACTATTTGCTTCAACCATTCCCTTTGGGTAAAGAAGTTTCTCCTGAATTTCCTATTGGATTTCTTGGTGACTATCTTATATTGATGGCCTCTAGTTTTGCTCATCCCCACAAGTGGAAATATTCTCTCTGTATCCACTCTATCAAAACCTTTCATAATTTTAAAGACCTGTATTATCCTTCTTTTTTCAAGAGAAAAGAGACCCAGCCTGTTCATCCTTTCCTGTGATGTATACCCTCACATTTCTGGTACACCCTTGTAAACCTTCACTGCACCCTCTCCAATAGCTCTATATCCTTTTTATAGACCAGAACTGTACGCAGTGCCTGAAGAGTGGTCTAATTAAGGTTCGATACAGGTTTAGCATAACTTCCCTACTTTTAAATTCTATACCTCTAGAAATAAACCCTAGTGCTTGGTTTGCTTTTTTACGGCCTTGCTAACCTGTGGTGCAACTTTTAGTGATTTGTGTATTTGTACTCCGAGATCCCTATGTTCCTTTACCCCACCTAGACTCGCACCCTCGAAGTAATTACTGACCACCCTATTCTTCCTACCCAAATGTAATACCTCACAATTATCTGTATTAAACTTCATTTGCCAATTATATGCCCTTTCTGCATATAACTGGCAAATTAATGTCCTCCTGTAATTTGTTGCAGTTCTCCTCAGTATTAACTATCCCACCCAGTTCGGTGTCATCTGAAAATTTAGAAATTGTGTTTTTGATTCCAAAGTCTTAATCATTAATATAAATTGTGAACAGCTGTGGTCCCAGCACTGATCCTTGTGGAACACCACTACCCACCTTCGGCCACTGTGAGTAGCTACGTTTTACCCCGACTCTCTGCTTTCTGTCTTGCGGCCAGCTAGCTATCCATTCTGCTATTTGTCCCCTGAATCCACATTCTCTGACCTTGTTCATCAGTCTGTTATGGGGTACCTTATCAAAGGCCTTTTGAAAATCTAGATAAATTACATCTACTGCATTACCATTGTCCACCCTCTCTGTTTCCTCTTCAAAAAATTCAATAAGGTTGGTCAAGCAAGACTTTCCCTTTTGAATTCCATCCTGACTATTCATTATTATATTTTTGGTTTCTAGATGTTCTTCTATTTTCGCCTTTAGTACGGATTCCATTATTTTTCCAACCACTGATATTAAGCTGATTAGTCCATAATTCCCTAGATATGTTCTATCCCCTTTCTTAAATATAGGTATTACGTTAACTATCCGCCAGTCCTCTGGCACTACACCTTTTTCTAACGAATGATTAAATATGTGTAGTAATGCCTCTGCTATCTCTTCCCTAGATTCTGTTAAAATGTGTGGATGCAATCCATCTGGACCAAGAGTTGTATCCTCTTTGAGTTTGATTAGTTTATTTAATATGTCCCCTTTTTTATTTAAAATGTACTTATCTCATTACTAATCTCATCATCCAATGTCATGTCCACTTGTTCTATTTCCCTGATAAATACTGAAGCAAAATAATTATTTAATATTTCTGCCATCTCTCTAACGTTATCTATGGTATTATCCTGTCTATTCCTTAATGGCCCTATTCCCATCCCAACCTTCCTTTTTTTATTGATGTGCCTGTAAAATATTTTATTATTTTGTTTTGTGCTCCTTGATAATTTAATTTCATAGTTCCTCTTTGCCTTCCTAATTGTTTTTTTTGACTTCTCTCCTAATCTCTTTTTTTTTCTCCCTTATCAAGTACTCCTGTGTTGGCTATATCCTTTAATCTATGCCTCTTTCCTTGCCCTCAATTGTTCCCTTATGGCTTTATTCATCCATGGAGTCTCATTAGTGTTTAGTTTGTTCTTTCCTTTTAGCGGAATATATTGTTCTTACACTCTGTTGAACTTTGTTTTAAATGTTTCCCATTGCAGTTCTACATCGTTGTTTGCCAATATTGTTGCCTATTTTATTTTCCCAAGTATTATTGTTAGCCCCTCAAAATCAGCTTTTCTCCAATCTATGGGCCCAATTTTCCCCAACCCCTTTTTTCGGCGCACTTACCTTAAATGCGCCGACTTTGCGCGCTGGAAATGGCGGCGATAAAAAGGGGCCGCATCCTGCCCGCTCTGCCGACTCTCTGGTGTCCCAGCATGGTGTTGCTAGTGAAGTGGAGGGCGGAGCAACAGGCCAGCGTAGAAAGCACTGCCGGCAGCTGCGCACATGCGCAGTGAAGTCTGCGCGCATGCTCCTGCCCTCCCAGCATGTCCTGTGGGCTGTGAGCAGGACCTGATGCTCGCAACCCCTATCCCCGGCTAAAGAGATGCCACGACCTTCGCCGCACCGTATCCCCGGCCGAATGGCCTCCCGCACCGGCCGGCCGGCCCGCTGACTTCCCAGGCCGAGGTAGGACTTCAGTTTTATTTTTCATTTATTGATGGTTGTGCTTGAGAGTTTTGATTGGGGGGAGGAGTAGGAGGAGAGTTTTGCAGGGGGGAGAAAAAGTGTTTTGATTGGCCGGGGGGGGGGGGGTGGCGGGGGGAGAAAGAGTGTTTTGATGGGTGGGAACTTTAAAATAAAAACTTGATACTGGCATAAAGGTAAGACTTCTATTTTTTATTTGTTATTGCTTGATTGCTTATTACTTTTTGTGGTTTGTTTAGTGCTTTGTAAGTCTTGGTGCAGGTCCTCAGCTTCCTTCAACTTTTTATTTGTTATTGAATGCTTTGTTTAGTGCTTTATAAGTGTTGGTGCTTTAAATGTACTAACTTACGCCAAATTCTTAACTGCCCGCAATGTTTTTCAGAGCTGGCCACATACACTGACCTTAGTCGATTTGGAGATGGTTTTAGCTGGCCAAAGTGGCATAACTGGCCAAAACCAGCGTAAGTGTTTCGGGTTTGGGGTTTTTGTACCAGTTATTTATGTTCCATGTATTGAAAGGGATTCTTTTTGAAAACGAGTATTGAAATATTCCAATATTTAAAAATAGTGTAATTTTATTGCCTTATTGTCTGAGTCAGGTCAATAGAGTAAATTTATGCAACCAGTTTATTTTCATATTTAAATGCATGAAACCTTTCCAGGATAATTTATTGGCTTCAAAGACAGAATTACAGTAGATTTAATATCACTGGAACACAAACCAAATAGTGTCATAAATTAAACTTTTCTAGTGGGCAGGTTCCCAGACTTCTCGCACCATAATATATCTCATTCTTTCAGCACTCATAGCCACCATCAGAAAGTTCTGAATGTAGTACTGGTGCAACACATACATTTAGGCACCTGAGGGATTTTCCTGTGAGAAACTTGTGACCCATTGCACTTTCAGTGTAAGTAAATGTTTTCATATGTTGTAGGCAAGTGTTCAGGGCAATTTTTAAACTGTCAGCTATCTTATTCCTGGGACAGCTTTTAGCAGCTATGCTGGGTTTCTATATTGGCATGTATATAACAATCTTCTCACCATATACCTCAATCCTTCTCTTTCTAGAAACACATCTTCCAATAACTTGTTCCAAAACTGCATTTGCCTTTAAGCCTTTAAGCCATAAAATGCAGCCTGACTTCCCGTCTTACTCCTAACTTGCCAGTTTTTAACTTGCGTGCTCTGGTATTTGAACCCTTTACTATCGTGAACAATTTGCCTCAGCCAACTGACTCCCTCCAAATTTTTCAAGACTTCAACTGGCTCACCTCAAAGTCTCTTCTTTTCTCAACAACAAAAGCCCAGCTTCTTCAACCATTCATTATAACTCAAAAGAGAGCTCTTAATCCTTATTCTGACTACTGAAATATAACACATGTCAAGACATGAGTGTCCCCCTTTGTGGGAGGTAGACTGAATAAGTACTTCATGGAGATGAGACACAGGCTTTGGATCATAAACTGGTTTATTTCCTTTAAATTGGATGAATAAACAATGTACAATTTGACACAATGAGAACCAATATATCCTATACTCACTCCTCAGGTTATGAAAACAATAAACACCTCATTTAATATAAAAACAGAGCATGCTGGAAATCTCAATGGGTCAGGCAGCATCTGTGGAGAGAAAAACAAAGATAACGTTTTAGGTCGGCGACACTTCACCAGAACCATCATAATTAATTTTATCTCTAAACATGGATTCTACGATGACTTTAGTAATCCTTTGAAGTTAAGCTGGTTCTGACATTAAAAAACAGAGGTTGCCATTCCCCGCTAGCTGTGAAACCACAGACCACTCTGTCTGAGAGAGACTGCACCTTTAAGTCCATGAGATCAGTTCTCTTGCCCACTGAGCTGTCAATCACAGAGGGCTCCAGTCAACTAAAGGCCGACCCCTTTCTTCAAGGGTCTCAGAAATGGCCGACGATCAAAGTACCAACACTAGGGTGAGATGCGTAGGTTTTCCTCTTTCGTGCTTGGGTATTAACTAATTTCTGAACTAAAGGCATTTGAAATAAATTAGGCAGGAGCACAAGCCCATAATGGAGCACATCTTATTTGCTGTCCATTAATCGCTTTCCTAATATGGAATAAAATCAGTCAATATGTAGAAAGACATCGACTAATCAGGGACAGTCTGCAGTGATTAATAAAGAACAGGCGGTGCTGAATTTTTCTCACATTGGGTTATTAGAACATCGAATGCTTTACCACAAGTGGCTGCTGAGGCGGAGACTATAACATCAATTTTAATGGGAACAGGATAAAAGGATATGAGGAAAGGGCAGGGAAATGGGATTAGGGGTAGATAGCTCCAATTGGCGCTAATACCAGTAAATGTCTTACTGAGTTTCAAAGCACGTTTGACAAGATCACATTTATATTCTTTCTTATTTTTTCCTGCTGACGGACATTGCAGAAGTTCAATATAGTCCATCCTAATGGGTATGTTAGTGCAGTGGTTATGTTACAGCATAGTAATCCAGAGGCCTGGACTATTAATCCAGAGAACATAAATTCACAAACCCACCATTTGAGAATTTGATTAAGTTTGAAAAAGAAAATCAGGAATTGACAAAGTTGTTGGATTGTCGTAAAACCCATTAGTTAACTGATGTCCTTTAGGATAGGAAGCCTGCCGACCTTACCCCGTCTGTGTTATAAGAACATAAGAACATAAGAAATAGGAGCAGGAGAAGGCCATACGGCCCTCGAGCCTGCTCCGCCATTCAATACGATCATGGCTGATCTGATCATGGACTCAGGTCTACTTCCCTGCCTGCTCTCCATAACCCGTTATTCCCTTATCGTTTAAGAAACTGTCTATTTCTGTTTTAAATTTATTCAAAGCCCCAGCTTCCACAGCTCTCTGAGGCAGCGAATTCCACAGATCCACAACCCTCTGAGAGAAGAAATTTCTCCTCATCTCGGTTTTAACTGGGAGGCCCCTTATTCTAAGATTATGCTCTCTAGTTCTTGTCTCCCCTATCAGTGGAAACATCCTCTCTGCATCCACCTTGTCAAGCCCCCTCATAATCTTATACGTTTTGATAAGATCACCTCTCAGTCTTCTGAATTCCAATGAGTAGAGGTCCAACCTATTCAACCTTTCCTCATAAGTCAACCCCCGCATCTCCAGAATCAACCTAGTGAACCTTCTCTGAACTGCCTCCAGAGCAAGTATATCCTTTCATAAATAAGGAAACCAAAACTGCACGCAGTATTCCAGGTGTGGCCTCACCAATATCCTGTATAGCTGTAGCAAGACTTCCCTGCTTTTATACTCTATCCCCTTTGCAATAAAGGCCAAGATTCCATCGGCCTTCCTGATTACTTGCTGCACCTGCATACTAACCTTTTGTTTTCCATGCACCAGTACCCCCAGGTCCCGCTGTACTGCAGCACTTTGCAATCTTTCTCCATTTAAATAATAACTTGCTCTTTGATTTTTTTCTGTCAAATTGCATGTCCTCACATTTTCCAACATTATACTCCATCTGCCAAATTCTTTCCCACTCACTTAGCCTGTCTATGTCCTCCTGCAGATTTTTTGTATCCTCCTCACACATTGCTTTTCCTTGTATCGTTGTCAAACTTGGCTACGTTACACTCAATCCCTTCCTCCACGTCGTTAATATAGACTGTAAATAGTTGGGGTCCCAGCACTGATCCCTGCGGCACCCCACTGGTTACTGATTGCCAACCCTGGAATGAACCATTTATCCCTACTCTCTGTTTTCTGTTTATTAGCCAATCCTCTATCTATGCTAATATAATAGCCCCAATCCCATGAACTTTTATCTTGTGCAGTCACCTTTTATGTGGCACCTTATCAAATGCCTTCTGGAAGTCCAAATACACCACATCCACTGGTTCCCCTTTATCCACCCTGTTCACTACATCCTCACCTATATGTGACTCCAGGCTCACACCAATGTATTTGACTCTTAACTGCCCTCTGAAGTGGCCTTGCAAGTCAACGAGTTGTAGCAAACCATTTTTGGGCAATTAGAGATGGGCAATAAATGCTGGTCTTGCTAAGAATGAATAAAATAAAATTAGCCATTTTCAATCTAACATTTCTGTCTTGTTATTTCTGTCAAAGAAAGTCTTTCTTTTCCATCCAGTTACACTTCTTTGTGTGCTATTAGATTTGGGCACTGTATTCACTAGATTTTGTCAAATGCTTCTTCTCTTTGATTTATAGATTGAAACTTTATTAACGATCCATTGCCTGAATTAACATAATGGGGTGGAAATTCCGGCCTTCCCGGGCCGGTACAAAGTTTTTACGGACCCGGGAAGGCATTGAAAAAGCCGGTTTTCAGCACGCAATGCACATGCACTGAAAAACGGCTTTTCCAATCTGTCAAGCTGGAGCTTGACAAATCATCCGTAAATCGGGAGCGAGGACATTTGTATGGGCAAGATTGTGATATTTACGCATATCTTGCCCAGCAAATGTCCTCAAAAATCTTGCGCCTGAAAAAGCAGGTGCATAGCCTACTTTTACAAGCACGTGTTTTAAAACACACAAAAACATATTAAAATAAAGTTATGAAAACATATTTTATTGTTAAAAACCCTCCCCACTACAGTAAGTTTATTTTAAGGAATAATTAAAAAAACGTTTTTAAAAATTGGGAAAATAATTTTTTTATATGATATTAATAACTTTAATTTAAATGAATCTTAAATATGTAGTATATATTTTCAATTTTTTATTAGTGTTTTGGGTGTTTGGGGGGGTTTCTCATTCATAATAATAGGAACTCCAGCTTACGGAGTTCCCGTTATTATGAATGAGAAAATATTTACCTGTGATTGGGTGTCCAGGCACACGTGACTCCTGCGCACATCCCTACGAGCACGCACAGCGATGCGCAGGGAGAGGAGGCCTGTGGATTGGGAACTCGAGCGGGCGCAGCAGCTTCAGGTAGGTGCGCATTCTTTCTCTAAAATCTAGTCGACCGCCCGCGGGAAGGAGAAGGCGGAATTTCTACGCCATTATGGCTTGGTAAATATCTGAACTTTATTCTACAAAACAAAATAGGTACTGTTAAGACTTACTTAAGGTAATGGCTCTGAAATTGCAGTATCTTCAATGGCGTACGCTCAGCATACGCTGTAGGAAAGGCTCTGTAACTTCTGGGTTTCTGCAAGTGTTAGCGCAAGTGCGCAAACCTGATCCCAAAGTACAATCAGTGTTGCTGGTGCAGAGTTTGACTATTTGCACAACAATTGCCCAGCAATTGCCCACAAAACTCTTACAGCTGGTAAAAGCAGGCATAGGGCCTGCTTTCATCAGTATAAGGGTTATTATAAATCTTAAATTAAACATTTAAAATAAAAAAATGATGCACAAACACTTTAAATTAGTTGATGTAAATATTGGCCTGGATTAAGATGTAAAAATTATTTGTCAAAAATTAAATTATTATTGTCCTTGGTGTAATGAAGGGACTTATGAATAAAATTGAAATTCAGAACATTTATATTTATTAGAATTGTGTAATTATTTGGGGATTCCATTCCATGTCATTGGAGGACTTGGCCCACATGATGCTCGGAACGCTTCCGAAAACATGGAGCTGCAGGAACAACAGATGAGGATTTGTGAGATAACAACACATTCAAGGACTTTGGAGAGGGAACGCATTTTTTGGGAGACTTAATGATCTGAGCGCACACTTAGTGTCCAAGCCTTTGGTGCCACAGGCATTATGAACTGTGACATGCTATGAGCAATGAGCACACAGCAAGTCACAACGCCCTGATAATACGGGTCATGCTGTCAGTGGCAAACATCTCATTATCAGCTCTTACATCTGCAAACACATGAGACAAATACCATGAAACCGCAAATCTGAACTCACACCAACCCCATCAAATTGGATGGTGGTCAGGCAAAGTAATTATTCAGAGGAACATTGTTTCATGGATTATAGGAGTGTTCTAAAATTACAGCATGAGAGAACAAGGACATCGGATTCCTTTTGGGCTCTCTGAAGATTTAGCTGTTGCAATTCGGGCTCTCTCCTGGCATTCTCTATTCATGCTCACAGCATGAGGCAACATCTGTAAGCAGACCCACACCTACAATGATCCAACGCATAAAATCCTAATGCATAGAATCAATGGCTTAGTGTGCTGCAGGATCAATAAATACCCTTTATTATTTTGCATTACAGTTCCACATGGGTTGTTCACTTGGGGCTTCTGCCCTCCTTAATTGGTGCAGAAACAGCCCTGTGTACAGAGCACAGAACTTGAGATGGGTTAACAACTTTAATTTATTACAAGAAAGAAATTCATATTCAGCAAAAATAAATGCTACAAAGCAACAGTAGACTTAGACACAATTCACTTCTTGTCTTGAAAATAACAAAACGTGTTTTAAAAAAAGTGCATTGATATTGTGCTTTTCACATCTTCAGGACATTCCAAAGTGCTTCACAGCCAATGAATTACTTTTGAAGTGTAGTTACCGCTTTGGCAAACTCAGTAGCCAATTTATACACAGCAAGATGTCACAGATAGCAATTGAGATACATGACCAGTTAATCTGTCCTAGATAGTGTTGGTTGAGGGATAAATGTTGCCCAGGACACTGGATGATTCTTCTTTGAATAGCGTGACAAGATTTCTTGCACCCACCTGAACAGGCAGAGGGGGCCTTGGTTCACGTGTCAACTAAAAGGTGGCATCTCTGACAATGCAGCACTTCCTCTGCCCTACACTGAAGTGTCAGTCTAGATTACGGGGTTCTCCCAGTCGATTGTTTCTCCGGAGTTTCTCAGGATCTTCTACCAAAGTTACAGTGGACCCTTGGGACAACCCCTGCAGAAGTTCAATCTATGTGTACAAATTGCTGGACCCTTTGACCTTTTGACTTAGTGGCGAGTTGTTCCACTGAGCCAAGCATTTCTATCATACAAGTAGATGTGGATTGTGATAGCAGCTGGGATTGCTGTCTAAAGAGATGTCTACAAGGTCTTCAAGCAAGAGCTGGACCTGTTTCTAGTTGGGACAGACATCACCTCTAACAAAAGGTAGGTACTTCAGGGAATTCAGGTCCAGATTGATCACCTGGACTTGTTTTGATCGCCTAGATGGGTCGGAGAAAAATTTCCCAGAATTTTTTCCCCCTAATTGGCCTGGGTTTTTATCTGTTTTTTGCCTCTCCCAGGAGATTACGTGGTTTCAGGTGGGGTGAAGAGTGTATACATTATGATAAACAAGGTATGACAATTGATTGGGACAAGCTGGATGGACCAGAGGGTCGTTATCTATCCGTCGATGTTTGTATGCTTGTATGTTCTTAGGTGAGCCTTCAAACAAATCTGGCTGGAATTGTTCTCTACATTGACACCTCCTGAATGATGGGAGCAATCAGACGACACATTCCATTTTCACCACAGTCGCAAATGTGCAGGCATTATTAATCACAAACCTGTGGCTGTAGGCTGATAACCTGATCTGGATTTGGTTTAGTTCATAGGCAGTAGAAAAAATGGAGGTGGGGTTGCTTCCCCTTGAAATTAATTAACTCCAGACAACCATTGTATATTTGCTTGCACACAAGACCTTGATGCAAAGAGAGAAGAGTTCCTTGCCCCACAAGAGCAAGGAGGTTATGCTTAAACTGTATAAAACACTGGTTAGGCCGCAGCTGGAGTACTGTGTACAGTTCTGGTCACCACATTACAGGAAAGATGTGATTGCACTGGAAAGGGTGCAGAGGAGATTTACAAGAATGTTGCCTGGACTGGAGAGTTTTGGCTATGAGGAAAGATTGCAGATGCTCGGTCTGTTTTCTTTGGAACAGAGGAGGCTGAGGGGAGACCTGATTGAGGTGTATAAAATTATGAGGGGTCTGGATAGAGTGGATAAGAAGGACCTGTTTCCCTTGGCAGAGGGGTGAGCAACCAGGGGGCATAGATTTACAGTAATTGGGGGGCGGTTTAGAGGAGATATGAGAGGAAATTTCTTTACCTGGTGGGGGTCTGGAACTCACTGCCTGAAAGGGTAGTAGAGGCAGAAACCCTTACCACATTTAAAAAATACCTGGGTATGCACTTAAAGGGCCCAAGTTTTGAGCCGCGCCTAGAACGGTGCAGTCCCGACCTGAACGCCCGTTTTTCGCACCACAAAGTGCGCCTAAAAAAACCCTCCGTATTCTCCACCTCCCTGCAGGTCCTCTGGCCCTCGGCGCAGCGCAGCAGGAGCTGTAGGGGGCGGAGCCAGGTCCCTGTGCTGAAAACAATGCCGGGACCTCTGCACATGTGCGCTACAGTGCAGTAGCTCCAGGCGCCCGAAACTGTGTGGGAGGGGCCGAAGCACGCAGCCCCTAGCCCTGGCCCAATGGCCTCACTGGGGCTGCGTGCATAAGGCTCCTGCCACGGCCAGCTCCTGCTTCCTCCTGACCCGACTCGACTCCCTCTTCCTGCTTCCGGACCCGACCCGACTCCCGCTCCCGCTCCCCCCGCGCCCCCCCCCACCGACTGGACCCGACCCGACTCCCGCTCCCCCCACCCCCCCGGACCGGACCTGACCCGACTCCCGCTCCCCCCTGCCCCCGGACTGGATCCGACCTGACCTCCCTCTCCCCGGCCTGACCTCCCTCTCCCTCCCTCCCTCCCCCCGACCCGAACCGAACCGACCTCCCTCCCACCAGCCCCCGGCCCGACCCAACGCCACCTACCTGTAAATCTGGTGCTGGGGACGGGCCCTGCCCGAAGTCTCGGGCCCGGCCCATTCAGCCTCCCTCCCCCTTCTCCTTCCCCCCCCAATCTCCTTCCCCCCCCCCAATCTCCTTCCCCCCCCAATCTCCTCCCCCCCCATCTCCTTCCCTCTCCCCCCATCTCCTTCCCCACATCTCCTTCCCCCCCATCTCCTTCCCCCCCCATCTCCTTCCCCCCCATCTCCTTCCCCCCCATCTCCTCCCCCCCATCTCCTTCCCCCCCATCTCCTTCCCCCCCATCTCCTTCCCCCCATCACTTCCCCCCCATCTCCTTCCCCCCATCTCCTTCCCCACATCTCCTTCCCCCCCCATCTCCTTCCCCCCATCTCCTTCCCCCCATCTCCTTCCCCCCCATCTCCTTCTCCCCCCATCTCCTTTCTCCCCATCTCCTTTATCCCCCGCTCCCCTTTATCCCCCTCTCCTCCCCCCTCCCCCTTCTCCCCCATTCCTCCCCCATCCCTCCCCCTTCTCTCCCATCCCTCCCCCTTCCTTCCCTCCCTCTGCTCCCCCCCACACCCCTCCTCCCCCTCCCCTTGCTGTCAGAAACACAGACACTGACAGACAGAGAATGAGAGACACACACAGACAGACAGAGAGATAGAGACACTGACAGAGGCACACTGGGGGGGGGGGGGGGGGAGGCGCATCCCAGCACGCTGTTGGAGGGCTCCCGGTGCTGCAGTCGGTAAGTAGAAAATGTTTATTTATTGATTTAAAAAAAAATATATTTCTTATTAATTTTTTTTGATTGATTTATTGGTTGATTTATTGATGTATTTATCATTTATTATTGATGATGGCTCTTTATTTGTAAAACTGAAGTGTTTAATGTTTGTAAACTTCCCTTTAAACCCCCCCTCCCCCATTCCCTCCGCTTGATTTGTAACCTACGCCTGATTTTCTAAAGTGTAGACAAGGTTTTTTCGAGCGTACAAAAATCTTCACTTACTCCATTCTAAGTTAGTTTGGCGTAAGTTTTCACTGACGAAACTTTGAAAACAGGCATAAGTGGCTGGACATGCCCCTTTTGAAAAAAAAATTCTGTTCCAAAGTGAAATTGTTCTAACTGACTAGAACTGGAGCAAACTAAATGACGAGAATTCCGATTTCTAAGATAGTCCGTTCGACACCAGTTGCTCCTAAAAATCAGGAGCAAATCATGTGGAAACTTGGGGCCAAAGTGCTGTAACTTCAGGGCTATGGACCAAGAGCTGGAAAGTGTGATTAGGCTGGCTAGCTCTTGGTCGGCCAGTGCAGACATGATGGACCAAAATGGCCTCCTTCCGTGCTATAAATTTCTATGATTCTATGAACCCCAAGTAGGAACCTCTTCTGCAAATCTAGATACTGTTATATCTTATTGCAATCAGCCTCAGGTACTAGGTCAGGTCCCAAATAAACCAGGGAAGCTGAAATTCCTGATATAGGGAGTCTGCACCCTTGGCTGAGCCCCCGCACAGGACATTTGCCTTGTAAGGAGGGGAACGGAAGTTCCACCACTTACACGGCATGACAGATAATCCCCAGGAATGGTGGAGACGCAGTGCAGCTGACACCCTGCCTTTTTCTGGGAGTTCCAACAGACTCCCAGGATTATACTAGGAGATGGTGGAACCCTCCTCGATTTTGGAGGCCATTGTGTTTGTGAAAGAGCAGTGGTAAAATCAAACTATCCATGCCGTTTAGAGAATTCAGACAGAAAACTATGTGCTTCTTATTTTCCAATCCAGGCGACTAAGGGATGGTGCTCCTCTCGACAAGACAGCATTAATTATCTTGTTAAAGTTTACCCCTGTGGGAGGCTGTGTCAATATTCCCATTTTAGGTTTGAAAATGCATACCCTTTCATGTCGGCTACTGCAACGCTTATTCTTCTTAATTTATTAAATAAAATTAAACCAGCAAGTTTATTTTATTCACTGTGCTGACTTTTTCTATTGAGAAGTGCTATTAAAGAAAGATAGTAATGACAGGTTACTTACTTACAACACAGGAATCGACAGTAAGGGTATGGGGTTTGTGGCAGAGTTTGAAGACAATGGCTCTGAATTTGCGGTGGGAAGCTACCCGCAAGGAAATGCCTCCGATCCACAAATAAAATGCCCGCGTACCTGGTGGTCCAGGAGGTACGTAAACCCGCGATCCCAGGGCTCTCTGGGTATGCATGGGCAAAGGCCCACGTATCCCAAGGGCACAGCTGGTTCGCAACGCTCCAGGGATCACGTGGGCCAGCTCAGCGAATGACAGAAGGGGATCCCCATTCATACATATGGGGATTCCATATGTACAGAAACACTATAAGCATGAATGGGAATACACCCAAAAATACATGTACACATCAAATTAAAAAAATTACATATTTAAAATTAGTTAAAATACCATTTAATTAAACATCGAAAACAAAAATTTAAGTTTTTGAAAAATAAATTTAAATGTTTTAAATGGGCTAAAATAGCCTTACCCTATTGTACAAATTTTTTAATGTTTAAATGATATAAAAATAATTGATTTTCTGTTCACTTAAACTCTTACGCTGGTAAACATAGACCTTACACCAGCTTTTACCAAGTGTAAGAATTTCACGGGTATTCGCTGGGCAGAAGTTGGGCAAATAACCCAAATCTCTGCCCGCAGATGCCCTTTTCCCAGGGCTGCATTGGATCTGTCAAGAAGATTCTTGACAAATCGCAAGTTCCAGGTTTTTGCGCATGCACTTCATGCTCGAAAACCCAGAACCTGCGAGGCCCTTAAGGTCGCGTCTGCACCTCATACACACCTGTAGGGGCCGCAAAATATGGGCCATAGGCTTCAGCCTTCCCAACATTTATCTGGAGGAAATTCCGGCTCATCCAAGACTGGATATCGGATATGCAGTATGACAACACAGAGGCAGTGGCAGGGTTGAGAGAGTTGATGAAGAGGTTCGAGCTACATTTCATCAGTATACATGTGAGAGCTGACCCCATGTCTGAAAATGATGTTATCAAGGGGCAGTATGTAGATGAGGGAGAGGAAGGTGCCATGAGGGAACTACAGGAATAATAATGCGGGAGCAGGAAGAGAAGCCATTGCCGGAGATGCTCTGGTTATGGTTCTACAGGTAAGTTTGGAACCAAGCAGGACCAGTCCCATTCAGCTGGGCAAAAAGGAGAAAAGAAAGGAAAATTTGCTGGAATTCATTTTGACAAATTTGCTGGAATTCTTTGAGGATGTAACGAGCAGGGTGGATAAGGGGGAACCAGTGGATGTGGTGTATTTGGATTTCCAGAAGGCATTCGATAAGGTGCCACAAGATTAAAGTTCATGGGGTTGGGGGTAATATATTAGCATGGATAGAGGATTGGCTAACTAACAGAAAACAGAGTCAGAATAAATGGCAAACAGTAACTAGTGGGGTGCCGCAGGGACCGGTTGTCGGTCCTCAACTGTTTACAATCTACATTAATGACTTGGATGAAGGGACCGAGTGTAATGTAGCCAAGTTTGCTGATGATACAAAGATGGGTGGGAAAGCAAATTGTGAGGAGGACACAAAAAACCTGCAAAGGAATATAGACAGGCTAAGTGAATGGGCAAAAAGTTGGCAGATGGAGTATAGTGTGGGAAAATGTGAGATTATCCACTTTGGTAGAAAGAATAAAAAAGCAAATTATAATTTAAATGGAGAAAAATTGCAAAGTGCTGCATTACAGAGGGACCTGGTGTCCTTGTCCATGAAACACAAAAAGTGAGTATGCAGGTACAGCAAGTAATCAGGAAGGCAAATGGAATGTTGGCCTTTATTGCAAGTGGGATAGAGTATAAAAGCAGAGAAGTCCTGCTACAACTGTACAGGGTATTGGTAAGGCCACACCTAGATTACTGCGTACAGTTTTGGTCTCTGTATTTAAGGAAGGATATACTTGCATTGGAGGCTGTTCAGAGAAGGTTCACTAAGTTGATTCCAGAGATGAGGGGGTTGACTTATGAAGATAGGTTGAGTCGGTTGGGCCTATACTCATTGGAATTCAGATTTTGAATGCACTGCCTAATCGTGTGGTGGATTCAGATTCAATAGTAGCCTTCAAAAGAGAATTGGATAAATACTTGAGGGAGATAAAATTGCAGGGATATGGGTAAAGAGCCAGGGAGTGGAACTAACTGGATTGCTCTTCGAAAGGACTACTGCAGACTCGATAGGCCAAATAGTCTCCTTCTGTGCTGTACTATTCTATGATTCTATGATTTGGGAGGCAACAACATTTCCAAGGACTTTGGAAAGGAAAGGATAATTGGAGGTGGGGTGGTAGCAAGGACACCCTAAAACTAATTGGTGTATTAACCTGATCCATTCACCAACACAGCAGCACATCTATAACAAGCCCATCAAGGGATACAGTCGGCAGACTTGGCAATGATTTTAAGGACTTAGCAAAAATGATAATTTAAAAGGTTTACAAAAAGGTGTTTTTAAAGAATTAGCAAATGAATGGTTTTAAAGGTTTAGCTAAATCCTCACACCTGCAGTTTCTAAGACAGCTGAACCCATTTATAAGTCTCACTTACCTTACACTTGCAGATACTGCGGCTGATCATGATCCAGAAGGTGAAGAACTCTGGTGCCTAGCAGGAACCAAATCAAAGCCCTGATTAAAATGAAGATGTTTTCAAACTTTGAATTGAACCGTTCCTCACCTGGACAGCAGGTGGAAGCAAGATGAGAGGCGAAGTGGTTCAGAGAAGGTTCTCACTGATGACAGATCGGGGGGCAGATTCACTGCAGGCACACAGGGCTCGAGAGCCCCTGTCACTTGACTGGTTCCCATGAAGCAGGGCAATGTACAAAAGGAGGCTGCACACCAGCCACCCAAACCACCGATCAAAACCTTCAATCAGCGCACAGAGACAAGCACAGGCCAGCTGTGAGCACACATTTGCCTCAGTTCACAGTGAAACCTTGGCTACACCTCAGAAGAGTAGCACTAATCATTGAATAACCTGCCACTTTTTGGGTAAAGAAAGATCTTGCATTTATGTAGCACCTTTTACAACCCCAGGATGTCCCAAAGTACTTTGCAGCTAATTACATGCATTTTTGAAGTGTTGTCACTGTTGTAATGTAGGAAACACAGCAGCCAACTTACAGCAATGAGATAATGATGAGGTAATCTGTTCTAGTGATGTTGGTTGAGCAATAAATATTGGCCAGGACAACGGGGATAACTCTCCTGTTCATTGAATAGTGCCATGGTATCTTTACATCCACCTGAGAGAGCAGATGGAGCCTCGGTTTAACATCTCAGCAGAAAGACAGCACTTCTGACAGTGCAGTGCTCTCTCAGTATGGCACTGGGATTATTGGCCTAGATTTTGTGCTCAAGTGTCTGGAGTGGGACTTGAACCCTCAACCAGCTGCCACCAACTGAGCCAACTGCTGAAAACCAATGGATGAGCAGAGGCAAGCACATGTCAGCTGCTAAAAAGTGAGCATACATTTGAGTTAAAAATGAAAGTCCACAGTAAAACCTTGGATACACACCTGAAGAGTGACACTGAGCTTTGCTTAACAAGTCACTTTTTGGGAACTACTCTCAGTGTGGGCGGTGGGGGGAGGGGGTGATGGGGGGGTGGGGGGCATGGCGGGGGAGGCAGAGGGGAATAACTGGGGAACTGGAGCCGGGAACTTACAGTTGATGATATTAGTGGCAGAATGCTTAATGACATTCCCACTGATAATGAAAACGATTAACATAAAGCCAGAGAGCATCTCATAAAATCGGGGGTGCACGGCCCATGATTTTCCATCCATTAACTTTATTTAATTTTCCCACCATAAATTCTAACTGCATCAGGTCTGGATAAAGTTAAAAAAAGAAAGACATCGCATTTATACAGTGTCTTTTACGATATCCCAAATCGCTTTACAAACAATGAAGTGCATTTGAAGTGCTGTCACTGTGGTCAAAGTAAAGCATCAATTTAAAAACATATTCCAGACTCTTTTTTTTAAAACTTAACTGCAAAAATAGACAAGTTTTATATTCACCAGATAGAAAAGAATATTTCAGATATTTATGGGCATAGTTAGTCTATTATTAATGTCAGTCTCACTTAAAGTCAAACCTTGACACTGTACACATTGGCAGGTTGGCACCACCCCACACCAACACCATAAAGCATCCCTGCCATGCCCAAGCCATTTCTTTCACACTCATCACCATTGTGGGGGAACCATTATTTCTCACCATTCACTGCAACTCACGAAGCACTTCCAAAGGTGCACACAAATCTGTCCAAGAATGCAAAGTGTTGAAAATAAAGATTTCAATGTTTAACTACACATTAACAGAAACTTTACATGAACATTGCACAAGATACCCTTGTGTGTTGATAGTTGGTATGATTGGACAAGAATGAGGGTGAGTGTGAGGGGTGGCTACTGAGATGGGGATGTGATAATGTAGATAAAGAGAGAGGAATGGTTGGAGGTCCAAGGTAAGTTGGTGTGAGTAAGGATGTGCAGGAGTAGGGTAGTGAAGGCAGAGTGATGGGGATGTGATGAATGGCACAGCAGGATGAGATTGAGTGTGGCTTTGCAGTAAAGTTTTGTGAATAACTGAGATCATTGAAAGATTTGCACCACTACAGCCTGGTCCTCCTGATGACATCCCTGCTTGTGCCCTCCTCTGCAATATGCAACTACGCTGTGTTGGTCTCCTGGGGAGGTCTCTTCTGCCATTAGAAGGGAAGATAACCTCCCTGTGTGCCTGGGTGCAGCTGTGCACCTTTGTGCATCTCTGTCAATGTTTGCAGTAGCTCAATGCTGTAGAACACTGTCAGCACAACTGGAAAAATAAACGTGACCATGGTCCCTTTAAAGAAACCGGCTGATGACACGTCATCAAATGACCTGCTTCCTTTTATTTGTCTGGGAACCTTGCAGGGTGGGCTTAACAAGCCCCATCATCATAAAATCATGTCAGAGGACGGAATCGACACGGTTGTGGGACATGCCATGGATGTCGCACACCCGGACCCATTGAGAATTAAGCTCAATACTCTAGCTAAGGCCTAACTAGTGTTTTATATAAGTTTAGCATAACTTCCTGGCTTTTCTTGAAACATAGAAACATAGAAAATAGGTGCAGGAGTAGGCCATTCGGCCCTTTGAGCCTGCACCGCCATTCAATAAGATCATGGCTGATCATTCCCTCAGTACCCCTTTCCTGCTTTCTCTTCATACCCCTTGATCTCTTTAGCCGTAAGGGCCATATCTAACTCCCTCTTGAATATATCCAATGAACTGGCATCAACAACTCTCTGCGGAAGGGAATTCCACAGGTTAACAGCTCTCTGAGTGAAGAAGTTTCTCCTCATCTCAGTCCTAAATGGTCGACCCCTTATCCTAAGACTATGTCCCCTGGTTCTGGACTTCCCCAACATCGGGAACATTCTTCCCGCATCAAACCTGTCCCATCCCATCAGAATCTTATACGTTCATATGAGATCCCCTCTCATCCTTCTAAACTCCAGTGAATAAAGGCCCAGTTGATCCAGTCTCTCCTCATATGTCAATCCAGCAATCCCTGGAATCAGTCTGGTGAAACTTCGCTGCAATCCCTCAATAGCAAGAATGTCCTTCCTCAGATTAGGAGACCAAAACTGAACACAATATTCCAGGTGAGGCCTCACCAAGGCCCTGTACAACTGCAGTAAGACCTCCCTGCTCCTATACTCAAATCCCCTAGCTATGAAGGCCAACATAACATTTGCCTTCTTCACTGCCTGCTGTACCTGCATGCTAACTTGAGAGCTGCATGAATTATACTTCTGTATGATATATGCTGAAATCTCTGGGTTGAGACTTGAACTCACAACATGCTGACAGTCATTCTCATTCAAAAATATGACCTGTTTGATTATGTGTCACTCTGTGAAATAAACACAGCTCCATTATCTTTGAATGAGTTCGCAATCTGTGTCACTCTTGCTGATCATAAATCTCACTCTTAACATGTTCCTGATTACGGCAACTCTGATTTTGTTGCCTGTGACTCTTTATCGGATCACGGGTTCTGGCACGGTTCAATGGGGCAAAGGTTGAGTATGAGCGAATGGCTTCAAACACTTCAGTTAGCCTCCAAGTTCAATCTCCTTAGTCTTTACGTCTCGTTTCTTAATACAAATGTGGAAGACACTGTGCTGAGATGAATCTGGGGAGAAATAGGAATTGCAAGTATATATCATACAGAAGTATAATTCATGCAGCTCTCAACCCTATATGTTTTAAATCCTGCTAATTTGCTTCTAATGCTATAGTGAATACGATTACAAACTTCAAGAGGTTGTTTTTAATGTCACGCTGAAGAGAAGAGAATGGGCTGGTGCTGAACCTGCAAAGTCTATTGGTAATTGTTTGTGATATAATTACATCTCACAGTTAGACTCACGTAAATGAACACATTTAACACTAAAGTTATTTCATTGGTTAATTACAAGATGCTAATCAATCAACCGTGCTGCACCACAGCATCTTTCATGGAGCGGCTGAGCAGCATAGCAAATAAGTACAAATTTCTTCAAGAAATTCAAAGATCTCTGAAATCTTTCTCATTTTTCTGCAGTAGTTTAAAATGATCTCATGACTAGAAGTCCAAAAGACAGCACCTCTGACAGACCAGCATTGCCTCAGTACTGGATAACGTGCTGAAATCTCTGGGTTGAGACTTGAACTCACAAACTTCTGACTGAAAGGCGAGAGTGCTACCCACTGAGCTTAGGCTGATACTTACTCAGGTCTTCATCACTGTATGGCAGTGCTCCCAGAAATGAAGGGGGGAATTTGAACCCCAAAAAACTGGCGAGTTTGGATCGGTTAAAGTGTTAGAAATCTGAATTACAACCCCAAGCCTATGCCAACCCATCCACTTCCGGTTTTAACAAGGTAGGTCAGGAAACGGGGTGGGTGGGGGGGTGCTTTAAATATTATAATGAGGCTGCGAGCCTCTTTTTGAAGCAATATTTTAAATTTGACTGTGGGCGGCTGGGTTTCCTGGGCCTCGGGGAACCCAGCAGCTAAAGGGGGCTCAAGACTGAGACTTACCTGCTGGATGCAGCGTTCTTGTCTTGCCAACCCTCTGTGATCGGACGTCCCCCAGACCATTCCAATCTCCTCCCCCGAGGCTGCGACCTCTCCCCTACTTACCTCCATGAGGCCTCTGACCAGTCCCGCAAGGCCTTCGACACCCCACCCATGAGGCCTCCGACTCGGTCCCTGCCCCCGCAGAAGGCCCCCGATCTCTGAACCAACCTCCAGCATTCCAATCCATCCTCCCAACCCCCGACCCCCTCTCCGGCCTTCTGACCACCTCTGATCCGTGGCCCCTGACCACCACCTCCCAGCCTTAGATCCCTCCCCTCCCTCCCTTCTCTCTGCTCCCCGGCTGTGGCCAGGTGCTTCAGGCATACCGGCCCGACAGCCAGCCAGGTGGGAAACACAGGAACAAAATGTTAATCAGGCCCTGCCATTAAATTCGGCAGGGTCGGTGAGAAACCCATTCTCCCAGGTTTCCTGTTCGCCATCCAGACCCCCCATTCCCCATCTGCCTCCGTTAAAATCCTGCCTAAATATACTATTCATTGAGTATGTGATACCGGAGATATTATTGCAGATATATATTGATATATGTATATACCACTTTCCTAATGTCAGCTTGTGAATATTTTATTCTTACTTCATCCATATTTGCCACCATATTTCTGATTGTTGAACACATAATGGATGGCTACTCAGTAAGCATGAACTGTAGATTTTGCAATGTTACAGTTCTATGCCAGTTGCCCAAACTTGAGGCCAACAATAGCAGAATAAAACTTACCACTGTGGTTATTAAAATAACTTTGAACTGATCAAGCACTAACTTTTGTCGCCACTGGAGGAAGAACACATTGTCACCTGTGCTTCTTATGATGCATAACCACCTGGGGCAGAAAGGCATACATTGTGCATTCTAAGTAAAATAGTGAAAGACAAGAGTGTGAGACATGCTTTTCTATTCATTTGTACAACTCAAGGGGATAATGACCTTTGCTCCTTTCATGGATATCTAAAGAAATGACAGACATGGGGGAAGATACTCCATCCTGTACTGAGAAACTGTTTGGTGTACCCATCAGAGGTAGATAAGCAAAGCAGGCACAACCTCAGCCTTTTATAGACAGTAACCACCACTTCACTGTTTCTTTTCCCAGTTACATAGTAACAGGGAGGTTTGGATCACAGGCCACACACCGATTACTCAAAAGGGCCATAGACCATTACTCAAAAAGGGGCTTAGGAATCATAGGCCATTTTATTAAGGAATGGTAGTTCAAATATAGTCCAATGATGGTAGATTTGAGGGCCTGGTCTTCGAACACTCTTTTCCTCAGGCGGCCGAAGGCTCCACTGGTGCACTGGAGGCGGTGTTGAATCTCCTCATCAATGTCTGCTTTTGTTGATAGGCTCCTAAGGAATGGGAAGTGGTCCACATTGTCGAGAGTCGCGCCGTGGATCTTGATGACTGGGGGGCAGTGCTGTACGATGAGGACAGGCTAGTGGAGGAACTTTGTCTACAGGGCTGCAGTAATACCTGCCCTCCTGTATGGCTCAGAGACATGGACCATGTACAGTAGACACTTCAAGTCGCTGGAGATATATCACCAACGATGTCTCCGCAAGATCCTGCAAATCTCCTGGGAAGACAGGTGCACCAACATCAGCATCCTTGTCCAGGCTAACATCCCCAGCATTGAAGCACTGACCACACTTGATCAGCTCTGCTGGGCAGGACACATAGTTCCCATGCCAGACACAAGACTCCCAAAGCTAGTGCTCTATGCGGAGCTCCTTCATGGCAAACGAACCAAAGGTGGGCAGCGGAAACGTTATAAGGACACCCTCAAAGCCTCCCTGATAAAGTGCGACATCCCCACTGACACCTGGGAGTCTCTGGCCAAAGACCACCCTAAGTGGAGAAAGTGCATCCAGGAGGGCACTGAGCACTTAGAGTCTCAACACCGAGAACGTGCAGAAATCAAGCGCAGGCAGCAGAAAGAGCATGCAGCAAACCAGTCCGACCCACTCCTTCCCTCAACGACTATCTGTTCCACTTGTGACAGTCTGTGGCTCTCATATTGGACTGTTCAGCCACAAAAGAACTCACTTCAGGCATGGAAGCAAGTCTTTCTCGATTCCAAGGGACTGCCTATGATGATGAAAGTCCAATGCAACACATAATCATCTAATTGTCCATTGTCTAGTTTGACTACAAACACCCTACTCCCTTCTTTAGCTATCACAGTGCCCGCGATCCACTTGGGACCATGTCCATAGTTTAGCACATACACAGGGTCATTCAGATCAATTTCCCATGACACAGTGGCGCGACCATTGTTTACATTTTGTTGCTACCGCCTGCTCTCTACCTCATCATGCAGGTTGGGGTGAACCAGCGAGAGTCTGGTTTTAAGTGTCCTTTTCATGAGTAGCTCAGCCGGGGGCACCCCTGTGAGCAAGTATGGTCTCGTGCGGTAGCTAAGCAGTACTCGGGACAGGCGGGTTTGGAGTGAGCCTTCTGTGACTCGTTTGAGGCTCTGTTTGATTGTTTGTACTGCCTGCCCATTGGAGGCTGGTTTAAACTGGGCCGAGGTGGCGTGTTTGATCCCATTGCGGATCATGAATTCTTTAAATTCGGCACTGGTGAAACATGGTCCATTGTCACTGACCAGTATGTTAGGCAGGCCGTGGGTGGCAAACATGGCCCTCAGGCTTTCAATGGTGGCGTTGGTGATGCTTCCCAACATTATTTCACATTCAATCCATTTTGAAAAAGCATCCACCACCACCAGAAACATTTTACCGAGAAATGGGCCCGCATAGTCGACATGGATCCTCGATCATGGTCTGGAGGGCCAGGACCTCAAACTTAGTGGTGCCTCTCTGGGCGCGTTGCTCAACTGAGCACACACGCTGCATTGCCATACACAGGACTCTAAGTCAGAGTCGATACCGGGCCACCACACGTGGGATCTGGCTTATGCTTTCATCATTACTATACCCGGGTGTGTGCTGTGGAGATCCGAGATTAACGTCTCCCTGCCCTTTTTGGGTAGCACTATGCGGTTACCCCACAACAGGCAGTCTGCCTGAATGCACAGCTTGTCCTGGAACGGTTTGATTAGCTCTTGCATTTCAACGGGGATGCTGGCCCAGCTCCCATGCAGAACACAGTTTTTTACAGCAGAGGATCTTGGATGGTCCAAGTCCTAATCTGGTGGGCCGTGACAGATGAATTAACATTTTCAAATGCTTCCATGACCATCAACAAGTCTGCGGGCTGCTCCACCATTAACAAGTTTGCAGGCTGCGCCATTTCCACCCCCGTGGTGGGCAATGGTAGCCGACTGAGAGCATCCGCACAGTTCTCGGTGCCTCGCCTGTGGCAGATGGTAAAGTTATCTGCTGATAGCGCGAGTGCCCACCTTTGTATGTGGGCTGAGGCATTAGTATTTATCCCCTTGTTTTCAGCGAACAGGGATATGAGGGACTTGTGATCGGTTTCCAGCTCAGACTTGAGGCAAAACAGGTACTGATGCATTTTCTTTCCCCTGAACACACATGCTAATGCCTCTTTCTCAATCATGCTGTAGGCCCTCTCGGCCTTCGACAAGCTCCTGGAAGCATAGGCGACAGGTTGCAACTTCCTCTCAACGTTAGCTTGTTGTAATACACACCCGACTCCGTACGACGATGCATCACTCACTAGCACAAGTCTTTTACATGGGTTATACAATACAAGCAACTCATTGGAGCATAAAATGTTTCTGGCTTTCTCAAAAGCAATTACTTGGTTTTTTTCCCCATACCCAGTTCTCACCTTTAGGCAATAACACATGTAGAGGCTCTAAGAGGATGCTTAATCCCGGTAAGAAGTTACCAAAATTGTTGAGGAGTCCCAGGAACGACCGCAGCTCCGTGACGTTCTGTGGCCTGGGCGCGTTCCTGATAGGCTCTGTCTTGGCGTCTGTGGGCCGAATACCGTCCGCCGCGATATTTCTCCCCAAAAACTCCACTTCTGTTGCCATGAAGATGCATTTCTACCACTTCAGCCGCAGCCCTATGCGTTCCAGTCGCCGGAGGACCTCCTCCAGGTTTTGTAGGTGCTCGACGGTGTCCCGACCCGTGACCAATATGTCGTCCTGAAAAACCACCGTGTGTGGTATCGACTTGAGTAGGCTCTCCATGTTTCTCTGGAAGATTGCTGCAGCCGACCGAATTCCAAATGGACATTTGTTGTAGATGAACAATCCCTTGTGCGTGTTAATGCAGGTGAGGCCCTTCGAAGACTCCTCCAGCTCCTGCCTCATGTAGGCCGAAGTCAGGTCGAGCTTGGTGAACGTCTTGCCTCCTGCCAGAGTCACAAATAGGTCGTCTGCCTTAGGTAGCGGGTATTGGTCCTGTCGTGAGACATGATTAATAGTTACTTTATAATCGCCACAAATCCTGACCGTGCCATCACTTTTGAGTTTTGAGTACTGGAACAATCGGGCTGGCCCACTTGCTGAATTCCACTGGGGAGATGATGCCCTCGCATTGCAGTCTGTCCAGCTCGATTTTCACTCTCTCCCTCACCGTGTGAGGTACCGCTCGCACCTTGTGGTGAATGGGTCGTGCCTCTGGGACCAAGTGGATCCGCACCTTTGCCCTGGAAAAGTTTCCAATGCCTGGCTCAAAAAGGGAAGGAAATGTGTTCAGAACCTGGGTACATGAGGCCTCATCGACATGTGATAGCGTCCGGATGTCATCCCAGTTCCAGCGGACTTTGCCTAGGCAGCTCCTTCCAAGCAGTGTGGGGCCATCGCCCAGGACAATCCAGAGTGGCAGTTCGTGCATCGTGCCCTCGTAGGTGACCTTGACCATGGCGCTGCCCAGGACAGTGATGAGCTCTTTGGTGTACATTCTCAGTTTCTTGTGGATGGGGCTCAGGGCTGGTCTGAGTGCTTTGTTCCAGCACAGTCTCTCAAACATCTTTTTACTCATGGTGGATTGGCTAGCGCCAATGTCCAGTTCCATGGCTACGGGTAAGTCATTCAATTTTATGTTTAGCATTATAGGTGGACATTTCGTCGAAAATGTCTGTACCTCGTGTACTTCAGCATCTGCCTCCTCTCTCTGAGGCTCGAAATTGCTTTGGTCCACCATGGACCGATCGTCCTCTGCCACACGGTGGTTAGCAGGTTTTGCAGAGCTTGCAGCTCGTCTGCAAGCTCGTTGGAGGTGCCCCATTGTTCCACAGCTCTTGCAAACATACCCTTTGAAGTGGCATGAATGGGCTGAATGGAAGCCTCCACAACGCCAACAAGGTGTGAATTGACTTGCATTCATCCTTTGTTGCGGACTCTGAGTCATCTGGGTCACCTGACGTCTGCTGGCAGTTGCAGACTCGTGGGTTCTGCCCTGTACATTTCTGCTTGCAAACACAGTTCCAGTTAATTTATGAACATTGCTAGCACTTGTGTGCTGAGAGATTTGTTTGGTGTTATCACTGGTGGACATAAACGCCTGTGCTATCGCACTGGCTTTACTGAGGGTTGGTGTCTCTACAGTCAAAAGTTTTCGAAGGATGATCTCGTGGCCAATGCTCAGTACAAAAATGTCTCTGAGCATTTGCTCCAGGCAGCATTCAACCTCACATTGTCCTGCAAGTCGCCTTAGCTCGGCGACGTAACTCGCCCCTTCCTCACCTTCAGATCACTGGTTTGTATAGAACCGATACCTCGCCATCAGCACGCTCTCCCTCTGGTTAAGATGCTCCCGAACCAGTGTACGCAGCTCCTCATATGACTTATCTGTGGGTTTCACCGGAGCCAGAAGATTCTTCATGAGGCTGTAGGTCGATGCCCCGCAGACCGTGAGGAGGACCGCTCTCCTTTTTGCAGCCCGTCCAGCTCATTGGCTACAAAGTACTGGTCCAACCATTCGACATAGGCTTCCAAGTCCTCACCCTCCGAGAACTTCTCCAGGATGCCCACAGTTTGCTGCAACTTTGCGTTGGATTCGTGTACTCGTCGCCAGTTGTTGTGTTCCTAACACAGATGAGACTGCACACAGGGAGGTTAAGTAACAGTGACCTCAGTTTTTATTAAGACATTCCAGAGTGAGTAACAGGCCTTAGGGGCTGGCTTATGGTTCAGTGCTCCCAAGAGATGCTGGGATCCCTTGGGACTTCAGGGGATGCACTCCCTGGTGGCAGAACATGGGAGTGCATGCTTTGCAGATACTCAACAATGTTGACCTGGATGAGGAGACTGACGTTGGTGCTTCTGTCCTCCCAGGGGATTTGTCGGATCTTGTGGAGACATCGTTGGGGGTATTTCTCCAGCGACTTGAGGTGTCTACTGTATATGGTCCACGACACTGAGCCATACAAGAGGGCGGGTATTACTATGACCCTGTAGACTATGAGCACATAACACAAAATCAGGATTGACATAATAGATATACGACCATGACAAGCAGCTGGTATTGGTCCCGATTGGACAGATGGCTCACTTGCGCGAACAGCTCTTCCCTGCACTCTCTGTGGTAAAAAGTCCTTTAGATATCTCTTTTATTCTCTTTTTAGGGGTGGGCCTGGGGTAGAAGATGGACAGGACTATCTAACCTCTAAGGGCTCTTCCCAAACCAAAGTGCCCAATGGTATGTAATGTTATTTGTCTCAACTCTGAGATGAAAATCCTCACCCTTCCCATGTGATCATATCTTTGCTTAACTCTTGTTTTGACCTCTGGTTACCTTCTTTTGGACAATTTGTTTATAAAGGCTCCTTGCTCAACCTCTTATCAAGGCCTATTTCTGCATTCCGCCATTGCAACTCAGCTCTCTGTACAACTCCTTATCTGACACGTCTGGAATCCTTCTGTGTCATCAACTAGGCAGACTGCTAAGCTAGGGAACCCATAATTTATTTTTCGACGATTATTTCTTTACTATTCACAATTTCTTTCAATTCACTATTTCTTACAGTAGGCAGTACCGTTCACTTGAAAAAAGATGTCTGAGGGGTGACCTAATAGAGGTCTTTAAAATTATGAAAGGTTTTGATAGAGTGGATACAGAGAGAATGTTTCCACTTGTGGGGAAGAGCATAACTGGAGGCCATCAATACAAGATAGTCACCAAAAAATCCAATAGGGAATTCAGAAAAAACTTCTTTACCCACCGAGTGGTGAGAATGTGGAACTCACTACCATGGGGAGTGGTTGAAGCGAATAGTATTGAAGAATTAAAGGGGAGGCGAGACAAACATATGCGGGAGAAGGGAATAGAATGTTGTGCTGATAGATTTAGATGAAGAAAGAGGGTAGGAGGCTCGAGTGGAGCATAAACACTGGCATGGAATGGCTGGGCCGAATGGTTTGTTTTTGTGCTGTATATCCTATGTAGGCCATTCAGCTCCACCATTCAATCAGATCATGGCTGTTCTGTACCTCAACTCTATTTACCCTTTATTGATCCTTATCCCTTATCGAGCAAAAGTCTATCAATCTCAGTCTTGAAAATTTCAATTGACCCAGCATCCACAACTTTTTGGGCAGAGAGTAACCTTTGTGTGAAAAAGTGCTTCTTGATTTCACTCCTAACCTGCCGAGCTCCAATCTCAAGATTGTGACCCCTTGTTCTGGATTCCCCCCAGCAGAGGAAATGGTATCTCTAAACTTATCCTATCGCATCTCTTCATCATGGTTTGATATTTACACATACAACTGCTTGATGAAACTGAACCAATACAGCCGGAACAAATGACTTTCACCTCAATCAACTGTCAAGGTTGATTTATGTCACAAAAGATAATTGAACAATAAATAAAAGTGCTTCCTCTCAGTCTTGCACACATAGTGAGAAAACAAATATTTCAGTGGATTTGAAATAAATTATTGGTGCCACTTTTATTTCTAATATGTGGGACTATAGAAATAATCATATGTTTATATTCTTTGCATGTTGAATACTCAGCCATATCATTGAATATTTCCCTTCTCTAATTTCAATATCTAATTGTGCGGATTCTGAAATCAAGACAAAACAGCAAGCTCCAAAGCATTGTCAGTCCAGATTGGAAGAACTGAGAATTTTCCAGACCTTTTAGCCCAGCTGTTTTGAACACTAATTGTGTCTCATTATTTCCTTGTCCTTGCAGTTCCTATGGCACTATGGTTGCCAGGGGGAAAAAAGAAATCGGACTCTTCAAACAGCAGCCAAAGCGGTGGAAAGTGGTGAGACAGAAATATCAACTCTTCCACCACATGCTTATCTGCAACATGAATGCATTAGCCACCTGAGCACTGCTTTAGCAAAGATTCCACATCCCCACTGCACCCATTGTTCAAATTATATATGGATAATGTAATTCATTTAGCATGGTAGGCAATGAATGCTAAATAATAGTGCTCCATTTGTCAGTGTGCACGGGTTCTAGCAAAGTATATATTTTAATTAAAAAAAGCTTTGTCCCTTTTCTGAGAGCCTGCAGTGTTGTCGGGCCTTACATGCATCCAGTTTGTGCCAGAACATCGAAGGCACTCTGTCCTACAGTTTCAATCTGTTGAAATCAATGGACAAAAATTCTCTTCTTAAAAATTGTGCAATGATGCAAGTTACACCATGGCTGCTCAAAATTCTGACTGTCGCAACATTTAAGATAATTGGCAACCGAACCAGAGGGGAGATAAGGTGAAAGGGTTGTAATATATGTGGGTATTCAGTATCAGTGGGTAGAACAAATGAAGGACAGAGACATGATGGGCCAAAAATTGTGGCCACACAAAATCCGTCTCTCGGCGCATTGTGCATGCACTAAGAACTGGCTTTTCTGATCTGTCAAAATGTCTTTAGACAGATCATATGCATCCCCGCAGGATGGGCTTCCGCGGGGCAGAGATTGGGCTATTTGCCCAACTCTTACCCAGCAAATGTCCTTCAAACTCTTGCGCCTGGTAAAAGCAGGCATGTAGCTTACTTTTACCAGCGTAAGAGTTTTAAAACATAGAAAAATTTAATTTAATCACTCATTTTGTATTAAAAACCCTGTCCATTAACGTAAGTTTATTTTTAACCCTATTAAAATACAATTAAAAAAATTTAAAAAATTAAAATGTTTTCTAAAACATTTAATTACATTCAATTTCAATTATTTTTAAATATATGAGGTGTTTTTTTATTTATTGTGCTGTGTTTTAGGGGGAGTTTTCTCATTGATAGTAATGGGAGCCCATACACCAGGGTTCCCATTATTATCAATGAGAATACTGCATAGTGATTGGTGGTCCAGGCCCACGTGACTCCAGCAGATGTGTTCGTATGTGAAAGACGTGTCCCTGTGCACTGCGCAGCGATTGAAGGCCTCAGACCGGAATCCTACGTTCCTCGGGGACGAACAGATATTTTCGTAGATTTTTTCGGGTCGGAGGCGTTCGTCGGCCTCCGACCACAATTTTAGGCCCGATGAGTTGTTACTCCATGTGAAGTGTTCATGTAGATCAAATGGTCTCTACTCGAAATGAACCAAGACATGATCGTGAACCACTTGATCATGAACACATGAATTTGACTCAGTTCAGACTTCAACCTGACGTATCTGGTTCAAGCAAGTCTGAGATAGGATTATCTTTGAGTTCAGAACCAAAAAAACAAGCGTGAAAATTGATTCAACACCAAAACTTTCTGCAAAGAGATCAGGAAGTGTCCGCAAACCAATGACTAAACTCGATTTGTAGTTCATTTAAAAGAAAAAAAGCCAGGAGTCTTTGTTATGTAGTACATGTAATGCTGGGAAAGGTGGGCCCATAGTGTTGTATTTGAGAGGGCAATGCATACACCCTTTTAAAGGGGGAAAGCAGTATTATCACATGGTTTGGTATGAGCATGCTCAGTTCGCTCCGGCCTAATAAAGCAAGGATTTTGTCACCAATTTCAACCAAATATCTCTTGGTTCCACCAACCTATACTATGACTGTAACCCACTTGTGTGAACTTGACTTTCCAAGGGAATGAGAACATGAACACACTTGTTTAACTTGAAACTGCGTTCTTTCTGATTGGTATTATAATAACATCTCTGATTCCACTGTTTCTGTTCAACTCTTGAGACCAAATTTGGTTGAACAAGACTCAATTGTGTTCTCAATCTCCCCTTCAGCAAGAGTTCTGCTGGATTATGTCAAGTTATAGTGTACGGAGTAGTTCTGTACTTCAGCAAGAAATTTGCCAAATGTTGCTTCATGCTGAGTCCCGAACAACTCAGCAATACTTGCTTTTTGAGAGCTTCTTTCACTATTCTGACTGACCTTTCGGCCGCTCTGTTTGAAGCTGGATGATATGATGCAACGAGCATGTGTTTGATACAGTTCCGTTTTATGAATTCTTGGAATAGAGCAGAACAGAAGTGAAGGCCATTGTCAGAAACAAGCTCTTCAGGTAAGTCATGACATGCAAAGATAGACCTAAACTCATCTATGGTACATTCAGTTGTACTATTTGAAGCAATGTGTTTCACTTCAATCCACTTTGAGTGACTACATGATCTACAAGTACCAGGAAATAATCATTTGCTTTCTTACAGAAGTATACATGTACTCTCTGAAAAGATCTACTTGGTCATAACCAGGTTGGAGTGGAGTTTTGGGTGGTTTGTTTCTGCAATTTCAGCAAACACTGCATTTGCTGCCAAATGATTCAAGATCACTGTCCAATCCAGGCCAGTAAACAATGCTTCTTGCAATTGATTTCATGCTGATAATCCCTGGATGTTCAGTATGAAGTTCGGCCAGAATTCTGTCTCTCACAGCAGCAGGTACCACCACTCTGTTTCCCACTCGATACTACCTTGCTCACAAGACAATTCAGTACGATGGTTATGGAATGGTTTCAATTCTGTGTCCTTACACTGATCAGTCCATCCATTCAAGGTGTTTTCATGCACTCTTTTCAGTCATTTGAGTCATTTTGAGTCTCATCTTCAATCTCAGTTGAATTCACGGGAAAGTCTTTGTCAACCACACCTAGTGTGAAAATAGCACCATCACTCCCAACACACGAGTCCTCATGTGGCAACCTGGAAAAGGCATATGCAGTTGTGTTTTGCTTTGAAGTGCGATTTTCAATCGTGTAGTCATATTGTGACAACACTGCCCAATGTTGCATTCTTGATGTGGCCATTGCAGGGATAGCAGATATGGGCCCCAGTATTGCTCGGAGTGGTTTGTGATCAGTTATCAGGATAAACTTTCTGCCAATCAGGAACTGTTGAAATTTCTTGACTCCTTTTCAATTTGCGCTAGTTTCTTTCGCTCTTTGTGAGGGTTCGCAATGCGAACGAGATTGGCCGTCAGCCATGATGTGGCTTATGACAGCTCCCACACCAGAGCTGGAGCATTGCTAGAGAGAATTCCTTTACAAGCTTCGTAAGCTTCCTCTAGCGCTTTCATCCACTTCCAATGGATATCCTTCTGGAGGAGCTCATGCAATGGAGCTAACATGGTCGGTAACTTGGGTAAGAAACATGTGTAGTACTGGACCATTCCAAGGCAAGGTCTTAACTCAGACACATTCTGTGGCTTTGGAGTATTGATGACAGCATCAACTGTTTCCTTCACTGGTTGTAAGCCATTTGCATCAACTTTCAGACCAAGGTACACAACCTCGGGTTGCACAAAAGCATATTTGCTCCTTTTCAATTTGATGTTGTGGGCCTTCAACCTTTGAAGCTCTATATCTAACACTTCTAGATGTGCTTCCTCACTGCTTGTTGCAATCAGTACATTGTCTTGATTGCATAAGCAATTTGGAACTCCTTGCGAAATCTTATCCATCGTAGCCTGAAAGATTTTGGGGGAGGATTTTGCACCATACGGCAGCTTGGTGTATGAGTACAGCCCCTTGTGTGTATTGATAGTGAGATACTAGTGACTCTTTTTGTCAACATTCAGCTGAGCGTAAGCATGCGACAGGTCACGCTTGGAGAAAACCTTTGACCCACACAGTGCTGCAGACAAATCTTGCGATGCAGTTAACGGGTACTGCTCATCGTGAACTGCTTGGTGGATAGCAACTTTGTAGTCACCGCACAAGTGTACAGTTTTGTCTGCTTTGGGCACTACCACAATTGGGGTAGCCCATTCACTTTTGTCAGTTTTGACTAGCACTTCGTTCTCTGATCTTCACTAGCTCTTCCTCCACCTGACTTTTCAATGCATTGGGGACCGGTCTTGTCTTACAATAGACAGGCTTCACATTGGACTTGATGGGGATACGCACACCATACCCAGTGATTCCCTCATCACATGCTTTCGTACCTGTTCAGCATTGTGTTGAGTTGCTTCTTTGAAGGATCTACACTGAAGATGTTTTTCAGTCTAGTTTTAAGTTTAACAACCAGTTTTGCCCATGAGAGTTGGCTTGTTGTTGTAGCTCGCTACAATAATAGGCAGCTTTACTGACTGATCATTGTGTTGAACTGTGTATTACATTTGCCCACATGTCTCTATGATTTCTCCGGAGTAGGTTTTGAACTCTATGGCACTCTTTGTAAGTGGTACTTGATTAAACTTACTCTCGTGTGCCTTTGCTCATGATAGAGCAGTCTGTCACTGTGCCGATACACATATTGGGCTGGATATTAGGCTTTTCTGTTTTCAGGGCAAAAGCGGAGGCGGGGTAGGAACGTTACCGGTTTAGTATGTAAGTTTGGGCATCTGGGCCCTACGTCAGGGAGGCATTGTACAACTTTCGTGGGGCAAGGAAGGGAAACTTGCGAATTAAAGTGTTGGGCCATGTGCGATCCGAGAGAAGCCTTGGGGGAGGTGGGGGGGTTACCTTTAAAAAAACCCACAAAAACATTCTCAAAATATTGCCCACGCCACCACAACACAAATCGCTAAAAAACATTAAAAGAACAAACACTCACACGTACTTGTATAGCACTTTACTTTCCTTACCGCTGCCAGCATCATGGGGCCGCTCTGATTTCCCAGGCGGTCATTGTGAGGTGCGATTCCAGGCGCGCGGGTCGGGCAAGAGTCAAAACTCGAATGGTGTCGCAACCAGGAGCGTTGCACACCCGGCACAGCTCTTCCCGGTGGTGCTGCTCAGTGCCATCGCAAAACCGGAACTGAGGATCGCGACCGGACGCTGCACGCCCCACCGGCACATTTCACGCCGCTCCGGGGCGAGACACAGAGGACAAAGGACCGGAAAATTCAGCCCATCGTTTGTTCATCAAACGTTTTGCACAGATATCTTCCTTACGATTGCTAGCACTGCCGCTAATGGCATAGATACTGTAGATGCTGAGTTCTTCAACGTTAGGAGTGCTCACTTCAATATTGTGAACTCCTCCCTTGTGTTGTTGCTGCTTTGCATTGCCACTAGAATGGTTCTTACTTCCTGCTTTAGATCTAGCTCTGCAAGCTGTTGAAATATGGCCTTGCCTCTGAAGTGAAAACCCTTTGCATTTCTATATTGGCAGGACTGTGGCGAGTGATTTCCATTACAACGATAACAATTCACGGAACTGCTCGCACCGATATGCTTTTGACTCGATCTCACAGCTTTAGGTTCAGCGGTGACTTTGTGACTGTAAACCTCAGCTGCACTTGTCACTTGAGTTGGACGGAGCTCCCTCGTATTCTTAGATGCCATCTCCATAGATAGGGCAATTTTACGTGTTCTGTCAAATGTTAAGTTCGGAGTGTTCAGTAACTTGGACTGTGTGTGCTTATCCAACAGTCCACACAAAACGTATCTCATAATACACAATCCAAAATTGTGTCGAAGTTACAATGCAAAGACAAGTTCTTAAAGTGCTCACTGATGGTTTCACTTTGTTTTTGGTTTCTAGCACCAAACTTATAGGGGGCGAAATTGCCCTCGCCCCGATTGGGTCAGTAGTCTTCCAGGGCCTGGATTTTTATCACCCGGTACGGAAGTCCTACTCCCGATGTAAAATTGGGCCATGTGCCTTTCAAAGGAAACGGAGCTCTGTTTCCGGCACTCCAATTCCTTGGAGGGGTGCTCCTGGGGTATCACCGCGGCACTGAATCCAGCACCACACTGAGGAGGCCAGCACTACGCGGATGCTCCTTCAATTAACGGGGAGGAACGCTGCGCAATCTGCAGGCTCTTTAGTGGCCAGCCATTGGGCCACCAGGGAAGCGATCGACCTGGCCAGTGGCCCAGCACCCAAAACAGAGTGCCGGGCTGCATGATGACGGCCTGTTCGACGCGACGGTTGCCATGGTTGGGTCGACACAGGAGTCTGCCGACAAAATAAAATGGCGGCCCAGGGCTCTAAGTTCCCCTTTAAGGTGCACCATGGCGGCGGATGTCTGCCAGCTTCACGACCGGCAAAGCTGGAATTGACATCTGCCCACGCCAACCTCACAGCCAAGGGGCAATTTTCCCCGTGGGGCGCAAAGGGGGTCGGCACGCACAGCGATGACGCCAATGCTGAATGTGTGCCAGCCCGGGGCGCTAATCGCAGAGCACGGCGCTATTGGCATAGATCCCCCCAAACCTCTGTGGCAATTTCTCCAGAAGCACTCCCACCCTCGGGTGAAAATGCCGTTGCACCCCATTAGCACCCCCGGGAGGTGCAAACGGGGTTATAAACAGGCACAATTTTGACGCCGTAGCTCATTGCTATTTTTAATGACTTTGGTTCAAAATGGTCCTCGAGTTTCTGGACAATGTCTTCAAGCAACGTATCCTTTGCTTTTCCTGGCGGAAGTAGGTCTGTCAATGTTCCATAGACGTCTGACCCGATCTCCTGAGAAAAATTGCCTTCATCCATTCATGAATTACTTTATTTTGAACTTGAATGTTCTCCTCTGCACCTTCGGTCTCAATAATGTTATTGGCCCTAAAAAACATCTTCATCCACTCAATGTAAGAATTGAATGGTTCGGGAGCTCAGTCATACAGGCCGAGGCTTCCGGTGAATCCTTCGAACAGTGACTCAACACGATGAGTACCTGTGTGAATTAGCGCCACTGTTGCTGCGTACACAAACACGCAAAGGCAAAGCACAGACAATTCTGTATGAGTATTAACAGTAAAACATTGCAAAAATGCAGATTAGATGACACAAATTCACCTTAAACTTGTCCATTCGAAGGTTGAACATTGTGTCCTTCCATAATCCCTAAAGGTGGCTTTGGGATCTCATTCTCATCACCAAAATATAATATATGTGGGTAGAACAAGTGAAGGACAGAGACACTGTAAAGTCCTGTCCCCTCAGTACAGATTCACACGAGGCATGTAGTGAAGTCAAGGTCACTCTGGACCTGCACTTTTATTTCACAGCTCTGGAATGCTGCACTTGCCTGAGACCTGTCCTTATATACCTGTCTCTTGCAAGTGTACCCCTGGTGGTAAGGTATGCTGGTGGTTACAGGTCATATCTTATTACAGTCATGTATAGCATGTTAGGATACAGTTATATATAATAATGTAAGATTCATGACATCACCCTCCCCGAAGGTCTTATTGAATTTATAGGTTCAGTCTCTCAGGTGGTCTACGCTCTCGCGTGGAGCGTCTGAGTTGTGGTTCAGTTGTTTGCCTTGATGTCTGTTTTTCTTTGGGTGTGGTTGCTGGTATCTCGCCTGGGCTGTCTGTTTCGATTGGTGTGATTGTTGTTGACTCGCCTGGGCTGTCTGTTGGGATTGCCCTTTCCTCAGGTTGTTCCCTCTGTCTGTCCACCAGGTGTGGTGCGAGTTCCACATTGTAGTCTGCCTCTGGTTCCGCAGTATTGTTGGTAAATCTGCTTTTGACTTGGTCTCCATGCCTCCGGCAGGTTTTGACATTGTCCATTTGTATTACCAGTAGCCTGTTTCCTTCCTTGCCCGTTATTGTCCCTGCAAGCCATTTGGTTTTCCCTGCCATAGTTTAGTATAAACACTTTGTCCCCTATCTCATTCCATCTCCCCCTCGAATTTTTGTCATGGTACTCAGTCAGCTTACGGCGCTTTGCCTCAACGATTTTCTGCATGTCTGGGAGGATTAATGAGAGCTTTGTTTTTAAAGGCCTTTTCATCAACAGTTGCGCGGGGGGGGATCCCAGTCAGTGAGTGTGGACGAGATCTGTATGCCAGCAGCAGTCGCGACAGGCAACCCTGCAGCATGGGACCTTGGATTTTAAGCATGCCTTGTTTAATGATTTGCACTGCTCTCTCCGCCTGGCCGTTGGAGGCCGGCTTGAACGGTGCCGTCTTGACGTGATTTATGCCGTGGTCAATTATAAAGTCTTGGAATTCTGTGCTGGTGAAGCACGGACTATTGTCACTGACCAATATGTCAGGGATTCCGTGCGTTGCAAACATGGTTGCGAGACTCTCCACAGTGGTGGAGGTTGTGCTCGAGTTGAAAATGGTGCATTCGATCCACTTTGAAAATGCATCTACAACTACGAGGGACATTTTGCCCATGAATGGGCCCGCATAGTCTACGTGCACCCGCGACCATGGTTTGGTCGGCCAGGGCCAGGGGCTGAGTGGAGCCTTCCTGAGGGCATTGCTGAGTTGGGCACAAATGGTGCACCTTCGGACGAAGAGCTCCAAGTCCGCGTCAATACCAGGCCACCAGATGTGGGATCTGGCAATGGCCTTCATGAGAACAATCCCCGGGTGCTCGCGGTCGAGCTCCCGGACAAATGCCTCTCTGCCTCGCAGAGGCATGACTACTCGGCTGCCCCACATCAGGCAGTCTGCTTGTAGTGATAGCTCATGCATGTGCCTGTGAAAGGGTTTTAATTCCTCGTGGCAGGCATCGTGAGCCTCTGCCCAGTCACCGGTTAGGACACATCTTTTTACTAAGGATAACTTGGGGTCGCTGGCCATCCAGGCTCTGATTTGGCAAGCTGTCATGGGCAAACCTGTGGACTCAAAGGTATTGATTGCCATGACTATCTCACAGTCCTGTTCGTCAGACCCTTCCATGGTCGCCAGGGGTAGCCTGCTGAGCGCGTCGGCACAGTTGTCTGTGCCTGGTCTGTGCCTTATGGTATAGTCATAGGATGCCAGCATGAGTGCCCACCATTGAATTCGCGCCGAGGCGTTGGCATTTATTGCCTTGCTCTCAGATAGAAGGGATGTGAGGGGCTTGTGGTCGGTTTCTAACGCGAACTTGGCCCCAAAAAGGTATTGGTGCATCTTTTTGACACCGTACACGCACGCGAGCGCCTCCTTCTCTACCATTCCATACCCCCGCTCCGCCCGCAAAAGTGACCTGAAGGCATAAGCTATGGGTTGTAATTTGCCCGCACTATTGACATGTTGCAAAACGCACCCGACCCTATACGCTGACGCATCGCATGTGAGAACTAGCTTTTTATCTGGGTCAAAGAAAGTCAAAACACTGTTGGAACACAGAAGGTTGCGTGCCTTATTGAAGGCGCGTTCCTAGGCGTCCCCCCAAATCCAATCGCACCCCTTCCTGAGTAGCACATGGAGAGGCTTCAGCAGTGTGCTTAAGTTCTGCATAAAGTTCCCAAAGTAATTGAGTAGCCCGAGAAAGGCGCGCAGTTCTGAGACATTCCGGGGCCTGGGTGCCAGGCGAATTGCTTCTGTTTTGGACTCTGTTGGGCGGATTCCATCAGCGGCAATCCTTTTGCCCAAAATTTAAACCTCGGGTGTGAGAAACAGGCACTTGGATTTCTTGACTCGTAGGCCTACCCGATCCAACCGCTTTAGTACTTCCTCCAAATTACGGAGATGGGGGTCGGTGTCCCTGCCAGTGATAAGTATGTCGTCTTGAAATACAACCGTCCCCGGGATGAACTTTAGCAGACTCTCCATGCTGCGCTGGAATATGGCAGCTGCCGACCTGATGCCAAATGGGCATCGATTGTACATGAAAAGGCCTCGATGTATGTTGATGGTGGTGAGTAGCTTGGATTCCTTGGTCAATTCTTGCGTCATATACGCAGATGTGAGGTCTAATTTTGAGAAAAGTTGACCTCCAGCCAATGTGGCAAATAAGTCCTCTGCTCTGGGCAGTGGGTACTGGTCCTGTCGGGAGACTCTGTTTATGGTAGATTTGTAGTCCCCACAGATTCGTACGGATCCATCAGGCTTCATGACTGGGACGATGGGACTTGCCCAGTCGCTAACTTCCACAGGTGATATAATGCCTTCCCGCAGAAGCCTGTCCAGTTCGTGTTCAATCTTTTCCCTCATCACATAAGGTACAGCTCTGGCCTTGTGATGGACTGGTCTAGCATCCTGTGTGATGTAGATTTTGACTTTGGCCCCTTTGAAAGTGCCCACACCTGGCTGAAAGAGACGTTCAAATCGCTTTATAACTGTTGAGCAGGAGGTCTGTTCCTCTCATGAAATGGCATGGACATCATCCCATTTCCAGTTTAGTTTTTCCAGCCAGCTTCTCCCCAGCAGTTCTCGGGGGTCTCCGGGGACAATCCACAGGGGAAGTCGGTTCACTGTCCCTTTGTGTGTGACAGAGAGTATGGCGCTGCCGAGGATTGGTACGATTTCTTTGCTATAGGTCCTTAGTTTGGTGTCGACCCTTGTGAGTTTTGGTCTATCTCTTTTATGCGGCCACAGATGTTCAAATTGTTGAGCGCCCACGAGAGATTGACTCGCTCCCGTATCCAGCTCCATGTTGACAGATATCCCGTTAAGTAGGACCCTCATCATTATAGGAGGCGCCCTGTTGCAGGAGCAGCGGCCATTGATCGTGTTGACCCGCTGTACATCGGTGTCCTGGGCACTGTCCCCACCATCTTCTGGTCTGCTTTCCAAACCATCCGATTTGTATACCAGCGAGCTGCCGTTTTTTTGCACATGCGGGCCAAATGCCCTGTATATTCACAATTTCTGCAAACAGCTTGCTGAAATCGACATTCCCTTGATGAATGCCCACCCCCTCACCTCCAGCACAGACCTGTTCCATTGTTCAAAGTGTTCCCAAAGAATGAACTGCATCTGGCTGATCTCTCTTGAGCTTCTCTCAGTTTGTAGTTGATTGCTCGCATTGTGGGTTGATGAGGTGTGAACGGCCGTTCCTGTGGCCCTTGATGGCTTCTGCCTGCTATCGAGAGCTTGTTTAGTGCTGTGAACTTCTTGTTCCGATATTTCGTTAGTTGTCGTACCTGCATTGTAAATCAACCTCGTTTCTTCTTCGCCTACCAAGAATGTCTGTGCAACCAGTGCTGCTGCCTCTAAGGTCAGGTTCTTAGTCTCTATGAGTTTTCGGAATATGCCTGCGTAGCCTATTCCTTCAATGAAAAAGTCTCTCAGCATTTCTCTCCTCAGTTCATCGGAGAACTCACATAAACTAGCCAACCTCCGAAGTTCCGCCACGAAGTCGGGTATGCTCTGGCCCACACAGCGTCTGTAGTTGTAGAACCTGTGTCTGGCCATGTGTAGGCTGCTCGCTGGCTTCAGGTGGTCTCTTACCAGTGTGCTCAATTCTTCAAACGACTTGCTTGCTGGTTTCTCGGGTGCCAACAGATCCTTCATTAAAGCGTATGTTTTCGAGCCACAGCTGGTCAACAGATGGGCTCTTCTCTTGTCTGCCTTATCATTGCCTAACCAGTCTTTGGTTACAAAGCTTTGCTGGAGCCTTTCTATAAAGTCCTCCCAATTGTCTCCCGCAATGTACTTTTCATCTGATCCGTTGTTCGCCATTCTGTGAATTCTGTAATCTCGTAACTCGTCGCCACTGTAAAGTCCTGTCCCCTCAGTACAGATTCACACGAGGCATGTAGTGAAGTCAAGGTCACTCTGGACCTGCACCTTTATTTCACAGCTCTGGAATTCTGCACTTGCCTGAGACCTGTCCTTAAACACCTGTCTCTTGCAAGTTCACCCCTGGTGGTAAGGTATGCTGGTGGTTACAGGTCATATCTTATTACAGTCATGTAGAGCATGTTAGGATACAGTTATATATAATAATGTAAGATACATGACAGACACGATGAGTTGCTAGTCCATGTGCTTGCTTTATTAAGCCAGAGAAAACAGAGCATGCTCATACCAAAACATGTGATAATACATTATAGTGGTGGTAGCAGATTCAATAATAACTTTAAAAAGGGAAGTGGATAGATACAGTACTTGAAAAGGGAAGATTTTCAGGGCTATGAGGAAAGAACAGGGGGTGTGGGACTAATTGGATAATTTTCATAGAAACATAGAAAATAGGTGCAGGAGTAGGCCATTCGGCCCTTCGAGCCTGCACCACCATTCAATAAGATCAAGGCTGATCATTCACCTCAGTACCCCTTTCCTGCTTTCTCTCCATACCCCTTGATCCCTTTAGCAGTAAGAGCCATATCTAACTCCCTCTTAAATATATCCAATGAACTGGCATCAACAACTCTCTGCGGCAGGGAATTCCACAGGTTAACAACTCTCTGAGTGAAGAAGTTTCTCCTCATCTCAGTCCTAAATGGCTTACCCCTTATCCTAAGATGATGTCCCCTGGTTCTGGACTTCCCCAACATCGAGAACATTCTTCCCGCATCTAACCTGTCCCGTCCCATCTGAATCTTTTACGTTTCGATGAGATCCCCTCTCATCTTTCTAAACTCCAGTGTATAAAGTCCCAGTTGATCCAGTCTCTCCTCATATGTCAGTCCAGCCATCCCTGGAATCAATCTGGTGAACCTTCGCTGCACTCCTCAATAGCAAGAACGTCCTTCCTCAGATTAGGAGACCAAAACTGAACACAATATTCTAGGTGAGGCCTTACCTGTACAATTGCAGTAAGGCCTCCCTGCTCCTATACTCAAATCCCTTAGCCATGAAGGCCAACATGCCATTTGCCTTTTTCACTGTCTGCTGTACCTGTATGCCAACTTTCAATGACTGATGAACCATGACACCCAGGTCCCATTGCACCTCCCCATTTCCTAATCTGCCGCCATTCAGATAATATTCATAGACCGGCTCAGGCACAATGGGCAAGATTTTAACTTGTAGGTGGGTAAGATGTGAGGGGTGGGGTGGGGGCTGGAATGCTTCAGGGCCTGCTGAATTTAATTTTTTTTTCTCTGTTTCCTGCCTGCAGCTCGCTAAATTGTGAAGCTGTCTGGCTGTTGGGTGGGCAGCAGGGAGGGGGAGGGAGGGATCAGAGATGGGGGCGGTGGGGGACGGAATTGTAAAGCCCAGGGATCAGAGGGGGCCGGACACTGTGGGGGTGGGGAGCAGTGGGTAGGAAGGCTGGGGATTGGAGGGGGCCGAAGATCATGGGTGGGTATAGGAAACTCGGGGATCGGAAGGCCGGAAGGGGATCAGGGGCTGAGGTCGAGTATCTGAGGCTGGAGTGGGGATCGGGGGTTGGAGATTGGAGGCCGGAGTGGGAGACAGGGCCAGGGGTTGAAAGGCCAGAGGTTGGGGTCAGGGGTCGGGGGCCGAGTGGGGATCGTGGGCTGGATTGGTGTCAGAAAGCGAGAGGGGAGATTGGAGACTGGAAGCCTCATGGGGGAGAGTGGGGTAAGAGGCCACTGTGGGGAGATCATCGATCATGTGGGGGCGAGGGCAGTCAGAGTCCATGGGAGATCAGAGGTCGGAGGCTTCATGGGGGAGATCGGAGGCCTCGTGGGAAGGGTGGATGGGGGTCAGAGGCCACGGCGGGGAGATCATAGATATCGGAGGGGGGGGGGTCAGAGTCCATGGGGGAGATCGGAGGCTCGGGGGGGAAGTCGGGGGAAGATCGGAAGGACGGGGGGCATGTTCGATCGTAGGGCGTTGGCGAGGCAGGAATGCTGGATCCAGCACGTAAATGGAAAGCCAACCATCCACAGTTATATTTAAAATGGAGCTTCAAAATGAGGCATGCATCTTATTATAATATTTCAAGTGCCAACCTGCCTCCTGGGAGTAGATTGGGTGCCTGCCCACCGCCCCCCTCATGCCTCACTGCCCCCCCCCCCCACCGTCCCACCTCTGGTAAAACCAAAGTGGATAGTTTGGAGGTGGGTTGGAGTTGGGTTCAGATTTTTAATAGTTTAACCTACCACCAGACCCCAATATAACCATTTTATGGGGTCAAAATTCCCCCCAATGGGCCAAATGACCTCCTCTGTGCTATAAAATTATCTGACTTCAGCAAAACAGAAACATAAATGATTTCTAAGTATGATCACTGGTTACTCTGGGTGAGGTTTTAATTTGCAACTTGCTGCGACAGAGTGCAATTTATATTTCTTTGGTATTGAATCTTAGTTTTGTTCAATTGCATAACAGGGAAATTGTGTCATTC
The DNA here is from genome assembly GCF_044704955.1 of Pristiophorus japonicus. NCBI lineage: Eukaryota > Metazoa > Chordata > Chondrichthyes > Pristiophoridae > Pristiophorus > Pristiophorus japonicus. The sequence goes on along the minus strand of NC_091982.1, from coordinate 110,716,594 downwards.
ATTCCCTCACTTGCCATTTCATTTGGTGCAGAATTCAGACTGTTATGTAGAATTTCATGACTTCCAAGCATGGCAATGTGTTCAGTAGATTGGTCCAAGTGACCTTTTCTGACACGCTATTTGGTTTACTTAGCTATTTCTGAATCTCTAGTTTGACAAATGCCTTGAACTGATGCTGCAAGATATTAACATGTGATTCCGATACGCTTCAAAAGCCGACAAACTGATTTTTTCGAATGTGTTAAGCATTTGTACGCCAATAGTTGCAAAGTATCATTTCAAAGTCTTGAAGTAAAAATCACAACAAATGAGTCAATCAACCACTTTCTTGCTCACTGAGAGTCAAGATCAAGTATAGACTTCAAATGAACCATGCTTAGAGAATAACGAATAAATGGACCCGATAAAATCCAGTCCCTCTTTTAATGTCAAACATTCTGTCCTTATTTTTATATGATACTTTTGAGTTTATATTATAATTAAATAGCAAAACTTTGTGACAATTTTGGAAGCAGAGATGTAGAATTAGTTGGAGCACAGAATATTCTCAAGCTGAGAAACGGAAAAAGCAAAACTGAGGTTCCACAGTGCCACTACTGGTGGGAGGGTGACATTGTAACATGACAAGTTTACATAGGAATTTTCCATTATAATTTATATGGGTAAAACTTGACATAAGAAGTGCACATATGTTTAAGATTTTATATATATTATGTAAATAGTCTGCTCAAAACAAGTTTCTCCATTGTGTAACTTGCATAATGAAGTGGATAATAGAAACTGAGGCTGGAAAGATTTTTAGTATATTATAGAATCATGGGGGTTGAAATTCGGTACCTGTGGGCATGGGCTCATCATCCAGGAGTTAGGCAGCATTTGGAGTTGTGCCACAGACACAGTGGCGCCACCTGGATTTAATTGAGGCATTGATTGGGTACCTCAATGTCTTGCGGCTATATTCGCTTCTTATGCACTAATTCAGATGGTGAGCATGGCAGACCTTGCAGCAGCAGCTCGTCAGTGTGCCCACCGGTTCATGGACACCGCAGTGAATGCACGCCTTGATGCCCTGGAGAGGCATCGGCAGATGCTGAGGACAGAGGCTGGGAGGAGACCCCAACCCCAAACATACTGAAGGCTATGAGCGAAATATCAGAGTAAGTGTCTGCGAGTGACATGGTTCCAAGGACAGCTATGCAATGCCGGAAAAAGTGGAACGACCTGACACGGCTAGTGAGGGTGAGTATCTTTAATTCCAAATGTCAACATGCTATGCTCTGACTTCAATGTGCACTCTTTGCTCAATGTAATGTCTCGGAATCCATGCTCTTAGTGGGTGAGGCCACATTCATGGTTTCCATTTGCAGCCTCACCCACTGCAAGGACATGCATGCGCTGTTAACCTTGCTGCTCGGCTCTGCAGACCCACCTCTCATGTTGTTGATTCCTCAGTCTCCTTATGCATCTCGAAGATGGTAGCCTCACCATTATGGTTAGGTCCTGGCACATTACCCCGCCATTGTCACAGCAAGTCCATGCAGCCTATGGTACCTACATCGAACTGTGAAGACCGTCATAGAGTTAAATGTACTAAATTATATAAGGCACTTGGGAAACACTGATAAAAGGCCTCTAATTCTGACTTTCTCCTTAATGTTACAGTCCAAGCTCGGACACAACTGATGGGAGCAAATGTGGACTGGTGGAGGGGAGCCAGATCTCCAAGTGCTCAGTCCATTGGAGGAACGGATAGCTGCCCCGATGGGTGTCCAAATTGATGTGATGGTGGTGGGTGCAGCCAATCCCCCTCGGGACAGTGACGGTATGTTGAGTTCCTTTGCAGTGACCTGCAGGACACTTGGCCCACACACCATCATCGTGCAGCTATTTCCATGAGACTGCCATTCACAAATGCCTTTCCCGCTCTTGTCCCCCTTCCCTGCTGTTCTGTGCTTGTGCTTTCAGATAATCAACCAGATCTATCAGGGCATTCTCGGGCACCTTCCACGGGTGCAGATGGTGGCGAGGACGAAGAGGATGAGGAGGAGCAGGAGGACAACACCTCGTTTGACCTCACGCAGGAGGCTGCACCATTTGAGAGTGGGGCCAGTAGCACTGCTAACCAAGGGGTGGTGGGGAGGCGGACGTGGGTGATGCCCCAGGACCCAGTGGCAATGCCACGGGGGAGGGGAAGTCCAAGGGTCAGCTCCCCGGAGGGTGAGTGCGTGCCTGAATAATGCTCAGCAGCACTCTAATGATGAGCTGGAACTAGAGGTTGTCGCAAGACAATCCCTGCAGTTGCACACAATCTGTTGGGTGAACTAGAAAAGGTGCCCCAGAGTCTTGATGCACTAGCTGTGAGGATGGAGGAGTCCACCTCAACTATTGCTCATGTCACTCAGCAGCCCACCGAGCCCATCCTTTGTAGGTACCAATGGATGCTGGATGCAAACATTGACCATAGGGTCCCACACATGGTGGCATGGGCTATGGCTTACGTTGCAGTGGCCATTGAGCACCATGCTGATGCTATTATAGGCCTCCATACTCAAATGTCATCAGTGCCTGACTCAGCTCTCTGGTGTACTGCACTCTTGATGCAGAGGCAAATAGATTGCATGGACGCACTGACTGCTGTCATCAGGTCTGGGGCCCCATCAGTTGAAAGGGGACCTAACCTTGCCGACCCAGCGCAGGAATCTGACCTCACCCAGATTTCTGCAGATGCTGAGGTTCTGCCCCGGGGGAGTATCTGCCTGTTGGACCAATTGGAATGTGATGTCGTTTCTCAGGACGACATCATTCTGCCTTCGCAGTTGCCACTCTCTGCAACAGAGTGCTTCCACCCATGTTTAAGGTATGCAGTCCGCAGCCAGGTCTTCCAGGGCCCGAGCTGGTTGGGGATGTCCTGGTAGGCCATCACGTGTGGCTGCGGCTCCAAGTCAGCAACCGACTGCCAGCCTTATTGAAGGCCCTGAGACCCCATTGATGAGGAACATCAGGCGTGGAAGGGGTGATAAAGCCCTCTTTAAGACAAAGTAAAGACCTGTGGGAAGGTAGCTACATATGCTCACCTTATGAAGATATGAGCTTTTAAAACTAGTTGCACTTGACCCACCAAACATTTGCTTTATAGTCAGGAGAGGTGGCAAGTTGTTGCAATGTGAGCTCATGTAAATTGTTGCACTTGGATGAACGATGCAATAATTGTTTGGTACGCTGGTGTCAATAGGTCCACTTGGATGTCTATGAGAATATTTGATGGGGTTTTGTGGGGATGGTGATGTGATGAGGATGAGGTTGTTGTCTTGTGGATGTTTTCAGCACACGTGATTTATGTTTGCAATAAACCAAGTTTGGATTGTTCACATGACAAGGCACTGATTTTTAAAGATGGAGGGCTGCAGGCTGAGTAGCGATGTGTTGAGTTGATGCCCAGGTGTATAGGCTGGCCATTCGGTAGGTAAAGAGTCATTCACAGGAATCGATGAGCGATGGGTCTCTGGCGAGCAGCCCTTCTAGCCGCAGCAGTGTCATGCTGCCTCCTCCTTGGCTGAAGCTCCTCATCTTCCTCCTCATTGTCACCCTCCTCCTGAGGTGGATCATCCATCCCTACTGGTAATGGTTGGCCCCTCATGATGGCTAGGACACAATAGTGGTCATGGAGACTCTATCAGGTGAGTACTGGAATGCCCCTCCAGAAGGCAGCGGAAACGCTGCTTCAGAACCCCTATAGTTTGTTCGATAATGGCCTGGATTGTGTTATGGCTGGTGTTGTAGCGCTGCTCGGCAGGGGTGTTGGGATTATGGAGGGGTGTCATCAGCCAGGGGGCCACACCATATCCTTTGTCGCCCAGGAGCCAGCTATGGCCTTCATGCGGTGGCTGGAAAAGTCGTGGCACAGTGGTTGCCCGCAGGATGAAGACATCGTGGAAGCTGGAAGGATATCGGGCAATGACCGCGAGGATCATCTGCCTGTGGTCGCAGGCCAGCTGTCCGTTGATGGAGTGGAATCCCTTGCGATTCCGAAAGATCTCTTCATTGTGGGGCGGGGCCCTCAGTGCCACATGCGTGAACCTTGGGGAAACCCGCTATCCTGGCAAAGCCACGGGTGCACACATCCTAGTCTTCCCTTAACATGCTGAACTTGATGTAATCCATTTGTTTGCCGTAGAGAGCATCAGTCACCTGGCGAATGCAGCAAACTGCAAGATGTTGCATATATCGCCTACAGGAGACTGGAAGGAGCCGCAAGCATCGAAGCTTAGTGTTACTGGCACTTTCACTGCCACTGACAGCGAGGTCCTGGTGTCGATGTCAGCTGCCAGGTATGTCTGCAGGAGGTGGTAGAGCTCCGTGACCACCTCCTGCAGAACCTCAGTGTTCTTAAGCATTGCTCCTTGGACATCTCAAGATAAGAATAAAGTGCATGGTAAACCCTGCGTGTGTATGGCCTCCTGCCCCGCCATCTGGGGCATCTCCTCTGGGGAAGATACACTTTTCCATAAGCTATCTCTGCAGCCGGCGCCTTTCAAGTCGGCACTGCAGGACGATGTGGTGTGCGATCACTGCTCCCATCACTTGGCAGAGGTTTCAGCGAAATGCAACTTTCAAATTTTCCTAACAATGTATCCAAGATACTAGTAGTCAATCTGACGAGGCAGCAACAGTACAATGCCTACACCCTACTCTGTGCGAGCATCAAACGCAGCACTGACCGAGACCTCTGAGCCCCGGCTGCAACTCCCTTTAAATAACGCCCCGGATTAATTTCTCTGCCTTGTGCAGTCCAACTTTTTCAGGCATCAACGACGCCAGCCATTAAGTGAGGCGTAAAAAGTGAATGTGGTGAGAAGGGCGCCAAGGAGGCGTTGCACGCGTACTGATGTCATGATTTCCATGGCATTAACCGGTGGAACGTAACATTTATACGCTCTTAAAAAATGACCACCGAATTTCGCTTCAGGCGTGAACAGCACCCAGCACCAGTCTGAACCGCCAGACTCCCAGTTAACACCTAACACCGGTGTTATCAGCTGGCGTTAGCAACCAATTTTGACCCCTCAGAATCTTACAGCACAGAAGGATGTCATTCAGCCCATTATGCCTGTGCCAGCCCTTTGAAACCTGTTTTACACCATGTCTGGTTTTCTTTTCCATTTCGGTGAGGTGTAAAGCAGATTGCCAATGCGCGATCCCCTATTTTGCTCAACCTGCTGAGACCAATTCCATTTCCAGTATGTTTAGAAGAACTCTGTCCAATGTATAACTTGCATAATAAAATGTTAATAGGAACATTGGGGTGATTAGGATCAAAAAGACCACAGTGATCCATTTGGGCAATCCCAGTGTCTAGGAAATATCATATTCCATGATACCTCTCAGCTCTTCTATTAAAACTTACTCCAGGTATTTATCCAACACTTCATTGAATCAGCCTGCTAACTGCCTCCCTGGAAGTCCATTCCATACACTCACTGCTTCTGTTGATAATAGTGGCAGCAAGTTATTTATGATTATTGCTATGATAAGAGGGGGGCGGGGGGGGCTATAGGAACATTTGAACAGGAGTAGCCCATTCAGCCCCTCAAGCCTGCTCCACTATTCAATTAGATCATGGCTGATCTGTACCTCAACTCCAATTACTCTCCTTTACTCCGTATCGCTTGATACCCTCACCAATCAAAAATCGAGCAACTTCAATCTGAAAAATTTCAATTGACCCAGCATCCATAGCCTTTTGGGGCAGAGAGTTATCGATTTTCAACTATCCTTTGTGTGTAAAAGTGCTTCCTGATTGCACTCCTGAATAGCTTAGCTCTAATTTTAAGACAATGCCCTCTTCTTGTGGATCCCCTCACCAGAGGAAATAGTGTCTCTGTATCTAGCTTACTGAATCTTTGTAATACATTTTAAATACCTCAATTAGGTCATCCCTCAATCTTCTATACTCAAGGGAATACAAGCCATGTTTACGCTACCTGGTCTCATAATGTAACTATTTCAGCTCTGGTAACATCCAGATCTCGTGTCTGTAATTCAGAGTGTTTGAACACAGTAGGAAAGCTGCATTAATTTGCTTATGAAGCCATATATTAAATTTCAAGGTGGCATCATCACCATTTCAGGCCAAGGCCCATTGTAAAGGAAGAGCACCACCTTTACTTATTGCTGCTCGTACCATGCACCATAAGAGTGGTACAGAGTCACCACTAATAACGGGGAGAAAATATGTTGCTGTTTTACACCTTAACAAATAGCATCACTGACACTTTATGGTTTTAAGATAGTTTAACAAATACTAGAGAGCTACATTCTGTAGATTCTAGGGGCCCAACCATTTTAATCGCACCGTGAATACATTCAAATATGTGTGTCTTTTGCTGCTGTTATTTTTGGATATGCCACTGAGACAGACCACAGACATTTTCGATGCAGCTTATAGTTTCCACTAAATGTTCAGTAAGTGGGGGGCAAGGTGGGAATCATTCTATTTAATCATTAAATTAGTCCAAGAGACTAATTAGACACTGCATAGTAATGGAGTAAGTATCTGCATCAAGTGTCCAAACTAAAGCACTTGGGCCATGTGCAACCCACAAGCTTTGGCTCTACAAAGCCAGGAAACTCAGTTCTGATTAACATTGCTTCTTACTTATTGGCGTGCATTGTTTGATTTTGCCGAGGATTAGAAATGGATACTTTTAACACTGTTCCCTCATTGGGGGGAATTAATACTAAACCAGCAAAAAATGTTGCCGAAATTGCCCCGCGCTGGTTTTGGGGTACATAATTTGAATTGAGTGAAAAGTTAGCGCTGGCCGGGATGTGCAGGAGGAAGTTTGTAATTTCGGCACTTTGTTTCCCAAGTCGGAGAGCAGCGTTGTTGGAGCGCTAAATGGCCTCCGTGTGGCGCTGGAGGGGCAGTGGAGGGGCAATGGAGGGGTGTTGGAGGGGCACAGGAGGGGCGCTGGAGGGGCGCTGGAGGGGCGGTGGTGGACATGTTCACGTAATTTCAGGTAAGTTTTATTCAGTCATAATGAGTCACCTGGTCATTGGGCTTCTTAAAGGGGATGCCTTGCAGGTTTGTTCTGCTGATTCTCCTGTTCTTCACAGTTGAGTAGCTACTTAGTGAGGCCCGTCATGGCAGCTGGGAAAGGCAGTACAAGGGCCAGCCGTTTCTATGATGGCGAATTGGAGACACTGGTGGGGCAGTGGAGGACAGGAGGTGCATCCTTTCCCCTCCAGCTGGAAGGTCCACTCCACAGCTTCTCAGAGCTCTCTGGGCAGAGGGGCTGCCGAGGTGTCGGGCACCTCCATCATTGACCGCACACCCACAGTGTCGCAAGACGTTCTGCGACCTCACTCGTCAGGTCAAAGTGAGTACATGTTCCCCCAACTCTTCCCTATGAACCTATGACCGATGAACCTGTGAGCCTATCTGTTCCCACAGCTCTTACAAGGCAGCCTCTGTACAGACTCAGCAAACCAGCATTTAACTCAGGATGTGCCTGTTCACAGTTATTGCCTCATTTGTTGTTTTGCTTAGAATCACAGCTGCTTAAGCTGCCCCTGTATTTTTTCCACATACTTAACTGCACTGTTGCTCACCAAGTTTCCTTTCTTTTGCAGGCCAAGATGGCACATGGCAGGCTGCAGCAGCAGCAAACAGGAACCTGAACTGGGCCAGCTCACAGACTGGAGGAGCGAGTCCTTCATCTTATGGGCCCATAGGTGGTACACTCACCTCGTCCCCCGCCCGCCCCCGCCCCCCCCCCGCCGTGGCCGTGGGAACCCACAGAGCCCACTGGGGCCAACATTGATAAGTGAAAGCCTTCCTCTCAACCCACCTTTCATGTTAGTCAGTGTCAGCTGTGGCTCAGTGGGTAGCACACTTGTCTCTCGGTCAGAAAGTACTAGGTTCAAATCCCACTCCAGGGACTTGAGCATGTAAATCTAGACTGACACTCCAGTGCACTGCTGAGGGAGTGCTGCACTGTAAGAGGTGCTGTCTGCTCTCTCAGGTGAATGTAAAATATCCCACAGCACTATTTGAAGAAGAGAGTTGTTCCTGGTGTCCTGGCCAATATTTATCCCTTGATCAACATAGCAAAAACAGTTTAGCTGGTCATTTTCACATTGCTGTTTATGGGAGGCTGCTGTGTTTCCCACGTTGCAACATTGACTACACTCTAAATGTACTTCATTGACTGTGAAGTGCTTTGAGACATCCGGTGGTCGTGAAAGGTGCTATATAAATGTAAAGCTTTTGTTCTTTTAAGTAGAAGGCCTTATCATTTAAGCGCTCCACATTCTGATCACCTTTCTTACTGCATGCCTGCCTCACCTTAATGCCACTCTTGTCCCATTTGTGCTTTCAGACAATGCCCCAGGTGTGGCCCAGTCTGGGCCTGAGCCCCCTCACCCAATCCAGTCTGCAGGGAGAACAAATGTGGGAAGAGGAGGGCGATGCCAGCGTGCATCACAAAGGGTGATGGCCTTTCATTCTGACATGATAGAGGCAATGGCAAGGGTGCTCGAGAGCCTGTTGCAAGTGATAAGGAACATGGAGGGATCCTGCACTCCCTTTGTCAACAGCTCTGCACACACCATGGAGACCATCATTGCCAGTGTGCAGACGATGGTGGACTCCCAGATGGACCGTGCAGATCCAGATCTCATGAGGCGTCTCATGGGCGATGTGGCAGCTTTTATTGGGGCACAGGCAGAGGCAGTGCAACATCTTGCTGCTGAAATAAAGTCAATCGTTCCCGCCTGGATGCTCAGACTGCTCTCATGCAGTCTCAGAATGATGTCATGCAACGTCTTGGTGATGTCATGCAATCTGAGCTGCATGCCACGCGTGCTCTGACTGCTGCCATCACCGCTGGGTCCTTTAAGGTGCACCGGGGATCTCACAGTGTCGCAGCAGCCCAGCAATCTGTGCTCCAGTAGATTGGTGCAGAGGCTGAGGTGCTGCCCTGGGGGAGTGGCACTGGGTCATTGGTGCAGAATGAGAACATTTCTGATCCCACCACTGCCACTCCATCATTGCAACTATCCACGGCTGTCACCCAGCCAGCCCAGACTGCCGCCGCCAGCCTGCAGCCGGGCCTTCCAGGTTCAGAGCTGGTCAAGGGCGACCAACAAGGCCGTCTGTAGTCTCAGGCCCAGAAACACAGCAGCCTCCCACCATGAATGGTGCAGCCACACGGGACACACTGCGGTATAATTGTAGAGTAGGTTTACGTAAAAGGGGATATAAGAGGATGCACAAGGGCGAATAATATATGTTATGTTAATGTTGCACTTTTTACACATAAATGTTGATTCCCATCTGTCATGTATTCAACCAGCATTGAGGGTCAGTTGCAGCCGGTAGCTTATGCCTCCAGAAGTCTGTCCCAGGCAGAAAGGGGCTACGGGATGGTAGAAAAGGTAGTGCTTGCATGTGTATATGCGGCAAAGAAAATGCACCAGTACCAGTTCGGCAGGAAATTTGAGCTGGAGACAGATCACAAACGTCCCTTTTGGCCGACAACAAGGCCATAAATGCAAACGCATCGGCCCACATACTGAAGTGGGCATTCACGTTAGCCGCCTATGACTACACAATTCGGCACAGACCGGGCACCGAAAATTGCGCTGATGCACTCAGCAGGCTCCCACTAGCCACCACTGAGGGGGCTACCGAGCATGCTGCTGAGATGGTCATGGCTGTTGAAGCTTTCGGAAGCGAAGACTCACTCGTGACAGCCCGTCAGATTAAAGTATGGACAAATAGGGACCCGCTATTGTCACTAGTCAAGAAATGTGTCCTGAATGGGGACTGGGCAGCCACGTACAGGGCATGCCCTGAGGAATTTAAACCATTTCACAGGCGCAAGGATGAACTCTCGATTCAGGCCGATTGCCTACTGTGGGGAAACCGCGTAGTCATGCCTCAGTTGGGCAGAGAGGTGTTCATAAGAGAACTCCACAATGAGTACCCGGGCATTGTCATGATGAAGGCAATTGCCAGGTCACACGTTTGGTGGCCAGGGATATATACAGATCTGGAACTTTGTGTTCGCAGGTGCAACACATGTGCCCAGCTGGGCAATGCGCCCAGGGAAGGCCCCCTTAGCCCTTGGCCATGGCCCGCCAAGCCTTGGTCACGCATCCATGTGGACTCCGCAGGTCCTTTCATGGGAAAAATGTTTTTGGTTGTAGTAGACGCCTACTCCAAATGGATCAAGTGTGACATTTTAAATTCAAGCACATTCTCTGCCACGGTAGAAAGTCTACGGGCAATGTTCGCCGCCCACGGTCTACCGGACATCTTGGTCAGCGACAATGTTCCGTGCTTCACAAGCACTGAATTCCAGGACTTCATGGCAGGCAATGGAATTAACCATGTCAGAATGGCACCGTTCAAGCCGGCCTCAAATGGCCAGGCAGAACGAGCAGTGCAGATAATCAAACAGGGGATGCTCAGAATCCAAGGGGGTTCCCTACAATGCGGCTTATCACGCCTCCTGTTTGCCTACAGATCCCGACCACACTCGCTCACAGGGGTTCCACCCGCAGAGCTGCTAATGAAAACCCGGTTATCCCTTATACACCCCACCATGAAATAAATTGTCGAGAGCAGGCGGCAGTCACAATGACTACCATGACAGGAATGCAAGGGCGCGATGTATTGATGTAAATGACCCTGTTTTTGTCCTCAACTATGCTGCAGGGCCCAAATGGCTCGCAGGCACTGTGGTTGCCATAGAGGGAAATAGGATTCTGGTAGTTAAACTTACCAATGGACAAATCTGCCACAAACATGTGGATCAAACAAAAAGGAGGTTCAGCAATCCCATAGAAGAAGCAGAGGAAGAATACGATATAGAGTTCACTCCACCACAGGTGATCAAACACAGGAACCAAAGGGAGGAGAGCCCAGTCACTGTGGGCAGTCCGGATAGGCCTGAGGCACCGCAAACAGCAGACACTCAAGCCAGCATTGGGGGGGAGGTGATGTCATGTATTCAACCAGCATTGTAACCCATGTATAATCTGACCTAAGTTGTACACTGTGAGATCAATGACCACTAGGTGGTGAACTTGTGGGAGACGCTCCTAACCTGGACCTTCAGATATAAAAGGGGAAGCTCCACCCACTTCCATCACTTGAGTGCTATGGAATAAAGGACAGGTCACAGACTGACCTCTCAAGCATGGGCTTCGTGTGCATTTATACTGTATAGTAAGGACATATCACCATCTTTACTGTTTGGTCTTGTATCTCATTTCAGTGTTGGGCATGTGGTATGGAAGGAAAGGACTCATTGATGTGTTTATGGGGAGGCACAAAGGAAGCAGTAAGTTGGAGGACCTTATTGGAACTGAGATCTTCTGAGATGGTCTCAAACCTCCCGTGCAGCATCGGGACGGTGTCGGTGCATCCTGCCTGCCGGCTGTGCCTCCTCCTGCAGCTCCTCGTTCTCCTCCTGGTCCTGCTGCTCCTCCTCCTCCTGAGGTGCAACGGCTATATCTTCGGGCAATGGCTGGGCCCTCATGATTGCCAGTTTGTGAAGCATGCAGCAGACGACGATGAACAGGGACACCCAGTCAGGCGAGTACTGGAGGACTCCTCCTGAGTGGTCAAGGCAGTGGAACTGTTGCTTCAGCGCTCTGATGGTCTGCTCAATGAGGCTCCTGGTGGTGACATGACTGACTGTCATTGTAAGAGTGCTGGGCCGGAGTGGTGGGGTTGCAGAGGGGAGTCATGAGCCAGGTGCATAGTGGGTAGCCCTTGTCTCCGAGGAGCCAACCGAGAGCTGCATTAATTGGCTGGAACAGAACTGGCACACCGGTCTGGCACAGGATGAAGGCATCGTGGCTACTGCCAGACATTAACAGCCATTATTGTGCATGTATGGTCACACACCAACTGCACATTGAGTGAGTGATTTCCTTTTCAGTTTCGAAAGATCTCAGGATTGCGGTGCGAAGGCCACAAGGTGACGTGGGTGCTGTCTATGGCATCCTGCACCAAGGGGAAGCTCGCTATCCTGACAAAGCCAGTTGACTGCTCCAGCTGCTTCTGTCTGGTCATGGGAAATGAGATGTAGTCCCTCCTCCTTCTGTACATCTGTGACATCATGAATGGAACAATGGGCGGCACACTGGGAGATGTTGGAGATGTCTGCTGTGGCTCCCAGGAAAGATCCATTGGCATAGAAATTGAGGGCGATGGTGACCAGTGTTCACTGTCACTGAAAGAGCCATCCTCACCCTGGTCTGAGGCTCAGGGTCTGACTGCAGCAGATGACACAGCTCCGTCACCACATCCTTTGTGAATCGCAGCCTTCGGACACACTGCTCCTCAGTGAAGTGCACTTAGGAAAACTTGGTGAATGACCCTGGGTGCATACGGCCTTCTATTGGCACGTTTGTGTAAGCCTTTTCCTCTGCCCACATCCTCATGGACCTCTTCATGTTGCTCCTGCTGTTGGTGTCCCTCTGGATCCTCCTGCTGCTGTGCCTCTGTCTGCTGCTCGCGTTCCCTTTGCCTCTCCCTGTCCCTTTCCATCTGCCTTTCTCGTTCCCTCTCCCGATGCCTCTGCCTAGCTCAATCACGTCTTCTGCGAACCATCCCCCGATGGTGAAGTTTGAGGGGGCAGTCCACTGCCAACACTGTGCCGATGATTTCCAAAGAATGTTGTTGTCCCAAAATGAACTAAACCAGGGGGAGTGATGGAAGCCAAAGTAAACTGAGGGCCAGCAATCAATGATGGCAGTGGCACATGCAAACAACAAAATAACTGTAACCTGGAGAACGATTTGGCTGACCAAAAGATATCTCCAACAGTGCGCCTTTAAATATCGCGGGCGCTGCAGCTTGACGACTTGAAGCCGACAGCAAAAGCTGTTGTTGGCATTGGCAAGCGTTAGGTAGAGGGGCGCGGGGCCATTTAACCTTCCAGGGTGGTGGGAGGCGATGTGCATGGTGATGACCTCATTATTGCCGAGCACAGAGGAGCGTCGCCGGAGCGGGGCACTAAGCCATAGCGCCATAGGCGAAGAGTTGGGCAATTCCGCCGCGCGGGTCGATGTTACCGCCGGGCCCACGCGCTAACTCTTTACTGCTCCGTTAGCGCCAGCCAGAGGCCCTGTGCAAAGGGACAATTTTTGCCCTAAAATCTACAACAACCTTCAGTTTGAGATATACGCAAACTCATAGGAACATTGACTTATATCTTATATGTGCAGGCCTTCAGCTGCCTAGACCCAAGTTCTGTAATTCCCTACCTAAACCTTTTCACCTCTCTCTCCTCCTTTAATATGCTGCTTAAAACCTACCTCTTTGACCAAGGGTTTGATCATCTGTCCTAATGTCTCCTTCTTTGGCTTGATGTCAATTTTGTTTAATAACGCTCTTGTGGTGCCTTGGAATGTTTTACTTTAAAGGCGCTATATAAATGCAAGCTGTTGTTGAACCTATAAGTGGCATGGTGCATACCTGAGCAACCTATGAAGATTAAATGCTTGGGCACTCTTGTCATGCTATGTACGTGTACAAAGTTATTCTCATTATTCATTATCTGCTATTCTCTTACTCCTCTTGATCAGAAATTTGTTTTATGCGAAACTATGAAGAGTTTAACAGATACTGATAAGTTCTCATCTGATGCACACACAATCAAATCAACAGTGAGGAAGTTTCACACTGCACTACACATTTTAGCTGGGATCTTTGTAGCTATATATTTTCCATTCATTGAGTAAATGAACTTATTTTACATAGAATTGCATAGGTTGTACAGCACATGAACAAGCCATTCGGCCCAACTTGTCCACGCCGGTGTTTATGCTCCACACGAGCCTCAGCCCATCATATTTGATCTCACCCTATCAGCACATTCTTTTATTCCTTTCTCCCTCATGCACTTATCTAGCTTCCCCATGAATGTATCTATGCTATTCGCCTGAACTACCCCATGTGGTAGCGAGTTTCACATTCTAACCATTCTCTGGGTGAAGTGGTTTCTTCTGAATTTCCTATTGGATTTATCAGTGACTATCTTGTATTTATGGTTCCTAGTTTTGGACTCTCCATGTCTACCCTAACAATCCCTTTCATCATTTTAAAGACTTCTTTCAGGTCGCCCCTCATTCTTCTCTTTTCGAGGGAAAAGAGTCTCAACCTGCTCAATCTTTCCTGATACAATTGTACAGGTTATTGTTGAGGCCACACCTGGAATACTGCGTGCAGTTTTGGTTTCCATATTTACGAAAGGATATACTTGCTTTGGAGACAGTTCAGAGAAGGTTCACTAGGTTGATTCTGGAGATGAGGGGGTTGACTTATGAGGAAAGGTTGAGTAGGTTGGGCCTCTACTCATTGAAATTCAGAAGAATGAGAGGTGATCTTATCGAAACATATAAGATTATGAGGGGACTTGACAAGGTGGGTGCAGAGAGGATATTTCCACTGATAGGAGAGATTAGAACTAGAGGGCATAATCTTAGAATAAGTGGCCGCCCTTTTAAAACTGAGATGAGGAGGAATTTCTTCTCTTGGAGGGTTGTAAATTTGTAGAATTCCTCAGGGAGCTGTGGTAGCTGGGTCATTGAATAAATATAAGACAGAGATAGACTGTTTCTTAACCGATAAGGGAATAAGGGTTATGGGGAGCGGGCAAGGAAGTGGACCTGAGTCCATGATTGGATCAGCCATGGTCGTATTAAATGGCGAAGCAGGCTCGAGGGGCCTTATGGCCTTTTCCTGCTTCTATTTCTTATGTTCTTATAGATAAAACCTCTCAGTTCTGGTATCATCCTTGAAAATCTATCTGCACGTTCTCCAGTGCCTCTCTATCCTTTTTATAATATGGAGACCAGAACTGTGCACAGTACTCCAAACAAAATCTACAGACCACGATGAATCCTAGCAAGCCATTCAACAGATTGGTTTTCAAGTTACATTGATAAATGATCACAGGACCTGATGCTCATTATTTTACATATTTCTGTCGGCCAATCATTCATTATTTATCTAGGTTAGCTTCACCGATACACAAAAAATAGAACCTTAAGACACTTTCATGTAACCATTAAAATTAATTTCTTGATGTACAAAATGGAAACAACTTTAGTCAAATAGATAATTGCAGAGTACAACATAATGCTCTGAGTATGAATGCTTCCTTGGGTTGAAGGGATCTAAGTGCATGGAAAATGTTTGCTAACAGTTGAACTGGCATTTTGTCTCTCAGGAAATTTCATTTTAAGATTTAAACATGGTGGGAATATTATATCTGGATCATTTCCTGGGGTCAACCAGCAAGAGCAGATGCCAAGGCAGCTAGGACAAGATAAGGTAGTGTTCCTGAAGTTCGCATTGAGCTTGTCCAAAACATTTCATTACACCAAAGACAGGGTCAGGGCATGGAAAGGAAGGGGGACTTCACGGTTTAAGCCACGGGAGCTTAAGGCAATACTTGTGGAGGTGTTGAGGATACTGCACCATGAGTGTTGAGTAAACTATACTTGATTGGAGGAAGTGCTGGGAAAATGCTCTCACATGGATGGACCTAGGGGAGCTTAAGACATTGGACAATGTTGTGGGAGGAGGTTAAAGTGTTGCATCTGCTGCTCCTACAAGGAAGATGCAAGAGGAAAGACAGCAGAAAATTGGAGTGATAGGAGAGTGGTAAGGGTTTCATGTGGGGAATGATCCCTCTAGAAAGCAGAGAGGTGATGGGAGGGAAGATGGGCTTGATGTTGGGATCATGTGGTGGAAATGGCTGAAGGTGATCTCCTGAAATAGAGGGCTGGTAGGGATATGGGGATATTGTAGTCTGCGAGTGGCTGCCACACATGTGGAATTCACGATCTGTGTTGCTTTTTACAAGATTGTTACAGCTGAGCTGACACATCGCATTAGAAGTAAAGCAGCAGCTGGTGATTGTGCCCAGCACTGCCCATTTAGAAGTTGATATGTATTAATTAGTGGAATGGACTCGATCTAACCAAAAGTACAACATCCACCTAGAAATAAAACATGTGCCTATCCATTCCATTCAGTACTGCAATCTGAATTTGTCAACATTAAGAACTGACTAGCAGGTTATTATAGTAAATACATTTAAAAAAAAAACATTTTTCTGAACAATTTCTTCAGAGATCAGAAGCGACCCTAACCCCTTGGATTCTATTCCAGTGACACTTGATAAATGGCTGGGAGGAGACAGAGAGTAGGGATACAGGGTTCATTCTCTGATTGGCGGATGAGACAAGTGATGCTCCCCGGGGATCTGTTCTGCGGCCTCAGCTTTTCACCATAATGATTCGTATGAAGGAATAGAGTTGTATATCTAAGTTTGTAGATAACTCTAGGTTAGAAGGCACAATCAGTTGTGTGGATGGGAACAGGTTACATAGGGACATAGACAGACTAAGTGAGTGGGCATAACTATGGTAGACAGAGTTCAGTGTGGAGAGATGTGAGGTCACCACTTTCAATCTGAGAAAGACCAATTGGTATATGTTCCTAATGGTGAGAAACTAGGAGCTCTGGCGAAGCAAAGTGATTTAGCTGTCCATCACTAAATGCGAGTTAAAAGATCAACAAAAAGGCGAATGATATGTTGACCTTTATCTCAAGGGGGTGGAATACAAAAGTGAGGAAGTGGTCAGACGACATCTGGAGTCCTGCAAACAGTTTTTGTCATCGAACCTCAGGAAAGATGTGCTGGCTTTGGCAGGGGTAGAGTGCAGATTCACCAGAATTATAGCAGGGTTTAAAGGATTAAAATATAAGGACAGGTTATATAAACTTGGTTTGTATTCCTTTGAGTTTAAAAGGTTGAGGCTGTTCAAAATGATAAAGGGATTCAATACAGAGACGCTGGCCTAGAAATTCATGGCCTTTGCACCACTCCACAGTGCCATTAAATGGCTCTGAAATGGCGGCTGCCGCTCTTTCGCCAGCGGTTCCCATGGCAGCCGGCATTTTGGTTCTTATTTTTGCGCTGCCGCTAACTGGCAACGCCATGCTGGAGAAATAGCGGCATTGTGATGTTAATCAGCGTGCAATGCCAACTTTACATTACAAGCGCAAACTTCGACCCTTGTGCTGAATCCTGCGCTGAGTCCTAAGCACACCAGGTTAACCTGACGTGGAAGCAGGCTGACAGTGGCGGTGTCTGTACCTCTTGAAGGGACACACACATCATTCAGGTAAGTTTGAATTTAAGGGTTTGGACTGTTTTTTTTTATTGAAGTTGTGGCTTCTTGTAACAGATGTGAAAAGTTTTTTTTTAAGTGTGTAGGGAATGCTGCTGGATGCTTGCAAGGGCTCGGATGGTAAATGAAGACCTTTGAGAAAATGGAACATGCTGTGAATACTCAGCTGGTCATACGATATCTGGGGAGAGAGAAACAGAGTTCACGTCTCATGTGGCCTGACCAGCTGAGTATTTCCAGCATTTTATGCTGTCATTTCACATTTACATCATCTGCTCACAGGTGGAAGAGGAAGACACAAAAGAGGAAGAAACCAAAGAGGAGGTAGCAGACAGAAGGATGCAACCCAGGATACCCAGGATGGAATCATCTGCCTGCGGTCCTAGTGACTGCAAACCTAATTCCCCTTAAATCATTCGTCCCACATCTTACCTTCCATCTGTTACTGACCATCATAGCATCCTTTTGGCCATGGTACTAAAATAAATGACACGACAAAGCAAACTTTCCAATCCACCTATGTACATCTATCCATCCAATGTGACATCAAGGAATTAACTCATCACCTGTATGTATTCCCTTAGTGACTGTCTTGTGTGTGCCTTTGCCTATCCTACTGATGTCTCGCAGTGCCACCCCAGTGGCTGCAGCATGGCTGGTGGAAGGCTGCTGACTTTCAGTGGAGGACTTGAGGAACTGGTGGCAGGGAGTGTTAAATCAATCATCTTGTTTCTATTCTTCTTCACTCTCCTCTCACTCTTCTTGGTCACCCACTGGCTGGGCAGGCTGCATTTCCTGTGTGTGTGAAATGAGGAAGACACAAAGGTGGAGTTGTGCTGATGGGAGGCTGGGAAAGCAAGAGGTGCATGCCAGAAGGAGGATAACGTATGAGGATACCCGCACCTTGTATCCTTTCAGCCCGCCACTGGCCAAGGACTCAGCCACACCCTTGCTAAGAATGACCCACGCAATCACCTCCAAGGGGGTGAGGTGAGGCTAGGAATGGGAGATGTGCCTCATCGTTGGTGCAGATTGTTGGTAGGTGAGTGATTGGGCGTCATGCATTGAGCAGTGTGTGAGGCTAGTGGTGCAGTTGGTAGGAGACAGCTTTTGAAGATACATTCAGTGATCTTGACCAGTGGTCTGAGGTCATGAAGCACCTTTGGGCACTGGAGCCAGGTGGTGGGGCGACACCAGTGGCAGTGATGGCCTTAATGATGTGGTCCCACATCATTCTTTCTGCAGGGCCCCCTGGCCCCTATGGGTAGAGGGCCGCTCTTGCAGTGTTGACCCCCTGCACAAAGCTAGAGTGCTGCATGCGAGACCCTCGGTGCCCCTTCCCAGGCTTGCTGAGCCATTTGTGTTAGTTTTGAGTCAGCTTTCCCATTTGTTGAGGTTAAGAAGGTAATTCAGCTTTAACAGCTGAATATTCACATTTGGAATTTCTTTTAAATACTGAATATTTTTTGAAAGGCAGGAAGGGCTGAAAAATATATTGATTCACTGCATTTTATTTTGTATTGCTTCAGTGTGCATGGCCCTTTTAATTCTCAGATCTCTTCATTGTCCACAATTCCCTGCGAGCTCCACAGCTTCACTCCCAGAGGCTGTGGGAAGTTGCAACATAGGACCTGGACAGGAACTTGATCCCGGATCCCTCCTGCAATGCCACCAAGACGGCATTGCATGGAAGGTGAGCGCTGCGCCACCTACCTCCATGCCCGCTGGACCAATTTCACTTGGTTAGCATTGCAGCCATTTCCAGTGGCCATTAACTGCTTAGCTGGTAAATCTTTCCCCTGCTATTTCCTCTGGTTGGGGGGGTGTCCAGAACAATGGAGCATAACCGTAAAATTATAATTAGGCCATTCAGGAGTGAAATCAGGAAGCATTTTTTCACAGTGGAAATCTGGAAATCAGACTCCAAAAGGTTGTGGATCCTGAGTCACTTAAGAGACTGTTAGGTAAGGGTTGGGATATGGAACAAAGGTGGGTAAATAGTTGAGATGCAGATCAGCCATGATCTAATTGAACAGTGGAACAGGCTCGAGAGGCTGAATGTTCCTATGTTCCACTCAATCCACCACTGAGCCAATCCCCTGTTGCAGATTCCTTTTATTGGTTGTACTCCTAATATGTTTGCTCTCACACACTCACTCTCCTCTCACTCTTCTTGGTATGCATTTTTGTGAAATATGTAGAAGCATGAATTATGGAATGTTACAGGAGAGAAAGAGGCCATTGGCCCATCAAATTTGTGCTGGTGATTTTCTCCACAACAATAACTTGTATTTCTGTAGTGCCGTTATCTCAGAGAAAAACTTCACAGATGCCAAGGAATTATTAGCTTGGGCCAAGAAGTAAGTTTTAAGGAAGTTCTGACAGGAGGAGAGGGAGATGGAGAGATGGAAGGCTTTAAGGATGGAATTCCAGAGTGTGGGTCCCAGGCAGCTGAAGACAGGGATGACAATGGCGGGGCAAAGGGAGGGGAGATGAATAAAAGGCCAGAAAGGGATGGAAACTTTGAGGTGGAGGACGGTGCATAATTGTTACAGGCAGGGCCACCGAGGGATTTAAACATTCACCTTCCGCAAATATTTCTCTTATAGGGACGAGGGGCCTGTTTGTAGCTCCAGTGTCTTCATACTCTGCTGGTCTTCAGGTCCATCGTGCCTGTGCCAGCTCTTTGAAAGAGCTATCCAATTAGTTCCATGCCCCTGCTCTTTTCCCAAAGCCCTGCATTTTTTCCCTTTCAAGTAATTATTCAATTCCTTTTTAAAGCGACTTTAGAATCTGGTTCCACCACTCTTTCAGGCAGTGCATTACAGATCGAAACAATTCACAGCATAAAAACATTTCTGTTCATCTCCTCTGGTTCTTTTGCCAATTACCTTAAATCGGTGTCCTCTGTTTATCAACCATCCTGCCAGTGGAAACAATTTCTCCCTATGTACCCTATCAAAACACTTCGAAATTTTGAACACCACTATTAATTTCCCCTTAATCTCTGCTCTAAGGAGAACAAGCCCAACTGTCCAGTCTCTCCACATAATTGAAGTCTCTCATTCCTGCACGATTCTTGTAAATCTCCTCTGCACCTTCTTCAAGGCCTTGACATCCTTCATGAAGTCTGATGCCCAGAATTGGACACAATGTTCCAATAGAGGTCTAACCAGTGATTTATAAATCTTCAGAATAACTTCCTTGCTTTTATACTCTATATGGCCAAAATTGCCCCTCTCAAAAAGGCCTGATATCGCCTCTGGGACATGCCAACAGGGCACTAAAGGGTTTTTGCCCAGCCGCGGCTGCCAGAGGGGCCCTCTCTTGGAATTGCCCGGGGCTTCGCCGGCGAAAAGTGGTTTGCACCGCTCCACGCGATTGGCACATGTGTGCCAAGCCCTTATCATCCCACGCTGATCCCTTTGCACCCCGTGGTGGAAATTGCTCCGTGAGGTCGTCATGGGGTGATGCCACCGACAGCTTCTCGGGGCAAGACGCTGTGGTGGCTGTGGCACTGGGATATTAGTGCGGTGGCCTCCATCTTTTTCCTGTCAGCCGAATTTTACGTCGGCCCGACAATCGCAGCTGCTGGGCCGGCCCACACCCTCCCTGGTGGCCCAGTGGGTGTCACTAAAGTGGTTGCAGAGTTTACAGTGGCCCTCCCCTTTCAAAGAAGGGGAGGGATGTTGTGACGCATCAGCGTGATGTGGCATGTCCGCATCGCGTTGACGTCACCACCGTGGTGCTAATGTGCTGAGCGAGGTGCTGAGCGTCGAGCCCCGCGAGTGCCACGCGATTGTCCCGTTACCGCAACCAACATTTTTTTATTCAACGAGGCGAATTCCGGGCTAGTGGCGGCGCTCCTCGCGCTGGTGCTGAAATATCAGATAATCCGAATTGACCAACCCAAACGCAACATGGGGCAATCTCGGCCCCTTAGATTCATATTTCTCCGTTTTTTAGTTATGATGTTTACAAGTTATTCACTTTAGATCTTCAGCCCACATGCTATTGTATGATAAGAGCCTTTATCAAGTGTCAGATTGGCTCAGTTGGTAGAAATGTTGTCTCTGTATAGAAACATAGAAACATAGACATTTACAGCGCAGAAGGAGGCCATTCCAGTACAGCGTGCCCGCGCCGACTGACAAAAAGTCACACGGCCCTTGGTCAGCAGCCCTAAAGTTTATATATAAACCTATGAACAATGACGGAAAGGCAAAGAGCACCCAGCCCAACCAATCTGCCTCACCACAACTGCGACATCCCTTATACTAAAACATTCTACACTCCACCCCAACCGGAGCCATGTGATCTCCTGGGAGAGGCACAAACCAGATAAAAACCCAGGCCAATTTAGGGAGAAAAAATCTGGGAAAATTCCTCTCCAACCCATCCAGGCGATCAAAACTAGTCCAGGAGATTACCCTGGCCGTATTCTATTCCCTACAGTACTTACCATTATATCTGCTCCATCTAACAAAAGGTTATCCAATCTAATCCCAATTACCAGTTCTAGGTCCATAACCCTGCAGGTTACTGCACTTCAAGTGCCCATCCAACCATCTCTTAAAAGTGGTGAGGGTTTCTGCATCCACCACTCTTCCAAGCAACGAGTTCCAGATCCCCACAACCCTCTGCGTAAAGAAGCCCGCCCTCAAATCACCTCTAAAACCTTCCACCAACCACCTTATAACTATGCCCCCTCATAATAGACCCCTCCACCAATGGAAATAGGCCCTTACTATCCACTATGTCCAGGTCCCTCAATATTTTGTATATCTTAATGAGGTCTCCTCTCAACCTCAACTATTCCAATGAGAACAAACCCAGCCTACCAATCTATCCTCATAACTAAGATTCTCCATTCCAGGCAGCCTCCTCGTAAATCTCCTCTGCACCCTCTCTAGTGCAATCACGTCCTTCCTATAATACGGCGACTAGAACTGCACGCAGTACTCCAGCTGTGGCCTAACCAAAGTATTATACAATTTAAGCATATCCTCCCTGCTCTTATATTCTATGCCTCGGCTAATAAAGGCAGGCATTCCGTATGGCTTCTTAACCACCTTATCCACCTAGCCTGCTAATTTCAGGGATCTGTGGACAAGCACTCCAAGGTCCCTTTGTTCATCTACACTATTAAGTGGTCTACCGCTTAATGTGTATACCCATTCCTTATTAGCCCTCCCAAAGTGCATCATCTCACACTTCTCTGAATTAAATTCCATTTGCCACAGCTCTGCCCACCTGACCAGTAGATTGATATCCTCCTGCAGCCTATGACTTTCCTCTTCATTATCAATCACACAGCCAATTTTGGAAGGTTGTGGGTTCAAGTCACATTCGTGGACTTAAGCTAATCCAACCTGACACTTCAGTGCAGTACTGAGGCAGTGTTGAATTATTGGAGGTGTTATTTTTTAGATGAGAAGTTAAATCAAGGACTCATCTGCCTGTTCCAGTAAATGTAAAAGATCCAATGGCTCAATTCGAAGAAGAGCAGGAGAGTTCTCCTCGAGTCCTGTCCAAAGTTTATTTCTCTTCCAACCCCACCAAATCAGATTATCGATCTGATCCTTTGGGGGAGAAATTGAGTGCATTGGCGCCTTCTACGAGGAGCTTGTGACTTGGCGCAGTGCTGCTGATGACTTCCGCTAAATTCTGCAGAGGTTTAGCGGCGGTGCTATGACGTTGCGCTTCGATCTCATGCACCCAGAGATCGTGACTTCGTCGCCGTGCGCATCACCCCGGCCCTTAAATTGGGGTTCGCCCTCTGAAGCAGCGTGGGACAATAACAGCAACTGCTTCAGCGGCCGGCCGCTCCCGGGACAAGAATTATCGGGGAGGTGGCCGGCTGCTGTGAAAAGGAATCTGCTCTTTTCGTTGCTGCTCCGGTCGCAGTTTGTTCGCGAGGTCGGTGCTGCTTGAGTACCGAACTGATCGTGCGGCACCCCCACTCCCCGGGGATCCAGGTAGTTGACCTTCTTTGGCAGAGTATGCAGCTTTGGCCCTTCCCTTTAATTGAAGGAAGAGCCCCTCGTACATGTCAGTCGTGCATGGCCCAGTGCGTAGCGCTGCTGACCCGTGCATCCCGTTACCACACCAGGAAAGAAGTGCAGTGAGCGCTCCACTTCCTTCTGGGGTGGTAACATGAATTTAGCGAGCGGGGCGGATATTTCGCGCCTAGCGCAAAGTTTCCCACCTCCCGGATGTTACTGTCGCCAAACGGAGCAATAATGAATTTCTCGGCCTTTACCTAATTGCTGTTTGTGTGCAAATTAAATCCCACATTTGTTTACGTAACAACAGTGACTACACGTCAAACGTAATTAAATGGCTGTGAAGCACTTTGGGACATCCTGATGTTGTCAAAGATGCTATATAAATGCGAGCTCTTTGTTTCTTTACTTTGAGAGATGTGGTCAATATATTTTACCTTCTTTAATCTTCCCTCTTTTTAAAAATGTTATTGAATAAACTTTTATTCTCCGAATTTAGAGTGAGACTGCTGCCAGTTATTCTCTTTCCATCTGTTCACATTTGCTGAGTTTGTTCATTCCTGCTAGCTTAAATATCTGTAATTGGTGCCTGGACACTTTTAAATTGTGGTGGGGAACACTTCTTGTATAAATCATTGCCCTTGTAATTTCCTCCGTTCTTCACAACTATTTTATCTCTTTTTTTTCCCGCTAGATTTTAGTTCACGTTTAGCAATGTTTGTTATCACAGGAGCTCCATGTTTTTTTTCTGTTTGCTCTCCTCTGATGAAACTGGGATAAAAATCACCCTCTGCTGCCATCTTGATGTGAGGTCACTGAATCGAGCTCGGTACATCAGTGAGAGTTTCTGTTCCTGATCACAAAGTTTGGAATTTTTTTGCCTGACCTGGGTAGCTCATCTGAAATTTCTCTGAAATAAAGAATTCTAAATCTTTCCCTGAGAATTTTTTTATCGTAGCTGCTGGGATGGTTTTGGTGACTTAAGAAACTGTGTCCCATTTTTAGCTCCAGACTAGCAGCAGCATCCAGTAGTTTAAGAAGAAATGTATTTAATCAATCTTCATTTCTTGCCTTCTCTATATCTTTCGGGGTGTCAGTTATTTTTATGTTCTTCAGTTCAGATCCTAGAGGGTTGTGGGGATCTGGAACTTGCTGCCTGGAAGAGTGGTGGATGCAGAAACCCTCACCACTTTTAAGAGATGGTTGGATGGGCACTTAAAGTGCCGTAACCTGCAGGGTTACGAACCTAGAGCTGGTAATTGGGATTAGATTGGATGACCTTTTGTTGGCCGGTGCAGATATAATGGTAAGTACTGCAGGGAATAGAATACGGCTAGGGTGATCTCCTGGAATAGTTTTGATCGCCTGGATGGGGTTGGAGAGGAATTTTCCCAGATTTTTTCTCTCCCTAAATTGGCCTGGGTTTTTATCTGGTTTTTGCCTCTCCCAGGAGATCACATGGCTCCGGTTGGCGTGGAGTGTAGATGTTTTTAGTATAAGGAGTGTTGTAGTTGTGTGGGACGGACTGGTTGGGCTGGGTGCTCTTTGCCTTTCCGTCATTGTTCATTGTAACCTTTAGGGGCTGCTGACCAAGGGCCATGCGGCTCTGTGTCGGCCGGCACGGACACAGTGGGCCGAAATGGCCTCCTTCTGCGCTGTAAATTTCTATGTTTCTATGTTCCTAGTCTGTTCTGCTAATAGGGGTCTGTTAAAACAATATTCGTTGTTCCGTTTGAACAGTTCGACCTTCAATGTTCAATTACCTTTCTTCTGATAGTGTAATTATAATAAAATTAAAGTTTAGGCTTGCATTTATTTTGGTTGCATTTTCCCCAGTGACAGTGAGAAGAATGTACTATCTGTCCATATGTTCCAGTGATATTGGTATCTTTCTGACTTTATTACCATCTCAGGTTTTCAAATAAAGCCCCTTCGAGGCTCAGGCTTGCATTTCTATATTTATTTTTTATTTACGTATTGAGCTAGATCAATATCTTTTGGGTTTTGTTACAACTTTAAACTTTCCTCAAGTTTTCTTTGATGATTATGAGGTGGAATTCTCATTGTAGAGATGGGTGGGTCTTGTCTATAGGTTGGAATCCTCACTGTAGGGAGGATTGGATCTTAACTATAGGATGACGTTCTCACCGTAGAGAGGGGTGGGTCTTATCGAGAGGGTAGAATTCTCACTGGGGGAGGGGTGGGTCTTATCGAGAGGGTAGAATTCTCACTGGGGGAGGGGTGGGTCTTATCTATAGGGTAGAATTCTCACTGGGGGAATGGTGTTTTTTTTTCTCAAGGCGTCTCACAGATTTTATTTTGTGAATTGGGCATCTGACACTTGTGGAACTCCATTGCAATGCTCGCGAGTGTACAAACCAAACTGCTGACAAATCTTTACAACTAGAATTATAAACAGGAAATGGTGGAAATACTCAGCAAGGCAGGCAGCATCTGTGCAGAGAGAAACAGCGTTCAGGTTTCAGGTCAGTGACCTTTTGTCAGAACGGGAAAATGTTAGAGATGTAAGAGGTTTTAAGCAAGTACTGAGAAATGAGGGGAGGGGAGGAAAGAACAAAAAGGATGGTCTGTGTCAGGGTGGAAGGCAGGAGAGATTAAATGACAAAAGGGATGATGGTGCAAGGCAAAAGAGGGTGGGAATGGGACAAGTAAAGAAACAAAAGATTGCCATTTGTCCAGAGGAGCTGTAAATGGCAACAGAATCATCATTCGCAGCACCTGCCGTCTATAAAACTGGCAGCAGTGGTTATGATCTGAAATTGTTGATATTGAGTCCGAAAGATTGTAACATGCCTAATTGAAAGATGAGGTGCTGCTCCTCAAGTTTCCATTGAGTTTCATTAGAACAGTGTAGGAGGGCAAAGACAGAGACAGAGTGGGATTGAGACATAGAATTAAAGTGACAGGCGACCTGAAGTTCAGGATCACGCTTGCGGACTGAATTGAAGTGGTCACCCAATCTGCATTTGATCTCCCCAGTATAGGGGAGACCGCATACAGTATACTAAATTGGGTGGGCCACATCGTCCGCATGCCCGACAAGAGACTCCCAAAGCAAGTGCTCGACTCGGAACTTCTACACGTCAAGCGAGCTTCAGGTGGGCAGAGGAAACGTTTCACCCTCCAAACCTCCTTGATAAAGTGCAACATCCCCACCAATACCTGGGAATCCCTGGCCAAAGACCGCCCTAAGTGGAGGAAGAGCGTCCGGGAGTCCCCTGAGTCTCGTCGACGAGAGCATACAGAAAACAAGCGCAGGCAGCGGAAGGAACGTGCGACAAAGCAGACTCCCCAGCCACCCTTTCCTTCAACCACTGTCTGTCCCATCTGTGACAGAGACTGTAATTCCCGTATTGAACTGTACATTCACCTTGCAACTCACTTTTAGAGTGGAAGCAAGTCTTCCTTGATTTTGAGGCACTGCCTATGATGATGATGATGATACTAAATTGAAAGAATTACAAGTAAATCACTGTTTCACCTGGAAGAAGAGTTTGGGGCCCTGGATGGTAGGAAGAGGAAGTGAAAGGACAGTTGTTGCATTTCCTGCGCTTGCATGGAAAGGTGCCATGGAAAGGGGAGGGGTTGTTGGGGGTGATGGAACAGTAGACCAGGGTGTCGCGGAGGGAACGGTGAGGTGGAAGATGAGGATAAGGGAAATCTAATCGTGGTTCTGCGAGGGAGTGGAAGGGTTGAGGGCAGAAATCCGGTCAATGGAATGGACATGGTCAAGAGCCATGTCAACCTTGGTAGAGGGGAATCTTCGGTTGAGCAAAAAGGAAGACATATTGGAAACACTGGTGTGAAAAGTGGCGTGGTCAGATGTGAAAGAGACAGAGAAACTAGGAGAATGGAATAAATTCCTTATAGGAAGTGGGGTGGGATGAAGTGTAATCAAGGTAGTTATGGGAGTGAGTGCACTGAAAGTAGATACTGATTGACAGCCTATCCCCAGAAAAGGAGATCGAGAAGTCGGGAAGGGAAGAGCCATGGATGGACCATGTGAAGGTGAGGGAGAAATGGAAATTTGAAGCAAAGTTTATAAAATTTTCCAGTTCGGGATGCGAGCAGGAAATGGCACCGATACAATCATCAATGTACCAGAAAAAGAGGTGAGGGAGTGGACCTGAGTAGGATTGGAACAAAGAATGCTCCATGTATCTCAGGAAAAGGCAGGCATAGCCATATCTCATTTGGGTTCCCAAGGGGACACCTTTTATTTGGAGTAAGTGAGACGAGTCAAAGGAGAAGTTGTTCAGTGTGAGAACAGGCGGTGGTGGATGGGGACTAGTTAGGCCTCTGTTCAAGGAAAAAATGATCCTAGTGGGGGATGGAGGTGCAGGGAGATTAAACATCCATGGTGTAAAGGAGATGGTTAGGGTCAGGAAACTGGAAACTGTTAAAGTGGCGGAGGGCATTGGAAGAGTCAGGGATGTAGGTCGGAAGAGATGGGACAAGGGGAGAAAAATAGAATCGAGATATGAAGAAATCAGTTCCATGGGGTAAGAACAGGCTGAAGTGATGGGTCTACAAGGGCAGCCCTGTTGGTGGATCTTGGGAAGGAGGTAGAAGCGGGCTGTGTGGAATTGGGGGACTATGAGGTTGGAGGTCATGGGGGGGGGAAGATCTCCAGAGGAGATGAGGTCAGTAGTGGTCTGGGAAACGATGGCTTGATGGTCAGTGGTGGGGTCATGGTTCAGGGGGAGGTAAGAGAAGGTATTGGAGAGTTGGCGTTCAGCCTCCACAAGGCAGAGGTCCATTTGCCAAACAACATTGCCGCCCTTTTCAGCAGGTTCAATGACAATGAGATGTCTGTTTGCTTTATATTAAATACACGCTTTCTCTCCATCAGAGAACACTCCTACCAAGCTCCAAGAAGCCTAAGCACAGGTTGGTAACAGTGAAGTTTAACGAGCCTCAAATATGCCTGGAGTTCAACAACAATAACTTGCATTTATATCATACCTTTAATCTATTAAAATGTCCAATCAACTGAGACGTCACAGCAAACCAGTACACAGCTTCCTGCTGCTTCTCCAGCTAGAATTAACATTTCTTCTCCCCATTATTTGCCCATCAAATAGTTGACAAGCATGATTTGAGCCTTCGCTACATAGACAGCAGATACTTGGGATTCCTATCGAGCAGTATAATTCATCATACAATGTGCGAGGCCTAATCACCATCCTCCAAACAACAGCATAGGCACACGGCATCACTGTTCAAATGAAATCTCAAGTTATCTATTTATATAAAAAACTTCAACAACATTCAGCCCCCTTGAGACATCACACTCCAGAGTGTCAAAAATATATAAAAAGTAAACAAAGGCATGCTGTTTATTTTCTGATCATCGGCCAAAAATTCTATACAACGTTTTTCACAACCTCAGGATGTCCCAAAATGTTTTACAGGTGATGAAGTACTTTGTGAAGTACAGTCACTGTTGTAATGTAGGAAACGCAGAAACCAGTTTGCACATAGCAAGCTCACCTATACAGCAATGAGATAAATGACCAGATCATTTGATTAGAGATGGTGGTTGAGGGCTAATAATTGATCAGAACACTGGGAAAAAGGCCCCTGCTCTTCTTCAAATAATGGGATGTTTTATATCAACTGAGAGGTCTTAACGCTTCATCCGAAAAACACTCAAGTGCAATTTCCCAGTTAATTAGCTATATATTTAGTTTGTACAGGACAGAAAACTTTATTTTTTAAATAATGCATTCCAGCACATTATTCCCCAAAGTTCAGTCGGTTGTTAGTTTGCGTGTGGTGGCAATATTTTTCTGTTTTACCTTTGGGCAACAGCTATCTAAGTAGATGAAGACCCCATTGTGAGCTGTCATGCAGGGATACATAAAGCCTGCAGGCATTACTGACTTTGAATTATTATTGAATAAGTTTAATCTATTTTTTTGTGACAACATATTCAATTTATTTAGAAAATATAGGTTTCCGAGATAAAAGGACTTGGCGACTTTCAAATTGTTCTAAATGGCACATAAATAAAGTATAATTAACACATGTAATAGTTATTTTTCTCCTTTGTTAGGGAAGGATATCTGCCGTCCTTACCCGGTCTAGCCTATTTGTGATTCTAGACCCACAGCAATGTGGTTGACTCTTCACTGCCCTTTGAAATGGGCGAGCAAGCCACTCCGTTGTATTCAAGAAGGCAGCTCACCACCAACTTCTCGAGGGTAATTAGGGATGGGCAATAAATGCTGGTCTTGCCGATAATGTCCACATCATGTGAATGAATTTTAAAAAAAATTACAGCCTCCCACATTCATGCCTTTGAGCCTTTGCTCCAATTATGGGTGAGTTAGATTTAATTAGTATTATTGTCTTGGCCAAATGGATGATTTCATTCAAAGATCAAGCCACAAAAATGACCTGAGAGGACAGTAAATAAACTTCACTTGTGAAATGTTTATCTGTCTATTTACAAAAAAGCTTATAGCCATAGCCCATTTTCCAATCTTATTAGCTAAATAAGAATATAAGAATTGCGAGATGAAAAAAGACCAAGATCTAGCTAGCTTGTCTTTCATCATCTTGGTAGTCATGATACAACGATCATGAATACAACAATAACAGTCCTCGCTAACATTGTTGTACAGCTGAAAGCCAAAGTGTTCTTACTGGAGGAGTTATTTGCGGTTTCCACCAAGACCAAGGGCAGTCTCATGATTTTCAAATAATGAATCACTAAATATGGCATCATTTTTAAGTCCATGTGGAAATGAATGTAATTGACTTGTTTGATGTCACCAGTTGAGTAAGTTACCGCAAGAAATTTTGCAGACAGATTTTTATCTTTTTCAATTATTAAATTACATGATCACAATATGCTCTCTATTCAATCTCTTCTAATTTTTAAAACTTTTGCTGACTTAAATGAGGATGCATCATTTAAACATGTAACAGTGGAGCGTGAATAAACTGCCTGTTTACTCAGAGTGAAGGTAAATGTGCAATCTTACCTCGAGAGGATCAATTGACATTCTTTCAGATTCAATAGGAAATGACTGCTTTCAGAGAAAATTGCTGACTGTAGATTTTATGCAGAAAAATATTGCTTCACTTTTTTTCTCTGTAACCAACACTACTGTTCCTGTAGCATTTTATCTGGATGTCAACCATAGCTGTAAACATAGGTGGCTCAGTCAATGTGTAGATTGTTAGCATTTGTTAGAGACAGATATTGAAAATGAAACACAAATTAAGCCTGGAATTAAATTGAAATTTTAATGTTGATAAATAAGTAAAGAAATTAAGGTTAAAGATGTAGTAAATAAGAAAGAGACTGATAATATATATTAGTGAATCTTCTGTGTTGTTGCTCATGGTGAGTCAGTGGAGAATTAATGCATGCTCCCTGTGCCCACACCGGACTCTGAGCTGCCCACCTGCCCTGATCCCTCCTATCTCCTGCTCCTGCCATTGGCCCGATGTACAGTGTCTGATCCCAGCTTCCCAATAGGTGGGTGGGCAGCTTGGATTGAGGAGCGTGCAGAGAGGCTAATGGTGGGAGCATGAGAACACAGGGGAGAGAGACAGGACGTAGGGAAATGAGGTTGAGAAAACGGGGTTGGGAGTGGAGGAGAAAATGTCACACTGCCTGCCTCTCACTCTGTAATCCCCCAGGACATAAGAACATAAGAAATAGGAGCAGGAGTGGTCCATTTGGCCCCTCGAGCCTGCTCCGCCATTTAATAAGATCATGGCTGATCTGATCTTGGACAAAGCTCCACTTCCCTGCTCGTTCCCCATAACTCAACTCCCTTATCGTGCAAAAATCTGTCTATCTCTGCCTTAAATATATTCAATGACCCAATCTTCTCAGCTCTCTGGGACAGAGAATTCCACAGATTTATGACCCTCTTAGAGAAGAAATTCCGTTCTAAATTGGACGACCCCTTATTCTTAAACTATGCCCCCTAGTTCTAGATTCCCCCCGAGTGGAAACATCCTCTCTGCATCCACCTTGTTAAGCCCACTCAATATCTTATATGTTTCAATAAAATCACCTCTCATTCTTCTAAACTCCAATGAGGCCCAACCTACTCAACCTTTCTTCATAAGTCAACCCCTTCATCTCAGGAATCAACTTAGTGAACCTTCTCTGACCTATGATCTTCCCTATTTTCCTCTCCCACAATCCCACCTCACCATCTCCCCGCTCCTTCATCCCCATCCTCATCCAATTTCCCACATCGCTCCTGCCTGTCTTGTCCCTTCCTCGCCTTTCTCCTTCCCCGTTTCTTCTCCCCCACTTGGCATTCCCTTCCCCTTTTGCTTACCGCTACCACCTGCCCCCCTCCCCCCAATCGCCTCCATCTCCTTTCCCCTCACTCAAGTGCCAGCCTAGATCATATGTCCCAGTCCTAAATGTTGCTCGACCCCATAACCTTTCGACTCCGAGGCATGAATACAGGTTCAACCGCCAAAATCCGGAGTTCCGGAATCCAGAATGTTCCGGACACCGGACCTATCCGTGGCGGGGTCCTCCGGAAACCGGAAAATGTTCCAATATCCGGAGCCCCCCCACCCCCGCCTCGGCAAACCGACTTTGCCCGCCCTGACTTCACCACGACTTCGCCCGCCCCAACTTCGCATGGCTCGACCTCGCCCCGAACCGACTTCACCCTGGTCCCCCTCCCTCCCCTTTACCTCAGCTGCCCGACCCCACCTACCTCGGGCCAGACAAGGAACTCCTCCTTGGCGGCGGGCCCCGCCCGATCAGGGTCCTCGGCAGCGGGGTCCGCGCGAACAACTCCACAGCAGCTGGGCCCCACCCGGCGACCCAAACAGCTCATTGACGATCACTCTCCCTCCTCCACCCCGCCCCACCCCCCCCCCTGCCTTTCTAACGTTCCGAAATCTGGAAATACCCAAACCTGAGCTCAAGTGTTTCCAGATTCATGACTTTAGAAAGACGTTCCAAAATCCGGCAAACGCAAAATCCGGAACAGCCTCGGTCCCGAGGATTCGGGATTTGGGACGCTGCACCTGTACTACCAACTAGACTTGGATTTCTAAAACGTGCTTCTGCCTTGGCAGAAGACTGAACAGTGACCAATTGGGGAACACCTTCAACACAAATCAGAATTTTGTATCTGCGTGTCACAGTGTGATCCGAAACTCCACAATGGAAACATCTCAGAAATGGTTCAGTGCAATTGAGTTTTGTGCTTGAATTGTGTTTCTGGAGTTGATATTTTACAAATGGAAACCGATCGCATGTCACAGAGCATTCTAGAAAATGAAAAGGTTTGAGGATCAGAACAGGTGATAATGCCTTTTCTTGTTAACATAAAGCATACTGATGACACAGGCTATCACATTTATTCTTCACTATTAATAATATCTGCCTCGTGTGAGGCCTATTGTAAGTGCACTGAGTGAAGGTAAGTCCCAAACTTATTTAAATGGCAATTCACTGTTGAATTTTACAGAAAGCAGTTTATTCATTCAGAAAATTCATGATAGATTTCATATATGTTTCTTAATGATTTTTACAAATACGTGCAAAATGTCAGATGTTATGGCCAACCGCAACGGGTGTTGCAATCTTCCGGTATTGACACAGAATTTTCTATTCAGTTTTACAGCTGCTTATCTCAATAATAAACTCTTCAATTTCAAGTAATAAAAATCATTGCATTATCATTGTGTTGGGTCGATTTTGATTTTTGTCTGTTTTTCTCTTCTCCCCTGAGAGTGCTGATTCTGTTGGGCTAAGATTCCACATCGGCTGGCAGACTTCCAGTATCATGTCCAAGCAATCATTCTTCTAGAACGGTTTTTCATTCATGGTAAGCATCACAGCCACAACCAATCCTGTACTTACCTGTGCACAAGTAACTGATTGGAACCCAGGAGCAGGCATCTTGCCTGATTTTTCTATGCACCCCCATCAGTAGATCATCACTAGGATGCTGAGACCAAATGTAGCACCCCAACTGCTGTCCTCACTGAGATTAGTTAACATAGCGCAGGTCAAAACTGAGACCTTCTGGGCTGGGTGGCTTTTTAATATTCAGCATGAAGAAAGAACTTGCAATTTTATAGCGCCTTTCATGACCTCAGGACGTCCCAAAGTGCTTTACAGCCAACGAAGCACTTCAGAAGTACGGTCACTGTTGTAATGTGGCAAAACGTGGCAGCCAATTTACGCACAGCAAGATGCCACAAACAGCAATGCTATAATCACCAGATAATCTGTTTTATTGTTGTTAGTTGAGTGTTAAATATTGACCAGACATTGTGGAGAACTCCCCTACTCTTCTTTGAACAGTGCCATGGGTTATTTTACATCCACTGGAGTGGGTAGACGGGACCTCGGTTCAATGTCTCATTCAAAAGGCTGTACTTCTGACTGTGCAGCACTCTCTCAGTATTGCACTGGAGTGTCAACCGAGATTATGTGCTCAAGTCTCTGGGGTTAGTCTTGAACCCACGACCTTCTGACTCAGACGAGAGTGGTGTCACTGAGCCAAGGCTGACAAATGGTGGCTTTACCCACCAGGCATCACACGTCTCATTTAATTGCAGCCATTTAAGTAGTAAAATGTTATATCCTTTTAAAAGACTGATATACTTGAATATTTGTTCTGTGACGCCTTTGCTCATAAACAGAGAAGAAGTGGTTCATAAAGAACTTTTTATGCACAACTAAAGGCAATAATGAGGATGTATCCATGAACAGCCATTGGCATAATTCGACCGTTCAAACATCAGAGGGAGGTACAGGAAATTTCAAACACTAACACCCTTGCAGAAATGGGCATGTATAAAAGCTGTCCATTATGGGATATGATTGTAATGGTCATTCACAACTAAATTGTAATAAAATATCAGCAGGATGAAATAATTACTGTGACTCAAGCTGCAGTCACTTATTTTGTTTCATTATAGAATCAATGTTGTAGCTTTTAATCTAAGCCAAAGAATGAATGCTTATATTACAAAAAAGGGTCTGTCTATCACCCTGGCCATATGACAAAAACAGCTGGGAGCGGAATTGCCGGTAAATTAAAAGGTTTGAATGAGGTGCAAAATGACTGATCCAAATGGATCTTGATTACATAACGCCACTGACTGACTGAGCCAATGTGACCAGTTCAAAAGCTAACTATTACACCTCAGCCTTTGGGTATAGACCTGCTGAGCTCCAATTCGACAAAGGACAGGGATGGGGGAAAATTAGGCCCCGGAGCCTTCTCATCTAATTGACTGCTTATCGCCTCACTTTATTAGAAATTTACTGGAACCATCAGCCAAGCTTTCAACATTGACATAAAAGGAATATAAAATTCATGAGGGCATGATAAGGTTTAGCAACTCTTAGCTGCAGGAACATTTTTTTTAAATAGTTGCATTGCAGACTATAATAAAATTATTATGTCAACTTTTACATAAAAGGAGTGTTAAGTCTGCTATTTCCTCCAACCTTTTCAAGAAGTATCCGAAATGTAGGCGACCATTTCAAATAACTCTGTATCTTGTGTTGGGGATCCATAGTGACTGGATCCTGCTTAATTGCATATTATTGAGTACAGAACGTTAATGGACTTGGCTAAAGACAAATTGGTTGATCAATAAATGGAAGAAATTAACAGGCAAATTATACAGTTGCCTCCTGCATTTTTTTTCTGTAATACTACAGCCCTTCCCGAGCAGGACTTTCTCCCATCGGATGCTAATGATCTCGGTTTGAATAAATAGACTTTGCCAAAAAATAACCAACTGTAACATTGACAAAAAATATTGATTCAGGTAAACATCTTGTGCAAATAAATATAAAGCAGTCACTCTTCCGTTCAATAAAATGGATCTGCTCCAGAGATACACATGCCAGAAAGTCAGCTTCATTGTATTAAAAGTTGGAACTGAGTGGTAGCACCATTTTGTATTAAAAGAGGGGTAGATTTTGATTTTGTGGATTAGTGCAAAATGGCTGATTATCAGCCCATTTTACACCTGTCCCCATTTATCAATGGAAATAGAAATCGGGAGAGATGTAAAACAGGTTGCTGATTATTATCATCCATTTTGTACTATCGCAGAAATTACCTCTCTATTTTCAATTTACCATACCTCTACAAATCATCATCATCATAGGTGGTCCCTCAAAACGAGGATGACTTGCTGCCATGCCAAAAAAAGGACGAGTTCACAGGTGTTTCAATAACGGATCCGAACTACATCCTGAAGGGTGGAAGATGCCTGTGCGTGGATTTTTTTAACGTGTGGTGACAATTGCACATCAGCCACCACACGGACTTGACAGAGCTAGGTCTTGGTCCAGTGGCAAGGATTAACCAAGACAACTGGAGACCAGCTCTGCTGCATGGACCTAGTGCGCACACGTATCGCAGTGTGGGCTGGCCCGTGCTGCCCTGGGCCCCTGGCCCCGAACTCACACCTTCCCTGGGCACCGATCACATCCCTCTACACTCTCCACGCAGCCATGGGCAGCATGGAGGCCCCGACCTGCGAAGGAACATCAGCGGCGGGTCGGGGCCATAAAAGGAATGGTGAGGAGCGGCCATGGGCTACGTGGAAGCCACTACAGGGTACAGCGTGAGCTTGTGCAGGAGGGTGACAGCTGTGAAGAGTGACGTCATCAAGGTCCAGGTCGGTGATTGGAGCATGGGCAGATACACCAATAATAGTGTATCAATGGCATGAATCCTGAAGACAATGAGGAAACTCAGGGTCAAAATTTCTCTCACAGATGCTGTGACCAGAGTTATGGAAACCTTAGGCTCCAAATGAGGAGAATCCATTATCCCAGATTTGACAGGCTGCAAAATATTCACAACCTAGGCTTTTTATGGTTCATTTATAGGCTTTTCAGAAATACAGAAAAGCAAATAGCTTTAATGTAGGGAGCACTATAGTTAACATGTGCTTTATAGTTGAATATCCAAAATACCTCTCTCAAGTTTAGCTGCTACAAAGATAAGCAATATAGAATAGAAGAATTTGCACTGTGCTCTTATACATTAACTAGTGTTATGCATTCATTAAACTACCTAACTGATGAATGGACTGATAACAACTGAGGAATGCAGCACTACTTTGGCACTTATGTTGAAGACGTTTACCAAATGAAAATAAGAGTTATAGAATCAGAATTTGACGACATTTTCAGACTTGAGACACTGATAAAGACAAATGGCAAGCCATTCCTGATTAAATAAATTACAGCATCAGTCGAACCAGCCCTGATTTAACTAAATGACAGCCATTAAGATGGAAGGGTTGAGTGGCTTAACACGATAAATATAGCGGTAGGAATATAGGAACAGGAGTAGGTCAATCAGCCATTCGAGCGTGTTCAGCCATTCAATGAGATCATGGCTGATCTGTATCTTAACTCCATCTACATGCCTTGGCTCCATATTCTTTTATACCCTTGTCAGGCAAAAATCTATCGATCTCTGATTTAAAATTATTAATTGAGCTAGCATCTACTGCTTTTTGTGGAAGACAGTTTCACACTTCTATCACTCTTTGCATGAAGAAGTGTTTCCTAACATCACTCCTAAATGTCCTGGCTCTAATATTAAGGTTATGCCCCCTTGTCCTAGCTGCCCCTACCAGCGGGAACATGTTTCTCTCTATCGATCCTATTAAGTCCTTTTAAAATCTTAAAAAGCTCAATCAAATCACTCCTTAACCTTCTACATTCCAGGGAATACAAGCCTAGTTTATGTAATTTTTCCTCATAATCTAATCCTTGGAACCCTGCTAACATTCTGGTGAATCTGCACTGCCCCCCTTCCAAGGCCAATATATCCTTTCTAAGTTGCATCGCCGACAGCACACAGAAATCAAACGCAGGCAGCGGAAAGAGCATGCGGCAAACCAGTCCCACCCTCCCTTACCCTCAACGACTATCTGTCCCACTTGTGACAGGAATAGTGGTTCTCGTATTGGACTATTCAGCCACCTAAGGACTCATTTTAAGAGTGGAAGCAAGTCTTCCTCGATTCCGAGGGACTGCTTATGATGATGATTGTTGTATCTGTAAAGCATGTACTCCCATGTTCCGCCACCAGGGAGCGCATCCCCTGAAGTCCCAAGGGATCCCAGCATCCCTTGGGAGCACTGTATATAAGCCGGCCCGTAAGGCCTGTTCCTCACTCTGGAGTGTCTTAATAAAGACTGAGGTCACTGTTACTTTAACCTCCCTGTGTGCAGTCTCATCTGTGTAAGGAACACAATAACTGGCGACGAGTATACGCATCCCACGCAAAGATGCAGTAAACTGTGGGCATCCTGGAGAAGTTCTCGGAGGGTGAGAACTGAGAAGCCTATGTCGAACGGCTAGACCAGTACTTTGTAGCCAACGAGCTGGACGGAGAAAGAAGCGCTGCAAAAAGGAGAGCGGTCCTCCTCACGGGGCACCGACCTACAGCCTCATGAAGAATCTTCTGGCTCTGGTGAAACCCACAGATAAGTCGTATGAGGAGCTGTGTACACTAGTTCAGGAGCATCTTAACCCGAGGGAGAATGTGCTGATGGCGAGGTATCGGTTCTACACGTGTCAGCGATCTGAAGGCCAGGAAGTGGCGAGCTACATCGCCGAGCTAAGGCGACTTGCAGGACAATGTGAGTTTGATGGCTACCTGGAGCAGATGCTCAGAGACCTTTTTGTACTGGGCATTGGCCACGAGACCATCCTACGAAAACTTTTGACTGTAGAGACACCAACCCTCAGTACCCATTGCGATAGGACAGGCATTTAAATCCACCAGTTATAAGTGCTAGCAATGTTCATAAATTAACTGGAACTGTGTTTGCGAGCAGAAATATACAGGGCAGAAACCACGAGTCTGCAACTGCCAGAAGGCCTCAGGTGACCCAGATGACTCAGAGTCCGCAACAAAGGATGAATGCAAGGCTGAGCTACTCATGAAAAGGACACTTAAAACCAGACTCTCGCTGGTTCACCCCAATCTGCATGATCAGGTAGATAGCAGGCAGCAGCAACAAAATGTAAATGATGGTCGCGCCACTGTGTCACGGGAAATTGATCTGAATGACCCTGTGTATGTGCTAAACTATGGACATGGTCCCAAGTGGATCGCGGGCACGGTGATAACTAAAGAAGGGAGCAGGGTGTTTGTAGTCAAACTAGACAATGGACAAATTTGCAGAAAGCACCTGGACCAAACGAGGTTGTGGTTCACAGACTGCCCTGAACAACCCACAGCAGACAACACCTTTTTCGAGCCCACAACACACACCCAAAGGATCAACGGCACCATCCCAGACCAGGAAATGGAACCCATCACGCCCAGCAGCCCAGCAAGGCCAGGCTCACCCAGCAGCCCTGCAGGGCCAACAACACACCAGCCCAGCGAGGGCACAGCCAACACACCAGAACAGACATTTTAACCGAGGCAGTCCATCAGGGAAAGAAAGGCTCCTAACCACCTCACCTTGAAAATAGTTTTCACTTTGACTTTGCGGGGGAGTGATGTTGTGTATCTGTAAAGCATGCACTCCCATGTTCCGTCACCAGGGAGCTCATCCCCTGAAGTCCCAAGGGATCCCAGCATCCCTTGGGAGCACTGTATATAAGCCGGCCCCTAAGGCCTGTTCCTCACTCTGGAGTGTCTTAATAAAGACTGAGGTCACTGTTACTTTAACCTCGCTGTGTGCAGTCTCATCTGTGTTAGGAACACAATAATGATGATGCCCAGAACTCCAGATGTGGTCTAACCAGGGCTTTGTACAGCTAGAACAAAACTTCCTCCCCTTTATATTCTAGTCCTTGAGTTATAAAGGTTAACATTCCATTAGCCTTTTTGATTATTTTTGTACATGTCTACTACATTTTAGTGATCTGTGTACGTGGATCCCTATATCTCTTTGGACTGCCACTGTTCCTAGCTTTTCAATATTTAAATATTACACAGATCTATCCTGTATTGGTCCAAAATAGATGACCTCAAACTTTCCTGCGTTAAAATCCATTTGCCACATTTTTGCCCTCTCACTTAATCGATCAATGGGGCCAGAGTTCAGGCCCGCCAGAAACCTGGCGTACTTACCGTTTTCTAAGTGTTTTCTTGATCGATATTCAGCTCTTTGTCCTTTTTTTTTGCACCGGACCAGAAGTCGGTCATAACGGGGTGGAAGTGGGGCGGTAAATACTCTTGAGGCGCGGCTGTGGAGGTGGGGCGGAGTTGCCGCTGTCAGTCAGCAGCGGAGCAGAGATGACATCATGACATGTCACCACGCTCTCACCTTCAAAGGGAGAGTGTTCAGCACTTTGAAACTTCGGTTCACTGGACCACCAGGGAGGGTTTCGGCCAGGCCAGCAGCCTGGCACCCAAGAGGGGTTACCAGGCTACCTATTGGCGACCCAGCCGAACCCTGGGGGAAAAGTGTTGGCCCAATCTGGCATTCAGCTGACAAAAAAAAGCCATGGCCGCCACGGCAGTTCGCCCTCCCCTTGAAGTGCCGTCACGCTGCCATGGCTCACAGAGTGAAACCAAGTTGCACTGACAGAAAAGGCTGTCAGAGGCACCGCTCAGCGGATCGTGGATTTTTGCAGCTAAATTTCACGGGAAGTGTGAGAGATCAGCGGTACATGCTTTGATGACACACTTTGGGCGGTCGGCAGCAGCAGAGCGGAAGTGGTGACCGCCAGAAAAATCCCCGAGTTAAATTTCGATCGCGGTGGCCATTAGACCGGAAGTCGGCGGCCGCTCGACACTGCCGCTTGGCCGCCACTTTCTGGCCATAAGTGGCCTTTTTGGGGAGCTGAATTTTGGCCCCAATGTCTCTTTGTAATTCTGTGCTCCCTGCACTACTTACAATGCCATCAATCTTTGTGTCATCGAAAAACCTGGATATGTGGCTTTCTATTGCAGTATCTGAGTCATTGATAAATATAGTGAATAGTTGAGGCCCCAACACAGGTCCTTGTGGGGGCTGTATCAAGCATTGGCAGAGATCCTGAGAACTGTAACAAGCTGCAAAGAAGCATTAAAGAATCCAGCAGGGGAAGAATGGTCAAAGCAGTGGGAGAGAAGCAACAAGCATCCCATTTATGTACTTTCCCTCTCCCATGGGGGTGAATAGAATCAATCTTGTTGGGTTTATCCTGATATCAAGCCCTAAAGTAACAGCTGATTTGTGCTTCTGCCAGGTTTCGCATTTGCTCTTGTATTGCTGACAGGAAGCAGCCACAAGGCCTGTTGTAAATTTAAAACAAACCACTAATAACTACTGTAGGATTATGAGCATAAACCAAATGGAAAGTGGGGGCCTATCATCAATACTGCACTATAACATATTAAACAGGGTATCTGAGTCCACTTCATAGGCCCCTGAAGTAACGGCTGTGCAATACTCAATATATAGTTTGAATTAAGAGTAGTTTACAATAATATATTGCATATATTTGCTAGCTAGGCTGGCTCAAGACATTTGGGTTTCGCCTATAAAAACTGTCTTTCCTTCTGGACTATAGTAATGAAAATCTGAAGGAGTGAAGGGTTATTTTAGGCAGGCATGAGCTTATCTCCCTTAGAAAATTCATCAATTTACATGTGATGCTACAGACTGCCTGGTAATTTCCATATTCTATTTGCTAATTTATCTTCTTGTCGAGTACAGGAGTTTCCAGAATACTCCGACAATTCCACTTACCTCACCCATCAATTTTATTGAAATATCGATAGAACACTACTTCAATCATGCTTTTTATGAATTCAACAGAAGTATCGTTTCCTGTAGCTCTCTCGCTCTCTGTCTCTTGATACTTTTCCTATCCCAGTTTTTCCATCTCTCTGGACAAAGGGTTTGATTAGGGCAGGGTAAATAGAGTACGAGAGGAAGCTTGCAGGGAACATTAAGACGGACTGCAAAAGCTTCTATAGATATGTAAAGAGAAAAAGGTTAGTAAAGACAAACGTAGGTCCCCTGCAGTCAGAATCAGGGGAAGTCATAACGGAGAACAAAGAAATGGCAGACCAATTGAACAAGTACTTTGGTTCGGTATTCACTAAGGAGGACATAAACAACCTTCCGGATATAAAAGGGGTCAGAGGGTCTAGTAAGAAGGAGGAACTGAGGGAAATCCTTATTAGTCCGGAAATTGTGTTGGGGAAATTGATAGGATTGAAGGCCGGCAAATCCCCAGGGCCTGATGGAGGTGGCCTTGGAAATAGTGAATGCATTGACAGTCATTTTCCAACATTTCATAGACTCTGGATCAGTTCCTATGGAGTGGAGGGTAGCCAATGTAACCCCACTTTTTAAAAAAGGAGGGAGAGAGAAAACAGGGAATTATAGACCGGTCAGCCTGACATCGGTAGTGGGTAAAATGATGGAATCAATTATTAAGGATGTCATAGCAGCGCATTTGGAAAGAGGTGACATGATAGGTCCAAGTAGGCATGGATTTGAGAAAGGGAAATCATGCTTGACAAATCTTCTGGAATTTTTTGAGGATGTTTCCAGTAGAGTGGACAAGGGAGAACCAGTTGATGTGGTATCTTTGGACTTTCAGAAGGCCTTCGAAAAGGTCCCACACAAGAGATTAATGTGCAAAGTTAAAGCACATGGGATTGGGGGTAGCATGCTGATGTGGATTGAGAACTGGTTGTCAGACAGGAAGCAAAGAGTAGAAGTAAATGGGTACTTTTCAGAATGGCAGGCACTGACTAGTGGGGTACCGCAAGGTTCTGTGCTGGGGCCCCAGCTGTTTACATTGTACATTAATGATTTAGACGAGGGGATTAAATGTAATATCTCCAAATTTGCAGATGACACTAAGTTGGGTGGCAGTGTGAGCTGCGAGGAGGATGCTATGAGGCTGCAGAGTGACTTGGATAGGTTAGGTGAGTGGGCAAATGTATGGCAGATGAAGTATTAAGTGGATAGATGTGAGGTTATCCACTTTAGTGGTAAAAACAGAGAGACAGACTATTATCTGAATGGTGACAGATTAGGAAAAGGGGAGGTGCAACGAGACCTGGGTGTCATGGTACATCAGTCATTGAAGGTTGGCAGGCAGGTACAGCAGGCGGTTAAGAAAGCAAATGGCATGTTGGCCTTCATAGCGAGGGGATTTGAGTACAGGGGTGGGAAGGTGCTACTACAGTTGTACAGGGCCTTGCTGAGGCCACACCTGGAAAATTGTGTACAGTTTTGGTCTCCTAACTTGAGGAAGGACATTCTTGCTATTGAGGGAGTGCAGCGAAGGTTCACCAGACTGATTCCCGGGATGGCGGGACTGACCTATCAAGAAAGACTGGATCAACTGGGCTTGTATTCATTGGAGTTCAGAAGAATGAGAGGGGATCTCATAGAAACGTTTAAAATTCTGACGGGTTTAGACAGGTTAGATGCAGGAAGAATGTTCCCAATATTGGGGAAGTCCAGAACCAGGGGTCACAGTCTAAGGATAAGGGATAAGCCATTTAGGACCGAGATGAGGAGAAACTTCTTCACCCAGAGAGTGGCAAACCTGTGGAATTCTCTACTACAGGCCAATTCACTAAATATATTCAAAAAGGAGTTAGATGTAGCCCTTACGACTAGGGGGATCAAGGGGTATGGCGAGAAAGCAGGAATGGGGTACTGAAGTTGCATGTTCAGCCATGAACTCATTGAATGGCGGTGCAGGCTCGAAGGGCCGAATGGCATACTCCTGCACCTATTTTCTATGTTTCTATGTTTTTAT
Organism: Pristiophorus japonicus; assembly: GCF_044704955.1. Taxonomy (NCBI): domain Eukaryota; kingdom Metazoa; phylum Chordata; class Chondrichthyes; family Pristiophoridae; genus Pristiophorus; species Pristiophorus japonicus. The sequence continues at coordinate 110,673,619 of NC_091982.1, read as the reverse complement.
GCTCTGTGGTCTAGAAATTGGATAAGGTCCAAAAGCGGGCAATGTCATGGGCCAGTGCTATTTGCATGCACCTCTTCTAAATGGTGCAGGCAGTTTGCAAAATTTGTGATGGCTGCTCATGAACATGATTGGAGCACTGATCTCAGTGCTAAACATGTTGCTGATTGGCTTAGCGCTTAATGGGGAGGTGGGGAGCAATACGGGTGCAGTCTAATGGCCAATAAGGTTTGTCCTATTGAAAGGGGAGGTGCTTTGTTGCAGGAACAGGTCATTTTCACTCGGGAGCAAGCCATGGCCCAACGACCTAGAGAATGAGACAGAAGTTTTCGGATGCTGCACTTGAGGCTGGGGATCTAACAAAGATGGGCTGTCCTTTACCCACTGGGAGGTAAAAGGTTATCCGAGGTCATTTGCAAAAGGTTGTGGGAAGGATTTGTTGAATCCATCACGGCCAGCAGTGTGGTTCAAGGACCTGGAGCCAGTGCCTAAAAAAGTTGCATGACCTCACACAGCTGGTCAAGATGAGTGAAGGTTTCAGCAAATGCCGTATCCCACCACAAGCCTCACACATTGCTCAATGCACCACACTCCCAGCACTCACCTACCAACAATCTCTAGATATCACCACTCAGACCTCACAATCATGGCAACACGGCACCCTCACACACAGGCCACTGCTGTAACACTCACACCCACATCTCACACCTTGCGCACACTGACAGATATTCAACTATGGCAGGCACGTCACCCAAACACATTGCACCACACTCACTGAAAAACTTCCCTTTCTCTTACAGGACAAGGAGTCACATAACAGGTTGGAGCAGCAACAGACATAAGGTGGCCAAGCCACAATAAAGAACCTGATGGACCTGGAGGAAGCCATGCTTGATTTCATTGGAGAGGCAGTGATGGAGTCAGTGGCCAGCGGAGAGGTGGACACCTTTTCTGATGATGACGGCATGGTCATACTTAATCTTGCTTTTCACTTCGCCCTCATCTCACAATCTCTTTTCACTTGCAAGCTGCTGGTGGTGTATGCATGGATAACTTGCTATCCCTGCTTCCCTCACCACAACCCGATCCTTGTGCCTTTCTGCTTTCAGACACCTATGAATTGCCAGCAGGTCAACGTGGCCCTCATCATCAGCAAACTGAAGGAGGAGATGAAGAAGAAGAACAAGAAGTAGATATGAATGGCTTGCAGCCAGGCCAGGGGAAAAGGGGAGATCGGGTGCCAGTTCCCCAGAGGACGCGATCCGCACAATTTTTTTAATTCATTCCTGGGATGTGGGCATGGATGTGGGATGTGGTTCAGGACTGGAATATCGGGTCCTTCATTGAAACATCTGTAAACTCATCCCTTTTGGTGTTGAAGCAAGTCACGTTTGTTCGAGGGACTGACGATGATGATGTGATGATGACTCATACAGGCAGGTGAAGAATATACCATCACAGTCCTGACTTGTGCCTTGTAGATGGTGGAAAGGCTTTGGGGAGTCAGGAGGTGACACACTCGTCACAGAATACCCAGCCTCTGACCTGCTCTTGTTCCGACAGTATTTATATGGCTGGTCCAGTTAAGTTTCTGGTCAGTGATGATCCATAGGATATTAATGGTGGGGGATCAGCGATGGTAATGCCGTTGAATTTCAAGGGGTTAGATGCTCTCTCGTTGGAGATAGTCATTGCCTGGCACTTTGTGGCGCAAATGTTACTTGGCATTTATCAACCCAAGCCTGAATGTTGTCCAGGTATTGCTGCATGCGGGAATAGACGACTTCATTATTTGAGGAGTTGTGAATGGAACTGAACAGTGTGCAGTCATCAGTGATCTTCCCCACTTTGGATTTATGATGCAGGGAAGGTCATTGATGAGCAGCTAAAGATGGTTGGGCCTAGGACACTGCCCTGAGGAACTCCTGGGGCTACAATAATTGGCCTCCAACCACCACAACCATCTTCCTTTGTGCTAGGTATGACTCCAGCCAGTGGAAAGTTTTACCTCTGATCCCCATTGACTTCAGTTTTACTAGGGCTCTTTGATGTCACACTTGTCAAATGCTGCCTTGATGTCAAGGGCAGTCACTCTCACCTCACCTCTGGAATTTAGCTCTTTAGTCCATGTTTGACCAAGGCTGCAATGAGGTCTGGAGCCGAGTGGTCCTGGCGGAACCCAAACTTAGCATCAGTGAGCAGGTTAATTGGTGAGCAAGTGCTGCTTGATAGCAATGTCTGACAACTTCCATCACTTTGCTGATGATTGAGAATAGACTGATGGGGCGGTAATTGGCCGGATTGGATTTGTCCTTCTTTTTGTGGACAGGACATACCTGGGCAGTTTTCCACATTGTCAGGTAGTTGCCAGTATTGTAGCTGTACTGGAACAGCTTGGCTAGAGGCGTGGCTAGGTCTGGAGCACAAGTCTTCAGCAAGACAGCCGAGATATTGTTGGAGCCCTAGCCTTTGCTGTATCCAGTGCGCTCAGCCATTTCTTGATATCACATGGAATGCATCAAATTGGCTGAAGACTGGCTTCTGTGATGGTGGGGACCTCAGTAGGAGCCCGATATTATGTATGTTAACTGGGTTTTATCTGCCACCAGAGGGCGCGACTGTCGGAGTCACTGGGAGTCACGTGCAAGCCGTGTGTATAATGTTGGCAGCCATGTTAAATCCTCACTTTGAGAATAAATAAACTGGAGTAAGGTCATGCCTGAACTAACTCACCGTACTTAGCCTCGTGGAGTTATTCGATACTTAACAATTGGCGATGAGTTAAAAATACGAACTTTCACGCAACTATGTCTGTTGGAATTTTGGAGATATTCGTGGAAGGGGAAGACTGGGAGGATTTCACTGATCGCCTCGACCAGTAGCCAACGGATTGGAAGGAACCGATAACACAATTGAGCGTAGGGCGGTTCTCCTCACTGTTTGTGGATCAAAAATTTATGGCCTAATCAAGAAACTACTCACCGACTTGACCAATGGATAAGACTTCTGATGAATTGTGTACGCTGGTTCCAAACTACTTTAAACCGAAGAAAAACATCATCATGGCGAGGTATCGTTTCTATACGCACAATCGCTCCGAGGGCCAGGACATGGTAGAATTTGTCGCCGACCTGACATGTTTCGCTGGGCCGTGCAACTTTGGAGCTGCGGTGGAGGAAATGCTGCAGGACTTTTTCGTGATTGGCATTGGCCACGAGGTCATCTTTCGAAAGCTGCTGGCTGCTGAATCTTTAGACCTGAGCAGGGCCATCACGATCACCCAGTCATGCATGGCCAATGACAAAAACTCAAAACAGATATCATCGGCAGGCAGAGCTGCACATGGCAGGGCCTACTTGTCCGCGTTCGTACGACCTATAACTGCTCAAAATCCGCCACCGGGGGTGAATCAAATCTCACCTTGTTGGTGTTGCGGGGGCTATCATCGGGTCCATCAATTCCATTTCAAGCAATACGTGTGCAAAGGCTGCGCAACAATGGGGCACCTTCAGCGAATGTGTCCACAATCGAGCAAGCGTGCTGCGACACACCACGTGACTAATGATGATCGATCCAGCGTGGATCAAGCGGCAGAGGCAACTCAACCTGAGGCACAGGACGAAGAAGTGTATTGTAAGGGGGTGGTCATGGGGGTCAGGTTCACCTCTGACCAAATTGAGCGGTTCGAATCGCCCCCACCCCCTTAGGTTCTAGACTCTGGATTTATTTGGGGGATGTGACAAAGTGCAAAGGACAACTGGTTTGATGCAAAAGAACTTTGACTTTATTACAGACAAGAAAATACAATGTCAAACTTAGAATCACTCTAATAAAGAACAATACATTACACATTCAAAGGAGGTTACAGTAAAAATTACACCTCCCACCTCCTCCTACCTAATCCTAGCTAGGTTAGACTCCAGGGCAGGCAGGGACTATGCTTATCAATCCTTTCTGGTCAGTTAGCGGTAGTTCACGATTTCGGGGTTCATTGAAATCTATAGGTTCTGCTTGCCGTACCCCGAACGTTGGAGAAGACTTCTTACTGCGCAATCTTCAGTTGGGTTGAACCCGCTGATGCGGTAAGGTGCGTTTTGGATCTATGGGGTAAGTACCCAGTTTTCTTCGTTAGAAATAGGTTCAAAATCTCTCGAGGTAATGTTTTCACCTGTTGTAGTCAGGCCTTTGATGGTAGAGTGGAAACTCTCGATTTTTCGGTTTCTTCCTGTTGGAGTTTTGTTTCGAGTTTGGTCGATCGCGGTGGTTTTTCGTTGGTACCACGTTGGCTGTGGTCGGTTGCTGCCGCGATAGTGATGTTCTTCATTCCTTCAGCACTTCAGGACTTCGAGGCTGGAGAAGTTAGTTTACAACTGTCATGTTGGTTTCTCTCCCTTCTTGATGACATTAGTGTGGTCTCGGTTGTATGGCAAAGTGTGTCATACCCTCTGTTGGAACAGGGGGCCAGTTATATGGTTTGATCTGTTCTAATCTTCACACCAAATCAGTTCAGAATTCTTTGTTTAAATTTGGCGGGCTTGACTTTTCTTTGTAATATTTTGGCAGGCTCGTTAAACGTTAATATGTCTTGGGTGGGTTGCATTTCTAAATCTATTTCCTGATGGAAATATTAGCTTGCTAATCGCAATGTTCTTTTGTGCTTGTTTTTTTGCGTACAGGCTGTAGAGGGCCCTTTGTTCTTATTCATGTTGAAGATGGCTTTTCTCAGTTTGGTTTGATGGCTAGCCATCTCTGAGTTGCTGTTGTAATGTAAATGACTTTTGTGGAGAAGGGTTTTTGAATGTCCATTCCTCCAGACAAGTTAACTTAGTCCCAACACCCAGACAATTCTAATAATCAAGTGGGCTTCCTTTGTTCCCTAGGCCTGCCCAGAAGCTTGACTTTGTCTTGTAAAAGTCCAAAATTCGATTAAAGGTTGTAGTTTCTTCCATAAGCACTTTAGGCTTTCAAACTTTTCGGTAGATAGTCCCAAATTACATTTCCTTTCAAATGAGCCCAAACACTGGGGGAGCTTCTCGTGAATTTTGCACCCTTCAGTATGGGGTACATTCTTTTCCCAAAATTCCTCCGATTATGCTGGAAGTTAAATTAAATGGGGTTCCAGTATCCATGGAATTGGTCACAGGTGCGAGTCAGTCAATAATGAGCCAGAGAGCTTTCGAAAAGCTGTGGGACACGAAGGCAAAAAGACCCAAACTGAGCCCAATCAATGTGAAGCTGCGTACCTACACCAAAGATCTCATTCCAGTCATTGGCAATGCGGCAGTAAAGGTATCGTGCGATGGAGCTGTGCATGATTTATCGTTGTGGATCGTTCCAGACAATGACCCAACACTGTTCGGCAGGAGTTGGCTTGAGAAAATTAAATGGAAATGGAACAATATTAAAGCCTTATTAGTGGATGACGCTTCATGTGCTCAAGTGCTGAGCAAATTTCCCTCGTTGTTCGAAGCAGCCATCGGCAACTTCACGGGAGCCAAGGTGCAGATCCACTTAGGCCCAGATGCAAGTCCCGTCCATCACAAGGCTCAGGCGTTTTCATACAGGATGAGGAAGAAGGTCGAGATCGAACTGGATAGACTTCAACGGGAAGGAATCATATCACCAGTTGAGTTCAGCGAATGGGCCAGTCAATTGTCCCGGTGTTGAAAAGTGATGACAGTCAGGATCTGCGGCGACTACAAGGTAACGATCAACCGAATTTCGATACAGGATCAGTACCCGTTACCCAAGGCTGACGACCTGTTTGCAACGCTAGTGGGGGGAAGTCGTTCACCAAATTGGATCTGACCTCCGCTTACATGACATAGGAGCGGGTCGAATCGTCGAAAAACTGATGTGTATCAACACGCACAAAGGACTGTTTATATACCACAGGTGCCCTTTTGGAATTCGCTTGGCGGCAGCCATATTTCAGAGAAACAGAGATTTTGCTGAAGTCCGTCCCGAGAACCATCATGTTCCAAGATGACATCCTGATCACCGGTCGCTACGCCACTGAACACCTGCACAACCTGGAAAGGTTCTACGTCATCTGGACAGAGTGGGACTCAGGCTAAAATGCCCCAGAAGTCAAATTCCTGGGGAGAAAGATTGCAGCAGATGGCATCAGACCTATGGACTCGAAGACAGAGGCCATCAAGAACGCACCCAGACCCCAGAGTATGATGGAACTGCGTTCATTCCTGGGTCTTCTCAACTATTTTGGTAACATTCTACCTAGTTTGAGCACATTGCTAGAGCCCTTGCACATGTTGCTGAGAAAGGGTAATGACTGGGTTTGGGACAAATCTCAAGACAGAGCCTTTGAGAAGGCCATGAACCTGCTATGTTCAGACCTCCAAACAGTAGTAGTGATGTTGGGGAGGGCATCAAACATGAAATTAGGGATGCGTGCAATAAAGGTGCAGCAGTTATAATGGGTGACTTTAATATACACATAGATTAATCAAACTGGAAGCAATACGGTGGAGGAGGATTTCCTGGAGTGCATAAGGGATGGTTTTTTCGACCAATATGTCGAGGAACCAACTAGGGGGGAGGCCATGTTAGACTGGGTGTTGTGTAATGAGAGAGGATTAATTAGCAATCTCGTTGTGCGAGGCCCCTTGGGGGAATTCTGCATTAGGATGGAGAATGAAACAGTTAATTCAGAGACCATGGTCCAGAACTTAAAGAAGGGTAACTTTGAAGGTATGAGGCGTGAATTGGCTAGGATAGATTGGCGAATGATACTGAAGGGGTTGACTGTGGATGGGCAATGGCAGACATTTAGAGACCGCATGGATGAACTACAACAATTGTACATTCCTGTCTGCCGTAAAAATAAAAAAGGGAAGGTGGCTCAACCGTGGCTATCAAGGGAAATCAGGGATAGTATTAAAGCCAAGGAAGTGGCATACAAATTGGCCAGAAATAGCAGCGAACCTGGGGACTGGGAGAAATTTAGAACTCAGCAGAGGAGGACAAAGGGTTTGATTAGGGCAGGGAAAATGGAGTACGAGAAGAAGCTTGCAGGGAACATTAAGACGGATTGCAACTGTTTCTATAGATATGTAAAGAGAAAAAGGTTAGTAAAGACAAACGTAGGTCCCCTGCAGTCAGAATCAGGGGAAGTCATAACGGGGAACAAAGAAATGGCGGACCAATTGAACAAGTACTTTGGTTCGGTATTCACTAAGGAGGAAACAAACAACCTTCCAGATATAAAAGGGGTCCGAGGGTCTAGTAAGGAGGAGGAACTGAGGGAAATCCTTATTAGTCGGGAAATTGTGTTGGGGAAATTGATGGGATTGAAGGCCGATAAATCCCCAGGGCCTGATGGACTGCATCCCAGAGTACTTCAGGAGGTGGCCTTGGAAATAGCGGATGCATTGACAGTCATTTTCCAACATTTCATAGACTCTGGATCAGTTCCTATGGAGTGGAGGGTAGACAATGTAACCCCACTTTTTAAAAAAGGAGGGAGAGAGATAACAGGGAATTATAGACCGGTCAGTCTGACATCGGTCGTGGGTAAAATGATGGAATCAATTATTAAGGATGTCATAGCAGCGCATTTGGAAAGAGGTGACATGATAGGTCCAAGTAGGCATGGATTTGAGAAAGGGAAATCATGCTTGACAAATCTTCTGGAATTTTTTGAGGATGTTTCCAGTAGAGTGGACAAGGAAGAACCAGTTGATGTGGTATATTTGGACTTTCAGAAGGCTTTCGACAAGGTCCCACACAAGAGATTAATGTGCAAAGTTAAAGCACATGGGATTGGGGGTAGTGTGCTGACATGGATTGAGAACTGGTTGTCAGACAGGAAGCAAAGAGTAGGAGTAAATGGGGACTTTTCAGAATGGCAGGCAGTGACTAGTGGGGTACCGCAAGGTTCTGTGCTGGGGCCCCAGCTGTTTACACTGTACATTAATGATTTAGACGAGGGGATTAAATGTAGTATCTCCAAATTTGCGGATGACACTAAGTTGGGTGGCAGTGTGAGCTGCGAGGAGGATGCTATGAGGCTGCAAAGCGACTTGGATAGGTTAGGTGAGTGGGCAAATGCATGGCAGATGAAGTATAATGTGGATAAATGTGAGGTTATCCACTTTGGTGGTAAAAACAGAGAGGCAGACTATTATCTGAATGGTGACAGATTAGGAAAAGGGGAGGTGCAAAGAGACCTGGGTGTCATGGTACATCAGTCATTGAAGGTTGGCATGCAGGTACAGCAGGCGGTTAAGAAAGCAAATGGCATGTTGGCCTTCACAGCAAGGGGATTTGAATACAGGGGCAGGGAGGTGTTGCTACAGTTGTACAGGGCCTTGGTGAGGCCACACCTGGAGTATTGTGTACAGTTTTGGTCTCCTAACCTGAGGAAGGACATTCTTGCTATTGAGGGAGTACAGCGAAGGTTCACCAGACTGATTCCCGGGATGGCGGGACTGACCTATCAAGAAAGACTGGATCAACTGGGCTTGTATTCACTGGAGTTCAGAAGAATGAGAGGGGACCTCATAGAAACGTTTAAAATTCTGACGGGGTTAGACAGGTTAGATGCAGGAAGAATGTTCCCAATGTTGGGGAAGTCCAGAACCAGGGGACACAGTCTAAGGATAAGGGGGAAGCCATTTAGGACCGAGATGCGGACGAATTTCTTCACCCAGAGAGTGGTGAACCTGTGGAATTCTCTACCACAGAAAGTTGTTGAGGCCAATTCACTAAATATATTCAAAAAGGAGTTAGATGAAGTCCTTATTACTAGGGGGATCAAGGGGTATGGTGAGAAAGCAGGAATGGGGTACTGAAGTTGCATGTTCAGCCATGAACTCATTGAATGGCGGTGCAGGCTCGAAGGGCCGAGTGGCCTACTCCTGCACCTATTTTCTATGTTTCTATGTTCTAATAAATTACTGGTACACTATGACCCATGTAAGCAGTTAGTGCTGGCCTGCAACGCCTCATCATATGTGGTCGGTTGTGTGCTCCAACAAGCCAATGTATCAGGCAAACTCCAACTAGTTGCATATGCATCCAGAAGTTTGTCTAAGGCTGAAAGAGTCTATAGTATGGTAAAGAGGCTTTAGCATGCATATATGGGGTTAGGAAAATGCACCAATACCTGTTTGGGCTTCGGTTTGAGCTTGAAACAGACCACAAGCCGCTCATTTCATTGTTTTCTGAGAGCAAAGGCCTCGTTCCGCATCCAAAGATGGGCACTGATATTATCCGTTTATGATTACGTCATCCGCCACAGACCAGGCACTGAAAGTTGTGCTGATGCGCTTAGCCGGCTACCATTGCCCACAACCGGGGTGGAAATGCAGCAGCCCGCAGACTTGTTGCTGGTCATGGATGCCTTCGAGAGCGAGGGGTCACCTGTCACGCTCACCAAATTAGGACCTGGACCAGCTGGGATCCTGTACTGTCAATTGGTCCGCCATTCCCAGGGAAATGCAGGATGAAATTAAGCCTAATAACCGCCGCAAAGATGAATTGTCTATTCAGTCTGATTGTCTGTTATGGGGTAATTGTGTTGTTATGCCAAAAAAAGGCAGGGAAACTTTGGTGCAAGATTTACACAGTACCCACCCAGGCATTGTCATGATGAAGGCCATTGCCAGGTCTCACGTTTGGTGGCCCGGCATTGACTCGGACTTGGAGTCATGTGTGCATCAGTGCAACACTTGCATGCAACTGAGTAACGGACTTGTGGAGGCTCCGTGGAGTCTGTGATCATGGTCATCCAAACCATGGTCAAGGATCCACATCGACTTTGCCGGCCCCTTTCTTGGTAAAATGTTTTTAGTGGTAGTGGACGCTTACTCCAAATGCATTGAATGCATAATCATGTCATCCAGCACGTCCACAGCCACTATTGAAAGCCTCCGGGCCATGTTCGCCACCCATGGCGACAATGGACCTCGTTTCACCAGTTCGGAGTTCCATGAGTTTATGACCCGTAATGGCATCAAGCATGTCAGGTCTGCCCCTTTCAAACCCGCGTCTAATGGTCAAGCAGAGCAGGCTGTCCAAACCATTAAGCAGAGCCTAAAACGCGTGACTCACAGCTCCCTATAGATCCGCTTGTCCCGCATTCTGCTCAGTTACCGGACGAGACCCCACTCGCTCACCGGGGTCCCTCCTGCCGAGCTATTAATGAAGAGAGGCCTCAAAATGGAGAGAGGCGGGAGTCGAGAGAGGCAGCGGCCTATAAAAGGCTCAGCAGTCCGGGGAGCGTCGGGAGAGGCGGGAGTCGAGAGAGGCAGCGGCCTATAAAAGGCTCAGCAGTCCGGGGAGCGTCGAGAGAGGCAGCGGCCTATAAAAGGCTCAGCAGTCCAGGGAGCGTCGAGAGAGGCAGCGGCCTATAAAAGGCTCAGCAGTCCGGGGAGCGTCGAGAGAGGCGGGAGTCGAGAGAGGCAGCGGCCTATAAAAGGCTCAGCAGTCCGGGGAGCGTCGAGAGAGGCGGGAGTCGAGAGAGGCAGCGGCCTATAAAAGGCTCAGCAGTCCGGGGAGCGTCGAGAGAGGCGGGAGTCGAGAGAGGCAGCGGCCTATAAAAGGCTCAGCAGTCCGGGGAGCGTCGAGAGAGGCAGCGGCCTATAAAAGGCTCAGCAGTCCGGGGAGCGTCGAGAGAGGCGGGAGTCGAGAGAGGCAGCGGCCTATAAAAGGCTCAGCAGTCCGGGGAGCGTCGAGAGAGGCGGGAGTCGAGAGAGGCAGCGGCCTATAAAAGGCTCAGCAGTCCGGGGAGCGTCGAGAGAGGTGGGAGTCGAGAGAGGCAGCGGCCTATAAAAGGCTCAGCAGTCCGGGGAGCGTCGAGAGAGGCGGGAGTCGAGAGAGGCAGCGGCCTATAAAAGGCTCAGCAGTCCGGGGAGCGTCGAGAGAGGCGGGAGTCGAGAGAGGCAGCGGCCTATAAAAGGCTCAGCAGTCCGGGGAGCGTCGAGAGAGGCGGGAGTCGAGAGAGGCAGCGGCCTATAAAAGGCTCAGCAGTCCGGGGAGCGTTGAGAGAGGCGGGAGTCGAGAGAGGCAGGACCGGTGCAGCTCCAGCTGAGAGAAGGCAAAAAAGAAGTAGAAAGAAATCAAAAGGTGACGTCACAGCCAACGTGGTAAGTGATTGGCTGCTGATTGGTGAGTAGTTTTTCTTTTTCTTTGTCAGTAACTTTTAACATTGTTGTCGCCAATTTAAGTGTATCTAAGGGTTAAGTCATGGCAGGACAGCTCGGTCACGTGATATGCTCCTCCTGTACCATGTGGGAAATTGGGGACAACACCAGTGTCCCTGACGACTACATGTGCGGGAAGTGTATCCACCTCCGGCTCCTGACGGTCCGCGTTGCGGAGTTGGAGCTGAGGGTGGATTCACTCTGGAGCATCCACGATGCTGAGAATGATGTGAGTAGCACGTGGAGCGAGTTGGTCTTACCGCAGGAGAAGGGTCCACAGCCAGCGAGGGAATGGAAGACCAGCAGGAAGAGTAGTGCAAGGAAGGTAGTGCAGGGGTCCCCTGTGGTCATCCCACTGCAAAACAGATACACTGCTTTGAGTACTGTTGAGGGGGATGACTCATCAGGAGAGGGCAGCAGCAGCCAAGTTCATGGCACCGTGGCTGGCTCTGTTGCACAGGAGGGCAGGAAAAAGAGTGGGGGAGCGATAGTGATAGGGGATTCAATTGTAAGGGGAATAGATAGGCGTTTCTGCGGCCGCAACCGAGACTCCAGGATGGTATGTTGCCTCCCTGGTGCAAGGGTCAAGGATGTCTCGGAGCGGGTGCAGGACATTCTAAAAAGGGAGGGAGAACAGCCAGTTGTCGTGGTGCACGTTGGTACCAACAACATAGGTAAAAAAAGGGATGAGGTCCTACGAAATGAATTTAAGGAGCTAGGAGCTAAATTAAAAAGTAGGACCTCAATAGTAGTAATCTCGGGATTGCTACCAGTGCCACGTGCTAGTCAGAGTAAGAATCGCAGGATAGCGCAGATGAATACGTGGCTTGAGCAATGGTGCAGCAGGGAGGGATTCAAATTCCTGGGGCATTGGAACCGGTTCTGGGGGAGGTGGGACCAGTACAATCCGGATGGTCTGCACCTGGGCAGAATCGGAACCAATGTCCTCGGGGGAGTGTTTGCTCGTGCTCTTGGGGAGGAGTTAAACTAATATGGCAGGGGGATGGGAACCAATGCAGGGAGATAGAGGGAAACAAAAAGGAGGCAAAAGCAAAAGACAGAAAGGAGATGAGGAAAAGTGGAGGGCAGAGAAACCCAAGGCAAAGAACAAAAAGGACCATTGTACAGCAAAATTCTAAAAGGACAGAGGGTGTTAAAAAAACAAGCCGAAAGGCTTTGTGTCTTAATGCAAGGAGTATCCGCAATAAGGTGGATTAATTAACTGTGCAAATAGATGTTAACAAATATGATGTGATTGGAATTACGGAGACGTGGCTCCAGGATGAGCAGGGCTGGGAACTCAACATCCAGGGGTATTCAACATTCAGGAAGGATAGAATAAAAGGAAAAGGAGGTGGGGTAGCATTGCTGGTTAAGGAGGAGATTAAGGCAATAGTTAGGAAGGACATTAGCTTGGATGATGTGGAATCTATATGGGTAGAGCTACAGAACACCAAAGGGCAAAAAACGTTAGTGGGAGTTGTGTACAGACCTCCAAACAGTAGTAGTGATGTTCGGGAGGGCATCAAACAGGAAATTAGGGGTGCATGCAATAAATAATGCAGTTATAATGGGTGACTTTAATATGCACATAGATTGGGCTAACCAAACTGGAAGCAATACGGTGGAGGAGGATTTCCTGGAGTGCATAAGGGATGGTTTTTTAGACCAATATGTCGAGGAACCAACTAGGGGGGAGGCCATCTTAGACTGGGTGTTATGTAATGAGAGAGGATTAATTAGCAATCTCGTTGTGTGAGGCCCCTTGGGGAAGAGTGACCATAATATGGTGGAATTCTGCATTAGGATGGAGAATGAAACAGTTAATTCAGAGACCATGGTCCAGAACTTAAAGAAGGCTAACTTTGAAGGTATGAGGCGTGAATTGGCTGGGATGGATTGGCGAATGATACTTAAGGGGTTGACTGTGGATGGGCAATGGCAGACATTTAGAGACCGCATGGATGAACTACAACAATTGTACATTCCTGTCTGGCATAAAAATAAAAAAGGGAAGGTGGCTCAACCGTGGCTATCAAGGGAAATCAGGGATAGTATTAAAGCCAAGGAAGTGGCATACAAATTGGCCAGAAATAGCAGCGAACCTGGGGACTGGGAGAAATTTAGAACTCAGCAGAGGAGGACAAAGGGTTTGATTAGGGCAGGGAAAATGGAGTATGAGAAGAAGCTTGCAGGGAACATTAAGACGGATTGCAAAACTTTCTATAGATATGTAAAGAGAAAAAGGTTAATAAAGACAAACGTAGGTCCCCTGCAGTCAGAATCAGGGGAAGTCATAACGGGGAACAAAGAAATGGCGGACCAATTGAACAAGTACTTTGGTTCGGTATTCACGAAGGAGGACACAAACAACCTTCCGGTTATAAAAGGGGTCGGGGGGTCTAGTAAGGAGGAGGAACTGAGGGAAATCCTTATTAGCCGGGAAATTGTGTTGGGGAAATTGATGGGATTGAAGGCCGATAAATCCCCAGGGCCTGATGGACTGCATCCCAGAGTACTTAAGGAGGTGGCCTTGGAAATAGTGGATGCATTGACAGTCATTTTCCAACATTCCATTGACTCTGGATCAGTTCCTATAGAGTGGAGGGTAGCCAATGTAACCCCACTTTTTAAAAAAGGAGGGAGAGAGATAACAGGGAATTATAGACCGGTCAGCCTGACATCGGTCGTGGGTAAAATGATGGAATCAATTATTAAGGATGTCATAGCAGTGCATTTGGAAAGAGGTGACATGATAGGTCCAAGTCAGCATGGATTTGTGAAAGGGAAATCATGCTTGACAAATCTTCTGGAATTTTTTGAGGATGTTTCCAGTAGAGTGGACAAGGGAGAACCAGTTGATGTGGTATATTTGGACTTTCAGAAGGCGTTCGACAAGGTCCTACACAAGAGATTGATGTGCAAAGTTAAAGCACATGGGATTGGGGGTAGTGTGCTGACGTGGATTGAGAACTGGTTGTCAGACAGGAAGCAAAGAGTAGGAGTAAATGGGTACTTTTCAGAATGGCAGGCAGTGACTAGTGGGGTACCGCAAGGTTCTGTGCTGGGACCCCAGCTGTTTACACTGTACATTAATGATTTAGACGAGGGGATTGAATGTAGTATCTCCAAATTTGCAGATGACACTAAGTTGGGTGGCAGTGTGAGCTGCGAGGAGGATGCTGTGAGGCTGCAGAGCGACTTGGATAGGTTAGGTGAGTGGGCAAATGCATGGCAGATGAAGTATAATGTGGATAAATGTGAGGTTATCCACTTTGGTGGTAAAAACAGAGAGACAGACTATTATCTGAATGGTGACAGATTAGGAAAAGGGGAGGTGCAAAGAGACCTGGGTGTCATGGTACATCAGTCATTGAAGGTTGGCATGCAGGTGCAGCAGGCGGTTAAGAAAGCAAATGGCATGTTGGCCTTCATAGCAAGGGGATTTGAGTACAGGGGCAGGGAGGTGTTGTTACAGTTGTACAGGGCATTGGTGAGGCCACACCTGGAGTATTGTGTACAGTTTTGGTCTCCTAACCTGAGGAAGGACATTCTTGCTATTGAGGGAGTGCAGCGAAGGTTCACCAGACTGATTTCCGGGATGGCGGGACTGACCTATCAAGAAAGACTGGATCAACTAGGCTTGTATTCACTGGAGTTCAGAAGAATGAGAGGGGACCTCATAGAAACATTTAAAATTCTGACGGGGTTAGACAGGTTAGATGCAGGAAGAATGTTCCCAATGTTGGGGAAGTCCAGAACCAGAGGTCACAGTCTAAGGATAAGGGGTAAGCCATTTAGGACCGAGATGCGGACGAACTTCTTCACCCAGAGAGTGGTGAACCTGTGGAATTCTCTACCACAGAAAGTTGTTGAGGCCAATTCACTAAATATATTCAAAAAGGAGTTAGATGAGGTCCTTACTACTAGGGGGATCAAGGGGTATGGCGAGAAAGCAGGAATGGGGTACTGAAGTTGAATGTTCAGCCATGAACTCATTGAATGGCGGTGCAGGCTAGAAGGGCCGAATGGCCTACTCCTGCACCTATTTTCTATGTTTCTATGTTTCTAAAACCAAGCTCTCCCTTGTACACCCGGATCTCAATGATCACATTGAAACCAGAAGGCAAAGGCAGCAAAAGCAACAATCACGCGGCCGTATCACGTGACATGACCCTGTGTTTGTCCTGAATTATGGTCATGGTCCAAAGTGGGTTGCTGGCACAATTTTGGCCAAGGAGGGGAACAGGGTATTTGTAGTCAAACTGTTAAATGGCCAAACGTGCAAGAGGCACATCGACCAAACCAAACTGCAATTCACAGCCAACCCAGAACAAATTGAAGATGACCATCATCGATCAACCAACACACATCCAACCATCAGATGACCCTTGTGCCATTTCCGAAGATGAATCTACCATCCCCAACAGTCCTGTCAGACCGACTGCTCCGCAATGCAGCAATTCACCCAATCTTGGGTTCGAACTGAGAAGATCAACCAGGGAGCGGAAGGCCCTGGACCATTTCAACTTGTAAATACAACCTGTACCAAGGACTTTGTGGGGGAATTATGTTACGTATGTTAACTGGGTTTTACTTGTCATGGAGGGCACGACTGTTGGCGTCCTAATGGTCACTGGCAGACACATGCAAGCCATGTATATAATGTTGGCAGCCATGTTGAATCCTCACTTTGAAAATAAAAAAACTGGAGTAAGGTCATGCCTGAACTAGCTCACCGTACTTAGCCTTGTGGAGTTATTCGATACTTAACAGATATAATTCATCCACTCGGCACTTCTGGCTGAAGATGGTTGCAAACACTTCAGCCTTGTCTTTTGCACTCACGTGCTGGGCTCCACCTTCATTGAGGATGGGGATATTCATGGAGTCTGCTCCTCCAGTTATTTGTTCAATTGTTCACCACCATTCATAACTGCAGATCATTGGTTGTGGGGTTACTTAGCTCTGTCTATAGCATGCTGCTTCTCTTGTTTAGCATGCATGTAGTCCTGTGTCACGTCTTCCCAAGGTTGGCACCTCATTTTTAGATATGCGTGGTGCTGCTCCTGACATGTGCTTCTAAACTCCTCACTGAACCAGGGTTAGTCATCTGGCTTGATGTTCATGGTAGAGTGAGGGATATGCCAGGCCATGAGGTTACTGATTGTGGTGGAATACAATTCTGCTGCTGCCGATGGCCCACAACGCCTCGTGGATGCCCAGTTCTGAACTGCTAGATGTGTTCTGAATCTTTCCCATTTAGCACGCTGGTAGTGCCACACAACACAAAGCAGGCTGTCCTCAGTGTGAAGATGGGACTTCATCTTTATAAGGACAAGGTCACTGTTACCAATACTGCCGTGGACAGATGCATCTGTGACAGGTAGATTGGTGAGGATGAGGTCAAGTAGTTTTTTTCCTCATATTCCAGCATGTCCTTCAGGACTCGGTCAGCTCGGTCAGTAGTGATGCTCCCGAGACACTCTTGGTGATGGACATTGAAGTCCCCCACCCAAAGTACATTCTGTGCCTTGCTACCCTCAGTGATGTTCTACATGGAGGAGTACTGATTCATCAGCTATGGGAGGGCGGTCGGTGGTAATCAGCAGGTTTCCTTGCCCATATTTGACCTGAAGCCTTGAGACTTCATGGAGTCTGGAGTCAATGTTGAGGACTCCCAGGACCACTCCTTCCCGACTGTGCCCCACAGGACCCAGATGATGACCTCAATAAGGCGACTTTCAGGAGAAGGGTGATGGGTGTGCGCACAGAAATGCTAAGTGCAATTGCATGCCCGACAGAGACCCTCTTATCAGTGTCAAGGAGCATGGAGAAGTCCGGCTCCAACATTGCACTGCGGTTTGTACAGAGCTTGGAGCCCACGATTTCCAGGATAGAAGTGATGAGCAACTCCATGAGAGACCTTGTGGACCCACAAATGGTGCTGGGTGTGATGGGTGATCTTGCAGCTTCCATTGCAACACAGGCAGAGGTGACTCAACATCTCACTGCTGCAGTGGAACTTCATACTACTGTCATCATCGCTGGGTTTATGAGTCTCGAAAGGGGCTTGCAGGGTTTCGCAGCAGGCCAGCAATCTGTCCTCCAACAGATTGCTAGGAATGCTGTAGCGCTGCCCCGGGGGAGTAGCAGTAGGTCTGTGGAGCAAGAACCTGCTCTCCTCTCTCAGGATGGCAGCATTCCTACTCCCACCACTGCCACTCCGCCATTGCCCTTGCCCAGATGCTACCGCCCATGCTGAAGTGGTGCAGTCTACAGCCGGGCCATCTAGGTCCAGAGCTGGTCGAGGTCATCATGCATGGTCATCTTCAGTCATCCTACTGAAAGTCAGCAGCCTTCCACCAGCCATGCTGCAGCCATTCGGGGAGCACTGCGCAGCCTCATATTGGCACCAGGACTGCGCTCCCCGTCATAGTAAAGGTCACAGTGGCACTCACCTTCTCTGCCTCCGGCTCCTTCCAGGCTGCATCAGGAGATAAATGCAGCATCTAACAATTTGCAGCATATTGCTGCATCCATGATGCTACACAGGCTTTCTACACCCATCGAATGGACTTCATTACCTTCCCTATGACCATGGAGAAATAGCATGAGTGCGCATGTGGGTTTGCCATAATAACGGGCTTCCCTAGGTTGCAAGGAGCAATTGACCTCACGCATATGGCCTTGCGAGCACCATTCCAGAATGCAGAGGTATTCAGAAACAGAAAGGGATACCACTCATAAATGTGCAGCTTGTGTGCGACCACACGCAGCGCATCCTTGCAGTCAATGTTCGGTATCCTGGAAGCGCACATGATACGTTTATTCTCCAGAAGAGCACTGTGTCTCACCGCCCTCCTATACCTACTGCCCCTCCTCAATGGGTCCTCAGTGCCTGCAGCAAGACTGCTTGAGGGCTGCTGTGTGTCTGAGGAGCACAGATCAGATGGCCTGGGACGAAGCTCTGGATCAGCTGTGGACATGGAAGGCCCGACTACTGACTGCACCGCCTCAGGATGGGTGGCAGCAGTGTGGGATGGCTGGAGTGCAGGCCGTGTCAGGTGCAAAGGCGGATTGGCAGTGGCGTGAGCCGGAATGCTGTCATCGTAAGGAAGGACAGCACCTTCCACATATTTCGGCACACTGCCACTCCTCCGGGGCAGTGCCAGAGCATCAGGAGCAAAATGTGCCCCAACAGATTGCTGTCCTGCTGCGGCACCGTCTGTTCCCCGTCCGACAGACACTGCTTGCATGACAGCCCTCTGAGACTGCATAAACGCAGGGAGCACCAGAAACGATGCAGTCTGCGCTTCAACCGCTGTAGTCAGAGAGTGCAACAAGTGACTACATGACATCATGTCTGCAGGCCAGCAACCAGTGACTGCATGACATCATGAATTCCTTGCGTGGCTTCAGCCTGTGATGTCATAGCTGCTGCCATGTCAACCATGGCACGTGCTATCACCTCTCGGACCCCAGTGTCGCTCGTTGAGGCCGTTTTCCAGTTTAGACTGGCAAGGATGTTCTCAGTGGACTGCTCAGAGGCGCGGTCCATGTTGGAGGCGGCCTCTGCCACACTCACAGCAAATGCAGACATGCTCTGTGGCACACTCACCAATGCACCCATAATCTCACAGTGCATCTGCGATGACTCCCTGGACAGAGACTCCCAATCCAGGTCTTCATCTGCCTGACAGTGAGCAAGACTCCTGGGCCGACTTACCCTCCGGAGAGCTGGCCCCCGAGATTCCCCTCACGCAGCGCGTTGCTGCAGGTCATTGGGTCCAGGAGCATCAGCATCTGTGAAGCCCCAGAGGTTGCTGGTGTTCTCTCACGGGCTGGTGTCCCCATTCGCGGCACTGAGGTCAGGTCCTAGTCGGTCACCACAGATGTCTCGACATCTTCCTCATTCTCCCCCTCGTGTGAGGACGTTGGCGATGGGACAGGCTGTGGCTCAGTTGGTTCATCATCTGTAAACACAAAGTAACATAAGTGTGGGTAGCAGTTGGGGAGGGGGCAGGAAGGAAAGAAGGAGGTTGCATCATTATTTTGCAGATACATGTTGTAGGCATGTGGAATCAAGGGTGAGGGTTGTCAGAAAAAACAGACATCTCATTTACAAACCGTCAGTGTCCTGCGGGGGTTCTGCCTGTCTGACCACCACCACTCCGACTGATGGGCCCATGAGGGCAGACACTCACTCCTCTGTGGCAGTGAGATCCTCCTCCCGTCTGCTCCTGCTCTCGCCTGTTGTGGGCGAATAAGTCTTTATTTGTGTGGCAAATCTGCTGGGAGGATAGATACACCAATGTCAGTGTTCTCGATCAGGCCAACATCCCCAGTATCAAAGCGCTGACCACACTCGGCTAGCTGCATTGGGTGGACCACATTGTCCGCATGCCCAACACGAGACTCCCTAAGCAAGTGCTCTATTCATAACTCCTACATGGCAAGTGAGCCCCAGGTGGGCACAGGAAATGCTTCAAGGACACCCTCAAAGCCTTCTTGATAAAGTGCAACATCCCCACCGACACCTGGGAGTCCCTGGCCCAAGACAGCTCAAAGTGGAGGAAGAGCATCCGGGAGGGCGCTGAGCACCTCAAGTCTCGACGCCGAGAGCACGCAGTAAATAAGCGCAGACAGCGGAAGGAGCATGCGGCAAACCAGGCTCCCCACCCACCCTTTCCTTCAACCACTGTCTGTCCCACCTGTGACAGATACTGTAATTCCCGTATTGGACTGTACAGTCACCTGAGAACTCACTGTTAGAGTGGAAGCAAGTCTTCCTCGATTTCGAGGGACTGCCTAAGATGATGATGATTTACTAGTATGCAAAATCTGTCCGTAGTAAGTGATTCACTGCTGATGTTGCGACATGTGAATGTCTACATCTCAGCCTGCGTGGCAGCTCACAGTGGATGTGTAAATGGTGGGGTCTGGGCACAAGGAAGTATGAGTAAGTATGAGGCCGAAGGCCTGTGACCTCATGTGGAGAGTTAAAAGGTATTACTTTGTGTTCTCAGGCTGAGTCGGGAGCTAGAATGAGGCCAGTTCATTAGATATATTCAAAAGGGAGTTAGATACGGCCCTTACGGCCAAAGGGATCAAAGGGTATGGAGCGAAAGCAGGAAAGGGGTACTGAGGTTGAATGATCAGCCATGATCTTATTGAATGGCGGTGCAGGCTCGAAGGGCCAAATGGCCTGCTCCTGCACATAATTTCTATGTTTCTATGTTTCTATGCATCTAGAAGGTGAGAGATGCTTGGATGGGCAGAGCATGTCTGGGGAG
The DNA here is from genome assembly GCF_044704955.1 of Pristiophorus japonicus. NCBI lineage: Eukaryota > Metazoa > Chordata > Chondrichthyes > Pristiophoridae > Pristiophorus > Pristiophorus japonicus. Next base: position 110,653,161 of record NC_091982.1, on the reverse strand, counting down.
GCTATAGAGAGCTTTGAGGGTGTGTACAGCAATGTGGAGCATGGCCTGGCACACATAGAGAAGGTGTTGGCAGTGTGAAGCAGTAAGGCTCATGTAAAGGCATTGCAATGTTAATGTAACCGGTACTCACCCTGACGAACCTAGTCAGGTCATTGAATTTCTTGCTACATTGAGTCGCTGTCCTCTGCACCATGTCGCAGGCAGAAACATGCTGTGTGACCTCCCGCCACAGCCTCCTGAACACTCTGGAGGATGCCCTTCATCCCCCTCCAGGCAGCAGGGCATTTTGGCACCGTTCAACGGCCTCCAGCAACGCCTCAAGGGCCACGGCCGAGAAGTGGTGCGCTCGTTGTCTGCCTGCCTGCACATCCATCCTCCCGCTCTCAGGTGAGTGGCAATTTTGAAATGCGCATGCGCATACTTGATTTGCCGTGCCTTTAAGAGTTGGCTTTTCCCGGGATCTGATTCAGAGTTCTGCGCATGCACAATGTGTCAGTAAAATGTACCGACCAAACTTTCGTTATCGCCCCTCCAGCTCTGGTGTGCAATGGCTGATTTATCACCCCTGTCAGCTTTTCGACTGATTCTGATGAATTTCTGAGTGGGAGATACAAACTTTTTCAAGGTGCTAAGAGTACTGCCCCGCCTGGATTAACGCCGCAACTGAGGCATGACCGAATTTATCCCCCGTGTCACTTATTTTCCTCTCTCTCTGGTTTATCTCTGTCACTCTTTCCCTATGTTTCTCTTTATTCTCTTGTTAGGTCTGAAATCCTCGTTTTTTAAATTTAGCAAAAAGCAGAGATTAACATTAACTCGTGTTTGCTCCAGCAACAATTAGCAATTTCTGCCCTTTTCTCCCATCAGGACTATTCTTTGACTTTGATGTTTTCTCTGTTTTATTTCCTGCTGTGATTTACTGATTACTCTTGTATTCTCCCCATTCCTCTGCTGATCGCTAGACCAACCAACCTACTGGAATAACCTAACTCCACAAACATGAACAGCAAATCAATGCACATACCATTTCAGATGCTGATTTCTTCCTCTCCTTGGGCTCAGCTATCAGTGTGCAGCATAAGGTACTTCTCTGCTACTTGAGCCCCTTGACTGACCTTGATCAGTGTGTTGTGTGACATTGATGCACTTGGCATGGGGCCTTGGATGCCTTAAGTCACCCTTGCCTCTGGCAGAAAATGGCGGCGAGGGGGCAGGGGGGGGGTGAGGGGGAGTAGAATCTTAGTTTGCTCAGTCATTCTGCACGTACTTGTAGATTTCAAATATTTAACATAGTTTTCAGACTAATTCTGGGATGGATTTTTTTACTATTATAGTGTCTCATCAAAGTATTAGATTGTTTTGGGCCAACACGATCAATATTTTAATTGTACATATTTTAATAAGCTGAAGTGGAGTCCATCAGTCTCTTGTACCTCATTATGAGATTTTAAAACGCCATTGATTGCTTCCCTTTAAAATCAGTTATCATTACAAGCGGGTTGTGGTTGCCTGATGAAATTTGGAATGAGACAATGATTGTTTAATTGGAGCGAGAAATGAAGATAATCCACCTAATTCTAGATTATAGCCATTGAGAGATGCCAGTTTGGCCAAACAATCAACTCTAGTTGAGAAACACTTTGGTGTAAGACCCTGATATTCCCAATTGAAATGATAATGAATGACGTTTACATCGAGTTAGACATTTGAGCTACCTGGTTATAGTAGATGGCCAGCCCAGCATTCAATTCCAAAACAGAGTCAGGAGAACATATAATGGGTCTGAAATTGCCCTTTTGGCACTGCCAGTTAGTGCCTCTGGCCGGCGATAACTGCGCTAATGATTTAGCGCATATGCATGGCGGCCATACCAACTGGCGTGGATTTGTCCCCGGGACTCCGCCGGCAGAAAGTGGTTTGCGCCACGCCCCATGATTAGCGCATTGGTGCGGTGCACGCACGGCAATGATGTAATCGTCATGCGCAGTGACCCCTTATTGCCCCGCGATAACCACTTTGCACCCCTCGGAAGAAATCGCCCCATGTGACGCAATGTTCGTGTGCGGCGATGTTAGCGTGCGGCGATTTTGTCATGCGGTGATACCACTCGGTGCAAGAAGCTGTTGCCCTTAAAGCTGTGGCTCAGTGGGTAGCACACTCGCCTCTGAGTCAGAAGGTTGTGGCTTCAAGTCCCACTCCAGGGACTTGAGCATAAAAATCTCGGCTGACACTCCAGTGCAGTGCTTAGGGAGTGCTGCACTGTCTGAGGTGCTGTCTTTTGGATGAGATATTAAACCAAAGCCCCGTCTGCTCTCTCAGGTGGTCATAAAAGATCCCATGGGCACTATTTCGAAGAAGAGCATGCGAGTTCTTCCCGGTGTCCTGGCCAATATTTATCCCTCAATCAACATAACAAAAACTGATAATCTGGTCATTATCACATTACTGTATGTGGGAGTGTGCTGTGTGCAAATTGGCTGCCATGTTTCCCACATTACAACAGTGACTATACTTCAAAAGTACTTCATTGGCTGTAAAGCACGTTGAGATGTCCGGTGGTTGTGAATGGCGCTATATAAATGCAAGTCTTTCTTTCTTTTAAAGGGGACGTGATAGCGCGGCGGCCGCCATATTTTATCTGTCGGCCGAATTTTCAGTCAGCCCGACAATGGCAGTTGCTAATGTGGCCAGGCCGCCAACATGCAGACCAGCGTCCCCTCTTGGTTCTAAGCCACTGGCCCGGCTGACACCCCCCCTGATGGCCCAGTGGACACCACTAAAGAATCTGCAGAGTTCGCAGCGGCTCTCTCTTTTAAAAGAAGGGGAGGGCTGTTGTGAGGCGTCAGCGTGACGTGGCACATTCGCGTTGCGCTAAGGTCATCAGTGCCGCGCTGATGTGCTGAGCGTGAGTACCGCACGAGTGCTGTGTTAAAGGAACAACTAATTAATTTGGTTAAAGCGCCCAAATCCGCGCCGGCGCTAAAGAAACATCTAATTCGAATTATGCACTCCAAAACCAGCCCGGTCCAAATTCGGCGCCAATGTATTTTGTTCACTATTTTTTCACGCAGCAGATAATATATAGCGATCAAAACCGAGGCAAAAGTTTATTAGGTTGTTATTACCTGTGTTATTGCAAGGTGGTAAAATGGGGAGTATGGAGAATGGACCTATGAACCTTTGATGCTTGGCACTATTGAACAAGTGTTTAGGAATTGTTGGACTGAGTGTTGTAGGTGTGCGCCCCGCCCGCACACCAGCTGAACATTCCATTGATGAAGGCAGAAAGCAAGTCAGAGATGAGCTCTCCTTTGACTTATCCTATATATGTGTTATTTAGAGGGAGTGGAAGGGACATTCAAAAGGCCACCTTAGATGCAATGAAGATGAGGCATCAGCAAAGGAGGAGGCCACCTGGATGTTGTTGTCCTGTGGGCAGAAATTATCAGCCATAGAGACCTCTCTTACAAAGTACGTCACCATCCTCCGCCTGCTCCACGATGACATGCAGGCCATGATCCTTACCAACGGATCCATCACAGACCCAATCCATGTCAAGGGGTCAAGCAGGGCTGCGTCATCACCCCAACCCCCTTCTCAAACTTCCTCGCTGCCATGCTCCACCTCACAGTTGACAAGCTCCCCGTTGGAGTGGAACTAAACTACAGAACCAGTGAGAAGCTGTTCAACCTTCGCCGTCTCCAGGCCAGGTCCAAGACCATTCCAACTCTGTCGTCGAGCTACAGTACGTGGACGACGCCTGCGTCTGTGCACATTCAAAAGCTGAACTCCAGGACATTATCAACGTATTTACCGAGGCGTATGAAAGCATGGGCCTTACGCTAAACATCAGTAAGACAAAGATCCTCCACCAGCCTGTCCTCGCCGCACAGTACTGCCCCCCCAACATCAAGATCCATGATGCAGCCCTGGACAACATGGATCACTTCCCTTACCTCTGGAGCCTCCTATCAACAAGAGCAGGCATTGACGACGAGATCCAACACCGCCTCCAGTTTGGCCGCCTGAGGAAAAGAGTGTTTGAAGACCAGGCCCTCAAAACTGTCACCAAGCTCATGGTCTCCAGGACCGTAGTAATACCCGCCCTTCTGTATGGCTCAGAGACGTGGACCATGTGCAGTAGACACCTCAAGTCGCTGGAGAAATACCACCAGCGATGTCTCTGCAAGATCCTACAAATCCCCTGGGAGGACAGACGCATCAACATTAGCATCCTCATCCAGGCCAACATCCCCAGCATTGAAGCACCGACCACACTTGATCAGCTCCGCTGGGCAGACCACATAGTTCGCATGCCAGACACGAGACTCCCAAAGCAGCGCTCTACTCAGAACTCGTCCACGGCAAACGAGCCAAAGGTGGGCAGAGGAAACTTTACAAGGACACCCTCAAAGCCTCCCTGATAAAGTGCGACATCTCGACTGACACCTGGAAGTCCCAGGCCAAAGACCGCCCTAAGTGGAGGAAGTGCATCCGAGTATCGTCGCCGAGAGCATGCAGAAATCAAGCGCAGGCAGCGGAAGGAGCATGCGGCAAACCAGGCTCCCCACCCACCCTTCTCCTCAACCACTGTCTGTCCCACCTGTGACAGAGACTGTGGTTCTCATATTGGACTGTACAGTCACATAAGAACTCCTGCTATGAGTGGAAGCAAGTCTTCCTCGATTCTGAGGGACTGCCTATGATGATGATCTTACAACTCACACAAGAGCAGTGCCTTCGCTGATGCTGATTCAGCAGTGAGATGGTTTCTGGAACCTCGGAGCCTTGGAGAACTTTGAATGAGACTTGAGACATCAGTCGACAGTGCATTAAGCAAGTCACTGATGCAGTGTTCGCCAAAACCAAAAATCAACTTTCCAAGGGAGCCTCAGAATCAACAGGCCCAAGCAACACCTTTCTTTAATGTAGATCGAATTCCTGAAGTACGGAAGCTGACACTGAATTCAGTTGTATGTCGTCTGGTAGATCACTGCTTGTGGCATTGAATAGAACATAGTGTGAACTAGTGTGCAGCAGTGTTGTACCAAACCTCACCCAGGGGACGAGGCATGCCTGCTGCTTCCCCATCTCCAGACTCCGCCTCCAAGCATTTCCCTCTATTTGGAGCGTATGCTCCTCGAATTAAGTGATCTCCTGAGCTGCGGCTGTACTCCCTTCAGTGTTAGACATCTCTCTCTTGTTGACTGCCACTTTCTCCTACTAAACAGGGACAGGCATTCATTAAACGCTCAAGTCTATGTCCAAAGTGAGACCCTGCCTCCTGCCCCCAACCCCTCCCCCCCCCGCCCCCACCCCCCCGCATGTGGGGAAGAATCTCATTTAGGGATTGCAAAGTGTGAAAGGCAAAGTGTGCGGATGATGAAGTTGGCAGCAGGTCATCCTTGCCATGTTGGTGTAGAATGGTAAAGAGACATAGTGCTAAGTGCACAAGGGGTTGTGAAGAGTACCTACAGAAAGTTGTGGCATTCTTATATAAGACTGAGAGGAAATCTTCCCAGAGTGTGTATCAACCTGGCTCAGTGGTAAATGCACTGCAATCAAAAGGCCACATTAGTGAATTGAAGAGGATTTACTGTGATTGAAAGGCTGCATTAGAGGGAGCAGCGTGCGACGGCCCGGCCCGGAAATCGGCACGGTCCCGGCCTGCAAGACCATCAGCAGGCAGGGGCCATCAGAGGGAGCAGCGTGCGGCAGCATACCACTGCAGGAGGGCAATGGCTGCAAAGGCAGGTAGTTGATTGCAGTGTGGGCAGGCACAGCAGGAGGGGTGAAGGAACGGCAAGAGTTCATAAAGGGAAGTGTCTGGGGCCCAGGAGAGGCATGTGTCTGGGGCCCAGAAGAACCGAGGGTACAGGGGCAGCACGGGCCAGCCCACACTATATGTGTGTGCGCTCGGTCCATGCAGCAGAGCTGGTCTCCAGTCATCTTCAGTAATCCTTGCCATTGGACCAAGACCTAGCTCTGTCAAGCTCATGTGGTGGCTGGTGTGCAACGGTCACCAGACGTTAAAAAAATCCATGCACAGGCATCTTCCAGCCTTCAAGATGTAGTTCGGGACCTGGAATATTAGGTGCTTCATTGAAACACCTGTGAACTCCTTCCTTTTTGGCGTGGAAGCAAGTCATCCTCGCTTCGAGGGACTGCCTATGATATGATGACGATGAGTGGGTTGCACTCTTGCCTCTGAGTCAGAAGGTTGTCCCACTCCAGAGACTTGAGCAAAGAAATCTAGGTGACACTCCAGTGAGTGCTGCACTGTTGGAGGTGCCGTCTTTCATATGAGATGTTAAACCGAGGCCCTGTCTGCTCTCTCAAGTGAATGTAAAAGATCCTATGGCACTATTTCGAAGAAGAGCTGGTGATTATCCCTCAATCAATATAACAAAAACAGATTATCTTGTCCTAATGACATTGATGTTTGTGAGAGTTTGCTGTGCGCAAATTTGCTGACATGTTTCCTACATTACAACAGTTCAAAAGTACCTCATTGTGTGTAAAGTGCTTTGGGATGTCCTGAAGTCATGAAAGGCGCTATATAAATGCAAGTTCTTTCTTTTTATCATTGCCTTTGACGGTGTAATACTGTTCTATCAAAAAAAGTTCCAATGATCACTTGAGGGAAGCATGAACCACCAATCCAAAGGCCACTTATGAACAGGTTCTCTGAGGAATCGGATCAATATAAATTAAACTGTAAACTGTTCTGAGATTTGGCTCAAAGTCAAAATTGTATTGTACTAATGAAAAGCCAGAGACTAATAATGTTTAACCTGCATAGTGATAGCTACAATAAATATAAAATGTATATATGCTGCACAAAAGGATCAAAGTGTTGGTGTACCATGTCTTTGATCAATATAGCCTGCAGTACAAATGGCTGCTTACAGTCCCAGAGGTTTGTTCTTTATTAACGCAATGATTTCCATTACAGAATGGAGTTCAATTATCAAACTTTCACTCAAGGATATTCTTTAAAACCGTGACGCCTCATAGGAAGATCCGTGCTGTCTTGCATTTACTGGAGCTAGACTCTGAGAGAATTATGAAACTACCAATTATAGTGTGTGGGAGGTCACTGCAATGCATCAGCGAGAGGTCCTAGATTCTGGGAAAGGTCAGAAATGTATTTCTAACACATCGTATCAACGTGCAGAATGAATCACTTTTCCACACTTTTCTTTTCACTTTGTTTAGTACTATTTTCTGTTATGATTATTAGGATGAGAGCCAGTCACCAAATGGAAAACAGTCTGTTTATATTTTCATTATTTTAAGCCACACACAGCTGGTCTGTTATAAATAGTGATAAATTCATGCACTCCTCGCTTCTATGATGCCTTGGATTGTTGGTAATGGATGCTCTGTTTGTTTTGACTTAATCCTTTCCAGCCCATGGGAGGCCCTTGGTGCTGAGCGCTAAGTGGTACAAGAACACCCGTTATATTTCTGTCGCAGGAGCTCTCATAACTATCGACTGGTCACAAAGATCCCCGATGAATGAGCTGGGGCTGTGTGTCTATGGCTGCGTCTGTGCTGCTGTTTGGGCCTGCTAGCCAGCTGCACAATTAGACAACAGATTGATGACCCCTGCGCACAGCTGGTCCTACTGATGCCTGAGACATGGGAGAATAAATATCAACAAATGATGTACCGCATTGTTAAACAAGCTTTTAAAACAACTGTTCATCTTCATTTGACAGGCTTAGATATTCTTTCCTGGATAAATCACTGCTTGCCAAACTGCAACACACAGACTCCATGAAAGCAACTAATTGCTTCGTTAATAATAATTAAAAAACACAACTTCAATTCTACCTGAAGATATTAGTCAATTTGAGATAAGCTCAGGCTCTCTGAATTTTCAGCTGATCTTTGTTGCTTGAATAAATTGATCTGCACCTTGCCTCCTACTAGTGCCACACAGGAATCATTAACCGTCACCATCTTCTCACGTTCATCGTTTTTTTTAAGAGAACAATAGTTTTGTTAGGCTGGTAATGGGAGAAATCAAACAAGTCGAGGAGCACTATATTAGATTTCTAACTGTTAGATGATGATATTGCATGCCACATTTACAAGCCCCAGAAGGGTTAAAGGAATATTTTGTCAGTGGCAGACTGATGCCCCAATGTCCATATTTGGTCACCATGGCAACGCACTGACTAGAGACAGGGAAAATCTTTCAGAGGGCTTCACGGCCCAAGATAAGTCTAAATAATTGCTTTCTCTGTCTCGGGAGACAGCCTTGAAAGACCACTAGTGACGCAGACTGTGCTGTTAAATAATGACACAAATGAGAACACCTCAGGAATTTTACGTCAGCCTGATTAATGTTTCATTCATATGTTTCATTCATTCTGATTTCCCTGGTGTTATTATTAGATTTGAATGAGTGACAATAAAATAGAAGTGATGCAGACGGGTGTTTGGATGTGAACACTGGTGCTCACCAATACATTTAATGATGCACTTGGCTGGCTGCCAATATCTCACGCATTTTAATTAAAAATGTTAAATCATGTCCATATCTCCTGTCAGCAGCTATTAATCAGTGCTTTGAAAAATTGACATCGCCTGTTTACAGGAGAAGAATACACGCGACCATCAGGAGGTATAAGCAACATCTAGTTCAACAGGTACCCCAAAAAAGCTTCTTTAAATCTGATGCATGCAGGTTCCAGGATCGCATCACAATAAAAGTCAAATTAAACATGAGCAAGTAAAATGCTCTTTTGTGTTCACAAAGCCTCTTGAGGTTAATTGTGGTACTTGCAATATTCTAATGGTTCATTCGTATCTACATAATGGCCCAAAAATTGTTGTCAAGATAACAGCGAAGCTAACAGCGCTTGCCGTTATGTAAGTGCAAATCCCACAGCAACTTCGAGGAGGAAAGATGCGCGATTAAATGTGGAAATCAAGCAGTTGCTGTGGGAGATATGCTGCTCACTCAGGTCTCAGAAGATCTGTATCTCTCACTGTGACGTTATCAGCTCGCATCTTCAGCAAATTGCCTTGCAAAAAATGTAAAAACCTAAACGTGTTGACTGGTTGCGAGATCTTTTGGCCAATGCCTCAGTCTGTCTCACCACTGTTTTATTCCGCTCTGTTCCGTCCAAGCTTCACCGCATTACTTATCAATGACACCACCGTGTACATACAGCTATCATTCACTCCCATGCCCGATCTTTGGCATAAATTCATTATACCTGGAATTGTACTTGATTGAAGCAACAAGCTCAGAATAGGCTGCGAACTAGACTCGGAAGTGTCGAGTGCTTGATATATAGGCATTTTAGTTTCATGAACACGAACATTTTATGATTCTGATTTTCAGCTGCCTTGATGGGATTCATGAGTCCGTATGCTGCAGCTCTAGTGTGGGAGGTTTCAGGTCACCTTACTGAAGCAGTACAAATGTAAGTACCATCCTTGTGATACAACACATTGATGTTCTAGTGAATGAATGTCTTTGTCACATTGGTCTACTCCATGCAGCATTTGGGGGCCAATATAATGGTTAAACCAATGGTGGTCAGCGGCGATGCGTCCGTGCTCACCGCTGACCTCGAAGAAAACTGTCCACAAAGAGTTAGTGATCTCTGTGGTGTGAATTTCAGCCCTCCTGATGTTAATTTCATGCTGGCCTCAAGTCGAGAGGATCTCCAACTTCCAGCAATAGTGATGTCATGAAACTGGCTAAGCAGCCAATCACTTTGAAGAAGTCTCACAGAAAGCAAACCAGGAAGTAAAATGCACTGATTTTCCTTCACTTTTTAATCATTTTAGATACTGAAATTAAGATTGGGACATGCACATGGGATTAAGGTAGAAGATGAACTATCATAAACAAACTTTAGATTAAAAACAATTGTATGATATTAAAAACCATGGAATATTTAAAATGTGACGTTCCTCAAATGTAAAATTAGTTTTTCAGGCCCAGAACCATTGTTCGGCAGTAATTATGAATTAGTGCGCCATTAAAAACATAGTTACACCATATTCAACAAGGCTTAACCTTTTCAGGGTATTTTAAGAGCAATGTTACAGGGTAAAAGCTTAAGGGGTCTAAATTCCATTTTCAACGCCACCCGTTAGCCGCCCCTTCCGGCATTAACAGGTGGCTATGGACTTACCATCGGCGGGGAGCAGGTTCCTCAGCTCACGAGAAATTTAGTTGGGTGATGGGGGTGGTGCCAAAAGATACTACTGCACACTCTACCCCTACCCACGTTGTGATGTCATCAAGCATACAACGCCCCCATGACGAAATTAGGTAGGTATGGTGGCTTTACTGGCAAGCATTTGTACAGCCTGGAAAAACTGTCGGTACATCGGGGATCCTGGGGCAGTATTTCCCAGAGATCAAGGTAAGTTGTTAACTTTAATTTTTTCAGCATTTATGTATTAATGGCACCAGTGGGGAAGTGTGGGTGTGGGGTCAGAGAAGTTTTCAAAAACTTTTTTTCTGTTGTTTCAACCCATCAGGAAATTCAGTAGGTCTCCTGAGCCACCACTCCATTAGTGTCCGAGGATAAGTGTGCAGCGTCACTTTTAGTGTTGCCCTTTCAACTTTGGGTGGTAAAACAGAATTTGTCACTTTGAGGCGGTGATTGCCGCCTAGTGGTAAAATCACCGTTCAGGCAGTGTCACCACCTCCAAAATGGCGGTACCAAATTTCAACCCCTAAGTTCTTGTCAGTTCAGTGACTTCTCAAAGATGGCTGGCTCCAGGGAGTTCAACAGCCTATGGAGATGTGTCAAATTACACAATTTCAGGATTTACACATTTATGTGCACATGCACGAGCTCCAAAACTTGCTGTCAGTTTCAGAGAGGTAATGACAGTAAACACTGACATTTTCACTGTCATTATCACTGCAAAATCCGGGCCAAAGCCTCCGTTAATTTGCGTGTATCTCTAGCTATTGATGCTAACTAGATTTTGGTGTTCACATCTTCCTTAAATCTCCCACCCTCAATCAACTTGATATCAACCAAACCTCTGCTGCCAATATCTTCACCCACGCAAAGTCCCACTCACCAATCACCCCTGTTCTCGCTGACCTACGTTGGCTTCTGGTGCAGTAATGTCTCAAATTTAAAATTTTCATCTTAATGTTCAAATCCGTCCATGGCCTCACCTCACCCTAGCTCTGTAACCTTCTCCAGTCCAACAACCCTTCGAGAACTCTGTGCTCCTCCAATTCTGGTCTCTTGTGCATCTCCAATTTTCATCACTCCACTATTGGCGGCCGTGCCTTCAGCTGCCTGGGCCCTAAGCACTGGAATTCTCTCCCTAAACCTCTCCCTGTCTACCTCTCTCTCCTCTTTAAAGGCCATCCTGAAAACCTATCTCTTTGACCAAGCTTTTAGTCACTGCTCCTAATAACTCCTTCATTAACTCAATGTCAATTTTTGCCTGATGATGTTGCTGTGAAGTGCCATAGGACAGTTTCCTACATTAATGCATGCTCCATCTAGCTGACAACCAAATCAGGGTTCTAAAACCTACATTAGGACACTGATTTGCATATTCACGCCATCTAATGCCTGTTTGAGGGGAGCACCCCAGACACTTAGAGGTTGCCGGCTTCTAATTTGGCAGCTGCCACAGTTCTGGGGCAGATTGAGTGCAAGAGAGTTGGTTCAATGGTGTAATGGTGAGCACTCTGGACTTCGAATCTAGCGATCCGCGTTCAAATCTTGGTAAAAGCTGAATTTTTCTTCAGTCTCACACTCCTGATCTTTGGGCACCCTGTGCGGAGGGGAGCGGGGAGGTCCGAGGGCCTCCTCGTAGGACTGCTCCTGGGCATGGCCAAGGGTGCCATCAGCCAGTCCAGGCAGCGGGCGGTCGAGGGGGTCGTTCAGCCTGACTGCCTGCCTCTCTTCCGCGCCTACATCCGGGCCAGGGTGTCCTTGGAGATGGAGCACGCGGTGTCCACTGGTACGCTCGCGGCCTTCCGTGAGAGGTGGGCACTGGAGGGATTGGAGTGCATCGTTACCCCCGGCAACCAAATTTTAATTTGATTTTATATGTTTTAAAGTTTAATTTGCTTTTATTGCCGGATTTTTAGTGTCCCCCTCCCCTTTTATAGGGGGCACTTGTAAAATATATGGTTTTAATGCCCAAAAAAAAACACAAAAAAAAACATTTATTAGAAAAAGGGGCAGTTAAGTGTCTGGAGTGTCCCCCAGATCAGGGGGGCACTTGATCTAATGTTTATTTTGTTCCCCCCCCCAAAAAGAGTTGAGTGCAAGAGATCAGGACCCAAAATTCATCTCTCTGACCTTAATTTTTTGACCACAAAAATCCTCCCGCTCACTGACTCCCCAGATTGATCCGGGTGGTCCGCCGCTCCAGCAGCAGAAGAGACCGCTGCGTAGAGGCAGGTTTTACCTGAACAGTAAGTAGGAAGACCTACAAGAAAACGTTAGTGAACTAGTTTGCTTTATTTATTTTGCAGCGATTTTGTTGAATAAGGTCCTCTGAAGGATTGGTAATGGGCTTTTTTTAATTTGTTGGAGAATATTTTCTCGCCTTCCCCCCTCCCTGGACTCTAGCTTTGGCGTTACTTTGCCAAGGATCGTATTTGCTGCCCAGAATCGGTGTGTAAGGCCCACTTTCTCCATCAAGCATTTTTTTCCCATTTTTCCACCAAACTTCCGCCCAAAGTACCGTCCGGATCGTAGCGGTTCTTTCGACAGTAAATGGGTGGAACTTAAGTCTAACCAAACTCAGGCCCTATGTATTTTGAGATTTCAGCAAGTTACTGCGCTTGGTAATTGGTTTTCAGCACTGAGCTATCTTATGCTTCCATAAGATTCTGTCTTGAAACCGAAGTGAATTCATTAATGACCAATGAACAGGTGATTAAATTAACGGTGATAACATATTGATTTATATATTTATGCGCTGATTGTCCTTTCCTTCTCTTGGACTTTGGTTGTCGTGCAGCCGAGGGTTTCTCTGTGAAAATATGTTCGCTGCTGTTCTTCCCATTCTTTGGATCTCTGTCTACCTTTGTTTTTTGGTTCGCTAGGTGATTTCTGTAGATCAACCTGGCTGGCAGCACCAGTAGGATGGGCAGGGCTCCCTTGCTTTGATGATGAGAGGAGAGGAGGTCCTATTTCCTTGCCACACCCATAAGGTGGCCAAGACAGTTGGCCAACGAGTAAGGCAGGAGTGGCAGATCACATTAATGCCAACAGTGTGGTGAAGGAAGGAAGAAATTCCATGATCTCATCAGGAGGGGCAAGGTGCAAGATGAGATGCTCTCTGAGCTCTGAACCACCTAATAATGACATAATCAGTAACATCATACCCACAAATTTCATTACCTTTTTCCTACCTTCTCATGATGGTAAATGTATTTGGATTGTGCACCCCTTGCCCAGCACAATCATGGTCGGGTCAACCCACTGACAAATCTCCAATGACCACCACATTGATGGTGTAAAATCCCCTTCAGTTCACATAGGGGGCAAAAGGACAATATCTGTGCTATCTACCACCCCACACTTCTGATATTCTTCAACCTGAGGACTCAAACCTGCTGCTTCCTGAGGACCTTGGGGAACTTAATGTAAATGGGTCATATTTTTTAAATTCAACGGCAGTTGCCAGTATTTTGCAGTAATGCACTGCTGACCTGCTTAACCGGGAACATCCAGAGGCACAAGTGATGGTAACCTAAAGTGTGTACGCCTTGGAGTACGGCTGAAGGTTCTGCTGCAACTGCATACCACCTCTCTTGGAAATCAGAACTGTTGAAAGCATTGGTCCTCTGTAAGGTGTAACAATATCTGGTGGGGGTGATTGATTTGTTTATAATGGCGAGTGGGTGCCCTCCACCTATGATGATGCCTCGCTGCCCTTGAATTTGGAAGTGCTTCCTGTTCGTCCTCTTCTTCTGTCTCCAAATGAACCGGCCACATTTGTATCCCAAAAGGGAACTCTAGTCTGTTAATGGGGGTTGTTTGATTCCATTTGCTCCCTGGCTCCCCCTAAATTTCTGCAGCACAATGGATAGCTGGTTGGGCAGGTTCCTTCAAAGAACAATGTCTACAAACTATGAACAAAGGAGCATTTCATGACTAGCTGCCTCTCCTTTCAAAATGGCTGCCAATGCATTGCTAACAATGTCGGTTCCCATTTTTTAATTGAGGCAGTCTGCACATGACCTATGGCCAATGGAAGTAGAAGAAAGCTGATACCAGGTAATAATAACCACATATAACACAGTGTGTGCATTCTAAACACTGTTTCAGGTGTTATTAACTGTAACCCAGGCACCATGCTACAGGAAATCTGTAGCCAATGGAATCTAAGCACAGGCTTAGCATTACAGGTCTGTGCTCAATTTATCTCTAAATTGAGCACCAATAATCTCTGCAATTTGGGGATTAGCAAGAGGCAAACAGGGCCCACAATCCTTTTTTCTTACTCAACTATTGGATTGAAAAGGTTCAGTTCTCCTCAGTAATGCACTGATTCTGGTCTCAGAGTTCATCTTTAGCAAATCGTCCATAGTCAACTTCATGCTTGGCCAACTTCTATCCTGGAAATCTCACTGACACCTTTCATGTACCTGTCGTATTATTCTTTTTCCCTACTTCAATTTAACCTTATTTTTATAACCTCAATAATTTTGCCCAAATCTTTTTTTTTAACACACTAGAACCTTTTAGAAAGACCTCGTTTAAACTTCCTCTCAACTTCCAAAGAACCTTTTATCGATGAACAATGTCTGACTTTATGGCCCAGAAACTCCGTCCTTCCCGGGTCCGTACGAAGTGTCTACGGGAAGGCATTGGAAAAGCCAGTTTTCAGCGCACAATGCGCATGTGCTGAAAACCGGCTTTTCCGATCTGTCAAGCTCCAGCTTGGCAGATCTCCCGCATCTCGGGAGCGAGGACATTTTCAAGGGTAAGATTGCGGTATTCACCCATATCTTGCTAAGCAAATGTCCTCAAAACTCTTGCGCCTGATACCACACATAGCCTACCTTTACAGGCGTAAGAGAATTAAAACACATTTAAAACATAAAAAATAAAATTAAAATACACCATTTTATTTTTTAAAAACCTGCCCACTACATTAAATTTATTTTAAGCCATAATTTAATAAACTTTTTTAAAAACTCGGAAAAAAAATTTTTCTCTAAAATATTTATTAACTTTAATTTCAAGTAATTTGAATAATGTAAGGTGTGTTTTTATTTTTTAATTGTGTTATTATGTTTGTTTTTTTTCTCATTAATAGCAATGAGAACTCATAGATACGGAGTTTCCATTGCTATTAATTGAGAATACTGTACCTGATTGGTTGAACAGTCACACATGACTGCACCTTCTGCATGGGAACCTCGAGGACAGGAGCACCCTTCGCAGCGCGGGAAGAGAAGACCTCCCCACCGGAATCCGGGGCACCTCCGGGACCACCAGGTAATTTTGTAAAAATTCTCTGGTCGGAGGCAATTGCCCGCGGAAAGCCACCGATCGGAATTTCAGGGCCTATATATCTCAGGCAATTCAGTTAACATCACTTCAGGTGATCCGATGAATCATACCAATCAAATCCATATCACATAAATCATTTTAAAGAAACGTACACAGCAAAATTGTGCAAGATTGCCTTAGAAATTGTAAATGTCAGGTTAACTTTTTCTATATTACATTTCTCACATCAGTACCTGCAATGGAATGCCATGGTTACCAGTAATTTCATCTCAAGGACTTTAAGGCACAATGTAATTGGAAATTTCAAGATTTTGCTGCACAATGGTGATTTTAATGTGCAATGTAATTAGTAATCTCAAGATTTTAATGCACACTGCAACTGGCGATAAGCTCAGGGAGAAACTTATTATCATCCATTTGACTCAGGCAGACATCTCAACCTCACAATATTAAATCAGCCAGGTGGCAAGAGTTAAAATCCCAGAAAATGTCACTTCCTTCACATAGAGAACATTGCGTCCCTCAAAGTCAAAGGTACCATCACAGGCTTTATCAGTACTCTAGGTAGAGTATAGCTTTTTAAAAACATTCTGTTAGTACTGTATTAAAAACAAAATGCCTTGAGGATGAGGTATTGGTCATATACAAGGGACTGCTTCCTCACTGACAGTTTTACAAATGACTGAATTGATCCAAATTCAGGTCTTTCCATAGAAAGGTGAAGTGTCTCAAATCCAGTCCCCTTAGACACTCAGTTTAATTCAACCTCCGCCCCATGGCTGATTTCATCAAACACGCCCAAGTAATAAAAGGGAGTCTGAATGACAGCTCAAAGCTGTGAGGTGCACTTGCAACTATTCAGTTTGGAAGCCTGTGACAGACTTTCAAGAAATTGCGACGGCAGAGGGTTTGAATGCTGGCTCACCACAGTTATGTGAGTGTGTGACTGACTGACTGACGGGCGGGCAGATTGCAGAATGTGTTGGATGCATGTGCAAAAATTACCATAGATGTTTCTAATATTTTAGTATTTTATATTTAGGCTATTTATATCGGAATCCATGGTGTGGCAGGCATGCTGTGTCAGTTTTATTGGTAGTATTGAGCAGACGGTGCATCCGCATGAAGCTGATTGCAAAAACTTCCAACTATTTTCTGAAAATTGTATTTTAACATATACAAATAAAAATTAAAATATTTTAAAAAAAGGAGGTCTGTGCTCAGTCACTGGTGCTACAGACCTACCTTCCGTTTCCAGCCCTTGTTCGTGCTGTCCATCCAGGGCTGGAATCATTGGGCAGAGTAAAATTACTGAGCAGCACAGTTGGTCCATAAAGCCTGCTCCACACTCATAATGGCCAGAACATCACAACTCAACACTACCTAACCCCAACCTCCTGCAATGTAATCACCTGGAAAGGAAAAAAACCCAGAAAAACCTAAGGCCAATAAACTGTAAAATTCATCTCCGTCACAGTCCAGGAAATCACACGGACCATGTCATCTGTAAAGCCACTCACGTTCAATAAAATGTGACCTCTGCCCTCGTCAAGAACCAGTCCAACTCCCTCTTGAAGGCAGTTAGCTCACACCACACCAGCCGGTAACATATTCCAGAGGCTCACTACTCTCTGGGAAAAGAAGAACTGCCCAACATCTTTTGTATCGTATGTTCTTATCCGGTCTATTCCTACTCTTCCATATTTAAACTTGTGTCCCCTGGTCCTCCCCAATTTGTTTCTTGGGAATAATCTATCAATAGGGACACTATCCAGCCCTTTAATTATGTTATACATACATATATGATGATAAACTGTTGACTACAAAATATATTCCTTCTTGGTATTGGGTGGAAGCCGCTCATAACTTTGTCATTCATGAGTTATCAGTGCAGATCACCTGTGAGTTACAAATCTCATTCCGCAATAGGCAGGATCCAGGCAGCTTTCTGGGAGGCAAGGGAGGAGGGATGGTATCCCCACCCTTTCCAATTCTGAATGACTGGTCAGTACTCTGCAACACAGTGTGAGGAAACCTTTATCTTTCTATGCCTGAATGTCTGCTGATATTTAATTAATGCAGACAGCCTGCAAGAACAGGAAAGTATGAACATTCTACAACACAAAGAAGGCACTGGGCCAGCAATGTGTCAAAGTAGTCGATGACTCAGAGTCTTCGGCTATTGTACCATCATCCTGCTAACATCTAGCAACATTTTATGAATGAGAGTACATGTTTGGCCTTTCAGGTACAACATGTTTAATATTTAACATATAGATGTAGTTTTCAGATTTACAGATATATCGATGCGATTAACATATGACCTGCACACAAAAGTGCACCAAAAAAGAGAGATTTATAAATTTATCAGAACACAACTAACCAATCTTCTGCATCAATGTATGACTACTGAACACACTCAAAGAGCAAAGTGTGCCCGAACCTTTGCTCTCAACTGAAGAATGCTCCATTTGATTGCAATTTTCCTTTGATTCTAATATCATGTATACAAAAGGTTTTAATTGCATGCCTGCGTTACTCCCACGTGGTCAGTACTTTCTTTCACTTCTCACCTGTATACCTCACATACTTTGCTGGAGAATCCATCATCTGCGATGGATAAATAATAGTTAAAATCTGCAATGGCAGAAGATCTCAGGCGATCAGATCCTTGACGAAAAGGTGTTCACTGTTCTGGAACACTCCATCAATGGAAACAATACCAAGACGGTTTCTTCCTTGAATTTGAACAAAAGGTTGTACAGCTGTAATTATTCAGTCAGATTCAAAGATGACATGACACCACTCAATCATGATCCTATCTGTAATAGACATTTCCTGGAAGAACAAACAATATTTTGGTTCCCATATAGTGTATATATTGTAGAATTATGATGAACTGAAGCTGCCACCAGTAATTCCTAAAACAGGAAGATGCATTATTGACAGCGACCTCTGACCTTAACGACCTTCTAGTCAAACTGGAATTGTTCTCCTTAGAGCAGAGAAGGTTAAGGGAAGATTTAATATGGCATTCAATATTATGAAGAGTTTTGATAGAGTAAATAATGAGAAACTGTTTCCACTGGTAGGATGGTCAGTAACCAGAGGACACAGATTTAAAATAATTGGCAAAAGAGTTGTTATGATCTGGAATGCATTGCCTGAAAGGGTGATGGGAGCAGATTCAACAGTAGGCTTCAAAAGGGAATTGGACATATCATTAAAAAGGAAGATTTTGTAGGGCTATGGGGAAAGAGTAAAGGAGTGGGACTAATTAGATAGCTCTTTCAAAGAACGGGTACAGGCACAGTAGACAGAATGGCCTCCTTCTGTGCTATGTGATTCTGTGACAGAAACCATAGAAATTTATAGCATGGAAGGAGGCCATTTCGGCCCATCGCCGGCTGACAAAGAGCTATCCAGCCCAATCCCACTTTCCAGCTCTAGGTCCGTAACCCTGTAGGTTACGGCACTTCAAATGCACATCCAAGTACTTCTTAAATGTGGTGAGGGTTTCTGCCTCTACCACCCTTTCAGACAGTGAGTTCCAGACTCACACCACCCTGGGTGAAGAGATTTCCACTGATATTGTTCTTTACAGGTATATAAAAAGAAAGAAAACAGAAGAGAGTAGCTAAGGTAAAAGTTGGTCCTTTGGAGGATTAGACTGGGGAATTAATAATGGGAAAAGGGAAATGGCAGAGACTTCGAACAAATATTTTGTATCAGTCTTCACGGTAGAAGACACTAAAAACACCCTAATAATAGATAATCAAGGGGCTATAGGGAGGGAGGAACTTAAAACAATCACTATCACTAAAGAAAAAGTACTCGGTAAAATAATGGGATGAAAGGTGGACAAGTCCCCTAGACCCGATGCCCTGCATCCTAGGGTCTTAAAAGAAGTGGCTGCAGAGATAACGGATGCATTGGTTGTAATCTACCAAAATTTTCTGGATTCTGGAAAGGTCCCAGCAAATTAGAAAAACACAAATGTAACGCCCCTATTTAAAAAAGGAGGGAGACAGAAAGCAGGAAACTATAAACCAGTTAGCCTAATATCTGTCGTTGGGAAAATGATGGAGTCCATTATTAAGGAAGTAGTAGCAGGACATTTGGAAAAGCATAATACAGTCAAGCAGGGTCAGCATGGTTTTATGAAAGGGTAATCATGTTTGACAAATTTGCTGGAGTTCTTTGAGGATGTAACGAGCAAGGTGGATAAGGGGGAACCAGTGGATGTGGTGTATTTGGGATTCCAGAAGGCATTCGATCAGGTGCCACATAAAAGGTTGCTGCACAAGATAAGAGCTCATGGGGTTGGGGGTAATATCTTAGCATGGATAGCGGATTGGCTAACGATCAGAAAACAGTCGGGATAAATGGGTCATTTTCTGGTTGGCAATCAGTAACTAGTGGGATGTCACAGGCATCAACTATTTACAGTCTATATTAATGACTAGGATGAAGGGACTGAGTGTAATGTAGCCAAGTTTGGGTGGGAAAGCAAGTTGTAAGAAGCACATAAAAAGTCTGCAAAGAGATATAGAGAAGCTAATGAGTGGGCAAACGTTTAGCAGATGGAGTATAATGTGGGAAAGTGTGAGGTTATCCACTTTGGCAGGAAAAATAAAAAAGCTTATTATTATTGAAATGGAGAGAGATTACAAAATGCTGCAGTATAGAGGGACCTTGGGGTCCTTGTGCGTGAAACACAAAAACTTAGTATGCAGGTACAGCAAGTAATCAGGAAGGCAAATGTAATGTTGGCCTTCATTGCAAGAGTTATAGTTATATATGTAAATTTGTATTTACTGTGTACAGCCACCAGTGGGCGCATTCCCGGGAGTCCCAAGGGATCCCATAATCCCTTGGGAGCACAGATATTTAAGGAGGCTTCACAGGTTATAGAGGCACTCTGGAGACCTGCAATAAAAGACTAAGGTCATACTTTACTTTGAGCTCACAGTGTTCAGTCTGACTCTTTCTCCATACACAACAACTGGCGATGAGATACAGATAGCGAACCCAAAGATGCAGAGAACAGTGGGCATCCTGAAGAAAATCTCGGAGGGAGATCATTGGGAAACTTTTGTGGAGTGACTCGATCAATACTTCGTGGCCAACGAGCTAGATGGGGAAGAGAGTGCTGCCAAATGAAGGGCGATCCTCCTCACCGTCTGTGGGGCACCAAAGTATGGCCTCATGAAGAATTTGTTCAGTCCAGCGAAATTCACAGAGAAATCATACGACAATTTGTGCACACTGATCCGAGAGCATTTGAACTCGAAGGAAAGCGTTCTGATGGCGAGGTACCAGTTCTCCACCTACAAAAGGTCTGAAGGCCAGGAAGTGGCGACTTATGTCGCCGAGCTAAGACGCCTTGCAGGACATTGCGAATTTGAAAGACATTTGGAGCACATGCGCAGAGAATTTTTCATACTTGGCTTGGTCACGAAACCATACTTCGCAAACATTTGACTGTAGAGACCCCAACCTTGAGTAACGTATAGGGCAGGTCACACATGCCTGCAGCTGCATGTCCGCAGATGTCTCAGAGCCCACGATCAAGGGTGATAAATGCAAGGCTATTAACACCTTGTAGTGCTGCGGGGGTGATCATTGTTACATTCATGCCGATCAAAAAATACGTTTGCAAGGGCTGTGGAATAATGGGACACAGGCGAGTGTGCAGGCGAGTTGCAAAGCCTGTTAAACCTGCAAACCACCATGTTGCAGAGGAGGACAGATCCACGGAGGATCACGATGATCCAGAGCCTCAGATCGAGGAGGCAGAGGTACATGGGGTGCACACATTCACCACGCATTGTCCACTGATAATGCTGAATGTTGAAATAAATGGACTCCCGGTGTCAATGGAGCTGGACACGGGTGCGAGCCAGTCTATCATGGGCAAAAAGACTTTCGAAAGGTTGTGGTGCAACAAGGCCTCAAGGCCAGTCTTAACGCCAATTCACACAAAACTAAGAACTTACACAAAAGAACTGATTCCTGTAATTGGCAGTGCTACTGTAAAGGTCTCCTACGATGAAGCAGTGCACAAGCTACCACTCTGGGTGATACCGGGCGATGGTCCCACACTGCTCGGCAGGGGCTGTCTGGGAAAGATACACTGGAACTGGGCCGACATCCGAGTGCTATCGCCCGCTGACGACACTTCATGTGCCCAGGTCTTAAACAAATTTCCTTCCCTGTTCGATTCAGGCATCGGTAAATTCCAAGGAGCAAAAGTGCAGATCCACCTAATTCCGGCGGCGTGACCCATCCATCACAAGGCGAGAGCAGAACCGTACATGATGAAAGAAAGGGTAGAGATCGAGCTAGACCGGCTGCAAAGAGAGGGCATAATTTTCCCGATCGAGTTCAATGAGTAGGCCAGTCCTATCGTCCCAGTCCTCAAGGGAGACGGCACCATCAGAATCTGTGGTGATTACAAAGTAACTATCAATTGTTTCTCTCTGCAGGACGAATACCCATTACCAAAGGCCGACGAGCTCTTTGCAACGCTGGCGGGAGGAAAGACGTTCACGAAGCTGGATCTGACTTCAGCCTACATGACGCAGGAACTGGAGGAATCATCGAAGGCCCTCACCTGCATCAACACGCACAAAGGTCTTTTTGTTTATAACAGATGCCCGTTTGGAATCCGATCAGTGACGGCAATATTCCAGAGAAACATGGAAAGTTTACTGAAGTCAGTCCTGCACACCATGGTCTTCGAGGATGACATCTTGGTCACAGGTCGGAACACAGTCGAGCTTCTGCAGAACCTGGAGGAGGTTCTTAGTCGACTCAACCGCATGGGGCTCAGGTTAAAATGCTCGAAGTGCATTTTACTGGCACCTGAAGTGGAGTTCCTGGGAAGGAGGATTGCAGCGGATCGCATCAGGCCCACCAACGCGAAGACGGAGGCAATCGAGAACGCACCGAGGCCACAGAAAGTGACGGAGCTGCGGTCGTTTCTGGGACTCTTGCACTACTTTGGTAACTTGATACCGGGTCTCAGCACACTGGAAGAACCACTGTATGTCTCACTATGAAAAGGGGATGAATGGGTTTGGGGCAAAAGCCAAGAAAATGCCTTTGTAAAAGCGAGAATATTGTTATGCTCAAACAATTTTCTTGTGTTGTATGATCCATGTAAGCGTTTGGTACTACCATGTGATGCGTCGTCATATGGCGTCGGGTGTGTATTGCAACACGCTAATGATTTCGGGAAACTGCAACTGGTTGCTTATGCATCCAGGCGTCTGTCAAAGGCTGAGAGAGCCTACAGCTTGATTGAAAAAGAAGCGTTAGCGTGTGTCTATGGGGTAAAGAAAATGCATCAATGCCCGTTTGGGCTAAAATTCGAATTGAAAACTGACCATAAGCCACTCATATCCCTGTTTTCCAAGAGTAAAGGGATAAATACCAACACATCGGTCCGCATCCAGAGATGGGCACTCACGTTATCCGCATACAACTATGCCATCTGCCACAGGCCAGGCACAGAAAACTGCGCCGATGCTCTCAGTAGGCTGCCATTGCCCACCATGGGGGTGGAAATGGCGCAGCCCGCAGATCTAGCCATGGTTATGGAAGCATTTGAGAATGAGTAATCACCCGTCACTGTCCGGCAGATAAAAACCTGGATCAGCCAGGACCCCTTATTATCTCTAGTCAAAAGCTGTGTGCTTCACGGGAATTGGTCCAGTGTCCCAGTGGAAAGACAGGAAGAAATAAAGTAATTCCAGTGACGCAAAGATGAAATGTCTGTACAGGCAGACTGCCTTCTGTGGGGCAATCGAGTAGTGGTCTCCAAGAAGGGCAGAGACACCTTCATCAATGACCTCCACGGTACCCACCCAGGCATCGTAATGATGAAAGTGATAGCCAGGTCCCACGTGTGGTGGCCCGGTGTCGATGCGTACTTAGAGTCCTGCATTCACAGATGTAATACATGCTCACAGTTAAGCAATGTACCCAGGGAGGCTCCGCTAAGTCTATGGTCTTGGTCCTCCAAACCGTGGTCTAGGGTACACGTCGACTATGCAGGCCCATTCTTGGGTAAAATGTTCCTTGTGGTTGTAGATGCGTACTCCAAGTGGATTGAATGTGAGATAATGTCGGCTAACATGTCCGCTTGCGGGCCATGTTTGCCACTCACAGCTTACCCGATGTCCTGGTGAGCGACAATGGGCCGTGTTTTACCAGTGCTGAGTTCAAAGATTCATGACCCATAACGGGATCAAACATGTCACATCTGCCCCGTTTAAACCAGCGTCCAATGGTCAGGCAGAGAGAGCAGTGCAAACGATCAAGCAAGGCTTGAAGAGAGTAACTGAAGGCTCACTGCAGGCTCGCCTATCTCAAGTCCTGCTTAGCTACCGTACGAGACCCCACTCACTCATTGGGATCCCACCTGCTGAGCTGCTCATGAAAAGCGCACTTAAGACAAGGCTCTCGTTAGTTCACCCTGATCTACATGAATAGGTAGAGAGCAGGTGGCTTCAACAACATGCATACCATGATAGCGCAAATGTGTCACACGAGATTGAAATCAATGATCCTGTATTTGTATTAAATTATGACAAGGCCCCAAATGGCTTTTCCCGGCACTGTCGTGACCAAAGAGGGGAGCAGGGTGTTTTGGATCAACTTTCAAATGGACTCATTCACCAGAAACACTTGGACCAAATCAAACTCAGATTCACGGACTATCCTGAGCAACCCACCTTGGACCCTACCTTTTTTTAATCCCCCAACATCCACACCAGTGGCAACCGGCACCAGGGTTGACCATGAAGCAGAACCCATCATCCACAACAGCCCAGCAGGGCCCAACACACCAGGCAGCCCAGCAAGGCCAGCTGTACAGCAGCCCAGCGAGGACCCAACAAATGATTCAACAACACCAGCTTTCACACCGAGATGATCAACTAGGGCAAGAAGGGCCCCATATCAACTCACATTGTAAATAGTTACACTACTGACTTTGGGGGGGAGTGTTGTTTTATATGTAAGCTTGTATTTACTCTGTACAGCCACCAGCGGGCTCATCTCCGGGAGTCCCAAGCGATCCCATAATCCCTTGGGAGCACAGGTATTTAAGGAGGCTTCACAGGTTGGAGAGGCACTCTGGAGACCTGCAATAACTACTAAGGTTACACTTTACTTTGAGCTCACAGTGTTCAGTCTGACTCTTTCTCCAATACACAACAGTTATGGAGTATAAAAGCAAGGCAGTCCTGCTACAACTATACAGGGTATTGGTAAGGCCACACGTGGCGTACTGAGTACAGTTTTGGTCTCCTTATTTAAGGAGGGATATACTTGCATTGGACACAGTTCAGAGAAGGTTCATGAGGTTGATTCCTGAGATGAAGGAGTTGATTTATGAAGAAAGCTTGAGCAGGTTGGGCCTATTCTCATTGGCGTTTAGAAGAATGAGAGGTGATCTTTTTAAACATATAGGAGCCGAAAGGCCAAGTGTCGCCCAAAGGTCCGCTGATGGCCGCCAAGATACCTCACGGTACGTTGAGCGAGAATTTTGGCAAAAAGTCCTTTGAAAGGGCACCCGGCGGCAAAAGAGGGACTTTCGCCGTCAATCTGGGTGGCAGCGGGCAGGAGATCTCATTCTCGGCGGCAAATGAACACCTTCAGGGGATCCCATCCAGTTAAGTCGCTGTAAAGAAAAAAAATTTAAAATATTTACTAACTTTTTCTTGCGGGTCTTCATACCTACCATCGGGGATAGACCAGCCTCCGCACAGCGATCCTTCCCCATCCTGGCGCCGACACTTGCCGACTCCTGTCCGCACCAATCTCGGCGGGCGGGAGGTCAGTTGCACCACCTGGCAGCGGGCAGTTCCCCGCGGTTCTCCTCTCCCGCCTGCTCCAGCCCAAGTGCAAACGGGCACAGGGCGGAACCCGTGGATAAATGCTGATGGATCTTGGCGGCAGTGGGCGGTAAGGCCATCAATTTCAGCCCCATAAGATTCTGAGGGGGCTTGACCAGGTAGATGCAGCGAGGATATTTCCCCTCATGGGGGAGTCGAGAAATGAAGGGCATAATTTCAGAATAAGGGGTCGCCAATTTAGAACTGAGATGAGGAGGAATTTCTTCTCTCAGAGGGTCGTAGATCTGTGAAATTCTCTGCCCAGAGAGCTGTGGAGACTGGGTCATTGAATATATTTAAGGCGGAGATAGACAGATTTTTGAGCGATAAGGGAATGAAGGGTTATGGGGAGAGGGCAGAGAAGTGGAGCTGAGCCCAAGATTAGATCAGCCATGAGCAGGCTTACTCCTGCTTCTATTTCTTATGTTCTATATCTTCTCTAAACCTCCTACTAATTGCTTTAAATCTATGCCCCCTGGTTGTTGACCCCACTGCTAAGGGAAATAGGTCCTTCCTAACCACTCTATCTAGGCCCTTCATAATTTTATACTCCTCATTAAGGTCTCTTCTCAGTCTCCATTGTTCCAAAGAAAACATTCCCAACCTATCCATTCTTTCCTCATAGCTAAAATTCTCCAATCCATGCAAAATCCTTGTAATTCCCCTCTGTGCCCTCTCTAGTGCAATCACATCTTTCCTGTAATGTGGTGACCAGAACTGCACACAGTACTCCAGTTGTGGCCTAACTAGTGTTTTATACAGTATAAGCATAAGCCCCCCCCTGCTGCCTCGGCTAATAAAGGCAAGTTTTCCGTATGCTTTCTTAACCACCTTAACTACCTGGCCTGCTACTTTCAGGGATCTGTGGACATGCACTCCAAGGTCCCTTTGTTCCTCTACACTTCTCAGTGTCCTACCATTTAATGTGTATTTCCTTGCCTTGTTAGCCCTCCCCAAATGCTTTACCTCACACTTCGCTGAATTGAGTTCCATTTGCCACTGTTCGCTGACCAGTTCAGTGATATCTTCCTGCAGTCTACAATTTTCTTCTTCATTATCAACCACACAGCCAAATTTAGTATCATCTGCAAATTTCTTAATCATACCTTTGTAAAATTTTGCCCCTGGTGGTTTCGAATCACCCATCTTACAATAGTTCTAGACTCCAGAATTACAGTCATATACAGATCTTTTTGGTTTCAACCATCGCAATGATTTTATTCAAGTTAAAGCACACACCTGCACCCAGTAAAAACATACCCTGCTAGTGTAATACAAACAAACACTGTAAAGTCCTTACTCTACAGCATGAAACCACACGAGGCACATTCTGGGGACAAGGTCACTCTGTGACCTTAACTCTTTATTTACAGGACTCCAAAGATGAATACCCTGCATGGGACCTCCCTTTTTATACCTGTGTGATCAGGTAAGGAGTGTCTCCCACAAGTTCACCCCTTGTGGTCAAGGTGTGCATCTAGGTTGAGCGTATACAGTAATCCAGTGGTGTTACATTGTGGTTACATACATGACAAATGCAGTACAACTTGGCCTGTCTAAACAGGCCCCTAACGCGAAGTACCACCTCTAAAACACCCCTGCTAGGATTCAAAATTGCACCACTGGATCTGTCCAACAGAATGTGCGTACACTTATGATCCTTGCAAAAACCTCCCCACTAAAACACCTAAGGTTTGGTTGGGACACACGACACCCTTTCACACTGCGGTGGGCTTAAAGATGTGTGGGCTGGGATAAATGCTCACCAATTATCCCACTGGCTTACTTACTGTTTCTCCCGATAAGGCTTATCTTCTGGATCCGTACCAAATTGTGGTATTCAAGTCTAGTCTCAAGGTCAGCTTCCCAGTCGAAGTAGCAAGGTTCTCTGGTGTATCTTCTCTCCGTTCCAGACAGAGTGCTCGGTCCTTGTGCGTTGCAAGCAGGCATAGAAGAGGGGAGAGAGAGAGAGAGAGAGAGATAGCTGCCAACTATCTTCTCTTATACCTGCAAGACTGCATCTTTTCCAACTGTCCTTCCTGCCTGAGGCTGTCCAACTGAAAAGCAAGTCACATCTCCAGCCTGTCTCTTTGTTACTGGGACTCTTCCTGTGGATCTGGTTCCGAAAAGTCTGGGTGACCACATTGTTTCCTTTGTTTTTCGATGGCCTGATACCCCGGCCACTTTACTTAATGTCTCACTGATGGGTTCCCATTCCATGACAAAAGGCGGTCATCAACCATGATGTTCCTGCTTTCAGCCATTCTCATTCCTGCTCAGCTGATGTGTATTCAAGTTAACCATGTTTGGA
This sequence comes from Pristiophorus japonicus, assembly GCF_044704955.1. NCBI lineage: Eukaryota > Metazoa > Chordata > Chondrichthyes > Pristiophoridae > Pristiophorus > Pristiophorus japonicus. The sequence continues at coordinate 110,625,457 of NC_091982.1, read as the reverse complement.
CCTGTTCCAGCCATGCTGTTTGCTCTTCTCTGCAGTAACCAAAAATGTGTCCAAGCAAAGTTCAAAACTTCAAGTTTTTGCTGTCGATGTTTTTGGTGAATCTTACACGCCTACATTCAACTCTAAATCATTGATATATACCACAAAAAGCAAGGGGCCTATTATTGAGCACTGCGGAATCTCACTGGAAACAGCCTTCCAGTCACAAAAATACCCATCAACCATTACCCTTTTTGCTTCCTGCCTCTGAGCCAATTTTAGATTTAACTTGCCACTTTGCCATGGATCCCATGGGCTTTTACTTTCGTGACGGGTCTGCCTTGTGGGACCTTATCAAAGGCCTAGCTAAAATGCATATACACTACATCAAATGCACTCTCATCGACCCTCCTTGTTACGTCCTCAAAATATTCAATTAAGTTAATCAGACACTACCTTCCCTTAACAGATTTCATGCTGACTGTCCTTGATTAATCCATGGGCGAGATTCTCCATTATTTTTGCATGCATAGCGCCCACTTAATGTCCATTTTAATGCTAAAATGAAGTATAATGCCCAGATATTGCCCATTTAGCCACAAAATGGAAACTGACGCCATTTCTCAGACACGTATCGCCGAGCGTTACTTTCGGCATGTACGTAATGCCGAGAAAAAATAATACCGCCCGCCCACATTTTTTGGACAGAATCATCAGAATGGGCGAAAACAATGCCCATAATATTACCCAGCATTACTTTCGGCACGTAATTAATAGCGAGATTCAATAATACCGGCTGCCCACTTTTTTTTGTTGTAAAGATCTCATTTGCCGAAACTAACACCCACTATATCGCCCAGCGTCACTTTCAGCACCTCGCACACATCTCGCCCACAATGTCACTCGCCGAAAAAAATGCTCTGAAAAAGTTGAACTGATCTGAACTAATCACAGCGGTGTGGACGCCATTTTGTAAATCGCAGGTCGCTTCATTGAAAAGGCTGCTTCAATTTTGGGGCAGTTTGGATTTACTCTGGAGTTCATCTCAGGTGATGTGATCATCTGAACAGACATCTTTTCATACTGTGGATGATTGGATTTTACTGTAGGTGTCTTAGTGGGGAAATTTATTGCTAGTGAACAATCGGCATTATATTTTTATTCGAATGGGGCCAGCCATTTCACAGCCTGCATCGATTACAATGCAGCTTCAATGAGGCTCACATCCTACGTGAGAGCGCTGTATCTGACATGTTTACCAGTCAGCCACAAGGTCAATGCTCGATGATTGGTGACAAACGACATGGTCTCGCCACCTGGCTGATGACACCCCTGCATGACACCCACACCGAGGCAGAGAAGCGATACAACGAGAGCCACAGAGACACATGCAATGTGGTCCAGAAAACAATTAGTGTGCTTAAGCAGCGCTTTAGATGCCTGGAGCACTCAGGAGGGGAGCAACAATACAACCTTGAGCAAGCAGCTCAATTCATGCTCATGTGCACCATGCTGCACAATCTGGCTATCAGGAGGGGAGAAGGGATTGATGGTCTACCTCAGGAGAGAGAGGAAGAGGAGGACGAGGGGCTGAATGCTGACCTCGGGCCAGACAATCAGGCTGTTTATGCAATCATGCCCACGCCCGCTCCAGACCACAGGAAAGGGTCCGTGGTGGCTACATAGCTGCAAGACTCTTACGTCAGCAGCTCATAAATGAGCGATTTTCTTGAAAGAACGTTGCTGTTGTTGACAAAGCTGACACACTGCTGTGTGTGCTGCTCAGACATCAATGATGGGCATCACCTTGGTGCTAGTTAAAGTTTAATTTGATTCAAGTTAAGTGCAATTATACTCTTTCAAGTTAAATGATCATCAGTGTGTAACAGTCCAGCTATTTGACACAATGCGCAACAAGGTTATCTTGAATAAAAAACATTTAATATGACCATTAGAAACATAGAAACACAGAAAATAGGTGCAGGAGTAGGCCATTCGGCCGTTCAAGCCTGCACCACCATTCAATGAGTTCATGGCTGAACATGCAACTTCAGTACCCCATTCCTGCTTTCTCGTCATATCCCTTGATCCCCCGAGTAGTAAGGACTTCATCGAACTCCTTTTTGAATATATTTAGTGAATTGGCCTCAACAACTTTCTGTGGTAGAGAATTCCACAGGTTCACCACTCTCTGGGTGAAGAAGTTTCTCCTTATCTCGGTCCTAAATGGCTTACCCCTTATCCTTAGGCTGTGACTCCTGGTTCTGGACTTCCCCAACATTGGGAACGTTCTTCCTGCATCTAACCTGTCTAAACCCATCAGAATTTTAAACGTTTCGATGAGATCCCCTCTCATTCTTCTGAACTCCAGTGAATACAAGCCCAGTTGATCCAGTCTTTCTTGATATGTCAGATCCGCCATCCCGGGAATCAGTCTGGTGAACGTTCGCTGCACTCCCTCAATAGCAAGGATGTCCTTCCTCAAGTTAGGAGACCAAAACTGTACACAATACTCCAGGGTGTGGCCTCACCAAGGTCCTGTACAACTGTAGGAACACCTCCCTGCCCCTGTACTCAAATCCCCTTGCTATGAAGGCCAACATGCCATTTGCTTTCTTAACCGCTTGCTGTACCTGCCTGCCAACCTTCAATGACTGATGTACCATGACACCCAGGTCTCTTTGCACCTCCCGTTTTCCTAATCTGTCACCATTCAGATAATAGTCTGTCTCTCTGTTTTTACCACCAAAGTTGATAACCTCACATTTATCCACATTATACTTCATCTGCCATGCATTTGCCCATTCACCTAACCTATCCAAGTCACTCTGCAGTCTCATTGCATCCTCCACGCAGGTCACACTGCCACCCAACTTAGTGTAATCCGCAAATTTGGAGATACTACATTTAATTCCCTCGTCTAAATCATTAATGTACAATGTAAACAGCCGAGGCCCCAGCACAGAACCTTGCGGTACCCCACTAGTCACTGGCTGCCATTCTGAAAAGTATCCATTTACTCCTACTCTTTGCTTCCTTTCTGCCAACCAGTTCTCAATCCACGTCAGCACACTACCCCCAATCCCATGTGCTTTAATTTTGCACATTAATCTCTTGTGTGGGACCTTGTCGAAAGCCTTCTGAAAGTCCAAATACACCACATCAACTGGTTCTCCCTGGTCCACTCTACTGGAAACATCCTCAAAAAATTCCAGAAGATTTGTCAAGCATGATTTTCCTTTCACAAATCCATGCTGACTTGAACCTATCATGTCACCTCTTTCCAAATGCGCTGCGATGACATCCTTAATAATTGATTCCATCATTTAACCCACTACCGATGTCAAGCTGACCGGTCTATAATTCCCTGTTTTCTCTCTCCCTCCTTTTTTAAAAAGTGGGGTTACATTGGCTACCCTCCACTCCATAAGAACTGATCCAGAGTCTATGGAATGTTGGAAAATGACTGTCAATGCATCCGCTATTTCCAAGGCCACCTCCTTAAGTACTCTGGGATGCAGTCCATCAGGCCCTGGGGATTTATCGGCCTTCAATCCCATCAATTTCCCCAACACAATTTCCTGACTAATAAGGATTTCCCTGAGTTCCTCCTTCTTACTAGACCCTCTGACCCCTTTTATATCCGGAAGGTTGTTTGTGTCCTCTTTAGTGAATACCGAACCAAAGTACTTGTTCAATTGGTCTGCCATTTCTTTGTTCCCCGTTATGACTTCCCCTGATTCTGACTGCAGAGGACCTACGTTTGTCTTTACTAACCTTTTTCTCTTTACATATCTATAGAAACTTTTGCAGTCCGTCTTAATGTACCCTGCAAGCTTCCTCTCATACTCTATTTTCCCTGCCCTAATCAAACCCTTTGTCCTCCTCTGCTGAGTTCTTAATTTCTCTCAGTCCCCGGGTTCGCTGCTATTTCTGGCCAATTTGTATGCCACTTCCTTGGCTTTAATACTATCCCTGATTTCCCTTGATAGCCACGGTTGAGCCACCTTCCCTTTTTTATTTTTACGCCAGACAGTGATGCACAATTGTTGTAGTTCATCCATGTCTCTAAATGTCTGCCATTGCCCATCCACAGTGAGCCCCTTAAGTATCATTCGCCAATTTATCCTAGCCAATTCACGCCTCATACCTTCAAAGTTACCCTTCTTTAAGTTCTGGACCATGGTCTCTGAATTAACTGTTTCATTCTCCATCCTAATGTAGAATTCCACCATATTATGTTCACTCTTACCCAAGGGGCCTCGCACAACGAGATTGCTAATTAATCCTCTCTCATTACACAACACCCAATCTAAGATGGCCTCCCCCCTAGTTGGTTCCTCGACATATTGGTCTAGAAAACCATCCCTTATGCACTCCAGGAAATCCTCCTCCAATGTATTGCTTCCAGTTTGGCTAGCCCAATCTATATGCATATTAAAGGCACCCATGATAACTGCTGCACCTTTATTGCATGCACCCCTAATTTTCTGTTTGATGGCCTCCCCAACATTACTACTACTGTTTGGAGGTCTGTGCACAACTCCCACTAACGTTTTTTGCCCTTTGGTATTTTGTCACTCTACCCATATAGATTCCATATCATCCAAGCTAATGTCCTTCCTAACTATTGCAATAATCTCCTCTTTAACCAGCAATGCTACCCCACCTCCTTTTCCTTTTATTCTATCCTTCCTGACTGTTGAATACCCATTGATGTTGAGTTCCCAGCCCTGATCATCCTGGAGCCACGTCTCTGTAATCCCAATCACATCATATATGTTAACATCGATTTGCACAGTTAATTTATCCACCTTATTACGGATACTCCTTGCATTAAGACACAAAGCCTTCAGGCTTGTTTTTTTAACATCCTTTGTCCTTTTGGAATTATGATGTAGTGTGGCCTTTTTTATTTCTTGCCTTTGTTTACTCGGCCTTCCAGTATTGCTTTTTACCTTTCTACCATCTGTTTCTGACTCCATATTACTTTGCCCTATCTCGCTGCATAGGTTCCCATCCCCCTGCCATATTAGTTTAAACACTCCCGAACTGCATTAGCAAATGTTACCCCGAGGACATCAGTTTCAGTCCTGCCCAAGTGCAGACCGTCCCTTTTGTACAGGTCCCACTTCCCCCAGAACTGGTTCCAATGTCCCAGGAATTTGAATCCCTCCCTCTTGCACCACTGCTCAAGCCACGTATTTATTCTAACCATTGGTCTGAAATCATAAGTATCACAGGCAAAAACACCCCACCCACACCACACTTTTTAGAACATTGACATCAATTAAATAGTCAATATGTCCAGCAACACAGAACACAAATGCAACCAATGGGGTGGCCCCCCTCCCCCCATACCTTACAACAAATTGCACACACCGAGATGGAGATATAATAAAGCCATCACCTGCGGACATGCACCTCACTATCCTTCCCCCCTCCCCTTCTTCTCCCCACCTCTACCCCTTCCCCTCCTCGCTCCACGCTGCCTGGCCGAGGAGAATCTCCGGCAGTGCCTCATTGGGGGGAATGAAGGCAGAGCCGGTGGTTGCACAGGTACGGGAGCGGGGTGGATACCAAGGTGGGAATATTCTCGGATCCAGAAGCAGTGTCGTTGGCACTGGGGATGTGGAGCCTAGGGGTGGAGTGCCGCGCTCCGGGACCACTGGGAGGCCTGTGCCAGCAGTGTTCCTGGCTATTGCCTCCAGGGCCTCCGCTATCCGCGGCACATACTCGGCCATGGTGCCGGAGATGCTGGCCAGCTGTCAGTATATGCCCCCCAATGCCTCTATGATCTGGTCACCTATGTCAACAGTCCTTGTGTACAACTGTACCATGTCTCTGCTCTCATATGGCACTCATGGAGCAGACCTGCTGCGTCCACGGAACCTCCGCGGGGTCGGTGCCATCCTGGGGACACCTGGGATGCCCTGTGGCGAGGTGTTTGGACCCGGTAGCTCCAGAGTGGAGGTGGGAATGACCAGAGGAGCACTAGATGACCTTGGAGTGGAATGCTTTCTGGAGCCTGGCAATGCTGATTGACGGGCGAGAATCGGAACTCTTCAGCACCAGATGTAGGATCGTCCCGTGTCCCCATCTTCAGGCCTCTGTGGTCTTGCCTTGGGATGCGCTGCTGCCTGAGCTGCAAGAAACAAATGAGGTTATTAGAGGAGAAGGGGGTGCTAGGGTCGCAAGCTGAGTCCAGCGCTACACACAGCATTTGCACGACAAAAGCACCACCGCTATCAAAATCATCACAGGCCTCACATTTTATGCCCATCAACACATTCTGCATTGCAATGACTTTCATGAGGCCAGCATTATTTATAGGACACTTTAAAAATCATCTATCATATATTATTGTTTGGATATGAGTGGGTGTGACATCAATTGAATTTAGATCATGCAATGATGTATACTTTACTCACGTGGCATCACTTCAGGGTCTGCAGCTGCCTGCGTGCCATCCAGGGGTTGCTCCCCACTCGTGTCAGCACCTGCTCCTCCATCTCAGTGAGGTCGCTGGTGACTGGTGACCCCCCCACCTGTTCGCCTCTGCTCAGACCTATTCCTTGATAGCTGCTTCTGTAAAAGGTAACAGGACAACATAGCATGAGATAATTGCGTGATATCATTGATAGGTACTGTCACAGAGACTGATACAACACATAACCGACAGATGTAATCATGATTATTATGATAATTATCATTCTTTACCTAAAGACGTGCATCGTGACCACAGGCTTTGAGTACAACATTCCCGCTAAAAGTGAAAGTCCTCACATCTGAAGATAGTCACTCATGACTCTTACAAATCAAATTATATAAATACATAAGTACATGTAAATAAATGTAATACTTTTGCGGATCCGGCAAGGTCGTTCCATTGCTTTTGGCATTGGTTGCCCTCACGCACCTCGTTGGTCACCGACGAGACCACCTCTGCTATCTCGGGCCATATCCTCTGGTCGGCTTTTGGGGTGGGCTTCCAACGCCCTCCCTGTCAAATTACCCCAGCGTGACTCGACCTTCTGCATGAGGGAGGCATTAGTCTTGTCCGAGAATCTCTTCGCTCTTTTGTGTCCTCCAATTTTCTCCTCTCCCAGCTCACAGCATGCTGTGTTGCCTCCTCCACTGCCTCCATTATAGGCACCAAATTTGGGAAAATATCTGGCTGGTAACAGCTAAGTTTTTTGGCACAACTTGCTATAAAGCTTGAAACTCTCCCTCCCAAAGCAGCCACACCACACCCACACATGCTTTCACTCCCTCTCAGCTCCCTCTCTCTCTGTCTCCTCTTATGCGCATGTAATGATGACCCTTGATCTCCTGAATCGTGGGAATCGAGCGTTGCCATGCCGTTGCTAAGCTCAGAAGGTCAGAGAGATTTAAAGCTAACACCCATTTCAGATCGCTTGCAGTAACACCCATTTTATAAAATGGAAACTAGGGGGTTTGAAAGTGGGCGACAAACCGGCGATCGGAAAACCCATATTTACCGCCCACGCCGGAAATAACACCCATTTTTGGGCGATCTACACGAAAGTGGAAAATCTAGCCCCATGTCTTTCCAAATAAAGATTTATCCTGTCCCTCAGAACTTTTTCCAATAACTTTTCCACCACCAAGGTTAGTCTGACTGGCTTGTAATTACTCGATCTATCCCTTTCTCCCTTTTTAAACAAAGGTACAACATTAGTAGTACTCCAGTCCTCTGTCACCACACCTGTAGCCAGAGAGGACAGGAAAATGATGGTCAGAGCCTCTACTATTTCCTCTTTTAATTCTCTTAACAGCCTGGGATACATTTCATCTGGGCCTGGGGATTTATCCACTTTCAAAGCTGCTAAACCCCTTAATACGTCCTCTCTCACTATGTTTATTTCATCCAATATTTCACACTTCTCCTCCCTGATTGCAAGGTCTACATCGTCCCTCTCTTTTGTGAAAGCAGACGCGAAGTATTCATAACCCACATCTTCTGCTTCCACACATGGATTACCTTTATGATCTCGAATAGGCCCTGCTCTTTCTCTAGTTATCCTCTTGTTCTTAATGTATTGATAAAACATCTTTGGGCTTTCCTTGATTTTACTTGCCAACATTTTTTCATGCTCTCTCTTTGCTTTCCTAATATCCTTTTTACTTGCTTCCCTGCACTTTCTATATTCCTCTCGGGTTTCTGCAGTATTGAGCCCTCGGTATCTGTCATAAGCTTCCCTTTTTTTTCTTTATCCTACCCAATATGTCCCTTGACATCCAGGGGGCTCTAGATGTGTTAATGCCACCCATTTTATTTAAGGGAACATACTTGCTCTGAACCCTCACTATCTTCTCCTTGAATGCCTCCCACTGCTCTGACATTGCTCTACCTTCAAGTAGCCGTTTTCAGACCACTTTGGCTAAATCCCATCTCAGCTCAGCAAAATTGGCTTTAGCCCAATTGAGAACTTTTATTCCTGGCCCACCTTTGTCCTTTTCCATAACTATCTTAATTCTAAAGCAATTATGATCACGAGCACCAAAATGCTCTCCCACTGATACCCCTTCCACCTGCCGAGCTTCATTCCCAAAACGAAGTCCTGAACTACCCACTCCCTATTGGGCTTGTTACATACTGGCTAAAAAAGTTCTTCTGCATGCAATTTAGGAAGTCCGCGCCCTCCAAACAGGTCTGTGTCATCGCCCCGACCCTCTTCTCAATCTTGCTCGCTGCCATGCTCCACCTCACAGTCAACAAGCTCCCTGCTGGAGTGGAACTAAATTTCAGAACCAGTGGGAAGCTGTTCAACCTTCGCCGTCTCCAGGCCAGGTCCAAGAACACCCCAACCTCTGTCGTCGAGCTACGGTACGCGGACAACGCTTGCATCTGCGCACATTCCGAGGTTGAACTCCAGGACATGGTCGACGTATTTATTGAGGCATACGAAAGCATGGGCCTTATGCTAAACATCTGTAAGACAAAGGCCCTCCACCAGCCTGCCCTCGCCGCACAGCACTGCCCCCCCCAGACATCAAGATCCATGGCACGGCCCTGGACAAGGTGACCATTTCCCATATCTCGGGAGCCTTTTATCAACAAAAGCAGACGTTGATGAGGGGATTCAACACCGCCTCCAGTGTTCCAGTGCAGCCTTCGGCCTCCTGAGGAAAAGAGTGTTCGAAGACCAGGCCCTCAAATCTACCACCATTCTCATGGTCTACATGGCTGTAGTAATACCTGCCCTCCTGTATGGCTCAGAGACATGGATCATGTACAGTAAACACCTCAAGTCGCTGGAGAAATACCACCAATGATGCCTCCGCAAGATCCTACAATTCCCCTAGGAGGACAGATGCACCAACATCAGTGTCCTCGTCCAGGCCAACATCCCCAGCATTGAAGCACAGACCACACTTGATCAGCTCCGCTGGGCAGGCCACATTGTCCGGATGCCAGACACACGACTCCCAAAGCAAGCGCTCTACTCAGAACTTCTTCATGTCAAACGAGCCAAAGGTGGACAGAGGAAATGTTAGAAGGACACGCTCAAAGCCTCCCTGATAAAATGCAACATCCCCACTGATACCTGGGAGTCCCTGGCCAAAGACCGCCCTAAGTGGAGGAAGTGCATCCTGGAGGGCGCTGAGTATCTCGAGTCTCATTGCCGATTGCATGCAGAAGACAAGCGCAAGCAGCAGAAAGAACTTGCGGCAAACCTGTCCCACCCTCCCTTACCCTCGATGACTGTCTGTCCCACCTGTGGCAGGGACTGTGGCTCTCATATTGGACTGTTCTGCCACCTAAAGACTCATTCTAAGTGTGGAAGCAAGTCTTCCTCGATTCCGAGGGACTGCCTATGATGATGATGATGACCCTCTATACCATTCACACTAATTTTATCACAGTTAATATTAGGGTAGTTGAAATCCCTTACTATTACTGCCAAAAGTGTTTGCACTTCTCAGAAATTTGCCTACATATTTTCTCTTCTATCTCCCTCTGACTGTTTGGGGGTCTATAGTACACTCCCAGCAATGTGATCGCCCCTTTTGTGTTCTTCAATTCAACCCATAGGGCCTCATTTAATAATCCTTCGAACACATCATCTCTCCTCACAGCTGTAATTGTTTCTTTAATCAATACTCTGACCACCCCCCTCCTTTTTTACCCCCCTCTCTATTCCACCTGAAAATTGTTAAGGCAGGAATGTTGGGCTGCCATTCCTGCCCTTCTTTCAGCCATTTATCAGTAATAGCTATAATATCTTACACACAAGTGTCTATCTGTATTCTCAGCTCATCTGCCTTATTCCCTTTGATAAACCAATAGCTTGGTGGTGATATCATTATAAAAGTTTCAGCAGATAGAAATGAATTCAGGATGGATGAAATGCTGTATGCTGAAAGACTTGATCTGGGTTAGGGCGGGGAGGGTGATGGGTGGAGTGTGTCAGCATGACCTGGGGGTCGGGGGAGTGTCAGTGTGATCTATGGTACAGAGGGATGAAGAATGATTCTATCAACAGGGAGGGAACGAATAAAGTATTTTAAAACAAATTAGCAACAAAGATTACCAACATATATCCACAATACTCATTTGTCCACAAGAAATGATGAAAATCCGTGCTACAACCACCCACAATTCTCTATTGACCAGGCTGATGACTGCACCGTCCTGATCCAAAGCCAATCTTCAGAATAATAGTGAGTGGTTGGTGGGTTGGCCTTCAATTACAGGTCAGGTGGTAACTTAAATAAGACTGAAGTTGTGCATTAGAACAATGTTACAAGGAACCCTGGCTAATTTTACATACTTATGCAGCATGCTCAGTAATGATGTGCAGTTGGTCCCTCGGAATCAAGGAAGACTTGCTTCCACTCTAAAAATGAGTCCTTAGGTGGCTGAACAGTCCAATACGAGAGCCACAGTCCCTGTCACAGGTGGGACAGATAGTCATTGAGGGTAAGGGTGGGTGGGACAGGTTTGCCGCACGCTCTTTCCGCTGTCTTCGCTTGATTTCTGCATGCTCTCGGCAATGAGACTCGAGGTGCTCAGCACCCTCCCGGATGCACTTCCTCCACATAGGGCAGTCTTTGGTCAGGGACTCCCAAGTGTCAGTGGGGATGTCACACTTTATCAGGGAGGCTTTGAGGGTGTCCTTGTAACGTTTCCTCTGCCTACCTTTAGCTCGTATGCCGTGAAGGAGTTCCGAGTAGAGCGCTTGCTTTGGGAGTCTCGTGACTGGCATCTGGACAATGTGGCCTGCCCAGCAGAGCTGATCAAGTGTGGTCAGTGCTTCAATGCTGGGGATGTTGGCCTGGTCGAGGACGCTAACGTTGGTGCATCTGTCCTCCCAGGGGATCTTGCAGAGACATCGTTGGTGGTATTTCCCCAGCAACTTGAGGTGTCTACTGTACATGATCCATGTCTCTGGGCTTTACAGGAGGGCGGGTATTACTATAGCCCTGTAGACCATGAGCTTGGTGGAAGATTTGAGGGCCTGGTCTTCAAACACTCTTTTTCTCAGCCAGCCGAAGGCTGCACTGGTGCACTGGAGGCGGTGTTGAATCTCGTCTTCAATGTCTTCTCTTGTTGATAAGAGGCTCCCAAGGTATGGGAAATGGTCCTCATTGTCCAGGGCCGTGCCGTGGATCTTGATGACTGGGGGCACTGCTGTGTGGTGGGGACAGGTTGGTGGAGGACCTTTGTCTTACAGATGTTTAGCATATGGCCCATGCTTTCATATGCCTCAGTAAATACGTTGACTATGACCTGGAGTTCAGCCTCTGTATGTGCGCAGACACAGGCATCGTCTGATGCAACCTGCATCAAATTCAGCCCCTCAATTTCAGGATTCTGAAAAGGAGTTAAAAGCTTTTGTTGTTTTAATCACAGAAAACAAGTTATTGGTGAAAATTAAAAGGTTATATGGCTTTTTACCTGCTGAGTAGATTTTCCTCCTGTATATATTTCTATCAAAAATATTTTTTGTATTTTAACCAGAAATGCGATGGTAAATTTTGATCTTTACCATCCATTATGAAATCCACCTGATTATCATTCTGTTGATTACAATAGGAATTACATCGAGCACGCTCCAGTCCTCTGGCTCACATTCACTCTCAACCCTAAATATAATTTCTAGTGCATCAGCAATTTTCCCCCCTTCCCTCCTTCAGGATCTTAGGATGTATCCCATAGCCTAACTAACTGATCAAAAATGCTCCCTTTATCCATTATAATGTTGCTATGTAAGAATATTGCTGTTAATGCTCTATTGGCTTTGAAGTGTTTAGTTCCATGCTTCACAGCAACCTTTCAGATTTTTGTCTCAATTTTCCCATGTTTCATATGGTATGAAAGTCATGTTCCTTAAGTCTTTTGTAATATTTCCTCTGACCAGGGTATTGATGAGACCACACCTAGAGTACTGCGTACAGTTTTGGTCTCCGTATTTAAGGAAGGATATACTTGCATTGGAGGCAGTTCAAAGAAGGTTCACTTGGTTGATTCCGGAGATGAGGGGGTTGACGTGTGAAGAAAGGTTGAGCAGGTTGGGCCTATATGGAGTTCAGAAGAATGAGAGGTGATCTTACTGAGACATATAAGATAGTGAGGGGACTCATCAAGGTAGATGCAGAGAGGCTGTTTCATGGGGGAATCTAGAACTAGGGAGCATAGTTTTAGAATAAGGGGTCACCATTTAAAACTGAGATGAGGAGGAATTTCTTCTATCAGAGGGTTGTAAATCTACCCCAGACAGCTGTGGAGTCTGGGTTATTGAATATATTTAAGGCAGAGATGGACAGATTTTTGAGCGCTAAGGGAATAAAGGGTTATGGAGAGCAGACAGGGAAATGGAACTGAGTCCATGATCAGATCAGCCATGATCTTATTGAATGGCGGAGCAGGCTCGAGGGGCCAAATGACCTACTCCTGTTCCTATTTCTTATGTTCTTATCTCCTTATGACCCCTTACTATCCTATTGTTCATGTACTTGTTGCAGAGTACGACCTTGGGAAGTCATTCGTCTGACATGTACGAACCTGGTCCATCAGAGCTGCACCATTGTAGCCATGACTTTGCTGCTTGCCCTGTTGGCACATTATGACTCTTTGGTGAACCCCACTCCATCTTGCAACTAAATTTTCAAGTGTGATGATGAAATGTGTAATCTTCCTTGTTTCTTCATGTAATTATGGTAAGGAGTCTGGGATTTTTTAGCGAGATAAACCTGTACTGAGTACAACAGCAATGTAACTCTGCAACTTTGGCGTCAGGGTCAGATTGCATTGGTTCCAATCACAATGATAAAAGTAGCCATTTGTCAAATTGGATTTTGTTTTTGATTTAATTTTGTTTTTAATTTAGATGTCGACATCGCCGCCCTAAGCGAGACCCGGTGGACAGGGGAAGGCCAGTTCAAGGAACAAGGTAGAGGTTACACCTTCTTCTTGAAAGGGAAACCTTAGGAAAAACCCGGCCCCACGGAGTCGGTTTCGCCGTCAAAAACGAGCTGATCAACCGCTTCAGAGACTCCCCCTGCGGGATTAGCGAACGTCTCATGACTCTCCGACTCACCCTATCTCGGAATCAGTGCGTACGCCCCAACACTCGATGAGACAGATGAGACCAAAAAAGGTTTTTACTCCAACCTTGAAAAATCTCTGTCCTGCGTCCCTGCAGACGACAAACTGATCCCAGGGTCGGCAAGGAAACAGCCCTCTGGGGAGGTGTGATTGGCAGAAAGTGGGTAGGGAAAGCCAACTCCAGCGGTACCCTACTCCTGACAAAATGTCTAGAACATGAACTTGTCATCACCAACACCTTGTTCCGCCAGAGTACAAGGCATCGTGGCAACACCCTCGCTCCAAACACTGGCACCAGCTCGACTATGTCATGCCCGGCGCGAGATTGATCACAGAGGGATTCGCCGGCATGATGTCATGCAGCCCGCCCACGCCGGATGCTCCAAATCGGCCAATTTGCTGAGGGATGCTGGCCTGAGATCGACCTGCTGCCCCCCAGAAGGACCACTGGCAAAAAGCAGGAGTGAGCTGGCCGTGAGTCAGGCGACAGGGAGAAGGGCTCCGAGTGCTGCAGCGCTGCACATTGCGGCTATGGTGCAGGTGCTGGACCATCAGGAGTGGGACTGCTAGAAAAACGTTAGCAGTATGTTGCTTTACTTTATTGCTGATGGTCAGGTTTAATTTGGATGTGATAAAAGCGACTGAGATGTGTCTAGGCTGATGGAAACTTTTTTCTTTGACCCTGAAAGACCTTCATTGAGAAGCCCAATGGCAAAGGCAAAATAATTCTGAATAAGTGAAAAGTCACATTTTGTCCAGCCATTAATTCTGTGACACAGTCCTTCAAGAAGTTCTCAGGGAAGCACTACATATAACATAGAGGGTGAGAGGGTTAGGGTTAGAATGATCTATTGTAAGCCTGAGACAGCTACAGACTCTGACAACATTTGTGATGGAGGAAAAGGGTATAAAGTTACAGCTATTCAACTTTGGGGGCAGCGTGATTACAGACCAAACTGAGGAAGGCCTACGGTCAATAGAACACAGCAAGAGACAGGCGCCACAGTGACTCAGTGGCCTACCATTGAAGTTTCAACGAATGGACTGTCACTGCCGCCTTGTTAATCTGTCTTCTTTGTACTGCAAGGAAACTACTTCATAAAATCTGTTCCGATTCATCACAAAAGACCTGTATCCAGCGTGCCTTGTTGTGGTGATGGACATAAGTCTATTCTGAGAGATGTAATTAATCTGACACATCAAATAACTCTCACAGCACATAAAGCGTTTTGCAATGGCCTGATGACTGTACCCATTATACACTGCAGTCAGATGTGGATGGGAAGATATTTCTGATAAAGCAGATGACCTGAGGGACAGATGTGTGTTTCTCACATGACATTAAAATCAAACACTCACCAAGAGAGGGTGAACAATGTGAGTGTATTTACAAGTGCACAATAACAAAGGTTACATAACATTATTACATTTACAAACATTTACACCACCAACACCCACCCCTCTACCCGGCACCACCTCTCTTCCTCCCCCCCCTCCCTTGAAGCGATGCCCAAACTCTTCTTCCTCGCCCCACCTACCCCACGGCGTCCCGCTCCCCTGCCCCTCTCTGCCTCTGGTTAACGAGGTTGTGCAGGAGGGCAGCGAGATATCTGCAGACGTGTGCGTCTTGGTGAGAAGGCAGGGGGCATGACCGAAGGTGCTGGGATCGCCAGATCCTCTGGATCTGTCTGCCTTGAGGGTGTGGGGTCAGGGGCTTGAACTATGTGGCCAGAAGCCATCTCTTGCCTCATCGCCTCAATGGTCTCGGTTGTGCGCTCCAACACAGTAATGAGCCGGTCCATCCTGTCATCATGCTGCTGGGTGAAGGTGGCCATGCTGGCAGTGATCCCAGCCATGGTCTGGGGCATATTGCGACCTATCTGCACACTCGTCCGTGATAGCTGGACCATCTCCTGAATTGCAGAGAGCGGTGCTGCATCCTCAGGTGGTTGCTCACTCCTCATGAGTTCTGGCGCCTTGGTTACCTTCACGCCACGGCCTCTGCGCTTGGTTGAGCTCGTCAGTGTGGAGTCCGTTCCAAACCCCAGGGACTCGGAGCCCGACGCCGAGGTTCTGTGGACAGATTGCTCACATGGCAGGAGGATGCTGTCATCCTGTTCCTGCTCCTCAAAGTCGGGCCCTTCTCCCTCCTTTCTCTCTTCTTCATTGCTCTGGGTGGCGGAAGTGGGAGCGATGGAAATGGGTGATCTGGGGGGTGGGTGGCGGGGGTGGGGAGTGGGATATGGAGGAAGGATCCGCTGTCTTGGGCTGGGGGCAATGTCGGGGTGAGAGACGTTGGGGTCTGACGGCTTCTCTGAAGGCCAGAGATCGATGGTGTGCATTGATCCGTGCTGTCCAAGTCATCATCTGCAAATAGAGGACAACATTTCAGTCTGTGGGCGGGGGGTGGAGTGGGTGATGCTGGTCAAGCTGAGATGTGAGCCGTGCCGTCTCACATTCTACCAGAAAGGAGTTCCATCTCTACATGGACACACCAATACTGGGCAACAAAGTGTGCGGTAAACCGCGAGTGCCTTAACATTGCATGACCTTTCATGCCATGAGCATGGCTCAGACCGGAGATTAGTATATCCTTACTAGGCTGTAGCACCGGATCTGCATCAACCGTTGTGGTTGCATGGCAGCAGTCACCCACCAATGCCAACGCACGCTCCTCCAGCCTGCTCAATGCAACCACCTTTGCTGGGCCCCCTCCCGTCGCTCTCAGACTTGCTGCCTTGGATGTGTTTTTCTTCTGCACAAAGAAATGTTGCAGCCTTTAGCTCCTTTGCTGAAGCCCCCCACACACTCCCACACACACTCCAGCACATCTGGCGCACAATCCTTTTGGCGTTGGACAGGAGGAGGCGAATACATTTTTACTCACTCTTGCTGCCGCCACCAAATCGTTCCAATGTTACCGGCATTGGTCCCCATCCCGCTCAACGTTTCCTCACGATCTCAACGTTCTTGATACGTACATAATGAAGAATGAAACTGAGTACTGTGTACAATGTGCAAGTGTGACCTTAGCTCCTTTAATAAAATTCCAGAATGCAGGTACCTCGTGGGTGGCCTGCTTATATACCGTGCTCCCAAAGGATGCTGGGATCCCTTGGGACTCCAACAGGTGGGCCCTCTGGTGGTGGTGTGATACAGGTTACAAGGGGTTAAATACAAAACATCACTCCCCGTGAACTCAATAGTAAACTTATTTACAGGGTGAGACCATCTGGGACTTTTCACTCCCTTGACGATCGTCTCAATATAATTGCGGGTGTGGGTGAGTTGGTTGGTTCTTCACTGGGCTGCTGGGCAGCCGGCCTTGCCGAGCTGCTGGGGATGGTGAGTTCGGCTTTGTGGTCAACTGTGATGTCAGTTGCCACTTGTGTGTGTGTGTTGGAGGGTCAAAGTTGGTGGTGTCTTCTTTGGGTTGTTCGTAGCTGCTGGTGAACCGCAATTTGATTTGGTCCAAATGTTTTATGCACATTAGTCCATTGGCCAATTTGACCTGAAACACCCTACTCCCCTCTTTGGCTATGACCGTGCCAGCAAGCCATTTGGGACCATGTCCATAATTGAGTACAAACACAGGGTCCTTGATCTCAATATTGCGTGACAAATTTGCGCGGTCATGGTACACACTTTGTTGATACCGCCTGCCCTCCATGTGATCATGGAGATCAGGGTGGACAAGAGAGAGCCTTGTTTTGAGCGCCCTTTTCATGAGCAGCTCGGCTGGGGGAACCCCGGTGAGTGAGTGGGGTCTGGTGCGGTAGCTGAGCAGCACTCGGGATAGTCGGATCTGCAGGGAGCCTCCCGACATGCGTTTCAGGCTTTGCTTGATGGTCTGAACTGCCCGTTCTGCCTGGCCATTGGATGCGGGCTTGAATGGGGCAGATGTGATGTGCTTGATCCCATTGCGGGTCATGAATTCCTTGAATTCAGCACTGGTGAAACACGGCCCATTGTCGCTGACTAGGACATTAGGCAGGCCGTGCTTGGCAAACATGGCTCGTAGGCTTTCAATAGTGGCCATGGACGTGCTTACAGACATTATTGCACATTCAATCTAATTTGAGTGAGTGTCCACGACAACCAAAAACATTTTGCTTAGAAATGGGCCCACATAGTCTCTGTGGATCCTCGACCACGGTTGGAGGGCCACGACCACAAACTTAGCAGTGCCTCTCTGGGTGCATTGCTCAGCTGAGAGCAAGCGTTGCACTGGCGCACGCATGACTCTAAATCTGGGTCGATGCCGAGCCACCACACACGGGATCTGGCTGTGGCTCTCATCATTACAATGCCTGGGTGGGTGCTGTGCAGTTCACAAATGAACGTATCTCTGCCTTTCTTGGGCAAGACCACACGATTGCCCCACAACAGACAGTCTGCCTGCAGGGACATTTCGTCTTTGCGCCTGTGGAACGGCTTAATCGCCTCCTGCATCTCCGCTGGGACACTGGACCAGCTCTCATGGAGGACACAGTTTTTTTACCAAGGACAGTAAAGGATCATGGCTGGTCCAGGTCTTGATCCGGCAGGCCATAACAGGGGACTTTTCGTTTTCGAATGCATTCATTACCATGAGTAAGTCCGCTGGCTGTGCCATTTCCACCCCGGTGGTGGGCAATGGCAGCCGACTGAGAGCATCTGTGCAGTTCTCTGTGCCCGGTTTGTAGCGGATTATATAATTGTATGCCGACAGCGTGAGTGCCCACCTTTGGATGCGGACAGAGGCATTGGTATTAATCCCTTTGCTCTCAGAAAACAGTGATATGAACGGCTTGTGGTCAGTTTCAAGCTCAAACTTGAGGCCAATAAGTACTGGTGCATTTTCTTTACCTCGAAAACGCACGCCAGAGCCTCTTTTTCAATCATGCTGTAACCTTTCGGCCTAGGCGCATAAGCGACCGGTTGCAAAATCCACGATTCGTTAGCCTGTGGTAACACACACACGAACCCGTATGACGACGCATCACAAGCTCGCACTAATCGTTTACAAGCGTTATACAGGACAAGCAGTTTGTTTGAACACAACAGATTTCTGGCTTTCTTAAAGGCAGCCTCGTGTGAATTCCCCCATACCTAGTCGTCTCCTTTGCGCAGTAGCGCATGTAGGGGTTCTAGCAGGGTGCTTAACCCAGGTAGGAAATTACCGAAATCGTTCAGGAGTCCCAGGAATGACCACAGCGCCGTCACGTTCTGTGGTCTCGACGCATTCTTGATGGCCTCCATCTTGCCGTCGGTGGGTCTGATGCCGTCTACTGCGATTCTTCTTCCCAAGAACTCGACCTCCTGTGCCAGGAAAACACACTTCGAGCATTTCAACCTGAGCCCCACGCGATCCAACTTACTAAGAACCTCTTGCAGATTCTTAAAGTGCTCAATGATGTCCCGACCTGTAACCGGTATGTTGTCCTAGAAAACTAAGGTGCAAGGAACCAACTTTAGCAGCTCTCCATGTTCCGTTGGAAGATTGCCGTGGCCGACCGAATCCCGAACGGGCATCTATTATAGATGAATAGACCTTTGTGCGTGTTGATGCAAGTGAGGCCTTTCGAAGACTCCTCCAGCTCCTGCGTCATGTAGGCCGAGGTCAGGTCCAACTTGGTGAACATCTTTCCTCCAGCCAGGGTCGCAAATAGGTCACCTGCCTTGGGTAGCAGGTACTGGTCCTGTAACGAAAAATGGTTAATCGTTACTTTATAGTCCCCACAAATTCTGACCGTGCTGTCCTCTTTAAGTAACATGACAATCGGACTGGCCCACACATTAAATTCCACCAGCGCGATGATGCCGTCTCACTGAGGCATGTCCAGCTCAATTTCCACTTTCTCACACATCATATATGGTACCGCCCGTGCATTGTGGTGGATGGGTCGCATACCGGGAACCAAATGGATCTGCACTTTTGCCCCCGAGAAGCTTCCAATGCTTGGCTCAAACAACGATGGAAACCTGGGCACATGAGGCATCGTCAACGGACGAAAGCGCTCGGATGTTGTCCCAGTTCCAGCGGATTTTTCCTAGTCAGCTTCTGCCAAGCAATGTGGGGCCATCCCTGGCACAATCCCCAGCGGGAGTTCGTGTACTGCTCCATCATAGGAGACTTTGACTTCTGCACTGCCGATTACAGGGATTATTTCCTTGGTGTAAGTCCTTAGTTTGGTGTGAATGGGGCTGAGCTTGGGCCTGTGTGCCTTTTTGCCCCACAGCCTGTCGAAGGCCTTTTTACTCATTGTGGACTGACTCGCACCCGTGTCCAGTTCCATAGATACTGGAATTCCTTTCAGTTCAACTTTCAACATTATTGGTGGACATTTCGTGGTGAATGCATGTACCCTGTACACTTCTGGCTCCTCGGTACATCTCCAATTCAGCCTGATCCACAGTGGATCGATCTTCCTCTGCAACGTGGTGGTTTGCAGGGTTTGCAGAGTTTGCAGCTTGCCTGCACATTCGCTGGAGGTGTCACATTGTTCTGCAACCGTTGTATGCATAGTGCTTGAAGCAGCATTGATGGGGCCGATGATCACCTCCACAGCACCAACAAGGTGTTAACTGCCTCGCATTAACGATTGATGGCGGATTCTGGGTCATCTGAGGTCGGGTAGCAACAGCCGGCGTGTAGGTTCTGCCATGTATATTCCTGCTCGAAAATGATGTTACTTTGTGCACAGTACTGGCCGAAACTTCTTTACTCTGCGAAATCTGTTTGGTGTTGTCACTGGTGGACATAAATGCCTGGGCTATCATTATGGCTTTACTTAGATTCAGAGTTTCAACTTTCAACAGTTTACGAAGGATTATCTCATGGCCAATGCCCGGTACAAAAAAGTCTCTAAGCATTTGTTCTAGGAATCCCTCAAGTTTGCAATGTCTTGCAAGGCGCCTAGGTTTGGCGACATAGCTCGCCAGTTCCTGGCCCTCCGACCGTTGACACGTGTAGAACCGATATCTCGCCATCAAAACGTTTTCCTTAGGATTTAGGTGCTCCCGGACCAGCGTACACAATTCTTCATAGGATTTAGCTGTTGGTTTTACCGGAGCAAGGAGATTCTTCATGAGGCCATAGGTTGTTGCCCCACAGACAGTTAGGAGGATCGCCCTTCGATTGGCAGCGTTCTCGTCCCCTTCCAGCTTGTTGGCTACAAAGTATTGGTTGAGTCTCACCACGAAGGCCTCCCAATCATCCCCTTCTGAGAACTTCTCCAGGATACCATTTTCACGTGGTTGCTCGTTACCTCGTCGCCAATTGATACGTTCATAATAAAGGATGAAACTGAGTATTGTGCACAATAAGCAAGTGTGACCTTAGCTCCTTTAATAAGACTTCAGATTGTAGGTACCTCGTGGGTGGCCTGCTTATATAGAGTGTTCCCAAGGGATGCTGGGATCCCTTGGGACTCCAACAGGTAGGTCCTCTGGTGGTAGTGTAATACAGGTTACAAGGGGTTAAATACATAACAGTTCTCCCTGCGAATGTGTTGGTATTGGGGTGGTGGAGAGGCTTGCCACGACCATCCCTGATAAGGTCTTTGTACCTGCGCTCCACTTCCGTTACAACTCCTCCAATTCCTGCTCATTAAACCAGGGAGCTCTGAGCCTGGTTTTGCCAGTCTTCATTGCTGATTTCTGGCCACTCATCATCAATGATGAAACTAATGGCTGCTCAACAGTTCGTGTGTCTCAGTTTCTCTGACTGCCCCCTTTGGATCTCAGACTACCTCCTCTGCAACCTCCAACTCTTTCCTCTCCAACCTCCAAGTCTCTCCTCTCCAATCTCTAACTCTGTCCTCTCCAATCTCTAACTCTGTCCTCTCCCCTCTCACACTCACAGGTGGAATAAAGTAGTGTGCCTTTATGCGCATGCACAGTATAGCAATCAGCCTCGAACGGCCACGAAATGACGACACGTCGGAAGATAAAACTACAACAACAAAAATCGCGAAGTCTCATGCATGCGCATTGGAGGCTCCCCGAAAATCCCCAAGTGGAGAGGCTTCCAACTACTGCACACTGATGACGCCGGCCGCTCCCACTCACTCCCGCTCCCGCCCAGCAACTCCCGCTGTCTGCTGCTCACACAACGGAGCCGAAAGTGGCTCCCAACGGGTCTCGGTGGCAGCGGGCGGCAAAAAGATAGGTGCCGCCCTGGTGCTGCTGAGAAATGGGCGGCGACCAAATTTGGCGCCTTAGCCTTTTGGTTTTATATGGAATATGCATTTGTCTGATGGGATTCTGTGAAAGTAGAGGAGAGTGCTAAAGATATGACCAAGGGAAGCAGTAAATGTACCTGGTCTAGGCAGCGTCCAACACCCGATATCAAAATCAAACTTTTCGGCAGTACGTAAATATTTTAGAAGAAATTCCAAATACTCTTGCTGCATCAGTAATGATTCGTGAAACCCAGTTGGATGGGATATGGAAGCTTTGTGATGATTGTGATGATAAGATGGATGAATTAACTGTGCAAATAGATGTGAACAAATATGATGTGATTGGGATTACGGAGACGTGGCTCCAGGATGATCAGGGCTGGGAACTCAACATCCAGGGGTATTCAACATTCAGGAAGGATAGAATAAAAGGAAAAGGAGGTGGGGTAGCATTGCTGGTTAAGGAGGAGATTAAGATAATAGTTAGGAAGGACATTAGCTTGGATGATGTGGAATCTATATGGGTAGAGCTGCAGAACACCAAAGGGCAAAAAACGTTAGTGGGAGTTGTGTACAGACCTCCAAACAGTAGTAGTGATGTTGGGGAGGGCATCAAACAGGAAATTAGGGGTGCGTGCAATAAAGGTGCAGCAGTTATAATGGGTGACTTTAATATGCACATAGATTGGGCTAACCAAACTGGAAGCAATACGGTGGAGGAGGATTTTCTGGAGTGCATAAGGGATGGTTTTTTAGACCAATATGTCGAGGAACCAACTAGGGGGGAGGCCATCTTAGACTGGGTGTTATGTAATGAGAGAGGATTAATTAGCAATCTCGTTGTGCGAGGCCCCTTGGGGAAGAGTGACCATAATATGGTGGAATTCTGCATTGGGATGGAGAATGAAACAGTTAATTCAGAGACCATGGTCCAGAACTTAAAGAAGGCTAACTTTGAAGGTATGAGGCGTGAATTGGCTGGGATGGATTGGCGAATGATACTTAAGGGGTTGACTGTGGATGGGCAATGGCAGACATTTAGAGACCGCATGGATGAACTACAACAATTGTACATTCCTGTCTGGCATAAAAATAAAAAAGGGAAGGTGGCTCAACCGTGGCTATCAAGGGAAATCAGGGATAGTATTAAAGCCAAGGAAGTGGCATACAAATTGGCCAGAAATAGCAGCGAACCTGGGGACTGGGAGAAATTTAGAACTCAGCAGAGGAGGACAAAGGGTTTGATTAGGGCAGGGAAAATGGAGTATGAGAAGAAGCTTGCAGGGAACATTAAGACGGATTGCAAAAGTTTCTATAGATATGTAAAGAGAAAAAGGTTAGTAAAGACAAACGTAGGTCCTCTGCAGTCAGAATCAGGGGAAGTCATAACGGGGAACAAAGAAATGGCGGACCAATTGAACAAGTACTTTGGTTCGGTATTCACGAAGGAGGACACGAACAACCTTCCGGTTATAAAAGGGGTCGGGGGGTCTGGTAAGGAGGAGGAACTGAGGGAAATCCTTATTAGTCGGGAAATTGTGTTGGGGAAATTGATGGGATTGAAGGCCGATAAATCCCCAGGGCCTGATGGACTGCATCCCAGAGTACTTAAGGAGGTGGCCTTGGAAATAGTGGATGCGTTGACAGTCATTTTCCAACATTCCATTGACTCTGGATCAGTTCCTATGGAGTGGAGGGTAGCCAATGTAACCCCACTTTTTAAAAAAGGAGGGAGAGAGAAAACAGGGAATTATAGACCGGTCAGCCTGACATCGGTAGTGGGTAAAATGATGGAATCAATTATTAAGGATGTCATAGCAGTGCATTTGGAAAGAGGTGACATGATAGGTCCAAGTCAGCATGGATTTGTGAAAGGGAAATCATGCTTGACAAATCTTCTGGAATTTTTTGAGGATGTTTCCAGTAGAGTGGATAAGGGAGAACCAGTTGATGTGGTATATTTGGACTTTCAGAAGGCGTTCGACAAGGTCCCACACAAGAGATTGATGTGCAAAGTTAGAGCACATGGGATTGGGGGTAGTGTACTGACATGGATTGAGAACTGGTTGTCAGACAGGAAGCAAAGAGTAGGAGTAAATAGGTACTTTTCAGAATGGCAGGCAGTGACTAGTGGGGTACCGCAAGGTTCTGTGCTGGGGCCCCAGCTGTTTACACTGTACATTAATGATTTAGATGAGGGGATTAAATGTAGTATCTCCAAATTTGCGGATGACACTAAGTTGGGTGGCAGTGTGAGCTGCGAGGAGGATGCTGTGAGGCTGCAGAGCGACTTGGATAGGTTAGGTGAGTGGGCAAATGCATGGCAGATGAAGTATAATGTGGATAAATGTGAGGTTATCCACTTTGGTGGTAAAAACAGAGAGACAGACTATTATCTGAATGGTGACAGATTAGGAAAAGGGGAGGTGCAAAGAGACCTGGGTGTCATGGTACATCAGTCATTGAAGGTTGGCATGCAGGTGCAGCAGGCGGTTAAGAAAGCAAATGGCATGTTGGCCTTCATAGCAAGGGGATTTGAGTACAGGGGCAGGGAGGTGTTGCTACAGTTGTACAGGGCATTGGTGAGGCCACACCTGGAGTATTGTGTACAGTTTTGGTCTCCTAACTTGAGGAAGGACATTCTTGCTATTGAGGGAGTGCAGCGAAGGTTCACCAGACTGATTCCCGGGATGGCGGGACTGACCTATCAAGAAAGACTGGATCAACTGGGCTTGTATTCACTGGAGTTCAGAAGAATGAGAGGGGACCTCATAGAAACATTTAAAATTCTGACGGGGTTAGACAGGTTAGATGCAGGAAGAATGTTCCCAATGTTGGGGAAGTCCAGAACCAGAGGTCACAGTCTAAGGATAAGGGGTAAGCCATTTAGGACCGAGATGCGGAGGAACTTCTTCACCCAGAGAGTGGTGAACCTGTGGAATTCTCTACCACAGAAAGTTGTTGAGGCCAATTCACTAAATATATTCAAAAAGGAGTTAGATGAGGTCCTTACTACTAGGGGGATCAAGGGGTATGGCGAGAAAGCAGGAATGGGGTACTGAAGTTGAATGTTCAGCCATGAACTCATTGAATGGCGGTGCAGGCAAGAAGGGCCAAATGGCCTACTCCTGCACCTATTTTCTATGTTTCTATGTTTCTATGTTTCTATGTTTACTAGTCCACACCTGAAGCAAAGCCATTGCTGGTTAAAGAGGAGATTAATGCAATAGTTAGGAAAGACATTAGCTTGGATGATGTGGAATCTATATGGGTAGAGCTGCAGAACACCAAAGGGCAAAAAACGTTAGTGGGAGTTGTGTACAGACCTCCAAACAGTAGTAGTAATGTTGGGGAGGGCATCAAACAGGAAATTAGGGGTGCATGCAATAAAGGTGCAGCAGTTATAATGGGTGACTTTAATATGCACATAGATTGGGCTAGACAAACTGGAAGCAATACGGTGGAGGAGGATTTCCTGGAGTGCATAAGGGATGGTTTTCTAGACCAATATGTTGAGGAACCAACTAGGGGGGGAGGCCATCTTAGACTGGGTGTTGTGCAATGAGAGAGGATTAATTAGCAATCTCATTGTGTGAGGCCCCTTGGGGAAGAGTGACAATAATATGGTGGAATTCTGCATTAGGATGGAGAATGAAACAGTTAATTCAGAGACCATGGTCCAGAACTTAAAGAAGGGTAACTTTGAAGGTATGAGGCGTGAATTGGCTAGGATAGATTGGCGAATGATACTTAAGGGGTTGACTGTGGATGGGCAATGGCAGACATTTAGAGACCGCATGGATGAATTACAACAATTGTACATTCCTGTCTGGCGTAAAAATAAGAAAGGGAAGGTGGCTCAACCGTGGCTATCTAGGGAAATCAGGGATAGTATTAAAGCCAAGGAAGTGGCATACAATTGGCCAGAAATAGCAGCGAACCCGGGGACTGGGAGAAATTTAGAACTCAGCAGAGGAGGACAAAGGGTTTGATTAGGGCAGGGAAAATGGAGTACGAGAAGAAGCTTGCAGGGAACATTAAAGCGGATTGCAAAAGTTTCTATAGGTATGTAAAGAGAAAAAGGTTAGTAAAGACAAATGTAGGTCCCCTGCAGTCAGAATCAGGGGAAGTCATGACGGGGAACAAAGAAATGGCAGACCAATTGAACAAGTACTTTGATTCGGTATTCACTAAGGAGGACACAAACAACCTTCCAGATATAAAAGGGGTCAGAGGGTCTAGTAAGGAGGAGGAACTGAGGGAAATCTTTATTAGTCGGGAAATTGTGTTGGGGAAATTGATGGGACTGAAGGTCGATAAATCCCCAGGGCCTGATGGACTGCATCCCAGAGTACTTCAGGAGGTGGCCTTGGAAATAGCGGGTGCATTGACAGTCATTTTCCAACATTCCATTGACTCTGGATCAGTTCCTATGGAGTGGAGGGTAGCCAATGTAACCCCACTTTTTAAAAAAGGAGGGAGAGAGAAAACAGGGAATTATAGACCGGTCAGCCTGACCTCAGTAGTGGGTAAAATGATGGAATCAATCATTAAGGATGTCATAGCAGCGCATTTGGAAAATGGTGACATGATAGGTCCAAGTCAGCATGGATTTGTGAAAAGGAAATCATGCTTGACAAATCTTCTGGAATTTTTTAAGGATGTTTCCAGTAAAGTGGACAAAGGAGAACCAGTTGATGTGGTGTATTTGGACTTTCAGAAGGCTTTCGACAAGGTCCCACACAAGAGATTAATGTGCAAAGTTAAAGCACATGGGATTGGGGGTAGTGTGCTGACGTGGATTGAGAACTGGTTGTCAGACAGGAAGCAAAGAGTAGGAGTAAATGGGTACTTTTCAGAATGGCAGGCAGTGACTAGTGGGGTACTGCAAGGTTCTGTGCTGGGGCCCCAGCTGTTTACATTGTACATTAATGATTTAGACGAGGGGATTAAATGTAGTATCTCCAAATTTGCGGATGACACTAAGTTGGGTGGCAGTGTGAGCTGCGAGGAGGATGCTATGAGGCTGCAGAGTGACTTGGATAGGTTAGGTGAGTGGGCAAATGCATGGCAGATGAAGTATAATGTGGATAAATGTGAGGTTATCAACTTTGGTGGTAAAAACAGAGAGACAGGCTATTATCTGAATGGTGACAGATTAGGGAAAGGGAAGGTGCAACGAGACCTGGGTGTCATGGTACTTCAGTCATTGAAGGTTGGCATGCAGGTACAGCAGGCGGTTAAGAAAGCAAATGGCATGTTGGCCTTCATAGCGAGGGGATTTGAGTACAGGGGCATGGAGGTGTTGCTACAGTTGTACAGGGCCTTGGTGAGGCCACACCTGGAGTATTGTGTACAGTTTTGGTCTCCTAACTTGAGGAAGGACATTCTTGCTATTGAGGGAGTGCAGCGAAGATTCACCAGACTGATTCCCGGGATGATGGAACTGACCTATCAAGAAAGACTGGATCAACTGGGCTTGTATTCACTGGAGTTCAGAAGAATGAGAGAGGACCTCATAGAAACGTTTAAAATTCTGACGGGTTTAGACAGGTTAGATGCAGGAAGAATGTTCCCAATGTTGGGGAAGTCCAGAACCAGGGGTCACAGTCTGAGGATAAGGGGTAAGCCATTTAGGACCGAGATGAGGAGAAACTTCTTCACCCAGAGAGTGGTGAACCTGTGGAATTCTCTACCACAGAATGTAGTTGAGGCCAATTCACTAAATATATTCAAAAGGGAGTTAGATGAAGTTCTTACTACTCGGGGGATCAAGGGGTATGGCGAGAAAGCAGGAAGGGGGTACTGAAGTTTCATGTTCAGCCATGAACTCATTGAATGGCGGTGCAGGCTAGAAGGGCTGAATGGCCTACTCCTGCACCTATTTTCTATGTTTCTATGTTTCTATTGGATTATTTGTCTGGCATAATGCCCCTTTAATGGGCTCAATTTTCCCCAATGCTGTTTTTTGGCGTATTGCAAGAGTTACACCCATTTTTTTTGGCCCCGACTTCTCCAAAAAAATAAGTAGCAAGTTTCCCCGTTCTAATTTTTGAAATTGGCGCCTCGCAGCCTGTCCTTTAGCTTCAGGGGGTGGAGCCTAATGTCTGCGTCCCCCCGCTTCTACGCATGCGCAAGAAAAAAAGGACGTTTTTGACATGACTGCTAAGGGCGTGCATGCCCAGTACACCTCCCGGTCTGCATTCAGCCATTTTTAAAGAGCCAGTTGTTTGTGAGAACTTTAATTCTCAGTGGAAAAATCGGAACTGTAATACAAGATGCAATGCAGCTCAAGGACCAAGAATTTCTCACAGGATGAAGTGGAGGCACTAGTTACTGTAATTGAGGCCAGATGGCACTAGCTGGACAACAGCAGAGGTCACATAAAAGTTTCATCAAAAAAAATGAAGAAATGCTGGAACCAACTTGCAGAAGATTACTGTGCAATGGTGACCACCCCGAGGTCTGGAGGCCAGTGTAAAAAGAAGTGGCAGGACCTTGGTCAAGTAGTTAGTGTAAGTAATATTTTCATTTATTCACTGAAATTACAATTATAAATGTGACCATCTGTATATGTCCCACCCAGCAGAAAGACACCCTCTCTAAAAAGTTATATAATCAACTTTGCAGAGGAAGGTGGCCCACAACAAAAGGGAAAGAACTCGAAAAGGAGGAGACCCGACAAATTTGCACCCTCTGACACACTTGGAGCAAAGCAACCACCACTGCACAAGCTGGGCCCACACTCGAGGGTGAGGGTAAGTCCTGAAAATTCCACAGTCTGGCTTTGCTAAATGTTAAGTACTGCGCGGGCTAGCCATGCTTCGGTTCCTGGGGAGGTCTCCATCTGCTATGCTTTGGTGGTATCATTCATCGTGGTCCTTCAAATCAGCCTGCTGCCTACGCTGTGTGAGTCTACTCATGCCACCCATCCTGCCCCTCCTCTGCTGCTAACCATTTGTCTGTTCTGTTATATTTTGCAGAACATGAGGCCAACCCTGACGATGCAGAAGAAGATTCGACACGGACGAGCCTGAAGAGGAGAACATCTTCCAATCCCGTCTTCCAGACCAAGAGCATGGAGGGGGACGGGGAGGTGGAGGTGATGGATGAAGTCCCCACTCTTACGCTCACTTTGGAGTAGGTGCAGGTGCCGCCCATCGAGGTGCCAGCCCCTTTCCTGAGTGGTACGAGTTTTGGGACATTCCATGGTTTCATACTATCCGAGACTGGGAATTCCAGTGAGGTGCAGCGAGGCACACCCAGGGCCCCAATGTCCGAGGCTGTGGGTCCCAGTGGGATGAAGCAAGGCCGATCCAGGGCCCCATCATCCGAGGCTGCGGGTCCCAGTGGGATGCAACGAGGCACACCCAGAGTGAAGTCCTTACTCTACTGCATGAAACCACACAAGGCACATTCTAGGGACAAGGTCACTTTGTGACCTCAACTCTTTATTTACAGCACTCCACAAGTGATGACCCTGTGTGGGACCTCCCTTTATATACCTGGGAGATCAGGTAAGGAGTGTCTCCCACAAGTTCACCCCTTGTGGTCAAGGTGTGCATCTAGGTTGTGTGTATACAGTAATGCAGTGGTGTTACATTGTGGTTACATACATGACACCCAGGGCCCCAATGTCCGAGGCTATGGGTCCCAGTGGGATGCAGTGAGGCACACCCAGGGCCCCACCGTCCGAGGCTGCGGGTCCCAGTGGGATGCAGCAAGGCACACTCAGAGTGATGAGGCAAAGGAGAGCTTGACAGCGCTCTCCTGAGGTACAGGATCTAACAGATGTGGTTCAGATGATGGCAATGAGTGCAGAGAGCATTGACCTTACACGATCACTCCTGGACACCATCAGTGGGGTGGGTGATGAGGTATAGGGACTGTCGGGAGAAGTAACAACACTCTCACGAGCATTTCAAGGACACTCTCAAAGCCTCTTTGATAAAGTGCAACATCCCCACCGGCACCTGGGAATCCCTGGCGCAAGACCGCCCAAAATGGAGGAAGAGCATCCAGGAGGGCGCTGAGCACCTCGAGTCTCGTCGCAGAAAACAAGCGCAGGCAGCAGAAGGAGCGTGCGGGAAACCAGACACCCCACCCACCCTTTCCTTCAACCACTGAGTACCTCACTTGTGACAGAGACTGTAATTCCCGTATTGATGAAAATCCAGCCCAAAATAACTAATTTGTGATTTTATTTTAAATTGAAACCGGAAGGAATTGTTTAATACAACGACCAAATCATGTGTTAAAATCACCAAAAATCCCATGTAATAAGAATAGAATTTGATTTATCAGCCACCTTGATGCACTGGGCATAACTAGGAATGGATTTATTTGCAGAAACAGTCCCCAGAGCCACAAGAAAAAATGTCAAACAAATGTATACCGCTCCACTGCTGGTGGTGATAGAGGCGTCCTATGGTTATCGTCAATCAATCAAAAGGATTAAGAACAGGCACTGGGAGTTTTATTTTATTCAGGAATGGCCCTGTATTGTTTCTGCATTCACAAACTCCAACTCATTCTCTCGTATATTCCTCTGGGTTGGTGCAGGAGTAAATTTGTTCCGTCAGAATTTTTTCCCATGACCGAGTTGCGAGTATATGGTATACAAACAAGTCAAATTCCATTTTATGACAAAAATAAGTAGAGATGAGGGAGAAATTTTCCCATCTAGCTCATCCTCCCACAGAGCCTTATGATTCGGTCCACCCCCACCGCCATCCCCCATCCCCAACTCAACATCTGCTGGTGTTAAATACGCTGGAGTTATTCAAATCGCAACGAGAAGGGGGGGCCGGGGGAGGGGGGGGTTAGAGATTTTTACATGAGGACGAGCGAGACAGGCCAAATAGCCGCCCTTTTCATTATTTTCTTAGTGATGTGGAGAGACTGGAGAAGCTGGAGTTGTTCTCCTTAGAGCAGAGAAGGTTAAGAGGGAAATTGATCGAGGTGTTCAAAATCATGAGGGGTTTTGATAGAGTAAATAAGGAGAAACTGTTTCCTGTGGCAGCAGGGTCAGTAATCAGTGAACACAGATTTAAAGTAATTTGTAAAAGAACCAGAGGTGACATGAGGAAACATTTTTTACACAGCGAGTTGTGGTGAACTGGACTGCACTGCCTGAAGGGGTGGCGAAAGCAGATTCTATAATAACATTCAAAAGAGAATTGGATAAATATATGAAGGCGAAAGAAATTGCAAGGCTATGGAGAAAGAGCACAGGAGTGGGATTAATTGAATAGCTCTATCCAAGAGCCGGCACAGCCATGATGGGCTGAATGGCCTCCTTCTGTGCTGTATCATTCTATGATTCTATGATCTTTGCAATTAAAAATATGGAATTTGCCAATGTCAAACAATGATCCTGGTCATAGGGAAAGATTCTAGAGAAACAGCAGCACATTTACATTCCCCTGAAGAACATATAAAAGAACAGTTTGGAGTTCATAACAGAAGAAATAATTTATGTCCCTTCTGGAATAAAACACCGAGTACTTCTTAGCCATTCTGATTAATAGTGGCATTTATGTACCTGCAACATCAGAGGTGATGTGATTGACACACTGATCATTTATTGCGAAGGGAACAATAGTAATATTGGACAAAGTCCTTGACAACAAACAGTGCAGGTGCATAAATTTCTAGTCGCTGCTTTTGAATCGCAGGACCCAAGGGAACATGTGAGAGCAGGGATGCTGCTCTCAAACCACAGAATATCGGCAGGTTCTTTCAAATGAGAAAAGCACATTTCAATTCTCCATCACTAAGATGAACAATGAAAGATATATGCTCTGTGCTTAAATGTAATGTGCTGAATGAGCATAGATTAATGGCTACACTAAAAATATAGATGAGATTACACTAAGAGTAAAGTCCATGTATCAGAACAGATTACACAATCATTTCAGTCAACCAGAACATCCTTGACAACAGTGAAAGGAATGGATTCTGCAGCAGTTCATTTAACAATGCAAAACCATAAGTGATAAAAACGAGATAAATGGTTGGTGCTTTAAACGTGCATTTAAATGTTTAGTTCATGCCCCTTAGAATCCAACACTCATAGAATCCTCAAATACCCCCATTGTTTTTTTCAGGGGAGTGAAAACAGTTACATTTACTTCAAAAGACAGAAACAATTTAAAATTAAAAAAATAGTAGAATATTTGCCAGCTATCATGACATGTTTGCACTTATCAGTAAATCAACAAATTCTTCAGTCATCAGAGCCACAGAAATGGTTACCAAATACACATATATAGATATATGCTGATATAGAGATGTATAGACATATATATATATATATATATATATATATATACATATATATAGAAAGATATATATAGAAATATATATATAGTATCGAGATATGTTGATAGATATAGATGTAGTTATATAGGGCTCAATTTTCCCCAAAGCCATTTTTTGGCATACTTGAAGAGTTACCACCATTTTTTTGGGGCCCAACTACACCAAAAAAAATCAGCGAATTTTCCCCGTTTGAATTGTTAATTTTGGCACCGCCTAGCTTGTATTTTAGATTTGGGAGTGGAGCCTAAGAGCTGCGCCAAAAAGAGGTTGCTCAAAGGCCTGCATGTAGGCTTAGCAATTATTACTTCGGTAATTTGTTTGAAGTTTGTAGAGATCCTGTAAAATAATCTGTGGGATAAATTGTGTCTCCCGTTAGTACCTACGGGGCATGGAAACGGGGCGTTAAGGGGTTACCGACTGGGCACGGCAAAATCACCGACACCCGCGAACTTCCATGGTGGTTTTGTGCTGACGCTAACACTTACCACCTCGCTCTCTTGCGCCTTGGAGATCGTGAAGTCATCCGGTGCGAAGCGCCCCGTTATCGCCCTGGATGCGATATTCGCTCTCGCCCCTGCATCATCACCGGGCGTCAACAACGACAGCTGCAGGAGGCATTGTCAACTTGGCTGGCCGCTTGGGGAGTATTAATTAAGGGCAGCGGTCGGTCAGGTAGGGCAACATTTGATTATGTCGCCAGTGTGGTGTATATTGCTTTTTTTTTTGGACCCTGTGATTACTCAGCCCTGCACTCTCTTAGAGTGCTTGGGGCTGCTATGCACATAGTGCAGGTGCCATGGACTAACACAGACAGCAGGAAAACATAGTCACCCCAGCATTGGCGCTTGCCTTTAAGGGAGGGAAGGTGCCTATACAGATGGCAGGGCTGCGCGGAACATTGTGCAGCACTTTGCTGCTACCGCCCCTCTCACATCCTTTAGCGCTCTAAGGGAAATGATAGCGCTTGAATTAGCGCTCCACTTCCCTCATGGAGTGCTAAAGCGGAAGCTCCCATCAGCTGAAAATCTTTTTTCCCCCGTTGATACTTATGCGCTGCCGCAAAAGTTAACTCCCCAAACAGGGCGCTACGCGATTTCTATCTCTATATTTCCCAAATGGACCAGAGGCTAAGGGGCCAATAATAACAAAGAGGTGGGATCTAAGCGGAGGACTTGGGAGCATTTCAAGAGAGGCAATAAAATTCAAAGATGGAGTCAGGACAATCAATGGGTGCGCCCTGTTTCAATGAAGCTTCACTTGATGTACTGCTGGATGCCGTAAGAACCAGGAAGGAGGTTCTATTCCTAAGCAGTGGCAAGAAAAAAACAGGAAAGTGTGATTAGAGGTGGCTGAGGAAGTCAGCAGCAGGAGTATAGTGCCATGTCCCTGGATCCAGTAGAGGAAGCGGTTTAATGAACCAACAAGGTCAGGAAAGATAAGCTACATTTTGTACTCCTCCCTCACTCTGTCTTGTCAAGTCTACTCCATCACATCACTCCTCAGAGCACTTTAGCTTCAATAGCATCCATCGTTCACTTTCTATGCATTTCCTCAGCTCCCCACTTATCCATCCAGCACTGCCACTCATCCCAATCTTTTGCAATGTAATGCCAGCTCTGTCAGCTCCCCGATTCTCATCACACGTTCTCAAATGCTGCCGTGCTACACCTGCCTGACAGTCACCCTCACCGAATGCACTGCATCCATTGGTAAAACACATGCCTTACAGACACACATAATTAAAGTTAATTGGAATGAAAGTTAATTAAATGTTTTATAAAAAATATATATATTTTTGGAATTTTATTTTAAGTGTTTTAATAGGGTTTAAAATAAACTTACCTAAATGGACAGGGTTTCTAACATAAAAATGTGTACTTAAATGTTATTTTTATATGTTTTAAAACTCTTACACTGGTAAAAGTAGGCTATGCACCTGGTTTTAGGCTTATATTCACTGGAATTTAGAAGACTGAGAGCGGATCTCATAGAAACATATAAAATTCTGTCGGGACTGGACAGGTTAGATGCTGGAAAAATGTTCCCGATGTTGGGGAAGTCCAAAACCAGGGGTCACAGTTTAAGGATAATGGGTAAGCCATTTAGGACTGAGATGAGGAGAAACTTCTTCACTCAGAGTTGTGGGCATGTGGAATTCTCTGCCACAGAAAGTTGTTGAGGCCAGTTTGTTAGATATATTTAAAAGGGAGTTAGATGTGGCCCTTCCGACTAAAGGGATCAAGGAGTATGGAGAGAAAGCAGGAAGGGGGTACTGAAGTGCATGATCAGCCATGATCATATCAAATGATGGTGCAGGCTCGAAGGGCCAAATAGTCTACTCCTGCACCTATTTTCTATGTTTTACCAGGTGCAAGAGTTTTAAGGACATGAGATGGGCAAATAGCTCAATTTCGCCCACACGAATGTCTTGGCTGTGGGGATGGGGAGAATCTGTTAAGCCAAAACTTGCCAGATCGAAAAACTCACTTTTCGACGCATGCGCATTGCGCACCAAAAACGGGCTTTTGCGGAGCCTCGCTGGGTCCGTACGTATTCCGTACGGACCCAGCGAGGCCGGAATGACTTGATCTCAGCATCAAGTGAAATATGGTCATGTTAATCATGCTAAGTTGCAACACTTGTACATTCTCATGACAAAATCATATCTGTCTCTTCTCTCCTCCAGGGCCATCACACAAAGAACAGCTGCCTTTCTGGATGGCCTTCCCTCAGAGGAGCTGATTCTTTCTGAGGGTGCACCATCACAGGACACATGCTTACCAGGCACCAGCACAGATACATGTACTTGGGTGGGTCCTCTCAGACAGTTGGGTGTGTTCTCACCTGGTCAATCGCAGTTCACATGTGAGCACAAGCAGAGAGTGGTGGCAGGGACAACTGTACAGAGTCTGCATTGGAGGGCACAATCCTCTCCATGGTCTGCACAGCTCAACATAGATGCTGTACCCCCCCGAGGGCCATCAATGAAAAGGAGAATCATAGAGATTCAGCAGCAAATTTGTGAAGTGCTGGCATTCATGCCAGGCACACAGAGAGGATGAAGGAATCCAGCTTGAACATTTGTGGATTGATGGCGCAGGCCATTGCGAAGATGCCTTCCATGAAAAGACTGGGCTCCTCGATGGAACCTCAATTGCGGGAATTTAATCTTTCACTGACCACGGCTGTGCAAACTGTGGATTCCATCAGTCCTGCTGCCTTTAACAGGATGATATATACCTTAGCTATGGCCGTACAATGCGCCACTTAACTGCTCCAAGCTGCTGTCCCTCAGAGTGTTAGGAGTGATGTGCAGGTAGCCTAGGAGAGGGATGTTGGTGGAAGGGGATATGGAAGTGGGAACTCCATTCAAACCACTTCTACTTCTCACCCAACACCCCCCAGTCAGTACTCGACGTGCTGCTTCCTCTCCCGATGGTTGAGTCTCCTCTGCACAGGTGCAGGTGGAGCAGTCTTTGGCGGGGTCGTGAGCATCTCAGAAGTCAGAGCAGGGGTGTGAGCAGCAGATGCCACAGGGGTTGCACCACATAGGAGCAGTAGGCAAAGGAAAATAAAAGCTTTCTAGTTCACATGGGTGGTTATAAAAATGTTGTGTTATTAAGTCTCTTTGATCTATTTATTCACATATAATTTATTAATTTGCATGACTTTCCCATGTTCGGATTTGCAGTTGCTTGGTGATGAATGTGAAGATTTGAAACAATTGCTGCATGTACACTGGGTGGATGGTTGGTTACAGGACTGCTTTGTCGGGGATGGGGGAACGGGGATGTGATAGTTACTTTGGTCCAGTGTGAGTGACCAGCTGAACTATTGAGTTACTGGGGCATTCCTAGTATCCGAAGCAGCAATGTGATTGGCTGGTCTGGTGTTGGGTGCCCATCTTCATCCTCTTCCTCCTCTTCATTGGAATCCTCATCAGATGAAGAGTGCAGAGCAGCCTGCTCCTCCTCCCCCTCCAATTGTGCAGAATGCAGCGCACTGCGATTATTCTGGAGAACCTTGCTGGCGAGTACTAAACGGCACCACCAGACCTGACCAGGCACCTGGAGCGCATCTTGAGCATGTCGATGGCTTGCTCGATGACACATCTGGCTGTCACATGGCAGCCATTGTACTGCTCTTGGGGTTCATTGGTGGGGGCCCTCAGCGGTGTCACCAATCAGCTTTGAAGGGGCTATCCTTTGTTGCCTAGCAGCCATCCCTTAATTGTGCCTCCAGATCTGATCCGGTCAGGGATGTTGGACTTCCGCAGTATGAAAACATCATGGCAGCTCCCAAGGAATCTGCAGACCTGCATGAAGCATTTCTTGTGGTTGCACACGAGCTGAAAATTGATGGAATGAAATCCCTTGCAGTTGAGCTGGGGGTGTTCAGAGTGCCACGTGTATACAATTGATGGCACCCTGTACCTGTGAGAATCCAGCCAGAGACGTAAATCTGATTGTCCACTCATTTTGGCTATTGTCACAGAGGAAGCTCACATACCTACCAGCCCTGGCAAACAATCTATCAGTCACCTGCCTCACAAATTTATGTGCAGCGGACTGTGAGACCCTCTAGATGTCTCCGCTCGCGCCCTGGAAGGAATTCGAGATATAAAAATTGAGAGCGATGGTGACTTTCACAGCCACTGATAATGCATGGCGGCCAGGTCCAACAGGAAGCAGGTCTTCCTATAGGAGGCTGCGGATGTCGCCTACCACCTGTGACAACCTCAGCCTTGAGGTCAAGGAAGCTGAGCCTCTGTCCGTAGACCCTGTTACATGGGTAGCACCTCTGGTGAACTCGACCCCTCTGGTGCCCCCCTCGCTTGTCCACGTAGCTCCCTCCACAGCATGCCCCTGCTGATTGTCTGCCTTGTCTGAAGTCCAATCTAAAGGCCTTCATTTCAAGAGGATTTGAGCAAAGGAGCAAGGATGTCTTAATGTCTTACTATAGTTATATAGGGCCTTGGTGAGACCGCACCTGGCGTATTGTGTGCAGTTTTGGTCTCCTTACCTAAGAAAGGATATACTTGCCATAGAGGGAATGCAGCGAAGGTTCACCAGACTGATTCCTGGGATGACAGGACTGTCGTATGAGGAGAGATTGGGTCGGCTAGGCCTGTATTCACTAGAGTTTAGAAGAATGAGAGGGGATCTCATTAAAATGTATAAAATTCTGACGGGGTTGGATAGACTGGATACGGGGAGGATATTTCCCCTGGCTGGGAAGTCTAGAAAAAGGGGTCACAGTCTCAGGATACGGGGTAGGAAATTTAGGACCGAGATGAGGAGAAATTTTTTCACTCAGAGGGTGGTGAACCTGTGGAATTCTCTACCACAGAAGGTTGTGGAGATCAAGTCACTGAATATATTTAAGAGGGAGATAGATCGATTTCTAGAAACAAAAAACATCAAGGGGTATGGGGAAAAAGCGGGAATATGGTGTTGAGATAGAGGATCAACCATGATCATATTGAATGGCGGTGCAAACTCGAAGGACCGAATGGCCTACTACTGCTTCTATTTTCTATGTTTCAAAAGCAGCCATGGCATTGGCCATCAGAATACCTCCAAACTGTACAATTTACAACTTCTTTACCCATAGAGTGGTGAGAACATGTAACATGCTATGACAGGGAGTCGTTGAGGCGAATAATATAGATGCATTTAGGGGAAACTAGATAAGCATAGGAGGGAGAAGTGAATAGAGAGTTATGCTGATAGAGTTAGATGAGGAAGGATGGGAGCATCTCCAAAACCTGTGATCCCTACCACCTAGAGGACAAGGACAGGAAGTGTATGGGAACACCATCACCTCCAAGTCACACACCATTCTGACTTGGAAATATATCGCCATTTCTTCAACGCCACTGGGTCAAAATCCTGGAACTCCCTACCTAACAGCATTATGGGAGTACCTTCACCATGCGGACTGCAGCAGTTCAAGGCAGCGGCTCAACACCACCTTCTCAAGGCCAATTAGGGATGAGCAATAAATGCCAATCTTGCCAGCAACGTTCAAATCCAATGAACACATTTTTAAAAAGGAGGCTCGAGTGGAGCATAAACTCTAGAATTAACTGGTTGGGCCGAATGGCCAGTTTCTGTGCTGTATATTCTATGTAGTCCCATGTAACAAGTATTCTCATGAAACTGTTTCTCAGAGGGAACTGAGAAAGCAGCTGTCCTTTATTCCTATCTGGACTGCTGACCTTTAACCATCCCCTTGAAGTGCCACGCAATCTCGCCTCCATTTTAGTACCGAGTTTCCTAAACCCTGGGAAACCCATGTAGGAGGAGTTAATTTAGAAATCTCCTGAAAGGACCCACATTTAAATATTCTAATCACTGACCCGCCTCTCCAGCACGGTTTACTTGGGACGCACCCAAACCCGCTTTGTTTAAACCGGAAGTAGGCACGCGCGCGATGGGTTGGGGGTCAGGATTCAGATATTTGACGTTTTAAACCCACCCCAACCCTCCAACAACCCTCATCCATTTGTCATGGTGGATTGGAGGGGGGGGGTTAAAATTCCCCCCTAAGTTTCAGCCGTTTGTGTTCTGGTGACCTAAGTAGTGCGGCAAGATCAGTGAATTTGAAGAAGAGTATAAAATTGCGGGTGGTCTAAAACTTACCGCTGTTTTGACCATTGGGATAAAATAAATCGTTGTGAATCGCTGCGCTAGCGCCCTGAGCGAAACAATCGAGCATTTTGTCCAATTTAGCGCCTGGCCGAGAACCCACCCAGAAAAAACAGACAGACCCAGGGTGCACCAGGCGCTAACGGCGCCATGTTGAAAGCGGAGGAGAAAGTGGCAGTTGTGAGTGATTGAAAGGATTGGGAGAAGAGCGCTGTGTTACTGAATACTTTTAATTGTGAAGTTTATGTGAGATTCTAGTTCGTTTTATAAAGGACATTTTATAAGATTGGGCCCATGGTAGGTTGGGAGCCGTTCATCCTGGCTGCTATTGCCATACAGCTTCAAACTGGAAGAAGGCTTATTGTTGGTCATTTGCAACGTAATCGAAGGGGTCGCAGATGTATGGGGAGGAGGCCTTATTCCCCACGAGTTTACAGTTACCTCCAGTTCTCTGAGCCACAGTGCGATAGAAGGCTGCGCTTCTGAAAAGAAGTGCTGGCAGAGATATGCCAGCTCCTGCAGGCAGACCTACAGCCTACCAGCGGCAATAGGACTGCACTGCCCATCGAGGTGAAGGTGACAGCGGCACTTGCCTTCTATGCCTCCAGTTCCTTTCAGGCATCAGCAGGGGGCATATGCTCCATCTCGCAGCACATTACATATTGCTGCATTCGCCAGGTGACTAATGCACTGTACGCACGCAGAATGGACTTCATAAACTTCCCAATGACCATGAAGACCCAAAATGAGAGGGCTATAGGTTTTGCATGATTTACTGGCTTCCCCAAGGTTCAGGGTGCCCTTGACTGTATACACATTGCCCTGCGAGCACCTTTATAGAATGCAGAGGTTTTCCAAAACTGAAAGGGATCCCATTTCATGAACTTACCGATCATCGCGACCATACTCAGTGCATCATGGCAGTCAATGCCCAATATACAGGGAACAACCATGATGCTTTCATCTTGCGTGAGAGCAGTATCTCACGCATGTTCCAGCGTCAACCACAAGGCCAGAGCTGGATGCTCGGGGACAAAGGTTATGGCTTCGCCACCTGGCTCCGGATCCCTCTAAGACAGAAGCCGAGCATCGCTATACTGAGAGCCATGCAGCCATATGCAACATCATCGAACAGACAATTGGAGTGCTCAAGTAGCGCTTCCGATGCCTGGATCATGCTGGAAGCTGCCTACAATGCTCCCCTCAGCAGATCTCTGAGTTCATTGTGGTATGCTGCACGCTACACAACTTACCCAGGGGACAGGAATTGCCAATGGGGATTGCAGGACCTCCTCAGGGAGGAGGAGGAGGATGAAGATGAGGAGAAGGAGCCTGGTGAGGAACCCATGCCACCACCATCACAACCACAGGGATGGCATCGTTGAGATTTTACCGCTCCAAAAGCCTTACTTCGGCAGCTGACAATTGAACATTTTGCTTGAATGGTTTGAGCGTTGCGGGAATAAATGGGTCCTTTTCAGAATGGCAGGCAGTGACTAGTGGGGTAACTTTGGTGGCAAAAACAGGAAGGAAGATTATTATCTGAATGGTGACAGATTAGGAAAAGGGAAGATGCAACAAGACCTGGGTGTCATGGTACATCAGTCATTGAAAGTAAGCATGCAGGTACAGCAGGCAGTAAAGAAGGCAAATGGCATGTTGGCTTTCATAGCGAGAGGATTTGAGTATAGGAGTAGGGAGGTCTTACTGCAGTTGTACAGGGCCTTGGTGAGGCCACACCTTGAGTATTGTGTGCAGTTTTGGTCTCCTAATCTGAGGAAGGACATTCTTGCAGTGAAGGTTCACCAGACTGATTCCCGGGATGGCATGACTGACATATGAAGAAAGACTGAATCGACTAGGGTTATAGTCATTGGAATTTAGAAGAATGAGAGGGGATCTCATAGAAACTTATAAAATTCTGACGGGATTGGACAGGTTAGATGCAGGAAGAATGTTCCCGATGTTGGGGAAATCCAGAACCAGGGGTCACAGTCTAAGGATAAGGGGTAAGCCATCTAAGACCAAGATGAGGAGAAACATTTCCACCCAGATAATTGTGAACCTGTGGAATTCTCTACCACAGAAAGTTGTTGAGTCCAGTTCATTGGATATATTCAAAAGAGAGTTAGATGTGGCCCTTCCGGCCAAAGGGATCAGGGGGTATGGAGAGAAGGCGGGAGTGGGGTACTGAAGTTGCATGATCAGCCATGATCATATTGAATGGTGGTGCAGGCTCGAAGGGCCGAATGGCCTACTCCTGCACCTACTTTCTACGTTTCTATGTTTCTGACCACTCTATCCCACCATGTTGACTATTCCACCTTTTATTCTGCAAATGCGACACTACACAGAAATGGTTAACATAAAGAGAACATTTATTGAAAATTGTAACATTGTAAGCTTTATAACCTTCATTGTGAGACTTAAATATAATTAAATTAAATAAAATGAGCTGCATCCAACAGTGTGATAATTCAATAATATTTTATCAGAACATAATCCAGTGTGATACTGTAAGATAATAATACTGTAACATAACACATATATTGCATCCAGCATCAACAACATAATCCAGCAACATCAATTCCTGCCCCACTATCTTTTCCCACCATCTTTTAACCCCCTTCCCTTCATCACCCTCCCTTGCCTGCTGCTCCTAATGAAAGTGACACTAACATGGCATGCAGCAAGGCTGCCAGAGCGCTGCTGTGTTGGGGGGAGAGGCGGTGTCTGGGGATGCACTGGACCAGCTCATGGCGTGGAAGGTCCGGTTTCTGACTGACTCGCGTTTTCATCGGTATCGCCAGTCACAGGTGCTTTGGGTGACAACCATCGCTGATGCTTGATTGGCGACTGAGTGAGGAGAGATGGAATGCTGTCATCCCGAGAAATGACACCACCTCCCATATCGCCGACAGGGCTGGCCCATAGTAACTGGAACACGATGTAAACTAACACCTTGCTGGCCTGCTTCTGAACCATCACTTCCCCGTGTGACAGTGGGGAACGCAGAGATTATGAAGGCAGGCATGGACTGCATCACCTGCCCAAGCTGAAGCAGAGCTTGTGCATGTGATGCGCCATATTCTGCTAGGGCTCTCGCCACACTCTCTGGGACTCAGTGTCACTGCTGGAGGCCACCAGCCTTGTGTGGGCATTGATGGCCTCACTGGTAGCAATGTTCGCACTGACAATCTGCGATCCTACCTCCGTAATGGTCGCTTTCAGACTGTCAATGCTCGCGGGAATCCGACCCAAGACATCAAGGAGCTGACGGCTGATCCAGATGCTCTACCCGGACATTCCCACCACGTCCAGTTCCATATCTGCCTGTCTGTCAGCAGACCGACTTTGCCGACTCACCCCCCAGAGAGATGGCATGCGGGATTCAACCACAGCATTGCATTGCTGCATGCCACTGGTCCCAGGAGCCTCAGATTCCTCGAACCCCGAGAACATCGCATCGTCCCCAGAGGAGCTGATTGCTGCTGGTGGAACAGGGTGGATTGAGGCTGCGTCGGATGCTGCGCTGCAGTCGGCTCATCCGTATCCTCCTCTTCCTCCTCCTCTAGACGATGGCCTGACGTCGAGTGGTCCCTTGAGGGATGCTGCACCTGTGACTGATCATCTGGAAGTAGAAAGCAACAGATGAGTGGTTAGCAGCGGGGAGAGGACAGGGTGACATGAGGAAGGTCACATAGCACAGGCTCATTTGAAGGACCGCTGCTACTCCATTATATCTAGTCCAGAGACACTGCAGGACATTGTCCCAACCCAGCCCAGAGGCCCTGCATAATATTGCCCTAACC
This sequence comes from Pristiophorus japonicus, assembly GCF_044704955.1. NCBI lineage: Eukaryota > Metazoa > Chordata > Chondrichthyes > Pristiophoridae > Pristiophorus > Pristiophorus japonicus. Next base: position 110,582,952 of record NC_091982.1, on the reverse strand, counting down.
CAGGCCAGTGAGTGTGCAGGACATTGCCCCAACCCCATTCCAGAGACACTGCAGGACATTGCCCCAACCCTATTCCAGAGACACTGCAGGACATTGCCCCAACCCTAGTCCAGAGACACTGCAGGACATTGCCCCAACCCTAGTCCAGAGACACTGCAGGACATTGCCCCAACCCTAGTCCAGAGACACTGCAAGACATTGCCCCAACCCTAGTCCAGAGACACTGCAGGACACTGCCACAACCCTAGCCCAGAGACACTGCAGGACATTGCCACAACCCAGGCCACGGAGTGTGCAGGACTTACCCTCAGTATCCGAGCAGGGGTCAGTGCCCCCAGTGGCAGCTGCCTGACCACTAACACTGATGAGGCCTACCACTCTGTCCTCGATGTCCATGAGTGGCAGGATCTGAGGCAGACCACGACCTGTCTGCACCTGCTCGCGGCGATTATGTGACTTCTTGGCCTGCAAAGATGAAAATGGAATGGTTACAATAGGGTCCATCTGCTCTTGTGGCACAGATAGCCACCAAAGCACTTATAACATACTATCTGAATGTAATACAGTCCTCTGTTTCATGGCCTTGGAAGTTGCATGTGGTTCATCAGGGGGACATCAAAGTGGGGAGCCATCTTATGAGATCTCAGAAAGCAATCTTAATAATGTGTAAAGATCATTCATGGCAAATAGGATGCCGAACTAAGCCTACCTATGTGTCATGCATTTTAGTAAGCAACCCACAGAGTGCTGAGAGACACCAACAGCATGAGAACAAATAGTGTGTCAGATTTATCCTTGAAGTAATGAAGGAGTGCATGAATGAAAATGGTACTCACTCTGACGACCCGGTTGAGATTGTTAAATTTCTTTCAGCAGTGTGCCAGTCCTGACCACAGTGTCTGAGGCAGAGACCTCCTCAGCAATTTCTCTCCTAATTCTCTTAAATATGGATGGCAGTGGTCTAGAAACACCCCGAATTTACAACTCCCAGATGTTCTTTCCACAGTCCCCACTCGAGCTTCATTAGCTTAGCCTCGTGGTTGAATGGTCTGGCACGCTGTCTGGAATCGTCGTTCTCCATGATCAAAATCCAAATGTGAAATGGCTGATTCAGCCCCGGTTGTACTGTGCATGCGTGCAAAGGTAATGGCTGTGCCCTACATTAACAATTGCGATAGGAGACCAGAGCAGAAGCGTGGGAAGAGAAAAAAAAATTGCGCATGCGCAGAATGGCAGATTACGTCAGTGCTGGAAATTTCGGCTCCGGTGCAATGCCGGAGTTAACGCTAATGCTCCTTGTGAACTTTCATTTGCCAAAAGTTCCTCTCTCTGGAGCCAACGCTAACCCGGTACTAAATTTTTTGCTCTGCCGCAAATTGTGCCCGGAAACGGGCGAAAACGCATAAAAGCCAAAAATCCAGCCCTAAGCGTCAGTAAAAGCTTGCTCAAAGATACAAAAATGCTATGGGTGTTGGTGCGGGTGAAATCAAGGAAGTACATCTGCAGTTATGGAATATTGCGGTGAGCCCTGCCCCCAATGGAAGGACATACTGGCATTGGAGAAATTCCACTGCCAATTCCCCAGGATAATACCTATGTTACAGGTACTGAGCTGTGCTGAAAGGATGGGTGAATGTGGGTTAAAGCGATAAAGGGGTTAATAGATGATTGAGGTGTTTAAAATAATGAAGGATATGGACAGGGAAGTGAACAACGCTTCACATCAGTTGGAATCCAGAACAAGGGAAAATGATCAAACTTTCCAAGTGAGTACGTTAAAAGGAATCCAGAAAAATTATCTTCACATATCACACGAAGGTATTGAAAGACTTTGGAATGACCATAAATGCAGAATCAATTGGAGGTATTTAAAAGGAAGTTGGATATTTACTTGGGACAGATTAAGTGATATGGAAAAAGGGCAGGGAAGTGGATTAGAAAGATTTACAAGGGCTGGATTTTAGGCTGTTCTGTTTTCGGGGCAAAAACGGAGGTGGGGTGGGCAAGTTACCAGCCGGGAATAGTTTGCACTTTAGTATGTAAGTTTGGAAATCTGGGCTCTGCGTCAGGGTGTGCAGTGCTAAGGGAGGCATTGTACACTTTTTGTGGCACAAGGGTGGGAAACTCCCGAGCTAAAGAGCCGGGCCAAGAGCACTCTGAGAGAGGCTTGGGGCCGGGTGGGAACCTTAAAAAAAAATACAAAAACATTCCCAAAACATTGCCCATGCCACCACAAAAATGAAAAGAACAAACACTCGCACTTACCTTTGGAGTACTTTACCTTCCTCTGTGCTGCTGGCTATGCTCTGGTTTCCCAGGGGTCATTGCGGGCGCACTTCCGGATGGACGGATCGGGCAAAAGTCAAAACTCCTGCCAGTGTGGCAACCAGAGGCCTTGCACATCCGGCGCAGCTCTTCCCGGTGGTGCTGCTGAGTGCCGCCGCCAAACCCAACCGGAGGATCACGGCGGAGCGCTGGAGGCCTCACTGCCGCCTTTCACGCTGCTCTGGGGCGAAACCCGGAACGCAAAGGACCGGAATATCCAACCTCAAAAGGCCTACCCTAGTGAATTAAATATTGGAGCAAGCACAATGTGTCAAACAACCCAGTCTTGCCCCTATCTTTCTATTTAGCTTGAATAAAAGTCTGTGGCTTCCAGGACAAAAACGCATACGACGTCGTTCAATGTGAAGATTTGAATAAAATGCAATGTATAAAGGGATAGTTTGACTGTCCTCACTGTTAGTGAGGAAAATGTTTTTAATCAGCTGCAAATATAGTCAAATTATAAAATGACTTAAAATGTGGATAAAAATACATTCCTTATACATGAATTATAAAATGTTAACTGTTTATAAAAAGCAAATTGTTAAAAAGATTTTCCCAATATGAAATCTGCTCAAAGTTTTTTTAAGCAGAGGTGAAAGCTGCCAAGGCAATTATTGCTAAGATAGGGTTTATAAAACACTGCAGACTATAGACGTACACATAGTGAACTTATATTAATCAGACTTATATTAGGTTTTGGCATTTATACTTTGGATTTAAAGGAGATTAATTGAATGTCTGTGCCTAGCTCTGTAATAATAGCTACCTATTGAATAGTGGACATATGACTAATCCCTGCTTGACATTTCAAAGCCATTCAGCTATGCCTTTCAGTAATACAGACAGTATTGAAAACTAAAACATTTAAAAGGGACAGGACTAAACGAATATATTAGTGACTCTGTATGAAACCATGGCAATAACATACTCAGTTTCTCTAATGGCAGCACTGAAACCTTAGCCAGTTTTCTTGTTTACCATATTTATTTCTGTAAACATCCTAAGCAAATTAGAGTTCATCCTCTTGTAAAGTTTTGGTTTCAAAGGTCATTAGTACCAGTGAATTGTCTGTTCATATGATTCATATTGGATAAGGTCCATTAAAAGAGCAGGAAGCCACCACCGGTTTTATAGTTTCCATGACTGTGATGTCCTTTTGGTTCTAAGATTTTTTATTCCAGTCTGCTGTTTTCGTAAAACAAATTTACAAAAGCTGCTGTCTGATATGCTGACGTAGACCTGACACCAGCTAACATAAAACTGATTGATTTTCAAAGTATTAAATAATTTCAGTAAGAGCTTAAATGAGTCATTGCTTGCAAACACAGAGGTGAACACAAGGCTTCATAAACTCATCAAATGCTGCAAAAGGAACAGAAGTGATCCATTTTTATTTAAAGTTTTGCGCAATCATGAAATGGAATTAGCTTATACATTGCTCTCCCCTGATAAATCAATTACTACAATCTATTGCAGTCTCACACTCCACAGTAGTATTTGCCATTCTCAAAGAACTACTTCAAATGCAAACTCGCATCGTGTATTCTGATGCTTGAAAAAAAATCTCGGGATGTGGTGCGAGGCTGGCATGGCTGGCATTTATTGCCCATCCTTAGTTGCTCGGAGATCATGGTTGAGGGCTTTCTCCTTGAAATGCTGCACAGTTGGTACCTCCACAATGGTGTTAGATAGAGAATGCTGAGGCAGCGAAGGTGAAAAAAGAGAGGTATATGTCCAAGTCAAGATGGTGTGCGACTTAGAGGTGATATTTTTACCACAATATCGCTGCCCTGGTCCCCAATGTAAAACTTTGAGCAGAGCTGAGTGACATGAACGGGAAAGATCCTGACTGGAACGTCCAAAGCACTACAGAGATTGATGAGCAGGCAAAGTAACACCAACCTCTGATAACAGTACACAAAATGGACATCTCAATGTGGTATCCACCTTTTAGCTTCTACCACCCCTTATATAATGACAGTAATTATTTGGATGGGAAATGGGGGGGAAGATAAGCTGGAGGGATTAGTCACACCACCTTGGCACCATTTACAAGCAGTAGGCAGTGTCCCAGTAGCCTTAATGGAACCCAGCACTGTCTTTAGAGGATAAGTCAAGTGCAGACTTTTAGCAGTGGATTTGCAGTAATAGCCTCTAAGAACCTATTTTATTTACCAGCCCAAATCTACCCCAAAAAGCCAATAAATCAATGAAAAAGCAACCCAAGGAGTCCTAAAAGTGCTAGGCTTAAAAATAAGTAATTGCACCGGTATATACGCCTTACATTTACAATATTAACTTCAATGGCTTATATGCTTTCATCACACACTTTGGAATATTTACTTTCTGAAATAATCAAAGTCACCTCCTGTGTAGCTTTTCAAAGAACCTGTTATTTCAACAATTGACTGATCTCCAGAACAGTGACAACAACAAGAGAGAGTTATTTTACATATTACATTATACCCATCACCATTGGAGTCTGACAGCTGAGCACAATGTTGGTGCTGTAATGTGTGGAGCCACCAAGTGGTAGGCTGTGGGTCTGTAGACACGTTCCCCACACACAGGACAGAATTTTCTCATAAAAAAGGGTGGGTTTGGAGCATAGGGGTAGCGAAATTACAAAAAATGAGATTCCCGACCTAATCCCGCCTACGACCCGCCCACTTCTGGTTTTGCCGGAGACGGGATGGGGTGGCGGGGGTGACCATCCCACACTCAGGAGGCATTACCTCAATTTAAATATTGTAATGGGACTGGAAGCCTCTATTTTCACCTCCATTTTGTGCTTAACTCCCTGGGGACAGGTTTCACACAATTCATGAAACCCAATAGTTAAACAGAGGCAAGGACTGCTGCATCCATGAGGTAAGTGGCTTTATACCTACCTCCTGGATCCAGGGGCCTGACCATATCTGCCCCCCACAATTGGAGATCCCCCACGAGGCCTCCGATCAACCCCCCCAGGCCTCCCACCACACTCCCCTTCCCCCCAGGCCCATTCCCCAACTCTGATGATAAGGCCGGCCTTGATCCTCCAGTGACTGGTCCCGATCTCCGACACACCCCCGATCTCCGACACACCCCCCATCCCTGACCGACCCTCCCAGTGACCCTGATATTCCCCCCCATGATCCACAACACCCACCATTGCCTGCCAATCTCCGATCCTGCAACTATTGCCCCCTCTCTGACCCTCACGATTCCTGGCCCCTCTCCTCCTGGCTGACGACCTCCTCCCGCCGATTCCCGTCCCACCCCCCTACGATCACCATCCCCCCACTCCCGTGATCCCTCCCCTAGATCGGCCCCTCGCACCTGAGGCCTACCCGCCTGCAGCCAGCCAGCTTGGGAAACCGAGGCCTCACATTCGAGTTAGGCCCTGCCGGTAAAGTCGGCATGGCTCGCGGGAAACCCAGCCTCCCTGGTTTCCCGCCCGCCTCGGACCCAACCCCGCCACCAACCTGCCTCCCGGAAAAAAAATTCTGGCCAGTGTTTTCTTCATCTTTGGGAAGAAAGAAAGAAAACAAATGCATTGGGGGAAATTGGGAACTCGCTCTGATTTGTTTTCTTGAACAACTGATTCACTTTACAATCTTTGGCTGCATCAAGTTGCATCTGTTTGGTCAGACTTAATTTAGAAATCCTCCTATATTGTTCCTATACTTAGCAACATCATTTAAAAAGTCATTATTTCTGGCACTTCAATGATTAAAAACTGAAAGGGCTAGAAATTCATGTACTTCCGTAGTGCCATGAAATGGCGGTAAAATGGCGGCCGCCGCTCTTTCGCCAGCTGGTGGCGTGTCCACCGATTGGCACTGTGTTCCTCTCCCACTTTCTGCTGCCGGTAACTGGCAGTGCCCAGTAAAAAAAAATGGAGCCTTGGTGACGTCAATTGGTGTGCAAAGCTGACTTAATGTCACCAACTCGAACTTCAACCCTAGCACTGAATTCAGTGCTGGCATTTAAGCTGGCAGTGGCAATGTCTGCAGCTCTTAAAGGGGCACACACATCTTTCAGGTCAGTTTGAATTTAAGGGTTTGGACTGTTTTTTTAACATTTTGTTGAAGTAGTGGCTTGCTGCAATAGAAGTGAAAAGTGTTTTTATTGTGTAGGGAGTGCTGCTGGATGCTTGCAAGGGTTCGGAGGTTTATGAGGACTTTTTAGAAGACAGAACAAGCTGTGAATACTCAGCAGGTCACACAACATCCGTGGAGAAAAAAACAGAGCTCACGTCTCAGGTCAACATGCTGCCTGGCCAACTGAGTATTTCCAGCATTTTATGCTGCAATTTCACATTAACGGCATCCGCTTGCAGAGGAAAGAGGAAGACGCAGAAGAGGAAAAAGCCAAAGAGAAGGAATCAGATGGAAGGATGCATCCCGTACAGCCACTTTGTGGCCGATGGAATAACAGTCTGCATCTCCTGGGTGTGTGAAATGAGGAAGGCACAAGGGTGGAGTTGTGCGGACAGGAGGCTGGGAAAGCAAGGGGTGCATGCCAGAAGAAGGATAACGTATGAGGATACCCGCACCTTGTATCCTCTCAGTCCCACTGCTGGCCAAGGGCTCAGCCATACCCTGCCACGAATGGCCTGCACCGTCTCCTCCAAGGGGGTGAGGTGAGCTCGGTCTGGGAGGTGTACCTCGTCATTGGTGCAGATTGTTGGTAGGTGAGTAATTGGGGGTTGTGCATTGAGCAATATGTGAGGCTAGTGGTGCAGTTGGTTGGAGATGGTTTTTGAAGATGCATTCACTGACCTTGACCAGTGGTCTGAGGTCATGAAGCTTCTTTGGGCACTGGGGACAGGTGGTAGATGCAACACCGGCAGTGGCGGCCTTAGTGATGTATTCACACATTGTTCTTTCTGGAGGGTCTCCTGGCCCCCTGTGGGTAGAGGGCCGCTCTTGTAGTGTTGACCCCCTGCACAGAGCTGGAGTGCTGCGTGCAAGAATGGCAGGCAGTGACTAGTGGGGTGCTGCAGGGTTCAGTGCTGGGACCCCAACTATTTACAATATACATTAATGATTTAGACGAAGGAATTGCATGTAATATCTCCAAGTTTGCAGATGACACTAAGCTGGGTGGCAGTGTGAGCTGCAAGGAGGATGCTAGGAGGCTGCAGGGGGACTTGGACAGGTTCGGTGAATGGGCAAATGCATGGCAGATGCAGTATAATGTGGATAAGTGTGAGGTTATTCACTTTGGTGGCAACAACTGGAAGGCAGATTATTATCTGAATGGTGACAGATTAGGAAAAGGGAAGGTGCAACAAGACCTGGTACAGCAGGCAGTAAAGAAAGCAAATGGCATGCTGGTCTTCATAGCGAGAGGATTTGAGTATAGAAGCAGGGAAGTCTTACTACAGTTGTACAGGGCCTTGGTGAGACCACACCTTGAGTATTATGTGCAGTTTTAGTCTCCTAATCTGAGGAAGGACATTCTTGCTATTGAGGGAGCGCAGCGAAGGTTCACCGGACTGATTCCCGGGATGGCATGACTGACATATGAAGAAAGACTGAATCGACTAGGCTTATATTCACTGGAATTTAGAAGAATGAGAGGGGATCTCATAGAAACATCTAAAATTCTGATGGGTTTGGACAGGTTAGATGCAGGAAGAATATTCCCGATGTTGGGGAAGTCCAGAACCAGGGGTCACAGTCTAAGGATAAGGGGTAAACCATTTAGGACTGAGATGAGGAGAAATTTCTTCACTCAGAGAATTGTGAACCTGTGGAATTCTCTACCATAGAAAGTTGTTGAGGCCAGTTCATTAAATATATTCAAAAGGGAGTTAGATGTGGCCCTTACAGCTAAAGGGATCGAGGGGTATGGAGAGAAAGCAGGAATGGGGTACTGAAGTTGCATGATCAGCCATGATCATATTGAATGGTGGTGCAGGCTCGAAGGGCCGAATGGCCTACTCCTGCACCTATTTTCTATGTTTCTATGCCCCTTTCATGGCTTGCTGAGCCATTTTTGTTAGTGCTGAGGCAGTTTTCCCATTTGTTGAGGTTAGGAAGATAATTCAGCTTTAACAGCTAAATATTCACATTTGGAACTTCTTTCAAATATTGCTGAAAAGGCAGAAAGGGGTGAAAAATGTACTGATTCACTACACTTAATTTTGTATTGCTTCAGTGTGCATGGCCCCTTTAATTCTCAGACCTCTTCATTGCCTACTATTTCCTGCGAGCTCCACAGTTTCGCTCCCAGAGGCTGTGGGACGCTGCAACGCCGGACCTGGGCAGATCCCTGCAGCAATGCCGCCAGGATGGCACTGCACAGAGGGCGAACACTGTGCCACCTATCTCCATGCCCTCTGGACCAATTTCACTCACTTAGTGTTGCAGCCATTTCCAGCGGCCATTACCTGTAGTTGTCGGGTCATTTTTGCTGGTGATCACAAATTGTTCCCCCATAATTTCTAAAGCAGCATGTTATATTTTCCCAACCTACTAGCCTGGTGTAACTTCAATGAAGGCAAAGCAAATGATTGACAGCTGCAGTAAGTGTAGTTATTCACAGCTTGCTTTACAATAACTCAATGTCATTACACATGCTTCAAAGTGTCTCCTGTTTAAATCAGACTAGTTCCCAGATTTCAAATTAATATAGACAATGCAGAGTTGGAGTTGCACTCGTATCTATTTAATTATTTATTTGTGGTGCTGTTGTAATTTAATGTGTAATTTTCCTCAGCTTTTTATTAAATCTTCAGACAGTTTTTATTTATGATGAACAGGACATTCAGCTCCACTATCTTGGAGGAGGACTGACAAATTAATGTCATCTGCCCTACATTCAGAGGAGTTCTATTGACGTAAGCTTGTGTCCACTGGGAATTGCTATGAGACTGTCAGGACTTGTTTGACTTGCGACGAGTGAGTCGAATCTGAAGCAGAAGGCCAGCTTTGCGTATCAGAGCCAAGCGAATCACAATAAGCAAACATCAAGGCCTAGAAATTAGATTGAGCAGAACCCATTTTTGACCTGTCATTCATTCCAATATGGCAGCAGTCTGCGCACGCACAGTTTGCGGCGGTTATATGCCTTGGTTAAGGCGGCCTGTAGCCATCCAGCGGGCCAACCTGAAACAGCCATTAGGCCCATTACTCATGCTGCAGTCAGTTTTCTCAGTTGAACGGCAGCCAAACCAGAACCACTGGAGGCCGCCAGCAAAAAGGCCCCACTTACGGTTTCGGGGAGTCTGCACATGCACGGGAGGATGGAGGACGGAGTCCAGGGGGTGGTGGTGCACATGCGTAGGCATCAGGGGTGGAGTCCATGGAGTGCAAGTGCAGAAGGACGCTCAAAAACTAGTGTAAATAATCCCTCTCTTTTTTTAAACCTCTTCTGCAGGATTTTTGATTTTTCACATCTCATTAATGTAACAAATAATCCATTAAATTAAATATTTAAGATCTTGCTGCATTTGAAAAATTTATTTTCGCTTCAGAAACTAAATGTTTTCAAACCACAGATTCATAAAGAATTAATTTAAGTTTTGTGGGTAGAGGATAAATAAACAACACAGAGAAACTGAATATTCATTCACCTCTGAGACCTGAGTTACAATCCAGCCTGAACCTGTAATGTTTGTACATAAGATCTGCCCACCACCAGGGGGCACTACCGTCGGAGGTCCTAGGGTCATAGGTACATTCGTGCTGGGCCCAGTATATGACCTGAACTTCAACTTTGTATCTTCACTTCTGGAAGCCATTAAAGACTGACCAGGATACACCTGGTCACTGGCTCACAGTTCGGAGTTCATTGTATCATTTCATACACCACAGAACCAATGGCTTTAAAGATCCGACATGAAGTTACTTCAAGCAGTCTCAAGTTCCTGATTGCTGTGAGTCCAGAATATATAACTGTACCCAGTTTAATGTGAGTCAGAAGATTTCATAAAAATATCTGATTCAGGAAATTGAAATGTTGCTATCGATTGACCTTTAACTTGCCTCATAAGATAAATAAGATGAGGAAGTTTATTCAGCTCATCTTCGCTGATCCATCCAGAAACTCCCAGCAGTGGTCACTCCAAATTATAACATATATTTTTTTCTGAAATGATTCCAGGCTGTTGTCTCCATTACCTTGTACAGAATCCATTCCCTGTGTCCATCACTCTTTGTGTGAAGGAAAACTTCTTGACATCATGTCTAAATTTGCCTCTTACTATTGCTCCATGTACTATTCTCACAATTTAGTTTGAAGGAAATTTCGAGATCTATGCTTCCCATATCATTTAATATCTTAAATACCTCCATAAGGTCACCTTTCAGTCACTTCCATTCAACACTGAAAAGCCCAAGTTTTCCAAGTCTTTTCTTATACCCGAGACCGCTGAGGCTAGGAATCAACCTTGTCCCTCTTGTATCTCAATGCTCAGCACACAGTACTCAAGACATGATCTAACTGAGGCACTGTAAAGTTTATGCAGGACTTCCTCTGACTTGTTTTGCCGATATGGTTCAGAATTCTGTTTTATTTGTTGATTGCTGTTCAGCGGTGGATGGAGACATCAGGCATTGAATCGACCAGGGCCCCTAAATCTCTTTCAACTTCATCCTTAGATATTGCATTATCATTCACAGAGCAAATGTGTTGCTTCTTCTTCCTAGTTACAATACTTTACACTTGTCCATATTAACTTTTATCTACCGTTGTTTTGCCCGCTTACATATTTTGTCCAACTTATTTTGTTCTTTATGAGCTTTGTCACTTTTCAGGATTTCTAACTATGTGGCCTCAAGGGGACGGTGATGTAATATATGCTAAAAATGCTACGATTTGGTCAAATTTTACTCTGGTGTGGTTAAATTCATTGGATAGAAGGGTTGGTAGATATTGACTATGTTTCAAATAGGGTGTCTGAATCAGCATACTTCATATAATGAAAGTTAACTAGTACATTTCAGCAACTATGCATGCTTATTCAGGTTGAAATCACTAAATTCATTTGAGCTCAGCAGGGTTGGTTTCCAGGGTCATCTGCTGAGATTCTGTTTCTTGGAGTCAGAATTAACAGAAGAGTAAAACCCATATTCAGGGTCACTTGGGTTTAACAAAAGGGTGAGAGAAGGCTGGTCTTAGCCTGAGCTGGGAATTAAGACATGAGTTTTCCCAGCTAGAAGTGAACGTTTTACCTGCTATCAGGGACATCGCAGCATGTTTCTGCTGTTTTGTGGTGTTAACGGGAAACATTATTGAAATTTTGAAAAGTTTGTGTTTGTTGCTTTTGTTCAGTCACGTGTGTTCTTCAAAATAAGCCAGCTTCTTGATTTGACAATGACCTGGACTTACCAGAGTGTTCATCAGTTGCATCTATCGAAAGACGCCAGAAGTGTACGGTATTCTGCTCACGATGTATGTGAAGGGTGATGCAGTGTTGCAACCCCTGGGTTACACTACTATATAAGTCGATATTGGGCAGTGTAGGTAAAAATCAGAGGTGTAAAGTGCGTGGGATCTGCTGATGGAATGACTGAAGCCACTGAAACCAAGTAGGTATTTAGGGCAAACATCAAATTTCTAACAGTTGCCACTTCAGATTCAACTGCTCCTCCTAGTTTGGTATTATCTGCAAATTTGATCAATTTGCATTGAGCTTCTGAATTCAGCTTATTAATATACACTAGAAATAATTAACAGTCCCAAAACAGATCACTGCAATTCCTCTTTCCAGGTCTCCACCGCCATCCTGAACTAATGTCTCCAACTCATAACCACTTGCTTTTCACCCAACAGCCAATTTCTCAGCCATTCTCAATTGAATTATGCTGAATAACCCCCCTCCCCACAGTGTCCCCTCTTTTGGGCACCCATTGCATGGAACTTTGTCAAATCCATTTTGGAAATCTAGATACACCCATCGGGTAAGGCATCTCGAGCTTGGCCACCAGAACTTTGGCAGAAGATCGGCAGAATTTTGGTTTATTTGGCGGGTTTCCATCTAACTGCTGCTGAAGTTACAACGGCCGATTGGGAGAAGCCTGGATGAAATTCCAAATATCATGATGTGGAGCTTTCCAAAGTCTATTTAGGATTCTACTTCCTCAAAGAAGACCTGGAGTTTGATCAGACACGATCGTCTCCCTTTATATTGGTTGTCTACTACTGTCATCTTTGAGATGAGGCATTACATCGTCTGCCTGTTCATGTAGACATAAAAAAAAAATACATTACTTGTTTTGAAGAGGAGTGGAGTCCTCCTGGTGTCCTGAACTACATTGAGCCCTCAAGTAACTAACAAAAACACAGATAACCTGGTCATTTATCTCACAACTGGTTGTGGCATCTTGCTGTGTGCAAATTGGCTGCCATATTTGCTGATAAAACAATAGTGATTATACCTCAAAAGTAATTCAATGATTGTGAAGCATTTGGGATACAAGTGGATGAGAAAGACCTTTTACTGGTGTAAGTTATTTCTCTGTTTCCTGTGTACAGACAATCCTCCAGTTCACTCTGTCATTTAACCTTGCATTGAATGAAGATGAATGGGCTGTGGTTTCCTGCATCTGTTTTATCACCCTTTTTGAGAATGGGCACTAATGATTTTCAACTTTAAAAGAATTCAGAGTTTGCGCTCCAGGAAGGAAGTGGAGCGCTAAATCAAGTGCTCGACTCCCTTCATGGAGCGCAACAGGACGCAGGCGGGGTGGGAGGTGTGCAGCGCTGCAGCATTCAAAGGCTCCTTCCTTCCTTAAAAGGAAAGGCCATCACTGCAGGCTCTGCAATGGAAGGACTTACTGGTCCCTGACCACAGCCACGATCCAGCCCAATCAACCCAATGCACTGCAGCAAAAATCTCAGCCGAAGAGGAAGCAAACAAAAATGACAAACACCATTTTGGCTACTTTTTTACTGCCTCGGCCACCTCACCTTTACGTTTCGCCCCCGAAATGCCCGGCCTCCCGATCAATGCCTCCTGCAACTGCCTGATTTTTTACCTGACGATGGGCGGAACCAATTTCTAGGCCCAAGTATCAATGCTTCACAAATCTTTTCCCTTGTCTCTCTTAGTTCAGAGATAAATACCATCTGTCCCTAGGAATTTGTTTGTTTTGATCCCTATGGGCCTGTCTAGGATTTTCATCTCATTTATAACAAAGTGGGAATGCAAAATTCAGATCTGTACAGCTTTTAATTCAATTCATAGAACCCTCAAAACCATCGAATCATATATTCCAATAAGTCATGTTGTGCTGCTGTGTTTCCTACAGTGACGACACTTCAAAAGTACTTCATTGGCTGTAAGGCGTGTTGAAACATCCTGAGGTCCTGAAAGGCGCTATATAAATGCAAGTTCTTTCTTGTTAAGCTTATTCCTGTGAAGTTAAAATATTTTAAATGTTATATCTGCCTCCTTGTGCTCGATACTTCTGAACCCAGATCCTGATTATTCTGTGGTTACTATGCCTCAAGATTTCCACATCCTGTAGGCTGTCTGGGCCACTCACCAACATCAGGACAGAATGTCGAACCCATTCTACGCCTGGCCTGAGAGCAATGTCCTCCTGCCCCTAAATCAGCACACATTTTAACAGTAAGAAGCTCAGAGTTAAAATACAAGACTCAAATGGCAACATTGACTAGTAAGGACATAAAAAAAACGTTGTGAGACAATGTAAACAACAAGAAAAACTTTAATTTATATAGCGCCTTTAACAGAGTAAAACATAGCAAGGTGTTTCACAGGAATATTATTGGACAAAAATTGACACAAGGCACATTAGGAGATATTATGACAAGTGACTAAAAGTTTGATCGAAGAGGTATTCTTGAGGAGCGTCTTAAAAGAATAGAAAGAGGTTGAGAGGTGGAGAGGTTCAGAGAGGGAATTCCAGGGCATAGGATCTAGACAGCTAAAGGCACGGCCACCTATGATGGAGTGAAGGAAGTGGAAGATGATCAAGATACCAGAGTTGGCTTATCTTTTGGCCTCAAAAGAGCTTTATGTTGTCTTGAAGTTCCAGAGCTTAGACAGATGTATTTTCTTCAGTGAAGCGATCCATTCCACCAATGAAGGACAGCCCATCAATCATCATCATAGGCAGTCCCTCGGAATCGAGGAAGACTTGCTTCCACTCTTAGCATGAGTTCTTCGGTGGCTGTACAGTCCAATTCGAGAACCACAGTCTCTGTCACAGGTGGGACAGATAGTCGTTGAGGGAAAGGGTGGGTAGGGAGCCTGGTCAGGGTGCCACATGCTCCTTTCGCTGTCTGCGTTTGATTTCTGCATGCTCTCGGCGATGATACTCGAGGAGCTCATCGCTCTCCCGAATGCACTTCCTCCACTTAGGGCGGTCTATTACCAGGGACTCCTAGGTGTCAGTGGGGATGTCGCACTTTATCAGGGTGGCTTTGAGGGTGTCATTATAACATAGAAACATAGAAACATAGAAAATAGGTGCAGGAGCAGGCCATTCAGCCCTTCTAGCCTGCACCGCCATTCAATGAGTTCATGGCTGAACATGAAACTTCAGTACCCACTTCCTGCTTTCTCGCCATAACCCTTGATCCACCGAGTAGTAAGGACTTCATCTAACTCCCTTTTGAATATATTTAGTGAATTGGCCTCAACTACTTTCTGTGGTAGAGAATTCCACAGGTTCACCACTCTCTGGGTGAAGAAGTTTCTCCTCATCTCGGTCCTAAATGGCTTACCCCTTATCCTCAGACTGTGACCCCTGGTTCTGGACTTCCCCAACATTGGGAACATTCTTTCTGCATCTAACCTGTCTAAACCCGTCAGAATTTTAAACGTTTCTATGAGGTCCCCTCTCATTCTTCTGAACTCCAGTGAATACAAGCCCAGTTGATCCAATCTTTCTTGATAGGTCAGTCCCGCCATCCCGGGAATCAGTCTGGTGAACCTTCGCTGCACTCCCTCAATAGCAAGAATGTCCTTCCTCAAGTTAGGAGACCAAAACTGTACACAATACTCCAGGTGTGGCCTCACCAAGGCCCTGTACAACTGTAGCAACACCTCCCTGCCCCTGTATTCAAATCCCCTCGCTATGAAGGCCAACATGCCATTTGCTTTCTTAACCGCCTGCTGTACCTGCATGCTAACCTTCAATGACTGATGTACCATGACACCCAGGTCTCGTTGCACCTTCCCTTTTCCTAATCTGTCACCATTCAGATAATAGTCTGTCTCTCTGTTTTTACCACCAAAGTGGATAACCTCACATTTATCCACATTATACTTCATCTGCCATGCATTTGCCCACTCACCTAACCTATCCAAGTCACTCTGCAGCCTAATAGCATCCTCCTCGCAGCTCACACTGCCACCCAACTTAGTATCATCCGCAAATTTGGAGATACTGCATTTAATCCCCTCGTCTAAATCATTAATGTACAATGTAAACAGCTGGGGCCCCAGCACAGAACCTTGCGGCACTCCACTAGTCACTGCCTGCCATTCTGAAAAGTACCCGTTTACTCCTACTCTTTGCTTCCTGTCTGACAACCAGTTCTCAATCCACGTCAGCACACTACCCCCAATCCCATGTGCTTTAACTTTGCACATTAATCTCTTGTGTGGGACCTTGTCGAAAGCCTTCTGAAAGTCCAAATATACCACATCAACTGGTTCTCCTTTGTCCACTTTACTGGAAACATCCTCAAAAAATTCCAGAAGATTTGTCAAGCATGATTTCCCTTTCACAAATCCATGCTGACTTGGACCTATCATGTCACCATTTTCCAGATGCACTGCTATGACATCCTTAATAATTGATTCCATCATTTTACCCACTACTGAGGTCAGGCTGACCGGTCTATAATTCCCTGTTTTCTCTCTCCCTCCTTTTTTAAAAAGTGGGGTTACATTGGCTACCCTCCACTCCATAGGAACTGATCCAGAGTCAATGGAATGTTGGAAAATGACTGTCAATGCATCCGCTATTTCCAAGGCCACCTCCTTAAGTACTCTAGGATGCAGTCCATCAGGCCCTGGGGATTTATCGGCCTTCAATCCCATCAATTTCCCCAACACAATTTCCCGACTAATAAAGATTTCCCTCAGTTCCCCCTCCTTACTAGACCCTCTGACCCCTTTTATATCCGGAAGGTTGTTTGTATCCTCCTTAGTGAATACCGAACCAAAGTACTTGTTCAATTGGTCTGCCATTTCTTTGTTCCCCGTTATGACTTCCCCTGATTCTGACTGCAGGGGACCTACGTTTGTCTTCACCAACCTTTCCTCTGCCCGCCTTTGGTTCGTTTGCCGTGGACGAGTTCTGAGTAGAGCGTTTGTTTTGGGAGTCTCATGTCTGGCATGTGAACTACGTGGCCTGCCCAGCTGAGCTGATTATGTGTGGTCAGTGCTTCAATGCTGGGGATGTTGGCCTGGATGAGGACGCTAACATTTGTGCGTCTGTCCTCCCAGGGGATATGCAGGATCTTGCGGAGACATCGCTGGTGGTATTTCTCCAGCGACTTGAGGTGTCTACTGTGCATGGTCCACGTCTTTGAGCCATACAGGAGGGTGGGTATTACTATGGCCCTGTAGACCATGAGCTTGGTGACAGTTTTGAGGGACTGGTCTTCAAACACTCTTTTCCTCAGACAGCTGAAGGCTGCACTGGCGCACTGGAGATGGTGTTGAATCTCGCTGTCAATGTCTGCTCTTGTTGATCGGAGGCTCCCGAGATAGGGGAAGTGGTCCACGTTGTCCAGGGCCACGCCGTGGATCTTGATGTCTGTGGGGGCAGTGTTGTGCGGTGAGGACAGGCTGGTAGAGACCTTTGTCTTACTAATCTTTAGCGCAAGGCCCATGCTTTCATATGCATCGGTAAATACGTCGACTATTTCCTGGAGTTCAGCCTCTGTGTGTGCACAGACGCAGGCATTGTCCGCGTTCTGTAGCTCGACGACAGAGGTTGGAGTGGTCTTGGACCTGGCCTGGAGACGGCGAAGATTGAACAGCTTCCTACTGGTTCTGTAGTTTAGTTCCATTCCAACGGTGAGCTTATCAACTGTGAGGTGGAACATGGCAGCGAGGAAGATTGAGAAGAGGGTTGGAGCGATGACGTAGCCCTGTTTGACCCCGGTCCAGATGGGAATTGGGTCTGTGATGGATCCATTGGTAAGGATCACAGCTTGCATGTCATCATGGAACAGGCGGAGGATGGTGAGGTATTTATGGGGGCATCCGAAATGGAGGAGGACGCTCCATAGACCCTCGCAGTTGACAGTGTCAAAGGCTTTTGTAAGGTCGAAGAAGGCCATGTATAAGGGCTGGCGCTGCTCCCTGCATTTTTCCTGCAGCTCTCGCGCTGCAAATATCACGTCCATTGTGCCTCAGAGGGGACGAAATCCGCACTGCGACTCCGGGAGGAGCACCTCGGCCACGGGGAGAAGATGGTTGAGGAGGACTCTAGCGACGACTTTCCCAGTGGTTGATAGCAGGGAGATTCCTCTGTAGTTGCCGCAGTCGGACTTGTCCCCTCTTTTAAAGATGGTTACGATCACTGCATCACTGCATCGCTAAGCTCTCCCGGCATGCTCTCCTCCCTCCAGATGAGAAAGATGAGGTCGTGTATTCGCGCCAGTAGTGCCTCTCCGTCATACTTCAGTGCCTCAGCAGTGATTCCATCCGCTCCCATCGCCTTGTTTTTTAGCTGTCTTATGGCCTTTTCTACCTCATACAGTGTTGGGGTCTCACTGAGGTGGTGGCGGGTAACATGCTATGGAATGGAGTCGAGAACACTCGAGTCAAAGGCAGAGTCTCGATTGAGGAGATCTTCAAAGTGTTCCTTCCAGCGGGCCCTGACTGCCTCAGTGTCCTTGATGACTCTTTCCCCGTTCTTGGCTAGGACTAAGGTGGGGCCTTGGGAGTTTGGTCCGTATGTGGCCTTGACTGCGGTGAAGAATCCTCGCACATCATGGTTGTCGGCCAGCTGCTGTATCTCCTGTGCTTTCTCCATCCACCACCTGTTCTTTAGGTCCTGGGTTTTTTGCTGGACCTTAGCCTTTAGCCGTCTGTAATGCTGCTTTGCTGCTCCCGAGTTGGGTTGCTGTTTAAGGCTCAGAATGCCCTGCGCTTCCAATCAATTAATTCTTGAATCTCCTGATCATTCTCATCAAACCAGTCCTGGTGTTTCCTGGTTGAGTGACCGAGCGTCTCTTTGCAGACACTGGTTATGGAGGCCTGGAGGGCAGACCAAGCGCTGTGGACATTCTGCGTCTCTGGGTCATCAAGGCACGCCAGGTTAGCTGTGAGGCGCTGACTGTAAAGTGCTCTTTTAGCTGGGTCCTTAAGTGCCCTGACATTGACTTTTTTGCGACACTGTTTCTGTTGTCCCCTTCACTTTGGGGCTATGTTGATGTCAATGATGGATCGGATTAGGCGGTGGTCCATCCAGCAGTCATCAGCTCCTGTTATGGCACGGGTGATGCGCACATCCTTGTGATCCCTGGCTCGGACGATGACATAGTCGAGCAGGTGCCAGTGCTTGGAGCGAGGGTGTTGCCACAATGCCTTGTATTTATCCCCCTGGTGGAACAAGGTGTTGGTGATGACAAGTTCATACTCTAGACATTTTGTCAGGAGTAAGGTGCCGCTGGAGTTGGCTTTCCCTACCACTCTCTCTGCCAATCACGCCTTCCCAGAGGTCTGTGTCCCTGCCGACCCTGGCGTTGAAGTCGCTGAGGAGGATCGGTGTGTCACCCTCGGGGACGCAGGTCAGGTATTTTTCGAGGTTGGAGTAAAAACCCTCTTTGGCCTCATTAGTTGTATCGAGTGTTGAGGCGTAAGCGCCGATGACTGTGGCGCACTGGTTCCAGGATCGGGTGAGTCGAAGCGTCATGAGGCGTTCGTTAGTCCCGCAGGGGGAGTCTTTGAGGCGGTTGACCAGCTCGTTTTTGATGGCGAAGCCGACTCCGTGGAGGCGGCGTTCTCCCTCTGGTTTCCCTTTCCAGAAGAAGGTGTAACCTCCACCTTGTTCCTTGAGCTGGCCTTCCCCTGCCCGCCAGGTCTCGCTTAGGGCTGCGATGTCGATATCTAAGTTCGACGGCAACTATGGTGGTGCGGTGTTCTGGTCTGTCGCTGTTAGGGTTGTCCATGAGAGTCCTGACGTTCCAGGTCCCGAACTTCATGTTAAAGGAGTGGAAGATGCCTGTGCGTGATTTCTTTTAACACGGGGTGATTGTTGCACACCGGCTACCGCATGGCTACCTAAGCTGAGCAAGGTCTTGGTCCAGTGGCAAGGGTGTCCAGGATGACTTGAGACCAGGCACTGCTATATAGGCCTAATTGCCTACGGCGAAGTATTGGCCGCAGGTTCGGCACTGGGTAGCGCCCTTGGTGGTAGGTGGTCCAAGCCTTGGTGGTGGGCAGGCATTGGGGGGCCAGCAGTGCACTGGGGTTCAGAATGGGGGGGCAGGGGGGTTGCAGCCATTGTACTCACCACGTGCTGGAGGAGGAGAGGAGACCAGGCCATCAGTGGGGAAGGAGAGGTCCAGATGTGGGGGGGGGGGGGAGGAGGTGGTGGCTCGATAGCCAGATCCAGCCACCCAGTCACTGCAGGAGGTCCAGACGGGAGGCGCAAGTCGCGTCGAGTCGCCGCAGGAAGACCAGCCGGGAGACACTGATGTACAGTGTGGCGGGAGGCCTGAAGTAGGCCCGAACTTTTGGGAATCGCGGGGTTGGGGTTAGGGTGGGGATTTAATTGCTTAAGACCCTCTATTGAGGACGATTAGGGCTAGGGCTGGGGCTTGGGGAGGTTTAGACAGTGGGGGGGGCGGGGGCTGAGGGCCGAGGAACTGTTCAGTAGGGGAGCTCCCTATGGAGCTGCTACCCCGACACCGCTGCAGTAAAGTCTCCTGATCAATATGAGACACAGTTTTGTGCCCTTAGAGTGAATAATATTTCGAGTCAACTTCTTTATCTATTTTATTCAAAATTGGGGAATGCAACAAGTTAATCGCAGTGCATTGACTGGTTTAACGCCAACTGAAATGACAAAACTCCTTTAGATATAAACATTTCCAGCGGCAGTATAGAAATATTTGCATGAAAATGCAAAATTCATCTTGTACTTTTCATCCAACTAATGCAACACTCAAAACCACCTAATTGTACCTTACAATGAGTTTTTAGTGAGCAGTTTGAATAAAATACCTAAATTAGCAGCCAGTAATAGGTTATTATGGTTAAATTTGCTAAATTGCAGATCAGGGACTTGCCCATACAGTGTGAACATACATTAAGCCTGTCATTTTAGATTACGGATCAGGTTACAGTTTATTTTGAAATATTCTGGTACCTTATAGTTGAAACAGCTAGCACATTTCAATTTTCCTCTGGTGTGTTTGACATGTATATGGGAGATAAAGATAATACATTGTGCTACAGTATAAACAGACAGCAGTGAATCTAAATGCTGCAAGGTTCTGCTTCGGGTACACAATACAAAACTCACTGGATGAAAGGGACATTCTTCCTAAATTAAACACTCTGCAAATAACTAAACACCGTTGCCGGGAATTTCCTCTCGATTCCAACTTTCGGCCGCTGTAACTTTAGCAGAAGTTCACCTCCCCAATACAACTTGTAAATAGGGTGCCCACTGAACTTCTGCTGAAGGTGCGGTGGCCGATTGGGAGAATCTCTGAGGAGATTCCTGGTGTGTAACTATTATCTATTTATAGGTCGGTTAGTTTAACATCTGTAGTGGGGAAAATGCTTGAAGCTATCATTAAGGAAGAAATAGCGGGACATCTAGATAGGAATAGTGCAATCAAGCAGACGCAACATGGATTCATGAAGGGGAAATCATGTTTAACTAATTTACTGGAATTCTTTGAGGATATAACGAGCATGGTGGATAGAGGTGTACCGATGGATGTGGTGTATTTGGATTTCCAAAAGGCATTCGATAAGGTGCCACACAAAAGGTTACTGCAGAAGATAAAGGTACACGGAGTCAGAGGAAATGTATTAGCATGGATCGAGAATTGGCTGGCTAACAGAAAGCAGAGAGTCAGGATAAATGGGTCCTTTTCAGGTTGGAAATCGGTGGTTAGTGGTGTGCCACAGGGATCGGAACTGGGACCACAACTATTTACAATATACATAGATGACCTCGAAGAAGGGGACAGAATGTAGTGCAACAAAGATTAGTGGGAAAGCGGGTTGTGTAGAGGACACAGAGAGGCTGCAAAGTGATTTAGATAGGTTAAGCGAATGGGCTAAGGTTTGGCAGATGGAATACAATGTCGGAAAGTGTGAGGTCAACCTTGGGAAAAAAAAAACAGTAAAAGGGAATATTATTTGAATGGGGAGAAATTACAACATGCTGCGGTGCAGAGGGACCTGGGGGTCCTTGTGCATGAATCCCAAAAAGTTAGTTTGCAGGTGCAGCAGGTAATCAGGAAGGCGAATGGAATATTGGCCTTCATTGCGAGAAGGATGGAGTACAAAAGCAGGGAGGTCCTGCTGCAACTGTACAGGGTATTGGTGAGGCCGCATCTGGAGTACTGCATGCAGTTTTGGTCACCTTACTTAAGGAAGGATGTACTAGCTTTGGAGGGGGTACAGAGACGATTCACGAGGCTGATTCCGGAGATGAGGGGGTTACCTTATGATGATAGATTGAGTAGACTGGGTCTTTACTCGTTGGAGTTCAGAAGGATGAGGGGTGATCTTATAGAAACATTTAAAATAATGAAAGGGATAGACAAGATGGAGGCAGAGAGGTTGTTTCCACTGATCGGGGATACTAGAACTAAGGGGCACAGCCTCAAAATACGGGGGAGCCACTTTAAAACCGAGTTGAGAAGGAATTTCTTCTCCCAGAGGGTTGTGAATCTGTGGAATTCTCTGCCCAGGGAAGCAGTTGAGGCTAGCTCATTGAATGTATTCAAATCACAGATAGATAGATTTTTAACCAATAAGGGAATTAAGGGTTATGGGGAGCGGGCGGGTAAGTGGAGCTGAGTCCACGGCCAGATCAGCCATGATTTTGTTGAGTGGCGGAGCAGGCTCGAGGGACTAGATGGCCTACTCCTGTTCCTAATTCTTATGTTCTTAACCTGTCGATAACATGTAAGATGTAGAATTTACCAATTCATTTGCTCTGTTTCCATCTTAATGCAAGTGATTCAATTTTTCACCAACAACTTTGCGAGGTGAATAATTCGAGTGTATATTGTAATTGTTTATGGAGTAACTACTCCGACCTTTCCATTCAATCATTTCCTCTGTCCTTGTTGTAATCATTCATTTCTCACATCATCATTGTAGAGTACACCGATGCAGATTGCAAGCTCCCATGGAATTCCCATGCTGGTCTCTAAGGATTTAGTTGCACTATAAGTTTTGCGTCGAGACAATTTCTGCTTTCCGCTAAATCTAAAAATTTAGTGTAAATCCAGAGTCAGCACCCGTTCTGACACCAAGTGAAGCAAAGTGACGCTCCTTGAAAGTCTTACACTCTTCTGATTTGACACTGTATGGAGTGTGGTATGGGACTAAAGTAAAAATAAATACTTGCATTTATATAGCACCTTTCAGAACCTCAAGACATCCCAAAGCGCTTTACAGCCAATTAACTTTATTTTGAGGTGCAGTCACTGCTGTAATGCAGGAATCGCAGCAGACATTTTGCGCGCAGCAAGCTCCCACAAACAGCAATGTGATAATGACCAGATAATCTGTTTTAATGATGTTGTTTGAGAGATAAATGTTGGGTGGATACCGGGGAGAACTCCCCTGCTCTGCTTTGGCTAGTGCCCTGAGATCTTTTACCTCCACCTAAGTGGTCAGAGGAGGACTCGGTTTAACGTCTCATCCAAAAGGCGGCATTTCCGACGGAAACACATCCATTTCAATTAATACAAAGGGGGTGAAATTCAGGAGCGCCCCGTTTGAGGGCGGCAACCCTCGAGAGGCTTGACTTCCTGCGCCTGGCGCAGAAGTTCCGCCCCGCGACCTAAATTGGGGTCACCGCCCCTGAGAGGAACAGTGCTCGGGGCCAATAAGCGCGTGCAATGTGGATCGCTACGTGGACTCTCCCCTTCCGTTAAAGGGGAGGGACGCGGCGAGCTCCGCATGGCTCTTTATGGGCCTCCACTAGGCCAACGGTGATGCGGGCTGACATGGCCGCAGCCCGGCACCGAAACAGAATGCTGGGGCTCCACGATCGCGGCACAGACCCTGCAAAATCAGCAGAGAAAGGCCCAACAGGTAAGTGGGGTAAAAAATAAAGGCGGCGCGCAACTCCCCTTTAAATTTCACCACTCGCGAGGCCGGCACTGACATCGCCCGCGGCAACCACGTGGGATGCTGCCCAATCAGGAGGCGTACAACAACTGAATTTCGCCCCCAAAATGTTTACCAGGCTTTCTCTAAAGAATAGATTTTGAGTAGCAGGCAATGATTGAGATGAGGGGTTGGAGGTACGATTCCCCCCAAGGACCCTCGTAGTGGCAGCTTCATGCACATTTTTAGAAAAATAGATGGCTATTTGGCCCAAAAGATTTTTCTCTTTTTGAAAGATTAACTGCACCTAAAGGTCTTCTTATCAAATCCTTTAATTATTTGTCTCTGCAAGAAAGCATCAAGTTGTCTCTTGAACTGATTATATTGACTGCTTCAATGTCTTTCCATACATCTGTTACTTGAGGCCCTGTGCTCTGGAAATCCCTTCCTGAACCTCTCCATCTCTACCTTGCTCTCTCTCTCTGTCTTAAAGACACCCCTTAAAACCTAACAGTTTGACCAAGCTTTTGGTCATCTGTCCTCAAATCTCCTCATGTGGCTCAGTGTTCAAATTTGTTGGATAATGCTCCTGTGATGCGTTATTTGGACCTTATAATAAGTTAAACATGCTACATAAGTGAATTCGCCAAATCCCCCACCATCAACATCCTAGGGGTCACCATTGACCAGAAACTTAACTGGACCAGCTACATAAATACTGTGGCAACAAGAGCAGGTGAGAGGCTGGGTATTCTGTGGTGGCTGTCTCATCTCCTGACTCCCCAAAGCCTTTCCGCCATTTGCAACGCACAAATCAGGAGTGTGAAGGAATACTCTCCACTTGCCTGGATGAGTGCAGCTCCAAAAACACTCAAGAAGCTTGACACCATCCAGAACAAAGCAGCTCGCTTGATTGGCACCCTATTCACCACCTTAAACATTCAATCCTTCCACTACCAGCACACCTTGGCTGCAGTGTGTACCATCCACAAGATGCACTGCAGCAACTCGTCAAGGCTTCTTCGGCAGCACCTCCCAAACCTGCAATCTCTACCACCTAGAAGGACAAGGGCAGCAGGCGCATGGGAACACCACCACCTCCATGTTCCCCTCTAAGTCACACACCATCCTGACTTGGAAGTATATCTCCATTCTTTCATCGTCGCTGGGTCAAAATAATGGAAATCCCTCACTAACAGCACTGTAGGAGTGCCTTCACCACACAGACTGCAGCAGTTCAAGAAGACAGCTCACCACCACCTTCTCAAGGGCAATTAGGGATGGCTAATAAATGTTGGAGGGAGAGAGATAGCGGGTAATTATAGACCGGTTAGCCTGACATCAGTAGTGGGGAAAATGTTGGAATCAATTATTAAAGATGAAATTGCAGCACATTTGGAAAGCAGTGACGGGATCGGTCCAAGTCAGCATGGATTTATGAAATGGAAATCCTGCTTGACAAATCTTCTAGAATTTTTTGAGGATGTAACTGGTAGAGTGGACGAGGGAGAACCAGTGGATGTGGTGTAGTTGGACTTTCTAAAGGCTTTTGACAAGGTCCCACACAAGAGATTGGTGTGCAAAATTAAAGCACATGGGGGTAAGGAACTGACGTGGATAGAGAACTGATTGGCAGACAGGAAGCAGAGAGTCGGGATAAACAGGTCCTTTTCAGAATGTCAGGTAGTGACGAGTGGGGTGCCGCAGGGCTCAGTGCTGAGATCCCAGCAATATACATTAATGATTTGGATGAGGAAATTGAGTGTAATATCTCCAAGTTTGCAGATGACACTAAGCTGGATGGCGGTGTGAGCTGTGAGGAGGATGCTAAAAGGCTGCAGGGTGACTTAGACAGGCTAGGTGAGTGGGCAAACGCGTGGCAGATGCAGTATAATGTGGATAAATGTGAGGTTATCCACTTTGGTGGCAAAAACACGAAGGCAGAATATTATCTGAATGGCGGCAGATTAGGAAAAGGGGAAATGCAACGAGACCTCGGTGTCATGGTACATCAGTCATTGAAAGTTGGTATGCAGGTACAGCAGGTGGTGAAGAAGGCAAATGGTATATTGGCCTCCATAGCTAGAGGATTTGAGTATAGGAGCAGGGAGGTCTTACTGCAGTTGTACAGGGCCTTAGTGAGGTCTCACATGGAATATTGTGTTCAGTTTTGGTCTCCTAATCTGAGGAAGGACATTCTTGCTATTGAGGAAGTGCAGCAAAGGTTCACCAGACTGATTCCCGGGATGGCAGGACTGACATATGAGGAGAGACTGGATCGACTGGGCCTGTATTCACTGGAGTTTAGAAGGATGAGAGGGGATCCTGTAGAAATATATAAAATTCTGACGGGACTGGACAGGTTAGATGCGGGAAGAATGTTCCCGATGTTGGGGAAGTCCAGGACCCAAGGGACATAATCTAAGGATAAGGGGTAAGCCATTTAGGACTGAGATGAGGAGAAACTTCTTCACTCAGAGAGTTGTTAACCTGAGAAATTCCCTACCGCAGAGAGTTGTTGATGCCAGTTCATTGGATATATTCAAGAGGGAGTTAGGTGTGGCCCTTACGGCTAAAGAGATCAAGGGCTATGGAGAGAAAGCAGGAAAGGGGTACTGAGGGAATGATCAGTCATGATCTTATTGAATGGTGGTGCAGGCTCAAAGGGCTGAATGGCCTACTCCTGCACCCATTTTCTATGTTTACCAGCGATGCCCACATCCCAGGAACTAATTAATATATATATATATACACACATATATGCAAGTTGTTCTAATTACTGAAAACCTTTGTCAATTCCCTTCATAATAGCGAAAACTTCAATCGGGTAACTTCCTCCACCAACCAAAAATGGTAGGCTGTACCTCCCTCAGGTATGCTAGTTTCCAAGCCAATTCTTCCCAAGGTTCAGCAAGGAGGCTCATTAGCCACGCAGAAAACTGGCTCTTCAATTCCTTAATCCTGTATCGATCCATCTCTTGTTCAAAACAAATTTGGACAAGTATCTTGAAGAAAAACAATTTATCAGATACTGGGATGCCAGAATGTCAAATAAGTTGGACTTGTGATGGCTGAAATTCAAACTCCCGAAAAAGTCGTTTACCACCGGAAAGTGGCGGCAAAGTGGCGGAATCGAGCGGCCACCAATTTGGAGTTCAATGGCTGCTGCCAGCGAAATTCCTCTCAGTGATTTTTACGGCGGTCCCACATCTGCCCCGCTGCTGCCAACCATCCTAAATGCATAATCAACAGTCGCACCACCGATCTCCCACACCTCCATTGATATTCAGCACAAATCATCTTCGGGCCGCCGAGCGGTGCCCCCGACAACTTTTTCTGTTGGTGCACCTTGTTTTCAATACGTAGGACATGGCTGTGCGGCAGCCATTCAAGGGGAGGGCCGCTGGCCTGGCCCAAACCTTCCCTGGTGGACATAACTAAAATCTTCGCAGAGCTTGCAGCGGCTGTCCCCTTTAAGTGGTGATACACACGAGTCGTGACGTCATCACCGCTCCGCTGATGAATGACAGCGGCAGAGACTCTGTCCCGCCTCCACTTCTGCCCCTCTTGTGATCAATCTTCTGCTTACCGCCTCACTTCTGCCTCCATCACAACCGACTTCTTGTCCCCCTGAAAAATTATGACAAAGAGCTGAATTTCACGAAAGAGGCCACCTCATCCAGCGTGGCAGAAAAAACACTTCAAAAGCGGCAGTTGTAATCCGTTTTGGGCGCACCTGAATTTTTACCCCATGGTCTCCTGAAGTCTTGAAATTTCCATGTTTCAGAGCTCAGTAGAAAATAATTCTTTGCTTTTTCACATCCTAATTTCCTTTTTAACAACCTCTTTACAGTACAAAAAAAGGCCAGTTAACCCATCTGTCCAGGCTCTTTGCTGGAACAATCCCAGTGCCCTGCATGTAACTCTGCTTCAATTCTTTATCCATTCATCCCTTAAAAGATGCAATGGTCTCTGCCTCAAATACTCTGTGGCAAAGCACTCCATGCTCTAATAATCCACTGCATAAAGAGACATTTCTGCTAATCTCTCTCCTTACTCTCCAAGTGACAATTTCAACCTGATGACATCTTGTCATTGCCTCCCCAACCAAAGGGAATTGCCCTTCCTTAGTTCAACCTATCACACCCCTTCATTATTTGATAAACATTATAAAATCTTCTCTCAGCTTACCCTATTCTAGTGAAACTATCCTTGTAACTCAACTTTCTCCTCATAGTTTCACATCCCAGGTATTATCACGGTGAATAAATGCTATATGCTCCTTTTGGCTTTCTTTACCCTTTCGGATGAGATGTTAAACCGAGGCCCCGCCTGCTCTCTCAAGTGAATGTAAAAGGTCCCATGGCACTATTTTGAAGAAGAACAGGGAAGTTATCCCCAGTGTCCTGGCCAATATTTATCCCTCAATTAACATAACAGAAACAGATTATCTGGTCATTATCACATTGCTGTTTGTGGGAGCTTGCTGTGCGCAAATTGGCCGCCGCGTTTCCTACTTTACAACAGTGACTACACGCCAAAAGTACTTCATTGGTTGTCAAGCACTTTGAGGACTCCAGTCGTCACGAAAGGCGCTATACAAATCCAAGTCTTTGTTTCTTTCTATAAATGTGGTACCCAAAAATGCAAACACTACCTTAACTGAGGCCAAAGCATTGCCTTGTACAAATCCAGCTTTGTCTCTTTGATCTTCTACTCTATGCCCCTATTTACTTAAACTTGTCTATCCCCTTATTACCTGTACCCCTAAAGATTACTTTCCAGCCTATTCTACTTCATCGCTTTATCACATGGAATATAAGGGACAATGGCAACATTGCTACAAAATTGGCTAAGTGACAGGAAACAGAGCATATTGGTGAACAGTTGTTTTTCGGACTGGAGGAAGGTATGTGTGATATATTTTTACAACATCATTTAACAAACACACTTTTTAAGATGGCTCCAATACATCATGTGACTTTTATTGTATTTATATCAGCAGTTGCACTACCACAGTAGTACCACTAGGTGGAGCTCCATATTACAGTACACAGTGATGTTCCCCAGGGGTTGGTACTTGGACCACTGCTTACCTGGATATATATTAATGACTTGGACTTGAGTGTACAGGGCACAATTTCAACATTTGCAGATGACACAAAACCATGTGATAAAGCGATGAAGTAGAGTAGGCTGGAAAGTAATCTTTAGGGGTACAGGTAATAAGGGGATAGAAAAGTTTAAGTAAATAGTGAACCGTGAGGAGGATAGTGATAAAACTTCAAGAAGGCATAGACAGGCTAGTGGAATGGGTGGACATGTGGCAGATAAAATTTAACACAGAAAAGTGTGAAGTAATACATTTTGGTCGGAAGAACAAAGAGAGGCAATATAAACTAAGAGGTATCATTCTAAAGGGGGTGCAGGAACAAAGAGACCTGGGGGTATATGTGCACAAATCATTGAAGTTGGCAGGACAGGTTGAGAAAGTTGTGAAAGTTAAAAAAGCTTACAGAATCCTGGGCTTCATAAATAGAGGCATAGAGTACAAACGCAAGGATGTTATGATGAACCTTTATAAAACACTGGTTCGACCTCAGCTGGAGTATTGTGCCCAATTCTGGGCACCGCACTTTAGGAAGGATGTGAAGGCCTTAGAGAGGGTGCAGAAAAGATTTACGAGAATGGTTTCAGCGATGAGGGACTTCAGTTACATGGATAGACTGGAGAAGCTGGGGTTATTCCCCTAAGAGCAGAAAAGGTTGAGAGGACATTTGATAAAGGAGTTCAAAATCATAAGGGGTCTAGCCAGAGTTGAGAGAAACTGTTCCCATTGGCAGAAGGGTTGAGAACCAGAAGACACAGATTTAAGGGGCTGACTATTTGTACTGTTTTTTTTCTGTCCTTCTGCGCATGCGTCTGTCGAGACTCCGCCCCCGATGCCTCCCGCCCGAACCGGAAGTGCGGCCCGAACCCGAATCATTCCGACCACAGTGCCCTGCCAACGGACCGAGCCTGCTGACCCTCCACTGGGCCCCTTGAGCATCCCCGACCTGAGCGGCAGGCCAAAAAGTAGGTGGGGAAGAAATATAGAGAGAGAGAGAGAGAGAGAGACTGGGTGGGGTGGAGGGGGGGAGAGAAAGAGAGAGAGAGAGTCTGGGGGGGTGGGAAGAGAGGGAGAGAGAGATGGAGAGAGAGAGAGTCTGGGGGCAAAGATAGAGAGAGAGAGATAGTCTGGGGGGGGGGGCTGGGGTAGAGAGAGAGTCTGGGGGGAAAGAGAGAGAGCCAGATGGGGGAAGAGAGAGTTTGGGGTGGAGGAAATAGAGAGAGAGAGAGAGAGAGAGAGAGAGTCAGAGTTGGGGGGGGCAGGAGGCGGGGAGAAAGAAAGTGAGCTGGGGGCCTAGGAAGGGAGAGCCTGGGGGGGAGGGCGGGAGTGAGAGAGAGTCTGGGGGCGGAGGGAAGAGAGAGAGAGATAGATAGATACTGGGGGTGGGGAGAGAGACACCAGGGGGTGGAGAAATCGGAAGGGAGATAGGGAACTCAGGGAAGACAGATCACGCCCTTGCAACCCACTACAAGGGACATCGTTGGAGTGCATGAAATCCAGAAGTCACGACACTGTCACTATTCACTTCATACCCAATAAACCTGTTAACAATCCGTACACAATGCCCCAAATGCCCCATCTATGGCGGGGGGGGTGGGGGGGGGGGCGGGGTCGGGAAGGTCATGCACTTGCGCTGGGGTAAGGGACTTCGGCTGGCACTTGGTGGCTTCTGGGGAGCTCTGTCCTCTGTAGCTTCTGGAAGTCAAAGTGGATCGAGTTATAATCTGCAAACTTGGGATGGGCAGTTCCAGTTACACATTCCAAAGAAACTTCAAGGTGTGGCGTATCCTCCAAGGGGACCAATCAGAAACAAAGGGCGGCCATTTTTACAGTACAAATAAACGGATCCCAGATTTAAGGTGATTGGCAGAAGAACCAAAAGCGACATGAGGAAAAACTTTATTACGCAGCGAGTGGTTAGGATCTGGAATTCGCTGTCTGAAAGGGTGCTGGAGGCAGATTCAATTGTGCCTTTCAAAAGGGAATTGGGTAAGTACCTGAAGGAAATGTTTTTTGTAGGGCTACGGGGAAAGGGCGGGGGAGTAGCTGAAGTGCTCTTGCAGAGAGCTGGCACAGGTTCTCCAATGGTTCTATGATTCTAAAGGGATATAACTAAAAATAACATTTCTAAGAGAACAAACACGTGAAAAATTACACAATTCTGAAAAAAATATAACAAATGCAATAAAGAATTCAGGGGCAAGCTGTTTACCCGGAGAGTGGTGAGAATGTGGAATGCACTACCACAAAGAGTAGTTGAGGCAAATGGTATTTAAGGGGAAGCTGGCTAAGTGCATGAGGCAGAAAGGAATAAAAGGACATGCTGATTGGGTGAGATGAAGAGTGATTGGAGGCAGCTCAAACACTGGCACAGACCAGTTGGGCCGAATGGCCTGTTTCTGTGCTGTAAAATTCTATGTAAAAAAATCTTACCCTTAATTTTTTGAACTTAATATTCAGAATGCCTCCCTGGTGTTTCCCCTAATTATGCCTGACTTTCTGCATGGTGCATCGGGCTTGAGTTGAACTTTTATTTAAGTCTCGAGTGCTGGGATTTCCAGGGGTTTTGGAGAAGCTCTGGGATATGTACTGAGAATGGTAGTTATGAACTTGATGTTGTGTACCTCCATTGCTCAGGCTGCACGGTGACAACCAAGCAAAAATTACATTACAACAAATAATTGTGAGAGACAGCAGCTGAAAAAAAATCAAAAATAAAGAAAGGGTTTTATTATCTTTAGTATTTTATACTATTTAAGCACTTAAATAAAAATTCTGAACTAAGAGTGCTGTTTGAGCTGAAGGGTTTCTTTGCTCACGTAATAGAAATGACATTGTTGTCAGGACCAGACGGCATTGTTTAGGAGGCTCTTTGTTGCTGACCTTGGACAAGAACCAAAAATGCACGGTATATGGGGGAGAAAAACAGCCTCTCTAAGGTCCACCACCACCTTCTCTGCGATCCCACATCCCAAGAATGAATAAAATAAATCATGTAAATACTTGAGAAAAGAACTTGCATTTATATAGAGCGTTTGACGACCACCAGATGTCTCAAAGCACTTTAAAGCCAATGAAGTACTTTTGGAGTGTAGTCACTGTTGTGATGTGGGAAACGCGGCAGCCAGTTTGAGCACAGCAAGCTCCCACAAACAGCAATGTGATAATGACCAGATAATCTGTTTTAGTGATGCTGGTTGAGGAATAAATATTGGCCAGGACACCGGGGAGAACTCCCCTGCTCTTCTTCAAAATAGCACCACGGGATCTTTTACATCCATCTGAGAGGACAGGTGGGGCTTAGGTTCAACATTTCATCCAAAAGGCAGCACCGCCAAAAGTGCAGCACTCCGTCAGGCTACACTGGAGTGCCAGCCTAGATTTTTGCACTCAAGTGTCTGGAGCTTGAGCCCACAACCTTCTGACTCAGAGGCGAGGGTATTACCCACTGAGGTGCAGCTGACATAGCTAAAGAGGCAGTTTGAGGAGAGAGGAGGGGAGAATTAATAAATACTGCCAATCCATTTGGAGGAAGATATACTAGATTGAGGTTGAATCTCCCTTATCCAGAACTCCCTTATCCGGAAGCACCTCTCATCGGGAACCATTCCTGGCCACCGGGTGGCACATGCACAGAACTCCGACATGAATAAATTTAAGTCCTTCCTCGCTGCCAACTCCTGCAATTGCTGGCCTGACCCTGTGATCCACTGCCCCCATCATGATCTCTCTGCCGTACTCCCAGCCCCAAGCCAGCCAGCCCCGATATCCCTTTGCTCAGTACCTGTACCATCCAATTTAACGTGACCACCCCTCGTCTGGAAAAATCCCTTATCCAGAAACTATATATTATCATGCAAATAACTGGAAATAAGATGGGGAGGGAGCAATAAAAGTTACTTGCACTTCATGCAATTTTTGTTAAGTGGTACGATAATATATCTCTGATGCCCAGATATTTCAGTGTGTCTATCTAGAAGGTATGTATTCATTTTACCTCAAAACAATCAAGTGATGTGCTGCTTCAATAAAGCTGACTGTATTACAGAGATGAGCGAACTGCTGTTAGGCCTGGGCTGCAGCAGGACTGCAGTAAACATCAGAATCTGCACTGCAGGCCCTGAGCTCTCCTCAGCAGCCTGGCAGGTCAGCTGGTATAAGAAGGAAAATAGCATAACTGGGACCTTTCTGCTCATCTCTCAATATAATTGATAACTTACTTGGAGTTTTGTATAAATACAGACTGGCTTGGGGATCTTCTTTCCCACAGGCTTCCAACGAACACTGAGGAAAAAGACAGTTTTTATGCTAAACCTTAGAAAATCCATGGGTTTAGCTTTTCAGATGGAACCAGTGAGTCACCGATTATATCATTTCGACAGCACCCCCTCACCCCCTCACCCCCCTCCAGTGGAGATAAGCAGTGAATGTGCTGCGTGTTCAAGGTGTCTACATTACGGTGGTATTCACAGCCGACTGACATTTTTGGAATAATTGATGTGCAATTAAAACGTAATTACCTTCCTCTTTTATTGCCATTTACCGATGTACGTGAGCAAAGTCTGCATGTGCAGGAAATGAAAGGTATGGAAATGGCACAGCAATGAGTCACTATTACAGGGCCAGGAGTTCCTTAACACTGAATCTTCGTGCCAGATTGTGGGCAGCACTGTTCCCACCACCATGCTTCTGCTGCACATTTCCTTTAAATAATATCCCAGTCGCAGGCTGCAATTGTAGATGCTTAGCAGTAAACCTATTCGCAGGGATTTCTGCACTTTAATGGTCTTCTGATATGCATATCAACCAGTAATTGCTGAATAAAAGGTGCGCAATAAAAGCAGGGATGTTTTCTACAGAGTAACAAGAGATGCTCAGCCCCTTCGCCCTTCAAGAAAAACTGCACGTACTCAACCAGCCGAGAGTGGAACAAATTGCTTTATTTTTTTGGAAATTGTGGTTGTCAAGATGAAAGATCAAAGTACCAGAGAGCAGAGTATTCGTTCTACACCGAGCACTCTCAGGTGTGACAGAGTTGGATCCTCCACTGGGCGGGATCATTCCCAATGACGTGAGTTTGCCGGAGAGCTCTGGGTCAGGCTGGATGGACCAGGTGGTCTCTTCCTGTCCATTGCTTTTTGGATGTTTGTGTTTTACCAGATAGCTTGAATTGAGGAAGGGGGTGAGGAGAGAGAGGTGGGGAGAGGGGAGAGCAAGGGGGAGGTGGGGAGAGGGAAAGAGATGAGGGGAGGGTGGGGAGGGAATGCTGGGAGAGGAAGGGGAGGGTGGTGGGGAGATGGAGGGGGAGGATGGTGGGAAGATGGAGGGGGAGGGGGAGGGAAGTGGGCAGAGGGAGGGAAGCGGGGATGTGAAACACAATTGTAATTCGAGCTATATGGTTAAGGTCTGAGTGGTGCAGTACCTCAGAACACTGTCTTTTCACGTCTGGTTGTTGGATTTAAATCTATTCCAGAGTGATTATTTAACAAGTTGCAAGGGGCAAAATGAAATGACCTTGTAGAGGACATGTCCATTGGAGAAGGACAACTATATTGACATTGACATCCAATTCGAAACACTCATTCAGTAAGACAAGTTAATGATATTTTCCTTTAAACTGGATAATGTACTCCTTTGAAACAAAGATATACTTCAAAGACATACATAAACATAGAAGACAGAAGAAAACAAAACATGCCAGAAACATGGCATTACATTACAACTTTGACAGACAGTCAAGAGAAAAATCTTTGCTCTCACAGAAAGAAAAGAATGAATGAGCTTACATTTATATAAGCGCCTTTCATGGCCTCAGAATATTCCAATATGAACTACTTTTTGAAGTGTAGTCATTGTTGTAATATAGGAAACGTGGCACCAATTGTCACACTGCAAGGTCTCACAAACTGCAATGTGATAATGAACAAATAATCTGTTTTAGTGATGTTAGTTGAGTGGTAAATATTGGTCAGGACATTGGGGAGAATTCTCTGGGTCTTCTTTGAATAGTGCTATGGTATCTTGAACATCCTCCTGAGAGAGCAGACGGGGCTTCCAACCTACCAGCTCCAACAGAACTGCACCGCCAGTCGAGGTGAAGGTGACTGTGGTGCTTGCCTTTTATGCCTCCGGCTCCTTCCAGGCAGCAGCAGGAGACACTGCACATCGCTGCATTCGGCATATCACAACGGCTCCATACGCCCGCAGAATGGACTTCATAAAGTTCCCAATGAGCAGGGACAGCCAGAATGAGCGGGCATGTGGGTTTGGCAGAATTGCAGGCTTCCTGAGGGTTCAAGAAGTCATTAGCTATACACATGTTGCCTTGCGAACACTATTCGACAATGCAGAGTTATTCAGAAAGCGAAAGGGACTCCCTAAGCGTCCAGTTGGTGTGCGACCACACGCAGCTCATCCTCACAGTTAATGCCCACTATCCAGGGAGCACACATGATGCTTTCATCTTGCGTGAGAGCAATGTCTCACAAATGTTTCAGCGACAGAGGGAAGGATACGGCCTGGCCACCTGGGTCATGAACTCCCTTCTCAACCCCAACACAGAACCCGAGCAGCGCTACAATGAGAGCCATGCAGTGACATGCAACATCATCGAACAGACAATTGGGGTGCTCAAGTTACATTTCCGATGCCTGGGCCACTCTGGAGGCAGCCTTCAATGCTCCCGTCAACAGGTTTCCGAATTCATTGTGGTGTGCTACATGCTACACAACTTGGCCATCATGAGGGGCCAGACAATGCCAGTGGGGATTGCAGGCCCACCTCAGGAGGAGGAGGATGATGAAGAGGAGCCTGGCGAGGCATCGATTGCACAAGCACCCCATCCATAGGGGAGGCAGTATGGAGATGCTGCTGGAGCAAGAGCCACCGTCACCAGCTCACAATGGACCGGTTTGCTTGAATGGAGGAAGCTGAGGGATGCAGCTAATACTGGCCACGCTATGTGCCACCATAAAGGCACATCTCCAGTGAACTTTGGAATGATACACAATACACCAATGGCAAAGGGTCAAAATGACATTTTTATCAGAACAAGTAACAAACAATGCCCCCAACAAGACCAAATGATACAATAAACCAACAAAAGTAAAGCAATAAACAGCGATCTGCTAGAAATCAGTGAACAAATTAATTTCTCAAAAACAGCTAATTATAACAATGCATCTGCACAAGGTTGTACCACCCCTTAATGGGACTTACCCTCAATGAGGCCTCAGTGCCTACAGCAAGGCTGCTTGAGGGCTGCTGTGTTAGGGGGGCCAGATAGTGCAGACATCGTATGTCACCACCACTTGCTGGCCTGCTTCGGCACCGTCCCTTCCCGGTTGGACAGTGGGAAACAGAGAGGATGGCAACAGTCAGTGACCGCATGGCATCACCGAGCTGCAGATTAGCTTGTGCCTGCGATGCGACCGCTACCGCGACGTGGTCAATGGCACATGCCAGACACTCTGGCACACTGTCGCTGCTGGAGGCCATCTGCCTCTGTGAGTGGACAGGGATGGCCTCGCTGGAGTCCTCAGATGCAGGGACAATGCATGAAGCAGCCTCAGCAACACTCACAGCAAGTGCGTCTATGCTGTCGGGGATCTTACCCATGAGCTCGCGGTGCATTTCTGAGTTCTCCCTGAGCATTGCCACCAAGTCCAGGTCCACGTCTGCCTGTTCTTCAGCAGAACCTCTGTGCTGACTCACCCTCCGGGGAGCTGTTCTCCAAGTTTCCCCTCCCGCTCGGCGTTGCTGTAGGCCACCAGGGCCAGGAGCCTCTGAGTCCTCAAACCCCAGGAAATCAACTTTGTCCCCAGATGTAGAGTCAGCAGGTGGGGCGACTGCTGGCTGCCTGGTTCAGGAGAAAACTTTCATCCCCTCCTTCATCGTCTCCTCCGTGACCAGATGTAGATGGCTCCCGAGAAGGGTGTCGCGCTTGCGGATGGTCATCAGCAAGCAGAAAACAACAGACATGTGGTTAGCAGCAGTGAAGGGGGCAGGGTGAAAGGAGGAAGGTGGCATTGGACATGTATATGTAAAGGGGCTTGGCCACTTGATATTAGGGATCAATGAAGTTCTATTTAAATACCCTCACTACCCGAAGGGGGCTCGGCATCGTCCCCAGCCACTGTCCGAACTGGGGTGCCCATGAGGGCCGAGACTCACTGTTCAACATCCGTTAGGTCCAGCAAATCCGGCTTCCCCCTTCCTGTGCATTGCTGCTCGCGTCTGTTGTGCAAGAGCTTGGCCTGCAATAAGAAGAATAAAAAGGGTTCGCTAAGGCTCCACCTGCTGCTGCACCACATATGCCTTCCATAATTCAATAGCTGGCACTGTGTGGGTGTGCAAATGGATTCACCTCAATCTGTGTGGCTGTTGACTGAGGTTTGACAAAGATTGGGAGGAGGTGAGAGGCAGGTAGCATAGCGGCTCAGGGTGATGTTTATGAAACGCATATCAGCTGTGGGAGTGGAGCGCAAGGAGGCTTGACAATGATTTGGAGACAAGAGGGTAGGTGCATCCTAATTGCAGAGGCAATGGCTGGAGAAGTGAGCCTTCAGCTTTCTGATACATTCTGCAACCCACACCATGGCAAGCAACACATTGAAAAGGGGCAGTTCCATCAAATAATTCACATTATGTGTTACATTGATCTTGGAAAGATGGCAGGCCTACATAAATGTGAAGGGTACTCACCCCGACGACCTTCGTGAGGTCGTTGAACTTCTTATGGCATTGTGCGCCAGTTCTGGACACTGTGTCTGCCCCTGACACCTCCTGTGCGATTTCACGCCAAATCCGCTTGAAAATGCTGGGCAAAGGCCTCCCTCCCCCACCCAGGTGAACTGCAGACCACCTCATTTCAATGGCCTGCACTAAGGCCTCAGCAGCCTCTGAGGAGAATCTTCTGGCACATTGCCTGCCCTCCTGCTGTGCCATCTCTGCTGGGGTTTCAGAGGTGGGATGGGTCATCTGCACTTGCGGCAGGAAACCGTCGTGCCCTAAAGTACCGCCTGTGCCCAGGAAAATTGAAAGGCATCTGCGCATGCGCAAAGTGGCGATCTTTTTTAAACCGCGATTTTCGGCTCGGGCTCACAAAGTTCGTGGTGTAATGCCTGATTTAGCACTCCCGATCATGGATCCTCATTTTTTGACAAAATTTGCGAAGGGGGGGAAGGAGAAGGGGGGGGGGAAAGGAGAAGGGGGGGTGGGGAAAGGAGAATGGGGGGTGAAGGAGAAGGGGGGAAGGAGAAGGGGGGGAAGGAGAAGGGGGGGAAGGAGAAGGGGTGGAAGGAGAGGGGGGGAAGGAGAGGGGGGGGGAAGGAGAAGGGGGAGTGAGGCTGAACGGGCCGGGCCCGGTCGGGCCCAAGACTTCGGGCAGGGCCTGTTCCCAGCACCAGATTTACAGGTCGGTGGCATTGGGTCGGGTCGGGTCCAGGGTCTGGGGTCGGGAGCACGGGTCGGGTCGGTGGGAGCGCGGGTCCGGGTCGGGAGCACGGGTCTGGTCGGGGGGGGGGGGGCCGAGGGAGGTCGGGTCGGGTCCGGGGCGGGTGGGGGGGCGGTCGGGAGCATGGGTCGGGTCGGTGGGGGGGGGGAGGGAGCGCGGGTCAGGTAGGGTCGGTTCGGTTCGGGCCGGGGGGGGCAGAGGGAGATCGTGTCGGGAGCGGAGGGAGGGAGGGAGGGAGATGGAAGTCAGGTCGGGTGGGGGGGCTGGGGGAGGGCGGGTCGGGTCCAGTCCGGGGGGTCGGGTCTGGTCTGGTCCGGGGGCGGGGGGAAGCGGGAGTCGGGCAGTATCAGGGTCGGGTCGGGTCCGGGGGTAGGGGGGGGAAGCGGGAGTCGAGTCGGGTGGGGAGGAAGCAGGAGCTGGGCGTGGGAGGCAGCCTTATGCACGCAGCCCCAGTGAGGCCATTCGGCCAGGGCTAGGGGCTGCGTGCTTCGGGCCCCTCCCACACAGTTTTGGGCGCCTAGAGCTACTGCACATGCACGTCCACTGTAGCGCGCATGTGCAGAGGTCCCGGCACTGTTTTCAGCGCAGGGACCTAGCTCCGCCCCCTACAGCTCGTGCTGCGCCGCGCCCGGCTCCAGTGGACCAGCAGGGAGCCGGAGAATCTGGAAGTTTTTTTTAGGCGCACTTTCTGACGCGAAAAACGGGCGTCCAGGTCGGTGCTGCGCCGTTCTAGGCGCGGCCCGAAACTTGGGCCCCATGATTCTCCACCAAAAAATAGGGAATAAGGGAAATACCTTAAATATATCTGTCCATTCGCAAATTATAGGATGATGACGGGGATATGTCATCCAATATATTTCCCCATCATTGATGCCTTAGCAACACTGGTCATCAATGACTTTTGTGCTTCTGCTGTACACCGTTGCTTAGGAGATGGAGAGAGATTTGAATGTTTTAAGGGCTGCCTTGCTTAGTGCAATCGATCACAGAGTAATGCAGGAGATTGAAAAATAATGGCCCAGAAATCGCGGCCTCCCCAGGTCCGTACAGAGTTTCTACGGACCCGAGAAGGCATCAGAAAAGGCAGTTTTCAGTGCACAATGCGCATGCACTGAAAACCGGCATTTCCGATCTGTCAAGTTTGCAAGGGCAAGATTGCAGGATTTACCCATATCTTGCCCAGCAAATGTCCTCAAAACTTTTGCGCCTAATAAAAGCAAGTGCATAGCCTACTGTTACAGGCGTAAGAGTTTTAAAATGCACAAAGACATTTTAAAATAAAGTTATAAAAGCACATTTTATTGTTAAAAACCCGCCCCACTACGGTAAGTTTGTTTTAAAGCATAATTTTTTTAAAGTTTTTTTAAAAATCAGGAAAATATATTTTTTTAAATACATTAATAACTAATTTAAATTAATAAAAATATGTTGTGCAATTTTTCTATCTTTTATTATTGGTTATTAGTGCTTGAGGGGGGGAGGTTTCTCATTCATAATAATGGGAACTCCAACTTACGGAGTTCCTATGAATGAGAATATACTATACCTGATTGGCTGCCCAGAGCCATGTGACTCCAGCTCGAGGCCTGTGTATGTCCTGACGTGCACGCGCTGCGATGCGCAGTCAGGGGAGGCCTCAGGACCGGGATCTCACGTGGGCGCAGCAGCTTCAGCAGATAGGTGAGCCTAAAATCTATTCTAACGCCTGCGGGAAGGAGAAACTGGGATTTCTGGACCAATGTGTTTTCAAATAATTCCTTGCTTTAGCCAGCACGACTACCGAAACTACACTGCAGCAGGTGCCACAGTCACTTTCTTCCCTCACCTAATGAAGGTGACCCTACTTTCCTGGAAATACTGCCAGGTACATGCTACCAACCAATCATCATTAAAAAAAAAGAGCTTGCGTGCACAAATTTCCGACACATTTCCTACATTACAACAATAACTACACTTCAAAAGTACTTCATTGGGTTTAAAGTGCTTTGGGACATCCCAAGGTTGTGAAAAGTGCTACATAAATGCAAGTTCCTTTGTTATTTTAGCAGCATTCAACTTAGCTTGACCCTGGAACATCTGCCATGGTCAAAACTGGACAACAGCGGTGGACCAAAAAGGTACAATCTTGATGCCCATAATGCCAACTGTCATGCATGGAGTTCCTTGCAGCAGGAGATCCATCTTAAAATGGTAGAATTTAATAAAATCTCTGGCATAAGTCAGCTGGCAAAGATGATGAGATTTACAGAGGGGATTCCCCTCGGATGCTTATCCCAACACCTATTAAATGGGATACATTTTCAGAGACTCCCATTCCACTGACAGGGCCTTATGTGCAGTGGGCAGCTTATTGTAAATCAGAGGAGCGGTGCCATAAGATACCATCTATTGCGGGCGACGCATCAATATTTTCCAAGAAGGTGTCTGTTGAGTAAAAGGTCGTTAGCAGTCCGGGCTCCAGGAAAAGCCACGATTCAAGCTGATAAATCCGACCAGTTAATTGTTTACTTTATTTATTCACGGCCAGCATTTAGTGCCCTTCAGAAGGTGGTGGTGAGCCAACTTCTTGAACTACTGCAGTCTGTGTAGTGAAGGTACCCCCACAGTCCTGTTAGGGAGGGAGTTCCGGATTTTAACCCAGTGACGATGGAGGAACGGCAATATGTTTCCAAGTCAGGATGGTGTGTAACTTGGAGAGGAACATGAGGGTGGTGGTGTTCCCATGCGCCTGCTGCCCTTGTCCTTCTAGGTGGTAGAGGTCACGGGTTTGGGAGGTGGTGTCGAAGAAGCCTTGTCGAGTTGCTTCAGTGCATCATGTAGATGGTACACACTGCAGACACAGTATGTTGGTGGTGGGAAGAGTGAATGTTTCAGGTGGTGGATGGGGTGTTGATCAAGCGGGCTGCTTTTGTCCTGGAAGGTATTGAGCTTCTTGAGTGTTATTGGAGCTGATCTAATCCAGGCAAGTGGAGAGTATTCCATAACACTCCTGACTTGTGCCTTGTAGATGGTGGAAAGGCTTTGGGGAGTCAGGAGGTGAGTCACTCACCACAGAATATCCAGCTTCTGACCTGCTCTTGCTGCCGCAGTATTTATGTGGTTGGTCCAGATACGTTTCTTGTCAATGGTGACCCTCAGCATGTTGATAGTGGAGGATTCGGTGATGGTAATGCTATTGACTGTCAAGGCGAGGTGGTTAGATGCTCACTTGTTGGAGATAGTTATTGCCTGGCACTTGTGTGGGGTGTATGTTGCTTGCCACTTATCAGCCCAAGTCTGAAAAGTGTCCAGGTTTTGCTGCATGGACTGCTCCATTATCTGAGGATTGAAAATGGAACTGAACACTGTGCAAACATAAACAAACATTTCCACTTCTGATTTTTTGATGGTTGGAAGGTCATTGATGAAGCAGCTGAAGATGGTTGGGCCTAGGACACGGCCCTGAGGAACTCCTGCAGCGATGTCCTGAGGCTAAGACAATTGACCTCCAACAACAACAACCATCTTCCTTTGTGCTAGGTATGACTCCAGCCAATGGAGAGTTTTCCCCCTGATTCCCATTGACTTCAGTTTTACTAGGGCTCCTTGATGACACACTCGGTCAAATGCTACCTTGATGTCAAGGGCAGTCACTCTCACCTCATCTCTGGAATCAGCTCTTTTGTCCATGTTTGGACCAAGGCTTTAATGATGTCTGGAGCGGAGTGATCCTCTTGGAACCCAAACTGGACATCGGTGAGTAGGTTATTGGTGAGTAAGTGCCGTTTGATAGCACTGTCGACAACACCTTCCATCACTTTACTGATGATTGAGAGTATACTGATGGGGCGGTAATTGGTCTGATTGGATTTGTCCTGCTTTTTGTGGACAGGACATAAGTGGGCAGTTTTCCACATTGTTAGGGAGATGCCAGTATTGTAGCTGTACTGGAACAGCTTGGCTCGTTCTGGAGCACAAGTCTTCAGCACAACAGCTGGGATGTTGTCGGGGCCCTTAGCCTTTGCTGTATCCAGTGCGTTTAGCTGTTTCTTGATATCACGTAGAGTGAATCAAATTGA
Organism: Pristiophorus japonicus; assembly: GCF_044704955.1. Lineage (NCBI taxonomy): Eukaryota > Metazoa > Chordata > Chondrichthyes > Pristiophoridae > Pristiophorus > Pristiophorus japonicus. The sequence goes on along the minus strand of NC_091982.1, from coordinate 110,540,764 downwards.
CTGAAGACTGGCCCATGTGAGCGTAGGAACCTCAAAAAGAGGCCGAGGTGGATCATCCACTCAGCACTTCTGGCTGAAGATGGTTGCAATGCTTCAACTTTGTCTTTTTCACTCACATGCTGGGCTCCATTGAGGATGGGGATGTTCATAGAGGTTCAAGTAGGTTTTTTTCTCGTGTTGGTTCTCTCACCACCTGCTGCAGGCCCAGTCTGGCAGTTATGTCCTTCAGGACTCTGCCATCACGGTCAGCAGTGGTGCTCTTGGTGATCCACTCTTGGTGATGGACATTGAAATCCCCATCTAGAGTACATTCTACACCCTTGCTACTCTCAGTGCTTCTTCCAAGTGGTGTTCAACATGGAAGAGTACTGATTCATCAGCTGAGTGAAGGCAGTATGTGATGATCAGCAGGAGATTTCTTTCCACATGTTTGACCTGAAGCCATGAGACGTCATGGGGTCCAGAGTTAATGCTGAAGACTCCGAGGATCACTCCCTCCTGAATTCTACTCTGTGTGGGTGGACTGGGCTGAGGATGGAGTCAGAGGCAAGATAGAACTGGTGCTGATGACATTTTCTCAGTGCTGCCAAGAATGTTCCTTTTGTGAGATAGAAATTCAACAGGAGGGTGCAGGATGATGGTGAAGCATATGACCAGTATCATACAGCACTGTGAAAACTCACTGAAGGGTGCGAATTTGGCTCTATAATACCAGAAGCAATACTCAGAGACTGACTCCTGTTTGGAATTGCGGATTTGAGAGTGCGGGACAAACTGCTACGAGAGGCTAATCTCACCTTGTTGAAGACGGATCAGACAGACAGCGAGAGCAATAGATGAAGAAGCAAAGGTAAAAGAATCTTTGTCATCAATGAGGTCAGTACTATTGGTATCAGAGTGTGTTATGGATAAGCTGGAGTCAGGCAACTACATAAAATTTCAAATAGACATGGGTGCACAGTGTAACATAATTCTACTTCAAATATACAAAAAAAATAACAAGAGATTTTCAATTTGCAATGGTGGAACCGCTGAAATCAGCGATTGTAGCTTATGTCGATACTAGCCTCCCCATTCGAGTACAAGTACTAATTCTGGTCCAGCATGGTCACTGCAAGTGTAAGCTGGACTGTAAGCTCATCGATAGAATGATTATATGACCTCTGCTGGGTAGGATGGCCTGCCGAGGCTTGAACATCATTAGGTACACTGATAACGGTGAAATTAATAGAATACCATCTATATACACGAGCAATGACTAGAAGCCACTCACCAAGGAATGTTTAACACTGAAACATCCTCAGGTAGTCAGTGATGAGGTAGGACAAATTGAGGAAGAGTACTGAATGAGGTTCGACAAAGGCAGTAGATTGGGTTCAACATGTCCAGTGTTGTGTACCAGTGGCTTTAAGGAATAAGATGAAGTAAACCCTGGATGGTCTGGTTAGACAAGACATCACCTGTAATGACGCCGACCTCATAGATCAGTTTGATGGTAGTCGTACCTAAGAAGAATGGAACACTATGCATCTGCTTAGATCTGAAAGACTTAAACAAGGCTATCAAGTGAGAGCATTATCCTCCACTAACTATTGAAGAAGTAGCTACACACCTACACGATGCTAAAGTCTTCATGATTTGTGATGTTCGCAATGGGGTTTGGCACACGAGTCTCGATGAACAGTGGTCATATTTTACAACATTCCACACACCTTTTGGATGTTACCATTGGGAGCACCTGCCATTTGGGAACAGCTCAGTGCCAGGTGTTTTACAGTGAAAGATGATGAGCAGGTGGAAGGACTGCAGGGTATAGAGGTCATTGCAGTTGATTTTGTCTCAGTTGGTTTTGGAAAATGCTTCAAGTAGCAATAAATTTCGAGAAGCTTTGATCGTAGGGGCTGAAATTGCCCTCAGTGGAAAATTGGGGAGGGCACTTTGAATTAATCGGAAATTCACCGCCTGGTGGAAGTCAGAGGGAAGAGCCGGAAAATTGGGCTCTTTAACTCTGACACCGCTTACCAGCACAATGTACAGGACGGGTCTGTGAGGGTGCGGGGGCGGTGTCCATCACCGCTGCACTGAACATGTCATGATGTCACGTCGCGTTGATGCGTCGCAACATCCCTCCCCTTCACTTAAAGGGGAGGGAAGCTGCGAAGCCGATGTGGAATCCATGGGCCGCCGGGCAAGGATTCGGCCGGGCAAGCGGCCGCCATTATTGGGGCAACTCAGGAGTAAGCCGACAATAAATCATGTTGGCAACAAAATAAATCATGATGCAGTGGATGACCCAGTTCAGAAGCAACTGCTTGTTATTATTCGGCAAGGCTGGCCTGGGTACTTGAATACCTCTTCATTCTTACTTTGACTTTCAAGATGAACCAACTGTCCAAGGGGAATTGATATTCAAGAGACAGCACCTCGTGGTACCAGCTGTATCGCGTAATGCATTAATGTTAGTAACTCATTCAACATACATTGGCTTAGAAGGCTGCGTCCATAGAGTCTGCGACAACCTCTATTGGCTAGCATGGCAACAGAGCTTAAACAATACATTGCAACGTGTGATGTCTGTTTGGCTCATTGGAGTTCTCCAAGTAAGGAACCATTAATACAGGACGAGATTGTGGCTAGGCCTTGGTCGAAGGTTGGGGCTGATGTTTGTGAGTTACATTGCCGCACCTTGCTCGGTGTGTATGAGTATTATCATCAACATCAGAGGCAGTCCCTCAGAATCAAGGAAGACTTGCTTCCACTCCTAAAGTGAGTTCTTTGGTGGCTGATCAGTCCAATATGAGAGCCACAGACTCTGTCACAGGTGGGACAGATAGTCATTGAGAGAAGGGTGAGTGGGACGACTGGTTTGCCGCACACTCTTTCCGCTGTCTGCGCTTGATTTCTGCATGCTCTCGGCCTGACAGGGGCTCCCGACTCGCCGACCTGACAGGGGCTCCCGACTCACCGACCTGACAGGGCCTCCCGACTCACCGACCTGACAGGGCCTCCCGACTCACCGACCTGACAGGGGCTCCCGACTCGACGACCTGACAGGGGCTCCCGACTCGCCGACCTGACAGGGGCTCCCGACTCACCGACCTGACAGGGCCTCCCGACTCACCGACCTGACAGGGCCTCCCGACTCACCGACCTGACATGGCCTCCCGACTCACCGACCTGACAGGGCCTCCCGACTCACCGACCTGACAGGGCCTCCCGACTCACCGACCTCACAGGGCCTCCTGACTCGCCGACCTGACAGGGCCTCCCGACTCACCGACCTGACAGGGCCTCCCGACTCACCGACATGACGGGGTCTCCCGACTCACCGACCTCACAGGGCCTCCTGACTCGCCGACCTCACAGGGCCTCCCGACTCACCGACCTCACAGGGCCTCCCAACTCACCGACCTGACAGGGCCTCCCGACTCACCGACCTGACAGGGCCTCCCGACTCACCGACATGACGGGGCCTCCCGACTCACCGACCTCACAGGGCCTCCCGACTCACCGACCTCACAGGGCCTCCCGACTCACCGACCTGACAGGGCCTCCCGACTCACCGACTTGACAGGGCCTCCCGACTCACCGACCTCACAGGGCCTCCCGACTCGCCGACCTGACAGGGCCTCCCGACTCACCGACCTGACAGGGCCTCCCGACTCGCCGACCTCACAGGGCCTCCCGACTCGCCGACCTGACAGGGCCTCCCGACTCACCGACCTGACAGGGCCTCCCGACTCGCCGACCTGACAGGGCCTCCCGACTCACCGACCTGACAGGGCCTCCCGACTCGCCGACCTGACAGGGCCTCCCGACTCACCGACCTGACAGGGCCTCCCGACTCGCCGACCTGACAGGGCCTCCTGACTCGCCGACCTGACAGGGCCTCCTGACTCGCCGACCTCACAGGGCCTCCCGACTCGCCGACCTCACAGGGCCTCCCGACTCGCCGACCTGACAGGGCCTCCTGACTCGCCGACCTCACAGGGCCTCCCGACTCGCCGACCTCACAGGGCCTCCTGACTTGCCGACCTTCCAACTCACCGCAGGGCCTCCGACTCTCCCGCTCTGGGTCCCGACAGATTAAATGTAGGAGATTTAGAACAGAGAGCAGCAGGAGCTGCCTCACACAGAGACCATCTCTTTTGCTTTTTCCTCCCCTCACCACTTTCCCTGCTTCTGCACCTGCTTAAAATCTGTTACATCTCTAACTTTTCCAGTTCTGATGAAGTGTCTCAGACCTGAAGCATTAACTGTTTCTCTCACCACGGATGCTGCTTGGCCTGCTGAGTGTTTCCAACATTTTCTGTTTTTGTTTCGTATTCCAGCATCTGCAGCATTTTGCGATTGTTTTTAATCTTGATTTGTCTTCCATGCTGTCAAGTAATCAGAGGGAGACGGCCACGGAACTCACGCCTCAGGTTGACAGGCGTGGTTCCCAAGCTACGTGAATCCCGCGGCCTTGCAAGGAAATTCAAAAACTAGGGAGAGAAAGGCTCCTCATTATGATTTAAATTGGGTCTCCCCAACCTCCCCCCCACCCCGCCCCCCGCCACCGCTGCAGGTCAGGTCTGCTTCACGCTGATAGATACACCTGTGAGAAAGGGGGAGTGAGATGACACCAGGTCGGGAACCGGATAATGTTCAGGAACGGGATCACTGGCTGAGTTTGTGCTTCCTAACCATGAAGATTTTGGGATAGAAATTCATCTGTTGAGCGCCACTCCATAGCGCCATGCATGAATTGGAGATAAAATGGTGGCCGCCGCTCTTTCGCCAGCTGGTGGTGGGTCCCACGGCGGCCATCATGTTCCTCTCCCACTTTGCGCTGCCGGTAACTAGCAGCAACCTGGAAAAAAATGGCGGCCTGCTAACGTCAATCGGTGTGCAATGCTGACTTTACGTCACAAGCACAAACTTCAACCTTACGTTGAATTCAGCGTGGATTCCTAAGCACGCCTGGTTAGGCTGACAGTGGCGATGTCTGCAGCTCTTAAAGGGACACACACATCATTCAGGTAAGTTTGAATTTAAGGGTTTGGACTGTTTTTTTTTATGTTATTGAAATGGTGGCTTGCTGCAATAGATGTGAAAAGTTTTTTGTGTAGGGAGTGCTGCTGGATGCTTCCAAGGGCTCGGATGGAAAATTAATGCCAATGAGAAGACAGAACATGCTGCGAATACTCAGCAGGTCACACGGCATCCCTGGAGTGGAAAAAAGAGTTCACGTCTTGGAAATGTTGCCTGACTAGTTGAATGTTTCCAGCATTTTATGCTGTCATTTCACATTTACAGTACCGACTTGTAGAGGGAAGAGGAAGATACAGAAGAGGAGGAAGCAGATGAAAAGATGCATCCCAGACGGCCCTTTTGTGGACGGGATATCCAGGCTGGAATCATCCACCTGCGATCCCACTGGCTGGGCAGGCTGCCTCTTCTTGTAGATCCGCAGGCTGCATTTCTTGGGTGTGTAAAATGAGGAAAGCACAAGGGTGGGGTTGTGCTGACAGGAGGGCAGGAAAGCAAGGGGTGCATGCCATGAGGAGGATAATGTATGAGGATACCCGCATCTTTTATCCTTTCAGCCTCGCCACTGGCCAAGGGCTCAACCACGCCTTGCCAAGAATGACCTGCACCATCACCTCCAAGGGGATGAGGTGAGGCTAGGAATGGGAGATGTGCCTCGTCATTGGTGCAGATTGTTGGTAGGTGAGTGATTGGGGGTCGTGCATTAAGCAATCTGTGAGGCTGGTGGTGCAGTTGGTACGAAACAGCTTTTGAAGATGTATTCACTGACCTTGACCAATGGTCTTATGTCATGAAGCTTCTTTGGGCACTGGAGCCAGGTTTTGGGGGAGAACCTGGCAGTGACAGCCTTAGTGATGTACTCCCACATCGTTCTTTCTGCAGGGCCTCCTGGCCCGCTATGGGAAGAGGGTCGTTCTTGCTGTGTTGACCCCTGCACAAAGCTGGAGTGCTGCATGCGAGACTCTGGGTGCCCCTTCCCTGCCTTGCTGAGCCATTTGTGTTAGTGCTGAGGCAGCTTTCCCATTTGTTGAGGTTAGGAAGGTAATTCAGATTTAACAGCTGAATATTAACATTTGGAACTTCTTTTAAATATTGAATATTTCTTAAAAGAAGAAATGGCTTAAAAATGTACTGATTCACTGCGGTTTATTATGTATTACCTCAGTGTGCATGGCCCTTTTAATCTTCAGACCTCTTCATTGCCCACAATTCCTTGTGAGTTCCACAGCTTCACTCCCAGAGGCTGTGGGAAGCTGCAACACTGGATCTGGACAGGAACTTCATCCCAGATCTCTCCAGCAACGCCACCAGGACGGCGATGCATGGAAGGTGAGCACTGCACCACCTACTTCCATGCCCCCCGACTAGTCATGCTGATAGACGGCTGTAATGTCTGTCAGCTTGTAATGTTTGTAACTCCACACTGTGGATGTGGACGTATTGTGTACTGCAACTGGACAGTTAATAATAAACAGAACCAGGCAGATTCCAGAGGCTTCCGAGAGAGAGCTGCCTGCTATGTTAGGAGCTGTGTGTGCTGTGCTCTGTGAAGATATCACATTTGGCGGCGAGATGGGATTTTTCGGATGATTTAAAGCTTTAATTTTGTTGGGGAAGGATTCAGCCAGCCAACAGAAAGACTTTGGAAGTTTCTGTCTTTGGAAAAAGCTACAAAAATCTGAGGTAAAATACAGCACACGGTGTGAACAGCTAGAGATTAAAATGGCAGGTGTAATCGGACATTTGGGGGAATATAGACACAACCGGGAACATTTTAAAGCGTATGTGGATCAGCTAGAAATGCAAATAACATAATCGAAGTACCAGACAATGCAGTCCAGAACCAGGCTGTGTTGGAACGTAAGAAAGCGATCTTCTTATTGAAGGCGGGTCCAGGATTGTACAAAACCTTGTAAATCTGCTTGTGCCTGATGAGCCAAAGGACACAACACTTAAAGAGATTTTAACGAACCTGGAGCAGCACTATAATCCCAAACCGTTAGAAAGCTATCGTTTCGGGATTCGGAATCAAAAGGCTGATGAAAGTCTCAGTGATTACATCGTAGCATTAAAAAAGCTATCGATGCACTGTAATTTTGGAAACCGGGCATTACGGGATCGTTTTGTTTGTGGGGTGAAAAATGATGCGATCAGAAGGATGTTATTGATGATGGATGACTTGACTTTTGAGATTGCTTGTCAGACAGCGAGGTCGATGGGCATGGCCAAACGATATTCCCGAGAATTAAATAATAATTACGGTCGTCAGTCAACTGAGGTAAATCACCTGCAGGTTCAAGGTAAAAGTCGGGCATGGCCAAAAGTCTCAGAAACTGGAAATTCTACCAGAGCATCGAAATCGTGCTATAGGTGCTTGGGATAACACATCGCTCAAAGTTGTCCATACGTGAAGACAGAGTGTTTCTTCTGCAGGAAGACTGGGCATCTTGTGAAGGCATGCCGACTGAAGGGTAAACCAGCTTTTAAAGCTATGATTCCAGCATTCAAAGCTATGAGTAGAAATCCAAAGATACTACATAGCATGGAAGAACAACAACAGGACGAGGAGATGTTAAGAGTTACACGTCATCAGGAGCACGAGGTTAACGGGCAACAATTTGGAAAGCATTAAAATCCACATAGATGTTGCGGGATTCAAGATACGAATGGAAATTGACACGGATGCATCGTGAGTGTGGTACCGGAGTCACTATACTGCGACAAATTGCGTGATTTCCAACTGGAGAAATCCAAGATAGAGCTGCGAGGCTACTCGGGAGAGAAAATTCCTGTGGTAGGTTGTATCACTCTACCAGTGAAATATAAAGATCAATTTCAGAACTTGCCTCTAATAGTAGTGAAAGGAGACAAGCCAGCCTTACCAGGAAGAAATTGGTTGAGCTCACTGAAGCTGGATTGGAGTAAGATTTTCTGTGTGGAAGCGAGATTTTCATCAACGGATGAGGTTATCAAGAAATATCCGAAGGTGTACTGCGAAACAGGCAGTCCGATCCAAGGCTTCAAGGCGAGTGTCAGGGTACAGAAGGATGCTAGATCGGTTTACTACAAGCCACGTTCCATACCATATGCACTCAAGGAGAAAGTTGAGCAAGAACTCAAAAGACTGGAGACTGAGAACATTATTTGTAAGATAGATCGATGTAATTGGGCTACACCCATTGTTGTTGTGCCTAAGTCTGATGGTAAGATAAGATTGTGTGGTGATTATAAAGTAACCGTAAACCAGGTTCAAGAGGGTAATGTCCCCAATACATTGCCGAATATAGAAGATTTGTTCACAACACTGACAGGTGGTCAGATCTTCTCAAAACTGGATCTTACGAATGCCTACTTACAGCTTGAACTAGATGAGGAGTCCAAGTCATGTTTGACTATAAATACTCATCTAGGCCTGTATCAATTTAATAGGCTACTATTTGGAGTATCTCCGCCCCTGCCATATTCCAAGGGGTGATGAACCAGGTTTTGCAAAATATTGAAGGGGTAGTATGTTATTTGGATGACATACTAATTTCAGCACCAAATAGGCAAATTCATCATAACATATTGAATGAAGTCCTCAAATGGCTAGAGAAGCACAGAGTACGAATGTCTGCTCGTAAGTGTGAGTTATTTAAAAACTCAGTGGAGTACTTAGGGTACAGAGTAGACAAAGATGATTTACATCCAACCATGGAAAAATTGGATGCAATTAGAAATGCACCCACCCCCAGGAATGTCACTAAACGCCGTACATTCTTGGATCTTTTGAACAATTATGGGAAGTTCCGACCAAATTTGGCTACAGTATTACATCCACTGAATGAACTTTTGAAAAAACAGGTCCATTGGAAGTGGTCAAAAGAATGCGATACAGCATTCAAGGAGTGTAAAAACAAATTGGTAGAGAGCACCATGTTAGTTCACTACGACATAGCTAAGGAGATTAAGCTAGCATGTGATGCCTCTCCGTATGGAGTTGGGGCAGTAATCTCTCATGTATCATGTAGTGGGGAGGAGAGACCAATTGCTTTTGCTTCACGCACTCTCAGTGCCAGTGAGGGTAATTATGCGCAAATTGAAAGGTAAGCTTTGGCATTAATTTTTGGGGCCAAGAAGTTTCACAAATATGGCCGTAAGTTTACCATCGTTTCAGACCATTAGCCCCTAACAGCAATCCTCCATCCAAAGTCCCCAAATCCAACATTAGCTGCAGCCCAAATGCAGAGATGGGCTTTGATTTTGTCAGCATATACATATGATATTGAATACAGACGATCAGCTGATCACAGTAATGCTGATGCAATGTCTAGATTGCCTTCCCCATCACAAGTTACACCCGATAGAGAAGAAGCATTTTATTTTTCATACATTGATGAACTGCCAGTCACAGCTGAAGAGATTGGTAGAGCAAACAAACGTGACTCAGTGATGTCAAAGGTGTATGAGTATGTTGCAAATGGATGGCCAAACCACGTAACAGACAAAGATACACATCGATTCTTCATTCGTAGGAATGAATTATCAGTCGATAAAGTTTGTATCATGTGGGGTGCAAGAGTGGTTATACCAAATAAATTCAGGTCCAAATTATTAGGAGACCTCCACGACCAGCATCTGGGAATGTGCTTGACCAAGACTTTTGCATGCAGTTATTTATGGTGGCCAGGTCTTGATAAAGATATAGAGTACATTGTGAGTCAGTGTACGACATATCAATCGGTAAGCAAGCAACCACCACCAGTACCATTAAGCCATGGAAATGGCCTCCCAGGGTGTGGCAAAGGCTACATATTGATTTTGCTGAGTTAGAAGGACAACAATTGTTCATTGTGATTGATAGCCATTCGAAGTGGGTTGAGGTGTTTCCAATGTGGAAAATAACAACAAGTAAAACATTGGACATTTTGCGAAAATTATTTTCTGCATTTGGCCTCCCTGAAGAAATTGTTTTGGATAATGGACCACAATTTCGTTCAGAAAAATTTGCACAGTTTATGAGTAAAAATGGTGTGACACATACCAAGGTTCCACCATACCACCCTGCTTCGAATGGTGCAGCAGAGCGCACTGTACAAATTGTAAAATGTGCCCTCATAAAGCAAATGTTAGATCCAAATCCAAGGAAACGACAGTTGTCATTGGATCACAAATTGGCAAATTTTTTGATTACATATTGAAATACTCCTCATACAACTACTGGTAGAACATCAGCAGAGTTGTTTTTCAAACGACAGCCACGAACCAGATTCTCGTTGTTAAAACCAAATTTGGCACAGTCCGTAGAAGAGACACAATTAAGACAGAAAGAGAATCATGATAGAGGTAGAGTAAAAGAGAGAAGTGTGAAATTAAACCAGCAGGTGAAAGTGAAGAACCATCACCATAAATGGTTAAAGCGGTTACCAGGAAGAGTGGTGAAGATATGTGGTCCTTGCACATATTTGGCAAAGATGTTTGATAATGGACAGGTTAGGTGTGTTCATATTGATCATATTTTACCTATAGACATGGAAGGAGTTGAAGGTGGGAATGATTCAATTATTTCTAACTCATCAGATAGCTTTGATACACCAGTAGCAAATCCTAAATCCAATGAACTGGAAACAAATCCAGGAGAGAATCAGAATGAAAGTATGAGTCCAAGTCAGGAAAACAAAGAGCCTGAAGTTGGAGTGAATTCAAATGAAAATCAAGGAAATTCCGTGTAGGAAAACGTTCCTCAGGATGAACCTCGAATGAGTTTAGATTCGACACCATGTTTGGAAGGTTCTGCTTGAGTTGGCGAGAGGTGGAGCAGGAAGATCGAGGCGGCCTACTTAAGGTCCAACTTCGGTGAGACTCTGGAGTCGGCGAGCGGCGGAGTGAGGAGATCGAGGCGGCCTACTTAAGGTCCAACTTCGGTGAGACTCTGGAGTCGGCGAGCGGCGGAGTGAGGAGATCGAGGCGGCCTACTTAAGGTCCAACTTCGGTGAGACTCTGGAGTCGGCGAGCGGCGGAGCGAGGAGATCGAGGCGGCCTACTTAAGTCCCGACATCAGAGAGGCTCGGGAGTCGCCGATAGGCAGAGCGGGGTGATCGAGATGGCCTATTTAAGGCCTGACATCGGAGAGGCTCGGGAGTCGGCAAGGGGCGGAACGGGGAGATCGAGATGGCCTATTTAAGGCCTGACATCGGAGAGGCTCGGGAGTCGGCGAGAGGCAGAGCGGGGAGATCGAGGCGGCCTACTTAAGGCCCGACATCGGAGAGGCTCGGGAGTCGGCGAGAGGCAGAGCGGGGTGATCGAGACGGCCTACTTAAGGCCTACTGATGCAGCTGCAGCAGGGAGGCAAAAAAGAAGTAGAAAGAAATCGAAAGGTGACGTCACAGCCAAGCGGGTAAGTGATTGGCTGGTGATTGGTAAGTAGCTTTTCTTTTTTCTTTATCAGTAAGTAACATTTGGCATTGTTGTTGCCAATTTAGGTTTATCTAAAGGTTAATCATGGCAGGAGAGCTCTAACACGTGTTATGCTCCTCCTATACCATATGGGAAGTCAGGGACGCTTCAAGTGTCCCTGACCACTACGTGTGCGGGAAATTTATCCGCCTCCAGCTCCTGATGGACCACATTGCGGAACTGGAGCTGCAGGTGGATTCACTCTGGAGCATGCACGATGCTGAGAATGATGTGAATAGCACATTTAGTGAGTTGGTCTTACCACAGGTAAAGGGTCCTCAGCCAGATAGGAAATGGAAGACCAACAGGAAGAGCAGGGCAAGGAACGTAGTGCAGGGATCCCCTGCGGTCATCCCCTTGCAAAACAGATACACCACTTTGAGTACTGTTGAGGAGGATGACTCATTAGGGGAGAGCAGCAGCAGCCAAGTTCATGGCACCGTGGCTGACTGTGTTGCACAGGAGGACAGGGAAAAGAGTGGGAGAGCGATAGTGATAGGTGATTCAATTGTAGGCGTTTCTGTGGCCGCAACCGAGACTCCAGGATGGTATGTTGCCTCCCTGGTGCAAGGGTCAAGGAAGTCTCGGAGTGGGTGCAGGACATTCTGAAAAGGGAGGGTGAACAGCCAGTTGTCATGGTGCATATAGGTATCAATGATATAGGTTAAAAAAACGGATGAGGTCCTACAAGATGAATTTAGGGAGCTAGGAGTTAAATTAAAAAGTATGACCTCAAAAGTAGTAATCTCAGGATTGCTACCAGTGCCATATGCTAGTCAGAGTAGGAATCACAGAATAGCTCAGATGAATATCTGGCTTGAGCAGTGGTGCAGAAGGGAGGGATTCAAATTCCTGGGGCATTGGAACCGGTTCTGGGGGAGATGGAACGAGTACAAACCGGACGGTCTGCACCTGGGCAGGACCGGAACCAATGTCCTAGGGGGCGTGTTTGCTGGTGCTGTTGGGGAGGAGTTAAACTAATATGGCTGGGGGATGGGAGCCTATGCAAGGAGACAGAGGGAAATAAAATGGAGGCAGAAGCAAAAGATAGAAAGGAGAATAGTAAAAGTGGAGGGCAGAGAAACCCAAGGCAAAAAACAAAAAGGGCCACATTACAGCAAAATTCTAAAGGGGCAAAGTGTGTTAAAAAGACAAGCCTGAAGGCTCTGTGCCTCTATGCGAGGAGTATTCGGAATAAGGTGGACGAATTAACTGCGCAGATAGCAGTTAACGGTATGATGTAATTGGCATCACGGAGACATGGTTTCAAGGTGACCGAGGCTGGGAACTCAACATCCAAGAGTATTCAGCATTTAGGAAGGATAGACAGAAAGGAAAAGGAGGTGGGGTGGCGTTGCTGGTTAAAGAGGAAATTAATGCTATAGTAAGGAGGGACATTATGATGTGGAATCGGTATGGGTGGAGCTGCGGAATTCCAAAGGGCAGAAAACGCCAGTGGGAGTTGTGTACAGACCACCAAACAGTAGTGGTGAGGTTGGGGACAGCATCAAACAAGAAATAAGGGATGTGTGCAATAAAGGTACAGCAGTTATCATGGGCGACTATAATCTACATATTGATTGGGCTAACCAGACTGGTAGCAATGCGGTGGAGGAGGATTTCCTGGAGTGTATTAGGGATGGTTTTCTAGACCAATATGTTGAGAAACCAACTAGAGAGCTGGCCATCTAGACTGGGTGATGTGTAATGAGAAGGGACTAATTAGCAATCTTGTTGTGCGAGGCCCCTTGGGGAAGAGTGACCATAATATGGTAGAATTCTTTATTAAGGCGCAGAGTGACACAGTTAATTCGGAAACTAGGGTCCTGAACTTAAGGAAAGGTAACTTCGACGGTATGAGGTGTGAATTGGCTAGAATAGATTGGCAAAGGATACTTAAAGGGTTCACGGTGGTTAAGCAATGGCAAACATTTAAAGATCACATGGATGAACTTCAGCAATTATACATCCCTGTCTGGCGTAAAAATAAAATGGGGAAGGTGACTCAACCATGGCTAACAAGGGAAATTAAGGATAATGTTAAAGCTAAGGAAGAGGCATATAAATTGGCTAGAAAAAGCAACAAACCTGAGGACTGGGAGAAATTTAGAATTCAACAGAGGAAGACTAAGGGTTTAATTAAGAGGGGGAAAATAAAGTACAAGAGGAAGCTTGCAGGGAACATAAAAACTGACTGCAAAAGCTTCTATAAATATGTGAAGAGAAAAAGATTAGTGAAGACAGTCGGATTCAGGTGAATTTATGATATGGAACAAAGAAATGGCAGACCAATTGAACAAATACTTTGGTTCTGTCTTCACGAAGGAAGACACAAATAATCTTCCGATTGCACTCGGGGACAGTAGGTCTAGTGAGAAGGAGGAACTGAAGGATATCCTTATTAGGCGGGAAATTGTGTTTGGGAAATTGATGGGATTGAAGGCGAATAAATCCCCGGGGCCTGATAGTCTGCATCCCAGAGTACTTAAGGAAGTGGCCCTAGAAATAGTGGATGCATTGGCGATCATTTTCCAACAGTCTATCGAATCTGGATCAGTTCCTATGGACTGGAGGGTAGCTAATGTAACACCACTTTTTAAAAAAGGAGGGAGAGAGAAAACGGGTAATTGTAGACCGGTTAGCCTGGCATCAGTAGTGGGGAAAATGTTAGAATCAATCATTAAGGATGAAATAGCAGCGCATCTGGAAAGCAGTTGCAGGATTGGACCAAGTCAGCATGGATTTATGAAAGGGAAATCATGCTTGACGAATCTTCTGGAATTTTTTGAGGATGTAACTAGTAGAGTGGACAAGGGAGAACCAGTGGATGTGATGCATTTGGACTTCCAAAGGGCTTTTGACAAGGTCCCGCACAAGAGATTGGTGTGCAAAATCAAAGCGCATGGTATTGGGAGTAATGGACTGACGTGGATAGAGAACTGGTTAGCAGACAGGAAGCAGAGAGTCGGGATAAACGGGTCCTTTTCAGAATGGCAGGCAGTGACTAGTGGAGTGCCGCAGGGCTCAGTGCTTGGACCCCAGCTCTTTACAATATACATTAACGATTTAGATGAAGGAATTGAGTGTAATATCTCCAAGTTTGCAGATGACACTAAACTGGGTAGCGGTGTGAGCTGTGAGGAGGACGCTAAGAGGCTGCAGGATGACTTGGACAGGTTAGGTGAGTGGGCAAATGCATGGCAGATGCAGTATAATGTGGATAAATGTGAAGTTATCCATTTTGGGGGCAAAAACACGAAGACAGAATATTATCTGAATGGCGGCAGATTCGGAAAAGAGGAGGTGCAATGAGACCTGGGTGTCATGGTTCATCAGTCGCTGAAAGTGGGCATGCAGGTACAGCAGGCGGTGAAGAATGGCCCTCATAGCTAGGGGATTTGAGTATCGGAGCAGGAAGGTCTTACTTCAGTTGTACAGGGCCTTAGTGAGACCTCATCTGGAATATTGTGTTCAGTTTTGGTCTCCTAAGCTGAGGAAGGACATTCTTGCTATTGAGGGAGTGCAGCGAAGGTTCACCAGACTGATTCCAGGGATGGCTGGACTGTCATATGAGGAGAGACTGGATCAATTAGGCCTTTATTCACTGGAGTTTAGAAGGATGAGAAGGGATCTCATAGAAACGTATAAGATTCTGATGGGACTGGACAGGTTAGATGCGGGAAGAATGTTCCCGATGTTGGGGAAGTCCAGAACCAGGGGACTTAGTCTTAGGATAAGGGGTAAGCCATTTAGGACTGAGATGAGGAGAAACTTCTTCACTCAGAGAGTTGTTAACCTATGGAATTCCCTGCCGCAGAGAGTTGTTGATGCCAGTTCATTGGATATATTCAAGAGGGAGTTAGATATGGCCCTTACGGCTAAGGGGATCAAGGGATATGGAGAGAAAGCAGGAAAAGGGTACTGAGGGAATGATCAGCCATGATCTTATTGAATGGCGGTGCAGGCTCGAAGGGCCGAATGACCTACTCCTGCACCTATTTTCTATGTTTCGGGAGCGAAGGTATCCTCTTTGAAACAGAAAACAAGTGGTAAAGTTAAATTTGTAAATATGGGAAAAAAAATAAGTTTATATCCTGTGTTATGTATAAACATGAAAGTTTTGTATGATGTTTGTTGCAATAACTTCTTCATTAAGGAGGGAGAAGTGTAATGTCTGTAAGTTTGTAATGTTTGTAGCTCCACATTGTGGATGTGGACGTATTATGTACTGCAACTGCATAGTTAATAATAAACAGAACGAGGCAGATTCCGGCTTCCGAGAGAGAGCTGCCTGTCATGTTAGGAGATAAGTGTGCTGTGCTCTGTGAAGATATCACAACGGCGAGGTGTTGGAAGCTATTGAGCAGCATAATTTGAAGCACCTGGGCACCAAAATAAAGCACCTAAACTCTCAGTAGTTGCAGAGGCCAATGAAAAGACCGGTTCTCCTGCATGTAGAAGGTTGTTCAAACACAAGTGGAAGATCTCCCAAAGACACATACAACAATAAGGTCAAACAGCTTAGGCAACAGGAAACACGTGTCTGGACATGGATCACAAATAATGCAGACAAAGGAGAGAAGATCATATTCATTGATGACTTTCCATCTGATCAAACACAACTTTGTGAAAAGACATTAATCATTAAAGACTCCAAAATGTAGACATTCATGACACAGAATAAATCGTGAGCTACTTCAGATTCTATAAGGAGAGAACAGCATCGCTCTACTTCTTGCACCTTATTTCTGACAGTTTAAGTGGACATCACCAGGACTTCTGTCAGTGATGACCACGTAGATTCATCAAGCATTTGAAGAGCGATCTCATTATGTCATTCCACTTTGCATGGAATTTACTCAAATCTCGTTCCCAGGCATTCAGCCAAAAACTTTTTACACAAAAACCTCCTGATATAAAGATTGCAGCAAACTAGGTTTATTTTTAAAATAAAAGAGCATACAGCACATCAACATGTATAGTAGGCTCAACAGCAGGAAGATACCTATTATTTTTATTTGTTCCTGGGATGTGGGCATCGCTGACAATGCCAGCATTTATTGCCCATCCCTAATTGACCTTGAGAAGGGGGCGGTGTACCACCTTCTTGAACTGCTGCAGTCCATGCAGTGAAGGTACTCCCACAGTGTTGTTAGGGAGGGTGTTCCAAGATTTTGAACCAGCGACGATGAAGGAGCGGTAGTATATTTCCAAGTTAGGATGGTGTGTGACTTGATGGGGAACTTGGAGGTGATGGTGTTCCCATGAGCCTGCTGTCCTTGTCCTTCTACGTGGTACAGGTTTCGGGTTTTGGAGGTGTTGTCGAAGAGGCCTTGGCGAGTGGCTGCAGTGCATCTTGTCGGTGGTACACAATACAGCCACGTGCGTCGGTAGTGGAGAAAGAATTACTGTATTTATATAGCGCCTTTCACGACCACCGGATGTCTCAAAGCATTTTACAGCCAATGAAGTAGTTTTGGAGTGTAGTGACAGTTGTAATGTAGGAAACACAGCAGCCAATTTGGTACACACAGCAAGCTCCCACAAACAGCAATGTGATAATGACCAGATAATTTGTTTTTGTTATGTTGATTGAGGGATAAATATTGGCCAGGACACTGGGGATAACTCCTCTGCTCTTTTTCGATATAATGCCATGGGATCTTTTATGTCCACTCGAGAGAGCAAACAATGTTTAAATTGGTAGGTGGGGTGCCAATCAAGCGTGATGCTTTGTCCTGGATGGTGACGAGATTCTTGAGTGTTGTTGGAGCTGCACTCATCGAGGCAAGGAGAGAGTATTCCATCACACTCTTGACTTATGCCTTGTAGATGGTGGAATGGCTATGGGGAGTCAGGAGATAAGACACTCGTCTCAGTAGCCACAGTATTTATGTGACTGTTCCAATTGAGTTTCTGGTCAATGGTGACCCCAGGATATTGATGGTAATGTCATTGCATGCCAAGGGGAGGTGGTTAGACTCTTGCTTGTTGGAGATAATCATTGCCTGTCACTTGTGTGACGCAAATGTTACTTGCCACTTATCAGCCCAAGCCACAATATTGTCCAGGTCTTGCGGCATGCAGGCATAGACTGCTTCATTATCTGATGAGTTACAAATGGAACTGAACACTATGCAATCATCAGCGAATATCCCCACTTCTGACCTTATGATGGAGGGAAAGCCATTGAATGTTGAACTGTTTTGCCTCTTTTACTGAGCTTCTCTGGTCACAGTATACATAAGAACATAAGAACATAAGAATTAGGAACAGGAGTAGGCCATCTAGCCCCTCGAGCCTGCTCCGCCATTCAACAAGATCATGGCTGATCTGGCCGTAGACTCAGCTCCACTTACCCGCCCGTTCCCCATAACCCTTAATTCCCTTATTGGTTAAAAATCTATCTATCTGTGATTTTGAATACATTCAATGAGCTCGCCTCAACTGCTTCCTTGGGCAGAGAATTCCACAGATTCACAACCCTCTGGGAGAAGAAATTCCTTCTCAACTCGGTTTTAAATTAGTTCCCCCGTATTTTGAGGCTATGCCCCCTAGTTCTAGTCTCCGCGACTAGTGGAAACAACCTCTCTGTCTCTATCTTGTCTATCCCTTTCATTATTTTAAATGTTTCTATAAGATCACCCCACATCCTTCTGAACTCCAACGAGTAAAGACCCAGTCTGCTCAATCTATCATCATAAGGTAACCCCCTCATCTCCGGAATCAGCCTCGTGAATCGTCTCTGTACCCTCTCCAAAGCTAGTATATCCTTCCTTAAGTAAGGTGACCAAAACTGCACGCAGTACTCCAGGTGCAGCCTCACCAATACCCTGTACAGTTGCAGCAGGACCTCCCTGCTTTTGTACTCCATCCCTTTCGCAATGAAGGCCAACATTCCATTCGCCTTCCTGATTACCTGCTGCACCTGCAAACTAACTTTTTGGGATTCATGCACAAGGACCCCCAGGTCCCTCTGCACCGCAGCATGTTGTAATTTCTCCCCATTCAAATAATATTCCCTTTTACTGTTTTTTTTTCCAAGATGGATGACCTCACACTTTCCGACATTGTATTCCATCTGCCAAACCTTAGTCCATTCGCTTAACCTATCTAAATCTCTTTGCAGCCTCTCTGTGTCCTCTACACAACCCGCTTTCCCACTAATCTTTGTGTCATCTGCAAATGTTGTTGCACTACACTCTGTCCCCTCTTCCAGATCATGAATGTATATTGTAAACAGTTGTGGTCCCAGCACCGATCCCTGTGGCACACCACTAACCACCGATTTCCAACTTGAAAAGGGCCCATTTATCCCGACTCTCTACTTTCTGTTAGTTTGCCAATTCTCTATCCATGCTAATACATTTCCTCTGACTCCGCATACCTCTATCTTCTGCAGTAACCTTTTGTGTGTCACCTTATCGAATGCCTTTTGGAAATCCAAATACACCACATCCATCAGTACACCTCTATCCACCATGCTCGTTATATCCTCAAAGAATTCCAGTAAATTAGTTAAACATGATGGTGTCACCGGGGCTTAAATACCTATCTCTGTTTAGAATCAGTGTTCTGCGCTCACTCAAAGGATTTTATACTTTGATCCAAAATAAGTTTTAATCAGACCTTTAAGATAGATTGGACAAATTTAGGATTTTCAAGAGATACCCTTCCAGTTGAGGGATTATGTACCCTTAAACTCAGTCTAGCTGCTAGCGTGGTTCTATTCTTACTGAAAAATAGTTTTTTTATATAGCTTCAATCATCCACACCAACGGGAAGTAATGCTGCTTATGAAAGTAGCAACACTTGTTGCTATGTTGTTGGGATACTCTGTGTTTACTGTGTGAAAGGGCAACATTGATGATGTCTTTGGGTGAAATTAATGTGCTTGACGTCAAGAAGATGTGGGCGGGGATCAATTAGCACGGCCACTCATCATTGTGATAACGTCTGTGATTGCCTCCGAATTTTCAAAAAAATACAAAATAGGTCAGTACGTGTTCAAAGTGCGATTGAAACGGATGATGCGTGTGATAATAAACAGTGCATTTCCTTCCTGCACTTTAGCTTTCACTGCCTGTTATATTTAAAGTGTTTCCATTAGCAATAATTTCCTGTTTGCTCTGGCTTTTACTGTAAGATCATGATGTTTCTTGTTTGTATTAGGAAGGGAACGGTATTTCATTTGGAAACACTGATTACAAATTGGAGGCCTTATTGATTCCACTTCGCTGATAATCAATGTTTAAGTAAATTAACTATTTTTCATACAAGCGGCCTCCCTTTTCCTTCCATTTGTCTTTATGGCTGAACATTGTGTCCATTTACATCGAATGTTATTAAGCAAAATAAGAAAAAGAGCAGAAGTATCATCATGATTGTTGCATATTGTCACAAAATGCTGCGTTTCCTTTGGACCAGTTTAACTGCAATACAAAAGCAAAATACTGCGGATGGGGGATGCTGGAAATCTGAAATAAAAACCGAAAATTCTGGAAATACTCAGTAGATCAGGTAGCTTCTGTAGAAAGAGCAACAGAGTTAATAGGCTCAATTTTCCCCAAAGCATTTTTTTGGCGTACTTGAAGAGTTACGCCCGATTTTTGGGGGCCCAAGAATGGCAAAAAAAAATGTTCTAAGTTTCCCCGTTAGATTTCTTTATTTTGCCGTGGCCTAACCCGATCTTTAATTTTTGGAGTGGAGCCTTGACTTGCGCCAAAAAGATCGGGCTGCCATGGTAACCAGGGACACAATGTGAGCTGAGCCTGCAAAGTGAAACATACAGCCAGCTCCCAACACATTAAAAGAATTGAAAAACACATAGCAGCAACTTACCTCCAACCCTGCCCGAGGCCTGTCAGATCCCATTCTCAGTCCCCATTCTCCCAGTTTTTCTTCTTTCTTTCTTTCTTTCTTTCCTTCTTTCCTTCTTTCCTTCTTTCTTTCCTTCTTTTCTTCTTTCCTTCTTTCTTTTTCTCTCTCTCTCTCTCTCTGACCGGGGACCGAGAATAGGACTGGACAGCCTTCAGGCGGGGTTGGAGGTAAGTTGCTGCTGTGTGTTTTTCAATTCTTTTACTGTGTCCGGGCAACTGCTGCACCGATTTTTTTTAACTCTAGGGAAAGTTTTTCTAGAGAGGCCACTTGCGCTGGCCTAAGCAGAACTGGAGTAACTCGCAGCTGGCCAAACTTCCCTAAATGGCCAGAAGTGGCGTAGGAGGCCAGTTATGCCTCCCTTGGCTGAAAAAAAAACTGACTTTAAAAAATCGTAACTAACTGAGTTACACTGGTGCAAATTGATTGGGAAAACTGTAGTTTTTCAATTTAGGCCAAAAAGAGCAGCCTACACCAAAAAAACGGCGCAAATCACTGGGGAAAATTGAACCCTTATGGGGTCGAAATTGCCCCTTTCCTTAAGGCCTGGTACCACCGCAAATTGGCGGCCACCGGCGGAAAGGGTGGCCGCCAACTTTTGGTGGAATGGCCGCCGATAGCACAAATGCCCTCCCGAGTTTTCCCGGCGGTACTCTGATCCCCCCCCCACCCCCATTACCGCTCCATTGCGGCCGACCCGTGGTAAGCACGTCATCACCGTGTGCACCGCCAGTCTAACCCCCTGACGGCGACATTCTTCGGCTCACCCAGTGGTGCCAGAACAACCTTTTCCCCAGTGGTCCAGTGTGGCTGAGGCCTTCAGCGATGGCGGTGTGGCTTCCCTTGAAGGGGAGGGCTCAATGCCACTGCCCCATGTTTTTTATTATTGGCCGACTGTAATGTCGGGCCGACAATTATGCCCCCAGGTTCGGCCAGTCCGCTGGCCCGGCCGAAACCCTCCCTGGTGAACCAGTGGCCCAAAGTTTTGAAATCGCAATCACTCTCCCCTTTAAGTGAAGGGGAGAACTGTGATGACACGACACCGTGATGACATCATTGCGGCAGTGACTCCGCTCCGCCCCGAACTTACGCCCCTCAGTTGCTGTCACCGCCGTGTCTTTGCCCCTCAGGTGTAGTCACCGCCCTCATTATGACCGACTTCCGCAACAAAACATAAAAAAGGAAAGAGCCGAATGTCGCTCAAGAGGCGACCTGCATCACAGCTGCAGTAAAAAACCTGGATCGGGCGGGGGACAATTTCTACCCCGTAGAGTACAAAAGCAGGGAAGTTATGCTAAATCTTTATAAAACACTGGTTAGACCTCAGCTGGAGTATTGTGCCCAGTACTGGGCACCGCACTTTAGGAAGGATGTCAAGGCCTTGGAGAGGGTGCAGAGGAGATTTACTGGAATGGTACCAGGGATGAGAAAATTCAGTTATGTGGAGAGACTTAAGAAGCTGTGGTTGTTCTCCTTAGAGCAGAGATGATTAATTGGATGTTTAATAGTGAGGTTCAAAATTATGAAGGGTTTTGATCGAGTAAATGAGGAGAAACTGTGTCCACTGGCAGGAGGGTTGTTAACCAGAGGATGCAGATTTAAGATAATTGGCAAAAGAACCAAAGGGATGATGAGGAGATAATTTTTTAATGCAGTGAGTTGCTATGATCGGAAATGCACTGCATGAAAGGGTGGTGGAAGTATATTCAAAAGGGAACTAGTTATATACTACGAGGAATCAGCAGCTGCACTGGAAGTGACAGACACAAATCTGCTGAGCTCTAAAAGAACAGCAAAAGCAAGGAGTGATGTCACAGGACTGCAGATAGCTGATTGGTGGGTGAGTGTTAGCATTTTATTTTCTCTAACGTAAGTTAATGTAAACTAATTAACTATAAATAATCATGGGAATAAAGACATCAGGAGAGTGAGCTCCCTCCCTGTAAATATCGGGGCCTGCCAAGTTGTAAGACGGAATTCAATAAGCTAACAAATGACCATGAAAGCTGGCAGCTTGTTCTTAAAAACCCAACCGTTGACTATTGCCCTTCAGGGAAGGGAACCTGTAGCCCCTACCCACTGTTCCCTACATATAGCTCCACTCCCAGACTATGGTCGGAATTCTGCCTACCTGGACAGGTCCAGTGCGGCCGGTGTCCGTAGTGGCTCGCGACCCCGCTGTTGAAAATAAACCTGCCTTAATGGGACCTATTAAGCCCGCCTAGCGCATTACCTGGCCCAATGGGATGGAGCGAGTCTGCTGACAATATTCATTATTCTTTAAAGGAACCATGACCACGTTATATTTGAAGTTTAATCTAACATAGTGCTGTCAGTGCACTACAGCATTGCAGTGCTGCAAACATTGACAATGTCTGCACGGAGGGAGAGGGCTGCACCCAGGTTCTCCCATGACTCCCTCCATATGGTTGTGGAGGGAGTGAGAGCACATAGGGAGGTCCTCTTCCCTTCCGATGTGAGACATAACGGTATCTCCCGCAATGGTGATAATTGTGAAAGGAATGGCTTGGTCATTGTAGGGATGTTTTATGGTGTAGGTGTGGGGTGGTGCCAACCTGGTGTATCATGTGGCAGCCATATAAGTGTACAGCACCAAGTGAAGTGAATCTGGCCATGATGAGACCATCCCTGGACTCCGGGCAGCAATGTGGGTGGGTGCTGATGCCCTCTGTCCTGTGCAGCTTCAGATGATTGCAGAGAAGGTTGTTGTGGTTGTTGGTGCTGCTGGTGTGCCTGGTGTTGGGGCTCATCATGGTGCGATTCTGAGAACCAAGGTGAGACAGTATAAATGGCACCCATGTTGATGGAATAGATGGCAGGTGAAGTACAGAGAAGGGCTGGATTTTCAGCTTTGCTCATTTCGGAGCGTTAATGGCAGCGGGGCGATAAAGTTTGCACCCGGGAACAGTTTGTGCCTCAGTCAGCAAAATTGGGCAGCTGGGCCCTGAGTGTGGGTCGGAGCGCTAAGGGAGTCATTGCACACCTCTCTTAGGGCGCTAGGCCAGCTGAGCAAGTGAAAATACTGAGATAAATAGCTGGCCTCGGAGCGCTTTAAGAGAGGGGGAAAAAAAACACCAAAAATATTCCCAATAAATAACTCACACGACCGCAACATAAATCGCAAAAAAAATATATAAAACAATCACACTTACCTGAGGTGGACATTACTTGCCTCACTGCATCCGCAACAGCTCGGACCGCCCGCTTTCACAGGCGGTCCCAGCAGGGTGCTCTACAGAGCGGTACAGATGGGTGGGAGCCAAAAATCAAGCTGGTGTCGCAACCAGGGACGTTGAACACCGGCTCACTTCTTCCGGGTGGTAATGCTCCACGCCTTTCCGAAACTGGCCCCAAAACCCCAGTGGGATGCTGGAAACTGGCCTGGAGGAGCTCTTATTGCCACCATTGCTCCCCCTCCAGGGCAAAAACAGAGATGATAGCAAGCTGAAAATCCAGACCAAAGAATTACATTTTTATAGCACCTTTCAGGACCACCGAAGGCCCCACAGTGCTTTACAGCCAATGAAGTGTCGTCACTGTTGTAATGTGGGAAACACAGCAGCCAATTTGTACATAGCAAGATCCCACAAACAGTAACGTGATAATGACCAGATAAACTGCTTTTGTAATGTTGATTGAGGAATCAATATTGGCCAGGACACCAGAGATAACTCCACTGCTTTTCTTCGAAATAGTGCCGGGGATCTTTTACGTCCATCTGAGAGAGCTGTCAGGACCTCAGTTTAATGTCTCATCCGAAAATGGCACCTGTGACAGTGCAACATTCCCTCAGTACTGCACTGGAGTATCAGCCTAGATTTATGTGCTCAAGTCCCTGGAGTGGGACTTGAATCCACAACCTTCTGATTGAGAGATGAATGTGCTACTAACTGAGCCACAGATTACAGAAGCATTCTGTCAATGGTGAGAGAGTTCTCCCAATGAGATGACGCTGGATAGAGACTTTGCTGAAAGCACTTGCAGCCTGCAGAATCTGTGCGGGAAATGGACTAAGAAACAGGTTTTGCCTGAGGAAAGTGATTATCTATCAGATAGGAGCTTTTACTGTACACTTCATGCTGACAGACGTGGTTCCCGAGCTGCGTGAATCCCATGGCCATGCAGGGAAATTTAAAGACTGTGTGAAAAAGGTTCTTAAATGCCTGTAAACTACCTGATAATTACTTCAATTGGGTCGCCCAATTATTTTAATTGTGTTGGCGGAAAGGCACGTGTGGACAGGATGACAATGAGTTCCTGACCCGCTGTCAGAAATAACAACTCACCCACTCGCCCCGCCAACGATCACACTCGTTACCAACCTGGAAAATTCCAGCCTATATTGTTGACACTTAATGGCCTCAGTGCAACTAGGATTGGGCAATAAATAATGTCCTGTCAGTATTACCCACAGCTCAAGAACAAATAAAAAAATGCAAGCACACCCTGGAAAAGCATTAAAATACGGCAGCGTGATTTAATATAATGTTGTTAATTGTCCTTTCTGTGTGCAATATAAATATCCACCAGCTCCTGGAACTAGTTAGTAAGTAATAAAATGTTGATGATCAAACCCATTGCTCATCAGGAATTATGTATTAGGAGTGTAAGATTTTCCTCCATCATCAACAAGAAATACAGTGCCCACCAAATGTGGGTTGTTTTATAAGCTTGAATATTATAATCATGATACTTGTGTGGTAGTTACTATTTTGCACTGTAAGTAATGGTAAAGTAACAAAGCCTGCGAGTAATCCTGAATGTGGAGTTGCAATAATCAATTCGTGGGCTCAGCTCCGATAATCATTTGTGCACGTAACAACCCATAAATATTTAAGGATCCTTTTGGGGTTTCCAATCTGACCCTTAGTATATCACATAAAAGTAAAATTCAAGTTTCGTTATAAATTGAACGGATGGTGGTAATTGTAAGCTTAAGGAATTCAGTTTGTGAAATGCATAACTGTGTGATCATTTATAGGAAGTTAATTCTTTAACAAACTGTTGTGATATTATTATTCAGCACTGTCAAAAAAGACTTGCATTTATATATTGCCTTTCACAATCACTGGACATCTCAAAATTCTTTACAACTAATGAAGTACTTTTGGAGTTTAGTCACTGATGCAATGTGGGGAAACACAGCAGCTAGTTTCCTCAAAGCAAGCTCCCACAGACAGCAATGAGATAATGATCAGATTATCTGTTTTTGTTATGTTAATTGAGGGATAAATATTGGCCAGGATACCAATGATAACTACCCTACTCTTCTTTGAAATTGTGCCATGGGATCTTTTACATCCACCTGAGCGAGCAGACAGGACATCAGTTTAACATGTCATCTGAAAGATGGCACCTCTGACAATGCAGCACACCCTCAGTACTGCACTGGAGTGTCAGCCTAAATTTATGTGCTCAAGTCTCTAGAGTGGGACTTGAACCCACAACCTTCTGACTCAGAGGCGCGCGTGCAACCCACTGAGCCACAGCTGTATTACATTAAAAATCACCGACAGCTTGGATGTCTATAGTAACACATGGCCTGGCAGCCACATGGAGTGTTTGCAATAATTCTCCCCTGGACTGTCTGCATTTGTCTCAGTTTCCTCACTGTCCCACATTAGGGTTGAATATGTTGCAGGTCACTTTCTGTAACTCCCCATTCCTTCCGCTCCTCCGATGCTACTTCTTCAGATGAGTTCTCCCTGGTTCCTGGCTAATATTGATTCCTCATTCAACATTACTAAAAAACAGATTCACTGGTCATTACCACATTGCTGTTTGTGGGAGCTTGCTATGCGTAAATTGGCTGCCGCATTTCCTACATTACAACAGTGACCACACTTCAAAAGTACTTCATTTGGGACATCCTGAGGTCATGAAAGGCACTATAGAAATATAAATCTTTCTGTCTTCTTTCTTTCAATTGGCATCACCCATGCCTTTTCAGTTAAATGTCAAGCCTCAAGAAGTTGAATAAGAAAACCTTCAATTGCTTCTTAATAGGGAGAAAACCCATTAACTCAGGGATCAGTGCTGTTTGTTCTCAGAAACAATTTATAAAATGTGACCTAAAGTCAATGATTGCGCAAATGACACCAACGCACAGAATCAATACATCTTAATGCTAGCGAGTGCATCAGCACTAACACAGGGCAATTTTACCCCTCTGTGTAACGCTCTCATTCCCTGTTAATACAACTTTTAAATTCAACCTTTCACCTTCAACTAAAAGGACACAAATCTAAATCCTCCAAATCCAAATCCAATCGAGTTGATCCAAATGCACATCCCTAACAGCTTGTAGTCACACACTTGTGTTTTTTTTTGTATTGTGTTTGAGTTATTAGTAATTTAGAAGAGGTCAGTGCTAACAATATCCTGCTGTGCCTTCTATGAGAGAAGCAAAAGTCACTAAAATGGGTACAGAACAAGCTCACTGCACAATACCAATGATCGACATACTCGCTTACTCTATATTTCAGCCAGTTTATTCTGCCTGCAGGTCTTAACACTCATTAAGAAGTCATAGGTGTTGACAATCTGTTTACCACAGGTATTCCCGTCAAATCTACTAAAACATTATAAATAGTTATAGGGTATTGTAGTTTGAGTCAGGGAATAGTCTATTCACAATGAGTAGGAAGGACTGCAGTCTTGTACAAATAGTGGTGATGTATAATCCCATGAGGTAAGTACTGGCTGTCTTTTTCCTGAAACAGTCACTATTCTAATCTCCAATTTCATTTTGTAACTATAGTTATTCAGACGTATACTCAAAATGTCACGTGGAAGCTGTCCAGTAACATTTTGGTCCTGTTTTTTTGGTCCGTATCTGTGTCTGCCCACAATGTATTTTTAATCATTAGCCCTGACATTGGGCTCAATTTTCCCCAGTTATCTGTGCCATTTTTTGGCATGTGCCGCTTTTTTTGGCGTAACTTGAGGGCCGCTGCGAGCTTTGCGATTCTTTTAGTTAGGCCCACTGGGCCACAAGGGAGGGTTTTGGCTGGGCCAGCATCCTGGAACCCAAGAGGGGGTGCAAGACTGCCTGTTGGTGACCCAGCCGAATCTGGGGCCATAATTGTCGGCCCGACCCGGCAGTCGGCTGATGGAAAAAACTAAGATTGTGGCTGCGGTGGTGCACCCTCCCCTTTAATGGCAGCTGCACCGCCATTTTGAACACATTTCAAGCACAGTGCACTGACAGAAAAAGCTGTCGGTGGCACCGAACAGCGGCAGCAACATTTTCTCGTCGGAATTTCGTGTTCGGGGGCAAACGTCGGCGGTGCGCGCTCTGATTACGCACTTAGGACGGATCGGCAGCAGCGGGGCAGAAGTGGGAGAGTGATCACTGCTGGGATACCGCAGGATGGCAATTTTCAAAATGGCGGCCATTCCATGAAAAATCGCCGACCATTGCACTCTGCAGCATGGCTGCCGATATCCGGCTGTAACAGGCCTTAAGGGAAGGGGCAATTTCAGCCCCTAAATATATTGCGGATAGATAGAAATAATCCATTCCAAATAGAAACAAAGGGATTTTGCGGAAAGGTCATCAACCTGAAACATTAACTCTGTTTCTTTCTCCACAGATGCTGCCTGACCTGCTGAGTATTTCCAGCATTCTCTGTTTTTATTTCAGAAACAAAGGGCTGTTGCTTTGGATCATTCAATGATTTTTTTTACAGGTTTACTTACAATAGCACCTTTAACTTTGGCTCATACGTATAGTTATAATAAAAATAAAAACAAATGCTTTAAATAAAAACATACAGATTAGTGACAAATATTGCAGCCAGAAAGGAATATTGTTGACAGGCCTGAAAGTATAAACATTCGATTTTGTTTCAATATTTATTGGCTGTGGGAACAGAAAGGATAACCATTAAGCACAACACCAGCAGGCTGACACAATCTTCAGTGGGTAATAAACTGCTGGAAGCATATTTGATGATATCTCATAATTTATGTTCTCATGAATAAGGGGCGATCTGTTTTTCTGACAAATTATACTATATTGCATTAAAATAAATGTCATCTGGCAGCCTGGTATCTATTGATTACTGTGCTATACAATATGATGACGGTGCAAATGAACGGATTATCAGATCAACATCTCCAACATATAAAAGCGCATCATCACTGCAAGTGTTAATTCTGGCCGCCTGTGCTTGGAGTTACAGTCCCAGCATATGATTGAGCCTCAGCTACCTTAACTGATACATTATTACCGATATAACATTGGGCGCTAACCAATAAAAGGTTTTATTACTGTGCACAAACAGCTTCACCAGGCAACCCGCAAGACTTCCGCTGCTTCTTTTATCTCCTCTGTTGAAACCATCGCACAGCCACATCAAAGCACTTTTGTGGAAGATCCAGTGGACTGCTAGCATGTCTTCACATTCATTCTCCGTTTAATACCAGATTGTTTTCTCCCAGCTCATCATTGTGTTGATTTTATAATTTGATCGCATAAATTGTGGCACAGTTCATTTTGTAATAACAATGGCTGTGGAACACTTGGTTCTATACTTTTATAATAATACCAGTAGACCTTTCAGGGTATTTCACACAGTAAGCTAGAAGATACACTGCTTTGTAATGCATACGGTAACCGAGTGGTTAGCGTATTCCAGAGGTGGTGGGAGATATTTTAAACCCCTGGATTCTGGGGAGGTCCCAGCAGATTGGAAAATTGCAAATGTAACGCCCCTATTTAAAAAAGGAGGCAGACAAAAAGCAGGAAACTATAGACCAGTTAGCCTAACATCTGAGGTTGGGAAGATGTTGGAGTCCATTATTAAAGAAGCAGTAGCAGGACATTTGGAAAAGCAAAATTCAGTCAGGCAGATCCAGCATGGATTTATGAAGGGGAAGTCATGTTTGACAAATTTTCTAGAATTATTTGAGGATATAATGAACAGGTGGATAAAGGGGAACCAGTGGATGCGGTGTATTTGGATTTCCAGAAGGCATCTGACAAGATGCCACATAAAAAGTTACTATTGTACAAGATAAAAGTTCACGGAGTTGGGGGTAATATATTAGCATAGATAGAGGATTGGCTAACTAACAGAAAACAGAGAGTCAGATAAATGGTTCATTCTCGGGTTGGCAATCAGTAACCAGTGGGGTGCCACAGGGATCAGTGCTGGGACCCCAACTATTTACCCCAACATAGACACCAATACCCTGTATAACTGTAGCAAGACTTCCCTGCTTTTATACTCCATCCCCTTTGCAATTAAGGCCAAGATTCCATTGGCCTTCCTGATCACTTGCTGTACCTGCATACTAACCTTTTGTGTTTCATGCACAAATACCCCCAGGTCCCTCTGTACTGCAGCACTTTGCAATCTTTCTCAATTTAAATAGTACCTTGCTCTTTGATTTTTGCTGCCAAAGTGCATAACCTCACACTTTCCAACATTATATTCCATCTGCCAAATGTTTGCCCACTCACTTAGCTTGTCTATGTCCTTTTACAGATTTTTTGTGTCATCCTCACACATTGCTTTTCCTCCCATCTTTGTATCATCAGCAAACTTGGCTACGTTACACTCAGTCCCTTCTTCCAAGTCATTAATATAGATTGTGTATAGTTGGGGTCCCAGCACTGATCCCTGTGGCACCCCACTAGTTACTGATTGCCAAGCCGAGAATGAACCATTTATCCTGACTCTCTGTTTTCTGTTCATTAGCCAATCCTCTATCCATGCAAATATATTACCCCCAACCCCATGCAGTAACCTTTTATGTGGCACCTTGTCAAATGCCTTCTGGAAATCCAAATACACCACATCCACTGGTTCCCCTTTATCCACCTTGTTCGTTACATTCTCAAAGAAGTGCCTTGTACTTGTCCTTCTAGTGGAACAAAGTGTCGATGATAACAAGATCATGTTCCAGGCACTTTGTTAGGAGCAGGGTACCGCTGGAGTTGGTTTTCCCTACCCCCTCTCTGCCGATCACGCCTTCCCAGAGGTCTGTGTCCTTACCGACTCTGGCATTGAAGTCGGCGAGGAGGATCAGTTTGTCGTCCGTAGGGACTCGAGACAGGGATTGTTGAGGCTGGAGTAGAAATCCACTCGGAGGATAGATGCACCAAAGTAAGTGTTCTCGATCAGGCCAACATCCCCAGCATCGAAGCACTGACCATACTCGACCAGCTCCGTTGGGCGGGCCACATCATCCACATGCCCAACATGAGACTCACAAAGCAAGCGCTCTACTCGGAACTCCTACACGGCAAGCGATCCCCAGGTGGGCAGAGGAAACGTTTCAAGGACACCCTGAAAGCCTCTTTGATGAAGTGCAATATCACCACCAATACCTGGGAATCCCTGGCCAAAGCTTGCCCGAAGTGGAGGAAGAGCACCCGGGAGGGACTGATCACCTTGAGTCTCGTCGCCGAGAGCATGCAGAAAGCAAACGCAGGTAGTGGAAAGAGTGTGCGGCAAACCAGACTCCCCACCTACCCTTTCCTCCAATGACTGTCTGTCCCACCTGTGACAGAGACTGTAATTCCCATATTGGACTGTACAGTCACCTGTGAACTAACTTTTAGAGTGGAAGCAAGTCTTCCTCGATTTTGAGGGACTGCCTATGATGATAATGATGAGGATGTGCCATTGGAAGAATTCGCTCACCTTGACAACTCGTCTCAGATCATTAAACCTCTTCCTGCACTGAACCCATGTACTTGCAGCAACACTCCTGGCAGTGAGCTCCACTGCAACCTGTTCCCACTGTCTCCTGAGCATAAGTCCAGAAGGCCTCTTGCCTCTCTGTGATAAAGGACGTCTCATCTTCTTTCCACCTCTTCCACCGATAACTCCAGTGCAGTGTCAGATATACTTGGGTCTCATTCTCTTGCATGTTCAGCCATTCCTCAAAGTATCACAACCCAGATTGACTTTTCAAAAAACTCCCACCACTTCTTGCAGCCACAATGCACCTCCTCTTTAAGAGGTGTAGGTTGCCTTTAGGTAGCGCTAGTTACTCGCAATATCAGAAGCCAATGAACAGTGTAGGTAGTGCTGGCTGCACACACAAATCACGTGAAGCAGCATGGGGCACCATTTTAACCTGCTGTCGCAATGCAATGATCGAGAACGGGTTAATTGCGTTACGCGATCCCCACGCCCATTTTCGGGGGTTCGCTAATTTCTCCCCAATGTTATTTTCACCAGATCCCTCCCCTTGTCTTATTAGTTTAATGTCAGATAGACAGCCCTATTTATCCTTTCCGCAAGAACACGGGTCCCATTCCTGTTCAGGTGGAGCCCGTCCCAGTGGTACAACTACTTCCTGTCCCAGTACTGGTGCCAGTGTCCCATGACATGGAACCCCACCTTCCCACAACAGTCCTTCAGCCACTCATCACCTTCCTAATCTGCCTATTAGCACATGACACAGGTAGTAATCCGAGATTAAGCTACCGTGAGGTCTTGTTTTTTCAATTTAGTTCCGAACTTCTGATATTCCCTGAGCAGGACCTCCTTCCTTTTCTTCCCTTTGTCACTGGTCCCGAGATGGACTACCAGACCTGCGACTACTTGCTCCTTTTCCAAGTTTCTCTCCAGTTGCTCCGAGATATTCTTTACATTTGAACTAGGTACTCAACACACCCTTTCAGACTCTCAGTCGCGACTGCAGAGGACGCTATCTATCCCCTAATTTTTGAATCACCTATGACTACAACCCTTCTATTCTGCTCTCCCCCCCCCCCCCCCATCCCTTTGGACTGCCTCCTGCTCCACAGTGCCATGGTTATCCTCCAAGGTAGCAAGTACATTGTACCTGTTGGACAGAAGGGACCACCTTCTCTATCACCCCTTGGTTCCCTTTACCCTGCTGACTAACTGTCACACTGTCCCCTTCCTGCACCTGTGCTTTCCTCTGAGGTGTGACTGTACCCTGGAGAAAACTATCCAAATATTCCTCCCCCTCCCTTATATAGAAACATAGAAACATAGAAATCTACAGGCGCAGAAGGAGGCCATTTTGGCCCATTGTGTCCACGCCGGCCAACAAAGAGCCACACTTCCCTTGTCAGCAGCACTGAAGGTTACATATAAACCTATCAGCAATGAACAATGGCAGAAAGGTAAAGGGCATCTGGCCCAACCAGTCCGCCCCACACAACTGCGACACCACTTGCATTGTAACATTCTACACTCCACCCCAACCGGAGCCATGCGATCTCCTGGGAGAGGCAAAAAAAAAGATAAAAAACAGACAAATTATGTTGGAGTGTCTGTAACATGCACTCCAGCTCAAAGACTCTGAACGAGAGTGTCTCAAGCCAGAGGTATTTACTGCAGATATGGCAATCCATGACAATCCCGCTGATATGTCCTTACTATACAGTACAAATGCACACAAGGCCCGTGCTTGAGAGAAGGTCACTCTGTGACCAGTAACCTTTATGAGCCAGCACTGAAGTGATGAAGGTGGGTGGAGCTTCCCCTTTTATACCTGAAAGACCAGGTTAGGAGTGTCGCCCACAAGTTCACCACCTAGTGGCCAATGTTCTCACAGTGTCCAACTAGTCAGTTTATACATGGGTTACAATGACAGTTAAATACATGACATCACCTCCCCCCAAAGTCTTATTGGGATCATAGGTTAAGTCTCTCTGGTGGTTTACACTCCCTTGTAGAGCGCCTGAGTTGGGGCTCCGGTTGTTGGGTGCTGGCCTGAGTGTCTGCTGTTTGCGGTGCCTCAGGCCTGTCCGGACTGCCCACAGTGACTGGGCTCTCCTCCATTTGGTTCCGGTGTTCGGCCACCTGTGGAGGAGAGAACTCTACATCATGTTCTTCCTCTGCTTCTTCTATGGGGTTCCTTTTTGTTTGAGCCACGTGTTTGCGGCAGATTTGGCCACTGGTAAGTTTAACTACCAGAATCCTATTCCCCTCTTTGGCAATCACAGTGCCTGCGAGCCATTTAGGCCCTGCAGCGTAGTTGAGAATAAAGACAGGGTCATTGACATCAATACATCGCGCCCTCGCATTCCCGTCGTGGTAGTCACATTGTGACTGGCCCCTGCTCTCAGCAATTTCTTTCATGGTGGGGTGCATAAGGGATAACCTGGTTTTGAGCATCCGTTTCATTAGCAGCTCTGCGGGTGGAACACCTGTGAGCGAGTGTGGTCGGGATCTATTGGCCAACAGGAGGCGTGATAAGCGGCTTTGTAGGGTACCCCCTTGCATTCTGAGCATCCCCTGTTTGATTATCTGCACTGTTCGTTCCACCTGGCCGTTTGAGGCCGGCTTGAACGGTGCCGTTCTGACATGGTTGATACAATTTCCTGCCATGAAATCCGAGAATTCAATGCTTGTAAAGTACGGGCCATTATCAATGACCAAGACGTCAGGTAGACCATTGGTGGCAAACATTGCCCGTAGATTTTCTACCATAGCCGAGGATGTGCTTGAATTTAAAATGTCACACTCGATCCATTTGGAGTAGGCGTCTACTACAACCAAAAACATTTTCCCCATGAAAGGACCTGCGTAGTCCACATGGATGCGTGACCATGGTTTAGCAGGCCAGGACCAGGGGCTAAGGGGGGCTTCCCTGGGCGCATTGCCCAGCTGGGCGCACGTATTGCACCTGCGAACACAAAGTTCCAGATCTGCATCTATCCCTGGCCACCAAACATGTGACCTGGCAATTGCCTTCATCATGACAATGCCCGGGTGCTCATTGTGGAGTTCTCTGATGAACATCTCTCTGCCCATCTGGGGCATGACTACTCAGTTTCCCCATAGTAGGCAATTGGCCAGAATCGAGAGTTCATCTTTGCGCCTGAGAAATGGTTTGAATTCCTCAGGGCATGCCCCGTATGTGGCTGCCCAGTCCCCATTAAGGACACATTTCTTGACTAAAGACAGTAGCGGGTCTCTATTTCTCCAGACTTTGATCTGACAGGCTGTCACGGGTGAGCCTTCACTTTCGAAAGCTTCCACAGCCATGACCATCTCAGCAGCATGCTCGGTTGCCCCCTCGATGGTGGCTATTGGGAGCCTGCTGAGTACATCGGCGCAGTTTTCAGTGCCAGCTCTGTGCCAAATTGTATAATTATCGGCGGCTAACGTGAGTGCCTACCTCTGAATGTGGGCCGATGTATTTGCATTTATGGCCTTGTTGTCGGCCAAAAGGGGCGTTAGGGGTTTGTGATCTGTCTCCAGCTCAAATTTCCTGCCGAACAGGTACTGGTGCATTTTTTTTACAGCATATACACACGCAAGCACTTCCTTTTCTACCATCCTGTAGCCCCGTTCTGCCTGGGACAGACTTCTGGAGGCATAAGCTACCGGCTGTAACTGACCCTTGGCATTAACATGCTGCAACACACACCCGATCCCATAGGATGATGCATCGCTTGTTAAAACAAGTTTCTTACATGGGTCATATAGCGTTAACAGATTGTTGGAGCATAACAAATTGCATGTTCTATCAAAAGCCCTTTCCTGGCTGTCCCCCCAGACCCATTCGTGACCTTTGTGTAGGAGCGCATTTGGCGGCTTTAACAGCATGCTCAATTTGGGAAGAAAGTTACCAAAATAGTTCAGGAGCCCCAGGAACGAACACAGCTCCATCGTTTTACGAGGTCTGGGTGCTCTCTGGATCGCTCCTGTTTTGGGCGCAGTAGGTCTGATCCCATCTGCTGCTACCCTCATCCCCAGGAATTCTACCTCTGGAGCTAGGAAGACACACTTCGTCTTTTTCAGTCGCAGACCTACCCGGTCGAGTCTGCGTCGCACCTCCTCCAGGTTGTGGAGGTGTTCTTCAGTATCACAACCCGTAATGAGGATGTCGTCTTGAAAAACCACTGTCTTTGGAATCGACTTGAGGAGGCTTTCCATATTGCATTGAAAGATTGCGGCGGTGGAGCGAATCCCAAACAGACATCTGTTGTATTCAAACAACCCCTTGTGTGTCGTGATGGTGGTCAGCTTCTTCAACTCACTCGCCAGCTCCTGGGTCATGTAAGCTGAGGTTTGGTCCAATTTTGAAAAATGTTTGCCACCGGATAGCGTCGCGAAGAGATCCTCCACTCTCAATAGCGGGTACTGGTCTTGGAGTGACACCCGATTGATGGTGGCCTTGTAATCACCACATATCCTGACCAATCCATCCGCCTTGAGCATTGGCACAATCGGGCTCGCCCAGTCACTGAATTCGACTGGCGAGATGATGCCTTCCCTCAGCAGGCGGTCCAATTCGCCTTCTATCTTTTCCCGCATCACGTACGGCACCGCTCTGGCCTTGTGGTGTACTGGCCTGGCGTCCGGGTTTATGTGAATCACTACCTTGGTCCCCATGAAAGTGCCAATGCTGGGCTGAAATAGTGAGTCAAATTTGTCCAGGATCTGTGAGCATGATATTCGCTCCACAAAGGAAATTGCATTGATATCGCCCCATTTCCAGTTCATGACAGCCAGCCAACTCCTCCCCAGTACTGCGGGACGGTCCGCCGGAACAATCCAGAGTGGCAACCTGTTCTCCGAATCTTTGTGGGTCACGACTACCGTGGCACTGCCTAGCACTAGAATGATCTCCTTTGTATATGTCCATAGCTGCGTGTCAATCGGCAATAATTTTGGCTTCCTGGCCTTGGATGCCCACAACTTGTCGAACTGTTTGATACTCATCAGGGACTGGCTGGCCCCTGTGTCTAGCTCCATTGATACTGGGATGCCATTGAGGAGCACTTTCATCATTATCGGTGGAGTCCTGGTGTATGAACTGTATATGTGCTCCACGTGAACTTACATCATCCCCGTCCTCCTCGTACATCAACCTGGCTGCAGGCTTCCTGCACAAACGTGCCAAGTGACTGCTGATGTTGTATTTTCTGCAGGTGTATTGCTGATACCTGCAAGCTCTGGCTGTGTGTTTGCCTCCACACCTCCAGCATGAGCCGTTGTTGGAAACAAAAGGCCCATTACCAGTCGATCATCTCTGACTGTCTGTGTAACTGTTTTTAAGCACACCATTAACAGGTGTTGATGGCCTCATTACTGGCCGCACGTGAATCGCCGTTCAGCTAGCCATTGTATTGTCTCTATTGAATTCCCCCTTTGGATTCAACTACATGCTCGGGCATGTCCGATTGCCACTGTCTGCTTGGGGAACTGTGTGCCGCGTTAACAATGTTGACTCCCTGTCTATTTGCTGCATTTAAACCAAGATTTTGTCAAACATCATTCTGGTCTCTTCCTCCCCTGAGATAAATGTCTGGGCCATCAAAGCCGCTGTTTCCAGCGTCAAGTCTTTGGTCTCAATCAGTTTCCTGAAAATCCCAGCGTGCCCGATGCCCTCAATAAAAAAGATTCGCAGCATCTCCGCTCTGCATGCATCTGGGAACTTACATCAGCTCGCCAGTCGCCGGAGGTCTGCCACGAAGACTGGAACGCTTTGCCCTTCTCGCCGCTGGTGCGTGTAAAACCGGTGTCTCGTCATGTGCATGCTGCTCGCCGGTTTAAAGTGTTCCCCGATCAACTTACTGAGCTCTTCAAAAGTCTTGTTCGCCGGCTTCTCTGGCGCGAGAAGGTCCTTCATCAGGGAGTATGTCCTGGATCCACAAACCGTCAGGAAATGAGCTCTGCGTTTGTCGGCTGAATCTTGTCCCAGCCATTCTTTAATGACGAAGCTTTGCTGTAGTCTCTCAATAAAGTCGTCCCAATCATCACCAACACAGTACCTCTCGTCTGTGCTGCTAGTGGCCATGCTCACGTGGTTTAAATCCCAGTTTCTCATCGCCAATGATATGTCCTTAATATACAGTACAAATGCACACGAGGCCTATGCTTGAGAGAAGGTCACTCTGTGACCAGCAACTTTTATTCCAGCAGTGAAGTGATGAAGGTGGATGGAGCTTCCCCTTTTATACCTGAAAGACCAGGTTTGGAGTGTCTCCCACAAGTTCACCACCTAGTGGTAAATGTTCTCACAGTGTACAACTAGTCAGTTTATACATGGGTTACAATGACAGTTAAGCACATGACACCCGTGATCCACAAACTCCCACATATTACAATCCTGACACATATATAAATTCTGTTGTCGCCTCGCCAGTGTCATCCAAATCCCAAGAACAAGAAAGGTGTTGATTCCAAGGTGGAGCTTCGTGTGTCAGGAGAGCAGGTTGGGAACCGAGCGCCTTGCTGGCGGGTACAGCTGTGTGCAGGAAGTGTCGTCTGGGCCTATCTGTCACTCCAGTCCCACACCAATGTGGTTGGCTCTTAACTGCAAGGCTCTCAGTTGTATCAAACCGCTACAATGAGTACCTCATGGACTGCAGGGCTTCAAGAAGGCTTTCTCAGGGTAACTAGGGATGGGCATTAAATGTTGGCCTTGCCAGCGACATCCACATCATGAGAAATCCCACCCACCTCTCACACCACTACGAATCTGGACTCTGACAGCTGCGACAAACCAAAGCAAGGACTGATGCACGTCTTTATTCAGGATACTCTCTCACTCAGATACTAAAAAGACTAAGAAGTGCCTAACTACATCACAGGCTGCAATGTCTCCTGACACAGATAAAAGCTTCCATGGAATAATCTGAGGCTTTAGCAGTGTCTTTAACACTGCTCCACACAGGCGTGCTTTTACTGCGCTATTTTCAATATATTTTACAATAAATCAACTTTTCAGAGCGCTCTGTGGAAACCCTTCGACAATTCAGTTTAAATGTTTGAATCTTCAGGGACCTGCAAAGAAAATTGATGTTTTTTGCTGTTTGTCTAAATGTGTTTGCAGTGCTCTGAACTTCAATAAAAGGTTAAGAGAAATCTAAGTGTGTTTGCTGTAATGGATTTTAATTACTTATTTCCTTGACCGCCCCTTTGAACCAGCCTGCCTCAGTGAAGAAAGTAGCTTGCCAATTCCTTCAAAACCTCAGATCAACAAGCTGGAGGAACATATTCATACTGCACGCCAACACAGGTGTCAGTTTTGAAACTTGCACCTATATTTGGAAAAGAGGTAACGGCCCTGAAATTCCAGTCGGATGCTTCCTTTGGACGAATGCCTCTGACCCGAAATTTCTTTACGACTGTACTGGGTTTTTACTATAAAAATGTATATTTCAATTTTATTTTTATATATTTTAAAACTCTTAGGTTGGTAAAAGTAAGCTATGCGCCTGCTTTTACCAGGCATAAGAATTTGAAGGACATTTGCTGGGCATGAGTTGGGCAAATAGCCCAATCTCTCCCACACGGATGTCCTTCTCCCAGGGATGCAGAGGATCTGTCAGGAGAAATCTTGACAGATCGAAAAAGCCGGTTTTCGGTGCATGTGCATCATGTGCCAAAAAGCGGCTTTTGCGAGGCCTTGCTGGGTCCGTGCGCACTTTATACAGGCCCAGCGATGCCGGAATTTCAGGGCCAATGTGATGCCGTGATCTGAGACGCCAAAGAGATGAATGAGCCATCTCAGTCATTGCCCTGTCCATCTAACTGAAAGATATAGGGCTTTATTTACGTCATCATTGGGTGCCGTTTTTTTGGCATCTGATGATTGCTTTGAAGCAATCTTGATTTTGCAACTTTCCGCAAAGTTTGTACGCCGGCAGCAACTGTCAGCACCGGATTTTTTGTACAGCAGATTTTTGGCGCAGGTCAGGGTGAAAACTAATTTCCACGCAGTTTTTGGCCGTTTTTGGCCATTTAACTGATTTTCGCCAACACCGATTTTTTTCAGGACGGTGCAGAGTGGCCTTAAGTACCGATCAGAAAAACTTTACGTTAACTTAAGGAAATCGTCGCTGAGTATATTTCTGAGTTTTTGGAGCGAGGGAAGAAGACAATTTAAAACACAAATTCATGATGATTTTTGCAGAGGGAACTCAGAAAATAACTCGGAAAGTTCATTTTCCCCACAGAATGTTAGAAATTAAATTTTTGCCATGTTACGTGAGAAGGCAAATTGCAACTCCACCCAACCACAGAATCTCTGCTCACGGGGCTCCAGGCACAGGTCCAAGAGAAGCCGACCAGCCAAAGGATCGCCCTCTCGGCCGGACAGAAGCACAGGAGCTCGGCGCTGGAT
The DNA here is from genome assembly GCF_044704955.1 of Pristiophorus japonicus. Lineage (NCBI taxonomy): Eukaryota > Metazoa > Chordata > Chondrichthyes > Pristiophoridae > Pristiophorus > Pristiophorus japonicus. The sequence goes on along the minus strand of NC_091982.1, from coordinate 110,501,323 downwards.
TCAAACCCCACCCCCGCCCTCCCAAACTCAGCTTGGAAAGAACTCTGGGGTGGGAGGGCATGTGGAATACAAGCACCGAATGTTATTTATGTAACTATGTAATACTTGCCACCAGAGGGCGTGACTGTTGGAGTCCTAATAGTCACCTGCACACACGTGCAGGGCCACTATAAAAGGTTGGCTGCAATGTCGTTTAGGCACTCTGGAGTTGTAATAAAGAAGACTAAGGTCACACTAAGTTTAGCTCACAGTACTCAGCCTCATGGAGTGCTTCTATACACAACAACTGGCGACGAGTAACAGAATACGAACCTTCACGCAACCATGGCTGCCGTTGGAATATAAGAGAGATTCGTAGAGGGTGATGATTGGGAAGCCATTGTCGAGCTTCTCGACCAGTACTTCATGGCCAATGAGCTGGAAGGAGACATTAACGCAGCCAAGCGCAGGGCAGTTCTCCTCACCATCTGTGGGCCTGAAATATATGGCCTCTTCACGAATCTGCTCACACTGACAAAACCAACGGAGAAGGAATATACAGAGTTGTGCATGCTGGTTCAGGACCACCTCCAGCTGAAGGAGAGTATCCTCATGGCCAGGTATCATTTTTACACGCACCATCGCTCCAGGGGCCAGGACGTGGCGGATTATGTCGCCGATCTGAGACGCCTCGGGGGACCTTGTGATTTTGGAGCTGCGTTGAGGCAAATGCTGCGGGACTTTTTCATGCTGGGCAGCAGCCACGAGGTCATTCTTTGAAAGCTGCTGGCTGCTGAAACCCTAGACCTGAGCAAGGCCACCGCAATTGTCCAGGTATGCATGACCACGGATGATAACACCAAACAGATATCTTCTTAACATCGGAGCTCACCGGCAAGTACTGTGCATAAAATGACGTCGCTAGCAGGCCGAACTGCATATGGCAGGGCCTATACGTCTGCGGCTGCAAGAATATGAATCCACTAGCACCGTGTTGGCGTTGCGGGGGTATCACCAGGCCCATCAATGTCGATTCAAGCACTACGTGTGCAAAGGCTGCGCCACGATGGGGCATCTCCAGCGAATGTGCAAACGTGCTGCGAAATATCACGTGGCAGAGGATGATTGATCCGGCGGGGATCACGCAGCACAGGCAATTCAACCCGAGGAAGAAATGTATGGGGTACATACCTTAACCACTATGAGCCCTCCTATAATGCTGAAAGACAAATTAAATGTAGTTCCAGTATCCATGGAGTTGGACACTGGTGCGAGTCAGCCAATAATGAGCCAGAAGGCTTTCGAGAAACTGTGGGGCAATAAAGCACAAAGGCCTAAACTGAGCCTGATTAATGCAAAGCTGCGTACCTACACCAAAGAGCTCATACCAGTCATTGTAAGTGCGGCAGTGAAGGTATCGTATGATGGAGCTGTGCATGACCTATCACTGTGGATTGTTCCAGGCAATGGCCCAACGCTGTTTGGCAAAAGCTGGATAGAAAAGATTAGATGGAATTGGAACAACATCAAAGCACTATCTTCAGTGGATGACGCCTAGTGTGCTCAAGTGCTGAGCAAGTTTCCATCACTATTCGAACCAGGCATCGGCAACTTCACAGGCACCAAGGTACGGATTCATCTATGCCCCGATGCACGGTCCATCACAAGGCTCGGGCGGTTCCGTACATGATGAGGGAGAAAGTCGAGTTATGAAGGAATCATATCGTCAGTCGAGTTCAACGAGTGGGCCAGTCCAGTTGTTCCGGTGTTGAAAAGCGATGGCACGGTCAGAATCTAGAGAGATTACGAGGTAACGATTAACCGAGTCTCACTACAGGACCAGTACCCGCTGCCCAAGGCGGAATATCTGATCGCAACGTTAGCGGCGGGAGGAGGGGGGATGTCGTTCACCAAGTTGGACCTAACCTCCGCCTACATGACACAGGAGCTGGCTGAATCTTCGAAAAGACTGACGTGCATCAACACACACAAAGGGCTGCTCATATACCACAGGTGCCCTTTCAGGATTTGCTCGGCTGCAGCCATTTTCCAGAGAAACATGGAAAGTTTGCTGAAGTCTGTTCCGTGCACCATTGTGTTTCAAGACAAAATCCTGATCACTGGTCGTGACACCATCGAACATCTACACAACCTGGAAGAGGTTCTAAGTCGCTTAGACAGAGTGGGACTCAGGCTGAAACGCTCCAAGTGTGTTTTCCTGGTGCCAGAAGTCGAATTTTTGGGGAGAAAGATTGCAGCAGACGGCATCAGTCTCACGGACTCAAAGACAGAGGTCATCAAGAATGCACCCAGTCACAGAATGTGACGGAGCTGCCTTCGTTCCTGGGACTCCTCAACTTTTTCGGTAAATTTCTACCCAGGTTGAGCATGTTGTTAGAGCCTTTGCACATGTTGCTAAGTAAGGGTGATGACTGAGTTTGGGGCAAATCTCAAGACACAGCCTTTGAGAAGGCCAGGAACCTGCTATGTTCAAATAAGTTACTTGTACACTATGACCCATGTAAATGTTTAGTGCTAGCTTGTGACGCCTCATAATACGGGGTCGGCTGTATGCTACAGCAAGCCACTGTATCAGGCAACCTCCAATCGGTTACATACATGTCTAGAAGTCTGTCAAAGGCTGAGAGAGCCTATAGTATGGTCGAGAAAGAGGCGTCAGCATGTGTATATGGGGTTAAGAAAATGCACCAATGCCTATTTGGACTTTGGTTTGAGCTTGAAACTGACCACAAGCCGCTCATTTCACTGTTTTCAGAGAGCAAGGGTATAAATACCAATGCTTCGTCCCGCATCCAAAGAATGGCGCTAATATTATCCGCTTATGACTATGTTATCCGCCACAGACCAGGCACTGACAACTGTGCCGATGCTCTCAGCCGGCTACCATTACCCACCACTGGGGTTGAAATGGCACAGCCCACAGACTTGCTACTGGTCATCGATGCTTTTGAGAGCAAGGGATCACCCGTCACATCTCGCTAAATCAGGACCTGGACCAGCCAGGATCGTGTGCTATCATTAAATGGGAACTGGTCGGCCGTTCCCGGGGAAATGCAAGATGAAATTAAGCCATTTCACCGACGCAAAGAAGAAATGTCCATCCAGTCGGATTGTCTCTTATGAAGTAATCACGTGGTTTTGCCAAAAAAAGACAGGAAAACATTTATACACGACCTACACAGTATCCATCCAGGCATTGTCATAATGAAGGCAATTGCCAGATCGCATGTTTGGTGGCCCGGCATTGAATCGGACTTGGAGTCATGCGTGCATGAGTGCAACACTTGCTCGCAACTGAGCAATGCACCAAGGGAGGCTCCACTGGGTCTGTGGTCATGGCCCTCCAAACGTGGTCCAGTATCCACGTAGATTTTGCCGGCCCCTTTCTAGGAAAGATGTTTTTAGTACTTGTGAACACTTACTCCAAATGGATTGAATGCATAATCATGTCATACAGTATGTCCACAGCCACCACTGAAAGCCTCCGGACCATGTTCGCCACCCATGGCTTGCCCGACGTCCTTCTCAGCGACAATGGACCGTGTTTCACCAGCTCGGAATTCAACGAGTTTATGACCCGCAATGGCATCAAGCATGTCAGGTCTGCTCCGTTTAAGCCCGCGTCGAATGGTCAAGCAGAGCGGGCAGTCCAAACAATCAAGCAGAGCATGAAACGCGTGATAGACGGCTCCCTGCAGACCCGCTTGTCTCGCATTCTGCTCAGTTACCGGACACGATCCCACTCGCTCACCGGGGTTCCCCCTGGCAGAATTGTTAATGAAGAGAGCCCTCAAAACCAGGCTCTCCCTAGTCCACCCGGATCTTAATGATCATGTGGAAATTTGGTGACACCGGCAGAACATGTACAACGATCACACGGCTGTTTCACTTGATATTGATGTTAACGACCCTTGTTTGTCCAGAATTACGGTAATGGTCCCAAGTGGGTTGCTGGCACTGTTTTGTCCAAGGAAGGGAATAATGTGTTTATAATCAAACTGTTAAATGGCCAAACGTGCAGAAAGCATTTAAATCAGACCAAATAGCGATTTACTGACAACCAGGAATGACTTGAAGAGGACATCACCATCGACGATCCACCAACACACACCCAACCAGTAATCGACCTCGCTGTCAATCACGAGGATGAACCCACCGTTCCTGACAGTCCGGTCAGACCAGCCGCGGTACAGTGCAGCAATGGTCCAGCCAACTCATACAGGCCAGGGTTTGAACTTAGACGATCAACCAGGGAACGAAGGGCTCCGGATCGCCTCAACTTGTAAGTAATTTGTACTGAAGACTTGGGAGGGTGGGGGAGTGATGTTATGTATGTAACTATGTAATACTTGCCACAAGACTGTTGGAGTCCTAATGGTCACCTGCACACACATGCAGGGCCAGTATAAAAGGTTGGCTGCCATGTTGCTTAGGCAGTCTGGAGTTGTAATAAAGAAGTCTAAGGTCACACTAAGTTTAACTCACAGTACTCAGCCTCGTGGAGTTCTTCTATACACAACACCGAGCCCCTGTGTTTCTGTCTGGCCGAGGGAGCGATTCTGCTGGCACGCATTCCGAACTGTGCATCTGAGATGGCACAACACAGCAGCAAACATACAAATTTCGGCAAAAGCTCTTAGTGCCATAAATCACTGTGCGTTGCGTCTCCATAGAGACAGAGCTTAGTGTTGCGCATGCGTGCAGACCAGGGTTTGGTCCGTTCTACTAGGGCGTCACCCAGCAAAGGTGTGTGTGCTGTGTTTCAGTAAGTATTGTCTCACAATAACAGGAATAACAAAATTAAGAATAATCATTATGGGCGCAAATATTACTATGCCTCATGTAGTAAGGTTGGTTTACATACATGGCATATGGAGGCGACGGATAGTACCACGACACCATTGTTGCACAAACCAGATCGCTCAGGCATTAATGGGGAGGAGGCCATGCCCTGATCGAATCTACAGGGACAGGCACTCATACCTACAATTGAGTGACGCAGACTGAGTTCGCAGGCTGCAATTTAGAAAGGAGGTTGTTGCATATCTGTAAAGCATGCACTCCCATGTTCCGCCACCAGGGAGTGCATCCCCTGAAGTCCCAAGGGATCCCAGCATCCCTTGGGAGTACTGTATATAAGCCGGCCCCTAAGGCCTGTTCCTCACTCTGGAGTGCCTTAATAAAGACTGAGGTCACTGTTACTTTAACCTCCCCGTGTGTAGTCGCATCTGTGTTAGGAACACAATAACTGGCGACGAGTATATGAATCCAACGCAAAGATGCAGCAAACTGTGGACATCCTGAAGAAGTTCTCGGAGGGTGAGGACTGGAAAGCCTATGTTGAATGGCGAGACCAGTACTTTGTAGCCAATGAGCTGGACGGAGAAGGAAGCGCTGCAAAAAGGAGAGCGGTCCTCCTCACGGTCTGCAGGGCACCGACCTAATCCTCATGAAGAATCTTCTGGCTCCGGTGAAACCCACAGATAAGTCGTATGAGGAGCTGTGTACACTGGTTCGGGAGCATCTTAATCCGAGGGAGAGCGTGCTGATGGCAAGGTATCTGTTCTACACGTGCCAGCGATCTGAAGGTCAGGAAGTGGCGAGCTACGTCGCCGAGCTAAGGCAACTTGCAGGTCAATGTGAGTTTGATGGCTACCTGGAGCAAATGCTCAGAGACATTTTTGTACTGGGCATTGGCCACGAGATCATCCTACAAAAACTTTTGACTGCAGAGACACCGACCCTCAGTAAGGCCATTGCGTTAGCACAGGCGTTTATGTCCACCAGTGATAACACCAAACAAATCTCTCAGCACACAAGTGCTAGCAATGTTCATAAACTAACTGGAACTGTGTTTGCAAGCAGAAATGTACAGGGCAGAAACCACGAATCTGCAACTGCCAGCAGGCCTCAGGTGACCCAGATGACTCAGAGTCCGCAACAAAGGATGAATGCAAGGCAATTCACACCTTGTTGGCGTTGTGGAGGCTTCCATTCAGCCTATTCATGCCGCTTCAAAGGGTATGTTTGCAAGAGCTGTGGAACAATGGGGCACCTCCAAAGACCTTGCAGACGAGCTGCAAGCTCTGCAAAATCTGCTAACTACCACATGGCAGAGGAAGTTTGGTCCATGGTGGATCAAAGCAATTTCGAGCCTCAGAGCGAGGAGGCAGATGTTGAAGTACACGGGGTGCACACATTTTCGACGAAATATCCACCTAAAATGCTAAATGTAAAATTGAATAGCTTACCTGTGGCCATGGAACTTGACACTGGCGCTAGCCAATCCATCATGAGTAAAAAGATGTTTGAGAGACTTTGGTGCAGCAAGGCACTCAGACCAGCCCTGAGCCCCATCCACACGAAACTGAGAATGTACACCAAAGAGCTCATCACTGTCCTGGGCAGCGCCATGGCCAAGGTCACCTACGAGGCACGGTGCATGAACTGCCACTCTGGATTATCCCGGGCAATGGCCCCACACTGCTTGGAGGGAGCTGGCTAGGCAAAATCCGCAGGAACTGGGATGACATCTGAGCGCTATCACATGTCTATGAGGCCTCATGTACCCAGGTTTTTTACAAATTTCCTTCCCTTTTTGAGCCAGGCATTGGAAATTTTTCCAGGGCGAAGGTGCGGATCCACTTGGTCCCAGAGGCACGACCCATCCACCACAAGACGCGAGCGGTGCCTCACATGATGAGGGAGGGAGTGGAAATCGAGCTGGACAGGCTGCAACACGAGGGCATCATCTCCCCAGTGGAATTCAGTAAGTGGGCCAGGCCGATTGTTCCAGTACTCAAAAGTGATGGCATGGTCAGGATTTGCGGCGATTATAAAGTAACTAGTAATCACTTTTCGCTACAGGATCAATACCCACTACCTAAGACAGATGACCTATTTGCGACGCTGGCAGGACACAAGACATTTACCAAGCTCGATCTGACTTCGGCCTTCAGGACACAGGAGCTGGAGGAGGCTTCGAAGGGCCTCACCTGCATCAACACGCACAAGGGACTGTTCATCTACAACAGATGCCCGTTTGGAATTCAGTCAGCTACAGCAATCTTCCAGAGAAACATGGAGAGCCTACTCAAGTCAGTACCACCCACAGTGGTTTTTCAAAACGACATATTGATCACGGGTCAGGACACCGTCGAGCACCTACAAAACCTGGAGGAGGTCCTCCAACGACTGGATTATGTAGGACTGCGGCTGAAGAGGTTGAAATGCATCTTCATGGCAACAGAAGTGGAGTTTTTGGAGTTTTTGCAGAAAACACCTGGACCAAACAGACTGCCCTGAACAACCCACAGCAGACACCACCTTTTTTGAGCCCACAACACACACCCAAAGGATCAACGACATCACCCCGGACCAGGAAATCGAATCCATCACGCCCAACAGCCCAGCAAGGCCAAGCTCACCCAGCAGCCCTGCGGGGCCAACAACACGCCAGCCCAGCGAGGGCACAGCCAACACACCAGAACAGACATTTGTACCGAGGCAGTCCACCAGGGAAAGAAAGGCTCCCGACCACCTCACCTTGTATACAGTTTTCACTTTGACTTTGCGGGGGAGTGATGTTCCGCCACCAGGGAGTGCATTCCCTGAAGTCCCAAGGGATCCCAGCATCCCTTGGGAGCACTGTATATAAGCCAGCCCCTAAGGCCTGTTCCTCACTCTGGAGTGTCTTAATAAAGACTGAGGTCATTGTTAGTTTAACCTCCCTTTGTGTAGTCTCATCTGTGTTAGTAACACAATAGAGGTCATCACCGAGATCCGCCAGCTAATCAGGGCAGACATACAGCCAAGAAGTGGCAGGAGGACGCCCTGCCTGTGGAAACGAAGGTCACTGCAGCACTTGCCTTCTATGCTTCTAGCTCATTTCAAGCAACAATTGGGGACATGTGCTGCATCGTGCAGCACACCACACATTGCTACATTCGGCAGGTGCACCAGTCCATCAATTTCCCTCCGACCATGCAGACAATGTAAGACAGGGCTGTGGGGTTCTCCAGAATTGCTGGCTTCCCAAAGGTACAGGGTGCGATCGATAGTACCCACATCGCCTTGAGAGCACCTTTGGATGACTCCGAGGTTTATCACAACAGGAAAGGGTTCCATTCCCTAAATGTGCAGCTCATCTGCGACGATCTGCATTGGATCATTGCAGTGGATGCCAAATACCCAGGTAGCATCCATGATGCTTTAATCTAATGTGAGAGCGTTATATCTACGATATTTCAGGAGCGGCCAGGAGGGCACAACTGGTTGCTCGGGGACAAAGGGTACTGGCTCACCACCAGGCTTGTGACACCCCTACACAATCCCCGCACTGAGCCAGAGCGTCGCACATTACGACACAGAGCATCATCGAGAGGACAATTGGCATACTGAAGAAGCATTTCCGATGCCTGGACCACTCTGGAGGCTATCTGCAATACTCCCCTCACCACGTCACTCAGTTCATTGTCGTGTGCTGCATGCTGCACAACTTGGCCATCATGAGGGGACAGTCCCTGGACATTGAAGATCTTCCTGAGGGGAGAAGGGGGTGCGCCGGGGAAGAGGAGGATGAGGAGGCTGACAACGAGGACAAGGAGGAGGAGGAGGAGGAGGAGAACGACGAACCATGCCACCACCTCAATTTGCAGGACGACGGTAGAGGAGCCGGCCTCGTGCACCTATAGCCAAAGCTAGAGACTTGTGTCAGCAGCTAATCCATAATCGCTTTGCTGCCTGAAGGCTAACGGCCTGACAGTGTTGACCCTCTTCACCTGTTAGTGTGAAAAAATAATATACATAATAATGTATGTAATGTTGTGTTGGTTTATGTTGCTTTAATTCAAAAAATAATGTGCAGAATTCTGCTTAAATTTAAAAAATAATTAGGTTTATTAAACATTTGTACAGTTTTACTTAACTTTTTAAAAAAAAATTTGTTAACTGTAAACTTTTCAATGAAGAAAACAACAAGTAGCAGCAACAAACAAACAAACTCTAGCTGCAGCCATCTCTCCTCCCCCTCATTCAAAGACCTTAGCGCTGTGCGCCCCTCTTGCCCCTGTTGTTGTGTCTACCCTTACCAGTGCCTGTTGTCTCAGACTTCTGCTTCCTCACCCCGACCTCAAGGTTTTTTCTGCTTTCTGTGCGAAGGTGCATTTGTTGTTGGTGGGATTGGACAGAGATTTACCGAGCAGACAGCATTGTGGAAGGCCCCGGTTCATCGTCAGACTCTTCTTCAGCCTGTGGATGAACCCACGGCGCACTACCTGACCTTGGTCTGGGGATTTGAAAGTGAGTGTCAGCAGTTGTTGCTGCCAATTGCTGTTGGCAGCTGTGTGTGTCTATTTATTGCAGCAGCTATCTCCGACATCCCCTCCCTAATCTCTGACATTCCCTCCCTCATCTGTCCCGACATCCCCTCCCTAATCTGTACTGATACTGCATCAGCTGCCTCCGACATCCCCTCCCTAATCTCTGACATCCCCTCCCTAATCTCTTCCATCCCCTCCCTCATCTGTCCCGACAATGCCCCATTCCTGCAGACAATGTTGCTACTTCTACTGACATCCTACTAATTCTACCCTCACCCCACTCATGGTGTCCAAGAGCGATCTCGTTAGCTCAATGCTCTCCCTACTCATTCCCATGATCTGTCCTATGTCCCCTGCATCCTGCATTTCAGGTTGAGCTCTCCTTCCCCCCCTCCTCGGCCATCTCCCAGCTGTGGCTTGCTGCAACCCACTGGGACCCGCAGCCTCAGACTGTACCCCATGAAATGTCGCATCGGTTGTATCGCTCAGCATAGGGCTTGGCGTCCTCAGGGGATTCACCGGCTCCAGTTGCAATGTAACCATCTCATTATTGGGATCTTCCTGCTGCCCTTCATTGTCCAGTTCATCCTCGTCCTGAAGTTGATGAAGAATATCTGGACTGACGGATTCCTGATCTTCTGCTTCAGCTTCTGTCTCTTCCTGATGGACAATATCTGCAAAACATAACAGAGCAGATGTTTGGTGAGCAGCAGGGGAGGGGGCAGAGGGGACAGGGTGACATGAATACGTGAGTGTTGTGCATGCAATAACTGTTAGGCTGAGTACTGTTTAACTCCAAGAGGTATGACCTTGGCTCTGCTTTATTAAGGCCCAAAGTGACGAATAAACAAAATGACTAGCCTTTTATACTTGGGCTGCACACATGTGCGTGCAACCTAATGGCCCTCCAACAGTGACGCCATCTAGTGGCTAGTGATCTCAAAAGTACATACATGACAATACCCCCCTCTGAGATAATAACACAGTCTTTTACAAATTGAGACGGTCCGGTGTTTTACGCTCCCAGGTTGACCGTCTCAGTTCAATTCCAGCCTTGGGTGAGTGTTCAGAGTCAGTTGTGACTGGTGGCTGGGTGGCTGACCTGGTGGGAGTGGCAATGGCCATGTCAGGGATTGAAAGTCCATTTTCATTGAACATGTCAGTGATTGAAAGTCCCAATTCACTGATGACCACGGAGTCCTCTGATGACTGGGGGTAGGTTAGTTGGTTGTCGATTGTCTCTTCCTCCGACTGTTCCGGTTTGTCTGTGTGCTGCTGCTTTGTCTGATCCATATGTTTCCTGCATGTTTGCCCAATTTTGAGCTTGACAATAAATACTCTGTTGCCCTCCTTGGCCATGACAGTATCAGTGATCCACTTGGGACCTTGACCATAATTCAGAACATATACAGATACAGGATCATTTACAGGAATATCGCATGACACAGCTGCGCAATCGTGATAACCTTGCTGACTTTGTCTTCTATATTCAACAGATTATTCAAGTCAGGGTGTTCTAGAGATAGCTTGGTCTTAAGACCTCTCTTCATCATTAGTTCAGCAGGCGAGACCCGTAAGCGTGTGTGATCTTGTCCTATAACTAAGCAGTATGCATGACAGGCGGGTCTGCAGTGACCCTTGGGTTACTCGCTTCATACTCTGCTTTATGATTTGGACAGCAGGTTCTGCTTGCCAATTGGATGCAGGTTTGAATAGTGCTGACCTTACATGTTTGATACCATTGAGTTTCATGAACTCTTGAAAATCCTGACTGGTGAAGCACGATCTGTTGTCTCTAACAACAATGTCAGGCAGACCATGTGTCGCAAACATGACACTGAGATTCTCAATGGTAGCTGTGGATGTGCTGGATGACATGAATATGCACTCTATCCACTTCGAATATGCATCTACCACAACTAAAAACATCTTCCCCAGGAAGGGACCTGCAAAGTCTATGTGGATCCTAGACCATGGTTTGGACGGCGACGACCACAGACTCAGCAGTGATTCCGCTGGTGCTTTGCTGAGCTGCATGCAAGTGTTGCACTGGTGCACACATGATTCCAGCTCAGATTCAATTCCCGGCTACCATACATGAGACTTGGCGATGACTTTTATCATTACAATGCCGGAATGTGTGCTATGTAGCTCACGCACAAATTTCTCTCTCCCTTTCTTGGGCATAACAACACAATTGCCCCACAGTATACAATCCAACTGATTAGACATTTCGTCGTTGCGACGAATGTAAGGTTTGGTATCCTCGCACATTTGCTTGGGTATGACAGACCAATCACCTTTGAGGATGCAACTCTTCACCACTGATAAAATCGGGTCCTGGCTGGTCCAGGTCTTAACTTGTTGAGCCATGACAGGGGTTCCTTCAATCTCAAAAGCATCCATAACTAACAATTAGATCCACCGGTTGTGGCGTTTCCACCTCCGATGTGGGCAACGGCAGACAGCTCAAAGCAGCGACATAATTCTCGGTACCGGGTCTATGGCGAATGACATAATCATAAGCGGATAATGTCAGCGCCCAACTCTGGATGTGGGATGAAGCATTGGTATTGATATCTTTGTTTTCAGAGAACAGTGAAATGAGTGGCTTGTGATCTGTCTCCAGTTCAAACCGAAGACCAAACATGTACTGATGCATCTTTTTAATCCCATACACACAGGCTCGTGCTTCTTTCTCTACCATGCTGTCGGCTCTTTGAAGCATACGCGACTGGTTGAAGTTTACCCGACTCATTAGCTTGTTGGAGTACACAACCAATATAACGAAACATCACAGGCCAATACTAAGCGTTTACATGGGTCATAATGTACCAGCAGCTTGTTAGAGCAAAATAGATTAGTAGCTTTCTCAAAAGCTCTGTCTTGAGATGCACCTCACACCTAGTTGTCACCTTTTCTTAGCAGCACTTGCAGTGATTCTAATAAGGTGCTAATTTAGGTAGAAAGTTACCAAAGTAGTTGAGTAGACCCAGGAACGAACGCAGCTCCGTCACATTCTGCGGCTTGGGTGCAATCTTGATGGCCTTGGTTTTCGCGTCCGTGGGCCTGATGCAGTCAGCAGCAATTTTCCTCCTCAGGAATTCGAGCTCTGGTGCAATGAAAACGCATTTTGAGCATTTCAGTAAGAGTCCCACAGATGTAGAACCTCTTCCAGGTTGTCCAGCTGTTTCTCGGAGTCACGACCTGTGATCAGGATGTCATCTTGGAACACGACGGTTCTGGAAATGGACTTCAGTAGACTCTCCAAGTTCCTCTGAAATATTGCTGCAGCCGAACGAATTCCAAAAGGGCACCTGTGATAAATAAACAGTCCTTTATGCATGTTAATGCACGTAAGTTTTTTTGACATCACGACCAGCTCCTGTGTCATGTAGGCCGACATCAAGTCCAGTTTGCTGAACGACTTCCCCTCGGCTAGCATTGCAAACAAGTCATCAGCCTTCGGTAATGGGTACTGATCCTGTTTCAAAACCCTATTGATCGTAACCTTGTAGTCTCCACAGATTCTGACTGTGCCATCACTTTTCATCACAGGAACAATGGGGCTGGCCCATTCAGTAAATTCAACCGTTGATATGATCCCTTCACGCTGGAGTCTGTCCAGTTCGATTTCGACCTTCTCCCTCACCATATACGGAACTGCCCGAGCTTTATGATGGACAGGTCTTGCATCCGAGTCCACATGGATCTACACCTTGGCTCCCGTGAAGTTGCCGACGCCTGGTTCGAACAGTGAGGGGAACTTGCTCAGTACTTGGGCACATGTATCTTTCTCCGACGACAACGCCTTGATGTCGTTCCAATCGCATTTGATTTTTTTCAAGCCAGTTCCTGCCGAACAGCGTTGGGCCATTGCCTGGGACAATCGATAGTGGTAACTCATGAACCGCACCGTCATACGACACTTTAATTGTGGCACTGCCAATCACTGTTATGAGTTCTTTGGTGTACGGCGCAACTTGGCATTAACTGGACTCAGCCTGGGCCTCACAGCCTTAGTATTCCACAGCTTGTCGAATGCCCTCTGGCTCATTATCGATTGACTCGCCCCCGTGTCCAGTTCCATCGATACCGGCACCCTATTAAATTTCACGTTGATCATTATCAGTTTGCTCTTAGTTAGGAATGAGTACAGTCCATACACTTCCTCCTCTGGTATTTCGGATTGCGTATCCGGATCCGCACTAGTCTGACCATCATCCTCCACGTGGTGTGTCGTAGCTCGCTTGCTCATCTGCAGAAAATTGCATTGGAGATGCCCCACTCTCAGATAGCCTTAGCAACTATATTGCTTAAATTGGCACTGCTGGTGCCAGTGATTTCCCCCACAACAGCAACACGGAGAAATCGGATGCATTCCCACTGGCGGACTTTGGGCAGCCACAGGTTTCGAGTATGTAATCGGGTAGGTCCTGCCATGTGCCGCTCTGCCGAACGCCGAATCAATCATATTTACAGTACTTGCCGAGTTTCAATTTTTCACTGGTATCTGCTTTAGACTTCTATCCGTCATCATGCATGACTGAGCGATCGTGATGGCCCTGTTCAAATCCAATATCTCCACCGCCAGTAGTTTACGCAGGATCACCTCGTGGTTGATGCTGATTACAAAGAAGTTCCGCAGCATGTCTGCCGACCTCCTCCATTTTGTTGGCCATGAAGAACTGGCTCAAACAGCTCACAAAGTCTGCCTAATCTTCCCCTTCCACAAATCGCTCCAACAATCCAATTGTGCTCATTTTTGCATGTAAAGGTTCTTGTTACCTCGTTGCCAAATGTTGTGTATGCAATAACTGTTAGACTGAGTGCAGCTTAACTCCAAGAGGTATGACCTTTATTGAGGTCCAAAGTGACTGATATACAAAATGACTGGCCTTTTATACTTGGGCTGCACACATGTGCGTGCAGCCCAATGGCCTCCAACAGTGACGCCATCTATTGGCTAATAATCCCAAAAGTACATACATGACAGGGTGTCACACAGCACAGGCTCTTATCAATTCCATGATGCCAACCCAGACTGTGCAATTTGCAGGGCTTACCCTCTCTCGGTAACCTGGGCCCAGGGTCCACATTGGTGGTTGATCTTCTCTTGTGAGATTTAATCATATCAGCGATCCTCTGTTCCACGGCTGTTAGTTGCAGCCTACTTGGTGCACCTCCTCCAGTTTTTGACCTTTCTCGGTTGAACTGTGACACTTTCCTCTGCAAAGATGAAAATAGAAGTTTTTAGGAGAGGGTTCTTCTGCTGTGGTGGCCACACACACACACACACACATTAGTCACATTTATAAATATAATTGCGGTGCATAAATAAAAATATTACTTACAGTAACTGCTTGGCTAAGGTCCTGCCACTTCTTATTGATCTGTGTGCTACTTCTCGGGATCATGACCACTGCATTAAACTCTTCTGCAACTTGGTCCCATAGTTTTGCTGGTAGAGAGGGTTTTAGTTTCTTTTGTCCCATTCTCCCTTTGTTCTCCAGCACATCCCATCTCCTCTCAATGATGTCTACCAGGGGCTCAATTTCTTCTGCTAGAAATCTCTTCCCCTTCCCCTTCCCCTTCCCCTTTTCCTTCTCCTTCTCCTTGTCCTCCTTCTCCTTCCCTTGGATTCATTTGATGCCACTAAAATTTAAATGTCCTGATCCAGCTCCGATCCCAATGTGTTCTCACAAGCTGTTGATCCAGACCAGGAAGTTCACTGGATGCGCGGACACACCCGTCACATGGGAAAGTTTTTTTTTCCGGTGCATGCTCACTGACTTTTCACGCACACTTGAAGCTCCAGCCCCAGATTTAACTTTGGGTACCGCAGCGGCAAAATTACATTTTACTTTGGCGAAAGTTGTATTCTTTTTATGTGCATTCGGGCACAAATAAATCGGCCGTACATCCTCCCGGGCGCCAAAAATTGGCAAAGAAGAAAATAGAGATCACATGGTTTAAAAGAGCAACAAAAACTTGGAAAATAATTTTCCAAGTTTGCACAGCTGGCATGGATCTTCACCCAATGGCAGTGCCCATCGGGGAGCTGTGGGCACTTCCTACAAGCTAATAATGCATTGCCAAAGAACAAGGTTTCCATCACACAGCACGCTTCAGAAAAGCATCTTCGGCGTGTTTTCGTATTCTATGCAAATGATGTCCTGCATTCTAAAGCAAAATAATAAGTCAAGTTAAGCTTCAGTTATTCCCATTTTCAGAAGACATAACTACCCATTTTGTTTAAAAGCTGACAGTATGGGAGATTGGACAGTACAGTGTGTGAAGACACTGGCCTTCATCTCTGAGATCTAGGTTGAAACCCAATTCAAAGAGATGATTGTTTTCCTATGGTGCCTGGAAATATCCAACGTGTAATACAGCTTCAATTCAGTTCCTGGTGGGAAAGGCTGCATGTCACAAAAATGAAGTGCGAAGAGATGCATTTACTATAACTGGGATAAGTAGATGTGATTCGTCAACCGTTACTGGTATAGAGAGCCACACGGTGATACATTTACCAACACTGGGATGGATAGATAAAGGTAGCAACTAAGTGATATACACTCGGAAAGGAGTGGTTCTGGGAGTCCTCAACATTAACTCCGGACCCCATGTAGTCTCGTGTCATCAGGTCAAGCATGGGCAAGGAAACCTCCTACTGATTACCACCTACCGCCCTCCCTCAGCTGATGAATCAGTGCTCCTCCATGTTGAACACCACTTAAAAGAACTACCGAGGGCAGCAAGGGCGAACCAAAAATGGCTCGGTAGCACCACTACTGACCGAGCTGACTGAGTCCTGAAAGACACAGTTCCAGACTGGACTTGCAGCAGAACCAAAATGAGGGAAAACCCTACTTGACCTTGTCCTCACCAATCTATCTGTTGCTGATGCATCTGCCCATGAGAGTATTGGTAGCAGTGACCACCGCACAGTCCTTGTTGAGACGGAGTCCTGTCTTCACACTGAGGACACTGTCACATGTGTTGTGTGGCACTAACAATGTGCTCAATGGGATAGATTCAGAACAGATCTAGCAGTTCAAAATTGGGCATCCATGAGGTACTGTGGGTCATCACCAGGAGATCCTCAGGGCAGTGCCTAGGCCCAATCATCTTCAGCTGCTTCATCAATAACCTTCCCTCCATCATAAAATCAGATGTTCACTCATGATTGCAGTGTTCAGTTCCATTCGCAATTCCTCAGATAATGAAGTAGTCTGTGCCGGCATCCAACAAGACCTGGACAACATCCAGGCTTGGGCTGATAAGTGGCAAGTGACATTGTCACACCACAAGTGCCAGCAATAACCATCTCCAAAAAGAGAGCGTTTAACCATCTCGCCTTGACATTTAATTGCACTACCCTCATCAAATCCCCTCATCTTTGGGGTCACCATTGACCACCATTAACTTGACCAGCCAAATAAGTACTATGACTACATGAACAGGTCAGAAGCTGGGTATTGTGTGGTGAGTGACTCACATCCTGACTCCCCAAAGCCTTTGCACCACCTACAAGGTACAAGTCAGGAATGTGATGGAATACTCTCCACTTGCCTGGATTTGTGCAGCTCTAGCAATACTCAAGAAGCGCGACACTATTCAGGAAAAAGCAGTCTGCCTGATCAGCACCTCATCCACCATCTTAAACATTCACTCCCTCCACCACCAGCACAATATGGCTGCAGTGTGTACCATCAACAAGATGTACTACAGCAACTCGGCAAGGCTTCTTCGGCAGCACTTCCCAAACCACAACCTCTACCAGCTAGAAGGACAAGGGCAGCAGGCGCATGGGAACATCTCCAATTCCCCTCCAAGTTACACACCATCCTGACTCGGAAATATATCATCATTCTTTCATCGATGTTTGGTCAAAATCCTGGAACTCCCTCCCTAACAGCACTGTGGGAGTGTCTTCAACACATGGACTGCAGCAGTTTAAGAAGGCGGCTCACCACCACCTCCTCACGGGCAACTTTGGGTGGGCCTATATTCCATGAATGAATAAATAAAATAGAAAGGCGTACAGAGAAACATTTACCATTGCTGGGACAGATGGAGAAACACAGAGATACATTTCCGATCCCAGGTGGTGAGGTGACCATGAAATGTGAGATGAAATGAGATGTTGTTGGAGACAGGAACAGACTGTTAACTTCAGATGTCAAGAGCTTCTCTATAAATCAGAGACATTTTTAATCTAAGTTACATCTGCAGTTTATGGTCTTGTTTTGCTTGCTTTTGTCATGCCTAATTTTAAGCCACCTTTTGTTTTTACGCAATGATTAAGAGTGTAGTTCATTCTTCTGTATAACAGATTGTTTGAAGAACACAAATCTCTACAAATTAAAGCACACATAAACACCATGGCTTACATTAATATTTTTTACCAAATTGTGATCCTAATCTTAATAGAAATAATATTGAGTAATTTGGACTATGGAGCAACATTTATCTTCTTTCATTCTCACAATAAAAGCAAGGAAAAACCAGGGGAGCTGACATTTACTGAATGAATGAATATTCAAAAGTGTTCTGATGAACAGCTACTCATCTGATATAGAAAATTAAAAGTTGCACTATAATCTAGAAATTACTGTCATCTATTCTACTGCACCTGGTGTTTGAAATTTGGTTCAAGCTTCTGTTAAAATATCAGGTGAATGTGTTAACTATGCTCACATTATTATCAACAATAGTGATGTCTAGACCTGTACCTAATTAACATAACATAAATGATTTAAAATTCGAACCAAACACTCCGACTGTGCTGTGCTTGACGGTGGAGCAATCAGTGAGTAGGTGGACGTGGGAAATGACGCAAGGATCGACTCTGCCAAATCCCGCCCCCCCTCTCCCCGCCGCCCTCCTCTCCACGTTAGTGGCCAACCAATTGTCCCTGTCATTTTTGACACAGAGCAAAATGGGCTGGAATTGTAAGTGAGGCAATATTCATGTCATCTAATTTGCGCTGAGCGGTAATCATTCTGATGAAAACATGATTTCCAGGCTTGCTACCCGAAAGGTAAAGTTAAGTTTTAAGGGAAAATCTTATTCAGTTCCTTTAAAAACCTCATTATTAATTTATTATTGTTGCTTTTTGTTGCCACTTCCTTTGCCTTGAGCCTTTGTCTGCACGGCATATCTCCCACCTCCCCCTTTCTGATAGAGCACAATGGATTTGCTGCTGCCTCCATCTTTGCTTCCCAGAGGAAGAAGAGCAGCAACGCAGGGTGACTAAGCTGGTGAGGCTACTGTTATGTATTGATGCTTGGGGTCACCAGACACCAGAGGGCGCCACTGTCAGAGGTCATCGGGCTGTATACGCGTGTGCGCGGTCACTGGTATATAAGTGCGGGTACTATGTCACGTGGGTTCTTTGGGCACGAATAAAGTTGGATCAGATTTACACCTGAGGCAGTTTACAGTAACAAGACTCTTGAGTCATTACATTTGGCAATGAGGCAACTTAAGAAGCTTCGCATGTACAATGGGCACTATTGCAATTCTGGAGAGATTCGTCGAGAGTGAGGATTTGGCAGATTTTATCGACCGCCTGGATCAGTATTTCATGGGCAACAAAATGGAGGGAGAGGCTGACACAGTTCAGCGCAGGGCTGTTTTCCTCACCGTTTGTGGTCTGAAAATTTATTGTCTCATGAAAAACCTTCTCTCGCCTTTATTTCCAACGGACAACGAGTACAAGGATTTGTGTGCTTTGGTGTGTGACCACATTAAGCCAAAAGAGAGGATTCATCATCTCATGCTATTGCTTCTATACGCATGTTTGTGCTGAGAGCCAGGATGTGTCGGGATTCGTCGCCGACCTACGACGTCTTGCTGAGCCGTGTAAGTTCGGGAACATGTTGGAAGTCATGCTGTGAGATTTCTTCATGATAGGCATCAACCATGATGTGATTCTCTGGAAGTTATTGGCCAAAGAGAAGCTGGACTTGAGAAAGGGCATCGTGACTGCCCAGTCATGCATAACGACTGATGATAATTTGAGGCAGATATCATCGCAGAGTCGGAGCTCCACGGAAGGTACTGTAAACAAGATTGTGTCGTCTGGCAGAGCTGCTTATGGCAGAGCCTACTCGACTGCTTATGAAACCTGTAGCTGCTCAGAGTCCACCAACTGGTACGAATCTGATTTCACCCTGTTGGCATTGTGGGGGCAATCATTGGCCTCATCAGTATCGGTTTAAACAATACTCCTGTAACGGCTGTTCAAAAGTGGAGCATCTTCAGAGAATGTGCCCACAACTGAGCAAGCGTACTGCTGCTCATCACATTGTTGATGATGACCAGTCTAGTGCTGGCCCAGATACACAACCTGAGGAGGAAGTGTATGGTCTGTATTCGTTCTTGGCAAAGAGCCAGCCGGTAATTGTTAATGTGAAGCTGAATGGCGTGCCTGTATCAATGGAGCTGGACACAGGTACGAGTCAGTCAATAATGAGCCAAAGGACATTCGACAAGCTGTGGAACACTGAGGCTGTGAAGCCTAAGCTGAGTCCAGTCAATGCCAAGTTGCGTATCTACACTAAGGAACTCATAACGGTGATTGGCAGTGCAGTAGTCAAGGTGTCATATGATGGTTTGGTTCAAGATCTACCATTATGGATCATCCCAGGTAATGGTCCAATGCTGTTCGGCAAGAAAATCAAGTGGAACTGGAATGATATCAAAGTATTGTCCTCGGTGGATGACACTTCCTGTTGAAGAAGTTTTCTTCTTTGTTTGAACCAGGCATTGATAATTTTACTGGAGCCAAAGTGCAGATTCACCTGGACTCTGATGCAAGGCCTGTCTATCATAAAGCTCATCTGTTCCTTACATGATGAGGGAGAAGGTTGAAATTGAGCTTGACAGACTCCAATGTGAAGGAGTCATATTAACGACTGTGCCAGTCCTATTGTTCCTGTGTTGAAGAGTGATGCCACTGTCAGGATTTGTGGAGACTACAAGGTTGCGATTAACTGATTTTTCGAAACAGGATCAGTATCTGTTACCAAAGACTGATGACCTGTTTGCCATGCTAGCTGGTGGAAAATCATTCACTAAACTGGATCTGCTGTAGGCCTATATGACACAGGAGCTTATCGGCACTTCAAAGAAACTCACCTGCATCAACATCCATAAAGGACTGTTTGTCTACAACAGGTGTCCTTTTGGAATTCGTTCAGCTGCGGCCATATTTCAGAGGAATATGGAGAGTCTACTGAAGTCTGTTCCTAGAACTGTTGTGTTTCAAGCTGACATTCTGGTCACAGGTCGCGACATGGCTGAATATCTAAACAATCTTGAAGAGGTCCTGCATCGCCTGGACAAAGTGGGACTCAGGCTGAAATGTTCAAAGTGTGTCTTCATGGCACCTGAAGTTGAATTCCTGGGGAGGAAGATTGCTGCTGATGGCATCAGGCCTACTGATTCGAAAACCAAGGCCATCAAAAATGCACCCAGGCCTCAGAATGTGACGGAGCTGTGTTCATTCCTTGGGCTACTCAACTACTTTGGTAATTTCTTACCCAGACTGAGCATTTTACTAGAGCCATTGCACATGCTACTCAGAAAAGGCGACAACTGGGTCTGGGGTGAGTCTTAAGATTGAACCTTTGAGAAAGCTAAGAATTTGCTCTGTTCAAACAAGTTGCTTGTTCATTATGATCCGTATAAGCGTCTTGTATTGGCCTGTGATGCTTCATCATATGGGGTTGGCTGTGTACTCCAACAAGCAAATGAGTCGGGTAAGCTACAACCTGTTGCGTATGCTTCGAGAAGTTTGTCAAAAGCGGAAAGAACTCACAGCGTGGTAGAAAAAGAAGCTTTGACCTTTGTGTATGGGGTCAAAAAGATGCATCAGTACCTGTTTCATCTCCGTTTTGAACTCAAAACAGATCACAAGCCACTCATTTCATTGTTTTCGGAAAACAAAGGTATTAATACCAATGCATTGTCCCATATTCAGTGGCGGGCATTGACATTGTCTGCCTATGATTATGTTATTCGTCAAAGACCTGGCACTGAGAATTGTGCCGATGCACTGAGTCATCTGCCTTTGCCCACACCTGATATGGAGATGCCTCAACCTGCAGATCTACTGTTAGTAATGGATGCTTTTGAGAGTGAAGGAACTCTTGTCACTGCTCAACAAGTTAGGATCTGGACCAGTCATGACTCTATTTTATCGGTTGTGAAACGTTGTGTCCTCAGTGGTGATTGGTCTGCAATACCTATGGAGATGTGTGATGAGACCAAACCATACAACCGTCGCAAAGATGATCTACCATTCAGTCAGATTGTTTACTGTGGGGTAATCATGTCATCATGCCTAAGAAAGGGAGAGAGAAATTTGTACGTGAACCACATAGCACTCATCCCGGTATTGTCATGATGAAAGCCATTGCTAGGTCTCAGGTATGGTGGCCTGGAATTGACTCTGATATGGAATCATGTGTGCATCAGTGCAATACTTGCATGCAGCTAAGTAAAGTACCAGCGGAATCTCCGCTGAGTCTTTGGTCATGGCCGTCCAAACCATGGTTGAGGATCCTTGTCGATTTTGTGGGCCTTTTCATGGGAAAGATGGTTTTTGTTGTGGTGGATGCATATTCAAAGTGGATAGAGTGTGTTACTATGTCATCCAGTACATCTACAGCTACTATTGAGAGCCTTCGTGTCATGTTTGCGACTCATGGTTTGCCTGACATTGTTGTGAGCGACAACGGAACTTGTTTCACAAGTCTTGAGTTTCAGGAGTTCATGAAACTCAATGGTATTAGACTTGTGAGGTCAGCTCCATTCAAACCTGCTTCTAATGGTCAAGCAGAGCATGCTGTTCAAACGATCAAGCAAAGTATGAAACGTGTAACTCAGGGTTCATTGCAGACTTGTTTGTCATGTATTGCTCAGTTACAGGACAAGACCTCATACGCTTACTGGGATTTCCCCTGCTGAACTGCTGATGAAGAGAAATCTCAAGACCAAGCTTTCTCTTTTTCATCCTGATTTGAATGATCGTGTTGAAAACAGATGTCAAAGTCAGCAATGGTATCATGATTGTGCTGCTGTGTCACGTAACATCTCGGTCAACAATCCGGTTTATGTACTGAACTATGGTCAAGGTCCAAAGTGGATCGCCGGTACTGTTACAGCCAAGGAGGGTAACATAGTGTTTATTGTCGTGCTCAAGAATGGACAAAGATGCAGGAAACATGTTGATCAGGTCAAACTGTGGCACGCAGATGAACTGGAACTGCTTGAGGAAGATGTAGTCAGTGACCAATCAACTGAAGTTCATTCATCAGAGGACTCTGCTGTCATTACTGAACCTGGACCTTCAGTCTCTGATGTTGCCATTACCACGCCCACCAGATCGGTTACTCAGCCTTCAGTCACAACTGACTCAGAACGCTCGCCCAGAACTAAAGTTGAACTGAGACGATCAACTCATGAGTAGAAAGTCCCAGAACATCTTAATTTGTAAAGAGACTGATATTAAGATCTTGAAAGGGGGATGTTGTTATGTATTGATGCTTGGGGTCACCATACACCAGAGGGCGCCACTGTCGGAGGTCATCGGGCTGTATGCGTGCGTGTGTGGTCACTGGTATATAAGTGCAGGTACTATGTCACGCGGGTACTTTCGGCACGAATAAAGTTGGATCAGGTTTACAACTGAGGCAGTTTACAGTAACAAGACTCTTGAGTCATTACAGCTGCAGTGCAGGAGTATGGCACCCAACAATAGATAGCCCCCCCCGCCCATCATAGGTGCTCCTGTGGAGATGTCACTTTACAAACAAAGCTGTCACAGTAATGCTTCAAGTGGACCTACAACCCACCTCCACCAGATGTACCATTCTGTCAATGGCTGTTAAGTTCATGGGGTCACTCCAGGCTACTGTTGGGAACATCTGTAACCTAAGTCAATCAGCTGTGCACGGACGTATTAAGCAAGGCACAGAAACATTATTCATCACAGGAAGCATATTAATTAGCTTCTCCCGAGGTTGTTTGCGTCAGTATGAAAGATCATATAAGTGTCAGCTTTGGCTCACTGGTAGCATTCTCATCTGAGTCAGAAGGTTGTGGGTTCAAGCGCCAAAGGCTTAAGCACAAAATCTAGGCTCACACTCCAGTGCAGTAGTGAGGTGCCATGTTTTGGATGAGATTTTAAATCGAGGCCCCGTTTGCCCTCTCAGGTGCATGTTAAATATCCCATGGGATTATTTCAAGAAAAGGGAGGGGAGTTCTCCCTCGTGTACTTGCTAATATTTATCCCTCAACCTACATCTCTTTAAAAAAAAAACAGATTATCCTGTCAATCATCTCATTGCTGTTTGTGGGACTTTGCTGTGTGTAACTTGGCTGCTGCGTTTCCGACATTACAACAGCGACTACTCTTCAAAAATACTTAATTGGCTGTAAAGCACTTTGGGACTTCCTGAGGTTCAGTCTTAAATTAATTTTGCCTCAGTAACACTGAGCACCATCTATACCTGTATACAACAGTGTTACTAGGCAATGGGGAACTAGAAGTTTCTGTCCACAGCACGCACCGTCAGGTCAGCTGTTAAAACCTGCTACCTGGAATGATGTTAGACAGTACTATCTGCGACTGGTCAATACTCAGTGCTGAGCATCCAGTAACCCAGTCACCTCCACAATGGGCCAATGGCTTTGGGTGGATGAGCCCCTGGAGGAGGGGAGTAGGTCCCTCGATGGAGGAAATGCCATCAAAAGCCGAAGGAGCTAATCCTTGAATTAGCCAATGGCGTCCACAAGCTGCAACCTGTGTACGGAGCTGCAGTACGGAATGGGTCAACGAAAGTGTCATATCTTCACAGAGCACACACACACAGCTCTTAAGATGGCAGGCTCTCTGTCCAGAAGCTACCGGAAGCTGCCTGTCTGTTTATTATAACTCTGCAGCTGCAGTACACAATACGTCCACATCCACAGTATGGAGCTACAAGCATTACAAGCTTACAGCACTTACAGACATCACAGAAAGAGTGACCGTGGACAGTCCCAAACACAACACCAGGGTTCAAATCCCTGCCTTAAAGAGGTCACAGGAGGCCCAATGATTGTCAATTAATGATGACGATGAGCTAAAAATAAGATGAGGGAGAGACAGAAAAGAAGCAAAGCTACAAACATGGTAAGTGAACACACAGCACAACATTTATTGTAAATCACACCTTATTTACACTTCATTCAATATCACTCCACTTAACATGAAATCGAAGCCCTTACAGGAGTGTACGAGATGCGCACGCGCCCATAGGGGCCCTGCAAGTCCTGGGTTTAGGAATGTGAAGCGCATGCGCCGAAACCCAGAACTTGCAATTTGTCAAGAATTCTCTTGACAGATCCATCGCATCTGGAGGAAAAGGGCCTCCGCGGGCAGAGAGTTGGGCTATTTGCCCAACTCCAGCCCAGCGAATGCTTTTCAAATTCTTAAGCCTAGTAAAAGCATGAGTTTAGAAGTATGAGAGGTGATCTTATTGAAACATATAAGATACTGATGGGGCTCAACAAGATAGATGCAGAGAGGATGTTTCCCCTCATGGGGGAATCTAGAACTAGGGGGCATAGTTTCAAAATAAGTGGTCACTCATTTAAAACTGAGGTGAGGAGGAATTTCTTCTCTGAGGGTTGGAAATCTGTGGAATTCTCTGCCAGAGAGCTGTGGAAGCTGGGTCATTGAATATATTTAAGGTGGAGATGGACAGATTTTTGAGCGATAAGGGAATGAAGGGTTATGGGGAGCGGGCAGGGAAGTGGAGCTGAGCCCAAGATCAGATCAGTCATGATCTTATTAAATGGCAGAGCAGGTCGCCAGTCGTCCTGGTTAATTCCTTGCCTCTGTATAAAGGCCTAGCTCTGTCAAGCCCGTGTGGTGTCTGATGTGCAACGGTCACCACACGTTAAAAAAATCCACACACAGGCATCTTCCACCCCTGGAGTTCAGGACTGGACATCGGATCCTTCATTGAAACATCTGCGAACTCATCCCTTTTGTGTGGAAGCAAGTCATCCTCGTTTGAGGGACCGCCTATGATGATGATGAGAAACGTAACTCAGCAAAAGTATGATTGAGAATAACTCCATTTTGATAGGTTGAGCTGGCCCACATGATCTCTGCGATGCGTACGAACCGCTTAGGTCCCTGGGATACTTGGGCCCTTATGCAGGCTTACGCATAGAGGCCCAAGACCAGAATCTCCCAACTTCCGGGACCACCAGGTACTTTTGTAGCAAAGTTTGCGGTTGGAGGCATCTGCCCGTGGGAAGCCTCCGACAACAAATTCTGGGCCAAAAAAACACTTCACACTGTCCCCATTAGCAGGCTAAATATAGTTTTTCTGACCAATTCTTTCTCTCCCTAGGTCGATTTGGACTTGCATATTACATGGACTTTAAAGCACAGAAACAAGCCATTCAGCCCAACTGTCTGTCGCCGGTGTTTATGCTCCAAACGAGCCTCCTCCAACCTTACTTCATCTAACACTATTAGCATGTACTGCTGTAGCGTCCAGAATACGGAACCCTTGGGACCGAGGCTGTTGCGGATTCTGCGTTTTTCCCGACTTTGGAACGTCTTTCTGATGTCACGGATCTGGAAACACCCAAGCCCAGGTTTGGATATTTCCGGATTTCAGACCATCAGAAAGGGGGGTGGCAGGGGTGGGGTTGCTCACTGAGGAGGTTATCGGGTGGGCCCCGCCACCGAGGAGGTGTTTGGGCGGGCCCCGTCGCGGAGGAGCTGTTCGGGCGGGCCCCATCGAGGAGGAGCTGTTCAGGCGGGCCCCGTCACGGAGGAAGTGTTCGGGCAGGCCCCATTGTGGAGGAAGTGTTTGGGCAGGCCCTGTCACGGAGGAGGTGTTCGGGCAGGCCGGCGATGAGGAGGTGTTCGGGCAGGCCCCGTCGCAGAGGAGGTGTTCGGGCGGGCCAGCGAGGAGGCCCCGTGGTAAGGGCAGCGGCGACGAGGTGAAAGGTGGTGACGGGAGGCCCGAGGTCAGGTAGCAGCTGGACCTTAGGGTTGCTGTGTCTGGATTCCAGAACATTTTACAGATTCCGGACGTCCCTGCCATCAATCAATCCGGAGTCCGGATTTCGGAATATTCCGGATTCCGGAACTCCGGATTTTGTACGCTACACCCGTACTGGGTTCAGTAAGAATGTAGCTTGTGGCAAGTGATAACTCATATTTCTCCAGCTCGTGTCAACCACAACACCAAGAAATATGGCTAAAGATCAGAGCTTCAGAATCCAAATCCTTTAATAAATGTATATGATGAACTGTAAAATATAAACAAAAAGATAGACTCCAGATTTCTTACAGTACATCAAAGGGAACAATATAATAAAGCAGCAATAAAGGGAAATTACTTGCATAACTGTGGTTCTGGAGAGGTCACATGAACGGAGGTCTAATTCCTAACTAACAATAAGTTAAAGATTTCATAACAAAATGGAGAGCAGTCTCCATGCTACTGGCTTTACTCTGTCCCGAATCCGAAGGGGCACCACCTAGCGGCAGGAAATGGTAAGGCACTACGGTGTCTCTGAGGTGTCAGAAAGCATCTCAGTCCATCACACAGCATAACCTTCTATTCCTTTCTATCTCATGTACTTATCTATCTCTCTCTCTCTCTATATATATATATATATATATATATTATCATCATCATAGGCAGTCCCTCGGAATCGA
Source organism: Pristiophorus japonicus (assembly GCF_044704955.1). NCBI lineage: Eukaryota > Metazoa > Chordata > Chondrichthyes > Pristiophoridae > Pristiophorus > Pristiophorus japonicus. Next base: position 110,474,257 of record NC_091982.1, on the reverse strand, counting down.
GGAAGACTTGCTTCCACTCTAAAAATGATTTCTTAGGTGACTGAACAGTCCAATACGAGAACCACAGTCCCTGTCACAGCTGGGACAGATAATTGTTGAGGGAAAGGGTGGGTGGGATTGGTTTGCCGCATGCTCTTTCTGCTGCCTGCACTTGATTTCTGCATGCTCTCGGCGATGTGGCTCAAGGTGCTCAGCACCCTCCCGGGTGCACTTCCTTCACTTAGGGCGGTCTTTGGCCAGAGACTCCTAGGTGTCAGTGGGGATGTTGCACTTTATCAGGGAGGCTTTGAGGGTATCCTTGTAACGTTTCCTCTGCCCACCTTTTGCTTGCTTGCCATGAAGGAGTTCCGAGCACATACTTATTAACACGCATTTCTTAAAAAAAACTGCTCTCTCTCTTTTAGTGTCGCCCCTACCAGGTCTTACACAGCTGTGTCAGGCCACAGGTTCCCTGTCCTTTGATCTCGAGTTGGACAGGAAGCCAACAGCTTGGTCTCTATCCACTCCGAGTTGCACCTGTCCAGGGACAACTGGTGACAGGGAACTTCACGGCCTTACATTCAAGAAAGGAGGCTGCTTCTAGTGATTCCCAATGTGGTCGCCATCACTCTAATTGTCAGTCTCCCTTTTGCCCTGACAGCCATTGTAACTGAATATTCCTCATCAATAGACACACCTGTTTAGTCTTTGATTTTTACTTGAACAACATCATTTAATTGCACATCTAGAGCAGGCTAAGTTATACCATAGAGCATGAATATATATTTTGAAATTAATATCAATGAGAAGAATTACATTTGTGGTCAATCAGATGAACTGTATGTGCATGGTACATGGAATCAAGAGCTATCAGTGAGCAGAATGGATGCTAATGATATTTCTAACTAGCTCAATGTGTTCCTGGTGAAACTACATTAATCATACCATGCCCTGCAGTCACATGAAATTCCTTGGGGCTCAATTTTCCCCAATGCCATTTTTTGGAATATTGCAAGAGTAAGGCTTTTTTGGGGGGCCCCATCGACTCCAAAAAAAATAACTAGCAAGTTTCCCCATTCTAATTTTTGAAATTGGCGCCGTGCAGCCTGTCCTTTAGTTTTGGTGGGTGGAGCTTAATGTCTGCGCTGAAAAAATGATGTCCTCCCTTCTGTGCATGCGCAAGAAAAAATAAAATTAAGTTTTTTACATGACTGCTATGGGTGCGCAGGCCCAGTACACCTCCCAGTTTGCTTTCGGCCATTTTTAAAGAGCCAGTTGTGTGTGAGACCTTTAATTCTCGGCGTCGGCGAGAGGTGCGTGGAGAGGCGTCGGGAGTTCGTTGGTGAGGCCTATAAAAGGCACAGCACAGAGTCCGGGGCCCAGCGTCGACAAGAGGTGCGTGGAGAGGCGTCGGGAGTTCGTTGGTGAGGCCTATAAAAGGCACAGCACAGAGTCCGGGGCCCAGCGTCGGCAAGAGGTGCGTGGAGAGGCGTCGGGAGTTCGTTGGTGAGGCCTATAAAAGGTACAGCACAGAGTCCGGGGCCCAGCGTCGGCGAGAGGTGCGTGGAGAGGCGTCGGGAGTTCGTTGGTGAGGCCTATAAAAGGCACAGCACGGAGTCCGGGGCCCAGCGTCGACAAGAGGTGCATGGAGAGGCGTCGGGAGTTCGTTGGTGAGGCCTATAAAAGGCACAGCACGGAGTCCGGGGCCCAGCGTCGACAAGAGGTGCATGGAGAGGCGTCGGGAGTTCGTTGGTGAGGCCTATAAAAGGCACAGCACGGAGTCCGGGGCCCAGCGTCGACAAGAGGTGCATGGAGAGGCGTCGGGAGTTCGTTGGTGAGGCCTATAAAAGGCACAGCACGGAGTCCGGGGCCCAGCGTCGACAAGAGGTGCATGGAGAGGCGTCGGGAGTTCGTTGGTGAGGCCTATAAAAGGCACAGCACGGAGTCCGGGGCCCAGCGTCGACAAGAGGTGCATGGAGAGGCGTCGGGAGTTCGTTGGTGAGGCCTATAAAAGGCACAGCACGGAGTCCGGGGCCCAGCGTCGACAAGAGGTGCGTGGAGAGGCGTCGGGAGTTCGTTGGTGAGGCCTATAAAAGGCACAGCACGGAGTCCGGGGCCCAGCGTCGACAAGAGGTGCATGGAGAGGCGTCGGGAGTTCGTTGGTGAGGCCTATAAAAGGCACAGCACGGAGTCCGGGGCCCAGCGTCGACAAGAGGTGCGTGGAGAGGCGTCGGGAGTTCGTTGGTGAGGCCTATAAAAGGCACAGCACGGAGTCCGGGGCCCAGCGTCGACAAGAGGTGCATGGAGAGGCGTCGGGAGTTCGTTGGTGAGGCCTATAAAAGGCACAGCACGGAGTCCGGGGCCCAGCGTCGACAAGAGGTGCATGGAGAGGCGTCGGGAGTTCGTTGGTGAGGCCTATAAAAGGCACAGCACGGAGTCCGGGGCCCAGCGTCGACAAGAGGTGCATGGAGAGGCGTCGGGAGTTCGTTGGTGAGGCCTATAAAAGGCACAGCACGGAGTCCGGGGCCCAGCGTCGACAAGAGGTGCATGGAGAGGCGTCGGGAGTTCGTTGGTGAGGCCTATAAAAGGCACAGCACGGAGTCCGGGGCCCAGCGTCGACAAGAGGTGCATGGAGAGGCGTCGGGAGTTCGTTGGTGAGGCGTGCTTGTGCAGCTACAGGGAGAAGACAAAAAAGAAGTAGAAAGAAACAGAAAGGTGATGTCACAGCCAAGGGGGTAAGTGATTGGCTGGATTGGTGAGTAGTTTTTCTTTTTTCTCTTCTATAACAGTGAGTAAACTTTAGCATTGTTGTTGCCAATTTAAGTGCATCTAAGGGTTAAGTCATGGCAGGTGAGCTCGGTCACGTGATATGCTCCTCCTGTACCATGTGGGAACTCAGGGACACTTCTGGTGTCCCTGATGACTACGTGTGCGGGAAGTGTGTCCGCCTTCAGCTCCTGACGGACCACATTGCGGAATTGGAGCTGAGGGTGGATTCACTCTGGAGCATCCACAATGCTGAGAATGACGTGAGTAGCACGTGTAGCGAGCTGGTCTTACCACAGGTGAAGGGTCCACAGCCAGATAGGGAATGGAACACCAGCAGGAAGAGCAGTGCAAGGAAGGTAGTGCAGGGGTTCCCTGCGGTCATCCCCCTGCAAAACAGATACACCGTTTTGAGTACTGTTGAGGGGGATGACTCATCAGGGGAGGGCAGCAGCAGCCAAGTTCATGGCACCGTGGCTGGCTCTGCTGCACAGGAGGGCAGGAAAAAGAGTGGGAGAGCGATAGTGATAGGGGATTCGATCGTAAGGGGAATAGATAGGCGTTTCTGCGGCTGCAACCGAGACTCCAGTATGGTATGTTGCGTCCCTGGTGCAAGGGTCAAGGATGTCTCGGAGTGGGTGCAGGACATTCTGAAAAGGGAGAGTGAACAGCCAGTTGTCGTGGTGCACATTGGTACCAACGATATAGGTAAAAAAAGAGATGAGGTCCTACAGGACGAATTTAGGGAGCAAGGAGCTAAATTAAAACATAGGACCTCAAAAGTAGTAATCTCAGGTTTGCTACCAGTGCCACGTGCTAGTCAGAGTAGGAATCGCAGGATAGCTCAGATGAATACGTGGCTTGAGCAATGGTGCAGCAGGGAGGGATTCAAATTCCTGGGGCATTGGAACCGGTTCTGGGGGAGGTGGGACCAGAACAAACCGGACGGTCTGCACCTGGACAGGACCGGAAACAATGTCCTAGGGGGAGTGTTTGCAAGTGCTGTTGGGGAGGAGTTAAACTAATATGGCAGGGGGATAGGAACCAATGCAGGGATACAGAGGGAAACAAAAAGGAGACAAAAGCAAAAGACAGAAAGGAGATGAGTAAAAGTGGAGGGCAGAGAAACCCAAGGCAAAAAACAAAAAGGGCCACTGAATATAAAGGGGCTGCAGGAGGGGTCAAAACTAAAAATCATGGTTTAAAAACTAGTATTAAAACACCCTACCTAAACACACGTAGCATTCGAAATAAGGTAAATGAGTTGACGGCACAAACCATTACAAATGGGTATGATTTGGTGGCCATTACAGAAACGTGGTTGCAGGGTGGCCAAGACTGGGAATTAAACATACAGGGGTATTTGACGATTCGAAAAGATAGACAAGAAGGGAAAGGAGGTGGGGTAGCTCTGTTAATAAAGGATGATATCAGGGCAGTTGTGAGAGATGATATTGGCTCTAATGAACAAAATGTTGAATCATTGTGGGTAGAGATTTGAGATAGTAAGGGGAAAAAGTCACTGGTGGGTGTAGTTTATAGGCCCCCAAATAATAACTTCACGGTGGGGAGGGCAATAATCAAGGGAATAATGGAGGCATGTGAAAAAGGAACGGCAGTAATCATGGGGGATTTTAACCTACATATCGATTGGTCAAATCAAATCGCACAGGGTAGCCTGGAGGAGGAATTCATAGAATGCATACGGGATTGTTTCTTGGAACATTATGTTACAGAACCTAAAAGGGAGCAAGCTATCTTAGATCTGGTCCTGTGAAATGAGACAGTAATAATAAACGATCTACTAGTAAAAGATCCTCTCGGAATGAGTGATCACAGTATGGTTGAATTTGTAATACAGATTGAGGATGAGGAAGTAGTGTCTCACAGGAGCGTACTATGCTTAAACAAAGGGGACTACTGTGGGATGAGGGCAGAGTTGGCTAAAGTAGACTGGAAACACAGACTAAACGGTGGCACAATTGAGGAACAGTGGAGGACTTTTAAGGAGCTCTTTCATCGTGCTCAACAAAAATATATTCCAGTGAAAAAGAAGGGCGGTAAGAGAAGGGATAACCAGCCGTGGATAACCAAGGAAATAAAGGATAGTATCAAATTAAAAACCAATGCGTATAAGGTGGCCAAGGTTAGTGGGAAACTAGAGGATGGAGAAAAGCAACCACCACTGCACAAGCTGGGCCCACACTCGAGGGAGAGGGTAAGTCCTCAAAATTCCACAGTCTGGCTTTGCTAAATGTTAAGTACTGCATGGGCTGGGGGCTGGCCATGCTTCGGTTCATGGGGATGTCTCCATCAGCTGCGCTTCAGTTGATGTAATGTGCTCTCATTCATCGTGGTCCTTCAAATCAGCCTGCTGCCTGCGCTGTGTGAGCCTACACATGCCACCCACCCTGCCCCCTCCTCTGCTGCTAACCATTTGTCTGTTCTGTTATATTTTGCAGAACTTGAAGCCAACCCTGACGAGACTGAAGCTGATGCAGAAGATTCAGACGCAGAGGAGCCTGAAGAGGAGAACATCTTCCAATCCCACCTTCCAGACCAAGAGCATGGGGGGAGGGGGAGGGGCAGGGGTAGGGGATGGATGAAGCCCCCACTCTTGTACTCACTCTGGAGAAGGAGCAGGTGCCGCCCATTCAGGTGCCAGCCCTTTCCTGAATGGTACGAGTGTTGGGACATTCCATGGTTTCTCACAGTCCCAGGTTGGGGATTCCAGTGGGGCGCAGCGAGACACACCCAGGGCCTCACCATCTGAGGCTGCGGGTCCCAGTGGGGTGCAGCGAGCCACACCCAGGGTGAGGAGGGGAAGGAGAGCTCGACAGCACTCTCCTGAGGTGCAGGATCTAACAGGTGTGGTTCAGATGATGGCAATGAGTGCCGAGAGCATTGACCTTATCCGATCACTCCTGGACATCATCAGTGGTGTGGGTGATGACATACAGGGACTGTCGGGAAAAGTAACAACACTCTCACGAGAAATACGAACACTGTCTGGGCACATGAGGGATGGAATGTCCCAGGTGGTTGGTACCAACCCGAGAAACGCTGTGCCACTGCCTGCGAGCAGGGGTGGAGTCACCAAGACCAAGCGCAGCGGGCGGTCTTAGAATAAGGTGGAGGAGAGATGGGTGCAACCTTTGTTTGCTGCTGCTGTTGTTGTTGTTGTTATTATTGTTGTTGTTACTGTTGTAACTGTTCTCAAATTAAAAGTTCTTTGTAAGTTATGTAAATTAACAAGTTTAAAAGTTTGTAAGTGATCTTAGAGTTTGTAAGTGATTTTAAAGTTTGTAAGTGATATTAAAGTTTATAAGTGATCTGAACTGAAAATTTTAAAGTTTGATACAAGAATGAACGCATCATGGGTGCTCCCAGGGTGATGCATGTCATCACACACAAGCTGCACATTCATGGAGAGGAAGCCTTTTCTGTTCCTGTACATCTCGGAATCCTCCAAAGGTGCTCGCAAGGCAATGTGGGTGCAATTAGTGCAGCCCTGTACCTTTGGGAAGCCAGCAATCCTGGAGAAGCCCACAGCCTTGTCACACATTGCCTGGGTGGTCATGGGGAACTTTAAGTAGTCATTCCTCCAGGCATATAGTGCAGCAGTCACCTGCCGAATTTAGATATGTGTTACATGTTGAGAAATGGTGCACACATCCCCAGTTAGGGCCTGGAATGATCCAGGTGCATAAAATGAAAGTGCAGCTGTAACCTTCACTTCAACTGACAAAGCAGTTCTCCTGAAGCTTCTAGGTTGCAGGTCTGCTTTTACTAACTCACAGATCTCAGTTACAACTTATTTGCGGAAACGCAGCCTTCTCACACAGTCTGCCTCACTCAGGTGTAGGTACGAACGCCTGTTTCGATATACCCGATGTGGGTAAAGCCTCCTGCCCATCATCCTACGTGCTCTGAGGTTCCTCATGCGATGACATCGAATCAATCGTCTCCTCCACAGCACCATCATGCAGAAGGTTTGCATCAGATATAGCATTGTCAATATTGTCCCCATAATTAAATTGTAGCTTTGCAAGAAGCTCAAAACAGCAGGACAAGGACTTAAAGCTCCTTTCATCTCTCTCTCCCAAGGTCGACGTCCTAATATGGACCACACCCTGGTCTGCGCATGTGCAATAGGCTTGCTTAGATCGGGAAGCTAGGCATTCAATAAAGACATTTGGGGCAATGATGTCTAATGCATTTCTTTAATTTTAGATTTTTTTCAAGGTAGCACTCCATCACCGACCGAACGTCTCCTCACCGGGCTCGAGGGTCAGCCGGCAGAATCGCTTCCTCACCCGGACACAGAGGCTCAGCGTCCATCCACCCCACCACCCCCCCACCCCACCCCCACTCCTTCCGTCTTCCCTCCTTTTGAAGCTGCTACATAGTTTAAGGGTTCTCATCCCTTCAGTTCGACTTCCACCAACCCCCCCACCTCCCCCGGACTTCTTTTGAAGCCGAGCCCCGAGCCCCTGTGTCCGAGCGAGGGAGCGATTCTGCCGGCCGAGGCTCCGACCCTTGAGCCCGGTGAAAAGACTTTCGGTTGAAGCATGGCACTTTGAAAAAAAATCAAAAATTAAATAATTGAATTAAACTTCCATTTTCTCCCTTTTGCGTTTGAAAAAATTAAGCTTCATGATGCATATTCTTTGTCTTCTTGACTTGTTCCAAACTTTTGTCGAAAAACAATGGCATCTTTCTCTGCCGATTTTTTAATGTGTGCTGGTTTTTATTAAGTGCCCAGAAGGTTTTTTGGGAGTGGTCACACACGCCGTCCTATGAAAAATGTAAGTTGGCCAAACCTGCTTAAATATGAAAAACTGGCGCAGACATCAGGTTACGCCCCCTATGATGCAAAAATTTCCTAACCTAAAGAAATTGAAACTAACTGAGTTATGCTGGCGCAGAAACTCTGAGGAGACTGGGATATTTTAATTTACGCCAAAAAAAGCGACATGCGCAAAAAAAACGGTGCAGTTAACGGCGGAAAATTGAGCTCAGAATTTGGTATTTTAACAAAAGTCTTCAACCATTTGACTCATACAAGATGATTGAAGCTTGAGCCCGAGCTATTGAAATCCTTAATTTCAATACAGAAGTGAAAAGGGAAGTACAATTTATCAATGTTCTACTGCCTTTCCACCGAGTTCTTTAATTATCTATATGATAATGTCCTCTTTCAATTATATCACCCTATTATGTTGAAGATGGGCAGCCTAGTTCTCAGTTCCTGGACTTAAATTTTCTGGGCTGTGTCCTGGTATTGGGAAGAGAGTGTCACAGCAAGAAGAGACGTGCCCACAAAGCAGTGGTGTGAGTTGGGGCTTTTGGGATTCCACATGAAGTGATGGATTAGCTGGTAGCACTGATTCGCTGATGTCATGGGAACCGGAGCAGGCCATTCATCCCCTCAAGATGTGGACATTGCTGGCAAACCCAGCATGCATTGCTCATTCCTCGTTGCCCTTGAGAAGGTGGTGGTGGGCCTTCTTCTTGAACCGATTCAGTTAGATCGCGACTGATCTGTATCTCAACTCGTCCTTGTGAAAGATGGGGTACAGTGCATGCAAGCAGCTTGAGGAGCCATAATGACTTGACGACAAAACATGCAACTGGTATGAGAGGCAAAGGAAGCCTTTCCCTCTGACAGTCATCAATTTACCGCATTGGAAACAATGCGAGTACGTGGCTGGAAGACGTGAAAGGTGGTCAGTGCTTTCCAGTCTGTGGCATCGTGCTGTGGGTTCAGAAAATGCTACATGAATAGTAAAGGCATTTTGTACCTTTGAGTGTGCACCCTTTAGTCAACCATGCCTTCCTCTTCCTCTGTCCAGTGGGCGCGTTCTCATTTTCTCTCACAACCTGTGCAGCTATATGTACACAGCTGGTCACCTCTTGCCCTATTTGCTGTACATTGGTTTGTGTAGGAGGGTTCCCCAACGCCCCTGAACTTTATACCTGCCTCTGTTGCACATCCGGACTTCCTTCAATGAAGCTGTTCAGTTCTTCCAACTGCTCCAGATACCTTTGCCACAGAAAAAACTAGGGTAAGGTAGTATAGTGGTTATGTTACTGCGCTAGTATAGAGGCCTGGACTAATAATTTAGGGAACATGAATTCAAATCCCACCATGGCAGTTTGAAAATTTCAAGTTGGAAAAAAAAAGCCTGTTATGCTAAATGTGACCGTGAAATTGGACTGGTGTAAAAAGCCAACTGGTTCACTAATGTCCGAAGGAAACCTGCCGTCCTTACCCAGTCTGGCCTATGTGTGACTCTGGTCCCACATCAACATGGTTGACTCTTATCTGCCCTGTGAAGTAGACCAGCAAGCCACTCATTTTTATCAAACCACTAAACTGCAGTGGTTCAATAAAGAGGCTCACCATCACCTTCTCAGGCAATGAGGGATGGGCAATAAATGCTGGCCTTGCCAGCGACACCCACATCTATGTCATAAATTTTATATATGTGTTTATCAACATTATTTTCATACTTAATTTCTTGCAAAGTGAGGGAGAGTAAGATTATATGTTGCGAGCATCAGTATATTTTTAACAAATATTAATTTTAGATAATTTTGACTTTTCTTTTCAGAACCAGACCACTATTAATACTGTGTCTACTTGAACAGGGTCACCTGTTCAGGATTATTTTAATCCTAATATAATGTGTAAATGTCCTCGCTAATCCATTCAACATTATGATGTATTTACCTGCCACTGAAATGGATCATTTCCAGCAGCTTGTCTGTGTGCGTTGTGTGTGAACTATGTCGACCCTCAGTATCTGTCTGTAGATGACTATCTCTTGCCCAGAGGTTTGTCCCTAAATAGTGCTACACCAGTAAGTAATTGTCCTGCCCGCTGGAAGTTGTAATTTGCTAGATTTATTATCCATTGATGGGATTCAGGGTCAATAAAATGTTCTTTTATTGTACGCCTGGCATTATTAGTACTCTGCTTTGTCAGGAGACTGGCATGATCTTCGCATTTTCCTTTTCAAAACTTATGTACAATGATATAGAACTGGGTAGGGGATCAGCTCTACAAATGCAAATTAGCTCCCATCCAGCTGACTGGAATTAGTTCTTATATTTTAATGTATTACTCATAACAACACTCTGATGCAAAAATCTGTACAAAGCTGCTATTGATATTAATCAAATTTCAGAACTATTAAACTGCTTTCAGTTCCAGGCCCCACTGCTCAGGAAAGATATGCTTGTCTTGGGAAGGTATTCAGCACAGATTTACCAGAATGATGCCGGGATTTCTTTTCAAAAATCATAGAATGGTACAGCACAGAAAGAGGCTGATATGTCCTTACTATACAGTATAAATGCACACGAGGCCCATACTTGAGAGAAGATCACTCTGTGACCAGTTACCTTTATTACCAAGACCTCAAGAGACAGACGGTGGGTGGAGCTTCCCCTTTTATACCTGAAAGTCCAGGTTAGGAGTGCCTCCCACAAGTTCACCCCTTGTGCTCAATGTTCTCAAGGTGTACAACTTAGGTCAGCTTATACATGGGTTACAATGATAGTTGAATACATGACATCACCTCCCCCGCAAAGTCTTATTGGGATCACTGGTTAAGTCTCTCTGGTGGTTTACGCTCCCTTGTAGAGCGCCTGAGTTGGGGCTCCGGTTATTGGTGCTGGCCTGAGTGTCTGCTGTTTACGGTGCCTCAGGCCTGTCCGGACTGCCCACAGTGACTGGGCTCTCCTTCACTTGGTTCCGTGTTCGGTCACCTGTGGTGGAGTAAACTCTACGTCATGTTCTTCCTCTGCTTCTTTTATGGGGTTGCTCAACCTCCTTTTAGTTTGATTCACATGTTTGCGGCAGATTTGTCCATTGGTAAGTTTAACTACCAAAATCCTATTCCCCTCTTTGGCAATCACAGTGCCTGCAAGCCATTTGGGCCCTGCAGCGTAATTAAGGACAAAAACAGGGTCATTGACATCAATACATCGCGCCCTCGCATTCCTGTCATGGTAGTCACATTGTGACTGACGCCTGCTCTCAACAATTTCTTTCATAGTAGGGTGTATAAGGGATAACCTGGTTTTGAGCGTCCTTTTCATTAGCAGCTCTGCGGGTGGAACCCCTGTGAGCGAGTGTGGTCGGGATCTATTGGCCAACAGGAGGCGTGATAAGCGGCTTTGTAGGAACCCCCTTGGATTCTGAGCATCCCATTTGATTATCTGCATTACTCGTTCCGCCTGGCCATTTGAGGCCAGCTTGAACAGTGCCGTTCTGACAGAATACATGACAGAGGCCATTCGGCCCATCATGCATGTGCCGGCTCTTTACAAGAGCTATCCAACTAGTCCCACTCCCCTGCTCTTTCCCCATAGCCCTGTAAATGTTTTCCCTTCAAGTAATTATCTAATTCCCTTTTGAATGTTACTATTGAATCTTCTTCCACCAATCTTTCAGGCATTCCAGATCACAACAACTTGCTGTGTGAAAAGATCTTTCCTCATGTTGCCTCTTTTGCCAATCACCTTAAATCTGTGTCCTGTTTACCGACCCATCTGCCACTAGATAAAGTTTCTCTTTATTTACTCCATCAAAACCATTTCTGATTTTGAACACCTCTATCAAATCTCCTCTTAACCTTCTCTGCTCTAAGGAGAACACCCTCAGCTTCTCCAGTCTCTCCACATAACTGAAGTCCCTCATCCCTGGTACCATTCTTGTAAATCTCCTCTGCTCCCTCTCCAAGGCCTTGACATCCTTCCTAAAGTGCGGTGCCCAGAATTGGACACAATACTCCAGCTGAAACCTAACCAGTGTTTTATAAAGACTTCCTTGCTTTTGCATTCTATTCCTCTATTAATAATGCCACGTATTCGTGTGCATTTTTTAACAGCCTTCTCAGCTTGTTATGCCACCTTCAAAGACTTGTGTACATATATCCCCGGGTCTCTCTGTTCCTGCACCCTGCTTAAAATTGTATCATTTAGTTCATATTGCCGTTCCTCATTCTTCCTATCAAAATGGATCACTGCGCTCACTCAGTTAATCAAGCATGTTAGGGTTTCTGGTCTTATTCAGGCTTTCTGACCTTTTCTATAACCACCACTACTATCACCGCATCGTTTTTTGTCAGTGATAGAAATTAATTTGGTCTGGAATTTCCATGGGAGCATCATCTTGTCTGTTATGCCTAAGTTCTTGGAGTCTGGTGGAGGGGTGAGGAGAAGCAAGCCTTGGGAGGGTTGGGGGAGGGACTGAAGCAACCCTTGTCGCCCCCCCCACCCCCCCACCACCCCCACCACAGAGCCTGGAAATGTCAGCCAAATCTTTCCAGGACAAGGGTGGTGAGGTGGGGTGTGTGGTGTAAGGTTGCTGTGTCTCTCCCCAGAATGATGCTCATCCTACTCTGAGTGGACTCCTATTTCAGGGGCTGCTTTAACAAAAAATGAAACCTTGTGCCTTGTATCGGCTGTTTCCCTGGTGATTCCACTGGTCTGCCAGCAGAGTTAGAGCAGGAGACTGGTGGAATCCCTTTTGAATTGCAGGGCACAAGTCTTGAATCTAGAAAAAAATGCATTCAAGGCTATACTTAAGCTGCCATTTTTGAAAAGTAGTTTTGGGAGCACATCATTGCAAAAGTGGCAGCATAACCTGTGCACTAAAGTGCTGAGGTACTCCCGCCGCCCCCCGCCCCCCCTCTGCCCCCACCCTCTGGAAGTCTGTCTGGTTTGAATTCACAAATAGCACCGGGTAAATCCAGCCCATGTTCCTCTCGATGAAACCACAATTCAACATTCAGTCGTTGAGCCTTTTCCAAACCTCAAACATTCTCAACAATGTTTACTTACTCTTTGTTAGAAAACATTTTGCTTACTTATTATTACACACTTAACCCATGACCTTCACTTCAAACTGAATTACTTGTATATCTAATTCTCTGTCCAAAATAGAATGTTTATAAACAAGGAACAAATATTAGAATGCAGAGACAGTAAACCGATCCAGCACCTTTGAACTTGTTGTTCAAACTGTTAATTGGGACAGATGGTACATTATTTTTAATAAAAGCCTCAGCCCTGACTAAAATTAATGTGAATGTGAGGATTTATATGAATGCTGAATATATATATATATATATATATATTTATAAATAGATGTATTGGAGACTTTATTTTTGCTGTATTTCAAAAATGCCAAACACAATTAAGAGGATATTTTTTATTTCAATTATTTAGAAATGTATATGTTTTGTACAAGATTAAGAAGCGAATACTTATAGTTTGGACTATGACGTTTAGTTCATCCACTTCAAGATAAATGTAATTATATTCCATTCTGTTAACTGACAGCTCTGCTCTGATCCATTTCATGGACTGAGACCTCTGATGCTGTGAGGGGCAAATGGGGTGTGAAAGGCCAGGACAATGTGCAGTTGAGCATCAGTGGGAATGCAGCCTTGAGTTGCAGTTGGACAGGTATTTCTTTCTCGAATACTTGTATGAAGTGAGTGGTGTTTGATTCAATCAAGAATTTGGCGCTCGGGGGAATTAAAACTACTACTGTCTTAAGTTTAAAGTTGGACAGTCAGGCACATAAAGATTGCAGCACATGGAACCATTGAAAGGTGTGTGTAAGAGTGATATTTAGGCCAGTAAAGATCCCCAGTGTATCCAGGGCAGCATACTTGCACTAATCGTGGGAAAATTGAGTCTGTGGGACAAAGTATTCATTGGCCACATTGCCCAGTATCTGAGAACGTGAAGGGGTTATTGATCATAATCTGCAAAACGTGATCACTCAAGAAGCAATGTTAGACAATTCAGAACACAAGGGTAACAACAAAGAAAAAAAGACTTACATTTATATAGCACCTTTCATGACCAGTGGACGTCTCAAAGCGCTTTACAGTCAATAAAGTACTTTTGGATTGTAGTCACTGTTGTAATGCAGGAAACGCGGCAGCAAATTTGCGCACAGGTAAGCTTCCACAAACAGCAATGTGATAATAACCAGATAATCTGCTTTTGTTATGTTGATTGAAGGATAAATATTGGCCAGGACACTGGGAATAACACCCCTGCTCTTCTTTGAAATAGTGCCATGGGATCTTTTAGGTCCACCTGAGAGAGCAGACGGGGCCTTAGTTTAACGTCTCATCCGGGTAGTGTAGAAAGAGAAGAGTTGGTGGCCATCTATATGGGTACAGGGAACCCCTGCATTACATGAACTATTGTAAGAACATAAGAAATAGGAGCAGCAGTAGGCTCCTTGAGCCTGCTCCGCCATTCAATAAGATCATGGCTGATCTGATCATGGACTCGGCAACACTTCCCTGCCCACTCCCCATAAAACTTTATTCCCTTATCGCTCAAAAATCTGTTTATCTCCGCCTTAAAAATATTCAATGACCCAGCCTCCAGAGCTATCTGGGGCAGCGAATTCCATAGATTTACAACCCTCTGAGAGAAGAAATTCCTCCTCATCTCAGTTTTAAATGGGCGGCCCCTTATTCTAATACTATGTCCCCTAGTTTTAGTTTCCCCTATCAGTGGAAATATCCTCTCTGCATCCACCTTGTCTAGCTCCCTCATTATCTTACATGTTTCGATAAGATCACCTCTCATTCTTCTGAACTCCAATGAGTATAGGCCCAACCTACTCAAATTATCTTCATAAGTCAACCCCGTCATCTCTGGAACCAACCTAGTGAACCTTTTCAGAACAGCCTCCAGTGCAAGTATATCCTTCCTTAAATACGGAGACCAAAATTGCCGCAGTACTCCAGGTGTGGCCTCACCAATATCTTGTACAGTTATAGCAGGACTTTCCCGCTTTTATTCTCTATCCCCCTTGCAATAAAGGCCAATATTCCATTTGCCTTCCTGATTAATTGCTGTAACTGCATACTCACTTTTTGTGTTTCATGCACAAGGACCCCCAGGTCCCTCTGTACTGCAGCACTTTGCAATTTTTCTCCATTTAAATCATAATTTGCTTTTCTATTTTTTCTGCCGAAGTGAATAACCTCACATTTTCCCACATTATACTCCATCTGCCAAATTTTTGCCCAGTCACTTAGCCTGTCTATATCTCTTTGCAGATTTTTGTGTCCTCCTCACAATTTTCTTTCCCATCCATCCTTGTATCATCAGTAAACTTGGCTACAGTACACTCGGTCCCTTCCTCTAATATAGATTAATATAGATTGTAAATAGTTGAGGCCCCAGCACCAATCCCTGCGGAACCCCACTAGTCACTGGATAATGACACATTTATCCCAACTCTCTGTGCTCTGTTAATTAGCCAATCCTCTATTCATGCTAATATATTACCCCCAACCCCGCGAACTTTTATCTTGTGCAGTTACCTTTTATGCGGCACCTTATCGAATGCCTTCTAGAAATCCAATTACATCACATCTACTGGTTCTCCCTCAACCACCCTGCTTGTTACATCTTCAAAGAACTCCAGTAAATTTGTCAAACATGATTTCCCTTTCATAATACCATGCTGACTCTGCTTGATTGAATGATGCTTTCCCAAATGTCCCGCTACTGCTTGTGTAGTGTCATATAAACAGAGACAGGGCTCAGTGTAATATAAACACAGACAGGACCGAGTGTAATATAAACAGAGACTGAGTCTAATGTAATATAAACACAGACAAGGTCTAGTGTAATCAAAACAGAGCAAGGGTCTCGTGTAATATAAACAGAAACAGAGTCTAGTGTAATATAAACAGGGACAGGGTCTCGTGTAATATAAACAGAGACAGGGTCTCGTGTAATATAAACAGAGACAGGTTCTAGTGTAATATAAACAGAGTCAGGGTCGAGTGTGATGTAACCAGAGACAGGGTCTAGTGTAATATAAACAGAGACAGGGTCTAGTGTGATATAAACAGAGACAGAGTCTAGTGTAATATAAACAGAGACAGGGTCTCGTGTAATATAAACAGAGACAGAGTCCAGTGTAATATAATCAGGGATAGGTTCTCGTGTAATATAAACAGAGACAGGGTCTCGTGTAATATAAACAGAGACAGGTTCTAATGTAATATACACAGGGACAGGGTCGAGTGTAATATAAAAAAAACAGGGGCTAGTGTAAAATAAACAGCATACTATCGGGACAGACTGGTACAGGCGCTTGAAGACAGCATGAGGGACATAAGCCTGGCTTTAAGAAAGGGTCTGGTGTGATATAAACAAGGACAGGGTCTAGTGTAATATAAACAGAGACAGGGTCTAGTGTATTATAAACAGAGACTGGATCTAGTGTAATATAAACAGAGACGGGGTCTAATGTAATATAAACAGAGACAGGGAGCAGTGTAATATAAACAGAGACAGGGTCGAGTGTAATATAAACAGAGACAGGGTCTAGTGTAATATAAACAGAGACGGAGTCTAGTGTAATATAAACAGAGAAAGGATCTAGTGTAATATCAATAGAGACAGGGTCTAGTGTAATATAAACAGAGACAGGTTCGAGTGTAATATAAACAGGGACAGGGTCTAGTGTAATATAAACAGAGACAGGGTCTAGTGTAATATAAACAGGGACAGGATCTATTGCAATATAAACAGAGACAGGGACTGCAATATAAACAGAGACGGGATCTAGTATAATATTAGCAGAGCCAGGGACTCTAATATAAATAGAGACAGGGTCTAGTGTAATATAAACAGAGACAGGTTCTAGTGTAATATAAACAGGGGCAGGGTGGAGTGTAATATAAACAGAGACAGGGTCCAGTGAAATAAAATCAGAGACACGGTCTAGTGTAATATAAACACAGACAGGATCTAGTGTAACATAAACAGAGACAGGGTCTAGTGTAATATAAACAGAAACAGGGACTAGTGTAATATAAACAGAGACAGTGTTGAGAGTGATATAATCAGAGACAGGGTCTAGTGTAATATAAACAGAGACAGGGTCTAGTGCAATATCAAAAGAGACAGAATCGAGTGTAACATAAACAGAGGCAGGGCATGGTGTAATATAAACACAGACAGAGTCTAGTGCAATATAAACAGTGACAGGGTCTCGTGTAATATAAACAGGGACAGGGTCTCGTGTAATATAAACAGAGACAGGTTCTAATGTAATATACACAGGGACAGGGTCGAGTGTAATATAAAAAGAAACAGGGTCTAGTGCAATATAAACAGAGACAGTGTCGAGTGTAATATAAACAGAGACAGGGTCTCGAGTAATATAAACAGAGACAGGGTCAGGTGTAACATAAACAGGGACAGGGTCGCGTGTAATATAAACAGGGACAGGGTCTCGGGTAATATAAACAGAGACAGAGTCTAGTGTAATATAATCAGGGATAAGTTCTCGTGTAATATAAACAGAGACAGGGTCTCGTGTAATATAAACAGAGACAGGTTCTAATGTAATATACACAGGGACAGGGTCGAGTGTAACATAAAAAAAACAGGGGCTAGTGTAAAATAAACAGCATACTATCGGGACAGACTGGTACAGGCGCTTGAAGACAGCATGAGGGACATAAGCCTGGCTTTAAGAAAGGGTCTGGTGTAATATAAACAAGGACAGGGTCTAGTGCAATATAAACAGAGACAGGGTCTAGTGTATTATAAACAGAGACTGGATCTAGTGTAATATAAACAGAGATGGGGTCTAATGTAATATAAACAGAGACAGGGAGCAGTGTAATATAAACAGAGAAAGGATCTAGTGTAATATCAATAGAGACAGGGTCTAGTGTAATATAAACACAGACAGGATCTAGTGTAATAAAAACAGAGACAAGGTTTAGTGTAATATAAACAGAGACAGGGTCGAGTGTAATATAAACAGGGACAGGATCTATTGTAATATAAACAGAGACAGGGACTGTAATATAAACAGAGACAGGGTCTAGTGTAATATAAACAGAGACAGGGTCTCGTGTAAGATAAACAGAGACAGGGTCCAGTGAAATATAATCAGAGACACGGTCTAGTGTAATATAAACACAGACAGGATCTAGTGTAATATAAACAGAGACAGGGTCTAGTGTAATATAAACAGAAACAGGGTCTAGTGTAATATAAACAGAGAAAGTGTCGAGAGTAATATAATCAGAGACAGGGTCTAGTGTAATATAAACAGAGACAGGGTCTAGTGTAATATAAACAGAGACAGGGTCTAATGTAATATAATCAGAGACAGGGTCTAGTGTAATATAAACAGAGATAGGGTCGATTCTAATATAAACAGAGACAGGGTCTCGTGTAATATAAAAAGAGACAGGGTCGAGT
The DNA here is from genome assembly GCF_044704955.1 of Pristiophorus japonicus. Taxonomy (NCBI): domain Eukaryota; kingdom Metazoa; phylum Chordata; class Chondrichthyes; family Pristiophoridae; genus Pristiophorus; species Pristiophorus japonicus. Next base: position 110,456,227 of record NC_091982.1, on the reverse strand, counting down.
GTGATATAAACAGAGACAGGGTCTCGTGTAATATAAAAAGAGACAGGGTCTAGTGTAACATAAGCAGGGACAGAGTCTAGTGTAATATAAAGAGGGTCAGAGTCTAGTGTAATATAAACAGAGACAGAGTCTCGTGTAATATAATCGGGGACCGGGTCTAGTGTAATATAAACAGTATACTATCGGCACAGAGTGGAACAGGCACTTGAAGTAGCATGAGGGACATAAACCTGGCTTTAAGACAGGGTCTCGTGTAATATACACAGAGACAGGGTCTAGTGCAATATAAAAAGAGACAGAGTCTAGTGTAATATAAACAGAGACAGGATCTAGTGTAATATAAACAGGGACAGGGTCTTGTGTAATATAAACAAAGACGGAGTCTATTGTAATATAAACAGAGACAGGATCTAGTGTAATATAAACAGAGACAGGGTCTAGTGTAATATAAACAGAGACAGGTTCTAGTGTAATAAAAACAGGAACAGTGTCGAGCGTAATATAAACAGAAACAGGGTCTCGTGTAATACAAACTGGGACAGGTTCTAGTATAATATAAACAGTGACAGTGTCTAGTGTAATATAAACATAGACAGGGTCTAGTGTAATATAAACAGAGACAGGGTCTAATGTAATATAATCAGAGACAGGGTCTAGTGTAATACAAACAGAGATAGGGTCGATTCTAATATAAACAGAGACAGGGTCTCGTGTAATATAAAAAGAGACAGGGTCGAGTGTGATATAAACAGAGACAGGGTCTCGTGTAATATAAAAAGAGACAGGGTCTAGTGTAACATAAGCAGGGACAGAGTCTAGTGTAATATAAAGAGGGTCAGAGTCTAGTGTAATATAAACAGAGACAGAGTCTCGTGTAATATAATCGGGGACCGGGTCTAGTGTAATATAAACAGTATACTATCGGCACAGAGTGGAACAGGCACTTGAAGTAGCATGAGGGACATAAGCCTGGCTTTAAGACAGGGTCTCGTGTAATATACACAGAGACAGGGTCTAGTGCAATATAAAAAGAGACAGAGTCTAGTGAAATATAAACAGAGACAGGATCTAGTGTAATATAAACAGGGACAGGGTCTTGTGTAATATAAACAAAGACGGAGTCTATTGTAATATAAACAGAGACAGGATCTAGTGTAATATAAACAGAGACAGGGTCTAGTGTAATATAAACAGAGACAGGTTCTAGTGTAATAAAAACAGGAACAGTGTCGAGCGTAATATAAACAGAAACAGGGTCTCGTGTAATACAAACTGGGACAGGTTCTAGTATAATATAAACAGTGACAGTGTCTAGTGTAATATAAACAGAGACAGGGTCTAGTGTAACATAAACAGAGGCAGGGTCTAGTGTAATATAAACAGAAACAGGGTCTAGTGTAATATAAACAGAGACAGGGTCTAGTGTAATATAAACAGAGACAGGGTCTCGTGTAATATAAACAGGGGCAGGGTCTAGTGTAATATTAACAGAGACAGGGTCTAGTTTAATATAAACTGAGACAGGGTCTTCTGTAATATAAACAGAGACAGGGTTTAGTGTAATATAAACAGAGGCAGGGTCTGGTGTAATATAAATAGAGACAGGGTCGAGTTTAATATAAACAGAGAAAGGGTCGAGTGTAATATAAACAGAGACAGGGTCGAGTGTGATATAAACAGAGACAGGGTCTCGTGTAATATAAACAGAGACAGGGTCTAGTGTAACATAAACAGGGACAGGTTCTCGTGTAATATAAACAGGGACAGGGTCAAGTGTAATATAAACAGAGACAGGGTCTCGTGTAATATAAACAGGGACAGGGTCTAGTGTTATTTAATCAGGGACAGGTTCTAGTGTAATATAAACAGAGACAGGGTCTTGTGTAATATAAACAGGGTCAGGGTCTAGTGTAATATTAACAGAGACAGGGTCTAGTCTAATTTAAACTGAGACAGGGTCTTCTGTAATATAAACAGAGGCAGGGTCTAGTGTAATATAAACAGAGACAGGGTCTCGTGTAATATAAACAGGGACAGGGTCTAGTGTAATATAACCAGAGACAGGGTCTTGTGTAATATAAACAAAGACGGAGTCTATTGTAATATAAACAGAAACAGGGTCTAGTGTAATATAAACAGAGACAGGGTCTAGTGTAATATAAACAGAGACAGGGTCTACTGCAATATAAAAAGAGACAGAGTCTAGTGTAATATAAACAGAGACAGGATCTAGTGTAATATAAACAGGGACAGGGTCTTGTGTAATATAAACAAAGACGGAGTCTATTGTAATATAAACAGAGACAGGGTCTAGTGTAATATAAACAGGGACAGGATCTATTGCAATATAAACAGAGACAGGGACTGCAATATAAACAGAGACGGGATCTAGTATAATATTAGCAGAGCCAGGGACTCTAATATAAATAGAGACAGGGTCTAGTGTAATATAAACAGAGACAGGTTCTAGTGTAATATAAACAGGGGCAGGGTGGAGTGTAATATAAACAGAGACAGGGTCCAGTGAAATAAAATCAGAGACACGGTCTAGTGTAATATAAACACAGACAGGATCTAGTGTAACATAAACAGAGACAGGGTCTAGTGTAATATATACAGAAACAGGGACTAGTGTAATATAAACAGAGACAGTGTCGAGAGTAATATAATCAGAGACAGGGTCTAGTGTAATATAAACAGAGACAGGGTCTAGTGCAATATCAAAAGAGACAGAATCGAGTGTAACATAAACAGAGGCAGGGCATGGTGTAATATAAACACAGACAGAGTCTAGTGCAATATAACCAGTGACAGGGTCTCGTGTAATATAAACAGGGACAGGGTCTCGTGTAATATAAACAGAGACAGATTCTAATGTAATATACACAGGGACAGGGTCGAGTGTAATATAAAAAGAAACAGGGTCTAGTGCAATATAAACAGAGACAGTGTCGAGTGTAATATAAACAGAGACAGGGTCTCGAGTAATATAAACAGAGACAGGGTCAGGTGTAACATAAACAGGGACAGGGTCGCGTGTAATATAAACAGGGACAGGGTCTCGGGTAATATAAACAGAGACAGAGTCTAGTGTAATATAATCAGGGATAAGTTCTCGTGTAATATAAACAGAGACAGGGTCTCGTGTAATATAAACAGAGACAGGTTCTAATGTAATATACACAGGGACAGGGTCGAGTGTAACATAAAAAAAACAGGGGCTAGTGTAAAATAAACAGCATACTATCGGGACAGACTGCTACAGGCGCTTGAAGACAGCATGAGGGACATAAGCCTGGCTTTAAGAAAGGGTCTGGTGTAATATAAACAAGGACAGGGTCTAGTGCAATATAAACAGAGACAGGGTCTAGTGTATTATAAACAGAGACTGGATCTAGTGTAATATAAACAGAGATGGGGTCTAATGTAATATAAACAGAGACAGGGAGCAGTGTAATATAAACAGAGAAAGGATCTAGTGTAATATCAATAGAGACAGGGTCTAGTGTAATATAAACACAGACAGGATCTAGTGTAATAAAAACAGAGACAAGGTTTAGTGTAATATAAACAGAGACAGGGTCGAGTGTAATATAAACAGGGACAGGATCTATTGTAATATAAACAGAGACAGGGACTGTAATATAAACAGAGACAGGGTCTAGTGTAATATAAACAGAGACAGAGTCTCGTGTAAGATAAACAGAGACAGGGTCCAGTGAAATATAATCAGAGACACGGTCTAGTGTAATATAAACACAGACAGGATCTAGTGTAATATAAACAGAGACAGGGTCTAGTGTAATATAAACAGAAACAGGGTCTAGTGTAATATAAACAGAGAAAGAGTCGAGAGTAATATAATCAGAGACAGGGTCTAGTGTAATATAAACAGAGACAGGGTCTAGTGTAATATAAACAGAGACAGGGTCTCGAGTAATATAAACAGAGACAGGGTCAGGTGTAACATAAACAGGGACAGGGTCGCGTGTAATATAAACAGGGACAGGGTCTCGGGTAATATAAACAGAGACAGAGTCTAGTGTAATATAATCAGGGATAAGTTCTCGTGTAATATAAACAGAGACAGGGTCTCGTGTAATATAAACAGAGACAGGTTCTAATGTAATATACACAGGGACAGGGTCGAGTGTAACATAAAAAAAACAGGGGCTAGTGTAAAATAAACAGCATACTATCGGGACAGACTGCTACAGGCGCTTGAAGACAGCATGAGGGACATAAGCCTGGCTTTAAGAAAGGGTCTGGTGTAATATAAACAAGGACAGGGTCTAGTGCAATATAAACAGAGACAGGGTCTAGTGTATTATAAACAGAGACTGGATCTAGTGTAATATAAACAGAGATGGGGTCTAATGTAATATAAACAGAGACAGGGAGCAGTGTAATATAAACAGAGAAAGGATCTAGTGTAATATCAATAGAGACAGGGTCTCGTGTAATATAAACACAGACAGGATCTAGTGTAATAAAAACAGAGACAAGGTTTAGTGTAATATAAACAGAGACAGGGTCGAGTGTAATATAAACAGGGACAGGATCTATTGTAATATAAACAGAGACAGGGACTGTAATATAAACAGAGACAGGGTCTAGTGTAATATAAACAGAGACAGGGTCTCGTGTAAGATAAACAGAGACAGGGTCCAGTGAAATATAATCAGAGACACGGTCTAGTGTAATATAAACACAGACAGGATCTAGTGTAATATAAACAGAGACAGGGTCTAGTGTAATATAAACAGAAACAGGGTCTAGTGTAATATAAACAGAGAAAGTGTCGAGAGTAATATAATCAGAGACAGGATCTAGTGTAATATAAACAGAGACAGGGTCTAGTGTAATATAAACAGAGACAGGGTCTAATGTAATATAATCAGAGACAGGGTCTAGTGTAATATAAACAGAGATAGGGTCGATTCTAATATAAACAGAGACAGGGTCTCGTGTAATATAAAAAGAGACAGGGTCGAGTGTGATATAAACAGAGACAGGGTCTCGTGTAATATAAAAAGAGACAGGGTCTAGTGTAACATAAGCAGGGACAGAGTCTAGTGTAATATAACCAGAGACAGGGTCTTGTGTAATATAAACAAAGACGGAGTCTATTGTAATATAAACAGAGACAGGATCTAGTGTAATATAAACAGAGACAGGGTCTAGTGTAATATAAACAGAGACAGGTTCTAGTGTAATAAAAACAGGAACAGTGTCGAGCGTAATATAAACAGAAACAGGGTCTCGTGTAATACAAACTGGGACAGGTTCTAGTATAATATAAACAGTGACAGTGTCTAGTGTAATATAAACAGAGACAGGGTCTAGTGTAACATAAACAGAGGCAGGGTCTAGTGTAATATAAACAGAAACAGGGTCTAGTGTAATATAAACAGAGACAGGGTCTAGTGTAATATAAACAGAGACAGGGTCTCGTGTAATATAAACAGGGTCAGGGTCTAGTGTAATATTAACAGAGACAGGGTCTAGTTTAATATAAACTGAGACAGGGTCTTCTGTAATATAAACAGAGACAGGGTTTAGTGTAATATAAACAGAGACAGGGTCTGGTGTAATATAAATAGAGACAGGGTCGAGTTTAATATAAACAGAGAAAGGGTCGAGTGTAATATAAACAGAGACAGGGTCGAGTGTGATATAAACAGAGACAGGGTCTCGTGTAATATAAACAGAGACAGGGTCTAGTGTAACATAAACAGGGACAGGTTCTCGTGTAATATAAACAGGGACAGGGTCAAGTGTAATATAAACAGAGACAGGGTCTTGTGTAATATAAACAGGGACAGGGTCTAGTGTTATTTAATCAGGGACAGGTTCTAGTGTAATATAAACAGAGACAGGGTCTTGTGTAATATAAACAGGGTCAGGGTCTAGTGTAATATTAACAGAGACAGGGTCTAGTCTAATTTAAACTGAGACAGGGTCTTCTGTAATATAAACAGAGGCAGGGTCTAGTGTAATATAAACAGAGACAGGGTCTCGTGTAATATAAACAGGGACAGGGTCTAGTGTAATATAACCAGAGACAGGGTCTTGTGTAATATAAACAAAGACGGAGTCTATTGTAATATAAACAGAAACAGGGTCTAGTGTAATATAAACAGAGACAGGGTCTAGTGTAATATAAACAGAGACAGGGTCTAGTGTAATATAAACAGAGACAGGGTCTACTGCAATATAAAAAGAGACAGAGTCTAGTGTAATATAAACAGAGACAGGATCTAGTGTAATATAAACAGGGACAGGGTCTTGTGTAATATAAACAAAGACGGAGTCTATTGTAATATAAACAGAGACAGGGTCTAGTGTAATATAAACAGGGACAGGATCTATTGCAATATAAACAGAGACAGGGACTGCAATATAAACAGAGACGGGATCTAGTATAATATTAGCAGAGCCAGGGACTCTAATATAAATAGAGACAGGGTCTAGTGTAATATAAACAGAGACAGGTTCTAGTGTAATATAAACAGGGGCAGGGTGGAGTGTAATATAAACAGAGACAGGGTCCAGTGAAATAAAATCAGAGACACGGTCTAGTGTAATATAAACACAGACAGGATCTAGTGTAACATAAACAGAGACAGGGTCTAGTGTAATATAAACAGAAACAGGGACTAGTGTAATATAAACAGAGACAGTGTCGAGAGTAGTATAATCAGAGACAGGGTCTAGTGTAATATAAACAGAGACAGGGTCTAGTGCAATATCAAAAGAGACAGAATCGAGTGTAACATAAACAGAGGCAGGGCATGGTGTAATATAAACACAGACAGAGTCTAGTGCAATATAAACAGTGACAGGGTCTCGTGTAATATAAACAGGGACAGGGTCTCGTGTAATATAAACAGAGACAGGTTCTAATGTAATATACACAGGGACAGGGTCGAGTGTAATATAAAAAGAAACAGGGTCTAGTGCAATATAAACAGAGACAGTGTCGAGTGTAATATAAACAGAGACAGGGTCTCGAGTAATATAAACAGGGACAGGGTCAGGTGTAACATAAACAGGGACAGGGTCACGTGTAATATAAACAGGGACAGGGTCTCGGGTAATATAAACAGAGACAGAGTCTAGTGTAATATAATCAGGGATAAGTTCTCGTGTAATATAAACAGAGACAGGGTCTCGTGTAATATAAACAGAGACAGGTTCTAATGTAATATACACAGGGACAGGGTCGAGTGTAACATAAAAAAAACAGGGGCTAGTGTAAGATAAACAGCATACTATCGGGACAGACTGCTACAGGCGCTTGAAGACAGCATGAGGGACATAAGCCTGGCTTTAAGAAAGGGTCTGGTGTAATATAAACAAGGACAGGGTCTAGTGCAATATAAACAGAGACAGGGTCTAGTGTATTATAAACAGAGACTGGATCTAGTGTAATATAAACAGAGATGGGGTCTAATGTAATATAAACAGAGACAGGGAGCAGTGTAATATAAACAGAGAAAGGATCTAGTGTAATATCAATAGAGACAGGGTCTAGTGTAATATAAACACAGACAGGATCTAGTGTAATAAAAACAGAGACAAGGTTTAGTGTAATATAAACAGAGACAGGGTCGAGTGTAATATAAACAGGGACAGGATCTATTGTAATATAAACAGAGACAGGGACTGTAATATAAACAGAGACAGGGTCTAGTGTAATATAAACAGAGACAGAGTCTCGTGTAAGATAAACAGAGACAGGGTCCAGTGAAATATAATCAGAGACACGGTCTAGTGTAATATAAACACAGACAGGATCTAGTGTAATATAAACAGAGACAGGGTCTAGTGTAATATAAACAGAAACAGGGTCTAGTGTAATATAAACAGAGAAAGAGTCGAGAGTAATATAATCAGAGACAGGGTCTAGTGTAATATAAACAGAGACAGGGTCTAGTGTAATATAAACAGAGACAGGGTCTCGAGTAATATAAACAGAGACAGGGTCAGGTGTAACATAAACAGGGACAGGGTCGCGTGTAATATAAACAGGGACAGGGTCTCGGGTAATATAAACAGAGACAGAGTCTAGTGTAATATAATCAGGGATAAGTTCTCGTGTAATATAAACAGAGACAGGGTCTCGTGTAATATAAACAGAGACAGGTTCTAATGTAATATACACAGGGACAGGGTCGAGTGTAACATAAAAAAAACAGGGGCTAGTGTAAAATAAACAGCATACTATCGGGACAGACTGCTACAGGCGCTTGAAGACAGCATGAGGGACATAAGCCTGGCTTTAAGAAAGGGTCTGGTGTAATATAAACAAGGACAGGGTCTAGTGCAATATAAACAGAGACAGGGTCTAGTGTATTATAAACAGAGACTGGATCTAGTGTAATATAAACAGAGATGGGGTCTAATGTAATATAAACAGAGACAGGGAGCAGTGTAATATAAACAGAGAAAGGATCTAGTGTAATATCAATAGAGACAGGGTCTCGTGTAATATAAACACAGACAGGATCTAGTGTAATAAAAACAGAGACAAGGTTTAGTGTAATATAAACAGAGACAGGGTCGAGTGTAATATAAACAGGGACAGGATCTATTGTAATATAAACAGAGACAGGGACTGTAATATAAACAGAGACAGGGTCTAGTGTAATATAAACAGAGACAGGGTCTCGTGTAAGATAAACAGAGACAGGGTCCAGTGAAATATAATCAGAGACACGGTCTAGTGTAATATAAACACAGACAGGATCTAGTGTAATATAAACAGAGACAGGGTCTAGTGTAATATAAACAGAAACAGGGTCTAGTGTAATATAAACAGAGAAAGTGTCGAGAGTAATATAATCAGAGACAGGATCTAGTGTAATATAAACAGAGACAGGGTCTAGTGTAATATAAACAGAGACAGGGTCTAATGTAATATAATCAGAGACAGGGTCTAGTGTAATATAAACAGAGATAGGGTCGATTCTAATATAAACAGAGACAGGGTCTCGTGTAATATAAAAAGAGACAGGGTCGAGTGTGATATAAACAGAGACAGGGTCTCGTGTAATATAAAAAGAGACAGGGTCTAGTGTAACATAAGCAGGGACAGAGTCTAGTGTAATATAACCAGAGACAGGGTCTTGTGTAATATAAACAAAGACGGAGTCTATTGTAATATAAACAGAGACAGGATCTAGTGTAATATAAACAGAGACAGGGTCTAGTGTAATATAAACAGAGACAGGTTCTAGTGTAATAAAAACAGGAACAGTGTCGAGCGTAATATAAACAGAAACAGGGTCTCGTGTAATACAAACTGGGACAGGTTCTAGTATAATATAAACAGTGACAGTGTCTAGTGTAATATAAACAGAGACAGGGTCTAGTGTAACATAAACAGAGGCAGGGTCTAGTGTAATATAAACAGAAACAGGGTCTAGTGTAATATAAACAGAGACAGGGTCTAGTGTAATATAAACAGAGACAGGGTCTCGTGTAATATAAACAGGGTCAGGGTCTAGTGTAATATTAACAGAGACAGGGTCTAGTTTAATATAAACTGAGACAGGGTCTTCTGTAATATAAACAGAGACAGGGTTTAGTGTAATATAAACAGAGACAGGGTCTGGTGTAATATAAATAGAGACAGGGTCGAGTTTAATATAAACAGAGAAAGGGTCGAGTGTAATATAAACAGAGACAGGGTCGAGTGTGATATAAACAGAGACAGGGTCTCGTGTAATATAAACAGAGACAGGGTCTAGTGTAACATAAACAGGGACAGGTTCTCGTGTAATATAAACAGGGACAGGGTCAAGTGTAATATAAACAGAGACAGGGTCTTGTGTAATATAAACAGGGACAGGGTCTAGTGTTATTTAATCAGGGACAGGTTCTAGTGTAATATAAACAGAGACAGGGTCTTGTGTAATATAAACAGGGTCAGGGTCTAGTGTAATATTAACAGAGACAGGGTCTAGTCTAATTTAAACTGAGACAGGGTCTTCTGTAATATAAACAGAGGCAGGGTCTAGTGTAATATAAACAGAGACAGGGTCTCGTGTAATATAAACAGGGACAGGGTCTAGTGTAATATAACCAGAGACAGGGTCTTGTGTAATATAAACAAAGACGGAGTCTATTGTAATATAAACAGAAACAGGGTCTAGTGTAATATAAACAGAGACAGGGTCTAGTGTAATATAAACAGAGACAGGGTCTAGTGTAATATAAACAGAGACAGGGTCTACTGCAATATAAAAAGAGACAGAGTCTAGTGTAATATAAACAGAGACAGGATCTAGTGTAATATAAACAGGGACAGGGTCTTGTGTAATATAAACAAAGACGGAGTCTATTGTAATATAAACAGAGACAGGGTCTAGTGTAATATAAACAGGGACAGGATCTATTGCAATATAAACAGAGACAGGGACTGCAATATAAACAGAGACGGGATCTAGTATAATATTAGCAGAGCCAGGGACTCTAATATAAATAGAGACAGGGTCTAGTGTAATATAAACAGAGACAGGTTCTAGTGTAATATAAACAGGGGCAGGGTGGAGTGTAATATAAACAGAGACAGGGTCCAGTGAAATAAAATCAGAGACACGGTCTAGTGTAATATAAACACAGACAGGATCTAGTGTAACATAAACAGAGACAGGGTCTAGTGTAATATAAACAGAAACAGGGACTAGTGTAATATAAACAGAGACAGTGTCGAGAGTAGTATAATCAGAGACAGGGTCTAGTGTAATATAAACAGAGACAGGGTCTAGTGCAATATCAAAAGAGACAGAATCGAGTGTAACATAAACAGAGGCAGGGCATGGTGTAATATAAACACAGACAGAGTCTAGTGCAATATAAACAGTGACAGGGTCTCGTGTAATATAAACAGGGACAGGGTCTCGTGTAATATAAACAGAGACAGGTTCTAATGTAATATACACAGGGACAGGGTCGAGTGTAATATAAAAAGAAACAGGGTCTAGTGCAATATAAACAGAGACAGTGTCGAGTGTAATATAAACAGAGACAGGGTCTCGAGTAATATAAACAGGGACAGGGTCAGGTGTAACATAAACAGGGACAGGGTCACGTGTAATATAAACAGGGACAGGGTCTCGGGTAATATAAACAGAGACAGAGTCTAGTGTAATATAATCAGGGATAAGTTCTCGTGTAATATAAACAGAGACAGGGTCTCGTGTAATATAAACAGAGACAGGTTCTAATGTAATATACACAGGGACAGGGTCGAGTGTAACATAAAAAAAACAGGGGCTAGTGTAAGATAAACAGCATACTATCGGGACAGACTGCTACAGGCGCTTGAAGACAGCATGAGGGACATAAGCCTGGCTTTAAGAAAGGGTCTGGTGTAATATAAACAAGGACAGGGTCTAGTGCAATATAAACAGAGACAGGGTCTAGTGTATTATAAACAGAGACTGGATCTAGTGTAATATAAACAGAGATGGGGTCTAATGTAATATAAACAGAGACAGGGAGCAGTGTAATATAAACAGAGAAAGGATCTAGTGTAATATCAATAGAGACAGGGTCTAGTGTAATATAAACACAGACAGGATCTAGTGTAATAAAAACAGAGACAAGGTTTAGTGTAATATAAACAGAGACAGGGTCGAGTGTAATATAAACAGGGACAGGATCTATTGTAATATAAACAGAGACAGGGACTGTAATATAAACAGAGACAGGGTCTAGTGTAATATAAACAGAGACAGGGTCTCGTGTAAGATAAACAGAGACAGGGTCCAGTGAAATATAATCAGAGACACGGTCTAGTGTAATATAAACACAGACAGGATCTAGTGTAATATAAACAGAGACAGGGTCTAGTGTAATATAAACAGAAACAGGGTCTAGTGTAATATAAACAGAGAAAGTGTCGAGAGTAATATAATCAGAGACAGGGTCTAGTGTAATATAAACAGAGACAGGGTCTAGTGTAATATAAACAGAGACAGGGTCTAATGTAATATAATCAGAGACAGGGTCTAGTGTAATATAAACAGAGATAGGGTCGATTCTAATATAAACAGAGACAGGGTCTCGTGTAATATAAAAAGAGACAGGGTCGAGTGTGATATAAACAGAGACAGGGTCTCGTGTAATATAAAAAGAGACAGGGTCTAGTGTAACATAAGCAGGGACAGAGTCTAGTGTAATATAAAGAGGGTCAGAGTCTAGTGTAATATAAACAGAGACAGAGTCTCGTGTAATATAATCGGGGACCGGGTCTAGTGTAATATAAACAGTATACTATCGGCACAGAGTGGAACAGGCACTTGAAGTAGCATGAGGGACATAAGCCTGGCTTTAAGACAGGGTCTCGTGTAATATACACAGAGACAGGGTCTAGTGCAATATAAAAAGAGACAGAGTCTAGTGTAATATAAACAGAGACAGGATCTAGTGTAATATAAACAGGGACAGGGTCTTGTGTAATATAAACAAAGACGGAGTCTATTGTAATATAAACAGAGACAGGATCTAGTGTAATATAAACAGAGACAGGGTCTAGTGTAATATAAACAGAGACAGGTTCTAGTGTAATAAAAACAGGAACAGTGTCGAGCGTAATATAAACAGAAACAGGGTCTCGTGTAATACAAACTGGGACAGGTTCTAGTATAATATAAACAGTGACAGTGTCTAGTGTAATATAAACAGAGACAGGGTCTAGTGTAACATAAACAGAGGCAGGGTCTAGTGTAATATAAACAGAAACAGGGTCTAGTGTAATATAAACAGAGACAGGGTCTAGTGTAATATAAACAGAGACAGGGTCTCGTGTAATATAAACAGGGTCAGGGTCTAGTGTAATATTAACAGAGACATGGTCTAGTTTAATATAAACTGAGACAGGGTCTTCTGTAATATAAACAGAGACAGGGTTTAGTGTAATATAAACAGAGGCAGGGTCTGGTGTAATATAAATAGAGACAGGGTCGAGTTTAATATAAACAGAGAAAGGGTCGAGTGTAATATAAACAGAGACAGGGTCGAGTGTGATATAAACATAGACAGGGTCTCGTGTAATATAAACAGAGACAGGGTCTAGTGTAACATAAACAGGGACAGGTTCTCGTGTAATATAAACAGGGACAGGGTCAAGTGTAATATAAACAGAGACAGGGTCTCGTGTAATATAAACAGGGACAGGGTCTAGTGTTATTTAATCAGGGACAGGTTCTAGTGTAATATAAACAGAGACAGGGTCTTGTGTAATATAAACAGGGTCAGGGTCTAGTGTAATATTAACAGAGACAGGGTCTAGTCTAATTTAAACTGAGACAGGGTCTTCTGTAATATAAACAGAGGCAGGGTCTAGTGTAATATAAACAGAGACAGGGTCTCGTGTAATATAAACAGGGACAGGGTCTAGTGTAATATAACCAGAGACAGGGTCTAGTGTAATATAAACAGAGGCAGGGTCTGGTGTAATATAAATAGAGACAGGGTCGAGTGTAATATAAACAGAGAAAGGGTCGAGTGTAATATAAACAGAGACAGGGTCGAGTGTGATATAAACAGAGACAGGGTCTCGTGTAATATAAATAGAGACTGGGTCTAGTGTCATATAAACAGAGACAGGGTCTCGTGTAATATAAACAGAGACAGGGTCCAGTGTAATATAAACAGAGACAGGGTCTAGTGTAATATAAACAGAGACAGGGTCTAGTGTAATATATACATAGACAGAGGCTGTAATATAAAAAGAGACAGGATCTAGTGTAATATAAACAGAGACACTGTCTAGTGTAATATAAACAGAGATAGAATCTAATGTAATAAAAACAAGAACAGGGTCTCGTGCAATATAAACAGAGACAGGATCTAGTGTAATATAAACAGAGACAGGGTTGAGTGTAATATAAACAGAGACAGAGTCTCGTGTAACATAAACAGAGGCAGGGTCCACTGTAATATAAACAGGAACAGGGTCTCGTGTAATATAAATAGAGTCCGCATCTCGTGTAATATAAACTGAGACAAGTTCTAGTGTAATGTAAACAGGGACAGGGTCGAGTGTAATATAAACAAAAACAGGGTCTAGTATAATATAAACAGAGACAGGGACTAGTGTAATATAAACAGAGACAGGTTCTAGTATAATATAAACAGTGACAGTGTCTAGTGTAATATAAACAGAGACAGGGTCTAGTGTAACATAAACAGAGGCAGCGTATAGTGTAATATAAACAGAAACAGGGTCTAGTGTAATATAAACAGAGACAGGGTCGAGTGTAATATAAACAGACACTGGGTCTAGTGTAATATAAACAAAGACAGGGTCTAGTGTAATATAAACAGGGTCAGGGTCTAGTGTAATATTAACAGAGACAGGGTCTAGTCTAATATAAACTGAGACATGGTCTTCTGTAATATAAACAGAGACAGGGTCTAGTGTAATATAAACAGAGGCAGGGTCTGGTGTAATATAAATAGAGACAGGGTCGAGTTTAATATAAACAGAGAAAGGGTCGAGTGTAATATAAACTGAGACAGGGTCTCTGTAATATAAACAGAGGCAGGGTCTAGTGTAATATAAACAGAGACAGGGTCTCGTGTAATATAAACAGGGACAGGGTCTAGTGTAATATAACCAGAGACAGGATCTAGTGTCATATAAACAGAGGCAGGGTCTGGTGTAATATAAATAGAGACAGGGTCGAGTGTAATATAAACAGAGAAAGGGTCGAGTGTAATATAAACAGAGACAGGGTCGAGTGTGATATAAACAGAGACAGGGTCTCGTGTAATATAAATAGAGACTGGGTCTAGTGTCATATAAACAGAGACAGGGTCTCGTGTAATATAAACAGAGACAGGGTCCAGTGTAATATAAACAGAGACAGGGTCTAGTGTAATAGAAACAGAGACAGGGTCTAGTGTTATTTAATCAGGGACAGGTTCTAGTGTAATATAAACAGAGACAGGGTCTTGTGTAATATAAACAGGGTCAGGGTCTAGTGTAATATTAACAGAGACAGGGTCTAGTCTAATATAAACTGAGACAGGTTCTCTGTAATATAAACAGAGGCAGGGTCTAGTGTAATATTAACAGAGACAGGGTCTCGTGTAATATAAACAGGGACAGGGTCTAGTGTAATATAACCAGAGACAGGGTCTCGTGTAATATAAACAGGGACAGGGTCTAGTGTAATATAAACAGAGACTGGGTCCAGTGTAATATAAACAGAGACAGGGTCGAGTGTAACATAAACACGGACAAGGTCTAGTGTAATATAAACAGAGACAGGTTCTAGTGTAATATAAACAGGGACAGGGTCTAGTGTAATATAAACAGGGTCAGGGTCTAGTGTAATATTAACAGAGACAGGGTCTAGTCTAATATAAACTGAGACAGTGTCTTCTGTAATATAAACAGAGACAGGGTCTAGTGTAATATAAACAGAGACAGCGTCGAGTGTAAAATAAACAGAGACAGGGTCTAGTGTAATATAAACAGAGACAGGGTCTAGTGTAATGTAAACAGGGACAGGGTCTCGTGTAATATAAATAGAGACAGAGACTCGTGTAATATAAACAGAGACAGGATCTAATGTATTATAAACAGAGACAGGGTCTGGTATAATATAAACTGATACACAGGGTCTAGTGTAATATAAACAGAGACAGTGTCGAGTGCAACATAAACAGAGACAGGGTCGAGTGTAATATAAACAAAAACAGGGTCTAGTATAATATAAACAGGGACAGGGTCGATTGTAATATAAACAGTGACAGGGTCTTGTTTAATATAAACACGAGACAGAGTCTAGTGTAGTATAAACAGGGACAGAGACTAGTGTAAACAACAGAGACAGCGTCGAGTGTAATATAAACAGAGTCCGGGTCTCGTGTAATATAAACAGAGACATGGTCTAGTGTAATATAAACAGGGACAGGGTCGAGTGTAATATAAACAAAAACAGGGTCGAGTATAATATAAACAGAGACAGTGTCTCGTGTAATATAAACAGAGACAGGGTCTAGTGTGATATAAACAGAGACAGGGTCTAGTGTAATATAAACAGAGACTGCGTCGAGAGTAATATAAAAAGAGACATGGTCTAGTGTAATATAAACAGAGACAGGGTCTAGTGTAACATAAACAGGGATAGGGTCTAGTGTAATATAAAGAGGGACAGAGTCGAGTGTAATATAAACAGAGACAGGGTCTAGTGTAATATAAACAGGGAGAGCGTCGAGTGTAATATAAACAGAAACAGGGTCGAGTATAATATAAACAGAGATAGGGTCGAGTGTAATATAAACAGAGGCAGGGTGGTGTAATATAAACAGAGACAGGATCTAGTATAATATAAACAACGACAGGGTCTAGTGTAATATAAACAGGGAGAGCGTCGAGTGTAATATAAACAGAGACAGGGTCTAGTGTAATATAAACAGAGACACAGTCGAGTGTGATATAACCAGAGACAGGGTCTAGTGTAATATAAATAGAGACAGGGTCTAGTGGAGTCTAAGCAGAGACAGGGTGTAGTGTATTATAAACTCAGACAGAATCTAGTGCAATATCAACAGAGACGGAATCTAGTCTGATATAAACAGAGACAGGGTCTACTGTAATATAAACAGAGCCAGGGTCTAGTGTAATATAAACAGAGACAGGGTCTAGTACAATATAAACAGAGTCAGGGTCTCGTGTAATATAAACAGAGACAGGGTCTAGTATAATTTAAACAGTGACAGGGTCTAGTGTAATATAAACAGAGACAGGGTCTAGTGTAATATAAATAGATACAGAGTCTCGTGTAATATAAACAGAGACAGGATCTAATGTATTATAAACAGAGACAGGGTCTGGTATAATATAATCTGATACACAGGGTCTAGTGTAATATAAACAGAGACAGGGTCGAGTGCAATATAAACAGAGACAGGGTCTCGTGTAATATAAACAAAAACAGGGTCTAGTATAATATAAACAGGGACAGGGTCGATTGTAATATAAACAGGGACAGGGTCTTGTTTAATATAAACACGAGACAGAGTCTAGTGTAGTATAAACAGGGACAGAGACTAGTGTAAACAACAGAGACAGGGTCGAGCGTAATATAAACAGAGTCCGCATCTCGTGTAATATAAACAGAGACATGGTCTAGTGTAATATAAACAGGGACAGGGTCGAGTGTAATATAAACAAAAACATGGTCTAGTATAATATACACAGAGACAGGGTCTCGTGTAATATAAACAGAGACAGGTTCTAGAGCAATATAAACAGAGACAGGGTCTAGTGTAATATAAACAGAGACAGGGTCTAGTGTAATATAAACAGAGACTGCGTCGAGAGTAATATAAAAAGAGACACGGTCTAGTGTAATATAAACAGAGACAGGGTCTAGTGTAACATAAACAGGGATAGGGTCTAGTGTAATATGAAGAGGGACAGAGTCGAGTGTAATATAAACAGAGACTGGGTCTCGTGTAATATAAACAGAGACAGGGTCGAGTGTAACATAAACACGGACAAGGTCTAGTGTTATTTAATCAGGGACAGGTTCTAGTGTAATATAAACAGAGACAGGGTCTTGTGTAATATAAACAGGGTCAGGGTCTAGTGTAATATTAACAGAGACAGGGTCTAGTCTAATATAAACTGAGACAGGTTCTCTGTAATATAAACAGAGGCAGGGTCTAGTGTAATATTAACAGAGACAGGGTCTCGTGTAATATAAACAGGGACAGGGTCTAGTGTAATATAACCAGAGACAGGGTCTCGTGTAATATAAACAGGGACAGGGTCTAGTGTAATATAAACAGAGACTGGGTCCAGTGTAATATAAACAGAGACAGGGTCGAGTGTAACATAAACACGGACAAGGTCTAGTGTAATATAAACAGAGACAGGTTCTAGTGTAATATAAACAGGGACAGGGTCTAGTGTAATATAAACAGGGTCAGGGTCTAGTGTAATATTAACAGAGACAGGGTCTAGTCTAATATAAACTGAGACAGTGTCTTCTGTAATATAAACAGAGACAGGGTCTAGTGTAATAGAAACAGAGACAGCGTCGAGTGTAAAATAAACAGAGACAGGGTCTAGTGTAATATAAACAGAGACAGGGTCTAGTGTAATGTAAACAGGGACAGGGTCTCGTGTAATATAAATAGAGACAGAGACTCGTGTAATATAAACAGAGACAGGATCTAATGTATTATAAACAGAGACAGGGTCTGGTATAATATAAACTGATACACAGGGTCTAGTGTAATATAAACAGAGACAGTGTCGAGTGCAACATAAACAGAGACAGGGTCGAGTGTAATATAAACAAAAACAGGGTCTAGTATAATATAAACAGGGACAGGGTCGATTGTAATATAAACAGTGACAGGGTCTTGTTTAATATAAACACGAGACAGAGTCTAGTGTAGTATAAACAGGGACAGAGACTAGTGTAAACAACAGAGACAGCGTCGAGTGTAATATAAACAGAGTCCGGGTCTCGTGTAATATAAACAGAGACATGGTCTAGTGTAATATAAACAGGGACAGGGTCGAGTGTAATATAAACAAAAACAGGGTCGAGTATAATATAAACAGAGACAGTGTCTCGTGTAATATAAACAGAGACAGGGTCTAGTGTGATATAAACAGAGACAGGGTCTAGTGTAATATAAACAGAGACTGCGTCGAGAGTAATATAAAAAGAGACATGGTCTAGTGTAATATAAACAGAGACAGGGTCTAGTGTAACATAAACAGGGATAGGGTCTAGTGTAATATAAAGAGGGACAGAGTCGAGTGTAATATAAACAGAGACAGGGTCTAGTGTAATATAAACAGGGAGAGC
Organism: Pristiophorus japonicus; assembly: GCF_044704955.1. Classification (NCBI taxonomy): domain Eukaryota; kingdom Metazoa; phylum Chordata; class Chondrichthyes; family Pristiophoridae; genus Pristiophorus; species Pristiophorus japonicus. The sequence continues at coordinate 110,437,373 of NC_091982.1, read as the reverse complement.
GTCGGGTGTAATATAAACAGAAACAGGGTCGAGTATAATATAAACAGAGATAGGGTCGAGTGTAATATAAACAGAGGCAGGGTGGTGTAATATAAACAGAGACAGGATCTAGTATAATATAAACAACGACAGGGTCTAGTGTAATATAAACAGGGAGAGCGTCGAGTGTAATATAAACAGAGACAGGGTCTAGTGTAATATAAACAGAGACACAGTCGAGTGTGATATAACCAGAGACAGGGTCTAGTGTAATATAAATAGAGACAGGGTCTAGTGGAGTCTAAGCAGAGACAGGGTGTAGTGTATTATAAACTCAGACAGAATCTAGTGCAATATCAACAGAGACGGAATCTAGTCTGATATAAACAGAGACAGGGTCTACTGTAATATAAACAGAGCCAGGGTCTAGTGTAATATAAACAGAGACAGGGTCTAGTACAATATAAACAGAGTCAGGGTCTCGTGTAATATAAACAGAGACAGGGTCTAGTATAATTTAAACAGTGACAGGGTCTAGTGTAATATAAACAGAGACAGGGTCTAGTGTAATATAAATAGATACAGAGTCTCGTGTAATATAAACAGAGGCAGGATCTAATGTATTATAAACAGAGACAGGGTCTGGTATAATATAATCTGATACACAGGGTCTAGTGTAATATAAACAGAGACAGGGTCGAGTGCAATATAAACAGAGACAGGGTCTCGTGTAATATAAACAAAAACAGGGTCTAGTATAATATAAACAGGGACAGGGTCGATTGTAATATAAACAGGGACAGGGTCTTGTTTAATATAAACACGAGACAGAGTCTAGTGTAGTATAAACAGGGACAGAGACTAGTGTAAACAACAGAGACAGGGTCGAGCGTAATATAAACAGAGTCCGCATCTCGTGTAATATAAACAGAGACATGGTCTAGTGTAATATAAACAGGGACAGGGTCGAGTGTAATATAAACAAAAACATGGTCTAGTATAATATACACAGAGACAGGGTCTCGTGTAATATAAACAGAGACAGGTTCTAGAGCAATATAAACAGAGACAGGGTCTAGTGTAATATAAACAGAGACAGGGTCTAGTGTAATATAAACAGAGACTGCGTCGAGAGTAATATAAAAAGAGACACGGTCTAGTGTAATATAAACAGAGACAGGGTCTAGTGTAACATAAACAGGGATAGGGTCTAGTGTAATATGAAGAGGGACAGAGTCGAGTGTAATATAAACAGAGACTGGGTCTCGTGTAATATAAACAGGGAGAGCGTCGAGTGTAATTTAAACAGAGACAGGGTCTAGTGTAATATAAACAGGGAGAGCGTCGAGTGTAATATAAACAGGGACAGGATCTAGTGGAGTCTAAGCAGAGACAGGGTGTAGTGTATTATAAACTCAGACAGAATCTTGTGCAATATCAACAGAGACGGAGTCTAGTCTAATATAAACAGAGACAGGGTCTGCTGTAATATAAACAGAGACAGGGTCTAGTGTAATATAAACAGAGACAGGGTCTAGTGTAATATAAACAGAGACAGAGTCGGGTGTAATGTAAACAGAGACGGGGTCTAGCGTAATATACAGAGACAGGGTCTAGTGCAATATAAACAGAGACAGGGTCTAGTGTAATATAAACAGAGACAGGGTCTAATGTAATATAAACAGAAACAGGGTCGGGTGTAATGTAAACAGAGACGGGGTCTAGCGTAATATACAGAGACAGGGTCTAGTGCAATATAAACAGAGACAGGGTCTAGTGTAATATAAACAGAGACAGGGTCGAGTGTAATATAAACAGAGACAGGGTCTAGTGGAGTCTAAGCAGAGACAGGGTGTAGTGTATTATAAACTCAGACAGAATCTTGTGCAATATCAACAGAGACGGAGTCTAGTGTAATATAAACAGAGATAGGGTCTAATGTAATATAAACAGAAACAGGGTCGGGTGTAATGTAAACAGAGACGGGGTCTAGAGTAATATACAGAGACAGGGTCTAGTGCAATATAAACAGAGACAGGGTCTAGTGTAATATAAACAGAGACAGGGTCGAGTGTAATATAAATAGAGACAGGGTCTAGTGGAGTCTAAGCAGAGACAGGGTGTAGTGTATTATAAACTCAGACAGAATCTAGTGCAATATCAACAAAGACGGAGCCTAGTCTAATATAAAGAGAGACAGGGTCTACTGTAATATAAACAGAGACAGGGTCTAGTGTAATATAAACAGAGACAGGGTCTAATGTAAGATAAACAGAGACAGGGTCCCGTGTCATATAAACAGGGACAGCGTCTAGTGTAATATAAACAGAGACAGGGTCGAGTGTAATATAAACACAGGGAGGGTCTGGTGTAATGTAAACGGAGACAGGGTCTAGTGTAATATAAACAGAGACAGGGTCAAGTGTAATATAAACACAGGCAGGGTCTGGTGTAATATAAACGGAGACAGGGCCTAGTGTAATATAAACAGAGACAGGGTCTAGTGTCATATAAACAGAGACAGAGTCGAGTGTGATATAACCAGAGACAGGGTCCAGTGTAGTTTCAACAGAGACAGGGTCTAGTGTAATATAAACAGAGACAGGATCGAGTGTAATATAAACAGAGGCAGGGTCTGCTGTTATATAAACAGAGACAGGATCTAGTGCAATATAAACGGAGACAGGGTCTAGTGCAATATAAACAGATACAGGGTCTAGTGTAATATAAATAGAGACAGGGTCTAATAGAAACATAGAAACATAGAAAATAGGTGCAGGAGTAGGCCATTCGGCCCTTTGAGCCTGCACCGCCATTCAATGAGTTCATGGCTGAACATTCAACTTCAGTACCCCATTCCTGCTTTCTCACCATACCCCTTGATCCCCCTAGCAGTAAGGACTTCATCTAACTCCTTTTTGAATATATTTAGTGAATTGGCCTCAACAACTATCTGTGGTAGAGAATTCCACAGGTTCACCACTCTCTGGGTGAAGAAGTTCCTCCGCATCTCGGTCCTAAATGGCTTACCCCTTATCCTTAGACTGTGACCCCTGGTTCTGGACTTCCCCAACATTGGGAACATTCTTCCTGCATCTAACCTGTCTAACCCCGTCAGAATTTTATATGTTTCTATGAGGTCCCCTCTCATTCTTCTGAACTCCAGTGAATACAAGCCCAGTTGATCCAGTCTTTCTTGATAGGTCAGTCCCGCCATCCCGGGAATCAGTCTGGTGAACCTTCGCTGCACTCCCTCAATAGCACGAATGTCCTTCCTCAGGTTAGGAGACCAAAACTGTACACAATACTCCAGGTGTGGCCTCACCAATGCCCTGTACAACTGTAGCAACACCTCCCTGCCCCTGTACTCAAATCCCCTTGCTATGAAGGCCAACATGCCATTTGCTTTCTTAACCGCCTGCTGCACCTGCATGCCAACCTTCAATGACTGATGTACCATGACACCCAGGTCTCTTTGCACCTCCCCTTTTCCTAATCTGTCACCATTCAGATAATAGTCTGTCTCTCTGTTTTTACCACCAAAGTGGATAACCTCACATTTATCCACATTATACTTCATCTGCCATGCATTTGCCCACTCACCTAACCTATCCAAGTCGCTCTGCAGCCTCACAGCATCCTCCTCGCAGCTCACACTGCCACCCAACTTAGTGTCATCCGCAAATTTGGAGATACTACATTTAATCCCCTCATCTAAATCATTAATGTACAGTGTAAACAGCTGGGGCCCCAGCACAGAACCTTGCGGTACCCCACTAGTCACTGCCTGCCTGATGTAATATAAACTGGTACAGGGTCTAGTTTAATATAAACAGAGACAGGGTCAAGTATAATATAAACTGATACAGGTTCTAGTGTAACATAAACAGAGACAGGGGCTGGAATATTAACAGAGACAGGGTCTAGTGTAATATAAACAGAGACAGGGTCAAGTGTAATTTTAACACAGGCAGGGTCTGGTGTAATATAAACGGAGACAGGGCCTAGTGTAATATAAATAGAGACAGAGACTAGTGTAATATAAACAGAGTCAGGATCTAGTTTAATATAAATAGAGACAGGGTCGAGTATGATTTAAACAGAGACAGGGTCTAGTGTAATATAAACAGGGACAGCGTCTAGTGTAAGGTAAACAGAGACAGGGTCTCGTGTAATATAAACAGGGACAGCGTCTAGTGTAAGGTAAACAGAGACAGGGTCTCGTGTAATATAAACAGGGACAGCGTCTAGTGTAATATAAACAGAGACAGGGTCGAGTGTAATATAAACACAGGGAGGGTCTGGTGTAATATAAACGGAGACAGGGCCTCGTGTTATATAAATAGAGACAGAGACTAGTGTAATATAAACAGAGACAGGGTCTAGTGTAATATAAACAGAGACAGGGTCAAGTGTAATATAAACACAGGCAGGGTCTGGTGTAATATAAACGGAGACAGGGCCTAGTGTAATATAAATAGAGACAGAGACTAGTGTAATATAAACAGAGTCAGGATCTAGTTTAATATAAATAGAGACGGGGTCTAGTATGATTTAAACAGAGACAGGGTCTAGTGTAATATAAACAGGGACAGGGTCTCGTGTAATATAAACAGAGACAGTGTCTAGTGTAATATAAACAGAGACAGTGTCTAGTGTAATATAAACAGAGACAGCGTCGAGTGTAAGATAAACAGAGACAGGGTCTCGTGTCATATAAACAGGGACAGCGTCTAGTGTCATATAAACAGAGACAGTGTCGAGTGTAATATAAACACAGGGAGGGTCTGGTGTAATATAAACGGAGACAGGGCCTCGTGTTATATAAATAGAGACAGAGACTAGTGTAATATAAACAGAGTCAGGATCTAGTATAATATAAATAGTGACAGGGTCTCGTATGATTTGAACAGAGACAGGGTCTAGTGTAATATAAACAGGGACAGGGTCTAGTGTAACATAAACAGAGACAGTGTCTAGTGTAATATAAACAGAGACAGGGTCTAGTGTAATATAAACAGGGACAGGGTCTAGTGTAACATAAACAGAGACAGTGTCTAGTGTAATATAAACAGAGTTGGCGTCTAGTGTAATATAAACAGAGACAGGCTCTCGCGTCATATAAACAGGGACAGCGTCTAGTGTAATCTAAACAGAGACAGGGTCTAGTGCAATATAAACAGAGATATGGTCGAGTGTAATATAAACAGAGGCAGGGTCGTTTAATATAAACAGAGACAGAGCCTCGTGTAATATAAACAGAAATAGGGTCGAGTGTAATATAAATAGAGGCAGGGTGGTGTAATATAAACAGAGACAGGATCTTGTTGTAGGAGGTAGGCACCTTTAGAATATACCAGAATACTAGGCATTAGGCACCTGCTAGATATATCTAAACGCATATAAGTTTAAAGTGGACACACACATAAAATGGCTGCCCAGGCATGATGGGAAATCAGGTAGTCAAGCTGTGAACTGTTGAACGTTCAATGACCAAGCAATAACCCTGTGAGGCCCACTGTCGGAATGCCTGGGATGCGGGAAGACAGAGATAAGAAGGAAACCATCTCCTGTGAACAAGGTCATAAACCAATTAATTCCCCAGGAAGAAAGATAAGAGGGAAACCATCTCCTGTAAACAAGGTTATAAACCAATTATTTCTCCCAGATGAAAGAACTAGGGAGAGAACCTATAAAGTCATCGATCAGCCCAAGCTGACAATAACCGAACATATGGTTCCCTGGATACTAGGGGAATTCTATTGGGTTAAAAGAACCTATATGTAATCTATAATCGTTGTGATTGGCTTGTGTCCAGCCGTGATGGGCTGTGTAGCTGTAGTAAACTGTTTTGTAACTGTTGTGAAACATATAAAGGTGCATGTAACCCTTTGTTCGGTGGAGAGAAACCTGGATACGGTCCTGAGTTTTTCCTCCCCGCTGAGCATAATAAAAGCCGCATCAGCATTGGAACCGACTCTGAGTGTTGAGTGATTCTTCTGAGAAAACACTAACGCTAACAATGGCGTAGTCGGCAGGATTTCCCGGAGTCGCTGGACGCCCTTGGAAAAACCCCGGGTGAGTATAAAAAACAATTTTTAAGTATAAAGGGTGCGGAAGGTGGAAGCTGGTTGATCGACATGAGGAGACGGTCTAATATCTCATACGCCTAGCCTGAGCCTGAATTGAGAGGACTTTTGTCCCACGTGACGGCCAGGAACCAAGTAGGCGTAGGGAACACATTTAGACCGTGGGATCGTGATACCGAGAGACATCTTCCGGACCCAGTAGTGTAATTTGAAATACCCCGGGGTAGAACCAAGCGGTGTACAGCGGCTAACGGAATCCAAACCTGTGAACAGGGTCGGACCAACGGGCCGAGCGGTGGTAGGTAGTCGTTAAGGATACGTAGAGCACTGCGGGAATTGCTTAAACGCGTTTTTAAGAATTGTATAAGTTTGTGTAACAGCAGAACTTGTGACCTGACAGTAGCCAAGAGACAGTTTACTACAAGTCGCGCTAGAAAGAAAGCGGACCTCTGAGAGTAGATTCCTAACGGTACTAGTCCTACCCAGGAATGGCCATGAAAACAAGTAAACTCGAGTGGGGACCAGAAAGGTCGCTTACCCGCCACTTGGCGGAAAAACAAAAGAAGCTAATTGAAAAAATGATTAAAGCAGGGTGGAATCCTCAGGAACTAGTTATGTGAGGAATTATTTAGATAAAACTACGAATTCCCTGAAAGGTCATGGATCCAAAAATAGAGCCGGCCAAAACAAGAAGAGAGACTGTTGTAAATGTCTGATCGTTGAGTGAGAAGTGTGATTTTTGACTGCAGAATTAATTTTTTATGTTTTCATGTTCCGAAAGCCTGGTTGGAAGAGGAATGCAAGTGTCTGTTTATTTTAGAAACAGAGTGAAAGTCTTTTTTTAACCCTTTGTAATGTTGTCCTGTATGTGGGAAGTTTTAAGACATTTAAGTTAGAAACGCAGGTGTGGATTTATTCGGATGATAAGTTACGGAGCTAGGAAAATAAACAAACAAAGGATAGGTTTGTTGAGCAAAATATTTATTTGACACGCTCACTTACTTGCCGAAAGAAAACATGCAATGATTGATTGGGTTGAAAGACATAAATTTAGTCTCGGAATGAGATAAAGAATGCTTTCAAAAAAAGAGCTTCTAAAAAAAAAGTTTTAAATAAAGATTGAAATTACAAAGTTTGAATTGGGATTTTGAGATATTCAGAGAAGGCTCAGGAAATACTGAGGTGGATTTAAAAAAAAGAAAAAGATTAAATTAAATCTGATCAGGTCAAACTCCTGGGCAAGTGGCGAGCTATCTGCGAAGGTGTAAAAGGAACTTTTGGAAAATGTTAAAAACAGCAAGCTTTAGTAACGACTTTGAAACTGGAGCATTTTGAGATAACGAAAGGCAGCCCTCAAACTCTCAAAGCTGGACTCCATTCCAGTTATGAAAAAAAAGAAAAAGATAAAGACGGCACTTTGAAAGTAAACAAATGATTTTAAATTAACAACTTTATGGAGTTACGAACCCTCCGTGAAAAATACAAAACCTAATTTGAAGAAAGAAAAAAAGATGTAATGGACTAAATGGAAAAAGACATAACTTACTAAATACTAGTTGATGTTTGCTGTGAAAAAGATATTGGTTTAATTAGAAGGAAAAAAAAAATTGGAATAAGTAAAAAACACTACATGGATTCGAATTTTCAATTATGAAAAAGTTTCAATGCAGTTTGAAAAGATTTCCAAAATGGACAGTGTTTATCAAAAAAGTCCCGAACAGTCTAAACAAGCAAGAGGGTTTTGAAGATAACGAGGAGAAAGAGAGAAATAAAAAAAAAACAGAATTGAATTTCAGTAAACAAAATTGCTATTGTATGTGTGGTCTTGTTTTAAAACAATTAAAAAAAAAAATTATTTGGCAAGTACTTGAATTAGAAGTTAAGAAAACATTGGAGTTTACTCTAATGATTTGTGCTGTTTTTAACGGATTCCTAATTTCGAAGCCAGTTTTGAAGGCACAAAGACTTTTTTTTTTCAGATGATTACGTGAAGTCACGTAATGACATCAGGTCTTCTTACAAACCTGGAAAGGAGTTAACCCTTTCCATTGACAGCCGTTTTATACTGAACATTATTAATTTGGATTTCTTAATAGGAAAAAAAAAGACTCACCTAACAGAGGAAACAAAAATAAAAACAGAACTAGCTTATGTAATAATACTTGCCTGATACAATAAAGAAATAGATATTCAATAAAACAAATTGAAGAGTTGAAAGCTAAGATAAACAGGCTGGAAGAGATAACGGGACTAGACGGATAGTGCAGTGCGCAGCCATAGCACCATCACCTCTGGCAATAGAGCCAATGTACCCCACGGTGGGTAGGTGTAGTCCACAAACCCAACCTAACGGTAAAGCAGACAGCGATGTTTGGAGGAATAGCTTTGGCCTTGGTCATAGGAGTTTGGGTAATATTTAAGTGGGTAAAGACACGGGCGCACGCCCTACAGATTCAGCTCGAAATGGTTCGATTATAACCTTGTGCTTCTGATTTTGCAGGGTGACAGGGACACTCGTAGAGCAAAAAACTTAACCCCTGGTGACGACCAGGCCGTCTGTTTAAAATTACAGATAATACTTACCGGAATGGGAATACGAAAGGCGCTACTCGTAATATGGATAGCCCTGCGACATGCACGTACCCTGGGCAACACCGACGGACAGCAGAGCACGCTGGAAATAAACAACTACCTGAACTATGGAGTCTTGTTTAATTTAACGGACGGAATGTGCATCCCAGCAGCCAAGGACTGGAGCAAGGACAGGACTTATTTTAATGCATGGTTACAAGTGAATCCTAATAAGAATCCTAATAAGAATAAGAGTATGTGTACAGTGCTCCACGGGTATAAGGAGCAGATGCATTAAACGGAGGGATGTTAAAGGGCCTGATGAATGTACTTTCGGCATAATTTGCGCGCCTCCGGGACAATCCCAGCAATCAGTCATCCGCAAGAAGGGAATGGGGCTGTGTGGGTATTACGAGGAGGCGGGGGCGGCTGCAATATCATTGTATGTATGTTTCTCACCCCCTCCGACACCGCGCCCCATAAGAATCACTACATTGCCCGAGGAACTGCCTTGCCCCATAACTACGAAGGGACCAGAGAATGGGATTGTAATGTACAATGAGGGGGAACTGTTGTATGATAATGTTAAACATGAAATTGTGCCTGTTCTGATCAATATTTCAGGCATCCAGATGCCGGAATACTGTACAGAACAGTCAAGGAAGATGTACAATGTATTAAGTAAAGTTGTAATGCAGCAGGCTGCCGATGCAATGGGTGCCAGTAGGTTCCAGGGACAGGGGTTAGCCCCCAGGATGAAGAGGGAAATAGTTAATGATGTTGCTACCGTTTTCAATACAGGGACCTCCGTAGTGAACTCGATAGACATACAAGGATTAAATGAGAGGGTGGAACAGCTTAGAGGGGTGATGAAGGGGTTATTGGAGAGGGTGGAGCAAAACCAGGAAGACCAAGCCAACCTAGGAAAGGAGGGTGCCAAAATCCAGCTGGATGGCATCTCAGTCCTGGAAGCTCACGCCAGAACCATCAATCACCTCATTGATAGAGAACAGGAAGATATAGGGAAAGCAAAGACAGGGGCAACTCTGTCACGCTTATGGTCTGTGGATGGTGGGACAGATCCGCCACAATCTCGACCAGATCCAACGCGGGGAAGTACCCGATTGGATAGACAGTTCACATTTAGCTCAGTTGGCTAACCAAAGGGGGACACTGGATAATTGTACTCTGAAGGGACTGACCAGAGTATACCCAGCAATTCCAGATTGCCAGATGGGTAGGACTACCGGGATAGGGATAGTCCTGATGATCCCTATAGCCACGCCGGACTCAGGGCCGTTCCCCCTATACCAACGAGAGAATATCGGAATAATACGGGAAAATGTCTCCATACGCTACTACCTGACCACCACCTCTGCCGTTCGTCGAAACAACATACTTACCGGGATTTCCCTAGCAGATTGCAAGCAAAAGGGGGAAATCACAGTATGCCCTCACCCGGTGGGCAGAGGGGAGCGAGACGAGTGCGGGTTAACCGAACCGACGGGTGTGTACTAGAAATAGTGCCCGCACACATGCACTTCGCGAGGGCAGGCTACGGAGGGAAGGGAAGATACTGCGTCTCTACTACTGAGCGTTCATTCCAGTATAATGACCTGCAGTGCCCTATACCACAGCCAAACTTTTGCTTTACACCACTACGACCTGTCGCGATCGGGCAAGCGCATATCACCCAGGTTAGGAGCCAGAAGTCCGAAGTTATTGAGGTAACCGATCAGCTCCATGATCATTTACAGGCTTATGATGAACCAGATCAGGTCCTTATCTCACATCTAACCGAAGTATTACGAGAGTTGAGGCTCAGAGTGGGTCAATCCGTAAAGCACTACCACCAACTACAAACTAAAATCAAAGTACTGGAAGAAGATACCGAGGTAGACTTACAAAGTCAGAGTTGGTGGAGAAAGGTCTGGGACTGGGGAATAAATGTGAACATCCACCCATGGATTCGAATAATTTCACATATACTGGTCGGGATACAATTGATCTTAGCAATAACATGGGGCGTAATGGCCTGCCAGGCATGCAGACACCACGCACAACGAAGACGGACAAATCACCGTTCCCCGGATACTAAACAAGCCTGTTTTATAAGGGGGCAGGAGGATTTGGCCTTTGTCAATTCGATTTAAGCAACCGGGACTCCTGAAACCGCGTGACTGGCCAGCACGTTGAGGCAGGGAGTACCGGGCCGTGCACAAAATCTAATAAAGGTCGAATGGTCGGTTAAAAGGGGACTAGGACTAGTCCCTTTACCGAAAGGGGGAGTTGTTGTAGGAGGTAGGCACCTTTAGAATATACCAGAATACTAGGCATTAGGCACCTGCTAGATATATCTAAACGCATATAAGTTTAAAGTGGACACACACATAAAATGGCTGCCCAGGCATGATGGGAAATCAGGTAGTCAAGCTGTGAACTGTTGAACGTTCAATGACCAAGCAATAACCCTGTGAGGCCCACTGTAGGAATGCCTGGGATGCGGGAAGACAGAGATAAGAAGGAAACCATCTCCTGTGAACAAGGTCATAAACCAATTAATTCCCCAGGAAGAAAGATAAGAGGGAAACCATCTCCTGTAAACAAGGTTATAAACCAATTATTTCTCCCAGATGAAAGAACTAGGGAGAGAACCTATAAAGTCATCGATCAGCCCAAGCTGACAATAACCGAACATATGGTTCCCTGGATACTAGGGGAATTCTATTGGGTTAAAAGAACCTATATGTAATCTATAATCATTGTGATTGGCTTATGTCCAGCCGTGATGGGCTGTGTAGCTGTAGTAAACTGTTTTGTAACTGTTGTGAAACATATAAAGGTGCATGTAACCCTTTGTTCGGTGGAGAGAAACCTGGATACGGTCCTGAGTTTTTCCTCCCCGTTGAGCGTAATAAAAGCCGCATCAGCATTGGAACCGACTCTGAGTGTTGAGTGATTCTTCTGAGAAAACACTAACACTAACAATCTAGTATAATATAAACACAGACAGGGTCTCATGTAATATAAACAGAGACAGGGTCTAGTATAATATAAACAGAGACAGGGTCTAGTGTAATATAAACAGGGACAGGATCTAGTGTAATATAAACAGAGACAGGGTCTAGTGTAATATAAACAGAGACAGAGTCAAGTGTGATATAACCAGAGATAGGGTCCACTGTAGTCTAAATAGAGACAGGGTGTAGTGTATTATAAACTCAGACACAATTTACTGTAATATAAATAGTGACAGGGTCTAGTGTAATATAAACAGAGACAGGGTCTAGTGTAATATAAACAGAGACAGGGTCGAGTGTAATATAAACAGACACAGGGTCTAGTGTAAAATAAACAGGGACAGGTTCTCGTGTAATATAAACAGAGACATGGTCGAGTGTAACATAAACACAGACAGGATCTAGTGTAATATTAACAGAGACGGGGTCAAGTGTAATATAAGCAGAGACAGTGTCTACTGTAATATAAACAGAGAAAGGGTCGAGTGTAATATAAACAGAGACAGGGTCTAGTGTAATTTAAACAGGGAATGGGTTGAGTGCAATATAAACAGAAACAGGGTCGAGTGTAATAAAAACAGAGACAGGATCGAGTGTAACAGAAACACAGACAGGATCTAGTCTAATATTAACAGAGACAGGGTCTCGTGTAATATAAACAGAGACAGGGTCTACTGTAATATAAACATAGACAGGATCTACTGCAATACAAACAAAGACAGGGTCTCGAGTAATATAAGCAGAGACAGGGTCAAGTGCAATATAAACAGAGACAGGGTCTCATGTCATATAAACAGAGACAGGGTCTTGTGTAAAATAAAGAGAAACATGGTCGAGTGTAATATAAACAGAGACAGGTTCTAGTGTAATATAAACAGGGACAGGGTCTAGTGTAATATAAACAGGGACAGGGTCTCGTGTAATATAAACAGGGACAGGATCCAGTGTAATTTAAACAGAGACAGGGTCTAGTGAAATATATACAGAGACAGATTCGAGTGTGAGAGACAGGTTCTAGTGTAATATAAACAGGGACAGCATTGAGTGTAATCGAAACAAGAACAGGGTCTAGTTTAATATAAACAGGGACATAGTCGAGTGTGATATAAACAGAGACAGGTTCTCGTGTAATATTAACAGAGACAGGGTTGAGTGTCATATAAACAGAGACAGGGTCGAGTGTAATATAAACGATACAGGATCTTGTGTAATATAAACAGAGACAGGGTCGAGTATAACATAAACAGAGACAGAGTCTAGTGTAATATAAACAGAGACAGGGTCTGGTGTAATATAAACAGAGACATGGTCTAGTGTAATACAAACAGGGACTGGGTCGAGTGCAATATAAACACTTTGGTGGTAAAAACAGAGAGACAGACTATTATCTGAATGGTGACAGATTAGGAAAAGGGGAGGTGCAAAGAGACCTGGGTGTCATGGTACATCAGTCATTGAAGGTTGGCATGCAGGTGCAGCAGGCGGTTAAGAAAGCAAATGGCATGTTGGCCTTCATAGCAAGGGGATTTGAGTACAGGGGCAGGGAGGTGTTGCTACAGTTGTACAGGGCATTGGTGAGGCCACACCTGGAGTATTGTGTACAGTTTTGGTCTCCTAACCTGAGGAAGGACATTCTTGCTATTGAGGGAGTGCAGCGAAGGTTCACCAGACTGATTCCCGGGATGGCGGGACTGACCTATCAAGAAAGACTGGATCAACTGGGCTTGTATTCACTGGAGTTCAGAAGAATGAGAGGGGACCTCATAGAAACATATAAAATTCTGACGGGGTTAGACAGGTTAGATGCAGGAAGAATGTTCCCAATGTTGGGGAAGTCCAGAACCAGGGGTCACAGTCTAAGGATAAGGGGTAAGCCATTTAGGACCGAGATGCGGAGGAACTTCTTCACCCAGAGAGTGGTGAACCTGTGGAATTCTCTACCACAGAAAGTTGTTGAGGCTAATTCACTAAATATATTCAAAAAAGGAGTTAGATGAGGTCCTTACTGCTAGGGGGATCAAGGGGTATGGCGAGAAAGCAGGAATGGGGTACTGAAGTTGAATGTTCAGCCATGAACTCATTGAATGGCGGTGCAGGCTAGAAGGGCCGAATGGCCTACTCCTGCACCTATTTTCTATGTTTCTATGTTTCTATGTTTCTATGAGACAGGGTCTAGTGTATTGTAAACTGAGACAAGGTATAGTGTCATATCAACAGGGACAGGGTCTCGTGTAATATAAACAGAGACAGGTTCTAGTGTAACATAAACATGTACAGGGTCCAGTGTAGTATGAACAGAGACTGGGTTTAGTGTAATATAAACAGAGACAGGGTCTCGTGTAATATAAACAGAGACAGGAGCTAGTGTATTAAAAACAGGGACAGGGTCGAGTGTAATATAAACAGAAACATGGTCTAGTGCAATAGAACAGGGACAGGGTCGAGTGCAATATAAACAGAGACAGAGTCTAGTATAATATAAACAGAGACAGGGTCTCGTGTAATATAAACAGAGACAGGGTCTAGTGTAATATAAACAGAGACAGGTTCTAGTGTAACATAAACAGGGACAGGGTCTAGTGTAATAGAACAGTGACAGGGTCTCATGTAATATAAACAGGGACAGGGTCCAGTGTAATTTAAACAGAGACAGGGTCTAGTGTAATATATACAGAGACAGATTCGAGTGCGAGAGACAGGTTCTAGTGTAATATAAACAGGAACAGGGTCGAGTGTAGTAGAATCTGAAACAGGGTCTTGTTTAATATAAACAGGGACAGAGTCTAGTGTAATATAAACAGAGACAGGGTCTCGTGTAATATTAACAGAGACAGGGTCTAGTATAACATAAACAGAGACAGAGTCTAGTGTAATATAAACAGATACAGAGTCTAGTGTAAAATAAACAGAGACATGGTCTTGTGTAATATAAACAGAGACAGGGTCTAGTGTTTTATTAACAGAGACAGGGTCAAGTGTATTATGAACAGAGACAGGATCTAGTGTAATACAAACAGGGACTGGGTCGAGTGTAATATAAACAGAGACAGGGTCTAGTGTATTGTAAACTGAGACAGGTTCTAGTGCAACATAAACATGTACAGGGTCTAATGTAATATAAACAGAGACTGGGTCGCGTGTAATATAAACAGAGACAGGGTCGAGAATAATATAAACAGAGACAGGGTCTCGTATAATATAAACAGAGACAGGGTCTCGTGTAATATAAACAGAGACAGGGTCGCGTGTAATATAAACAGGGACAGGGTCGAGTGTAATATAAACAGAGACAGGGTCTAGTGTAATATAAACAGAGACAGGGTCTAGTGTAATATAAATAGAGACAGGGTCTAATGTAATATAAACAGGAACAGGGTCTAGTGTAATATAAACCGAGAAGCGTCGAGTATAATATAAACTGAGACAGGGTCGAGTGTAATATAAACAGAGACAGGGTCTAGTGTAATATAAACAGAGACAGGGTCTAGTGTAATATAAACACAGACAGCGTCTAGTGTGACATAAACAGAGACAGGGTCGAGTGTAATATAAACAGAGTCAGGGTCTGGTGTAATACAAACAGAGACAGGGTCTGCTGTTTTATTAACAGAGACAGGGTCTAGTGTATTATGAACAGAGACAGGATCTAGTGTAATATAAACAGAGATGGGGTCTAATGTAACATAAACAGAGACAGGGTCCAGTGTAAAATAAACAGAGACGGTGTCGCATATAACATAAACAGAGGCAGGATCTAGTGTAATATAAACAGAGACAGGGTCTCGTGTAATATAAACAGAGACACAGTCTCGTATAATATAAACAGGGCCGGGTCTAGTGTAATATAAACAGAGACAGGGTCTCGTGTATTGTAAACAGAGACAGGGTCGAGTATAATATAAACAGTGACAGGGTCTAGTGTAAGATAAGCAGAGACAGGGTCTAGTGTAATATAAACAGGGATAGGGTCGAGTGTAATATAAACAGAGACAGGGTCTAGTGTAATATAAACAGAGACAGGGTCTAGTGTAATATAAACAGAGACAGGGTCTAGTGTAATATAAACAGGGATAGGGTCGAGTGTAATATAAACGCAGACAGGATCTAGTGTAATATAAGCAGAGACAGGGTCGAGTGTAATATAAACAGGGACAGGGTCTAGTGTAACATAAACAGGGACAGGGTCTAGTGTAATATAAACAGGGACAGGATCCAGTGTAATATAAACAGGGACAGGGTCTCGTGTAATATAAACAGGGACAGGGTCCAGTGTAATTTAAACAGAGACAGGTTCTAGTGTAACATAAACAGGGACAGGGTCTAGTGTAATATAAACAGGGACAGGGTCTCGTGTAATATAAACAGGGACAGGGTCCAGTGTAATTTAAACAGAGACAGGGTCTAGTGAAATATATACAGAGACAGATTCGAGTGTGAGAGACAGGTTCTAGTGTAATATAAACAGGGACAGCGTCGAGTGTAATCGAAACAGGAACAGGGTCTAGTTTAATATAAACAGGGACATAGTCGAGTGTGATATAAACAGAGACAGGGTCTCGTGTAATATTAACAGAGACAGGGTCTAGTGTCATATAAACAGAGACAGGGTCGAGTGTAATATAAAACGAGACAGGATCTTGTGTAATATAAACAGAGACAGGGTCGAGTATAACATAAACAGAGACATGGTCTAGTGTAATACAAACAGGGACAGGGTCTAGTGTAATATAAACAGAGACAGGGTCTCGTGTAATATAAACAGAGACAGGTTCTAGTGTAACATAAACATGTACAGGGTCCAGTGTAGTATAAACAGAGACTGGGTTTAGTGTAATATAAACAGAGACAGGGTCTGGTGTAATATAAACAGAGACATGGTCTAGTGTAATACAAACAGGGACAGGGTCTAGTGTAATATAAACAGAGACAGGGTCTCGTGTAATATAAACAGAGACAGGTTCTAGTGTAACATAAACATGTACAGGGTCCAGTGTAGTATAAACAGAGACTGGGTTTAGTGTAATATAAACAGAGACAGGGTCTCGTGTAATATAAACAGAGACAGGAGCTAGTGTAATAAAAACAGGGACAGGGTCGAGTGTAATATAAACAGAAACATGGTCTAGTGCAATAGAACAGGGGCAGGGTCTTGTGTAATATAAACAGAGACAGGGTCTAGTGTAATATAAACAGAGACAGGGTCTCGTGTAATATAAACAGAGACAGGGTCTAGTGTAATATAAACAGAAACACGGTCGAGTGTAATAGAACAGGGACAGGGTCGAGTGCAATATAAACAGAGACAGAGTCTAGTGTAATATAAACAGAGACAGGGTCTCGTGTAATATAAACAGAGACAGGGTCTAGTGTAATATAAACAGAGACAGGTTCTAGTGTAACATGAACAGGGACAGGGTCTAGTGTAATAGAACAGTGACAGGGTCTCATGTAATGTAAACAGGGACAGGGTCCAGTGTAATTTAAACAGAGACAGGGTCTAGTGTAATATATACAGAGACAGGGTCTAGTGTAATATAAACAGAGACAGGTTCTAGTGTAACATAAACAGGGACAGGGTCTAGTGTAATAGAACAGTGACAGGGTCTCATGTAATATAAACAGGGACAGGGTCCAGTGTAATTTAAACAGAGACAGGGTCTAGTGTAAAATATACAGAGACAGATTCGAGTGCGAGAGACAGGTTCTAGTGTAATATAAACAGGGACAGGGTCGAGTGTAATAGAATCTGAAACAGGGTCTTGTTTAATATAAACAGGGACAGAGTCTAGTGTAATATAAACAGAGACAGGGTCTCGTGTAATATTAACAGAGACAGGGTCTAGTATAACATAAACAGAGACAGAGTCTAGTGTAATATAAACAGATACAGAGTCTCGTGTAAAATAAACAGAGACATGGTCTTGTGTAATATAAACAGAGACAGGGTCTCGTGTAATATTAACAGAGACAGGGTCTAGTGTCATATAAACAGAGACAGGGTCGAGTGTAATATAAAACGAGACAGGATCTTGTGTAATATAAACAGAGACAGGGTCGAGTATAACATAAACAGAGACAGAGTCTAGTGTAATGTAAACAGAGACAGGGTCTGGTGTAATATAAACAGAGACATGGTCTAGTGTAATACAAACAGGGACAGGGTCTAGTGTAATATAAACATAGACAGGGTCTCGTGTAATATAAACAGAGACAGGTTCTAGTGTAACATAAACATGTACAGGGTCCAGTGTAGTATAAACAGAGACTGGGTTTAGTGTAATATAAACAGAGACAGGGTCTCGTGTAATATAAACAGAGACAGGAGCTAGTGTAATAAAAACAGGGACAGGGTCGAGTGTAATATAAACAGAAACATGGTCTAGTGCAATAGAACAGGGGCAGGGTCTTGTGTAATATAAACAGAGACAGGGTCTAGTGTAATATAAACAGAGACAGGGTCTCGTGTAATATAAACAGAGACAGGGTCTAGTGTAATATAAACAGAAACACGGTCGAGTGTAATAGAACAGGGACAGGGTCGAGTGCAATATAAACAGAGACAGAGTCTAGTGTAATATAAACAGAGACAGGGTCTCGTGTAATATAAACAGAGACAGGGTCTAGTGTAATATAAACAGAGACAGGTTCTAGTGTAACATGAACAGGGACAGGGTCTAGTGTAATAGAACAGTGACAGGGTCTCATGTAATGTAAACAGGGACAGGGTCCAGTGTAATTTAAACAGAGACAGGGTCTAGTGTAATATATACAGAGACAGATTCGGGTGCGAGAGACAGGTTCTAGTGTAATATAAACAGGGACAGGGTCGAGTGTAATAGAATCTGAAACAGGGTCTTGTTTAATATAAACAGGGACAGAGTCTAGTGTAATATAAACAGAGACAGGGTCTCGTGTAATATTAACAGAGACAGGGTCTAGTATAACATAAACAGAGACAGAGTCTAGTGTAATATAAACAGATACAGAGTCTCGTGTAAAATAAACAGAGACATGGTCTTGTGTAATATAAACAGAGACAGGGTCTCGTGTAATATTAACAGAGACAGGGTCTAGTGTCATATAAACAGAGACAGGGTCGAGTGTAATATAAAACGAGACAGGATCTTGTGTAATATAAACAGAGACAGGGTCGAGTATAACATAAACAGAGACAGAGTCTAGTGTAATATAAACAGAGACAGGGTCTGGTGTAATATAAACAGAGACATGGTCTAGTGTAATACAAACAGGGACAGGGTCTAGTGTAATATAAACAGAGACAGGGTCTCGTGTAATATAAACAGAGACAGGTTCTAGTGTAACATAAACATGTACAGGGTCCAGTGTAGTATAAACAGAGACTGGGTTTAGTGTAATATAAACAGAGACAGGGTCTCGTGTAATATAAACAGAGACAGGAGCTAGTGTAATAAAAACAGGGACAGGGTCGAGTGTAATATAAACAGAAACATGGTCTAGTGCAATAGAACAGGGGCAGGGTCTTGTGTAATATAAACAGAGACAGGGTCTAGTGTAATATAAACAGAGACAGGGTCTCGTGTAATATAAACAGAGACAGGGTCTAGTGTAATATAAACAGAAACACGGTCGAGTGTAATAGAACAGGGACAGGGTCGAGTGCAATATAAACAGAGACAGAGTCTAGTGTAATATAAACAGAGACAGGGTCTCGTGTAATATAAACAGAGACAGGGTCTAGTGTAATATAAACAGAGACAGGTTCTAGTGTAACATGAACAGGGACAGGGTCTAGTGTAATAGAACAGTGACAGGGTCTCATGTAATGTAAACAGGGACAGGGTCCAGTGTAATTTGAACAGAGACAGGGTCTAGTGTAATATATACAGAGACAGATTCGAGTGCGAGAGACAGGTTCTAGTGTAATATAAACAGGGACAGGGTCGAGTGTAATAGAATCTGAAACAGGGTCTTGTTTAATATAAACAGGGACAGAGTCTAGTGTAATATAAACAGAGACAGGGTCTCGTGTAATATTAACAGAGACAGGGTCTAGTATAACATAAACAGAGACAGAGTCTAGTGTAATATAAACAGATACAGAGTCTAGTGTAAAATAAACAGAGACATGGTCTTGTGTAATATAAACAGAGACAGGGTCTAGTGTTTTATTAACAGAGACAGGGTCAAGTGTATTATGAACAGAGACAGGATCTAGTGTAATACAAACAGGGACTGGGTCAAGTGTAATATAAACAGAGACAGGGTCTAGTGTATTGTAAACTGAGACAGGTTCTAGTGCAACATGAACATGTACAGGGTCTAATGTAATATAAACAGAGACTGGGTCGTGTGTAATATAAACAGAGACAGGGTCGAGAATAATATAAACAGAGACAGGATCTCGTATAATATAAAAAGAGACAGGGTCTCGTGTAAAATAAACAGAGACAGGGTCTCGTGTAATATAAACAGGGACAGGGTCGAGTGTAATATAAACAGAGACAGGGTCTAGTGTAATATAAACAGAGACAGGGTCTAGTGTAATATAAATAGAGACAGGGTCTAATGTAATATAAACAGGAACAGCGTCTAGTGTAATATAAACAGAGAAGCGTCGAGTATAATATAAACTGAGACAGGGTCGAGAATAATATAAACAGAGACAGGGTCTCGTATAATATAAAAAGAGACAGGGTCTCGTGTAAAATAAACAGAGACAGGGTCTCGTGTAATATAAACAGGGACAGGGTCGAGTGTAATATAAACAGAGACAGGGTTTAGTGTAATATAAACAGAGACAGGGTCTAGTGTAATATAAATAGAGACAGGGTCTAATGTAATATAAACAGGAACAGCATCTAGTGTAATATAAACAGAGAAGCGTCGAGTATAATATAAACTGAGACAGGGTCGAGTGTAATATAAACAGAGACAGGGTCTAGTGTAATATAAACAGAGACAGGGTCTAGTGTAATATAAACAGAGACAGCGTCTAGTGTGACATAAACAGAGACAGGGTCGAGTGTAATATAAACAGAGTCAGGGTCTGGTGTAATACAAACAGAGACAGGGTCTGGTGTTTTATTAACAGAGACAGGGTCTAGTGTATTATGAACAGAGACAGGATCTAGTGTAATATAAACAGAGATGGGGTCTAATGTAATATAAACAGAGACAGGGTCCAGTGTAAAATAAACAGAGACGGTGTCGCATATAACATAAACAGAGGCAGGATTTAGTGTAATATAAACAGAGACAGGGTCTCGTGTATTGTAAACAGAGACAGGGTCGAGTATAATATAAACAGAGACAGGATCTCGTATAATATAAAAAGAGACAGGGTCTCGTGTAAAATAAACAGAGACAGGGTCTCGTGTAATATAAACAGGGACAGGGTCGAGTGTAATATAAACAGAGACAGGGTCTAGTGTAATATAAACAGAGACAGGGTCTAGTGTAATATAAATAGAGACAGGGTCTAATGTAATATAAACAGGAACAGCGTCTAGTGTAATATAAACAGAGAAGCGTCGAGTATAATATAAACTGAGACAGGGTCGAGAATAATATAAACAGAGACAGGGTCTCGTATAATATAAAAAGAGACAGGGTCTCGTGTAAAATAAACAGAGACAGGGTCTCGTGTAATATAAACAGGGACAGGGACGAGTGTAATATAAACAGAGACAGGGTTTAGTGTAATATAAACAGAGACAGGGTCTAGTGTAATATAAATAGAGACAGGGTCTAATGTAATATAAACAGGAACAGCATCTAGTGTAATATAAACAGAGAAGCGTCGAGTATAATATAAACTGAGACAGGGTCGAGTGTAATATAAACAGAGACAGGGTCTAGTGTAATATAAACAGAGACAGGGTCTAGTGTAATATAAACAGAGACAGCGTCTAGTGTGACATAAACAGAGACAGGGTCGAGTGTAATATAAACAGAGTCAGGGTCTGGTGTAATACAAACAGAGACAGGGTCTGGTGTTTTATTAACAGAGACAGGGTCTAGTGTATTATGAACAGAGACAGGATCTAGTGTAATATAAACAGAGATGGGGTCTAATGTAATATAAATAGAGACAGGGTCTAATGTAATATAAACAGGAACAGCATCTAGTGTAATATAAACAGAGAAGCGTCGAGTATAATATAAACTGAGACAGGGTCGAGTGTAATATAAACTGAGACAGGTTCTAGTGCAACATAAACATGTACAGGGTCTAATGTAATATAAACAGAGACTGGGTCGTGTGTAATATAAACAGAGACAGGGTCGAGAATAATATAAACAGAGACAGGATCTCGTATCATATAAAAAGAGACAGGGTCTCGTGTAAAATAAACAGAGACAGGGTCTCATGTAATATAAACAGGGACAGGGTCGAGTGTAATATAAACAGAGACAGGGTCTAGTGTAATATAAACAGAGACAGGGTCTAGTGTAATATAAATAGAGACAGGGTCTAATGTAATATAAACAGGAACAGCGTCTAGTGTAATATAAACAGAGAAGCGTCGAGTATAATATAAACTGAGACAGGGTCGAGAATAATATAAACAGAGACAGGGTCTCGTATAATATAAAAAGAGACAGGGTCTCGTGTAAAATAAACAGAGACAGGGTCTCGTGTAATATAAACAGGGACAGGGTCGAGTGTAATATAAACAGAGACAGGGTTTAGTGTAATATAAACAGAGACAGGGTCTAGTGTAATATAAATAGAGACAGGGTCTAATGTAATATAAACAGGAACAGCATCTAGTGTAATATAAACAGAGAAGCGTCGAGTATAATATAAACTGAGACAGGGTCGAGTGTAATATAAACAGAGACAGGGTCTAGTGTAATATAAACAGAGACAGGGTCTAGTGTAATATAAACAGAGACAGCGTCTAGTGTGACATAAACAGAGACAGGGTCGAGTGTAATATAAACAGAGTCAGGGTCTGGTGTAATACAAACAGAGACAGGGTCTGGTGTTTTATTAACAGAGACAGGGTCTAGTGTATTATGAACAGAGACAGGATCTAGTGTAATATAAACAGAGATGGGGTCTAATGTAATATAAACAGAGACAGGGTCCAGTGTAAAATAAACAGAGACGGTGTCGCATATAACATAAACAGAGGCAGGATTTAGTGTAATATAAACAGAGACAGGGTCTCGTGTATTGTAAACAGAGACAGGGTCGAGTATAATATAAACAGAGACAGGGTCTAGTGTAAGATAAACAGAGACAGGGTCTAGTGTAATATAAATAGAGGCAGGATCTAGTGTAATATAAACAGAGACAGGGTCTCGTGTAATATCCACAGAGACAGGGTCTCGTGTAATATAAACAGAAACAGAATCTCGTGTAATATAAACAGGGCCGGGTCTAGTGTAATATAAACAGAGACAGGGTCGAGTGTAATATAAACAGAGACAAGGTCTAGTGTAATATAAAAAGAGACATGGCCGAGTGTAACATAAACGCAGACAGGATCTAGTGTAATATAAACAGAGACAGGGTCGAGTGTAATATAAACAGAGACAGAGTCTACTGTAATATAAACAGAGACAGGGTGTAGTGTAATATAAATAGAGACAGGGTCGAGTGCAATATAAACAGAGACAGGGTCTCGTGTTATATAAACAGGGACAGGATCTAGTGTAATATTAACAGAGACAGGGTCGAGTGTAATATAAACAGAGACAGGGTCTACTGTAATATAAACACAGACAGGATCTAGTGTAATACAAACAGAGACAGGGTCTAGAGTAATATAAACAGGGACTGGGTCGAGTGTTATATAAACAGAGACAGGGTCGACTGTAATATAAACAGAGACAGGATCAAGTGTAATATAAACAAGGACAGGGTCTAGTGTAATAAAAACAGAGACAGGGGCTAATGTAATATAAACAGAGACAGAGTCGAGTGCAATATAAACAGAGACAGGGTCTCGTGTAATATAAACAGAGACAGGTCGAGTGTAATATAAACATAGGCAGGGTCTTGTGTAATATAAATAGAGACATGGTCTCGTGTAATATAAACAGAGACACGTTCTAGTGTAACATAAACAGGGACAGGGTCCAGTGTAATATAAACAGGGACAGTGTCTCGTGCAATATAAGCAGGGACAGGGTCCAGTGTAATTTAAACAGAGATAGGCTCGAGTGTAATATATACAGAGACAGGTTCGAGTGTGAGAGACAGGTTCTAGTGTAATATAAACAGGGACAGGGTCGAGTGTAATAGAAACAGAAACAGGGTCTCATTTAATATAAACAGAAACATGGTCTAGTGTAATAGAACAGGGACAGGGTCGAGTGTAATATAAACAGAGACAGGGTCTAGTGTAATATAAAAAGAGACAGGGTCTTGTGTAATATAAACAAAGACAGGGTCTAGTGCAATATAAACAGAGACAGGTTCTAGTGTAACATGAACAGGGACAGGGTCTAGTGTAATATAAACAGGGACAGGGTCTAATGTAATATAAACAGGGACAGGGCCTAGTATAATTTAAACAGAGACAGCGTCTAGTGTAATATAAACTGAGACAGGTTCGAGTGTGAGAGACAGGTTCTATTGTAATATAAACAGGGACAGGGTCTAGTGTAATATAAACAGAGATAGGGTCTGGTGTAATATAAACATAGACAGGATCGAGTGTAATATAAACAGAGGCAGGGTCTGGTGTAATAAAAACAGTGACAGGGTCTCGTGTAATATAAACAGAGACATGGTCGAGTGTAACATGAACACAGACAGGATCTTGTGTAATATTAACAGAGACAGGGTCGAGTGTAATATAAACAGAGACAGGGTCTACTGTAATATAAACACAGACAGGATCTAGTGAAATATAAACAGCGACAGGGTCTAGTGTAATAAAAACAGAGACAGGGTCGAGTGTAATATAAACAGAGACAGGGTCTACTGTAATATAAACACAGACAGGATCTAGTGAAATATAAACAGCGACAGGGTCTAGTGTAATAAAAACAGAGACAGGATCGAGTGTAATATAAACAGAGGAAGGGTCTGGTGTAATATAAACAGAGACAGGGTCTCATGTCAAATAAACAGAGACAGGGTCTAGTGTAATATAAACAGAAACATGGTCGAGTGTAATAGAACAGGGTCAGGGTCTCGTCTAATATAAACAGAGACACGTTCTAGTGTAACATAAACAGGGACAGGGTCCAGTGTAATATAAACAGGGACAGTGTCTCGTGCAATATAAGCAGGGACAGGGTCCAGTGTAATTTAAACAGAGATAGGCTCGAGTGTAATATATACAGAGACAGGTTCGAGTGTGAGAGACAGGTTCTAGTGTAATATAAACAGGGACAGGGTCGAGTGTAATAGAAACAGAAACAGGGTCTTGTTTAATATAAACAGGGACAGAGTCTAGTGTAATATAAACAGAAACAGGGTCTCCTGTCATATTAACAGAGACACGGTCTAGTGTCATATAAACAGAGACAGGGTCTAGTGTAATATAAAAAGAGACAGGGTCTTGTGTAATATAAACAGAGACAGGGTCGAGTATAATATAAACAGAGACATGGTCTCGTATAATATAAACAGAGACAGGGTCTCGTGTAATATAAACAGTGACAGGGTCTCGTGTAATATAAACAGGGACAGGGTCGAGTGTAATATAAACAGAGAAGGGTCTAGAATATTATAAACAGAGACAGGGTCTAGTGTAATATAAACAGAGACAGGGGCTGTAATATAAACAGGGGCAAGGTCTAGTGTAATATAAACAGGGACAGGGTCTAGTGTAATATAAACAGAGACAGGGTCTAGTGTAATATAAACAGAGACAGGGTCTAGTGTAATATAAACAGAGACAGGGTCGAGTGTGATATAACCAGAGACAGGGTCGAGTGTTTTATTAACAGAGACAGGGTCTAGTGCATTATGAACAGAGACAGGATCTAGTGTAATATAAACAGAGATGGGGTCAAATGTAATATAAACAGAGACAGGGTCCAGTGTAATTTAAACAGATACAGGGTCTAGTGTAATATAAACAGAGACAGGGTCCAGTTTAATATAAACAGAGACGGTGTCACGTGTAACATAAACAGAGACAGGATCTAGTGTAATATAAACAGAGATGGGGTCTAATGTAATATAAACAGAGACAGGGTCTAGTGTAATATAAACAGGGACTGGGTCTAGTGTAATATAAACAGAAACAGGGTCTAGTGTAATATAAACAGAGACAGGGTCTAGAGTAATATAAACAGAGACAGGGTGTAGTGTAACATTTGAGTACAGGGGCAGGGAGGTGTTGCTGCAGTTGTACAGGGCATTGGTGAGGCCACACCTGGAGTATTGTGTACAGTTTTGGTCTCCTAACCTGAGGAAGGACATTCTTGCTATTGAGGGAGTGCAGCGAAGGTTCACCAGACTGATTCCCGGGATAGTGGGACTGACCTATCAAGAAAGACTGGATCAACTGGGTTTGTATTCACTGGAGTTCAGAAGAATGAGAGGGGACCTCATAGAAACATTTAAAATTCTGACGGGGTTAGACAGGTTAGATGCAGGAAGAATGTTCCCAATGTTGGGGAAGTCCAGAATCAGAGGTCACAGTCTAAGGATAAGGGGTAAGCCATTTAGGACCGAGATGCGGAGGATACTTCTTCACCCAGAGAGTGGTGAACCTGTAGAATTCTCTACCACAGCAAGTAGTTGAGGCCAATTCACTAAATATATTCAAAAAGGAGTTAGATGAGGTCCTTACTACTAGGGGGATCAAGGGGTATGGCGAGAAAGCAGGAATGGGTTACTGAAGTTGAATGTTCAGCCATGAACTCATTGAATGGCGGTGCAGGCTAGAAGGGCCGAATGGCCTACTCCTGCACCTATTTTCTATGTTTCTATGTTTCTATGTTAACAGGGACAGGGTCGATTGTAATATAAACAGGGACAGGGTCTTGTGTAATATAAACAGAGACAGAGTCTAGTGTAAACAACAGAGACAGGGTCGAGTGTTATATAAGCAGAGACAGGATCTAGTGCAATACAAACAGAGACAGGGTCTAGAGTAATATAAGCAGAGACAGGGTCGAGTGTAATATAAACAGAGACAGGGTCGACTGTTAAATAAACAGAGACAGGATCTCGTGTAATATAAACAGGGACAGGGTCTAGTGTAATAAAAACAGAGACAGGATCGAGTGTAATATAAACAGAGACATGGTCGAGTGTAACATAAACAGGGACAGGATCGAGTGTAATATAACAGAGGCAGGGTCTGGTGTAATATAAACGGAGACAGGGTCTCATGTAATATAAACAGAGACAGGGTCTAGTGTAATATAAACAGAGACAGGGTCTCGTGTAAGATAAACAGAGACAGGGTGTAGTGTAATATAAACAGAGACAGGATCTAGTGTAACATAAACAGGGACAGGGTCTAGTGTAATATAAACAGGGACAGGGTCCAGTGTAATTTAAACAGAGACAGGGTCTAGAGTAATATATACAGAGACAGGTTCGAGTGTGAGAGACAGGTTCTAGTGTAATATAAACAGGGACAGGGTCGAGTGTAATATAAACAGAAACAGGGTCTAGTTTAATATAAACAGGGACAGGGTCTAGTGTAATATAAACAGAGACAGGGTCTAGTGTCATATAAACAGAGACAGGGTCGAGTGTAATATTAAAAGAGACAGGGTCTTGTGTAATATAAACAGAGACAGGGTCGAGTGTAATATAAACAGAGACAGGGTTTGGTGCAATATAAACAGAGACATGGTCTAGTGTAATACAAACAGGGACTGGATCGAGTGTAATATAAACAGATACAGGTTCTAGTGTAACATAAACAGGTACAGGGTCTCGTCTAATATAAACAGAGACTGGGTTTAGTGTAATATAAACAGAGACAGGGTCTTGTGTAATATAAACAGAGACAGGGTCGAGTGTAATATAAACAGAGACAGGGTTTGGTGCAATATAAACAGAGACATGGTCTAGTATAATATAAACAGGGACAGGATCGAGTGTAATATAAACAGAGGCAGGGTCTAGTGTAATATAAACAGAGACAGGGTCGAGTGTAATATAAACAGAGACAGGGCTGTAATATAAACAGAGGCAAGGTCTAGTGTAATATAAACAGAGACAGGGCCGAGTGTAATATAAACAGAGACAGGGTCTAATGTAATATAAACAGGGACAGGGTCTAGTGTAATATAAACAGAGACAGGGTCTAGTGTAATATAAGCAGAGACAGGGTCTAGTGTAATATAAACAGAGACAGGGTCGAGTGTAATATAAACAGAGTCAGGGTCTGGTGTAATACAAACAGAGACAGGGTCTAGTGTAATATAAACAGAGACAGGGTCTACTGTAATATAAACCGAGACAGGATCTAGTGTAATATAAACAGAGACAGGGTGTAGTGTAATATAAACAGAGACAGGATCTAGTGTAACATAAACAGGGACAGGGTCTAGTGTAATATAAACAGGGACAGGGTCCAGTGTAATTTAAACAGAGACAGGGTCTAGAGTGATATATACAGAGACAGGTTCGAGTGTGAGAGACAGGTTCTAGTGTGATATAAACAGGGACAGGGTCGAGTGTAATATAAACAGAAACAGGGTCTAGTTTAATATAAACAGGGACAGGGTCTAGTGTAATATAAACAGAGACAGGGTCTAGTGTCATATAATCAGAGACAGGGTCGAGTGTAATATTAAAAGAGACAGGGTCTTGTGTAATATAAACAGAGACAGGGTCGAGTGTAATATAAACAGAGACAGGGTTTGGTGCAATATAAACAGAGACATGGTCTAGTGTAATACAAACAGGGACTGGATCGAGTGTAATATAAACAGATACAGGTTCTAGTGTAACATAAACAGGTACAGGGTCTCGTGTAATATAAACAGAGACTGGGTTTAGTGTAATATAAACAGAGACAGGGTCTTGTGTAATATAAACAGAGACAGGGTCGAGTGTAATATAAACAGAGACAGGGTTTGGTGCAATATAAACAGAGACATGGTCTAGTATAATATAAACAGGGACAGGATCGAGTGTAATATAAACAGAGACAGGGTCTAGTGTAATATAAACAGAGACAGGGTCGAGTGTAATATAAACAGAAACAGGGCTGTAATATAAACAGAGGCAAGGTCTAGTGTAATATAAACAGAGACAGGGCCGAGTGTAATATAATCAGAGACAGGGTCTAATGTAATATAAACAGGGACAGGGTCTCGTGTAATATAAACAGAGACAGGGTCTAGTGTAATATAAGCAGAGACAGGGTCTAGTGTAATATAAACAGAGACAGGGTCGAGTGTAATATAAACAGAGTCAGGGTCTGGTGTAATACAAACAGAGACAGGGTCTAGTGTAATATAAACAGAGACAGGGTCTACTGTAATATAAACCGAGACAGGATCTAGTGTAATATAAACAGAGACAGGGTTTAGTGTAATATAAACAGAGACATGGTCTAGTGCAATATAAACAGAGACAGAGTATTGTGCAATATAAACAGGGCCGGGTCTGGTGTAATATAAACAGAGACAGGGTCTAGTGTAATATAAACAGAGACAGGGTCTTGTGTGATATAAACAGAGACAGGGTCGAGTATAATATAAACAGAGACATGGTCTAGTGTAATATAAACAGGGACAGGGTCGAGTGTAACATAAACAGAGACATGGTCTCGTGTAATATAAACAGAGACATGGTCGAGTGTAACATAAACACAGACAGGATCTAGTGTAATATTAACAGAGACAGGGTCAAGTGTAATATAAACAGAGACAGTGTCTACTGTAATATAAACAGAGACAGGGTCAAGTGTAATATAAACAGAGACAGTGTCTACTGTAATATAAACAGAGACAGGGTCAAGTGTAATTTAAACAGGGAATGGGTTGAGTGCAATATAAACAGAAACAGGGTCGAGTGTAATAAAAACAGAGACAGGGTCTCGTGTAATATAACCAGATACAGGGTCTAGTGTAATATAAACAGAGACAGGGTCTAGTATAATATAAACAGGGACAGGTTCTAGTGTAATATAAACAGAGACAGAGTCTAGTGGAATATAAGCAGTGACAGGGTCTGGTTTAATATAAACAGGGACAGGGTCTAGTGTAATATAAACAGAAGCAGGGTCTAGTGTAATATAAACAGAGAAAGGGTCGAGAGTAATATAAACAGAGACAGGGTGTAGTGTAACATTTGAGTACAGGGGCAGGGATGTGTTGCTACAGTTGTACAGGGCATTGGTGAGGCCACACCTGGAGTATTGTGTACAGTTTTGGTCTCCTAACCTGAGGAAGGACATTCTTGCTATTGAGGGAGTGCAGCGAAGGTTCACCAGACTGATTCCCGGGATGGCGGGACTGACCTATCAAGAAAGACTGGATCAACTGGGCTTGTATTCACTGGAGTTCAGAAGAATGAGAGGGGACCTCATAGAAACATTTAAAATTCTGACGGGGTTAGACAGGTTAGATGCAGGAAGAATGTTCCCAATGTTGGGGAAGTCCAGAATCAGAGGTCACAGTCTAAGGATAAGGGGTAAGCCATTTAGGACCGAGATGCGGAGGATACTTCTTCACCCAGAGAGTGGTGAACCTGTAGAATTCTCTACCACAGCAAGTAGTTGAGGCCAATTCACTAAATATATTCAAAAAGGAGTTAGATGAGGTACTTACTACTAGGGGGATCAAGGGGTATAGCGAGAAAGCAGGAATGGGTTACTGAAGTTGAATGTTCAGCCATGAACTCATTGAATGGCGGTGCAGGCTAGAAGGGCCGAATGGCCTACTCCTGCACCTATTTTCTATGTTTCTATGTTTCTATGTTAACAGGGACAGGGTCGATTGTAATATAAACAGGGACAGGGTCTTGTGTAATATAAACAGAGACAGAGTCTAGTGTAAACAACAGAGACAGGGTCGAGTGTTATATAAGCAGAGACAGGATCTAGTGCAATACAAACAGAGACAGGGTCTAGAGTAATATAAGCAGAGACAGGGTCGAGTGTAATATAAACAGAGACAGGGTCGACTGTTAAATAAACAGAGACAGGATCTCGTGTAATATAAACAGGGACAGGGTCCAGTGTAATAAAAACAGAGACAGGATCGAGTGTAATATAAACAGAGACATGGTCGAGTGTAACATAAAAACAGACAGGATCGAGTGTAATATAACAGAGGCAGGGTCTGGTGTAATATAAACAGAGACAGGATCTAGTGTAATATAAACAGGTACAACGTCTAGTGTAATATAAACAGAGACAGGGTCTCGTGTAATATAAACAGAGACAGGGTCTAGTATAATATAAACAGGGACAGGGTCTAGTGATATATATACAGAGAAAGGGTCTAGTGTAATATAAACAGAAACAGGGTCTCGTGTAATATAAACAGGGACAGGGTCTAGTGTAATATAAACAGAAGCAGGGTCTAGTGTAATATAAACACAGACAGGGTCTAGTGTAATATAAACAGAGACAGGGTCCACTGTATTATAAACCGAGACAGGATCTAGTGTAATATAAACAGGTACAGGGTCTGGTGTAATATAAACAGAGACAGGGTCCAGTGTAAAATAAACAGAGACAGTGTCTAGTGTAATATAAAAAGAGACAGGGTCTCGTGTAATATAAACAGAGAAAAGATCTAGTGTAATAAGAACAGAGACAAGGTCTAGTGATATATATACAGAGACAGGGTCTCGTGTAATATCAACAGAGACATGGTCTAGTGTAATATAAACAGGGACAGGGTCTAGTGTAATATAAAAAGAGAAAAGATCTAGTGTAATAAAAACAGAGACAAGGTCTAGTGATATATATACAGAGACAGGGTCTCGTGTAATATCAACAGAGACATGGTCTAGTGTAATATAAACAGAGACAGGGTCTAGTGCAATATAAACAGAGACAGGGTCTAGTATAATATAAACAGAGACAGGGTCTAGTGTAACATAATCAGGGACAGGGTCTAGTGTCATATAAACAGAGACATGGTCTAGTGTAATATAAACAGAGACAGGGTCTACTGTAATATAAACCGAGACAGGATCTAGTGTAATATAAACAGGGACAGGGTCGAGTGTAATATAAACAGAGACAGCGTCTAGTGTAATATAAACAGAGACAGGGTCTACTGTAATATAAACACAGACAGGATCTAGTGTAATACAAACAGGGACAGGGTCTCGTGTAATATAAACAGGGACAGGGTCCAGTGTAATTTAACCAGAGACAGGGTCTAGTGAAATATATACAGAGACAGTGTCTCGTGTAATATAAACAGGGACAGGGTCTCGTGTAATATATACAGAGACAGGGTCTCGTGTAATATAAACAGGGACATGGCCGAGTGTAATGTAAACAGAGACAGGTTCTAGTGTAATATAAACAGGGACACGGTCGAGTGTAATATAAACAGAAACAGCGTCTAGTGTAATATAAATAGAGACAGGGTCTAATGTAATATAAACAGGAACAGGGTCTAGTGTAATATAAACAGTGAAGCGTCGAGTTTAATATAAACTGAGACAGGGTCGAGTGTAATATAAACAGAGACAGGGTCTAGTGTAATATAAACAGAGACAGCGTCTAGTGTGACATAAACAGAGACAGGGTCGAGTGTAATATAAACAGAGTCAGGATCTGGTGCAATACAAACAGAGACAGGGTCTGGTGTTTTATTAACAGAGACAGGGTCTAGTGTATTATGAACAGAGACAGGATCTAGTGTAATATAAACAGAGATGGGGTCTAATGTAATATAAACAGAGACAGGGTCCAGTGTAAAATAAACAGAGATGGTGTCGCATATAACATAAACAGAGGCAGGATCTAGTGTAATGTAAACAGAGACAGGGTCTCGTGTAATATCCACAGAGACAGGGTCTCGTGTAATATAAACAGGGCCAGGTCTAGTGTAATATAAACAGAGACAGGGTCGAGTGTAATATAAACAGAGACATGGTCTAGTGTAATACAAACAGGGACTGGGTCGAGTGTAATATAAACAGGGACAGGGTCTAGTGTAATATAAACAGACACAGGGTCTAGTGTAATATAAACAGAGACAGGGTCTAGTGTAATATAAACAGAAACAGGGTCTAGTGTAATATAAACAGAGACAGGTTCGAGTGTAATATAAACAGACACAGGGTCTAGTGTAAAATAAACAGGGACAGGGTCGAGTGTAATATAAACAGAAACAGGGTCTAGTGTAATATAAACAGAGACAGGGTCTAGTGTAATATAAACAGAGAAAGGGTCGAGAGTAATATAAACAGAGACAGAGTGTAGTGTAACATTTGAGTACAGGGGCAGGGATGTGTTGCTACAGTTGTACAGGGCATTGGTGAGGCCACACCTGGAGTATTGTGTACAGTTTTGGTCTCCTAACCTGAGGAAGGACATTCTTGCTATTGAGGGAGTGCAGCGAAGGTTCACCAGACTGATTCCCGGGATGGCGGGACTGACCTATCAAGAAAGACTGGATCAACTGGGCTTGTATTCACTGGAGTTCAGAAGAATGAGAGGGGACCTCATAGAAACATTTAAAATTCTGACGGGGTTAGACAGGTTAGATGCAGGAAGAATGTTCCCAATGTTGGGGAAGTCCAGAATCAGAGGTCACCGTCTAAGGATAAGGGGTAAGCCATTTAGGACCGAGATGCGGAGGAACTTCTTCACCCAGAGAGTGGTAAACCTGTGGAATTCTCTACCACAGAAAGTTGTTGAGGCCAATTCACTAAATATATTCAAAAAGGAGTTAGATGAGGTCCTTACTACTAGGGGGATCAAGGGGTATGGCGAGAAAGATGGAATGGGGTACTGAAGTTGAATGTTCAGCCATGAACTCATTGAATGGCGGTGCAGGCTAGAAGGGCCGAATGGCCTATTCCTGCACCTATTTTCTATGTTTCTATGTTTCTATGTTAACAGGGACAGGGTCGATTGTAATATAAACAGAGACAGGGTCTACTGTAATATAAACCGAGACAGGATCTAGTGTAATATAAACAGAGACAGGGTTTAGTGTAATATAAACAGAGACATGGTCTAGTGCAATATAAACAGAGACAGAGTCTCGTGTAATATAAACAGGGCCGGGTCTGGTGTAATATAAACAGAGACATGGTCGAGTGTAACATAAACACAGACAGGATCTAGCGTAATATTAACAGAGACAGGGTCAAGTGTAATATAAACAGAGACAGTGTCTACTGTAATATAAACAGAGACAGGGTCGAGTGTAATATAAACAGAGACAGGGTCTAGTGTAATTTAAAAAGGGAATGGGTTGAGTGCAATATGAACAGAACCAGGGTCGAGTGTAATAAAAACAGAGACAGGATCGAGTGTAACAGAAACACAGACAGGATCTAGTGTAATATTAACAGAGACAGGGTCTCGTGTAATATAAACAGAGACAGGGTCTAGTGTAATATAAACAGAGACAGGGTCTCGTGTAATATAAACAGAGACAGGGTCTAGTGTAATATAAACAGAGACAGGTTCTAGTGTAACATAAACAGGGACAGGGTCTAGTGTAATTTAAACAGAGACAGGGTCTAGTGAAATATATACAGATACAGATTCGAGTGTGAGAGACAGGTTCTAGTGTAATATAAACAGGGACAGCGTCGAGTGTAATCGAAACAGGAACAGGGTCTAGTTAAATATAAACAGGGACATAGTCGAGTGTGATATAAACAGAGACAGGGTCTCGTGTAATATTAACAGAGACAGGGTCTAGTGTCATATAAACAGAGACAGGGTCGAGTGTAATATAAAACGAGACAGGATCTTGTGTAATATAAACAGAGACAGGGTCGAGTATAACATAAACAGAGACATGGTCTAGTGTAATACAAACAGAGACAGGGTCTGGTGTAATATAAGCAGAGACATGGTCTAGTGTAATACAAACAGGGACTGGGTCGAGTGTAATATAAACAGAGACAGGGTCTAGTGTATTGTAAACTGAGACAAGGTACAGTGTCATATCAACAGGGACAGGGTCTCGTGTAATATAAACAGAGACAGGTTCTAGTGTAACATAAACATGTACAGGGTCCAGTGTAGTATAAACAGAGACTGGGTTTAGTGTAATATAAACAGAGACAGGGTCTAGTGTAATATAAACAGAGACAGGTTCTAGTGTAACATAAACAGGGACAGGGTCTAGTGTAATATAAACAGGGACAGGGTCTCATGTAATATAAACGGGACAGGGTTCAGTGTAATTTAAACAGAGACAGGGTCTAGTGAAATATATACAGAGACAGATTCGAGTGTGAGAGACAGGTTCTAGTGTAATATAAACAGGGACAGCGTCGAGTGTAATCGAAACAGGAACAGGGTCTAGTTAAATATAAACAGGGACATAGTCGAGTGTGATATAAACAGAGACAGGGTCTCGTGTAATATTAACAGAGACAGGGTCTAGTGTCATATAAACAGAGACAGGGTCGAGTGTAATATAAAACGAGACAGGATCTTGTGTAATATAAACAGAGACAGGGTCGAGTATAACATAAACAGAGACATGGTCTAGTGTAATACAAACAGAGACAGGGTCTGGTGTAATATAAACAGAGACATGGTCTAGTGTAATACAAACAGGGACTGGGTCGAGTGTAATATAAACAGAGACAGGGTCTAGTGTATTGTAAACTGAGACAAGGTATAGTGTCATATCAACAGGGACAGGGTCTCGTGTAATATAAACAGAGACAGGTTCTAGTGTAACATAAACATGTACAGGGTCCAGTGTAGTATAAACAGAGACTGGGTTTAGTGTAATATAAACAGAGACAGGGTCTCGTGTAATATAAACAGGGACAGGAGCTAGTGAAATAAAAACAGGGACAGGGTCGAGTGAAATATAAACAGAAACAGGGTCTCATGTAATATAAACAGGGACAGGGTCGAGTGTAATATAAACAGAGACAGGGTCTTGTGTAATATAAACAGAGACAGGGTCTCGTGTAATATAAACAGAGACAGGGTCTCATGTCATATAAACAGGGACAGGGTCGAGTGCAATATAAACAGAGACAGAGTCTAGTGCAATATAAACAGAGACAGGGTCGAGTGTAATATAAACAGAGACAGGGTCTAGTGTAATATAAACAGAGACAGGTTCTAGTGTAACATAAACAGGGACAGGGTCTAGTGTAATAGAACAGTGACAGGGTCTCATGTAATATAAACAGGGACAGGGTCCAGTGTAATTTAAACAGAGACAGGGTCTAGTGTAATTTAAACAGAGACAGGGTCTAGTGTAAAATATACAGAGACAGATTCGAGTGCGAGAGACAGGTTCTAGTGTAATATAAACAGGGACAGGGTCGAGTGTAATAGAATCTGAAACAGGGTCTTGTTTAATATAAACAGGGACAGAGTCTAGTGTAATATAAACAGAGACAGGGTCTCGTGTAATATTAACAGAGACAGGGTCTAGTATAACATAAACAGAGACAGAGTCTAGCGTAATATAAACAGATACAGAGTCTAGTGTAAAATAAACAGACACATGGTCTTGTGTAATATAAACAGAGACAGAGTCTAGTGTTTTATTAACAGAGACAGGGTCAAGTGTAATACAAACAGGGACTGGGTCGAGTGTAATATAAACAGAGACAGGGTCTAGTGTATTGTAAACTGAGACAGGTTCCAGTGCAACATAAACATGTACAGGGTCTAATGTAATATAAACAGAGACTGGGTCGCGTGTAATATAAACAGAGACAGGGTCGAGAATAATATAAACAGAGACAAGGTCTCGTATAATATAAACAGAGACAGGGTCTCGTGTAATATAAACAGAGACAGGGTCTCGTGTAATATAAACAGGGACAGTGTCGAGTGTAATATAAACAGAGACAGGGTCTAGTGTAATATAAACAGAGACAGGGTCTAGTGTAATATAAACAGAGACAGGGTCTGGTGTTTTATTAACAGAGACAGGGTCCAGTGTAAAATAAACAGAGACGGTGTCGCATATAACATAAACAGCGGCAGGTTCTCGTGTAATATAAACAGAGACAGGGTCTCGTGTAATATCCACAGAGACAGGGTCTGGTGTAATATAAACAGAGACAGAGTCTCGTGTAATATAAACAGGGCCGGGTCTAGTGTAATATAAACAGAGACAGGGTCGAGTGTAATATAAACAGAGACATGGTCTAGTGTAATACAAACAGGGACAGGGTCGAGTGTAATATAAACAGAGACAGGGTCTCGTGTAATATAAACAGAGACAGGGTCGAGTATAATATAAACAGAGACATGGTCTCGTATAATATAAACAGAGACAGGGTCTCGTGTAATATAAACAGTGACAGGGTCTCGTGTAATATAAACAGGGACAGGGTCGAGTGTAATATAAACAGAGAAGGGTCTAGAATATTATAAACAGAGACAGGGTCTAGTGTAATATAAACAGAGACAGGGGCTGTAATATAAACAGGGGCAAGGTCTAGTGTAATATAAAAGGGGACAGGGTCTAGTGTAATATAAACAGAGACAGGGTCTAGTGTAATATAAACAGAGACAGGGTCTACTGTAATATAAACAGAGACAGGGTCAAGTGTAATTTAAACAGGGAATGGGTCGAGTGTGATATAACCAGAGACAGGGTCGAGTGTAATATAAACAGAGACAGGTTCGAGTGTAATATAAACAGACACAGGGTCTAGTGTAATATAAACAGAGACAGGGTCTAGTATAATATAAACAGGGACAGGTTCTAGTGTAATATAAACAGAGACAGGTTCGAGTGTAATATAAACAGACACAGGGTCTAGTGTAAAATAAACAGGGACAGGGTCGAGTGTAATATAAACAGAAACAGGGTCTAGTGTAATATAAACAGAGACAGGGTCTAGTGTAATATAAACAGAGAAAGGGTCGAGAGTAATATAAACAGAGACAGGGTGTAGTGTAACATTTGAGTACAGGGGCAGGGATGTGTTGCTACAGTTGTACAGGGCATTGGTGAGGCCACACCTGGAGTATTGTGTACAGTTTTGGTCTCCTAACCTGAGGAAGGACATTCTTGCTATTGAGGGAGTGCAGCGAAGGTTCACCAGACTGATTCCCGGGATGGCGGGACTGACCTATCAAGAAAGACTGGATCAACTGGGCTTGTATTCACTGGAGTTCAGAAGAATGAGAGGGGACCTCATAGAAACATTTAAAATTCTGACGGGGTTAGACAGGTTAGATGCAGGAAGAATGTTCCCAATGTTGGGGAAGTCCAGAATCAGAGGTCACAGTCTAAGGATAAGGGGTAAGCCATTTAGGACCGAGATGCGGAGGATACTTCTTCACCCAGAGAGTGGTGAACCTGTAGAATTCTCTACCACAGCAAGTAGTTGAGGCCAATTCACTAAATATATTCAAAAAGGAGTTAGATGAGGTCCTTACTACTAGGGGGATCAAGGGGTATAGCGAGAAAGCAGGAATGGGTTACTGAAGTTGAATGTTCAGCCATGAACTCATTGAATGGCGGTGCAGGCTAGAAGGGCCGAATGGCCTACTCCTGCACCTATTTTCTATGTTTCTATGTTTCTATGTTAACAGGGACAGGGTCGATTGTAATATAAACAGGGACAGGGTCTTGTGTAATATAAACAGAGACAGAGTCTAGTGTAAACAACAGAGACAGGGTCGAGTGTTATATAAGCAGAGACAGGATCTAGTGCAATACAAACAGAGACAGGGTCTAGAGTAATATAAGCAGAGACAGGGTCGAGTGTAATATAAACAGAGACAGGGTCGACTGTTAAATAAACAGAGACAGGATCTCGTGTAATATAAACAGGGACAGGGTCTAGTGTAATAAAAACAGAGACAGGATCGAGTGTAATATAAACAGAGACATGGTCGAGTGTAACATAAAAACAGACAGGATCGAGTGTAATATAACAGAGGCAGGGTCTGGTGTAATATAAACGGAGACAGGGTCTCATGTAATATAAACAGAGACAGGGTCTAGTGTAATATAAACAGAGACAGGGTCTCGTGTAAGATAAACAGAGACAGGGTGTAGTGTAATATAAACAGAGACAGGATCTAGTGTAACATAAACAGGGACAGGGTCTAGTGTAATATAAACAGGGACAGGGTCCAGTGTAATTTAAACAGAGACAGGGTCTAGAGTAATATATACAGAGACAGGTTCGAGTGTGAGAGACAGGTTCTAGTGTAATATAAACAGGGACAGGGTCGAGTGTAATATAAACAGAAACAGGGTCTAGTTTAATATAAACAGGGACAGGGTCTAGTGTAATATAAACAGAGACAGGGTCTAGTGTCATATAAACAGAGACAGGGTCGAGTGTAATATTAAAAGAGACAGGGTCTTGTGTAATATAAACAGACACAGGGTCGAGTGTAATATAAACAGAGACAGGGTCTAGTGTAATATAAACAGAGACAGGTTCTAGTGTAACATAAACAGGGACAGGGTCTAGTGTAATAGAACAGTGACAGGGTCTCATGTAATATAAACAGGGACAGGGTCCAGTGTAATTTAAACAGAGACAGGGTCTAGTGTAATATATACAGAGACAGATTCGAGTGCGAGAGACAGGTTCTAGTGTAATATAAACAGGGACAGGGTCGAGTGTAATAGAATCTGAAACAGGGTCTTGTTTAATATAAACAGGGACAGGATCGATTGTAATATAAACAGAGACAGGGTCTCGTGTAATATTAACAGAGACAGGGTCTAGTATAACATAAACAGAGACAGAGTCTAGTGTAATATAAACAGATACAGAGTCTAGTGTAAAATAAACAGAGACATGGTCTTGTGTAATATAAACAGAGACAGGGTCTAGTGTTTTATTAACAGAGACAGGGTCAAGTGTATTATGAACAGAGACAGGATCTAGTGTAATACCAACAGGGACTGGGTCAAGTGTAATATAAACAGAGACAGGGTCTAGTGTATTGTAAACTGAGACAGGTTCTAGTGCAACATAAACATGTACAGGGTCTAATGTAATATAAACAGAGACTGGGTCGTGTGTAATATAAACAGAGACAGGGTCGAGAATAATATAAACAGAGACAGGATCTCGTATAATATAAAAAGAGACAGGGTCTCGTGTAAAATAAACAGAGACAGGGTCTCGTGTAATATAAACAGGGACAGGGTCGAGTGTAATATAAACAGAGACAGGGTCTAGTGTAATATAAACAGAGACAGGGTCTAGTGTAATATAAACAGAGAAGCGTCGAGTATAATATAAACTGAGACAGGGTCGAGAATAATATAAACAGAGACAGGGTCTCGTATAATATAAAAAGAGACAGGGTCTCGTGTAAAATAAACAGAGACAGGGTCTCGTGTAATATAAACAGGGACAGGGTCGAGTGTAATATAAACAGAGACA
The DNA here is from genome assembly GCF_044704955.1 of Pristiophorus japonicus. Lineage (NCBI taxonomy): Eukaryota > Metazoa > Chordata > Chondrichthyes > Pristiophoridae > Pristiophorus > Pristiophorus japonicus. The sequence goes on along the minus strand of NC_091982.1, from coordinate 110,397,288 downwards.
GGGTTTAGTGTAATATAAACAGAGACAGGGTCTAGTGTAATATAAATAGAGACAGGGTCTAATGTAATATAAACAGGAACAGCATCTAGTGTAATATAAACAGAGAAGCGTCGAGTATAATATAAACTGAGACAGGGTCGAGTGTAATATAAACAGAGACAGGGTCTAGTGTAATATAAACAGAGACAGGGTCTAGTGTAATAGAAACAGAGACAGCGTCTAGTGTGACATAAACAGAGACAGGGTCGAGTGTAATATAAACAGAGTCAGGGTCTGGTGTAATACAAACAGAGACAGGGTCTGGTGTTTTATTAACAGAGACAGGGTCTAGTGTATTATGAACAGAGACAGGATCTAGTGTAATATAAACAGAGATGGGGTCTAATGTAATATAAACAGAGACAGGGTCCAGTGTAAAATAAACAGAGACGGTGTCGCATATAACATAAACAGAGGCAGGATTTAGTGTAATATAAACAGAGACAGGGTCTCGTGTAATATCCACAGAGACAGGGTCTCGTGTAATATAAACAGGGACAGAATCTCGTGTAATATAAACAGGGCCGGGTCTAGTGTAATATAAACAGAGACATGGTCTAGTGTAATACAAACAGGGACCGGGTCGAGTGTAATATAAACAGAGACAGGGTCTCGTGTATTGTAAACAGAGACAGGGTCGAGTATAATATAAACAGAGACAGGGTCTAGTGTAAGATAAACAGAGACAGGGTCGAGTGTAATATAAATAGAGGCAGGATCTAGTGTAATATAAACAGAGACAGGGTCTCGTGTAATATCCACAGAGACAGGGTCTCGTGTAATATAAACAGAGACAGAATCTCGTGTAATATAAACAGGGCCGGGTCTAGTGTAATATAAACAGAGACAGGGTCGAGTGTAATATAAACAGAGACAGGGTCTAGTGTAATATAAAAAGAGACATGGCCGAGTGTAACATAAACGCAGACAGGATCTAGTGTAATATAAACAGAGACAGGGTCGAGTGTAATATAAACAGACACAGAGTCTACTGTAATATAAACAGAGACAGGGTGTAGTGTAATATAAATAGAGACAGGGTCGAGTGCAATATAAACAGAGACAGGGTCTCGTGTTATATAAACAGGGACAGGGTTGAGTGCAAAATAAACAGAAACAGGGTCTAGTGTAATATAAACAGAGACAGGGTCCAGTGTAATATAAACAGAGACAGAGTCTAGTGTAATATAAACAGAGACAGGATCTAGTGTAATATTAACAGAGACAGGGTCGAGTGTAATATAAACAGAGACAGGGTCTACTGTAATATAAACACAGACAGGATCTAGTGTAATACAAACAGAGACAGGGTCTAGAGTAATATAAACAGGGACTGGGTCGAGTGTTATATAAACAGAGACAGGGTCGACTGTAATATAAACAGAGACAGGATCAAGTGTAATATAAACAAGGACAGGGTCTAGTGTAATAAAAACAGAGACAGGGGCTAATGTAATATAAACAGAGACAGAGTCGAGTGTAATATAAACAGAGACAGGGTCTCGTGTAATATAAACAGAGACAGGTCGAGTGTAATATAAACATAGGCAGGGTCTTGTGTAATATAAACAGAGACATGGTCTCGTGTAATATAAACAGAGACACGTTCTAGTGTAACATAAACAGGGACAGGGTCCAGTGTAATATAAACAGGGACAGTGTCTCGTGCAATATAAGCAGGGACAGGGTCCAGTGTAATTTAAACAGAGATAGGCTCGAGTGTAATATATACAGAGACAGGTTCGAGTGTGAGAGACAGGTTCTAGTGTAATATAAACAGGGACAGGGTCGAGTGTAATAGAAACAGAAACAGGGTCTCATTTAATATAAACAGAAACATGGTCTAGTGTAATAGAACAGGGACAGGGTCGAGTGTAATATAAACAGAGACAGGGTCTAGTGTAATATAAAAAGAGACAGGGTCTTGTGTAATATAAACAAAGACAGGGTCTAGTGCAATATAAACAGAGACAGGTTCTAGTGTAACATGAACAGGGACAGGGTCTAGTGTAATATAAACAGGGACAGGGTCTAATGTAATATAAACAGGGACAGGGCCTAGTATAATTTAAACAGAGACAGCGTCTAGTGTAATATAAACTGAGACAGGTTCGAGTGTGAGAGACAGGTTCTATTGTAATATAAACAGGGACAGGGTCAAGTGTAATATAAACAGAGATAGGGTCTGGTGTAATATAAACATAGACAGGATCGAGTGTAATATAAACAGAGGCAGGGTCTGGTGTAATAAAAACAGTGACAGGGTCTCGTGTAATATAAACAGAGACATGGTCGAGTGTAACATGAACACAGACAGGATCTTGTGTAATATTAACAGAGACAGGGTCGAGTGTAATATAAACAGAGACAGGGTCTACTGTAATATAAACACAGACAGGATCTAGTGAAATATAAACAGCGACAGGGTCTAGTGTAATAAAAACAGAGACAGGATCGAGTGTAATATAAACAGAGGAAGGGTCTGGTGTAATATAAACAGAGACAGGGTCTCATGTCAAATAAACAGAGACAGGGTCTAGTGTAATATAAACAGGGACAGGGTCCAGTGTAATATAAACAGGGACAGTGTCTCGTGCAATATAAGCAGGGACAGGGTCCAGTGTAATTTAAACAGAGATAGGCTCGAGTGTAATATATACAGAGACAGGTTCGAGTGTGAGAGACAGGTTCTAGTGTAATATAAACAGGGACAGGGTCGAGTGTAATAGAAACAGAAACAGGGTCTTGTTTAATATAAACAGGGACAGAGTCTAGTGTAATATAAACAGAAACAGGGTCTCCTGTCATATTAACAGAGACACGGTCTAGTGTCATATAAACAGAGACAGGGTCTAGTGTAATATAAAAAGAGACAGGGTCTTGTGTAATATAAACAGAGACAGGGTCTAGTATAACATAAACAGAGACAGAGTCTAGTGTAATATAAACAGAGACAGAGTCTGGTGTAATATAAACAGAGACATGGTCTCGTGTAATACAAACAGGGACTGATCGAGTGTTATATAAACAGAGACAGGGTCTAGTGTATTGTAAACTGAGACAGGGTATTGTGGAATATAAAAAGAGACAGGGTCTTGTGTAATATAAACAGAGACAGGTTCTAGTGCAACATAAACATGTACAGTGTCTCCTGTAATATAAACAGAGACTGGGTTTAGTGTAATATAAACAGAGACAGGGTCTAGTTTAATATAAACAGGGACAGGGTCGAGTGGAATATAAACAGAAACAGGGTCTAGTGTAATATAAACAGGGACAGCGTCGAGTGTAATATAAACAGAGACAGGGTCTCGTGTAATATAAACAGAGACAGGGTCGAGTATAATATAAACAGAGACATGGTCTCGTATAATATAAACAGAGACAGGGTCTCGTGTAATATAAACAGTGACAGGGTCTCGTGTAATATAAACAGGGACAGGGTCGAGTGTAATATAAACAGAGAAGGATCTAGAATATTATAAACAGAGACAGGGTCTAGTGTAATATAAACAGAGACAGGGGCTGTAATATAAACAGGGGCAAGGTCTAGTGTAATATAAACAGGGACAGGGTCTAGTGTAATATAAACAGAGACAGGGTCTAGTGTAATATAAACAGAGACAGGGTCTAGTGTAATATAAACAGAGACAGGGTCTAGTGTAATATAAACAGAGACAGGGTCGAGTGTGATATAAACAGAGACAGGGTCTAGTGTTTTATTAACAGAGACAGGGTCTAGTGTATTATGAACAGAGACAGGATCTAGTGTAATATAAACAGAGATGGGGTCTAATGTAATATAAACAGAGACAGGGTCCAGTGTAATTTAAACAGATACAGGGTCTAGTGTAATATAAACAGAGACAGGGTCCAGTTTAATATAAACAGAGAAGGTGTCACGTGTAACATAAACAGAGACAGGATCTAGTGTAATATAAACAGAGATGGGGTCTAATGTAATATAAACAGAGACAGGGTCTAGTGTAATATAAACAGGGACTGGGTCTAGTGTAATATAAACAGGGACAGCGTCTAGTGTAATATAAACAGAGAAGCGTCGAGTATAATATAAACTGAGACAGGGTCGAGAATAATATAAACAGAGACAGGGTCTCGTATAATATAAAAAGAGACAGGGTCTCGTGTAAAATAAACAGAGACAGGATCTAATGTAATATAAACAGGAACAGCATCTAGTGTAATATAAACAGAGACAGGGGCTGTAATATAAACAGGGGCAAGGTCTAGTGTAATATAAACAGGGACAGGGTCTAGTGTAATATAAACAGAGACAGGGTCTAGTGTAATATAAACAGAGACAGGGTCTAGTGTAATATAAACAGAGACAGGGTCTAGTGTAATATAAACAGAGACAGGGTCGAGTGTGATATAACCAGAGACAGGGTCGAGTGTTTTATTAACAGAGACAGGGTCTAGTGTATTATGAACAGAGACAGGATCAAGTGTAATATAAACAGAGATGGGGTCTAATGTAATATAAACAGAGACAGGGTCCAGTGTAATTTAAACAGATACAGGGTCTAGTGTAATATAAACAGAGACAGGGTCCAGTTTAATATAAACAGAGACGGTGTCACGTGTAACATAAACAGAGACAGGATCTAGTGTAATATAAACAGAGATGGGGTCTAATGTAATATAAACAGAGACAGGGTCTAGTGTAATATAAACAGGGACTGGGTCTAGTGTAATATAAACAGAAACAGGGTCTAGTGTAATATAAACAGAGACAGGGTCTAGAGTAATATAAACAGAGACAGGGTGTAGTGTAACATTTGAGTACAGGGGCAGGGAGGTGTTGCTGCAGTTGTACAGGGCATTGGTGAGGCCACACCTGGAGTATTGTGTACAGTTTTGGTCTCCTAACCTGAGGAAGGACATTCTTGCTATTGAGGGAGTGCAGCGAAGGTTCACCAGACTGATTCCCGGGATGGCGGGACTGACCTATCAAGAAAGACTGGATCAACTGGGCTTGTATTCACTGGAGTTCAGAAGAATGAGAGGGGACCTCATAGAAACATTTAAAATTCTGACGGGGTTAGACAGGTTAGATGCAGGAAGAATGTTCCCAATGTTGGGGAAGTCCAGAATCAGAGGTCACAGTCTAAGGATAAGGGGTAAGCCATTTAGGACCGAGATGCGGAGGATACTTCTTCACCCAGAGAGTGGTGAACCTGTAGAATTCTCTACCACAGCAAGTAGTTGAGGCCAATTCACTAAATATATTCAAAAAGGTGTTAGATGAGGTCCTTACTACTAGGGGGATCAAGGGGTATGGCGAGAAAGCAGGAATGGGTTACTGAAGTTGAATGTTCAGCCATGAACTCATTGAATGGCGGTGCAGGCTAGAAGGGCCGAATGGCCTACTCCTGCACCTATTTTCTATGTTTCTATGTTTCTATGTTAACAGGGACAGGGTCGATTGTAATATAAACAGGGACAGGGTCTTGTGTAATATAAACAGAGACAGAGTCTAGTGTAAACAACAGAGACAGGGTCGAGTGTTATATAAGCAGAGACAGGATCTAGTGCAATACAAACAGAGACAGGGTCTAGAGTAATATAAGCAGAGACAGGGTCGAGTGTAATATAAACAGAGACAGGGTCGACTGTTAAATAAACAGAGACAGGATCTCGTGTAATATAAACAGGGACAGGGTCTAGTGTAATAAAAATAGAGACAGGATCGAGTGTAATATAAACAGAGACATGGTCGAGTGTAACATAAAAACAGACAGGATCGAGTGTAATATAACAGAGGCAGGGTCTGGTGTAATATAAACGGAGACAGGGTCTCATGTAATATAAACAGAGACAGGGTCTAGTGTAATATAAACAGAGACAGGGTCTCGTGTAAGATAAACAGAGACAGGGTGTAGTGTAATATAAACAGAGACAGGATCTAGTGTAACATAAACAGGGACAGGGTCTAGTGTAATATAAACAGGGACAGGGTCCAGTGTAATTTAAACAGAGACAGGGTCTAGAGTAATATATACAGAGACAGGTTCGAGTGTGAGAGACAGGTTCTAGTGTAATATAAACAGGGACAGGGTCGAGTGTAATATAAACAGAAACAGGGTCTAGTTTAATATAAACAGGGACAGGGTCTAGTGTAATATAAACAGAGACAGGGTCTAGTGTCATATAAACAGAGACAGGGTCGAGTGTAATATTAAAAGAGACAGGGTCTTGTGTAATATAAACAGAGACAGGGTCGAGTGTAATATAAACAGAGACAGGGTTTGGTGCAATATAAACAGAGACATGGTCTAGTGTAATACAAACAGGGACTGGATCGAGTGTAATATAAACAGATACAGGTTCTAGTGTAATATAAACAGGTACAGGGACTCGTGTAATATAAACAGAGACTGGGTTTAGTGTAATATAAACAGAGACAGGGTCTTGTGTAATATAAACAGAGACAGGGTCGAGTGTAATATAAACAGAGACAGGGTTTGGTGCAATATAAACAGAGACATGGTCTAGTATAACATAAACAGGGACAGGATCGAGTGTAATATAAACAGAGACAGGGTCTAGTGTAATATAAACAGAGACAGGGTCGAGTGTAATATAAACAGAGACAGGGCTGTAATATAAACAGAGGCAAGGTCTAGTGTAATATAAACAGAGACAGGGCCGAGTGTAATATAAACAGAGACAGGGTCTAATGTAATATAAACAGGGACAGGGTCTAGTGTAATATAAACAGAGACAGGGTCTAGTGTAATATAAGCAGAGACAGGGTCTAGTGTAATATAAACAGAGACAGGGTCGAGTGTAATATAAACAGAGTCAGGGTCTGGTGTAATACAAACAGAGACAGGGTCTAGTGTAATATAAACAGAGACAGGGTCTACTGTAATATAAACCGAGACAGGATCTAGTGTAATATAAACAGAGACAGGGTGTAGTGTAATATAAACAGAGACAGGATCTAGTGTAACATAAACAGGGACAGGGTCTAGTGTAATATAAACAGGGACAGGGTCCAGTGTAATTTAAACAGAGACAGGGTCTAGAGTGATATATACAGAGACAGGTTCGAGTGTGAGAGACAGGTTCTAGTGTAATATAAACAGGGACAGGGTCGAGTGTAATATAAACAGAAACAGGGTCTAGTTTAATATAAACAGGGACAGGGTCTAGTGTAATATAAACAGAGACAGGGTCTAGTGTCATATAAACAGAGACAGGGTCGAGTGTAATATTAAAAGAGACAGGGTCTTGTGTAATATAAACAGAGACAGGGTCGAGTGTAATATAAACAGAGAGAGGGTTTGGTGCAATATAAACAGAGACATGGTCTAGTGTAATACAAACAGGGACTGGATCGAGTGTAATATAAACAGATACAGGTTCTAGTGTAACATAAACAGGTACAGGGTCTCGTGTAATATAAACAGAGACTGGGTTTAGTGTAATATAAACAGAGACAGGGTCTTGTGTAATATAAACAGAGACAGGATCGAGTGTAATATAAACAGAGACAGGGTTTGGTGCAATATAAACAGAGACATGGTCTAGTATAATATAAACAGGGACAGGATCGAGTGTAATATAAACAGAGACAGGGTCTAGTGTAATATAAACAGAGACAGGGTCGAGTGTAATATAAACAGAGACAGGGCTGTAATATAAACAGAGGCAAGGTCTAGTGTAATATAAACAGAGACAGGGCCGAGTGTAATATAATCAGAGACAGGGTCTAATGTAATATAAACAGGGACAGGGTCTAGTGTAATATAAACAGAGACAGGGTCTAGTGTAATATAAGCAGAGACAGGGTCTAGTGTAATATAAACAGAGACAGGGTCGAGTGTAATATAAACAGAGTCAGGGTCTGGTGTAATACAAACAGAGACAGGGTCTAGTGTAATATAAACAGAGACAGGGTCTACTGTAATATAAACCGAGACAGGATCTAGTGTAATATAAACAGAGACAGGGTTTAGTGTAATATAAACAGAGACATGGTCTAGTGCAATATAAACAGAGACAGAGTCTTGTGCAATATAAACAGGGCCGGGTCTGGTGTAATATAAACAGAGACAGGGTCTAGTGTAATATAAACAGAGACAGGGTCTTGTGTGATATAAACAGAGACAGGGTCGAGTATAATATAAACAGAGACATGGTCTAGTGTAATATAAACAGGGACAGGGTCGAGTGTAACATAAACAGAGACATGGTCTCGTGTAATATAAACAGAGACATGGTCGAGTGTAACATAAACACAGACAGGATCTAGTGTAATATTAACAGAGACAGGGTCAAGTGTAATATAAACAGAGACAGTGTCTACTGTAATATAAACAAAGACAGGGTCAAGTGTAATATAAACAGAGACAGTGTCTACTGTAATATAAACAGAGACAGGGTCAAGTGTAATTTAAACAGGGAATGGGTTGAGTGCAATAGAAACAGAAACAGGGTCGAGTGTAATAAAAACAGAGACAGGGTCTCGTGTAATATAACCAGATACAGGGTCTAGTGTAATATAAACAGAGACAGGGTCTAGTATAATATAAACAGGGACAGGTTCTAGTGTAATATAAACAGAGACAGAGTCTAGTGGAATATAAGCAGTGACAGGGTCTGGTTTAATATAAACAGGGACAGGGTCTAGTGTAATATAAACAGAAGCAGGGTCTAGTGTAATATAAACACAGACAGGGTCTAGTGTAATATAAACAGAGCCAGGGTACACTGTATTATAAACCGAGACAGGATCAAGTGTAATATAAACAGGTACAGGGTCTGGTGTAATATAAACAGAGACAGGATCTAGTGTAATATAAACAGGTACAGGGTCTAGTGTAATATAAACAGAGACAGGGTCTCGTGTAATATAAACAGAGACAGGGTCTAGTATAATATAAACAGGGACAGGGTCTAGTGATATATATACAGAGAAAGGGTCTAGTGTAATATAAACAGAAACAGGGTCTCGTGTAATATAAACAGGGACAGGGTCTAGTGTAATATAAACAGAAGCAGGGTCTAGTGTAATATAAACACAGACAGGGTCTAGTGTAATATAAACAGAGACAGGGTCCACTGTATTATAAACCGAGACAGGATCTAGTGTAATATAAACAGGTACAGGGTCTGGTGTAATATAAACAGAGACAGGGTCCAGTGTAAAATAAACAGAGACAGTGTCTAGTGTAATATAAAAAGAGACAGGGTCTCGTGTAATATAAAAAGAGACAGGGTCTCGTGTAATATAAACAGAGAAAAGATCTAGTGTAATAAAAACAGAGACAAGGTCTAGTGATATATATACAGAGACAGGGTCTCGTGTAATATAAACAGAGACATGGTCTAGTGTAATATAAACAGGGACAGGGTCTAGTGTAATATAAAAAGAGAAAAGATCTAGTGTAATAAAAACAGAGACAAGGTCTAGTGATATATATACAGAGACAGGGTCTAGTGTCATATAAACAGAGACATGGTCTAGTGTAATATAAACAGAGACAGGGTCTACTGTAATATAAACCGAGACAGGATCTAGTGTAATATAAACAGGGACAGGGTCGAGTGTAATATAAACAGAGACAGGGTCTAGTGTAATATAAACAGAGACAGGGTCTACTGTAATATAAACACAGACAGGATCTAGTGTAATACAAACAGGGACAGGGTCTCGTGTAATATAAACAGGGACAGGGTCCAGTGTAATTTAAACAGAGACAGGGTCTAGTGAAATATATACAGAGACAGTGTCTAGTGTAATATAAACAGGGACAGGGTCTCGTGTAATATATACAGAGACAGGGTCTCGTGTAATATAAACAGGGACATGGCCGAGTGTAATGTAAACAGAGACAGGTTCTAGTGTAATATAAACAGGGACACGGTCGAGTGTAATATAAACAGAAACAGCGTCTAGTGTAATATAAATAGAGACAGGGTCTAATGTAATATAAACAGGAACAGGGTCTAGTGTAATATAAACAGTGAAGCGTCGAGTTTAATATAAACTGAGACAGGGTCGAGTGTAATATAAACAGAGACAGGGTCTAGTGTAATATAAACAGAGACAGCGTCTAGTGTGACATAAACAGAGACAGGGTCGAGTGTAATATAAACAGAGTCAGGATCTGGTGCAATACAAACAGAGACAGGGTCTGGTGTTTTATTAACAGAGACAGGGTCTAGTGTATTATGAACAGAGACAGGATCTAGTGTAATATAAACAGAGATGGGGTCTAATGTAATATAAACAGAGACAGGGTCCAGTGTAAAATAAACAGAGATGGTGTCGCATATAACATAAACAGAGGCAGGATCTAGTGTAATGTAAACAGAGACAGGGTCTCGTGTAATATCCACAGAGACAGGGTCTCGTGTAATATAAACAGAGACAGAGTCTCGTGTAATATAAACAGGGCCAGGTCTAGTGTAATATAAACAGAGACAGGGTCGAGTGTAATATAAACAGAGACATGGTCGAGTGTAATATAAACAGGGACAGGGTCGAGTGTAATATAAACAGGGACAGGGTCTAGTGTAATAAAAACAGAGACAGGATCGAGTGTAATATAAACAGAGACATGGTCGAGTGTAACATAAACACAGACAGGATCGAGTGTAATATAAACAGAGACAGGGTCTGGTGTAATATAAACAGAGACAGGGTCGCATGTCATATAAACAGAGACAGGGTCTAGTGTAAAATAAAGAGAAACATGGTCGAGTGTAATATAAACAGAGACAGGGTCTAGTGTAATATAAACAGAGACAGGGTCGAGTGTAATATAAACAGAGACAGGGTCTAGTGTAATATAAACAGAGACAGGGTCGAGTGTAATATAAACAGAGACAGGGTCTAGTGTAATATAAACAGAGACAGGGTCTAGTGTAATATAAACAGAGACAGGGTCTAGTGTAATATAAACAGAGACAGGGTCGAGTGTAATATAAACAGAGACAGGGTCTAGTGTAATATAAACAGAGACAGGGTCGAGTGTAATATAAACAGAGACAGGGTCTAGTGTAATATAAACAGAGACAGGGTCTAGTGTAATATAAACAGAGAAAGGGTCGAGAGTAATATAAACAGAGACAGGGTGTAGTGTAACATTTGAGTACAGGGGCAGGGAGGTGTTGCTACAGTTGTACAGGGCATTGTTGAGGCCACACCTGGAGTATTGTGTACAGTTTTGGTCTCCTAACCTGAGGAAGGACATTCTTGCTATTGAGGGAGTGCAGCGAAGGTTCACCAGACTGATTCCCGGGATGGCGGGACTGACCTATCAAGAAAGACTGGATCAACTGGGCTTGTATTCACTGGAATTCAGAAGAATGAGAGGGGACCTCATAGAAACATTCAAAATTCTGACGGGGTTAGACAGGTTAGATGCAGGAAGAATGTTCCCAATGTTGGGGAAGTCCAGAATCAGAGGTCACCGTCTAAGGATAAGGGGTAAGCCATTTAGGACCGAGATGCGGAGGAACTTCTTCACCCAGAGAGTGGTAAACCTGTGGAATTCTCTACCACAGAAAGTTGTTGAGGCCAATTCACTAAATATATTCAAAAAGGAGTTAGATGAGGTCCTTACTACTAGGGGGATCAAGGGGTATGGCGAGAAAGATGGAATGGGGTACTGAAGTTGAATGTTCAGCCATGAACTCATTGAATGGCGGTGCAGGCTAGAAGGGCCGAATGGCCTATTCCTGCACCTATTTTCTATGTTTCTATGTTTCTATGTTAACAGGGACAGGGTCGATTGTAATATAAACAGAGACAGGGTCTACTGTAATATAAACCGAGACAGGATCTAGTGTAATATAAACAGAGACAGGGTTTAGTGTAATATAAACAGAGACATGGTCTAGTGCAATATAAACAGAGACAGAGTCTCGTGTAATATAAACAGGGCCGGGTCTGGTGTAATATAAACAGAGACAGGGTCGAATGTAATATAAACAGAGACAGGGTCTAGTGTAATATAAACAGAGACAGGGTCTCGTGTAATATAAACAGAGACATGGTCGAGTGTAACATAAACACAGACAGGATCTAGCGTAATATTAACAGAGACAGGGTCAAGTGTAATATAAACAGAGACAGTGTCTACTGTAATATAAACAGAGACAGGGTCGAGTGTAATATAAACAGAGACAGGGTCTAGTGTAATTTAAACAGGGAATGGGTTGAGTGCAATATGAACAGAAACAGGGTCGAGTGTAATAAAAACAGAGACAGGATCGAGTGTAACAGAAACACAGACAGGATCTAGTGTAATATTAACAGAGACAGGGTCTCGTGTAATATAAACAGAGACAGGGTCTAGTGTAATATAAACAGAGACAGGGTCTCGTGTAATATAAACAGAGACAGGGTCTAGTGTAATATAAACAGAGACAGGTTCTAGTGTAACATAAACAGGGACAGGGTCTAGTGTAATATAAACAGGGACAGGGTCTCATGTAATATAAACGGGACAGGGTCCAGTGTAATTTAAACAGAGACAGGGTCTAGTGAAATATATACAGAGACAGATTCGAGTGTGAGAGACAGGTTCTAGTGTAATATAAACAGGGACAGCGTCGAGTGTAATCGAAACAGGAACAGGGTCTAGTTAAATATAAACAGGGACATAGTCGAGTGTGATATAAACAGAGACAGGGTCTCGTGTAATATTAACAGAGACAGGGTCTAGTGTCATATAAACAGAGACAGGGTCGAGTGTAATATAAAACGAGACAGGATCTTGTGTAATATAAACAGAGACAGGGTCGAGTATAACATAAACAGAGACATGGTCTAGTGTAATACAAACAGAGACAGGGTCTGGTGTAATATAAACAGAGACATGGTCTAGTGTAATACAAACAGGGACTGGGTCGAGTGTAATATAAACAGAGACAGGGTCTAGTGTATTGTAAACTGAGACAAGGTATAGTGTCATATCAACAGGGACAGGGTCTCGTGTAATATAAACAGAGACAGGTTCTAGTGTAACATAAACATGTACAGGGTCCAGTGTAGTATAAACAGAGACTGGGTTTAGTGTAATATAAACAGAGACTGGGTTTAGTGTAATATAAACAGAGACAGGGTCTCGTGTAATATAAACAGGGACAGGAGCTAGTGAAATAAAAACAGGGACAGGGTCGAGTGTAATATAAACAGAAACAGGGTCTTGTGTAATATAAACAGGGACAGGGTCGAGTGTAATATAAACAGAGACAGGGTCTTGTGTAATATAAGCAGAGACAGGGTCTCGTGTAATATAAACAGAGACAGGGTCTCGTGTAATATAAACAGAAACATGGTCGAGTGTAATAGAACAGGGACAGGGTCGAGTGTAATATAAACAGAGACATGTTCTAGTGTAACATAAACAGGGACAGGGTCTAGTGTAATAGAACAGTGACAGGGTCTCATGTAATATAAACAGGGACAGGGTCCAGTGTAATTTAAACAGAGACAGGGTCTAGTGTAAAATATACAGAGACAGTTTCGAGTGCAAGAGACAGGTTCTAGTGTAATATAAACAGGGACAGGGTCGAGTGTAATAGAATCTGAAACAGGGTCTTGTTTAATATAAACAGGGACAGAGTCTAGTGTAATATAAACAGAGACAGGGTCTCGTGTAATATTAACAGAGACAGGGTCTAGTATAACATAAACAGAGACAGAGTCTAGCGTAATATAAACAGATACAGAGTCTAGTGTAAAATAAACAGAGACATGGTCTTGTGTAATATAAACGGAGACAGGGTCTAGTGTAATATAAACAGAGACAGGGTCTCGTGTAATATAAACAGGGACAGGGTCGAGTGTAATATAAACAGAGACAGGGTCTAGTGTAATATAAACAGAGACAGGGTCTAGTGTAATATAAATAGAGACAGGGTCGAGTGTAATATAAACAGAGACAGGGTCTAGTGTAATATAAACAGAGACAGGGTCTAGTGTAATATAAACAGAGACAGCGTCTAGTGTGACATAAACAGAGACAGGGTCGAGTGTAATATAAACAGAGTCAGGGTCTGGTGTAATACAAACAGAGACAGGGTCTGGTGTTTTATTAACAGAGACAGGGTCTAGTGTAATATAAACAGAGACAGGGTCCAGTGTAAAATAAACAGAGACGGTGTCGCATATAACATAAACAGAGGCAGGTTCTCGTGTAATATAAACAGAGACAGGGTCTCGTGTAATATCCACAGAGACAAGGTCTGGTGTAATATAAACAGAGACAGAGTCTCGTGTAATATAAACAGGGCCGGGTCTAGTGTAATATAAACAGAGACAGGGTCGAGTGTAATATAAACAGAGACATGGTCTAGTGTAATACAAACAGGGACAGGGTCGAGTGTAATATAAACAGAGACAGGGTCTAGTGTATTGTAAACAGAGACAGGGTCGAGTATAATATAAACAGGGACAGGGTCCAGTGTAATTTAAACAGAGATAGGCTCGAGTGTAATATATACAGAGACAGGTTCGAGTGTGAGAGACAGGTTCTAGTGTAATATAAACAGGGACAGGGTCGAGTGTAATAGAAACAGAAACAGGGTCTTGTTTAATATAAACAGGGACAGAGTCTAGTGTAATATAAACAGAAACAGGGTCTCCTGTCATATTAACAGAGACACGGTCTAGTGTCATATAAACAGAGACAGGGTCTTGTGTAATATAAACAGAGACAGGGTCTAGTATAACATAAACAGAGACAGAGTCTAGTGTAATATAAACAGAGACAGAGTCTGGTGTAATATAAACAGAGACATGGTCTTGTGTAATACAAACAGGGACTGATCGAGTGTAATATAAACAGGGACTGATCGAGTGTAATATAAACAGAGACAGGTTCTAGTATAACATAAACAGGGACAGGGTCTAGTGTAATAGAACAGTGACAGGGTCTCATGTAATATAAACAGGGACAGGGTCCAGTGTAATTTAAACAGAGACAGGGTCTAGTGTAAAATATACAGAGACAGATTCGAGTGCAAGAGACAGGTTCTAGTGTAATATAAACAGGGACAGGGTCGAGTGTAATAGAATCTGAAACAGGGTCTTGTTTAATATAAACAGGGACAGAGTCTAGTGTAATATAAACAGAGACAGGGTCTCGTGTAATATTAACAGAGACAGGGTCTAGTATAACATAAACAGAGACAGAGTCTAGTGTAATATAAACAGATACAGAGTCTAGTGTAAAATAAACAGAGACATGGTCTTGTGTAATATAAACAGAGACAGGGTCTAGTGTTTTATTAACAGAGACAGGGTCAAGTGTATTATGAACAGAGACAGGATCTAGTGTAATACAAACAGGGACTGGGTCGAGTGTAATATAAACAGAGACAGGGTCTAGTGTATTGTAAACTGAGACAGGTTCTAGTGCAACATAAACATGTACAGGATCTAATGTAATATAAACAGAGACTGGGTCGCGTGTAATATAAACAGAGACAGGGTCGAGAATAATATAAACAGAGACAGGGTCTCGTATAATATAAACAGAGACAGGGTCTCGTGTAATATAAACAGAGACAGGGTCTCGTGTAATATAAACAGGGACAGGGTCGAGTGTAATATAAACAGAGACAGGGTCTAGTGTAATATAAACAGAGACAGGGTCTAGTGTAATATAAATAGAGACAGGGTCTAATGTAATATAAACAGGAACAGGGTCGAGTGTAATATAAACAGAGAAGCGTCGAGTATAATATAAACTGAGACAGGGTCGAGTGTAATATAAACAGCGACAGGGTCTAGTGTAATATAAACAGAGACAGGGTCTACTGTAATATAAACAGAGACAGGGTCGAGTGTAATATAAACAGAGACATGGTCTAGTGTAATACAAACAGGGACAGGGTCGAGTGTAATATAAACAGAGACAGGGTCTAGTGTATTGTAAACAGAGACAGGGTCGAGTATAATATAAACAGGGACAGGGTCCAGTGTAATTTAAACAGAGATAGGCTCGAGTGTAATATATACAGAGACAGGTTCGAGTGTGAGAGACAGGTTCTAGTGTAATATAAACAGGGACAGGGTCGAGTGTAATAGAAACAGAAACAGGGTCTTGTTTAATATAAACAGGGACAGAGTCTAGTGTAATATAAACAGAAACAGGGTCTCCTGTCATATTAACAGAGACACGGTCTAGTGTCATATAAACAGAGACAGGGTCTTGTGTAATATAAACAGAGACAGGGTCTAGTATAACATAAACAGAGACAGAGTCTAGTGTAATATAAACAGAGACAGAGTCTGGTGTAATATAAACAGAGACATGGTCTTGTGTAATACAAACAGGGACTGATCGAGTGTAATATAAACAGGGACTGATCGAGTGTAATATAAACAGAGACAGGTTCTAGTGTAACATAAACAGGGACAGGGTCTAGTGTAATAGAACAGTGACAGGGTCTCATGTAATATAAACAGGGACAGGGTCCAGTGTAATTTAAACAGAGACAGGGTCTAGTGTAAAATATACAGAGACAGATTCGAGTGCAAGAGACAGGTTCTAGTGTAATATAAACAGGGACAGGGTCGAGTGTAATAGAATCTGAAACAGGGTCTTGTTTAATATAAACAGGGACAGAGTCTAGTGTAATATAAACAGAGACAGGGTCTCGTGTAATATTAACAGAGACAGGGTCTAGTATAACATAAACAGAGACAGAGTCTAGTGTAATATAAACAGATACAGAGTCTAGTGTAAAATAAACAGAGACATGGTCTTGTGTAATATAAACAGAGACAGGGTCTAGTGTTTTATTAACAGAGACAGGGTCAAGTGTATTATGAACAGAGACAGGATCTAGTGTAATACAAACAGGGACTGGGTCGAGTGTAATATAAACAGAGACAGGGTCTAGTGTATTGTAAACTGAGACAGGTTCTAGTGCAACATAAACATGTACAGGATCTAATGTAATATAAACAGAGACTGGGTCGCGTGTAATATAAACAGAGACAGGGTCGAGAATAATATAAACAGAGACAGGGTCTCGTATAATATAAACAGAGACAGGGTCTCGTGTAATATAAACAGAGACAGGGTCTCGTGTAATATAAACAGGGACAGGGTCGAGTGTAATATAAACAGAGACAGGGTCTAGTGTAATATAAACAGAGACAGGGTCTAGTGTAATATAAATAGAGACAGGGTCTAATGTAATATAAACAGGAACAGGGTCGAGTGTAATATAAACAGAGAAGCGTCGAGTATAATATAAACTGAGACAGGGTCGAGTGTAATATAAACAGCGACAGGGTCTAGTGTAATATAAACAGAGACAGGGTCTACTGTAATATAAACTGAGACAGGATCTAGTGTAATATAAACAGAGACAGGGTCAAGTGTAATATAAACAGAGACAGTGTCTACTGTAATATAAACAGAGACAGGGTCGAGTGTAATATAAACAGAGACAGGGTCTAGTGTAATTTAAACAGGGAATGGGTTGAGTGCAATATAAACAGAAACAGGGTCGAGTGTAATAAAAACAGAGACAGGATCGAGTGTAACAGAAACACAGACAGGATCTAGTGTAATATTAACAGAGACAGGGTCTCGTGTAATATAAACAGAGACATGGTCTCGTATAATATAAACAGTGACAGGGTCTCGTGTAATATAAACAGTGACAGGGTCTCGTGTAATATAAACAGGGACAGGGTCGAGTGTAATATAAACAGAGAAGGGTCTAGAATAATATAAACAGAGACAGGGTCTAGTGTAATATAAACAGAGACAGGGGCTGTAATATAAACAGGGGCAAGGTCTAGTGTAATATAAACAGGGACAGGGTCTAGTGTAATATAAACAGAGACAGGGTCTAGTGTATTATGAACAGAGACAGGATCTAGTGTAATATAAACAGAGATGGGGTCTAATGTAATATAAACAGAGACAGGGTCCAGTGTAATTTAAACAGATACAGGGTCTAGTGTAATATAAACAGAGACAGGGTCCAGTTTAATATAAACAGAGACGGTGTCACGTGTAACATAAACAGAGACAGGATCTAGTGTAATATAAACAGAGATGGGGTCTAATGTAATATAAACAGAGACAGGGTCTAGTGTAATATAAACAGGGACTGGGTCTAGTGTAATATAAACAGAAACAGGGTCTAATGTAATATAAACAGAGACAGGGTCTAGAGTAATATAAACAGGGACAGGGTGTAGTGTAACATTTGAGTACAGGGACAGGGAGGTGTTGCTGCAGTTGTACAGGGCATTGGTGAGGCCACACCTGGAGTATTGTGTACAGTTTTGGTCTCCTAACCTGAGGAAGGACATTCTTGCTATTGAGGGAGTGCAGCGAAGGTTCACCAGACTGATTCCCGGGATGGCGGGACTGACCTATCAAGAAAGACTGGATCAACTGGGCTTGTATTCACTGGAGTTCAGAAGAATGAGAGGGAACCTCATAGAAACATTTAAAATTCTGACGGGGTTAGACAGGTTAGATGCAGGAAGAATGTTCCCAATGTTGGGGAAGTCCAGAATCAGAGGTCACAGTCTAAGGATAAGGGGTAAGCCATTTAGGACCGAGATGCGGAGGATACTTCTTCACCCAGAGAGTGGTGAACCTGTGGAATTCTCTACCACAGCAAGTTGTTGAGGCCAATTCACTAAATATATTCAAAGAGGAGTTAGATGAGGTCCTTACTACTAGGGGGATCAAGGGGTATGGCGAGAAAGCAGGAATGGGTTACTGAAGTTGAATATTCAGCCATGAACTCATTGAATGGCGGTGCAGGCTAGAAGGGCCGAATGGCCTACTCCTGCACCTATTTTCTATGTTTCTATGTTTCTATGTTAACAGGGACAGGGTCTATTGTAATATAAACAGGGACAGGGTCTTGTGTAATATAAACAGAGACAGAGTCTAGTGTAACCAACAGAGACAGGGTCGAGTGTTATATAAGCAGAGACAGGATCTAGTGCAATGCAAACAGAGACAGGGTCTAGAGTAATATAAGCAGAGACAGGGTCGAGTGTAATATAAACAGAGACAGGGTCGACTGTTAAATAAACAGAGACAGGATCTCGTGTAATATAAACAGGGACAGGGTCTAGTGTAATAAAAACAGAGACAGGATCGAGTGTAATATAAACAGGGACAGGTTCTAGTGTAATATAAACAGAGACAGGATCTAGTGTAATATAAACAGGTACAGGGTCTAGTGTAATATAAACAGAGACAGGGTCTCGTGTAATATAAACAGAGACAGTGTCTACTGTAATATGAACAGAGACAGGGTCTAGTGTAATTTAAACAGGGAATGGGTTGAGTGCAATAGAAACAGAAACAGGTTCTAGTGTAATATAAACAGAGACAGAGTCTAGTGGAATACAAGCAGTGACAGGGTCTAGTGTAATATAAACAGGGACAGGTTCTAGTGTAATATAATCAGAGACAGAGTCTCGTGGAATATAAGCAGTGACAGGGTCTAGTTTAATATAAACAGGGACAGGTTCTAGTGTAATATAAACAGAGACAGGATCTAGTGTAATATAAACAGGTACAGGGTCTAGTGTAATATAAACAGAGACAGGGTCTCGTGTAATATAAACAGAGACAGTGTCTACTGTAATATGAACAGAGACAGGGTCTAGTGTAATTTAAACAGGGAATGGGTTGAGTGCAATAGAAACAGAAACAGGGTCGAGTGTAATAAAAACAGAGACAGGGTCTCGTGTAATATAACCAGATACAGGGTCTAGTGTAATATAAACAGGGACAGGTTCTAGTGTAATATAAACAAAGACAGAGTCTAGTGGAATATAAGCAGTGACAGGGTCTAGTATAATATAAACAGGGACAGGTTCTCGTGTAATATAAACAGAGACAGATTCTAGTGGAATATAGGCAGTGACAGGGTCTAGTTTAATATAAACAGGGACAGGGTCTAGTGTAATATAAACAGAAGCAGGGTCTAGTGTAATATAAACACAGACAGGGTCTAGTGTAATATAAACAGAGACAGGGTCCACTGTATTATAAACCGAGACAGGATCTAGTGTAATATAAACAGGTACAGGGTCTGGTGTAATATAAACAGAGACAGGGTCCAGTGTAAAATAAACAGAGACAGTGTCTAGTGTAATATAAAAAGAGACAGGGTCTCGTGTAATATAAACAGGGACAGGGTCTACTGTATTATAAACCGAGACAGGATCTCGTGTAATATAAACAGGTACAGGGTCTGGTGTAATATAAACAGAAACAGGGTCTAGTGTAATATAAACAGAGACAGGGTCTCGTGTAAGATAAACAGAGACAGGGTGTAGTGTAATATAAACAGAGACAGGATCTAGTGTAATATAAACAGGGACAGGGTCCAGTGTAATTTAAACAGAGACAGGGTCTAGAGTAATATATACAGAGACAGGTTCGAGTGTGAGAGACAGGGTCTAGTGTAATATAAACAGGGACAGGGTCGAGTGTAATATAAACAGAAACAGGGTCTAGTTTAATATAAACAGGGACAGGGTCTAGTGTAATATAAACAGAGACAGGGTCTCGTGTAATATTAACAGAGACAGGGTCTAGTGTCATATAAACAGATACAGGGTCGAGTGTAATATAAAAAGAGACAGGGTCTTGTGTAATATAAACAGAGACAGGGTCGAGTGTAATATAAACAGAGACAGGGTTTGGTGTAATATAAACAGAGACATGGTCTACTGTAATACAAACAGGGACTGGGTCGAGTGTAATATAAACAGATACAGGTTCTAGTGTAACATAAACAGGTACAGGGTATCGTGTAATATAAACAGAGACTGGGTTTAGTGTAATATAAATAGAGACAGGGTCTAGTGTAATATAAACAGAGACAGGGTCTAGTGTAATATAAACAGGGACAGGATCGAGTGTAATATAAACAAAGACAGGGTCTAGTGTAATATAAACAGAGACAGGGTCGAGTGTAATATAAACAGAGACAGTGTCTAATGTAATGTAAACAGGGACAGGGTCGAGTGTAATATAAACAGAGACAGGGTCTAGTGTAATATAAGCAGAGACAGGGTCTAGTGTAATATAAACAGAGACAGGGTCGAGTGTAATATAAACAGAGTCAGGGTCTGGTGTAATACAAACAGAGACAGGGTCTAGTGTAATATAAACAGAGACAGGGTCGACTGTAATATAAACCGAGACAGGATCTAGTGTAATATAAACAGAGACAGGGTTTAGTGTAATATAAACAGAGACATGGTCTAGTGCAATATAAACAGAGACAGGGTCTCGTGTAATATAAACAGGGCCGGGTCTGGTGTAATATAAACAGAGACAGGGTCTAGTGTAATATAAACAGGGACAGGGTCTCGTGTGATATAAACAGAGACAGGGTCGAGTATAATATAAACAGAGACATGGTCTAATGTAATATAAACAGGGACAGGGTCGAGTGTAACATAAACAGAGACATGGTCTCGTGTAATATAAACAGAGACCTGGTCGAGTGTAACATAAACACAGACAGGATCTAGTGTAATATTAACAGAGACAGGGTCAAGTGTAATATAAACAGAGACAGTGTCTACTGTAATATAAACAGAGACAGGGTCAAGTGTAATATAAACAGAGACAGTGTCTACTGTAATATAAACAGAGACAGGGTCTAGTGGAATTTAAACAGGGAATGGGTTGAGTGCAATATAAACAGAAACAGGGTCGAGTGTAATAAAAACAGAGACAGGGTCTAGTGTAATATAAACAGAGACAGGGTCGAGTGTAATATAAACAGAGACAGGGTCTAATGTAATGTAAACAGGGACAGGGTCGAGTGTAATATAAACAGATACAGGGTCTAGTGTAATATAAGCAGTGACAGGGTCTAGTTTAATATAAACAGGGACAGGGTCTAGTGTAATATAAACAGAAGCAGGGTCTAGTGTAATATAAACACAGACAGGGTCTCGTGTAATATAAACAGAGACAGTGTCCACTGTATTATAAACCGAGACAGGATCAAGTGTAATATAAACAGGTACAGGGTCTGGTGTAATACAAACAGAGACAGGTTCTCGTGTAATATAAACAGAGACAGTGTCTACTGTAATATAAACAGAGACAGGGTCTAGTGTAATTTAAACAGGGAATGGGTTGAGTGCAATAGAAACAGAAACAGGTTCTAGTGTAATATAAACAGAGACAGAGTCTAGTGGAATACAAGCAGTGACAGGGTCTAGTGTAATATAAACAGGGACAGGTTCTAGTGTAATATAATCAGAGACAGAGTCTCGTGGAATATAAGCAGTGACAGGGTCTAGTTTAATATAAACAGGGACAGGTTCTAGTGTAATATAAACAGAGACAGGATTTAGTGTAATATAAACAGGTACAGGGTCTAGTGTAATATAAACAGAGACAGAGTCTCGTGTAATATAAACAGAGACAGTGTCTACTGTAATATGAACAGAGACAGGGTCTAGTGTAATTTAAACAGGGAATGGGTTGAGTGCAATAGAAACAGAAACAGGGTCGAGTGTAATAAAAACAGAGACAGGGTCTCGTGTAATATAACCAGATACAAGGTCTAGTGTAATATAAACAGGGACAGGTTCTAGTGTAATATAAACAAAGACAGAGTCTAGTGGAATATAAGCAGTGACAGGGTCTAGTATAATATAAACAGGGACAGGTTCTCGTGTAATATAAACAGAGACAGAGTCTAGTGGAATATAGGCAGTGACAGGGTCTAGTTTAATATAAACAGGGACAGGGTCTAGTGTAATATAAACAGAAGCAGGGTCTAGTGTAATATAAACACAGACAGGGTCTAGTGTAATATAAACAGAGACAGGGTCCACTGTATTATAAACCGAGACAGGATCAAGTGTAATATAAACAGGTACAGGGTCTGGTGTAATATAAACAGAGACAGGATCTAGTGTAATATAAACAGGTACAGGGTCTAGTGTAATATAAACAGAGACAGGGTCTCGTATAATATAAACAGGGACAGGGTCGAGTGATATATATACAGAGAAAGGGTCCAGTGTAATATAAACAGAGACAGGGTCCACTGTATTATAAACCGAGACAGGATCTAGTGTAATATAAACAGGTACAGGGTCTGGTGTAATATAAACAGAGA
The DNA here is from genome assembly GCF_044704955.1 of Pristiophorus japonicus. NCBI lineage: Eukaryota > Metazoa > Chordata > Chondrichthyes > Pristiophoridae > Pristiophorus > Pristiophorus japonicus. Next base: position 110,374,110 of record NC_091982.1, on the reverse strand, counting down.
CAGGGTCCAGTGTAAAATAAACAGAGACAGTGTCTAGTGTAATATAAAAAGAGACAGAGTCTCGTGTAATATAAGCAGCGACATGGTCTAGTGTAATATAAACAGGGACAGGGTCTACTGTATTATAAACCGAGACAGGATCTCGTGTAATATAAACAGGTACAGGGTCTGGTGTAATATAAACAGAAACAGGGTCTCGTGTAATATAAACAGAGACATGGTCTAGTGTAATATAAACAGAGACAGGGTCTAGTGTAATATAAACAGGGACAGGGTCGAGTGTAATATAAACAGAGACAGGGTCTAGTGTAATATAAACAGAGACAGTGTCTAGTGTAATATAAACAGGGACAGGGTCTCGTGTAATATATACACAGACAGGGTATAGTGTAATATAAACAGGGACATGGCCGAGTGTAATGTAAACAGAGACAGGTTCTAGTGTAATATAAACAGGGACAGGGTCGAGTGTAATGTAAACAGAAACAGCGTCTAGTGTAATATAAAGAGGGACAGGGTCGAGTGTAATATAAACAGAGACAGGGTCTAGTGTAATATAAACAGAGAAAGGGTCTACTGGAAAAAAAACAGAGACAGGGTCTCGTGTAATATAAACTGGGACAGGGTCGAGTGTAATATAAACAGAGACAGTGTCTCGTGTAATATATTCAGGGACAGGGTCTAGTGTAATATAAACAGAGACAGGGTCTAGTGTAATATAAACAGGGACAGGGTCGAGTGTAATATAAATAGAGGCAGGGTCTAGTGTAATATAAACAGGGACAGGGTCTAGTGTAATATAAACAGAAGCAGGGTCTAGTGTAATATAAGGAGAGACAGGGTCAAGTTAATATAACAGGGACAGAGTGTAGTGTGATATAAACAGTGACAGGCTCTAGTGTAATATAAGCAGAGACCGGGTCTAGTTTAATATAACAGGGACAGAGTGTAGTGTGATATGAACAGAGATTGGGTCTCGTGTAATATAACCAGAGACAGGGTCTAGTGTAATATAAACAGAGACAGGGTCTAGTATAATATAAACAGGGACAGGCTCCAGTGTAATATAAACAGAGACAGAGTCTTGTGGAATATAAGCAGTGACAGGGTCTAGTTTAATATAAACTGGGACAGGGTCTAGTGTAATAAAAATAGAAGCAGGGTCTAGTGTAATATAAGCAGAGACAGGGTCTAGTGTAATACAAACAGAGACAGGGTCTAGTGTAATATAAACAGAGACAGGGTCTCGTGTAATATAAACAGAGACAGGTTCTAGTGTAATATAAACAGGGACACGGTTGAGTGTAATATAAACAGAAACAGCGTCTAGTGTAATATCAACAGGGACAGGATCGAGTGCAATATAAACAGAAACAGGGTCGAGTGTAACATAAACACAGACAGGATCTAGTGTAATATAAACAGAGACAGGGTCTCGTGTAATATAAAGAGGCACAGGGTCTAGTGTCATATAAACAGAGACAGGGTCGAGTGTAATATAAACAGAGACAGGGTCGAGTGTAATATAAACAGAGACAGGTTCTAGTGTGACATAAACAGAGACTGGGTCTCGTGTAATAGAAACAGGGACAGGGTCTAGTGTAATATAAACAGGGATAGGGTCTCGTGTAATTTAAACAGAGACAGGGCTCGTGTAATATAAACAGAGACAGGTTCTAGTGTGAGAGACAGGTTCTAGTGTAATATAAACAGGGACAGGGTCAAGTGTAATAGAAACAGGGACAGGGTCGAGTGTAATATAAACAGAAACAGGGTCGAGTGTAATATAAACTGGGACAGGGTCGAGTGTAATATAAACAGAGACAGGGTCTCGTGTAATATAAACAGAGACAGTGTCGAGTGTCATATAAACAGAGACAGGGTCGAGTGTAATATATACAGAGACATGGTCGAGTGCAATATAAACACAGACAGGGTCCAGTGTAATATAAACAGAGACAGGGTACACTGTAATATAAACTGAGACAGGATCTAGTGTAATATAAACAGATACAGGGTCTAGTGTAATATAAACAGAGACAGGGTCTCGTGTAATATAAACAGAGACAGAGTCTCGTGTCATATAAACAGGGCCGGATCTAGTGTAATATAAACAGAGACAGGCTCGAGTGTAATATAAAAAGAGGTGGGGTCTGGTATAATATAAACAGACACAGAGTCTAGTGTAATATAAACAGGGACAGGGTCTAGTGTAATATAAACAGAAACAGGGTCTTGTGTAATATAAACAGAGACAGGGTCTAGTGATATATATACAGAGAAATGGTATAGAGTAATATAAACAGGGACAGGGTCGAGTGTAATATAAACAGAAACAGGGTCAAGTTTAATATAAACAGGGACAGGGTCTAGTGTAATATAAACAGAGACAGGCTCGAGTGTAATATAAACAGAGACAGGGTCTAGTGTAATATAAACAGAGACAGGGTCTAGTGTAATATAAACAGAGACAGGCTCGAGTGTAATATAAACAGAGGCGGGGTCTGGTATAATATAAAAAGAGACAGGATCTCGTGCAATATAAACAGAGAAAGGATCAAGTGTAATATAAACAGACACAGAGTCTAGTGTAATATAAACAGGGACAGGGTCTAGTGTAATATAAACAGCAACAGGGTCTTGTGTAATATAAACAGAGACAGGGTCTAGTGATATATAGAGAGAGAAATGGTCTAGAGTAATATAAACAGGGACAGGGTCGAGTGTAATATAAACAGAAACAGGGTCAAGTTTAATATAAACAGGGACGGGGTCTAGTGTAATATAAACAGAAACAGGGTCTCGTGTAATATAAACAGAGACATGGTCTAGTGTAATATAAACAGAAACAGGGTCTAGTGTAATATAAACAGAGACAGGGTCTAGTGTAATATAAACAGAGACAGGGTCAAGTATAATATAAACAGAAACAGGGTCTAGTGTAACATAATCAGGGACAGGGTCTAGTGTAAAATAAACTGGGACAGGGTCTCGTGTAATATAACCAGAGACAGTGTCCAGTGTAATATAAACAGGGACAGGGTCTAGTGTAATATATACAGAGACAGGGTCTAGTGTAATATAAACAGAGACAGGTTCTAGTGTGAGAGACAGGTTCTAGTGTAATATAAACAGGGACAGGGTCTAGTGTAATATAAACAGAAACAGGGTCTTGTGTAATATAAACAGAGACAGGGTCTAGTGATATATATACAGAGAAATGGTCTAGAGTAATATAAACAGGGACAGGGTCGAGTGTAATATAAACAGAAACAGGGTCAAGTTTAATATAAACAGGGTCAGGGTCTAGTGTAATATAAACAGAGACAGGGTCTCGTGTAATATAAACAGAGACATGGTCTAGTGTAATATAAACAGAGACAGGGTCTAGTGTAATATAAAAAGAGACAGGGTCTAGTGTAATATAAACAGAGACAGGGTCAAGCATAATATAAACAGAGACAGGGTCTAGTGTAACATAATCAGGGACAGGGTCTAGTGTAAAATAAACTGGGACAGGGTCTCGTGTAATATAACCAGAGACAGTGTCCAGTGTAATATAAACAGGGACAGGGTCTAGTGTAATATATACAGAGACAGGGTTTAGTGTAATATAAACAGAGACAGGTTCTAGTGTGAGAGACAGGTTCTAGTGTAATATAAACAGGGACAGGTTCTCGTGTAATATAAACAGAGACAGAGTCTCATGTAATATAAACAGGGCCGGATCTAGTGTAATATAAACAGAGACAGGCTCGAGTGTAATATAAACAGAGGCGGGATCTGGTATAATATAAAAAGAGACAGGATCTCGTGCAATATAAACAGAGAAAGGATCAAGTGTAATATAAACAGACACAGAGTCAAGTGTAATATAAACAGGGACAGGGTCTAGTGTAATATAAACAGAAACAGGGTCTCGTGTAATACAAACAGAGACATGGTCTCGTGTAATATAAGCAGAGACAGGGTCTAGTGTAATACAAACAGAGACAGGGTCTAGTGTAATATAAACAGAGACAGGCTCGAGTGTAATATAAACAGAGGCGGGGTCTGGTATAATATAAAAAGAGACAGGATCTCGTGCAATATAAACAGAGAAAGGATCAAGTGTAATATAAACAGACACAGAGTCTAGAGTAATATAAACAGGGACAGGGTCTAGTGTAATATAAACAGAAACAGGGTCTTGTGTAATATAAACAGAGACAGGGTCTAGTGATATAAATACAGAGAAATGGTCTAGAGTAATATAAACAGGGACAGGGTCGAGTGTAATATAAACAGAAACAGGGTCAAGTTTAATATAAACAGGGACAGGGTCTAGTGTAATATAAACAGAGACAGGCTCGAGTGTAATATAAACAGAGGCGGGGTCTGGTATAATATAAAAAGAGACAGGATCTCGTGCAATATAAACAGAGAAAGGATCAAGTGTAATATAAACAGACACAGAGTCTAGTGTAATATAAACAGGGACAGGGTCGAGTGTAATATAAACAGAGACAGGGTTGAGTGTAATATAAACAGAAACAGGGTCGAGTGTAATATAAACAGGGACAGGGTCGAGTGTAATATAAACAGAAACAGGGTCTTGTGTAATATAAACAGAGACAGGGTCTAGTGATAAATAGAGAGAAATGGTCTAGAGTAATATAAACAGGGACAGGGTCGAGTGTAATATAAACAGAAACAGGGTCAAGTTTAATATAAACAGGGACAGGGTCTAGTGTAATATAAACAGAAACAGGGTCTCGTGTAATATAATCAGAGACATGGTCTAGTGTAATATAAACAGAGACAGGGTCTAGTGTAATATAAACAGAGACAGGGTCTAGTGTAATATAAACAGAGACAGTGTCAAGTATAATATAAACAGAGACAGTGTCCAGTGTAATGTAAACAGGGACAGGGTCTAGTGTAATATATACAGAGACAGGGTCTAGTGTAATATAAACAGAGACAGGTTCTAGTGTGAGAGACAGGTTCTAGTATAATATAAACAGAGACAGGGTCAAGTGTAATAGAAACAGGGACAGGGTCGAGTGTAATATAAACAGAGACAGGGTTGAGTGTAATATAAACAGAAACAGGGTCGAGTGTAATATAAACAGTGACAGGGTCGAGTGTAATATAACAGGTACATGGTCTTGTGTAATATAAACAGAGACAGGGTCTAGTGATATATATACAGAGAAATGGTCTAGAGTAATATAAACAGGGACAGGGTCGAGTGTAATATAAACAGAAACAGGGTCAAGTTTAATATAATCAGGGACAGGGTCTAGTGTAATATAAACAGAAACAGGGTCTCGTGTAATATAAACAGAGACATGGTCTAGTTTAATATAAACAGAGACAGGGTCTAGTGTAATGTAAACAGAGACAGGGTCTAGTGTAATATAAACAGAGACAGGCTCGAGTGTAATATAAATAGAGGCGGGGTCTGGTATAATATAAAAAGAGACAGGATCTCGTGCAATATAAACAGAGAAAGGATCAAGTGTAATATAAACAGACACAGAGTCTAGTGTAATATAAACAGGGACAGGGTCGAGTGTAATATAAACAGAAACAGGGTCTTGTGTAATATAAACAGAGACAGGGTCTAGTGATAAATAGAGAGAAATGGTCTAGAGTAATATAAACAGGGACAGAGTCGAGTGTAATATAAACAGAAACAGGGTCAAGTTTAATATAAACAGGGACAGGGTCTAGTGTAATATAAACAGAAACAGGGTCTCGTGTAATATAATCAGAGACATGGTCTAGTGTAATATAAACAGAGACAGGGTCTCGTGTAATATAAACAGAGACAGTGTCAAGTATAATATAAACAGAGACAGTGTCCAGTGTAATGTAAACAGGGACAGGGTCTAGTGTAATATATACAGAGACAGGGTCTAGTGTAATATAAACAGAGACAGGTTCTAGTGTGAGAGACAGGTTCTAGTATAATATAAACAGAGACAGGGTCAAGTGTAATAGAAACAGGGACAGGGTCGAGTGTAATATAAACAGAAACAGGGTCGAGTGTAATATAAACAGATACAGGGTCTAGTGTAATATAAACAGAGACAGGGTCTCGTGTAATATAAACAGAGACAGAGTCTCGTGTAATATAAACAGGGCCGGATCTAGTGTAATATAAACAGAGACAGGCTCGAGTGTAATATAAACAGAGGCGGGGTCTGGTATAATATAAAAAGAGACAGGATCTCGTGCAATATAAACAGAGAAAAGATCAAGTGTAATATAAACAGACACAGAGTCTAGTGTAATATAAACAGGGACAGGGTCTAGTGTAATATTAACAGAAACAGGGTCTCGTGTAATATAAACAGAGACATGGTCTCGTGTAATATAAACAGAGACAGGGTCTAGTGTAATACAAACAGAGACAGGGTCTAGTGTAATATAAACAGAGACAGGCTCGAGTGTAATATAAACAGAGGCGGGGTCTGGTATAATATAAAAAGAGACAGGATCTCGTGCAATATAAACAGAGAAAGGATCAAGTGTAATATAAACAGACACAGAGTCTAGTGTGATATAAACAGGGACAGGGTCTAGTGTAATATAAACAGAAACAGGGTCAATTATAATATAAACAGAGACAGGGTCTAGTGTAACATAATCAGGGACAGGGTCTAGTGTAAAATAACTGGGACAGGGTCTCGTGTAATATAACCAGAGACAGTGTCCAGTGTAATATAAACAGGGACAGGGTCTCGTGTAATATATACAGAGACAGGGTCTAGTGTAATATAAACAGAGACAGGTTCTAGTGTGAGAGACAGGTTCTAGTGTAATATAAACAGGGACAAGGTCAAGTGTAATAGAAACAGGGACAGGGTCGAGTGTAATATAAACAGAAACAGGGTCGAGTGTAATATAAACAGTGACAGGGTCGAGTGTAATATAAACAGGTACAGGGTCGAGTGTAATATAAACAGAGACGGGGTCTCGTGTAATATAAACAGAGACAGAGTCTCGTGTAATATAAACAGGGCCGGATCTAGTGTAATATAAACAGAGACAGGCTCGAGTGTAATATAAACAGAGGCGGGGTCTGGTATAATATAAAAAGAGTCAGGATCTCGTGCAATATAAACAGAGAAAGGATCAAGTGTAATATAAACAGAGACAGTGTCTAGTGTAATATAAACAGAAACAGGGTCTCGTGTAATATAAACAGAGACATGGTCTAGTGTAATATAAACAGAGACAGGGTCTCGTGTAATATAAACAGAGACAGAGTCTCGTGTAATATAAACAGGGCCGGATCTAGTGTAATATAAACAGAGACAGGCTCGAGTGTAATATAAACAGGGACAGGGTCTAGTGTAATATAAACAGAAACAGGGTCTCGTGTAATATAAACAGAGACATGGTCTAGTGTAATATAAACAGAGACAGTGTCTAGTGTAATATAAACAGAAACAGGGTCTCGTGTAATATAAACAGAGACATGGTCTAGTGTAATATAAACAGAGACAGGGTCTAGTGTAATATAAACAGAGACAGGGTCTAGTGTAATATAAACAGAGACAGGCTCGAGTGTAATATAAACAGAGGCGGGGTCTGGTACAATATAAAAAGAGACAGGATCCCGTGCAATATAAACAGAGAAAGGATCAAGTGTAATATAAACAGACACAGAGTCTAGTGTAATATAAACAGGGACAGGGTCTAGTGTAATATAAACAGAAACAGGGTCTTGTGTAATATAAACAGAGACAGGGTCTAGTGATATATATACAGAGAAATAGTCTAGAGTAATATAAACAGGGACAGGGTCGAGTGTAATATAAACAGAAACAGGGTCAAGTTTAATATAAACAGGGACAGGGTCTAGTGTAATATAAACAGAAACAGGGTCTCGTGTAATATAAACAGACACATGGTCCAGTGTAATATAAACAGAGACAGGGTCTAGTGTAATATAAACAGAGACAGGGTCTAGTGTAATATAAACAGAGACAGGGTCGAGTATAATATAAACAGAGACAGGGTCTAGTGTAACATAATCAGGGACAGGGTCCAGTGTAAAATAAACTGGGACAGGGTCTCGTGTAATATAAACAGAAACAGGGTCTCGTGTAATATAAACAGACACATGGTCCAGTGTAATATAAACAGAGACAGGGTCAAGTATAATATAAAGAGAGACAGGGTCTAGTGTAACATAATCAGGGACAGGGTCTAGTGTAAAATAAACTGGGACAGGGTCTCGTGTAATATAACCAGAGACATGGTCTAGTGTAATGTAAACAGAGACAGGGTCTACTGGAAAAAAAACAGAGACGGGGTCTCGTGTAACATAAACTGGGACAGGGTCGAGTTTAATATAAACAGAGACAGTGTCTCGTGTAATATAAACAGGGACAGGGTCTAATGTAATATAAACAGAGACAGCGTATAGTGTAATATAAACAGAAGCAGGGTCTAGTGTAATATAAGCAGAGACAGGGTCTAGTGTAATATAACAGGGACAGAGTGTAGTGTGATATAAACAGAGATTGGGTCGAGTGTAATATAAACAGAGACAGGGTCCAGTGTAATATAAACAGGCACAGGGTCTAGTGTAATATAAACAGTGACAGGCTCCAGTGTAATATAAACACAGAGAGGATCTAGTGTAAAATAAAGAGAGACAGGGTCGAGTGGAACATAAACACAGACAGGATCTCGTGTAATATACACAGAGGCAGGTTCTACTGGAAAAAAAACAGAGACGGGGTCTCGTGTAACATAAACTGGGACAGGGTCGAGTTTAATATCAACAGAGACAGTGTCTCGTGTGATATAAACAGAGACAGGGTCGAGTGTAATATAAACAGAGGCAGGGTCTAGTGTAATATAAACAGAAAAACAGAGACAGTGTCTAGTGCAATATAAACAGAGACAGGGTCGAGTGGAACATAAACACAGACAGGATCTCGTGTAATATAAACAGGGACAGGTTCGAGTGTAATATAAACAGAAGCAGGGTCGAGTGTAATATAAGCAGAGACCGGGTCTAGTTTAATATAACAGGGACAGAGTGTAGTGTGATATAAACAGAGACAGGGTCTAGTGTAATATAAACAGGGACAGGGTCTAATGTAATATAAACAGAGACAGGGTCTACTGTAATATAAACCGAGACAGGATCTAGTGTAATATAAACAGAGACAGAGTCTAGTGGAATATAAGCAGTGACAGGGTCTAGTTTAATATAAGCAGAGACAGGGTCTAGTGTAATATAAACAGGTACAGGGTCTAGTGTAATACAAACAGAGACAGGGTCTAGTGTAATATAAACAGAGACAGGGTCTACTGTAATATAAACCGAGACAGGATCTAGTGTAATATAAACAGGTACAGGGTCTAGTGTAATATAAACAGAGACAGGGTCTCGTGTAATATAAACAGAGACAGAGTCTCGTGTAATATAAACAGAGACAGGGTCTAGTGATATATATACAGAGAAACGGTCTAGTGTAATATAAACAGGGACAGGGTCGAGTGTAATATAAACAGAGACAGGGTCTAGTGTAATATAAACAGAGACAGGGTCTAGTATAATATAAACAGAGACAGGGTCTAGTGTAACATAATCAGGGACAGGGTTGAATGTAAAATAAACAGAGACAGGGTCTAGTGTAATATAAACAGAGACAGTGTCGAGTGTAATATAAACAGGGACAGGGTCTCGCGTAATATATACAGAGACAGGGTATAGTGTAATATAAACAGGGACATGGCCGAGTGTAATGTAAACAGAGACAGGTTCTAGTGTAATATAAACAGGGATCGGTCGAGTGTCATATAAACAGAAACAGCGTCTAGTGTAATATAAAGAGGGACAGGGTCGAGTGTAATATAAACAGAGACAGGGTCTACTGGAAAAAAAACAGAGACAGGGTCTCGTGTAATATAAACTGGGACAGGGTCGAGTGTAATATAAACAGAGACAGTGTCTAGTGTAATATATTCAGGGACAGGGTCTAGTGTAATATAAACAGAGACAGTGTCTAGTGTAATATAAACAGGAACACGGTCGAGTGTAATATAAACAGAAACAGCGTCTAGTGTAATATAAACAGGGACAGGGTCGAGTGTAATATGAATAGAGACAGGGTCTAGTGTAATATAAACAGGGACAGGGTCTAGTGTAATATAAACAGAAGCAGGGACTAGTGTAATATAAGCAGAGACAGGGTCAAGTGTAATATAACAGGGCCAGAGTGTAGTGTGATATAAACAGTGACAGGCTCTAGTGTAATATAAGCAGAGACCGGGTCTAGTTTAATATAACAGGGACAGAGTGTAGTGTGATATAAACAGAGATTGGGTCTCATGTAATATAACCAGAGACAGGGTCTAGTATAATATAAACAGAGACAGGGTCTAGTATAATATAAACAGGGACAGGTTCCAGTGTAATATAAACAGGGACAGGTTCCAGTGTAATATAAACAGAGACAGAGTCTAGTGGAATATAAGCAGTGACAGGATCTAGTTTAATATAAACAAGGACAGGGTCTAGTGTAATATAAACAGAAGCAGGGTCTAGTGTAATATAAGCAGAGACAGGGTCTAGTGTAATACAAACAGAGACAGGGTCTAGTGTAATATAAACACAGACAGGGTCTAGTGTAATATAAACAGAGACAGGGTCTACTGTAATATAAACAGAAGCAGGGTCTTGTGTAATATAAGCAGTGACAGGGTCTAGTTTAATATAAACAGAAACAGCGTCGAGTGCAATATCAACAGGGACAGGGTCGAGTGTAATATAAACAGAAACAGGGTCGAGTGTAACATAAACACAGACAGGATCTCGTGTAATATAAACACAGACAGGGTCTCGTGTAATATAAAGAGGCACAGGGTCTAGTGTCATATAAACAGAGACAGGGTCCAGTGTAATATAATCAGAGACAGGGTCGAGTGTAATATAAACAAAGACAGGGTCTAGTGTAATATAAACAGAGACAGGTTCTAGTGTGACATAAACAGAGACTGGGTCTCGTGTATAGAAACAGGGACAGGGTCTAGTGTAATATAAACAGGGATAGGGTCTCGTGTAATTTAAACAGAGACAGGGCTCGTGTAATATAAACAGAGACAGTTTCTAGTGTGAGAGACAGGTTCGACTGTAATATAAACACGGACAGTGTCAAGTGTAATAGAAACAGGGACAGGGTCGAGTGTAATATAAACAGAAACAGGGTCGAGTGTAATATAAACAGTGAGGGTCGAGTGTAATATAAACAGAGACAGGGCCTCGTGTAATATAAACAGAGACAGTGTCGAGTGTCATATAAACAGAGAAAGGGTCGAGTGTAATTTAAACAGAGACAGGGTCTAGTGTAATATAAACACAGACAGGGTCTCGTGTAATATAAACAGAGGCAGGGTATACTGTAAGATAAACCGAGACAGGATCTCGTGTAATATAAACAGGTACAGGGTCTAGTGTAATATAAACAGAGACAGGATCTCGTGCAATATAAACAGAGAAAGGATCAAGTGTAATATAAACAGGGCCGGATCTAGTGTAATATAAACAGAGACAGGCTCGAGTGTAATATAAACAGAGGCGGGGTCTGGTATAATATAAAAAGAGACAGGATCTCGTGCAATATAAACAGAGAAAGGATCAAGTGTAATATAAACAGACACAGAGTCTAGTGTAATATAAACAGGGACAGGGTCTAGTGTAATATAAACAGAAACAGGGTCTTGTGTAATATAAACAGAGACAGGGTCTAGTGATATATATACAGAAATGGTCTAGCGTAATATAAACAGGGACAGGGTCGAGTGTAATATAAACAGAAACAGGGTCAAGTTTAATATAAACAGGGACAGGGTCTAGTGTAATATAAACAGAAACAGGGTCTTGTGTAATATAAACAGAGACAGGGTCTAGTGATATATATACAGAGAAATGGTCTAGAGTAATATAAACAGGGACAGGGTCGAGTGTAATATAAACAGAAACAGGGTCAAGTTTAATATAAACAGGGACAGGGTCTAGTGTAATATAAACAGAAACAGGGTCTCGTGTAATATAAACAGAGACATGGTCTAGTGTAATATAAACAGAGACAGGGTCTAGTGTAATATAAACAGAGACAGGCTCGAGTGTAATATTAACAGAGGCGGGGTCTGGTATAATGTAAAAAGAGACAGGATCTCGTGCAATATAAACAGAGAAAGGATCAAGTGTAATATAAACAGACACAGAGTCTAGTGTAATATAAACAGGGACAGGGTCCAGTGTAATATAAACAGAAACAGGGTCTTGTGTAATATAAACAGAAACAGGGTCTAGTGATATATATACAGAGAAATGGTCTAGAGTAATATAAACAGGGACAAGGTCGAGTGTAATATAAACAGAAACAGGGTCAAGTTTAATATAAACAGGGACAGGGTCTAGTGTAATATAAACAGAAACAGGGTCTCGTGTAATATAAACAGAGACATGGTCTAGTGTAATATAAACAGAGACAGGGTCTAGTGTAATATAAACAGAGGCAGGGTCTAGTGTAATATAAACAGACACAGGGTCTCGTATAATATAAACAGAGACAGGGTCTCGTGTAATATAACAGGGACAGAGTGTAGTGTGATATAAACAGAGATTGGGTCCAGTGTAATATCAACAGAGACAGGGTTGAGTGTAATATAAAATAGGGACAGGGTCTAGTGTAATATAAATAGTGACAGGCTCTAGTGTAATATAAACACAGAGAGGATCTAGTGTAAAATAAATAGAGACAGGGTCTAGCGTAACATAAACACAGACAGGATCTCGTGTAATATACACAGAGACAGGGCCGAGTGTAATATAAATAGTGACAGGCTCTAGTGTAATATAAACACAGAGAGGATCTCGTGTAAAATAAAGAGAGACAGGGTCTAGCGTAACATAAACACAGACAGGATTTAGTGTAATATACACAGAGACAGGGTCGAGTGTAATATAAACAGAAAAACAGAGACAGGGTCTAGTGTAATATAAACAGAGATAGGGTCTAGTGTAATATAAACAGAGACAGGGTCTAGTGTAATATAAACATAAACAGGGTCTAGTGTAATATAAACAGAGACAGGTTCTAGTGTAATATAAACAGGGACAGGGTCGAGTGTAATAAAAACAGAAGCAGGGTCTAGTGTAATTTAAGCAGAGACAGGGTCGAGTGTAATATAACAGGGACACAGTGTAGAGTGATATAAACAGAGATTGGGACTAGTGTAATATAACCAGAGACAGGGTCGAGTGTAATATAAACAGAGACAGGATATCGTGTAATATAAACAGAGAAAGGATCTCGTGTAATATAAACAGACACAGAGTCTAGTGTATTATAAACAGGGACAGGGTCGAGTGTAATATAAACAGAAACAGGATCTTGTGTAATATAAACAGAGACAGGGTCTAGTGATACATATGCAGATAAAGGGTCTAGAGTAATATAAACTGGGACAGGGTCGAGTGTAATATAAACAGAAACAGGGTAAAATTTAATATAAACAGGGACAGGGTCTAGTGTAATATAAACAGAAACAGGGTCTCGTGTAATATAAACAGAGACATGGTCTAGTGTAATATAAACAGAGACAGGGTCTAGTGCAATATAAACAGAGACAGGGTCTCGTGTAATATAACAGGGACAGAGTGTAGTGTGATATAAACAGAGATTGGGTCCAGTGTAATATCAACAGAGACAGGGTTGAGTGTAATATAAACAGGGACAGGGTCTAGTGTAATATAATGAGTAACAGGCTCTAGTGTAATATAAACACAGAGAGGATCTAGTGTAAAATAAAGAGAGACAGGTTCTAGCGTAACATAAACACAGACAGGATCTAGTGTAATATACACAGAGACAGGGTCGAGTGTAATCTCAACAGAGGCAAGGTCTAGTGTAATATAAACAGAAAAACAGAGACAGGGTCTAGTGTAATATAAACAGAGATAGGGTCTAGTGTAATATAAACAGAGACAGGGTCTAGTGTATTATAAACATAGACAGGGTCTAGTGTAATATAAACAGAGACAGGTTCTAGTGCAATATAAACAGGGACAGGGTCGAGTGTAATATAAACAGAAGCAGGGTCTAGTGTAATTTAAGCAGAGACAGGGTCTAGTGTAATATAACAGGGACAGAGTGTAGAGTGATATAAACAGAGATTGGGTCCAGTGTAATATAACCAGAGACAGGGTCTAGTGTAATTTAAACAGAGACAGGATATCGTGTAATATAAACAGAGAAAGGATCTCGTGTAATATAAACAGACACAGAGTCTAGTATAATATAAACAGAGACAGGGTCTAGTGTAATGTAAACAGAGACAGGTTCTAGTGTAATATAAACAGGGACACGTTCGAGTGTAATATAAACAGAAACAGCGTCTAGTGTAATATAAACAGGGACAGGGTCGAGTGTAATATAAACCGAGACAGGGTCTAGTGTAATATAAACAGAGACAGGGTCTACTGGAAACAAAACAGAGACAGGATCTAGTGTAATATAAACAGGGACAGGGTCTCGTGTAATTTAAACAAAGACAGGGCTAGTGTAATATAAACAGAATCAGGTTCTAGTTTGAGTGACAGGTTCTAGTGTAATATAAACAGGGACAGGGTCAAGTGTAATAGAAACAGGGACAGGGTCGAGTGTAATATAAACAGAAACAGGGTCGAGTGTCATATAAACCGAGACAGGATCTAGTGTAATATAAATGGAGACAGGGTCTAGTGTAACATAAACACAGACAGGATCTCGTGTAATATAAACAGAGACAGGTTCTAGTGTAATATAAACAGGCACAGGGTCTAGTGTAATATAAACAGGGACTGGGTCTCGTGTAATATAAACAGGGACAGGGTCTAATGTAATATAAACAGCGACAGGGTCTCGTGTAATTTAAACAGAGACAGGGCTAGTGTAATATAAACAGAGACAGGTTCTAGTGTGAGAGACAGGTTCTACTGTAATATAAACAGAGACAGGGACTAGTGTAATATAAACAGAGACAGGGTCCAGTGTAATATAAACAGAAACAGGGTCTTGTGTAATATAAACAGAAACAGGTTCTAGTGATATATATACAGAGAAATGGTCTAGAGTAATATAAACAGGGACAAGGTCGAGTGTAATATAAACAGAAACAGGGTCAAGTTTAATATAAACAGGGACAGGGTCTAGTGTAATATAAACAGAAACAGGGTCTCGTGTAATATAAACAGAGACATGGTCTAGTGTAATATAAACAGAGACAGGGTCTAGTGTAATATAAACAGAGGCAGGGTCTAGTGTAATATAAACAGACACAGGGTCTCGTATAATATAAACAGAGACAGGGTCTCGTGTAATATAACAGGGACAGAGTGTAGTGTGATATAAACAGAGATTGGGTCCAGTGTAATATCAACAGAGACAGGGTTGAGTGTAATATAAAATAGGGACAGGGTCTAGTGTAATATAAATAGTGACAGGCTCTAGTGTAATATAAACACAGAGAGGATCTAGTGTAAAATAAATAGAGACAGGGTCTAGCGTAACATAAACACAGACAGGATCTCGTGTAATATACACAGAGACAGGGTCGAGTGTAATATAAATAGTGACAGGCTCTAGTGTAATATAAACACAGAGAGGATCTCGTGTAAAATAAAGAGAGACAGGGTCTAGCGTAACATAAACACAGACAGGATTTAGTGTAATATACACAGAGACAGGGTCGAGTGTAATATAAACAGAAAAACAGAGACAGGGTCTAGTGTAATATAAACAGAGATAGGGTCTAGTGTAATATAAACAGAGACAGGGTCTAGTGTAATATAAACATAAACAGGGTCTAGTGTAATATAAACAGAGACAGGTTCTAGTGTAATATAAACAGGGACAGGGTCGAGTGTAATAAAAACAGAAGCAGGGTCTAGTGTAATTTAAGCAGAGACAGGGTCGAGTGTAATATAACAGGGACACAGTGTAGAGTGATATAAACAGAGATTGGGACTAGTGTAATATAACCAGAGACAGGGTCGAGTGTAATATAAACAGAGACAGGATATCGTGTAATATAAACAGAGAAAGGATCTCGTGTAATATAAACAGACACAGAGTCTAGTGTATTATAAACAGGGACAGGGTCGAGTGTAATATAAACAGAAACAGGATCTTGTGTAATATAAACAGAGACAGGGTCTAGTGATACATATGCAGATAAAGGGTCTAGAGTAATATAAACTGGGACAGGGTCGAGTGTAATATAAACAGAAACAGGGTAAAATTTAATATAAACAGGGACAGGGTCTAGTGTAATATAAACAGAAACAGGGTCTCGTGTAATATAAACAGAGACATGGTCTAGTGTAATATAAACAGAGACAGGGTCTAGTGCAATATAAACAGAGACAGGGTCTCGTGTAATATAACAGGGACAGAGTGTAGTGTGATATAAACAGAGATTGGGTCCAGTGTAATATCAACAGAGACAGGGTTGAGTGTAATATAAACAGGGACAGGGTCTAGTGTAATATAATGAGTAACAGGCTCTAGTGTAATATAAACACAGAGAGGATCTAGTGTAAAATAAAGAGAGACAGGTTCTAGCGTAACATAAACACAGACAGGATCTAGTGTAATATACACAGAGACAGGGTCGAGTGTAATCTCAACAGAGGCAAGGTCTAGTGTAATATAAACAGAAAAACAGAGACAGGGTCTAGTGTAATATAAACAGAGATAGGGTCTAGTGTAATATAAACAGAGACAGGGTCTAGTGTATTATAAACATAGACAGGGTCTAGTGTAATATAAACAGAGACAGGTTCTAGTGCAATATAAACAGGGACAGGGTCGAGTGTAATATAAACAGAAGCAGGGTCTAGTGTAATTTAAGCAGAGACAGGGTCTAGTGTAATATAACAGGGACAGAGTGTAGAGTGATATAAACAGAGATTGGGTCCAGTGTAATATAACCAGAGACAGGGTCTAGTGTAATTTAAACAGAGACAGGATATCGTGTAATATAAACAGAGAAAGGATCTCGTGTAATATAAACAGACACAGAGTCTAGTATAATATAAACAGAGACAGGGTCTAGTGTAATGTAAACAGAGACAGGTTCTAGTGTAATATAAACAGGGACACGTTCGAGTGTAATATAAACAGAAACAGCGTCTAGTGTAATATAAACAGGGACAGGGTCGAGTGTAATATAAACCGAGACAGGGTCTAGTGTAATATAAACAGAGACAGGGTCTACTGGAAACAAAACAGAGACAGGATCTAGTGTAATATAAACAGGGACAGGGTCTCGTGTAATTTAAACAAAGACAGGGCTAGTGTAATATAAACAGAATCAGGTTCTAGTTTGAGTGACAGGTTCTAGTGTAATATAAACAGGGACAGGGTCAAGTGTAATAGAAACAGGGACAGGGTCGAGTGTAATATAAACAGAAACAGGGTCGAGTGTCATATAAACCGAGACAGGATCTAGTGTAATATAAATGGAGACAGGGTCTAGTGTAACATAAACACAGACAGGATCTCGTGTAATATAAACAGAGACAGGTTCTAGTGTAATATAAACAGGCACAGGGTCTAGTGTAATATAAACAGGGACTGGGTCTCGTGTAATATAAACAGGGACAGGGTCTAATGTAATATAAACAGCGACAGGGTCTCGTGTAATTTAAACAGAGACAGGGCTAGTGTAATATAAACAGAGACAGGTTCTAGTGTGAGAGACAGGTTCTACTGTAATATAAACAGAGACAGGGACTAGTGTAATATAAACAGAGACAGGGTCCAGTGTAATATAAACAGAAACAGGGTCTTGTGTAATATAAACAGAAACAGGTTCTAGTGATATATATACAGAGAAATGGTCTAGAGTAATATAAACAGGGACAAGGTCGAGTGTAATATAAACAGAAACAGGGTCAAGTTTAATATAAACAGGGACAGGGTCTAGTGTAATATAAACAGAAACAGGGTCTCGTGTAATATAA
The DNA here is from genome assembly GCF_044704955.1 of Pristiophorus japonicus. NCBI lineage: Eukaryota > Metazoa > Chordata > Chondrichthyes > Pristiophoridae > Pristiophorus > Pristiophorus japonicus. The sequence continues at coordinate 110,356,085 of NC_091982.1, read as the reverse complement.
ACAGAGACATGGTCTAGTGTAATATAAACAGAGACAGGGTCTAGTGTAATATAAACAGAGGCAGGGTCTAGTGTAATATAAACAGACACAGGGTCTCGTATAATATAAACAGAGACAGGGTCTCGTGTAATATAACAGGGACAGAGTGTAGTGTGATATAAACAGAGATTGGGTCCAGTGTAATATCAACAGAGACAGGGTTGAGTGTAATATAAAATAGGGACAGGGTCTAGTGTAATATAAATAGTGACAGGCTCTAGTGTAATATAAACACAGAGAGGATCTAGTGTAAAATAAATAGAGACAGGGTCTAGCGTAACATAAACACAGACAGGATCTCGTGTAATATACACAGAGACAGGGTCGAGTGTAATATAAATAGTGACAGGCTCTAGTGTAATATAAACACAGAGAGGATCTCGTGTAAAATAAAGAGAGACAGGGTCTAGCGTAACATAAACACAGACAGGATTTAGTGTAATATACACAGAGACAGGGTCGAGTGTAATATAAACAGAAAAACAGAGACAGGGTCTAGTGTAATATAAACAGAGATAGGGTCTAGTGTAATATAAACAGAGACAGGGTCTAGTGTAATATAAACATAAACAGGGTCTAGTGTAATATAAACAGAGACAGGTTCTAGTGTAATATAAACAGGGACAGGGTCGAGTGTAATAAAAACAGAAGCAGGGTCTAGTGTAATTTAAGCAGAGACAGGGTCGAGTGTAATATAACAGGGACACAGTGTAGAGTGATATAAACAGAGATTGGGACTAGTGTAATATAACCAGAGACAGGGTCGAGTGTAATATAAACAGAGACAGGATATCGTGTAATATAAACAGAGAAAGGATCTCGTGTAATATAAACAGACACAGAGTCTAGTGTATTATAAACAGGGACAGGGTCGAGTGTAATATAAACAGAAACAGGATCTTGTGTAATATAAACAGAGACAGGGTCTAGTGATACATATGCAGATAAAGGGTCTAGAGTAATATAAACTGGGACAGGGTCGAGTGTAATATAAACAGAAACAGGGTAAAATTTAATATAAACAGGGACAGGGTCTAGTGTAATATAAACAGAAACAGGGTCTCGTGTAATATAAACAGAGACATGGTCTAGTGTAATATAAACAGAGACAGGGTCTAGTGCAATATAAACAGAGACAGGGTCTCGTGTAATATAACAGGGACAGAGTGTAGTGTGATATAAACAGAGATTGGGTCCAGTGTAATATCAACAGAGACAGGGTTGAGTGTAATATAAACAGGGACAGGGTCTAGTGTAATATAATGAGTAACAGGCTCTAGTGTAATATAAACACAGAGAGGATCTAGTGTAAAATAAAGAGAGACAGGTTCTAGCGTAACATAAACACAGACAGGATCTAGTGTAATATACACAGAGACAGGGTCGAGTGTAATCTCAACAGAGGCAAGGTCTAGTGTAATATAAACAGAAAAACAGAGACAGGGTCTAGTGTAATATAAACAGAGATAGGGTCTAGTGTAATATAAACAGAGACAGGGTCTAGTGTATTATAAACATAGACAGGGTCTAGTGTAATATAAACAGAGACAGGTTCTAGTGCAATATAAACAGGGACAGGGTCGAGTGTAATATAAACAGAAGCAGGGTCTAGTGTAATTTAAGCAGAGACAGGGTCTAGTGTAATATAACAGGGACAGAGTGTAGAGTGATATAAACAGAGATTGGGTCCAGTGTAATATAACCAGAGACAGGGTCTAGTGTAATTTAAACAGAGACAGGATATCGTGTAATATAAACAGAGAAAGGATCTCGTGTAATATAAACAGACACAGAGTCTAGTATAATATAAACAGAGACAGGGTCTAGTGTAATGTAAACAGAGACAGGTTCTAGTGTAATATAAACAGGGACACGTTCGAGTGTAATATAAACAGAAACAGCGTCTAGTGTAATATAAACAGGGACAGGGTCGAGTGTAATATAAACCGAGACAGGGTCTAGTGTAATATAAACAGAGACAGGGTCTACTGGAAACAAAACAGAGACAGGATCTAGTGTAATATAAACAGGGACAGGGTCTCGTGTAATTTAAACAAAGACAGGGCTAGTGTAATATAAACAGAATCAGGTTCTAGTTTGAGTGACAGGTTCTAGTGTAATATAAACAGGGACAGGGTCAAGTGTAATAGAAACAGGGACAGGGTCGAGTGTAATATAAACAGAAACAGGGTCGAGTGTCATATAAACCGAGACAGGATCTAGTGTAATATAAATGGAGACAGGGTCTAGTGTAACATAAACACAGACAGGATCTCGTGTAATATAAACAGAGACAGGTTCTAGTGTAATATAAACAGGCACAGGGTCTAGTGTAATATAAACAGGGACTGGGTCTCGTGTAATATAAACAGGGACAGGGTCTAATGTAATATAAACAGCGACAGGGTCTCGTGTAATTTAAACAGAGACAGGGCTAGTGTAATATAAACAGAGACAGGTTCTAGTGTGAGAGACAGGTTCTACTGTAATATAAACAGAGACAGGGTCTAGTGTAATATAAACAGAGACAGGTTCTAGTGTAATATAAACAGGCACAGGGTCTAGTGTAATATAAACAGGGACTGGGTCTCGTGTAATATAAACAGGGACAGGGTCTAATGTAATATAAACAGCGACAGGGTCTCGTGTAATTTAAACAGAGACAGGGCTAGTGTAATATAAACAGAGACAGGTTCTAGTGTGAGAGACAGGTTCTACTGTAATATAAACAGAGACAGGGACTAGTGTAATATAAACAGAAACAGGGTCTCGTGTAATATAAACAGTGACAGTGTCGAGTGTAACATAAACAGAGACAGAGTCTATTGTAATATAAACAGAGACATGGTCTGGTGTAATAAAAACAGGCAGTGGGTCGAGTGTATTATAAACAGAGACAGGGTCTAATGTATTATAAACAGAGACAGGGTCTAGTGTAATATAAACAGAGACAGTGTCGAGTGTAATATAAACAGGGACAGGGTCTCGTGTAATATAAACAGAGACAGGGTCTCGTGTAATATAAACAGAGACATGGCCGAGTGTAATAAAAACAGAGACAGGTTCTAGTGTAATATAAACAGGGACACGGTTGAGTGTAATATAAACAGAAACAGCGTCTAGTGTAATATAAACAGGGACAGGGTCGAGTGTAATATAAACAGAGACAGGGTCTAGTGTAATATAAACAGAGACAGAGTCTGCTGGAAAAAAACAGAGACAGGATCTACTATAATATAAACAGAAACAGGGTCGAGTGTAACATAAACACAGACAGGATCTAGTATAATATAAATGGAGACAGGGTCTAATGTAATATAAACAGAGACAGGGTCGAGTGTAATATAAACAGAGACAGGGTCTAGTGTAATATAAACAGAGACAGGGTCGAGTGTAACATAAAGAGAGACTGGGTCTAGTGTAATACAAACAGGGACAGGGTCGAGTGGAATATAAACAGGGACAGGGTCTCGTGTAATTTAAACAAAGACAGGGCTAGTGTAATATAAACAGAATCAGGTTCTAGTGTGAGAGACAGGTTCTAGTGTAATATAAACAGGGACAGGGTCAAGTGTAATAGAAACAGGGACAGGGTCGAGCGTAATATAAACAGAAACAGGGTCGAGTGTAATATAAACAGTGACAGCGTCTAGTGTAATATAAACAGAGACAAGGTCTCATGTAATATAAACAGAGACAGTGTCGAGTGTCATATAAACAGAGACAGGGTCTAGTGTAATACAAACAGAGACAGGGTCGAGTGTAATATAAACACAGACAGGGTCTAGTGATATATATACAGAGAAAGGGTCTAGTGTAATATAAACAGAGACATGGTCTAGTGTAATATAAACAGAGACAGGGTCTAGTGTAATATAAACAGGGACAGGGTCGAGTGTAATATAAACAGAGACAGGGTCTAGTGTAATATAAACAGAGACAGGGTCTAGTATAATATAAACAGAGACAGGGTCTAGTGTAACATAATCAGGGACAGGGTCGAATGTAAAATAAACTGGGACAGGGTCTAGTGTAATATAAACAGAGAAAGTGTCTAGTGTAATATAAACAGGGACAGGGTCTCGTGTGATATATACAGAGACAGGGTATAGTGTAATATAAACAGGGACATGGCCGAGTGTAATGTAAACAGAGACAGGTTCTAGTGTAATATAAATAGGGATCGGTCGAGTGTAATATAAACAGAAACAGCGTCTAGTGTAATATAAAGAGGGACAGGGTCGAGTGTAATATAAACAGAGACAGGGTCTAGTGTAATATAAACAGAGACAGGATCTACTGGAAAAAAAACAGAGACAGGGTCTCGTGTAATATAAACTGGGACAGGGTCTCGTGTAATATAAACAGAGACAGTGTCTAGTGTAATATATTCAGGGACAGTGTCTAGTGTAATATAAACAGAGACAGGGTCTAGTGTAATATAAACAGGGACACGGTCGAGTGTAATATAAACAGAAACAGCGTCTAGTGTAATATAAACAGGGACAGGGTCTAGTGTAATATAAACTGGGACAGGGTCGAGTGTAATATAAACAGAGACAGTGTCCAGTGTAATATATTCAGGGACATAGTCTAGTGTAATATAAACAGAGACAGGGTCTAGTGTAATATAAACAGGGACACGGTCGAGTGTAATATAAACAGAAACAGCGTCTAGTGTAATATAAACAGGGACAGGGTCTCGTGTAATATAAACAGACACAGAGTCTAGTGTAATATAAACAGGGACAGGGTCTAGTGTAATATAAACAGAAACAGGGTCTTGTGTAATATAAACAGAGACAGGGTCTAGTGATATATATACAGAGAAATGGTCTCGAGTAATATAAACAGGGACAGGGTCAAGTGTAATATAAACAGAAACAGGGTCAAGTTTAATATAAACAGGGACAAGGTCTAGTGTAATATAAACAGAGACAGGCTCGAGTGTAATATAAACAGAGGCGGGGTCTGGTATAATATAAAAAGAGACAGGATCTCGTGCAATATAAACAGAGAAAGGATCAAGTGTAATATAAACAGAGACAGGGTCTAGTGTAATATAAACAGAGACAGGGTCTAGTGTAATATAAACAGAGACAGGCTCGAGTGTAATATAAACAGAGGCGGGGTCTGGTATAATATAAAAAGAGACAAGATCTCGTGCAATATAAACAGAGAAAGGATCAAGTGTAATATAAACAGACACAGAGTCTAGTGTAATATAAACAGGGACAGGGTCTAGTGTAATATAAACAGAAACAGGGTCTTGTGTAATATAAACAGAGACAGGGTCTAGTGATATATATACAGAGAAATGGTCTAGAGTAATATAAACAGGGACAGGGTCGAGTGTAATATAAACAGAAACAGGGTCAAGTTTAATATAAACAGGGACAGGGTCTAGTGTAATATAAACAGAAACAGGGTCTCGTGTAATATAAACAGAGACATGGTCTAGTGTAATATAAACAGAGACAGGGTCTAGTGTAATATAAACAGAGACAGGGTCTAGTGTAATATAAACAGAGACAGGGTCAAGTATAATATAAACAGAGACAGGGTCTAGTGTAACATAATCAGGGACAGGGTCTAGTGTAAAATAAACTGGGACAGGGTCTCGTGTAATATAACCAGAGACAGTGTCCAGTGTAATATAAACAGGGACAGGGTCTAGTGTAATATATACAGAGACAGGGTCTAGTGTAATATAAACAGAGACATGGCCGAGTGTAATGTAAACAGAGACAGGGTCTACTGGAAAAAAAACAGAGACGGGGTCTCGTGTAACATAAACTGGGACAGGGTCAAGTTTAATCTAAACAGAGACAGGGTCTAGTGTAATATAAACAGGGACACGGTCGAGTGTAATATAAACAGAAACAGCGTATAGTGTAATATAAACAGAAGCTGGGTCGAGTGTAATATAAGCAGAGACAGGGTCTAGTGTAATACAACAGGGACAGAGTGTAGTGTGATATAAACAGAGATTGGGTCGAGTGTAATATAAACAGAGACAGGGTCCAGTGTAATATAAACAGGCACAGGGTCTAGTGTAATATAAACAGTGACAGGCTCCAGTGTAATATAAACACAGAGAGGATCTAGTGTAAAATAAAGAGAGACAGGGTCAAGTGGAACATAAACACAGACAGGATCTAGTGTAATATACACAGAGGCAGGGTCTACTGGAAAAAAAACAGAGACGGGGTCTCGTGTAACATAAACTGGGACAGGGTCGAGTTTAATTAAAACAGAGACAGTGTCTCGTGTAATATAAACAGGGACAGGGTCTCGTGTAATATAAGCAGAGACAGGGTCTAGTGTAATATAAACAGGGACACGGTCGAGTGTAATATAAACAGAAACAGCGTATAGTGTAATATAAACAGAAGCAGGGTCTCGTGTAATATAAGCAGAGACAGTGTCTAGTGTAAGTTAACAGGGACAGAGTGTAGTGTGATATAAACAGAGATTGGGTCGAGTGTAATATAAACAGAGACAGGGTCTAGTGTAATATAAACAGGCACAGAGTCTAGTGTAATATAAACAGTGACAGGCTCCAGTGTAATATAAAGAGAGGCAGGGTCTAGTGTAATATAAACAGAAAAACAGAGACAGTGTCTAGTGCAATATAAACAGAGACAGGGTCGAGTGTAATATAAACAGAGCCAGGTTCTAGTGTAATATAAACAGGGACAGGTTCGAGTGTAATATAAACAGAAGCAGGGTCGAGTGTAATATAAGCAGAGACCGGGTCTAGTTTAATATAACAGGGACAGAGTGTAGTGTGATATAAACAGAGACAGGGTCTAGTGTAATATAAACACAGACAAGGTCTAGTGTAATATAAACAGAGACAGGGTCTACTGTAATATAAACCGAGACAGGATCTAGTGTAATATAAACAGAGACAGAGTCTAGTGGAATATAAGCAGTGACAGGGTCTAGTTTAATATAAGCAGAGACAGGGTCTAGTGTAATACAAACAGAGACAGGGTCTAGTGTAATATAAACACAGACAGGGTCTAGTGTAATATAAACAGAGACAGGGTCTACTGTAATATAAACCGAGACAGGATCTAGTGTAATATAAACAGGTACAGGGTCTAGTGTAATATAAACAGAGACAGGGTCTCGTGTAAATAAACAGAGACAGAGTCTCGTGTAATATAAACAGAGACAGGGTCTAGTGATATATATACAGAGAAACGGTCTAGTGTAATATAAACAGAAACAGGGTCTCGTGTAATATAAACAGAGGCATGGTCTAGTGTAATATAAACAGAGACAGGGTCTAGTGTAATATAAACATGGACAGGGTCGAGTGTAATATAAACAGAGACAGGGTCTAGTGTAATATAAACAGAGACAGGGTCTAGTATAATATAAACAGAGACAGGGTCTAGTGTAACATAATCAGGGACAGGGTTGAATGTAAAATAAACAGAGACAGGGTCTAGTGTAATGTAAACAGAGACAGATTCTAGTGTAATATAAACAGGGATCGGTCGAGTGTCATATAAACAGAAACAGCGTCTAGTGTAATATAAAGAGGGACAGGGTCGATTGTAATATAAACAGAGACAGGGTCTAGTGTAATATAAACAGAGACAGGGTCTACCGGAAAAAAAACAGAGACAGGGTCTCGTGTAATATAAGCTGGGACAGGGTCGAGTGTAATATAAACAGAGACAGTGTCTAGTGTAATATATTCAGGGACAGGGTCTAGTGTAATATAAACAGAGACAGGGTCTAGTGTAATATAAACAGGAACACGGTCGAGTGTAATATAAACAGAAACAGCGTCTAGTGTAATATAAACAGGGACAGGATCAAGTGTAATATGAATCGAGACAGGGTCTAGTGTAATATAAACAGGGACAGGGTCTAGTGTAATATAAACAGAAGCAGGGTCTAGTGTAATATAAGCAGAGACAGGGTCAAGTGTAATATAACAGGGACAGAGTGTAGTGTGATATAAACAGTGACAGGCTCTAGTGTAATATAAGCAGAGACCGGGTCTAGTTTAATATAACAGGGACAGAGTGTAGTGTGATATAAACAGAGATTGGGTCTCATGTAATATAACCAGAGACAGGGTCTAGTATAATATAAACAGAGACAGGGTCTAGTATAGTATAAACAGGTACAGGGTCTAGTGTAATATAAACAGAAGCAGGGTCTAGTGGAATATAAGCAGTGACACGGTCTAGTTTAATATAAACAGGGACAGGGTCTCGTGTAATATAAACAGAAGCAGGGTCTAGTGTAATATAAGCAGAGACAGGGTCTCGTGTAATATAAACAGAGACAGGTTCTAGTGTAATATAAACAGGGACACGGTTGAGTGTAATATAAACAGAAACATGCGTCGAGTGCAATATCAACAGGGACAGGGTCGAGTGTAATATAAACAGAAACAGGGTCGAGTGTAACATAAACACAGACAGGATCTCGTGTAATATAAACAGAGACAGGGTCGAGTGTAATATAAAGAGGCACAGGGTCTAGTGTCATATAAACAGAGACAGGGTCCAGTGTAATATAAACAGAGACAGGGTCGAGTGTAATATAAACAGAGACACGGTCTAGTGTAATATAAACAGAGACAGGTTCTAGTGTGACATGAACAGAGACTGGGTCTCGTGTAATTTAAACAGAGACAGGGCTCGTGTAATATAAACAGAGACAGTTTCTAGTGTGAGAGACAGGTTCGACTGTAATATAAACACGGACAGTGTCAAGTGTAATAGAAACAGGGACAGGGTCGAGTGTAATATAAACAGAAACAGGGTCGAGTGTAATATAAACAGTGACAGGGTCGAGTGTAATATAAACAGAGATAGGGCCTCGTGTAATATAAACAGAGACAGTGTCGAGTGTCATATAAACAGAGACAGGGTCGAGTGTAATATAAACAGAGAAAGGGTATACTGTAATATAAACCGAGACAGGATCTCGTGTAATATAAACAGGTACAGGGTCTAGTGTAATATAAACAGAGACAGGATCTCGTGCAATATAAACAGAGAAAGGATCAAGTGTAATATAAACAGGGCCGGATCTAGTGTAATATAAACAGAGACAGGCTCGAGTGTAATATGAACAGAGGCGGGGTCTGGTATAATATAAAAAGAGACAGGATCTCGTGCAATATAAACAGAGAAAGGATCAAGTGTAATATAAACAGACACAGAGTCTAGTGTAATATAAACAGGGACAGGATCTACTGGAAAAAAAACAGAGACAGGGTCTCGTGTAATATAAACTGGGACAGGGTCTCGTGTAATATAAACAGAGACAGTGTCTAGTGTAATATATTCAGGGACAGTGTCTAGTGTAATATAAACAGAGACAGGGTCTAGTGTAATATAAACAGGGACACGGTCGAGTGTAATATAAACAGAAACAGCGTCTAGTGTAATATAAACAGGGACAGGGTCTAGTGTAATATAAACTGGGACAGGGTCGAGTGTAATATAAACAGAGACAGTGTCCAGTGTAATATATTCAGGGACATAGTCTAGTGTAATATAAACAGAGACAGGTCTAGTGTAATATAAACAGGGACACGGTCGAGTGTAATATAAACAGAAACAGCGTCTAGTGTAATATAAACAGGGACAGGGTCTCGTGTAATATAAACAGACACAGAGTCTAGTGTAATATAAACAGGGACAGGGTCTAGTGTAATATAAACAGAAACAGGGTCTTGTGTAATATAAACAGAGACAGGGTCTAGTGATATATATACAGAGAAATGGTCTCGAGTAATATAAACAGGGACAGGGTCAAGTGTAATATAAACAGAAACAGGGTCAAGTTTAATATAAACAGGGACAAGGTCTAGTGTAATATAAACAGAGACAGGCTCGAGTGTAATATAAACAGAGGCGGGGTCTGGTATAATATAAAAAGAGACAGGATCTCGTGCAATATAAACAGAGAAAGGATCAAGTGTAATATAAACAGAGACAGGGTCTCGTGTAATATAAACAGAGACAGGGTCTAGTGTAATATAAACAGAGACAGGCTCGAGTGTAATATAAACAGAGGCGGGGTCTGGTATAATATAAAAAGAGACAAGATCTCGTGCAATATAAACAGAGAAAGGATCAAGTGTAATATAAACAGACACAGAGTCTAGTGTAATATAAACAGGGACAGGGTCTAGTGTAATATAAACAGAAACAGGGTCTTGTGTAATATAAACAGAGACAGGGTCTAGTGATATATATACAGAGAAATGGTCTAGAGTAATATAAACAGGGACAGGGTCGAGTGTAATATAAACAGAAACAGGGTCAAGTTTAATATAAACAGGGACAGGGTCTAGTGTAATATAAACAGAAACAGGGTCTCGTGTAATATAAACAGAGACATGGTCTAGTGTAATATAAACAGAGACAGGGTCTAGTGTAATATAAACAGAGACAGGGTCTAGTGTAATATAAACAGAGACAGGGTCAAGTATAATATAAACAGAGACAGGGTCTAGTGTAACATAATCAGGGACAGGGTCTAGTGTAAAATAAACTGGGACAGGGTCTCGTGTAATATAACCAGAGACATGGCCGAGTGTAATGTAAACAGAGACAGGGTCTACTGGAAAAAAAACAGAGACGGGGTCTCGTGTAACATAAACTGGGACAGGGTCGAGTTTAATCTAAACAGAGACAGGGTCTAGTGTAATATAAACAGGGACACGGTCGAGTGTAATATAAACAGAAACAGCGTATAGTGTAATATAAACAGAAGCTGGGTCGAGTGTAATATAAGCAGAGACAGGGTCTAGTGTAATACAACAGGGACAGAGTGTAGTGTGATATAAACAGAGATTGGGTCGAGTGTAATATAAACAGAGACAGGGTCCAGTGTAATATAAACAGGCACAGGGTCTAGTGTAATATAAACAGTGACAGGCTCCAGTGTAATATAAACACAGAGAGGATCTAGTGTAAAATAAAGAGAGACAGGGTCGAGTGGAACATAAACACAGACAGGATCTAGTGTAATATACACAGAGGCAGGGTCTACTGGAAAAAAAACAGAGACGGGGTCTCGTGTAACATAAACTGGGACAGGGTCGAGTTTAATTAAAACAGAGACAGTGTCTCGTGTAATATAAACAGGGACAGGGTCTCGTGTAATATAAGCAGAGACAGGGTCTAGTGTAATATAAACAGGGACACGGTTGAGTGTAATATAAACAGAAACAGCGTATAGTGTAATATAAACAGAAGCAGGGTCTCGTGTAATATAAGCAGAGACAGTGTCTAGTGTAAGTTAACAGGGACAGAGTGTAGTGTGATATAAACAGAGATTGGGTCGAGTGTAATATAAACAGAGACAGGGTCTAGTGTAATATAAACAGGCACAGAGTCTAGTGTAATATAAACAGTGACAGGCTCCAGTGTAATATAAAGAGAGGCAGGGTCTAGTGTAATATAAACAGAAAAACAGAGACAGTGTCTAGTGCAATATAAACAGAGACAGGGTCGAGTGTAATATAAACAGAGCCAGGTTCTAGTGTAATATAAACAGGGACAGGTTCGAGTGTAATATAAACAGAAGCAGGGTCGAGTGTAATATAAGCAGAGACCGGGTCTAGTTTAATATAACAGGGACAGAGTGTAGTGTGATATAAACAGAGACAGGGTCTAGTGTAATATAAACACAGACAAGGTCTCGTGTAATATAAACAGAGACAGGGTCTACTGTAATATAAACCGAGACAGGATCTAGTGTAATATAAACAGAAACAGGGTCTTGTGTAATATAAACAGAAACAGGGTCTAGTGATATATATATACAGAGAAATGGTCTAGAGTAATATAAACAGGGACAGGGTCGAGTGTAATATAAACAGAAACAGGGTCTCGTGTAATATAAACAGAGACATGGTCTTGTGTAATACAAACAGAGACAGGGTCTAGTGAAATATAAACAGAGACAGGCTCTAGTATAATATAAACAGAGGCGGGGTCTGGTATAATATAAAAAGAGACAGGATCTCGTGCAATATAAACAGAGAAAGGATCAAGTGTAATATAAACAGACACAGAGTCTAGTGTAATATAAACAGAGACAGGGTCTAGTGATATATATACAGAGAAATGGTCTAGAGTAATATAAACAGGGACAAGGTCGAGTGTAATATAAACAGAAACAGGGTCAAGTTTAATATAAACAGGGACAGGGTCTAGTGTAATATAAACAGAAACAGGGTCTTGTGTAATATAAACAGAGACATGGTCTAGTGTAATATAAACAGAGACAGGGTCAAGTATAATATAAACAGAGACAGGGTCTAGTGTAACATAATCAGGGACAGGGTCTAGTGTAAAATAAACTGGGACAGGGTCTCGTGTAATATAACCAGAGACAGTGTCCAGTGTAATATAAACAGGGACAGGGTCCAGTGTAATATATACAGAGACAGGGTCTAGTGTAATATAAACAGAGACATGGCCGAGTGTAATGTAAACAGAGACAGGGTCTACTGGAAAAAAAACAGAGACGGGGTCTCGTGTAACATAAACTGGGACAGGGTCGAGTTTAATATAAACAGAGACAGTGTCTCGTGTAATATAAACAGGGACAGGGTCTAGTGTAATATAAACAGAGACAGGGTCTAGTGTAATATAAACAGGGACACGGTCGAGTGTAATGTAAACAGAAACAGCGTATAGTGTAATATAAACAGAAGCAGGGTCTAGTGTAATATAAGCAGAGACAGGGTCTAGTGTAATATAAACAGGCACAGGGTCTAGTGTAATATAAACAGTGACAGGCTCCAGTGTAATATAAACACAGAGAGGATCTAGTGCAAAATAAAGAGAGACAGGGTCGAGTGGAACATAAACACAGACAGGATCTAGTGTAATATACACAGAGACAGGGTCTGGTGGAATATAAACAGAGACAGGGTCGAGTGTAATATAAACAGAGGCAGGGTCTAGTGTAATATAAACAGAAAAACAGAGACAGGGTCTAGTGCAATATAAACAGAGACAGGGTCGAGTGTAATATAAACAGAAGCAGGGTCGAGTGTAATATAAGCAGAGACCGGGTCTAGTTTAATATAACAGGGATAGAGTGTAGTGTGATATAAACAGAGACAGGGTCTAGTATAATATAAACACAGACAGGGTCTAGTGTAATATAAACAGAGACAGGGTCTACTGTAATATAAACCGAGACAGGATCTAGTGTAATATAAACAGAAACAGGGTCTTGTGTAATATAAACAGAAACAGGGTCTAGTGATATATATATACAGAGAAATGGTCTAGAGTAATATAAACAGGGACAAGGTCGAGTGTAATATAAACAGAAACAGGGTCAAGTTTAATATAAACAGAGACAGGGTCTAGTGTAACATAATCAGGAACAGGGTCTAGTGTAAAATAAACTGGGACAGGGTCTCGTGTAATATAACCAGAGACAGTGTCCAGTGTAATATAAACAGAGACATGGCCGAGTGTAATGTAAACAGAGACAGGGTCTACTGGAAAAAAAACAGAGACGGGGTCTCGTGTAACATAAACTGGGACAGGGTCGAGTTTAATATAAACAGAGACAGTGTCTCGTGTAATATAAACAGGGACAGGGTCTAGTGTAATATAAACAGAGACAGAGTCTCGTGTAATATAAACAGAAACAGGGTCTCGTGTAATATAAACAGAGACATGGTCTTGTGTAATATAAACAGAAACAGCATCTAGTGTAATATAAACAGAAACAGGGTCAAGTTTAATATAAACAGGGACAGGGTCTCGTGTAATATAAACAGAAACAGGGTCTCGTGTAATATAAACAGAGACATGGTCTAGTGTAATATAAACAGAGACAGGGTCTAGTGTAATATAAACAGAGACAGGCTCGAGTGTAATATAAACAGAGGCGGGGTCTGGTATAATGTAAAAAGAGACAGGATCTCGTGCAATATAAACAGAGAAAGGATCAAGTGTAATATAAACAGACACAGAGTCTAGTGTAATATAAACAGGGACAGGGTCCAGTGTAATATAAACAGAAACAGGGTCTTGTGTAATATAAACAGAAACAGGGTCTAGTGATATATATATACAGAGAAATGGTCTAGAGTAATATAAACAGGGACAAGGTCGAGTGTAATATAAACAGAAACAGGGTCAAGTTTAATATAAACAGAGACAGGGTCGAGTGTAATATAATCAGGAACAGGGTCTAGTGTAAAATAAACTGGGACAGGGTCTAGTATAATATAAACAGAGACAGGGTCTAGTGTAACATAATCAGGGACAGGGTCTCGTGTAATATAAACAGAGACAGAGTCTCGTGTAATATAAACAGAAACAGGGTCTCGTGTAATATAAACAGAGACATGGTCTTGTGTAATATAAACAGAGACAGGGTCTAGTGTAATATAAACAGGGACAGGGTCGAGTGTAATATAAACAGAGACAGGGTCTAGTGTAATATAAACAGAGACAGGGTCTAGTATAATATAAACAGAGACAGGGTCTAGTGTAACATAATCAGGGACAGGGTCGAATGTAAAATAAACTGGGACAGGGTCTAGTGTAATATAAACAGGGACAGGGTCGAGTGTAAGAGAACAGAAACAGGGTGTAGTGTAATATAAACAGAGACAGTGTCTAGGATAACATAAACAGAGACAGAGTCCATTGTAATATAAACAGAGACAGGGTTTGGGTGATACAAACAGAGACATGGTCTCGTGTAATAAAAACAGGGACTGGGTCGAGTGTAATATAAACAGAGACAGGGTCTAATGTATTATAAACAGAGACAGGAGCTCGTGAAATATAAACAGGGGCAGGGTCTAGTGTAATATAAACAGAGACAGGGTCTAGTGTAATATAAACAGAGACAGGGTCTCGTGTAATATAAACAGGGACAGGGTCGAGTGTAAGAGAACAGAAACAGGGTCTAGTGTAAAATAAACAGGGAGAGGGTCCAATGTAATATAAACAGAGACAGGGTCTCGTGAAATATAAACAGAGACAAGGTATCGTGTAATATAAACAGAGACAGGGTCGAGTATAATATAAACAGACACAGGGTCTCGTATAATATAAACAGAGACAGGCTCTCGTGTAATATAACAGGGACAGAGTGTAGTGTGATATAAACAGAGATTAGGTCCAGTGTAATATCAACAGAGACAGGGTTGAGTGTAATATAAACAGGGACAGGGTCTAGTGTAATATAAATAGTGACAGGCTCTAGTGTAATATAAACACAGAGAGGATCTAGTGTAAAATAAATAGAGACAGGGTCTAGCGTAACATAAACACAGACAGGATCTAGTGTAATATACACAGAGACAGGGTCGAGTGTAATATAAACAGAAAAACAGAGACAGGGTCTAGTGTAATATAAACAGAGATAGGGTCTAGTGTAATATAAACAGAGACAGGGTCTAGTGTAATATAAACATAGACAGGGTCTAGTGTAATATAAACAGAGACAGGTTCTAGTGTAATATAAACAGGGACAGGGTCGAGTGTAATATAAACAGAAGCAGGGTCTAGTGTAATTTAAGCAGAGACAGGGTCGAGTGTAATATAACAGGGACACAGTGTAGAGTGATATAAACAGAGATTGGTTCTAGTGTAATATAACCAGAGACAGGGTCGAGTGTAATATAAACAGAGACAGGATATCGTGTAATATAAACAGAGAAAGGATCTCGTGTAATATAAACAGACAAAGAGTCTAGTGTATTATAAACAGGGACAGGGTCTAGTGTAATATAAACAGAAACAGGGTCTTGTGTAATATAAACAGAGACAGGGTCTAGTGATACATATGCAGATAAAGGGTCTAGAGTAATATAAACTGGGACAGGGTCGAGTGTAATATAAACAGAAACAGGGTAAAATTTAATATAAACAGGGACAGGGTCTAGTGTAATATAAACAGAAACAGGGTCTCGTGTAATATAAACAGAGACATGGTCTAGTGTAATATAAACAGAGACAGGGTCTAGTGCAATATAAACAGAGACAGGGTCTCGTGTAATATAACAGGGACAGAGTGTAGTGTGTTATAAACAGAGATTGGGTCCAGTGTAATATCAACAGAGACAGGGTTGAGTGTAATATAAACAGGGACAGGGTCTAGTGTAATAGAATGAGTGACAGGCTCTAGTGTAATATAAACACAGAGAGGATCTAGTGTAAAATAAAGAGAGACAGGGTCTAGCGTAACATAAACACAGACAGGATCTAGTGTAATATACACAGAGACAGGGTCGAGTGTAATCTCAACAGAGGCAGGGTCTAGTGTAATATAAACAGAAAAACAGAGACAGGGTCTAGTGTAATATAAACAGAGATAGGGTCTAGTGTAATATAAACAGAGACAGGGTCGAGTGTAATCTCAACAGAGGCAGGGTCTAGTGTAATATAAACAGAAAAACAGAGACAGGGTCTAGTGGAATATAAACAGAGACAGGTTCTAGTGTAATATAAACAGGGACAGGGTCGAGTGTAATATAAACAGAAGCAGGGTCTAGTGTAATTTAAGCAGAGACTGGGTTGAGTGTAATCGAACAGGGACAGAGTGTAGAGTGATATAAACAGAGATTGGGTCCAGTGTAATATAACCAGAGACAGGGTCTAGTGTAATATAAACAGAGACAGGATATCGTGTAATATAAACAGACACAGAGTCTCGTGTAATATAAACAGGGCAGGGTCTAGTGTAATATAAACAGAAACAGGGTCTTGTGTAATATAAACAGAGACAGGGTCTAGTGATATATATGCAGAGAAAGGGTCTCGAGTAATATAAACTTTGACTGGGTCGAGTGTAATATAAACAGAAACAGGGTAAAATTTAATATAAACAGGGACAGGGTCTAGCGTAATATAAACAGAAACAGGGTCTCGTGTAATATAAACAGAGACATGGTCTAGTGTAATATAAACAGAGACAGGGTCTAGTGCAATATACACAGAGACAGGGTCTAGTGTAATATAAACAGAGACAGGGTCTAGTATAATATAAACAGAGACAGGGTCTAGTGTAATGTAAACACAGACAGGTTCGAGTGTATTATAAACAGGGACACGGTCGAGTGTAATATAAACAGAAACAGCGTCTAGTGTAATATAAACAGGGACAAGGTCGAGTGTAATATAAACCGAGACAGGTTCTAGTGTAATATAAACAGAGACAGGGTCTACTGGAAACAAAACAGAGACAGGATCTAGTGTAATATAAATAGAAACAGGCTCTCGTGTAACATAAACACAGACAGGATCTAGAGTAATATAAACGGAGACAGGGTCTAGTGTAACATAAACACACACAGGATCTAGTGAAATATAAACAGAGACAGGTTCTAGTCTGAGAGACAGGTTCCAGTGTAATATAAACAGGGACACGGTCGAGTGTAATATAAACAGAGACAGGGACTAGTGTAATAAAAACAGGGACTGGGTCGAGTGTAATATAAACAGAGACAGGGACTAGTGTAATATAAACAGGGACACGGTCGAGTGTAATATAAACAGAGACAGAGACTAGTGTAATAAAAACAGGGACTGGGTCGAGTGTAATATAAACAGAGACAGGTTCCAGTGTAACATAAACAGGGACAGGGTCTCGTGTAATATAAACAGGGACAGGGCCGAGTGTAATATAAACAGCAACAAGGTCTAGTGTAATATAACCAGAGACAGGGTCTAGTGTAATATAAACAGAGACAGGATCTAGTGTAATATAAACAGAGACATGGTCTGCTGTAATATAAACAGAGACAGGATCTAGTGTAAAATAAAGAGAGACAGGGTCTAGCGTAACATAAACACAGACAGGATCTAGTGTAATATAAACAGAGACAGGTTCTAGTGCAATATAAACAGGGACAGGGTCTAGTGTAATATAACAGGGACAGAGTGTAGAGTGATATAAACAGAGATTGGATCTAGTGTAATATAACCAGAGACAGGGTCTAGTGTAATATAAACAGAGAAAGGATCTCGTGTAATATAAACAGACACAGAGTCTCGTGTAATATAAACAGGGACAGGGTCTAGTGTAATATAAACAGAAACAGGGTATTGTGTAATATGAACAGAGACAGGGTCTAGTGATATATATGCAGAGAAATGGTCTAGAGTAATATAAACTGGGACAGGGTCGAGTGTAATATAAACAGAAACAGGGTAAAATTTAATATAAACAGGGACAGGGTCTAGTGTAATATAAACAGAAACAGGGTCTCGTGTAATATAAACAGAGACATGGTCTAGTGTAATATAAACAGAGACAGGGTCTAGTGTAATATAAACAGAGACAGGATCTAGTATAATATAAACAGAGACAGGGTCTCGTGTAATATAAACAGAGACAGAGTCTAGTGTAATATAAACAGAGACATGGCCGAGTGTAATGTAAACAGAGACAGGTTCTAGTGTAATATAAACAGGGACACGGTCGAGTGTAATATAAACAGAAACAGCGTCTAGTGTAATATAAACAGGGACAGGGTCTCGTGTAATATAAACAGGGACAGGGTCGAGTGTAATATAAATAGAAACAGGCTCTCGTGTAACATAAACACAGACAGGATCTAGAGTAATATGAACGGAGACAGGGTCTAGTGTAACATAAACACAGACAGGATCTAGTGAAATATAAACAGAGACAGGTTCTAGTCTGAGAGACAGGTTCTAGTGTAATATAAACAGGGACACGGTCGAGTGTAATATAAACAGAGACAGGGACTAGTGTAATAAAAACAGGGACTGGGTCGAGTGTAATATAAACAGAGACAGGTTCCAGTGTAACATAAACAGGGACGGGGTCTCGTGTAATATAAACACAGACAGGATCTAGTGTAATATAAAGAGAGACAGGGTCTAGGGTAACATAAACAGAGACAGGATCTAGTGTAAAATAAAGAGAGACAGGGTCTAGCGTAACATAAACACAGACAGGATCTAGTGTAATATAAACGGAGACAGGGTCTCGTGTAACATAAACACAGACAGGATCTCGTGTAATATAAACAGAGACAGGTTCTAGTGTAATATAAACAGGCACAGGGTCTAGTGTAATATAAACAGGGACTGGGTCTCGTGTAATATAAACAGGGACAGGGTCTAATGTAATATAAACAGCGACAGGGTCTCGTGTAACTTAAACAGAGACAGGGCTAGTGTAATATAAACAGAGACAGGTTCTAGTGTGAGAGACAGGTTCTACTGTAATATAAACAGAGACAGGGACTAGTGTAATATAAACAGAAACAGGGTCTCGTGTAATATAAACAGTGACAGGGTCGAGTGTAACATAAACAGAGACAGAGTCTATTGTAATATAAACAGAGACATGGTCTGGTGTAATAAAAACAGGGAGTGGGTCGAGTGTATTATAAACAGAGACAGGGTCTAATGTATTATAAACAGAGACAGGGTCTAGTGTAATATAAACAGAGACAGTGTCTCGTGTAATATAAACAGGGACAGGGTCTCGTGTAATATAAACAGAGACAGGGTCTCGTGTAATATAAACAGAGACATGGCCGAGTGTAATAAAAACAGAGACAGGTTCTAGTGTAATATAAACAGGGACACGGTTGAGTGTAATATAAACAGAAACAGCGTCTAGTGTAATATAAACAGGGACAGGGTCGAGTGTAATATAAACAGAGACAGGGTCGAGTGTAATATAAACAGAGGCAGGGTCTACTGGAAAAAAAACAGAGACAGGATCTCGTGTAATATAAACTGGGACAGGGTCGAGTGTAATATAAACAGAGACAGTGTCTAGTGTAATATATTCAGGGACAGGGTCTAGTGTAATATAAACAGAGACAGGGTCTAGTGTAATATAAACAGGGACACGGTCGAGTGTAATCTAAACAGAAACAGCGTCTAGTGTAATATAAACAGGGACAGGGTCGAGTGTAGTATAAATAGAGACAGGGTCTTGTTTAATATAAACAGGGACAGGGTCTAGTGTAATATAAGCAGAGACAGGGTCAAGTGTAATATAACAGGGACAGAGTGTAGTGTGATATAAACAGTGACAGGCTCTAGTGTAATATAAACACAGAGAGGATCTAGTGTAATATAAACGGAGACAGGGTCTCGTGTAACATAAACACAGACAGGATCTCGTGTAATATAAACAGAGACAGGTTCTAGTGTAATATAAACAGGCACAGGGTCTAGTGTAATATAAACAGGGACTGGGTCTCGTGTAATATAAACAGGGACAGGGTCTAATGTAATATAAACAGCGACAGGGTCTCGTGTAACTTAAACAGAGACAGGGCTAGTGTAATATAAACAGAGACAGGTTCTAGTGTGAGAGACAGGTTCTACTGTAATATAAACAGAGACAGGGACTAGTGTAATATAAACAGAAACAGGGTCTCGTGTAATATAAACAGTGACAGGGTCGAGTGTAACATAAACAGAGACAGAGTCTATTGTAATATAAACAGAGACATGGTCTGGTGTAATAAAAACAGGGAGTGGGTCGAGTGTATTATAAACAGAGACAGGGTCTAATGTATTATAAACAGAGACAGGGTCTAGTGTAATATAAACAGAGACAGTGTCTCGTGTAATATAAACAGGGACAGGGTCTCGTGTAATATAAACAGAGACAGGGTCTCGTGTAATATAAACAGAGACATGGCCGAGTGTAATAAAAACAGAGACAGGTTCTAGTGTAATATAAACAGGGACACGGTTGAGTGTAATATAAACAGAAACAGCGTCTAGTGTAATATAAACATGGACAGGGTCGAGTGTAATATAAACAGAGACAGGGTCGAGTGTAATATAAACAGAGGCAGGGTCTACTGGAAAAAAAACAGAGACAGGATCTCGTGTAATATAAACTGGGACAGGGTCGAGTGTAATATAAACAGAGACAGTGTCTAGTGTAATATATTCAGGGACAGGGTCTAGTGTAATATAAACAGAGACAGGGTCTAGTGTAATATAAACAGGGACACGGTCGAGTGTAATCTAAACAGAAACAGCGTCTAGTGTAATATAAACAGGGACAGGGTCGAGTGTAGTATAAATAGAGACAGGGTCTTGTTTAATATAAACAGGGACAGGGTCTAGTGTAATATAAGCAGAGACAGGGTCAAGTGTAATATAACAGGGACAGAGTGTAGTGTGATATAAACAGTGACAGGCTCTAGTGTAATATAAACACAGAGAGGATCTAGTGTAATATAACAGGGACAGAGTGTTGTGTGATATAAACAGAGATTGGGTCTAGTGTAATATAAACAGAGACAGGGTCTAGTGTAATATAAACAGGGACACGGTCGAGTGTAATCTAAACAGAAACAGCGTCTAGTGTAATATAAACAGGGACAGGGTCGAGTGTAGTATAAATAGAGACAGGGTCTTGTTTAATATAAACAGGGACAGGGTCTAGTGTAATATAAGCAGAGACAGGGTCAAGTGTAATATAACAGGGACAGAGTGTAGTGTGATATAAACAGTGACAGGTTCTAGTGTAATATAAACACAGAGAGGATCTAGTGTAATATAACAGGGACAGAGTGTTGTGTGATATAAACAGAGATTGGGTCTAGTGTAAAATAACCAGAGACAGGGTCTAGTGTAATATAAACAGAGACAGGGTCTAGTATAATATAAACAGGGACAGGTTCTAGTGTAATATAAACAGAGACAGAGTCTAGTGTAATATAAGCAGAGACAGGGTCTAGTGTAATATAACAGGGACAGAGTGTTGTGTGATATAAACAGAGATTGGGTCTAGTGTAAAATAACCAGAGACAGGGTCTAGTGTAATATAAACAGAGACAGGGTCTAGTATAATATAAACAGGGACAGGTTCTCGTGTAATATAAACGGAGACAGAGTCTAGTGTAATATAAGCAGAGACAGGGTCTAGTGTAATATAACAGGGACAGAGTGTAGTGTGATATAAACAGCGATTGGGTCGAGTGTAATATAAACAGAGACAGGGTTTAGTGTAATATAAACAGGCACAGGGTCTAGTGTAATATAAACAGGGACTGGGTCTAGTGTAATATAAATAGGGACAGTGTCTAGTGTAATATAAACAGGGACAGGGTCTAGTGTAATTTAAACAGAGTCAGGGCTCGTGTAATATAAACAGAGACATGTTCTCGTGTGAGACACAGGTTCTTGTGTAATATAAACAGAGAGAGGGACTAGTGTAATATAAACAGAAACAGGGTCTAGTGTAATATAAACAGAGACAGGGTCTAGTGTAATATAAACAGGGACAGGGTCGAGTGTAAGAGAACAGAAACAGGGTCTAGTGTAATATAAACAGAGACAGGGTCTAGTATAACATAAACAGAGACAGAGCCTATTGTAATATAAACAGAGACAGGGTTTCGGTAATATAAACAGAGACATGGTCTCGTGTAATAAAAACAGGGACTGGGTCGAGTGTAATATAAACAGAGACAGGGTCTAATGTATTATAAACAGAGACAGGATCTCGTGAAATATAAACAGGGGCAGGGTCTCGTGTCATATAAACAGAGACAGGGTCTAGTGTAATATAAACAGAGACAGGGTCTAGTGTAATATAAACAGGGACAGGGTCGAGTGTAAGAGAACAGAAACAGGGTCTAGAGTAATATAAACAGGGAGAGGGTCCAGTGTAATATAAACAGAGACAGGGTCTCGTGAAATATAAACAGAGACAGGGTATCGTGTAATATAAACAGAGACAGGGTCGAGTAAAATATAAACAGACACAGGGTCTCGTATAATATAAACAGAGACAGGGTCTCGTGTAATATAACAGGGACAGAGTGTAGTGTGATATAAACAGAGATTGGGTCCAGTGTAATATCAACAGAGACAGGGTTGAGTGTAATATAAACAGGGACAGGGTCTAGTGTAATATAAATAGTGACAGGCTCTAGTGTAATATAAACACAGAGAGGATCTAGTGTAAAATAAATAGAGACAGGGTCTAGCGTAACATAAACACAGACAGGATCTAGTGTAATATACACAGAGACAGGGTCGAGTGTAATATAAATAGTGACAGGCTCGAGTGTAATATAAACACAGAGAGGATCTAGTGTAAAATAAAGAGAGACAGGGTCTAGCGTAACATAAACACAGACAGGATCTAGTGTAATATACACAGAGACAGGGTCGAGTGTAATATAAACAGAAAAACAGACACAGGGTCTAGTGTAATATAAACAGAGATAGGGTCTAGTGTAATATAAACAGAGACAGGGTCTAGTGTAATATAAACATAGACAGGGTCTAGTGTAATATAAACAGAGACAGGTTCTAGAGTAATATAAACAGGGACAGGGTCGATTGTAATATAAACAGAAACAGGGTCTAGTGTAATGTAAACAGAGACAGGTTCTAGTGTAATATAAACAGGGACACGGTCGAGTGTAATATAAACAGAAACAGCGTCTAGTGTAATATAAACAGGGACAGGGTCGAGTGTAATATAAACCGAGACAGGGTCTAGTGTAATATAAACAGAGACAGGGTCTACTGGATAAAAAACAGAGACAGGATCTAGTGTAATATAAATAGAAACAGGCTCTCGTGTAACATAAACACAGACAGGATCTAGAGTAATATAAACGGAGACAGGGTCTCGTGTAACATAAACACAGACAGGATCTAGTGAAATATAAACAGAGTACAGGTTCTAGTCTGAGAGACAGGTTCTAGTGTAATATAAACAGGGACACGGTCGAGTGTAATATAAACAGAGACAGGGACTAGTGTAATAAAAACAGGGACTGGGTCGAGTGTAATATAAACAGAGACAGGTTCCAGTGTAACATAAACAGGGACAGGGTCTCGTGTAATATAAACAGGGACAGTGCCTAGTGTAATATAAACACGGACAGGGTCTAGTGTAATATAAACAGAGACTGGGTCTAGTGTAATATGAACAGAGACAGGGTCTAGTGTAATTTAAACAGAGACAGGGTCTAGTGTAATATAAACAGAGACATGGTCTACTGTAATATAAACAGAGACAGTGTCTCGTGTAATATAAACACAGACAGGATCTAGTGTAATATAAACAGGGACACGGTCGAGTGTAATATAAACAGAAACAGCGTCTAGTGTAATATAAACAGGGACAGGGTCGAGTGTAATATAAACCGAGACAGGGTCTAGTGTAATATAAACAGAGACAGGGTCTACTGGATAAAAAACAGAGACAGGATCTAGTGTAATATAAATAGAAACAGGCTCTCGTGTAACATAAACACAGACAGGATCTAGAGTAATATAAACGGAGACAGGGTCTCGTGTAACATAAACACAGACAGGATCTAGTGAAATATAAACAGAGTACAGGTTCTAGTCTGAGAGACAGGTTCTAGTGTAATATAAACAGGGACACGGTCGAGTGTAATATAAACAGAGACAGGGACGAGTGTAATAAAAACAGGGACTGGGTCGAGTGTAATATAAACAGAGACAGGTTCCAGTGTAACATAAACAGGGACAGGGTCTCGTGTAATATAAACAGGGACAGTGCCTAGTGTAATATAAACACGGACAGGGTCTAGTGTAATATAAACAGAGACTGGGTCTAGTGTAATATGAACAGAGACAGGGTCTAGTGTAATTTAAACAGAGACAGGGTCTAGTGTAATATAAACAGAGACATGGTCTACTGTAATATAAACAGAGACAGTGTCTCGTGTAATATAAACACAGACAGGATCTAGTGTAATATAAAGAGAGACAGGGTCTAGGGTAACATAAACAGAGACAGGATCTAGTGTAAAATAAAGAGAGACAGGGTCTAGCGTAACATAAACACAGACAGGATCTCGTGTAATATAAACAGAGACAGGGTCTAGTGTAATATAAACAGGCACAGGGTCTAGTGTAATATAAACAGGGACTGGGTCTCGTGTAATATAAACAGGGACAGGGTCTAATTTAATATAAACAGGGACAGGGTCTCGTGTAATTTAAACAGAGACAGGGCTAGTGTAATATAAACAGAGACAGGTTCCAGTGTGAGAGACAGGTTCTACTGTAATATAAACAGAGACAGGGACTAGTGTAATATAAACAGAAACAGGGTCTCGTGTAATATAAACAGTGACAGGGTCGAGTGTAACATAAACAGAGACAGAGTCTATTGTAATATAAACAGAGACATGGTCTGGTGTAATAAAAACAGGGAGTGGGTCGAGTGTATTATAAACAGAGACAGGGTCTAATGTATTATAAACAGAGACAGGGTCTAGTGTAATATAAACAGAGACATTGTCCAGTGTAATATAAACAGGGACAGGGTCTCGTGTAATATAAACAGAGACAGGGTCTCGTGAAATATAAACAGAGACATGGCCGAGTGTAATAAAAACAGAGACAGGTTCTAGTGTAATATAAACAGGGACACGGTTGAGTGTAATATAAATGGAGACAGGGTCTAATGTAATATAAACAGAGACAGGGTCGAGTGTAATATAAACAGAGACAGGGTCTAGTGTAATATAAACAGAGACAGGGTCGAGTGTAACATAAACAGAGACTGGGTCTAGTGTAATAGAAACAGAGACAGGGTCTAGTGTAATATAAACAGGGACACGGTCGAGTGTAATCTAAACAGAAACAGCGTCTAGTGTAATATAAACAGGGACAGGGTCGAGTGTAGTATAAATAGAGACAGGGTCTTGTTTAATATAAACAGGGACAGGGTCTAGTGTAATATAAGCAGAGACAGGGTCAAGTGTAATATAACAGGGACAGAGTGTAGTGTGATATAAACAGTGACAGGCTCTAGTGTAATATAAACACAGAGAGGATCTAGTGTAATATAACAGGGACAGAGTGTTGTGTGATATAAACAGAGATTGGGTCTAGTGTAATATAAACAGAGACAGGGTCTAGTGTAATATAAACAGGGACACGGTCGAGTGTAATCTAAACAGAAACAGCGTCTAGTGTAATATAAACAGGGACAGGGTCGAGTGTAGTATAAATAGAGACAGGGTCTTGTTTAATATAAACAGGGACAGGGTCTAGTGTAATATAAGCAGAGACAGGGTCAAGTGTAATATAACAGGGACAGAGTGTAGTGTGATATAAACAGTGACAGGCTCTAGTGTAATATAAACACAGAGAGGATCTAGTGTAATATAACAGGGACAGAGTGTTGTGTGATATAAACAGAGATTGGGTCTAGTGTAAAATAACCAGAGACAGGGTCTAGTGTAATATAAACAGAGACAGGGTCTAGTATAATATAAACAGGGACAGGTTCTAGTGTAATATAAACAGAGACAGAGTCTAGTGTAATATAAGCAGAGACAGGGTCTAGTGTAATATAACAGGGACAGAGTGTTGTGTGATATAAACAGAGATTGGGTCTAGTGTAAAATAACCAGAGACAGGGTCTAGTGTAATATAAACAGAGACAGGGTCTAGTATAATATAAACAGGGACAGGTTCTCGTGTAATATAAACGGAGACAGAGTCTAGTGTAATATAAGCAGAGACAGGGTCTAGTGTAATATAACAGGGACAGAGTGTAGTGTGATATAAACAGCGATTGGGTCGAGTGTAATATAAACAGAGACAGGATTTAGTGTAATATAAACAGGGACTGGGTCTAGTGTAATATAAATAGGGACAGTGTCTAGTGTAATATAAACAGGGACAGGGTCTAGTGTAATTTAAACAGAGTCAGGGCTCGTGTAATATAAACAGAGACATGTTCTCGTGTGAGACACAGGTTCTTGTGTAATATAAACAGAGAGAGGGACTAGTGTAATATAAACAGAAACAGGGTCTAGTGTAATATAAACAGAGACAGGGTCTAGTGTAATATAAACAGGGACAGGGTCGAGTGTAAGAGAACAGAAACAGGGTCTAGTGTAATATAAACAGAGACAGGGTCTAGTATAACATAAACAGAGACAGAGCCTATTGTAATATAAACAGAGACAGGGTTTGGGTAATATAAACAGAGACATGGTCTCGTGTAATAAAAACAGGGACTGGGTCGAGTGTAATATAAACAGAGACAGGGTCTAATGTATTATAAACAGAGACAGGATCTCGTGAAATATAAACAGGGGCAGGGTCTCGTGTCATATAAACAGAGACAGGGTCTAGTGTAATATAAACAGAGACAGGGTCTAGTGTAATATAAACAGGGACAGGGTCGAGTGTAAGAGAACAGAAACAGGGTCTAGAGTAATATAAACAGGGAGAGGGTCCAGTGTAATATAAACAGAGACAGGGTCTCGTGAAATATAAACAGAGACAGGGTATCGTGTAATATAAACAGAGACAGGGTCGAGTAAAATATAAACAGACACAGGGTCTCGTATAATATAAACAGAGACAGGGTCTCGTGTAATATAACAGGGACAGAGTGTAGTGTGATATAAACAGAGATTGGGTCCAGTGTAATATCAACAGAGACAGGGTTGAGTGTAATATAAACAGGGACAGGGTCTAGTGTAATATAAATAGTGACAGGCTCTAGTGTAATATAAACACAGAGAGGATCTAGTGTAAAATAAATAGAGACAGGGTCTAGCGTAACATAAACACAGACAGGATCTAGTGTAATATACACAGAGACAGGGTCGAGTGTAATATAAATAGTGACAGGCTCGAGTGTAATATAAACACAGAGAGGATCTAGTGTAAAATAAAGAGAGACAGGGTCTAGCGTAACATAAACACAGACAGGATCTAGTGTAATATACACAGAGACAGGGTCGAGTGTAATATAAACAGAAAAACAGACACAGGGTCTAGTGTAATATAAACAGAGATAGGGTCTAGTGTAATATAAACAGAGACAGGGTCTAGTGTAATATAAACATAGACAGGGTCTAGTGTAATATAAACAGAGACAGGTTCTAGAGTAATATAAACAGGGACAGGGTCGATTGTAATATAAACAGAAACAGGGTCTAGTGTAATATAAACAGAGACAGGGTCTACTGGATAAAAAACAGAGACAGGATCTAGTGTAATATAAATAGAAACAGGCTCTCGTGTAACATAAACACAGACAGGATCTAGAGTAATATAAACGGAGACAGGGTCTCGTGTAACATAAACACAGACAGGATCTAGTGAAATATAAACAGAGTACAGGTTCTAGTCTGAGAGACAGGTTCTAGTGTAATATAAACAGGGACACGGTCGAGTGTAATATAAACAGAGACAGGGACTAGTGTAATAAAAACAGGGACTGGGTCAAGTGTAATATAAACAGAGACAGGTTCCAGTGTAACATAAACAGGGACAGGGTCTCGTGTAATATAAACAGGGACAGTGCCTAGTGTAATATAAACACGGACAGGGTCTAGTGTAATATAAACAGAGACTGGGTCTAGTGTAATATGAACAGAGACAGGGTCTAGTGTAATTTAAACAGAGACAGGGTCTAGTGTAATATAAACAGAGACATGGTCTACTGTAATATAAACAGAGACAGTGTCTCGTGTAATATAAACACAGACAGGATCTAGTGTAATATAAAGAGAGACAGGGTCTAGGGTAACATAAACAGAGACAGGATCTAGTGTAAAATAAAGAGAGACAGGGTCTAGCGTAACATAAACACAGACAGGATCTAGTGTAATATAAACGGAGACAGGGTTTAGTGTAACATAAACACAGACAGGATCTCGTGTAATATAAACAGAGAAAGGGTCTAGTGTAATATAAACAGCCACAGGGTCTAGTGTAATATAAACAGGGACTGGGTCTCGTGTAATATAAACAGGGACAGGGTCTAATGTAATATAAACAGGGACAGGGTCTCGTGTAATTTAAACAGAGACAGGGCTAGTGTAATATAAACAGAGACAGGTTCCAGTGTGAGAGACAGGTTCTACTGTAATATAAACAGAGACAGGGACTAGTGTAATATAAACAGAAACAGGGTCTCATGTAATATAAACAGTGACAGGGTCGAGTGTAACATAAACAGAGACAGAGTCTATTGTAATATAAACAGAGACATGGTCTGGTGTAATAAAAACAGGGAGTGGGTCGAGTGTATTATAAACAGAGACAGGGTCTAATGTATTATAAACAGAGACAGGGTCTAGTGTAATATAAACAGAGACATTGTCTAGTGTAATATAAACAGGGACAGGGTCTCGTGTAATATAAACAGAGACAGGGTCTCGTGAAATATAAACAGAGACATGGCCGAGTGTAATAAAAACAGAGACAGGTTCTAGTGTAATATAAACAGGGACACGGTTGAGTGTAATATAAATGGAGACAGGGTCTAATGTAATATAAACAGAGACAGGGTCGAGTGTAATATAAACAGAGACAGGGTCTAGTGTAATATAAACAGAGACAGGGTCGAGTGTAACATAAACAGAGACTGGGTCTAGTGTAATAGAAACAGGGACAGGGTCTAGTGCAATATAAACAGGGACAGGGTCTCGTGTAATTTAAACAAAGACAGGGCTAGTGTAATATAAACAGAATCAGGTTCTAGTGTGAGAGACAGGTTCTAGTGTAATATAAACAGGGACAGGGTCAAGTGTAATAGAAACAGGGACAGGGTCGAGTGTAAAATAAACAGAAACAGGGTCGAGTGTAATATAAACAGTGACAGCGTCTAGTGTAATATAAACAGAGACAGTGTCGAGTGTCATATAAACAGAGACAGGGTCGAGTGTAATATAAACAGAGACAGGGTCTAGTGTAATATAAACAGAGACAGGGGCTAGTGTAATATAAACAGGCACAGGGTCTAGTGTAATACAAACAGAGACA
The DNA here is from genome assembly GCF_044704955.1 of Pristiophorus japonicus. Classification (NCBI taxonomy): domain Eukaryota; kingdom Metazoa; phylum Chordata; class Chondrichthyes; family Pristiophoridae; genus Pristiophorus; species Pristiophorus japonicus. The sequence goes on along the minus strand of NC_091982.1, from coordinate 110,326,266 downwards.
GGGTCTAGTGTAATATAAACACAGACAGGGTCCAGTGTAATATAAACAGAGACAGGGTCTCGTGTAATATAAACCGAGAGAGAGTCTCGTGTAATATAAACAAGGCCGGTTCTAGTGTAATATAAAGAGATTAATGGTCTCCTGTAATATAAACAGAGACAGGGTCGAGTGTAATATAAACAGAGGCGGTGTCTGGTATAATATAAACAGAGACAGGATCTCCTGTAATATAAACAGAGAAAGGATCTCGTGTAATATAAACAGACACAGAGTCTCGTGTTATCTCATCAGGGACAGGTTGTAGTGTAATATTAACAGAAACAGGGTCTAGTGTAATATAAACAGAAACAGGGTCTCGTGCAATATAAACAGAGACAGGATCTAGTGTAACATAATCAGGGACAGGGTCTAGTGTAAAATAAACTGGGATAGGGTCTAGTGTAATATAAACAGAGACAGTGTCTAGTGTAATATAAACAGGGACAGGGTCTAGTGTAATATAAACAGAGACAGGGTCTAGTGTAATATAAACAGAGACATGGCCGAGTGTAATGTAAACACAGACAGGTTCTAGTGTAATATAAAGAGGGACGCGGTCGAGTGTAATATAAACAGAAACAGAGTCTAGTGTCATATAAACAGGGACAGGGTCGAGTGTAATATAAACAGAGACAGGGTCTAGTGAAATATAAACAGAGACAGGGTCTACTGGATAAAAAACAGAGACAGGATCTAGTGTAATATAAATAGAAACAGGCTCTCGTGTAACATAAACACAGACAGGATCTAGTGAAATATAAACAGAGACAGGTTCTAGTCTAAGAGACAGGTTCTAGTGTAATATAAACAGGGACACGGTCGAGTGTAATATAAACAGAGACAGGGACTAGTGTAATAAAAACAGGGACTGGGTCGAGTGTAATATAAACAGAGACAGGTTCCAGTGTAACATAAACAGGGACAGGGTCTCGTGTAATATAAACAGGGACAGTGCCTAGTGTAATATAAACACGGACAGGGTCTAGTGTAATATAAACAGAGACTGGGTCTAGTGTAATATGAACAGAGACAGGGTCTAGTGTAATTTAAACAGAGACAGGGTCTAGTGTAATATAAACAGGGACAGGGCCGAGTGTAATATAAACAGCAACAAGGTCTAGTGTAATATAAACAGAGACAGGATCTAGTGTAATAGAAACAGAGACAGAGTCTAGTGTAATATAAACAGGGCAGGGTCTAGTGTAATATAAACAGAGACATGGTCTACTGTAATATAAACAGAGACAGTGTCTCGTGTAATATAAACACAGACAGGATCTAGTGTAATATAAAGAGAGACAGGGTCTAGGGTAACATAAACAGAGACAGGATCTAGTGTAAAATAAAGAGAGACAGGGTCTAGCGTAACATAAACACAGACAGGATCTAGTGTAATATAAACGGAGACAGGGTCTAGTGTAACATAAACACAGACAGGATCTCGTGTAATATAAACAGGGACAGGGTCTCGTGTAATATAAACAGAGACAGGGTCTCGTGAAATATAAACAGAGACATGGCCGAGTGTAATAAAAACAGAGACAGGTTCTAGTGTAATATAAACAGGGACACGGTTGAGTGTAATATAAACAGAAACAGCGTCTAGTGTAATATAAACAGGGACAGAGTCTACTGGAAAAAAACAGAGACAGGATCTACTGTAATATAAACAGAAACAGGGTCGAGTGTAACATAAACACAGACAGGATCTAGTGTAATATAAATGGAGACAGGGTCTAATGTAATATAAACAGAGACAGGGTCGAGTGTAATATAAACAGAGACAGGGTCTAGTGTAATATAAACAGAGACAGGGTCGAGTGTAACATAAACAGAGACTGGGTCTAGTGTAATAGAAACAGGGACAGGGTCTAGTGCAATATAAACAGGGACAGGGTCTCGTGTAATTTAAACAAAGACAGGGCTAGTGTAATATAAACAGAATCAGGTTCTAGTGTGAGAGACAGGTTCTAGTGTAATATAAACAGGGACAGGGTCAAGTGTAATAGAAACAGGGACAGGGTCGAATGTAAAATAAACATAAACAGGGTCGAGTGTAATATAAACAGTGACAGCGTCTAGTGTAATATAAACAGAGACAGTGTCAAGTGTCATATAAACAGAGACAGGGTCGAGTGTAATATAAACAGAGACAGGGTCTAGTGTAATATAAACAGAGACAGGGTCTAGTGTAATATAAACAGGCACAGGGTCTAGTGTAATACAAACAGAGACAGGGTCTAGTGTAATATAAACACAGACAGGGTCCAGTGTAATATAAACAGAGACAGGGTCTCGTGTAATATAAACCGAGAGAGAGTCTCGTGTAATATAAACAAGGCCGGTTCTAGTGTAATATAAAGAGATTAATGGTCTCCTGTAATATAAACAGAGACAGGGTCGAGTGTAATATAAACAGAGGCGGTGTCTGGTATAATATAAACAGAGACAGGATCTCCTGTAATATAAACAGAGAAAGGATCTCGTGTAATATAAACAGACACAGAGTCTCGTGTTATCTCAACAGGGACAGGTTGTAGTGTAATATTAACAGAAACAGGGTCTAGTGTAATATAAACAGAAATAGGGTCTCGTGCAATATAAACAGAGACATGGTCTAGTGTAATATAAACAGAGACAGGGTCTTGTGTAATATAAACAGAGACAGGGTCTAGTGTAATATAAACAGAGACAGGATCTAGTATAATATAAACAGAGACAGGATCTAGTGTAACATAATCAGGGACAGGGTCTAGTGTAAAATAAACTGGGATAGGGTCTAGTGTAATATAAACAGGGACAGGGTCTAGTGTAATATAAACAGAGACAGGGTCTAGTGTAATATAAACAGAGACATGGCCGAGTGTAATGTAAACACAGACAGGTTCTAGTGTAATATAAACAGGGACGCGGTCGAGTGTAATATAAACAGAAACAGAGTCTAGTGTAATATAAACAGGGACAGGGTCGAGTGTAATATAAACAGAGACAGGGTCTCGTGTAATATAAACAGAGATAGGGTCTACTGGATAAAAAACAGAGACAGGATCTAGTGTAATATAAATAGAAACAGGCTCTCGTGTAACATAAACACAGACAGGATCTAGAGTAATATAAACGGAGACAGGGTCTAGTGTAACATAAACACAGACAGGATCAAGTGAAATATAAACAGAGACAGGTTCTAGTCTGAGAGACAGGTTCTAGTGTAATATAAACAGGGACACGGTCGAGTGTAATATAAACAGAGACAGGGACTAGTGTAATAAAAACAGGGACTGGGTCGAGTGTAATATAAACAGAGACAGGTTCCAGTGTAACATAAACAGGGACAGGGTCTCGTGTAATATAAACAGGGACAGTGCCTAGTGTAATATAAACACGGACAGGGTCTAGTGTAATATAAACAGAGACTGGGTCTAGTGTAATATGAACAGAGACAGGGTCTAGTGTAATTTAAACAGAGACAGGGTCTAGTGTAATATAAACAGGGACAGGGCCGAGTGTAATATAAACAGCAACAAGGTCTAGTGTAATATAAACAGAGACAGGATCTAGTGTAACAGAAACAGAGACAGAGTCTAGTGTAATATAAACAGGGCAGGGTCTAGTGTAATATAAACAGAGACATGGTCTACTGTAATATAAACAGAGACAGTGTCTCGTGTAATATAAACACAGACAGGATCTAGTGTAATATAAAGAGAGACAGGGTCTAGGGTAACATAAACAGAGACAGGATCTAGTGTAAAATAAAGAGAGACAGGGTCTAGCGTAACATAAACACAGACAGGATCTAGTGTAATATAAACGGAGACAGGGTCTAGTGTAACATAAACACAGGCAGGATCTCGTGTAATATAAACAGAGACAGGGTCTAGTGTAATATCAACAGGCACAGGGTCGAGTGTAATATAAACAGGGACTGGGTCTCGTGTAATATAAACAGGGACAGGGTCTAATGTAATATAAACAGCGACAGGGTCTCGTGTAATTTAAACAGAGACAGTGCTAGTGTATATAAACAGAGACAGGTTCTAGTGTGAGAGACAGGTTCTACAGTAATATAAACAGAGACAGGGACTAGTGTAACATAAACAGAGACAGAGTCTATTGTAATATAAACAGAGACATGGTCTGGTGTAATAAAAACAGGGAATGGGTCGAGTGTATTATAAACAGAGACGGGGTCTAGTGTATTATAAACAGAGACAGTGTCTAGTGTAATATAAACAGGGACAGGGTCTCGTGTAATATAAACAGAGACAGGGTCTCATGTAATATCAACAGAGACATGGCCGAGTGTAATAAAAACAGAGACAGGTTCTAGTGTAATATAAACAGGGACACGGTTGAGTGTAATATAAACAGAAACAGCGTCTAGTGTAATATAAACAGGGACAGGGTCGAGTGTAATATAAACAGAGACAGGGTCTAGTGTAATATAAACAGAGACAGAGTCTACTGGAAAAAAACAGAGACAGGATCTACTGTAATATAAACAGAAACAGGGTCGAGTGTAACATAAACACAGACAGGATCTAGTGTAATATAAATGGAGACAGGGTCTCGTGTAATATAAACAGAGACAGTGTCGAGTGTCATATAAACAGAGACAGGGTCGAGTGTAATATAAACAGAGACAGGGTCTAGTGTAATATAAACAGAGACAGGGTCGAGTGTAACATAAACAGAGACTGGGTCTAGTGTAATATAAACAGGGACAGGGTCTAGTGTAATATAAACAGGGACAGGGTCAAGTGTAATAGAAACAGGGACAGGGTCGAGTGTAATATAAACAGAAACAGGGTCGAGTGTCATATAAACAGAGACAGTGTCGAGTGTCATATAAACAGAGACAGGGTCGAGTGTAATATAAACAGAGACAGGGTCTAGTGTAATATAAACAGGCACAGGGTCTAGTGTAATACAAACAGAGACAGGGTCTAGTGTAATATAAACACAGACAGGGTCTAGTGTAATATAAACAGAGACAGGGTCTCGTGTAATATAAACCGAGACAGAGTCTCGTGTAATATAAACAAGGCCGGTTCTAGTGTAATATAAAGAGAGACATGGTCTCCTGTAATATAAACAGAGACAGGGTCGAGTGTAATATAAACAGAGGCAGTGTCTGGTATAATATAAACAGAGACAGGATCTCCTGTAATATAAACAGAGAAAGGATCTCGTGTAATATAAACAGACACAGAGTCTCGTGTTATCTCAACAGGGACAGGTTGTCGTGTAATATTAACAGAAACAGGGTCTAGTGTAATATAAACAGAAACAGGGTCTCGTGCAATATAAACAGAGACATGGTCTAGTGTAATATAAACAGAGACAGGGTCTTGTGTAATATAAACAGAGACAGGGTCTAGTGTAATATAAACAGAGACAGGGTCTAGTATAATATAAACAGAGACAGGATCTAGTGTATCATAATCAGGGACAGGGTCTAGTGTAAAATAAACTGGGATAGGGTCTAGTGTAATATAAACAGAGACAGTGTCTAGTGTAATATAAACAGGGACAGGGTCTAGTGTAATATAAACAGGGACATGGTCGAGTGTAATGTAAACACAGACAGGTTCTAGTGTAATATAAACAGGGACGCGGTCGAGTGTAATATAAACAGAAACAGAGTCTAGTGTAATATAAACAGGGACAGGGTTGAGTGTAATATAAACAGAGACAGGGTCTAGTGTAATATAAACAGAGACAGGGTCTACTGGAAAAAAAACAGGGACAGGGTCTCGTGTAATATAAACAGAAGCAGGGTCGAGTGTAATATAAGCAGAGACAGGGTCTAGTTTAATATAACAGGGACAGAGTGTAGTGTGATATAAACAGAGATTGGGTCTAGTGTCATATAAACAGAGACAGGGTCTAGTGTAATATAAACAGGGACAGGGTCTAGTGCAATATAAACAGTGACAGGCTCTAGTGTAATATAAACACAGAGAGGCTCTAGTGTAAAATAAAGAAAGACAGGGTCTAGCGTAACATAAACACAGACAGGATTTCGTGTAATATACACAGAGACAGGTTCTGGTGTAATATAAACAGAGACAGGTTCGAGTGTAATATAAACATAGACAGGGTCTAGTGTAATATAAACAGGGACAGGGTCTCGTGTAATATAAACATAGACAGGGTCTAGTGTAATATAAACAGAGACAGGTTCTAGTGTAATATAAACAGGGACAGGGTCGACTGTAATATAAACAGAAGCAGGGTCTAGTATAATATAAGCAGAGACAGGGTCAAGTGTAATATAACAGGGACAGAGTGTAGTGTGATATAAACTGAGATGGGGGCTAGTGTAATATAACCAGAGACAGGGTCTAGTGTTATATAAACAGAGACAGGGTCTAGTATAATATAAACAGGGACAGGTTCTAGTGTAATATAAACAGAGACAGAGTCTCGTGTAATATAAGCAGTGACAGGGTCGAGTTTAATATAAACAGGGACAGGGTCTAGTGTAATATAAACAGAAGCAGGGTCTCGTGTAATATAAACAGAGACAGGGTCTAGTGTAATATAACAGGGACAGAGTGTAGTGTGATATAAACAGAGATTGGCTCTCGTGTAATATAAACAGTGACAGGGTCTAGTGTAATATAAACAGAAGCAGGGTCTCGTGTAATATAAACAGAGACAGGGTCTAGTGTAATATAACAGGGACAGAGTGTAGTGTGATATAAACAGAGATTGGCTCTCGTGTAATATAAACAGTGACAGAGTCTAGTGTAATATAAACAGAGACAGGATCTCGTATAATATAAACAGAGAAAGGATCTCGTGTTATATAAACAGACACAGAGTCTAGTGTAATATAAACAGAAACAGGGTCTTGTGTAATATAAACAGAGACAGGGTCTAGTGATATATATGCAGAGAAAGGGTCTAGAGTAATATAAACAGGGACAGGGTCGAGTGTAATATAAACAGGAACAGGGTCAAATTTAATATAAACAGGGACAGGGTCTAGTGTAATATAAACAGAAACAGGGTCTCGTGTAATATAAACAGAGACATGGTCTAGTGTAATATAAACAGATACAGGGTCTAGTGTAATATAAACAGAGACAGGGTCTAGTGTAATATAAACAGAGACAGGGTTTGGTATAATATAAACAGAGACAGGGTCTCGTGTAATATAAACAGAGACAGTGTCTAGTGTAATATAAACAGAAACAGCGTCTAGTGTAATATAAACAGAGACAGGGTCGAGTGTAATATAAACAGAGGCAGGGTCCAGTGTAATATAAACAGAGACAGGGTCTAGTGTAATCTAAACAGAGGCAGGGTCTAGTGTAATATAAACAGAGACAGGGTCTAGTGTAATATAAACAGGGACAGGGTCTAGTGTAATATAAACAGGTACAGGATCTAGCGTAATATAAACAGAGACAGGGCCCGAAATTCACCATCCCCAAAGGGACAGCTGCGGAGTTTGGGTGGCCGATCAAAACAATCGATCGGCTGCCGCGGTGGGGTACTTTTCCTTCCCCAAGCCATATTCAGCTCGGGGAGGATTTGAGTGATTATTCATTAATACACAGTACTGGACAAGTATGAGGTGGGCAGTGGTGGTCACGTTGTCTGTATGGTGCTGTAAAACGGGCGACAGCAAATTGGGCAAGCCATTGTACCTCTCTCACGATTGACTTCAGCGGAAATAAAAGTCAGGAGAGATATAAAACGGTCTGCCGCCAGTGGTGGTGAGGGCGGCAGCAGTGAGGATGGGCAGCCAAGCCCAAGTAATGGTGAGAATCATAGAAGGGTGAGACAGGGCAACAGCAAACAGGACAGCTCCGCAGGTCAAAGATAAACTCGCCTGAACCGGTAACAAGCTGCTCTGGGACTGTGGCACAGCGGTTCGCAGATCTGTTTGTGAAAATGTGTTTGCATATACTTGCAAAATCTAACAAGCTAATGGAAAAAGTCAGCTTTGGAAATCTCCTGATGATATGAAGAAAAAGTGCGCACTTCCATCATGGCCCACTCTGGCGGACTCTACAAATACTTTCCAAACACTACTCTAATCACCTTTGGATAACCTTTTATTTCACTAATATGTTCATATGACTCATTAATATGTTAATACATTAAGTGCTGGATTTTTGGCTTTTCAGTTTTCGGGGCGGGGTGGGAAAGTTATCGGCCGTTAATAGTTTGCACTTTGGTAAGGAAGTTTCTGCATCTGGGCCCTGCGTCAGGGGGAACAGCGTGAAGGAGGGGCGGGGGCGGTGGCGTTGTACACTTTTCGTGGTGCAAGGATGGTAAACTCGCGAAATAAGCTGCCGGGCTGTGTGCGCTCCCAGAGAGGCCTGGGATGGAGGTGGAGGGGAGGGGTGGGGGAACCTTAAAAAAATATCCACAAAATCATTCCCAAAACATTGCCCACACCAGCACAACACAAATCACTGCAACAATTAAAAGAACAAACACTCGCACTTACCTTCGGATTACTTTACCTTCCTCTGGCCCTTGATTCCCAAGGGTCATTGCGGGCGCACTTCCGGACGGACGGTTCGGGCAAGAGTCCAAAGTACTGCCAGTGTCGCAACCAGAGGCGTTGCACACCCAGCACAGCTCTTCCCGGCGGTCCTATTCAGTGCCGCCATAATATCCGACCGGAGGATCACGGTGGGGCGCAGGAGACCTCACTGCCGCTTTTCACGGCGCTCCGGGGCGAAACCCGGAGCGCAAAGGACCAGAGAATCCAGCCCATAGTAGACTCCTCTATCATATGGATGGTTCAGCAGGAAGAGTAGTGCAAGGAAGGTAGTGCAGGGGTCCCCTGTGGTCATCCCCCTGCAAAACAGATACACTGTTTTGAGTACTGTTGAGGGGGATGACTCATCAGGGGAGGGCAACAGCAGCCAAGTTCATGGCACCGTGGCTGGCTCTGCTGCACAGGAGGGCAAGAAAAAGAGTGGGACAGCAATAGTGATAGGGGATTCAATGGTGAGGGGAATAGATAGGCGTTTCTGCGGCCGCGACCGAGACTCCAGGATGGTATGTTGCCTCCCTGGTGCAAGGGTCAAGGATGTCTCGGAGCGGGTGCAGGACATTCTGAAATGGGAGGGAGAACAGCCAGTTGTCGTGGTGCACATTGGTACCAACGACATAGGTAAAAAAAGGGATGAGGTCCTACGAAACGAATTTAAGGAGCTAGGAGCTAAATTAAAAAGTAGGACCTCAAAAGTAGTAATCTCGGGATTGCTACCAGTGCCATGTGATAGTCAGAGTAGGAATCGCAGGATAGCGCAGATGAATACGTGGCTTGAGCAGTGGTGCAGCAGGGAGGGATTCAAATTCCTGGGGCATTGGGACCGGTTCTGGGAGAGGTGGGACCAGTACAAACCGGACGGTCTGCACCTGGGCAGGACCGGAACCAATGTCCTAGGGGGAGTATTTGCTAGTGCTGTTGGGGAGGATTTAAACTAATATGGCAGGGGGATGGGAACCAATGCAGGGAGACAGAGGGAAACAAAAAGGAGGCAAAAGCAAAAGACAGAAAGGAGATGAGGAAAAGTGGAGGGCGGAGAAACCCAAGGCAAAGAACAAAAAGGGCCACTGTACAGCAAAATTCTAAAAGGACAAAGGGTGTTAAAAAAACAAGCCTGAAGGCTTTGTGTCTTAATGCAAGGAGTATCCGCAATAAGGTGGATGAATTAATTGTGCAAATATATGTTAATAAATATGATGTGATTGGGATTACGGAGACGTGGCTCCAGGATGATCAGGGCTGGGAACTCAACATTCAGGGGTATTCAACATTCAGGAAGGATAGAATAAAAGGAAAAGGAGGTCGGGTAGCATTGTTGGTTAAAGAGGAGATTAATGCAATAGTTAGGAAAGACATTAGCTTGGATGATGTGGAATCTATATGGGTAGAGCTGCAGAACACCAAAGGGCAAAAAACGTTAGTAGGAATTGTGTACAGATCTCCAAACAGTAATAGGGATGTTGGGGAGGGCATCAAACATGAAATTAGGGGTGCATGCAATAAAGGTGTAGCAGTTATAATGGGTGACTTTAATATGCACATAGATTGGGCTAGCCAAACTGGAAGCAATACAGTGGAGGAGGATTTCCTGGAGTGCATAAGGGATGGTTTTCTAGACCAATATGTTGAGGAACCAACTAGGGGGGAGGCCATCTTAGACTGTTGTGTAATGAGAGAGGATTAATTAGCAATCTCATTGTGCGAGGCCCCTTGGGGAAGAGTGACCATAATATGGTGGATTTCTGCATTAGGATGGAGAATGAAACAGTAAATTCAGAGACCATGGTCCAGAACTTAAAGAAGGGTAACTTTGAAGGTATGAGGCGTGAATTGGCTAGGATAGATTGGCGAATGATACTTAGGGGGTTGACTGTGGATGGGCAATGGCAGACATTTAGAGACCGCATGGATGAATTATAACAATTGTACATTCCTGTCTGGCGTAAAAATAAAAAAGGGAAGGTGGCTCAACCGTGGCTATCTAGGGAAATCAAGGATAGTATTAAAGCCAAGGAAGTGGCATACAAATTGGCCAGAAATAGCAGCGAACCTGGGGACTGGGAGAAATTTAGAACTCAGCAGAGGAGGACAAAGGGTTTGATTAGGGCAGGGAAAATGGAGTACGAGAAGAAGCTTGCAGGGAACATTAAGGTGGATTGCAAAAGTTTCTATAGGTATGTAAAGAGAAAAAGGTTAGTAAAGACAAACGTAGGTCCCCTGCAGTCAGAATCAGGGGAAGTCATAACGGGGAACAAAGAAATGGCAGACCAATTGAACAAGTACTTTGGTTCGGTATTCACTAAGGAGGATACAAACAACCTTCCGGATATAAAAGGGGTCAGAGGGTCCAGTAAGGAGGAGGAACTGAGGGAAATCTTTATTAGTCGGGAAATTGTGTTGGGGAAATTGATGGGATTGAAGGCCGATAAATCCCCAGGGCCTGATGGACTGCATCCCAGAGTACTTAAGGAGGTGGCCTTGGAAATAGCGGATGCATTGACAGTCATTTTCCAACATTCCATTGACTCTGGATCAGTTCCTATGGAGTGGAGGGTAGCCAATGTAACCCCACTTTTTAAAAAAGGAGGGAGAGAGAAAACAGGGAATTATAGACCGGTCAGTCTGACCTCAGTAGTGGGTAAAATGATGGAATCAATTATTAAGGATGTCATAGCAGTGCATCTGGAAAATGGTGACATGATAGGTCCAAGTCAGCATGGATTTGTGAAAGGGAAATCATGCTTGTCAAATCTTCTGGAATTTTTTGAGGATGTTTCCAGTAAAGTGGACAAAGGAGAACCAGTTGATGTGGTATATTTGGACTTTCAGAAGGCTTTCGACAAGGTCCCACACAAGAGATTAATGTGCAAAGTTAAAGCACATGGGATTGGGGGTAGTGTGCTGACGTGGATTGAGAACTGGTTGTCAGACAGGAAGCAAAGAGTAGGAGTAAACGGATACTTTTCAGAATGGCAGGCAGTGACTAGTGGGGTGCCGCAAGGCTCTGTGCTGGCGCCCCAGCTGTTTACACTGTACATTAATGATTTAGACGAGGGGATTAAATGCAGTATCTCCAAATTTGCGGATGACACTAAGTTGGGTGGCAGTGTGAGCTGCGAGGAGGATGCTATTAGGCTGCAGAGTGACTTGGATAGGTTAGGTGAGTGGGCAAATGCATGGCAGATGAAGTATAATGTGGATAAATGTGAGGTTATCCACTTTGGTGGTAAAAACAGAGAGACAGACTATTATCTGAATGGTGACAGATTAGGAAAAGGGAAGGTGCAACGAGACCTGGGTGTCATGGTACATCAGTCATTGAAGGTTAGCATGCAGGTACAGCAGGCGGTTAAGAAAGCAAATGGCATGTTGGCCTTTATAGTGAGGGGATTTGAATACAGGGGCAGGGAGGTGTTGCTACAGTTGTACAGGGCCTTGGTGAGGCCACACCTGGAGTATTGTGTACAGTTTTGGTCTCCTAACTTGAGGAAGGACATTCTTGCTATTGAGGGAGTGCAGCGAAGATTCACCAGACTGATTCCCGGGATGGCGGGACTGACCTATCAAGAAAGACTGGATCAACTGGGCTTGTATTCACTGGAGTTCAGAAGAATGAGAGGGGACCTCATAGAAACGTTTAAAATTCTGACGGGTTTAGACAGGTTAGATGCAGGAAGAATGTTCCCAATGTTGGGGAAGTCCAGAACCAGGGGTCACAGTCTGAGGATTAGGGGTAAGCCATTTAGGACCGAGATGAGGAGAAACTTCTTCACCCAGAGAGTGGTGAACCTGTGGAATTCTCTACCACAGAAAGTAGTTGAGGCCAATTCACTAAATATATTCAAAAGGGAGTTAGATGAAGTCCTTACTACTCGGGGGATCAAGGGTTATGGTGAGAAAGCAGGAAGTGGGTACTGAAGTTTCATGTTCAGCCATGAACTCATTGAATGGCGGTGCAGGCTAGAAGGGCTGAATGGCCTGCTCCTGCACCTATTTTCTATGTTTCTATGTTTCTACATAGAATTACACAGAATATACAATCCGGAAACAGGCCATTCGGTCTCACTAGTCTGAGCTGGTGTTTATACTCCACACGATTCTCCATCCATTCTATCTGCCTCATCTCAGTATGTCAACATATCTTTCTATTCCCTTTTTTCTCATGTAATCGTCTAAGATAGCTTAGCATCTAAGCTATTTGCCTCAACCATTTCCTGTGGTAGTGAGTTCCACATTCTAACCACTATCTGAGTAAACCTATTTCTCCTTATTTCCCTACTGGATTTATCAGTAACCATCCTGTATTTATGGCTCATAGGTTTGGATTCTCCCACAAGTGGAAACATTCTCTCTACCCTGTCCAACCCATTCTTAATGTTTAAGACCTCCATCAGGTCTCCTCTAAAGCTTCGCTTTTCTAAAGAAAAACGCCCCAGCTTGTTTAAACTTTCCCAATCGCTATAACCTGGTACCATTCTGGTACCATTCTTGTTAAATCTTTTCACACTTTTTCCAGTGCTTCTATGTCCTTTTTATAGTATGGCGACCAGTTCTGTGATAATGGGCCCAAGTTTCCCCAGGAGTTGCTCCTTTTTTTTGGAGCAACTTGATTTTTCTGGAGTATATTTTTAGTTGCAATTCTGGCCATTTAATTTGCGCCAGTGTAAATGATTTAGTTAGGTTTTTTTTTAGTTCAGTATTTTTTTCAAAAGGGGGCGTTCCCAGCCACTTACCCCTGTTTTAGGTGTTTGGCCAGCAAATAGTTGCTCCAAACTAACTTAGGCCAGCGTATGTTGCCACTTCTGTCCGCACAGAAAAACCTTACCTAGAGTTAAAGAATCGGCGCAAGTAACTAAATTTAAAGCACCACCCAAGCACCAAACAAAGCACAAAAAATAATAAGCAATTAATTAACAAATAAAATAGAAGGAAACCTGCCCCTAAAGCACCAAGACCAAAGTAATAAGCAATCAATAAATAACAAATAAAAAAAATAGAAGGAACCCTGCACCTAAAGCACCAAAATCAATCAGTAAATAACAAATAAAAAATAGAAGTCCGACCTTAGGGAACGCAGAGAGCCACCGATGATGGAGCCCATTCGGCCAGGGCTAGGGACGGCGTGCTTCGGGCCCCTCCCACACAGCCTGCAGTGCGCACTCACAGATTCGGCCTGTCGGGAGCTACTGCACATGCGCGCAGACTCTAGCGCGTATGTGCAGAAGTCCCGGCACTGTTTTCAGCGCCGGGGCCTGGCTCCACCCCCAAACCACTGGGCCACCCTGCACCACGACCGAAGAGAGGCTGGGGAGCGGCCAGAATACCGACGTCTTTTTACGGCGCGCTTGGAGACAGACAAAAACGACACACCTCGATTGAGAGTGCCAGAAAAACAGTTTCAGGAAACTCCAGACCATATTTGCAGCGAAGAAAAATAACTTGTATTTCTCTAGTTCCTTTGGGATCCCTCAAGACATGCCCAAGCAACTTCACGTTAAATGAATTACTCATGAAATGCAGTCATTCTTCCTGTGTAGGCTAACATGGCAGCCATTTTGCACACACTGCATTGAGATGAATGGATCAGAATTTGGTAATGGCGAAGAGATAATTTGTTGTCGGGACTTCGAATAATGACATAGTACTCTTGTAGAGTTGCAAAATTCATGGGAGAATCGCCCCCCCAGTGTTTGGACTCATTGGAAAGGAAATTTAATTTGGAACTATCTACCAGAATGTTTGGGATCTGAAAATGCTAATGGAAGAAATTTACAAGTTTTAACCAAGTTTGGGATTTTTAAAAGGGGAATGTTGGATCTGTAAGAAAAGGGGTGGGGTCAATCTCTAAAAGGCCAGTTTGGACATTGGAGTTGATCAAATTGTCTGGGAACTGTTTACCCGAAACCTGCCCCTAGAAAACATTAGCATTTAAACAATCGACCACGGAAGAAACATTATCCACCCCACCCAGAGGAACCAAATGTCACATACATATTCCAACACCTTTTCAACAGGCACAGAAATATCTGGCTCAGGCCCGACTTCCGGAAGCAAAAAACAGCGCTATCACAATGGACAAGAGCTCATCAACTCAGAAAAGTCTATCAAAGATTAAAACTTAATCAAGTTTCAGTTAGCTGGGCTGCAAAGCCTAAACAAAGAACCAAGGTTGATTTGAGGACAGATAATGAAGTCTCTCAAAGTATAATTAAGGCCTGTTTTTACAGCCAGGATTGCACTTGGCTTCTCCACCAGCTTCGTATGCTTCAGACCTGGCAGACTTCAAGACCAGCACACCAGCTTCGTTAACCTGGTTCTTCAGAACATCAACCAAGACAGCATCACAAACGACCAGGACATCAAGAAAGCCACAAAGCAACCACCAAGATATTTCCAGCAATCAAATTGGTAATATTGAGCCACCGCGACTCCAAACCGAAGTCAACTCAATGAAAACCCGAAGATTCGCAAGCTGTTTTCACTCTACAAGCTATCCCTGAGCTACCAACGGGCAAAACATTACCTGAAAGAACTTTAAAACCTACTGCTGAAGGAAGAAAGTGGGTACTAACCCCCATAAGTCCACATCAGCGGACACCACCCAACTGAGGAACACGCAGCAAGATATCCTCTCCTACATTCGGGGTACGGCTAGCAGAATCGACAAAATCCAACGTACCCTGAAACCGTGACCTATTACCGACTGTCAAGGAATGATTGGTGAGCATAGTCCCTGAAGCCCCAGAGCCTAACCTAGTTATATAGGAGGAATTGGGAGGTGGGAGGTGTTGTACTGCTGTGTATTCACTTGTGTTTGAGTAAAGGATTCCCCATTAGAGTGATAAGTTTTCTCTCATTTAAAGTGATAAGTTTTATTTCATCTAAAGTGATAAGTTTTCTCAGTTTTAATAAAAGGTGTATTCATTCTTCTTGAATAAAAACCATACATTTCTTTGTACAAAACAGCTGTCTGCTGTACTTTATCGCACCCTGATTAATAAATCCAGGCTTGAGAACCAGGGAGTGGGAGCGACTCACAACCGCTCTGAGTCAGGGAAGGCAAACTGACCCCACTGACACCACCCCCTACAGAATGGCGAGCCAGGTAGGAGCTTGGTCAAAAGGGTGTGATGCAGTAGACACTGTTTTTGAGGAAAGAAGCAAAATGGAAGAGAGGATTTCCTCTCACATATTCAAGAAAGTCAATACAACAAAGAAATGGGTACTGAACCTATTGCGCGCTGAGCGTCCTGTGGGCGCTGCAGCCAAATGGACTGAGAGTAAGGACCATAAGCGCTCTGTGGAGAAAGCAATATGGTTAGTCTTCCCACACCGACAGGTCCAGCAATTGGACAAGAAAGTCGAGTCGCTGGAGGCAGACCTCAGGGAGTCCGAGGAACACTCAAGTGCCAGAGATCATGGGGGAGAGATTATTTGAGGAGTTAGGCAAGCAAAAGCAAGGGAAACTACGATTAGTGGAAACACATAGAAACCGCCAGGATTACCTTCAGTGCCAGGTCACCGAAGCGAAGGGTCAAGAACTGGTGTTGCGGGAGGAAAACACCCGCCTCACCAGGATAATTAAAGAGCAGGAGAAGAAGTTAAGGAATGTACAGGCCGCTTACAAGATAGCAAGCAGCAGAGGGTTGGAGACTGGAGACCACGCTCCCTGCCAAAAGCAAAGAGTCTGAACCTTGTTCTTTCCAAGGCCAAAGGCATATTCTGCCTAATAAACCCGGGTACAGCTCGGGCAGACCTGGAAGAGCGGGGAGGAACCTTTCACCCAGTACCTGTAGCGCCGGGGCTTAGCCCGGTCTGGCAGCAGGAGGGGGGAACGGGGAGGCACTTTCACCCAGTACCTGTAGCGCCGGGGCTTAGCCCGGTCTGGCAGCAGGAGGGGTGAACAGTTTGTGGGGCAGACGGGGACGGTGCACCACCACCTGTGGCGTCGGGTTGTGACTCGGCTTGGGCAGGGAGAAGTGAGAGTGACGCCAGTACGACAAGGGCCGGGGCTGATGTGCCCAGTACGGCAGCAGAAGTACGGTGCGCCCACTCTCGGTGGGGCAGCAGGGCCCCTCGAAAGTAACTTCGTGGTCCTCCACAGCACCCAGCAGCTTAGAACCATGGTAACCCACCTGGATAAGCTCACCCATAAAGGGGACCCTTCGGTTCACTTTCTGGAAGTAGACTCAGCGGCAGGCATCGAAGGGTGCGACGACTCCAAAATGGCAAAAATGCTCCTATTCTCCCTAGACAGTAGATTGTACCAGTCTCTCTCCACAAACACCAAGAGAGGGAAAAGTACATCTGTGGCCATCCAGGAAGAAATCCTGGAGGCTATGGGCCTGAACGATGGGAGTCCCTTCTCCTGAGTGGAGAAGACAATGCAACAGGCAGGGGAAACCCCACAAGCTTTCACAGAAAGGCTGTGGCCCATCCATGAGAGCGCCTGCAGTGGGACCCTCAACCGGGATCACTTGACCAGGGATGAGAGGGTCCACTGGTTCCAGAGCCTGGTGGCAAACAGTTTGCCACGGGTGAAGGCCAAAGCCGAGCTGCGGTTCGATCCTAGGGATGCCAACACCACTGAGGAGTCAGTGATCAGGCAACTAACCCGAGGGACAGAGGAGAACCCACACAAGGGGGGGGTACATGAGTTAAGGCCCCACCAAGCAAAGAGGGAATGGCACCAGGAAGGGGGTATCTCTTCCGACACCAAGCGTAACTGTTTTGGGTGTGAGAAAAGTGGGCAGTGGAGAAAGGATTGCAGTAACCCTTGGAAGATAATGTAGCAAAGGAACCCCCAGCACCTGCCTAAAAGGCTGGACCCGGACCCAGAGCGCAGAACTCTCCCTCTTCCTTCGAGGAGTTCTTGGCCGCGCTCCGGTCCATATTGGACGGCCCAGGGAAGGTAGCTACAGCTATCGGCAGGGAAACCCCATCTGCCCCGCCAAATCCCGACCCATGACTAGAACCGGCACCGCCTGTGTTCCTGTGTCCCCTAGAATACGATACACATAAGGGACTGTGCGTTAAGATGGAGGTGGAGAAGGTGACAGGGATCTATCTGCTAGATACTGAAGCCTCAAGCACCATTGTATACGCAAATAACCCAGCCACTTCACCTCTATCTAATGGGGTCCCGTACAGTCTAATGGGTTTCACAGGGAACGAACAGGCTGGGTCGTTCTCCATCCCACTACCATTGGGAACAGTGAACCGTTCTACGGACAAGGACCCCCAGCCAGCAGCCTTCGGCGGTGAGGGATTCACGGGAGAGGTAGTGATGGACTAGCCACCAACTGAGAGTCCCCAGCCTGCAGCCTCAGACTGCATGGAGCACACAGGGAACGACATGGACCCAGCAGCTACACAGAACGGGGTAGTGTGCTGTAGTACCGGAGGGGCCATTCCCCCGATCATCTGGGACTCAGGGAAACCCCCAGTTCTCCAGGTCCTGAGGTACAAATCATCTTACATCCAGCCATACAAGCTGCCCAGAGGCCGCAAAAGGAAGGAACAGAACATGATTTAGCCTGGCCACCCGGAGACGGGTGGCGAATGTACATCGCATTACTGTACGATCTCTGATGTTTCAGTGTGAATGGTAAAATGAAAAGCATGTGGATGGTTTGTAACTTGTCTTTAAGTGTGTGTGTGTCTGTGTAGGGTTTTTTTTCAACTGGCACTGGTTAGTTTTAAATTGGTTTGAATTAATTTGGAATTGAGGTTAATTAACCTGGGAAAACCAAACTTTCATTTTGGCCATGGTGGAATTTTGGTTGATTTAAATTGTGTGAAAAACCTCTAGTTCCAGACATGAGGCAATCACATATATTTGGTATTTTAAAATAAAAATGTTCTGACCAATTCAAGAATGTGACCAGTGGAGAAAAGGCTGTGTGCTGCTATTGTGTATGAAGGAGAGAACCAGTGTAATGTGTAAACTGTTGGTATACATGGTACCTGGCATTAATATGTATGTTTGTCGAAAAAAAAATGTAACACTCTGTACAAGCAGAAAGCAACACCTTGTCAAGAGTGAAATAATTATTCCGAACATTTGTAAAATTTTGAAGTTATATTTTAAGTTATATGTGAGTGTGTTTTCCCTCAGTAACAGTAAGGGAAAACCAGCTTGATGAATTAACCCATTGGGCAAACAGAAAAGCCACGATGGATGTTCTTTTCTTTTTCTTTCAAGCAGGCAATTACCGGAGAGGTGTAATTGATTTATAGGGCAATGACCTCAAGGTGTAGATGAACTTGAACCTGTATGGGACAGTACTGTGTGAACTCCAGTAATAGAGATCACAAAGGCTGGACATTTGACTTAGCTAAATTGATTTAAAGATGAAAAAATGTGAATAACTGGAGAAGGACCTGTGAGAGGGCGGCCCCAACAAAGCAAAAGATTTTTTTCATTTTTTGTCTTAATAGGAACGAATCGAACCAAAGATATGAGATTGTGTTGAGAAAGGTGGTGGAAGGAGAAACAAGGGATCCATGTCATGACTTGTCTATCTTGTCTGTGTGGGTTTGAGGCCCAATGTCTGTGTGATCCCAAATCCCCCGAACACCATCAAGGCCACAGAGCTCATCTCATACACCAGGATGCCCCCCGCTCAGAGCTCCGATGGTACAGACGACTGTAGATAGGTGTCCCACCACCACCAGGGGTCTGGGGAATGGGTTGGTGTTAATTCCCTACTGACAAAGTTTTGTTTCAGACGGGCACTACTCCGTGGCATTCATGATCCTGAACCTGACTGAAGTCCACCCTGCCTGTGTGGTGCCCAAAGAAGACGGAGAAGGTATATGAAGCTCTGTTAAAAGTGATGTTTCAGGAATTTTATGAACTGGGCTATGGACATGTAGATAAAGAACAGCTTTGTGATCTGAATATTGGGAATAGTGTGGGGTACCGGGAGGCAGAGAAGAGGGACCTGGAACGATGTAGCCCCAGTGTTCAGTATGGAACGGGTATTGTTAATAGCATGGATGATGGTTTTGCTCGATCAGAATGTGGGTTTGCTTCTGCAGGCGCGGATCCTATCAATTGCACCATGGAAGTGATGGCATAAGAAGATCATGTTCCTCCACAGCTGGTATATATAGGAGGTGGGACATATTGTGTCACCACCAGTGCGCCCCACTACCAACATGGACACTTCTGGTGTCCGGTGAGTGACAACAGTTTCTGTTTTAAACCCGAGGCATCAGCTCAAGTGGCCCAGGAACGGATTGTCCCCATTCCTGAACCCTCCACTGTTCATCTCACTGTGAAGGAAGACATTACAAACCTGCAGGATTATGTTACACATTTTGGCTATGAAATCCCCCCTCGACCTGAACATCTTACTGCCTTGCTGAAAGCTGTAGAAGTATCACAGAAACTTTTCTATATTTTAGAACAAAAAACAATTGAGATAGGGGTCGAGATTTTGGAGATCACAGTTCCACCCTGGTGGGATATTTTCAGAAATATAGAGGTCCCTGCCGGGATCAGAATAGTTTCCCACGGTTTAGTTATCTGCCAGCTTGTGACTATTCTTTACCTATGGTGTACTACCTGCAGGGTGAGAGGTAGAGGTCATCGGTCCCAACACCAGAGGATGCTGGATGAGCCCTAGCTGAACTTAAGGGTTGTATCAGGGAGGAAAACACAAAATATGATAGGACACTGCAGAAAATTTGCAGTCACCTGGTGAGGTCCGGTTTAGATTCCACCTGCTGTAAAGAAAACAAATGTTAAAAGGTTTTTACTATGTGTGTTTTACTGTGTATTTTTTGTGAAACTGGAGTAATGAAGGGGCGTTGGACCCCCACTATTGCTGTAATGTAACTTATGACTGAATTTACCTGTAAATAGTAATACATTTCAAAGAGGAATGTACGTTTGGGTTTAGCTAGGTAAATTACAGGGGAAGGTTGACTCTCGGGAATCAGGAAGTTTGTTCACCTAGCATGACACTCAAGTATGTAGAGTGTCACAGGGGGGACGGTAGAGTTGCAAAATTCATGGAAGAACCCCCCAGTGTTTGGACTCATTGGAAAGGAAATTTAATTTGGAACTATCTACCAGAAAGTTTGGGATCCGAAAATGCTTATGGAAGAAATCTACAATTTTTAACCAAGTTTGGGATTTTTAAAAGGTAAATGTTGGATCTGTAAGAAAAGGGGTGGGGTCAATCTCTAAAAGGCCAGTTTGGACATTGGAGCTAATCAATTTGTCTGGGAACTGTTTACCCCTGAAACCTGCCCCTAGAAAACATTAGCATTTAAACAATCGACCACGGAAGAAACATTATTCACCCCACACAGAGGAACCAAATGTCACATACATATTCCAACACCTTTTCAACAGACATAGAAATATTTGGCTCAGGCCAGACTTCCGGAAACAAAAAACAGCGCTATCACAATGGACAAGAGCTAATCAAATCAGAAAAGTCTATCAATGCCAGATTAAAACTTAATCAAGTTTCAGTTAGCTGAGCTGCAAAACCTAAACAAAGAACCAAGGTTGATTTGGGGACAGATAATGAAGTCTCTCAAAGTATAATTAAGGCCTGTTTTTACAGCCAGGACTGCACTTGGTTTCTACACCAGCTTCGTATGCTTCAGACCTGGCAGACTTCAAGACCAGCACACCAGCTTCGTTAACCTGGTTCTTCAGAACATCAACCAAGACAGCATCGCAAATGACCAGGACACCAAGCACGCCGCGGCAGCAAGAGGCTCACGAAGCAACCATCAAGATATTACCAGCAACCAAATTGGTAATATTGAGCCACCGCGACCAACGATTTCCAAACCGAAGTCAACTTGACGAAAACCCGAAGATTCGCAAGCTGTTTTCACTCTACAAGCTATCCCTGAGCTACCAACGGGCAAAACATTACCTGAAAGAATTTTAAAATCTACTGCTGAAGGAAGAAAGTGGGTACTCACCCCATAAATCCAATACGCACCCTACCGCATCAGCGGACACCACCCAACTGAGGAACACGCAGCAAGAAGTCCTCTCCTATATTTGGGGTACGGCTAGCAGAATCGACAAAATCTAACGCACCCCGAAACCGTGACCCATTACCGACTGTCAAGGAAGGATTGGTGAGCATAGTCCCTGAAGCCCAGATTTTGTGCTCAAGTAAGAGTGTTTGAATCCACAGTTTTTTAACTAAGTAGTGAGAACTCTACCAACTGAGGAAACATCTGTGACAAAAATCAAACATATTTTCCATGATGCATTAAGATATGGTTGCTATTGGTTTCTTTCTGTCATAGTTGAAAACTAGGTTCACTAAAGAAAGAACTTGCATTTATACAGCACATTTCATGACCTCAAGATTTACCAAAGCACTTTACAACCAATTAAGTTCCTTTGAAGTGGTAGTCACTGCTTTACTGAAGGAAACGTGGCAGCCAATTTGCGCACAGCAAGGTCACACAAATAGCAATGAGATAATGAACAGATAATGTCAATTTTTTTTCGTGATATTGGTTGAGGGATAACTATTGGCCAGGACACTCACAGAAGATGATCAGCTTGTTTTGATACACAAAGCTCCAAAACATAAAAGTTATGGAATAAATTGTCCAAACTGCTGCCCCAAACAAGAAAAATGTAGAAGGAAGCCTGAGGCCATTCCATTGAAATACAAGCACCTTGTTGGATTTTGTTTGAATATATATTTGATTTGATTTGATTGTTTGCAATTTAAAGAGACACATTTATATTTCCTTTACCCTTGTCAAATTTTGAATAGCAGTATTTTCAGCTGATCTTGTTCCATTGGGTAAAACGTTTGAAGAGACAGGCCCAGTCCCTCAAAGCAACAGGTTCTCGTTGACTCAGCACAACTGTTCACTTAATTTTGTTTATGCGTCAGGAGTAAAGAGCACTAATGTTTGTCACTGGATTGATGACAAGTTAGAATGAAACAGAATATAAATGATGCATAGAAGTATAAGATACAAATAAAGATCATTACATGAGAAAATCTGGTGAACACTCCAGTACAACTATTTTGAGCTGATTCTATCTGCAGACCAATTACCATTTGGAATGATCTGCAGTAACGATTGTCATATTCTTAATCACAGAAAAACATAATTTGAATGTCGCTGTATCTCTTTTGTTGGCCTTTACGAGCGAGTTCTGTGCTTTCCACAAAGTCCTATCAAATCCATCTCAGAACAATACTATCTTCCCAAATTATAATTGGGTTATTCACTGTTTCAGGCTGCAGTATTGAATGGAATTACAATAACATTTTTGTCAACATAAATACAAAGAACCTTGCAATAAGGCTAATAAGCAGTAATGTATTTAATTATTAATCCATTCATCACAGCTAATTTAGCTGTCTGATATATACATTATTATTAATACATAGCTCCAATGAGTAGATTTTCAAATTGCTCACTATTAGACAGCTAGCAAATGATTGAAACAAACCGAGATAATTTGGAAATCTTGAACTCTCTTTCCCAAAAGGCAGTGGGTGCTGGGGAACAATTGGAGCTTTCAACACTGAGATTGTAGGTTTTTGTTAGGGAAGAGCATCAAATGTTATGAAGCTAAGGCGGGTAAATGGAGCTGAGATGCAGATGAGCCTTGATCAAATTGAATGGCGGAGCAAGCTTGAGTGGCTAAATAGCCTACTCCTGTTCCTATGTTCCAAGAACCGCTCAACTATTTACTGACTGCATGACTGATTTTAATGGGTGGAGATTAGGCAGTCAGTGACCTCGTCAGAAAACTTCCACTAAAGTCATTCAAATCAATTTTAATCTTGAGTTTAAAAATGTGGCCTGGGTGATCAACAAAAATGGACTGATGTTGCTTACTATTACTCTGCTTTTTTTCACACAATCACAATTCCCTATATTAAAGAAAGAACTTACATTTATATGGCGTCTTTCATGACCTCAGGATGTCCCAAAGTGCCTTCCAGCCAATAAAGTAATTTTTGAAATGTAGTCACTGTTGCAATACAGGAATCATGGCAAAAAATGTGTACACAGCAAGGTCCCACAAACAGCAATGTGATACTGACCATATAATCTGTTTTAGTGATGTTGGTTGAGGGATAACTATTGGCCAGGACACTGGGGAGAACTCCCCTGCTCTTCTTTGAAATAGTGCCGTGGGATTTTTTATGTCCACCTGAGAGGGTAGACGGGGCCTCGGTTTAATGTCTCAGCTGAAGGACGGCACCTCCGACAATGCAGCACTCCCTCAGTACTGAACTCTGGAGTGGGACTTGAACCCACAACCTTCTGACAAGAGATATGTGTGTTACAACTGAGCCAAGATTGACTTCTATAACAAAATATAAGCTGGCCAATAGTGAAGATGGGTATCCTAAATCTGTGATTGTTAGATTTTTGCTTGCCAAGGTTATTAAGGGATATGGGCCCCGAAATTCACAGTCCCGGGAAGGACTGGTCCTGCCCGTTTCCGGTGGCCATTTGTCAAAATCGAATGGCCGCCACTTTGGGCTGAACTGGCCGCCCCAACATCGATTTGGCCCGTGAGGTCTTGCAGCGGTGTGGGCCACTGCCGACTCTCGAGGCGGTGTGGGGCTTACGGCAGTAGTGACGGCTAAAAGAATGCACCGCTGCCGCTCTACCCCCAGACCCATTTTCAGCGTGGAGAAGCTGGCCCTTCAGCTGACGGTGACCCCGCCAACTTTTAGGGCAGAGTGGCAGAGATCTCGGAGCCATGGGAGCAGAGAGAGACAAGAAGGTAAGGTCCAAACCTGAGGATGTCCAGCACAGAATCCGCACTCAAGGGAAGAGGGGAAGAGAGAAAGGGGGGAAGAGAGAGAGTGAGAGAGAAAGAGAGTGTGAGAGAGGGAGAGGGAGGGAGAGAGGGAGAAGAAAAGAGGGTGAAAGAGAGAGAGAGAGGAAAAGAGAGAGGGAGAGAGGGAGAGAGGGAGAGGGAAAGAGAGAGGGTGGGAGAGAGAGGGAGAGGGAAGGGAGCAAAAGAGAAAGGAGAAAGCGATAGAAGTGAGGAAAGGGAATGAGAAACAGAATGAGAAAATGTGATTGGGAGAGAGAGATATAGGAATAGAGAAATAGAAAATGGGGAAAAAACTATAGAGAGAGAGAGAGAAATAGACATCCCGAGATTCACAGAGAGAAAACAGAACACTCAATCCAGGGGCTCAGACTGGAAACATTGCCCCAGCTCAGCTTTCCGAGCGGTAACAAATGGTAATCTGTTCCACCTCCGCCTCTTCTAGGCTAGATCCAAGGTCATCCCATCCTCTGTCATTGAACTACAGTAAGCAGACGATGCTTGCGTCTGCACACACTCGGAGGCCAAACTCCAAGCCATCGTCAACATCTTCACCGAGGGGTGCGTAAGAATGGGACTTACACTAAACATCTGTAAGACAAAGGTCCTCCACCAACCTGACCCCGCCACACAGCACTGCCCCCCAGTCATCAAAATCCACGCTGAGGCCTTGGACAACGTGGACCACTTTCCATACCTCGGGAGCCTACTGTCAGCAAGGGCAGACATCGATGACGGCGTCCAACACCGCCTCCAGTGTGTCAGCGCAGCCTTCGGTCACCTGAGGAAGAGAGTTCTTGAAGACCAGGACCTCAAATCTGGCACCAAGCTTATGGTCTACAGGGCAGTAGTAATACCCGCCCTCCTATATGGCTCAGAGACATGGACTATTTCCAGCAGACACCTCAAAGTGCTGGAGAAGTACCACCAGTGCTGCTTCCCCAAGATCCTGCAAATCCATTGGGAGAATAGATGCACCATCAATGTTCTCGCTCAGTCCAACATTGCCAGCATTGAAGCACTGATCACACTTGATCAACTCCGTTGGGCGGGCCACATCGTTCGCATGCCAGACTTGAAACTCCCAAAACAAGCACTCCTCTCGGAGCCTCGACACAGCAAGCAAGTCCCAGGTGGGTAGAGGAAATGCTTCAAGGACACCCTCAAAGCCTCCTTGCTAAATTGCAACATCCCCACCGGCACCCTGGGAATCCTTGGCCCAAGACCGCCCAAAGTGGAGGAAGAGCATCCAGGAGAGCGCTGAGCACCTCGAGTCTCGTCGCTGAGAGCATGCAGAAACAAAGCGCAGACAGGGAAGGAACGTGTATCACCCCAGTCTCCCTACCCACCTTTTCCTTCAGCCACTGTCTGCACCATTTGTAACAGAGACTGTAGGACCCACATTGTGTTATGCATGTAACTATGTAATAATTGTCACCAGAGAGCGCGACTGTTGGAGTCCTAATGGTCACCTGCACACACGTGCAGAGCCACTATAAAAGGTTGGCTGCCATGTTGTTTAGCCACTCTGAAGCTGTAATAAAGAAGACTAAGGTCACACTAAGTTTAGCTCATAGTACTCAGCCTCGTGGAGTTCTTCTATACACAACAACTGGCGACGAGTAACAGAGTACAAACCTTCACGCAACCATAACTCCCATTGGAATATTAGAGAGATTCATAGAGGGTGATGATTGGGAAGCCTTCGTCAAGCGTCTCAACCAGTACTTCATGGCCAACGAGCTGGAAGGAGACACTAACGCGGCCAACCGCAGGGCGGTTCTCCTCACCGTCTGTGGGCCTGAAATATACGGCCTCATCAAGAATCTGCTCGCACCGACAAAACCAATGGAGAAGGAATATACAAAGTTGTGCAAGCTGATTTGGGACCACCTCAAGCCAAAGGAGAGTATCCTCATAGCCAGATATCGTTTTTACATGCACCATCACTCCGGGGGCCAGGACTTGGCGGATTATGTCGCCGACCTGAGACGCCTCGCGGGACCTTGCGATTTTGGAGCTGCGTTAGGGCAAATGCTGCGGGACTTTTTCGTGCTGGGCATCAGCCACGAGGTCATTCTTTGAAAGCTACTGGCTGCCGAAACCCGAGATCTGAGCAGGGCCATCGCGATCGCCCAGGCATGCATGGCTACGGACGATAACACCAAAAAGATATCTTCTCAACATCAAAGTTCACCGGCAAGTACTGTGCATAAAATTACGTCGCTAGCAAACCGAACTGCATTTGGCAGGGCCTTTACGTCTGCGGCTGCAAGACCTGTGATGACTCAGAGTCCGCCATGTGAATCCATTAGCACCGTGTTGGCGCTGCGGGGGTAATCATCGGGCCCATCAATGTCGATTCAAGCACTACGTGTGCAAAGGCTGCGCTATGATGGGGCACCTCCAGCGAATGTGCAAACGTGCTGCGAAATATCATGTGGCAGAGGATGATTGATCAGGCGGGGATCACGCAGCACAGGCAACTCAACCTGAGGAAGAAATGTATGGGGTACATACCTTCATCACCAAGAGCCCTCCTATAATGCTGAAAGTCAAATTAAATGTAGTTCCAGTATCCATGGAGTTGGATATGGGTGCGACTCAGTCAATAATGAGCCAGAAGGCTTTCGAGAAACTGTGGGACAATAAAGCACAAAGGCCCAAACTGAGCCTGATTAATGCAAAGCTGCGTACCGACACCAAAGAGCTCATACCAGTCATTGGAAGTGCAGCAGTGAAGGTATTGTATAATGGAGCTGTGCATGACCTATCAGTGTGGATTGTTCGAGGCAATGGCCCAATGCTGTTCAGCAGAAGCTGGCTAGAAAAGATTAGATGGAATTGGAACAATATCAAAGCACTATCTTCAGTGGATGATGCCTCGTGTGCTCAGGTGCTGAGCAAGTTTCCCATGCTATTCGAACCAGGCATCGGCAACTTCACAGGCGCCAAGGTACAGATCCATCTAGGCCCCAATGCATGGCCCATCCATCACAAGGCTCAGGCGGTTCTGTACATGATGAGGGAGAAAGTCGAGATCAAACTGGACAGACTCCAACGCGAAGAAATCATATCGCCAGTCGAGTTCAATGAATGGGCCAGTCCAATTGTTCCGGTGTTGAAAAGCAATGGCATGGTCAGAATCTGCGGAGACTAGAAGGTAGGATGACCTATTCGCAACGTTAGCAGGGGGTGGGAGTCAGTCACCAAGTTGGACCTAACCTCCGCCTACATGACACAGGGGCTGGCTGAATCTTCGAAGAGACTGACGTGCATCAACGCACATAAAGGACTGTTTATATACCACAGGTGCCCTTTCAGGATTCGCTCGGCTGCAGCCATTTTCCAGAGACACATGGAAAGTTTGCTGAAATCTGTTCCGTGCACCATTGTGTTTCAAGACAAAATCCTGATCACTGGTCGTGACACCATCGAACATCTACACAACCTGGAAGAGGTTCTAAGTTGCCGAGACAGAGTGGGACTCAGGCTGAAACGCTCCAAGTGTGTTTTCTTGGTACCAGAAGTCAAATTTTTGGGGAGAAAGATTTCAGCAGACGACATCAGGCCCACAGGCGCAAAGACCGAGGCCATCAAGAATGCACCCAGACCACAGAATGTGATGGAGCTGCGTTCGTTCCTGGAACTCCTCAACTATTTTGGTAACTTTCTACCCGGAATGAGCACGTTGATCGAGCCTTTGCACATGTTGCTAAGTAAGGGTGATGACTGGGTTTGGGAAAAATCTCAAGACACAGCTTTTGAGAAGGCCAGGTACCTGCCATGATCAAATAAGTTACTTGTACACTATGAACCATGTAAACGTTTAGTGCTAGCTTGTGATGCCTCATCGTACGGGGTCGGCTGTGTGTTACAGCAAGCCAATGTATCGGACAACCTCCAATCGGTTGCATACGCATCTAGAAGTCTGTCTAAGGCTGAGAGAGCCTATAGTATGGATGAGAAAGAGGCATTAGCATGTGTATGGGCGGTTAAGAAAATGCACCAATACCTATTTGGACTTAGGTTTTAATATATCCTTACTATACAGTATAAATGCACACGAGGCCCATACTTGAGAGAAGTTCACTCTGTGACCAGTTACATTTATGACCAAGACCTCAAGAGACAGATGGTGGGTGGAGCTTCCCCTTTTATACCTGAAAGTCCAGGTTAGGAGTGTCTCCCACAAGTTCGCCCCCTGTGGTCAGTGTTCACAAGGTGTACAACTTATGTCAGCTTATACAAGGGTTACAATGACAGTTGAATACATGACATCACCTCCCCCACAAAGTCTTATTGGGATCACAAGTTAAGGCTCTCTGGTGGTTTACGCTTCCTTGTAGAGCGCCTGAGTTGGGGCTCCGGTTGTTGGGCACTGGCCTGAGTGTCTGCTGTTTGCGGTGCCTCAGGCCTGTCCGGACTGCCCACAGTGACTGGGCTCTCCTCCACTTGGTTCCGGTGTTTGATCACCTGTGGTGGAGTAAACTCTATGTCATCTTCTTCCTCTGCTTCTTCTATGGGGTTGCTGAACCTCCTTTTAGTTTGATCCACGTGTTTGTGGCAGATTTGTCCATTGGTAAGTTGAACTACCAAAACCCTATTCCCCTCTTTGGCAATCACAGTGCCTGCAAGCCATTTGGGCCCTGTAGCATAATTAAGAACAAAAACAGGGTCATTGACATCAATACATCGCGCCCTCGCATTCCTGTCATGGGAATCACATTGTGACTGACGCCTGCTCTCAACAATTTCTTTCATAGTAGGGTGTATAAGGGATAACCTGGCTTTGAGCGTCCATTTCATTAGCAGCTCTGCGGGTGGAACTCCTGTGAGCAAGTGTGGTCGGGATCTATTGGCCAACAGGAGGCGTGATAAGCGGCTTTGTAGGGAATCCCCTTGGATTCTGAGCATCCCCTGTTTGATTATCTGCACTGCTCGTTCCACCTGGCCGTTTGAGGCAGGCTTGAACGGTGCCGTTCTGACATTGTTGATAGCATTGCCTGCCATGAAGTCCTGGAATTCAGTGCTTGTGAAGCACGGGCCATTGTCGCTGACCAAGACGTCCGGTAGACCATAGGTGGCGAACATTGCCCATAGACTTTCTACCATAGCAGAGGATGTGCTTGAATTTAAAATGCACACTCAATCCATTTGGAGTAGGCGTCTACTACAACCAAAAACACTTTTCCCATGAAAGGACCTGCGTAGTCCCCATGGATGCGTGACCATGGCTTGGCGGGCCAGGACCAGGGGCTAAAGGGAGCTTCCCTGGGTGCGTTGCCCAGCTGAGCACACTTGTTGCACCTGCGAACACAAAGTTCCAGGTCTGCTTCTATCACTGGCCACCAAACGTGTGACCTGGCAATTGCCTTCATCATGACAATGCCCGGGTGCTCATTGTGAAGTTCTCTGATAAACACCTCTCTGCCCTTCTGGGGCATGACTACTCGGTTTCCCCACAGTAGGCAATTGGCCTGAATCGAGAGTTCATCCTTGCGCCAATGAAACGGTTAAAATCCTCAGGACATGCCCCGTACATGGCTGCCCAGTCCCCATTCAGGACACATTTCTTAACTAAAGACAGTAGCGGGTCTTTATTTGTCCAGACCTTAATCGAAAGCTTCAACAGCCATGACCATCTCAGCAGCATGCTCAGCTGTCCCCTCAGTGGTGGCTAGTGGTAGCCTGCTGAGTGCATCGGCACAGTTTTCGGTGTCCGATATGTGCTGAATTGTGTATTCATAGGCGGCTAATGTAAGTGACCACCTCTGTATGCGGGCCGATACTTTCGCATTTATGGCCTTGTTGTCGGCCAAAAGGGACGTTAGGGGTTTGTGATCTGTCTCCAGCTCAAATTTCCTGCGAAACAGGTACTGGTGCGTATTTTTTACTGCATATACACATGCTAGCGCTTCCTTTTCTACCATCCTGTTGCCCCTTTCTGCCCCTTATGACTTCTGGAGTCATAAGCTACCGGCTGTAACTGACCATTGGCATTCACAAGCTGCAACACAAACCCAACCCCATAGGACGACGCATCGTACTTTAAAATTAATTTCTTACACGGGTCATATAATGTGAACAGTTTGTTGGAGCATAACAAATTGCATGCTCTATCAAAAGCCCTTTCCTGGCTGTGCCCCCAGACCCAATCGTGACCTTTGTGTAGGAGCACGCGTAGCGGCTCTAACAGTGTGTTCAATTTGGGAAGAAAGTTACCAAAATAGTTCAGGAGCCCCAGGAACGAACGCAGCTCCATTGTGTTACGGGGTCTGGGTGCGCTCTGGATCGCTTCCGTTTTGGATGCAGTAGGTCTGATCCCGTCTGCTGCTACCCTCCTCCCCAGGAATTCTACCTCTGGAGTTAAGAAGACGCACTTTGCCTTTTTCAGTCGCAGCCCTACCCAGTCCAGTCTGCTTCGCACCTCCTCCAGGTTGTGGAGGTGTTCTTCAGTATCGCAACCCGTGATGAGGAAGTCGACTTGAAAAACCACCGTCCTTGGAATCGACTTGAGGAGGCTTTCCATATTTCGCTGAAACATCGCGGCGGCCGAACGAATCCCGAACGGACATCTGTTATACTCAAACAACCCCTTGTGTGTCGTGATGGTGGTCAGCTTCTACGACTCACTCGCCAGCTCCTGGGTCATGTAAGCTGAGGTCAGGTCCAATTTTGAAAAAAGTTTGCCACCGGATAGCGTCGCAAAGAGGTCCTCCGCTCTCGGTAGCGGGTACTGGTCTTGGAGTGACACCCGATTGATGGTGGCCTTGTAATCACCACATATCCTGACCGACCCATCCGCCTTGAGCACCGGCATGATCGGGCTCGCCCAGTCACTGAATTCGACTGGCGAGATGATGCCTTCACTCACCTTCTATCTTTTCCCGCATCACATAAGGCACCGCTCTGGCCTTGTGGTGTACTGGCCTGGCGTCCGGGTATATGTGATTCACTACCTTGGTCCCCATGAAAGTGCTGATGCCGGGTTGAAACAATGAGTCAAATTTGTCCAGGACCTGTGAGAATGATACTCCCTTCACAGAATAAATTGCATTGACATCGCCCCATTTCCAGTTCATGACAGGAAGCCAACTCCTCCCCAGTACGCGGGACCATCCCCTGGGACAATCCAGAGTGGCAACCTGTTCTCCGAATCTTTGTGGGTCACGACTACCGTGGCGCTGCCTAGCACCGGAATGATCTCCTTTCTATATGTCCGTAGCAGTGCGTCAATCGGCAATAATTTTGACCTCATGGCCTTGGACACCCACAACCTTTCGAACTGTTTGATACTCAACAGGGAGTGGCTGGCCCCCGTGTCCAGCTCCATTAATACTGGGATGCCGTTGAGGAGCACTTTCATCATTATCGGTGGCGTCCTGGTGTATGAACTGTATATGTGCTCCACATGAACTTCAGCTTCCAGCGATTTCCCCCAGTATTCATTTGGCCTCGTAGGGCTTACATCGGGCCCGTCTTCCTCGTACATCAACCTGGCTGCAGGCTTCCTGCACATACGCGCCAAGTGACCACTGACATTGCAGCTTCTGCAGGTATATTGCTGATACCTGCAAGCTCTGGCTGGGTGTTTGCCTCCACACCTCCAACATGAGCTGGAGGCCCCGTTGTTGGAAACAAAAGGTCCATTACCAGTCGATCGTCTCTGACTGTCTCTGTAACTGTCCTTAAGTGCACCGTTAACAGGTGTTGATGGCCCCATTACTGGCCGCATTGTCCATTGTGATGGCATGAATCACCATTCAGCTAGCAATTTTCTCTGTTGAATTCCCCCTTTGGGTTCGACTGCATGCTGGGGCATGTCCGATTGCCCTTGTCTGCCCAGAGAACTGTGTGCCGTGTTAACAATGTTGACTCCCTAGTCGTTTGCCACATTTGTGCCAAGATTTTTGCCATAAATCATTCTGGTCTCTTTCTCCGCTGAGATAATTGTCTGGGCTATCAGAGCCGCCGCTTCCAAGGTCAAGTCTTTGGTCTCAATCAATTTCCTGAAAACCCCAGCGTGCCCGATGATAAAAAAGTCTTGCAGCATCTCTGCTCTGCATGCATCTGGGAACTTACATCGGCTCGCCAGTCGCCGGAGATCTGCCACGAAGTCTGGAACGCTTTGCCCTTCTCGCCACTGATGCGTGTAAAACCCATGTCTCGCCATGTGCATGCTGCTCGTCGGTTTAAGGTGTTCCCCAATCAACTTACTGAGCTCTTCAAATATCTTGTCCGCCAGCTTCTCTGGCGCTAGAAGGTCCTTCATCAGGGAGTATGTTCTGGATCCACAAACCGTCAGGAGATGAGCCCTGCGTTTGTCGGCCGAATCCTGTCCCAACCATTCCTTAGTGACAAAACTTTGCTGTCCTCTCTCAATAAAGTCAACCCAATCATCACCAACACAGTCCCTCTCTTCTGTGCTGCTAGTGGCCATGCTCACGTGGTTTAAATCCCAGTTTCTTGTCGCCAATAACATGTCCTTACTATACAGTATAAATGCACACGAGGCCCATACTTGAGAGAAGGTCACTCTGTGACCAGTTACCCTTATTACCAAGACCTCAAGAGACAGACGGTGGGTGGAGCTTCCCCTTTTATACCGGAAAGTCCAGGTTAGGAGTGTCTCCCACAATTTTGCCCCCTGTGGTCAGTGTTCTCAAGGTGTACAACCTAGGTCAGCTTATACATGGGTTACAATGACAGTTGAATACATGACAGCTTTGAGCTTGAAACTGACCACAAGGTGCTCATTTTGCTGTTTTCAGAGAGCAAATGTATAAATGCCAATGCTTCGTCCCGCATCCAAAGATGGGCGCTAACATTATCCGCTTATGACTATGTTATCTGCCACAGACCAGGCACTGAAAACTGTGCCGATGTTCTCCGCCAGCTACCATTACCCACCACTGAGGTTGAAATGGCGCAGCCTGCTATTGGTCATGGATGCTTTTGAGAGCAAGGGGTCACCCGTCACCGCTCGCCAGACCATGACCTGGACCAACCAGGATCCTGTGCTATCATTCGTAAAGAGTTGCGTCCTAAATGGGAACTGGTCGGCGTTCCTGGGGAAATGCAAGTTGAAATTAAGCCGCTTCACCGACGCAAAGATGAAATGCCCATCCAGTCGGATTGTCTCTTATAGGGTAATCGTGTGGTTTTGCCAAAAGAAGGCAGGGAAACATTTATACGTGACCTACACAGTACCCACCCAGGCATTGTCATGATGAAGGCAATTGCCAGGTCACATGTTTTGTGGCCTGGCATTGATTGGACTTGGAGTCTTGCGTGCATCAGTGCAATACTTGCTTGCAACTGAGCAATGCACCAAGGGAGGCTCCACTGAGTCTATGGTATTGGCCCTCCAAACCGTGGTCCAGGATCCACGTAGATTTTGCCGGCCCCTTTCTAGGAAAGATGTTTTTAGTAGTTGTGGACGCTTACTCCAAATGGATTGAATGCGTAATCATGTCATCCAGCACGTCCACAGCAACCTTTGAAAGCCCCCGGGCCATGTTTGCCACCTCTGGCTTGCCCGATGTCCTTGTCAGCGACTATGGACCGTGTTTCACAAGCTTGGGATTGGAGTTTATGACCCGCAATGGCATCAAGCATGTCATGTCTGGAATTTTTTGAGGATGTAACTAGCAGAGTGGACAAGGGGAAAGTATTTATACTTTCAAAAGGCTTTTGATAAGGTCCCGCACAAGAGATTGGTGTGCAAAATCAAAACGCATGATATTGGGGGGAATGTACTGACGTGGATAGAGAACTGGTTGGCAGACAGGAAGCAGAGAGTCGGGATAAACGGGTCCTTTTCAGAATGGCAGGCAGTGACTAGCGGAGTGCCGCAGGGCTCAGTGCTGGGACCCCAGCTCTTTACAATATACATTAACCATTTAAATGAAGGAATTGAGTGTAATATCTCCAAGTTTGCAGATGACACTAAACTGGGTGGCGGTGTGAGCCGTGAGGAGGATGCTAAGAGGCTGCAGGGTGTCTTGGACAGATTAGGCGAGTGGGCAAATGCATGGCAGATGCAGTATAATGTGGATAAATGTGAGGTTATCTATTTTGGGGGCAAAAACACGAAGGCAGAATATTATCTGAATGGCGGCAGATTAGGAAAAGGGGAGGTGCAATGAGACCTGGGTGTCATGGTTCATCAGTCATTGAAAGATGGCATGCAGGTACAGCAGGTGGTGAAGAAGGCAAATGGTATGTTGGCCTTCATAGCTAGGAGTACAGGAGCAGGGAGATCTTACTGCAGATGTACAGGGCTCTAGTGAGGCCTCATCTGGAATATTGTGTTCAGTTTTGGTCTCCTAATCTGAGGAAGGGCATTCTTGCTATTGAGGGAGTGTAGCGAAGGTTCACCAGACTGATTCCAGGGATGGTTGGACTGTCATATGAGGAGAGACTGGATCAACTGGGCCTTTATTCACTGGAGTTTAGAAGGATGAGAGGGGATCTCATAGAAACGTATAAGATTCTGACGGGACTGGACAGGTTAGATGCGGGAAGAATGTTCCCGATGTTGGGGAAGTCCAGAACCAGGGGACATAGTCTTAGGATAAGAGGTAAGCCATTTAGGACTGAGATGAGAAGAAACCTCTTCACTCAGAGAGTTGTTAACCTGTGGGATTCCCTGCCGCAGAGAGTTGTTGATGCCAGTTCATTGGATATATTCAAGAGGGAGTTAGATATGGCCCTTATGGCTAAAGGGATCAAGGGGTATGGAGAGAAATCAGGAAAGGGGTACTGAGGTGAATGATCAGCCATGATCTTATTGAATGGCGGTGCAGGCTCGAAGGGCCGAATGGCCTACTCCTGCATCTATTTTCTATGTTTCTATGTTTCTATGCTCCACTTAAGCCCACGTCTAACAGTCAAGCGGAGCGGGCAGTCCAAACAATCAAGCAGAGCATGAAACGCATGATGGACTCGCTTGTCTAGCATTCTGCTCAGTTACTGGGCGTGACCCCGCTCACTCACCGGGGATCCACCAGCAGAATTGTTAATGAAGAGAGCCCTCAAAACCAGGCTCTCCCTAGTCCAGCCAGATCTTCATGATCACGTGGAAACCCGGTGACACCGGCAGAACATGTACCACGATCGCAAGGCTGTTTCACGTGACTTTGATGTTAATGGCCCTGTGTTTGTCTGAATTACGGACATGGTCCCAAGTGGGTTGCTGGCACTGTTTTGGCCAAGGAAGGGAATAAGGTATTAATAATCAAACTGTTAAATGACCAAATGTGCAGAAAGCATTTAGATCAGACCAAATAGCGATTTGCTGACAACCAGGAACGACTTGAGGAGGACATCACCATCTATGATCCACCAACACACACCCAACCAGCAATCGACCTCGCTGTCAATCACCAGGAGGAACCCACCATTCCTGCCAGTCCGGCAGACCAGCTGCGGTGCAGTGCAGCAATGGTCCGACCAACTCACACAGGCCAGGGTTTGAACTTAGATGATCAACCAGGGAGTGAAGGCCTCCGGATCGCCTCAACTTGTAAATAACTTCTATCGAAGACTTTGAGGGGGAGTGGTTATGTATGTAACTATGTAATACTTGCCACTGTTGGAGTCCTAATAGTTATGTCTCAAATAAGGCAATATGACTGTAGATGTGAGTAAGTATGACCTTAGTCTCTTTATTCTAACTCCAGAGTACTAGTACAGCATGGGAGGCCTGCTTTTCTACAGTGCCCCCAAGGGATGTTGGGATCCCTTGGGACTCCAACAGATATGCCCTCTGGTGGCGATAGAATGCTGGTTATATAGTGTTGCATACATAACATCACTCGATCCCAAAGTTAATAATACACTTATTTACAGGGTGAGACGATCCGGGGCTTTCTGCTCCTTAGTCGATCATCTCGGTACAAACACCAGTGCAGGTGAGTTGGTTGGGCTTTCGCTAGGCTGCTGCACAGCTGGCCTTGTTGGGCTACTGGGGATGGTGAGTTCAGCTTTGTGGTCAACCGTGATGTCAGTTACCATTTGTGTGTGTGTATGGGAGGGTCGAAGTTGGTGCTGTTCTCTTCAGGTTGCTCGTGGCTGTCTGTGAATCGCAGTTTGCTTTGGTCTAAATGCTTTCTGCAAGTTAGTCCATTTGCGAGTTTGACCTGAAACACCCTACTCCTTTTTTTGGCTAATACAGTGCCAGCAAGCCATTTGGGACCATGTCCATAGTTGGGTACAAATACAGGGTCATTGACTTCTTTATCGCGTGACAAATTTGTGTGATCATGGTACATGCTTTATTGATGCCGCCTGCCCTCGACGTGATCATGGAGATCAGGGTGGACTAGAGAGAGCCTTGCTTTGATTGCCCTTTTCATGAGCAGTTCGGCAGGGGAACCCTGGTGAGCAAGTGGGGTCTTGTGCGGTAGCTAGCAGGACTCGGGACAGGCGGGTCTGCAGAGAGCCTTCCGACACGTGTTTCAAGCTTTGCTTGATGGTTTGGACTACCCGTTTTGCCTGGCCGTTGGATGCGGGCTTGAACGGGGCAGGTGTGATGTGCTTGATCCCATTGTGGGTCATGAATTCCTTGAATTCGGCGCTGGTGAAACATGGCCCATTGTCGCTGACAAGGACATCAGGCAGGCCGTGCATGGCAAACATGGCTCGTAGGTTTTCGATGGTGGCAGTGGACGTGCTTATAGACATTATTACACACTCAATCCATTTTGAATAAGCTTCCGCAACAACCAAGAAAATTTTGCCTAGAAACGAGCCAGTGAAGTCAACGTGGATCCTCGACCACGGTTTGGAGGGCCATGACCACAAACTTAGCGGTGCCTCCCTGGGTGCATTGCTCAGTTGAGAGCAAGTGTTGCATTGGCGCACGCAAGACTCCAAATCTGAGTCGATGCCGGGCCACCACATATGGGATCTGGCTATAGCTTTCATCATTACTATGCCTGGGTGGGTACTGTGTAGGTCGCGTATGAACGTTTCCCTGCCTTTCTTGGGCAAAATCACGCGATTACCCCACAAAAGACAGTCCGCCTATATGGACATTTTGTCTTTACGCCGCTGGAATGGTTTGGTCTCTTCATGCATCTCTGCTGGGACGCTGGACCAGCTCCCATGGAGGACACAGTTTTTTTTACAAGGGACAGTAAAGGATCGTGGCTGGTCTTGGTCCTGATCTGGCAGGCCGTAACAGGTGACTTTTCATTTTCAAATGCATCCATCACCAAGAGCATGTCTGTAGGCTGTGCCATTTCCACCCCGATGGTGAATAATGGTAGCCGACTGAGGGCGTCAGTGCAGTTCTTTGTGCCTGGCCTGTGGCGAATTACATAGTTATATGTAGACAGCGTGAATGCGGATGCGAGTAGGTTCATTGGTATTAATACCTTTGCTCTCTGAGAATAGTGATATCAGCGACTTATGGTCAGTTTCTAACTCAAACTTAAGCCCAAACAGATATTGATGAATTTTATTTACCCTATAAATGCATGCCAGAGCTTCTTTTTCAATCGTGCTGTAGGCCCTTTCGGCCTTGGACAAGCTCCTATATGCATAAGCGACCGATTGCAATGTTCCCGATTCGTTTGCTTGTTGTAACACACACCTGACCCCTTACGAAGATGCATCGCAAGCTAGCACTAAACGTTTACATGGATCATACAGGACAAGCAGTTTGTTGGAACATAACAGATTTCGGGCTTTCTCAAAAGCTGTTTCTTGTGATTTCCCCCATACCCAGTCATCTTCCTTGCATAGCAACATGTGAAGGGGTTCTAGCAAAGTGCTTAACCCGGGTAGGAAATTACCGAAATAATTGAGGAGTCCCAGGAACGACTGCAGCTCCGTCACGTTCTGTGGTCTCAGCGCGTTCTTGATGGCCTCCGTCTTGACATCGGTGGGTCTGATGCTGTTTGCCATGATTCTTCTCCCTAAGAACTCTGGCGTCAGGAAAACATATTTCGAGCGTTTCAACCTGAGTCCCACATGATCTAGCCAACTTAGAACCTCTTCCAGGTTCTGCAAGTGTTCGATGGTGCCCCGACTTGGTACAGCATGGGAGACCTGCTTATATACAGTGCTCCCAAGGGATACTGGGATCCCTTGGGACTCCAACAGATACACCCTCTGGTGGTGGTAGAATGTTGGTTATATAGTGTTGCATACATAACACTAATGGTCACCTACACATGTGTGCAGGGCCAGAATAAAAGGTTGGCTGCCATGTTGTTTAGGCACTCTGGAGTTGTAATAAAGAAGACTAAGGTCATACTAAGTTTAGCTCACAGTACTCAGCCTCGTGGAGTTCTTCTATACAAAACATATTGGACTGTTCAGTCACCTGAGAACTCACTGTTAGAGTGGAAGCATGCTTTCCTCGACTTCGATGGACTGCCTATGATGATGTTACGCCTGCCTAACCTGCGACTTCGCCTCAGTGGCTGCATGATGTGTCTGGGAAGGCTGCTGTGTTCCCTGTGTGGAAGCTGCAGATGTCCTTCCAGGATGTCCTCGAGCGGCTTTGGGCCTGAAAGGGCCGGCTGGAGACGAGGAGGGTTCAGTCTGACTTGGCTCGGGAAAGGCCATGTGTGGAGGCACTGGCGGAGTGACAGGGTCTGGGGCCAGGAATGCTGTAAGCCGGAGGGAGCACATCATCCGTATCCTGGGCCGAGGAGCCTGAATAACTCACCAGGGGCGGCACATCACCACCACCACCAATCTGAGGGAGCTCAGGTCGGTGCTGTGGCGCCACACCGGAAGGTCCCCCGTGGTCCATGGTGGACCCAGCCGCGAAAGCAACACTGAGGTCTCAGGGGGCATCCAGCTGAGACTGCATGCAAGCAGCCACAGTCTGAAAGCCACCAGATATGACAGCACTTAGACGCTCCATCAAATCTTGCAGGGCCGTGGCCATCCTTTCCAAAGCAGCACCGATTTGCTCGTTCCCTCGCGCCTGTGCTGCAATGGCAGCTGCCACATCACCCTAAGGGTGAATTTCCTGTGGGAATAACACCCCAATTAAGACTGCACACTTTCAGGTTTGAAGGCCTAATAAGACTGGAACACGTTTTTGTGGTCAAAAAGCTGAATTTGGATCCAATGACCGCTGCAAACTTTGCGACACTAATCGAGGAAAAAAGGCCTTAACACCACCAGCTTTCTGGCTGCATGGAATTTTGGCCCCATAGAGCCAAGGCGCGTGGATGGAATTAGAATACAAATCAGCCATGATCTAATTGAACAGGTTCGAGGTGCTGAATGGGCTACTCCTGTTCCTATGTTCTTATTCCCAAGGCACTGCCAGTACTGCTCTATAATCGGGTATTAGACACTGAATATGAGAGATGGAAACTGAATAACCCATTTAGTTTTGTGTATCTCGCATGGGACGTAACTCACCGCCAATTTACTGGGATACAGAGATGTGGAAATTGGGTCGTGGACGCGGCCCCTTACCGCCGGCGGTAGGCTGCAAACGGGCGGCAAAGGCCTACCGTCGTCGTTAAACGGTGTCCACTCCGGCTGAAATTGAGTCAGCTCCTTGGCAGAGGAGCCAAGAGGCAATGCTGCACCGGCTAAAGCCACCCGCGTGATGACGTCATCCAGCGTACAACGCCTCTGACGCCTCTGTCGCGATATTTGCTTTGCTCGGCTGCTGTACCGGCGGGTGGCTGTACGGCCAGGAAAAAGTGGTGGTTAAAGAGCGGTTGTCGGGCGGAATCACCCAGAAAGCAAGGTAAATGTTTCTCTTTATTTATTTCTGCATGTTTTCATTAGTTTTAAGAATGGGGAAGTGTGTGTGTGGATCGGAGAAGTTTTCGGGTTTTTTTCTTCCCATTTTTCTCCCTAGCATGGCAGCAGCCTCCCATTGTGGAATTGAGTCAGCCTCCTGAGCTCCCGCCCCATTGGTGCCGAGGATAGATGTGCAACGCCATGTTTTAGTGCTGCTCTCTCCTCTTTGGGAGTTAAAACTGAAGTTAGCAATTTGAGCCTGCGCCTAAAATCAGCACTCAGACGGTGACACCGCCTCAAAAACGGCCATAACTAATTTCAACCCC
This sequence comes from Pristiophorus japonicus, assembly GCF_044704955.1. NCBI lineage: Eukaryota > Metazoa > Chordata > Chondrichthyes > Pristiophoridae > Pristiophorus > Pristiophorus japonicus. The sequence goes on along the minus strand of NC_091982.1, from coordinate 110,285,837 downwards.
TCAACTTTTTAACTTACTACTTTTCCTTTTTGCTTTTGTATCATAACCAGTCACATCATATAACCATTCTCCTTTAAAATTATCTCTGCAATGCCACAACTTATGACCCAGTGAATGATTATTGTTCCTTCATAACAGAGAAAGCTTTTATAAAAAAACAACTTCATAAGTACGTACACAACTTTGTGGAATGAACACTCACAGAGGTGAACAAAAGATTTTCTTTATCCAGTCATTTTTTGAAGCAATCGCTATTTAAAAGAAGGCATGATGACCTAAAGAAGCAACCATTTGCTAAAATTAAGCTATCCACCAGCAAATTTTGCTCCCTTTGTTTCAGAAGATATTGGCTCCCGCTGCTGTTAGGGTCTACAGACACTCTCAAAGCCTGTCTTAATTACAAGGCTGCACGTGCAAGGCTGGTCAGTGAGAGTTGGCAAGCTATTCCATCATGGGGGGCAGCGCCGCCATGCCGGATCCTGTCCTCATCCCGAAATCAATACATGCGCACTTTTGAGCAGGAGGCATGCCGGATCCTGTCCTCATCCCGAAATCAATACATGCGCACTTTTGAGCAGGAGCGGGAATCCTGGGTGATTTTTTTCCCCTAGTAACAGCCACCATAGCACTGTTACTGCCAGCTGGGCAGAGATCAGCTAACGCTTCGCAGACTGGAAATCAAACCTCAAGTCCCTCTGGCCCGACTGACTCAGCTTCACACTGCCTTTACCAAGCGAGTCCATGTCAACGAATGCCTTCTGGAAATCCAAATACACCACATCCACTGGTTCTCCCTTATCCACCCTGCTCATTACATCCTCAAAGAACTCCAGTAAATTTCCCTTTCATAAAACCATGCTGACTCTGCTTGATTCAATCATGCTTTTCCAAATATCCTGCTACTGTGCACTAGGTCCGTGCAACAGAGCTGGTCTCCAGTCGTCTTGGTTAATTCTTGTCACTGGACCAAGACCTAGCTCTGTTAAGCTCATATGGTGGCTGGTGTGCAACGGCCACCACACGTTAAAAAAAATCCACGCACTGGCATCTACCACCCATGCAAGAGCCCAAAATTAAACCTTTAAGCAAAAGGTTCAGTTCCGGCAACCTTTTTAATTAGCATCTTTTTTAGACCCAAGGAGCAATAGAAAATGCTTCAGTTGTATCACAAAAAAATACTTGCATTTATACAACGCCTTTCACGAGCAACGGACATCCCAAACGGCTTTACAGCCAATGAAGTAGCTTTTGAAGAGTAGTCACTTAACGTTGTAATGTAATATGGGTCAACAAAATGTTGCCTTCAACCCAGGAATGCTCACAGGGACTGTTACCGTTGAGTATATTCAGGCAGACATCAATAGATTTTTGGATATTAAGGGAATCAAGGGATATGGGGTTAGTGCGGGGAGGTGGAGTTGAGGTCGAAGATCAGCCATGATTTCATTGAATGGCAGAGCAGGCTCGAAGGGACGAATGGCCCACTCCTGCTATTATTTATTATGTTCTTATATTATATATGGCCTGAGGAATGAAACAGAAAGAAAAATCTATCGACAGAACAGAGCTACAAATAGTCAAGTGTGAAAAATGTCTTCAGTCAGTCAGCTCTCATTGTTCCATTCGGGTCTCAGTGCGCTATTTATACAATCCATATAAACGCTATTTGGAACCGGCTAGTTTAACATTGTCGTGTTTGAGATGTCACTGGTTTAACGTGACGTCTAAACATTTGGAAAAATGACCGTGGAAAGGTGCAGTAATGGTGTGTACATACATGACTCATTCTCCTTTAGTTATTGGATGCAGAAATAAATATTTCAGACGTCAATGACAGCTGCCAGCAGTACCATAGAAATGGAGGCCAGGAGAAGAAGATATGAGAAGCAGAGTTTTATTTTTCTCAAATTAAAATGAAAATCGAATCTTTCCATTCAAAGTTGCACTTCTGGTCAAACTACAACAACAACTAGAATTACAACAACAACTGCCACTGGACAGGCTGCAATGCGAGGGCATCATCTCCACAGTGGAATTCAGCGAGTGGGCCAGGCTGATTGTTCCAGTACTCAAAAGTGATGGCACGGTAAGGATTGCGGCAATTATAAAGTAACTATTAATCGTTTCTCGCTACAGGACCAATACCCGCTACCAAAGGCAGATGACCTATTTGTGACACTGGCAGGAGGCAAGACGTTCACCAAACTCGACCTGACTTTGGCCTACATGACGCAGGAGAAGTCTTCAAAGGGCCTCACCTGCATCAACATGCATAAGGGACTGTTCATCTACAACAGATGCCCGTTTGGAATTCGGTCGGCTGCAGCGATCTTCCAGAGAAACATGAGAGCCTACTCAAGTCGGTACCACGCATGGTGGTTTTTCAGGATGACATATTGGTCACGGATCGGGACACCGTCGAGCACCTACAAAACCTGAAGGAGGTCCTCCGGCGACTGGATTGCGTAGGGCTGCGGCTGAAGAGGTCGAAATGCATCTTCATGGCAACAGAAGTGGAGTTTTTGGGGAGAAAGATCGCGGCAGATGGCATTCGGCCCACAGACGCCAAAACAGAGGCTATCAGGAACGCGCCCAGGCCACAGAACATCATGGAGCTGCGGTTGTTTTTGGGACTCCTCAACTATTTTGGTAACTTCCTACTGGGGTTAAGCACCCTCTTAGAGCCCTTCGATGTGTTATTGCGCAAAGGTGAGAACTGGGAATGGGGAAAAAAAACAAATAATTGTTTTTGAGAAAGCCAGAAACATTTTATGGTCCAACAAGCTGCTTGTATTGTATACCCCACGTAAAAAACTTGTGCTAGCATGTGATGTGTCGTCGTACAGAGTCGGGTGTGTATTACAACAAGCTAACGTTGCGGGGAAGTTGCAACCTGTCGTCTATGCCTCCAGGAGCTTGTCTAAGGCCGAGAGGGCCTGCAGCATGATTGAGAAAGAGGCATTAGCATGTGTGTTCAGGGTAAAGAAAATGCATCAGTACCTGTTTGGCCTCAAATTTGAGCTGGAACCCGATCACAAGCCCCTCAAATCTCTGTTCACTGAAAACAAGGGGATAAATACTAATGCCTCAGCCCGCATACAAAGGTGGGCACTCGTGCTATCAGTGTATATCTATACCATCCGCCACAGGCCGGGCACCAAGAACTGTGCGGATGCTCTCAGTCGGCTACCATTGCTCACAACGGGGGTGGAAATGGCACAGCCTGCAAACTTGTTGATGGTGGCACAGCCCGTAGACTTGTTGATGGTCATGGAAGCGTTTGAAAATGATAAATCACCTGTCACGGCACACCAGATTAGGACTTGGACCAGCCAAGATCCTCTGCTGTCCCTAGTAAAAAAACTGTGTACTGTATGGGAGTTGGGCCAGCATCCCTGTTGAAATGCAAGAGCGAATCAAGCCGTTCCAACAGTGAAAGGATGAGCTGTCCATTCAGGCAGACTGCCTGTCGTGGGGTAACCGCATAGTGCTACCCAAAAAGGGCAGGGAGACGTTCATCTCGGATCTCCACAGCACACACCCGGGTATAGTAATGATGAAAGCGATAGCCAGATCCCACGTGTGGTGGCCCGGTATCGACTCTGACTTAGAGTCCTGTGTACGGCAATGCAGCCTGTGTGCTCAGTTGAACAATGCGCCCAGAGATGCACCACTAAGTTTGTGGTCCTGGCCCTCCAGACCATGGTCGAGGATTCATGTCGACTATGCAGTCCTGTTTCTCGGTAAAATGTTCCTGGTGGTGGTGGATGCTTTTTCAAAATGGATTGAATGTGAAATAATGTCGGGAAGCACCGCCACTGCCACCATTGAAAGCCTGAGTGCCATGTTTGCCACCCACGGCCTGCCTGACATACTGGTCAGTGACAACAGGCCATGTTTCACCAGTGCCGAATTTAAAGAATTCATAACCCGCAATGGGATCAAACATGTCACCTCGGCCCCGTTTAAACCAGCCTCCAATGGGCAAGCAGAGCAGGCAAGACAAGCAATCAAACAGAGCCTTAAACGAGTCACAGAAGGCTCACTCCAAACCTGCCTGTCCCGAGTACTGCTCAGCTACCGTACGAGACCCCACTCACTCACAGGGGTGCCCCCGGCTGAGCTACTCATGAAAAGGACAGTTAAAACCAGACTCTCGCTGGTTCACCCCAACCTGCATGATCAGGTGGAGAGCAGGCGGCAGCAACAAAATGTAAACGATGGTCGCACCACTGTGTCACGGGAAATTGATCTGAATGACCCTATGTTTGTGCTCAACTATGGACATGGTCCCAAGTGGATCGCGGGCACGGTGATAGCTACAGAAGGGAATAGGGTGTTTGTAGTCAAACGAGACAATGGACAAATTTGCAGAAAGCACCTGGACCAAACGAGGCTGCTGTTCATAGACTGCCCTGAACAACCCACAGCAGACACCACCTTTTTTGAGTCCACAACACACACCCAAAGGATCAACGACATCACCCCGGACTAGGAAATCGAATCCATCACGCCCAACAGCCCAGCAAGGCTCACCCAGCAGCCAGCCCAGCGAGGGCACAGCCAACACACCAGAACAGACATATTTGTACCGAGACGGTCCACCAGGGAAAGAAAGGCTCCCAACCACCTCACCTTGTAAATAGTTTTCACTTTGACTTTGAGGGGGAGTGATGTTGTGTATCTGTAAAGCATGCACTCCCATGTTCCGCAACCAGGGAGCACAGCCCCTGACGTCCCAAGGGATCCCAGCATCCCTTGGGAGCACTGTATATAAGCCGGCCCCTAAGGCCTGTTCCTCACTCTGGAGTAGATGTCTGTGACCTCCCTGTCCTTTCTTTGCACCCTGTGTCACAGCTGCTCCCTGAGGAGCTGTCGTCTAGCAGTGCACAGTGAACTGCTGACTCGCTGGCCTGAGCGTCGTTTGGTTTGGGATCCTGATAGGTGCTTGTTTCCTTCGGGGGAACAGTGGCGGGTGACCCTACATCTAGGGGTATAGCCTTGGGGCTGTCTGCTCCTTCAGGCTTGTGGCAGTTGGTGCCATCGGGTGCCTGAGAGGTGGAACCGACCCAGGGGCATGGTATCACTACTGGTGCCGTTGCCCTGCTGATGCCGCTTGCTCTGCAGCTCGTGTGTGTTGGCTGCTTGTAGCCACACTTCATGGTTCGTAATCTCATCGCCAATTTTAGTGTCCTTTAGAAGCTCTAACAATGACTCCACGAGGCAGTGTGTTGTACATGAACTGTAGTGACCTTAGTCCTTTATTAGTTAACTCCAGAGTGAGGATCACACCTGGTGGCCTGCCTTTTATACTAGGCCAGGCACACCTGTAAAGGTAACCTACAAGTCTCCCACTGCTGTGCCCTCTGGTGGCACACCTTGTGATAGTACCAACAGTAGCACTTGTATTAATGTTGCAACAAAATAGTTGTGTCTCCTGACGTATGCGCAGCGCACTTTCCACTAACCTTTTTCTGCACATGCGTCCTCCCTCCGTTCACCACCCCCCCACCCCCATGCCCAGAACCGGAACTGGAACCGGTCCCGAACACCACATTGCCTCCACTATGTAGCCATCCACAGCACTGATCCTCCAATCCATCAGGCCCGCCCGAGCTCCGAGCAGCCCCAAGCCCCCGAAAGCATCTCCGACTGTGTCGTGAGGGGCGGTGGGGAGAGAAGCGGCAGCTGGCCGAGAGGAGGGGGGGGGAGAGAGAGAGAGAGAGCCTGAGAGGGTGTTGGAGAGAGAGCCTTGTGGGGGGAGACGAGAGAGCCTGGGGTGGGGGGGCGGGGAGAGAGCCTTGCAGGGGGAGAGAGCGGGGAGCCTTGGCGGGGGGGGTTAAGAAAGAGAGCCTTTGGGGGTGGGGGAAGAGAGAGAGACCTTGGGGAGGGGGGAGAGAGAAAGAGAGCCTGGGGGTGGAAGAGAGAGACACAGGTGGAGGGATAAGAGGAGGGGGAGGGAACTCAGGGAAGATCAATCGCATTCTTCCAACCCGCTGGTGTGTTGAAGCTCGGTGCGTGTGTTACAAGGGACATCATTGGGGTGGATGAAATCCAGAAGTCACAGCACTGTTACGATTCACTTCATGCCCAATAAACATGTTAACAATCCGCACACAATGCCCCATCTATGGTGTCGCGGGGGGTTGGTGATAAGGGACTTCAGCTGGCGAAGGGATGCACTTGTGCTGAGGTAAGGAACTTCAGCTGGAATTTAGTGGCTTTTGGGGAGATCTATCCTCTGTGGCTTCTGAAGTTAGAATGGATCGAATTACAAATTGGAAAATCGGTCAGAATTTGGGCTGGACGGTTGCAGTTACACATTCCTGAGGAAATTCAGGGTGTGGCTTATTCTCCAATGGGGCCAATCAGCAATAGGTCATGTAATAATGGAGAGCCAATCAGAGAAATGGCTGCCATTCCGTTAGTACAAATAAACGCAGCCATATTTAAATGATGCTGCCTTCTGTTTGGAGCACTTTCCTCCCAGCCCAAGAAATGATGGTGGAAATTGGGCCGGCACTGATATGACTGGAGATTCAAATTAATTGATCTCTGTCTCATTTCCGATTGCCACCCATCTGATTAACCCCACAAGATGGACTGATGGCAGAAGAAAATGCAAACTCAAGTGTTTTTACAAAGGATGTTGCGGCCCATCAAGTCTGCACCAATGTTTTTCTCTGCATGAGTCACCTACTCTAATAGCACTTTCCTGCTCGCTTCCCACACATTATAACATGACTCTTTTTTACCAAACAACTATCCAGTTACCTTTTAAAATAAATGATGCACTTGGCTTCAAAAACAATTAATTCTACATTCTAACCATTACTGTGCGTAAAGAGCTTTTTTATTACCTCAACTTTCTTCTTGTGATTATCTTAAACTTGTGCCCTCCCAGTATTGTTTTGTCACCCAGTGGATCACCATGACCTTATCGCAACCCTTTATAATCTTGAAGATGGCAATTAGGTCACCTCCTCAGCTCTATTGAAAAAAGCCCCAATGTCTCAAGTTTCCTTTCATAACTGTTTCTCTTTTCTTTGTTAACATCCTACACTGCCTCATTCCAATAATGGGATGCCCAAAACTGTGCAAAATTCTCTAACTGAATCCTAATAATGTGTACAATTTCACCATCACCTCCTCTAGATAAACAAGGATTCTGTTTTCTCTTCTAATGGTCTTATCCATTTGGGTTGTCACCTTTTGTGACCTGTGCATTTGCACATTGACATCCTTCACCCCCTCTGCTCCACTTAAAATCTTATAATTTAAGATGCATTATCTTTATTTATTCTTCATTCTAAATGCATTACTTCACATCCATTTACATTAATCTACATTATCCTTCTTTCTGCATATTCCCTGCAGTCTTTGACAATGCTTTTCACAATTTGTCTATTTTCCAATTTGGTGTCATCAGTCGGGGTAGGTTGGCAGGGGGAGGGAAGAGTGGGAGGGTGAGGAAAGTCAGCCCCATTATATTTATGATGCTGTAGTTGAAACATATTGGGGTAGAAATTCGTTATGCTCGTTCTCTGGGCGTAAAACGCATACCAATTTAGCCGTGGGACCACCTGCTCTCAATCTGTGCAGGCCTTGCTCCCGATGCTAAAATCATGGGGCCATTCTTTATGCATTCCAGATGGATGCCTAAAGCAGGAGTTATGCCCATTGAATATGTAAATTAGGGACCTAAAGCTCGTTGCAGAACCTCTTTTCAAAACTAGTCAGCAATGCACGAGGCAGGCGTCAGTATTCTTCAGCAGCTGCCACAACAGACACGGAAAGGCAGGTTTGAAAAAAAATATGTTTTTAAAATGTGCTATGGAGCCAGGAGCACCAGGAATGCTCCTCCAACTCCAGTGGTATTATGAATGCTCCCATCCCATAGCTTACTCCAACCCCTTTTCCTGCAGTTATCAGCAGTGGTCCGACATTGATGCCTGATTGGCCGATGAGCTGGCTGGAGACGCGCAGCAGGTGTCCGTAGCTTAACAGATGTCTGACTTAAATCACGCCCGAGGCCCCATTTCAATTGGGGTTCGGGCCGACCTGTTCCTGTGCAGGGATCATTCGCCATGCAATTTCTACCCCGTTAGGTGGTGTTAGGTCAAAATTGCTCTTGAATATTTTTCTTCGGCCGGAAAATCTACAGGAACACCCCACCCCCAATCCAGTACCTCAACTTTGGCGGAAGACCGGCTGAAAATGGGGCAAATAGCTGTTTGCGGACGTTTACGTCATTTCTCCATGGAGCTCTGCCGATCTCCTGCCAACGTTTTATTGGGAGATAGGGCGAACCCTCGCAGAATTTCGGGGCCAAGCTGTGTAACCTTTCAGAAGAACCCGCAGAGGCGAATGCGTACAACACATGTACATTTTGCAGTACAATATTAAAGAGATTAGTCAGGTTAGCAAACAGGTTAAACATTTCCAACGGTTAACAAATCAATCTATTTATAGAAATAAGAGCTAGCCTCTGAAGTTTATGTGTATAATGCAAGCTGAGTTACAAAACAGCTGTATATTTGATAATGGCTGTGATTGCACTTCATTCACGCTGCTGAATCATCTTTCATGACGTACGCTAAGAGGCTGCAGGGTGACTTGGACAGGTTAGGTGAGTGGGCAAATACATGGTAGATGCAGTATAATGTGGATAAATGTGAGGTTATCCACTTTGGTGGCAAAAACACAAAGGCAGAATATTATCTGAATGGCGGCAGATTAGGAAAAGGGGAGGTGCAACGAGACATGGGTGTCATGGTACATCAGTCATTGAAAGTTGACTTGCAGGTATAGCAGGCGGTGGTGAAGAAGGCAAATGGTATGTTGGCCTTCATTGCTAGAGTATTTGAGTATAGGAGCAGGGAGGTCTTACTTCAGTCGTACAGGGCCTTGGTGAGGCCTTACCTGGACTATTGTGTTCAGTTTTGGTCTCCTAATCTGAGGAAGGATGTTCTTGCTTTTGAGGGAGTGCAGCGAAGGTTCACCAGACTGAATCCTGGAATGGCAGGACTGACATATAAGGAGAGACTGGATCGACTGGGCCTGTATTCACTGGAGTTTAGAAGGATGAGAGGGGATCTCATAAAAACATATACAATTCTGACGGGACTGGACAGGTTAGATGCAGGAAGAATGTTACCGATGATGGGGAAGTCCAGAACCAGGGGATATAGTCTAAGGATAAAGGTTAAGCATTTAGGACTGAGATGAGGGGAAACTTCTTCACTCAGAGAGTTGTTAGCCTATGGAATTCTCTACCGCAGAAAGATGTTGATGCCAGTTCATTGGATATATTCAAGAGAGAGTTAGATATGGCCCTTATGGCTAAGGGATCAAGTGGTATGGAGAGAAAGCAGGAAAGGGCTACTGAGGGAATGATCAGCCATGATCTTATTGAATGGTGGTGCAGGCTGAAGGGCTGAATGGCCTACTCCTGCACATATTTTCCATGTTTCTATGTTACTCATTCTCAATTTGTTTTATTTAAATGTGTAAAAAAATTCCACCGATAAAGCATAGGACTGATAATACATTGCTCAATGCCTGTAATGCTGATAAGCATTAGGTGCACAGCAACACTAGCGGTGTTGGCAACCTGTATTACCAGGAGCTGAGGCTTACGGCCTGTTGCGCAAACAGTATAAATTGTCTACGACACTAAGAGGTATGCTCATTAAGTCGCTAAACATTGTTTTTTTTAATGTGGTCCCTGCCCCAAAATGCAGGCTCAGCTCCTGAAGAGTACTGCTGGAACACAATGACAGCACACAATGGCATTGAAAGGTTGGCCCACTGAGTCATGTTGTTCCGTGAAGAGAAGTCTGTTTGACAGTTGCACCAAGTAGTTGTTTGTTGACCTTGTTTACGTGTCATGGTGCCCTTGGGTTTCAATTTGCAGCTGCTCACATCTTGTTAGAACTGCAACCTATCTGCAACCTGTGGGTGTTAGTTGTGGGAACATGTGATTGTGCACTGCCCATGAGTATCTCACTAGCCATCGGTCTCTATCGGTTGCTTCTGGGGGAGTAAGGCCAGGGTCAGAGCAGGCATGCTGGACAGCCTGGCCAAAGTTTCCACAATTACTATTGCTTGCTGCATCTTATACAACTTCACCCCACTTTGCAAAGGAGCAGGCAGGAAAGAACAAACAGCAACAACCAGTGCAGAAGATGACCGAAACAGGAGACACGAGACTTGCCTGCACAAGGAACAGGTCACTCAGTAAGAGTTGTAAGGCAGATGAGTGATCGACCACACATCTGGTCAAGGTATCTAACAGTCATCTAACAAGTAAAATGATGTCTGCATTGGCCTTGGGCTCACGTCAAAACCCATGCATACAACAGCATTTCTTGCCCAATCAACTTAATTTGTCTCACAGCAGGAAACATTAGCCTAGATTTTACTCACCCTGACTGAGGGCCCAACTTTGCCCAACTCCTATTTTCGGCGCAGTTACCTTAAGCGCGCCGACTTTGCGCGTTGGAAAGGGCGCCTGAAAAAAGGGGCCCCATCCTGGCCGCTCTTCGGAGTCCCCGGAGTCCTGGCATGCATTCTGAAGTGGGGGCGGAGCAACAGGCCAGCACCGAAAACAGTGCCGGAACCTGTGCGCATGCTCAGTGAAGTCTGCGCGCATGCTCCTGCCCTCCTAGCGTGTCCAGCGAGCTGTGAGCAGGACCCAATGCTCGCAACCCCTATCCCCAGCCAAAGGGATGCCCTGATCTTGCTGCACCCTATCCCCGGCCGAGTGGCCTCCCGCACCGGCCGGCCGGTCTGCTGAATTCCCGGGCAAGGTTGGGCTTCGGTTCTATTTTTTATTTATTGGTTGTGCTTGAGAGTTTTGATTGGGAGCAGGGGGAGATGAGGAGAGAAAGAGTGTATTGGGGCAGGGCGGGGTGGGGGGGGAGGAGGTGGAGAGTTTTGGGGGGGGGCGAAGAAAGTGTTTTGTACACCAGCACCTCTCTCTTGCTCTCTGGCTACCCAATGCTGCGCTTGTTGCGGAGGTTGAAAATCGTTGGGCCCAATTGAGCCAGGGTGGTCGTGGAGAACCACCCCCCGCCGGGTGTACCAACGTATCTGGGCAGAGATTGCCGAAGTAGTCTCTTCCACTACACATGAGGTCCGTGAGCCGCACCAGTGCCGCAAGCGCTGGAACGACCTCGTTGGTTCCGGAAGAGTAAATATTACATTTATTAAATAAATTGTAATGATGGAATGACTCATTAATTCAAATGTAGATCTGCTGGATTTTAATTAGGCTGGTAATCTTGGTGTCATGCATTAGTTCCTAACCTCGATCTTATTAAATGTATTTTCAGACCGTAGATATAACCATGCATTCAATTGCATACGAAGCGTATTAGCATGTAACGTTAACGATGAATAGCATGGGCGATAACTAATTGGGGATTATCGGTGTGTTCTGTGTGTTGTGTTGTGTGTGTTGTGTAATAGTAATAGTATCTATTTATATCTTGAAGCCACAATTATCTAGCTCCTCAACATAATAAATGCAGAGACGACAGTATGCTATAGTTTGGAGCCCAAGGCCTGTAAAGCCACATTCATATCACTCTTTATGAAGATGGAGAAGCTGTGCGCACAGTGCCCTGAAGCGGCCAAGTTCTCAGTCACGGTCTGCAGCTCAGTCAAGCAGTCATGCAGCATTGGACAGATGCAGGTTGTGGAGTCTTCCATGGATGTTCTTGAACTGTATAGGCCAATGTAACGAGCAGAGTGAAGATGTAACCAGCAAGGTGGATTAAGGGGAACCAGTAGATGTCGTATATTTGGATTTCTAGAAGGCATTTGATAAGGTTCCACACAAGATAAGAGCTTACTGGGTTGGGGATAATATATTAGCATGGATAGAGGATTGGCTAACTAACAGAAACCGAGAGTTGGGATAAATGGGTCATTTTCCGATTGGCAAACTGTAGCTAGTGGGGTGCCACAGGGATCAGTACTGGGGCCCCAACTATTTACAATCCATATTAATGATTTAGATGTAGGGACCGAGTATAACGTAGCCAAATTTGCTGATGATACAAAGATAGGTGGGAAAGAAAATTGTGAGAATCTACAAAGGGCTTTAGATAGATTAAGTGAGTGGGCAAAAATTTGGCAGATAGAGTATAATGTGGGAAAATGTGAGGTTATCCACTTTGGTAGGAAAAATAAAAAAAACAATTATTATTTAAATGGGGCGAGATTACAAAATGCTGAGGTACAGAGAGATCTGCGGGTCCTTGTACATGAAACACAAAAGGTTAGCATGCAGGTACAGCAAGTAATTAGGAAGGCAAATGAAATGTTGGCCTTTATTGCAAGAGGGATGGAGTATAAAAGTAGGGAAGTCCTGCTACAACTGTAGAGGGTGTTGGTGAGACTACACCTGGAGTACTATATTCAGTTTTGGTCTCCTTATTTAAGGAGGGATATACTTGCATTGGAGGCAGTTCACGAGGTTGATTCCTGAGATGAAGGTGATTGTCTTATGACGAAAGGTTGAGCAGGTTGGGCCTATACTCATTGGAGTTTCGAAAAATGAGAACTGATCTTATTGAAACATATAAGATTCTGGCGGGGGGGGGCTTGACAGGGTAGATGCAGAGAGAATGTTTCCCCTCATTGGGGAATCTAGAACTAGGGGGCATAGATTCAGAATAAGGGGTTGCCGATTTAAAACCTAAATTAAGGAGGAATTTCTTCTCTCAGATGGTTGTGAATCTTTGGAATTCTCTACCCCAGTGAGCTTTGGAGGCTGGGTCATTAAATATATTTAAGGTAAAGATAGACAGATTTTTGAATGATAAGGGAGTCAAGCGTTATGGGGAGCAGGCAGGGAAGTGGAGTTGAGACCAAGGTCAGATCAGCCATGATCTTACTGAATGGCGGAGCAGGCTCAAGGGCTCAAATGGTCTAATCCTGCTCCTATTTCTTATATTCTTATGTAATTGGCAAACTCTCAAATGTCTGATTAAACAGCTGATACTGAGCCATCAAACCTCATTTTCATAGTCAGGCTCTGTGAGGTCCAAATCCTTTGCGTGGCAACTACCGGAGACCTTGAGTTGACCAACCAACCAATAGGTTGCAGTTCCTCCAATTGCATCTGCACTTACTCCTCCTCTCTGCTCCTCACTAAGTGCTCCATCCTGCAACTCACGAGCTGACCCCAGTCCCACACTGGTGCTTGTCACTGTAGAGACTGAGTGATGCAGGCTGCTGTGAGGAGCTGGGCCTGGGGCATGCATGGGCCTCTAGCTCTCCTCATGATGGGAATCTATTGCATGACAAGAACATTTGTTGCAATTTTGTGAATCACAGGGCAGATACATTGGCATGGCAACAATGCAGTGTGTGAGGCAAAGGGATGGGCTAGCCTGTGCATTTAGGGAGTAGGCGAACAATTGCAGAGTACTCACTCTGTGATTTTGTGCCAAGCTTAATATGAGGTTCAGTGAGTCTGCGTTGTAAGGCACTATTATAACATTTGTCAAAGTGTGACCGTGGCAACCTCACGGAGACTTGTAAACTTTCTTGTGCACCGGTGAAATAACATTGACTCTTTCTGCCAGTTCCATCTATGCCACTCTCGTACCACAGTGCCCCTCAGCACCAAAGGAAAGTCCACCCTGCTGGCCAATACCTCCTGCAGCAGGACCATCCAGAGCTGTGTCTTGAACTGACACATTCTCCAACCTGGCCATTGCTGCAGTCATTCCTGTCCCTCACTCGAGCTGCACATAAGAAGTTAGTGAGCCGACTTCACATTATGGGGTGCAGTACAGCTCGGTGCTCTGCAGCAGATACAGCACCTGAAGAGGAGTACTCCTGATTCCACTGTGACCACACCGCATATATTTGCATTACCTTTTAATGCAGCATGCTTTCACAAACCTGACCATAGAATACTAATCAGATGACTCCTCTGGCATTCCATAACAGCCTAACATTATTCTTTGCAGTATTGCTGTTCAAACATTTGAAATGTCACTGATCATATTAAAGTGGACATTTACCCCTTTATTTTAGATAGGGTAATGACGCCTCAAATAGCAACGGAATGTTACACAAACATGTTAAGTGTTTGTTCATTAATATCGCGAGCAGTAATTTCTAACCCTACAATTTCTTTCCTCGAATGCATACAGAACTTCAGTTCTCTCCTTAAGGAATCATTTACAATGAAATAATATCAATTCTTGCTTTTCACTGTGACTCAAGATATACCACAACCTGAAAAATAAAATCCCAATCCCTGGCAGATCAAAATTGACGTGCAATACTGATACAAACTGGCCCTACTTTAAATTCCATCAGTGACTGACAGATGTGTGAATTGTTTCTTTGAAAAGACTCTGTACTGCAGCTTGCATGATTACATAGTTCTTACAAATCCTTATCTTTATTTAAAATGCCCTAATGCTTTTCCTTTTTTTTTGCTGAAATGAGTTCCAAAGATCCCTATATGTAAATTGAATTTCGACAGATTATCACAATAAGGGTTTCCTCAGCCAAGTGATCATGCTGACTATGATCATGCAATGACATATGCTGGTGTCTACAATCTCTTCCTCACCTCCAGTCAGAAGACGCTGCCTCATCAGCAATCAGCCACTCTCCTTTCCCATTTTCTGAATGATTTGTCCTCCTCTTTCGATCCCTCTTCCTACCATCTACCATTCCCAATTAAGGTGAGAGTCAGGAAAACCGCTCCCAGGCCTCCGGAAACGCTGATAATGAACCGAATGGATGAGAGCAGAACAATTTGACTCAACCCTCGCTGAAGAAAGATTTCACCTCAGTGTGGCTTCTACTTCAAGCTGTGTGTGGAATAAATCATTCATTTCAGATTGTGTGTGGCACATGTGTAATCTTGACACCCTGTCAATTTTGGCACAAATAGAATATTTTTTTCTTCTTGGTATGTAACTGCACAAGCTTTGCATTTAAATGCAAGTCGTAGCTTTTGATAATGCTCAGCACCGCAAGAAGAGCAGCTGAAATCTAGAACAAAAGTAAGAAATTGCATTTATATAGTGCCTTTCACGACATTGGGACATCCCAAATTGCTTTACAGCCAATTAAATAATTTTAAAGTGTAGTCACTTATAATGTAGAAAAAGACGGCAGCCAACTTGTGCACAGCAAAGTCCCACAAAAAACAATGAGATAATGAGCATATTATCTGTTTTTCAGTGTTGTTGGTTGAGGGATAAATATTGGCCAGGACACCAGGAGAACTCCCCTGCTCTTCTACGAAAAGTGCCCTGGGATCAGCGAGTGCAGACAGGGCCTCGGTTTAACGTTTCTTCTGAAAATCAAAACTACAACATCTGCACTTTAACAAAAACTTACAATGTTGTATAGTTTCTAATGTAGAATAAACATTCTAAGGCACTAAGCAGAGGCTTGATTGCACTGAGCTGAGAAGGAGATATTAGATGAGGTTACCAAAAGCTTGGTCAAAGAGATGGGTGTGAAGGAGAGCATGAGGCCGAGGTGGTTAAAGGCCCACCAGCCAATGGCATGCGAAGAGGGAGATGCATAAGAGCCCAGAGTCAGGGACTGGAGCATGGTAGATAAATAGTGTTACAGATCTTAAAGTTGTGAGGCCTCGCTCTTTCAGAGTTGGTGGGGTGGGAAATATTTTTATCTTGTTTCAGTCATGTGATATGCTATAAATGAACCACAGTCAACATCGGAAACCACACTCCAGACCCTGGACTACCCATGATCAATGCCTTGGGAACACTATCTATTCTTTTTTAGTTTTGAAAATGATTGAGGAGTATGGCATTCTTTCATTCAATGGTCACAGTTGTTATGCTCATAACAAAGTAATGCAACCGAGTACTGTAGACAATGAGTAAGTGTGACCGTAGCTCCTTTATTCAGACTCGAGTGCTGGTACAGTGTGGGAGGCCTGCTTATAGGGCTGGGATCCATTGGGACTCCCAACAGGTAAGCCCTCTGGTGGCGGCATTGTACAGGTTGCCTGGGGTTGCATACATAACATCACTCCCTCTCAAAGTCAATAGTACACTTATTTACAGGGTGAGACAATCTGAGGCTTTTCGCTTCCTTGTCGATCGTCTCGGTGCAAATGCAGGTGTGGGTGAGTTGGTTGGTTCTTCGCTGGGCAGCTGGCTTTGCCGGGCTGCTGGGGATGGTGAGTTCAGTTTCGTGGTCAACCGTGATGTCAGTTGTCACTTGTGTGTATGTTGGAGGGTCGAAGTTGGTGGTGTCCTCATCAGGTTGCTCGTGGCTGTTTGTGAATCTCAGTTTGATTTGGTCCAAATGCTTTCTGCAAGTTAGTCCATTGGCAAGTTTGACCTGAAACACCCTATTCCCTTCTTTGGCTATGACAGTGCCAGCAAGCCATTTGGGACCAAGTCCATAATTGAGTACAAATACAGGGTCATTGACTTCAATGTCGTGTGATAAGTTTGCACGATCATGGTACATGCTTTGTTGATGCCGCCTGCCCTCGACGTGATCATGGAGATCGGGGTGGACAAGAGAGAGTCTTGTTTCGAGTGCCCTTTTCATGAGCAGCTCGGCTGGGGGAACCCCGGTGAGCGAGTGGGGTCTGGTGCGGTAGCTGAGCAGGACTCGGGTCAGGCGGGTCTGCAGGGAGCCTTCCGACATGCATTTCAAGCTTTGCTTGATGGTCTGGACTGTCCATTCTGCCTGACCGTTGGATGCGGGCTTGAACGGGGAAGATGTGATGTGCTTGATCCCATTGCGGGTCATGAATTCCTTGAATTCAGCGCTGGTGAAGCACGGCCCATTGTCGCTGACAAGGACATCAGATAGGCTTTCGATGGTGGCAGTGGATGTGCTTACAGACATTATTGCACATTCAATCCATTTTGAATAATTATCCACTACAACCAAAAAGATTTTGCCTAGAAACGGGCCAGCGAAGTCAACGTGGATCCTCGACCACGGTTTGGAGAGTCATGACCACAAACGTAGCGGTGCCTCTCTGGGTGCATTGCTCAGTTGAGAACAAGTGTTGCATTGGCGCACGCAAGACTCCAAATCTGAGTCGATGCCGGGCTACCACACATGGGATCTGGCTATAGCTTTCATCATTACTATGCCTGGGTGGGTACTGTGTAGGTCACGTATGAAAGTTTCCCTGCCTTTCTTAGGCAAAACCACGCGATTACCCCACAAAAGACAGGCCGCCTGAATAGACATTTCGTCTTTGCGCCACTGGAATGGCTTGATCTCTTCATGCATCTCTGCTGGGATGCTGGACCAGCTCCCATGGAGGACACAGTTTTTTTACAAGCAACGGTAAAGGATTCTGACTGGTCCAGGTCCTGATCTGGCGGGCCGTAATGGATGACTTTTTGTTTTCAAATGCATCCATCACTAACAGCAAGTCTGCAGGCTGTGCCATTTCCACCCCGGTGGTGGGCAATGGTAGCCGACTGAGAGCATCAGCGCAGTTCTCTGTGGCGGATTACATAGTTGTATGCAGCCAGCGTGAGCGCCTATCTTTGGATGCGGGCAGAGGCATTGGTATTATTCCCTTTGCTCTCTGAGAATAGCGATATGAGCGGCTTATGGTCAGTTCGTAGCTCAAACTTGAGACCATATTGGTGAATTTTTTTCACCCTGTAAACGCATGCCAGAGCTTTTTTAATCATGCTGTAGGCCCTTTTGGCCTTGGACAAACTCCTGGATACATAGGCGACCGGTTGCAATGTTCCCGATTCGTTAGCTTGTTGTAACACACAACCGACCCCGTATGAAGATGCATCGCAAGCTAGCACTAAATGTTTACATGGGTTGTACAAGACAAGCAGTTTGTTGGAACATAACAGATTTTTGGCTTTCTCAAAAGCAGCCTCTTGTGATTTCCCCCATACCCAGTCATCTCCCTTGCATAGCATCGTAGGGGTTCTAGCAAGGTATTTAACCTGGGAAAGAAATTACCGAAATAATTGAGGAGTCCCAGGAACGACCGCAGCTCCGTCACATTCTGTGGTCACGGCGCGTTCTTGATGACCTCTGTATTGGCGCCGTGGGTCTGATGCCATCTGCCGCGATTCTTCTCTCTAAGAACTCGACCTCTGGCGCCAGGAAAACACACTTTGAGTGTTTCAACTTGAGTCCCACGCGATCTAGCCGACTTAGAACCTCTTCCAGGTTCTTCAAGTGTTCGATGGTGTGCTGACCTGTGACCAGTATGTCGCCCCGGAAAACACGGTGCGTGGAACCGACTTTAGCAGACTCCATGTTCTTTTGGAAAATTGCTGCGGCCAATCGAATCCCAAACAGGCATCTATTGTAGATGAACAGACCATTGTGCGTGTTGATGCAGGTGAGGCCTTTCGAAGGTTCTGCCAGCTCCTGCATCATGTAGGCCGAGGTCACGTCCTACTTGGTAAACGTCTTTTCTCCAGCCAGGGTCGCAAATAGGTCATCTGCCTTGGGTAGCGGGTACTGGTCCTGTAGCGAAAAATGGTTAATCATTACTTTATAGTCCCCACAAATTCTGACCATGCCATCGCCTTTGAGAACCGGAATAATTGGAATGGCCCACTCGTTGAACTCCACCGGCGCAATGATGCCTTCTCGCTGCAGCCTGACCGGCTCAATATCCACTTTCTCTCGCATCATATACGATACCGCCCGTGCCTTGTGGTGGATGGATCGTGTACTAGGAACCAAGTGGATCTGTACCTTCACCCCCAAGAAACTTCCGATGCCTGGCTCAAACAACGACAGCAAATTGCTCAGAACCTGGGCACATGAGGCGTCATCAATGGACGAGAGCGCTCGGATGTCGTCCCAGTTCAAGCGGATTTTTCCCAGCCAGCTTCTGCCGAACAGTGTGGGGCCATCACCTGATACAATCCATAGTGGGAGTTCGTGCACTGCTCCATCATAGGAGACTTTTACTGCTGCACTGCCAATTACAGGGATCAGCTCTTTAGTCTAACTTCTTAGCTTGGTATGAATGGGGCTAAGCTTGGGCCTGTGTGCTTTGTTGCACCATAGCCCGTCGAAGGCTTTTTTGCTCATGGTAGACTGACTCGTACCAGTATCCAGTTCTATGGATACTGGAATTCCATCCAGTTCAACTTTTAGCATGATCGGTGGACATTTCGTGGTGAAGGTGTGTACCCTGTACACTTCTGCCTCCTCGGTTCGAGTCTCTAGTTCAGCCTGATCCGCCATGGATTTGTTCTCCTCTGCAACGTGGTGGTTTGCAGGGTTTGCAGCTCAGCTGCTCATTCGCTGGAGGTGTTCCATTGTTCCACAGTGTTTGCACACATAGTGTTTGAAGCGGCATTAATGGGCTTGATGATCACCTCCACAGCACCAAGAAGTTGTTAACTGCCTCGCTTTAACGATTAATGGCACACTCTGGGTCATCTGAAGTCATGCAGCTGCAGGCGTGTACGTTCTGCCATATGCATTCTTGCCTGAAAACGACATTATTTTGTGTTCAGTACTTGCCGAAACCTCTTTATGCTACAAAATTTGTTTTGTGTTATCGCTGATGGACATAAATGCCTGGGCTATCGTTATGGCTTTGCTCAGATTTGACAGATTTCAACAGTCAATAGTTTGCAAAGGATGACTTCATGTCCAATGCCAAGCACAAAAAAGTCTCTTAGCATTTGCCCAAGGAATCCATCGAATTCGCAACGTCCTGCAAGGCGCCTTAGTTCAGCGACGTAGCTCGCCGCTTCCTGGCCTTCAGACCGCTGATACGTGTAGAATCGATACCTTGTCATCAGAACGCTTTCCTTCGGATTTAGGTGCTCCCGGACCAGCATACACAGTTCTTCATACAATTTGGTTGTTGGTTTCACCGGAGCAAGAAGATTCTTCATGCGGCCATAGGTTGTTGCCCTGCAGATGGTGAAGAGGATCGCCCTTCTTTTGGCAGCGTTCTCATCCCCTTCCAACTCGTTGGCTACAAAGTATTGGTCGAGTCGGTCCACGAAGGCCTCCCAATTGTCCCCTTCTGAGAACTTCTCCAGGATATCAACACTTCTCTGCATTTTCGTGTGGTTGTTCGTTATCTCATCGCCAATTGTTATGCTCATAACAAAGTAATGCAACTAAGTATTGTAGACAATGAGTAAGTGTGACCTTAGCTCCTTTATTCAGACTCCAGAGTGTTGGTACTGGGAGGCCTGCTTATATACAGTGCTCCCAAGGGATGCTGGGATCACTTGAGACTCCAATAGGTAAGCCCTCCGGTGGCGGTATTGTACAGGTTGCCTGGGGTTGTATACATAACAGTGATACCATATATGCGATTAAAGAGGCCAGTGTAAAGTAAGGAGAGAGGCCCATTTACCTTGGTAGAGATAATCAGTGGTGAATTTAAGCAGCATTCCACAGCCGCAAAGCCACATTGAAAGTAGGTTATTCTAAGTCAGATGTGGCATCAGTGAGCTAACTGAAAAGTAGATTTCAAAGTATAACCCATTTCAAGCGAATAACATGGGGGAGCTATCTGTCTGATAGCATGGATGCAATAGTCTTTGGTGGGTATATTGCAATGGAACAGAGAAGCAGCAGCAGAGGGTGGTCCAAAGGGGTTAGAGGCCATAGAACTCATACACCTCCAGTCGATACGATGCCAGGCAGCTGGCATGTGACAACAGTGAGTTTCCTGGGCATGGCAGAAGAGAGGTTTAATGGACAGCTCAGCCTTACCAGGGGAGCCTTGACAGAGACATGTCACCTGGTCAAAGAAGACCTGCAGGTGCAATGAACCACCTGCAATGCATTGGCAGTGGCAGTGAAGGCCACCATTGCCCTGAACCTCCATCATCATCATCATAGGCAGTCCCTCGAAATTGAGGAAGACTTGCTTCCACTCCAAAAGTGAGTTCTCAGGTGGCGGTACAATCCAATACAGGAATTACAGTCTCTGTCGCAGGTGGGACAGACAGTCATTGGAGGAAAGGGTGGGTGGGGAGCCTGGTTTGCTGCACGCTCCTTCCGCTGCCTGCGCTTGATTTCTGCATGCTCTCGGCAACGAGACTCGAAGTGCTCAGCGTCCTCCCTCTTCCTCCACTTAGGGCGGTCTTGGGCCAGAGATTCCCAGGTGTCGGTGGGGATATGGCACTTTATCAAGGAGGCTTTGAGGGTGTCCTTGAAACATTTGCTCTGCCCACTTGGGGCTCGCTTGCCGTGCAGGAACTCCAAGTAGAGCGCTTGCCCTGGGAGTCTTGTGTTGGGCATGCGAACAATGTGGCCCGCCCAACGGAGCTGGTCGAGTGTGGTCAGTGCTTTGATGCTGGGGATGTTGGTCTGATCGAGAGCACTGACGTTGGTGCGTCCATCCTCCCAGGGGATTTGCAGGATCTTGCGGAGACATCGTTAGTGGTATTTCTCCAGCGATTTGAGGCGTCTGCTATTTATGGTCCACCTTAATGTGGTTATGGATGTTCTGTGCTGCTCAGTACCTTCCTGATTGCAGCAAAAGCACTAGCAGATTTGGCTTTGTGAATAGTTTTTCTGACGTATATTAATTAATGTTGATCTCCAAAACCAAGTCAAATATAAATCCTGAAAAAAATTAACATTTCCCATTACTTGTACATTTAAATTCCAGGTTTCCAACCGACTTTTGTCCTTTGTCAATTATTCTTTGAATGGTATTGGGAGTGGGATTTCCTTTATCTCTATGGGCAAATGCCAATTTCATTTCGGATCATGTTGCATTCTATTAAACAATTTTCTCTGGGCTTTTGTATAACTTCAGTTTAGCATTTCTTCAATTCCCAAATACCAACAGTTTACACAATTGCCGTTGATTATGAATTTGTATCCCGCACTACAAGCTTGCAGTATATGTTTCCAGCACTAGCTGCAAATTACCAGCAGTTCAGACTAGCTATCAATCCAGTTTTAAATGGTAAGCTAAATTGTGTTTGATTTTGACAGACAACAAATATTTGCAGATGACATCACCCAAAATTCAAATCTTTTCAATGGTAAATTTACTGACGTGCATCTCAGTGAGACAGCAAGGGCGATAAGCAACAAATGCATTGTAACCCTGGTTGATAATATGCCCTGTCTGCCAACACCTGACATAGCAGGCACTTGCAAAGCAGGGAGAGATGTCACTCCATTTCTGCCGTGATATACTCAAGACCCTGGAGCCTTTCATAAACTACAAAATATGAAATATTGGTCACCCTCAGATGTTTCATTCCAGTTCTATCACCGTAATCTTCTGGCTGACAGTCACACTTCTAAACCAGTTTGCGTGCTCATGGAATTGGTTTATTTTGAATGAATCAAAATTGACAAAATTAGTTATTGAGAAAAGATGACTAGGTGCGATAACACAATAAACACATGGTCAGTTTTTACAGTGTACTGTCTCATACAGATTAGTAATTTGTTGTGATAATGTATGGTTCTTGCATATTGTTAACTGAACACTAGATGGCCCCTTGATAGGAGAAAGCACATTGCAGCAATTACACTCCAATATCTTTTCTTGTATTACTTTGTTCTTTGACAGGAATATTCTTGAGGGCCTGGAAATAAAAGCAGCTCGTTATTACCACAACAGCAATCACAGCAACTTGTATTTCTATAACACCTTTAACGTAGTATTCCAATGCTCTCCTGGACGGCCTCCCATCTTCCACCCTCCATAAACCCAAATCTCTGCTGCCCGTATTCTAAGTCGCACCAAGTCCCTTTCACCCATCATCTCTGTGCTCGCTGACCTGCATGAGGGATGATGATGGCAGATTTGAATGAGAGGGGGACAGTACCTGAGGAGAGAGAACAGTTACAATGTCAGCTAACATGGGAGCCAGAAAAGGAAATTGGGTGGTCAACAGTTTAGTGGGAATAGGGTCAAGGGAGCAGGACGTGGGTCTCATGGACAAGATGAGCATGGAGAGGTCAAGAGGGGAGATCAGAGAGAAACTGGAGCAAGATTCGAGTTTAGGACTAGGGCAGGGGTCGGGGGGGGCAGGGAACTTCAGAAGAAGTTTGACGCGGTGAGCTAGGGGGAAGGAAGGGAACTGGCAGAGGCAACGGATGGTCTCAATCTTTGAGACAAAGAAGTCCATTTGTTGGAGGTGAGTGTGGTGGAGACAGGGGTGAGGGTGGATTTAAGAAGACGATTAGCAGTAGAGAATAGTAGCGGGGGTTATCTTTGCATTCCAAAGAGAGGTTGAAGGCCCCTTCTCATATTCTTGTGTTTCCTATGTTACTATGCAAGCCTGATCTCTTCTACAAAGTTAAAAATTAAAAAGGTGAACTGTTTACTTTAGCCAAAAGAACTGGAGTCTGATTTTATTTTACTATGCATTTGTTAAGGAATGGCTGTCAACGAAATCACCAGAACTTTAGTGATTTTAATTAAGGTTCACTGCTTCACTAATAAGACGGCATCAATGAATATAGAATAAATTTCAATGCAATAGATGCAAACAGCCTTCCAGGATATATGGACGTCCTTGCTTCTGGCAATGTAAATAAAGGCTTGCTTTGAAAAAGATATGCCTCTTCACTCTTGTATCTTGACATCTGAATACTCCCTGTGGCCTCAGGTGCATTTCCTCAGCCAATAACCTTCCAGTGTTATAAGGAAAAGGTTTTAAATTCTCATTTGGTTATGCAGTCACTTACTCTTGCTGAACAAATGCTTCCTTTCATTAAAATCGGTGTTGCCACAGATAATGCATTGACGTGAAAATGCTCCTCAATTTGCATCATTTCATTTATGAAGATAAATGAGGCTCCAAAGAATATTCATAACTTCTTTTCCAACAGCACCAAAAATTAAACATAATAAAATTTAGATAAATGGACAGATCACCGATTCAGTCTGGCCATCAATCAAATCTTCATACATTGCACTGACACTGGACGTTTTAACATTTTTTAAATGACTGTTGGGTAACAACACTTTCATTACAGGTTGAAGCGACAATTATTTATTGCGCTCCTTTCTATTGGTTGTCAAATATAAACCCTGCGATGAAAATTTTTGTGGTAAAATTGAACGTTAAGATCACAGTCTGGGATTATTCCGGAGCTTAACATTATATCATCTTTTAATAAAATGAAGCCTTTGGTGTATAAAAGAGAAAGACAAGTGCATTTTTATTGTTTATGGTTTCAAAACAACTGCCGAGTTGATTTAAAACTGAACAACTTGATTATCATTGCCTCTATGGAGTTACAATGTGCAGCATCTGTTCGTTAGATAGATACCTCATTCTGTTTTGCACTGCTGTGTAAATACATTCTCTTTATTCTTAAGTGTTTTAATCCAGGAGCTAAAAGATATGCCTAATGACCTGCGCTCTAAATGTGACTGCCCAGGAAACTAGTGGTCAACAGACTGTCAGGCAGAGTGGGCTTTTACGAGATCTCATTTGCATCTACCTCAAGAATAGGTCAGTGTTGTTTTTACAATTAAATATCATTCACCCTTATTGTAAATTCAGGCTTTCTTTGGGCATCATTGCGGAATGACAAGAGATGCATTAATTAAGAGAGCACAAATCTAAGGTGCAAGTTCCCATACAAATTTAAATTAAAGCATAAACTCTTTGTTAATATGGGTACTCGACTTTAATATTTCCCCTCCATGAAGTGTGACTTCATCCTGTTTACTATTAGCAAAGCCACGTGACTTTCCTGGGCTTGTCCTTCAGTGAGGAGGCAGAGTGAAACTTCCACCCAGGGCTGCGAATGATGTATTTCTGGGAGCTGACGTCACATAACCTCCTACCTCCAATACCCCGCCCCCATGCTCCAAGCATGTCCATCCTCACTGCACACCGCCCTCCCACGTCAATTGGAAAGCAAACAGACTCTACATTAGATGATTGGATGAATTTGACCGTCAGTTAAACAGTCTCATCCCCACCTTCAATAGTTCTGGAACTGATAAACCAAAAGTAGAATCAAACAGCATATGAAGCACTTTTTGAGTGTAGTCACTGTTGTAATGTGGGAAACGTGGCAGCAAATTTGCACACAGCAAGCTCCCACAAACAGCAATGTGATAATGACCAGATAATCTGTTTTTAGAAATGTTGGTTGAGGGATAAATATTGGCCAGGGCACCAGGGATAACTCCCGTGCTCTTCTTCGAAATAGTGCCATGAGATCTTTTACGTTCACCTGAGAGCACAGATGGGGCCTCAGTTTAACACCTCATCTGAAAGACTGCAACACTCCCTAAGTAGTACACTGGAGTGCCAGCCTAGATTTTTGTGCTCAAGTCACCGGAGTGGGACTTGAACCCACAACCTTCTGATTCAGGGGCAGGAGTGCTACCCACTGAGCCACGGCTGACACTAATGAGGTTATAGCTACCAAGGCCAAAATTTATTGACCAACCATAATTGCCCTTGAGAAGGTGGTAGTGAGCTGCCTTCTTAAACTGTTGCAGAACATGTGGTGCAGATACTCCCACAGTGCTGTTAGATAGGGAGTTCCAACATTTTGACACAGCAACAATGATGGAACAGAAATTTTTATACAAGTCAGGATAGTGTGTGACTTGGAGGGGAACTTACAGATGATGATGTTCCCATGCACCTACTGCCTTTGTCCTTCTAGATGGTAGAGTTCGTGGGTTTGGGAGCTGATGTCAAAAAAGTCTTGGCGCGTTGTTGCAGTGCATCTTATTGATGGTACACACTGCAGACATGGTGTGCCAGTGGTGGAGGGAGTGAATGTTTAAAGGTGGTGATGGGGAGCCAATCAAGTGGGCTGCTTTGTCCTGGATGGTGTCGAGCATCCTTCGTGTTGTTGGAGCTGCACTCATCCAGGCAAGAGGAGAGTATTCCATTGCGCTCCTGACTTGTGCCTTGTAGATGGTGGAAAGCTATTGGGAGTCAGGAGGTGAGACACTTGTCACAGAATACCCAGCCTCTGACCTGCTCTTGTAGCCACAATATCTTTGTGGCTGGTCCAGTTAAGTTTCTAGTCACTGGTGACCCCAGGATTTGATGGTGGGGGATTCAGCGATGGTAATGCCATTGAATGTCAAGGGGCAGTGGTTAGACTCTCGCTTGTTATGCCTTGAATGTTACTTGCCACTTATCAGCCCAAGCCTGAATGTTGTCCAGATCTTGCTGCATGCGGGCATGTTCTGCTTCATTATGTGTGGAGTTGCGAATGGACACTGTGCTGTCTATCAGCGATCATCCCCACTTCTGATTTTATGATGGAGGGAAGGTCATTGTTGAAGCAGCTGAAAATGGTTGAACTTCGAATGCTGCTCAATGAACTCCTGCAGCAATGTCCTGGGACTGAGATGATTGACCTCCAACAACCACAACTATCTTCCTTTGTGCTAGGTATGATTCCAGCCAGTGGAGAGTTTTCCCACAGATTTCAATTTTACTAGGGCCCCTTGATGCCACACTTAATTAAATGCTGACTTGACATTAAGGACAGTCACGCTCACCTCATCTCTGGAATTCAGTTATTTTGTTCCTATTTGGACCAAGTCTGTAATAAGGTCTGGAGCCGAGTGGTCCTGGCAGAACCCAAGTTGAGCATTGATGAGCAGGTGAGCATCTTGGCACTTTACTTACTCAAGCAAGAGGTCAGTTACACCCATTCAGGGCTGAATGTTCTGAGTGATGTAGAGTAAATATCACAGAGCACTGGTGAACAGAAGGACCCAAGAGTAGGAGGCATTCAAGTCTGGAGGAACAAGAAACAATTGCCCCTGGCTGAAAAGTCTAGCGTCCCAGATCTTCGTGGAGCAGTCTTCCAACGGAAAATGTCAGGAGAATGGAACTCATGTGCAGACAGTGAAGATGGTTTCTATGACGGTCCTGCAGATGGTGGTTATGTTTGAAGGAGTCCATGATCTGAATCTGCAACACAGTGACAGAGGTTTGAGTGACTTTGTAGACCACACGTGGCATTCCAGGAGAGGTCTGCAGCCTCAAGGCTCAGGAGGAAGATCTAAGGACAGGTGTGCGCTTCAGAACTGCTCGATGACTGCTTCAATTGATTCCTTGTAAGATACCCTGAGCAGTAGCATTGCTCAGGACTTCCAGGACTTAATTGGGACGATTTGTTCTGTTCTCCAGTGGGAGATTAAAAGAGCACCGGAGACCAGCGCAAGAGCAGCGGGAGATTAAAAGAGCTAACTGGGAGCAGCGCCAATGGACCTGTAAGGGGAGAGAGGAAAAAAAAATCAAAGTGTGATGTCACAGGAAAGCAGGTAAGTGATTGGTTGGTGAGTATTTTTCTATTTCCCTCTTTTTCCTAAACTTGGGCATTGGTTTAAATTAAAAGAAGAATCCAATAACTAAGGCTCTAGGTAGGGCTTTAAACTAAATACAGATTAAAAACTATAAGTAGAAAATTTGATATTTCAAAACTTGAAAACCTAATTCGTTAAATAAAAAACAATGGAGATGGCAGGGCAGGCAATGGTTGTAAGCTTCCAAAATTCCCTGGATTCAGGAGGTCCCAGCGGATTGGAAAATCGCAAATATAGCCCCCCTATTTAAGAAAGGAGGCAGACAGAAAGCAGGAAACTATAGACCAGTTAGCCTAATATCTGTCATTGGGAAAATGCTGGAGTCCATTATTAAGGAATTAGTAGCAGGACATTTGGAAAATCATAATACAGTCAAACAGAGTCAGCATGGTTTTATGAAAGGGAAATCATGTTTGACAAATTTGTTAGCATTCTTTGTGGATGCAACGAGCAGGATGGATAAAGGGAAACCAGTGGATGTGGTGTATTTGGATTTCCAGAAGGCATTCGATAAGGTATCACATAAAAAGGTTACTGCACAAGATAACGTTCACGGGGTTAGCATGGATAGAGGATTGGCTAACTAGCAGAAAACAGAGAGTTGGAATGAATAGGTCATTTTCAGGTTGACAAACTGTAACTAGTAGGGTGCCACAGGGATCAGTGCTGGGGCCTCAACTATTTGCAATCTATATTAATGACTTGGATGACGGGACCGTGTAATGTAGCCAAATTTGCTGATGATGCAAAGATAGGTGGGAAAGCAAGTTGTGAAGAGGACACAAAGAATCTGGAAAGGGATATAGACAGGCGCGTTACATTTGTAGTTTTCCAATCTGCTGGGACCTTCCCAGAATCCAGGGAATTTTGGTAAATTACAACCAATGCATCCACATCCACAATCCCTGTCGCTACTTCTTTTAAGACCCTAGGATGCAAGCCATCAGGTCCAGGGGATTTATCTGCCTTTAGTCCCATTATCTTACTGAATACCACCTCCTTAGTGATTGTGATTCTGTTAAGTTCCTCCCTCGCTATAGCCCCTTGACTCTCCACTGTTAGAATATTGTTAGTGTCCTCTACCATAAAGATTGATACAAAATATTTGTTCAGAATTTCTGCCATCTCCATGTTCCCCATTACTAATTCCCCGGTCTCGTCCTCTAAGGGACCAACATTCACTCTAGCCACTCTTTTTTCCTTTTCATATTCCTACAGAAAATCTTGCTATCTGTTTTTATATTTCGTGCTAGTTTACTTTCATAGTCTATCTTCCCTTTCTTAATCATTTTTTTAGTCATTCTTTGTTGGCTTTTAAAAGCTTCCCAATCTTTTGTCCTCCCACTAGTTTTGGCCACTTTGTATGCCCTTGTTTTTAGTTGGATACTGTCCTTTATTTCTTTAGTTAGCCACGGATGGCTATCTTTTCACTTACACCCTTTCCTCCTCACTGGAATGTATTTTTCTTGAGAGTTGTGAAATATCTCCTTAAATGTACAGCACTGTTCATCAACCGTCCTACACTTTAATCTATTTTCCCAGTCCACTTTAGCTAACTCTGCCCTCATATCTTCATAGTCTCCTTTATTTAAGCTTAGTACGCTGATTAGAGATCCAACTTTCTCACCCTCCATCTGAATTTGAAATTCAACCATGCTCTGATCACTCATTCCAAGGGGATCCTTTACTAGGAGATTGTTTATTAATCATGTCTCATTACACAGGACCAGATCTAAGATAGCCTGCCCCCTGATTGGTTCCATTACATACTGGAACCCATCCCTTATGCGCTCTATGAACTCTTCTTCAAGGCTACCCTGACCAGTTTGATTTGTCCAATCAATATGGAGGTTAAAATCACCCATAAAGGTAGGGAAGTCCTGCTACAACTGTACAGGATATTGGTCAGGCCACACCTGGAGTACCGCATACAGTTTTGGTCTCCTTATTTAAGGAGGGATATACTTGCATTGGAGGCAGTTCAGAAAAGGTTCACGAGTTTGATTCCCGAGATGAAGGGGCTGTTTTATGAAAAAAGGTTGAGCCTATACACATTGGAGTTTAGAAAAATGAAAGGTGATCTTATCGAAACATAATAAATTATGAGGGGGCTTGTCCGGGTAGATGCAGAGAGGATGTTTCCCCTCGTGGGGGAATCTAGGACTCGGCGGCATAGTTTGAAAGTAAGGGGTCACCCATATAAAACGGAGATGAGGAGGAATTTATTCTCTCTCAGGGTCTTGAATCTTTGGAATTCTCTGCCCCAGAGAGCGGTGGAGACTGGGTCATTGAATATATTTACGGTGGAGATAGACAGATATTTGAACGATAAGGGAGTTAAGGGTTATGGGGAGCGGGCAGGGAAGTGGAGTTGAGGCCAAGATAGATTAGCCATGATCTTATTGAATGGCGGAGCAAGCTCGAGAGGCAAAATGGCCTACTCCTGCTCCTATTTCTTATGCTATGTTCTGCCCAGGCTCTAGATGAACAATATAGCTACCACAGATTGCTGAAGCACAAATTAATCGAATTCAGCAACATTAGTATCTCATATTCATGTGCGAAGTGAGAATAGCATTACATACTAGCTGGACATTAATAGAATGATACTACTTCTTGCTGATAAAATTGAGGGGCCTTTCAAACTGTGTCTTCAATCATCATCATAGGCAGTCCCTCAGAATCGAGGAAGACTTGCTTCCACTCCTGAAGTGAGTTCTTTGGTGGCTGAACAGTCCAATACGAGCGCCACAGACTCTGTCACAGGTGGAACAGATACTCGTTGACGGAAGGGGTGGGTGGGACTGGTTTGCCGCACGCTCTTTCCGCTGCCTGAACTTGATTTCTGCATGCTCTCAGCGTTAAGATTCGAGGTGCTCAGCGTCTTCCCGGATGCACTTCCTCCACTTAGGGCGGTCTTTGGCCAGAGACTCCCAGGTGTCAGTGGGGATGTCGCATTTTATCAGGGAGGCTTTGAGGGTGTCCTTGTAACCTTTCCACTGCCCACCTTTGGCTCATTTGCCGTGAAGGAGCTCCACGTAGAGCACTTCCTTTGGGAGTCTCGTGTTTGGCATGCGAACTATGTGGCCTTCCCAGCGGAGCTGATCGAGTGTGATCAGTGCTTCAATGCTGAGGATGTTGATACGCCTGTCCTCCGAGGGGATTTGTCGGATCCTGCGGAGACATCATTGGTGATATTTCTCCAGCGATTTGAGATGTCTACTGTACATGGTCCATGTCTCTGAGCCATAAAGGAGGGCGGATATTACTACAGCCCTGGAGACCATGAGCTTGGCGGCAGTTTTGAGGGCCTCGTCTTCAAACACTACAAACAGTAGTAGTGAGGTTGGGGAAAGCATAAAACAAGAAATACGGGATGTGTGCAATAAAGGTACAGCAGTTATCATGGGCGACTTTAATTTACAGATAGATTGGGTTAACCAAATTGGTAGCAATGAGGTAGAGGAGGATTTCCTGGAGTGTATTAGGGATGGTTTTCTTGACCATTATGTGGAGGAACCGAAGAGAGAGCTGGCCATCCTAGACTGGGTGATATGTAATGAGAAGGGACTAATTAGCAATCTTGTTGTGCGAGGTCCCTTAGGGAAGAGTGACCATAATATGGTAGAATTCTTTATTAAGATTGAGAGTGACATGGTTAATTCAGAAACTAGGGTCCTAAACTTAAGGAAAGGTAACTTCGATGGCATGAGGCGTGAATTGGCTAGAATAGACTGGCAAATGATACTTAAAGGGTTGATGGTGGATAGGCAATGGCAAACATTTATAGATCACATGGATGAAGTTCAACAGTTGTACATCCCTGTCTGGAGTAAAAATAAAACAGGGAAGGTGGCTCAACCGTGGCTAACAAGGGAAATTAAGGATAGTGTTAGATCCAAGGAAGAGGCATATAAATTGGCAAGAAAAAGTAGCAAACCTGAGGTCTGGGAGAAATTTAGAATTCAGCAGAGGAGGAAAAAGAGTTTAATTAGGAGGGGGAAAATAGAGTATGAGAGGAAGCTTGCCGGGAACCTAAAATCTGACTGCAGAAGCTTCTATAGATATGTGAAGAGAAAAAGATTGGTGAAAACAAACGTAGGTCCCTTGCAGTCAGACTCTGGTGAATTAATAATTGGGAACAAAGAAATGGCAGACCAATTGAACAAATACTTTGGTTCTGTCTTCACGAAGGAAGACACAAATCACGTTCCAGATGTACTAGGGGACCGAGGGTCTAGTGAGAAGGAGGAACGGAAGGATATCCTTATTAGGTGGGAAATTGTGTTGGGGAAATTGATGGGATTGAAGGCCGATAAATCCCCAGGGCCTGATTGTCTGCATCCAAGAGTACTTAAGGAGGTGGCCCTAGAAATAGTGGATGCATTGGTGATCATTTTCCACCAGTCTATCGACTCTGGATCAGTTCCTATGGACTGGAGGGTAGCTAATGTAACACCACTTTTTAAAAAAGGAGGGAGAGAGAAAACGGGTAATTATAGACTGGTTAGCCTGACATCAGTAGTGGGGAAAATGTTGGAATCTATTATTAAGGATGAAATAGCAGTGCATTTGGAAAGCGGTGACAGGATCGGTCCAAGTCAGCATGGATTTATGAAAGGGAAATCATGCTTGACAAATCTTCTGGAACTTTTTGAGGATGTAACTGGTAGACTGGACAAGGGAGAACCAGTGGATGTGGTGTATTTGGACTTTCAAAAGGCCTTTGACAAGGTAACACATAAGAGATTGGTGTACAAGATCAAGGCACATGGTATTAGGGGTAATGTACTGGCATGCATAGAGAATTGGTTGACAGGCAGGAAGCAGAGAGTCGGGATAAACGGGTCCTTTTCGGAATGGGAGGCAGTAACTAGTGGAGTACTGCAGGGCTCAGTGCTGGGACCCCAGCTCTTTACAATATACATTAATGATTTGGATGAATGAATTGAGTGTAATATCTCCAAGTTTACAGATGACACTAAACTGGGTGGCGGTGTGAGCTGTGAGGAGGATGCTAAGAGGCTGCAGGGTGATTTGGACAGGTTAGGAGAGTGGGCAAATGCATGGCAGATGCGTATAATGTGGATAAATGTGAGGTTATCCACTTTGGTGGCAAAAACACACAGGCAGAATATTATCTGAATGGCGGCAGATTAGGAAAAGGGGAGGTGCAACGAGACCTGGGTGTCATGATTCATCAGTCATTGAAATTTGGCATGCAGGTACAGTAGGTGGTGAAGAAGGCAAATGGTTTGTTGGCCTTCATAGCTAGGGGATTTGAGTATAGGAGCAGGGAGGTCTTACTGCAGTTGTACAGGGCCTTGGTGAGGCCTCACCTGGAATATTGTGTTCAGTTTTGGTCTCCTAATCTGAGGAAGGACGTTCTTGCTATTGAGAGAGTGCAGCGAAGGTTCACCAGACTAATTCCAAGGATGGCTGGACTGACATATGAGGAGAGACTGGATCAACTGGGCCTTTATACACTGGAGTTTAAAAGGATGAGAGGGGATCTCATAGAAACGTATAAGATTCTGACGGGACAGGACAGATGCAGGAAGAATGTTCCCGATGTTGGGGAAGTCCAGAACCAGGGAACACAGTCTTAGGATAAGGGGTAGGCCATTTAGGACTGAGATGAGGAGAAACTTCTTCACTCAGAGAGTTGTTAACCTGTGGAATTCCCTGCCGCAGAGAATCGTTGATGCCAGTTCATTGGATATATTCAAGAGGGAGTTAGATGTGGCCCTTACGGCTAAAAGGATCAAGTGGTATGGAGAGAAAGTGGGAAAGGGGTACTGAGGTGAATGATCAGCCATGATCATATTGAATGGTGGTGCAGGCTCAAAGGGCCGAATGGCCTACACCTGCACCTATTTTCTATGTTTCCTCAGGTGGCATTGGTGCACTGGAGGCAGTGTTGGATCTCGCCGTCGATGCCTGGACATATTTGACGTATTTACTGAGGCGTACGAAAGCATGGGCCTTACGCTAAACATCCGTAAGTCAAAGGTCCTCCACCAGCCTGTCCTCGCCGCACAGCACTGCCCCCCAGTCATCAAGATCCACTGCACGGCCCTGGACACGGTGGACCACTTCCTTTCTCTTGGGAGCCTCCTATCAACAAGAACAGGCATCGATGACGAGATCCAACACCGCCTCCAGTGCCTTCAATATCAAATGAAAAGCATCAATGGCACTTTGTACCTGAGGGGATCCTGCTAATCTATAAACGTTGACTGCTCTCTTTCTCTGCTTGGCAGGCTCTTCTGAGAACATTACCATCTGTTACAGAACCAAAGAACAATTATTTAAAAGTGTGCACACCATCTCACCACTGTAACTTTAAAAACCATAAGAATTTGGACAAAACAATTGTATTCTTAAGTTTTATTGTCATTAAATATAAATGTGTGAACAGAATTGTAACACATACAAGAAGGAATGTTTAAGTATGTTTTCTGACACACACACACACACACACACACACACACACAAAATATAGGCAAAATGTGCTAAAAGAAAATCACTTTGTACAGTCAGAAGTAAGAACACCTCTGCTGCGATGGTTTTTAACTTCTTGTTGCATTATACAGTACTCAGTTATGAAGCCCCTGCACCCAGAGGGACTCAAATAAACATTTATAGAATCATAGAAATTTACAGCATGGAAGGAGGCCATTTCAGCCCATCGTGTTCGCGCCGGCCGACCAAGAGCTTTCCAGCCTAATCACACTTTCCAGCTCTCGGTCCATAGCCCTGTAGGTTACGGTACTTCAAGTGCACATCCCAGTACTTTTTAAATGTGGTGAGGGTTTCTGCCTCTACCACCCTTTCAGTCAGTGAATTCCAGACACCCACCACCCTCTGGGTGAAAAAAATTCCCCTCAAATCCCCTCTCATCCTTCTACCAATTACTTTAAATCTATGCCCCCTGGTTATTGACCTTTCCTTATGACTGTGCGAGAATTTAAAAAAAATTATTATTGCCAGTGGCCAAGCAGAAACCATCTTTGGATTGAATATTAAATCCATTCAGTTCACGGAGGGGTTAGTCAGCATGCTGTGTGGGGCTAACACTGGTAGACTGGAGAGTTAACACCAGCAACAATTACATCAAGTGTGAGACCTTGGACATTGAGAACAAAAACAGGCTTTAGTCTTTACCGGCAAATTAGTTAATGAATTATTGGGAGAGACACAGCTTTCCCGTCAGTCCATCACTCCAATTCACCAGTCAATGTGACCATGGATTGTGTCGATCATTCCATCCTAACCTGTAAATTATAGCGAGTATCTCTGTTTATAACTACATCACCACCTCCAAGTTACTCGCCATCCTGACTTGGAAGTATATCGGCCATTCCTTCATCGTCGCTGGTCAAAATCCTGGAACTCCCTCCCTCACAGCACTATGGGAGTACCTTCACCACACGGACTGCAGCGGTTCAAGAAGGCGGCTCACCACCTTCTCAAGGGCATTTAGGAATGGGCAATAAATGCTGGCCTTGCCGGCGACGCCCACATCCCGTGAACGATTATATAAAAAAGAACATATAAAATAAAAATTCGGACCTTTTGTGATCTGCAGGACTTAGTTCAATTGTAGTCGCTGTTAACTTGATTCATACTTCCATCAGTTCGCTCATACCTTCCTTGTGTCCCATAAAAACCCTTTTCCCAAGATGTAAACTAACGCTGGTTTGCTGGTACCTGAGCTGACTTTGCTGCTGTTAATCTGCTGTGACATGTAGTCCTCCTTTGATGGAAGCTCTGATCCAGAGGGCAAGTCATCAGGGTTTCACTCGGTATTTTGTGTGGGGTAAATTCTCAGGCCAAGGTCTGTGACCCACATCAGACTCTTGGTCGCTCCAATCCTGTTGTCCTCAGTACTAATATGTTTTCTGTTCTTCACCTGTGAGTTTTCCCGACACCACCTGCATGTTTTGTGTCTGTGTTTTTGTTGTCACCATGCTCTAACTATCGCTCACATTCAACATCAGTAACAATCAGCTCCTTCCAGTATCAAACACTCATCTCCTTTCGTGTTGCTGTGTGGATGTTGCAGCTCTGGAGTGAGGAGGTGGCGAAAGGGAGTATCTGAAACAACAGCTCGCTGGAGAAATACCGTCGGCACTGGAAAAACTAAACCGTCGGTTACTTGGTGACTAGTATTGGGGAATTTATGTTTAAAAAAACATTAAAAGGTGTTTTACAAGCACACTTCTCTCAAATCCTCTTTCGTAGACATGTGCCGTAATGAGATGACTTGTAACAGCAGAAGTTGGTGTGGAATTCTCTCAGTTTTAGGGACAACAGTGGGGGGGGGGATCACTTGAGTTCAATTAACTCAATGGTATATTGTAGGGAGCTTGTTACATTTTGTCATGCAGCATTATGAATTGTTTTCTTCATAAAAATTATAATGATGCTCGCGATATGTAGTTTGAAGAAAGGAATGTATAGTAAAGTATAGATGCATTTTGTAACATCAACAGAAATAACCAGAAAACTATAAAACAACAATTTGTATTTTTATAGCTCCATAACATAGTAAAGATGTCCTAAAGTGTTTGTTTCAAATTTTGGATCTGCCTTTGATATTCTCTCCGGATAGTGTCAGTAGTCATTCCTAGGAGTACACCCACATCCCTCATAGTCAGGAGCTAACTTTAACTTTCATCTAAACATATGATCTAATATGTCCTTGCTATACAGTACAAATGCACACGAGGCCCATACTAGAGAGAAGGTCACTCTGTGACCAGTAACCTTTATTAGCCAGCACTGAAGTGGAGAAGATGGGTGGAGCTTCCCCTTTTATACCTGAAAGTCCAGGTTAGGAGTGTCTCCCACAAATTCACCACCTAGTGGTCAGTGTTCTCACAGTGTACAACTTAGGTCAGTTTAGACATGGATTACAATGACAGTTGAATACATGACATCACCTCCCCCCCAAAGTCTTATTGGGATCATAGGTTAAGTCTCTCTGGTGGTTTACGCTCCCTTGTAGAGTGCCTGAGATGGGGCTCTGGTTGTTGGGCGCTGGCCTGAGTGCCTGCTGTTTGCGGTGCCTCAGGCCTGTCCGGACTGCCTACAGTGACTGGGCTCTCCTCCACGTGGTTCCGGTGTTCGGTGATCTGTGGTGGAGTAAACTCTACATCGTGTTCTTCCTCTGCTTCTTCTTTGGGGTTGCTGAATCTCCTTTTTGTTTGATCCACGAGTTTGCGGCAGATTTGTCCATTGGTAAGTTTAATTACCAGAATCCTATTCACCTCTTTGGCAAGCGCAGTGCCTGCAAGCCATATGGGCCCTGCATCATAGTTGAGGATAAAGACAGGGTCATTGACATCAATACATCGCGCCCTCGCATTTCCGTCATCGTAGTCACATTGTGACTGGCGCCTGCTCTCAACAATTGTTTTCATGGTGGGGTGTATAAGGGATAACCTGGTTTTGAGCATCCTTTTCATTAGCAGCTCTGCGGGTGGAACACCTGTGAGCGAGTGTGGTCAGGATCTATTGGCCAACAGGAGGCGTGATAAGCGGCTTTGTAGGGAACCCCCTTGGATTCTGAGTATCCCCTGTTTGATTATCTGCACTGCTCGTTCCGCCTGGCCGTTTGAGGCCGGCTTGAATGGTGCCGTTCTGACATGGTTGATACCATTTTCTGCCATGAAGTCCTGGAATTCAGTGCTTATAAAGCACAGGCCATTGTCGCTGACCAAGACGTCCAGTAGACCATGGGCGGCGAACATTGCCCATAGACTTTCTACTGTGGCAGAGGATGTGCTTGAATTGAGAATGACACACTCGATCCATTTGGAGTAGGTGTCTATTACAACCAAAAACATTTTTCCCATGAAAGGACCTGCGTAGTTCACATAGATGCGTGACCATGGCTTGTTGGGCCAGGACCAGGGGCTAAGGGGGGCTTCCCTGGGCGCATTGCCCATCTGGGCACACGTGTTGCACCTGCGAACACAAAGTTCCATGTCTGCAACTATCCCTGGCCACCAAACGTGTGACCTGGCAATTGCCTTCATCATGACAATGCCTGGGTGCTCATTGTGGAGTTCTCGGATGAACGCCTCTCTGGCCATCTGGGGCATGACTACTCGGTTTCCCCATAGTAGGAAATCGGCATGATTCGAGAGTTCATCTTTGCGCCTGTGAAATAGTTTAAATTTCTCAGGGCATGCCCTGTACGGCTGCCCAGTCCCCATTCAGGACACATTTCTTGAATAAAGCAAGTAGCAAGTCTTCATTTGTCCAGACTTTGATCTGACGGGCTGTCATGGGTGAGCCTTCGCTTTTGAATGCTTCAACAGCCATGACCATCTCAGCAGCATGCTCGGTTGCCCTCTCGGTGGTGGCTAGTGGGAGCCTGAAGAGTGCATCGGTGCAGTTCTCAGTGCCGGGTCTGTGCCAAATAGTATGGTCATAGGTGACTAACGTGAATGCCCACATCTGTATGCAGGCTGATGCATTTGCATTTATGGCCTTGTTGTCGGCCAAAAGGGACGTTAGGGGTTTGTGATCTGTCTCCAGCTCAAATTTCCTGCCAAAAAGGTACTGGTGCATTTTTTTTACTGCATATACACATGCAAGCGCTTCCTTTTCTACCATCACTTAGCCCCTTTCTGCCTGGGACAGACTTCTGGAGGCATAAGCTACCAGCTGTAACTGACCCTTGGCATTAACATGCTGCAACACACACCCAACCCCATAGGACGACACGTCGCACATTAAAACAAGTTTCTTACCTGGGTCATATAGCGTTAACAGATTGTTGGAGCATAACAAATTGCGTGCTCTATCAAAAGCCCTTTCCTGGCTGAACCCCCAGACCCATTCGCGACCTTTGCGTAGGAGCATGTGTAGCGGCTCTAACAGCGTGCTCAATTTGGGAAGAAAGTTATCAAAATAGTTCAGGAGCCCCAGGAACAAACGCAGCTCCATCGTGTTACGGGGTCTGGGTGCGCTCTGGATCGCTTCTGTTTTGGACGCAGTAGGTCTGATCCCGTCTGCTGCTACCCTCATCTCCAGGAATTCTACCTCTGGAGCTAGGAAGACGCACTTCGCCTTTTTCAGTCGCAGACCTACCCGGTCCAGTCTGCTTAGCACCTCCTCCAGGTTGTGGAGGCGTTCTCCATATCGCAACCCCGTGATGAGGATGTCGTCTTGAAAAACCATCGTCCTTGGAATCGACTTGAGGAGGCTTTCCATGTTTCGTTGAAAGATTGCGCCGGCCGAGCGAATCCCGAACAGACATCTGTTGTACTCAAACAACCCCTTGTGTGTCGTGATGGTGGTTAGCTTCTTCGGCTCACTCGCCAGCTCCTGGGTCCTGTAAGCTGAGGTCAGGTCCAATTTTGAAAAAGGTTTGCCACCGGATAGCGTCGCAAAGAGGTCCTCCGCTCTTGGTAGTGGGTACAGGTCTTGGAGTGACACCCAATTAATGGTGGCTTTGTAATCACCACATATCCTGACCGACCCATCCGCCTTGAGCACCGGCACAATCGGGCTCGCCCAATCACTGAATTCAACTGGCGAAATGATGCCTTCCCTCAGCAGGCGGTCCAATTCGCCTTCTATCTTTCCCCGCAACTAGTACGGCACCGCTCTGGCTTTGTGGTGTACTGGCCTGGCATCCGGGTTTATGTGAATCACTACCTTGGTCCCCATGAAAGTGCCAATTCCGAGTTGAAATAGTGAGTCAAATTTGTCCAGGACCTGTGAGCATGATATTCACTCCACAGAAGAAATTGCATTGACATCGCCCCATTTCCAGTTCATGACAGCAAGCCAACTCCTCTCCAGTAGTGCGGGACCGTGCCCCGGGGCAATCCAGAGTGGCAACCTGTTCTCTGAATCTTTGTGGGTCACGACTACCATGGCGCTGCCTAGCACCGGAATGATCTCCTTTGTATATGTCCGTAGCTGTGCGACAATCGGCAATAATTTTGGCCTCCTGGCCTTGGACGCCCACAACTTGTTGAACTGTTTGATACCCATCAGGGACTGGCTGACCCCTGTGTTTAGCTCCATTGATACTAGGATGCCATTGAGCAGCGCTTTCATCATTATCGGTGGCGTACTGGTATATGAACTGTATATGTGCTCCACATAAACTCGCTGAACTTCAGCTTCCGGCGATTTCCCCCAGTGTCCATTTGGTCTCGTAGGGCTTACATCGGGCCCGTCCTCCTCGTACATCAACCTGGCTGCAGGCTTCCTGCACATACGCGCCAAGTGACCGCTGACGTTGCAGTTTCTGCAGGTATATTGCTGATACCTGCAAGCTCTGGCTGTGTGTTTTCCTCCACACCTCCAACATGAGCCGTTGTTGGAAACAAAAGGTCCATTGCCAGTCGATCGTCTCTGACTGTCTCTGTAACTGTCCTTAAGCGCATCATTGACAGGTGTTGATGGCCCCATTACTGGCCACATTGTCCATTGCGATGGCATGAATCACCGTTCAGCTACCCATTGTCTCTGTTGAATTCCCCCTTTGGGTTCGACTACATGCTCGGGCATTTCCGATTGCCCCTGTCTGCCTGGAGAACTGTGTGCTGCGTTAACAATGTTGACTCCCTGTCCATTTGCTGCATTTAAACCAAGGTTTTTGTCAAACATCATTCTGATCTCTTTCTCCCCTGAGATAAATGTCTGGGCCATCAAAGCCGCCGTTTCCAGGGTCAAGTCTTTGGTCTCAATCAGTTTCTTGAAAACGCCAGCATGCCCGATGCCCTCAATAAAAAAGTCTCGTATCTCCGCTCTGCATGCATCTGGGAACTTACATAGGCTCGCCAGTCGCCGAAGGTCTGCCACGAAGTCTGGAACGATTTACCTTCTCGCCGCCGGTGGTGTAAAACCGGTGTCTCACCATGTGCATGCTGCTTGCCAGTTTCAAGTGTTCCCCGATCAACTTACTGAGCTCTTCAAAAGTCTTGTCCACCGGCTTCTCTGGCGCTAGAAGGTCCTTCATCAGGGAATACGTCCTGGATCCACAAACCGTCAGGAGATGAGCCCTGCGTTTGTCGGCCGAATCCTGTCCCAGCCATTCCTTAGTGATGAAACTTTGCTATAGCCTCTCAAGAAAATCGTCCCATTCATCACCAAGACAGTACCTCTCGTCTGTGCTACTCGTGGCCATGCTCGCCTGGTTTAAATCCCAGTTTCTCATCGGCAATAATATGTCCTTACTATACAGTACAAATGCACACGAGGCCTATACTAGAGAGAAGGTCACTCTATTAGCCAGCACTGAAGTGGAGAAGATGGGCGGAGCTTCCCCTTTTGTACCTGAAAGTCCAGATTAGGAGTGTCTCCCACAAGTGCACTACCTAGTGGTCAGTGTTCTCACGGTGTACAACTTAGGTCAGTTTATACATGGATTACAATGACAGTTGAATACATGACATGATCGAGTAACTTAGAGATGCAACAATAAGAGCCCTCTGTTCGATGAACTGCATATCATAATTCTTACACATGTCCTAATGTGCACTTCCCCACTCTGCCCGATAGATGGACTGATAAACATTCTGGTGACATGGTGTCTACATAAAATCAAGAAGCTGGTTTATTTTACAGAAAATATGTGTGAACTGTTTTAACTTCTATAAAATACAAAACATGAAACACAAAACAGGATCTCCTGAATAGTGGACTGAATACTCACTTTTGTTTTCTATTTTAGTCGAAACAGTCTTCAATTCTGTCCCAGACCTTGTCCCTGCCTCTTTTGGGACTGCCCCATGAACACTCTCTATTAGTTGCTTGTATCCACTGGAGGGTGGAGGGGATCAACCCTTGATCCCTTCCCTGTCCAGGGGTTGTCCAGTCGAGCCGCTAGTTCAACCAGCTACTGTACCCCTGGGTGTGTACCCCACCCTCTGAAACTAGTTCCTGCAAAGCTCCAAAGGATGCAACATTCCAATCCTGAAGGTGCGAGTGTTTGTTGAGAAGTTTATCTTTAACATGAGCCTCGATCGTCTGAGGCCATCGGGACAGATTCTTGTTCTGTGGCTTTCCTGAGAATCTAGCCTCTTGAAATAAAACTTCACCTCAATCTAAATGAATTTATGTTACAGGAAGTTACCTCTTTGTTTATGTAGCTCCAGCCTTTTCCAATATTCAAAACAACCAAGAGAAAACGGTCTTTGTGAGTGAACTCTTCAAGTGTAGAAGCTGAGTTCAAATCAGAAAGATGCTGTAGCTTAAAGCAAGGATCCCTGCGATATCAAACAGCCAATAATCTCTAACCGTGACAGTTAAGGCGATGACCAAAGGCACAGTGGAGAAGATGGGATTTGAGGAGATTTTTTTAAAGCAGGGAAAGAAGTCGCGATATGAATGGATTTAGGGAGAGGCCATAGAATAGGCCGGAGATGACCTGGCCACCAAATAGATGTAGGATTCACAAAATTCTGGGACCCACTACTCAATGGACATGTGTCTGGAATTTAAAAGGGAACTGTGTTTGACTTTTGGAGGAGAAATGTGGACAGAAATATCTCACTATTAGACACCTTTGGACTAAACTAGGGCCTTTTAGATTGAGTTTGGACATTTTAAATTGTATGCTGGGTCTGCATAGGGCTGCTAACCCACCTGAGAGGCAGACCCCAAGGAGACATTAGCAGTCTAACAAAAGCCCACTTACCAGGGACTCAGATACACACATATTTTAATAGTTCTTAAAATGGCTATACAGAAAAACCCTGGCATCAGCAAAACACACAATGGACAGTATCAAGACCTGATTACATTCTAACAGCACCATTCGAAAACCCCATCAACACTTTGGGAATCTTGTATCATGCTAATGCTCAATCAGCCCACCAAAATTCTCACAAAGGGATCACAATAGAGTTGATCAGCCTGCCAAAATTGCACAAAAGCAGTCATCAAAAATCAATTGTGCACTCGGGTATAACTGGGGGCCTTGCTGGTGACTTTTGGGTTGTGGTAACTTTTGGGCGGTGGGAACCTTTGGGCTGAGGAAACACTTTTGAAGAAACATACCCGAGAACACTCTGGAAAAGCACCTGGACTCTGGGCTCTTTGACTCTGGCTTTGAAACATCTAACTTGCCACACGAGGTTACAGCAACGAAACAATAAGCCTCGGAGTCACTGAAAAACCATCAATCATCCAGCACTGACTCAAGGAAAAAACTTAGTTACCATCAAAACGTCGACCAGTGCTAATACCGAAGACATCGCAACCAGCTAAAGAATGCACAAGATTGAGGAGAGAGAAAACAGTGTGCAACTGGTCTAAACTGTGGAGAAATCATTTAGTGAGCATAGTCCCTGCAATTTCAGAGCCTAACTTAGTTAGTGTAGTGGTGGGAGGTGGTTTTGTTTCACTGCATAACCTCTGTACCCGTTGCGTATATGTTTTCCCCCTTTTTCTGTACATTTTGTTATATGCTATTAAGTTAATTAGTGTGGTATGCTATTTTCTAAATAAAATATTTGTTCTTGCACCAAACAGTTGTCTGTCTACATCTATCACATCCCCTAAATAATTCCAAGCCCTAGAACCAGGGAGTGGGACGATTCGAACCGTCAAGGTCAGAAAAGGCTGACAAACCCACCACCCCCTACATAATGGCGAGCCAGGTAGGAGCTTGGTACAAAGGATGTGAGGATGTAGACTCGGTTCTCGTGGAAAGAACAAAAATGGAGGAAAGAATCTCCGAATATGTATTTAAGAAAGTAAATATTACCAAAAAGTGGGTCAAAAGTCTGTTATGGGCTGAGCGTCCAGTGGACGCAGCTGCTAAGTGGACTGAGAGCGAGGACAATAAAAGGTCAATAGAGAAGGCTATTTGGTTGGTCTGCTACCAAAGACAGATCCAGTTGCTGGATAGAAAGGTCAAGAAATTGGTAGCAGACCTCCGGGAATCCGAAATGCACTCAGCCGTAAGGGCTATGGCAGGGGAGAAAATGTTTGAGGAATTAACTAAACAAAAGTGTAGCAGATTACACTAGAGGAGATCTACAGGAATAAGCAGGACTATTTCCAATGCCATGTAACAGAGGCAAAGGGGAATGAGCTAGCGCTGCGTGAGGAAAATGCCCGCCTCACAAAAGTAACAAGAGAGCAGGAGGAGAGGATACGGTGCATGCAGGCAGCCTATAAAGTAGCCAGTAGCAAGGGCTTTGTGGTGGAGGATCACGGGCCCTGTGAGTCCAAAATAAAAAGTTTAACCCAGGCCCTATCTAATGCTAAGGGGATGGTATGCCTGATAAGCCCAAGCGCTCCTAAGGGAGACATGCAGGAGCAAGGGGGAGTAGAGGGAGAGAGGAATAGAGTGGCAGAAAGGGGCGTCCAACCACCGCCTGTAGCCCGACCAAGGTTAAGCCTGGCAGTACAGAGAAAGTGCGGCACCGAGGAAATACAAGGGGTTTCAGGACCGGGGCCAATGTGCCCGATCCAACAACAAAAGTATGGTGCCGGCAACGGTGGTCATGGGCAAGGGCCCTGGACAGCCAATTTGTAATTCCCCATGGAACCCAGCAGCTCCGAGCAATGATAGCTCATTTAGAAAAGTTAACCCCTCAAGAGGACCACTCGGTCCATTTTATGGATATAGAGCAGGCAGCCGGTATAAACAGCTGCGATGAGGCTGAACAGGCTAAAATGCTGCTTTTCTCCTTGGATCGCAAGGTATACCAGGCCCTCTCTGCAGATAGCAAGAAGGGGCAGAGCTCATATGCTGCGATCCAAGAAGAGGTGTCAGAGGTTCTGGGCCTAAATGATGGAAGTCCGTTTTCCCGGGTCGAGAAAACCCTGCAACAGGCAGGCGAAACTCCACAGGCTTTCGCAGACAGGCTGTGGCCCGTCTACGAGAGAGCATGTAGAGGAGATCTCGACCGGGAACACCTGGACCGGGAACCAACAGCTCACTGGCTTCGCAGCCTAGTGGCTAACTGCCTGCCACGAGTTAAGGTTCGACCCCCGAGACCTCACCCCTACCGAGGAGTCAGCGGTTAGACAGTTAACCCTGGCTTACCAGAATGGCAGAGGGACAGTTGAGGCTCCACAACAAGGAAAGGGCCATGAGATCCGGCCCAGTAATTCCAGGAGAGAATGGCACCAGGAAGGGGGGAGCCCTTCCGACTCAAAGAGTACGTGCTATGGGTGCGGAAAAAGTGGATACTGGCATAAGGATTGCTGAAATCTTTGGAAAGATAGAGCAGGAAAGGAATCCCCACCTTTAAAGGATTCCCCTGCCACAAAAAGGTTTAATAGCCCCGGCCCAAAAATCCTGACCTGTGGCACACAATCCCTCTGGCAGTTTCGATGAGATTGTGGCCGCGCTCCGAACTATGATAATGGGCTCAGGGAAGGTAGCTGTAGCCAGCGGCACAGCCCCATCTGCCCCACCTAATCCTGATCCATGACTAGAGCCAGCGCAGCCTGTATACCTGTGACCTTTACAATATAATGAGTGGAAACTGCCATGCGTGAAGATGGAG
Source organism: Pristiophorus japonicus (assembly GCF_044704955.1). NCBI lineage: Eukaryota > Metazoa > Chordata > Chondrichthyes > Pristiophoridae > Pristiophorus > Pristiophorus japonicus. The sequence goes on along the minus strand of NC_091982.1, from coordinate 110,241,056 downwards.
GTGGAGAGGGTTAAAGGGACCTATCTGCTAGACACTGGTGCTTCCAGCACATCATAGGCAGTCCCTCGGGATCGGTGAAGACTTGCTTCCACTCTTAGCATGAGTTCTTAGGTGGCTGTACAGTCCAATATGAGAACCACAGTTTCTGTCACAGGTGGGACAGAAAGTCGTTGAGGGAAAGGGTGGACAGGGAGCCTGGTTTGCCGCACACTTCTTCCGCTGCCTTCACTTGATTTCTGCATGCTCTTGGCGACGATACTCGAGGAGCTCAGCGCCCTCCCAAATGCACTTCCTCCACTTAGGGCGGTCTATGGCCAAGTAATCCCAGGTGTCAGTGGGGATGTTGCACTTTATCAGGGAGGCTTTGAGGGTGTCCTTGTAACGTTTCCTCTGCACGCCTTTGGCTCATTTGCCGTGGACGAGTTTCAAGTAGAGCGCTTGCTTTGGGAGTCTGGTGTCTGGCATGCAAACTATGTGGCCTGCCCAGCAGAGCTGATCAAGTGTGGTCAGTGCTTCAATGCAGGGGATGTTGGCCTGGACGAGGACACTAATGTTTGTGCGTGTGTCCTCCTAGGGGATTTGCAGGATCTTGCGGAGACATCGCTGGTGGTATTTCTCCAGCGACTTGAGGTGTTCCAGCGTTATCGTCTATGCGGATAACCCAACCACTTCACCTCTGTTGAACGGAGTCCCTTATTCCTTGGTAGGGTTCACAGGTAATGAGCAGGCTGGCTCGTTCTCCATTCCACTATCAATTGACTTAGGAACACTCCACACCAAGTGGACTTGCGTCCTAATGAAGTGGGAGAAAGAGGGAACAGGGATCCCAGGCACAGATTTCATTATTGGCCACAAGGTCCTAGTGGATCTTAGAAATCATTGTCTATGGGGAGCAATGTGCACGGGGGAAGAGAAATAAGTTGTAGTGATCCCGGGGATACAAGGCAAAGGGACCCTATACACGTTAAAGCCAAAAGAAGGCTATGACCTCGAGTTACTGGTAAGCAGTACCCCCAGAGAGTATCAGGTGTTTGTGCGGGAAATCTCAGTGCATTTGCCACCCACAAGCATGATTTTGGAAGGGTAACAGGGCTTGAGGTTAGCGTAGATGGGCATCCCATGGCCAGGCCCCAAAAACAGTATAATTTCCCTAGGGAGGCGGTGGCAGACCTGGAGATTGCCCTGGGTTCCCTAGCTGATAGCCACCCACATGAACTCACCACCTGGTCGGTTAGGAAACCGGACAATTCGTAGAAAGCCACTGTGGACTACCGGGTCCTCAACCGCAATATCCCAGCCTGTACGCCCACGGTCGCTGCAGTCGCCGACCTAATTGGAAGCATACCGGCATCCGCGTGCACCTTCACGGTGCTGGATATCTCAAATGGTTTTTGGTCCATCCCGTTAAAGAGAGGGGACCAGTACAAATTTGCTTTTACCTTCAAGGGCCAGCAATACACGTGGAACTGCCTTCCCCAGGGGTTTCATAACAGCCCCAGTATATTCCACAATGCATGGCCAATTGTCTAAAACACTTCAGCAAGCCCCAGCAGTTGGTACAGTGTGTGGATGACCTGCTCCTATTCACCGACAGGGGTGAGAAGCACGGCCCACTGCTGGCTGAACTGATGGGACTGTTAAAGGAAGAGGGTTTTAAAGTGAACCCAAAGAAGGCACAGATCGGCCAGCCAGAAGTAAAACTCCTGGGGCTGACTATGCGTGCAGGCGAGAAGGCTATAGATAAGGCCAGGAGAGAAGCAGTGTAGGAATTGCCAGCCCCTCGTTCTGTTACCAGAGTAAAATCTTTCCTCATCAACCAGTGCAAGCTGTACAACCCAGGGTCAGCTAAGCACTAAGGGCAGCCGGAAGGGGTGAGCTGTCCTCAGGACAAGGGCCCCCAGCTGGCAGCCTCGACTGTGGGGGAACCGCAGAGGTAGTGGGGGCAGACTCACAGGCCGTACAAGTAGGGGCCGTGAGCTGCATTACTGGACGGGCTGTCCTCACACCCCCCAGCCCAGGTTCCCATGGTCCCCTATGTTATGATACAGAATGCTCCATCCCGAGAGGGACTCCAGGAAGCAAAGACTATGGAAGGCAGGAGACTGTTTATGGGCAAAAGGTCCTAGGCCTGCAGTGCCCGACTGTAGGGAACCGGCAGGAGAGGCAGTAGTCCCACCAGTCGTAGCCTCTGAAGGGAACGAGCCCACAACAGAGGTAACTGCCCCACCAGGCATTGAACCCGATTATGGGAAGCTTGTGGGGGAAGTAGCAGCCCCACCAGACATAGGTTCCGACTATGGGGAACCAACACGGGAGATAGTAGTCCCACTAGCTTGAGGGTTAGGCGCTGTTCACTGCATAGAGGGAAGGGTCATCCCACCTATTGTATGGGACTCGGAAAAACCCCCGAGTACCGACCCCGTGAGAAGGAGTAAGCGAGCCTCACGGCCTAGGATGCTGATAGAGAATTCAAGCAGGCTGCAAAGTTGAGAAAACATAGACCCCTGCCGACATGAGAGATAGCATGATGCCTTATGCATCAATCAACTTGACATTTCAGGACTTTTGGCAGAGAGCCAATTATGGGCTAACAACATATCAATTGAGCCAATAAGGACAAAGGAGGCGAGCTCACAATTGTAAATTGATCCGAGGATAAGTACAGCCATTTTTTGCCATGTGTTTCAGAAGGACAAAGGACCTGGCATAAAGCCAGCAGTTTGTTGTAGCTGCCAGAATAAAGTTACTTTAAATCTATCACTGGAGCTTGCATCTCATTGAAAATTAAGAGATCTAACAATTTTGGTGTCACGAACAGGATCGCAGAGGGAAGAAACTGAATTTTGGACATCGGACCTACATACTGAGGTAAGGACTCCTCTTTATAAAAGTCCTCGGTCAACTGTCTAAATTCACCTCCCCTTCTCCGCGATTCCGAAAGCCTCCGGTTTGCGAATCCTCCGGCTGGTAATCGGCTCGACGTCCCATAGACATCTACACTTCGGCGGTGTGTTAGTTACTTAATCACCGACCCACTGACCGGATGGAAATCCCAGGATTCCGATAAACAGTCATTCAGAAAATTACCTGGAAAATGTCATTATTGTGGGAAAGAAGGTCACTGGGCCAAGACGTGCAGGGCGAAATAGAAAGGTCATGGCCGGGGAAGCGGACGCAGCCAGGGATACAATTCAGCCAACAAACCAGGCTTGCCACAAGATAACGACCCCATAGAAGCATTTAAGCGACTGACAATACAAAAACAGAAAGAGTTACTTGGGATAGCAAAAAACGATTCGAACCCGCCCTGGCCCCCCTCCTCGCACTAATACAACAGAGGGGAGATGGGCTATATAGAATTGTGAGGGTGGGCAATAAGGGTGTGGACTGTCTTTTAGACACATGCTTATCCCTACAATATGGAGACTTTTTGCTGTTGGATGGTAGGGCACGTACAGCCTATGGAGTTGGGGGCCATAAAATGCAATTTAAAAGGACAACACCAGTACTTATCGGGCTGGGTCCACATGAACTAACCACGCCGGTCTGAATAGGCCCAGTAGATCAATCCAAGTAGATTCATTGTTGCATTTCGAGGATGGTCAGGTGACATGGTCAATTAAAACTTTGAAGAAAGAAAAATTGAAGGAACACCCGATATGAGCTAAAGATAAGAACGATTGTGGCCTACTCCAGATGGAGCCTGCGTCATTTACCGAGACCAAGCCTCCATGCAGTAAACAGTATCCCATCAGTCCAACTGCCATCGCAGGAATCTTACCGGTTATTCAGCAATTAGAGAAACAAGGGGTGCTTATTAAAACGCATAGCTCCCCGTGTAGCCGGTACAGAAATGTAATGAAACATGCCGTTTGACTGTCGATTATAGGAAAGCTAACCAGTGTATTGATCAAAAAGCTCCTTTAGTCGCAGATCCCGCCACCATTTTTAATGCCCTCAAACCGGAACATAAATATTTCTTGGTTACAGATATGGCCAACGGATTTTGGTTGGTGCCTCTGGCACCGGAGGTTCGACAGTGGTTTGCTTTCACGGTCCAAGGACAACAGTATACTTGGATCCGGTTACCGCTACGGTATTCCACATGGCTTTACAAAGCCATTTGCGAGAATTACCTCCCCTGTCATCCACAGTCATCCAATATGTAGATGATATCCTGCTAGCTTTAAACATGGAAGAACAGCATGAACAAGATTTAAGAGCTCGACTGGACCACCTTTGGCTGAAAGGACATAAAGCTAGCATCGACAAAGCACAAATATCCCAAGAAGAGGTTGTATACCTGGGACAAAAGATTTCACAAGGAAAGAGAGAACTTACCCAGGATAGAACTGCAGCCATTCGGACTGCTAAAAAACCCACCACTATTAAGAAACTGAGGTCTTTTTTGGATTGTGTAACTTTAACAGAGATTGGATTGACTTCTTCACACAGCTTGCTCAGCCATTAAATGATATCTTAGAGGGGAAACGTGCCTCTAAAGAAGCCATCACCCTCACTAAGGAACAGCAAGAGGCCTTCCTGAGTTTGAAAAAGGCTTTGTGTTTGGCACCGGCTCTGGGAATCCCCGACAGTGATAAGCCATTTACCCTGTTTGTCCATGAGAAAGAAGGATATATGACAGCTATACTGACACAAGAATATGGGGATCGGCAAAGACCTTTTGGCTATTATTCGGCAAAACCGGATGTGGTAGCCTTCTGATGGGGAAGTTGCCTAAGGGCCATAGAAGCTACATGTCGAGTGGTAATGGTCACTGCGGGTCTAGTCCTCGACCAAAACTGATGGTCAAGCGTCCCCACGCCGTACATGCTTTGCTGTCTATGAATAGAATGTCTCAGGTGACGGCAGCTAGATGGACCCGCTGGACAGCAGTTTTGGAAGCTCCTAATCTCCATATCGTCCGGGCCAGCCCGGTTAATTCCGCAACTATACTCCCGATGTCAGAATCGAGGTAGCAAGAGGGGGAAGAACATGACTGCGTGGAGATTTTAAAAGAAACAGAAGAAGCAGCCTTAGCAGCAGAGCTCATCCTGTTTACAGATGGTTCCTCCTTTTTTGACAATGGTACCAGAAAAGCAGGATGGGCAGTTACAACCTTATATGAGGTTGTGGCAAAAGGATGTTTGCCCTCAGGAATGTCAGCACAACACGCCCTGTCAGAAGCATGTCAAATAGCAGAAGGACAGACAGCTAATATCTACACAGATTCGCGTTATGCTTTTGGAGTCGCTCACGACTTTGGTCTGTTATGGCGGAAAAGAGGATTCCTCTTACACCTATCCGAAATGGAAAAGAAGTCCGAGACTTACGAGAGGCCATACAATTACCTCAGGAAGTGTCCATCCTGAAGTGTAAGGCCCATACCAAGGAAAATACCACGGAAGCACAGGGAAATGCCTTAGCCGACCAGACAGCTAAAGATGCCGCCTCCCAGGGCGCTCCCCCAGAAGAACCAACACAGATGTGCAGGTTGAAAGCACTTAGGACTCTGACACGAGACCTTCAAACAATGCATGGCAAGAGGAAAAATGGACATGGATTAAGGCAGGAATTAAGCTATGCGAAGAGGGTGTCTGGAGACAAAGAGTTACCGACAAGCCAGTCGCGCCACAAGCGCTTATGCTTTTTTTAGCCCAAAAGATCCACTTGGCCTCACAACAGATGATGGCACAGTTCCAGAAAAGCTGGTGGGGTCGGGGATTTAAAAAACACACCCAGCTAGTAGCAGACCATTGAAAAATAATTCTGGACCCATCACAGTAATGCCCCAACTGAGGCCCCCTGCCCCTGTCGGACCATTCCAGCAGCTGCAGGTTGATTATATATCTCACTCTCCATGCCAAAGATACACTAACATTCTTGTCATGGTCGACAGATTCTCTAGATGGGTAGAAGTTGTCCCAACTAAAAGAGCCACAGCCAATCACAATGCAAAGGTCTTGTGTAAGGATTACATTCCCCGATGGGGAGTCCCGAGTAGCATTGACTCAGATCAGGGAACACACTTCACAGGTGCTGTCTGCCAAGAAGTCTGTAGGTTACTGAACATTACGTGGGATTTACACTGTCCTTATCATCCACAATCATCAGGACAAGTAGAACGAATGAATCAAACTCTGAAACAACGGCTTGCCAAATATCACCAAGAAGGAATACCATGGCCCCAGGCACTACTAATAGTGCTATGTAGCATTAGGCCAACCCCAAACAGAACTACAGGTCTAAGCCCATTTGAAATTATAACAGGAAGACCCATGTCGCTGCCAGGAACTATTGATTTACGGAAAGCTGATGTTCACTTAATGAGTGACACTCTGTTGTCATACTGTCAGAACCTAACCAATGCTATTAGTTCTGTTTCCCGACAAATATCGGCAGCTTGGGGTAATCCACCCGAAGGAGGACACAACATCATCCCGGGAGTCTGGGTGTATGTGAAAAAGTTGCATAAAGAACCTTTGGGTGCCAAGTGGGAGGGACCTTACCAAGTGTTACTGACCACCCAGGCAGCTGTTAAAGTCCAAGGAAAGAAAGCCTGGATCCATGCTTCACACGTTAAATGAGCACCCATAACTGAAGCTGAAATCTGATAAGGACAATTACTTTTTGCCAAAATGTATAAATTTACTGCAGGTATTCTAGGCATTTGCCTACTTCTTACTAGCCGACCCTCTGCACCAAAGGGAAATAGTGGAGTACCCAGGGAATTACATGTAAATACTTTTTTATATATGTCATACATTTATGCCAAACAAAGTAACGTTTCTAGTTGTTGGGTGTATGCGCATATTCCTAAACACTCAAGGGGAGGGATTCCCTTGAGGCCAATTCCCTTGAATATCTCGGAAATGGCTGAGTGGATAATTAATGAAAACAAAACAGGCAATGCATTTCAGGATATGGAAGACTGTGCATGTAAATGGAAGTCAGCAAGTTTAATCTGATTACCTTTGAAGGGGGGTACCAACCGTGCTACAATAAATCCAAATGGCCCCCATCTTTTGTTATCACTAATACAACGGGGGTAGGAAGACCGGGGGAATCGGTCTGTCTGATTAGAAACATCAAAGGAGGCCAAAATATGCGGTATAGTAACTGCTCCCGGAATTATAATATAATTCCTGGTTGTCAGACAGGAAGCAAAGAGTAGGAGTAAACGGGTACTTTTCAGAATGGCAGGCAGTGACTAGTGGAGTGCCGCAAGGTTCTGTGCTGGGGCCCCAGCTGTTTACATTGTACATTAATGATTTAGACGAGGGGATTAAATGCAGTATCTCCAAATTTGCGGATGATACTAAGTTGGGTGGCAGTGTGAGCTGCGAGGAGGATGCTATTAGGCTGCAGAGTGACTTGGATAGGTTAGGTGAGTGGGCAAATGCATGGCAGATGAAGTATAATGTGGATAAATGTGAGGTTATCCACTTTGGTGGTAAAAACAGAGAGACAGACTATTATCTGAATGGTGACAGATTAGGAAAAGGGAAGGTGCAACGAGACCTGGGTGTCATGGTACATCAGTCATTGAAGGTTGGCATGCAGGTACAGCAGGCGGTTAAGAAAGCAAATGGCATGTTGGCCTTCATAGCGAGGGGATTTGAATACAGGGGCAGGGAGGTGTTGCTACAGTTGTACAGGGCCTTGGTGAGGCCACACCTGGAGTATTGTGTACAGTTTTGGTCTCCTAACTTGAGGAAGGACATTCTTGCTATTGAGGGAGTGCAGCGAAGGTTCACCAGACTGATTCCCGGGATGGCGGGACTGACATATCAAGAAAGATTGGATCAATTGGGATTGTATTCACTGGAGTTCAGAAGAATGAGAGGGGACCTCATAGAAACGTTTAAAATTCTGACGGGTTTAGACAGGTTAGATGCAGAAAGAATGTTCCCAATGTTGGGGAAGTCCAGAACCAGGGGTCACAGTCTGAGGATAAGGGGTAAGCCATTTAGGACCGAGATGAGGAGAAACTTCTTCACCCAGAGAGTGGTGAACCTGTGGAATTCTCTACCACAGAAAGTAGTTGAGGCCAATTCACTAAATATATTCAAAAGGGAGTTAGATGAAGTCCTTACTACTCGGGGGATCAAGGGTTATGGCGAGAAAGCAGGAAGGGGGTACTGAAGTTTCATGTTCAGCCATGAACTCATTGAATGGCGGTGCAGGCTAGAAGGGCTGAATGGCCTGCTCCTGCACCTATTTTCTATGTTTCTATGTTTCTAATCAAGCCACGGAACCGTCCAAACTGGGCCGATGTGGGAGTTCTTAACGTAACGGGGATCCTGAATAAAACAGAGGGAAAGCCTGGACAGGCCCAGGAGTGTTGTTGACAAAGAAACAGCTAACCTTCATTGCCTATAATGGCACCTATTGGGTGTGTGGCCACAAGGCCTATGCTTGGCTGCCCCAGAATTGGACGGGATTCTGCTATTTGGCCTACATTGTGCTATATGTGTATCATATAAAGTCACTGTCGGAATATCTAGACCGTCCTAAGAGAGCTATCACAGAAACAGAGAGGTTCTTTGCCATTCTGATCCCCAGGTATGGGACCGCCAAACTGGCAAGGGAACCCATCAACATAGAAACATAGAAAATATGTGCAGGATTAGGCCATTCGGCCCTTCGAGCCTGCATCACCATTCAATGAGTTCATGGCTGAACATGCAACTTCAGTACCCCATTTCTGCTTTCTCGCCATACCCCTTGATCCCCCTAGTAGTAAGGACTACATCTAACTCCTTTTTGAATATATTTAGTGAATTGCCCTCAACTACTTTCTGTGGTAGAGAATTCCACAGGTTCACCACTCTCTGGGTGAAGAAGTTTCTCCTCATCTCGGTCCTAAATGGCTTACCCCTTATCCTTCGACTGTGACCCCTGGTTCTGGACTTCCCCAACATTGGGAACATTCTTCCTGCATCTAACCTGTCTAAACCCATCAGAATTTTAACCGTTTCTATGAGATCCCCTCTCATTCTTCTGAACTCCAGCGAATACAAGCCCAGTTGATCCAGTCTTTCTTGATATGTCAGTCCCGCCATCCCGGGAATCAGTCTGGTGAACCTTCGCTGCACTCCCTCAATAGCAAGAATGTCCTTCCTCAAGTTAGGAGACCAAAACTGTACACAATACTCCAGGTGTGGCCTCACCAATGCCCTGTACAACTGTAGTAACACCTCCCTGCCCCTGTACTCAAATCCCCTCGCTATGAAGGCCAACATGCCATTTGCTTTCTTAACCGCCTGCTGTACCTGCATGCCAACCTTCAATGACTGATGTACCATGACACCCAGGTCTCGTTGCACCTTCCCTTTTCCTAATCTGTCACCATTCAGATAATAGTCTGTCCCTCTGTTTTTACCACCACATTTATCAACATTATTCTTCATCTGCCATGCATTTACCCACTCACCTAACCTATCCAAGTCACTCTGCAGCCTCATAGCATCCTCCTCGCAGCTCACACTGCCACCCAACTTTGTGTCATCCGCAAATTTGGAGATACTACATTTAATCCCCTCGTCTAAATCATTAATGTACAATGTAAACAGCTGGGGCCCCAGCACAGAACCTTGCGTACCCCACTAGTCACTGCCTGCCATTCTGAAAAGTACCCATTTACTCCTACTCTTTGCTTCCTGTCCGGCAACCAGTTCTCAACCCACGACAACACACTACCCCCAATCCTATGTGCTTTAACTTTGCACATTAATTTCTTGTGTGGGACCTTGCCGAAAGCCTTCTGAAAGTCCAAATACACCACATCAACTGGTTCTCCCTTGTCCACTTTACTGGAAACATCCTCAAAAAATTCCAGAAGATTTGTCAAGCATGATTTCCTTTCACAATTCCATGCTGACTTGGACCTATCATGTCACCTCTTTCAAAATGCGCTGCTATGACATCCTTAATAATTGATTCCTTCATTTTACCCACTACTGAGGTCAGGCTGACCGGTCTATAATTCCCTGTTTTCTCTCTCCCTCCTTTTTTAAAAAGTGGGGTTACATTGGCTACCCTCCACTCCATAGGAACTGATCCAGAGTCTATGGAAAAGTTGGAAAATGACTGTCAATGCATCCGCTATTTCCAAGGCCACCTCCTTAAGTACTCTGGGATGTAGTCTTCAGGCCCTGGGGATTTATCGGCCTTCAATCCCATCAATTTCCCCAACACAATTTCCCGACCAATAAGGATTTCCCTCAGTTCCTCCTTCTTACTAGACCCTCTGACCCCTTTTATATCCGGAAGGTTGTTTGTGTCCTCCTTCGTGAATACCGAACCAAAGTACTTGTTCAATTGGTCTGCCATTTCTTTGTTCCCCGTTATGACTTCCCCTGATTCTGACTGCAGGGAACCTACATTTGTCTTAACTATCGTTTTTCTCTTTGCATATCTATAGAAACTTTTGCAGTCCATCTTAATGTTCCCTGCAAGCTTCCTCTCGTACTCTATTTTCCCTGCCCTAATCAAATCCTTTGTCCTCCTCTGCTGAGTTCTAAATTTCTCCCAGTCCCCGGGTTCACTGCTATTTCTGGCCAATTTGTATGCCACTTCCTTAGCTTTAATATTATCCCTGATTCCCCTTGATAGCCACGGTTGAGCCACCTTCCCTTTTTTATTTTTACGCTAGACAGGGATGTACAATTGTTGTAGTTCATCCATGTGGTCTCTAAATGTCTGCCATTGCCCATCCACAGTCAACCTCTTAAGGATCATTCCCAATCTATCCTAGCCAATTCACGCCTCATACTTTCAAAGTTACCCTTCTTTAAGTTCTGGACCATGGTCTCTGAATTAACTGTTTCATTTTCCATCCTAATGCAGAATTTCACCATATTATGGTCAGTCTTCCTCAAGGCGCCTTGCACAATGAGATTGCTAATTAATCCTCTCTCATTACACAACACCCAGTCTAAGATGGCCTCCCCCGTAGTTGGTTCCTCGACATATTTGTCTAGAAAACCATCCCTTATGCACTCCAGGAAATCCTCCTCCACCGTATTGCTTCCAGTTTGGTTCGCACAATATATATGCATATTAAAGTCACCCATGATAACTGCTGCACCTTTATTGCATGCACCCCTAATTTCTTGTTTGATGCCCTTCCCAACATCACTACTACTGTTTGGAGGTCTGTACACAACACCCACTAACATTTTTTGCCCTTTGGTGTTCTGCAGCTCTACCCATATAGATTCCACATCATCCAAGCTAATGTCCTTCCTAACTGTTGCATTAATCTCCTCTTTAACCAGCAATGCTACCTCACCTCCTTTTCCTTTTATTCTATCCTTCCTGAATGTTGAATACCCATGGATGTTGAGTTCCCAGCCCTGATCATCCTGGAGCCACGTCTCTGTAATCCCAATCACATCATATCAGTTAACATCTATTCGCACAGTTAATTCATCCACCTTATTACGGATACTCCTTGCATTAAGACACAAAGCCTTCAGGCTTGTTTTTTTAACACCCTTTGTCTTTTTTGAATTATGATGTAGTGTGGCCCTTTTTGTTTCTTGCCTTTGTTTACTCGGCCTTCCACTATTGCTTTTTACCTTTCTACCATCTGTTTCTGACTCCATATTACTTCGCCCTATCTCGCTGCATAGGTTCCCAAAACCCCTTTGCCATATTAGTTTAAACACTCCCGAACTGCATTCGCAAATGTTACCCCCAGGACATCAGTTCCAGCCCTGCCCAAGTGCAGACCGTCCCTTTTGTACAGGTCCCACTTCCCCCAGATCTGGTTCCAATGTCCCAGGAATTTAAATCCCTCCCTCTTGCACCACTGCTCAAGCCACGTACTTATTCTAACTATCCTGCTCCCCCTACTCTGATTAGCACGTGGCACTGGTAGCAATCCAGAGATTACTACCTTTGAGGTCCTACTTTTTAATTTAACTCCTAGCTCCCTAAATTCAGCTTGTAGGACCTCTTCCCGCTTCTTATCTATATCATTAGTACCTACATGTACCACGACAACTGGCTGTTCACCCTCCCTCTCCCGAATGCTCTGCAGCCGCTCCAAGACATCCTTGACCCTTGCACCAGGGAGGCAACATACCATCCTGGAGTCTCGGTTGCGGCCGCAGAAACTCCTATCTATTCCCCTTACAATAGAGTCCCCTATCACTATAGCTCTCCCAATCTTTTTCCCACCCTTCTGTGCAGCAAAGCCACCCATGGTGCTATGAACCTGGCTGCTGGTGCCTTCCCCTGGTAAGTCATCTCCCCCAACAGTATCCAAAATGGTATATCTGGCATGGCATCCGTTGTGGAACGGGTAGCCAATGATACCTCAGAAGCCCTAGTTAAAATCAATGCAGAAATGATAGCATTCCGCACAGTAGCCCTACAGAATAGACTGGCCCTTGATTACATCCTGGCTGAAAAGGGAGGTACTTGCACCCTACTCAGAACTGAGTGTTGCACATCTATCCCAGACAGCTCCAAAGAAATTACCCACTTAGCGGAGCATATCCAAAAGGAGGTAGGAAAACTTAAACAACCCCCATCATTCACTTTGTGGAGCGGAGCCACTGAATGGCTAGGTTCAATAGGAACTTCATTGGTGGAAGGTTTAATTCTATTCGTTGTAATTATTTTACTTTTATATTATTTGTTTATGTTGATTAAATGTTGTTGCAACCAGGCGGCTGTAGCTGCTGTCCCGCAGGTGAGACATCTTGCAGGTCCCAGCAGACCATCTGTACATGGCACAGGGGTATGTTATGCTTAAAGGAAGGTTGTTTACTGGTTGAATTAAGATATTGATTTGGATTAAATTGGAATGAGGTTAATTAACCTACTAATACCAGACTTCCATTGTGGCCATGATGGAATTCGGGTCGGTGTAAATTTGTGTGGAAGCTACTATGGACATGTGGCGAAACACATCAACAAATTTTCGAAGGAAACTCTATTAACATGTATGAAATTATTTTGTAGAATGTTTCACCAGTGATACCTGATGTTTTATGATTCGGTTTGTGAAAGAATCAAAAGGGGGATTGATAGAGAATTCAAACAGGCTGCAAAGTTGAGAAAACACAGACCCCTGCCTACGTGAGAGATATTTCAGAACTTTTCAGAGAGCCAATTATGGGCTAACAACATATCAATTGAGCCAATAAGGTCAAAGGAGGCGAGTTCACAATTGTAAATTGATCCAGGGATAAGTACAGCCATTTTTTGCCATGTGTTTCAGAAGGACAAAGGACCTGGCATAAAGCCAGCAGTTTGTTGTAGCTGCCAGAATAAAGTTACTTTAAATCTATCACTGGAGTTCGCATCTCATTGAAAATTAAGAGATTTAACAGATGCCATGGTCCCCGGTACAAATACTGTCCAGATACCGCAGGAGGCACAGCTCATTCAGGATATAACCTGGCCACCTGGAGATGGGTGGCGCTGTATATAGTTTTGGTTTAAGTTAGTATCTACTTTAAAGGGGTTTTGATTTTTAAGTTAGTGGGTTGGCTTTGGATTTTAGAGCTTTCAAGTTTCAATTTGAATAAGATTACCTTGTAGCCAAACCAGAGAACGTTTTCACAAAGGCAAGGCTGTCTGTTTTATGACCCCTCCAGGAAAGCCAGAAATGATGGAAGGAATTCTGTTCCTACTCGCCCTACTGAGGGCAAGCACCGGCAAGAGAGGTGTCCCACAACTACAAAGGGATCAGGGAATGAGCTAGTTTTAATACCTACAGGAAAAATCCTATACCAGGGGGTACACTATTTAGTGGCATCAGTATTAATAAACCTGACAGAAGTTCACTTACCGGCATGGTGCCCCAAGGAGACAAAGCGATTGTATCAAGCTCTACTTCGGGATATGTTTCGACGTTTCTGCGAGCTAGACTTTGGGGAGGTGGATAAAGAACATTTGTACAGTTTCTCCGCAGAGCAAAATAGTGGTACAGGGAGGCAGAGAAAGGGACATGGAATTATATTTTTATGGCTTATAACACTGGGTCCTCAGTCGTCAACAGCATGGACAATGTGGAACTCAGATTCAAATTAATGGACTTAAGGATCAGTTACGCAAGATACTGGTGGGATGAGAATACAGCAGTAGGCTCAGAGCTACATGAGGACCAAGCTATGACAGTCCATTTAAAAGATATTATTCAAGAGTTGGAAAGACACGCAAAGACTGTGAATGCACTAATACGGGAGGATCGGAATGCTTCGGATCAGATGGCACAGAATGAGGTGTGCGTGCGGTATGGGGCATGGTTGCTGGGCGAGGACCGCAGCTACCTGGAGGACTTGAGCCAAGGTCAAGTCCCCTCCTGGATCAGTAACAAGCAACTCGCAGCACTCCACCCGTATAGTAATTCACTGAGTCCGTGTCAGCTCCGTCTAGCCTCTGAAGCCTACCCTGTACCAGTAGACTGCGGACGGTTCAACCATACATTTATGGGGGTAGTGGTCAGGATGCCAGTCATCCCGACCAGCACCTGTTTACAGATTGGAGAATTTAGGGGTCATTCAGGGAGGAGCACACCTTCGTTTCACAGCGGTCTCACCTTCTGTTGTAAAGTGGGAGCACGCTATGACAGGTACTGACCTCTCGGGGTGCCGGAGCCGGGGTGCACATGTTATACTGTGTCCTCAGCACTTGAACGCCTATGCAAGATCACAATGCAGCTTTGAAGCTGCTGGTGCACGGCCTATCAACTGCACTATGGAGGTAATGACCCAAGACCACGTTCCTCCACAAGTGGCATACATAGGGGGTGGGACATATTGTGTCACCACCAGTGCGCCCCACTATCAACATGAACCCTACATCTGGTGCCCGGTGAGAGAAAGCAGTTTCTGTTTTAAACCCGAGGCAGAAGTTCAAATGGCCCAGGAACGAATATTACCCATTCCTGAACCCTCACTGTCAGGAGCAATGTAACAACCCTGCAAAATTATGTTGCACGTTTCGGGTATACAATCCTCCCCTCTGCCCGAACATCTCACCGCTCTGCTCAAGGCAGTAGAGCTGTCCTAGAAACATTTCTACACGCTAGAACAGAAAACTGCAAGTTGGGAGGGAGACCACACAGTTCCACCCTGGTGGGATTTGATGGAGAACATAAAAGTCCCTCCATGGATTCGGATTGCCTCCCATACTCTTGTTTTGTGTCAGCTTGTCATTGTAATGTATTTACTGTGGACTAGTTGCAGGAAGAGGGAAAAAGGCCGCCGATCCCAACACCAGAGGGTATTCGATGAGCCCTGAATAGGCTGCGAGACGTGTGTGGAGCGAGGGAGTAAAACATGGAACAGAGATATGAGGTACAATCACAGGGATTTCTTTTTAAATTTAAAGTGCCAGACCATCTGCTGTGCAAGCGCAGGGGTTCGGGTTAAAAGGGAAATATTGTGCGTTTAAGTATTATTTTGGTTTTTCTGTATAAAGTGCTGTATTTTATTTTGTATAGAAGTGGTGTGTAACCTGAATGTTTGGTTAATCTGTAACTGACCTCCCGGCTGTAAGATACGCCTAGGGGAGTGTACTTTCAAATTTTGTAATGTTTGAGTCCACTCTGAAAGTTTGTAATGTACCTTGAAGAATCTTGAAATGTATTGAATGTATGACATGTAAGAATGGAGGGGGGAGGGGGTGGTTGGATCCCCTCTGCCAATGGAACTTGTAACACAAAAGGCATATTTGATGTATTGTATTCGTGAAGGAAATGTAATGTTTCGAGGGTTTTTTTTCCAACTAGGTAATTAAGGGAAGGTTTGACTCTGGGATGTTAGGAATTTTGTTCATCAATGGTGACACTATAAGGGAATAGTGTCAAAGGAGGGACTGTAGGATTCACAAAATTCTGGGACCCCCTACTCAATGGACATGTGTCTGGAATTTAAAAGGGAACTGTGTTAGACTTTTGGAGGAGAAATGTGGACAGAAATATCTCACTATTAGGCACCTTTGAACTAATCTAGGGCCTTTTAGATTGAGTGGACATTTTAAATTGTATGCTGGGTCTGTATAGGGCTGCTAACCCACCTGGGAGGCAGGCCCCAGGGAGACATTAGCAGTCTAACAAAAGCCCACTTACCAGGGACCCAGATACACACATATTTTAATAGTTCTTAAAATGGCTATACAGAAAAACCCTGGCATCAGCAAAACACACAATGGACAGTATCAAGACCTGATTACCTTCGAACAGCACCATTCGAAAACCCCATCAACACTTTGGGAATCTTGTATCATGCTAATGCTCAATCAGCCCACCAAAATTCTCACAAAGGGATCACATTAGAGTTGATCAGCCAGCCAAAATCGCACAAAAGCAGTCATCAAAAATCAATTGTGCACTCAGGTATAACTGGGGGCCTTGCTGGTGACTTTTGGGTTATGGTGACTTTTGGGTTGTGGTGACTTTGGGAACCTTTGGGCTGAGGAAACACTTTTGAAGAAACATACCCGGAAAACTCTGGAAAAGCACCTGGACTCTGGGCTCTTTGACTCTGGCTTTGAAACATCTAACTTGCCACACGAGGTTACAGCAACGCAACAAGAAGCCTCGGAGTCACTGAAAAACCATCAATCATCCAGCACTGACTCAAGGAAAAAACTTAATTACCATCAAAACATCAACCAATGCTAATACCGGAGACACCGCAAGCAGCCAAAGAATCCACAAGATTGAGGAGAGAGAAAGCAGGGTCTAAACTGTGGAGAAATCCTTTGGTGAGCATAGTCCCTGCAATTTCAGAGCCTAACTTAGTTAGTGTAATGGTGGGAGGTGGGTTTTTTTCACTGCATAACCTCTGTACCCATTGCCTATATGTTTTCCCCCTTTTTCTGTACATTTTGTTGGATACTATTAAATTAATTAGTGTGGTGTGCTATTTTCTAAATAAAATATTTGTTCTTGCATCAAACAGTTGTCTGTCTACATCTATCACATCCCCTAAATAATTCCAAGCTCTAGAACCAGGGAGTGGGACGATTCATACCATCAAGGTCAGAAAAGGCTGACAAACCCACCACCCCCTACATAGAACAGACGAGAGGTCATGCAAAGAAGACCCGAGATAGAGCACCAAAGGCTGGGAAACAAAGCTGCAGGACATTGTAGAACCAGTTGGAAGCTGTTCAACCTTCGTCGCCTCCAGGCCAGTTCCAAGACCACCCCAACCTCTGTCGTCGAGCTACAGTATGTGGACAACGCCTGCGTCTGTGCACATTCTGAAGCTGAACTCCAGGACATAGTCGACGTATTTACTGAGGCGTACGAAAGCATGGGCCTTATGCTAAACATCCGTATGACAAAGGTCCTCCACCAGCCTGTCCTCGCCGCACAGCACTGCCCCCAGTCATCAAGATCCACGGTGCGGCCCTGGACAATGTGGACGATTTCCCATACCTCGGGAGCCTCCTATCACCAAGAGCAGGCATCGATGACGAGATTGAACAGTGCCTCCAGTGTGCCGGTGTAGCCTTCGGCCGCCTGAGGAAAAGAGTGTTTGAAGACCAGACCCTCAAAACTGCCACCAAGCTCATTGTCTACAGGGCTGTAGTAATACCTGCCATCCTGTATGGCTCAGAGACATGAACCATGTAAAACAGACACCTCAAGTCGCTGGAGAGATACCACCAATGATGTCTCTGCAAGATTCTACAAGTCCCCTGGGTGGACAGACGCACCAACATCAGCATCCTCGGCAAGGCCAACATCCCCAGCATCAAAGCACTGACCACACTTGATCATCTGCAATGGGCAGGCCACATTGTTCGCATGCCTGACACAAGACTCCCAAAGCAAGCGCTCTACTCGGAACTCCTTCACCGTAAACGAGCCAAAGGTGGGCAGAGGAAACGATAAAAGGACACCCTCAAAACCTCCCTGATAAAGTGCAGCATCCCCACTGACATCTGGGAGTCCCTGGCCAAAGACCGCCCTAAGTGGAGGAAGTGCATCCGGGAGGGTGCTGAGCACCTCAAGTCTCATCGCCGAGAGTATGCAAAAAACAAGCGTAGGCAGCAGAAAAAGCATGCGGCAAACCAGTCCCACCCACCCCTTCCCTCAATGACTATCTGCCCCACCTTTGATAGAATCTGTGGTTCTTGTATTGGAATGTTCAGCCACCTAAGAACACATTTTAAGAGTGGAAACAAGTCCTCCTCGATTCTGAGGGACTGTCTATGATGATGATAATGATGAGAGTGTGGCAAGATTATGAAAGGTTTGTAGAGAAGGATAAGAATTGTGATTTCAGTTGGAGGGAGGTGCTACATTTACAGTCCAGTTATTGAGTACAAGCTCCTTGGGTGCACCAGTCTTGTTGTGGAGATGGTTCATTAATGAAGCTTGAAGAAATAAGCAATTGTGTGTTGCAACAAAAATGTTTTAGAATGTCATACATTATTGGCAACATTGCCCTCTGTAAACTTGGCCACATATGGCCCCAACACCACAATCTTTTAATGTATTTTACTGTAATTTCTATAACAAACTCAGATTACATTGAATCCTATTCACCTCTTAAAAAACAGGATTTGACTCAAAGCTGAACATACAGTTAGTGAGCATTAAATTACTTTGTCTTCCAAGATTAAACCAAAATATTAAAATATGCAAAATAAAAAGTGAGCAAAGCACAGGCAGAATCTGAACGTTAAAAAACAGCAGTCGCTGGAAATGTGTAACAAAAACAGACAATGCTGGAAACACGTAGCAGGTCAGTTAGCATTTGTGAAGAGAACAGATGAGTCAATATTTCAGGTATAGACCCTTAGTCAGAACTCCAGGTGAATGTTAACTCATCAGCTGTGGTTCAGTAGGTAGCACTCTCACCTCTCAGTCAGAGGAAGGTTGTGGGTTCAAGTCCCACTTTAGAGGCTTGGGCACATAATCTATGCTGATACTTCATTGCAGTACTGAGGCAGTGTTGCATTGTCAGAGGTGTTGTCTTTGGATGAGCCATTAAACCAAAGCTCTGGCCCTCCTCACAGGTTGATGTAAATGACCCCATGGTGCATTCAAAGCAGAGCAGATTCTCTCAATGTCCAGGCCAATATTTATCCCTCATTCAACATGACTAACACAAATGAGCTGGTCATTGATGTGCTGTTTGTGCAACTTTCTGTGTTTTCCTACATAACAATGGTGCGAACACTTCAAAAATAATGCATTGGCTGTGAAGCGCCTTGGGACATTCTGAGGTTATGAAAGGCGCTAAACAAATAGAAGTTCTTCCTTTCTAATTTATCTGTTCTCTGTAAAGGGGAGATTGATGTTGAGTGTTTGCAGCATTTTCTGTTTCAGGATCTGAACGTGCTTGCAACATATGTAAATCTAACTTGTTGGACCTGGTGGCGCATGCGCAGAACTCCGACATGAACAAATTGAACAAATTGCAGTCCTTCCTCCCTGCTGACTCCCGCAATCGCTGGCCTTACCCCGTGATCCACTGCCCCCTCCCCCCCCCCAGCATGATCTCTCTACCACACTCCCAGCCTCAAGCCAGCCAGCCCCGATATCCCCTACTCAGTACCTGTACCATCCAATTTAACGTGACCACCCCTGGTCTGGAAAAATCCCTTATCCAGAACAGGCCAGGTCCCGAGTGTTCCAGAATAGGGAAGTTCAACCCCCTGTAGCTGGTATTGGTGTTACAAATGAACAAGTGGGATAGAAAATTTGATTTAGGAGCTCATTTCCTGTTTCTTTAGCAGAACATATTTGATATAAACACATGCACAAAATAGTAGACAAGATAATAACAAAAGAACTGCAAGTATAACTAGCATTTTGCATCTTCAGGTGACATCGGAAGACAAGACAAGCCT
Organism: Pristiophorus japonicus; assembly: GCF_044704955.1. Classification (NCBI taxonomy): domain Eukaryota; kingdom Metazoa; phylum Chordata; class Chondrichthyes; family Pristiophoridae; genus Pristiophorus; species Pristiophorus japonicus. Next base: position 110,221,220 of record NC_091982.1, on the reverse strand, counting down.
ATAAAAAGGACTATAAACCATTGCATTTCACTGTTAATGATAGATTAATCAAATGGAGGGCAGATTATTTTTTAAATTGTATTTTATAAACAAAAGGAACTATGGAAATGCAGCCAGTAAAACAAAGCATTCCAAAAGATGGCACAAGCATCACGCTCATTGTGTGATCAGTTCAACATCCTTAAAAGAATGAATCATTGAAGTCAGACATGTCATTTGTCTCCATATCACACTATCTCTGCAGTCCAGGCAGCACTGTACTCAGCTGATGACTCACTTTGTACTCCGAGGGAGACTTAAATAATGCAGAATCTTTGAGGAAGCATCAAGCTGTCGTATAAAAACTGCCCGTAAATTCTGAAATAGAATTTCAGGAAGTACATCAGCCGGTGAGCTCTGCCTTCTGCTTCTGTTAGCTTCTCCATTAAGCCTCCCCTAATATGGAGTCCTGTCAGGGCACAGACTTTTCATCCATCACATTTTCACTGCAGTCAGTGAACTTAAAATGATGGGCAACTGGTATTACGGGATTAAGAGTGAAAGTAGTTAACTTGGATAGGAAGAAAATTATCATAATGCAAGCTCCGTTTTGTTCATCTCTAAAGCTTGTAGCATAGCACATAATTCAATTGGTTTGCTTTTGAAAGGACTAACCAGAAATTATTGCTGGTGATATTAGCAGCACAAATTTGTATGACATTCTTCTATTCATTATTTTATTAGAGATGTTGGCCTATTTAAATTAAACTGGCTATTGTCTCTGTGAAAGTAACACACAGAGGAATATCATTTAACTGTCATAGCCTTCACCCATTAATATCGCCCACGGTAATTTCAAGGCTTATAAGTCAATAATTCAATCAGCCATTCTCTTTAGGTAGGGGCTGTTGCCTGGTAGAAAAGGTCGGTAAAAAGTACAAGTAAAAGAAGAAATATACTGAAAATGTGTTACAAAAACTCACTCCAGAAATTCCTTGGGATGCAATCCTGGTGATGTCCTGAGTGCCAATCCCAACTATCCCAAGCACTCAGAAAATCCATTAGGGGTGGGATTGTTCAGGCACATCGCCACCCCAGCCAAGTCCACCTTGGCCTCCTGTGTAAAGGAGCCAATATAAAGAAATGTCAGCATCCTTCAGGGGTCCAGGTTGCTTCGCTGGTGGGGCCCACTTTTGTCCTTCTGGATGCCAATATGCCTCAACGTACCAGGCTCTAATGACACACCAGGTACTGACTGAGCCAAGCTACTGGGAACTCCAGAAGTAGGTACTCCCCGGCCTTGGCTCCACCTCCCTAACATTTGCCTCAAAGAGAGGTGAAGGGGTTAAGGGAGGGAATTCCAGAGCGTGGGTCCCAAGCAGTTGAATACATAGACACCAATTGAGCGGCAAAGGGAGATGGATGCACAAAAGGTCAGAGTTGAAGGAACAGTGAGTTTGGGAGGGGAGGTTGTAGGAGGATACCGAGATAGGGAGGGGAGAGGTCATGAAGATATTTAAACACGAGGATAAGAATTTTAAATTTAAGATATTGGGGGACTGTTGCCAATGTAGGCTGGCAAGGTGACAGAGCTTTGGATGAGCTGAGGTTTACAGAGTGTGGAAGATTAGAAACTGACCAGGAGAGCATTGGAATAGAGGCAGAGAGGGGGTAGGGAAAGTCAACTCCAGCGGTACCCTACTCCTGACAAAATGTCTAGAACATGAACTCCTCATCACCAATAGCCTATTCCGTCAGAGGGACAAATACAAGGCATCGTGGCAACACCCTTGCTCCAAACACTGGCACCTGCTCAACTATGTCATCGTCTGAGTCAGGGGTCGCAAGGATGTGCGCAGCACCCATGCCATGACAATAGCTGACGACTGCTGGATGGACCATCACCTAATCCAATCCATCATCAATATAAACATAGCCCTAAAGCAGAGGGGACAGCAGAAGCAGTGCCGCAAAATAGTTAATGCCGGGAAATTTAAAGACCCAGCTAAGAGAGCCCTATACAGCCAACGCCTCACAGCTAATCTGGAGTGCCTAGATGACCCTGAGATGCTGAATGCCCACAGCACTTGGTCTGCCCTCCAGGTCTCCGTAACCAGTGCCTGTGAAGAGATACTTGGTTACTCAACCAGAAAATACCAGGGCTGGTTTGATGAAAATGATCAGGAGATCCAAGAACTAATAGATCATAAGCACAGAGCATTTCTGAGCCTCAAGCAACAACCCAACTCGGAAGCAGCAAAGCAACGTTACAGACGGCTCAAGGCTGAGGTCCAACAAAAAACACGGGACCTAACGAACAGGTGGTGGATGGAGAAAGCACAGGAGATACAACAACTGACCGACAGCCACGATATGCTAGGATTCTTCATTGTAGTCAAGGCCTCCTACATTCCAAACTCCCAAGGCCCCACCCCACTCCTGGCCAAGAATAGGGAAACACTCATCAAGGACACCGAGGCTGTCAGGGCCCGCTGGAAGGAGCACTTTGAAGATCTTCTCAATCGAGACTCTGCCTTCGACTCGAGTGTTCTCAACTCCATCCCGCAGAATGTGACCTGCCACCACCTCAGTGAAACCTCAATGCTGCACGAGGTAGGCAAAGCCATCAAACAGCTCAAGAATAACAAGGCTACTTCCTGCTGAGGCGTTAAAGTATGGTGGAGAGGCGCTGTTGGTGTGGATACATGACCTCATCTCACACATTTGGAGGGAGTAGAGCATGCCGGGAGATCTCAGAAATGCAGTGATTGTCACCATCTTTAAAAAGGGGGACAAGTCCGAATGCAGCAACAACAGGGGAATCTCCCTGCTATTAGCCACTGGAAAGGTTGTCGCTAAAGTTCTCCTCAACCGTCTTCTTCCTGTGGCCGAGGAGCTCCTCCCGGAATCACAGTGTGGATTTTGTCCCCACGGGGCACAACGGACATGATCTTTTCAGTGGACAGCTGCAAGAAAAATGTAGGTGCCCTTATATATGGCATTTTTCGATCTTTCAAAGGCCTTTGACACTGTCAACCGTGAGGGCTTATGGAGCCTCCTCCTCCGTTTTGGATGCCCCCAAAAGTTTGTCAACATCCTTAACCTGCTCCACGACGACATGCAGGCCGTGATCCTTACCAGCAGTTCCATTACAGACCCAATCCACGCCTGGACCGGGGTCAAACAGGGCTGCGTCATCGCTCTAACTCTCTTTTCAATTTTCCTTGCTGCCATGCTCCACCTCACAGTCAACAAGCTCCCCGCTGGAGTGGAACTAAACTACAGAACCAGTGGGAAGCTGTTTAACCTACGCCGCCTCCAGGCCAGGTCCAAGACCACCCCAACCTCTGTCGTTGAGCTGCAGTACACGGACGACGCCTGCTTCTGCGCACATTCTGAGGCTGATCTCCTGGATATAGTCGATGTATTCATCGAGGCATATGAAAGCATGGGCCTCACGCTTAACATCCATAAAACAAAGGTCTTCCACCATCCTGTCCTCGCCCCCCAGTCATCAAGATTCACGACGTGGCCCTCGACAATGTGGATCAGTTCCCATACCTCGGGAGCCTTTTATCAACAAAGGCAGACATTGATGCAGAGATTCAACATCGCCTCCAGTGCAGCCTTTAGCTGCTTTAGGAAAAGAGTGTTCGAAGACCAGGCCCTCAAATCTACCACCAAGCTCATGGTCTACAGGACTGTAGTAATACCCACCCTGTATGGATCAGAGGCATGGACGATGTACAAAAGACACCTCAAGTCGCTGGAGATATATCACCAACGATGTCTCCGCAAGATCCTGCAAATCCCCTGGGAGGACAGGCACACCAACATCAGTATCCTCGTCCAGGCTAACATCCCCATTATTGAAGCACTGACCACACTCAATCAGCTTCGCTGGGCAGGCCACATAGTTCACATGCCAGACATGAGGCTCCCTAAGCAATTGCTCTATGTGGAGCTCCTTCACGGCAAACGAGCCAAAGATGGGCAGTGAAAACGTTACAAGGTCACCCTCAAAGCCTTCCTGGTGAAGTGCGACATCACCACTGACACCTGGTAGCCCCTGGCCAAAAACCGCCCTCGGTGGAGAAAGTGCATCCGGGAGGGCGATGAGCTCTTTGAATCTCAATGCTGTGAGCATGAAGAGGTCAGGCGCAGGCAGTGGAAGGAGCGTGCGGCAAACCAGTCCCACACACCCCTTCCCCCGATGAATGTCTGTCCCACCTGAGACAGGATCTGTGGCTCTCGCGTTGGACTGCTCAGCCATCAAAGTGCTCACTTTAGGAGAGGAAGCGAGACTTCCTCGACTCCGAGGGACTGCCCATGATGATGATGATGTCGAGTCTGGCGTGGATGAGGATTTCTGCAGCAGCTAGACTAAGGTAGGGCAGAAGTAGGCAATGGAGAGATTATGGGGTCGGAAGCTCGGCTCAGGGTCAGATATCATGCCCAAGATGTGAACAATCTGATTTAATGGCTGGAATCAGTGGCAAGGTTACAGGTTTCTGGCGAGAACTAAATATAATGGCTACGGTCTTCCTAATGTTTAACTGGAAGAAATTGCGGTTCATTCAAGACTGGTCGTTGGACAAGCAGTTTTACAACACAGAAGCAGTGGAGGGGTCAAGAGTTGGGTAGAGGAAGAGCTGATTGTTATCAGCATACAAGTGGAAGCTGATCCCATACCTGCAGGTGACATTGCCAGAGGCAGCATTTGGATGAGGAAGAGGAGGGGGTCAAAAGTAAATCCTTGAGGGACTGTAGAGGTTGCAATGAAAGGGCAGGTGGAGGAACCAATATTAGAAATGTTCTGGCTATAATCCATTCGGAAAGAATGGAAGTAAGTGAGGGCACTCTGACTGAGATGGGCAACAGAGAGGCAAGGAAAGAAGATGGTGCTGCCGACCACGTCAAGGGCTGCAGAGAAATTGAGGAGGACTAATGCACCACAGTATAACAGTCACAGAGGATGCTATTTGTGACTCTCATTAAGGCATTTGGTCATGCGCCTGGGCTTTAAGGAGACAATTGTTATTGGAGAAAAGAAGCTGGGGATCATCTTTGTTCTCCAGGATGATCCTGGAGTAGTGGATGGTTTAGCAGAGGAGAATGAGTCCTGATCGTACTTGATGTGGTCCCACCCAATCTGGTGATAAATAGCTATGTGGTGTGTGAAATGATACAATGAACTCCATACTGTGAGCCAGTGACCAGGTGTAACCTGCTCAGTCTTTAATGGCTTCTAGAAGTGAAGTTACAAAGGTGAAGTTCAGGTTATATACCGAGCCCAGCACGAGTGTAGGTATGACTCTAGGACCTCCGACGGTAGTGCCCTCTGGTGGTAGGCAGACCTTATGTACATACATTACATCATCCCCCGTTGCCCCCCCACGCCCCCCCAGTTCTTGGCACAAGTCCATATTACAAGTTCAGATGGTCCGGAGCCCCTCGTTCCCTGGTTGACCGTCTCAGTACAATCCCAGTGCTTTCCGAGTCTCTCACGACTTGGGGCTGGGCGTTGACCACAGTGGGTTCTTCTGATGGCTCGACGTGAGTTGGTTAGTCGTCTAAGCTCGTGGTGTCTTCTTCCAACTGTTCCGGTTCGTCAGTGTGTCTTAGCTTGATTTGATCAATGTGTTTCCTGCACATCTGCCCATTCTTGAGCTTAACCATATACACCCGATTACCCTCCTTATCCATAACATTGTCCGGGAGCCACTTGAGCCCTTGACCATGGTTGAGTACATACACTGGGTCATTTACAGATATGTCGCATGACACTGCAGTGCGGTCATGGTACCACTGCTGGTGTTGACGTCGGGTTTCGACATGATCGTTAAGGTCAGGATGTACTAGAGTGAACCTGGTTTTGAAGCCTCTCTTCATCAATAGTTCCACAGGCGTGACCCCGGTGAGCGTGTGTGGCCTTGTCCTGTAACTGAGCAGTAAGTGTGACAGGCGTGTCTGCAAGGAACCGTGAGTTACGCGTTTCAGGCTCTGCTTGATAGTTTGAACTGCCCGCTCCGCTTGACCATTGGACGCGGGTTTGAACGGGGCTGATCTGACATGTTTTATGCCGTTGCATTTCATGAACTCTTGAAACTCCAGGCTCGTGAAACACGGTCTGTTGTCGCTGACAACGATGTCTGGCAGACCATGTGTGGCAAACATGGCTCTCACGTTCTCAATGGTGGCAGTGGAAGTGCTGGATGACATGATCACACATTCTATCCATTTGGAGTATGCATCCACCACCACAAAAAACATTTTACCGAGGAAGGGGCCCGCAAAGTCGATGTGGATTCTAGACCATGGTTTGGATGGCCATGACAACAGACTGAGCGGAGCTTCCTTTGGGGCATTGCTTAACTGCATGCAAGTGCTGCACTGATGCACGCATGACTCTAAGTTCAAGTCAATGCCAAGCCATCAAACATGGGACCTGGCGATGGCCTTCATCATGACAATATCGGGATGTGTACTATGTAACTCCCGTACAAATCTCGCCCTACCTTTCTTGGGCATTACAACATGATTACCCCACAATAAACAGTTGGACTGGATGGAAAGCTCATCTTTGTACAGCTGTAAGGTTTGGTTTCATCACCCATTTCCTTGGGGATAGTCGATCAATTCCCGTTAAGAACAGAACATTTTACAACTGATAGGGTCGGATCCTGGTTGGTCCAGGTCTTAACTTGTTGAGCAGTGACAGATGACCCTTCACTCTCAAAGGCATCCATGACCATGAGTAGCTCTGTGGGCACTGGCGTTTCCATCTCCGGTATGGGCAACGGAAACAGGCTCAATGCATCAGCGCAGTTGTCAGTGCCTGGTCTATAGCGAATGACATAATCATAAGCAGATAATGTCAGCACCCACCTCTGGATGCGGAACGATGCGTTGGTATTGTTACCTTTATGCTCCGAGAACAACGATATAAGCGGCTTGTGATTGGTTTCCAGCTCGAAGCGAAGCCCAAACAGGTACTGGTGCATTGTTTTTGCCCTATAAACACATGCTAAAGCATCTTTCTCTACCATGCCGTAGGCTCTTTCCGCCTTGGACAGGCTTCGAGTCGCGTATGCAACTGGTTGTAGTTTGCCTGACTCATTGGCTTGCTGGAGTATGCAGCAGACCCCATAGGACGACGCATCACAGGTCAAAACTAGATGCTTGCATGGATCATACAGTACCAGTAGCTTGTGGGAACACAACAGATTTCTAGCCTTCTCAAAGGCTCTGTCTTAAAGCTCACCCCACACCCAGTTGTCTCCTTTCCTGAGCAGCTTGGGCAAAGGCTCTAATACTGTGCTCAATTTAGGTAAGAAGTTATCGAAGTAGTTGAGAAGACCCAGGAATGAATGCAGCTCCGTCACATTCTGGGGCCTGGGCGCATTTTTGATGGCCTCTGTTTTCGCATCTGTAGGCCTGATTCCGTCTGAAGAAATCTTTCGTCCAAGGAATTCGATCTCTGGTGCCATGAAAACGCACTTCGAACATTTCAGCCTGAGTCTCACCTTGTCCAGATGACGCAAAACCTCTTCCAGATTGTCCAGGATGTCATCTTGGAATACCACGGTCCTGGGGATGGATTTCAATAGGCTCTCCATGTTTCTCTCAAATATGGCTGCCGCTGAACAAATGCCAAAAGGACACCTATTGTAAATAAACAGTCCTTTGTGCGTGTTGATGCATGTAAGTTTCTTTGATGATTCAACCAGTTCCTGTGCTATGTAGACCGACGTTCGATCCAATTTGGTGAACGATTTTCCCCCGGCTAGCGTTGCAAACTGGTCATCAGCTTTCGGTAGCAGGTACGGATCTTGTTTCAAAACTTGGTTGTTTGTGACTTTGTAGTCTCCACAAATCATGGCCGTGCCATCGCTCTTTAACACCGGAACAATGGAGCTGGCCCATTCATTAAATTCGCCCGGTGAGATGAACCCTTTGCGTTGTAGCCTGTCTAATTCGAGCTCAACCTTTTCTCTCATCATGAAAAGGACCGCCCTGGCTTTTTGATGGATGGGCCTCGCGTCTGGGCCTAGGTGAACCTTGGCTCCCTTGAAGTTTCCAATTCCTGATTCAAACAGTGAGGGAAATTTGCTCAGCACTTGAGCACACAAATCATCCTCCGCTGATGACAAAACTTTGATATCGTACAATTTCCATTTTATTTTCTTGAGCCAACTCTTGCCAACTAATGATGGGCCATTGCCCGTGATAATCCATAACGATAGATCATGAACCGTTCCCTCGTATGATACTCTTACTGCTGCACTACCGATCACTGGTATGAGCTCTTTGGTGTAGGTACACAACTTCGCATTTATTGGACTCAGCTTGGGTCTTTCTGCCTTGGTTTCCCACAGCTTTTCGAAAGTCGTCTGGCTCATTATCGATTGACTCGCACCTGTGTTTAATTCCACGGATACCAGCACGCCGTTTAATTTTACCTCCAACATTATCAATTGGCTCTTTGTTAGGAACACACGTACGCTTTACACTTCCTCCTCGGAGCTCTCAAATGTCTCGGGCTGCATCACCAGATTGATTATCATCCACGCGGTGTGTTGCAGCTCGATTGCTCTGCTGATGCCTCATCTTCGCACACCCTCTACATACATACTGCCTGAAGCAGCACTGATGGGGCCAGTGATTGCCCCCGCAACGTCAACACGTTGAGCTCGGATTTGCGCCCGATGGCGGGCTTTGAGTGGCTCTCGTTCTCGCATATGCAGTCGAGTAGGCCCTCGATGGCGAACTTTGAGCAGCTCCCAATCTTGCAGATGCAGTCGAGTAGGCCCTGCCATGTGCAGCTCTGCCGGCCATCGATACAATTTTGTGCACAGTACTTGCCGTGGAGTTCTTGTTTTGTCGCGATATCTGCTTTTCTGCGTGGACATGCAAGCCTGAGCGATGGTGATGACCTTGCTGAGGTCCGGCATCTCTGCAGCCAGCAGCTTACTTAAGATCGCCTCGTGGTTGACCCCGATCATGAAAAAGTCACACAGCATGTCTTCCAACACAGGCCCAAATTTGCAAGGCCCTGCAAGACGTCTCAGGTCGGCAACAAATGCTGCTACATCCTGGTCTTCTGGACGAACGCGCGCATAGAAGCGATATCTGGATATGAGGATTCCTTCCATGGGTTTAAGGTGTTCCCGAACTAGAGCACACAGTTCTTTGTAATCCTATTCTGTAGGAAGAGTGGGTGAGAGCAGATTCTCGATGAGTGCATAGATCTTGGGGCCACAGACGGTGAGAAGGACTGCCCTGCGCTTCTCATCATCCTTGTCTTTGTTTAGGTCATTTGACACGAAATACTGGTCAAGATGATCCGTGAAATCACCCCAATCCTCTCCCACATTGAATCTCTCGAGGATTCCAACAGTACTCGATCGTGCTGTGCTCGTCAGACTTTTGCGTGGGTTCGTATTTTCCTCGTCGCCAGTTGTGGTGTGTGAAATGATACAATGAACTCTGTACTGTGAGCCAGTACCAAGTTTAATCTGGTCAGTCTTTAATGGCTTCCAGAAGCGAAGATACAAAGGTGAAGTTCAGGTTATATACCAGGCCCAGCACGAGTGTACCTATGACCTTAGGACCTCCAATGGTAGTGCCCCCTGGTGGTGGGCAGACCGTATGTACACACATTACAAGCTAAACCAGTTGTGCATCAGATACATTCAAGTCTGCATCGCTTGTATGTAATGGAGCAAAAGTGAGGGCCATACCAAGGGGAACAACCAGGGTTGGAGAGAGTCAGGATTTTGCATTGGATAAGGGCATCAAAGGCAGAGGTGAGGGTGTAATTGAGTAGATCGATAGCTGCAGAAGTATTGTGGTGAAATGAGAGTCAAAGGCTTGGCAATTGGAAGTTTGAAAGTGAAATTCTAAAGTGACTTGGGTGAGAGCTTTTCTTCTGCAGAGACAGATGCAAAATGAAGCAGGTTTGGGAGAGGGTAGGGGTACATGAGTGGTGAGGAATTCAAGGAAATGGTGGGACTTGGCCTTGCCTGTGATCACGACTGTGAAAACAGAGAGACCACTTGGGATGGTAAAATCAAGAAGGTGGCTATGATTATGGATGGGGGAGCTTTGGTGGAGGGAAAGATTTAGGACCAGCAGGAGGACTGTAAGTTCAGAGGAGAGGGGGCTAGGGGAACTGAGATGAAGTTTGAAATCAGCAAGATTGAAAAAAAACAAATTCATCAATAAGTTAAGATAAATTAAATATTTTTCACAAAGACATACATTAAAGGTTTTCTGATGCTGCTTAAATTGTGATCTTTCTATAATTACTCATACACAATATACTGTGATTCAACATGGATATACTGGAAGAGGGTGCAGTGACTACAATTGTTCTGGTATTGATGATTCACAAGGTCGAGTCAGTTACCAGTTGGCAGTGCGACAGTAATACAGTGCTAACCAATTACCTTCAGGATCTCTCGAGCACTGCATGTTTCTATCACTGATGTAAATGAGAAAACCTTGAGATCCTCTCATTTACCGACTTGTGGTCTGACTTCTGATTTGTCGCTCCACAATTCAAGAATGGAAATTAATTTTACACCAAATAGAACAAGCGGAGGCTGGCTTCTAATGAAGTAAAGAGTTAAAGGGAAGATGCAAATTACTTTCAATATGCAGAGAAATCTGTCTCAAAGGCCACCAGGTGTAGAAAAACAAAAAGCAGAATCTTATTGCAGCTGTAAGACATTTGGCAGCACAATATGTTAATAATGCAGCATTAATTGACTCAGTCATTGTAACTTTACATGGGGGGTGCTGCTGATAATATGGTGTTCAGTATCTGTAGTACTGCTGTGCATCGTCTTTCACACGAGGCTCATTGCAAACCCCCCAAAATATGGTAATGATGCCAAAGCGCCATAAAGCAGTGACTCTTCCTGTGCAGCACGCCAAACACTCAGAACCCATTTCAAACAGGCACTGCATGCAAGGTTTGGGACCAAAATTGCCCCGCGCTGGGTTTGGGGCGCATCATTTGAATTAACTGAAAAGTTAGCGTCGGCCGAGATGGGCGGGAGTAAGTTTGTAATTTTGACACTTTGTTTATGAAATCGGAGAGCAGCATTGTTGGAGTGTTAAATGGCCTCCACATGGTGCTGGAGAGGCGGTGGAGGGGCGCTGGAGGGGCAGTGGAGGGGAGGTGGAGGGGCGCTAGAGGAGTGCTGGAGGGGAGATGGAGGGGACCTGGAGAGGAGCTGGAGGGGTGGCAGAGGGGAGGTGGAGAGGCGGTGGAGGGGCGGTGGAGGGGACCTGGAGAGGAGCTGGAGAGGAGCTGGAGGGGCGGTGGAGGAGAGGTGGAGGGGTGCTAGAGGGGCACTGGAGGGGCGATGGAGGGGACCTGGAGAGGAGCTGGAGGGGCAGTGGAGGGGTGCTGGAGGGGCGGTGGAGGGGAGGTGGAGAGGAGCTGGAGGGGCAGTGGAGGGGAGGTGGAGGGGCGCTGGAGGGGAGGTGGAGAGGAGCTGGAGGGGCGCTGGAGGGGTGGTGGAGGGGAGGTGGAGAGGAGCTGGAGGGGCGGTGGAGGGGAGGTGGAGGGGCGATGGAGAGGAGCTGGAGAGGAGCTGGAGGGGCAGTGGAGGGGCGGTGGAGGGGAGGTGCAGAGGAGCTGGAGGGGCAGTGGAGGGGAGGTGGAGGGGCGCTGGAGGGGTGGTGGAGGGGAGGTGGAGGGGCGATGGAGAGGAGCTGGAGGGGCAGTGGAGGGGCGGTGGAGGGGCACTGGGGGGGCAGTGGAGGGGCGGTGGAGGGGCGGTGGAGGGGCAGTGGAGGGAAGGTGCAGGGGAGCTGGAGGGGCGCTGGAGAGGCGGTGGAGGAGAGGTGGAGGGGCGATGGAGAGGAGCTGGAGAAGAGCTGGAGGGGCAGTGGAGGGGTGGTGGAGGAGCGCTGGAGGGAAGATAATGGAAATGAGGCGCGAGTCCGGGGTCGGAGGCTTATAAAAGGCCCAGCAGCAGCGAGAGGCGGCGGCAGTTGGTGAGGCACGAGTCCGGGGTCGGAGGCCTATAAAAGGCCCAGCGGCAGCGAGAGGCGTACTTCTGCAGCTACAGGGAGAAGGCAAAAAAGAAGTAGAAAGAAACAGAAAGGTGATGTCACAGCCAAGGGGGTAAGTGATTGGCTGGTGATTGGTGAGTAGTTTTTCTTCCTTCTCTTCTATAACAGTGAGTAAACTTTAGCATTGTTGTTGCCTATCTAAGGGTTAAGTCATGACAGGACAGCTCGGTCGCGTGATATGCTCCTCCTGTACCATGTGGGAACTCAGGGACGACTGCAGTGTGCGGGAAGTGTATCCGCCTCCAGCTCCTGACGGACCGCGTTGCAGAGTTGGAGCTGAGGGTGGATTCACTCTGGAGCATCCACGATGCTGAGAATGATGTGAGTAGCACGTGTAGCGAGTTGGTCTTACCGCAGGTGAAGGGTCCACAGCCAGATAGGGAATGGAAGACCAGCAGGAAGAACAGTGCAAGGAAGGTAGTGCAGGGGTCCCCAGTGGTCATCCCCCTGCAAAACATATACACTGCTTTGAGTAATGTTGAGGGGGATGACTCATCAGGGGAGGGCAGCAGCAGCCAAGTTCATGGCACCGTGGCTGGCTCTGTTGAACAGGAAGGGAGGAAAAAGAGTGGGAGAGCGATAGTGATAGGGGAATCAATTGTAAGGGGAATAGATAGGCGTTTCTGCGGCCGCAACCGAGACTCCAGGATGGTATGTTGCCTCCCTGGTGTAAGGGTCAAGGATGTCTCTGAGCGGGTGCGGGACATTCTAAAAAAGGAGGGAAAAAGGAAACCAATGACCAAGGGGGAGTGCTTGCTAATGCTGTTGGGGAGGAGTTAAACTAATATGGCAGGGGGATGGGAACCAATGCAGGGAGACAGAGGGAAACAAAAAGGAGACAAAAGCAAAAGACAGAAAGGAGATGAGGAAAAGTGGAGGGCAGAGAAACCCAAGACAAAAAACAAAAAGGGCTACTGTACAGCAAAATTCTAAAAGGAAAAAGGGTGTTAAAAAACAAACCTAAAGGCTTGTGTCTTAATGCAAGGAGTATCCGTAATAAGGTGGATGAATTAACTGTGCAAATAGATGTTAACAAATATGATGTGATTGGGATTACGGAGACATGGCTCCAGGATGATCAGGGCTGGGAACTCAACATCCAGGGGTATTCAACATTCAGGAAGGATAGAATAAAAGGAAAAGGAGGTGGGGTAGCATTGCTGGTTAAAGAAGAAATTAATGCAATAGTTAGACTGGACATTAGCTTGGATGATGTGGAATCTATATGGGTAGAACTGCAAAACACCAAAGGGCAAAAAACGTTAGTGGGAGTTGTGTACAGGCCTCCAAACAGTAGTACTAATGTTGGGGAGGGCATCAAACAGGAAATTAGGGGTGCATGCAATAAGGGTGCAGCAGTTATAATGGGTGACTTTAATATGCACATAGATTGGGCTAACCAAACTGGAAGCAATACGGTGGAGGAGGATTTCCTGGAGTGCATAAGGGATGGTTTTCTAGACAAATATGTCGAGGAACCAACTAGAGGGGAGGCCATCTTAGACTGGGTGTTGTGTAATGAGAGAGGATTAATTAGCAATACCGTTGTGCGAGGCCCCTTGGGGAAGAGTGACCATAATATGGTGAAATTCTGCATTAGGATGAAGAATGAAACAGTTAATTCAGAGACCATGGTCCAGAACTTAAAGGAGGGTAACTTTGAAGGTATGAGGCGTGAATTAGCTAGGATTGATTGGCGAATGATACTTAAGGGGTTGACTGTGGATGGGTAATGGCAGACATTTAGAGACCGCATGGATGAACTACAACAATTGTACATTCCTGTCTGGCGTAAAAATAAAAAAGGGAAGGTGGATCAACCGTGGCGATCAAAGGAAATCAGGGATAATATTAAAGCCAAGGAAGTGGCATACAAATTGGCCAGAAATAGCAGTGAACCCGGACGGAGACTGGGAGAAATTTAGAACTCAGCAGAGGAGGACAAAGGGTTTGATTAGGGCAGGGAAAATGGAGTAGGAGAAGAAGCTTGCAGGGAACATTAAGATGGATTGCAAAAGGTTCTATAGAAATGTAAAGAGAAAAAGGTTAGTAAAGACAAACGTAGGTCCCCTGCAGTCAGAATCAGGGGAAGTCATAACGGGGAACAAATAAATGGCGGACCAATTGAACAAGTACTTTGGTTTGGTATTCACTAAGGAGGACACTAACAACCTTCCGGATATAAGAGGGGTCAGCGGGTCTAGTAAGGAGGAGGAACTGAGGGAAATCCTTATTCGTCGGGAAATTGTGTTGGGGAAATTGATGGGATTGAAGGCCGATAAATCCCCAGGGCCTGATGGACTGCATCCCAGAGTACTTAAGAAGGTGGCCTTGGAAATAGCGGATGCATTGACAGTCATTTTCCAACATTCCATTGACTCTGGATCAGTTCCTATCGAGTGGAGGGTAGCCAATGTAACCCCACTTTTTAAAAAAGGAGGGAGAGAGAAAACAGGGAATTATAGACCGGTAAGCCTGACATCGGTCGTGGGTAAGATGATGGAATCAATTATTAAGGATGTCATAGCAGCGCATTTGGAAAGAGATGACATGATAGGTCCAAGTCAACATGGATTTGTGAAAGGGAAATAATGCATGACAAATCTTCTGGAATTTTTTGAGGATGTTTCCAGTAGAGTGGACAAGGGAGAACCAGTTGATGTGGTATATTTGGACTTTCAGAAGGCTTTCGACAAGGTCCCACACAAAAGATTAATGTGCAAAGTTAAAGCACATGGGATTGGGGGTAGTGTGCTGACATGGATTGAGAACTGGTTGTCAGACAGGAAGCAAAGAGTGCTTTTGGGTACTTTTAGAAGCAAATGGGTACTTTTCAGAATGGCAGGCGGTGACTAGTGGGGTACCGCAAGCTTCTGTGCTGGGGCCCCAGCTGTTTACACTGTACATTAATGATTTAGACGAGGGGATTAAATATAGTATCGCCAAATTTGCGGATGACACTAAGTTAGGTGGCAGTGTGAGCTGCGAGGAGGATGCTATGAGGCTGCAGAGTGACTTGGATAGGTTAGGTGAGTGGGCAAATGCATGGCAGATGAAGTATAATGTGGATAAATGTGAGATTATCCACTTTGGTGCTAAAAACAGAGAGACAGACTATTATCTGAATGGTGACAGATTAGGAAAAGGGAAGCTGCAACGAGACCTGGGTGTCATGGTACATCAGTCATTGAAGGTTGGCATGCAGGTACAGCAGGCGGTTAAGAAAGCAAATGGAATGTTGGCCTTCATAGCGAGGGGATTTGAGTACAGGGGCAGGGAGGTGTTGCTACAGTTGTACAGGACATTGGTGAGGCCACACCTGGAGTATTGTGTACAGTTTTGGACTCCTAACCTGAGGAAGGACATTCTTGCTATTGAGGGAGTGCAGTGAAGGTTCACCAGACTGATTCCCGGGATGGCGGGACTGACCTATCAAGAAAGACTGGATCAACTGGGCTTGTATTCACTGGAGTTCAGAAGAATGAGAGGGGACCTCATAGAAACGTTTAAAATTCTGATGGGTTTAGACAGGTTAGATGCAGGAAGAATGTTCCCAATGTTGGGGAAGTCCAGAACCAGGGGACACAGTCTAAGGATAAGGGGTAAGCCATTTAGGACCGAGATGAGGAGGAACTTCTTCACCCAGAGAGTGGTGAACCTGTGGAATTCTCTACCACAGAAAGTTGTTGAGGCCAATTCACTAATTATATTCAAAAAAGAGTTAGATATAGTTCTTACTACTCGGGGGATCAAGGGGTATGGTGAGAAAGCAGGAATGGGGTACTGAAGTTGCATGTTCAGCCATGAACTCATTGAATGGCGGTGCAGGCTAGAAGGGCCGAATGGCTTACTCCTGCACCTATTTTCTATGTTTCTATGTTTCTATGAAATGTTCACGTAATTTCAGGTGAGTCTCATTTAGTCATAGTGAATCACCTGGTCTTTGGGCTTCTTAAAGGGAATGCCTTGCCGGTTTATTCTGCTGATTCTCCTGTTCTTCACAGTTGAGTAGCATTTTAGTGAGGGCCGTCATGACAGCTGGGAGAGGCAGTATAAGGGCCAGCCATTTCTCAGATGCTGAACAGTCGACCAGGGTTCTCACAGTGTCGCAGCAGGCCAACAATCTGTGCTCCATCAGATTGGTGCGGAGGCTGAGGTGCTGCCCCCGGGGAGTGGCACTGTGTCAGTGGTGCAGGGATCTGTTGTTTTCTCTTAGAACGACAGCATTTCTGATCCCACCACGGCGACTCCGTCATTGCAACTATCCATGGCTGCCACCCAGCCAGCCCAGACTGCCGCCGCCCAGTCTGAGTTACCTCAGGCTGCAACCGGACCTCCCAGGCCCAGAGCTGGTTAAGAGCAACCTTTAGGCTGTTTGTATTTTCACTCTACTCTGATTCTTAGACCTCAGAACTTATAGTGGGAAAGGACAACACGTGGCACAACATTTTAGGCTTAACCCAGTGTCAGTTTTATTACGCAACAAAAAACGACGAAAACCACAGGACTAGACTGCTGAGAGAAATTTGACTTTAGACATACCATCACCAGAGATTCATGGTCCTTGATTCTGTAACCTGCTGCTTCTTCTTCCAGCTGTTCTCTACAGCTTCTGTTCCTGTTCTGCTGCTTCTTCTTGTGTTACCTGCTTGTGTGTCTCTGTGTCCGAATATTTATATCCATAGTATGAATAAGGTTCCTGCTTCCAAGATCCGATTATCGAGGTGGTGATCTGTTTAATTGGCTGCGGTGCTGAGTTTGAATGGCTACTAATTTGTACACGGAGTCAAGAATGCAAAATATATTTCGTTCTGCTGAATGCTGTTATCCAAAAATTTGCATTCCGTGGGGTCCTTTGTTGTCTGTCTTTTTACAGACTCAGTGTCTCCAGTGGCTGTTTTCCCCACCCTGGTCGATCAAGTTCAAAGCCTCATGTAACAACGACATTGTTGTTATGCATGAAGTCAGTTTTATGTCCTTGACCACAGAATGTTCTCAATTGTCCAGCTTAATTCCAAAAGCTTGGATTAATCAATTTTTAGCTCATGGTCTGTGTTTTTCTGAAGATTAGTAACCTTACAGACCTAGAATGCCATTTGTAGTTTCTGGTCCAGAAACACAGCGGCTTTTCACCAGCCATGCTGTAGCCACAGGGGACACACTACAGTAATAGTGGAGTAGGTTTACGTAAAAGGGGCTGTAAAGGGATGCACAAGGGTGAATGATATATGTTATGGTGATGTTGCACTTTTTACACATAAATGTTGATTCCCATCTTTACTGTTTGGTCTTGTCTCTTATTTCCGTGTTGGGCATGAGGTATGGAAGGGAAGTATCATTGAGTCGTTTATGGGGAGGCACAAAGGAAGCGGTAAGTGGGAGGACCTTATTGGAACCGAGATCCTATGAGACGGTCTCGGAACTCCCGTGCAGGATCGGGATGGTGTCTGCTTGGTTTTCAACATTACTGAATAAGGAAGACAAGCTTTCTCTGCAGGCTCCTGAATAAAGCTGTGTCATGTATTCAACTATCATTGTAACCCATGTATAAGCTGACCTAAGTTGTACACCTTGAAAACATTGACTACAGGGGGCGAACTTCTCCTGGGAGACACGCCTAACCTGGACTTTCCGGTATAAAAGGGGAAGCTCCACCCACCTTCACTCTCTTGTGCAGTCTTGGTAATAAAGGCAACTGGTCACAGAGTGAGCTTCTCTCAAGTATGGGCCTCATGTGCATTTATACTATGTGGTAAGGACATATTATTGGCGACGAGAAACTGGGATTTAAACCACGTGAGCATGGCCACTAGCAGCACAGAAGAGAGGTATTGTGTTGGTGATTATTGGGATGCCTTTATTGAGAGACTACAGCAAAGTTTTGTCACTAAGGAATGGTTGGGACAGGATTTGGCCGACAAATGCAGGGCTCATCTCCTGAAGGTTTGTGGATCCAGAACGTACTCCCTGATGAAGGACCTTCTAGCGCCAGAGAAGTTGGCGGACAAGACGTTCGAAGAGCTCAGTAAGTTGATCGGTGAACACCTTAAACCGGCGAGCAGCATGCACATGGCAAGACACCGATTTTACACGCAACAGCGGCAAGAAGGGCAAAGCGTTCCAGACCTCGTGGCAGATCTCCGGCGACTGGCGAGCCTATGTAAGTTCCCAGATGCATGCAGAGCAGAGATGCTGCAAGACTTTTTTATTGAGGGCATCAGGTACGCTGGGGTTTTCAGGAAACTGATTGAGACCAAAGACTTGACCTTGGAAGCGGCAGCTCTGATAGCCCTGACAATTATCTCAGGGGAGGAAGAGACCAGAATGATTTATGGCAAAGATCTTGGCTCAAATGCGGCAAACGACCAGGGAGTCAACATTGTTAACGTGGCACATAGTTCCCTAGGCAGACAAGGGCAATCGGATATGCCCGAGCATGTAGTCAAACCCAAAGGGGGAATTTAACAGAGACAATGGCAAGCTGAACGGCAATTCATGCCATCGCAATGGACAATGCGACCAGTAATGGGGCCATCAACACGTGTTAATGGTGCGCTTAAGGACAGTTACAGAGACAGTCAGAGATGATCGACTAGGAATGGAACTTTTGTTTCCAACAATGGGGCGTCTAGCTCATGCTGGAGGTGTGGAGGCAAACACCCAGTCAGAGCTTGCAGGTATCAGCAGTATACCTGCAGAAACTGCAACGTCAGCGGTTACTTGGCGCATATGTGCAGGAAGCCTGCAGCCAGGTTGATGTACGAGGAGGACGGGCCTGATGTAAGCCCTACAAGGCCAAATGAATACTGGGGGTAATCGCTGGAAGCTGAAGTTCAGCAAGTTCATGTGGAGCACATATACAGTTCATATACCAGAATGCCACCGATAATGATGAAAGTGTTCCTCAATGGCATCCCAGTATTAATGGAGCTAGACATGGGGGCCAGCCAGTCCCTGATGAGTATGAAACAGTTCAAAAGGTTGTGGGTGTCCAAGGCCAGGAGGTCAAAATTATTGCTGATTGACGTATTGCTACAGACATATACAAAGGAGATCATTCCGGTGCTAGGCAGCGCCATGGTAGACGTGACCCACAAAGATTCGGAGAACAGGTTGCCACTCTGGATTGTCCCGGGGGATGGTCCCGCACTACTGGGGTGGAGTTGACTTGCTGTCATGAACTGGAAATGGGGCGATGTCAATGCAATTTCTTCTGTGGAGCGAGAATCATACTCACAGGCCTGGACAAATTTGACTCATTATTTCAACCCGGCATCGGCATTTTCATGTGGACCAAAGTAGTGATTCACTTAAATCCGGACGCCAGGCCAGTACACCACAAGGCCAGAGCGGTGCCGTACGTGATGCGGGAAAAGATAGAATGCGAATTGGACTGCCTGTTGAGTGAAGGCATCATCTCGCCAGTCGAATTCAGTGACTGGGTGAGCCTGATCGTGCTGGTGCTCAAGGCGGATGAGTCAGTCAGGATATGTGGCGATTACAAGGCCACCATCAATCGGGTGTCACTCCAAGACCAGTACCTGCTACCGAGAGCGGAGGACCTCTTTGCGACACTATCCGGTGGCAAACTTTTTTCAAAATTGGACTTGACCTCAGCTTACATGACCCAGGAGCTGGCGAGTGAGTCAAAGAAGCTGACCACCATCACGACACACAAGGGGTTGTTTGAGTATAACAGATGTCCGTTCGGGATTCGTTCGGCTGCCACGATCTTTCAGCGAAATATGGAAAGCCGCCTCAAGTCGATTTCAAGGACAGTGGTTTTTCAAGGCAACATCCTCATCACGGGTCGCGATACTGAAAATCGCCTCCACAACCTGGAGGAGGTGCTACGCAGACTGGTCCGCGTAGGGCTGTGACTGAAAAAGGCAAAGTGCGTCTTCTTAGCTCGAGAGGTAGAATTCCTGGGGAGGAGGATAGCAGCAGATGGGATCAGAGCTACTGCGTCCAAAACGGAAGCGATCCAGAGAGCACCCAGACCCCGTAACACGACGGAGCTGTGTTCGTTCCTGGGGCTCCTGAACTATTTTGGCAACTTTCTTCTCAAATTGAGCACGCTGTTAGAGCCGCTACACGTGCTCCTACGCAAAGGTCGCGATTGGGTCTGGGGGTACAGCCAGGAAAGGGCTTTTGATAGAGCATGCAATTTGTTATATTCCAACAAACTGTTAATGCTATATGACCCATGTAAGAAACTTGTGTTAATGTGCGATGCGTCATCCTATGGGGTCATGTGTGTGTTGCAGCATGTGGACGCCAATGGTCAGCTACAGCCGGTAGCTTATGCCTCCAGGAGTCTGTCCCAGGCAGAAAGGGGCTACGGGATGGTAGAAAAGGAAGCGCTAGCATGTGTATATGCAGTAAAAAAAATGCACCAGTACCTGTTTGGCAGGAAGTTTGAGCTGGAGACAGATCACAAACCCCTAGCATCCCTTTTGGCCGACAACAAGGCCATAAATGCAAATGCATCGGCCCGCATACAGAGGTGAGCACTTATGTTAGCCGCCTATGACTACACAATTTGGCACAGACTGGGCACTGAAAAGTGTGCTGATGCACTCACCAGACTCCCATTAGCCACCATTGAGGGGGCAACTGAGCATGATGCTGAGATGGTCATGGCTGTTGAAGCTTTTGAAAGGAAGGCTCACCTGTGACAGCCCGTCAGATTAAAGTCTGGACAAATAAAGACCCGCTACTATCTTTCGTCAAGAAATGTGTCCTGAATGGGGACTGGGCAGCCAGGTACAGGGCATCCCCTGAGGAGTTTAAACCGTTTCATAGGCGCAAGGATGAACTCTCGATTCAGGCTGATTGCCTATTGCCTACATGTAACCAATTAGATCGGGATATGGGAGCTAAAGTCCGAGCTGTACAGGCTATGGGATGGAAATCCCAGGATTCCGATAAACAGTTATTAGGAAAATTACCCGGAAAATGGCATTATTGTGGGAAAGAAGGTCACTGGGCCAAGACGTGCAGGGCAAAACAGCAAGGTCGTGGCTGGGGAAGAGGACGCAGCCAGGGATACAATTCAGCCAACAAGCCAGGCTTGTCACAAGATAACGACCTCATAGAAGCATTTAAGCGACAATACAACAACAGAAGGAGTTACTTGGGATAGCAAAAAACGATGAGAGCCCACCCTTGCCCCCCTCCTCGCACTAATATAACAAAGGGGAGATGGGCTATATATAACTGTGAGGGTGGGCGATAAGGATGTGGACTGTCTTTTAGACACAGGGGCGGAATTAACATGCTTACCCCTACAATATGGAGACTTTTTGCCGTTGGATGGTAGGGCATGTACAGCCTATGGAGTTGGGGGCCATAAAATGGAAATTAAAAGGACAACACCGGTACTTATAGGGCTGGGTCCACATGAACTAACCACGCCAGTCTGGATAGGCCCAATAGATCAACCCCTTTTGGGAATGGACCGTCTAATCCAAATAGATTCATCGTTGCATTTTGAGGATGGTCGGGTGACATGGTCAATTAGAACTTTGAAGAAAGAAGAATTGAAGGAACACCCGATATGGGCTAAAGATAAGAACAATTGTGGCCTACTCCAGATGGAGCCTGCGTCATTTACAGGGACCAAGCCTCCGTGCACTAAACAATATCCCATCAGTCCAACTGCCATCGCAGGAATCTTACCAGTTATTCAGCAATTGGAGAAACAAGGGGTGCTTATTAAAATGCATAGCTCCTCCAATAGCCCCGTGTGGCCGGTACAGAAATCTAATGAGACTTGGTGTTTGACTGTCGATTATAGGAAAGCTAACCAGTGTATTGATCAAAAAGCTCCTTTGGTCGCATATCCCTCCACCATTTTTAATGCCCTCAAACCGGAACATAAATATTTCTCGGTTATAGATATGGCCAACGGATTTTGGTCGGTGCCTCTGGCACCGGAGGTTCGACAGTGGTTTGCTTTCACTGTCCAAGGACAACAGTATACTTGGACCTGGTTACCGCAGGGTTTTCACAACAGCCCTATGGTATTCCACATGGCTTTACAAAGCCATTTGCGAGAATTACTTCCCCTGTCATCCACAGTCATCCAATATGTAGACGATATCCTGCTAGCATCAAACACGGAAGAACAGCATGAACAAGATTTACGAGCTTTGCTGGATCACCTTCGGCTGAAAGGACATAAAGCCAGCATCGACAAAGCACAAATGTCCCAAGAAGAGGTTGTATACCTGGGACAAAAGATTTCACAAGGAAAGAGAGAACTTACCCAGGATAGAACTGCAGCCATTCGGGCTGCTAAAAAATCCACCACTATTCAGGAACTAAGGTCTTATTTGGGATTGCGTAACTTTAACAGAAATTGGATTGACTCCTTCACACAGTTTGCTCAGCCACTGAATGATATTTTAAAGGGGAAACGTGCCTCTAAAGAAGCCATCACCCTCACTAAGGAACAGCAAGAGGCCTTCCTGAGTTTGAAAAAGGCTTTGTGTTCGGCACCAGCTCTGGGAATCCCCGATAGTGGTAAGCCATTTACCCTGTTTGTCCATGAGAAAGAAGGATATATGACAGCTATACTGACACAAGAACATGGGGATCGGAAAAGACCTATTGGCTATTATTCGGCAAAACTAGATGCGGTAGCCCTCGGATGGGGAAGTTGCCTAAGGGCCATGGAAGCTACATGTCGAGCAGTAATGATCACTGCGGGTCTAGTCCTCGACCAAAAGCTGATTGTCAAGTGTCCCCACACCGTACACGCTTTGCTGTCTATGAATAGAATGTCTCAGGTGACAGCAGCAAGATGGACCCGCTGGACAGCAGTTTTGGAAGCTTCTAATCTCCACATCGTCCAGGCCAGCCCGGTTAATCCCGCAACTATGCTCCCGATGTCAGAATCGAGGGAGCAAGAGGGGGGAGAATGTGAAGGAGATTTTAAAAGAAACAGAAGAAGCAGCCTTAACAGCAGAGGAGCCTCTACACAACCCAGACCTCATCCTGTTTACAGATGGTTCCTCCTTTTTTGACAATGGTACCAGAAAAGCAGGATGGGCAGTTACAACCTTATATGAGGTAGTGGCAAAAGGACGTTTACCCTCAGGAACGTCAGCACAACAGGCCGAGTTACGGGCCCTGTCAGAAGCATGTCGAATAGCAGAAGGACAGACAGCTAATGTCTACACAGATTCGCGTTATGCTTTTGGAGTCGCTCACGACTTTGGTCTGTTATGGCGGAAAAGAGGATTCCTCACTGCTGCTGGTACACCTATCCGAAATGGAAAAGAAGTCCGAGACTTACTGGAGGCCATACAATTACCTCAGGAAGTGTCCATCCTGAAGTGTATGGCCTATACCAAGGAAAATACCACAGAAGCACAGGGAACTGCCCTAGGCGACCAGGCAACTAAAGATGCCGTCTCACAGGGCGTTCCTCCAGAAGAACCAACACAGATGTGCAGATTGAAAGCACTCAGGACTCTGACACGAGACCTTCAAACAATGCAAGGCGAGTGCTCCCGAGAAGAAAAATGGACATGAATCGAGGCAGGAATTAAGCTATGCGAAGATGGTGTCTGGAGACAAAGAGTTACCGACAAGCCAGTCGCGCCACAAGCGCTTATGCCTTTTTTAGCCCAACAGATCCACTCATGGGGACACTTGGCTTCACAACAGATGATGGCATGGTTCCAGAAAAGCTGGTGGGGTCGGGGATTTAAAAAACATGCCCAGCTGGTAACAGACCGCTGTGTCGTCTGCCAGAAAAATAATTCTGGACCCATCACGGTAATGCCCCAACTGAGGCCCCCTGCCCCAGTCGGACCATTCCAGCAGCTGCAGGTTGATTATATATCTCTTCCTTCATGCCAAGGATACACTAACATTCTTGTCATGATCGACAGATTTTCTAGATGGGTAGAAGCTGTCCCAACTAAAAGAGCCACAGCCAATCACACTGCAAAGGTCTTGTGTAAGGATTACATTCCCCGATGGGGAGTCCCGAGTAGCATTGACTCAGATCAGGGAACACACTTCACAGGTGCTGTCTGCCAAGAAGTCTGTAGGTTACTGAACATTACGTGGGATTTACACTGTCCTTATCATCCACAATCATCAGGACAAGTAGAGCGAATGAATCGAACTCTGAAACAACGGCTTGCCAAATATCACCAAGAAGGAACACCATGGCCCCAGGCACTACCAATAGTGCTATGTAGCATTAGGGCAACCCTGAACAGAACTACAAGTCTAAGCCCATTTGAAATTATAACAGGAAGACCCATGTCGCTGCCAGGAACTATCGATTTACGGAAAGCTGATGTTCACTTAATGAGTGACACTTTGTTATCATATTGTCAGAACTTAACCAATGCTATTAGTTCTGCTTCCCGACAGGTATCGGCAGCTTGGGGTAATCCACCCGAAGGAGGACACGACATCATCCCGGGAGTCTGGGTGTATGTGAAAAAGTTGCATAAAGAACCTTTGGGTGCCAAGTGGGAGGGACCTTGTCAAGTGTTATTGACCACCCAGGCAGCTGTTAAAGTCCAAGGAAAGAAAGCCTGGATCCATGCTTCACACGTTAAATGAGCACCCGTAACTGAAGCTGAAATCTAATAAGGACAATTACTTTTTGCGAAAATGTATAAATTTACTGTATTATTGATTGTAGGTATTCTAGGCATTTGCCTACTTCTTACTAGCCGATCCTCTGCACAAAAGGGAAATAGTAGGGTAGCAAGGGAATTACATGTAAATACCTTTTACTTTTATATTGTTTGTTTATGTTGATTAAATGTTGTTGTGACCAGGCGGCTGTAGCTGCTGTCCCGCAGGTGAGACACCTTGCGGGTCCCAACAGACCGTCTGTACATGGCACAGGGGTATGTTATGCTTAAGGAAAGGTTGTTTACTTGTTGAATTAAGATATTGATTTGGATTAATTGGAATAAGGTTAATTAACCTACTAAAACCAGACTTCCATTGTGGCCACGATGGAACTCGGGTTGATGTAAATTTGTGTGGAAGCTACTAGTCCGGACATGTGGCGAAACACATCAACAAATTTTAGAAGGAAACTCTATTAACATGTATGAAATTATTTTGTAGAATGTTTAACCAGTGATACCTGAAGTTTTATGATTCAGTTTTTGAAAGAATCAAAGGGGGGATTGATAGAGTATTCAAACAGGATCATTTAGACAGACTGTGAAAATTCACAGACCCCCAAGTCAAGGCTGCTACATGCAGTTCGGCATGTTGCATTAACTCATCAATCAACTTGACATTTTCGGACCTTGGGTAGCAAGCCAATTAAAACATTAAAAGAATATTGATTGAGCCAATAAGGTCAAAGAAGGCGAGTTATTTTCCGGAAAATGATCCAGGTATAAAATACAGCCATTTTGACCATGTGTCTCAGTAAGCACAAAGACCTGGCTTGAAGCCAAGAAGTTTGTTGCTCTCTGCCAAGATTAAAAAGTTAAAACTACCATCGGAGTTCGTATTTCATTGGAAATTAAGAGATCTAACACTACATCATTGAAAACTTAGGTTTCCTGATGACTTCCAATCTTCTGATAAACTCTTCCAACTGTCTTTACCATTTATTTAGCCCAGCTCTGATCAGATATGACTGCAAAGCCAAAGAGCTCCATGTTTTTAAACTGAAGAGAGTATCATTCTAAAAGAGCAGATGGGTAACATCATCGACAACCTTTCACAAATTGTCCAGTTCTCTCCACCATTTTCCTCCCTCTTGAAGGCTCTTCTGGGGTACAGTTCCACAGATACCAAGTGCCCTCTGGTACCTTGCCCAAATTGTCCATGTGCAAGCCTTGACTACAAGTGTGAACAGGTTAAATCAACAGCAAGGCAAGAGAGCAGAATCCTGCCCTCATTTAGTTCCCAAATATGCACGCCCATCAGGGGTCAGTGGTTATTGATCAGGAGTGAGAAGACTGGCCAATTTTCTCATCCTAATCCAGCGTCCCAACCGCCACCCATCCAAGAACAGCTCGATATAGACCAAGAATCAAACCTAGATCTCGACGGCAGAGTAACTTGTGATACAACCTCGTTGAATCATCAGGAGAGATTAAGGGGTCGAAATTGCCCAGCGACCCGTTTGGGGGCAGTAACTGGGTCAGGGTGGGACTTCCCGCGCCCGGCGCGGAAGTCCCACCCCTGCTGCAAAATTCGGGTTACCGCCCTTCTCAGGAATGGAGTGCAATGCCGCGTGCTCCATTTCCTGTTGGGGCGGAGTCCGGGGCACAAAGCGGGCGAGATCGGCAGCATTACTCGGCCTCTCAGCGTAGCGCTGATGCATTTCAATGCCCCTCCACTTCCCTTAAAGGGGACAGAAGCTGCGAACTCTGCAGGCCCTTTGATGGCCTCCGCTGGGCCACCAGGGTTGTGTGGTGTCATGGCCGTAGCCCAGCACCGAAACGGAGTGCCGGATCACGCGATCATGGCCCGGACCACGCGACAGCAAAGCAGAATGGGCCGACCGGTGAGTCGGCCGAAGAAAAAGAATGTTTTTCTGAGCAGCAAAGGTAATCACCTTTCATAATAAAAATAGAACATGCTGGAAATACTCAGCAGGTCTGGCAGCCTCTGTGGAGAGAGAAACAGAGCTAACGTTTGAGGTTAACCATCTTTCGTTAGAAATGGAAAAGGTTAGAGATGTAACAGGTTTTAAGCAAGTACAGAAGCAGAGAAAGTGGGGAGCGGAGGAAAGAACATAATGAAAGATCTATGATAGGGTGGAAGGCAGGAGCGATTAAATGACAAAAAGGATGACGGTACAAAGCAAAAGGAGATGGTGATGGGACAAGTAAAGAAACAAAATATGGGTCAAGAGGAGGTGTAATGAGAATATCAGAATTATCAGCAAGATAATTTTCTGCTATCCCAGAAAATGTGGGCAGAGGTTATGATTTAAAATTGTTAAACTCAATGTTGAGTCCGGAAGGCTCGGGGTCACACTTGCGGACTGAATGGAGGCACTCCGCAAAGCAATCACCCAATCTGCGTTTGGTCTCCCTACTGTAGAAGAGACCGCATCATGAGCAGAGACTACATTATAATAAATTGAAGAAGTACAAGTAAATCACTGTTTCACCTGGAAGGGGTATTTGTGGCCCTGGACAGTGGGAAGGGAGGAGGTAAACAGGCAGGTGTTGCATCTCCTGCACTTGCATGGGAAGGTGTCGTGGGAAAGGGAGGGGTGCTGGGGTGACTGCGGAATGGACCAGGGTGCCGCGGAGGGAATGGTCCCTTCGGAATGCTGAAAGTGGGGGGTGGGTGGGAGGGGAAGATGTGATTGATGGTGGGATCACCCCGGAGTGGCGGAAATGGCAAAGGATGATCCATTGAATGTGGATGCTGGTGGGGTAGAAGGTGAGGACGAGGGAATCCGATTGTGATTCGGGAAAAGAGGGGAAGGGATAAGAGCGTAATTGCCTTTGTTGGATCTTGCGGTCTGCCCTCCAGACCTCCATATCCAGTGCCTGCAGAGAGACGCTTGGTTACTCAACCAGGAAACACAAGGATTAGTCTGATGAGAATGACCAGGAGATCCAAGAGCTAATAGATCGCAAGCGCAGAGCATTTCTGAGCCTTAAACAACAACCCAACTCGGGAGCAGCAAAGCAGCATTAGGAGTCACAGACAAGGAGGCAGATGTTCACTAAATATATTCAAAAGGGAGTTAGATGTAGTCCTTATTACTAGGGGGATCAAGGAGTATGGCGAGAAAGCAGGAATAGGGTACTGAAGTTGCATGTTCAGCCATGAACTCATTGAATGGCAATGCAGGCTCGAAGGGCCGAATGGCCTACTCCTACACCTATTTTCTATGTTTCTATGTTTCTATGTTTCTATAAATGGAGCAGACATGGTCGAGGGCCCTATCAAACACGATTGAGAAAAAAGAAAAACATTGGAAGCATTAGTGTGGAAGGTGGCATCGTTGCAACAGATCCAACAAAGGCGGAGAACTTGGGAGAATGGAATAGAGACTTACAGGGAGCGGGATGGGAGGAATTGTTGTCGGAGTCAGTGGGCTTATAGTGGATATTGCTCGATAGCCTATCCACAGAAATGGAGACAGAGAAGTCGAGGAAGGGCAGGGAAGAGTTGGAGATGGATCATGTGAAGGTGATGGAAGAGTGAAAATTACAGTAAAGTTGATGACATTTTCTTGTTTGGGATGAGAACAGGAAACAGCATCATTTCACATTCTTCCTTGAACGGAGGCCCAGCCAGTCCTGAACCATCACTACCCTCCTCTGCCTGGCTGAACTTGTTCTCACATTGAACAACTTCTCCTTTGACAATATATTTGATCAATAAAATGTGCCATCAAGAATAGGATATTCCAAGCTGTTGATGGCAATTCTAAAGGATTAATGATTGGGACATAATCGGTGCATGTTTTATTGTGTTGCAGCCTACAGCTCTTTACCAGAAAACACGTACTTGTCTTCTCCCTCCTGTCCCCATCCATCCCCCAATCCATCATTCTCCAGTCACTGCTGTAAGTTTGTTTCAGAAAATCTGTTTTGAGTGAAAGAAAGAAAGACTCGCGTTTATATAGCACCTTTCACGACCACCGGATGTCTCAAAGCACTTTACAGCCATTGAAGTGCTTTTAGAGTGTTGTCACTGTTGTAATGTGGGAAATGTTATGTATGTAATAACTCGATAGACTGAATACTGTAAACTAACACAGGTACAAACCTGGCTCTGCTTTATTAGGGGCCAAAGTGATTACATTACATGATGGTTTGCCCTTTATACCTGGGCCGCACACACGTGCGAGCAGCCCAATGACCTCCGACAGTGGTGCCACCTGGTGGCTAGTAACCCCAAACATACATATATGACAATATCTCCCTTTAAGATATTAGTAACAGTCTTTTTACAAATTAAGACGGTCCAGGGCTTTCCGCTCCTGAGTTGATCGTCTCAGTTCAACTCCAGCTTTGGGCGAGCGTTCTGAGTCTGTTATGACTGGGGGCTGGGTAGCTGATCTGATGGGAGTGACAATGACCATGTCAGGGATTGAAAGTCCAGATTCATTGATGACAGCGGAGTCCTCTGATGACTGAGGGTAGGTTGGTTGGTCACTGATTGTGTCTTCCTCAGACTGTTCTGGTTCATCCATGTGCTGCAGCTTTATCTGATCGACATGTTTCCTGCATGTTTGCCCATTCTTGAGCTTGACGATAAACACTCTGTTACCTTCCTTGGCCATAACAGTACCGTTGATCCACTTGGGGCCTTAACCATAATTTAGAACAAACACAGGATCATTAACAGAAATGTCGCGTGACACAGCAGCGCGATTATGATGCCACTGCTGACTTTGACGTCTGTATTCAACATGATCATTCAAGTCAGGATGGACAAGAGAGAGCTTGGTCTTGAGACCTCTCTTCATCAATAGTTCAGCAGGTGGGACCCCGGTAAGTTGTGAGGTCTTGTCCTGTAACTAAGCAATATGATGACAAGCGAGTCTGCAGTGAACCTTGAGTTTTTCGTTTCATACTCTGCTTGATGGTTTGGACAGCACGCTCTGCTTGACCATTAGATGTGGGTTTGAATGGTGCTGACCTCATATTTTTGATACCAATGAGTTTGTTGAACTCTTGAAACTCCAGACTAGTGAAGCAAGGTCCGTTGTCGCTTACAATGATGTTGGGCAGACCACGAGTGGAAAACATGACACTAAGGCTCTCAATGGTAGCTGTGGATGTACTGGATGACATGATTATACACTCTATCCACTTGGAATATGCATCCACCAAAACTAAAAACAACTTCCCTAGGAAGGAACCTGCAAAGTCGATGTGGATCCTGGACCATGGTTTAGATGGCCATGACCACAGACTCAGCAGCGATTCCACTGGTGCTTTACTTAGCTGCATGCAAGTGTTGCACTGATACACACATGATTCCAGACCAGAGTCAATTCCAGGCCATCATTCTTGACAATACCGGAATGAGTGCTATGTAGGTCATGTACAAATTCTCTGCCTTTCTTAGGCATAACAACACAATTACCCGCCAGTAAACAATCTGACTGAATGGATAGTTCGTCTTTGCAACGGTTGTAAGGTTTGGTCTCATTGCCCATTTGCTTGGGTATGGCAGACCAATAACCACTAAGGACACAACATTTCACAACTGATAATATCGGGTCCTGGCTGGTCCAGGTCTTAATTTGTTGAGCCATGACAGGGGTTCCTTCACTTTCACTTGAAATCCTAAAGTGCTTATGGAAGAAACTATGAACTTTAATCCATAACTAACAGTAGGTCTGCAGGTTGTGGCATCTCCACCTCCGGTGTGGGCAACAGCAGACGGCTCAGTGCATCGGCACAATTCTCAGTGCCAGGTCTATGAAGAATGACATAATCATAAGTGGATAATGTCAGCGCCCACCTCTGGATGCGAGACGATGCATTGGTATTGATACCTTTGTTTTCCAAAAACAATGAAATGAGTGGCTTGTGATCTGTTTCCAGTTCAAACCGAAAACCAAACAGGTACTGATGCATCTTTTTAACCCCATACACACAGGCTAATGCTTATTTTTCTACCATGCTGAAGGCTATTTAGAAACATACGCAACAGGTTGTAGTTTACCTGACTCATTAACTTGTTGGAATAGGCAACCAACTCCATATGACGAAGCATCACAGGCCAATACTAGACGCTTTGAAGGGTGCAAAATTCATGAGAACCCCCCTAGTGTTTGGGCTCATTTGAAAGGAAATTTAATTTGGGACTATCTCCTGGAAAGTTTAAAATCCTAAAGTGCTTATGGAAGAAACTATGAACTTTAATCCAATTGTGGACTTTTACAAGACAAATTCAAGCCTGTGGGTGGGCCCAAGGAACGAAAGAAGCCCACTTGGTTATTAGAACTGTCTGGGTGTTGGGACTAAGTTAACTTGTCTGAAGAAATGGACATTCGAAAACCCTTCTCCACAAGCGACATTTACATGACAACAATAATTCAGAGATGGCCAGCCATCAAACCAAACTGAGAAAAGACATCTTCGACATGAATAAGAACAAAGGGCCCACCATACAGCATGTATGCGAAAAAGTAAGCACAAAAGGACATTGCGATTACCAAGCTAATATTTCCATCAGGAAGTAGATTTAGAAATGCAACCCACCCAAGACACATTAACTTTTAATGAGCCTGCCAAAATATTACAAAGAAAAGTCAAGCCCGCCAAATTTAAACAAAGAATTCTGAACTGATTTGGCACGAAGATTAGAACAGCTCAAACCATAGAACTGGCCCCTGTTTTTAACAGAGTTAGGTTGCTAGGTAGCTACAAGGTTGCTACTACCTCAGGAGACACAGTATGCCATTCTATACCAGATGCTACACTGCGAGTATGCCATCAAGAAAGGGAGAGAAACCAACGCGATAGTTGTAAACTAACTTCTCCAGCCTCGAAGTCCTGAAGTCCTGAAGGAAGGAAGAACATCACCATCGCGGCCGCAACCGAATGTGGTACCAACGAAAAACCACCGCGAGCGACCAAACTTGAAACAAAACTTCAACAGGAAGAAACCGAAGAATCGAAAGTTTCCACTCTACAATCTAACGCCTGATTACCAACAGGTGAAAACATTACCTAAAGAGACTTTGAATCTATTTCAACAAAGAAAACCGGGTACTTACCCCATAGATCCAAAACGCGCCTTACCGCATTAGGAGACTCAACCCAACTGAAGATTGCGCAGTAAGAAGTCTTCTCCGACGTTCAGGGTATGGCAAGCAGAACCTACAGAATTCAACGAACCCCGAAATCGCGAACTACCGCTAACTGACCAGAAAGGATTGGTAAGCATAGTCCCTGCATTCCCTGGAGTCTAACCTAGCTAGGATTAGGTTTTGGGAGGTGGAAGGTGTAATATTTACTGTAACCCCCTTTGATTGTGTACTGTATTGTTCTTTATTAGAGTGATTATAAGTGTGACATTGTATTTTCTTGTCTGTAATAAAGTTAAAGTTCTTTTGCACCAAACCAGTTGTCCTTTGCACTTTGTCACCATCCCCCCCGCCCCCCACCACCCAAATAAACCCAGAGTCTAGAACCCAAGGGAGTGGGAGCAATTCGAACCGCTCAAGTAGGTCAGAGGTGAACCTGACCCCCGGGACCACCCCTTACAGCTTACATGGATCATAATATATCAGCAGCTTGTTAGAGCAAAGCAGATTAGTAGCTTTCTCAAAAGCTCTATCTTGAGATGCACCCCAAACCCAGTTGTCACCTTTTCTTAGCAGCATGTGCAGTGGTTCTAATAAAGTGCTCAATCTAGGTAGGAAATTACCGAAGTAGTTGAGTAGACCAAGGAACGAACGCAGCTCCATTACATTCTGAGGCTTGGGTGCATTTTCGATGGCCTTGGTTTTCGAGTCCGTAGGCCTGATATCGTCAGCAGCAATTTTCCTCCCCAGGAATTCGACTTCCAGTGCCATGAAGATACACTTCGAACATTTCAGTCTGAGTCCCACTTTATCCAGATGATGTAAACCTCTTCCAGGTTGTTCAGATGATTGCCGATGTCACGACCTGTGACCAGGATGTCATCTTGGAACATGACGGTTCGAGGGACGGACTTCAGTAGACTCACAATGTTCCTCTGAAATATGGCTGCAGCCGAGTGAATTCCGAAAGGACACCTGTTGTAGATAAACAGTTCTTTGAGTGTTGATGCACGTAAGTTTCTTCGATGTCTCGACCAGCTCCTGTGTCATGTAGGTCGACGTCAGATCCAGTTTAGTGAATGACTTCCCCCCCGGCTAATGTTGCAAACAGGTCATCAGTCTTCGGTAACGGGTATTGATCCTGTTTCGAAACTCGGTTGATTGTAATCTTGTAGTCTCCACAAATCCTGACAATGCCATCACTCTTCAACATAGGAAAATTGGGGCTAGCCCAATTGTTATATTCAACCGGTGATTTGACCCCTTCACGCTGGAGTCTGTCCAGTTCGATTTCGACCTTCTCCCTCATCATGTACGGAACTGCCCGAGCTTTATGATGGACAGGTCTTGCATCCGAGTCCACGTGGATCTGCACCTTGGCTCCTGTGAAATTGCTGATGCCTGGTTCAAACAGCAAGGGAAACTTGCTCAGCACTTGAGTGCATGGAGTATCATCCTCCGACGACAACACTTTGATATCATTCCAATTCCATTTGATTTTTTTCTATATACATTAATGATTTAGATGAAGGAATTGAATGTAATATCTCCAAGTTTGCAGATGGCACTAAGCTGGGTGGCATTGTGAGCTGTGAGGAGGATGCTAAGAAGCTTCATGGTGACTTGGACAGGAAGGCAGAATATTATTTGAATGGCGACAGATTAAGAAAAAGGGAGGTACAACGAGACCTGCGTGTCATTGTACATCAGTCATTGAAAGTTGCCATGCAGGTACGGCAGGCGGTGAAGAAGACAAATGGCATGTTGGCCTTCATTAGCGAGAGGATTTGAGTATAGGAGCAGGGAGGTCTTACTTCAGTCGTACAGGGCCTTGGTGAGGCCACACCTTGAATATTGTGCACAGTTTTGGTCTCCTAATCTGAGGGAGGATATTCTTGTTATTGAGGGAGTGCAGCGAAGGTTCACCAGATTGATTCCGGGATAGCAGGACTGATATATGAAGAAAGACTGCATTGACTAGGCTTATATTCACTGGAATTTAGAAGAATGAGAGGGTATCTCATAGAAACATGTAAAATTCTGACAAGATTGGACAGGTTAGATGCAAGAAGAATGTTCCCGATGTTGGGGAAGTCCAGAACCAGGGGTCACAGTCTAAGGATAAGGGATAAGCCATTTAGGACCGAGATGAGGATAAACTTCTTCACCCAGAGAAATGTGAACCTGTGGAATCCTCTACCACAGAAAGTTATTGAGGTCAGTTCGTTAGATATATTCAAAAGGGAGTTAGGTGTGGCCCTTCTGGCTAAAGTGATCAAGGGGTATGGAGAGAAAGCAGAAATGGGGTACTAAAGTTGCATGATCAGCCATGATTATTATTGAATGGTGTTGCAAGGTCGAAGGGCCGAATAGCCTACTCCTGCACCTATTTTCTATGTTTCTATGGCCCAAGTTTCCACAAGAAAAAAAACGGGCGCCACTCCGAGCTGGGCGCCCGTTTTTCGCGCCTAAAATGGCGCCTAAAAAAATCCTCGGTATTCTCCACCTACTTACAGGTCCTCTGGCCCTCGGCGCAGTCAGCACGAGCTGTGGGGGGGTGGAGCCAGGTCCCGGCGCTGAAAACAGTGCCGGGACCTCTGCACATGCGCGCTACAGTTGGCACGCAAGTGCAGTAGCTCCAGGCGCCAAACTGTGTGGGAGGGGCCCGAAACACGCAGCCCCTAGCCCTGGCCCAATGGCCTCACTGGGGCTGCGTGAATGAGGCTCCTCCCACGGCCAGCTCCTGCTCCCCGCCCGACCAGACCCGACACTCGCTCCCCCCGCCCCCCCCCGCCGACCAGACCCAACACCCGCTCCCCGACCCGAGAACCGAGACCGCTCCCCCCCCCCACACTGACCCGAGACCCGACACCCGCTACTCCCCCCCGACCCGAGACCCGACACCCGCTCCCCCCCCCCGCCCCGACCCGAGACCCGACACCCGCTCCCCCCCCTCCGCCCCGACCCGACCCGAGACCCGACCCTGATACCCGCTCCCCCCCCCGCCGACTGACCCGACCCGCGCTCCTGTTCCCCGACCCGACGCCCCCCCCCTCTCTCCCTCCCCCTCCTCTCTCTCCCTCCCCCTCTATCTCCCTCCCTCTCCCCCCCCTCTCCCTCCCTCCCCCCCTCTCTCTCTCTCCCTCCCTCCCTCTCTATCTCCCTCCCTCCCTCCCCTCTCCCTCCCTCCATCCCTCTCTCTCTCTCCCTCCCTCTCTCTCTCTCCCTCCCGCTCCCGCTCCCGCTCAGCGGCACGAACGGCTGCAGAATTCTCCCTGGCTGAAGCACTTTCACACAGGTAGGAAGATGGTTTATTTAATCTTTTCTTGGCTTATAAATGTTTATTCAGGTTGGATTTATTTGTATAATATTTGTAGAAGTATAAATAAGGATTTATTGTCGAATATAATGAGTTCCCTTCCCCCCCACCTCGTTCTGGACGCCTAATTTGTAACCTGCGCCTGATTTTTTAATGTGTAGAACAGGTTTTTTCAGTTTTACAAAAATCTTCACTGGCTCCATTCTACTTTAGTTTGGAGTACATTTTTACTGTGGAAACTTTCAAATCAGGCGTCAGTGGCCGGACACGTCCCCTTTTGAAGAAAAAATTCTGTTCTAAACTAGAACTGTTCTACCTGACTAGAACTGCAGAAAAAAAAATGTGGAGAATTGCGATTTCTAAAATAGTCCGTTCTCCACCAGTTGCTCCTAAAAATCAGGCGCGAATCATGTGGAAACTTGGGCCCTATGTTTCTAGCAAATTCCTGCCGAACAACGTTGGACCATTGCTTGGAACAATCCATAACGGCAAATCATGAACTGCACCATCATACAACACCTTGACTACTGCACTGCCAATCACTGTTATGAGTTCTTTAGTGTACATATGCAACTTGGCATTGACTGGATTCAGCTCTGGTCTCACAGCTTAGTATCCCACAGTTTGTCGAATGTCCTCTGGCTAATTATTGATTGACTCGCACCCGTATCCAATTCCATCGGTACTGGCACACCGTTAAGGTTCACATTAATCATTACGGTTGACACTTTGTTAAGAACGAATACAGTCCATACACTTCCTCCTCTGGTATCTCGGATTACAGATCCGGATCCGCGCTCTACTGGTCATCATCCTCCACGTGGTGTTTCGCAGCACGTTTGCTCAGTTGCGGACACATGCGCTGGAGATGCCCCAGTCTCGAACAGCCTTTACAAATGTACTGTTTAAACCGACACTGATGAGGCTGATGATTGCCCCCACAATGCCAACACGTTGAAATCGGGAAGCCACAGGTTTCGCATACACAGTCGAGTAGGCCCTGCCATATGCAGCTCTGCAAACGATGATACAATCTTGTTTATAGTACTTGCCGAGTTCCAATTTTTCGATGATATCTGCTTTAAGATTTTGTCCGTCATCATGCATGCCTGGGCAATTGTGATGGCCTTGCTCAAATCCAGCATCTCCGCTGCCAGTAGCTTAAGCAGGATCACCTCATGGTTAATGCCATGAGGTGCGTGCAAGAAAGGTACAGCAGTTATCATGGGCGACTTTAATCTACATATAAAAATTGGGCTGAACAAACTGGTAGCAATACAGTGGAGGAGGGTTTCCTGGAGTGTATTAGGGATGGTTTTCTCGACCAATATGTCGAGGAACCAACTAGAGGGCTGGCCATTCGAGACTGGGTGATGTGTAATGAGAAAGGACTAATTAGCAATTTTGTTGTGTGAGGCCCCTTGGGGAAGAGTGAGCATAATATGTTAGAATTCTTTCTTAAGATGGAGAGTGATACAGTTAATTCAGAGATTAGGGTTCTGAACTTAAGGAAAGGTAACTTCGATGGTATGAGACGTGAATTGGCTAGCATAGACTGACGAATGATACTTAAAGGGTTGACGGTGGATAGGCAATGGCAAACACTTAAAGATCACATGGATGAACTTCAACAATTGTACATCCTTGTCTGGAGTAAAATTAAAATGGGGAAGGGGGCTCAACCGTGGCTAACAAGGGAAATTAAGGATAGTGTTAAATCCAAGGAAGTGGCATATAATTGGCCAGAAAAAGTAGCAAACCTCAGACTGGGTGAAATTTAGAATTCAGCAGAGGAGGACAAAGGGTCTAATTAGGAGGGGGAAAATAGAGTATGAGAGGAAGCTTGCTGGGAACATAAAAACTGACTGCAAAAGCTTCTACAGATATGTGAAGAGAAAAAGATTAGTGAAGACAAACGTAGCTCCCATGCAGTCAGATTCAGGTGAATGTATAATAGGGAACAAAGAAGTGGCAGACCAGTTGAACAAATAATTTGGTTCTGTCTTCACGAAGGAAGACACAAATAACCTTCCGTAAATACTAGAGGACCGAGGGTCTAGTGAGAATGTAGAACTGAAGGAAATCCTTATTAGGCGGGAAATTGTGTTAGGGAAATTGAGCGGATTGAAGGCCGATAAATCCCCAAGCCCTGATAGTCTGCATCCCAGAGTACTTAAAGAAGTGGCCCTAGAAATAGTGGATGCATTTGTGATCATTTTCCAACAGTCTATTGAATTTGGATCAGTTCCTATGAACTGGAGGGTAGCTAATGTAACATCACTTTTTTTAAAAAGGAGGGAGAGAGAAAATGGGTAATTATAGACCGGTTAGCCTGACACCAGTAGTGGGGAAAATGTTGGAATCAATTATTGAAGAGGAAATAGTAGCTCATTTGGAAAGCAGTGACAGGATCGGTCCAAGTCAGCAAGGATTTATGAAAGGGAAATCATGCTTGACAAATCTTCTGGAATTTTTTGAGGATATAACTAAGAATGGTCAAGGGAGAACCAGTGGATGTGGTGTATTTGGACTTTCAAAAGGCTTTTGACAAGGTCCCACATGAGAGATTGTTGTGCAAAATTAAAGCACAGATATTGGGGGTAATGTATTGACATGGATAGAGAACTGCTTGGCAGACAGGAAGCAGAGATTCGGGATAAACGGGTCCTTTTCAGAATGGCAGGCAGTGACTAGTGGGGTGCCGCAGGGCTCAGTGCTGGGACCAGCTATTACAATATACATTAATGATTTAAATGAAGGAATTGAGTGTAATATCTCCAAGTTTGCAGATGACACTAAGCTGGGTGGCGGTGTGAGCTGTGACGAGGACGCTAAGAGGCTGCAGGGTGACTTGGACAGGTTAGTTGAGTGGGCAAATGCATGGCAGATGCAGTATAATGTGGATAAATGTGAGGTTATCCACTTTGGTGGCAAAAACAAGGCGGCAGAAT
The DNA here is from genome assembly GCF_044704955.1 of Pristiophorus japonicus. Classification (NCBI taxonomy): domain Eukaryota; kingdom Metazoa; phylum Chordata; class Chondrichthyes; family Pristiophoridae; genus Pristiophorus; species Pristiophorus japonicus. The sequence continues at coordinate 110,183,140 of NC_091982.1, read as the reverse complement.
ATTATCTGAATGGCGGCAGATTAGGAAAAGGGGAGCTGCAACGAGACCTGGGTGTCATGGTACATCAGTCATTGAAAGTTGGCATGCAGGTACAGTAGGCGGTGAAGAAGGCAAAAGATGTGTTGGCCTTCATAGCTAGGGGATTTGAGTATAGGAGCAGGGAGGTCTTACTGTAGTTGTACAGGGCCTTGGTGAGGCATGACCTGGAATATTGTATTCAGTTTTGGTCTCCTACTCTGAGGAAGGACGTTCTTGCTGTTGAGAGAGTGCAGCGAAGGTTCACCAGACTGATTCCCGTGGTGGCAGGACTGACATATGAGGAGAGATTGAATCGACTGGGCCTGTATTCACTGGAGTTTAGAAGGATGAGAGGGGATCTCATAGAAACATATGAAATTCTGACAGGACTGGATATGTTAGATGCAAGAAGAATGTTCCCGATGATGGGGAAGTCCAGAACTAGGGGACACATTCTAAGGATAAGGGGTAAGCCATTTAGGACTGAGATGAGGAGAAACTTCTTCACTCAGAGAGTTGTTAACCTGTGGAAATCCCTACCGCAGAGAGTTGTTGATGCCAGTTCATTGGATATATTTAAAATGGAGTTAGATATGGCCGTTGTGGTTAAAGGGATCAAGCTGTATAGAGAGAAAGCAGGAAAGGGTTACTGAGGTGAATGATCAGCCATGATCTTATTGAATGGTGGAAGGGCCGAATGGCCTACTCCTGCACCTATTTTCTATGTTTCTATGTTTCCATGCCGATTACAAAGAAGTCCCGCAGCATGTATCCCAATGCGTTTTCGAACTTACACGGTTCAGCTAGATGTCTTAGGTCCGCAATGAATTCCGACACATCCTGGCCCTCAGAACGAACGTGCATGTAGAATTGATATCGTGAGATGATGATGCCTTCTTTTGGTTTGAGATGGTCACGTACCAGAGCACACAATTCCTCATTGGACTTGCAGGCGAGAGAAGATTCTTTATGAGTCCATAGATTTTCAGACCGCAAACCATGAGGAATGCCGCCCTGCTCCTAATTGCGTCAGTGTGTTCCTCCATTTTGTTGGCCACGAAGTACTGGTCCAGGTGAGCTACAAAATCTGCCCAGTCTTCTCCCTCCACGAATCTCTCCAAAATTCCAATTGTGCTCATTTTTGCATGCGAAGGATCTTAATTTCCCTCGTCGTCAAATATTATGTATGTAATAACTTTATAGACTGAATACTATAAACTAGCACAGGTACAAACCTGGCTCTGCTTTATTAGGGCCCAAAGTGATTACATTACATGATGACTTGCTTTTTATATCTGGGCCGCGCACACATGCGTACATCCCAATGACCTCTGACAGTGGCGCCACCTGGTGGCTAGTAAATCCAAGCATGGCAGGAAACACGGCAGGAAACACGGCAGGCAATTTGCGCACAGCAAGCTCCCACAAACAGCAATGTGATTATGACCAGAAAATCTGTTTTGTTATGTTGATTGAGGAATAAATATTGGCCAGGGCACCGGGGATAACTCCCCTACTCTTCTTCGAAATAATGCCATGGTATCTTTTACATCCACCTGAGAGGGTAGAAGGGGGCCTCGGTTTACCGTTTAATCCAAAAGATGGCGCCTCCGACAGTGCAGTACTCCCTCAGTATTGCGCTGGAGTATCAGCCTAGATTTATGTGTTCAAGTTCCTGGAGTGGGATTTGAACCCACAACCTTTTGATTCAGAGGTGAATGTGCTACCCACTGAGCCACAGCTGACACAAGAAAAAAAAATCATTCTTCATGAGTAAAATCAATGAAAGGATATCATTATTTTGGATGGTGTCCTGAGTGCGAGACAGAAAGTAGGGTTTTAGGATTGAAGGAAAAAGCTGTAGCTGAATGGGTGAACCATCAGTGCATTTGGTCATTAGTGGGGTACTTGGGAGGGCAGAGAAAGACAAAGAGGGAATCACAAAGAAGACAGTAAGACCAGGAGAATATCGTAATTTTTAGAGCTATGTGACTGTGAGGTTTATGCTTTTTCAAGCAATGAATGAGCGTTGATTAACCTCATGGAATTCCTACATAATTCAGGTGGCATTTGCTGTGATAAAAACAGACCTTTTTCTGCCTCTGGCAGTTGTATTGGGTTGCAAAGAATCAGTACATTTCTGGTCTACAGTGCTCAAAGGTTGTCTTTCTATTTTTTTTAATTTAGAAAATGGCTAGTTGTAACTCATGCCCCACCTCTGAGTCATGTCACAGAGTAGCAGCTCAGCACAAATTTTTCAGAGAAAAATAAACAATGCTGTTATCTATAAAGCAGCATAAAGTTAAAATAAAGTACTTTAGGTTACAACATTGAGAGTTATGGCAATAGCAGATGATATGCTGGTTCATGTCAGATATGAAATTATTAAATTACCAACCATTGCAAGGTTGTAAAGCCCCAGCCCAAGATATGTATGACTTCCATTGCAATAATAAATGCTGTAGCATGCTGTAACAAATAGTACTACAGTTACACAAGAATGACTTGAAGAGTTACAAAGTAAATGGTAAATAACTTCATGGAATCCATTTAAACATTTTATAATAGTTGGGGATCTTGCTCTTTGTTGCCTGTGGGTTATCTACAGTCTAGAACACAGTTGGGATGTTTAGCTGCTTGAGTGGAGCTGTGTTTAAGTTGACCACCACACAGGTAAACAGCACATCCTGAATGTCTAATTGTTGAGCAAAGTTTCTATAGATTTCCAGCTGCTTGTGAATCCCCTTTTCCTGTACCCAGGGAGAGGCCAAGTTATCAAGGTGAGAAAAACCAGCATCCTTTCTTTTTAATAACAACAACTTGTATTTATATAGCATCATTAACATAGTAAAACATTCCAAGGCACTTCACAGGAACATTATCAGACACAATTTGACACCGAGCCACATAAGGAGATATTAGGACAAGTGACCAAAGGTTTAGTCAATCGGGTGGGCTTTAAATAGCGTTTTAAAGGAGGGGAACGAGGTAGAGAGGTGGAACACCAATATATTAAAGTTAAAAATGCTTTTTGTAAGATATACTATTAATCTTAATCAAAATGGAATACTCCACATCTTAAATAAAAACTTCAAAATATATTAACTCTGATATAATCTATTAACTGCACTCATCCATTTTCACGACCAAATCAAAATACAACATCCTCTATTTACACTTCTTTTATTAAGGTTAAGTGTGTAATTCTTACTGCACATCAAAGTCATCATAAGAACATAAGAAATAGGAACAGGAGTAGGCCATACAGCCCCTCAAGCCACCTCCGCTATTTAATACGATCATGGCTGATCCGATCATGGACTCAGGTCCACTTCCCTGCCCGCTCTCCATAACCCCTTCTTCCCTTATCATTTAAAAAACTATCTATTTCTGTCTTAAATTTATTCAATATCCCAGCTTTCACAGCTCTCTGAGGCAGCAAATTCTACAGATCCACAACCCTCTGAGCGAAGAAATTCCTCCTCATCTCAGTTTTAAATGGGCGGCCCCTTATTCTAAGATTATGCCCTCTAGTTCTAGTTTCCCCCATCAATGGAAATATCCTCCCTTGTCAAGCCCCCTCATAATCTTATATGTTTCGATAAGATCACCTCTCATTCTTCTGAACTACAATGAGTAGAGGCCCAACCTGCTCAACCTTTCCTCATAAGTCAACCCCCTCATCTCTGGAAACAACCTTGTGAACCTTCACTGAGCTGCCTCCAAAGCAAGTATATCCTTTCGTAAATATGGAAACCAAAACTGCACGCAGTATTCCAGGTGCGGCCTCACCAATACCCTGTATAACTGTATCAAGACTTCCCTGCTATTATATTTCATCCCTGTAAGGGGGTGGTCTCTATGAGGGGGTCAGGTTCCCTTCTGACCAACTTGAGCGGTTCGAATCGCTCCCACTCCCTTGGGTTCTAGACTCTGGATTTATTTGGGGGATATGACAAAAGTGCAAAGGACACTGGTTTGATGCAAAAGAACTTTGTTTTTATTATAGTCAAGGAAATACAAGCTTTTTACTCTAGTGAGAAAATACAAGGCCAAACTTACAATCGTTCTTGTTGTAGGCATTAGGCACCTGCTGAATATATCTAAACTCATATAGGTTTAAAGTGGCCACATATAAAATGGCTGCCCAAGAATGATGGGAATTCAGTTAGTCAAGTAATGAACTGGGGCTGACTGAGCAATGACCGAGCAATGACCCTGTGAGGCCCACTACCGGGAATGCCTTGGCTCATCCACTTGAGACAAGATAACTACAACAAACCATTATAGTACCTGGTGTGGAATGTCCTTGATTAAGGACTTCACACAGCAGAGCCAGAGGAACAGAGATAAGGGAGGGCCCACCTCACATAACGAGGTCATTAATCAGCCCGAGCTGACAAAAACCGAACATACAGCCCCTGAGGTATCAGGGGAATTCTATTGGGTTAAAGAAACGTATATGTAATCTATAATCATTATGATTGGATTGTGTCCAGCCGAAGTGGGCTGAGTAATTGTAATGAACTATTGTAAAACATATAAATATCGATGAATTTCTTTGTTCGTTGGAGAGAAGTGCCTGGATCCAGACCTGAGGCTTCCTCCCCGCCGGCGAAATAAAGGCCACATTGGCGTTGGAACCGACTCTGAGTGTTGAGTGATTCTTCCGAGAAAACATTCACGCTAACAGTGGCGTCACGAACAGGATTTCGAGGTCGCTGAACGCTCTTGGAGAAACCGGGTGAATATACCTTAAACAAAATTTTATAACGGGTGCGGAAGGTGGATGCTGGTTGATCGACACGAGGAGACGGTCCAATATCTCAAACACCTAGCCTGAGCCTGAATTAAGAGGACTTTAGTCCCACGTGACAGCCAGGAACTAAGTAGGTGCCGGGAACACACTTGGACCGTGAGATCGTGATACCGAAAGACATCTTCCGGACCCAGTAGTATGATTTGAAATGTACCCCAGGGTAGAACCAAGCGGTGTGCAGCGACTGGCGGAATCCAAACCTGTGAACAGGGTCGGATCAACGGGCAGAGCGGTGGTAGGAAGTCGTTAAGGATATGTAGAGCACTGCGGGAATTGCTTAAACGCATTTTAAGAAATATATAAGTTTGTGTAACAGCAGAACTTGTGACCTGACAGTAGCCAGGAGACGGTCTACTACAAGTTACACTAGGTAGAAAGCGGACCTCTGAGAATAGATTCCTAACGGTTCTAGTCCTACACAGGAATGGCCAATAAAACAAATAACCTCGAGTGGGGACCAGAATGGTCCCTTACCCGCCACCTGGTGGAAAAACAAAAGAAACTAATTGAGAAGATGATTAAGTCAGGATGGGACCCCCAGGACCTGCCAGCAAATCAGCGGGAATGGTGGGAGAAGGAAAAGAAAGATAAAAATGAAAAGGCTGTGGTCTTGATACTGCGAGCCCACGTAAAACTAACAGAGGAAGTAAATCAATATGTAAGAAATAAAAAAAAACTTGATAGTGATTATCTTAAGTGAAGTATGGATCCAAGAATAGAGCTGGCCAAAAAAATTAATAAGCTTTGTTGAATGAAGAGAGACTTTTGTGAATGTCTGTCGTTGAGAGTCCTTGTATGATTTTTTGACTGCGGAATGAATTTTCTTTTGTGTTTTCATGTTTCCGAAGGCCTGTTTGGAAGAGGAGTGCAGCTGTCTGTTTATTTTAGCTCCACCCACTTTTCCAAACAGAGTGAAAGTTTTTTTTAACCCTTTGTAGTGTTGTCCTGTATGTGGGAAGTTTTAAGACATTTTAAGTTAGAAACGCAGGTGTGGTTTTATTCAGATGATAAGTTACGGAGCTAGGAAATGTACAAAGGATAGGTTTGTTGAGCAAAAGATAAAAAATACATGGTCCCGGTGGTTAAAAAAAAAAGAATTTATTTGACACGCTCACATACTTGTCGAAAGAAAACACGCAATCATTGATTACATTAGGTTGAAAGACATAAATTTAGTCTAGGAATGAGATAAAGAATGCCTTTTAAAAAAAAAGCTTCTAGCTCAAAAAAAAGAGTTTTAAACAAAGATTGAAATTACAAAATTTGAATTGGGATTTTAAGATATTAAGAGAAGGCACAGCAAAATAATGAGATGGATTCAACTAAAAAAAAAATTAAATTATTAAATTAAATCTCTTAAAGAAAAAAGGAGAAATAAAACTAAAAGGTTTGGAAACAATCTAGAAATACCTTCACGGATCAGATCAAACTCCTGGGCGAGTGGCGAACTATCTGCGAAGGTGTAAAAGGGACTTTTGAAAAATGTTGGAACAGCAAGCTTTAGCAGTTTAGAAAAAACATTTGAAGAAAGGTGACCTGAAAAAAAAAGACTTAACGCACTAATTAGGTGCTGAAAAAAAAGGGGGGTATTTGTGATGGAAAAAGACATAACTTACTAAATACTAGTTGATATTGACTGTGAAAAAGATATTGGTTTAATTGGAAAAAAAATTTTTGGAGGAGGTAAAAGACGCTCTACACTGATAATGATTTTAAATTACGAGAAAGTTTCACTGCAGTTTGAAAAGATTTCCAAAATGGACAGTGTTTATCAAGAAAAGTCCCGAACAGTCTAAACAAGCAGGAGAGTTTTGAAAATAATGAGAAGAAAAGATCTAAGCTATGCGAACTCAGCACAGAAAGAAAAAACTGGGAATTAGAGAATCTTACTGAATTTTTAAATTCTTATAGAAAATGGAACTGGCACGGATGTTTAGATTTTGTGCTGAGAGAGAAATAAAACACAAGATTTGCCCAGTGAACGGGACCGTAAAAAAAAAACGAAATGTTGGAATGTATGAAAATAACGAGAAGAAAAGATCTAAGCTATGCGAACTCAGCACAGAAAGAAAAAATGGAACTGGCACAGAAGTTTAGATTTTGTGCTGAGAGAGAAATTTAAAAAAAAAAATTGAATTTCAGTAAACAAAATAGCTATTAAAAATGTGTGGTCTCATTTTAAATCAATTTAATAAAAGAAATTCTTTGACAAGTACTTGAATTAGAAGTTAAGAAAAAATTGGAGTTTAATCTAAAATGCTGTCTTTCCCGATGAGAAGATTTTTATTATGACCACTTTACTAATGATTTCTGCTGTTGTAACGGATTCCTAATTTCTAAGCAAGTTTTGAAGGCACAAAGACTTAAAAAAAAATTATTTTTCGGATGATTACGTGAAGTCACGTAATGACATCAGGCTCTCTTACAAACCGGTAAAGGAGTTAACCCTTTCCATTGACAGCTGTTTTATACTGGACATTATTAATTTGGATTTCTTAATAAAATAAAGAAGACTCACCTGACAGACAGAGGAAATGGTGGGATATTCAGAATAAATATAAAACGGAACTAGCTGGTCAAGAGTTAAAAGCTAAGATAAACAGGCTGGAAGAGATGTTTTAAAAAATGGGACTAGACGGATAGTGCAGTGCGCAGCCATAGCACCATCACTTATGGCAATAGAGCCAATGTACCCCACGGTGGGTAGGTGTAGTCCACAAACCCAACCTAACGGTAAAGCAGACAGCGATGTTTGGAGGAATAGTGGTGGCATTGGTGTTGATTGGAGTTTGGATAATATATAGATGGGTCATCGTGCAGGCTCGAGCACAGCAGGCTCAAATGCAAAACTGACGGCAGCCCAGACAGGGACATGAAATGATAGAGATGGTACGACTATAAAGAATATGGTTAACCTAACCCTAACCTCTGATTCCACAGAGTGACAGCGACACAAGTAGAACAGAACCTAACACCTGGTGACGACCAGGCTATCTGTTTAAAATTTTCAGATAAAACGCTCACCAAGATGGGACCGCAGTGGTGACTTCAACTCTGGGGACTCATGATACTGGGAACCTCAAGACCCACGCAAACACTGGATGATACCAACGGATTGCAGTGCACTCAGTAAATAAACAACTACATGAACTATGGAGTCTTGTTTAATTTAACGGATGGAATGTGCATCCCAGCAGCCAAGGATTGGAGCAAGGACAGGACTTATTTTAATGCATGGTTACAAGTGAATCCGAATAAGAACCGGGTATGTGTACAGTGCTCCACGGGTACAAGGAGCAGCTGCATTAAATGGAGGGATGTCAAAGGGCCCGATGAATGTACTTTCGGCATAATTTGCATGCCTCCGGGACAGTCCCAGCAATCAGTCATCCGCAAAAAGGGAGTGGGGCTGTGTGGGTACTACGAGGAGGTGGGGGCGGCTGCAACATCATTGTATGTATGCTTCTCACCCCCCTCCATAAGAACCAACACACAGCCTGAGGAATTGCCCTGTCCCATAACAGAAAATGGGATTGTAACGTACCACGAAGGGGAATTATTGTACGATAATGTTAAACATGAAATTGTGCCTGTCCTGATCAATATTTCAGGCATCCAGATGCCGGAATACTGTACAGAACAGTCAAGGAAAATGTACAATGTATTAAGTAAAGTTGTAATGCAGCAGGCTGCCGATGCAATGGGTGCCAATAGATTCCGAGGACAGGAGTCAGCCCCCAAGATAAAGAGGGGAATAGTTAATGATGTTGCAACCGGCTTCAATACAGGGACTTCCGTAGTAAACTCGATAGACATACAAGGGTTAAACAAGAGGGTGGAACAGCTTAGAGGGGTGATGAAGGGGTTATTAGAAAGGGTGGAGCAAAACCAGGAAGACCAAGCCAACCTAGGAAAGGAGGTTGCCAAAATCCAGTTGGATGGCATCTCAGTCCTGGAAGCTCATGCCAAAACCATCAATCACCTCATTGATAGAGAAAAAGAAGATACAGGAAAGCAAAGACAGGGGCAACTCTGTCACGCTTATGGTCTGTGGATGGTGGGACAGATCCGCCACAATCTCGATCAGATCCAACGCGGGGAGGTACCCGATTGGATAGACAGTTCACATTTAGCTCAGCTGGCTAAACAGAGGGGGACACTGGATAATTGTACTCTGAAGGGACTGACCCGAGTATACCCAGCGATTCCAGATTGCCAGATGGGTAGGAATATTGGGATAGGGATAGTCCTGATGATCCCTATAGCCACGCCGGACTCAGGGCCGTTCCCCCTGTACCAACTAGAGAATATCGGAGTAATACAGGAAAATGTCTCCAAAAGTTACTATTTGACCACCACCTCCGCCGTTCGTCGAAACGACATACTTACCGGAATTTCCCTAACAGAATGCAAGCAAAGGGGGAGGATCACAGTATGCCCTCACCCGGTAGTCTGAGGTGAGCTAGACGTGTGCGGGTTTAACCGAACCGACAGATGTGTACTAGAAATAGTGTCCGCACACAGGCACTTCGCGAGGGCAGGCTACGGAGGGAAGGGAAGCTACTGCATCTCTACCACAGAGCGTTCATACCAGTATAATGACCTGCAGTGCCCAATACCGCAGCCGAACTTTTGCTTTGCGCCGCTAAGACCTGTCACGATTGGGCAAGCGCATATCACCCAGGTTAGGCGCCGGAAGTCCGAAGTTGTTAGTGTAACCGATTAGCTCCACGATCATTTGCAGGATTATGACGAGCCAGATCAGGTCCCTATCCACATCTAACTGAAGTATTACGAGAATTGAGGCTCAGGGTGGGTCAATCCGTAAAGCTCTACCACCAACTGCAAACTAAAATCAAAGTACTGGAAGAAGATATCGATGTAGACTTACAAAGTCAGAGTTGGTGGAGAAAGGTCTGGGACCGGGGAATAAATGTGAACATCCATCCTTGGATTCGAATAGTTTCATACATACTGGTCGGGATACAATTGATCATAACAATAACATGGGGCATAATGGCCTGCCAGGCATGCAGGCACCACGCACGACGAAGAGGGACCCATGACCGATCCCCAAATACTAAACAAGCCTGTCTAATAAAGGGGCAGGAGGATTTGGCCTTTGTCAATTTGATTTAAGCAACCGGGACTCCTGAAACCACGTGACTGGCCAGCACGTCGAGGCAGGGAGTACCGGGCCGTGCACAAAATCTAATAAAAGTAGGGCGATTGGTTAAAGGGGGACTAGGACTAGTCCCTTTACCGAAAGGGGGGAATTGTTGTAGGCAATTGGCACCTGCTGAATATATAAAACACTAGGCATTAGGCACCTGCTGAATATATCTAAACTCATATAGGTTTAAAGTGGCCACATATAAAATGGCTGCCGAAGCATGATGGGAACTCAGTTAGTCAAGTAATGAACTGGGGCTGACCGAGCAATGACCGAGCAATGATCCTGTGAGGCCCACTACCGGGAATGCCTTGGCTCATCCACTTGAGACAAGATAACTATAACAAACCATTATAGTACCTGGTGTGGAATGTCCTTGATTAAGGACTTCACACAGCAGAGCCCGAGGAACAGAGATAAGGGGGGGTCCGCCTCACATAACGAGGTCATTAATCAGCCCGAGCTGACAAAAACCGAACATACAGCCCCTGAGGTATCAGGGGAATTCTATTGGGTTAAAGAAACCTATATGTAATCTATAATCGTTATGATTGGATTATGTCCAGCCAAAGTGGGCTGAGTAACTGTAATGAACTATTGTAAAACATATAAATATCGATGAATTTCTTTGTTCGTTGGAGAGAAGTACCTGGATCCAGACCTGAGGCTTCCTCCCTGCCGGAGAAATAAAGGCCGCATTGGCATTGGAACCGACTCTGAGTGTTGAGTGATTCTTCCGAGAAAACATTCACGCTAACAGTTCTGATAAGGAACAAAACAAGGAAAGGTACAAGGTCAAACTTATAATCACTCTAATAAAGAAACATACACTACATATTCAAAGGGGGTTACAATAAAATTATACCTCCCACATCCCAATGCCTAATTCTAGTTAGGTTAGACTCCAGGGCAGGCAGGGACTATGCTTACCAATCCTTTTGACAGTTAGTGGTAGATCGCGGTTTTGGTGTTCGCTGGATGCGGTAGGGTCTGCTTGCTGTACCCCGAACATCGGAGAGGACTTCTTGCTGCGCAATCTTCAATTGGGTTGAGTCCACTAATGCGGTAAGGCGGATTTTGAATCTATGGGGTAAGTATTCGTTTTCTTTGGTTAGATATAGGTTTCTACAGTCTTTTAGTTAATGTTTTACCCGTTGGTAGTTCAGGATTAGATTGTCGAGTGGAAACTTTTTGATTCTTCAGTTTTTTCCCGTTGGGGTTTCGTTCGAGTTTGGTCGATCATGGTGGTTTTTCCGTTGATACCACGTTGACTGTGGTCGGTTGCTGCCGCGATGGTGATGTTCTTCCTTCCTTCAGGACTTCAGGACTTCGAGGCTAGAGAAGTTAGTTTACAACTATCGCGTTGGTTTCTCTCCTTGTCTTGATGACACAAGCGTGGTCTCGGTTGTATAGCCAAGTATGTCACCTGAGGTATTAGCAGCCTTGTAGCTACCTGGCAACCTAACCTCTGTTGCAAACAGGGACCAGTTATAAGATTTCAATGTTTCTAATCTTGGCTCCAACTCAGTTCAAAATCTTTTGTATAATTTTGGTGGGCTTGTTTCTTCTTTGTAATATTTTGGCGGGCTCATTAAAAGTTGATATATTTTGGGTGAGTTGATGTTTGAAAAATGTTTCCTGATGGAAATATTAGTTTGGTAATTGCAATGTTCTTTTGTGCTTAATCTTTTGCATACAGGCTGGATTGGGCCTCTTTGTGATGGATATGCTGAAATGGATTTCCAGACCTATGTTGATGGGTAGCTATCTTTGGATGATTTTGTGATGTTAATGTTTCTTGTGGGGGAAAGATTCTCAAATACTCATCCCTCCAGACAGGTTAACTTAGTCCTCACACCCAGGCAGCTTCACTTAATCAGATTGTCTGCTGCTAGTTCCTTAGGCCCGCCCACAGCCTTGAGTTTGTCTTTTAAAATCCAAAATTCTATTAAAGTTCGTAGTTTTTTTCATAAGCACTTTAGAGTTCCAAACTTTTCGGTAGATAGTCCCAAATTAAATTTCCTTTCGAATGAGCCCAAACCCGGGGGTGGGGGGGGGGGGATAGAGGGGTTCTTGTGAATTTTGCACCTTCTTCATCCCCTTTGCAATAAAGGCCAAGATCCCATTGGCCTTCCTGATCACTTGCTGTACCTGCATACTAACCTTTTGTGTTTCATGCACAAGTACCCCCAGGTCCCGCTGTACTGCAACACTTTGCAATCGTTCTCCATTTAAATAATAACTTGCTCTTTGATTTTTTCTGCCAAAGTGTATGACCTCACACTTTCCAACATTATATTCCATCTGCCAAATTTTTGCCCACTCACTTAGACTGTCTATGTCCTTTTGCAGATTTTTTGTGTCCTCCTCACACATTGCTTTTCCTCCCTTCTTTGTATCGAAGGCAAACTTGGCTACGTTACACTCAGTCCCTTCCTCCAAGTTGTTAATATAGATTGTAAATATTTGGGGTCCCAGCACTGATCCCTGCAGCACCCCACTGGTTACGGATTGCCAATCATGTTGAGATTTGATTAAAATTAACAGCAACATTGCAGAAGTGCTGTTCCAATTCACCACCATCCAGATCCCAGCTGGACCAGGCACTCTCCGATTGTAATGTGCTGTCAGAGAACAAGCACACTCTACCGATGCTGTTAACTTACCCTGATGGAAGCAGAACTTTCTGTATTCATTTTATCTGGTTCTGAAAATAGCCTCCATCTCTAAAAATTCCAAATGGTCAGTCTGTAGCATAATGTTTGTGCTCAGAGGTCAATTAACATAAAATTACTTTTAATAGTTGGAGCAGTCTTTGAAATGCTAATGTAAGCTTTGACAGACAGAATTGTGTTTTCTAACTCTGTCAGGTGACAAAGATAGATTATTAAATTGCCCATAAGCCTCTTCACACTTTCTCCACCTAATTGCTAAAAAATAGTCAATGTTTTGGTTTTTGGCCTATTGAGAAGAAATTGTTTCATCTTCAAAAGAAAAGACAAATTACAATCCACAGACTTTATCAAGCATCTTTAGTTCCTTTGATGCTCTATGTCCCAGCAGCCACTCCCGAAAGAACTTTTCCCACATAACTAGTCACTAGAGACTGTTTTCAGTAACTTGTTGAAAAGAACTGCATGGATTATGGACTTCACCTGTTTAAAAAAAATAATAATATTGTGCAGATTGATTACAGTGCTGAACTAGTATCTTGCCATGCCATTTTCCTTGGTGTATTTCGCCTGTAAATAAATCTGACCAATATCAATCATTAGCCTGCTGGTGTGTTATTTTCCATGTGTGAAAACCGCTGGAGAATGTGGTGACCATCCCACGTATTCTCCATTGGGCAATTTACTGCGATGAGAAATTAATTGTTAAATCTGAATGCTCTATCACATACATCATTATCATAGGCGGTCCCTCATATCAAGGATGACTTGCTTCCACGTCAAAAAGGGATGAGTTCACAGGTGTTTCAATGAAGGACCTTATATTCCAGGTCCCGACCTGCATGTTGAAGGGTGGAAGTTACCTGTACATGGATTTTTTTAACGTGTGGTGGCCGTTGCACAGCAGCCGCCACACGGGCTTGACAGAGCTAGGTCTTGGTCCAGTGGATTAACCAAGACGACTGGAGACCAGCTCTGTTGCACATACACGGTGGTGGATAATGACACAGATGTTGATTCATGAGGGACTTGATCTGTTTATGGAAACTATTGTCTTATCTGTGAGCATATGTGCAAGAATTGGGAAAAAGCCCGTATTATGTGTAACAAGCTGAAGCAGGCCCAGGACCCAATGGCCAATTAAACACGCAGACTAGAGCTTAAAACCAGTAAGGTTTATTCACCCACGGCAGTGGTGTCTTTAAGTATAGCGATAAACAAGACAGTAACAGCAACTACTTTCCAGCCTGCACCTTCTCACTATCAGGGGCTGGATTTTAGGCTTTTCTGTTTTCAGGGGCGATAATGACAGTGGGTGGGAAAGTTAGCAACTGAGAATTCTTTGCACTCTTGTATTTAAGTTTAGGCATCTGGGCCCTGCGTCAGGGGGCTCAGCACTAAGGGAGGCGTTGTACACCTCTCTTGGTGCTAGGATGAGAAACTCCGATGCTAAAGAGCCAGCCAAGGAGCGCTCCGAGAGAGGCTGGCAGGGGGGAGGACGTGAAAAAACCCACAAAAACATTCCTAAAACATTGGCCACGCCCCCGCAACACAAATCGCACAAAACATTAAAACTAAAAACACTCGCACTTACTTTTGGAGTCCATTACCTTCCTCTCCGCTGGGATTGTGGGACCGCTCTGATTTCCCAGGCGGTCATTGCGGGCACACTTCCGGGTGGACGGGTCGGGCAAGACTCAAAACGCGCGCCGGTGTCGCAATCAGAGGCGTTGCACACCCGGCTGCTCAGCGCTGCTGCAAAATCCGACCGGAGGATCGCGGCAGGGCGCTGGAGACCTCACCGTTGCCTCTCATGCTGCTCCGGGGTGAAACCCGGAGCGCAAAGGACCGGAAAATCCAGCCCTCAGTGCCTTGCTCTCCAAACTGAACTATTTCAGTTCCTATTATCCTTACAGGCTGTGAGTCATTCTTGATAAAGGCAATTAAGGCCAATTAATTCTTAAAGTGACCTTGCCTTGGTCATTCTGACATTTTACATAACTTCTCAAAGATGTATCCCTATCACAGATAAAGACCTCTCGAAAATCTCTGGCTCATATATCATCCCTGTCTTACTTTGTTGCACATATTATTTTGTCGTAATTATCAGCACACTGAATTTATTATTAACAGGAGTTGATGTTGTACAGTTATTAAGATAATCTATCGGTGCATGAGAGAAGAGAATTTTTGATTATACTGAACCAACACACAGCACTTACACCAAGTGTAATGGTAATAGTAGCCACTTGCATAAAGAGCATTTCAGTCTTTGAAATCACACTGTGAAATCTTGCAGGATGAAGATTTAACTGAAATCTCTCACAATGCTATTTCACCAGAAGCATACTTTTTTACTAAAATAGTGGAGCGGGATCATTTCAAAGGAATTTCTCAACTTTTCAAAATATAGTTTAAATAGCGGACAAGCACTCTTTGACACAATATCTATTCTACATATAAATTTCTACATCAATTTTATCCCACTGCTGTTTTATGGATGATCGGTGTCAGTATTCGCTGAGGGTTCCTATTTAAGCCCCAATGGAGCACACAAATAAATAATCAGGTACGGCAATGCATATAGATTGAGGTTACATCCATTGATGAATCAGTACTGCTCCATGTTGAACACCACTTGGAAGGAGCACTGAGGGTAGCAAGGGCACAGAATGTACTCTGGGTGGGGAACTTCAATGTCCATCACCAAGAGTAGCTCAGTAGCACAACTACTGACTGAGCTGGCCGAGTTCTGAAGGACATAGCTGCCAGACTGGGCCTGCGGCAGGTGGTGAGGGAACCAACACAAGGGGAAAACCTATTTGACCTCGACCTCACCAATCTACCTGTCACAGATGCATCTGTCCGTCACAGCATTGGTAGCAGTGAACACCGCACTGTCATTGTGGATAAAAAGTCCCAACTTCACACTGAGGACAACCTCCATTGTGTTGTGTGGTATTACCACTGTGCTAAATGGGATAGATTCAGAACAGATTTAGCAGCTCAAAACTGGGCATCCATGAGGCACTGTGGGCCATCAGCAGCAGCAGAATCTGTAACCTCATGGCTCGGCATATCCCTCACTCTACCATTACCATCAAGCCAGGGGACGAACCCTAGTTCAATGAGGATTGTAGAAGAGCATGCAGAAGCAGGCATACCTGAAAATGAGGTGCCAACCTGGGGAAGCTGAGACACAGGACTACATGCATGCTAAAAAGTGGAAGCAGCATGCTATAAAC
Source organism: Pristiophorus japonicus (assembly GCF_044704955.1). Taxonomy (NCBI): domain Eukaryota; kingdom Metazoa; phylum Chordata; class Chondrichthyes; family Pristiophoridae; genus Pristiophorus; species Pristiophorus japonicus. The sequence continues at coordinate 110,167,213 of NC_091982.1, read as the reverse complement.
AAGGCTAAGCAATCCCACAACCAACAGATCAGATCAAAGCTCTGTAGTCCTGTGACACTCGGTTATGAATGGTGGTGGACCATTAAACAACTAACAGGAGGAGGAGGCTCCATGAACATCCACATCCTCAATTATGGCGGAGACCAGCACGTGAGTGCAAAAGATAAGGCTGAAGCATTTACAGCCATCTTCAGCCAGATGCCGAGTGGATGATCCATATCGGCCTCATCCTGAGGTACCCACCATCACAGAAGCCAGTCTTCAGCCAATTCGATTCACTCCACATGCTATCACGGAATGGCTGAGCGCTCTGGATACAGCAAAGGCCATGGGCCATGAAAACACCTTGGCTGTTGTGTTGAAGACTTGTGCTCCAGAACTAGCCTCGCCTCTAGCCAAGCTGTTCCAGTACAGCTATAGCACTGGCATCTAGCCGACAATGTGGAAAACTGCCCAGGTATGTCCTATCCACAAAAAGCAGGACAAATCCAATCCGGCCAATCACTGCCCCATCAGTGTACTCTCAATCATCCGCAAAGTAATGGAAGGTGTCGTCAACAGTGCTATCAAGCGGCACTTGCTCACCAATAACCTGGTCATCGATGCCCAGTTTGGGTTCCATTGGGACCACTCAGCTCCAGACCTCATTACAGCCTTGGTCCACGAGTGTGTCATCAAGGAGCCCTAGTAAAACTGAAGTCAATGGGAATCAGGGGGAAAACTCTCCACTGGCTGGAGCCATACCTAGAATAAAGGCAGATGGTTGTGGTTGTTGGAGGCCAATCACCGCAGAAGTTCCTCAGTGTCCTGGGCCCAACCACCTTCAGCTGTTTCATCAATGACCTTCCCTCCATCATAAGGTCAGAAATGGGGATGTTCGCTGATGACTGCACGGTGTTCAGTGCCATTCGCAGCTCATCAGATAATGAAGCAGACCATGCCTGCATACAGCAAGACCTGTATGACATTCAGGCTTGGGCTGATAAGTGGCAAATAACATTCGTACCACAGAAGTGCCAGGCAATGACTATCTCCAACAAGCAAGAGTCTAAACATCGCCCCTTGACATTCAACGGCATTACCATCGCCGACTCTCCCACCATCAACATCCTGGGAGTGACCATTGAGCAGAAACTTAACTGGACCAGCCACATAAAAAACAAGAGCATGTTAGAGGCTGGGTATTCTGCAGTGAATGTCTCACCTCCTGACTCCCCAAAGCCTTTTCACCATCTACAAGGCACAAGTCAGGAGTGTGATGGAATATTCTCCACTCGCCTGGATGAGTACAACTCCAACAGCACTCAAGAAGCTCGACATCATCTAGGATAAAGCAGCCCGCTTGATTGGCACCCCGTCCACTATCTTAAACATTCACTCCCTCCACCACTGGCGTACTGTGGCCGCAGTGTGTACCATCTACAAGATGCACTGCAGCAACTCATCAATGTTTCTTCAATGGCACCTCCCAAACCCGAGACCTCTACCACCTAGAAGAACAAGGGCAGCAGACGCATGAGAACACCACTACCTCCAAGTTCCCCTCCAAGTCACACACCATTCTGACTTGGAAATATATCGCCATTCCTTCATTGTCGTTGGATCAAAATCTTGGAACTCCCTCCATAACAGCACTGTGGGAGCACCTTCACCACATGGACGGCAGTGATTCAAGATGGTGGCTCACCACCATCTTCTCAAGGGCAATTGGGGTGAGCAATAAATGCTGGCATTGCCAGTGATGCCCACAAAAATAGAAAAATGAAATGCTATTCTCAGTTCAAGGGTTCTATACATAAGTACGAACAAATGAAAATAATGGGCAGAAATGACCAGCTAGGCAATCAAGCCTGTCCCACATTAGTGATGGTTGGAACATCGTGACAAGGCATTTCCTACCCCATCCTTACCCTCTGCAACCATGTCATCACCTGGGACAAGCAAAACAAACCAGTAAAAAACCAGGGCCAGTAAGCAAAAGGCAACCTTTCTAAAATTCCTCTCCGACCCCCTCAGGTGATCGAAATCAGTTCAGGAGATTACATTGATCAAGTGTTTGTTAACTGTTAATCTGTTAACTTTTCATACGATGTGATCTCTGCCCTGACCAGGAACTGGTCCAGCTCCATCCGGCAGGCTTGCAGGCAGTCAATGCACACCGCACTAGCCGGCAACACTTCCAGAGGCTCACTACTCTCTGGGAAAAGAAGAACCGTCCACCATCCGCACTTTTCCTACTTTTGCACAGTTTAACTCATGCCCCTTGTCCTCCCCAGTTTTTCAAACTAAAATAATCTACCAAGAGGCACTCAATGCAGACCTTTCATTATTTTCTAAACATCTATCAGGTTGCCTACACTGCTTTAGAGTAAATAGACCCAGCTCTTCAATCCTGTCTGAGTAATTATGGTGTTCCTCTGCTCGCTGATCTACCTTGGCCCCCAGTCCAGTAAAGATTCAATTTTAAAATTCACATCTTGGTTGTTACATATGGAGAAAGAGGTAGACTGAACACTGTGAGCTCAAAGTAAAGTGTGACCTTAGTTTTTATTGCAAGTCTCCAGAGTGCCTCTCCAACCTGTGAGGCCTCCTTAAATACCTGTGCTCCCAAGGAATTATGGGATCCCTTGGGACTCCAGGGGATGAGCCCTCTGGTGGCTGTACAGACTAAATACAAGTTTACATATTTAACAACACTCACCCCCAAAGTCAATAGTATAACTATTTACAATGTGGGTCGATCTGGGGCCCTTCTTGCTCTGGTAGATCGTTTCAGTGTGAAAGTTGGTATTATTGAATCATTTGTTGGGCCCTCGCTGGGCTGCTGTGCAGCTGGCCTTGCTAGGCTGCCTGGTGTGTTGGGCCCTGCTCGGCTGCTGTGGATGATGGATTCTGATTTGTGGTCAACCGTGGTGCCGGTTGCCACTGCTGTGTATGTTGGGGCATCAAAAAAGGTAGGGTCCAAGGTGAGTTGCTCAGGACAGTCCATGAATCTGAGTTTGATTTGGTCCAAGTGTTTCCGGTGAATGAGTCCATTTGAAAGTTTGACCAGAAACACCCTCCTCCCCTCTTCGGCTATGACAGTGCCGGAAGCCACTTGGGACCTTGTCCATAATTCAATACAAATACAGGATCTTTAATTTCAATCTCGCATGACACATTTGCGCTATCATGGTATGCACTTTGTTGAAGCCGCCTGCTCTCTACCTGTTCATGTAGATCAGGGTGAACTAACGAGAGCCTTGTTTTAGGTGCTCTTTTCATGAGCAGTTCAGCAGGTGGGATCCCAGTAAGTGAGTGGGGTTTCATGCGGTAGCTAAGCAGCACTCAGGATAGGCGAGTCTGCAGTGAGCCTTCAGTTACCCTCTTCAAGCCTTGCTTGATGGTTTGCACTGCTCTCTCTGCCTGACCATTGGATGCTGGTTTAAACGGGGCAGATGTGACATGTTTGATCCCTTTACGGGTCATGAATTCTTTGAACTCAGCACTGGTAAAACATGACCCGTTGTCGCTCACCACGACATCGGGTAAGTGTGAGTGGCAAACATAGCCCGCAGGCTTTCAGTAGTGGCAGCGGACATGCTACAACCACAAGGAACATTATACCCAAGAACGGGCCTGCATAGTCGACGTGTACCCTAGACGATGGCTTGGAGGGCCAAGACCATAGACTAAGCGGTGCCTCCCTGGGTACATTGCTTAACTGCGAGCATGTATTACATCTGTGAATGCAGGACTCTAAGTCCGCATCGATACTGGGCCACCACACGTGGGATCTGGCTATCGCTTTGATCATTATCATGCCTGGGTGGGTACTGTGGAGGTCATTGATGAAGATGTCTCTGCCCTTCTTGGGGACCACTACTCGATTGCCCCACAGAAGGCAATCTGCCTGTATAGACATTTCATCTTTGCGCCGCTGGACGGCTTTATCTCTTGCTGCATTTCCACTGGGACACTGGACCAGTTCCCGTGAAGCACACAGCTTTTGACTAGAGATAATAAGGGGTCCGAGCTTGTCCAGGTTTTGATCTGCCAGGCAGTGACGGGTAATTACTCACTCTCAAATGCTTCCATAACCATGGCTAGATCTGCGGGCTGCGCCATTTCCACCCCCGTGGTGGGCAATGGCAGCCTACTGAGAGATTCGGCGCAGTTTTCTGTGCCTGGTCTGTGCTGGATGGTGTAGATGTATGCGGACAACATGAGTGCCCATCTCTGGATGTGGGCCGATGCGTTGGTATTTATCCCTTTACTCTCAGAAAACAGGAATATAAGTGGCTTATGGTCAGTTTCCAATTTGAATTTTAGCCCAAACAGGTATTGATGCATTTTCTTTACCCCATATACACACGCTAATGCTTCTTTCTCAATTATGCTGTAGGCTCTCTCAGCCTTAGACAGACTCCTGGATGCATAAGCAACCGGTTGCAGTTTCCCAAAATCATTAGCTTGTTACAATACACACCTGACGCCATATGACGACGCATCACATGCTAGTACCAAAAGCTTACATGGATCATACAACACAAGCAATTTGTTTGAGCATAATAATTTTCTCGCTTTTACAAAGGCATGTTCTTGACTTTTGCCCCAAACCCATTCATCCCCTTTACATAGTAAGACATGCAGTGGTTCTAACAGTGTGCTGAGACCCGGTAAGAAGTTCAGGAGTCCCAGAAACGACCGCAGCTCCGTCACGTTCTGTGGCCTTGGTGCATTCTTGATTGCCTCCACCTTCGCGTTGGTGGGCCTGATGCCGTCCGGCACAATCCTCCTTCCCAAGAACTCCACTTCAGGCACCAGGAAAATGCACTTCGAGCGTTTTAACCTGAGCCCCACGCGGTTGAGTCGACTAAGAACCTCCTCCAGGTTCTGCAGATGCTCGACTGTGTTCCGACCTGTGACCAAGATTTCGTCCTGGAAGACCACGGTGTGGGGGACCGACTTCAGTAAGCTTTCCATGTTTCTCTGGAATATCACCGCCGCTGATCGGATTCGAAACGGGCATCTGTTATAAACAAAAAGATCTTTGTGTGTGTTGATGCAGGTGAGGGACTTCGATGATTCCTCCAGTTCCTGCATCATGTCGGCTGAAGTCAGATCCAGCTTCGTGAATGTTTTTCCTCCTGCCAGCGTTGCAAAGAGGTCGTCGGCCTTTGGTAGTGGGTATTGGTCCTGCAGGGAGAAACGATTGATAGTTAGTTTGGAATCGCCACAGATTCTGATGGTGCCGTCTCCCTTGAGGATTGGGATGATCGGGCTGGCCCACTCGTTGAACTCGATCGGGGAAATGATGCCCTCTCTTTGCAGCCGGTCTAGCTCGATCTCTACTCTTTCTCTCATCATGTACGGTACTGCTCTCACCTTGTGATGGATGGGTCGCGCCCCCGGAATTAGGTGGATCTGCACGTTTGTTCCTTTGAATTTCCCAATGCCTGGTTTGAATAGTGAAGGAAATTTGTTTACACCTGGGCACATGAAGTGTCGTCAGCGGACGATAGCACTCGGATGTCGTCCCAGTTCCAGCTCCTGCCGAGCAGCTTGTGACCATTGGCTGGTACCACCCAGAGTGGTAGCTTGTGCACCGCTCCATTGTAGGAGACCTTTATGGTAGCACTGCCGATTACAGGAATCAGTCCTTTTGTGTAAGTTCTTAGTTTTGTGCAAACTGGAGTTAAGACTGGCCTTGAGGCCTTGTTGCACCACAATCTTTCGAAAGTCATTTTGCCCATGGTGGACTGACTTGCGCCCATGTCCAGCTCCATTGACACCAAGAGTCCATTTAGTTCAACATTCAGCATTATCGGGGGACAATTCATGGTGAATGTGTGCACCCCATGTACCTCTGCCTCCTCGGTCTGAGGCTCTGGTTCGTCATGATCCTCCGTGGATCTGTCGTCCTCTGCAACATGGTGGTTTGCAGGTTTAACAGGATTTGCAGTTCGCCTGCACACTCGTTGGAGGTGTCCCATTGTTCCACAGCCCTTGCAAACGTACCCTTTGAATCGTCATGATTGGAAACGATGATCATCCCGCAGCGCCAACAAGGTGTTAATGGCCTTGCATTCATCACACTTGATGGTGGACTCTGCGACATCTGCGGACGTGCAGCTGCAGGTATGTGTGACCTGCCTTGTATGGTACGATTCAAAACCAAGATCACTTTGTTCCCAGTACTTGTAGCAGCACTTGTGTGCTGAGAGATTTGCTTCATATTGTCGCTGGTGGCAATGAATGCCTGGGCTATCACTATGGCCTTACTCAAAGTTGGGGTCTCTACAGTCAAAAGTGCTGCTCTCAGACCAGTGTGCACAAATCGTCGTATGATTTCTCTGTGGATTTCACTGGAGTGAGCAGATTCTTCACGAGACCATACGTTGGTGCCCTACAAACGGTGAGGAGGATCGGCCTTCATTTGGCAGCGTTCTCTTCCCCATTTAGCTCGTTGGCCACGAAGTATTGGTCGAGTCGCTCCACAAAAGTTTCCCAATCATCTCCTTCTGAGAATTTCTCCAGGATGCCCACTGTTCTCTGCATCTTTGTGTTCGCTATCTGTATCTCATCATCAGTTGTTATGTATGGAGAAAGAGTCAGACTTAACACTGTGAGCTCAAAGTAAAGTGTGACCTTAGTCTTTTATTGCAGGTCTCCAGAGTGCCTCTCCAACCTGGGAGGCCTCCTTCAATACGTGTGCTCCCAAGGGATTATGGGATCCCTTGGGGCTCTAGGGGATGAGCCCTCTGATGGCTGTACAGAGTAAATACAAGTTTACATATTTAACATTGGTGTTCAAATCCCTCACTGACCTCACAACACTCTGAGATCTCTGCGCTCCTCCAATTCTGACCAGCCTCAATGTTACTCACTCCACCATTGGCAGATTGCCTTCAGCTGCATCGGACCTAAGCTTTGGAAATCTCTTCCTAAACCTCTCCACCTCTCTACATCTCTCTCCTGAAAGGTGCAAAATTCACAAGAAACCCCTCCTGTATTTGGGCTCATTCGAAAAGAAATTTAATTTGGAACTACCTACCAAAAAGTTTGGAACTCTAAAGTACTTATGGAAGAAACTACGAACTTTAATAGAATTTTGGATTTTAAAAGACAGACTCAAGGCTGTGGGCGGACCTACGGAACTAACAAGAGACAGTCTAATTAAGTGAAGCTACCTGGGTGTGAGGACTAAGTTAATCTGTCTGGAGGGATGAATATGCGAAAATCCTTCCCCCACAAGAGACATTAACATCACAAAATCACCCAGAGGTAGCAACCTCTCAACATGGGTCTGGACAACCATTTCAGCATATACATCACAAAGAGGCCCAATCCAGCCTGTATGCGAAAGACTAAGCACAAAAGGACATTGCAATTACCAAACTAATATTTCCATCAGGAAACATTTTTCGAACATCAACTCACCCAAAACATATCAACTTTTAACAAGCCCATCAAAATATTACAAAGAAGAATCAAGCCCGCCAAAATTATACAAAGGATTTTGAACAGATTTGGCGCTAAGATTAGAACCACTGAAATCGTATTACTGGCCCCCTGTTTTCACAGAGGTTAGGTGGTTGCTGGGTAGCGACAAGGCGAGTACTACTTCAGATGCCATACTACACCAGGTGCTATACTGCGAGTATGTCATCACGACAAAGCGAGAAACCAACGCGACAGTTGTAAACTAACTTCTCCAGCCTCGAAGTCCTGAAGTCCTGAAGGAAGGAAGAACACCACCATCGCAGCAGCGACCGACAGCAGTCAACGTGGTATCTAGGGAAAAACAACCGCAATCTACCGTTAACTATCAAAAGGATTGGTAAGCATAGTCCCTGCCTGCCCTGGAGTCTAACCTAGCTAGAATTAGGTATTGGGAGGTGTGAGGTATAATTTTATTGCAACCCCCTTTGAATGTGTAGTATATGGTTCTTTATTAGGGTGATTATAAGTTTGACCTTATATCTTTCCTTGTATTGTTCTTTATTAGAGTGATTGTAAGTTTGGCCTTGTATTTTCTTACGAGAGTAATAAGCCTGTATTAACTTGGCTGCAATAAAACCAAAGTTCTTTTGCATCAAACCAGTGTCCTTTGCACTTTTGTCACCCACTCCCCCCCATCCCCCCAAATAAATACAGAATACAGAACCCAAGCGAGTGGGAGTGATTCGAACTGCTCAAGTTGGTCAGAAGGGAACCTAGCCCCCTCATAGAGACCACCCCCCCCCATACAAAATGGTGACCGCGGCAGGACTCTGGTACAAGGGGTGTGATGTGGAGAGTGCTGGTTTGGGGCAAAGAACCAAAATGGAAGAGAGGATTTCCTCCTATGTGTATAAGAAAGTGAATGTAACTAAAAAATGGGTGCTTAGTCTATTGCGCGCTGAGCGTCCAGCTGACGCTGCAGCCCAGTGGACAGCAAGCAAAGATCACAAGGAAACAGTAGAGAAGGCAATTTGGTTGGTCTGTCGACAGTGACAGGTCCAACTCCTAAACAGAATGAATGAAACATTGCAGGCAGAATTATGGGAATGCGCAGTGAACTACCAGGAAAGGGTTATGTCAGAATAAAGATTATCGGGAGAACTCCATAAACTAAAACAGGAAAGGACCCAAATAATGGAAAGGTTTAAAACCATTCAGGACTATTTTCAACGTCAGGTTACTGAGGCCAAAAGTAATGAAAAGTCACTGAGAAAGGAAAGCACTCGCCTCACCCTACAAGCAAAAGAGCTCCAGGAAAGAGTAAAAGATTTGCAAGCAGCGTATAAAGTAGCAAGCACTAATGGGTTTAAATCGGGAGACTACGGTCCCTGCCAGCAACAAATTAAAAGTTTAAACCTTGCTCTATCCAAGGCAAAAGGCATGGTATGCCTAATAAGCCCGGGTACGCCCCAGGTAAACCTGGAAGAGAAGGAGGAAACTGCCCGGCCACCACCTGTGGCACCGGTGACTACACCGGTGCAGCAGCAGGAGGGGCAAATCAGTTGCGGGGCGGACAGGGATAGTGAACCACCACCCCCTGTAGCACTGAGTTTCAGCTCGGCTTGGCAGCAGGGAGGAGAGCAAGGCGAGCCAGACAGGGAGAGCCAGAACCAGGGCCAATGTGCCCGGTCTGGCAACAAAAGTTTGGCCCGCCCACCCTTGGCGGGGGTCAAAGGCCCCTGGAAAGTCCATTTGTGGTCCCCCACATTCCCCACCAGCTTAGGGCTATGATAAGCCACCTGGGAAAGCTAACTCCAAAGGGAGACCCCTCGGTTCACTTTGTGGAAGTGGAACAGGCAGGGGACATTAATGGGTGCGATGATGCAGAAATGGCAAAGATGCTTCTCCTATCCCTAGACAGCAAACTGCACCAGTTCCTCTCTACTGAGAGCAAAAGAGGACAGAAAACACTTGCTGCCGTCCAAAAGGACATTTTAGAAGCTATGGGCTGCAATGACGGGAGTCCCTTCTCTAGAGTAGAGAAAACTGTGCAGCTCACAGGGGAAACCCCACAGGCTTTCGCAGACCAACTGTGGTCGGTGTACAAAAGCGCCTGTAGTGGGGACATAGACAGGGATCACTTAAACCCGGATGAATTAGCATACTGGCTCCAAAGCCTAGTAGTTAAAAGTTTACCCAGAATAAGAACCAAGGCTGAGGCCTGGTTCGACCCCAGAGATCCCCAAGCCACAGAACAGGGAGTGCATAGGCAACTGACCATAGCTTACAGAAACGGCAGAGGGACAGTAGAGCACCCACAAAAGGGAAGGTTCACGAAATCCGATCGAGCGAAGATAAGAGGGAATGGCGCAACGAGGGGGGCAACCCCCCGATGCAAAACGTACCTGCTTCGAGTGCGGAAAGAATGGGCACTGGAGAAAGGATTGTAAAAATCCTTGGAAGAATATTGTTGTATAGGCATGCCTGTTCACTGTGTGATGTTGCCTGCACGCGGCAGGTAACCCAGTATAAAACGAAACTCACAGCTTGTTGTCAGCACTCAGGAGCTGCTAATAACGGACTGCAGGTCTGCACAGTTTAAGTACGACACCCTGCCTCTTGGAGTCATTACTAAAGGTGCCTACATACACCACAACTGGCGACGGGAATACGAGATCACGAACTACACGCTCAACATGTCTAACCTCAGCAACTTTCAGCAATTTACAGAGGGGGAAGATTGGGACGCTTTTGTGGAAAGATTGGAACACTTCTTTATCGCCAACGACCTGGACGGGGACACACCGGCCACGCTTCCGAACAAATGCAGGGCCATCCTGCTTAGCAGTTGTGGGCCCACCATCTACAGTCTCGTCAGGGACTTACTAGCCCTGGAGAAGACAGCCACCACGAGCTATGAGGAACTTGTAACAATCATACAGGAACAACTAAAACCAAAAGAAAGCATCCTCACAGCCAGGCACCGGTTCTACACTTACCATTGACCTGAGGGCCAAGAAATTGCCAAGTATTTTGCACACTTAAGAAGACTAGCTGCACCATGTGAGTTTGGCGACCACCTTAATGAAGCACTAAGGGACATAATTGTCATCGGAATCGGCCACGAAGGCCTCTTAAACAAATTGCTCTAGGCTGACATTACGGTCACCCTGCAGAAAGCAATTCAAGTGAGCCAGACCGACATGGTTTCAGCCAGCGACTCCAGGCGAATACTGACCCAGGACTCTAAACCTGCGATCGCAGTGCACCGCATAGTCACTTCTAAAGGCAGAAATGCTGCCCTGAGTCCCACAACCCTGAGTCCGCCACATGGGGCAAACTGGATGGCCCCGTGCTGGCGCTGTGGAGGAAACCACAGGGCCCACCAGTGCCGCTACAAAGACTATGCATGCAAGGGCTGCAAAGAGAAAGGGCACCTTCAGAGAATGTGCAGAAAAGGCTGTACTCACGGTGTCTCTGATGAGTTGGCTAATTACCGGGGCTCCGACACTGATGAAGATGAAGCTGCTCAAACCCTGGCAGAAGAGTATGGAATCTTTACCTGCTCCACCAGAAGTTCTCTGTGGATGATGGAAGTGGACATCGATGGGGCCCAGTCTCCATGGAGATCGACACAGGGGCGAGCCAGTCTGTGATGAGCCAAAAGACCTTTGAAAAAATTTGGAGGAATCCTGCCACTCGACCAAAACTGTCTCCTAACCAGACAAAGCTGCTCACCTATACCAAAGGTAAAATCCAAATCGTTGGCAGTGTAGACATCCAGGTCTCTCAGGGCGGCGATGTTGCACAAACTCCCCCTGTGGATTGTAGCTGCCGATGGTCCCACATTGCTGGGCAGGAATTGAATGAACATCAGGCGAAGTGGCCCTGTGGAAGAAAAGAGCACCACAGCCTACCTGCAGCAAGACCACAAAATGGCTGCAGCACCACAAGCAGCAGACCTGTAATCAAAATGGCCTCCTCCATGCCACGAGTCAACATGGAGGAGCATCATGTGACATTGAGCGGCCAATCGGATTTGAAGGCTCCCTTAAAGGAGACCGGTAACCAAAAAGATTTAAAGGGGAAGTTCCAACTATTTGAGTACACGGACTTTAAAGCTAAAGATGCAATAAAAGGGTACAAGTACGAAAATGTATGCAATGTAACTATGAATTGTGATGCTGGTTTAACTAATATGACTAATGAGATGAAAGCAGGTGTCAGTAAGGTTAAGAACAAGTTTATTATGCTTAACAATAATGATAAAGAATGTGAAATGCTTAATGTAACCATGTCTGTTGAAACCAGTACACCCAAAAGTAATGCAAATGCTAGAATGTATAATGCAGGCTCGACTATGTGTGATCAGAGCCAAGGTGTCATGTATACCTCATGTTGGACACTGCCAAAGGACATTGGATCCTACAGGGACCATGCTGATGCCAATGGAATCCCCTTGTGGGAGGCCCCCAGGTCCAGCAGGCTACCTGACCATGTAACCTTTGGAACGAATGTGATGCCCCTTGCAGAACACACACACAGGCAGTGGGAGCAGACCCACTACAGGGACACTGGTCAATGGGCAGCCCAGCCACCACCAATGGCAATCTGCACCAGACCAGCCCTACAACCCCTGGCCATCAGGGCCAACACCAGGAGCATGAGGCCAATACCCTCCAGCTTCCCTGGCAAACCCTGGGATGACTTGACCCTCATCTTCATTGGTGGACAAGGAGTCCACCCAGTCTTGTGGCCCTGCCCACCACCCTACAACTACCCACATCACAGAGTATACACACCACCCACTGCTGCCGTGGCTACCTCCCCGAGAGATCCCACAACAGTGACACCCACTTGGTCTGTGTGTGAGGGAGGGGAAACGTATGAGTACCAGCCTCAAGCACAGGGGTCACACCTGGCAACCACACAACCCTCACCACAACTCCCCATAACCCACCACTGATCACTCCCCCGGTCATGACAACAAGGATATGAAAAATGCTCAGGGGGGAGTATTGTTGTGTAAGCATGCCTGTTCACTGTGTGATGTCTGTAACACTGTTATGCCACATTGAATGTACTCTTATACTGTAAACACTTTACCGGTACACCAGAGGGTGCTGTTGCTGCAGACCCAGAGGTTGCCTGCACACGGCAGGTAACCCAGTATAAAATGGAACTCACAGCTTGTTGTCAGCACTCAGGAACTGTTAATAAAGGACTACAGGTCTGCACAGTTTAAGTACCATCCCCTGCCTCGTGGAGTCATTACAAAAGGTGCCTACATACACCACAAATAGCGCAGGAAAGAATTCTCCAGCCCCTGCCCAAAAGACCGAGACAGATAAGTCAGCCCCTCCTCTCTCATTCGATACATTTTTAACTGCGATCTGAGCCATGTTAGATGGCCCTGGAAAGGTAGCCACCGCCACCGGTACCGAAATTCCATCTGCCCCCTCCAAACCAAAACCGTGACGAGCACAGGCATAGCCTGTCCACCTGTGTTCTCTCGAGTATGATGCGTGGGGGTGACCGACTGTACAGATGGAGGTGGAAAAGGTGAAAGGGACTTACCTGCTGGATACCAGTGCCTCAAGCACCCTTGTCTATGCAGCTAACCCCGCCACCTCACCTCTGTCTAACGGGGTCCCCTACTGCTTGGTGGGTTTCACAGGCACTGAACAGACTGGCTCATTCTCCGTTCCGCTCTCCATTCATTTAGGTACACTCCATACTAAGTGGACTTGTATCCTGATGAAGTGGGAGCAGGAAGGGAGAGGGATCCTGGGGGTTGACTTCATCTTCGGCCAAAGGATCCTAGTGGATTTAAGAAACCACTGTCTTTGGGAGTCAGTCTGTAGGGGGCAGGAAAGTGAGGTGATGGTTATCCCGGGAAAACAGAGAAAAAGGACGGTGTGCACCATGAAACCAAAGGAGGGTTACAACCTTGAATCACTGGTCAGTAACACCCCTGTAGAATATCAAGAGTATGTCAGGAAAAACCTTGCAGCTTTTACCACTCGCAAACACGCCTGTGGGAGAATAAACGGGGTCGATGTTAGCATAGATGGGGACCCCATGACCCAACCACAGAAACAGTACAACTTCCCCAGGGAGGCGGAGGCAGACATGGAAACAGCCTTGGGTTCGCTGGTTAAACAGCGGGTATTGAGATCAATAGCTACCCATGTGAACTCTCCATTGTGGCCGGTTAAGAAACCGGACAACTCCTGGAGAGCCACGGTGGACTATCGAGTACTCAACCATAACATCCCCACCTGTGCATCCACCGTTGCTGCTGTCGCCGACCTCATTGGAAGTATCCCAGCCTCCGCGATCACCTTCACGGTGCTGGATATTTCCAACGGGTTCTGGTCCATACCTTTAAGAAGGGAAGATCAGTACAAGTTTGCTTTTACCTTTAAAGGGTAGTAATATACTTGGATCTATCTCCCTCAGGGCTTCCACAACAGCCCCAGTATTTTCCATCAGTGTATGGCCAACTGTTTAAAGAGCTTCAGCAGACCCCAGCAATTAATACAGTATGTAGATAATGGGCTCCTGTTCACTGATGAGGGGGAGGAACATGGCCCACTGCTGGCTGAACTGCTGGAGCTGCTGAAAGAAGAAGGATTTAAAGTAAACCCCAAGAAGGCACAGATCGGCCTGAAGGAAGTAAAATTCCTGAGACTGGCTGTACTCGCTGGGGAAAGAGCCATGGACAAAGCTAGAAGGGAAGCAGTGCAGAAGTTACCCGCCCCCAACACAGTAACAGGAGTAAGATCTTTTCTAGGGCTTACCGGGTACTGCAGAGATTTCATTGAGGATTATGCAGCCACCGCAGCCCCTCTGCTCCGACTCCTATACAAGGGAGTGGAGTGGGAATGGGACAAAGGTTGCGAGGCAGCATTTATCCAACTCAAGAAAGACCTGCAGACCGCGCCAGCTCCAGGGGCCATAGATGGGGATAAAGAGTTTTTCCTGGAGGTAGCAGCCAGTGGGGATAGCCTGAGTGCAGTACTGCTCCAAGAGCACGGCCGGTTGAGACCAGTGGTCTACTTCTCCAGGATACTCACGGATGTGGAGAAGGGATACTCCAACTGTGAGCAGCACCTCCTAGCCACTCACTGGGCTGTGAAAAAATCACTGATTTTCACAGAGGGGTCACCTATCACACTCCTTACCCACCATACGCCTACCCAAATGCTCCTGGACGGGAGAATCAAGGACGGGACAGTGAGCAGTGCCCGCAATACTCACAGGACCCTGCTCAACTCTCAAATGGACATAAGGGTAAAGGGTCTCTGCGAGCCAAGACTCGCAGCCAACATGATTTATCTGGGGACAGCCCACGGGTGTTCTGTAGAAGGGGTATGGGAAATTAACATAGGCTTTCGGGCTGGGTTACACCCACAAGCCGAGACATCGATGTGGACGGTTCAAGCACAGTATCTGCGGGTGAACGACTCACAGGCTGTGGAGTTTATGATCCTGAGGCAGGCATTGCCCTGGCGATTAATCTCTCCAGCATGATGAGCGCCCAGCATGCTGAACTGTCTGCAGTAGTGTACATAGTCACACACCCCGAAGATTTCCCTACCCCATACATGATTTGCTCGGACAGTATGTTCACATGCAATTCGTGTACAGAGTACCTGGCTATTTGCTCCCGCCGCAGATACACCTCCACAGATGGGAGACCCCTGGCAATTAAGCCCCTACTGGAAAAGATCATGAAAGCTGTCGGGGAGGAAGGGAATATCTACATACATAAGTTGAAGGCACATTCCACCACTGCATCCCGTAGCGAGGGAAACCAGCAGGCTGACATGTTAGCCAAGCAAGGGGCCCGCACGGGCAAGCTCTGGGATCCGTACAACCCAGGACCCATTGCAGCAGTCAGGAGCAGGTTAGGGACGGCTGAGAGGGCAGGGATAGTAATATGTCCTTACTATACAGTACAAATGATCACGAGGCCCATACTTGAGAGAAGGTCACTCTGTGACCAGTAACCTTTATTAGCCATTACTGAAGTGATGAACGTGGGTGGAGCTTCCCCTTTTATACCTGAAAGACCAGGTTAGGAGTGTCTCCCACAAGTTCACCACCTTGTGGTCAATGCTCTCACAGTGTACCACTTAGATCAGTTTATACATGGGTTACAATGACAGTTAAATACATGACATCACCTAACCTAAAGTCTTATTGGGATCACAGGTTAAGTTACTCTGGTGGTTTACGCTCCCTTGTAGAGCGTCTGAGTTGGGGCTCCGTTTGATGGGCGCTGGCCTTAGTGTCTGCTGTTTGTGGTGCCTCAGGCCTGTCCGGACTGCCCACAGTGACTGGTCTCTCCTCCACTTGGTTCCGGTGTTCGGTCACCTGTGGAGGAGTGAACTCTACATCATGTTCTTCCTCTGCTTCTTCTATGGAGTTGCTGAACCTCTTTTTTGTTTGATCCACGTGTTTGCGGCAGATTTGTCCATTGGTAAGTTTAACTACCAGAATCCGATTCCCCTCTTTGGCAAGCACACTACCTGCAAGCCATTTAGGCCCTGCAGCGTAGTTGAGAACAAAGACAGGGTCATTGACGTCAATACATCGCACCCTCGCATTCCCGTCATGGCAGTCACATTGTGACTGGCGCCTGCTCTCAACAATTTCTTTCATGGTGGGGTGTATAAGGGATAACCCTGTTTTGAGCGTCCATTTCATGAGCAGCTCTGCGGCTGGGACCCCGGTGAGCGAGTGTGGTCGGGATCTATTGGCCAAGAAGAGGCGTGATAAGTGGCTTTGTAGGGAACCCCCTTGGATTCTGAGCATCCCCTGTTTGATTATCTGCACTGCTCAATCCGCCTGGCCTTTTGAGGCAGGCTTGAACGGTGCCATTCTAACATGGTTGATACCTTTTCCTGCCATGAAGTGCTGGTAAAGCACGGCCATTGTCGCTGACCAAGATGTCCGGTAGACCATGGGTGGCGAACATTGCCCGTAGACTTTCTAACATGGCAGAGGATTTGCTTGAAATTAAAATGGTACACTCGATCCATTTGGAGTAGGCGTCTACGACAACCAAAAACATTTTTCCCATGAAAGGACCTGCATAGTCCACATGGATGCGTGACCATGTCTTGGCGGGCCAGGACCAGGGGCTAAGGGGGGCTTCCCTGGGCGCATTGCCCAGCTGGGCGCATGTGTTGCACCTGCGAACACAAAGTTCCAGGTCTGCATCTATTCCTGGCCACCAAACGTGTGACCTGGCAATTGCCTTCATCATGACAATGCCCGGGTGCTCATTGTGGAGTTCTCTGATGAACATCGCTCTGCCCATCTGGGGCATGACTACTCGGTTTCCCCATAGTAGGCAATCGGCCTGAATCGAGAGTTAATTCTTGCGCCTTTGAAATGATTTGAATTCCTCAGGGCATGCCCCGTACGTGGCTGCCCAGTCCCCATTCAGGACACATTTCTTGACTAAGGTTTCTATTTGTCCAGACTTTAATCTGACGGGCTGTCACGGGTGAGCCTTCGCTTTTGAAAGCTTCAACAGCCATGACCATCTCAGCAGCATGCTCGGTTGCTCCCTCGGTGGTGGCTAGGGGGAGCCTACTGAGTGCATCGGTGCAATTATCAGTGCCCGGTCTGTGCCGGATTATAGGCGGCTAACATGAGTGCCCACCTCTGTATGCGGGCCGATGCATTAGCATTTATGGCCTTATTGTCAGCCAAAAGAGACGTTAGGGGTTTGTGATCTGTCTCCAGCTCAAATTTCCTGCCAAACAGGTACTGGTTCATTTTTTTTACAGCATATACACATGCAAGCACTTCCTTTTCTACCATCCCGTAGCCCCGTTCTGCCTGGGACAGACTTCTGGAGGCATAAGCTACCGGCTGTAACTGACCCTTGACATTAACATGCTGCAACACACACCCGACCCCATAGGACGATGCATCACACGTTAAAACAAGTTTTTTGCATGGGTCATATACCATTAACAGATTGTTGGAGCATAACAAATTTCGTCCTCTATCAAAAGCCCTTTCCTGGCTGTCCCCCCCAGGCCCATTCGCGACTTTTGCGTAGGAGCATGTGTAGCGGCTCGAACAGCGTGCTCAATTTGGGAAGAAAATTACCAAAATAGTTCAGGAGCCCCAGGAACGAACGCAGCTCTGTCGTGTTACGGGGTCTGGGTGCTCTCTGGATCGCTTCTGTTTTGGACGCGGTAGGTCTGATCCCGTCTGCTGCTACCATCATCCCCAGGAATTCTACCTCCGGAGCTAGAAAGACGCACTTCGCCTTTTTCAGTCGCAGACCTACCCGGTCCAGTCTGCGTAGCACCTCCTCCAGATTGCGGAGGTGTTCTTCAGTATCACAACCCGTGATGAGGATGTCGTCTTGAAAAACCACTGTCCTTGGAATCGACTTGAGGAGGCTTTCCATATTGCGTTGAAAGATCGCGGCGGCTGAGCGAATCCCAAACGGACATCTGTTGTACTCAAACAACCCCTTGTGCGTCGTGATGGCGGTCAGCTTCTTTGACTCACTCGCCAGCTCCTGGGTCATGTAAGCTGAGGTCAGGTCCAATTTAGAAAAAAGTTTGCCACCGGATAGCATCGCAAAGAGGTCCTCCACTCTCGGTAGCGGATACTGGTCTTGGCATGACACGCAATTGATGGTGGCCTTGTAATCACCACATATCCTGATCGATCCATCCGTCTTGAGCACCGGCACAATTGGACTTGCCCAGTCACTGAATTCGACTGGCGAGATGATGCCTTCCCTCAGCAGGCTGTCCAATTCGCCTTCTATCTTTTCGCGCATCACGTATGGCACTGCTCTGGCCTTGTGATGTACTGGCCTGGCGTCCTGGTTTATGTGAATCACTACCTTGGTCCCCAGGAAAGTGCCAATGCCGGGCTGAAATAGTGAGTCAAATTTGTCCAGGACCTGTGAGCATGATATTCGCTGCACAGAAGAAATTGCTTTGACATCGCCCCATTTCCAGTCGATCGTCTCTGACTGTCTCTGTAACTGTTTTTAAGCACACCATTAACAGGTGTTGATGGCCCCATTACTGGCCACATTGTCCCTTGCGATGGCGTGAATCGCCGTTCAGCTAGCCATTGTCTCTGTTGAGTTTCCCCTTTGGGTTCGACTACATGCTCGGGCATATCCGATTGCCACTGTCTGCCTGGAGAACTGTGTGCCGCGTTAACAATGTTGACTCCCTGTCCATTTGCTGCATTTTAACCAAGATTTTTGTCATACATCATTCTGGTCTCTTCCTCCCCTGAGATAAATGTCTGGGCCATATAAGCCGCTGTTTCCAGGGTCAAGTCTTTGGTCTCAATCAGTTTCCTGAAAACCCCAGCGTGCCCGATACCCTCAATAAAAAATTCTCGCACCATCTCCGCTCTGCATGCATCTGGGAACTTACATAGGCTCACCAGTCGCCGGAGGTCTGCCACGAAGTCTGGAACGCTTTGCCCTTCTCGCCGCCGGTGCATGTAAAACCGATGTCTCAGCATGTGCATGCTGCTCACTGGTTTAAAGTGTTCCCCGATCAACTTACAGAGTTCTTCAAAAGTCTTGTCCACCGGCTTCTCTGGCGCTAGAAGGCCCTTCATCAGGGAGTACGTCCTGGACCCACAAATCATCAGGAGATGAGCCCTGCGTTTGTCGGCCGAATCCTGTCCCAGCCATTCCGTAGTGACAAAGCTTTGCTGTAGTCTCTCAATAAAGTCGTCCCAATCATCACCAACACAGTACCTCTCATCTGTGCTGCTAGTGGTCATGCTCGCATGGTTTAAATCCCAGTTTCTCGTCGCCAATAATATGTCCTTACTACACAGTATAAATGCATACGAGACCCATACTTGAGAGAAGGTCACGCTGTGACCAATAATCTTTATTAGCCAGTACTGAAGTGACGAAGGTGGGTGGAGCTTCCCCTTTTATACCTGAAAGACCAGGTTAGGAGTGTCTCCCACAAGTTCACCACCTAGTGGTCAATGTTCTCACATTGTACAACTTAGTTCAGTTTATACATGGGTTACAATGACAGCTAATACATGACAGATACCTTTGCCCCCGGACCTAAAAATGGTTCAAACCCAAGACCCCGTCCTCAAAACTGACCTGAGCACGCTAGCTAAAGGGGAAAAGGTAGACGGCCCGTACGGCACCGCAGCAATTGCCATTAAAGAAGGCATGATGTTCAGCGGGGACCAATGGCTAGTACCACAACAACACCGGAGCAAATTCCTCCAGCTGGCTCACGAGGGTCCAGGAGCAGGGCACCCCGGACGTGAGACCACTTGGCAACGAGTGGAACAGACAAGGTGGTTGCCAGGACTCAGGGAAGACGTCCGCGAGTTCTGTGCTAGCTGGTGTGTGCGGCCCACAACCCCGACTCCCAGAAAAGAAAGGTGTCTATGGGACATATCAGGAGGGTAGAGGGACCCTGGCAGTCGATCCAAATCGATTACATCGGGTCCGTACCCACTGCCCAGGGAGGTTACAAGTACTGCCTAGTATTGGTGGATGTATTCAACAAATGGGTGGAAGCCTTCCCATGCCGAACAGCCACTGCCCTGCGAACAGCCAGGATCCTGGTCAGAGAAGTGTTCTCCCGATGGGGACTACCCCAATACGTGGAGTCCGACCAAGGGAGTCACTTCAACAGGCAGGTGATGCAAGAGACCCTTAAGTTACTCGACATCAAAGGAAAATTACATGTCACCCACAAGCCGCAATCATCCGGGCCTGTGGAGCGCTTAAACCGTACCATCAAAGAAAGGCTGCGCAAAGAGACAGGGGACTCACCCAAAGGGTGGGTAGAGGCTCTACCACTAGTCCTCATGGGGATCCGGGCCAGCCAGTCAAAGAGCACGGGGTACTCCTCGTACGAGCTCATGACCGGCAGAGCCATGCGAACCCCACCCATGTATTAGCCCCGGTACTCACGGAAGGTCAGCTTAGGGAAACAAACCGGGACAGCTTTGTCAGGAATCTGTTTGAACACCTTAAACAGATTCACTGACAGGCTGCTAACAACATCGGAAAACAGCATTGGAGCAACCGACTGCTGCTAGAACCCCGCAAGCACCACGAGTGGGAGATAGGGGACCAGGTAATGGTGAGGAACTACGCTAGAGTAGGGGTCTTTGAGGCACTGTACATGGGACCGTACCACATTGTCGACAAGGTAAGCCCCATGGTCTATGCCATAAAATTGCCCCGCCGAACAAAGTGGTTCCACATAAATCAGTGCAAACTTTTCAACCCAGGGGCAGCAGCTAAACGTAAGGGACAGCCAAAAACGGTAAACCGCTCTAAAGACAGGGACCCCCAACCAACAGCCCCCGACTGTGGAAGTCCCACAGGGGACATGGCAGACCCACAGACTGCACCTAGAGGGGCAGTGGACTGTGTTACTGGAGGAGCTGTCCCCCCAATCATTTGGGACTCGGACGCACCCCCAGTAGCCGGAGCCTTAAGAAGGACTCCCCGCACACCACGGCAAAAAACATCATGGTCACCAGCGCTCCAATTTAAATGGTTCAACCCCGGGAAAGGGACCAGCCGCAAAAGGGCACCTAAGGTCAGAGACCAGCCCGCGAGCGGGGACACCCAGCCGGTAGCCTCGGACAACGAGGGACTCCCAGAAGAGGTAGCGGTGGAACAGCCACCAAATGAGAGTACCCAGCCCATAGCCCTCAACCAGGCAGAACCCCCAAAGGGGCGGTGTGCTGCAGCACCGGAGGGGACGTTCCCCCGATAGTGTGGGACTCAAACCCATGTCCGGTCAGGGTACTTAGGGTTAGATGGTGCAAACCGATCTATCACCTACCTCGTTGGACACCCAGCAGGTGAAGGAGAAAGAGAGAGGGCAGGAATTAACCTGGCCACGTGGAGATGAGTGGCAGATGTACATATATAGCGATGTGAATTTAAGAATATTTAGTGAATAAGTTAAAGTAAGATTATCTGTGTAATGATAAGTATATATGTATTAGTTTTCTGGTGTAAGAAAAGGAATCTGCCCATGCAGCTGTTAATAGAAGCACAGGCTGGGTAACACTCGGGAGTAATCTATCGGTACGGCTATTAAGGAAGCACCGGTAAGATACAAGCAAAATGGCTGTGAGATAAAGTTAAAAGCAGACATCAGTCCACAAGGAACTGATTAAGACAGCCAGTAAATGAAAGACTATGAGCCCAAATTGGAACTCGGTCACCTTTGTCCAGGCAGAGAGCTTTCTCAGGGCTAGACAATCTGTTTTATGTGCCCCTACAGGAAAGAGAACAACATGAGAAAGATCCTATTCCTGCTCGCCTTGATCAGGATGAGCAGCGGCGACTGAGGAGAGGTGGAAGAATCCCTCATTTACGAGTGTTCAGGAGGGAGAGCACCGATCGTAACCGCCGGGAGTGGCCCCCGGGACATGGAAGAACTCGCCGTTTAGGCCCACGAGGGAAGATGGCCAGGATGGCTGGGATCTAATTCTACCCGCTTCTCTAGCCAGGAAGGCTTTACCTACAGGAAGGCCTCAGTTCCATGCCCCCGGATGCGGATCATCACTGCCCGAGTCAGTGTTACAGAGGGAAAGCGTGTGTGTTTGACTTGCAAAGGGAACATTCCCCCGGGAAGATGGTGGTGGCTCAGAAAACTCAGCAAGGACGCATGGGACCAGGAATCGGACTGGGAAGGATACATATCGCACCATCACGGGGACACGGGGAGGAGTAAAAGTGTGTTGGGACAAATGGTGGGAATCCGAACAAGGAATTTACGTTTGCATGTGGGGATCAGAGAGTATTTGTCCCACAGGCATATCGATCGCCTTCGCCAGGCAATGGCAAGATGAAGGGGAAGGGATGGGGTGGGATTCTAGCCTACACAGGTGCGCGGTCCCACACTCCCCACTCCCAATTAACGCCACCGAACTAAGAGCACACATTAAGAAACCCCTGCCCACAACCCCGCTAATACGCACAGAAATTGAAAGGTGTCCTACCACCACCAAGGACCTGGGAACGGATTAGTATTGGTACCGACCGAAAAGGTGTTATATCAGGGGGTACATTATGCGGTAGCTTCAGTAATATTAAACCTTACCGAGGTACACTTACCTGCATGGTGTCTGAAGGAAACAGAGCTGCTATACCAGGCCCTTCTTAGAGACATGTTCAAGAAATTTTATGAGTTAGACTTTGGAAATGTAGACAAAGCAGATCTATATACCCTAAACGCTAGGGACACCATGGGCTCAGGAAGACCTAGAAGGGGAATCATAAATGAAGTTTTCACTACCTACAATACAGCATCCTTTGTAATAAATACTATAGATGACATAGAGCTGCAAACACAGATAAACTGCTTAAAGACCCAATTGAGAAAAATCCTGAAACAGGAGAACACCGTAGTAGGATCAGAACTATATGTGGACCAGGCTATGACTGTCCATTTAAAAGAAATAGTGGCTGAGCTGGAAAAACATGCACAGACAGTGAATGCACTCATACAGGATGATGGAAACGCTTCGGACCAGGCTGCACAGAACGAGGTGTGCGTACTGTATGGGGCATGGTTGTTGGGCGAGGGTCGCAACAACCTGGAGGATTTAAAACAAGGTGTAGTCCCCTCTTGGATCAGGAACAAGCACCTCACAGCCCTCCACCCATAGAGCAATTCACTAAGCCCGTGCCAGCTCCGCCTAGCCTCTGAAGCCTACCCTGTCCCAGTAGACTGTGGGAAATCTAACCACACCATTATGGGAATAGTATTAAGAATGTCGGTCATAGGTGGGACAGCCCGACCCGCACCGGTATACCGGGTGGAGAACATTGGAGTTATTCAGGGAGATGCACACATTCAGTTCGCAGTCGTCCCACCCTATGTTATAAAGCAGGAACACGCTGTAACGGGTACTGACCTCTCCGGGTGCCGGAGCCGGGGTGCACACGTAATATTGTGTCCCCAGTACTTGAGTGCCCATTCAAAGTCAGAGTGTGTGTTTAAAGCTGCTGGTGCACAGCCTATTAACTGCACCATGGAGGTAATGGCACAAGACCATGTCCCTCCACAGGTAACATACACAGGGGGTGGGACATATTGTGTCACCACCAGTGTGCCCCACTACCAACATGGACACTTCTGGTGTCCGGTAAGTGACAGCAGTTTTTGCTTCAAACCTGAGGCATCAGTTCAAGTGGCCCAGGAACGGATTGTCCCCATTCCTGAACTCTCCACTGTCCACCTCACTGTGAAGGAGAACATTACAAACCTGCAGGATTATGTTGTACATTTTGGCTATGCAATTCCCCCTCTACCCGAACATCTTACCGCTCTGCTAAAAGCTGTAATTATCTCACAAAAACATTTCTATACTCTAGAACAGAAACCCATTGAAATAGGGAAAAAGATTCTTGAGATCACCATTCCACCTTGGTGGGACCTTTTCAGAAATATAGAAGTCCCTAGAAATTGCTTCCCATACTTTAGTTATTTGTCAACTCGCGATTATCCTTTACTTACAGTGTCTCGCTTGCCGAGTGAAACGCAGAGACCGTCAGGTCAGGCACCAAAGCGTGCTGTAAGCTCCTTGGCCGAACTTGGGAATCGCGCAGGGAGGGGTGACACCATACTGCCATGTTTAATTTGTGTTTGATCTTACCTGCTGTAAACTGCAAAAATCTCGAGTATTGTGAGAATGCTACCTAATATGTGTTTGATCATGTACCTTTATTTTACTGAACTTAAAATTGTTTGACTATGGGACCTTTAATGTTACTTGAGAATGTGTTTGACTATGTGCTTTTACTTGTTTTACTTAGAACTGTGTTTGGCCATGTACCGTTATTCCACTGTGAAAATTAAGTAAAAGAGGGACATGATACCCCCTCTTTTCTGCAACTGAATTGTAACGACTGTATTCGCCTGTAAATTGCATTTGCATTTCAACAGGGGATGCAGGGTAATGTTTAGCTAGTGTAAATGCAGGGAAGGTTGACTCTCGGGAGCAGGAATTTTGCTTCCCTTGATTGACACTCAAGAGTGTGGAGTGTCAACAGGGGGGAATGAAAGGTGCAAAATTCATAAGAAACCCCTCCACTGTGTTTGGGCTCATTCGAAAGGAAATTTAATTTGGGACTATCTACTGAAAAGTTTGGAACTCTATAGTGCTTATGGAAGAAACTACGAACTTTAATAGAATTTTGGCTTTCAAAAGACAGACTCAAGGCTGTGGGCGGGCCTACGGAACTAGCAAGAGACAGTCTAATTAAGTGAAGCTACCTGGGTTTGAGGACTAAGTTAATCTGTCTGGAGGGATGAGTATTTGGAAATCCTTCCCCCACAAGAGATATTAACATCACAAAATCACCCAGAGGTAGCTACCCATCAACATGGGTCTGGACAACAATTTCAGCATATACATCACAAATAGGCCCAATCCAGCCTGTATGCGAAAGACTAAGCACAAAAGGACATTGCAATTACCAAACTAATATTTCCATCAGGAAACTGTTTTCGAACATCAACTCACCCAAAACATATCAACTTTTAACAAGCCCATAAAAATTTTACAAAGAAGAACCAAGCCCGCCAAAATTATGCAAAGGATTTTGAACAGATTTGATGCTAAGATTAGAACCACTGAAATCGTATAACTGGCCCCCTGTTTTCAACAGAGGTTAGGTGGTTGCTGGGTAGCTACAAGGCGGCTACTACCTCAGATGCCATACTACACCAGGTGCTTTACTGCGAGTATGTCATGACGACAAGGCGAGAAACCAACGCGACAGTTATAAACTAACTTCTCCAGCCTCAAAATCCTGAAATCCTGAAGGAAGGAAGAACATCACCATCGCGGCAGCGACCGACCACAGTCAACGTGGTATCTAGGGAAAAACAACCGCGATCTACCGTTAACTATCAAAAGGATTGGTAAGCATAGTCCCTGCCTGCCCTGGAGTCTAACCTAGCTAGAATTAGGTAATGAGAGGTATAATTATACTGTAACTCCCTTTGAATGTGTAGTGTATGGTTCTTTATTAGAGTGATTATAAGTTTGATCTTGTACCTTTCCTTGTATTGTTCTTTATTAGAGTGATTGTACGTTTGGTTTTGTATTTTCTTACTAGAGTAATAAGCCTGTATTACCTTGACAGCAATAAAACCAAAGTTCTTTTGCATCAAACCAGTGTCCTTTGCACTTTTGTCACACCTCCCCCAGATAAATCCAGAATACAGAACCCAAGGGAGTGGGAGCGATTCGAACCGCTCAAATTGGTCAGAAGGGAACCTGACCCCCTCATAGAGACCACCCCCTTACACTCCTCCCTTAAGTCGCTCATTGACCAAGGTTTTGGTCACCTCATGATATAGCTTTATGTGCCTCGGCTACAAATTTTGCCTGATAATGCTCCTGTGAAGCACCTTGGGATGTTTTTGTCGTGTTGATGGAGCCATATAAATACAAGTTGTCATTGTTAAGCTGGGAATCATTCTCATCGTTCTCTTCTGGACCTTTTCCAGGACTACGATATTATCCATAAAAGTACATGGGGGTGAAATTGCCCTGCGCCCCGATTTAGGGCAGTGACCAGCTGGGGGCGGCACAGAATTCCCATCCCCATCGCGGAATTGAGCTTACGGCTCCTCAAAGGAAGTGGAGTGTAATCTCGCTGGCTCCACTTCCTTTAGTGGCGTGTCCCTCGGAGGACCCACGCAGCTGGCTTTGACATCCGCTCGGCGCAGCCTCGCGGGCTGTGGGGCAATTTCCCCCGCCAGGTGGTAAGGGTTCGGCGCAGGATGGTGAGGGGTCAACACGCATGGCGATAACATCATCGCCGGTTGTGCGGTGCAAATTCCCAGGCAATTTCCCGGGAGCCGGTAGCATCGTCCCCTCCATCACCCTCACCCCCCCGCCCTCCCATGGAGGCGCTACCGGGCCTTTAAAAAGGGGCAATTTCACCCCCATATAACTGCTTTTAATGTAGGTAGATTAGAGACGAGACAATTCTCTGAGTGAAATCAGTTCCCCTCATCTCTCCGCTAGATCTTTTGCCAACGATTTTAAATCTACGACCTTTGGTTATTGACCCACTCGCCAGAGGGTATAGTTTTTCTTTATCTACTCTATCAAAACTTCTCATTATCTGAAAAACTCTATTAGGTCACCTCTTAACCTTCTCTCATCCAAGTTGAACAGTCCTAACTTTTTCAAACCTTTCCTCATGAATAGAATCCCTGGTAATATCCTGGTAAATCTCCTCTGTACCATTTCTAAGGCTTTTACATCTTTCCTGAAGTGCAATACTAATAATTGTCCACAATACTCGAGCTGAGGTCTAACCAGTGATATATATTCTAGTATGATCTTGTTGCTTTTATATTCTATGCCTCTATTTATAAACTCAAATAACTCATATGCTTTTTTTAACAATCTCATCAGCTTGCTCTGCCACCTTTAAGGATTTGTGTGTATGGACACCAAGGACTCTCTGTTCATGTACACTTTTCAAAGTCATGCCATTTAGCGTATAAGAACATAAGAACATAAGAATTAGGAACAGGAGTAGGCCATCTAGCCCCTCGAGCCTGCTCCGCCATTCAACAAGATCATGGCTGATCTGGCCGTGGACTCAGCTCCACTTACCCGCCCGCTCCCCGTAACACTTAATTCCCTTATTTGGTTAAAAATCTATCTATCTGTGACTTGAATACATTCAATGAGCTAGCCTCAACTGCTTCCTTGGGCAGAGAATTCCACAGATTCACAACCCTCTGGGAGAAGAAATTCCTTCTCAACTCGGTTTTAAATTGGCTCCCCCGTATTTTGAGGCTGTGCCCCCTAGTTCTAGTCTCCCTTACCAGTGGAAACAACCTCTCTGCCTCTATCCTGTCTATCTCTTTCATTATTTTAAATGTTTCTATAAGATCACCCCTCATCCTTCTGAACTCCAACGAGTAAAGACCCAGTCTACTCAATCTATCATCATAAGGTAACCCCCTCATCTCCGGAATCAGCCTAGTGAATCGTCTCTATACCCCCTCCAAAGCCAGTATATCCTTCCTGAAGTAAGGTGACCAAAACTGCATGCAGTACTCCAGGTGCGGCCACACCAATACCCTATACAGTTGCAGCAGGACCTCCCTGCTTTTGTACTCCATCCCTCTCGCAATGAAGGCCAACATTCCATTCGCCTTCCTGATTACCTGCTGCACCTGAAAACTAACTTTTTGGGATTCATGCACAAGGACCCCCAGGTCTCTCTGCACCGCAGCATGTTGTAATTTCTGCCCATTCAAATAATATTCCCTTTTACTGTTTTTTTTCCCAAGGTGGATGACCTCACACTTTCCGACATTGTATTCCATCTGCCAAACCTTAGCCCATTCGCTTAACCTATCCAAATCTCTTTGCAGCCTCTCTGTGTCCTCTACACAACCCGCTTTCCCACTAATCTTTGTGTCATCTGAAATGTTGTTACACTACACTCTGTCCCCTCTTCCAGGTCATCTATGTATATTGTAAACAGTTGTGGTCCCAGCACTGATCCCTGTGGCACACCACTAACCACCGATTTCCAACCCGAAAAGGACCCATTTATCCCGACTCTCTGCTTTCTGTTCGCCAGCCAATTCTCTATCCATGCTAATACATTTCCTCTGACTCCGCGTACCTCTATCTTCTGCAGTAACCTTTTGTGTGGCACCTTATCGAATGCCTTTTGGAAATCTAAATACACCACATCCATCGGTACACCTCTATCCACCATGCTCGTTATATCCTCAAAGAATTCCAGTAAATTAGTTAAACATGATTTCCCCTTCATGAATCCATGCTGCGTCTGCTTGATTGCACTATTCCTATCTAGATGCCCCGCTATTTCTTCCTTAATGATAGTTTCAAGCATTTTCCCCACTACAGATGTTAAACTAACCGGCCTATAGTTACCTGCCTTTGTCTGCACCCTTTCTTAAACAGAGGCGTTACATTAGCTGCTTTCCAATCTGCTGGTACCTCTCCAGAGTCCAGAGAATTTTGGTAGATTATAACGAATGCATCTGCTATAACTTCCGCCATCTCTTTTAATACCCTGGGATGCATTTCATCAGGACCAGGGGACTTGTCTATCTTGAGTCCCATTAGCCTGTCCAGCACTACCCCGCTAGTGATAGTGATTGTCTCAAGGTCCTCCCTTCCCACATTCCTGTGACCAGCAATTTTTGGCATGGTTTTTGTGTCTTCCATTGTGAAGACCGAAGCAAAATAATTGTTTAATGTCTCAGCCATTTCCACATTTCCAATTATTAAATCCCCCTTCTCATCTTCTAAGGGACCAACATTTACTTTAGTCACTCTTTTCCGTTTTATATATACTGTTGTTCCATATTAGTCCTCCCAAAGTGCAACATTTCATACTTCTCTGCATTTGAGTTCCATCTTCCCATTTCAACATTCTTTCTATGTCATCCTGAAGTGTATAATTATCCTCATCAGTATCTGCTACGTCACCAAGTTTTGTATCATCTGCAAACTTTATTATGCTGCTCCTGCACCAGAGTCTAGGCCATTTATAAAAATTGAAAAGAGTACTGGACCCAAAACTGACCCGTGGGGAACACCACTGCAAACCACCTCCCAGTCTGTAAAACACCCATCCACTCTGCTTCCTGTCACTGAGCCAATTCTGTATCCATACCTCCACTTTCCCTTTAACTCCATGGGCTAGACTTTCCACTTTTGTGCAGATCACCCAAAAATGGGCGTTATTTCCAGCATGGGTGGTAAATATGGGTTTTAAGATCGCCGGATTATCGCCCATTTTCAAAACCCTAACTTTCCATTTTTTAAAATGGACGTTACCGCGAGCGATCTGAAATGGACGTTAGCATTAAATTTTCTTGACCTTCGACCATAAAGTGTCGCCGTCCATAGCAATGGCATGGCAACGCTCGTTTCCCGCGTTTCCGGAGGTCAGGGGCCATCATTACATGTGCAGAAGAGGAGACAGAGAGAGAGGGAGCAGAGAGGAACTGAAAGCACGTGTGGGTGTGGTGTGTGCTTGTTTGGCTGTTTTGGGAGGTAGGAGGGAGATTTTCGACAAGCAAAAAGAATTCTGAGCAAAAATTAACTTGTTCCCTCTGAGATATTTGCGGAAATTTGGTTGTTACAATGGAAGGGATGGAGAAGGCGACGCAGCATACTGTGGAGGCTGAAGCTGGCGAGAGCAGTGAGGTGGGAGAGGAACAATTGGGAGGACGAAAAAGAGCGAGGAGAGTCTTGGACGAGGCAAATGCCTCCCTCATGCAGGAGGTCAAGTCATGCTGGGGTCAAGCTGGTGTCAATTGACCCAGGGTGGGCGTGGGAAGCCAACCCCAAAGGCCTTCCAGAAGATATGGACCGACATAGCCAAGGCACATACGTAGGCTTTGAGTACAACATTCCCGGTATAAGTGCAATACATCATACTTAACTCACTCTTTACACTTACAAATCAAATTATATAAATATATAAGTACATGTAAATAAATGTAATACTTACTCTGGCAGCTCTGACAAGGTCGTTCTTGTCAGTGACCAATGAGGTGCGTGAGGACAACCAATGGCAAAAGCACTGGAACGACCTTGTCAGAGCTGCCAGAGTAAGTATTACATTTATTTACATGTACTTATATATTTATATAATTTGATTTGTAAGTGTAAAGAGTGAGTAAAGTATGCTGTCTTGCACTTATACCGGGAATGTTGTACTCAAAGCCTGCGTTGACAGTGTACGTCTTTAGGTAAAGAATGATAAGTTTCATAATAATCATGATTACATCTGTTGGTTATGTGTTGTATCAGTCTCTGTGACAGTACCTAGCAATGATATCACGCAATGATCTCATGCCATGTCGTGCTGTTGTTACCTTTTACAGAAGAAGCTTTCTAAGAATAGGGCCAAGCAGAGGCGAACGGTTGGGGGGCCACCAGTCATCATCGACCTCATCGCACTAGTTGGGAGCCACCCCCGGTTGCCCACACATGCAGCAGTAGAACCTGATGTGATGCCACGTGAGTAAAGTAAACACCATTGTGTGATGTAAAGTCAATAGATGCCACACCCACTCATATCGGACCAATAATATATGATAGATGATTGATAAAAGTGTTCTCTAAATAATAATGGCCTCATGAGAATCATTGCAATGCAGAATTTGGTGATGGTCATGAAATGTGATGTTTGTGATGATTTTGATAGTGGTGGTGCTTTTGTCGTGCATATGCTGTGTGCAGCGCTGGACTCACCTTGTGACCCTAGCATCCCTTTCTCCTCTAATAACGTCATTTGTGTTTTGCAGCTCAGCCACTAGCATGGCCCCAGGCAAGACCACAGAAGCCAGAAGGTGGGGGCACGGGGCCGGACTCGGCGGACGATCCTACATCTGGTGCTGAGGAGCATCGATTCTTGCCCGTGGATCTGCTGCGTCCATTCTCCACGGATGACAGTGTGGACTTTGACGAGCACGTATCGCCAGGCTCCATAACGCATTCCACCCCAAGGCCATTTCATGCTCCTGCGGCCATTCCCATCTCCACCGTGGAGGTACCAGGCCCAAGCAGCTCGCCACAGGGCACCCGAGGTGTTTCCAGGACGGCACCAACCAAGCGGAGGTTGGTTAGACACAGCAGGTCTGCTCCACGAGTGGCAGATCTGAGAAGGGCATTGTAGACTTGTCCAGGAGGAGTGTTGACATAGGTCAGCCGATCCTACAGACAATGGGGGGCATATCCCACCAGCTGGCCAGCATATCTGCCACCATGACGGAGTATGTGCCATGGATGACCGAGGCCTTGGAGGTGATAGCCAGGAACGCTGCTGGCAGTGGCCTCCCCGTGGTCCTGGAGTGCAGCACTGCACCCCAAGGTGCCGCACCCCCATTGCCAATGACAGCCAGAAGGAAGATCTTGCTTCTGGCTCGGAGCACGTTCCCACCTCTGGACCATCCTCTCCCGTATCCGTACAACCACCGGTTCTGCCGTCATTCCCCCAAATGAAGCAGCGCCTGAGGAGCTCCTTGGCCAGGCAGTGTGGAGTCAGGAGGGGAATGGGAATAGGTAGAGGTGGGGAGGAGAAGCGGTGGGGAAAATAAACTGAGGTGCATGGCCGCCGGTGATGGCATGGCAATATTTCCATGTTGTTGGAGCAATTTTGTTGGGAGGTTTGGGGTAAGGGGGGAGGGGGCTACCTTGTTGGTTTGCATTTGTGTTCTGTGCTCCTGGAAATGTTGACCATTTGATTAATGTAAATGCGATAAATTTGTTGTGGGGTGGGGTGGGATGGAGTGTTTTTTTACAGTTATAATTATGATTTCACACAAATGTTTGGATTAAATGTTTTTTATTTAACATAATCTTGTTGCACATTGTATCAGATAGCTGCACCATTACACACTGGTGATTCCTTAACATGAAAGGGTATAATTAAACTTAACTTGAATCAAATTAAACTTTAACTGTCACCGAGGTGATGCACACCATTGATGTGTGACCTGCACACCCAGCAGTGTTGCAGCTTTGTAAATACCAACAACTTTCTTTCAAGCAAAGCGCTCATTTATGAGCTGCTGACGTAAGAGTCTTGCAGCTATGATGCCACCACGGGCCCTTTCCTGTGGTCTAAAGGGGGGCGGTGGCATGGTTTCAGCGTCAGCCTGATTGTCTGGCCCAAGGTCAGCATCCACCTCCTCGTCCTCCTCCTCCTCTCTCTCCTGAGGTGGACCGTCAGTCCCTTCTGGCAATTTTTGTCCCCTCCTGAAAGCCAAGTTGTGCAGCTTGGAGCACACCACCACGAATTGAGCTACCTGCTCAGGGTGGTATTGTAGCTCGCCTCCTGAGTGGTTCAAGCATCTAAAGTACTGCTTAAGCACTTCAATGGTTTTCTCCACGATATTGTGTGTGGCTCTGTGGCTCTCGTTGCATCGCATCTCGGCTTCTGTCTGGGTGTTACGCAGGGAGGGTCATCAGCCAGGTGGCGATGCCATATCCTTTGTTACCAAGCATCCATTATTGACCTTGTGGCTGACTGGTAAACATGTCATACACAGCGCTCTCACACAGGATGTGAGCATCATGGATGCTGCCCAGAAATTTAGCATTTACTCCATAATTATTTGCTGTTGGTCAACAATGAGTTGCACATTCAGGGTGTGGAATCCCTTTCGATTCCGAAAAGCCTCTGCATCCTGAAAAGGTGCCCGCATCGCGAAGTGCGTAAGTCTATTGCTTCCTGCACCTTGGGGAAGTTAGCAATTCGGTAGAATCCGAGAGCCTCTCAATCTGAGCCTTCGTGGTCATAGGGAAGCTGATAAAGTCCATCCTGCATGTGTACAGGGCTTCGGTGATCTGTCAAATGCAGCAATGTGTGGCATGCTGAGATATAGTGCAAATCTCGCCAGCTGAGGCTTGCAAGGAACCCGACATGTAGAACAAAAGTGCTGCGGTGACCTTGACCTCGACGGAGAGTGCGGTCCTGATGGTTTTGGCAGGCTGCAGATTTCCCCTGATGAGCTGGCATATCTCACTGATAACCTCTTTGTGGAAGCGCAATCTCTTAAGGCAGGTGTTACAAGTTGACGTAAGGCCACTTTTCCCTGTAAGTGCAGGGGGTATAAGGTCTGGTCCTCCTCATCAGTCCGGCACATCTTAGATTGGGCACATAATGCTATCGAACATACCTTCTGCCATCTCTAATCTGCAGCATGTGCGTGGTCAACACAGGCTGAGAAATGATAGGCCACATTCCAATAACTATCAGTATTACACCGATTGTTCACAAACAATAAGTTTCCCCACTAAGACATCTAAACTAAATTCCAATGGTCCACAGTATGATAAGATGTTTGTTCAGATGTTCACATCACCTTAAAAGAACTCGAGAGTATATCAAAACTCACCAGAAGTTGAAGCAGCCTTTTAAATGAAGCGACCTGCGATTTAGAAAAAGACGTCCATACCACTGTGATTAGTTCAGGTGAGAGCAACTTTTTCACAGCAGTTTTTCCGGTGAGCGATATTTTCGGCGATATGTGTGCGAGGTGTCAAAAGTAACGCTGGGCGATTTTTTGGACGTTAGTTTCGGCAAATGTAATCTTTACGACAAAAAAAAGTGGGTGGGCATTATTATTAAATCTCGGCGTTAATTAAATGCCGAAAGTAATGCTGGGCAATATTATAGATGTTGGTTTCGCCCATTCTGATGATTCTGCCAAAAAAAGTGGGCAGGCGGTATTATTTTTTATCGGTGTTATGTACATGCTGAAAGTAAAGCTTGGTGATAAGTGTCCGAGAAATGAGCGTTAGTTTCCATTTTGTAGCTAATTGGATGATATATGGGTGTTATACCTCATTTCAGCATTAAAATGGAAGTTAAGTGGGCATCAAGCATGCAAAGATAATGGAAAGTCTAGCCCATGGGCTTCCATATTCTTAACAAACCTCCTGTATGGCAATTTGTCGAATGCCTTCCGAATGTCCATATATACAACATCTACTGCACTACTGTGATCAACCTTCTCTGTTACCTCATCAAAGAATTTAATCAAGTAAGTCAGACACGATTTGCCTTCAACAAATCCATGCTGGCTCTCCTTGATTAACCCACGCCTTTCCAAGTGAACATTTATTTTGTCCCTGAGAATGATTTCCAATAATTTCCTCACCACTGATGCCAGACTGACTGGCTTATCCCTCTCCCCTTTCTTGAATAGTGGTATAACATTAGCAAACCTCCAGTCCTCTGGCACCACTCCGACATCAAATGAGGATTGAAAGATTGTGACCACCTGTGCTTCTTTCAGCAACCGAGGATGCATTCTATCTGGACCAGGTGACTTACCAACTTTCAGTAATGCTAATCTTTTCAATAGGTCTTCTCTATCTATTAAAACATAGAAACATAGAAACATAGAAAATAGGTGCAGGAGTAGGCCATTCAGCCCTTTGAGCCTGCACCACCATTCAATAAGATCGTTCACCTCAGTACCCCTTTCCTGCTTTCTCTCCATACCCCTTGATCCCTTTAACCATAAGGGCCATATCTAACTCCCTCTTGAATATATCCAATGAACTGGCATCAACAACTCTCTGCGGCAGGGAATTCCACAGGTTAACAACTCTCTGAGTGGAGAAGTTTCTCCTCATCTCAGTCCTAAATGGCTTACCCCTTATCCTTAGACTGTGTCCTCTGGTTCTGGACTTCCCCATCATCGGGAACATTCTTCTTGCATGCTGTACCTGCATGCCAACCTTCAATGACTGATGTACCATGACACCCAGGTCTCGTTGCACCTTCCCTTTTCCTAATCTGTCACCATTCAGATAATAGTCTGTCTCTCTGTTTTTACCACCAAAGTGGATAACCTCACATTTATCCACATTATACTTCATCTGCCATGCATTTGCCCACTCACCTAACCTATCCAAGTCACTCTGCAGCCTCATAGCATCCTCCTCGCAGCTCACACTGCCACCCAACTTAGTGTCATCCGCAAATTTGGAGATACTACATTTAATCCCCTCGTCTAAATCATTAATGTACAATGTAAACAGCTGGGGCCCTCGCACAGAACCTTGCGGTACCCCACTAATCACTGCCTGCCATTCTGAAAAGTACCCATTTACTCCTACTCTTTGCTTCCTGTCTGACAACCAGTTCTCAATCCACGTCAGCACACTACTCCCAATCCCATGTGCTTTAACTTTGCACATTAATCTCTTGTGTGGGACCTTGTCAAAAGCCTTCTGAAAGTCCAAATATACCACCTATATCAACTGGTTCTCCTTTGTCCACTTTACTGGAAGCATCCTCAAAAAATTCCAGAAGATTTGTCAAGCATGATTTCCCCTTTACAAATCCATGCTAACTTGGACCTATCATGTCACCATTTTCCAAATGCGCTGCTATGACATCCTTAATAATTGATTCCATCATTTTACCCACTACTGAGGTCAGGCTGACCGGTCTATAATTCCCTGTTTTCTCTCTCCCTCCTTTTTTAAAAAGTGGGGTTACATTGGCTACCCTCCACTCCATAGGAACTGATCCAGAGTCAATGGAATGTTGGAAAATGACTGTCAATGCATCCGCTATTTCCAAGGCCACCTCCTTAAGTACTCTGGGATGCAGTCCATCAGGCCCTGGGGATTTATCGGTCTTCAATCCCATCAATTTCCCCAACACAATTTCCTGACTAATAAAGATTTCCCTCAGTTCCTCCTCCCTACTGAACCCTCTGACCCCTTTTATATCCGGTAGGTTGTTTGTGTCCTCCTTAGTAAATACTGAACCAAAGTATTTGTTCAATTGGTCTGCCATTTCTTTGTTCCCCGTTATGACATCCTCTGATTCTGACTGCAGGGGACCTACGTTTGTCTTTACTAACCTTTTCTCTTTACATACCTATAGAAACTTTTGCAATCCACCTTAATGTTCCCTGCAAGCTTCTTCTCGTACTCCATTTTCCCTGCCCTAATCAAACCCTTTGTCCTCCTCTGCTGAGTTCTAAATTTCTCCCAGTCCCCGGGTTCGCTGCTATTTCTGGTCAATTTGTATGCCACTTCCTTGGCTTTAATACTATCCCTGATTTCCCTTGATAGCCACGGTTGAGCCACCTTCCCTTTTTTATTTTTACGCCAGACAGGAATGTACAATTGTTGTAATTCATCCATGCGGTCTCTAAATGTCTGCCATTGCCCATCCACAGTCAACCCCTTAAGTATCATTTGCCAATCTATCCGAGCCAATTCACGCCTCATACCTTCAAAGTTACCCTTCTTTAAGTTCTGGACCATGGTCTCTGAATTAACTGTATCATTCTCCATCCTAATGCAGAATTCCACCATATTATGGTCACTCTTCCCCAAGGGGCCTCGCACAATGAGATTGCTAATTAGTCCTCTCTCATTACACAACACCCAGTCTAAGATGGCCTCCCCCCTAGTTGGTTCCTCGACATATTGGTCTAGAAAACCATCCCTTATGCACTCCAGGAAATCCTCCTCCACCGTATTGCTTCCAGTTTGGCTAGCCCAATCTATGTGCATATTAAAGTCACCCATTATAACTGCTGCACCTTTATTGCATGCACCCCTAATTTCCTGTTTGATGCCCTCCCAACATCACTACTACTGTTTGGAGGTCTGTACACAACTCCCACTAACGTTTTTTGCCCTTTGGTGTTCTGCAGCTCTACCCATATAGATTCCACATCATCCAAGCTAATGTCTTTCCTAACTATTGCATTAATCTCCTCTTTAACCAGCAATGCTACCCCACCTCCTTTTCCTTTTATTCTATCCTTCCTGAATGTTGAATACCCCTGGATGTTGAGTTCCCAGCCCTGATCATCCTGGAGCCACGTCTCCGTAATCCCAATCACATCATATTTGTTAACATCTATTTGCACAGTTAATTCATCCACCTTATTGTGGATACTCCTTGCATTAAGACACAAAGCCTTCAGGCTTGTTTTTTTAACACCCTTTGTCCTTTTAGAATTCAGCCGCACAGTGGCCCTTCCTGTTCCCCGCCCCGGGCCTCTCCGCCCCCCACCCCCCCCCCACCATCTGCCCTCCGTCTCCTGCCTCTGCCTCCCTTTTGTCTCCCTCTGTCTCCCTGCATTGGTTCCCATCCCTCTGTCATATTAGTTTAACTCCTCCCCAACAGCACTAGCAAACACTCCCCCTAGGACATTGGTTCCAGTCCTGTCCAGGTGCAGACCGTCCGGTTTATACTGGTCCCACCTCCCCCAGAACCGGTTCCAATGCCCCAGGAATTTGAATCCCTCCCTGCTGCACCACTGCTCAAGCCACGTATTCATCTGCGCTATTCTGCGATTCCTACTCTGACTAGCACGTGGCACTGATAGCAATCCTGAGATTACTACTTTTGAGGTCCTACTTTTTAATTTAGCTCCTAGCTCCTTAAATATGTTTTGTAGGACCTCATCCCATTTTTTACCTATGTCGTTGGTACCAATGTGCACCACAACAACTGGCTGTTCTCCCTCCCATTTCAGAATGTCCTGCACCCGCTCTGAGACATCCTTGACCCTTGCACCAGGGAGGCAACATACCATCCTGGAGTATCGGTTGCGGCCGCAGAAACGCCTATCTATTCCCCTCACCATTGAATCCCCTGTCACTATCGCGCTCCCACTCTTTTTCTTGCCCTCCTGTGCAGCAGAGCCAGCCACGGTGCCATGAACTTGGCTGCTGCTGCCCTCCCCTGATGAGTCATCCCCCCCAACAGTACTCAAAACGGTGTATCTGTTTTGCAGGGGGATGACCACAAGGGACCCCTGCACTACCTTCCTTGCACTGCTTTTCCTGCTGGTCTTCCATTCCCTATCTGGCTGTGGACCCTTCTCCTGCGGTAAGACCAACTCACTACATGTGATACTCACGTCATTCTCAGCATCGTGGATGCTCCAGAGTGAATCCACCCTCAGCTCCAATTCCGCAACGTGGACCGTCAGGAGCTCGAGGCGGATACACTTCTCACACACGTAGTCATCAGGGACACCGGAAGTGTCCCTGAGTTCCCACATGGGAATATAGAATATGGGTCGTAGCCTGTGCGTGGAAGGATAAGGTGCGGGTTGTAGCTTGTGCACACTTAATTGTAATAAATATTCTTGTGTGAGCTTGCTTGTAACCTCTAGTTATGTTATGGTTCCCCTCACTCTGCCAAATTAATTTAAACCCTCCCCAATAGTGAGAATGTTGGTCATAATCAGGTGCAATCTGTCCATTTTGTACAAATGTCCCTTTCCCCAGAACAGGTCCCAATGCCCCAAGAATCTGAAACTCTCCCCTATGCACCACTCCTCCAGCCTTGCATTTAGCCGCACTATCGTCCTGTTTTCATACTAACTAGCACATGGCACTGGGAGTAATCCTGGATAATCATGGCCAATGGAAGATCAAAGGCTAGCCTGTGATTGAAATCCTGGAACCTGAATCTGCTGATATCTGGTCAGGGGATTTTGAATGAAGCAGTCACTAGATTTAACTGACTGGTATATAATCAGCTCATCATTGAAATGTCCGAAACGTCGGAGATTGGAAGTATCATCAGTGCGCAAGGCATTGGGTGAAAGCACAATTAGGTTTCTAAGTTACATAAACAGACCCCTATTTGATAAAGCCATTGACATTCATAATAAAATGGAAAAATAATTGATAATGTACAGAGTTGGAACATCTATTGAATATATCATTTATAATTGATGGCAATTTGCTAACAATTTGAGAAACAAACTAATGGATTGTCCACTTTCCAACTTCTCACATCTGTATTAACTGTTGCTGCTGGTATCACAAAAACGATTGTTTCCATTAACAACCCAAAGTGAAGCAGCGGAGATCATGGTCAATGGATGAAAGAAATAATTCAGGAAAAATAGATCAGTTTGTAAAATTTGTAACTACTTTTATTCTGTTCATGATTGAATTATGATTTGCAGACTACAAGTTTACAAACTTCCACTCACCCACAATATAAACAACTGACTCATTTTAACCCTGGTCACGTCTCAGAAATAGGAGCTGCAGGGCAGTTAAAGTCGCCGGTGAATCTCACCAGCCAATATCCCCTACTGATCATGCAGGCTACTATTTAACTTGCTCTTTTGAGCAACCAAGAAAGACATAGGGCTAGATTTTACATTATTTTTGCATGCTTAACGCCCACTTAACGTCCATTTTAACGTTGAAATGAGGTGTAACGCCCAGATATCACCCATCTAGCCACAAAATGGAAACTGACGCCCATTTCTCGGACACTTATCGCCGAGCGTTACTTTTGCCATGTACGTTATTGTGTATGTAGGCACTCTGTTAATGACTCCATGAGGCAGGGGTATGGCACTTGAACTGAACAGACTGTAGTCCTTTATTGCAGCTCCTAGAGTGAGGACACCAAGAGGTGAGCTCCCTTTTATACTGGGTTACCTGCAGTGTACAGGTGACCCTTAGGTCTCCAGCAGCAGCACCCTCTGGTGTACAGGTAAGGTATATATAGGGTGAAGATACATTCAGGTCTCGTGTTACAGTACATCATTACATCATTGGCATGCATACGTAACATACGTAACCCCGGGAAAAAATAATACCGCCCGCCCACTTTTTTGGGGCGTAATCATCAGAATGGGTGACACCAACGTCCATAATATCACCCAGAGTTACTTTCGGCACGTAATTAATGCCGAGATTCAATAATACCGACCACCCACTTTTTTTTGTCGTAAAGGTCACATTTGCTGAAACTAACGTCGAATATATTGCCCAGTGTCACTTTCAGCACTTGGCATACATTTTGCCAACAATCTCTCTTGCCCAAAACACTGCTCTGAAAAAGTTGAACTGACCTGAACCAATCACAGCGGTGTGGATGCTATTTTGAAAATCGCAGGTCGCTTCAATGAAAAGGCTGCTTCAACTTCGGGGGCGTTTGGATTGACTTTGGAATTCTTCTCAGGTGAAATGACCATCTGACAGACATCTTTTCATACTGTGGATGATTGGGTTTTACTGTAGGTGTCTTTTAGTGTGGAAATGTATTGCTTTTGAACAATCGGCATTATACTTTTATTGGAATGGGGCCAGCCATTTCTCAGCCTGCATTGATTAATACGCAGATGCTGCAGAGTGCAAATGGCACAACGTCTAATGCACATCATTATGTGCCCAATCTAGGATGTGCCAGACTGAGGAGGAGATCCAGACCATACACACCCTGCACTTACAGGGAGAAGCGATCTTACCTCGATGTATTCAAGAACACCTGCCTTTGGAGACTGCGCTTCCACAAAGTGGTTATCAGTGAGATATGCCATCCCTTCAGGACATCACTGTCCGTCGAGGTCAAGGTGACCGCGGCACTATCGTTCTATGCATCCGGTTCCTTTCAAGCCTCCATGGTCGACATTTCCCCTTTGTCTCAGTGTGCCACACATTGCTGCATTAGACAGGTCACAGAGGCCCTGTACGCAAGTAGGATGGACTTTATCAGCTTCCCTATGACCACAGAAGCTCAGACTGACAGGGCTGGAGCATTCTACCGCATTGCTATATTCCCCAAGGTGCAGGGAGCAATACAGAGTACTCACATCGACATACGGGCACGTTCTCAGGACCCAGAGGTTTTTTGCAACAGAAAAGGATTTCATTCCCTGAAGGTCCAACTAATTGTCGACCATAACCAGATAATTATGCCAGTGAATGCCAAATGTCCGGGCAACTTTGATGAGGCTCACATCCTGCATGAGAGCGCTGTCTCTGACATGTTTACCAGTCAGCCACAAGGACAATGCTGGATGCTTGGTGACAAACGATATGGTCTAGCCACCTGGCCGATGACCCCCTTGTGTGACACCCACACCAAGGCCGAGAAGCGATACAACGAGAGCCACAGAGCCACATGCAATATGGTCCAGAAAACAATTAGTGTGCTTAAGCAGTGCTTTAGATGTTGGAGCACTCAGGAGGGGAGCTACAATACAACCTTGAGCAAATAGCTCAATTTGTGGTCGTGTGATCCATGCTGCACAATCTGGCTATCAGGAGGGGCCAAGAATTTCCAGAAGGGACTGATGGTCCACCTCAGAAGAGAGAGGAAGAGGAGAATGAGGGGCTGGACGCTGACCTAGGGCCAGACAATCAGGCTGACTATGCAACCATGCCCACGCCCCCCTCCAGACCGCAGGAAAGGGCTACATAGCTGCAAGACTCTTATGTGAGGAGCTGATATCTGATAGATTTACCTTAAAGTTTAAGTTGATTCAAGTTAAGTGTAATTATACCCTTTCATGTTAAGGAATCACCAGTGTGTAACGGTCCAGCTATCTGAGATAATGAGCAACAAGGTTAAAAAACATTTAATACGATCATTGGTCTGAAATCATAAGGATCACAGGCAAAAACACCTCACCCCCACCCCATTTTTTCGAACATTGACATCAATCAAATGCTCAACATGTCCAGCAACACAGAACACAAATGCAAACCAACAGGGTGGCCCTCTCCCCCCTTATATTACAACAAATTACATACACCAAGATAGAGATATAACACAGCCATCACCTGCAGACATGCACCTCACTTTCCTTCCCCCCTTCCCTTCTTCTCCCCACCTCTACCCCTTCCCTTCCTCACTCCATGCCATCTGGCTGAGGAGCTCCTCAGGCAGTGCCTCTTTGGGGGGATGAAGGCAGAGCCAATGGTTGCACTGATATGGGAGCGGGGGGTACCGAGGTGGGAACATTCTCAGATCCAGAAGCAAGTCTCATCTGTCGTTGGCACTGAGGGTTCGGAACCTAAAGGGGGGAGTGCAGCGCTCCGGGACCACTGGGAGGCCTGTACCACCTGTTTTCCTGGCTATTGCCTCCAAGGCCTCTGCTATCCGTGGAACGTTGTCCGGCATGGTGTAGAGATGCTGGCCAGCTGTCGGGATATGTCTCCCATTGCCTGTAGAACCTAGTGACCTACATCAACAGTCCTCCTCGACAACTGTACCATCTCTCCGCTCTCATCTGGCACTCGTGGACCAGACCTGCCGCTTCCACGAAACCTCCGCAGGGTCGGCGTCATCCTGGGGACAACTGGCGTGCCCTGTGGCGAGGTGCTTGGGCCCGGTACC
Organism: Pristiophorus japonicus; assembly: GCF_044704955.1. NCBI lineage: Eukaryota > Metazoa > Chordata > Chondrichthyes > Pristiophoridae > Pristiophorus > Pristiophorus japonicus. The sequence goes on along the minus strand of NC_091982.1, from coordinate 110,125,092 downwards.
TCCAGAGTGGAGGTGGGAACGGCCGGAGGAGCACTCGATGGCCTTGGAGTGGAATGCCTTCTGGAGCCTGGCGATGCAGACTCCTCAAAGTCCGCGATCTCATCCGTGGAGAATGGACCCAGCTGATTGACGGGCGAGAATCGGAGCACCAGATGTAGGATCATCTGCCGACTCCTGCCCCGCGCCCCCACCTTCTGGCCTCTGTGGTCTTGCCTTGGGACGTGCTGCTGGCTGAGCTGCAAAACACAAATGAGGTTATTAGAGGAGAAGGGGGTGCTAGAGGCACAAGGTGCGTCCAGCGCTAAACACAGCATATGCACGACAAAAGCACAACCGCTCTCAAAATCATCAGAGACATCACATTTCATGACCATCAACACATTCTGCATTGCAATGATTCTCATGAGGCCAGCATTATTTATAGAATAATTTTAGAAATCTTCCATCATATATTATTGGTCGGATATGAGTGGGTGTGGCATCTATGTGGGTGTGGCATCTATTGACTTTAGATCGCGATGGTGTATACTTTACTCATGTGGCATCACTTCAGGGTTTGCAGCTGCCTCCGTGGCCATCTGGGGGTGGGTCCCCACGAGTGAGAGCACCTGCTCCTCGATGTCAGTGAGGTCGCTGATGACTGGTGGCCCCCCACCCGTTCGCCTCTGCTCGGACCTATTCGTCGCGAGCTTCTTCTGTAAAAGGTAACAGGAGGACATGGCATGAGAACATTGCATGATATCACTGCTGGGTACTGTCACATAGACTGTTACAACACATAACCGACAGATTTAATCATGATTATTACGAGAATGATCATTCTTTACCTAAAGACGTGCACCGTGACCGCAGGCATTGAGTAAAACATTCACGGTAAAAGTGCAAGACATCACATCTGATTTTAATCACTCATCAAATCAAATTATATAAATACATAAGTTCATGTAAATAAATGTAATACTTACTCTTGCGGATCCGACAAGGTCGTCCCATCACTTGCGGCATTGGTTGTCCTCACGCACCTTATTGGTCGCCGACGAGACCACCTCTGCTATCTCAGTCCATATCTTCTGATAGGCCTTTGGGGTGGGATTTCCATGCCCTCCCTGTGTCAAATCACCCCAGTGTGCCTGGACGTCCTGCATGAGGGAGGCATTAGCCTCGTCCAAGAACCTCCTCTTTTGCGCCCTCCAATGTGTTCCTCTCCCATCTTACTGCTCTCGCCAACGTCAGTCTCCACAGCATGCTGTGTCACCTCCTCCTCTCCCTCCATTATAGGCACCAAATTTGGGAAAATATCTGGCTGGTAACAGGTAATCTTATTGGCACAATTTGCTATAAAGCTTGAAATTCTCCCTCCTACCTCGCAAAACAGCCAAACAAGCTTACACTGCCATAATTATCTGGTTGTGATCGACAATGAGTTGGACCTTCAGGGAATTAAATCCTTTTCCGTTGCGAGAAACCTCTGCGTCCTGAGAAGGTGCCCGCATGGCGATGTGCATACAGTGTATTGCTCCCTGCACCATGGGGAAGTTAATAATTCAGTAGAATCCTAGAGCCCTGTCAGTTTGAGCCTCCGTGGTCATAGGGAAGTTGATAAAGTTCATCCTTCGTGCGTACAGAGTTTCAGTGACCTGTCCAATGCAGCAATGGGTGGCATGCTGAGATATAGCACAAATGTCGACCGCGGAGGCCTGAAAGGAACCGGACGCATAGAACGACAATGCTGCAGTGACCTTGACCTCGAAGGTGCTGGCAGGCCACAGATCTGCCTGATGAGCTGGCATATCTCACTGATAACCACTTTGTGGAAGCGCAGTCTCTGAAGGCAGGTGTTCGCGGATAAGTCGAGGTAAGACCGCTTCTCCCTGTAAGTGCGGGGGGTGTATGGTCTGGTTCTCCTCATCAGTCCGGCACGTCTTAGATTGGGCACATAATGCTGTGGATTAGACGTTGTGCCATTTGCACTCTGCAGCAGCTGCTTTATAATCGATGCAGACTGAGAAATGGCTGACCCCATTCCAATACCTATAAGTATAATGCCGATTGTTCACAAGCAATAAATTTCCCCACTAAGACACCTAAAGTAAAATCCAATCGTCCACAGTATGAAAAGATGTCTGGTCAGATGGTCACATCACCTGAAAAGTTCTCCAGAGTATATCCAAACTGCCCCGAAGTTGAAGCAGCCTTTTCAATGAAGCGACCTGCGATTTACAAAATGGCGTCCACACCGCTGTGATTCGTTCAGATCAGTTCAACTTTTTCACAGCGGTTTTTTCGGTGAGCGAGATTGTGGGTGAGATGTGTGCAATCGCCTACTTTTACAAAAATATAATTAAATTAAATTTTAAAAACACACTTTATTGGTAAAAACCCTGCCCACTAAGGTAAGTTTATTTTTAACCCTAATTACAAAACTTTTATAAAAATCGGAAAAATCTATATTTTTTCTAAGGCATTTATTAACGTTAATTTCAATTCATTTTAATTATGTGAGGTGTGTTTTTTATTTTTTATTATGGTGTTTAGTGTGTTTGTTTTTTTTCTCATTAATAGCAATGAGAACTCGTAGATACGGAGTTCCCATCGCTATTAATGAGAAAGCTGTGGAATACTGTACCTGATTGGCTGAGCAGTCACATGTGACTGCAACTTCTGCATGGGAATCTCGAGGATGGGAATGCGCTTCGCAGCGCGGGAAGAGAAGGCCTCCCCACCGGAATCTCACGCTCCTTCAGGACCACCAGGTACTTCCGTAGAAATTTTAAAGGTCGGAGGCAAATGCCTGCTCGAAGCCTCCGACCGCAATTTCAGGGCCACTATGTTATGATCGCTATTGTTCCCCTGCACTTACTGCTCTTATCTGCTCTGTTTCATTTCCCATTGCTAGATTGAGTAGTGATTCCTCTATTAATGGGCTTCTTATGTACTGGGTAAGAAAGGAGTCCTGAACACACTGTAAAAACTCCATTCCCTTTTCCTCTTTGCCAGTTTATTTGCAGGTAGAGGAGATCTCCCATGATTATTATTCTGTGTCTTTTACTCATTTCATAGATTTGCCGACGTGTTTCTTCTTCCATTTCACTTCCACTATTAGGAGGTCTGTAAATTACCCCTATCAATGTGATCGATCTCTTCTTAGCATTGGTATCAATCTATATGGATTCTGTTTCTATCTTATAGTTATGTCCCCACTGCCATTATGTTATCTCTAATTAATACAGCTAGCTATTACATCATTAATGATGACCATAAAGCTATCTAATTGTCGTAAAAACCCAACTGATTCACTGATGTCTGGGATACATGTCACTCCAGACCCACAGCAATGTGGGAAAGCGGGTTGTGTAGAGGACACAGAGAGGCTGCAAAGAGATTTAGATAGGTTAAGCGAATGGGCTAAGGTTTGGCAGATGGAATACAATGTCGGAAAATGTGAGGTCATCCACCTTGGAAAAAAAACACAGTAAAAGGGAATATTATTTGAATGGGGAGAAATTACAACATGCTGCGGTGCAGAGGGACCTGGGGGTCCTTGTGCATTAATTCCAAAAAGTTAGTTTGCAGGTGCAGCAGGTATTCAGGAAGGCGAATGGAATGTTGGCCTTCATTGCGAGAGGGATGGAGTATAAAAGCAGGGAGGTCCTGCTGCAACTGTATAGGGTGTTGGTGAGGCCGCACCTGGAATACTGCGTGCAGTTTTGGTCACCTTACTTAAGGAAGGATATACTAGTTTTGGAGGGGGTACAGAGACGACTCACTAGGCTGATTCCGGAGATGAGGGGGTTACCTTATGATGATAGATTGAGTAGACTGGGTCTTTACTCGTTGGAGTTCAGAAGGATGAGGGGTGATCTTATAGAAACATTTAAAACAATGAAAGGGATAGACAAGATAGAGGCAGAGAGGTTGTTTCCACTGGTCGGGGAGACTAGAACTAGGGGGCACAGCCTCAAAATACGGGGGAGCCAATTTAAAACCAAGTTGAGAAGAAATTTCTTCTCCCAGTGGATTGTGAATCTGTGGAATTCTCTGCCCAAGGAAGCAGCTGAGGCTAGCTCATTAAATGTATTCAAATCACAGATAGATAGATTTTTAACCAATAAGGGAATTAAGGGTTACGGGGAGCGGGCGGGTAAGTGGAGCTGAGTCCACGTCCAGATCAGCCATGATCTTGTTGAATGGCGGAGCAGGCTCGAGGGGCTAGATGGCCTACTCCTGTTCCTAATTCTTATGTTCTTATGTTCTTATGTTAACTGCCCTTTGAAATACCTAGCAAGCCACACAGTTGTAGATACACCTGGACCACCTGGCATCGCGTTAGACATCGAATTCAGATAAAGACACACTCAGTTCAGTCGACCCTGCAAAGTCTTTGGGGCCAAAATTGATCAACTTACCGTCCATTGCTGTCGACTGCCGCCAACTGCTGCTGACATTCCTCTGCAACATCTGCCCAGTGCCACTTTCGACGTGGCCTGGAGCGAGCGGGCGGGAGGGGAGAACTGCCGGGTAGCGCCCGCCGATGTCAACGGATGGCTGAGTGGCGCAAGTAGACTCTCGCCCGCCGAGATGCCAAATTGGTGCGGGCGGGAGTCGGCGGCAGAATGGGGGTGGACTGCTGGCTGGAGGCAGGTCTGTTCCTGACGGTAAGTAGGAAGATCTTGGAAAAAAGGTTAGTGAGCATTTTTTATTTGTTTTTTCCACAGCGATTTACCTTAATGGGATCCCCTGAAGGTCTTCCGATAGTTTTTTTATTTTATGTTAATGATTTTTATTTTTAGATCTTCGACCCTCCGTGAAGCCGACTCCATCCTCGGCGGCACTTGAGCGGCAAGTGCCTCTGCCACTGAGAATGAGAGCTCCCGCCGGCTGCAACCCAGATTGGCGGCGTAAATCCATCATTTGCCGCCCGTCGACCTTCAAGGGACCTTGGTGATGAAAACCCCGCCGAAAGTACCGTCCGGTACCTCGGCGGCCATCGGCGGCACTTTGGGCGGCACTTGGGCAGGCGGAGGCCTTGACCAAATTCGGCCCTTTTATCATTAACATCTGGGGACTTGTGCCAAAATTGGGAGAGCTGTCCCTCAGTACTTACAGAATCATCCCTATCAGCCAATGGCCCAGGCTCCTCCATCACCATCTCTAGGTTTGTACCGTCGCACCGGAGGACTGAGCATCCATGAGATGCTGTGGGCCATCCGCAGCAACAGAATTGTATTCCACCACAATCTGCAACCTCATAGCCCGGCATATCCCTCATTAGCATCCAGCCAGGCGGCCACCCCTGGTTTAATGAGCAGTGTAGAAGAGCGTGCCAAGAGCAGCACCCGGAAATGAGGTACCAACATAGATGTTAAATCGGTGGAAACAGCATAGACAGAGCTAAGCAATCCCACAACCAACGGATCTGATCAAAGATCCTCGGTCCTGTCACATCCAGGGGTCGAAATTCAGCACCGCCGATTTTGAGGCAGTGTCTCCGGCTGAGACATAATTTTACCGCCAGGCGTTAGGCCTCACCCACCAGGCCCGAAATGCAAAATTCAGTTTTGCTGCCTGAAAGGAGGATTGCAGCGTAAAATGATGGTGCTGCACACTTACCTGGAGGCGGTAAGCGACGTTGAGTGGGCTGTTAAGCCGGGCCTCAACATCCGGGCATTGGGCAGCATTTGGAGCTGTGCCACACACATAGTGGCGCCACCTGGATTCCATTGATTGGGTACGTCAATGCCTCGTGGTTATATTCACTTGCTACGCACTCACTCAGACGGTGAGGATGGCAGACCTAGTAGCAGCAGCTCATCAGCGTGCCCACCGGTTCTCGGACCCTGCCGTCGATGCACTATTTGATGCCCTGGAGTGGCGCTGGGAGTTGCGCAGGACAGAGGCCGGGAGGAGACCACAACCACAGACAGACAGAGGCCTATGGAGGGAAATCGCAGAACAAGTTCCTGCGAGTGACACAGTGGCCAGGACAGCCACTCAATGCCGGAAAAGTGGAACGAGATGACGTGCCTGGTGAGGGTGAGTATCTTAAATGTGAAAGGTCAAGATGCTATGCTCTGAGCTCAATGTGCACTATCTGCTCAATGTACTGTCTGGGAATCCATGCTCTACATGGGGGAGGCCAGATGCAATGTTCCTATTTGAAGCCTCACTCACTGTAAGGGCCTGCAAGCGCTCTTGACCTTGGTACTGGGTTCTGCAAACCCATCCCTGATGTTGTTGACTCCTCAATCGGACCTAGAGCTGGAAAGTGGGATTAGGCTGGATAGCCTCTTGTTGGCCGACGTGGACACGGTGGGCCGAAATGACCTCCTTCCGTGCTGTAAACTTTTATGATTCTATGATTCATATGCGTCTCGAAGACAATAGTCTCCCCATTACTATTAGGTCCTGGCCCCCTAATTCAAGCATTGCCGCAGCAAGTCCATACAGTGAATGGAAGTTACAGCGAGCTGTGAAGACTCTCACATAGTAACATCTAATAAACTATGTAAGGCACTTGGGACACACTGATAGAAGGGCTCTAACTCAGACGTTCTCTTTAATCTTACAGGAGAAGTTCGCCCACAATCGCAGGGAGCAGATGCGGACTGCAGGAGGGGACTCTGAACTCCAGGACCTGAGTCCGTTGGAGGAACATGTCTTGGCCCTGATGGGCGTTCAACTTGGTGCCATGGCGGTGGTTGAGGCCAAACCCCTGAGGACAGTGACGGTATGTTTAGTTCCTTTGCAGCGTCCGGCAGGCCCCTTAGGCCTGAGACCACAATCCTTCTGCTCTTTCCATGGGACTGGCTTTCTCGAATGCCTTTGCCATTCTTGGCCCGCTCCCCTGCAAGGAACCACTCTTCTCTGGCTTTGTGCTTTCAGATGATGACTCAGACAGCCAGGGTCCTATACGCCAGCCTTCCATTGCAGGTGAGGAGACGGAGGACACCTCTCTGGGCTTGACAGAGGATGCAGCATCCCCACAGAGCGGGGCCAGCAATCTTTGGTTGGAAGGCGTGGCCGGGGAGGTGGAGGTGGGTGATGCTCCGGGATCCATTGGCCTGCAGCAATGTCATGGGGGAGGGGAGATCAGGGGCCCAGCTCCCCAGAGGGTGAGTGCATGCCTGAGTGATGCTCAGCAGCATTCTGATGATGATGCCGAGTTAGAGGATCACGCAAGACAGCCATTGCAGATGCACAGCGATCTGCTGGCTGTTTTTGTCAACAGTGCACGAGAGTGTCGATGCACTTGCTTTTAGTGTGGTGGAGGCCACCTTAATGGTTGCATTTGTGTGTCAGCAGCCCATCGAGTCCATCCTTGGTTGATACCAACGGATGTTGAATGCATCAAGTAACCATGGGGTCCCAGACATGGTAGCATGGGCCATGGTGGACAATGCAGTAGCCAAAACGGTGACCTTCTACCAGCCTTGCTGCAATCCCTGAGACCCCATTGAGGAGGAGCAGTAGGCCTGGGAGAACATAAGAACATAAGAAATAGAAAGAGACAGGTATATAAGGACAGGTCTCAGGCAAGTGCAGCATTCCAGAGCTGTGAAATAAAGGTGCAGGTCCAGAGTGACCTTGACTTCACTACATGCCTCATGTGAATCTGTACTGAGGGGAAAGGACTTTACAGGTATTAACCTATTGATCTTGTATCACCATTTGTGAAAGTCATAACGAGCACTATGAACAGTTTAACACTTACAGTAATACTGACTGATGTGCAGTCGGTTGGAATAGTTCATTTTGTTGTTGGTAAATCTTCTTTGGCATTGTTACAAGGTAGTCTGGGGCCTGCAGCCTGCTTATAGATAGTTACTGAGCCCTACTCTCAGGTCCCTCTCTGACCAGCTCCTCCCATCCCTTCAGCTTGGTGCTCACTCCCTGTTCTGTAAATGTGGACAACTATTTATCATTGGTAGATCTCCCATTGCTCAGGACAGTCTGCAGGGTGAGCAATAGTCACAAATGTAACTGGGCCCCACTAAGTGAAGGGGGCATGGAGAAGGCAAACAATGCCACCTCTGCCCATCACCCACATACCCAAATCTCTGGTTTATAACCACGTGGAAACCTGCTATTGCATTCTAGCACATCCAATCATTGTAAACTAAGGCCCAAGGGTTTTATGCCAAACACAGTTGCATCAAGGGGAGGCCCCTTTAACTGGACGGGTCAAACCGTGACATCACAAGGCAAGTCTGACCCTACACTGTGCATCACAGTAAGTTCAGCCATCACAATAGGATTGTAATCTGGGGCAACTTGAGGCTGAACAACCAGTTTAAGTGAAGGAAAGCGAGCTGTCCTGACCGTGACTAACTGGCTGATCTATCTAGGTGTGAATGTGACCGGCTACAATATCTCAACATCTTTGCTTTATGAAAAGAACACAAACAATGAAAACATCATCAACCAGCAGATTAAAGAGAAGGTTGTGAGCTTTGAAAGGTTGGTCTTAACCTATTGAACTTGTACCATCATTTCTGAAAGTGATAATGAGCACTATGAACAGTTTAACACATACAGTCATCCTGATGCACAGTAGGTTGGAACGGTTCATTTTGTTGTTGATAGATCTTCTTTGGTGTTGTTACTAGGTAGTCTGGTGCCTACAGCCTGCTTACAGATAGTTACTGAGCCCCACTCTCTGGTCCTTCACTGACCAGCCCCTCCCAGCCCTTGAGTTTGGTGCTCACTCCCTGTTCTGTAAATGTAGATAACTATTTATTATTGGTAGATCTCCCATTGCTCAGGACAGTCTGCAGGGTGAGCAATAGTCACAAATGTAACTGGGCCCCAATAAGAGAAGGCAAACAATGCCATCTCTGCCCATCGCCAGCACACACGAATTTCTGGTTCATAACCACGTGGAAACCTGTTATTGTATTCTCGCACATCCAATCATTGTAACCTAAAGCCCATGGGTTTTATGCCAAACACAGTTGCATCAAGGTGAGGCCCCTTTAACTGGACGGGTCAAACCATGACATTACAAGGCAAGCCTGACCCTACACTGTGCATCACAGTGAGATCAGATATCACGATAGGATTGTAAAGAGGGACAACTTGAAGACGAGGCTGAACAACCAGTTTAAGCGAATGAAAGTAAGCTGCATTGACTGTGACTAACTGGCTGATCTATCTCGGTGTGAATGTGGCCGGCTGCAATATCTCAACGTCTTTGCTTTATGAAGAGAACACAAACAATGAAAACATCATCAAGCAACAGATTAGAGAGAAGGTTGTGAGCTTGAAAAGGTTGGTATTAACCTATTTGTTATGTCTTGAATAAAGAGTCAGACTAGATGCTGCAAGCCTAAAGTAAGCTGTGACTGTAGTCCTTTATTACAGATCTCAGAGTGCCACTCCAGCCTGTGAGGCCTACTTATATACAGGTGCTCCCAAGGGATTGTGGGCTCCCTTGGGACTCCAGGGGATAAGCCCTCTAGTGGTTAGACATGCTATTTACAGGATTACATACATAACAACACTCCTCCCCCCCCCCCCCCAACCACCCCCACCCCAAAGTCAATAGTGTAACTATTTACAATGTTAGTCGATCTGGTGCCTCCCTTTCCCTGGTTGATCTTCTCAGTGCAAATGCTGGTTTTGGTGAGTCGTTTGTTGGGCCCTTGCTAGGCTGCTCGCAGCTGGCCTTGCTGGGTTGCTGGGGGTGGTGAGTCCTGCTGGGCTGCTGCGGGTGATGGATTCTGCTTCATGGTCAACTGCTGGGTTGGTTGCCACTTGTGTGTGTGTGTTGGAGGGTCGAAAAAGGTAGAGTCTATTGTCGGTTGTTCTGGATAGTCCATAATCTGAGTTTGGCTTGGTCCAAGTGTTGCCTAGAGGTGAGTCCATTTGAGAGTTTGACCGCAAACACCCTACTCCCCTCTTTGACTAAAACAGTGCCAGGAAGCCACTTGGGACCTTGTCCATAATTCAGCACAAATACAGAATAATTTATCTCAATTTCGCATGACACATTTGCGTGATCATGATATGTATCCTGTTGAAGCCGCCTGCTCTCTACCTGTTCAAGTAGATCAGGGTGGACTAGTGAGAGCCTTGTCTTAAGTGCCCTTTTCATGAGCAGTTCAGCGGGAGGGACCCCAGTGAGCGAGTGGGGTCTTGTGCGGTAACTAAGCAGGACTCGGGATAAGCGAGTCTGCAGTGAGCATTCAGTTACCCTTTTCAAGCTCTGCTCTGATTGTTTGAACTGCTCATTCTGCCTGACCATTGGACGCTGGTTTGAAGGGGCAGATGTGACATGTTTGATCCCATTGCGGGTCATGAACTCCTTCAAATCGGCACTGGTAAAGCACGGCCCATTGTCACTTACATCAGGCAGGCCGTGCATGGCAAACATGGCCCATAGGCTTGCAATGGTGGCAGCGGACGTGCTTACCGACATTATCACACATTCAATCCATTTGGAGTACGCATCTACAACCACTAAGAACATTTTTCCCAAGAATGGGCCTGCATAGTCGACATGGACCCTGGACCACGGTTTGGAGGGCCAGGACCATAAACTTAGTGGCGCCTCCCTGGGTGCATTGCTTAACTGTGAACAAGTATTACATTTGTGCATGCAGGACTCTAAGTCTGCATCGATACCGGGCCACCACACGTGGGATCTGGCTATCGCTTTCATCATTACGATGCCTGGGTGGGTTCTGTGGAGATCACTAATGAAAGTGTCCCTGCACTTTTTTGACACCACTCCCTGATTTCCCCATAGGAGGCAGTCTGCCTGTATAGATATTTTATCTCTGCGCCGCTGGTACAGCTTTATTTCTTCCTGCATCTCTAATGGGACACTAGACCAACTCCCGTGGAGCACACAGTTTTTTACTAAGGACAGTAAGGGGTCCTGGCTCGACCAGGTTCTAATCTTTCGGGCAGTGTTGGGGAAAAACCCCGAGGTAGAAATAAATCTACTCTGAGTCTACGTTAGAGAGTTGAAAACACACACAGTTTGTTAATACAAGGCACCAGGGTAGATTTATGTAGGCCCCTCAACCAGGCAACAACTCAATTTGGTGTTACACACACAGCATATTTAAAGTTGTAAACCACAAAGGTCACATGTCACTGCTTCCACATGACCTGATCATCTGACATTTCAAAAGTCCTTACACAACAGTTTTATAGTTGTGTTTGTCCGGCTCATTTCCTTATCTTTGGCCAGCATCTGGTCTGCAGTTGACCTCTTTCCTCTAGCTGGCAGTTGGTTTCCATATTGCTCAGCGTCTTGTGACCTTCTCGCAATTGCTTATCGCATCCTGTCCTTCAGTACATGCTAAGTCAACTGTTTTGTTTTCTCAAGCACAGCAATTTCGCACTAACCCTATTAACCATTTCAATTCCCCCATTTGACCGAAATTTATCATATACATAATTCTAGGACAACGCATACCCGGTCTTTATGCAGAAATTGGTGATGTGATGTGCCGGTTCCTGAGCTCCGGGGTCTCCACTCCAGGGTCCAGGTTCCCATCTCCTGTTGCACCTCATTCTGCTGCTCGTAAGACCTCATCATATAGGTGTTTTAGGCGTATGTACGCCACCTTCTGAGACACTGCCGGATTCTCGTAGTTTGAGGGTGGTTGGGTTACAGGTCTGCTCGATAGTAAAGATGAAAGTGTTTTGCTGATACAACATTTAAGTAACATACATAGGCAATACAGCATTATTACCACCACCACAAAGGTAACCAGGCCTTGGATTAGTGACATTCCCATACATCCTAACCACCCTGAGAACCAGCCCCACAACGTGGAGGCTGATGGTTGCTTAAGCTTTTTAACCTCTTTTTGGATATGCTCTGCCGGATTGATAATTTCTTCCGAGCTATCCGGGATGTATGTACAACATTCGGCCCCGATGAGGGCACAGGTTCCCCAACACATAGTCAAGGGCCATCCGATTTTGCAGAGCTACTCTGCAGAGGACTACCATCTCTGCATTAACTTTAACTAGGGCTTCAGCTGTATCGTTGGCCACCTGTTCCAGGAAGGAAGCCATGTTAATGGATTCCCTTCCCAATTTACCCGCTCCAGACCAGGGAATCGCAATGGCCCAGAATCTCAGTCTCCGTGATGGCTCGTCTGGCTCTCTGGTGGAGGTCCTTCAGAGAACCCAGGTGATGCATGTAGGGCACGATATAAGCCAAATATCAAGAACCCATCCATTCTCGGGGCAACCAGGGGTAGGCCCTGTGACCGCACACAAAATGAGTCCCGTTATAGGGCATATACTTATTTATCGCTGGGGGGTCCCATTGGATTGAAAAGTCACCATTTCCGTTTAATGACGGGAGTGTCACCTTACCCCCTTCGGCAAGTAAGGTAAGGCTATATTTGCAGTTACTGTACCCCACAATAGGATCTTCCGGTCCCTGCATTGTGAGACATAGCCCCCCTCCCTGTCCCTTCTTACACCTTGTTCTCAGGAATGGTGGTAGGTAGGAATCATTATAGGTTGACCGTCTCCACCCACTACACTGTTCTGGATTATACCCATGACTTTTAAGTTTTATTATGGTGCTGTCGTCTGCCTCTATGGCATAAGAGCCAACACGTGTGGATCCTGTTCTAACTCCAAACTTCCAGCTGGCCGTCTCATTATCACTAAGTGGGATTGGTTGTAGGGGAATTCCTTCCTCCGAGTGTGTGGGGACATGGGCACAGACCCAACAGCTGGCAACGTTGGCTTTCTTGGCATAGGTGTATGACATGTACAAAAAGGTGTTCATATGTAACTCTCTCTTGGTCCATGGGGGTACTCTGGCCTGAGTCCCCGCTAGGCTACATATTACAATTACACAAAAAAGCAAACTGCACATAATATCGTGTAACACATTCATCTTGGATCGTCTTTATTTCAACCGCCGTTTTCTGCTGATGTGTCCGCCTTCAGTTTCCTAGAACGTGTATGAAGGCAGGGTTATTTGTTTTGTTCGTTTGTGCTGGGGTCGTTGGATTCATATTCTTTGAGCTGAGACCAATGTTTCCATCGGCCAACCCCACCTATATCTATGCAGGCGCATGTATCTCCGCTAATTAGGACTTCAAATGGGCCAGACCAATGGGGAGCAAACCCCGTTCGTCCTGGCAGACATTTTACCATTACCTTCACGCCTACCTGTGGGACCTCTCCCTGGTCCTGCAATTCCTTCTGTTCATCCCTGCCTGCTTGCCGTTCCCTCACTTCCTTCCTCAATTCCTTAAGTTGCTTACTCAGTTCCAAGATGTATTTTCTAATCCGATCCCTCAGGGGTCCTACGTCGGATCCCCAAGTTATGACTCCTTCTGGCAGGCGCATCGCCCTGCCTGTCATCATATGGAGTTAATCCCGTCACTCAGTTAGAAATTGCCCTTTGTCTCATCAAGATTGTGGGTAGTAAATCCGCCCAAGCTTGTCCTGTCTCTTGGATGGCCTTTGTTAGGGCTGTTTTAAGTGTCCTGTTCATTCGTTCTACCATCCCAGAGCTTTGCAGGTGGTAGGGGATATGAAACTTCTGTCTAATACCCAACATAGCACGCACCTCCTTCATTATTTGTCCGGTAAAATGGGGTTCCCTGGTCGGAATCAATTTGGATAGGGACGCCCCAGCGTGGGATTACTTCCTCTGCTAATATTCGGGCCACTGTGATTGCGGTGCAGTTTTGCGCGGCGAACGCTTCTACCCACCGCGTAAACTGATCTATTATTACTCAACAGTATTTCTTGCCCCTTGAGGATGGTAAAGGTCCCATGAAGTCTATCTGTATACACTCCCACGGCCCCCTTGGTCGTGGTTGGTGAGCCATTCTAACCTTAACGGCCTTTCCTGGGTTGTGCTAGGCACTCGTGACACATTGCTGACAGTACTTAGCTACATCCCGTCCCATTCCTGGACACCACCAATCCCTAGTTATGTTTGTTATCGTGACGTTCCGTCTGACATGACTGATGCCGTGGTGTAGTTCCATGAACATTTGTCTAATATAAGCCGGGGCTATCACCTTCCCATCTTTCCTCCATATGAAGTCGTCACCCTGGCTCCCTCCTTTTGTGCCCCAATCTTTCTTCATCACTTACATCAGCATGTAATCTCACAATGTCTATATCTTCCCTGGTAATGATACTACAGACAACTTCTTCCTGTACTTCTAAGGATATACCTGCTTCCTGTGCCGCTTTATCTGCTGCTTCATTGCCCCATTGGACATTGTTTACTACTTTCTGGTGAACCTTAACCTTGATCACTGCTGCCTCTGCGGGTTTACATGCGGTGTCGAATAGTAGTCTGATTCGGCCCTCATGTTTGATAGCCTCCCCGCCCGAAGTGACGAACCCTCTCCTGGCCCAGGCAGTCATGTAGTCATGGACTACCCCGAAGGCATAACGGCTATCCGTATGCATATTTGCCCGCTGGCCTTCGGCCAGTTGGAGGGCTTCAGTCAGGGCAGTGAGTTCAGCGACTTGAGCCGACAGTCCTCCTTCCTTTCGGACAGTATTTAGCGCTTCGTCTACCACCGTCCATCCCGGATGCGGGGTCCCCTGAGTATATTTCTGGGACCCATCCACGTATAGGATCAGCTCGGGGTTTTCAAGGGGAATCTCACTTATGTATCCCGGTGAGTCATCCCATTCCTGTGCCTGGCACTCATGAGGCTCACCCATGGATAAGAGGCCCTCTGCCGAGTTCGCCCCTGTGTCTCGTACAATTTTTACAGACCCATCTAAGGGAAAACATAGAAACATAGAAAATAGGTGCAGGAGCAGGCCATTCAGCCCTTCCAGCCTGCACCGCCATTCAATGAGTTCATGGCTGAACATGAAACTTCAGTACCCGCTTCCTGCTTTCTCGCCATATCCCTTGATCCCCCGAGTAGTAAGGACTTCATCTAACTCCCTTTTGAATATATTTAGTGAATTGGCCCCAACCACTTTCTGTGGCAGAGAATTCCACTCTCTGGGTGAAGAAGTCCCTCCTCATCTCGGTCCTAAATGGCTTACCCCTTATCCTTAGACTGTGACCCCTGGTTCTGGACTTCCCCAACATTGGGAACATTCTTCCTGCATCTAAACCCGTCAGGATTTTAAATGTTTCTATGAGGTCCCCTCTCATTCTTCTGAACTCCAGTGAATACAAGCCCAGTTGATCCAGTCGTTCTTGATATGTCAGTCCCACCATACCGGGAATCAGTCTGGTGAATCTTCGCTGCACTCCCTCAATAGCAAGAATGTCCTTCCTCAAGTTAGGAGACCAAAATTGTACACAATACTCCAGGTGTGGCCTCACCAAGGCCCTGTACAACTGCAGCAACACCTCCCTGCCCCTGTACTCAAATCCCCTCGCTATGAAGGCCAACATGCCATTTGCTTTCTTAACCGCCTGCTGTACCTGAATGCCAACCTTCAATGACTGATGTACCATGACACCCAGGTCTCGTTGCACCTTCCCTTTTCCTAATCTGTCACCATTCAGATAATAGTCTGTCTCTCTGTTTTTACCACCAAAGTGGATAACCTCACATTTATCCACATTATACTTCATCTGCCATGCATTTGCCCACTCACCTAACCTATCCAAGTTACTCTGCAGCCTCATAGCATCCTCCTCGCAGCTCACACTGCCACCCAACTTAGTGTCATCCGCAAATTTGGAGATACTACATTTAATTCCCTCGTCTAAATCATTAATGTACAATGTAAACAGCTGGGGCCCCAGCACAGAACCTTGCGGTACCCCACTAGTCACTGCCTGCCATTCTGAAAAGTACCCATTTACTCCTACTCTTTGTTCCTGTCTGACAACCAGTTCTCAATCCACGTCAGCACACTACCCCCAATCCCATGTGCTTTAACTTTGCACATTAATCTCTTGTGTGGGACCTTGTCGAAAGCCTTCTGAAAGTCCAAATATACCACATCAACTGGTTCTCCTTTGTCCACTTTACTGGAAACATCCTCAAAAAATTCCAGAAGATTTGTCAAGCATGATTTCCCCTTCACAAATCCATGCTGACTTGGACCTATCATGTCACCATTTTCCAAATGCGCTGCTATGACATCCTTAATAATTGATTCCATCATTTTACCCACTACTGAGGTCAGGCTGACCGGTCTATAATTCCCTGTTTTCTCTCTCCCTCATTTTTTAAAAAGTGGGGTTACATTGGCTACCCTCCACTCGATAGGAACTGATCCAGAGTCAATGGAATGTTGGAAAATGACTGTCAATGCATCCGCTATTTCCAAGGCCACCTCCTTAAGTACTCTGGGATGCAGTCCATCAGGCCCTGGGGATTTATCGGCCTTCAATCCCATCAATTTCCTCAACACAATTTCCTGATTAATAAAGATTTCCCTCAGTTCCTCCTCCTTACTAGACCCTCTGACCCCTTTTATATCCGGAAGGTTGTTTGTGTCCTCCTTCGTGAATACTGAACCAAAGTACTTGTTCAATTGGTCTGCCATTTCTTTGTTCCCCGTTATGACTTCCCCTGATTCTGACTGCAGGGGACCTACGTTTGTCTTTACTAACCTTTTTCTCTTTACATACCTATAGAAACTTTTGCAATCCGCCTTAATGTTCCCTGCAAGCTTCTTCTCGTACTCCATTTTCCCTGCCCTAATCAAACCCTTTGTCCTCCTCTGCTGAGTTCTAAATTTCTCCCAGTCCCCAGATTCGCTGCTATTTCTGGCCAATTTGTATGCCAATTTCCTTGGCTTTAATACTATCCCTGATTTCCCTTGATAGCCACGGTTGAGCCACCTTCCCTTTTTTATTTTTACGCCAGACAGGAATGTACAATTGTTGTAATTCATCCATGCGGTCTCTAAATGTCTGTCATTGCCCATCCACAGTCAACCCCTTAAGTATCATTTGCCAATCCTAGCCAATTCACGCCTCATACCTTCAAACTTACCCTTCTTTAAGTTCTGGACCATGGTCTCTGAATTAACTGTATCATTCTCCATCCTAATGCAGAATTCCACCATATTATGGTCACTCTTCCCCAAGGGGCCTCACACAATGAGATTGCTAATTTATCCTCTCTCATTACACAACACCCAGTCTAAGATGGCCTCCCCCCTAGTTGGTTCCTCGACATATTGGTCTAGAAAACCATCCCTTATGCATTCCAGGAAATCCTCCTCCACCGTATTGCTTCCAGTTTGGCTAGCCCAATCTATGTGCATATTAAAGTCACCCATTATAACTGCTGCACCTTTATTGCATGCACCCCTAATTTCCTGTTTGATGCCCTCCCCAACATCACTACTACTGTTTGGAGGTCTGTACACAACTCCCACTAACGTTTTTTGCCCTTTGGTGTTCTGCAGCTCTACCCATATAGATTCCACATCATCCAAGCTAATGTCTTTCCTAACTATTGCATTAATCTCCTCTTTAACCAGCAATGCTACCCCACCTCCTTTTCCTTTTATTCTATCCTTCCTGAATGTTGAATACCCCTGGATGTTGAGTTCCCAGCCCTGATCATCCTGGAGCCACGTCTCCGTAATCCCAATCACATCATATTTGTTAACATCTATTTGCACAGTTAATTCATCCACCTTATTGTAATACTACTTCCCATTTGGCCTGGCAGACATTGGACATGGAGCGCAATTTTCCGGTGTTGAGCATTTCCACCAAGGTATGTTTGGTATCTAGTATAACCTCCCCTGTCATTACTACTGGCTCACTAACTTTCACCGCCCACATTGCGCAGTCCAAGGCTGCTACACATCTTGACAGACCTCCTGCCACGGGCGACTGTTGGGTGGAATAGTAAGCTACTGGGCGGGCTCGGTCTCCATGGATTTGAGTAACTACTGCTCCGTAAAACCCGCCCTCGTTTTCACAATGAATGTGAAACGGTGCGTTCATATTTGGAAGTCCTCGGCCTGGTGCCGACATCAGGGCTTCCTTTATCTGGCCATATGCTATTTCTTGTTCCGAGCCCCACTCCACACTTTCTAGAGGTAGTTTTCCTCCCTTAACTAGTCTCTGTATGGGTTCCGCGATTGCCGCGAAGTTGGCTATAAAGTTCCTACAGTAGTTAAAGAGTCCTAATATTTACGCACTCCTCGGACCGTTTTCAGTCGAGGCATAATGTGAATTGCTTCCTTTCTGTCGTGGGGCATTGTTTTTGTCCCCTGCGACAGTTGGTGTCCCAAGTACTGTACCTCCTTCAATCCGATCTGAGCTTTCTTGGGGTTTACCTTAAATCCCGCTTTCTTTCAGGCATCTCGGGTTTCTATTAGAGCCCCCATATGTCCTCTCTTGTCCTCCAAGGCAATCAACAGATTGTCCACATATTGGAGGATGGTATTTCGGTAGGGGGCTAAATCTACGGTCTCCAAGGCTCGACTCATAGTTCGGTGAAATATGGCCGGACTATTGTGAAAACCCTGGGGCACTCGTGTCCAAATGTACTGCCTATCCCCTATTGTGAATGCGAATTTATCTTGGGACACTTGGGCTAATGGTATGGACCAAAATCCATTAGCTATATCTAAGACCATGAATATTTTATGTTCTAGTTTCAGCCTATTAAATATGGTCGCTGGGCTTGCTACGGTGGGGTGCTGGCGGGGAGTTACTTTATTTAACGCCGTATAGTCTATGGTCAATCGGTATGACCCATCTGGTTTCTTTACGGGCCAGGTTGGCGAGTTCGTAGTGCTTTCGGCTTCCCGAAGGACGCCGCTCCATAAGAGGTCCTGCACTATTTGTTTTACGGCCTCTCGGGCTTCAGGTTTAATGGGGTATTGCTTATGAGGAGTGTGTTCGTACCCAGGAATGACCACTGACTTGGTCTTTACCAGTCCACAATCCTGCTTTGATTGAGCCCACACTTCCCTCATTTGTTCGCATAATGACCCGTAGTCTCCTGCTGTATCCCAATCTCGGGTGAGAAGTTGCACACTTCCGAACTTTGCGTGATTGTGCAAATTAGTCTGTTCCCCATACATCGTGATTTCGCGTCCTCCCTTATTTCTCCAAACTATTCTCTTATTCTGTGGGTCTATTAGTGCCCCTAACTGTTCCAGGAGGTCGATCCCCAATATGGTCCCTTCTGCATTTGGGCATACATAAAATTGTGCCGGATCAGAATACTGGCAACTCCAACAGAATTATTTCACTCTGGTGGGCTGTGGTGGCAGATCCTCCCATGCCAGTTATATGGACTACATGTTTAGTTGTGGGCAATGACTATGGGGAGAGGTATGACCACACTTTACTTTGAGCTTGCAGCATCTAGTCTGACTCTTTATTCAAGACATAACAACTGGCGACGAGATACAAATGACGAATCCCACCGCAACAATGCAGAGAACCATGTGCATTCTGGAGAAATTTTCAGAAGGCGATGATTGGGAAACCTTTGTGGAGCGATTCGACCAATACTTTGTTGTCAACGAGCTGGAAGGAAAAGCGAATGCTGCCAAGCGAAGGGCGATCCTCCTCACCTTTTGCGGGGCACCAACATATGGCCTCATAAAAAATCTGCTCGCTCCAGCGAAACCCACAGACAAGTCATACGATGTGTTGTGCACACTGGTCCGGGAGCATCTAAACCCGAAGGAAAGCGTTCTGATGGCGAGGTATCGGTTCTACACGTACAAGAGATCTGAAGGCCAGGAAGTGGCGAGCTACGTCGCCGAGCTAAGGCGCCTTGCAGGACATTGCGAATTTGATGGACACTTGGAGCACGTGCTCAGGGACTTCTTTGTACTTGGCATTGGCCATGAAGTAATACTTAGCAAACTTTTGACTGTAGAGACTCTAACCTTGAGTAAAGCCATAACGATAGCCCGGGCGTTTATCACCATCAGTTACAATACCAAACAAGTTTCTCAGCACACTAGTGCTGCTGCAAATACTGTGTACAAAGTAACGTTGTTTTCGAATCGAA
The DNA here is from genome assembly GCF_044704955.1 of Pristiophorus japonicus. Lineage (NCBI taxonomy): Eukaryota > Metazoa > Chordata > Chondrichthyes > Pristiophoridae > Pristiophorus > Pristiophorus japonicus. The sequence continues at coordinate 110,105,164 of NC_091982.1, read as the reverse complement.
ATGTACAGGGCAGGACGTACATGCCTGCAGCTGCACATCCCCAGATGAATCAACGATGGTGAATACAAGGCCATTAACATCTTTTTGCGCTGCGGGGGTGATCATCGTTTCCATTCATGCCGCTTCAAAGGATGCAAGGGCTGTGGAACAATGGGACACCTCCAACACATGTGCAGGCGAGCTACAAACACTGCTATTCCTGCAAACCATCATGTTGCAGAGGAGGGCGAGTCCACGGTGGATCACGATGAACCAGAGCCTCAGACCGAGGAGGCATAGGTATATGGGGTGCACACATTTACCACAAAGTGTCCCCTAATAATGCTGAAGGTTGAATTAAATGGACACACAGTGTCCATAATGAGCAAAAAGACTTTCGATAAAATGTGGTGCAGCAAGGCCTCAAAGCCAGTCCTGACTTCATTCGTACTAAACTGAGAACGTACACAAAGGAACTGATCCCTGTAATCAGCAGTGCTACCGTAAAGGTCTCCTATGATGGAGTGGTGCATGAGTTACCACTCTGGGTGGTACTGGGCGATGGCCCCATGCTGTTCGGCAGGAGCTGGCTGGGAAAGATACACTGGAACTTGGACGACGTCCGAGCGCTTCTGTCCGTGAATGACACTTCATGTGCCCAGGTCCTAAACAATTTCCCCTCGCAGCGAACCAGGCATCAGGAAGTTCCAAGGAGCAAAAGTTCAGGTCCATTTGATTCCGGGGGCGTGACCCATCCATCACAAGGTGAGAGCGGTACTGCACATGATGAGAGAGAGGGTGGAGATCGAACTGGACAGGCTGCAACGAGAGGGCATAATTTTGCCGATCGAATTCAATGAGTGGGCCAGTCCAATTGTTCCAGTCCTCAAAGGAGACGGCACTGTCAGAATCTGTGGCGATTACAAAGTAACTATCAATCGTTTCTCCCTGCAGAATCAATACCTGCTACAAAAGATAGACGACCTATTTGCGAGGCTGGCGGGAGGCTAAATACTCACGAAGCTGGACTTGACCTCGGCCTACATGAAGCAGGAGCTGGAAGAATCATCGAAGAGCTTCACCTGCATCAACACACACAAAGGTCTCTTCATTTACAACAGATGCCCGTTTGGGATTCGATTGGCCGCAACGATATTCCAGAAAACTATGCTGATGCTCTCACTGGGCTGCCATTGCCCATCACAGGGGTGAAGATGGCACAGCTTGCAAATTTAGTTATGGTAATGGAAGCATTTGAGAGTGAGCAATCACCTGTTACCGCCCGAAGGGGTGAATAGGGTTAGTGCGAAATTGCTGTGCTTGAGAAAACAAAACAGTTGACGTAGCATGTACTGAAGGGCAGGATGCGATCAGCAATTGCGAGAAGGTCACAAGACGCTGAGCAATATGGAAACCAACTGCCAGCTAAAGGAAAGAGGTCAACTGCACACCAGATGCTGGCCAAAGATTATGAAGTGAGCCGGACAAACACGACTATAAAACTGCTGTGTAAGGACTTTTGAAATGTCATATGATCAGGTCATGTGGAAGCAGTGATATGTGACCTTTGTGGTTTACGACTTTAAATATGCTGTATGTGTAACACCAAATTGAGTTGTTGCCTGGTTGAGGGACCTACCTACAACTCCCCTGGTACCTTGTATTCATAAACTGTGTGTGCTTTCAACTCTCTAACGTAGTCTCGGAGTAGCATAGTTTTCTGTGCCTGGCCTGTGGCGGATGGCGTAGTTGTATGCGAACAATGTGATTGTCCATCTCTGGATGCAGGCTGATGCATTCGTATCTATCCCCTTGCTTTCAGAAAAGAGTGACATAAGCGGCTTATGGTCAGTTTCCAATTCAAATTTGAGCCCGCGCAGATATTGATGCATTTTCTTTACCCCGGAAACACACGCTAAGGCTTCTTTTTCGATTATACTGTAGGCCCTCTCAGCCTTAGACAGACTTCTGGATGCATAAGCAACTGGTTGCAATTTCCCAAATTCATTAGCTTGTTGCAAAACACACCCGACCCCGTACGATGACACATCACATGCTAGTACCAAACGTTTACATGTATCGTACAACACAAGCAATTTGTTTGAACATAACAGCTTCCTAGCTTTCTCAAAGGCATTTTCTGGTTTTTACCCCCTACCCATTCATCTCCTTTACACAGTAAAGAGTGCAGGGGTTCTAACAATGTGCTAAAACCCAGTAAGAACCAAAATAGTTCAGGAGTCCTAGAAACGACCGCAGCTCTGTCACGTTCTGTGATCTCGGTGCGTTCCTGATTGCCTCCGTCTTCGAATCGGTGGGCCTGATGCCATCCGCCGCGATTCTTCTTCCCATGAACTCCACTTCAGGCACCAGGAAAACGCACTTCGAGCATTTTAGCCTAAGCCCCACACGATTAAACCGACTAAGAACCTCCTTCAGGTTCTGCAGGTGCTCGACGGTGTCCCGACCTGCAACCAAGATGTCGTTCTGGAAGTCCATGGTGCGTGGGACCGACTTCAGCAAGCTTTCCATGTTCCTCTGGAATATCGCCGCGGCCGATCGAATCCCAAACGGGCATCTGTTGTAAATGAAGAGACCTTTGTGCGTGTTGATGCAGGTGAGGCCCTTCGATGATTCCTCCAGCTCTTGCATCATGTAGGTCGAGGTCAGGTCCAGCTTCATGAGCATTTAGCCTCCCGCCAGGCTCGCAAATAGGGCATCTGTCTTTTGTAGCAGGTACTGATTCTGCAGGAAGAAACGATTGATAATTACTTTGTAATCGCCACAAATTCTGACAGTGCCGTCTCCTTTGAGGACTGGAACAATCGGACTGGCCCACTCATTGAATTCGATCGGCAAAATTATGCCCTCTCGTTGCAGCCTGTCCAGTTCGATCTCCACCCTCTCTCTCATCATGTGCGGTACCGCTCTCACCTTGTGATGGATGGGTCACGCCCCCGGAATCAAATGGACCTGCACTTTTTCTCCTTGGAACTTCCCGATGCCTGGTTCGAACAGCGAAGGGAACTTGTTTAGGACCTGGGCACATGAAGTGTCGTCGACGGACGAAAGCGCTCAGACGTCGTCCAAGTTCCAGCGTATCTTTCCCAGCCAGCTCCTGCCGAACAGCATAGGGCCATCGCCCAGTATCACCCAGAGTGGTAACTCATGCACCACTCCATCATAGGAGACCTTTACGGTACAGGGATCAGTTCCTTTGTGTCCGTTCTCAGTTTAGTACGAATGAAGTCAGGGCTGGCTTTGAGGCCTTGCTGCACCACATTTTACCGAAAGTCTTTTTGCTCATTATGGACTGATTGCGCCCATGTGCAGCTCCATGGACACTGGGTGTTCATTTAATTCAACCTTCAGCATTATTAGGGGACACTTTGTGGTAAATGTGTGCACCCCATATACCTGTGCCTCCTCGGTCTGAGGCTCTGGTTCATAATGATCCACCGTGGATCCGCCCTCCTCTGCAACATGGTGGTTTGCAGGATTAGCAGTGTTTGTAGCTCGACTGCACATGCGTTGGAGGTGTCCCATTGTTCCACAGCCCTTGCAAATGTATCCTTTGAAGCGGCATGAATGGAAATGATGATCACCCCCGCAGCGCAAAAAGATGTTAACGGCCTTGTATTCACCATCGTTGATTCATCTGGGGACGTGCAGCTGCAGGCATGTACGTCCTGCCCTGTACATTTCGATTCGAAAACAACGTTACTTTGTACACAGTACTTGCAGCAGCACTAGTGTGCTGAGAAACTTGTTTGGTATTGTAACTGATGGTGATAAACGCCCAGGCTATCGTTATGGCTTTACTCAAGGTTAGAGTCTCTAAAGTCAAAAGTTTGCTAAGTATTACTTCATGGCCAATGCCAAGTACAAAGAAGTCCCTGAGCATTTGCTCCAAGTTTCCATCAAATTCGCAATGTCCTGCAAGGCGCCTTAGCTCGGCGACGTAGCTCGCCACTTCCTGGCGTTCAGACCTCCTGTACGTGTAGAACCGATACCTCGCCATCAGAACGCTTTCCTTCGGGTTTAGATGCTCCCGGACCAGTGTGCACAACACATCGTATGACTTGTCTGTGGGTTTCGCTGGAGTGAGCAGATTTTTCATGAGGCCATATGTTGGTGCCCCGCAAAAGGTGAGGAGGATCGCCCTTCGCTTAGCAGCATTCGCTTCTCCTTCCAGCTCGTTGACAACAAAGTATTGGTCGAATCGCTCCACAAAGGTTTCCCAATCATCGCCCTCTGAAAATTTCTCCAGGATGCACATGGTTCTCTGCATTGTTGCGGTGGGGTTCGTCATTTGTATCTCGTCGCCAGTTGTTATGTCTTGAATAAAGAGTCAGACTAGATGCTGCAAGCTCAAAGTAAAGTGTGGTCGTAGTTCTTTATTACAAATCTCAGAATGCATCTCCAGCCTATGAGGCCTCCTTATATAAAGGTGTTCCCAAGGGATTGTGGGCTCCATTGGGACTCCAGGGGATAAGCCCTCTAGTGGTTAGACATGGTATTTATAGGTTTACCTGCATAACACTATTAATCTTGTATCATCATTTGTGAATATCATAATGAGCACTATGAACAGTTTAACAGACTCAGTAATACTGACTGATGTGCAGTAGGTTGGAACAGTTCATTTTGTTGTTGGTAAATCTTCTTTGGCGTTGTTACTAGGTAGTCTGGGGCCTACAGCCAGCTTACAGATAGTTACTGAGCCCCAGTCTGGCCCCTCACTGACCAGCTCCTCCCTGCCCTTGAGTTTGGTGCTCACTCCCTGTTCTGTAAATGTGGACAACTATTTATCACTGGTAGATCTCCCATTGCTCAGGACAGTCTGCAGGGTGTGCAATAGTCACAAATGTAACTGAGTCCCACTCAGAGAAGGGGACATGGAGAAGGCAAACAATGCCATCTCTGCCCATTGCTCACATACACATTCTCTGGTTTATAACCACGTGGAAACCCATTATTGCATTCTAGCACATCCAGTCATTGTAAGCTGAAGCCCAAAGGTTTTTGACTAAGCACAGTTGCATCAAGTTGCGACCCCTTTAACTGGATGGGTCAAACTGTGACATCACAGCGCTAACCTGCCCTCTCACAACTCATCACTGTGAGATTAGACATCACAATAGGTTTGTAATCTGGGTCAATTTGAAGCAGGATGCTGGACAACCAGTTTAAGTGAAGGAAAGCGAGCTGCACTGACTGTGACTAACTGGCTGATCTCTCTAGGAGTGAATGTGGCCGATTAGAAGACCTGATGAAGAGAGCGTGAACAATGGAATCATTGCTAACCGGCTGACAGTCGGAAGAATGTTGCTGTAGAAGGTTTGTTTATTCCAGCTTGTATAATTGCCCGTGAAGGTCAGAGTGTGTAACAACATAATCCATTGACCATGCAGACATCAATGCTCAAATCCTGGAAACTGATACCAGTTCAGTACACGCTAGTTGTTCTGATCAGATGGTCCTGGACCCTGGGATAATCTGTGGGACAAGGAGTCGATGAGAAACTCTTGTCCCCGGTGTTACTGACGCCCTCTGACCTAGCCAATCCCTGGATCCTTGCCAAGGACCTCCTCCCAGGTCAGCTGGCTTAGGCACTGCCACCAAAAGCCCTCCGATGGTGTCAGAGAAGCTCATTATGCCAGTGATCCTGGTTCATCTGATGGCATTGCAGCCATTCTGGACCATCTCTCAGATTCTCAAGAAGGTGTACATTGCCCAAATACCAGAAACTTTTATCATCATAGCCAGTCGCCCCAAAAGTGAGTTCTTAGGTGACTGAACAGTCCAATTCGAGAATTACAGTCTCTGTCACAGGTGGGACAGACAGTCATTGAAGGAAAGGGTGGGTGGGGAGTCTGGTTTGCTGCACACTCCTTCCACTGCCTGCGCTTGCTTTCTGTGTGCTCTCGGAGATGAGACTCGAGGTGCTCAGCGCCTTCCCGGATGCTCTTCCTCCACTTAGGGCGGTCTTTGGCCAGGGATTCCCAGGTGTCGGTGGGGATGTTGCACCTTATCAAGGAGGCTTTGAGGATGTCCTTGAAACATTTCCTCTGCCCATCTGGGGATTGCTTGCCGTGTTGGAGTTCCAAGTAGAGCGCTTGCTTTGGGAGTCTTGTGTCAGGCATGTGAACTATGTGGCTCGCCCAACAGACCTGGTCGAGTGTGGTCACTGCTTCGATGCTGAAGATGTTGGCCTGATCCAGATCATTGACATTGGTGCGTCTGTCCTCCCAAGGGATTTTCAGGATCTTGCGGAGACATCGTTGGTGGTATTTCTCCAGTGATTTGAGGTGTCTACTGTACATGGTCCATGTCTCTGAGCCATACAGGAGGGCAGGTATCAATACAGCCCTGTAAACCATAAGCTTGGTGTCAGTTTTGAGGTCCTGGTCTTCAAACACTCTGTTCCTCAGGCGGCCGAAGGCTCAACTCCACCTCCAGTGCGCCACTGCAGCCTTCAGCCACCTGAGGAAGAGAGTGTTCGAAGATCCATAACCTTTAATACTCAGGTGTCATCAGAATGTGCGGCCAGTAACAATACATGAAAAGAAACAAGTCGATATGTTTTGCATCCAGAATCTGCATTAAACATTTACAGCTTAAATGGTTTACTATACAAGAGTAGCTCTAAAGTATCTGTAGTCTTGTTGCGATCCAGCGATTTTTAAAAAAAATCTGTAATTTCTTCTTCTGCTAGAGGTACACGGTTAGCGTCAGGATGAGAGAGAGGAAACGGGCGATTTTATCAAACTACCTACAGATGAAAGTTGTGAGTAACTAAACCACAAGGACAAGTGGATCAGACACACAAGAGAGAGAGAGCATCGTGACAGAAATTAAATCAATGCCAGCAGAGAAACCACAAAAGGAGGGAGCAGCGCGACTGAAATTCTCCTCACGCCATCCCTCTGTGTCCCATTCATTTGTCAGTGCCGACTCGATATCTTTTAATTTGTTTTTAATTTGACGGCCAAAATCAACACCCCCCCCACCCCAGACCCATCTAGCCCTCATGTTCCTGCAAGCACCAACCCTGCTCCAACTCCAGGCTCAGTTCGGCACTGCTTGGGGTTAACTGCATTGCATTGGGTAAAGCCCAGTCATCTCCAACCAGTGCCGGCCAGGGGTCCACTTTGGGATTAACAGGAAAGTCTTAAGAAGGGATGCTCTGGTTGTTGCCCCGAGACTTCCCAGAATTAAGAGGAAGAGTCCTCCCCTGGCACAAGCTGGCTTGGAAGAATCCGTACCTACTGGTGACAGGATCTCTCCCAATTCCTATGGGACATCAAGGTTCCAAGGGCTGTCACTCCCAGGGAAGAGATATGTGTGCCTCAGAGGCATCTCCCCCAAGAGGCTGGGGCTCATGTCTAGAGGGTTGAACTCAATCGGCCTTTGTATTCATGAGCTCTTAGCTAACTGTTTCCAAAGGCGGGATGCCTCCAGGAAGCTTCCTCGGGCTGAACCGACAGGGAAGGTTGATAGTGAAGGCCTCATCCCAGGGCCTCACTATCAACTTTCCTTCTCAGTTCAGGCCGAGGAAGATTCCCGGAGGCATCCCGCCTTCGGAAGCCAAGCTGGGAGCCTGAGTCGGACCAGCACCTCCAGTCGTTGAGGCTTTTTCATGTATTTAACACAAGGGTGACGAGTCTGAAACTGTGGGTTCCGGAAGTCCCTTCACTTAGGGGTTTGAGTCTTTACTTGGGGTTTGCAAAGACTTCAGGCTGTTGCTGTATTCGTCCTACCAATTTCCAGCATCCATAATGGCAACCCCCCCCCCACCCTGCTTTCACATCTTGCAATTTACTGGCATCTGATGAAGTTCAGTCGTGAAGACATCAGAAGGAAGTTTACTGCCTAGTGAAACTAGTCCTCATCCGCTCCCATTTGAGGTCTGGCGGACCTTCCTGCAGAGTTTGGCGCATGTCCCGAATTCCCCGCCACCACTGGGGCCGACTTTACTTACCAGCAGCCTAATGTCTCGCAAGTGAGTTAGGGAGCAATCCCTGTCAGAGTGAGGACCACCTTCAGAGAGCATCTACTGCAGCAACAAGCTGTGTGGGTGCCCTCGATATAGGAGCAGGGTCTATCATCCAGTGGATCTTGCATCGCCAATGAGCTTGGCCATGCAACATGAGGTTCCATGCAAGTGAAGGAGCCGCTGCAGCAGAACCTTCAGCCATTCCCAGAATGGATGGAATGAATACTAAAACTGCTCATCCTCCAGCAGCAGGTTTTAAAAATGCCAATGCGCAGATCCCACCCATTAGCGGAGCAGAGCAAGCTCTGCCCACACCAGGTGGTGGTCCGAGCATGGCACCGGTTGTATGGAAGCCGCCAGAATGCTGGTGACGTACTCCCGGGAAATGTAAAGATGCTTGTTTCTGGACCTTCCTCCTCTAGATGATAGAGCCCACACCATCTATAGGCCCCTTCCACCCACCATCACCAATCATTGCTTATATTTAAGAAGGGAGATGGAACATGTCCAGGGAACTATAGATCAGTCAGCTTAACATCAGTGGTAGGAAAAATAATGAAATCCCTACTAAAGGAGAAAATAGAAGAAGATCTAGAAGCCAAAAATATAATAATGAATAGTCAGCATGGATTTCAAAAGGGAATGTTTTGCTTGACCAACCTCATTGAAAAGGTAAGAGAGAGAGTAGATAAGGGTAATGCAGTAGATGTCATTTATCTAGATTGTCAAAAAACCTTCGATAAGTTACCACAAAATAGACTAAAGTACAAGGTCAGAGAAGGTGGAGTCAGGAGACAAGTAGCAGATTGGATAGCTAGCTAGCTTCAAGATAGAAACAGAGAGTCGGGGTAAAGGGTAGCTATTGACAGTGGCAGAATGTGGCAAATGGTGTTTCACAAGGATCAGTGCCCGGACCAATGTTGTTCACAATTTATATTAATGATTTAGACTTTGGAATCAAAAACACAATTTCTAAATTTGTCGATGACACTAAATTGGAGGGTAGTCAATACTGAGGAGGACGGCAACAAATTATAAAGGAGGACATTAATAAACTTGCAGAATGGGCATATAATTGGCAAATGAATTTCACAGAAAAATGTGAGGTATTACATTTGGGTAGGAAGAATAAGGAGGATCGTTATTATTTGGATCATGTGAGTCTGGGTGGGGTAGAGGAGCAAAGGGATCTCGGAGTACAAATACACACATTGCTAAAAGTAGTGACACAGGCTAACAAGGCCATAAAATAAACAAACCAGGCACTAGGGTTTATTTCTAGAGGGATAGAATTGAAAAGTAGCAAAGTTATGCTAAACTTGTATCGAACCTTGGTTAGACCACACTTGGGAGTACTGCATACAATTCTGGTCACCATATTACAGAAAGGATATAGAGGCACTGGAGCGAGTGCAGAGAAGACTTACAACGATGATATTGAAATGCAAGGGTAAGCCTATCAGAAAAGGATGAACAGGCTGGGTCTCTTTTTGCTTGATAAAAGGCTGAGGGGTAACCAATAGAGGTCTTTAAAATTATGAAAGGTTTTGATAGGCTGGATACAGAGTGTTTCCACTAGTGGGGAAGAGCATAACTAGAGGCCATCAATATCAGATAGTCACCCATAAATCAATTAGGAATTCAGAAGGAACATCTTTACCCAGAGAGTGATGAAAATGTGGAACTCGTTACCCACAAGGAGTAGTTGAGGCAAATAGTATCGATGTATTTAAGGGGAGGCTAGATAAGCATATAAGGGAGAAGTGACCAGAGGGTTATTCTGATAGTTAAATGAGGGGAGACAGGGGGAGGCTCGAGTGGAGCATAAACTGGTTGGGCCGAATGGCCTGTTTCTGTGCTGTAATCCTATGTTATCATTCACCTTCATAAGCCTTTCAAGGCTTTATCCGGACCGTAATGTCCTTTGTACCATGCTAGCCCATCATTCCAGATTAGGACCTGGAATACAAAATATAGAAAATAGGTGCAGGAGTTGGCCATGCAGAGCAATAACCTTCGATACCCTGTCCAGCTCCACCTCCCCAAGCAGTGATCATGCCTGATCGCCCACCACAGAGCTGGGTCACTTCCAGTACTTCCCTGTGGAAGTAGATCACTCTGGATGCTTGGGTCCAGGAGACCAGAAGTAGTGATTATCCTCTGCATTGTCAGCTTGTTTTTCACCACGTAGTTTGGTTTGACCATCAAAGGAAGCATCTACTAGTGGACATACTGTTCACCATCCACAAAGAGAGTGAGAGATAGTCATCCAGAAAGCTCAACTGTTGAGGATATGTCTCCAGTTCAGCCTTCTTAATGACTATCACTTGGCTAGTAATGTTTCAACAGTTCTCCTTTGTCGCAGCATCTGAACGAGAGATGGTGGTCTTGGGGGACACAGTGTCTGCCAGGCATTTGTGCTACAGCCATCAGGCTTATCAGGTAATGCTTCAACATATCGGTGGGGGGGCCACATTCACAATGAATGGGCTTCAAAGCCTGTGGACATGGATGAGTTCACTTGGCATTTCAGCAGGCTCGGGGTGTGAATGGTACAATAGGACTGTTGTGGCCTTAGGTGCTCTAGTAATGACTCCACGAGGCAATGTGTTGTACTTGAACTGTAGTGACCTTAGTCCTTTATTAGTTAACTCCAGAGTGAGGATCACACCTGGTGGCCTGCCTTTTATACTAGGCCAGGCACACCTGTACAGGTACCCTACAAGTCTCCCACTGCTGTGCCCTCTGGTGGCACACCTTAAGATAGTACCAACAGTAGCCATGTAGGATACATGACATCACTCTCCCCTAAGCCTTTAGTGCAAATCGCCTCTGCATTGACTGTGCTCTGGGCTTAGCTCTATGAGGGCTCTCTCTGGTTGACTCTTGGCAGGTCGTTTCAATCTTGGGTGAGTGGTTGGTGCAGTAGAGTGCTGGTGGTTACTGTTTGTGTGTGTCCCTGACCACTCCATTCTGTCCCCCGCCCCCCCCCCCCCCACACATATAGATTATGTCGGAGGCTCATAGTATTCATATACATTCAAGTTCAGGGAAAACGTTACATTTGTGGTTCCGTTGTGAGACAAGTATGTTAGACTGGTGGGATGCCTCATTGATGTGGTGAATGGTGCGTGAGGACAATAGTTCCAGGGCTGCTGGATTGAGTCCCTGCAGTCTGGTGGCGGCTCAGTGCCCGGTGCTGGCAGTGGGAGCCTGGTTGGCTCGAGTTGCCTGCTCTTGGGGCTGTTGCCGTTGTCCCTAGCGTCGGGCCAGTTCACAGATGCCTGTGACCTCCCTGTCCTTTCTTTGTGCCCTGGGTCGCAGCTGCTTCCTGAGGTTCTGTCACCTAGCAGTGCACAGGGGACTGCTGACTCGCTGGCCTGAGCGTTGTTGGGTTTGGGATCCTGGCTGGTTCCGGTCCCCTTTGGGGGAACTGTGGCAGGTGACCCTTCGTTTACGGGTATGGCCCTAGTGGCAATGGAGTCTGGGAGCTGCGCCTTATCACAGTCTGCTCCTTTAGACTCATGGCAGTCGGTGCCATCGGTTGCCTGAGAGGTGGAGCCGACCAGAGCATGGTATCACTACCATTTCCGTTGCCCTGCTGAGGTCGCTTGCTCTGCAGCTCGTGTGTGTTGGCTGCTTGTGGCCACACTCCATGGTGCATGACTCTGGTCCCCGGGACGCAGGCTACAGCATTGGGTAGCTTGCTGGACCTGTGTGCTCTAGATGGGTGTCTGCCCACTGCATTGGCTGCGTGCAGTTGAAATCCTGCATCGCACAATTTTTCCTTACATATGATGGACACTCTGTGGGTCCGATCGTGACCGCACAACTTTTCCTCGCTGGTTGCATGTGCACAGTTCAGATCATCAATTACACATTTTACATAATCGCGCGACTTTTCCTCGCTGGTTGCATGTTCACATTTATCAGTTACACATTTTACATGATCAATTACATATTTTGTCTCTGACTTACAGTTACTATTACATTTCTTGTGTGTGTGGAATTGTCCCTTTAATTGTAGTGGGTTGCAGGCCTCCTTTAAGAGAGCCTTGCTTGCTTTACCCCAATCCTCTTCTCCGTTTGGTACCACGTGTTGCTCAATCAACGCTGCACCTCATGGTCTAGCCGCGGCCATCTTTTTCTTAAGCGCCTCACCTCGTGGTTTGAGCGCCATCTTTCCTCCATCCAGGATGTCGACTGCGGTGATCCTCTTCTCCCCGGGTTCTGCCTCTGAAGCTGGGAAGTCGCCTCTGGATCCACTTGTCTTCCTCCGAAGTCCTGCCACTGGAGCCTGGAAGGTGCATTTGGGTCGTCTCAGCTGGATCATCTCCACGCAGTCGTGCTGAGCGGTCTGTGTCTCAGGTGCTGTGCTGGTCTGCTCTCTGGTGCCGGGTCCACCCCCAGGTGAGGGCTTGCTTTGCCTCTGAGCGCAGAGGACGTCGATCGCTGGAGGGGTGAAGTCTTCCCACTTCCAATGGATCTTCTCCATCCACCTTCTGCCAAGCAGCATTGGTCCATCACCTGCAACAATCCACAGAGGTAACTTGTGCACCGCGTCATCATGGAGTATCTTTACATTCACGCTACCAATGACTGGGATGATTTCATCGGTGTAGGTGCACAGCTTTCTTTGCCTGAACCAGGACCAACTTGGGTCGTTCAGCTTGATTGTCCCATAGCCTTTTAAACGCTTCTTGATTCATCACTGACTGGCTCGTCCCCGTGTCCACTTCCATGAAGACTGGAACGCCATCTATCTTGACTTCCATCTTCAATGGGGAACACTTGGTGGTGCAAGTAAACATGCTATGTACCTCCCCGTGGGACTGGGCTGCCTCTCTGCCTATCGATTCATAATCCGCGCTGGATTCCTGGTCATCTGCAGACTCTTCATCGACACAGTGAGTCATATTTCTCTTACACATTTGCTGAAGGTGGCCCTTTGTGCTGCAACCTTTGCATACATAGTCTTTAAAGCGACACTGGTGAGCCCTGTGCTTTCCTCCGCAAGGCCAGCATGGTGCTATACGGTTAAGCCCCCTCGGCGGACTCTGAGTTAAGGGACTCATGAGTCTGTTCTCTCTTCCCTGAGAGGTTCACCTTCTACAGTTCAGCCTCTAAACAGCGCCACTCTGTGCACAGCACCTGCCGGGTTTGAGTCCTGAGGGTGAGTCATCTGCCTAGAGCCGCAGGTCGAGGTCATGAATCCTGGCTCACGGAGATGACCTTCTGCAGCGTGACTGTGGTATCCGCCGACAGTAGCTTATGAAGAAGGCACTCATGGCCAATTCCAATGACAAAAATGTCCCGCAGTGCTTCGTTGAGGTGGGTGCCTGTTGGGGCGGAATCTATTAAAGAATAAGACTCAAACACCCGTCTGCATCAGTGGAAAAAACACAAGTTTATTATACGTATTTCAAGACTTGGCCAAGCTAGAGCTCCGTGTACAAACTCCTCAGTCTGGCATCCCAAATCTCAAATTCTTGCTTGCCAACATACAGAATTTAAAGCTAAAAACTACAATCCACGTGCATCACTTGTTCCATCAACTGACCACAAAATCCTTTTGACATTTACAACGTTTCTAGTGATATTGGGGCTTTCCACTTTAGCTATAAGGCAGCAAAAGCTGTTAGCCTGTTATTTCACATCTGGCATCACATTTCTTGACCACCATTGCTACAATGGTCTGTTAGCCTAATTATACCCAGACAGTCTGGATTGCGGTTTCTGGCAACTGCGCTTAGCTGTGTGCAAAGCTTAGCTATGTGCTATGTCTAACTTGCTTATTGTTATTAGGCAGACAAAGCTTGGCTATATTTGCTAATCCAGAAGGCCATTCTATAGAGGGATTCTAAAATCCTTCTTCAATTCCCCCTTTGGTTCTTGGCTACCCCAGCCCATGAGACCCCTACTAAGTTATTCGTCCCGTCCCCTTGTTTGGTGATCAGCCGATGGGTTCAGGAGGAATAGGTGCGTGATGCCAGTGGTTAAATCCCACTGTTGTCCATCAGCTTCTTCCTTTCATCAAGTACCTTCAATATCTGCTGGGAGCAGCGCCTAGCCCTGCGTCTTCTGCATGATGAGCAGAACATAAAAGCGTATCCAAGAGCCAAGATTAGTTGTACTGCCACCAATATGTGTGATATGTTATGTAACCATGGATAGATATTAACATTCAGTCCCCAGTTCCATGCCTTCTTGTACCAGGGGGTATATTGAAGGTCTATTGCAATGTCCTTACCCAGTTCGCGCAGCTCCTGTTTGAGCACGTGGTATCGTTTGATACTCGCCAGCAGACGATCCTTAATGTTTCTCAGGTCCTCGGGCAGGTGGGGTATTGGTGCAGCCAATTCACTTTCATATTGGTACAAATCTTGTTTAATCTCATCAGTCAGGCTCAGGGTAATAGTTTCTCGAGCATGGATATACGTCATTCGCGCTCGTCCGATTGTAACCGGTAGCCTCGGGGTGAAGCAGAAGTTGAGGTTAGTGATATTGCATTGATAAATACCATAGTCATAAGTTGGATGGTTGGTTACCACACAGTATTCCCCCTTTCTGTGGTAGGCAGAGGGAGTGTGTTCGGATTCTGATGGGCTTATTTCTAAGACACACCCAATGGTTTGATTAAATCCACATCCATCCTTGCTTCTACTGGATGTGGACATATGGTTAGGCTTCCTACCCTGCGGCACCCTGTTAATGAGACCACTCTCATGGCGCCGTTCCGTTTGATTGCATATTGATCCATAGTGTAGCACCGCATGTAATTCTTGTCCTGAATCAGTCCCAAGTTCTCTACCTCAAACTGGGGGTGTGGTCCAGATTCTCCCTTTGCCATTACCAGAATCATTAAGACCATCCCCCAGAGGGCCAAGTGTGAGTCCATGCACCTGCCCGTCGCTGGGAAGACCCTCGTCATCCCCTTCAGGGTGCCGTGTCTAATGACCCTGGGTGCTGTGCTAGGCGGAACAAGTGGGTACTATTTATCCAATCTGGGACTTCGCCCCTGTGTATTTGTTCGAGGTGCTCTCTGACCTGTCCAACCATCCATCCCCCGTAAGCATGGCAGAGGTCTCGCTGAACCTCTGCCTTTTATGTATTGAATTCTCGGTCAATCAGGTGGTTAATGGTGACAGCATGGCCCCCCTCCAGGACTGTAATCCCTTTGACTAAGCTCTCTGCTGCCCCATCGCCTTCCCTTTGGCTGCGTCTGTCTGCCTCTGAAGCAACTTCCTGACTGTATCTTTAAGGCTTTCCGATTGTTCCTGTATAGCTTGTATGTCTAGGACATTTACAAAGGAAGTTCCCATATTGACCCGTGTTAAGACGTCATTGATTAGACCCCATTTATGTCTGTGGGTCTGATCCGCTCTCAGAGGGCTCCGGTATCTGGATGCCCCTGAGGTGTCTCGGGATTCTTTCAACGCTATCGTAAGCATTCGGGTTTACAGTGGTCGCACCTTCAGGTCACTGGTAACCCTATGTCTGTTCACTATATATTCACATGTTAGAAATCATAAGCCTGATGTTAGTACAGTATGCGTCAGGGCAGAACAAACATTTCGACCCAGGTATTACAATTGCATTTATAAAGACGGGTCATATCCCTCGCTAATAATACGGGTAAGATGGGCAGGCAAGTGGTCACTAATGATGGCACCGCCTGCCTCACCTACACCACTGAAGCCGTTAGAATATCCCATACATACCGCAGGACCCCCAAGCTGGGTGGTCCTGAGAACGGAGGGAATTCAATTGTATGAAAATGTGCATCATGAAATTTTACCTGTAATAGTAAACCTGACGGACATAGGGTTACCAGAGAAACCCTTGGGCTGTCCACTACATGTCAGTGTAGCTTTTCAACTGGGACCAATGTTTCCACCGTCCTACTCCATTCATATCCACACATGCACACGTATCGCCACTAATCAATATCTCGTATGGTCCCAACCACCGCAGCGCAAATCCGGTTCGTCCCGGTAACCCCTTAACCATTACTTTCTCCCCCACTTGGGAAGATTTGCCGGGAACTCTACCTCTTCTTGTCCGGCCTGCCTGTCATTCTCTTACTACCTGCCTCATATCCTTAAGTTGCTGACTTAACTGCATTACATAGCTCCTAATCTGATCCCATAGTGGGCCCACATCGGACCCTCCTGTAATTATACCTTCGGGCAGTTGCATTGCCCGACCAGTCATGAGCTCATATAGAGTTAATCCTGTTGTCCGATTAGGGGTTGTCCTTTGTCTCATCAGGATAGCAGGCAGCAGCTCGGCCCAAGCCTGTCCTGTTTCTTGGATGGCTTTTGACAGGGCTGTCTTTATTGTCCAATTCATCAGTTCTACCATTCCCGAACTCTGCGGGTGGTAGGGGATGTGAAATTTTTGTTTGATGCCCAATGTAGTGCATAGTAATTTCATCATCTGTCCTGTGAAGTGGGTTCCCTGATCGGAGTCTATTTGGGTGGGGATGCCCCAGTGGGGAATCACCTCCTCGGCTAAGATACGAGCTACTGTGGTTGCAGTACAGTTTCAGGTAACAAAAGCTTCCACCCACCATGTGAACAAATCAATTATTACTAGACAGTATTTCTTTCCTCTAGAGCTTGGCAGCGGTCCTGTGAAATCAATTTGGATATTCTCCCATGGCCCTCGCGGCCGGGGCCATTCTAATTTTTATGGCCTTTCTCGGATTATGCTGGGCACACGTAATGCATTGCTGACAATATTTAGCAATGTCTCACCCCAAGCCTGGCCACCACCAATCCCTAGAGACATTACTGATCATGGCATTTCATCCCGCGTGGCTAATGCCATGATGTAATTCCATGAGTGTTTCATATACATGTGGGAGCTGCCACCCTTCCTCTTTTCTCCATACGGAGTCCTGGTCTGGTGCAGCTCCCTGCTTTTCCCATGCTGTTTTCTCCACATCCTGTACATCCCTATGCAATTTTACTATATCACTGTCCTCCTCAGTTATCATACTACTTACTGATTCTTCCCTGACTTCCGACGAAACTGCCGCCTCCTGTGCCACCTTATCTGCGGCCTCATTTCTCCTCTGGATATCATCCACCACTTTCTGGTGGGCTTTAACCTTTATTACCGCCACCTCGGCGAGTTTACTAGCAGCATCTAATAGCAGCCTAATCCGGCCTTCATGTTTGATGACCTCTCCGCCTGCAGTGACAAAGCCTCGTCTTCCCCAGGCGGTCATGTAGTTATGGACTACTCCGAATGCATAACGGCTATCAGTGTAAATTTTTGCCTGTTTGCCTTCGGCCAGTTGAAGCGCTTCTGTCAGAGCAGTAAGTTCAGCCACCTGTGCAGAGAGTCCCCCGTCCAATCCCCCACTCAGGACGGTGTTGAGTGCTCCATCTACGACCGCCCATCCTGTACGTGGGGTCCCTTGGATGTATTTTCAGGACCCGTCCACATAAAGGGTTAAATCGGGGTCCTCGAGAGGGATCTCACTGATATTCCCGGGTGAGTCTTCCCACTCCTGGGCGTGACACTCATGTGGTTTCCCCCATTGCCAAGAGACCCCTCTGCAGGGTTCTCGCCGGTGTCTCGTACTATCTTCACGGACTCGTCATGGGGGAGCAGAACTGCCTCCCATTTAGCCCTGCGCACATTGGACACAGACCGTAGTTTCCCAGTATTGAGCATTTCTACCAGAGTGTGCTTAGTGTGCAGTGTGATCTCGCCGGTCATCACTACCGGTTCACTGCCCAGGTCACACAATCCAGAGCCGCTACACACCTGGACAGACCGGTCGCTACGGGTGATTGTTGGGTTGAGTAATAGGCTCCAGGACGCATCCTATCTCCATGCATTTGAGTGACCACTGCCCCATAAAATCCTTCCTCATTCTCGGAATATATGTGGAAGGGTAATTCCATGTTTGGGAGCCCCAGCCCAGGGCTCAACTCATAGTCCGGAGAAATATTGCCGGGCTATTGTGGAATCCATACTGGCGATCTATACGTAAAGGCGAATTTATCTTGTGATTCTCGTGCCAGGGGTATGGACCAGAATCTATGGACTATATCCAGTACTGTGAATATTTTGTGTTCTGGTTTCAGCCCATTAAAGATTGT
The DNA here is from genome assembly GCF_044704955.1 of Pristiophorus japonicus. Classification (NCBI taxonomy): domain Eukaryota; kingdom Metazoa; phylum Chordata; class Chondrichthyes; family Pristiophoridae; genus Pristiophorus; species Pristiophorus japonicus. Next base: position 110,087,068 of record NC_091982.1, on the reverse strand, counting down.
GGCCGGGCTAGCCACGATGGGGTGCTGTTGGGGTTGTTACTTTATTCAGGGCCGTGTAATCTATGGTCAGCCGGTATGAGCCATCTGGCTTCTTGACTGGCCATATGGGCGAATTGGTGGTACTTTCAGCTTCCCAGAGGATGCCACTATCCAATAGGTCCTGTACAATTTGTTTGATTGCCTCCTGGCTTCAGGCTTTATTGGGTATTGCTTATGAGGAGTGTGTTCGGGCCCCGGGATGACGACTGGGTCTGTTTCTACCAGACTACAGTCCTGTTTGGACGGCGCCCACACTCCTTCAATCTGTCTGCACACGGGACCATAATCTTCTAATGCATCCCAGTCCCTGGTGAGGAATTGTACGCTCCCCACTTTCGCATGGTTATCCAATTTATTTTGTTCTCCGCATGTGGTTGTTTTATGCCACCCTTTATTTCTCCAAACTATTTTCTTTCCCCTTGGGTCAATCAAAGCTGCTAACTGTTTAAGGAGATCAATTCCTAATATGGTTCCTTCATTATTTGGGCACACAAAATTATGCAGGGATTAGGATCCCTGCCACGTCCAATAAAATTACTTCACTTCGGTGTGCCTGGGTGGCAGATCCCCCTACCCCTGTAATGTGGGCGGTGTGTCTAGTTGTAGGTAGAGGAACATCTGTCGTGGATTCTGAGGCCCCGATGTCCATTAACATATTGCATTGCCGGCCCCCTAACAATGCCATAATGTGCACACACGGGACCCCCTTTGCCTGGGCGGGGGCCACTGGCCTTCAGTCCTTACCCAAATTCTTCAGGGCATTTATGAGCTGCTCTTTGCTCATTTCAGAATAGTTCTGGGTCATACCCTGGGAGGTGGGTCTCTTTCCCCCTCCACCTGGCACCCAACATTGGCTTTTATTGTGTCCGAGCTTTTGGCAGTTGGTGCACTTCAAGTATGGGGTCCTGGGGCCTCGGTAATCCCTCAACATATGGCCGGGCTTGCCGCAGGTATAGCATTCCCCTACAGATTTTCTCTGAGATGCTGCTGCCACCTCGGTCTTAATATGTTTACTTACTCCCTCATTATCTACCTGCAATGCCCACTGGACGAGCCCATCATATGTGTTAACGGCTATCACCCCTATTTTAAGGATTTTGTGGTGGTCGGCCGACAGCCCATCTTTAAACATTTTACGAAATGGGGCATTGTCCCATTGTGGGTTTGCTTGTCCGGACGACTCTTGGTAAGCCGACCACAGTCGTTCCCCATAATCACTGCTATTTTCTCCCTTTTTCTGCTTTACCAACATTATCAATCCCCAATTAGGTTGGGATGGTCCCATGACACGCTGCACATCAGCTTTAAACAGATAGTCTGCTTGTCTCTGTTGTGTGTTAGTGTTGTTGTCTGGACACCAGGTTCCATTCTGGAAGTTCTGGGCCAACTGATTCCATTTATCCCTGGGACATTTAGCTCGTACTAGCTGGTGTACATCTCGTTCATGCATATCATGTATATCGTACATTTCCTTCATGATATTCCAAATGTTTACATTCTGACAACGGGGTTTCAGGGGTCCCAAATCCTTGAGAATACCTTGTTTTCCAGGGATGTAAAGGCCTTATACCTATGCGTGGGGTTCTGCCCCTGTGTTACCACCACTGGGGCAGCGGGCCAGCATCTTTCCTCCTCGATTTCCTCCTCCTGTTCGGGAGCACTAGCTGCCACCTCGGTATATGGAGGGGGTGCAGAGACAGGTGGTCGTTCGTGTCGCGTATCACCCTGACCTTTGTTCAACTCCCTGAGGTTTTTTATTTCTGCTCTTGCTTGTTTTCATTCTTCAATTATCAGTTTCAGTTTACTACTACATTGCAGAAACTGTCAGAATACAATTACGCCCGCTTTTTGTGCACGTTTATTCTTTTGTTTTTGCCACCAGGTCTTCTGAAAGGTGGGATCCTCATTCGGATCACATCCATCTTTCAGTATCTTGTCGATTAAGCCCTTCCGGTCATCTGCATAGAATCTAGTAAGGGTGCCTTCCTCACCCCAGTCTAATTCTTTCCCCAGCGCCATTCTGTGATCTGACTTCTTGGTGGCTTTCCCACTCTGGCCCCTTCAAGATTTCCCTGTTAATCCGATTTCTTAATTTTAAACACTACCGATTTTTTAGCGCAATGACAGTGTCCCTAACTTACATTACTTTATGGTACCAGTTTAAAGTTGTGTCTTACCCACTCATCAGATTTCGCTTGATTCGGATTGATGCCCGGGTTCGCTCGTCGACTTCCGAGTCACTCGAATTTATGAGTGGTATTATTGTTACTAGGCAGACAAAGCTTGGCTATATTTGCTGACCCAGAAGGCCATACTATAGAGGGATTCTAACATCCTTCTTCAGTGCCGAACTCGCACAGTGCCACCAGCCTCCTGAGTTCTGCGGCATATTTCGCGATTTCCTGGCCTTCGGGCCGTTGGTGGGTATAGAATCGGTGTCTGGCTGTGAGGATGCTCTCCTTGGGCTTGAGTTGCTCATGGATCAGGGTTACGAGCTCCTTGTATGTCTTGGTCGTTGTATTCACTGGTGCCAGCAAGTCCCTGATGAGGCCATAGACGGTGGGCCCACAACTGGTTAGCAAGATAGCGCTGCGCTTATCAGCCAGTGCAGCTGGGTCGTCTCCTGCCAGGTCGTTTGCTGTGAAGAAATGTTCCAGCCTCTCCACAAAAGCATCCCAATCATCACCATTGGCGACCTGCTGCAACGTACCAAGGGTAGCCATTTTCGTGTGAAAGTTTGGAATCTCGGCGCCAATTGTTGTGTCCTTAGATTCTCTAACAATGACTCCACGAGGCAATGTGTTGTACTTGAACTGGAGTGACCTTAGTCCTTTATTGATAACTCCAGAGTGAGGATCACACCTGGTAGCCTGCTTTTTATACTAGACCACGCACACCTGTACAGGTAACCTACAAGTCTCCCACTACTGTACCCTCTGGTGGCACACTTTGAGATAGTACCAACAGTAGCCATGTAGGATACATGACAAGGACATTGTACACTTTCAGATTCGGTGTGGGGTAAGTCAGCATAAGAATACAAGAACATAAAAAACAGGAACAGGACGAGACCACACGGCCCCTCGAGCCTGCGATCATGGATGATCTGATCATGACTCAGCTCCACTTCCTTGCCCGCTCTCCATAACCACTTATCCCCTTATCGTTTAAGAAACTGTCTATTTCTGTCTTAAATTTATTCAATATCCCAGCTTCCACAGCTCTCTGAGGCAGCGAATTCCAGATTTACAACCCTCTGAGAGAAGAAATTTCTTCTCATCTCTGTTTTAAATGGGCGGTCCCTTATTCTAAGATCATGCCCTCTAGTTCTAGTCTCCCCCATCAGTGGAAACATCCTCTCTGCATCCACCTTGTCAAGCCCCCTCATAATCTTATACATTTCGATAAGATCCCCTCCCATTCTTCTGAACTCCAATGAGTAGAGGCCCAACCTACTCAATCTTTCCTCATAAGTCAACCCCCTCATCCCCGGAATCAACCTAATGAACTTTCTCTGAACTGCCTCCAAAACAAGTATATCCTTTCGTAAATATGGAAACCAAAACTGCACGCAGTATTCCAGGTGTGGCTTCACCAATACCTTATATAGCTGTAGCAAGACTTCCCTGCTTTTATGCTCCATCCCCTTTGCAATAAAGGCCAAGATTCCATTGGCCTTCCTGATCACTTGCTGTACCTGCATATTATCCTTTTGTGTTTCATGCACAAGTGCCCCCAGGTCCCGCTGTACTGCAGCACTTTGCAATCTTTTTCCATTTAAATAATAACCTACTCTTTGATTTTTTTCTGCCAAAGTATATGACCTCACAGACAGTATGACAGTGGTCCGGTATCTCTACAGTGTGGGACCTCCTTCCGGGGTCCCTCTGTCAAGTTGACGTGTTGCTTCCCATTGGTGCTTGAACGACGGGGTGACACTCTTGCTGCCACATTTGGCCGGGGTGGACAATACTACAGTCGGCACACTCAGCTGCTCTGTGGTTCACCCCAATGAGTGGATGATCCACACTTATGTAGTCCAGAATATCTTCAGGACTTTAGGGGTTACCAGATCGATCAACTTGCTCCTATCAACAGCCAATCTGCTCAAGGCCCTCAGGCAGTCAGGGTGGAAGCTGGGGTTGCCTGATCTCCTGGATGCTACAGAAAATTGCAGCAGATGGTGGTTGTGGTTAACCCTTTACTTGCCTCACAAATCGTGCTTCTCATACACCCGCGTGTTGGACACTGTCCAACTAGTACTCAGGGTGAGAAGGGCGAGCCCTGCAAGGGAACAGACTCTCCAGCTCCCAGGACAAATTGATCAAAGTGAGTGTTATTTACGGGCACCAGCACCAGATCCAAACAGGAAACTGAATCAGCAGGATCTGTATTTGGATCTTGCCAGCTTCTGATTGGTGGTCTGGCTGTTGAGATGGAATGCCCATCAGACTAGGGTGTACCTAATGTGTGGCATTCATGGGTAATGATCACTTGATCACATCTGTCCTGGTCACTTAAGCCTCCTTTCTCATCCTCCTCGTCTACTTGGTTAGTCACCAACAGTGTGTGGAGAATGCCCGAATGCAGATCATCTCCCTTGTAAGCTGTTCCCTTGTAAGCTCCTCTTCATTCTTCAAGTGACGGCATTTTCAAGCCACCTGGTTGTCTCTTGTGTCTTGTGGGGAGGGAAGTGAATGGATTCTCCTCATTCTTGGTTGTCTTTGGGTGTCAACAAACTGAGTTCCGGAGTGTGCTAAAAGTTAACACAGCACGGGAGCCAGGGAGGGAGGGGACAAACAGTTTCCCAGGCAATTTGTGCCGATGCATTCTGATAATTAGGGTCCCATCCCCAACCACCTCCTCCCCTTCAACCCTCCCATTTGGCCCATTAATGTTGAGGAGCTGATGTTTCATCCAATCATTGCTGGCTTTGTATCTCAATTCCAATCCACTGGAATTGGATGGCCTAAAGGAATGACAAATGAAAGGGGGTCACAGTTAGCACTTTCAAAAACAGATTGGGGACAGTGTTTGTGCAAGCTGGAACGACACAACAATGAGAACTCAGGACAAGTCGCGAACTGGTTTCATCGTCGAATGTTGTCTGCAGGTACAGAGCATCACAGTTGTATGTGACAGGCTGGATGGAGCAGCCGGATCTTTTCCTGTCCGTCATTTATGTTTCAAGTCACATTCTTTTAACGACTTAAATGTGAGAAGTTTAACATCTGGAAATAAAGGTCTATGAAAATGAACAAACTTACTGTGTGTTTCCTGATTTGTGCACAGATCATAGCAAGGAACAAAGGGGGAGCGATGAGTTCTCCGATGGGAGGTTGCAGATTGGGGATTGTCCTTGGGCTGAGCTACTGACTGGGTGAACTCTCTGAGCCATACACCAGGCAAAGCCCAGAGACAATCCTCAGTCTGCATATACAAACATACAAAAAGATTATCAGTAGATAAAGACTCTCAGACAGAATAACCTCCCATTCTCCTGTCCCACCTCCCAGGAATGCTATCTCTTGGCACATACAAAGAAACACAGCCAATTCAGGAACAACCTCTCTCCAACTCTCCAACTTCCTGATGCTTCAGGGAGATCACTGCTGCTTCAGTAACATCACAATCTAAACTGACCACTAACTCCCTGTAACTGGCAATGTCCTCTCAGAAACTTTTCAACTTCCCCTTTTGAATGACTGTAGTGACCCCACACTCACCATATGTTACTCACCATATGTTGCACACGTTTGTTCCAGAGGGTGATGGCTCTGTGACAAGTTATGGAGTCATACAGCACGAAGGAGGCCATTCGGCCCATTGTGCCCGTGCTGTATCTTTGCACGAGCCACACAACAGTCCCACTCCCCTACTCCCTCCCCACAGCCTTGCAAATGGCTCACACCACCCCGTGCTCTCCCAGCACACATCCAATTCCCTTCTGAGAGTTACAGTGCAATTCTGTACTATCTTCCCCAACGTTCCAGTAACCAAATCCCACATCATCCAAAACTGAATTTGGCTTATTTCATCACTGAAGAACTTGTGGCACTTTCAAAGTCCCAGGCCATGTCAAGGAACACATCCAAATTCTCCCGAATTACCGATCTCGCGATTTAACTCAGAAAACGTGCATGTTGAACTCTTGATTAATTCCAAACCAGAACTTCTACACAGAAGAATAAAACAAACTCTGCCTGTGTGCCCTGCCACCTCTATGTATAATGTTCCAGTTCCGGAAGGGGATGGGCTCCCGTTACCTGGACATTGATTGGCAGGTACATTCCGAGGGAATCTTCACAAAGCATAAAGGAGGCGTGACCGTGCCAGTCAGACACTGACTGATCGACCCTGCAGGATGATCCGCGGGGCCGGTGGGGGGGCTGGGGGTGAGGGGGGGGGGGGGGTCGGTGGGGGCACTGGGGGATGTGGGGGGCTAACTGCTTGTCTGCTGGTTGAGGAGTTTTGACATTTCTTATACAATAGCAGATTTTCAATCTGTGTTCAGTGTGCAGCATATAAGATGGGTGTCAGAACAGTTCTGTATATTTCTAAACTACAATGTGTGCAACAGAAGGCTTCCCTTAATCCATGTGTGAAATCCAGATACTAAGCTGTGAGGGGGAGTTACCTGTGAGCTCCCGTTACCAAGACAACCTTGCACACGCACCTTGCTCGGGAAACAGCTAGCAGAGCCGTGATAGCACAGTGCCCAGGCAGTAGGGTCCGGCTCACCTCGTGGCCCACAGACAGATTCTTTTACCCCCCACCCCCTTCTGCTCCTGGGTCTGACAGTCTGTACAGAGCCTGTGAAATCGCCCGGTCACCTGCTGCTCCTGCTCCGCCTCCTCGCACCACAACACACCACCGCCTCCTCGCACCACAACACACCACCACCTCCCCACACCACAACACACCACCACCTCCTCGCACCACAACACACCACCACCTCCTCGCACCACAACACGCCACCGCCTCCTCGCACCACAACACACCACCACCTCCTCGCACCACAACACACCACCACCTCCCCACACCACAACACACCACCACCTCCTCGCACCACAACACACCACCACCTCCTCGCACCACAACACACCACCACCTCCTCGCACCACAACACACCACCACCTCCTCGCACCACAACACGCCACCGCCTCCTCGCACCACAACACACCACCACCTCCTCGCACCACAACACACCACCACCTCCCCACACCACAACACACCACCACCTCCTCGCACCACAACACACCACCACCTCCTCGCACCACAACACACCACCACCTCCCCGCACCACAACACACCACCACCTCCTCGCACCACAACACACCACCACCTCCTCGCACCACAACACACCACCACCTCCTCGCACCACAACACACCATCACCTCCTCGCACCACAACACACCACCACCTCCTCACACCTCAACACACCACCTCCTCCTCGCACCACAACACATCACCGCCTCCTCACACCACAACACACCACCACCTCCTCGCACCACAACACACCATCACCTCCTCACACCACAACACACCACCGCCTCCTCGCACCACAACACATCACCGCCTCCTCGCACCACAACACACCACCGCCTCCTCACACCACAACACACCACCACCTCCTCGCACCACAACACACCACCACCTCCTCACACCACAACACACCACCACCTCCTCGCACCACAACACATCACTCCCTCCTCGCACCACAACACACCACCACCTCCTCACACCACAACACACCACCACCTCCTCGCACCACAACACACCACCGCCTCCCCGCACCACAACACACCACCACCTCCTCGCACCACAACACACCACTGCCTCCTGAGCCCACAACACACCACCACCTCCTCGCACCACAACACACCACTGCCTCCTGAGCCCACAACACACCACCGCCTCCTCGCACCACAACACACCACTGCCTCCTCGCACCACAACACATCACCACCTCCTCACACCACAACACACCACCGCCTCCTCGCACCACAACACATCACCACCTCCTCGCACCACAACACATCACCACCTCCTCACACCACAACACACCACCGCCTCCTCGCACCACAACACACTACCACCTCCTCACACCACAACACACCACCACCTCCTGAGCCCACGGGCACGTAGGGCGTGCACCGTCCAATCGACGCAATGTACCATCATGTGACCATTATCCACGTGTGAATCTTGACAGTGCAGCCCCGATTTTTACCCAGCCTGCTTGGTGGGATCAGGGCATTAAAATTGGGTTTCGTAGCATCATGGAAATTTACAACACAGAAGGAGGCCGGTTCGACCCATCGTGTCCACGCGAGCCAACAAAGAGCTATCCAAACTAATCCCACTTTCCAAACTAGATCCTGTAGGTTATGTCACTTCAAGTGCAAATCCAAGTACTTTTTAAATGTGGTGAAGGTTTTTGCCTCGACCACCCTTTCAGGCAATGAGTTCCAGACCCCCACAACCCTCTGTGTGAGGAAATCTTCCCTCAAATTCCCTCTAAACTTCCTACAAATTACTTTAAATCTATGCCCACTGGGTGCTGATCCCTCTGCTAAGGGAAGTAGGTCCTTCCCATCTGCTCTATCTAGGCCCCTCATAATTTTATACACCTCAATAAGATCTCCCCTCAGCCTCCTCTGTTCCAATGAAAACAAACCCAGCTTATCCAATCTTTTCTCATAGCTAAAATTCTCCAGTCCAGGCAACATCCTTGTAAATCTCCTCTGTATCCTCTCTAGTGCAATAACTTATTTCCTGTAATGTGGTAAACAGAACTGCATGCAGTTCTCTTGCTGTGGCATAACTATTGTTTTACAGAGTTCAAGCATAACCTGTCTGCTCTGATATTCTACGCCTCGGCTAATAAGGGCAAATATTCCATACGCCTGGCCTGCTACCTTCAGGGATCTATGGACCTGAACTCCAAGATCCTTTTGTTCCTCTACATTTCTCAGTATCCTACCATTTAATGTCTATTCCCTTGCCTTGTCAGCCCTCCCCTCACACTTCTCTGGATAGTATCATCTGCAAACGTCTAAATTATACCCCCAACATTCAAGTCCAAGTCATTGTTATATGCCACGAAAAGCAAGGGACCCAACACTGAGCCCCGCGGAACCCCACTGGATACAGCCTTCCAGTCACAAAAACACCCATCGATCATTACCCTTTGCTTCCTGCCTCTGAGCCAATTTTGGATCCAAATTGCTGCTTTGCCCTGGATTCCAGAGGCTTTACTTTCGTGACCAGTCTGCCATGTGGGACCTTATCAAAAGCCTTCCTAAAATCCATATACACTACATCGTATGCACTTCCCTCATCGACCCTCCTGGTTACCTCAAAAAATTCAATCAGGTTAGTCAGACACGACCTTCCCCTAACAAATCCATGCTGACTGTCCCTGATTAATCCATGTCTTTCTAAATGAAGATTTATCCTGTCACTCAGAATTTTTTCCAATAATTTTCCCACCACTGAGGTTCGGCTGACTGGCCTGTAATTCCTCGGCCTATCCCTTTCTCCCTTTTTAAACAAAGGCACAACATTAGCAGTCCTCCAGTCCTCTGGCACCACACTTGTAGCCGGGGAGGATTGGGATCGTCACGCACCGTTCCCCAACAGTTCACCACACAAACCATTTTAATTGGTGATTTTTCAGGCTTTGACACAGTTGCCTGCCCAAGAGAAGCGGGGGCCTAACTACAGAGGACAAGGCACGGTCTGATGATGTCACGTGTGCGTGGCTTTAACTCTGGGTCAACTAAGACCCGCATAGTCTCTCACCTGCGAATGAAAGATGGATCATGGCTGGAAAATGCAGAGGAACGTTGGAACCTAGGAACAGGAGTAGGCCATTGAGCCCCTCGAGCTTGTTCGGACATTCAATTAGATCAAGGCTAATCTGTATCTTAGCTCCATCTCCCCGCCTTGGTTGCCTAACCTTTAATAACCTTGCCTAACAATAATCTATGAATCTCAGTTTTAAAATGTTCAATTGATCCCCAGCCTCAACAGCCTCTTGGGGAATGAGTTCAGATTCCCATTACCCTTTGTTGGACTCTACATCTACTCTGTCTAGACCCATCATAATTTTGAACACCTCTTTCAAATCTCCTCTCAACCTTCTCTGCTCCAAGGAGAACAACCCCAGCTTCTCCAGTCTATCCACGTAACTGATGTCTCTCATCCCTGGAACCATACTCGAAAATCTTTTCCACACCCTCTCTTTGACCTTCACTTTCTTCCTAAAATGCGGTGCCCAGAATTGGACACTATACTCCAGTTGAGGCCAAACCAGCATTTTATAAAGGTTCATCATAACTGCCTTGCTATTGTACTCTATGCCTCTATTTATGAAGCCCACGATCCCGTATACTTTTATAACCACTTTCTCAACCTGCCCTGCCACCTTCAACAATTTGTGCACATGTACCCCCAGGTCTCTCTGTTCAAGTACGCCTCTTTAGAATTGTATCCTTTCGTTTATATTGCCCCTCCTCATTCTTCCTACCAAAATGTATCACTTCACATGTTTCTGCATTAAATTTCATCCGCCACGTGTCTGCCACTTCATCGGCCTGTCTAAGTCTTCCTGAAGTCTATCACTATCCTCTTCACTCTTCACTATACTTCAAAATTTAGTGTCATCTGCAAATTTTGAAACCGTGCCCTGTACACCCAAGTCATTTATACATATCAAGAAAAGCAGTGGTCCTGGTATTGACCCCTGGGAAACCCCACTGTATACCTTCCTCCAGTCCAAAAAAACAACCGTTCACCAACACTCTCTGTATCCATGCTGCCACTGTCCCTTTTAATCCATGGCCTTCAACTTTGCTGGAAAGACTATTATGAGGCACTTTATCAAACACCTTTTGGAAATCCATGTACACCACATCAACCGCGTTGCCCTCATCAAGCCTAAACAAAAAACTCGATTAAGTTAGTTAAACACCATTTGCCTCTAACAAATCCGTGCTGAGTTTCCTTAATTCACAAGTGAAGAAGTGCTTTCTGACATCATCCCTGAAGGGGCTCGCTCTTATTTTAAGGTTATGCCCCTTGTTCTGGAACCCCTATCAGTTTCAATGTATCCACCCTATCAACTCCTTTTATCAGCTTAAACACCTTAATTAGTTCACCCCTTAATCTTCTATATTTGAGGAATGCAACCTTGCCGATACAACCTGCCCTCAAAATTGAACCATTTTTGCCCCAGTATCATTCTGGTGAATCTGCATGGCACCCCCTCCAAGGCCAATATATCCTTCCTGAGGTGCGGTTGCCCATTCCTGCCAGCCGCTCTCTCCATCATCCCCGCCGGCTTCAGGCGTGCAATATACATAGTTCAGCGACAGGTCAGGGCCATAAAAGGAGCGGCGAGTGGTGGCCATGGTCAGCGTGGAGGCCTCGACCTTCAAGAGATTATCAGCGGTAGGTCAGGCCATAAAAGGAGTGGCGTGTGGCCCCTGGACAGCATGGAGGCAGGCCATTGCAAGGTACAGCGGTGCTGGTGCAGGAGGGCGACGGCAGCGAAGAGTGAGGTCATCAAGTTCCAGGTCGGTGATTGGAGAGTGATCAGATGGAGCAGGGGTGGCGAGGTCGGGGCGAAGGAGCGGGGAGAGACTGTAGAGGGATGTGATGAGGCCCTGGGGAGGAGCGAGTTCGGGGCCAGGGGCCCAGGGGCAGCATGGGCCAGCCCACACTGCGATATATGTGCACACAAGGTCCGTGCAGCAGTGCTGGTCTCCAGTCGTCTTGGGTTATCCTTGCCACTGGAACAAGACCTAGCTCTGTCAAGCCTGTGTGGTAGCTGGTGTGCAACGGCCACCACACGTTAAAAAAATTCATGTAGGTGCATCTTCCACCCTTCAGGACGTAGTTCGGGTCCTTCATTGAAACACCTGTGAACTCGTCCTCTTTTTGGCGTGGAAGCAAGTCATCCTCGTTTTGAGGGACTGCCTATGATGATATCTCGTTCCACCCAGTGGCCTACTGTGGTACTGGAGCCATTGCTGTTTACAACAATAAAGAGGGAACAAGTCACCTGATAGGTTCCTGAAGTTATCAGCCATCTTAGAGCCTGTGGGCTAGATTTTCCATTATTTTTGCATGCATAATGCCCACTTAATGTCCATTTTAACACTGAAATGAGGTGTAATGCCCAGATATCGCCCATTTAGCCACAAAATGGAAACTGACGCCCATTTTTCGGACACTTATCACCGAGCGTTACTTTCGTATGTACATAACGTCGGGCAAAATATAATAACCCCTGTCCACTTTTTTGGGGCGGAATCATCAGAATGGACGAAACCAACGGCAATGATATTGCCCAGTGTTACTTTTGGCACAAAATTAACGGCAAGATTTAATAATACCGACCGCCCACTATTTTTTGTTGTAAAGATCACATTTGCCGAAACTAACGTCCAGTATATCGCCCATCCTTATTTTCTGCACCTCGCATACATCTCGCTGACAATATCGCTCGCCAAAAAAAACGCTGGGAAAAAGGTGAACTAATCAGAACTGCTCACAACGGTATGGACACCATGTTCTAAATCGCAGGCCACATCATTTAAAAGGCTGCTCTGCTTTAACCTCGGGGGAGTTCGGATGTACTTTGGAGGTATTTTGAGGTGATGTCAACATCTGAACAAACATCTTTTCATACTGTGGATGATTGGCATTTACTAGGTGTCTTAGTGAGGACATTTATTCTTTGTGAACATTCAATGGAAAACAGATAGCTATTGGAATGGGGCCTGTCATTTCTTACCCTCTCTTGATGACCACTTACATGCTGCAGACTCGAGATGGCAGAAAGTACACTCGACAGTATCATGTGCCCAATGTAAGATGTGCCAGACTGATGAGGAGGACCAGACGTTACACCCCCCGCAAGTACAGGGAGAAGCAGCCTTACCTCAACTTGTGCGACACCACCTGCTTTAGGGGACTGCGCTTCCAGAAAGAGGTTACCAGTGAGATATGCCAGCTCATAAGGGCAGATCTGCAGCCTGCCAGTGCCATCAGGACCGCACTGTCCGTCGAGGTCAAGGTCACTGCGGCGCTGTCGTTCTATGCGTCAGGTTCCTTTCAGGCCTCAGCTGGTGACATTTGCGGTATATCTCAGCATGCCACACATTGCTGCATTAGACACATCACTGAAGCCCTGTACGCACGCAGGATGGACTTTATCAGCTTCCCGATGGCCAGGGAGGCTCAGACTGAGAGGGTTTTAGGATTCTACCGAATTGCTAACTTTCCCAAAATGCAGGGAACAATAGACTGTATGCACATCGCGATGCGGGCACCTTTTCAGGATGCTGAGGTTTTCAGGAACCACAAGGGATTCCACTCACTGAATGTTCAACTGGTTGTCGACCACCAGCAAATTATTATGGCAGTGAATGCTAAATTTCTGGGCAGCATCCATAATGCTCACATCCTGCGTGAGAGCACTGTATCTGACTTGTTTAAGAGTAGGAGTAAATGAGTACTTTTCAGAATGACAGGCAGTGACTAGTGGGGTACTGCAAGGTTCTGTGCTGGGGCCCCAGTTGTTTACATTGTACATTAATGATTAAGACGGAGGGATTAAATGTAGTATCTCCAAATTTGCGGATGATACTAAGTTGGGTGGCAGTGTGAGTTGCGAGGAGGATGCCATGAGGCTGCAGAGTGACTTGGATAGGTTAGGTGAGTGGGCAAATGCATGGCAGATGAAGTATAATGTGGATAAATGTGAGGTTATCCACTTTGGTGGGAAAAACAGAGACAGACTATTATCTGAATGGTGACAGATTAGGAAAAGGGGAGGTGCAACGAGACCTGGTGTCATGGTACATCAGTCATTGAAGGTTGGCATGCAGGTGCAGCAGGCGGTTAAGAAAGCAAATGGCATGTTGGCCTTCATAGCGAGGGGATTTGAGTACAGGGGCAGGGAGGTGTTACTACAGTTGTACAGGGCCTTGGTGAGGCCACACCTGGAGTATTGTGTACAGTTTTGGTCTCCTAACCTGAGGAAGGACATTCTTGCTATTGAGGGAGTGCAGCGAAGGTTCACCAGACTGATTCCCGGGATGGCAGCACTGACATATCAAGAAAGGCTGTATCAACTGGGCTTGTATTCATTGGAGTTCAGAAGAATGAGAGGGGATCTCATAGAAACGTTTAAAATTCTGACGGGTTTAGACAGGTTAGATGCAGGAAGAATGTTCCCAATGTTGGGGAAGTCCAGAACCAGGGGTCACAGTCCAAGGATTAGGGGTAAACCATTTAGGACCGAGATGAGGAGAAACTTCTTCACCTAGAGAGTGGTGAACCTGTGGAATTCTCTACCACAGAAAGTTGTTGAGGCCAATTCACTAAATATATTCAAAAAGGAGTTAGATGTAGTCCTTACTACTAGGGGGATCAAGGGTTATGGCAAGAAAGCAGGAATGGGGTACTGAAGTTGCATGTTCAGCCATGAACTCATTGAATGGCGGTGCAGGCTCGAAGGGCCGAATGGCCTACTCCTGCTCCTATTTTCTATGTTTCTATGTTTCTATGTTAACACATTGCCACAGGGCAATGCTGGATACTTGGTGACAAAGGATATGGCCTTGTCACCTGGCTGATGACCCCACTTCGTGGCACCCACACCGAAGCCGAGAAGCGATACAATGAGAGCCACAGAGCCACTCGCAATATTGTCGAGAAAACCATTGGAGTGGTTAAGCAGCACTTTAGATGCCTCGACCACTCAGGAAGCATGCTGCACAACTTGGCTATCAGGAGGGGACAAGAATTGCCAGAAGGGTCTGATGGTCCACCTCAGGAGAGAGAGGAAGAGGAGGACGAGGAGGTGGACGCTGACATTGGGCCAGACAATCAGGCTGATGCTGAAGCCATGCCCTTGCCCCCCTGTAGACCACAGGAAAGAGCCCATGGTTGCATCATAGCTGCAAGACTCTTACATCAGCAGCTCATAAATGATCGCTTCGCTTGAAAGAACGTTGTGGTATTTACAAAGCTGACATATTGCTGGGTGTGCAGGTCATACATCAATGGTGGGCATCACCATGGTGACAGTTAAAGTTTAAGTTGATTCAAGTTAAGTGTAATTATACCCTTTCATGTTAAGGAATCACCAGTGTGTAACGGTGCAGCTATCTGTGACAATATGCAACAAGGTTATGATAAAAAAACATTTAAACCGACCATTTGTCTGAAATCATAAGTATATTTGTAAAAACCACCCCACCCCACCACCGCCCCAGCCCACAAAGTTATCACATTTACATCATTACAATGGTCCCCATTTCCACCAAAACAGAACACAATGCAAACCAACAAGGTAGCCCCCTCGCCCCTTGCCCCGACCCTCCCACCAAAATAGCAGCAGCAGCAACCTAAAAATATGACCCAGACAACACCTGCGGCCATGCACCTCACTTTCCTTCCCACCCCCCTGCTTCTTCTCCCTACCTCTACCCCTTCCCTTTCCCCTCCTGACTGCAAGCCGCCTGGCCAAGGAGCTCCTCTGGCGATGCTTCATTGGGGAGGGGGATGACGACAGAACCGCTGCTTGGATGGATACAGGAGGACGTTCCCGAGGTGGGAATGTCCTCCGAGCCAGAAGCAAGTTGTTGCTCCTGGCTCTCATGTGTCGTTGGCAATGGGCGTGTGGCACCTTGGGGTGCAGTGCCGCACTCTGGGACCACTGGGAGCCCTCTGCCACTCGTGTTCCTGGCTAACAGCTCCAGGGCCTCCTCCATCCCTTCCATGTTATGTATTATTTGTTGGACAAAAACTCGGTGCCAATTATGTTCTTGGTGCTTAGTAGGCTTTTTGCTGCTGGTGAATCTCCCTCGTGCCTCCCACAATAGCCAAACAAGCACACACCACACCGACACATGCTTTCACTCCCTCTCACTCCTTCTCTCTCTGTTTCCTCTTATGTGCATGTAATGATGACCCCTGACCTGCTGAATCGCGGGAATCGAGCATTGCCATGCCGTTGCTAAGGACGGCGACACTTTACGGCAAAAGGTAATTTCATATCGCTCGCGGTAACGCCCACTTTTTTAAATGAAGACTAGAGGCTTTGAAAATGGGCGACAAGCCGGCGATCTGAAAACCCATTTTTACCGCCCATGCCGGAACTAACGCCATTTTGGGGCGATCTGCACAAAAGTGTAAAATCTAGCCCATAGGCCTAGAAATCCGATGTCAGTGAAAACCTGCCGGTGTTAACGGCCGCTGAAAATGGTGGCACTGGCAGCTGGTATCAAATTAACATTAGCCCAGTGCTAATCTTACCGTGCAATGCCATTTTGGGGGCATTAGTTCCAGCAGGAGGTCCCAATGTCGGGTGGCCATAATGTCATTGCAGCAAGAACAACTTCACTGAAAGCGTGGCAGTTATTTCAGAAAGCAGTTTGGTCCCTTAAAGGGGAACTGCTTTCTGAAATGAAAAAATAAATAAAAATCATGTTAAAATAGACAGTTTGTAGCCCTTGCAGCTCAACTGTCTTCTGAAAAAAAACATGAAAAATAATTTCCAAATGGAAATCTTTAGCTCTTAAAGCTGAATTGCCTTCCACACCTAAAAAAAATAAATAGGAAAAGTGTTTCAACACTAACACAAATGGCTCAGCAAGCCAGGGAAGGGGCACCCAGGGTCTCGCACGCAGCACTCCAGCTTTGTGCAGGAGGTCAACACTGTAAGAGAAATCCTGTAACCACAGGGTTCAGAAGGGATCAGATTATCGAGGTCGTCACTGCCAGTAGTGTTGCCCCCACACATGGCTTCAGTGCCCAAAGACGTTTCATGACCTCAGACCACTGGTCAAGGTCAATGAATGCATCTTCAAAAGCCATCTCCTACCAACTGCACCACCAGTCTCACACACTTCTCAATGCAAGACCCTCCCCTCCCCCCACCCCCAATCACTCATCTAACAACAATCTGTATCAAGGCACTCCTTACAATCCAAGCTTCACCTCACCCCCATGGAGGAGATGGTGCTGGCCATTTTTGGCAGGGCAATGGCTGAGCCCTTGGCCAGCGGCAGGGCTGAAAGGAGACAAGATGCTGGTATCCTCGTACATTATGCTTCTTCTCATACATTATCCAAGAAGTGCAGCCTGTCCAGCCAGTGGTTGGCCAAGAAGAGGGAGAAAGAGAAAGAGAAAGATGAAGAGAAAGAGAAAGAGAAAGAGAAAGAGAAAGAGAAAGAAGAGGAAGAGGAAGAGGAAGAAAGAGAAAGAGAAAGAGAAAGAGGAAGAGCAGGAGGAAGAGGAAGAGGAAGAGGATGAAGACAATGAAGAAGAAGGCCATCATTTGATTTGACACTCCCAGCCACCAGCTCCTCAAGGTTGACCAGAAAGGCCATCTGCAGTGTCCCCCACTGAAAGTCAGCAGCCTTTCACCAGCCATGCTGCAGCCACTGAGGTAGCACTGCGGGACATCAGTAGAAAAGACAAATGCACACACAAGACAATCACTAAGGGAATACATAAGGGTGATGAGTTGATTCCTTGATGTCATATTTGATGGATGGATATATAAAGTTGGATTGGAAAGTTTCCTTTGTATGGCTTTTATTTCAGCATCGTGGATAAGAGGACGCTGTAAACGAGGGAAGGGAAGGTGTGGGACAAATATTGAAAGGGGAATAGGGATTGTGAACACTGGTACCGCAGGCCGATGATTCCATCCCGGATATCCCGGCCAGAAAGTGGCTGCATTGGTTTCATCCTTCCTTCTGCTTCCTCCTCAACAACAACAACAACAACAACTAGTATTATATAGCACTTTAACGTCGCAAAACATCCCAAGGTGCTTCACAGGAGTATTCTAAAACAAAAAATTTGACAGAGAGCTAAATAAGGAGAAATTAGGGTGGGTGGCCAAAGGTTTGATCAAAGAGGCAGGTTTTAAGGAGCGTCTCAAAGGCGGAAAGAGAGGTAGTGAGATGGAGAGGTTTATGTAAAGAATTCCAGAGCTTAGAGTCTCGGCATCAGAAGGCATGGCCACCGATGATTGTGTCCCAACATGTCCTTGTTTCTCTTCTGCTTCCTCCTCTTCTGGTTCTTTCTCTTCCCACTGCGAGCGAATGCTGTAAATCTGAAATAAAAGCATAAAATACTTGGAAATACTCAGCAGGTCAGGCAGCATCTTGACCTGAGATGTTAACTTTGTTTCTCTAGCGATGGATGCTGCCTGACCTGCTGAGTATTTCCAGCATTTCCTGTCTTGTCAGAGGCCTTCTTTTACCATCCAAGGCCTTGCAAGCATCCAGCAGCACTCCCTGAACACTTAACAGAAAATCAAATGTATTACATGAAGCCCCTATTTCAATAAAAAAAATTAAAATCCAGTCCAAAAGCTTAAATGCAAGCTGTATCTCGGGAGCCAATACTGAGCTAAAACTAGAAAAAGTGTTGCATTCTGATTACAACTCTCCACGCTCCAGTAATGTTACAGCTGAGAATCAAGCGACTGCCTTATTTATTTTCACTTTTCTTCATTTGCTCTCCTATTTTAATTTTTTCTTTCTTATTTCCCCCACCCCCATATCTTTCCATGATCCTTTTTACTTGCCATTTCTTATTTCTTCTTTCTCAGTCTGTTCTTTAATATTGTGCACGTTATTTCTTACCGCTTTAATTGTAATTCTGTCAACACTCCTCAACTCCCTCAAGTTAATTTCAAATGTTTACTGCACTCCCAACTTTTGAGTCTCACCATGAATTGTAAAACATTCCTCTGACTATTGCAACCCTCAAAGATCCTTTTGGGAGTTGCAACAGTTTGGGATAATGGAAGTATGCTGAGTTTAAATGTTGTGGCATCAAAATAGGATACATTAATTCCTCTGATTTGAGAAATGTGAAGAAAATTCAGCACATTCAAGATTGAAACTTAAAGCAAAAAGCAAAATACTGTAGTTGTTGAAAATCTGAAAAACCGCTCGAATCACGTTGCCTAACTCTTACAAAAAGTCACCGACCTGAAACATTAACCCCATGTTTCTGTCTCCGCACTTCGTCTCTTCCCTGCTGAGTTTTTCCAGCATTGTCTGTGTTTTTTATTTGAAACTTCTTTAAATTGGATTAAAATTTGTAGATCACCAAAAGATAAGCTAAACTCACTGGTTAGGCCTCAGGTGAAATATTGTGTCCAATTCTGGGCACCACACTTTAGGAAAGATGTTAAGGCCTTGGAGAGGGTGCAGAAGAGATTTACTAGAAAGATACCAGACTTCAGTGATGTGGAGAGACTGGAGAAGCTGAGAACGTTTTCCGGAGAGCAGAGAAGGTTGAGGGAAGATTTATTAGAGGTGCTCAAAATAATGAAAGATTTTGAGAGAGTAAATTGGACGAGGGTCAGTAACCAAAGGGCACAGATTTAAGATAATTGACAAAAGAACCAGAAGGGAGATGAGGATATTTTTTTTTAATGCAGTGAATTGTTACGATCTGGAATTCACTGCCTGAAAGGGTGGTGGAAGCAGATTCAATAATAAGATTCAAAAGGGAATTGGATACAAAGTTAGAAAGGAAACTTTTGCAGGGCAATGAGGAAAGAGCAATGGTGTGGGATTAATTGGATAGCTCTTTCAAAAGAGCCAGCACAGGCACGGTTGGCTGAATGGTTGCCTTTTGCACTATATGAGGTCGAAATTGCCCCCCATTGAAAACGCGGCACACTTACCGTGTTTGAGCTGTTTTCACCGCTGCGGTGGATGCGGTGGCCTCTTGCGCAAAATTCCGCTCTTTGGCTTTTTTTTTCGAGCGGCCCAGAAGTCGGCCATAAAGGGGGCGGAAGTGCGGCGGAGAGCGGACTAGAGGGGCGGAAGTTGGGGGTGGGCGGAGTGTCCGCCGCTGTCAGTCATCAGCATAGCGCTGATGACATCATCACGCTGACACGTCACCACGTCTCACCCCTGCACTTAAAGGGAAGGGCCGCTGCAAGCTCTATGATTCTTTTAGTTAGGTCCACTGGGCCACCAGGGAGGATTTTTGCCGGGCCAGTGGCCTGGAACCCAAGAGGGGGTGCCAGGTTGCCTGTTGGCGGCCTGGCCGAACCCGGGGGCATAATTGTCGGCACAACCTGGCAGTTGCCCAACAAAAGAAAGTAAGATGGCGGCCGTGGCAATGCGCCCTCCCCTTTACTGGTGGCCGCACCGCCATTTTGAACACACTGCAAGCACAGTGCACCAACAAAAAGAGCAGCAGTGGCAACATTTTCTCGGCGGAATTTCGTGATCAGGGGAAAACATCGGCAGTGCGCTGATGACGCTCTTAGGACAGATCGGCAGCAGCGGGGCAGAAGTGGGGGAGCGGCTCACCACCGGGATACCGCAGGAGGGCAATTTTCATAAAAAATCGGCGACCATTCCACTCCACAGCATGGCCGCCAATTTCCGGTGGTAACAGGCCTTAAGGGAAGGGGCAATTTCGGCAATGATAACAATACAATAAACCAGGTGGAAACGCATGGCATCAACGGTGAATATTAAATGTATGTCCGCAAATGTTACCCTGTTGGAGGCAGACTGATTTGTTTGGTAACTAGACACATGTATTTGGAAAGCAATGTCAAATAATATGTAGTGAAGAGCAGCTCTGGGAACGACCCTGGAGGGTTTGGGAATGTGCATAAATATTATAACTTGATGGGTAATGACAGACCGGTGAGGAAAATGGGTAAGACTTATTATGTTAATTGTTCCATCATTCTGCTGTTTAGTATAACATAAGCATATAACCAATTTGTTACATGCTTATGTTATACTAGCAATGAGTTAGTTGGGCAGTAGTGTTCTAATGTGCATACTCATGTGAGCGCTGATGCAATGTGCCTTCAGGTATTACTCTTTACCCATGCAGCATTCTCTAGATAAATACTACTTGGATGATTATAATCTATAAATTTGGGCATGTCAGGGGACAAAGTGGTGTTGTATGAGACATCCGTCCCCAAAGTTAAAAACACAGAAAAATATGGACAAGAAAACAAGATCAATTTTTCAATATCATAGCCTATCGAGGTCAAGTGAACACAAGTTTTCGACTGTTTTTAAATTATCTTGTGCAATATTCCACAGAGGAGTAGAGTATCATGTGTTAGTCAAGGAAGTACAGCTTCCAACAAACAATATTAATTTCATGCTATCTTAATCAGCATTGGGTTACTTTTGCATGTTAAAGGCACCAATTGCAAGCTGTTACTGTTTAATAATTCTGTCTTAAGTCCTCATTCAGAATTTTTATTATATTCATTCATGGAATGTGGGCATCGTTGGCAAGGCCAGCATTTATTGCCCAACCCTAATTGCATTTGAGAAGGTGGTTGTGAGCTGCTTTCTTCAACCACTGCAGCCCTTATGGTGAAGGTACTCCCATAATGCTGTTAGGGAGGGAGTTCCAGGATTTTCACCCAGTAACAATGAAGGAATGGTGATATATTTCCAAGTCAGGATGGTGTTTGACTTGGAGGGGAACTTGGAAGCGGTGGTGCTCCCATGTGCCTGCTGCCATTGTTCTTCTAGGTGGTAGAGGTCGCACGTTTGGGAGGTGCTGCCGAAGAAGCCTTGGCAAGTTGCTGCAGTGTATCTTGTAGATGGTACACATTACAGCCATGGTGCACCGGTGGTGCAAGAAATGAATGTTTAAGTGTTTGCAATCATGTTCAGCCAGAGTGAATGATCCATATCGGCCTCCTCCTGAGGTCCCCACCATCACAGAAGCCAGTCTTCAGCCAATTCGATTCACTTCACGTGATATCAACAAGCGACTGAGTGCACTGGATACAGCAAGGGCTATGGGCCTCGAAAATATCCCGGCTGTCTTGCTCAAGACTTGTGCTCCAGAACTAGCCGTGCTTCTAGCCAAGATGTTCCGGTATAACTCCAACCCTGGCATCTATCCGACAATGTGGAAAACTGCCCAGGTATGTCCTGTCCACAAAAAGCAAGACAAATTCAATCTGGCCAACTACCGCCCCATCAGTCTACTCTCAATCATTAGGAAAATGATGCAAGCTGTCATCAACAGTGCTATCAAACGATACTTACTCACCAATAACCTGCTCACTGATGCTCAGTTTGGGTTCCATCGGGACCATTCAGCTCCAGACCTCATTACAGTCTTGGTCCAGACATGGACAAAAGAGCTGAATTCCAGAGGTGAGGTGAGAGTGACTGCCATTGACATCAAGGCAGCATTTGACCAAGGAGCCCTAGTAAAACTGAAGTCAATGGGAATCAGGGGGAAAATTCTCCTCTGGCTGGAGTCATACCTAGCACAAAGAAAGATGGTTGTGGTTGTTGGAGGTCAATCATCACAACCCCAGGACATCACTGCTGGAATTCCTCAGGGCAGTGTCCTAGGCCCAACCATCTTCAGCTGCTTCATCAATGACCATCCCTTCATCATAAGGTCAGAAGTGGGGATGTTCACTGATGGTTGCACAGTGTTCAGTTCCATTTGCAACTCCTCAGATAATGAAGCAGTCCATGCCCGCATGCAGCAAGACCTGGACGACATTCATGCTTGGGCTGATAAGTGGCAAGTAACATTTGCGCCACACAAGTGCCAGGCAATGACCATTTCTAATACTGTCATGGGCAGATGCATCTGCAACAGATAGATTGGTGAAGTAGTTTTTCCCCTTGTGTTGGTTCTCTCATCATCTGCGGCAGATCCAGCATGGCAACTATGTCCTTCAGGACATGGCCTGTTCGGTCAGTATTGGTGTTACCGAGCCACTCTTGGTGATGGACATTGAATTCTCTCACCCAGAGTACATTCTGTGCCCTTGCTACCCTAAGTGCTTTCTACAAGTGGTGTTCAATACTGATTCATCAGCTGAGGGAGGGCAGTAGGCAGTGATCAGCAGGAGATTTCCTTGCCCAAGTTTGACCTGATTCCATGATACTTCATGGCATCCAGAGTAAATATTGAGGACTCCTTCTGGCTGTATACCACTGTGCCACCACCTCTGTCCTGTCCTGCCGGTGGGACAGGACATACCCGGGGCTGCTGGTGGTGGAGGAGTCTGGGATGTTGGCTGAAATATATGATTCTGTGAGTATGACTATGTCAGGCTGTTGCTTGACTAGTCTGTGGGACAGCTCTCCCAATTTCGGCACAAGTCCCCAGATGTTGGTGAGGAGAACTTTGCAGGGTCGACTATGCTGGGTATACGAGTGTCATGTCCAAAGCCGGTGCCGAGATCGACGCCAGGTTATCTGTTTCGGTTTTATTCTTATTATTGTTTTTCATAGACGTTTGTTTGATACAACCGAGTGGCTTGCTAGGCCATTTCAGAGGACAATTGAGTGTCAACCACATTGCTGAGGGTCTGGAGTCACATATAGGCCAGACCGGGTAAGGACAGCAAATTTCCTTCCCTAAAAGACATTAGTGGACCAGATGGGTTTTTATGACAATTCGATAGATTTGCTGATACTAAATGCACCACAAAAGAGAAAGATCGTTACAATTTTTGGGAACCGACTAAGGAAAATGATTTGTGATAAGATTCTGCCAGGAAATGACCTGTAAACACAATTTTGTATTATAAATGGATTACTATTTAACACATGAGCCCCAATATTCTCTGCAGACACTGCGCGGTGGCAGTTTGGGCAGAGCGAACCAGAATTGTGATCCAGCAGGACAACTTCAGAACCTGATTTTCCTGCTGGCTCAAATGGCAATATTCCTGGTATGCTAGTTAACACGAGCAGGAAGAGAAGGGGAAGTCCGGGCACTTCTTGGGCCTGAAGGGAGCAGCAACCTGCAATGCGGCAGGTACAATGGGGCACGTACAATGGGACAGGTACAATGGGGCAGGTACAATGGGACAGGTACAATGGGGCAGGAACAATGGGACATGTACAATGGGACAGGTGCAATGGGGCAGGTACAATGGGGCAGGTACAATAAGGCAGGAACAATGGGACAGGTGCAATGGGGCAGGTATAATCGGACAGGAACAATGGGACAGGTACAATGGGACAGGTGCAATGGAAGCCCTGTGAATGAACCAGAAGGGCTTTGGTTTTCGCAGCTTGTGGGAGAAGGACTTGGAACAGTTTCTTAAATCCAGAAAGCTGCGATTTTCCCGCCTGTCCTTTTCACATTTGTTTACATGGGTCGCCGCTGAGGAATGAGCTGGTGTTGCTGTGCCGTGGCTGAGATGGAGGCAACACCCCGAGCAGGAATCTGGGCGCTGTTGTAGTGTATCTTGAAAGGAGTTACTTAAAGAAAGGGGTCAGCAGCCTGGCACCAAGCAGTGGGTGGAGGAGCAGGGAAAAGAAGTGTCGGCAGGAAGAATGATGGTGGGGGATAGGAGGGGACGGGTTTGAGGTTCGGCAAAGGTTGGTATAGTCAGCGGGGGGATTTTTGTTCTGTGGTAGAGAAACATATTGGCCCAGAAATCGCAGCCTCCCCGGGTCCGTACAAAGTTTTAACAGACCCGGGAAGACATCGGAAAAGCCGGCTTTCAGCGCACAATGCGTATGCGCTGAAAACCGGCTTTTCTAATCTGTCAATGATCCGCATCTCGGGAGCGAGGACATTTGCACGGGCAAGATTGCAGGATTTACAAATACCTTGCCCAGCAAATGTCCTCAAAATTTTTGCGCCTGAAAAAGCAGGCACATAGCCTACTTTTACAGGCATAAATGTTTAAAAACATACACAAATATAATTAAATTAAATTAAATAAACACATTTTATTGTTTAAAAACTCTGCCCACTAAGGTAAGTTTATTTTTACCCAAATTACAAAACTTTTTAAAAATCAGAAAAATATTGTTTTTCTCTAAGGCATTTATTGACTTTAATTTCAATTAATTTTAATTATGTGATGTCTATTTTTTATTTTTTATTATGTGTGTTTATTGTGTTTGTTTTTTTTCCCCATTAATAGCAATGAGAACTCGTAGATATGGAGTTCCCATTGCTATTAATGGGAAAGCTGTGGAATATTGTACCTGATTGGCTGAGCAGTCACATGTGATTGCATCTTCTGCGTGGGAACCCTCCGGACAGGAGCGCGCTCCGCAGTGCGGGAAGAGAAAGCCCCCCACCGGAATTGCATGCTCCTCCCGGACCACCAGGTAATTGCCTGTGGGAAGCCTCCAACCGCAATTTCCGGGCCATTATTGGCTCAACAGATGACCAGGTTAATTTCTTCAGCAGCGATCAAGGGGCCACTTGATTGTTTCCCTACCATCTATCTCACACAACACAGAGTTGGCACAGTACAAAACGCTGTCTTTATCAAATCTAACAGCATTCAGCAACAAGCTTTGAACCAACAAATCTATTTTGGGGGTGTTCAAAAAACCAAATCTTTTCCATAGCAGCATGTCTCTCCAAGCCCGAAAGCCTCGAACTGGCACCTGAAGAAGTAGTGATGCATGGTTTCTATGTGAGCAGGCTGCCCATGATCTTCACCCAGCACTGCTACAGAAAATCTGTATGTCAGACGTTCTGACATGAACCTGCATGTAATTTGCAATGCTGCACGCTCTTCAGCTGCTGACACCAGAAGAGCCAAAGGGGAAGTTCGGGTGCAAAACTGTTCAGATGCAGAACAGGGAAAGCATTCTTAGAATCATCACAGAATCTTACAGCACAGAAAGAGGCCATTTGGCCCATCGTGCCTGTGCCAACTATTCAATAAGTCCCACTCTCCTGCTTTTTCCCCATAGCCCTGTCACTTTTTTTTTCCCTTCAAGTGTTTACCCAATTCCTTTTTGAAAGTTACTATTGAATCTGCTTCCATTACTCTTTCAGGCAGTGCGTGCCAGATCAGAATAACTCACTGTGTAAATGTTTATCATGTCACCTCTGGTTCTTCTGCCAAACACCTTCAGTCTGTATCCTCTGGTTACCGACCCTTCTGTCATTGGAAACAGTCTTTCTTAATTACTCTGTAGAAGCCTCTATCAAATCTTCTCTTAACCTTCTCTATTCTAAGGAAGGCAATCTCAGCTTCTCCAGTCTCTCCACATAACTGAAGTCCCGCTTCCCTGCTCCCATTCTAGTAAATCTCCTCTGCTCCCTCTCCAAGGCCTTGACATTCTTCCTAAAGTGCGGTGTCCAGAATTGAACACAATACTCCAGCTGGGGCCTAACTAGTGTTTTATAAAGGTTTAGCATAACTTCCTTGCTTTTGTACTCTATACCTTTATTAATAAAGCCAAGGATCCTATATGCTTTTTAACCTGCCTTACCAACTTGTCCTGCAACCTTCAAAGACTTATGTACGAACACCCCCAGGTCTTTCTGTTCCTGCACCCCCTTTTAAATTGTACCCTTTAATTCATATTGCCTCTCCTCATTCTTCCTATCAAACTGTAGCGCTTCACACTTCTCTGCATTAAATTTCATCTGCCATGTGTCTGCCCATTTTACCAGTCTGTCTATGTCCTGCTGAAGTCGATTACTATCCTCCTCATTGTTCATTAATATATATCAGAGCAGTGGTCCTAATACTGACCCCTGGGGAACAGCACTGTAGACTTCCCTCCAGTCTGATTAACCATCGTTCAGCACTACTGTCTGTCTTCTGTCCCTTAGTGAATTTTGTATCAATGCTGCCACTGTCCATTTCATCCCATGGGCTTCAATTTTGCCAATAAGACTATTATGTGGTACTTTGTCAAATGCCTTTTGAAAGTCCATATACACAACATCAACTGCACTGCCCTCATTAACCCTCCCTGTTACTTCAACAAATATCTCAATCCAGTTAGTCAAATACGATTTGCCTTTCACAAATCCGTGCTGACTTTCATTTATTAGCCCGTACTTTTCCAAATGCCAATTTTGTCCCAGATTATTGTCTCTAAGAGTTGCCCCACCACCGCCGTTAGGCTGACTGGCCTGCAGCTGCCGGGTTTATCCCTCTCTCCTTTTTGAAACAGGGCTGTAACACTTGCAGTCCTCTGGCACCACCCCCATATCCAGTGCCCATTCTTCCTTTCTTTTGCACCCATTCTTTGGAAATAGGGAAATGAAAATTATCTGGTATAATAATTACCAAGTGAGATCAATCTGATCCAAAATCTGGTCTCCAAACCGTAATTTACTAACACTGGTTTATGCCCTTTGAACCCGTGCCAGTGTAAACAAAGCCAGCCTCAGCTGGTTTCAGGCCAGTGTTTCATCTGACGCAAGCCAGCGCAACATGCCAGCTGCCCGGAGCCCACATATTCTCTCCATGTTGAAACTAGCCAGTCCCCCTTTCTCATGCCACTTCCTCTCCCTTCATGCACCACAGCCGCTGTGCCTATGCCTTTCGTTCATTTAAAACCAAAAGTGGGCCAATATTGGAATTCTTTGCGGCCGTATGCAGCCGCTCAAGAACAAGACAGGATTCTGCTGCCAAACTGCTGCGCTGTGGTTGTGTTGAATAACCCTTATGGATTTGAAATCGTGAGCCCAAATTATCCCGCTGCGTTTCAGCACAACTACAGAATTAACGGTAGTGCCTCAGTTGAAGTGTCTTTGATTTAGTGAGATGGCATGTAGAGGAAATATCAGCACAGTTTACCCTTTAATAGATTCTCGAAGCAGGAAAGGATAAAGTTTGGAAGTGTTGCTATTAGATCCTTTTATAACAGGAAATAAAAATATACTCCAGGGATGTTCCATGACATAAGTAACGTATCATGTTCAGAGCTGAAATTCATATCCCTGAAATGTCAATCTTCCATGCATTACTCTCCATTAAAGCTTACATCAATGACATGGATTAACTCTCTTGTTGAACCAAAACCTTTTCCTCCTGATGCAATCATCCAGTGTGCCAGACATAGTTATAGCCACAAAAGACTATGGAATAAAATAAATACTTATTTGAAATAAATTCACTTGTGCATGATGTACCACATAGCTCAGCATTATGTTCCTGCATGTTCCAGGCCTATTTCACAGCTGAAGTATCAGGTCTCATTTTGTTATACTCCAAAGCAACACATGCATAACAAATCACAAATTGGTAATGTGCTCTCTTTACCACATCCTGTGCTGCAAGTATTTTGCTTGTCACACGACCTAAATGCGTCTCAATCTGATATCCGCTCAAAACATTCTTGGGGGAGGCGCCAGGTTGAAGCCACAGGCAGAGCCTGTAGCACAGAAACAAAAGGGAGAAAAGAGTCAAAAGCAACAGCCAATCAGAGTCAGAAAGAGAGATGGGGCTAGAACCTTCACTTTTGTGCTTATCGCCCAAAAATGGGCGTTATTTCTGGCATGGGCATTAAAAAAGGATTTTCAGATCACCGGCTTCTTGCCCATTTTCAAAACATCTAATTTCCATTTTTGAAAATGGGCGTTATTGCGAGTGATATCAAATGGGCGGTAGCATTAAACTTTTTGGACCTTCTGCCATAAAGTGTGACCATCCTTAGCAACGGCATGGCAACGCTCGATTCCCGCGATTCAGGAGGTCAAGGGTCATCATGACATGCGCAGAAGAGGAGACAGAGAGAGAGGGAGCTCAGAGGAACTGAAAGCATGTGTGGCTGTGGTGTGTGCTTGACTAGCTGTTGTGGGAGGCACAACGGAGATTCACCAAGAGCAAAAAAGCCGATTAGGCACCAAGAACATAGTTAGCACCGAATATTTGTCCAACAAATAAGATATAACATGGAACGGA
Organism: Pristiophorus japonicus; assembly: GCF_044704955.1. Taxonomy (NCBI): domain Eukaryota; kingdom Metazoa; phylum Chordata; class Chondrichthyes; family Pristiophoridae; genus Pristiophorus; species Pristiophorus japonicus. The sequence goes on along the minus strand of NC_091982.1, from coordinate 110,058,324 downwards.
TGGAGGAGTGTAAGGTGGGGGGGGCGGTGGGGGTCTCTATGAGGGGGTTAGGTTCCCTTCTGACCAACTTGAGCGGTTCGAATCGCTCCCACTCCCTTGGGTTCTTTACTCTGGATTTATTTGGGGGATGTGACAAAAGTGCAAAGGACACTGGTTTGATACAAAGAACTTTGTTTTCATTACAGTCAAAGTAATACAAGCTTATTACTCTAGTGAGAAAATACAAGGCCAAACTTACAATCATTCGAATAAAGAACAATACAAGGAAAGGTACAAGGTCAAACTTATAATCACTCTAATAAAGTACCATACACTACACATTCAAAGGAGGTTGCAGTAAAATTACACCTCCCATCTCCCAATACCTAATTCTAGCTTGGTTAGACTCCAGGGTAGGCAGGGACTACGCTTACCAAGCCTTTTGATAGTTAACGGTAGATCGCGGTTGTTTTTCCCTTGATACCATGTTGACTGTGGTCGGTCGCTGCTGCAATTGGATGCTCTTCCTTCCTTCAGGACTTCAGGACTTCGAGGCTGGAGAAGTTAGTTTACAACTGTCGCGTTGGTTTCTCTCCTTGTCTTGATGACATACTCACAGTATAGCACCTGGTATAGTATGGCATCTGAGATCGTAGCAGCCTTGTAGCTACCTAGCAACCACCTAACCTCTATTGAAAAAGGGGTCAGCAATACAATTTCAGTATTCTAATCTTGACGCCAAATCTGTTCAAAATCCTTTGTATAATTTTGGCAGGCTTGGTTCTTCTTTGTAATATTTTGTCAGACTCGTTAAAAGTTGATATGTCTTGGGTGGGTTGATGTTCGAAAACTGTTTCCTGATGGAAATATTAGTTTGGTAATTGCAATGTCCTTTTGTGCTTAGTCTTTCGCATACAGGCTGGATTGGGGCTCTTGTGATGTATATGCTGAAATGGTTGTCCAGACCCATGTTGATGGGTAGCTACCTCTGGGTGATTTTGTGATGTTAATGTCTCTTGTGGGGGAAGGATTTTCCAATACTCATTCTTCCAGACAGGTTAACCCAGTCCTCACACCCAGGTCGCTTTACTTAATCAGATTGTCTCTTGTTCGTTCTATAGGTCCGCCCACAGCCTTGAGTTTATCTTTTAAAATCCAAAATTCTATTAAAGTTCGTAGTTTCTTCCATAAGCACTTTAGAGTTCCAAACTTTTCGGTAAATAGTCCCAAGTTAAATTTCCTTTTGAATGAGCCCAAACACAGCGGAGGTTTCTTGTGAATTTTGCATTACATCATTCCCCCCCTGTTGACACTCCACACTCGCGATGTTGCGGTTTACAGCAGGTAAAATCAAACACAAATTAAACATGGTAGTATGATGTCACCCCTCCCTGCGCGATTCCCAAGTTCGGCCAAGGAGCGTACAGCACCCTTTGATGCCTGACCTGACGGCCTCTGCGTTTCACTCGGCAAGTGAGACACCATAAGTAAAGTATAATCGCGAGTTGCTAAATAACTAAAGTGTGGGAAGCGATTCGGATCCAGACTGGGACCTCTATATTTCTGAAAAGGTACCACCAAGGCAGAATGTTGATCTCAAGAATCTTTTTCCCTATCTCAATGGTTTTCTGTTCTAGAGTATAGAAATGTTTTTATGAGATAATTACAGCTTTTAGCAAAGCGGTAAGATGTTCAGTTAGAGGGGGAATTGCATAGCCAAAATGTACAACATAATCCTGCAGGTTTGTAATGTTTTCCTTCACAGTGAGGTGAACAGTGGAGGGTTCAGGAATGGGGACAATCCATTCCTGGTCCACTTGAACTGATGCCTCAGGTTTGAAGCAAAAACTGCTGTCACTTACCAGACACCAGAAGTGTCCATGTTGGTAGTGGGACACACTGGTGGTGACACAATATGTCCCACCCCCTATGTATGTTACCTGTGGAGGGACATGGTCTTGTGCCATTACCTCCATGGTGCAGTTAATAGGCTGTGCACCAGCAGCTTTAAACACACACTGTGACTTTGAATGGGCACTCAAGTACTGGGGACACAATATTACGTGTGCACCCCGGCACCGGCACCCAGAGAGGTCAGTACCCGTTACAGCGTGCTCCCACTTTATGACATAGGGTGGTGTTGTGTATTGCTCTGGTACATTAAAGTGATGTTGTATATTGCTCCGGTACATTAAATGTATGATAAGTACAATGGTGCACCACAGAGGGTGCTGTGTTGGGAGACCTGAAAGTACCTGCACGAGGCAGTATAAAAGGCTGCCCACCACACCTGTGGGGCACTCTGGAGCTGTTCAATAAAGGACTAAGGTCACACCAGACCGTGTGGAGTCAGTGATTTGTGTGCTACATACATCATATTGGCGACAAAGAAGCGGACGAATTCCACGCAACCATGGATACTCTGGGCTCGCTAATGGATTTTACCGTGGGCAATGATTGGGAGGCCTTTACGGAAAGGCTCGAGTATTACTTCACAGCAAACGATCTGACGGGGAACACGGACGCACTGAGAGAGAAGCGTAAGGCGATATTGCATTCCAGTTGTGGCGATGAAGTTCACTGTCTCGTCAGGGATTTGCTGGCATCCGGGAGCGCCAGGGACAAGTCATATGAGGAGCTGACTGAACTCATTCATGACCAGCTGAAACCGAAGGAGAGCATCCTCACGGCCAGATACAAATTTTACCATCACTGCAGACCCGAGGACCAGGATGTCACCAAATATGCTGCGGACCTCAGGCGATTCGCGGCGCCATGTGATTTTGGCGCACACCTTGACGAGGCATTGCGGGACGTCTTCATCATGGGGATTGGCCACGAGGGCCTCCTTCACAAGCTGCTAGCCACAGAACCCACCGTCACCCTGACAAAGGCCATCACCATCAACCGGGCATATACGACCTCAATGTGCAGCACCAAGCAAATGATCCACACAGACTCGAACCCGGCAGGCACTGTCCACAGGATAGTGGCCACCATGGACAAAACTGCAGAACGTGGCTCTGCCCGGGGCAGAGAGCATGGACCTCGGGGTCCTGGAACTCAGAGTCTGCTGAGGGGGGCCAATCAAGCAGCACCATGCTGGCGCTGCGGAGCAAGCCATGGGGCTCACCGGTGCAGGTTTGCGGAGTACGCGTGCAATAAATGCCACATCAAAGGCCACCTTCAGCGCATGTGTAAAAGAAATCGGACTCTCCATGTGGCTGAGGAGATGGGGGATGATCCACTGTTCAGCGAGGAGCAGGCAGAAGATGATGAGGTGTTGGGACTGTATACGTGCACCGACGATTCGCCCCCAGTGATAATGGAAATAAAAATTGACGGAGTCCCAGTGAGTATAGCAGTGGATATGGGATCAGGTCTGTCGTTGATGAGTCGGAGAACTTTTGATAAACTGTGGGGTAACCCGGCTGCACGACCCAAGCTGGTCCCAGTCTCGGCAAAGCTGCGTACTTACACCAAGGAACTGATACCTGTTCTCGGCAGGGCGGATGTACAGGTATCTCACGGGGGCGAGACGCACGGTTTACCTTTAAAGGGTCATTGCAGGTGATGGGCCGATGCTCCTCGGCAGAAGATGGATTGGAAAGGTCCGTGGGAGCTGGGAAGACTTCTTCACTCCTCCACAGACTGCTGCTCCCTGGGTTTCCAAAGGGCAGCGGCAACCGAGCTGGAGCTGCAGCAGCAGCCCAGAACTCCTGGCCCCAAGCAATCCTGCAGCCTCAGCCGCCACACAAGGCTACAGGTGCGGACCCATTGCTGGGGTGCGGACTGCCGGGGCGCTGCGGTCCATCGATGACTGGGGGACCCACGCAGCGGAACAAGCGGGCGGCGGCAGCGGCCGCGATGGTGGCGGCCACGGAGGCAGCAGGAGAGGTGGCCACGGAGGCAGCAGGAGAGGTGGCCATGGAGGCAGCAGGAGAGGTGGCCACGGAGGCAGCAGGGGAGGTGGCCACGGAGGCAGCAGGGGAGGTGGCCATGGAGACAGCAGGGGAGGTGGCCATGGAGGCAGCAGGTGAGGTGGCCACGGAGGCAGCAGGAGAGGTGGCCACGGAGGCAGCAGGAGAGGTGGCCATGGAGACAGCAGGGGAGGTGGCCATGGAGGCAGCAGGTGAGGTGGCCACGGAGGCAGCAGGAGAGGTGGCCATGGCGGGAGCTGTAACAAAACGCTGCGCCGAGTTTGAGAGCGCCAACATCGAGTAAGTTCAGCATCAGCGCCAAAGGAAGAGGATCGTGGACAAATGCCTGAAACCTTTCCCCAAAATTCCCTCTCCCCACCTTTCGTGTTTCCCTTTCCCTCCTTCCGTGTTTCTTCTTCTTCTTCTTTCAAGGCCAGCTGAACACCTAAGATGGCGGCGCCCAACGGAAGCCTCGTGGGAGCCACAAGATGGCGTCTTAAAAGGGAAATGCTCCCGAGCATCTTAAAAGGGCCTCACACCACTGCGGTCCCCACATAAAGACTTTCGGACTTTTGTAAGGCTAGAGCGAGCCTAAGTGTGCCATGTGAATGTAGGATGATGGATTTAGGACAAGAAATAATATTTTAATGCTGGGTGGTCACTGTGTTTAAAATAATGGACATGAATTGCGAATTACGACAAGAGTTAATATTTCAATGCTAATTGGTCACTGTGTTTAAATTCAGGGACGTGGATCTGTGACCAACATTACCAATGGGCTAATGCGTTTTTCAATTCAGGGAATTCTAGCAACAGCTTTTTGAAATCGGGGGGGGGAGCAGTGATGTTGTGTATTGCTCCAGTACATTAAATGTATGATAAGTACAATGGTGCACCACAGAGGGCGCTGTGGTGGGAGACTTGAAAGTACCTGCACGAAGCAGTATAAAAGGCTGCCTACCACACCTGTGGGGTACTCTGGAGCTGTTCAATAAAGGACTAAGGTCACAGCAGTTAGATCAACACCAGACCGTGTGGAGTCAGTGATTTGTGTGCTACATACATCACAGGTGGGACTGCTGCAAAACGAATGTGTGCATCTCCCTGAATAACTCCAATGTTTTCCACCCGGTAAAATCTTGTAGCACATTGGCTCAGATAGCTGCACCTTTACGTGCTGGTGATTCCTTAACATCAACGGGTATAATCACACTTAACTTCAATCAACTTAAACTTTAACTATCACCATGGTGATGCCCACCATTGATGTATGACCTACATACCCAGCAGTGTGTCAGCCTTGTAAATAACACCAACGTTCGTTCAGGAAAGCGATCATTGGTGAGCTCCTGACGTAAGGCTCTTGCAGCTATCATGCCACCTTGGGCCCTTTCATGCTGTCTACAGTCGCAGGGAGGTGGTGGGGGGGGCGCATGGCTTCAGCGTTAGCCTGATTGTCTGGGCCGATTTCAGAATCTGCCTCCTCGTCCTCTTTCTGGTGAGGTGGACTAAGACTCATCAGACAATTCTTGTCCCCTCCTGATAGACAAGTTGTGTAGCATGGAGCACACCTTCACGAATTGAGCTACCTGCTCAGGGTGGTATTGGAGCTCGTCTCCTGAGTGGTCCAGGCATCTAAAGCACTGCTTCAACACTCCAATGGTTTTCTCCATGATATTGCGAGTTGCTCTGTGGCTCTCGTTGTATTGCCTCTCGGCCTCAGTGTGGGTGTCATGCAGGCGGGTCATCAGCCAAGTGGCAAGGCCATATCCTTTGTCACCAAGCATCCAGCATTAACCTTGTGGCTAATTGTTAAACAAGTCAGATACAGTGCTCTCACGCAGAATATGAGCATCATGGATGCTGCCTGGAAATTGAGCATGCACTGCCAATATAATTTGCTGGTGGTGAACATTTAGGGAGTGGAATCCCTGTGCCTCTCTGGTCATAGGGAAGCTAATCAAGTCCCTCCTGCGTGCATACAGGGCGTCAGTGACCTGTCTAATGCAGCGATGTGTGGCATGCTGAGAAAGTACGCAAATGTCGCCAGCTGTGGCCTTAAAAGAACCTGAGGCGTAGAACGACAGTGCCGTGGTCCTTTGACCTCGACGGACAGTGCAGTATTGATGGTGCTGGCAGGCTGCAGATCTGCCCTTATCAGCTGGCATACCTCAGTGATAACCTCTTTGTGGAAGCACAGTCTCTGAAGGCAGGTGGTGTCAGGCAAGTCGAGGTAAGAATGCTTCTCCTTGTACTTGCGGGGGGTGTAACGTCTGGTCCTCCTCATCAGTCTGGCACATCTTACATTGGGCACATAATGCAGTGGAGCATTTCTTTGGCAATGTCGAGTCTGCTGCATATATTTGGTCACCAAGAGAGGGTGAGAAAGGACAGGCCCCATTGCAGTAGCTCTCTGTTTTTCACCGATTGCTCACAAAAAAGGAATGTCCCGATGAAGACATCTCTTCAGTTCCAATCAGTCACTGTATGGTCAAGATGTTTTTACAGATGTTCACATCAATTCCAATGACCCGCAGAGTACATCTGAACTCCGCCGAGGTTGAAGCACAGCAGCCTTTTAAAGGATGCGACATGTGATCTCGCACTCTGGCCCGGCCCCAGCCGCCTACCATCAGTCCGGTTCCCTGCGGCCCCCGATTCCCCACATTGTCCAACTGCTGGTTAAAGCAAACCCAACAAAACCAGATTCCTTGCCCGGGTAAGGAGCAGCTCTAACGTCACCTTGCAGTTGCGGAAAGGACTCCCTGCCAGCCGCTTCTGTCCCTGGCCGAAAGGACCCCGTGCCGGCTGCTTTTGTCCCTGGCCAAAAGGACTCTGCACCGGCAGAGCCCATCCCGGGCCGAAAGGATTCCACACCTGCCCACGCCTGACCCTGTCGAACCGGCTGAAGGGACTCCGGGACATGGAACCGGCCAAAGGGACTCCGGGGATGTCGAACTGGCCGAAGGTACTCTGAGGCCGGCGTTCAACCCGCGAAGGGACTCCTGGCCGGCGTTGAACCAGCAGAAGAGACCGAGGCGGCGGCGTTCAACCCATCGTCTTATACTCCCAACCAACTTTTAATTAATTTTTCAACTTTTAATCAACCTTTAAACTTATTTAAACAAATAGGGAGAACTTTTAAAACTCAAATTTTAGACTCCTAATCGAAATACTTTTAAATATCTATTATTAATCTACATTTTTGACTTTTTAACAACTTTTAGAAACTTTTTCAATTGGGGAAACTTTTATAACCTATTATTGATTTACAGCTTAGACTTTTTAACAACTCTTAGAAACTTTTTAAACAAACTGGGAATCTTTATCAACTTTTCATTTTTAAAATAACTTTGGAAGTCACTTTCCTAATGTCTGCCCCTCAACCAAGTCTCAGGCCATCCACCATCAATGGCATTACTCGGCACCGAGCTTGCGGCCAACACTTCGCCATAGGCAATTAGGCTTATAGAGCTGTGCCTGATCTCCAGTTGTCTTGGACCTCCCTTGCCACTGGACCAAGACCTTGTTCAGCTAAGCCCGTGTGGATTCAGGTGTGCAGCGCCCAACCCACGTTAAAAGAACTCACGCACAAGCATCATCCACTTCGTCATTATGAAGTTTAGGACCTGGAATGTCAGGATCCTCATGGACAATCCCAATAGCAACAGGCCGGAATGCCGCACCGCGATAGTTGCCTGGGAACTCAGACGTTTTGACATTGACATCGCCGCCCTAAGCGAGACCCGGCAGGCAGGGGAAAGCCAGTTGAAGGAACATGATGGAGGTTATACCTTCTTCTGGAAAGGAAAACCAGAGGCAGAATGCCGCCTTTCTGGAATCGGCTTTGCCATCAAGAATGAGTTGGTCAACCACCTCAAAGACTCCCCCTGTGGGGTTAACAAAAGCCTCATGAATCTCCGCATCGCTCTATCTCGGAACCAATGTGCCACAGTCATCAGTGCGTATGTCCCTATGCTCGATGCAACGGATGAGGCTAAAAAGGGTTTTTATTCCAACCTCGAGACATCCTTGTCCCACATCCCCACAGGTGACAAATTGATCCTCCTGGGTGATTTTAATGCCAGGGTCGGCAAAGACACAGCCCTCTGGGGAGGCATGATTGGCAGAGAGGAGTTAGGGAAAGCCAACTCCAGTGGTATCCTACTCCTGACAACATTTTTAGAACATGAACTCCTCATCACCAACATCCTGTTCCGCCAGAGGGACAAATACAAGGCATTGTGGCAACACCCTCGCTCCAAACACTGGCACTTGCTTGACTATGTCATCATCCGAGCCAGGGATCGCAAGGATGTGCGCATCACCCATGCCATGACAGGAGCTGATGACTGCTAGATGGACCACCGCCTAATCTGATCCATCATTAACATTAACATTGCCCCAGTTCCGCAAAAAAGTTAATGCCGGGGCACTGAGAGACCCAGCTAAGAGAGCCCTATACAGCCAGCACCTCACAGCCAATCTGGCGTGCCTTAATGACCCTGAGATGCTGAATGCCCACAGCGCTTGGTCTGCCCTCCAGGCCTCTATAATCAGTGCCTGTGAAAAGTCACTTGGTCACTCGACCAGAAAACATCAGGACTGGTTTGATGAAAATGATCAGGAGATCGAAGAACTAATAGATCGCAAGTGCAAAGCATTTCTGAGCCTCCAGCAACAACCCAATTCAGGAGCTGCAAAACAACATTACAGACGGCTCAAGGCTCAGGTCCAACAAAAAACCCAGGACCTAAAGAACAGGTGGTGCATGGAAAAAGCACAGGAGATACAACAACTGGCCGACAGCTACGATATGCAAGGATTCTTCACTGCAGTCAAGGCCACCTACGACCCAAACACCCAAGGCCCCACCCCACTCCTGACCAAGAATGGAGAAACACTCATCAAGGACACCGAGGCTGTCAGGGCCGATGGAAGGAGCACTTTGAAGATCTCCTCAATCGAGACTCTGCCTTTGACTTGAGTGTTCTCGACTCCATCCTGCAGCATGCGACCCGCCACCAACTCAGTGAAACCCCAACGTTGCACGAGGTAGGCAAAGCCATAAAACAGCTGAGGAATAACGAGGCTATGGGTGCGGATGGAATCCCTGTTGATGCGCTAAAGTATGGCAGAGAGGTGCTGTTGGCGCAGATACATGACCTCATCTCTCTCATCTGGAGGGAGGAGAGCATGCTGGGAGATCTCAGAGATGCAGTGATTGTGACCATTTTTTAAAAAGGGGACAAGTCTGACTGCGGCAACTACAGGGGAATCTCCCTGCTATCAGCCACTGAGAAAATTGTCGCTCGAGTTCTCCTCAATCGACTTCTCCTTGTGGCCGAGGAGCTCCTCCCAGAATCACAATGAGGATTTCATCCCCTACGGGGCACAACAGGCATGATCTTTGCAGCGTGACAGCTGCAGGAAAAATGCAGGAAGCAGCGCCTCTTTCGATCTTACACTGCCTTTGACACTATCAACAGTGAGGGTCTATGGAGTGTCCTCCGTTTCGGATGCCCCCAAAAGTTTGTCAACATCCTTCGCCTGCTTCACAATGACATGCAGACCGTGATCCTTACCAACTGATCCATTACAGACCCAATCCACGTCCAGACCGGGGTCAAACAGGGCTGACTCATTGCTCCAACCCTCTTCCAAATCTTCCTCGCTGCCATGCACCACCTCGCAATCAACAAGCTCCCCGCTGCAGTGGAACTAAACTACAGAACCAGTGGGAAGCTGTTTAACCTACTCTGCCTCCAGGCCAGGTCCAAGATCACCCCAACCTCTGAAATTGAGCTGCAGTATGCGGACGACGCCTGCGTCTGCGCACATTCAGAGGCTGAACTCCAGGATATAGTTGATGTATTCACCGAGGCATATGAAAGCATGGGCCTTAGGCTTAACATCCGTAAGACAAAGGTCCTCCACCAGCCTGTCCCCGCCGCACAGCACTGCCCTCCAATCATCAAGATTCACGGTGTGGCCCTCGACAACGTGGACCATTTCCCATATCTCGGGAGCCTCTTATCAACAAAGGCAAACATTGATGCGGAGATTCAACATCGTCTCCAGTATGCCAGTGCAACCTTCGGCCGCCTGAGGAAAAGAGTGTTTGAAGACCAGGCCCTCAAATCTACCACCAAGCTCATAGTCTACAGGGCTGTAGTAATACCTGCCCTCCTGTATGTATCTGAGGCATGGACGATGTATAGAAGGCACCTCAAGTCGTTGGAGATTTATCACCAACGATGTCTCCGCAAGATCCTGCAAAGCCCCTGGGAGGACAGGCACACCAACATCAGTGTCCTCGACCAGGCTAACATCCCCAGTATTGAAGCACTGACCACTGTAAGGAGGGGGGGCGGTGGGGAGAGGTGGGAGTGTTCTCTATAGGGGTCAGGTTCCCTTCTGACCAACTTGAGCGGTTTCAAATTGTTCCCACTCCCTTGGGTTCTGTACTCTGAATTTATTTGGGGGTTGTGACAAAAGTGCAGAGGATGCTGGTTTGATGCAAAGAACTTTGTTTTTGTTACAGTTAAGATAATACAGGCTAATTACTCTAGTAAGAAAATACACGGCCAAACTTACAATCACTCTAATAAAGAACAATACAAGGAAAGGTACAAGGTCAAACTTATAATCACTCTAATAAAGTACCATACGCTACACATTCAAAAGGGGTTGCAGTAAAATTACACCTCCCACCTCCCAATACCTAATTCTAGCTAGGTTAGACTCCAGGACAGGCAGGGGCATATGCTCACCAATCCTTTTGATAGTTGATGGTAAATGGTGATGTTCTTCCTTCCTTCAGGACTTCAAGACTTCGAGGCTGGAGAAGTTAGTTTACAACTGTTGCGTTGGTTTCTCTCCTTGTCTTGATGAGGTAGTAGCAGCCACCTCTCTCCCCCTCTAACCTCTGTTGAAAACAGTGGCCAGTTATATGATTTCAATGTTCTAATCTTGCCACCAAATCTCTTCAAAATCCTTTGTATAATTTTGGTGGGTTTGGTTCTTCTTTGTAATATTTTTTCGGGCTCGTTAAAGTTGATATGTTCGAAAACTGTTTCCTGATGGAAATATTAGTTTGGTAATTGCAAAGTCCTTTTGTGCTTAGTCTTTCGCATACAAGCTGGATTGGGCCTCTTTGTGATGTATATGCTGAAATGGTTTGTCCAGACCCATGGGGAGCTACCTCTGGGTGATTTTGTGATGGTAATGTCTCTTGTGGAGAAGGATTTTCAAATACTCATTCTTCCAGACAGGTTAACTCAGTCCTCATGCCCAGACAGTTCCAATAATCAAGTGGGCTTCTTTTGTACCCTAGGTCCGCCCACAGGCTTGAATTTGCCTTGTAAAAGTTCATAATTCTATTAAAGTTCGCAGTTTCTTCCATAAGCACTTTAGAGTTCCAAACTTTTCGGTAGATAGTCCCAAATTAAATTTCCTTTTGAATGAGCCCAAACGCAGTGGGGGAAGTCTCTTGTGAATTTTGCATTCCTTCACCACACTCGACCAGCTTCACTGGGCAGGCCACATAGTTCGCATGCCAGATACGAGACTCCCGAAGCAAATGCTTTATGCGGAGCTCCTTCGTGGTAAACGAGCCAAAGGAGGACAGCGGAAACATTATAAGGACACCCTCAAAGCCTCCGTGGTAAAGTGCGACATCACCACTGACACCTGGGAGACCCTGGCCGAAGACCACCCGAGATGAAGAAACTTCATCTGGGAGGGCGTTGAGCTCTTCGAGTCTCAACGCAAAGAACCTGAAGAGGCCAAGTGCAAGCAGCGGAAGGAGCGCGTGGCATATTAGCCCCACCGACCCCTTCCCTCAACGAATGTCTATCCCACCTGTGACAGAGTCTGTGGCTCTCGTATCGGACTATACAGCCATCAAAGAACTCACTTTGGGAGTCGAAGCAAGTCTTCCTTTATTCCTAGGGACTGCCTATGATGATGATGATATGATGAGAACATGGTGTCCGTAATGGTGTGATTAGTTCTGGTAAGTTCCACTTTTAGTGGGCGGTTTTTTGGGCGAGCGATATTGTGGGCGATAGGTGTGCAAGTTGATGAAATTGACGCTGGACGATTTCATGGCCGCTAGTTTCGGTAAATATGCTCTTCATGACAAAAAAAAGTGCACGGGCATTAGTATTGAATCTCGGCATTAAATCCATGTGGAAAGTAACTCTGGGCGATGTTATGGCCATTGAATTTGCCCATTCTGCTGATTCCACCCAAAAAAAGTGGGCGGGCGGTCATATTTTTGCTTGGCATTAAGCACATGGGGAAAATAATGCTCGCCGATTTTCTGAAAAATGCCTAGCAGTTTCCATTTTGTGCCAAAATGGGCAATATATGGGCATTATATGTCATTTCAGCGGTAAAATGGGCATTATGTGGACGTTAAGCTTGCAACAAAAGTGGAGGTTCTAGACCATAGTGTCAGAGAGAGTGTATCAGAGAGAGAAAGTGTGTGTCAAAGAAGGTGCGAGTTGTATTTTATAGTCTCTTGAACACTCTTAGTTGAACTTAATTATTTATTTGGAAGATCTCAGACAGTCATGTGGAGCTTAAAAAAGACCCTCTCTCTCAATAGAGCCCTCTATACCTTTGAGCTAGAGGGTGCTATACAATCTATCGATACCTCCTAGCCAGAGGGCACTATACATTATCTCGTTACACTTTTCCTTTTATAAGAAACAAAAATGAATTAAAGTTAGCTTCAATATAAACGCGTAGTTAACTTCTTATGAATACATGTATTAAACAACGACAAGTTTAACAAACAACAACAACAAAACTCTTGTCTTATTAATTCTTTATCCATGATCCATGATCTCTGTACATAGTGCTCCGGGTTTTTTGGTGTTGTGTGGATTCTGTTGCTTTGCCTCAAACTGGTTGTTTCGGTGGTGTTCTGTGCACTGATCGCTTTAGTCCCTTTATCAGTGCTCTGAAGGGAAATATCAGGCAATCTATCCCTGTTTTCATGCGTTATCGTTGAAGTGCTGTTTCACATGTTAGTTGGCTATGTTGGCAGCAGATCATCTGTGGGTGTCACTGAGATCTCTGGAGCTTCGATGAATGTCTCAGCACTCTTTCTCAGATCTTTCCTATTTCTGCAATACTCACGGCCATCTTCTGTAATGACCTGATATGATCGAATGTTGACTTGTTTCTGAACCTGAGCTTTTTGCCACTCTTTGCTTTCTCGTGTTTGTTTCAGTCTCACTGTTTCTCCTTCCTGCAGTGTAGGAAGTGCTGTCGCACCTCTGTTGTAGTAATGTGCTAGTTTGGCATGGTTCCTTTCTTTGTTGGTGGTGATGTCGTGTATGATTCTTGGTTTGAGTAGCTCATTTGCAATTGGGATGTTTGTCTTTTTGCAGCGACTGAGTAAGTGTTGTGCTGGCGAACTATCAAGACCTTCAGTTGGTGTGTTTCACCAGATGAGACGGTTCATGTAGAAGTTACCTCAGACTTTCTTTGTCTTCTTGATTAACCGCTTTGTAAGCTTAACCATGTTCTCAACCTTTCCGTTGCTTTGTGGATATTCTGGTGAGTTTGTTGTGTGATTGAATCCATATTCTGTGGCAAAGTTTGTGAACTGTTGTGCATTGAAGGGAGGTCCATTGTTGGATTGAACCTTGTCTGGAATACCATGGTTAGAGAAATGTTTGTTGAGGTGTTTGTTGATGACAATGACATCTTCCTTTCCATGTAGATTGTCCATCTCGAAATAGTCCTAGCAGTAGTCCACTGTTCATAAGTAATTTTTGCCATTGAGTGCCAATATGTCACAACCAATCTTTTCCCACGGTCTCTGAGGGAGGTTGTGACTTATCAATGGTTCTTTTGATTGGCAATATTGATAGGTGTTACATGTTTCACACTTTGAAACATAGTCTTTTATGTCATCGTTCAGTCCTGGATTCTCTGGCACGACGAAGAGTGCTCTCGACACCAGTGTGAGCAGCATGAAGTCGCTGATGAACGTCGGGTCTCAGGGATTTTGGTATAACACAGCAGTAGTCTTTGAAGACTATGCCATCCCATGTTGTGAGTTTGTCATGAACTTTGAAGTATGCATGCATTTCAGGTGGGCATTCTTGTGTCGTTTCTGTGTGATTTGTATGACCAGTTGTAGTGTGGAGTCGCTTGCAGTTGTGCGTTGTATCGTAGTCAGTCCTTGTTTGTAGAGTGGGAGAAAGTCCACCATTCCACTGCAATTTCTGTCGGTGATCTCTCCATGTTTTCGGGGTATGCGTGCAAGAGGGTGTCTGCTAGGTACATTTCTTTTCCTGATTGATACTTTATTTCGACGTCATATTGGTTGAGTCGAATGAGCAGACATTGTAGTCGCTTGGGTGCTGCAGCTAATGGCTTGCATCGTATAGCAACCAAAGGCTTATGGTCTTTCCATACCATGATCTTGCGACCGTATACATATTGATGGTTTTGTTCCATTCCGAAGACATGAGCAAGCATTTCCTTTTTGATTTGAGAGTATCACGTTTCTGCTGGAGTGAGCTCTTGGCTCATGTATGCGATTGGTTGTCCCTGTTGCAGATTGACAATCCCAAGACCCTTGCTTGAAGCATCTCCTTGACCTTCAGTTACAAATTTGTGGTCAAAGTATCTGAGCACCGGGGAATCTGCCACACGTTGTTTGATAGCTTCAAACGCTTTGTCTTATTCTTCAGTCCATTTCCAAACCGTGTCTTTATGAGTAAGCCATCGCAAAGGCTCACTGAGGTCTGAAAGATCTGGCAAGAATTTTGCGAGGTACTTTGTAATGCTGACAAATCATTGTACACCTGCGACATCCTTCAGTTTCTGCATTTCATTGATTGCAACCACTTTGCTTGGGTCGGCTTTGACAGTATGTGTCCCATGTATTTCACTTGGGAGCTCTTGTATTCGAACTTATCAAAGTTTGGTTTGATGTTTCGCTTTCTGCATCTCTGCATGAATTTGCATAAGTTTGTGTCATGATCATGATTGGCCTCTTTAAGTGGCTCAATGCGTCCAGTGATCAAGATATCATCTGCGATCTTGTAAACTCCATCTAGACCTCGAGGGTTTGGTCTAGCTTCTGCTGGAAGATTTCCGGGGCAGGACTGATGCCAAATGGCATTCTATTATATTGCTATCATCCCCATGGAGTCTGGAAGGTCGTGAGGTAGGAGGACTCTATGTCTAGTTCACATTGCAAGAAACCCTCCTTGCAATCTGCTTTAGTGAATACCTTTACATTTGACATCTGTGGCAAGATGTCATTGATCACAGGAAATGGATAGTGTCCACGTTTCAGGGCATTGTTCAGATGTTGAAGGTCGATACATACTCGTATCTTTCCATTTGGTTTTTGTACAGTCACTAGCCTGGATACCCAGTCCGTCGGTACAACAACTTTTGTGATGATTTGTCGATTTTCCAAATGATCGAGTTTCTCTTTTAGCGTTTGTTTGATCACTATTGGCACCCGTCTGAGTGGCATAACAGCTGATGTCGCTGATTCATTAAGTTCAAGATGAACTGTCCCTGACATGTGTCCAAGTCCCTTAAACACATCCGGATACGTATTGTTGACATCAGTTTTTGACGCTTGCGAGATGGTCGCCTTGTTCGTAGTTTGCGATTCACGTGGTTCATTTACCACCGCGATATTCTGATGCTGCACTTTTATCAGTTGTAGCTGTTGAGCAGTGCGTGAGCCAATCAGTGGTGCACTTTGGCCCTCAATGATCACAAAGGGCACTACGTACTTTTGCTTGATGTTTGTATTTTCCAGTGGCACATTACCAGTCCCTACCACTGGAATGGTTGATTGATTGTCATATAGTGATAGTGCAGCCTAAGATTATTTTACCTTTCAGCCTTTAGGTAAGTTTCTAAGAGGCAGCACATTGCATGTGGCCCCACAATCTATTTGCATTTTCACCATTTGACTTTTAATGGAGAAGATAGCCACAATCTTGTTAGGATATTTCCTGTCAGCTTTGTCCTTGATTGTGCAATCAACTTTACCAAGCATCTTGACAGTTATGACTTCAAAATCAGAATCATAACTCTCTTCATATAGTGCATGAACTTTTGGCTTGCCCTTATATTTTGGGTTATGTGTAAACTTTTGCCTCGATCCACTCTGTCTGCACTTTTGAGAAAAGTGATTTTGTTTGCCACAACTTGTACAGGTCTTCCCATATGCTGGGCATTTAGTTTTTGACAGCTCATGTCTTTTGCCACAATATCTGCAACTGTTTGTGAACTCTTTGTCTGTGAATTCTTTCTTTGAAGGTTGGGTTTTCTGTCTGACAGCTTTGACAGCTTCAGAGTCTGTTTTAGTGAGCTTCATGGATTTCATTTGCCAACTGTGGCCTCTGTAGCTTTACAGAGCATCACACATTTATCGAGTGTTAGGCTTGATTCTTGCAAAAGCCCCTTGCGCAGTGTGTTATCAGATATTCCGCAGACTATGCGGTCTCTGATGAAATCATCCCTCAAATTGCCGAAATCACATGACGATGCTAGCTCTCTCTCTAACCGCTCGTCCCCTTGTACACAGTTGTTAAACTGGTACCGTTCATAGATGATATTGGTTTTACTTTTACCGTGCTCTTTCTAGAGCTTCAAAATAATCTCAATTTCCTGCTTGTCTTCCTCTGATTTGTAGGGAAAATTATTGTGGATGTCTAGGGCATCGCTGCCAATGGCAGTGATATATGTTGCAACACTAACTCTATCTGGTTTTTCCACAATATTCGCGATAATTTCATAGCCGTCCCACAGCTGTTTGAATTTTTCCCAGTTGGCTTTCAAATCGCCAGTCACCTGCAATGGAGGTGGGAGAGGAATATGTGCGGGAGTTGGCAATGCGGTGGTCATGATAGCTCGCTACAGTTTAGGACTTTGAGTTTGTCACATACATGTATAAAGTTCAAATACCCAGAGGACTAGAACAAGTCTAATAGTAAAATATTGTGGCCATGTAATTGTAGAAATACTTTTTCAATCAAGGCTATACAATAACTTATGCCACTTTGATCAGGGCCCAGGAGAGGTGAGGGTTCGGGGTCCAGAAGAGGCGAGGGCCCAAGGGCAGCATGGGCCAGCCCACACTGCAATCTATGAATAGTAGAAGCATGTGTGCGCACTAGGTCCATGGAGCAGAGCTGGTCTCCAGTTGTCTTGGTTAACCCTTGCCACTGGATCAAGACCTAGCTCTGTCAAGCCCGTGAGTTGGCTGGTGTGCAACGGTCACCCCATGTTAAAAAAATCCACACAAAGACATCTTTCACCCTTCAATATGTAGTTCAGGACCTAGAATGTCAGGTCCCTCATTGAAACACCTGTAAACTCATCCCTTTTTGGTGTGGAAATGGGTCATCCTCGATACAAGGGACTGTCTAATACTAATATATTTTACAAATGCCTCGAGATGATTTTACAAGTTTATGACTACTTATCACCCTTCACCGATCCATGCGCAATGTGTAGGAAGCACGTTCTGCACTGCACTGCTTAACGTCGATTTCGATCGGCTCGAAAACGTCTTACAGGTCCAATATTTCGGTCGTAGATGCATTCGACGAAAGATCGGAAGTATCTGCTTCTGACACCACATATTTTATATTGAACATTCTTAGTTTTATTTATTTGGGAGATCTCAGACAGCCATATGGAGCTCAAAATGGTGTTCCTTTACAGATCCTCTCTCTTAATACACCCTGTACCTCCTAGCCAGAGGGCACGATACATTATCTCGGCAGAAGCAAAAGATAGAAAGAAGAAAAGTAAAAGTGGAGGGCAGAGAAACCCAAGGCAAAAAGCAAAAAGGGCCACATTACACCAAAATTCTGAAAGGGCAAATTGTGTTAAAAAGACAAGCCTGAAGGCTCTGTGCCTCAATGCGAGGAGTATTTGGAATAAGGTGGACGAATTAACTGCGCAGATAGCAGTTAACGGAAATGATGTAATTGGCATCACGGAGACATGGGTCCAGGGTGACCAAGGCTGGGAACTCAACATCCAGGGGTATTCAACATTTAGGAAGGATAGACAGAGAGGAAAAGGAGGCGGGGTGGCGCTGTTGGTTAAAGAGGAAATTAATGCAATAGTAAGGAGGGACATTAGCTTGGATGATGTGGAATCGGTAAGGGTGGAGCTGCGGAATACCAAAGGGCAGAAAACGCTAGTGGGAGTTGTGTACAGACCACCAAACAGTAGTAATGAGGTTGGGGACAGCATCAAACAAGAAATAAGGGATGTGTGCAATAAAGGTACAGCAGTTATCATGGGCGACTTTAATCTACATATTGATTGGGCTAACCAAACTGGTAGCAATGTGGTGGAGGAGGATTTCCTGGAGTGTATTAAGGATGGTTTTCTTGACCAATATGTCGAGGAACCAACTAGAGAGCTGGCCATCCTAGACTGGGTGATGTGTAATGAGAAGGGACTAATTAGCAATCTTGTTGTGCGAGGCCCCTTGGGGAAGAGTGACCATAATATGGTAGAATTCTTTATTAAGATGGAGAGTGACACAGTTAATTCGCAAACTAGGGTCCTGAACTTAACATAGAAACATAGAAAATAGGTGCAGGAGTAGGCCATTCAGCCTAAGGAAAGATAACTTCGATGGTTTGAGGCGTGAATTGGCTAGAATAGACTGGCAAATGATACTTAAAGGGTTGACGGTGGATAAGTAATGGCAAACATTTAAAGATCACATGGATGAACTTCAGCAATTGTACATCCCTGTCTGGAGTAAAAATAAAATGGGGAAGGTGGTTCAACCGTGGCTAACAAGAGAAATTAAGATTTGTGTTAAAACCAAGGAAGAGGCATATAAATTGGCTAGAAAAAGCAACAAACCTGAGGACTGGGAGAAATTTAGAATTCAACAGAGGAGGACTAAGGGTTTAATTAAGAGGGGGGAAATAGTGTATGAGAGGAAGCTTGCAGGGAACATAAAAACGGACTGCAAAAGCTTCTATAAATATGTGAAGAGAAAAAGATTAGTGAAGACAAATGTAGGTCCCTTGCAGTCGGATTCAAGTGAATTTATAATGGGGAACAAAGAAATGGCAGACCAATTGAACAAATACTTCGGTTCTGTCTTCACAAAGGAAGACACAAATAACCTTCCTAATGTACTAGGGGACAGTGGGTCTAGTGAGAAGGAGGAACCGAAGGATATCCTTATAAAGCGGGAAATTATGTTAGGGAAATTGAAGTGATTGAAGGCTGATAAATCCACAGAGCCTGATAGTCTGCATCCCAGAGTACTTAAGAAAGTGGCCCCTAAAATAGTGGATGCATTGGGGATCATTTTCCAACAGTCTATCGAATCTGGATCAGTTCCTATGGACTGGAGGGTAGCTAATATAACACCACTTTTTAAAAAAAGGAGGGAGAGAGAAAATGGGTAATTATAGACTGGTTAGCCTGACATCAATAGTGGGGAAAATGTTGGAATCAATCATTAAGGATGAAATAACAGCGCATTTGGAAAGCAGTGACAGGATCGGTCCAAGTCAGCATGGATTTATGAAAGGGAAATCATGCTTGACGAATCTTCTGGAATTTTTTGAGGATGTAACTAGCAGAGTGGACAAGAGAGAACCAGTGGATGTGGTATATTTGGACATTCAAAAGGTTTTTGACAAGGTCTCGCACAAGAGATTGGTGTGCAAAATCAAAGCACATGATATTGGGAATAATGTACTAACATGGATAGAGAACTGGTTGGCAGATAGGAAGCAGAGAGTCGGGATAAATGGGTCCTTTTCAGATTGGCAGGCAGTGACTAGCTGAGTGCCGCAGGGCTCAGTGCTGGGACCCCAGCTCTTTACAATATACATTAACTATTTCAATGAAAGAATTCAGTGTAATATCTCCAAGTTTGCGGATGACACTAAACTGGGTGGCGGTGTGAGCTGTGAGGAGGATGCTAAGAGGCTGCAGGGTGACTTGGACAGGTTAGGTGAGTGGGCAAATGTATGGCAGATGCAGTATAATGTGGAGAAATGTGAGGTTATCCATTTTGGGGGCAAAAACATGAAGGCAAAATATTATCTGAATGGTGGTAGATTAGGAAAAGGGGAGGTGCAACGAGACCTGGGTGTCATGGTTCATCAGTCATTGAAAGTTCGCATGCAGGTACAACAGGTGGTGAAGAAGACAAATGGCATGTTGGCCTTCATAGCTAGAGTGGTACAGGCTCAAAGGGCCAAATGGCCTACTCCCGCACCTATTTTCTATGTTTCTATGTTTCTACAAGAGTGAGAGTGAGTCAGAGACAGATTGTGAGCGGGTGAGAGTGAGTCAGAGAGAGAGAGAGAGTGTGTGTGTGTGTGTGTGTGTTGGAGAGACTGAGAATGAGAGTGAGTCAGAGAGAGAGAGAGAGTGTGTGTATCAGAGAAAGCGAGAATGTCAGAGAGAGTGTGAGAGTGAGTAAGAGAGAGTGTTAGAGAGAGAGAGAGTGTGTGTCAGAGAGGGAGTGTGAGTCAGAGAGAGTGTCAGAGAGAGAGTGTGTGAGAGTGAGTCAGAGCAAGAATGTCAGAGTGAGAGAGTGTCAGAGAGGAAGAGTGTGTCAGAGAGGGAGAGAGTGAGAGTGAGTCAGAGAGAGTGTCAGAAAGGGAGAGTGTGTGTCAGAGAGAGTGTGTGTGTCAGATAGACAGTGTGTCAAGAGGGCGAGTGTGTGTCAGGGAGAGAGTGTGTGTTAGAGAGGGAGAGAAGCAGAGAGAGTCAGAGAGAGAGAGAGTGTCAGAGAGAGAGAGCAGGTATCAGAGAGAGAGTGTGTGTCAGATAGACAGTGTGTCAAGAGGGCGAGTGTGTGTCAGGGAGAGAGTGTGTGTTAGAGAGGGTGAGAAGCAGAGAGAGTCAGAGAGAGAGAGAGTGTCAGAGAGAGAGGGGGTATCAGAGAGAGTGTGTGTGTCAGATAGACAATGTGTCAAGAGGGCGAGTGTGTGTCAGGGAGAGAGTGTGTGTTAGAGAGGGAGAGAAGCAGAGAGAGTCAGAGAGAGAGAGAGTGTCAGAGAGAGAGGGGGTATCAGAGAGAGTGTGTGTGTCAGATAGACAGTGTGTCAAGAGGGCGAGTGTGTGTCAGGGAGAGAGTGTGTGTTAGAGAGGGAGAGAAGCAGAGAGAGTCAGAGAGAGAGAGAGTGTCAGAGAGAGAGGGGGTATCAGAGAGAGTGTGTGTGTCAGATAGACAGTGTGTCAAGAGGGCGAGTGTGTGTCAGGGAGAGAGTGTGTGTTAGAGACGGAGAGAAGCAGAGAGAGTCAGAGAGAGAGAGCGTGTCAGAGAGAAAGCGGGTATCAGAGAGAGAGTGTGTGTCAGAGAGGAAGAATGTGTCAGAGAGGAAGAATGTGTCAGAGAGAGTGTGTGTCATAGAGGGAAAGTGTGTGTCAGGGAGAGATTGTGTGTCAGAGAGGGTGAGAGTGAGAGTGAGCCAGAGAGAGAGGCCATGAGTTCGCCAACAGTGACGAGTCCGGTGCCGCCGGTATTGTTGGCATGTGGGGACCGTGCTTCATCCCGCCCTCTCAACACAATCTTCCATTGATGGGGCTTGTTAAGCCCGCCCTGAGAGGTTCCCGGACAATTAACAGGAAGCGGATCTGATGACACGTTATCTGCCAATTTCTTTAAAGGCACTATGACAAACTTTTTTGACAGTTCTTCTGTCAGTATTCTGCAGCATTGAGGTGCTGCAAACACTGACAACTCTTTTGGGGCAAACATAAACATTAATTCACGTGCCCCCCGATCTGGGGGACACTCCAAACATTTCCCAAGGCCCTTTTCTTTGGGGGTGGGGGTTTTGTATTTTTTGTGTCAGATAGACAGTGTGTCAAGAGGGTGAGTGTGTGTCAGGGAGAGAGTGTGTGTTAGAGAGGGAGAGAAGCAGAGAGAGTCAGAGAGAGAGAGTGTTTTTGTGTTTTTTTTTAGGGCATTAAAATTCCATATTTTACAAGTGCCCCCTATAAAAGGGGAGGGGGCAAACACTGACAAACACTGCACAGAGATGCACAGCTGCACCCAGGCTCTCCCATGACTCCCTCCACATGGATGGAGGGAGTCATAGCACGTATAGAGGTTTTCTCTCCTTCCAATGGGTGGAAGAGACCTCCGCAGGACACCAACGATGTCGTCGGGAGGACCAGGCTTCAGTGGCGCAAACCTTTCAATGATCTCAGTAGATCACTAAACATTACTCCAAAGCCACACTCAAATTCATCCTGCTGTGCCACTCATCACATCTCCATCACTCTGCCTTCCCTATCTATCCTGCATATCCTTACTCACACCAACTTACCTTGCACCTCCACCCATCCCTCTATCTACATTATCACTTCCCGTTTCACTAGCACCCCTCACACTCACCCTCATCCTAGTGCAATCGTACCAACTAACAATACACAATGGTAGGCAATTGGGTGTTTTAAACAATGTTCATGAAGAGTTACTGCTAATGTCTTGTCAAACATAACAATCTTTATTTTGAACACATTTATCTGCAACTTCGGAAGTGGCTTAGTGAGATGTAGTGAATGGTGAGACACAAAGGTACCTACTGTAATGGCCATGAATGTGAAAGGAGTGGCTTGGGCATTGTCGGGATGCTTTATGTTGTTGATGTGGGGTGTTGCCAACCTGGCACATCGTGTGGCAGCCCAGGTGTACAGCGTTAAGTGAAGTAATTGTGGCCATGTGAGGCCATTCCTGGCCTCCCGGCCAGCAATGTGGCCAAGTGCTTATGCCCTGTGTCCTGTGCAGTATCAGGTGATTGCGGAGAAGGTTGATGTTGTTGGTGACGATGGTGTGTTTATTGATGTTGTTGTTGGGATTAATCGTGGTGGAATTATGAGGACCAAGGTGAGATTTTTTCAAGGACACCAATGCAGCTGGAATAAATGGCAGGTGAGGTTGTGATGACAGAAGCGATCTGTTAATGGTGAGAGAGAGGTTGCTCCAAGGAGGTGACAGTAATTAGAGAGTTCACTGCAAACACTTCCAAGCTGCATACAGCTCAAAAGTTTCTTCCAAATCCAGAAGGCTTCAGCTTCTGACATTAGGGAGTGAACAGCTGTCAAATGGTAGCTTTTATACCACATCTGCAGCTGTCAACTAACCAAAACAATGGAGAGTCACTGAGAACCCGACACACTGACCTGGTTTGAAACCCGAGGGATGGCAAACTCATTGAAAACTTGGCAAAATGTGCCTGGGTAAAATCCTTTTAAATACCTTAAAATTACCTCTTAAGCATCTAAATTGACTGGCCCGCCGCTTGATGTCATGTCTGTGATCCGCACGCAGACTCAACAGTTGAGAAACTGACATGGAGGCACGTTCAGAGCGGACTTTCTCCCCACTGTCAATCAGCGTCATTTTGACAACAGGCCCACCTCCAAACCCGTACTCGTAGGGCTGGGAAGATTCCGGCCAGGGTGTCAAAGAGAGAGAGTGTGTGTCAGAGAGGGAGAGAGTGAGTCAGAGAGAGAAAGTGTGTCAGAGGGAGAGAGTGAGTCAGAGAGAGAAAGTGTGTCAGAGAGAGAAAGTGTGACAGGGAGAGTGTGTATCAGAGAGGGAGAGAATGAGAATGAGTCAGAGAGAGTGTCAGAGAGAGAGAGAGCGAGTATCAGAGAGGGAGAGTGAGTCAGAAAGAGAGAGCATGTCAGAGAGAGAGGGAGAGTCTCAGAGAGAGAGAGTGTGTCAGAGAGCGAGAGTGTATCGAGAGAGCAAGAGAGTATCAGGGAGAGAGAAAGAATGTCAAAGAGGGAGACAGAGAGTGAGAGTGAGTCAGAAAGAGAGTGAGTGTCAGAGAGAGTGTGTCAGAAAGAGAGAGAGAGTTTAGAGAGAGTGTGTCAGAAAGAGTGTGTCAGAGAGAGAGTGAGAGATAGCGTATGAAAGAGAGAGAGTGTCAGAGAGATTGTCGGAAAGAGAGTGTCAGAGAGAGTGTGTCAGAAAGAGAGTGTCAGAGAGAGTGTGTTCGATAGAGTATGTCAGAGAGAGTATGAAAGAGAGAGTATGAAAGAGAGAGTATGAAAGAGAGTATGAAAGATAGAGAGTATGTCAGATAGAGAGAGTGTCAGAGAGAGAGAGTGTCAGAGAGAGTGTGTCAGAGAGAGAGAGTGTCAGAGAGAGAGAGTGTCAGATAGAGAGTGTGTCAGAGAGAGTGTGTCAGAGAGAGTGTCAGAGCGAGAGAGTGTCAGAGCGAGAGAGTGTCAGATAGAGAGTGTGTGAGACAGAGTGTGTCAGAGAGAGTGTCAGAGCGAGAGAGTGTCAGAGCGAGAGAGTGTCAGAGAGAGTGTCAGAGAGAGAGAGTGTCAGAGAGAGAGTGTCAGAGAGAGTGTGTCAGAGAGAGAGAGTGTCAGAGAGAGAGAGTGTCAGATAGACAGTGTGTCAGAGAGAGTGTGTCAGAAAGAGAGTG
Organism: Pristiophorus japonicus; assembly: GCF_044704955.1. NCBI lineage: Eukaryota > Metazoa > Chordata > Chondrichthyes > Pristiophoridae > Pristiophorus > Pristiophorus japonicus. The sequence goes on along the minus strand of NC_091982.1, from coordinate 110,033,972 downwards.
TGTTAGATAGAGAGTATGTAAGAAAGAGAGTGTCAGAGGGAGTGTGTCAGAGAGGGAGAGTGTGAGAGTGTGTCAGAGAGAGTGTGTCCCAGAGAGAGTATATCAGAGAGAGTGTGTGTCAGAGAGAGTGTCAGAAAGAGATTCAGAGAGAGTGTGTGTGAGAGAAAGATTGTGTCAGAGCGAGTGTGTCAGAGAGGGAGAGTGTGAGAGTGTGTCAGAGAGGGAGAGTGTGAGAGTGTGTCAGAGAGAGAGTGTGTCAGAGAGTATGCCACGGAGAGAGAATGTCAGAGAGAATGCGTCAGAGAGAGAGAGTGTGTGAAAGAGAGTGTGTGAAAGAAAGATTATGTCAGAGAGAGAGGGGAAGAAATTCGGTCATGCCTCTGTTGTGGCATTAATCCAGGCGGAGCGGTACCTTTAGCGCCATGAAAAAGTTTGTGCCTCGCGTCCAGAAATTCATCAGAATTGGGCAAAGAGCTGACAGGGGCAATAAATCAGCCGTTGCACACCAAAGCTGGGGAGGGGGGATAATGAAAATTTGGTCCGTACATCTTGCGGACACATTGCACATGCGTGGAATTCTGATTCAGATCGCAGGAAAAGCCGACTCTTAAAGACACGGCAAATCAAGTATTCGTATGTGCATTTCAACATTGCCACTCAACTGAGAGCAGGAGGATGGATGCACAGGCAGGCAGACAACGAGCGCACCGCTTCTCGGCTGCGGCCCTTGAGGCATTGCTGGAGGCCGTTGAATGGCACCAAGATGCCCTGCTGCCTGGAGGGGGACAAAGGGCACCCCTCAGAGTGTTCAGGAGGCTGTGGAGGGAGGTCACACAGCACGTTTTTGCCCGCGACATGGTGCAGAGGACTGCGACTCAATGTAGCAAGGAATTCAATGACCTGACATAGTAACATAGAAACATAGAAAATAGGTGCAGCAGTAGGCCATTCGGCCCCTTGAGCCTGCACTGCCATTCAATGAGTTCATGGCTGAACATGCAACTTCAGTACCCCATTCCTGCTTTTTCGCCATACCCCATGATCCCCTAGTAGTAAGGACTACATCGAACTCCCTTTTGAATATATTTAGTGAATTGGCCTCAACAACTTTCTGTGGTAGAGAATTCCACAGGTTCACCACTCTCTGGGTGAAGAAGTTTCTCCTCATCTCGGTCCTAAATGGCTTACCCCTTATCCTTAGACTGTGACCCCTGGTTCTGGACTTCCCCAACATTGGGAACATTCTTCCTGCATCTAACCTGTCTAAACCCGTCAGAATGTTAAACGTTTCTATGAGATCCCCTCTCATTCTTCTGAACTCCAATGAATACAAGCCCAGTTGATCCAGTCTTTCTTGATATGCGAGTCCCGCCATCCCGGGAATCAGTCTGGTGAACCTTCGCTGCACTCCCTCAATAGCAAGAATGTCCTTCCTCAAGTTAGGAGACCAAAACTGTACACAATACTCCAGGTGTGGCCTCACCAAGGCCCTGTACAACTGTAGTAACACCTCCCTGCCCCTGTACTCAAATCCCCTTGCTATGAAGGCCAACATGCTATTTGCTATCTTCACCGCCTGCTGTACCTGCATGCCAACCTTCAATGACTGATGTAACATGACATCCAGGTGTCGTTGCACCTCCCCTTTTCCTAATCTGTCACCATTCAGATAATAGTCTGTCACTCTGTTTTTACCACCAAAGTGGATAACCTCACATTTATCCACATTATACTTCATCTGCCATGCATTTGCCCACTCACCTAACCTATCCAAGTCACTCTGCAGCCTCATAGCATCCTCCTCGCAGCTCACACTGCCACCCAACTTAGTGTCATCCGCTAATTTGGAGATACTACATTTAATCCCCTCGTCTAAATCATTAATGTACAATGTAAACAGCTGGGGCCCCAGCACAGAACCTTGTGGTACCCCACTAGTCACTGCCTGCCATTCTGAAAAGTACCCATTTACTCCTACTCTTTGCTTCCTGTCTGACAACCAGTTCTCAATCCATGTCAGCACACTACCCCCAATCCCATGTGCTTTAACTTTGCACATTAATCTCTTGTGTGGGACCTTGTCGAAAGCCTTCTGAAAGTCCAAATACACCACATCAACTGGTTCTCGGTTGTCCACACTACTGGAAGCATCCTCAAAAAATTCCAGAAGATTTGTCAAGCATGATTTCCCTTTCACAAATCCATGCTGACTTGGACCTATCATGTCACCTCTTTCCAAATGCGCTGTTATGACATCCTTAATTATTGATTCCATCATTTTATCCACTACCGATGTCAGGCTGACCGGTCTATAATTCCCTGCTTTCTCTCTCCCTCCTTTTTTAAAAAGTGGGGTTACATTGGCTACCCTCCACTCCATAGGAACTGATCCAGAGTCTATGGAATGTTGGAAAATCACTGTCAATACGTCCGCTATTTCCAAGGCCACCTCCTTAAGTACTCTGGGATGCAGTCCATCAGGCCCTGGGGATTTATCGGCCTTCAATCCCATCAATTTCCCCAACACAATTTCCCAACTAATAAGGATTTCACTGAGTTCCTCCTTCTTACTAGACCCTCTGACCCCTTTTATATCCGGAAGGTTGCTTGTGTCCTCCTCAGTGAATACCGAACCAAAGTACTTGTTCAATTGGTCTGCCATTTCCTTGTTCCCAGTTATGATCCCCTGATTCTGATTGCAGGGGACCTACGTTTGTCGATACTAACCTTTTTCTCTTTACATATTGATAGAAGCTTTTGCAGTCCATTTTAATGTTCCTTGAAAACTTCCTCTTGTACTCTATTTTCCCTGCCCTAATCAAACCCTTTGTCCTCCTCTGCTGAGTTCTAAATTTCTCCCAGTCCCCGGGTTCGCTGCTATTTCTGGCCAATTTGTATGCCAATTCCTTAGCTTTAATACTATCCCTGATTTCCCTTGATAGCCACAGTTGAGCCACCTTCCCTTTTTTATTTTTACACCTGACAGGGATGTACAATTGTTGTAGTTCATCCATGCGGTCTCTAAATGTCTGCCATTGCCCATCCACTGTCAACCCCTTAAGTATCATTCGCCAATCTATCCGAGCCAATTCATGCCTCATACCTTTAAAGTTACCCTCCTTTAAGTTCTGGACCATGGTCTCTGAATTAACTGTTTTCTTCTCCATCCTAATGTAGAATTCCACCATATTATGGTCACTCTTCCCCAAGGGGCCTCGCACAACGAGATTGCTAATTAATCCTCTCTCATTACACAATACCCAGTCTAAGATGGCCTCCCCCCCAAGTTGGTTCCTCGACATATTGGTCTAGAAAACCATCCCTTATGCATTCCAGGAAATCCTCCTCCACCATATTGTTTCCAGTTTGGTTAGCCCAATCGATATGCATATTAAAGTCACCCATGATAACTGCTGCACCTTTATTGCATGCAGCCCTAATTTCCTGTTTGATGCCCTCACCAACATCACTACTACTGTTTGGAGGTCCCAATAGCGTTTTCTGCCCCTTGGTATTCCGTATCTCCACCCATACCGATTCCATATCATCCAAGCTAATATTTTTCCTTACAATTGCATTAATTTCCTCTTTAACCAGCAATGCCACCCCGCCTCCTTTTCCTTTCTGTCTATGCTTCCTAAATGTTGAATACCCTTGGATGTTGAGTTCCCAGCCTTGGTCACCCTGGAGCCATGTCTGTGTGATGCCAACCACATTGTATCCGTTAACTGCTATCTGCGCAGTTAATTCGTCCACCTTATTCCGAATACTTCTCGCATTGAGGCACAGAGCCTTCAGGCTTGCCTTTTTAACGCACTTAGACCCTTTAGAATTTTGCTGCAAAGTGGCCCTTTTTGTTTTTTGTCTTGGGTTTCTCTGCCCTCCACTTTTACTCATCTCCTTTCTGTCTTTTGCTTCTGTCTCCATTTTGTTTCCCTCTGTCTCCCTGCATTAGTTCCCATCCCCCTGCCATATTAGTTTAACTCCTCCCCAAAAGCACTAGCAAACACTCCTCCTAGGACATTGGTTCCGGTCCTGCCTAGGTGCAGACCATCCGGTTTGTACTGGTCCCACCTCCCCCAGAACCGGTTCCAATGCCCCAGGAATTTGAATCCCTCCCTGCTGCACCACTGCTCAAGCCACGTAGTCATCTGAGCTATCTTGCGATTCCTACTCTGACTAGCACATGTCACTGGTAGCAATCCCGAGATTACTATTTTTGAGGTCCTCCTTTTTAATTTAGCTCCTAGCTCCTTAAATTTGTCTCGTAGGACCTCATCCTGTTTTTTACCTATATTGTTGGTACCAATGTGCACCACAACAACTTGCTGTTCACCCTCCCTTTTCAGAATGTCCTGCACCCGCTCTGAGACATCCTTGACCCTTGCACCAGGGAGGCAACATACCATCCTGGAGTCTTGGTTTCGGCCGCAGAAACGCCTATCTATTCCCCTTACAATTGAATCCCCTATCATTATTGCTCTCCCACTCTTTTTCCTGCCCTCCTGTGCAACAGAGCCAGCCACGGTGCCATGAACTTGGCTGCTGCTGCTCCCCCCTGATGAGTCATCCCCCTCAACAGTACTCAAAGCGGTGTATCTGTTTTGCAGGGGGATGGCTAGGTTCATCAGGGTGAGTACCCATCACATTAACCTTGCTATGCCTTTACGTGAGCCTAACTGCTTCACACTGCCCACACCTTCGCTACGTGTGCCTGGCCATGCTCCACATTGCTGGAGACACCCTTAAAGCTCTCTATAGCCTCCCCAGACGTGCACTAGCTCCCGACAGCCTGAGGACACGAGCAACACCTTTTAAATCTCCATATATGGTCTCAGGCCTTCAGCCTCATATTACTCGTAGCTCCTTGTGTCCAGACGCCACCTTTTACACATCCACTGTGATTTGCCATGCAGGCTGAGACGTAGATATTCACACGTTGCGGCATCAGTAGCGAGTCACTTACTGCAGACAGATGTTGCATACCAGTAGGTCCAGACCTACTGACAACATCTTGTTTTGCTCATTGCAGGCCAAGCTCTCCCACAACAGGCGAGAGCCGGGGCTGACGGGAGGAGGGGAGACAGACCTCCAGGACCTCACTGCCATAGAAGAGCGAGTGTCTGCCCTCATGGGCCCAGCAATCGGAGCGGTGGTGGTCGGACAGGCAGAGCTCCCGAAGAACACTGACGGTTCATCAATGGGATATCCATTTTCTCTGACAACCCTGACCCTTGATCCCACATGCCTTACAGCATGTATCTGAAAAATAAGAATACCCCCTCCTTCTTGCCTTCCTTCCCCCTGCCCAACTGCTCAAACACTGGAGTCCATTATTAAGGAAGCAGTAGCAGGATATTTGGGAAATCATAATGCAGTCAAGCAGAGTCAGCATGGTTTTATTAAAGGGAAATCATGTTTGACAAATTTGCTGGAATTCTTTGAGGATGTAACAAGAAGGGTGGATAAGGGGGAACCAGTAGATGTAGTGTATTTGGATTTCCAGAAAGCATTCGATAAAGTGACACATAAAAGGTTACTGCACAAGATAAGAGCTCACGGGGTTGGGGGTAATATATTAGCATGGATAGAGGATTGGTTAACTAACAGAAAACAGAGATTCGGGATAAATGTATCATTTTCCGGTTGGCAAACTGTACCTAATGGGGTGCCACAGGGATCAGTGCTGGAGCCTCAACTATTTACAACCTATATTAATGACTTGGATGAAGGGACCGAGTGTAATGTAGCCAAGTTTGCTGATGATACAAAGATGGGTGGGAAAGAAAATTGTGAAGAGGAAACAAAGAATCTGGAAAGGGATATAGACAGGCTCAGTGAGTGGGCAAACATTTGGCAGATGGACTATAATGTTGTAAAATATGAGATTATCCACTTTGGCAGGAAAAATAAAAAAGCAAATTATTACTTAAATGGAAGATTACAAAATGCTGCAGTACAGAGGGACCTGGAGCTCATTGTGCATGAAATACAAAAAGTTAGTGTGCAGGTACAACAAGTAATCAGGAAGGCAGATGGAATGTTGGCCTTTATTGCAAAGGGGATGGAGTATAAAAGTAGGGAAATCCTGCTACAACTGTAGGATATTCGTAAGACCACACCTGGAGTACTGCGTACAGTTTTGGTCTCCGTATTTGAGGAAGGATATACTTGCATTGGAGGCAGTTCAGAGAAGGTTCACTAGGTTGATTCCTGCAATCAAGGGATTGAGGTATGAAGAAAGATTGAGTAGGTTGGGCCTTTACTCATTGGAGTGTAGAAGAATAAGAGGTGATATTGAAACATATAAGATACTGCGGGGGCTCAACAAGCTGGATGCAGAGAGGATATTTCCACTCATGGGGAAATATAGAACTAGCGGGTATAGTCTAAGAATAAGGCATAGTTTAAGTATAAAGTATTAAGTTGAGAACTGAAATGAGGAGGAATTTCTTCTCTCAGAGGGTCGTAAATCTGTGGAATTCTCTGCCCCAGAGAGCTATGGAAACTGAGTCATTGGATATATTTAAGGTGGAGATAGATTTTTGTACGATAAGGGAGCGAAGGGTTATGGGGAGCGGGCAAGGAAGTGAAGCAGAGCCCAAGATCAGATCAGCCATGATCGTATTAAATGGCGGAGCAGGCTCGAAGGGCCAAATGGCCGACTCATGCTGTTATTTTTTAATGTTCTTATACCTCTGTCATGTGTCATAGAGGGAGTGTGACAGAGAGAAAGAGAGAGAGAGTGTGTCAGAGAGAGAGTGTGTCAGAGAGAGAGTGTCAGAGTGCCAGGTCTGGGGGGAGGCAGAGGTGGTGGGGGGAGACGGGAGAGAGTGGGGGAGAGAGGTAGAGGAGGAGAGAGGAGGAGGAGGGGGAGAGAGGAGGAGGGGG